>NW_026526654.1:18034224-20521724 GCF_024362965.1 Panthera pardus | reverse complement strand
AAGCAGGCTCCAGGCTCTGAGCTGTCAGTATAGAGCCTGACATGGGGCTCGAACTCAAGAACAGTGAGATCATGCCCTGAGCTGAAGTCGGCCACTTAACTGACTGAGCCACCCGCGTCCCCCTAAACATATAACATTCTTTAAACCCCTTTGAAAAACTGAAAAATTGGTATTCACAATGGCTGGATTTAAGAACACTATAATGTAAGCCATATTGTTAAGCAAATGGGTGAATATAAATTTAGTCTAACATCCTAGCAAACCAACACTTTTTACCAACCTTCTTAGGAGTTAAATGTTTGGCCGGCCAGCCAGCCAGATGTCATACCCTCACAGGCTGGGCATATCATCCAGATGAAGAGCAGTGGGACCAAATCTGTTTGCCAAATCTGTCCAGAGGAGGGCAACTCAGCAGTGAGAGGAAGTTGAATCTGTATCCATAGGCTTTCAGAGAGACAGCTATTAGAACTAGGAGTGTTAGAAGACCAAGCACTTAGGAAATACAGTAACCATCCTGAGACATTTATAGGACTGCCCCATGGCCATGCTTACACAAAAGCAGGGAAGTCACTTGCCAAGAGGACAGAAGGACATACTGCCCTGGACAGAGCTTCTTGGGGGTAACTTTGAAGACCCCTCCCAACTCTTTTTTTTTTAACATTTTATTTATCTTTGAGAGACAGAGAGAGACAGTGTGAGCCAGGGAGGGGCACAAAGAGAGGGAGACAGACCCCTCCCAACTCTAAGACTGATTCTCTGTGATTCTTACTCTAGGACCTCAGTTACTGATCGTGTTTACAAAATAGAAGAAAGAATCTGTCATACTTAAGAATGTGGCACCTGCTTCTTACTGCAAGAACCTAACAGACATGGAAAAAAACAGCGTTGGTGTGTGTGTCGGTGTGTGTGCATGTGAGAGAGAGAGAGATAGATGGGGAGAGAGAGAGAGCATAGGCAGGGCAAGCAGATTTCCCCATCTGACTCTCTAGGTAATCTTCCCAGATAGGGCAGCTGTTCCGTGCCCACCCTACCCTAGGAACTCTGAGGGCTTCAACTCATGGTTGGACTTGAATGAGTTTATCTCCTCTACCTGGTTATGGAGACAAGACTAATATGCCTAAGATGACAGAGAAACCAGGGGACATTCTGGAGCTCTTTTTCCTCACAGTCTTCATTCTTTCATTTTCCTCCCTATCCCTTGCTCTCCTTTCTTTAAAAAAAAAAAAAAAAAAAAAAAAAAAATTAACTCACTATCTGTATGTCACTGCCTTAATCACAACCACTTCCATTCAAAAATGCACACAACCTGGTGTTCGCTTCAGCAGCACATATACTAAAATTGGAACGATACAGAGAAGACTAGCAAGTCCCTGTATAAGGATGACACACAGATGTGTGAAGCACTCCCTATTTTTATGTCCTCAGTCCTGGCATGCCTCCGGAGCTGAAGGTCCACTCCAGTTCCTCCCATCAAGGCTGGGTGCCTCATGGCTACAAGGTTTCTCCTTCCTCTATGGTACTCTCTATACTTTTCCCCTCCTCCCAATCAAAGCTCTGGCATGGGAACAAAAAATGCATACAACCCGAAAAAAGATCAAAACCTCTTGCTCCATCCTGCCTTCTTAGGCAAACAGCACCAAAGTAGCATTTGTTGCCAAAATACATTAAATGTGGCTTGAAAAATCAGCTTATACACAGTCCAAATTTAAATCTTTAAAATCATCCTCTTCCCTAGACCAAAACAGCAACAGATGGGTAAAGGAAGAAACGGAATGTGGTCACATTTTATACCAGCAGTATAGACCTTTTCAGATTGCAGTAAGTCATTTGCCATCCACAACCTGTGGTCTTCCATTCCTGCTGAGGCACGGATTCAAGATTCTGGGTTTGGGGTTTCTGAGTTGGAACAAAAACATTTAGCAGGTGGCTGTATATTTATTTTTTTTTAATCAGGCAGTGGTGAGTCTGGTACCCTGAAGACCACAGCACCCATAGGCAAGTAGACTCTAGATATTTAATATCTGATTTCATTCAAAATGAAAGTTCTAAGATTGGACAGGTAGACAGGCTGGCTCCCACTATCTGTGAGTAAATTTGGCCCCTTCGGGGATTCTCCTTAATGCCAGGAGACCAGCTCCCTGTGTTTTCTTTTCAGTTTGGCATTGCGGAACATAAGAACCACGAGACACACTCCCTGTTACCATTTGGGTATAGTCCTGGTATGAGGACACTGGGTTATCGAAAACAGGTCAAGCTAGTATGAGCTCAGAACCAACCCCAAGTGAGTGGGCACCAGGAAATGGGAGTTTAAATTTGAGGTCCTTTTTTAAAAAGTAGGTTTTGTATACACATTAAAATGAGCATGTATTTTTTTTTAAATCTAACATTTATTAACCATTTATATTACACCATTTTGAATCCTCACCAATCCCTGAGTCGGACATTATTATCATCCCCATTTTTCAGATGAGGAAACCGAGGCACAGTGAGGTTAAGGAACTGCCCAGTCCCTTACAGAGCCAGTTATTGGCACAGCTGGAACATAGATTTGCTGGATCCAGAGCTGGTTTAAAGGGAGACCGTGAGAGTTGGAATTTCATGGCCGGTCCTTTGGAGCCTAAATGAGCGTGTAATTTGACCTAGCATTTGCTCTTCTAGGATGTATCCTAAGGGAATATTCAGACAAGTGCTCTGAAATGAATGTTCTGGGATATTCGTTACAGCTTTGTGTGTAATCTTTTCAATATCAGGGCAAATGTCACCTCCTCAAAGAAGCTGTTTTGCTGCCCTACTCAAGTACCAATGCCCCCTAGCATGCTATCCTAGTACTAAATTCTGTTCTCTTGATAGCTCTTTCCACAGCCTGCAATTGTTTATTGGTTTACTCATTTATTAGTTGCTTTCCTAACTGGAATGTAAGTTCCATGTAGGCAGGGACCTGTTATCTCCATTACCTAAAATAGTACCTGGCACATAAACAGTATTCAGTAAATATGTGTTGGAAAAAATGAAAGCAGTAATAGCAAAACATTGGGGAAATTTAAACTCTGGGTCATTAGGGGATTGGTTAGGTAAATTATGGTATATCTATGCAATAGAATACTGTGCAGTCATAACAAATGATTGTGGAGATTTTCTCCTTCATAGAGATGTACTCTGCCTATTGTTGGGTGAAAAAAGCAGGGGAAGCATGTGTATTATGATCCCTGTACTGGTCAGGGCTCCTGGTAGCCAACCACAGAATCTACTCTATTAAGTTAGAGCAGAAAACAAAATGGTTTATTATAGGCTACTAGGTAAGTCACAGACCTATGCGATGCAAGGAGGGATTCCACAGACAGGGCCCAGGATTGGGACCGTGACACTTGAGTTCTGCATCACCTCCACTGCTGACTCTCTGTGCAGTCTCTGAAAAAGTTAACTCTTGTAACCTCCATGTTCTTCAGGCAAACATGGATAATAAAACCTGCCCTGTCTACCCCTCAGGACTGCTGTGAGAGCAAATGAGATGCAGGCCCTTTGAAAAGTTAAAAAATGCACTCCATCAGGTGGAGCTGGCTGGCTCAGTTAAGAGCATGTGACTCTTGACTTCGGGGTCATGAGTTTGAGCCCCACGTTGTGAATGGAGATTATTTTTTTAAGTAGATAAATAAATGGAAAAACCAATAGGGTATATAAAAAAAAAGAAAAGTTAAAAAAAGAACTGTGTAACATTTATATCACTATTCCAAAAGACAAGAAATAACAAGTGTTGGCAAAGATGTGGAGAAAGAAACTTTTGTGCACTGTTGGTAGGAATGTAAATTGGTACAGCCACTGTGGAAACCAGTAAAGAGGGTCCTCAAAAAAATTAAAAATAGAAATACCATATAATCCAATAATTCCACTAATAAATTTGGGTATTTACCCAAAGAAAACAAAAACACTTATTTGAAAAGATACATACATTTCTGTTTATTGCAGCATTATTTACAATATAGAAACATGGAAACAACCTAAGTGTCCATTGATAGATGAATAGATAAAGAAGATAAGTGTGTGCATATGTGTGTGTGTGTACACACACACACACACACACACACATACACAATTGAATATTACACAGCCATAAAAAAGATGAGATCATGACATTTGTGACATGGATGGCCCCAGATGGTATTATGTGCTAAGTTAAAGTCAGACTGAGGGGCGCCTGGGTGGCTCAGTCGGTTAAGTGTCCAACTTCAGCTCAGGTCACGATCTCACGGTCCGTGAGTTCGAGCCCCGCGTCGGGCTCTGGGCTGATGGCCCAGAGCCTGGAGCCTGCTTCCGGTTCTGTGTCTCCCTCTCTCTCTGCCCCTCCCCCGTTCATGCTCTGTCTCTCTCTGTCTCAAAAATAAATAAACGTTAAAAAAAATAATAATTAAATAAATAAATAAATAAGTCAGACTGAGAAAGATAAATACCATATGACTTCACACATATGTGGAATCTGAAAAAAAATGAATAAATGAAAAGCAGAATCAGACCTGTAAATAGAACAAACTGATGGTTGCCAGAGGGAAGAGGAGTTGGGGATGGGCAAAATGGGTAAAGGGGAGTGGGAGATACAGGCTTCCAGTTCTGGAATGAATAAGTCACAGGAATAAAAGGCATAGCACAAGAAATACGGTCAATGATATTGTAATAGTGTATGGGTGACAGGTGGCAGCCACACTTGTGGTGAT
The DNA here is from genome assembly GCF_024362965.1 of Panthera pardus. Taxonomy (NCBI): domain Eukaryota; kingdom Metazoa; phylum Chordata; class Mammalia; order Carnivora; family Felidae; genus Panthera; species Panthera pardus. Next base: position 20,517,018 of record NW_026526654.1, on the reverse strand, counting down.
AATGTATAGAGAAGCTGAATCACTATGTTGTACACCTGAAACTAATGTAGCATTACGTGTCAACTATGCTAAAATCTGAAGAAAAAAAGTTTACATCCTTGCTATCCAGTGATTCTGAATGTGTGAATGTACATACTTCCTTCCAAAGCCATATTAGTCAGCACTAGGATGCCACTGGTCCTCTCCACTTACCAACGGCACATCACTCTAAGCATTAAATTGCACGTGGCAGTGACACGTGGCAGTGGTCTGGACAAGAAGTCTGATAATTTTGGCAGTTGTTTTTGCTAAGCTTGTCCTAAAATTGCTTTCCACGTGCCTTCAGCCACTCTCCCCGTGGGCTGACCTCCGCTTCAGGCCTGTCCTTTTCTCAAGGCTCACTAAGCTTGCCATCTGCAGGGAGCATGCAGTTCTCATCTCTGAGATCTGCACTGTCTAGCATCAAAGCTCAAAGTCTTCCCTAAGCAGCATCCCAAGGGCTAACCTCTGGAGCATTGGTGTTCAAAGTCACTGTCAACCAACACTTCATGCATGATTTGGGCAACTGACTAAGTATATATTGAAGGCTGGATTCAATAAGTTTTTAAATTTCCTTATTCTATTTTTTGCATATTTTTATATTTAAAAAAATGGTTCTCATTGCCCCCCTATCGTGTGGGAAAAACAGTATTGTGATATAACAGGGCATTTCAACAAGGTACTAACATTGTTAAGAAGGACTTTGATGTTCCTGAAACCAGGCATGTGTTGCAAGGTGGGATGATGTTCCCAGTTCCTGTATGTACGTCCAGAAGCTTTTCCTGGCAGAGCTTTTAGCCCCTGAGACTTTCATCTTCATCTAGCACGAAGGATACAATTTGATCCTGACGCATGGAGTATAGAAGCTGCGGAACGTCCACACAATCTGTTATGCTAAATCACACCTGGTGTCTGCACAGAGAAGGCTCTGGCAAGCTTCCTCGCCGCTGGGACCGAGGCCTCTGACTCTGACGCCAAAACATGGCAGTGTTGCAAGGAGCCTTCTGAGAGCCTGGCTCGCCGGCATGGTAAATTAACCTGCTTGTTCTCACGTTAAATACTTTATGAAAATTTACTGGGCAATAAAAGAGGGAAGAAAACCCAAGTGGCTCCACACTGAGCCTGCCTGGCACCGGTGAAGGAATGAAGCTGCTGAGAAACTCCACGTGAAGAGCTGGCAAGAAGCAAGGTGGACAACACAATGAAAATGAAGTGTGGTGTGGGCCACTGCATTGTTTTAGTAGTATTTTCTCAAGGAAGACATTGAATCGTAGGAGAGCTGGTGTTGGTACGCTAGGTAAGAGGACCCTGGGCTCTGCCACTTTCTCCTTGGGACCCATTTTCAGAGGAATTATGGCATGCCCCCATAGACCGCAAAGAGAAACCTCCTCCCATGTGGCTCAGTCCTTGAGAAGGGCCCTTTGCTGTAACCAAACCATGTTCTCAAAGGGCAGAATGTGCCTGTTTAAAAATAAAATGTTCTAATGGCCATTATCATCCTCCATTCTTCAATTTTCCACATTAGATTCTTCTTCTCTTTTCCTTGTTGATTTTAGAACAAAAATAAGATGATGAAGAGTAGAATGGAGAAGTTCTACTCCCTAAAATACCTAAAAATTTGGGGGCATGTGGCTGGCTTGGTTGGTGAAGCATATCACTCTTGAATTCGGGGTTGTGAGTTCGAGCCCTACATTGGGTGTAGAGATTACTTAAAAATAAATCTAAGGGGTGGCTGGGTGGCTCAGTCAGTTAAGTGTCTGACTCTTGATTTTGGCTCAGGTCACCATCTCGTGGTTCTTGGGTTCAGGCCTCATGTTGGGCTCTGCGCTGACAGCATGGAGTCTGCTTTGGATCCTCTGTCTCCCTCTCTCCCTGCCCCTCCCCCGCTCGTTCATTCTCTCCCTGTCTCTCAAAATAAATAAAATTTAAATAAATAAATCTTAAAAATAATAATATTAAAATAAAATACCTGTAAATTTGCCACCTAAAAGAAACAAAGCCTTTTTAACTATCACTTTCTTTGGGAAACAATTAGGAAGCAAGACAAACAACAACAATGAACCATGAAAATGAAATGATTAGTTACTATAAAATGAAGTGTGACTATGTATTTGAAGAACAGAAATCAAAATCCACAAAGATGGAACAAGCTGATAATACTAGGCAGGGGATTTTAAAATTCCTTTTCATTTTAAAGCCGCACCGACATTGAAAGGAGTTTGTGAGAATAATGGTCCGGTTTAGCATGCGGCAAGAAATATTTCCTTGTGTTTGATTTCTGCCATCACAGAGCTTATCTAGTTACCTGATTTCTTCATTCATGGCTGCCAGGAAGACTAATTAACACTACGGAAGCTAAAGAATCCTATTTGCTCTGCCACAGAGTAAAGCTTCTTCCCCCAAAATGTGAAGCCAGGGCCTTGCACCTGCTGAAATTCCCGTTAGTTTGGTTTGTTGAATTGCAAGGCTGTTTGTGCCTTATCATTAGACATTTATACTCTATCTGTAAGCTTTTATAACCTCCTACTTATGGAGACAAGATTCTTTGTGTCAGCACCTTAGAGAAGTGTTGCTGAAGCAGTTGGCACACAGACAGGAATTTCCCAGCAGCACCATCGGCATGGCGGAGCTCCTGTACAACCTACCTTAGTGCAGCCTCGCAGACAAGTGGGCTCCATTCACCTCCAAAATTGGTGACGGGCAGGAAAACAGATGTTTTCCCACATAGAAGTGAAGCTTTCACTTTTTAAGAAAACTCATTCTTAATACTTAGAGGACAGTTTGGATTAGTTATACTAGAAGTGTATCTCAGGTGGGCTTGTAACCTGAAGGAAGTCATCAGCCAAAACAGTTGTGAGCATCACAGTAAAACTGCTCCGGCCTGGACAGGTGACATGGCTGTTACCTGATGTATCTGAAACCCTGGCAGGGCCGCCTCATTACATCATGAACCAATCACTCTCGACTTACCCTTAAAAAAGAATGAAAGGCCCGCAGACCCTGCCCCAGGTGGGTGGGTGGTCGGTCCATGGCACCTGTGGCAAATGGCAGTGTTTTCGTCCTTATAATGCAGAAAGGTAGGTGCAGAGTCCTTTGATGACTTGGTTCCTTTTCGCTTGTTTGCTTTCATTCTCCCACGCAGACTGCAACCCAGCAGGAGGGCTTTTAAACCCAAACAGTTAATTACCTTCTCTAACCCAGAGAAGTGGGGAAACACAAATCCAGCGAGTTGAGAGGGAGAGGGCAGCTTTGCTTGGGGCTGTGTTTTACACCAGGTGGGAAGGGAGCCACCTTCGCCATCCACAGGGCAGAGGGAGACCAATTAGAAGGCAAAAGGGAGGGAGGCAGGCCTCATTCCCACTCCTTGTGTACTTTACATTTCCTTTTCAGACAAGAAAATGCACTGTACTGCACCTGCACTGCACTCTTCAGATCAGAGGCCTGTGTAAACACACCCACCCCAAAGACAAAATTGAGTAGCTTCAGGACTAGAGGCCCTCTGGAGATAAAAGCATGTGCTTCACGCTCAGGAGATGGAGACATAGCCCGTGGGCAGAGCAGGCTCGGGCAGGGAGCTTCTCCACGGAACACTCAGGGGGCGGCGGGGGTGGACCTTCCCCCAGTCCAGGCCTAAGCACTAGCAGCTTCCGCTATGGAGAGTGTTTTCTCAACTGAACTCCAAGTCTTGTTCCACCACCCCCAACACCCTTGCCTCCCTCAAAGGGGGACCAAATACAAGGACTTAGCCCTTGTATTCCTAAATTGGGGCTCACCCCTGCCCACCTGGGAATCTCTGGTCTTTCTGTCCATCTCCTGGTGCCAGCCCCTTCCCTACCTAACCTCATACGTACTGACCATCTGCCTCTGTATTCGCTCACTGTTCCTGCCTCTGCCTTCTGCCCTTTCCTGGCTCTCTGCTGGGTGCTGCCCTCTCCTCAGCACCTAATGAGATCCCCAACTTCCCTGCCCTCTGTCTGAGCCTGAAGCTCCCCCTCCTGCCTCTAATCCTTTCTAAGTCCTGTTGTCTGTTCCACTGACTTTAACTGTTTTACTTCTCATTCTGTGGGTCTTTCATTGCCACAACTAGATGACACCTTCCTCTGTTGATTTATATATCAATATAAAGTTATTTATATACCTTTCCCTATCCCTCCACACCTGTTCCCAGCACCCAGCACAGTAGATAGCATTTGATTGATCCCTCTCCTACTGGTTAAAAAGTTTTAAATGTACCAGACCAGAGACATCAGATAGAATCTGGGGATAGTATTCAGGAAATTTTCTTTTCAGAATCACAAACGATCTTAAAGAAGAGGACAAATCCTATCAGTTATCTAAATGTTTTCAAGTATCTAGATGTTTGGCCTTAAGTACATAAAACACCTAACGAGTGATGATGTCGTTCAGATTTCCTCTGGATCCTTTGCATCACGTAGACATGGGTAGTGGCCCCCTTAGGAGAAAGCATGTCGAAGCACCCTGTTCCTCTACTCACAGATTGTCCTGCCTAGAGCCAGTCTCATGGCTCCTGGTGCCTCTGCTGCCCTGCTAGAAAACAGAAATTATGACACTGCCCCTCTGAGGCTGTGAGACCAAGTGATGAGTGAGAACAACGAAAATAGTAAGAGTGGGAAGACTCCACAGCTCCACAGACAAATCTGAGCATGGCAGTTGTTATTCACAAGGAGAAAGGCAACACATGCCTTTAGTAGGTAAATTGTCTTTTTTAAAAGTTGTGTGCAGGGTCGCCTGGGGGGCTCAGTCAGTTGGGCATCCGACTTTGGCTCAGGTCATGATCTCACAGTTTCTGAGTTTGAGCCCTGTGTTGGGCTCTATGCTGACGGCTCAGAGCCTGGAGCCTGCCTCGGATTCTGGGTCTCCCTCTCTCTCTGCCCCTCCCCTGCTAGTGTTCTGTCTCTCGAAAATAAATAAATGTAAAAAAAATCTTTTTTTTAAAGTTGTGTGCAAAGTGTACCTCAAAGCCACACTACCAGGGGTGCCTGGGTGGCTTAGTCCATTGGGCATCCGACTCCTGATTTCTGCTCAGGTCACGATCTCACGGTTTGAGTTTGAGCCCCACATCAGGCTCTGTTCTGACAGCATGCTTGGGATTCTCTCTTCCTTCCTCTCTCTCTGCGCCTCTCCCACTCATGCTCTCTCTCTCAAAATAAATAAATAAACATTTTTTTTGAAAGATCATAGGGGTGCCTGGGTGGCTTAGTTAAGCATCTGACTTCAGCTCAGGTCATGATCTCATGGTTTGTAGGTTCAAGCCCTACATCAGGCTTTCTGCTGTCAGCACAGAGCCCACTTTGGGTGGGAGCTCTCTGTCCCTCCCCCGCTCACTGACTCTCTTTCTCAAAAAGAAATAAACATCTTTAATTAATTAATTTTTTAAAAGACCATAACAAGTGTTGGTAAGGATATAGAGCAATTGGAACCTTCATATACTTCTGATTGGAATGTAAATTGACACAGCCACTTTGGAAATAGTTACTAGTTCCTCAGAAGATTAGACATAGATAGAGTTGCCTTATAATCCAGTAGTTCTCCTATCTCCTAGGCATGTACCCAAGAGAAATGAAAACAGATAACCACACAAAAACTTGTACATGAATGTTCATAGCAGCATTTCTCCTAATAGCCAAAAGCCAAAACCAAATGTTCATTAACTGATAATAGATACATTCTAAGTGGTATATCCATACAATGGAATATTATTTGGCAATAAGGAAGTACTGATACATGCTACAATATGATGAACCTTGAAACATTGTACTAGGCAAGGAAACTAGTCTCAAAAGATCACATATTGCATGATTCCATTCACATAAAATGCCCAGAATAAGCAAATCTACAGAGAAACAAGGTAGATTCATGGTTGCCTAGAGCTGGGAAGGTTGGGGGAATCTGGGAGTAACTGCTGAAGAGTATGGAGTTTCTTTTTGGAATGATAAAAAAAAATTTTTTTTAGTTTATTTGTATTTATTTTGAGAGACAGCAAGCAGGGGAGGGACAGAGAGATAGGGAAAGACAATCTCAAGCAGGCTCCACACTGTCAGCACAGAGCCTGACTCAGGGCTCAGACTCACAAACCATGAGATCATGACCTGAGCTGAAGTTGGACGCTCAACCAAGTAAGCAACCCAGGCACCCCAATGATTCAATTCTATACATTACATTACTCAGTGCTTATCAAAATGGACTCTTTCTTGATCCCCTTTATCTGGCTTCACCATCCACCTCCCTTCAGGCAACCACCAGTTTGTTCTCTGTATTTAAGAGTCTGCTTTTTCCAACCGACACATGACAAAATGCTCAACATCACTCATCGTCAGGGAAATACAAATCAAAACCACACTGAGATACCACCTCACACCTGTCAGAATGGCTAACATTAACATAGACAACAACAGATGTTTACGAGGATGCGGAGAAAGAGGATCTCTTTTGCACTGCTGGTGGGAATGCAAACTGGTGCAGCCACTCTGGAAAACAGTATGGAGGTTCCTCAAAAAATTAAAAATAGAACTACCCTACGACCCATCAATTGCACTACTAGGTATTTATCCAAGGGATACAGGTATGCTGTTTGGAAGGGGCACATGCACCCCAATGTTTATAGCAGCACTACCGACAATAGCCAAAGTATAGAAAGAGCCCATATGTCCATCGGTGGATGAATGGGTAAAGAAGATGTGGTATATACACACAATGGAGTACTACTTGGCAATCAAAAAAATAAAAATAAAATCTGGCCATTTGCAACTATGTGGATGGAACTAGGGGGTATTATGCTAAGTGAAATTAGTCTGTCAGAGAAAGACAAATATCATGTGACTTCACTCATGAGGACTGTAGGACACAGAACAGATTAACACAAGGGAAGGGAAGCAAAAATAATATAAAGACAGAAGGACAAAACATAAGAGACCCTTAAATATGGAGAACAAACAGAGGGTACTGGAGGGGTTGTGGGAGAGGGGATGGTCTAAATGGGTAAGGGGCATTAAGGAATCTACTGAAATCATTGTTGCACTATATGTTAACTAACTTGGATGTAAAATTTTTAAAGTAATAAAATAATAAATAATAAAGTAGTTAAAAAAAGTCTGCTTTTTGTCTCTCTTTTTGTTAATTTGTTTCTTAACTTCTACATACGAGTGAAATCATATAGTATAAGTCATTAACTAGTTTTTAACATTTTATTGTGGAAATAGTCTAATACAGATGGTCTCCAACTTATGATGGTTCGATTTAGGATTTTTCTACTTTACAATGGTGCAAAAGTAATACACCTTCAGTAGCAACTGCACTTTAAATTTTGAATTTGGATCTTCCCTGTGCCAGCAATAGGCAGTAAGATCCTCTGTCATGGGAGTGCCTGAGTGGCTCAGTCAGTTAATTGTCCCTCCAACTTTGGCTCAGGTCATGATCTCACGGTTGGTGAGTTTAAACCCTGCATCGGGCTGTCTGCTGTCAGCCAGGAGCCTGCTTCAGCTCCTCTGTCTCCCTCTCTCTCTACCTCTCCCCAGCTCATGCTCTCTCTCTCTCTCAAAGATAAACATTAAGAAAGAAAAAAGATCCTCTTTCATAATACTGGGCAGCAGCAGGGTGCCTCAGCTCCATCAGCTACATGAGCCCAGGTAAACAACCAATAAATACACTGACCACCATTTGTACCATACAACCACTGTTAGGTGTTCCCTGGTGGTCTAGTGGTTAGGATTTGGCACTCTCTCCCACACAACCACTGTTTTTCACTTTCAGTACAATATTCAATAAATTAGATGAGGGGCACCTGGGGGTTCAGTCAGTTAAGTGTCCAACTCTTGGTTTCAGCCCAGGTCATGATCTCGTGGTTCATGAGTTTGAGCCCTTCATCGGGCTCCATGCTGGCAGCACAAGCCTGCTTGGGATTCTCTGTCTCTCCCTCTCTCTCTGCCCCTCTCCCTCATGCACGCATGCATTCTCTCTTAAAGTAAATAAACTTTGTTCGTTCTTTGAATTTTGACAAACGTGTAGGCCTGTATGACTTAAAGCCATTGTTTTAATATTTTAAAAAACATTTTTAATTGTTCAGAGACCTTCAAAATAACGTGGGTCTCAAACTCATGACCCTGAAATGAAGAACTTCATATTCTACCAACTAAGCCAGTCAGGCGCCCCTCCTAAACTTGTGTTTTAATTCATCTTTCATAATTAACACATCAGAGACTTTGCTCTACCAAAATCTATATTTTCAGAATAAACAGAGTGCCTACAATTGTAATAATCTGTGGGATAAGTCAATGAGTGAAAAATTTTTCACTTTTTTTATTGTGGTAGTAGTATACATAACAAAATTTACCATCTTAACCATTTTTAAGTGTACTATTCAGTTGTTACTGATGCATTCACATTGTTGTGCAACCATTACCACCATCCATCCCTATAACTCTTTTCATCTTGTAAAACTGAAACCCTGTACTCATTAAAACTAACTCCCATTCCCTCCTCCCCCCAGCACCTGGCAACCACTATTCTATTTTCTGACTACTCTAAGTACCTCATTTAAGTGGAATCACATAGTAGTTGTCTTTCTGTGACTGGCTTATTTCACTTACCCTAATGTCCTCAAGGTTCATCCATATTGTAGCATATGTCAGAATTTCCCCTGTTTTTAAAGTTGAATAATATTCCATTGTGTGTATATATGCACACCACATTTTGCTTATCCATTCTCTTGTCAATGGACATTTAGCTTGCTTCCACATTTTAGCAATTAAGAATGCTGCTGTACACATAGGTGTACAAATAATCTCTTTAAGACCCTGCCTTCAGTGCTTTGGGATATATACCCAGAAGTGGAATTGTTGGATCATATGGTAATTCTATTTTTAATTTTTTGAGGAACGGCCATACTGTTTTCTATAGAGGCTGTACCATTTACATTCCCACTGAAAGCACACTAGGGTTCCAATTTATCCACATCCTCACCAACACTTGTTTTTTTCTGTTTTTTTTTTTTTTTCTAGTAGCCATCCTAATGGGTATGAAGTGGTATTTCATTGTAGTTTTGATTTGCATTTCTCTAATTATCCATGGTGTTGAGCATTTTTTTCGTGAGCTTATTGGCCATTTGTATATCTTCTTTGGAAAAATGTCTATTCAACTCCTTTGACCGCTTTTTGAATTGTGTTGATTTTTGTTGTTGTTGAGTTTTAGGAGATCTGTATATATTCTAGATATTGATCCTTTATCAGTTATATGATTTGCAAATATTTTCTCCCCTTCTGTGCATTGCCTTTTCTCTGTTTATATCAAGTGTCTCTTGATGTACAAATATTTTTTAATTTTCATGAAGTCAAATTTCCTTTTTTCTTTTGTTACCCTGCCTTTGGTGTTGTCAGTGAATGAAATTTTAAACCAGTTATTTCGTGGTATATTCAATATTGTTGTAGATTTTCTTTTTTTCAAAAATAAGCAAACCAAGATTTCTTTTTCATGTGGAAAAAACAATGGGATAGAAAACAGTATCACCTTCCTAAAGAAATGCTACCCAGGTTGTACTAATTAATGAGAATTTCTTTGCCTTTTGTCCAATGCAGTCACTACAACAGGCTCTGTGATCATAATAAATTTTTATGCATTTATAAGAAAAATACAATAACATAGTTTACTAATGACCTGTTTTAGTCAGAAGCACTTCCTTTTTAAAAGTATAAATGTATAGGGGCACCTGGGTGGCTCAGTTGGTTAAGCTTCTGACTTCAACTCAGGTCATGGTCTCACGGTTTGTGGGTTCAAGCCCCATATCGGGCTCTGTGCTGACAGCTCAGAGCCTGGAGCCTGCTTCAGATTCTGTGTCTTCCTCTCTCTCTGCCCCTCCCTTGCTCACATGGTGTCTGTCTCTCTCTCTAAAAAAATAAATAAACATTAAAAATATGTATATATAAATATATAATAGAAGTTATATGAAAAAGGAGATCCTTAAATGGAAAGTTCACTCTGAATTTGTATTTTAAACCAAACCTCAAAATTTTCAAAACATTTTTCATGTACCTAGTGATACCAAGGCCCAAAGTTTATTTCACTCCATGCCTGTGGCATCATTTTACAAATTAGATAAAACGGAAATCATATGGACAGATTCAGAAAAGATAGAATTCACTAGTGTTTTTGAATATGTGGCATGGCAGTGTGCCTTTTGTACAATTAAATAATGAAATATTAATTGCACATTTTTCAAAATCACAAAGGTTATATGTCTCCCTGAAATCTAGAAAGTATTTCTTTCTATTTCTTTATTTCTGTTTCTTCGTATTTCTTCATTACCAAATCTGGGTTCGGCAGCACAGCTTTCTCACGGCTCCTGTTGCATCAAGGGTCATCTTTGTGATTTCCTCTGAAAACGACTATACATTAACATACAAGGTTTGAGTGGGGGATGGAAAAGGGAAAGGTGTTAATTCAGATGTTATGAAACTGTGATAATGCCATTATTTAAGGCACTTATTTGGGTATGTTTATACTTTGTAGTTTTATAAATAAACCCAAGGGGCTCCTCCTGGTTGTCACAATCCTCCTTGAATCTCGTATCCTGTCTGTCTCTTCCTATCCGACAGTAGAATTGATGCCGCTCTAATCCCTGGAAGTTTGGAACTAATGAACTGACTGCTGAGCTGCCGCCACGGAGCTTGGTCCCAAACTATACTGTACTTCACACTCGATTTATTCTCCAGATGGCGAGACTGTGCCGCCCTGCCGCGAGGGACCACCTCTTCCACTGGAGTGTAAAAGTGGACGGATGTTGTTTTCTTTGCAGATTTGATCATTCTGAGCTAGAAACTTGCGAGGATGATTAGTTATTAGCTTTAATGGGTGCCAATTGAACCAACTGCACGCATATTTTCTCCTTTAATTTTGGAGTCTGCAGGTCTTGGCGATGGTTGATTTATCCGCTTTCTTACGTCACTGGAGCGTGTCTCTTCCCCAGGTGATAAGAACCGAGTCTCTGAAATCATAGCACGCCTTGGTTCCTGGCCCAGACAGAGTCACATAATACGGTGGCTTATGTATAAGGACAAGTTTATTAGCCACTGGTCCACTGCACTGAGCAGCCCATGGCACGAAATATCGATTGAATGTGGGAAGTTTGGTGACACCACTTTTTATTTAGAACAGGGGCCGATGAAAATTCTGATCTGTGCCTACTTTCTTTGTGACCTCTGTGGAGCCCACCTCTGGAATCACATACTACAGAACACACTATGGTAATTAGTCTCTGCAAAGATCTGACGTAACTGTTGATAAAGGCTTTAATTCCATTCCTTATTCTGTTTTTTTTCCCTCCAGGTTTTCAGATTTTAGAGGAACAAGTTCATCCTACATTAAGAAAAATCATACCAAGGCCATTCTGTAGTGTTAACACATTTAGAATGCAGTTCCTTCTCAACCTCATTTTGAACAACCCATTTTGCTACCAGAATGTAAGACACCCTTCCCCGCAAAAAAAAAAAAAGGTCTTTTTTGAGTGGCCTCTTTTTGCTTTAATTTCCTCTTCCTTCTTTTTGCCAGGGAACATTACCTCCCAATCATGTCAGCAAATCACCTTCTGAGAAGGTGGTGTCTGCCAGGCCGTATCTTACTAATCCCCCGAATGAGATGGAAATTGGAAGGATGGTCAGGGCCAAATAGCAGGCAAAGAAAAAGAGAACCAAAGTGTGAAGGGAGCGAGGTGATGCAAAGGAGAGAGCTGTAACAGAGAGAGATTGGTATCAAGGGGAGAGAGAGAAGGAGGGAGAGAACAGAATGAACAAAATTTCTTTCTTTTCACAACTGGGTGGACTGTGGCTCTCTCTAGCTGAGCACCCAGAACTAAACTTAATTGTTCTTAGAAACTGCCTTCCTCTCACCCAGCAGATGGCATGGGTGTGTTTGCTAGCACAGTAACATATTTCACCATTAAAGCACCAAAAAGAAAAAAAAAAATCAACATACTTGTTGGTTGGTATAAATTCAGTGAGGTTGTTGGATATTTTGGGATACATAGCAGAGGGATGCACACTCAGTTTATGTAAATTACAACAAGCAACAGCCTGTTAATAAGGATGTTGTGTGGCAATATACCTCCAAAGCCATCATCTTTTTCTGGAAAGGTACAGAATGATGAAGTGGAAAGCACTTGTCTTAATTCTGAGCAAAAAAAAAAAAAAAAAAAAAAATCTAATAAAATGCTGACTATTCACTATTCATTATTATAATGTGAAAAGTACTAATCAGATTATGCCTAAAATTGGAATTAGGTATTTCATTTGCAGCCAATTTCACAAGGGTTGAATTTTACTAAGTAAACCAGAATGTGCTGAAACCATGGCAATCTGACTTTAGATAAAAATCACGAACAGGTTTAGCACACGAGCTTTGAACAAACAGTCTCCTTCTAATCCAAATGAAACAACAAAACAGCTTAGAGGTCAGATTTTATTTGACACCTACATGAACAGTTTAGGAAGTTGATGTTGCCAGGCTTCCGTCACCTTGAGCACACATGCAGATTAAAGTAGAGAGTGTGGATGATGATTCAAGTAACTCACATTTTTAAATGCATTTCAGGCTAAATGATCTAGTTAGTTCCCTTCCATTTTCCATTCACTCGGTCCCAGTAGGCCCTTTAGAAGCCCAACCTGCTATTGAAAGAAACCCTGGAAATTGAAATATTTACAAGCTGCAGCAATCCTGAGTTTGTAGCTGTTCAGGCTACATGGAGCATAACGCATTTTAGGTTCTCTGAGGCCATGGATCTAAACACACACACACTGCCAAAGAGCTGAAGGCATTTCTCCCGACAGCTCAAGGTGTCCTTAGAACCATGATGCTGAGCTCACTTCCGCTCTTCACCTGCAGCATTTTCCTGTTTAATGAACAGGACTTCCTATTTAATGAATGGAACAAGGCATGGGGGGGCAAGTGGATGAGTTTTATAGCTGTGGAACAGCCAAAGGCATGACGTGGAACCAGGCCACTGTTGGCTCCATCATCCCTCACTTTAGCTAGTGTGAGCTCTCTTGCTTTTGTCTAAGCTTGGCCTAATTATCAGCAGTCAGGGCTCTGTAAATCAGGGCTCCACAGAGCTGTCCTAAACTGGTCTCCGTACTCTGTTTCCAACTGACCTGACAACTCTAAGCCACTGTTTCCTCACACTGTTTAACTCAGACCACATTTGGAAGCCTTCCCTCCTCTTACTCGGTCGTAGACCTACATCCGTCTGCTTTAAATCTACTGTCCTGGCTTGTCTTGTTGATTAGACTTAGACCCAATATTGGCTCTAATAATTCTTTTTTTTTTTTTTTTTGTCTCCACTTTGGTTTGCTATTTTCCCAGATAAGTATTGCTGTTCAAATGGCTGTATATTGTTAAGACTTTTTTTTTTAACAACATTCATCAGCAGTGAGAAGCTTTAAAGTTTTATTAGTATCATAAAAACCCTTCCCAAATGAAACTACTTTTGATAAGTGTTCATTCTGACAATGAGAATTTGTTGAGGGCTGTTGGCAAGTTGGAGGAATTTGTTTTTGAAACTGAAATTGGCAGGAAGTAATGACCCCAAGTGCTTTCTTTCTCTTAACTCCAACCCCCAGCCCTCAATGTGCTCCTTTCTCTCCCCACCCCCTTCCCCACCTTCAACACCCGAACTCAGAGGCAATAAATAACATGTTTGGTTTCATACAGTTTTTCTAAGGACAATTCATACACTGAAACAGGCTTCAACCTTTCAGCTTTTCCTAACTATGGAGTATAGACTGTCAACTCAGAAAAAAATGTATTTGTCTTCCACTTCATGAGGGGATTTCTTGGTGATATGATTGCCTTACATCTGAATAAGTTGGAGCTTTTTTGTACTGTGGAATGTCATTTTCCTATAAGTGCCTTCTTAATTGAATGTCAAAATTCAACTCAGTTGCAAAAAAATTTTGAGTTAAAAACATGATGCATATGGAAAGAGGAAAACAAATCCTTATTTTTTCCCTAATGTGACTATGCCAACAGATGAGACTACAATTATCCAAATGTTATGTAGTTCCTTATATTTATTAAACGAGAAAATGCAGGTAGAAAACTGAACCATGCCTAGAGCTTAGTAAATGCTCAATAAATGTTATGTATTAATTATTTCACCTTTCAAGTTGGGAAGAAATGCTAATGAGAAAGAGGACAGTATTATTTAGAAGTGCACCAAGAGTGCTTGGGTGGCTAGTCAGTTAAGCGTCCAACTTCAGCTCAGGTCATGATCTCACAGCTCATGGGTTGAAGCCCTGTGTCAAGCTTGCTGCTGTCAGTGCAGAGCCTGCTTTGGATCTTTTGTCCCCACACCCCTCTCTGCCCCTTTCCCGCTTGCACTCTCTCAAAAATAAATAAATCTTTAAAAAAGAAAAAAGAAGTGCACCAGTATGCATTACAGTGGCTGTCATCTCTGTTATAGTCATCTTGAATGAAGTCTGGAAATCAATCACTTGTCTGTCAGATCGGACAACTTGCTTCCAATACCATTTATGTGCTAGACAGGAAATGTGTAGATACAATCATGGTGCTCAGACTCTGAATCCATATAGCAGACTTACGGTCAGTAGGACTGTGTTTCCTCTCAGTGATAAATAAACTTAAGAGATACATTTTATCGACACTTACAGAATGAAGCTCGATCGAGAATAGTAAAAACTCTTGAAGACTTTGATCTGGGCCCAACTGAAAAGTGTGTGAGGGTCAACTCGGTGTCCAGCGGTCTGGCCGAAGAAGACCTGGAGATCCTCCTGCAATCCCGGGTCCTTCCTTCTAGCCTGATGCTGCCAAAGGTCGAAGGTCCTGAAGAAATCCAGTGGGTGAGTAGCTAATGCTTTGCTTTAATTAAAGACTCAGGAGCAGCTATGAAGGAGTAGCAGAAAGGAAGGATTTGGGTGCTGCAGATTTTGAAAACACGTACACGGAACAGAGAAAAAGGGAGCTGAGGAAAAGAGGGGAGTGCAAGAGACTATTGCCTTCACACAAGGGGAGCCTGGCTTTACCCAGCGTGTTCAGAGGAACAACTCCGCTCTTGGGATGATGCTTCTGCACCCTACTCAGATTTGCGGCTTGGACAGGACAGCCTCCTCAGTCTTTGGAATCTAGCTTTTGCCTGAGAATTGGATCACACCTCACACCCTGCCAGGCCCTAACCTCCACCTGAAAGAGCAGGGAAATAAATGGCTGTTACCCAGGTTCATTTGAAGTCTTCATACACAGCGAAAGCACATTAGCCACGAATGAAAAAATGACCCTAGAGGAGGAGAGGGAAAGGTCACTCCTGAGGGCAACTAGAGGAATAAACAGGAAGCTTTTAACTAGTGGTTTTAATTAGCACAGATATTATTTCCTGAACAGCTCTCCAGTTCGTCCTTTTTTAAATTGCTGACAGGTGTGTTTGTGTTTCACGACAGACTTTTCAGCCAATAAAAACCTGGCATGTCAAATTACTTAAGAAAACTTTGAAATGGGCCTAATTATACTATGATTGTTTTAATTGTTAAAGTAGGGGGAAGCTAGATTTTATTTAGGAGTTGCTATGATTTTGCAGATCTCTGCTG
Organism: Panthera pardus; assembly: GCF_024362965.1. Classification (NCBI taxonomy): domain Eukaryota; kingdom Metazoa; phylum Chordata; class Mammalia; order Carnivora; family Felidae; genus Panthera; species Panthera pardus. Next base: position 20,501,398 of record NW_026526654.1, on the reverse strand, counting down.
AATAAAATAACTGTCCATTGTGCCCCTCCAGGGCAGACAGGCTGTGACTCATCAGTGCTGGAAGCTTGGTAAGGGCATGTGGACAGTGGTGATTTTAAAGCCACATCTGGGATTATCTCTAAGGCTGTGGCTGCAAATACAGCAATACAATGAATAGTTGTAACACCTGAGAAAACCATTCCCTTTTCTAATGCACGTAGATGCCTTGGATCTATACTTTCCAATGCTAGAGCCACCTGCCACATGTGGCTCCTGAGCGCTTGAAATGTGGCAAGTCCAAATTGAGATGTGCTATAAGTGTGAAATACACACGGGATTTTGAAGACTTAGGAGCCCTCTCCCCCCAAAAGACTGTAAATTATCTCAATAATTTTTATATTGATCACATGTTGAAATGACTATATGTCAGATTGGGCAATAAACATTATTTTCTTTAAGATTTTTTTTTGTTTTACTCCTGAAACCCATATTACATTATATGTTAACTAACTAGAATTTAAATAAAAATTTGAAAAGAAAAAGAAAAGCAGGCTACAAAAAAAAATGAATAAATAAAAATAAAGAATAAAGTTTTTTTTTTTTAAGTATTCTCTACACCCATCATGGGGCTTGAACTCACAACCCTGAGATCAAGAGTTGCACGCTACACCAGACCAAGCCATCCAGGTGCCCCAGGTTGAATAGACATTATTAAAACCACATTCACCTGTTTCGTTCTACTCTTTTAATGTAGCTACTAGAAAATTTAGAATTACATATGTAGCTGCCATTCGGTTTCTGTTGGACAGCTCCGTGTTGGAGTCTTCTTGAAGACCCACGTTCAAGGACCCATATTTACTGTCTAAACTGGAGTTCGTCTCTCCAAGGTCACCCCTCAGAAGCTGGGAGATACTGGTTATAGTAGGTTACACTCTCTGAGGCCTCCTACCCCATTTGAACATGTCTTAAATGGATTGAAACGGAATCTGAAGCCACTGTTCCCTTTTGGTTTCATAGTTAATGCCTGTTTATCACCATTATTACCCTTCATTTAAGAGACGAGGACCCACCCCAGCCTTCAGCTACAGCTCCTGTTCACTGTTTTAAATCCTTGGATAGAAATAGGATTTCTAGTTAACAGAAGTCTTTTGGGCTGTTTATTTTTTCCTCTCCGTTTGTATTTATGTGAAGCATAAAACCCAGAGCCTGATGCACAACTGAAAGATGGGCTTCCTTGTTTTCTTTTGTGTGAGAATCTCTTGCTGGTCTTTTGTCGCTAGTGTGGGTTCTTGTTTGACTGGCACGGCTTATTGGACTATAACAAGCGTGACTCTGCCTCCTTTGTCGCGGGACAATTCTCCCACAAATCCCGAACAGTGTGCATTCTTCCAACACACTATTGGGTGTGCACTGGAATTGAAAGAATTGCTGAGCCCTGCTACTTCATCTCCTCCCCAATCTCTTTGTGATTTTTTCCCCTTCTTTTCCTCCACCCCCCTCCCCCTTCCCCTCCACCTCACTGAAATGAACACTTTACCAGGCCGGAAACATTTAATCGTCTCCTTTTGAAAAAATTAATTGAAACTTCTCCACTAGTTACCTTTTGTGTCAGTACTTAATGCAATTTTTTAAGAAAGAAGGGGAGGAGGAGAAGGAGAATGGGCTAGAATATTTAATGTTCAAATGCCCCTATTGGCTTAAAAACAAAAAAGCATTAGAGATTTTTTTGTAAGAACAGGAAACATAAAGTATTTAACTAGTTTTAAACTTCATGATTTTCGTAGTTATAACTGTGATCACAAAGAATGGGGCAAGTAATGTTGCAAGTTTCTTCTTCTTCTTTTTTTTTTTTTAATGAGGAAAAAAGTTCCTCCAGTGCATATATAACCCCAGAACCACTAATATTTCATTACCCATTTTCTGGCTTAAATGTGACATAAATTATGTTTTCTTTTCATTTACACGGAATATTATCCATTTTGTCTCCTTCAATTGTAGCCCTCTTTCTTGCTATTTTGGTTGAGTTATTCCTTCCCTTGAAAAGTTACTAAGGAGGTGACGATGATGGTGTCTGAGGAGGGGAGGAGCCGTGGAGCAACTGGGAATAATTCTTCATTACTGAAAGCTGTGATTTATTTTAGCCTAATTGTAAAGTTACTGCAAATTGCTCAAAAGCTTTTTAAAGATCCCAGTGATTAGATTTTTTAGAGGGGGGGGGGGTGCTGCACAAGCAAGGAGGGGGCAGCTAAAAGGGGAAATAACACCTCTAATCCTGCTTCTGGTAAATAGGCTGCCAGCTTTTAAAATGAGTTTCCTTTCTATTAGTCAGAATATTATGCTAAGCCTTAAGCATTAGTTTTTTTATGTTGCCATAGCAGCCCTATTCCTGCAGGGTGGTGACCTCCGATGATTACAGTACAAAGCTTATAGGGTCTTGAAACCCCCTTTGAAGATGAAAAGTCTTTGATGGTTTATATTTATGCAAATCTCTTAGATATGATTTACCCAACTGAGACTGAATGGAGAGATGATTAAAATTCCCTTTTCCTTTGATATCCATTAATGGCTGAATATTCCTTAAATTTAAAATGGATATATATGTTTTCATCTTTATTTACAAAAATATCTTTGTCATACCTGTGTGTGTTTTTTTTTTATCTCCCTACATCTTATTAGATCTAGATAGACATAATAGATTTACAATTTAGAGTGTGGTGGGGTTTTTTTTTTTTCCTTTTGAAAGGGGGGGGTGGTGGTGGTGGAGATCTGTGCAAGAGCTTTTGTATGTTTCCAGATGATAGATTTTGGAATTTGGGCTACCCCACTGGCAGCACAGAGCTAGCTGTGAACTGGTCTCATGGAAAAAATTGGCGAGCTTTGGTCTTCAAAGAATTAAACTTCCTTTTTAAGGTCTTCCTAGGTAAGCTAAAAAATTATGAAGAAAAACCTTCTGAACAAAGGATAATGGTGCTATAATGAATAATGTGGGTGCCACGCAGAAGGCTGCTGAACAGTTACACTGATGTCAGTGCCTGGTCCAAAACAAAAACAGAAAGGCAGGTAGAGCAACACTTTGCTGTTTTGGGGGCCTACCATTTGCATTTAACGACGTGAAGGCTAGAGGTCTTAAGCAAATATGTTTTTAAGAAAAGCATTTAAACTCCAGAATCTCTCTTTCCACTTCTAACTCCTAGGCCTCAAATTACTCCTTTAGGGGGGAAAAAAAAATTAGAATGCTTGAAGTTTTACTATTCAGTTTGGTGGAACTTTGTTACCTTTTTCCTTTGGTCTTTCCTCCTGTTTTTGTTTTGTTTTGTTCTGTTTTAATTCTTTTTTTTTGTGTACGAAATAAGCTGGGATATTACTTCCTTAGGCCAAAGACTTGAATACTACTTTTGTGACTAACATTTTAGTGATTGTACATTTTTTTCCCCTACTAATCACCTATGACACTTTTGGTTTTAGTTTTCAGACAAATTTTCATTCTACTTAAAAGGCCGAAAACTTGAACAACCTATGAATTTAATCCCTTTTGTGGAAACTGCAATGGGTTTGCTCAATTTTAAGGTAAGAAAACATAATGTGACTAATAAGTTAGTATTTTATTTACTACCTAAAGAGAACTTCTGTTCTCTTGACATCTACTTAAACTATTTTTCTAGAAATATTTTTAAAGCAAAGTAAACCTTGAGCACCATTTATTGCCTATAATAATCCAAAATCAGGCTGTGAGCATCTTAGAAGACAAAGAGATTGCTCAAGTAGCAAGGGAAAACTTCCCAGACCTAAATATTTAAATGAAATGTCTATATATTCTTATTTTAATTAAATAAACATATATAAACATATGCTTTGAATTACTATATTTATAGTTGAAATGTACATGAAAATGTATTTTGTTGCCCTTATGAATTAACTTTCAATTATTCTTTTGTATACAATTGCCTTCTATTGGGAAATTTTCTGGCCTCTTTGTAGCAACGTTAGCCATAATGCCTACTATATAAGATTGCTATTTGTAGGTTAGTATACACCAGTAAGTTGTAGTATATTATTTCAGTTTGCCACATTAGAACATAAAGTATTTCCCAGTACACATTCAGGAAGATTAGCTGAGCCAGGGGTTTTCCAGCATTGTTTAAGCTACCTTAAACAATTTGCCTTAACAATTTCATGGCTACCTTGTTTCCTCCCTTTTATCACTGATCATTTAAACTGTTTTCCAAAATATGTCTCCCATTTCACCTGACTTGTTAACATCAATGTAGCACCCCGTTTCAGAGGGCAGGAGAGAAGAAGTCCCTAAAAACAAAGAAAAAAGATAGTTGAACTGCCTTAGATAATATGGGAGTAAACGCTCTGAGAGGAAACTTTGAGACCTACTGGACCTTGCAGGAGGGCCAGGGGGCACATGTTTGGGAGCCGCTTCCAGCCTCATGATCAGCATGTTTACACCACTGACCACAGATTCTTCCAGCCTGCCCCACAGTTCTGAGATACAATCAAAGCATATCCCTTAGATGCAACTAGATTCATACAATGATTGAATTCTAAACTCTGTTGTACCGTTATATGCCATAGTGTACTTAGAGCACTTACAGCCTCTGAAATTAATCAACAGTGTGCTCACCCCATTTTCATGTCTTCCCCACCCACATGCTGAATCTCCACCTTTGTTAATTCAGTTCCAGCTATGACAAATGTTATTAATCTTTATTTTCACATAGAAATATGGAAGTTGCTAATTAATACATCTTGGATGTCTTGTTGCATTTTTATTTTCCCCTCTGGAATTGTAGATTTTTGTATGTCTTTAGTCCTGAGGCCATTTACTAAGAAATCCTGATCCTAATGCAAATAATCCAGTGAATTTGATTTAAAAATTCTTCTTATGTTTTATGTTTATTGTTTGAGAGTCTCTTAAAGCAAGAATGAATTTTGGAAAAGCAGAAATAATTTATAGTACAATCAAAATGAGTTAATTCAAAGTTTCTCTAGAAATTAGATGAACTACGATTTGAATATTATATTAAAATACATTTATGACTATATTCCTACAGTCCATTAAGCAAAGCAAATCTATACAACATACTTATCTTGGACAATATTAAATGCCTTTGAAAAGAAGTGAATTTGGACTGCATTTTTAGGGCTGCTAGTTTGCTTTCAGCCAAACTGTGTGAAGAGTTGGATCTTTCTGTCACTTAAATACATCATGCTGCTTCTCTCCAAACTGTTCACTTCCTGTGAGATTTGGTTCTGTTCTGTTCCTTCACAGACCGTGTGTGAAGAAGCACTAAAGACCGGACCTCAAGTGGGTCTTTTCCTAGATGCTGTTGTTTTTGGAGGAGAAGACTTTCGAGCCAGCATAGGTATCACATTTCTCTCTCTCTCTTTTTCAATCTCTATGTGTGCATGTGTGTGTGCGTGCATGTGTGTGTGCGTGCGTGCGTGTGTGTATGGATGGATGTATTTTTTCTTTGCCCCTTCATGAATGGACATTTACATGACAATATATATTTACCAACCATGACAATGGTTGTTCAGCTGAATGGGCAATACTTTCTGATAATTTAGGGCCCCTCAGAGCTGTCCTGCTTCCAGAACACTACATTATTACTTCTGTTCATGTATAAAATAATAAAAAGCCTGTTGCAACCTCAGATGTGGTTCAGGAACATATGACATCTACTTTGTACATAATAATATATGAACAACCTCTCCATTGCTTAAATATTTTATTTTCACATCAGTATGAGGGCTGTCTAGGCTTCTAACACAAATTTAAAGCAATTTCACATTTGCTTTAATGAATCATTTTCTACACTAAATGTAGTATGCAAATATTATTTAAAATAGATCCTAAATTCCTCCTAAAGTATATTTCAGAACTCTTCTTATTAAACATTTATTGAGATAGCATGGTAGTTTCCACTGATCTTCCCCATCCGTTGGGTACTATGCCTCTGGTCTGGGTACAGGGATAACTAGAGACTGTGGACATGCCTAGAAAAGAGGCCAAGGCCACAAAGCATTTGCAGAACCACAGTTCCAGTGGCCTCAATACTGGCGCTTTCCCTGAGCAGTGTCACGGTCCAAATAGAAACAGTGATACTCCATACACACCCGCTCCTAGGGTGAAAGAAAAGGAACTTATTTTAATACCAGCCTTTCCAGGAGACTTTTGTGTTTCCGACAGTTCAGCGGACACTTTCTGCCTCTTTCAAAATGAGTGCCCTTCCGTTTCCCCAAGTTCTTCGTCCAAACCCTGAAGCTGCTCTCTTTGGCTCAGAACCTTAGTTATGGCAGGACACTGCAACCACAGCACGCAAATTTCTGTGCTCGGTGAGAGAAGTTAACCATTTCCTTGCACAGCCACTCGGCCACCTTTTGTGGTGCTGTCTTTGGATTAATACTTTCCAAGCAATGGCAAGAAGGAAAAAATATACCAGAAGTAATTTGGGACCCATCATTTGTGATTCTATCTCCTGAGATACAGGAGGGGCCTTTTCTTACTCCACACACAAGTAATGACACTGAACTATGCCTTCCAAGAGAAATAGACACATATGAAATTTAATTCTGCATCCACATATCCCTTTCTTCGTCTATACTAGAATCATAGTTTTGCTGGGAAGCAGTTCCCAGGATGACATAGATGTCTTTACAAAGGGAGTTTCTACAATAGATGGCTGGGTTTGGTTTCCAGAGTTAATGTCTCCCTTTGCTGTCAACATCCCATTTCAGGTGCAACAAGTGGTAAAGAAGCCCAAGATATTCTGTACGCCCGACAAAAGATTATTGTTATAGCGAAGGCCTTCGGTCTGCAGGCCATAGATCTGGTGTACATCGACTTTCGAGATGGAGAGGGGCTCCTCAGGCAGTCCAGGGAAGGAGCCGCAATGGGGTTTACCGGTATGACTCTTGATGACATCTTAGAAGCAGTATCTAAATTCGCAAACACTCCATAAAGGTAGAACTACAACCAGAAAGTCGTGTTTCTGTTGCAGCCGCATGTCTCTTATACTTATTCTGTCTGGCGTGTGAAAAAGCCATCTAGGGCAAGAACCTGCTATATAAATGGTCATGGTTTCCTTTGGCTCCGCAAGTCAAAAAACAAAGCACTCGTTTTATTTTCTCTTTACATTAGTTACCACTTTTTCTCTTAAGTATTTTGTTTTTGCTGACCCTCAGGGAGGGATGAAGCTATTACAGAAGTGTTTTTGAGGGAATTGCCATAAGAACTTGGGTTGATGGGTAGAAGAAAATTTTCCTCCAACGTTCAAAATATTAATTCATTTCTGAAAAACAACAGTGATATCTTCTTTGATTTTTTTTTTTTTTTTACTTTTATATTCTCCTGCCACTTCAAGCCCCTTCCTTCTGTCCCACCTCCCAGTACGTGTCTGTGCACCTGACGACACCTACGGGCATTGGCTGGCACTCAGATCAGTGGGTCCCCTGCAATCCCATCCTGGAGCGCAGGCAGATATCTCTTGATTGCTATGTCCGATCACTCAGATCCCCAGGAGTCTGGAGAGCAACCGAAAATTGTGTTTTTGCAATAGAAATCCATTTTTTTCAAAACCACAGTAGGATTCTACACACAAACACATGTCTGCGGTTGTGTTCACTCACACACACACGCAACTGCGGATAAGAAACACCATAAGCTCTTTTATTCTTATTTCTTCTGCTGCTGCAAGTTATAAGACCATCATGATCTGAAATGAACCCAGATAAGAAGGAAAAGAGACAAACATCCTTACTATCCCTTTTGTAAATATTTTTGAAATGCGGCCAGTTAGGGATTATGGAGATAAATATTTCATACAGTGACCTTCAATGTAAAAGATCTCTTAATGGATGGTGGTTTAACCCCAAATAAAATTAAACAACTTAAGAAACAATGTTAATGTTACATTAGAATTAAATGAAGCTCTGACATTTGTTTTTATGTTTTTAACATGAAGAGTCAAAATAAAATGTGATTCCACCGCCAAATTTGTTTAATAAACGAATGTGATCTCTTCTAGAGAAATAGTTTCCAGTCATCTGAACTATTAATAAATGAATTCTCCCTACATTTAATAGTGACTAAGAAAGAAAGAGTCCCTCTACCCCAGCCCTGAGGTTGTCCTTGTCTCTGTGGCGTGTTACACCTGCCTCTTTCCAATGACCAGTTAGGAATAGCCCAAATGGAAAAGTTGGAGAAACGCTCCATGAAATCTATCTAATAGACCTCGATGTTGTTGGTCTAAAATGTGTAGCACTGGCTGCCAAGCAGCCAGATGTTGCTGTGAAATGGGCACTAATTCAATAAAAAAATTTTTTTTTGAAAACACTGAATTGATGCTGGCCTGTGTCACCATCATTCCGTATAACCTGGGTGTCCTCAGCTACCTCTGGGGTAAATGTTTGCTCCAGAACTTGTAAAGGAGTTTGAGAATTTCTCCAAGAAACAGGACTGAATTAAATTGGTCCCTAATTCAATCGCAGAAGACAAGTTACTTCAAATCAGATTTAAATTTCTAGACTGTGCCCAACTCAGCGTGAGGAGCTTACGGGCTTGGCACTATTGTTTCTCAACAACAGGGAGTATTAAATCACACACACACACACAAATGGAAGCAGGGGGAGAATGGGGAGGCACAGAGGGTACAGTGCCCATTATATATGCAAGTGAACAAGTCAGTAAAGTGGGGAGCTACACTTCATAACCATTTTGCAATTTTTAGAAAGAAGGGCTTTGTTGTCCCAATTATATTTCTACATACCAATAAAAGGTAATTAGTCTGATTATAAGATATGAGATTACTTGTAGTATTTTTAAACAATAAGGGCTTTCTTTGAGTATTTTAGACCCAGTTCTGATCTGTTTGTCCTAATTATTTGTCATTTAATTGCCATAACTTGGGCTTTGCACAGGAAGGGAGGACAGTGAGAAAGGAAGGAGGGACAGAAGGAAGGGGAAATACTCTATCTGAAGCAAGTGGCTGAAAGTTTTCAAATCAAATGGAAGTATTGTGATATCTGTAACGCTGATAAGGGACAGTCTGTGCCATAAGGATTTTCTGTACTTTTCAAAATTATATATTATTTTTAATGAGTTGTATTTTTTTAAAGTTAGCCATGCAGCAAACAGTAGGTTATAGTTTCTTTTCTGCAGTCATTATTTCACTGGGCCACAGTCCATGCAGATTGATTTTAAATCAATGCATTGGCTCTATAAGTGGCTATTAACATTAGGAATTATTTTTATAAAAAGAAGCCAAAAATAAATCTTGGAATAAAGCTTCAACAGCTGACTTAGTCATCACAGGTATTCCAGTCCTGCATGCTGAGAAGAAAGATTATAAATATGAAGCACGGTAGGTTTTCTTCTTTTTTGCAGTCTTTTGTAGAAGACAAAAATGACACCATCATACAGTCACCTAAAAGACTTGACAGGTATTGATTTAAAGCACGATATATCAAGTGGTACTGTAAAAAGGATTTCATGGTCATAAATTTTAATGTCTTCCAATTTTGCACCCTCAGTAACTTGCCAATAACAGCTCTTCTGTATAAAATATTTGCTTCACTCCCACATGACATTAAAGTCTGATGTCCTGTTGTTGGGATATGTAAGAATCGACAAAAGATAACTTCATACATGGATGTTCATAAATTTCTGAAACTTAACACATATCTGAAAATTACCCTCATTACCTAAAAGATGGATACTTGCAAGCCATCCATGGTTTCAGAGCATTTCTAAATAGTTTGTTTTTCTCCTCAAGTCGTAGTGTCTGTACCAAGAAGTTCCCGTGAAATCTGGCTTTTAACACATCAGTATAAATTATGTACATAAATTATAAAATTCAGGACTAACAATTAGTACAAAATGACTACCAGAACTGATATCCTTTATTAATAATATTGTAACAACAATTAGATTACTTAAATATAATTGCAATACCTACTATTAAAAAAAGCTCTCATTTATCATCGCTGGTATTATTTGTTCCCTGAAATTATTCCTCAGTTTTAGTATATATGCTGCTGAAGCGAGCACAATTCCTCAAATAATTTAAAGCAGCTTTATTTGTATAGGGTTTTAATGTTGTATTAGTGTGCTGACAGATAAGAATGAAATAACAATGTGAAAGGGTTCTAATTCTGCTACTGTAAGAAAAGATACTGTTACATTTATTCATTTAAACTCTTTTCCTTGAAACACTAAGAATTTTTTTTTAACAAATATTGGGTTTTTTCCTATTCAATAGAATAATGAGAGTAACAGGAATTGACCATTTTTAAAAACATCAAGAGTATAATTTGTACTGCCTAAATGTTAAAACAACTATTTCAAAAGCAAAACAAATTGATATATGGACAAATAAATTTAGGAGAGCAAATTATCATTAAGTGCACATTCATTTTTAAAGAACCAAATATGTCCATAACTTTATAATGTATGTAATAAAATATAACCTTGTCATTATTGTATCATTAAATTATGTTGTATTTTATTAATGACCTGATTCAATTGCATACTTCCCTGATTGTTAAGTTGTTTCTTTTAATGACTTCATGATTTCATAGAACCCTGTGAGTCTTATGTTTGTGTAATGTTTTTACTTAAGATCCTTAAACTTAAGAAAGAAGCAGAAAGCTTTTTTAAAGCTATCACTACAGAGATAAGATTTCTTCTGGGGTATCTAAATATTGATAAAAGAAGGAAATATTGAGTCTTCATTCTATTTAAAAAAAGGGAAAATCTGGTTATGTTTTTGGGTAGAGAAACTTTCTGTAACTTTTTTACTTAAACATTTTAAAATGGAGTAATCTAGAGACCAAACCACTGTTCAAATTTGCCTTCTGTGTCACTGTACTGAATAAAATATTTTCATTGACATCCAGTTTTCTGTTGGTGGTTAGAAATGGCACACTGTATTCATCTATAAGAGAGAAAATGTTATTTTCTTAATATGTTATTATATGTTATTATAAGCCGCTATTTGACATCTGCTTCTGTAAGCTTTATGAAAACCAACAGACTACTCCTAAAAGAAATCATGGCAGGTGGGATAAATGATACAAAATAAGCAAAAGACAACTTGTAAAATTTGAAAGAGTTATATCATTTTTTTATACTTTAAAAATAATCACTCTAATTTGCAGTTATTATCCTTTAAAGTTTCTGCCAAAGGATTAGCCAGCGAGCTGCCAGTCTACCCACCTGTAACTAAAAATTAGAGATTATCTGCGCTAAGGTGGTATTTCTATAGGATAGGAAACACAATTATTCCCATTCTTCTAGGTTTCTTATGTGGTATTCTGGAAAAGCCTGCCAGATTGCAGTTCCTTTCTTTTTAAAAAGTTGTAAAATATTAGTTATTTTGCGTACAGTCTGTGAGGCATTAGGAGGCTTTCCTGGTTGAAACATTTTGTTTGAACATCTGTTTGTTGTTTTGTGTTTCCGGTGTTATTAATCTTCTTGTAGGTAAGCAGGTGATACACCCTAACCAAATTGCCGTGGTTCAGGAACAGTTTTCTCCTTCCCCTGAAAAGATTAAGTGGGCTGAAGAACTGATCGCTGCCTTTAAAGAACATCAACAATTAGGAAAGGTAAACGTTTTCTTAATACCTTGGGTGAAACTGGTGTTTAAAATGCCGTGGGGAAAAATATAAAAAATATGTTGTTTCATTTGTTCCAAAAACCATTGCATTGAGAGGGGTAAGTTATGGGGGCAGGGGGACAGCATTCACCAGTGAGAAATTCACTTCAGGTAAATTGGCCCTTCCATGTTTCTGAATATTTCGCAAACTGGCCCTCAAGTCTCTCTATAGTTTATTCTGTTCATAAACTATATTGGAAGCCTTTGAGAAAATAGAAGTCTGTTTAGTTTTTCTCTACAGACTCAGATACAACCAACATTCATAGGAAAATAATTTTAGATCAAAGTGAGAGCAAGTTGTAATGAAATAAACACAGTTTGATCAAATGGTCCTTGTGGAGAGAAGAAATAAATTCCAATTTATATTAATTTCGGGGCAAAAATGTACCAAAATCTCCTCCGGTTGAGTCATTTAAGAGTGGGAGGTTGTATATGTGTCTGTACCAATTTCTGGACCTGAGATTTGGATAGAATGGAGAGCAAATTAACGCTGGAGTACGGTTGTTCCTAATTTAGTGCATCATTGAGCCTCGCGTTTCCTGCTCTGTGGGTTTCTGCTATGTAAATATTGCAGTAGTGATGCGCAATCTGTCTCCACTTTGTGCCAGTAACACTTAAATTAGGTGTCGCCTGAAGGAAGATTTTATGCTACTCGCAGCATTGTCAGTTAATTATCTTAAAGGTTATTTGCAGTAATACCGTTTGACTCTTTTTAAGAGAATGGGGGGAAAGTTGCATTTATAAATCTATCCTAGAGGTAATATCTGAACTCGGCCTTGTTATTTACATAAGGAGTGGAGTTTTAATACCTACGATGCAAAAGTACTTAGGAGAGAAAGAATGTTGAAACATTACCAAGGTTCTAAATCTTAAACAGTCCCCTTTACAAAAAAAAAAAAAAAGACAAAACTGGCTCTGGGTGGTGAACTGGTGACATCAGTGTGAGAGGTACCACTTAACACTTTTCACTGGCAGTAAAAACACCTAAAAATCCTGGGACTTGGAAATGAGGGTAACAGTATTAAGTGGGTCACTCCCTCTGCTCATTATGGATACCTGCCTTCAGCTCTGACCTTGCACACACGTTCACCCTCACACACAGGCTCATCTTTGCACAAACCTGCACTTAAAATCCAAAGGCAAAATATGTGATATTAGAAACATCCCATTTGGACTGACACCAATTTCAAGATAGTGTTCTTTGATTTCAAATCAGGAGTGGCTATTGGAAAAACACTGCAGTTTATAGAAAAATATTTCAAAGCTGACATTGTGTTTTATGTTCATTTCTATATCTTGACTCCAAAACCCAGGTGCTCCATGAATACACATAAGTATTTACCTAAGAGAAGAGCCATGTACTTTTCCATTCATACATACCAATAACTCCATCCACTCCCCTCTCCTGCCTGTGCCTATGCACACATTCACTAAATGTTTTACACCTCTCTGTGTGTACCTTCTGCCAGCTAAGAATATGCATGTGATAAATACTTCCTACTGAAATAATAAACTGAGGCAAGATATGGGTCATCAAAATGGCAGACCAAGCAGAGTTCCAGTTCTGGGTCAACACTGCCTCTGTTAGTCTACCCTGGTTTTCACATTGGATCACATCAAAGGATGCCTCTTGGTATTGTAAGCAGCTAGGAGTATGGGAGAGGTTACCCTAAATTTCGGTAGCCAACAAACAAAATTCAAACTAGAAACATACTCTTTTGCTGGCATTTCAGTTCTTGAATGAAAGCAAAAACACTTTTCCATCATATCTTAAAAGTATTGTTCCCAAACAAAATTGTCCCAAAGTGTCCTTGCCTTTTGATGATGGCAACTTAAATGTTAAATTCTGAACTGGCTTTTTTTTTTTTTTTTTTAATAAGAAATGCTCTCTTGTTGGAGTATAAGCTTCCACAACAGTGTGACAGGACAGCTTTTCTGAACACAGAACCACAGAAATTAGAGCAGAAGGGAGACTTACTATTAGGTCATTTCCTCTCTGCCCCATTGCTGTTTGTTTCCTACAGCAAATTCTCCTGGTGCTTTGTCCAGCAAGGTTTAAATGATTCAAGTAATGGGGCTTCCAGTGGGGACATATGGTTATTTTATCCTGTTCGCATGTTTCTTTCACTTTGCCTATAAATTGGCTGGTCACAAAAATTGGGTCTGCAGGTAGGTGACTCTGGGTCTTGAAGGGTCTTGGGGTTTAAATAATGTGCGTTCTGTTTGTAAAGATTTAGTATAAATAGGTTGCTCAATTGTATAAAGTATTGCTTCCAACAAACATCTAATCTGTTTTATTTCAAATGTGAATCACTGATGAAAACATCTACCCTCAGATATTTTGTCCAAAGCACAGGTGACTCTCTCAACTACAGGAAACTGATAGTTTGTGTCCTAGTGAGACAGTTACAAATTTCCAAAAGACCTTTTTTTCCCCACTCGGATGAAAATTTCATTCAAGTAATGTTTTTAAGTAGAAATGACCCAAGAAACCAAAATTATATATTTTTGCCTTGCTCTACTTCTGCTTAAATTGTATTTAAAGTATATTCTGCCCTGAGACCAAAGCCATAGCTGAAGTTCACAGGTAATGCTGGTTCATTTGTGTTTTCTATAGTAATAATAATTATTCTTACTCCATAACTATAATAATTATTATCAAAAATAAAAGTTCTGCCTTTTCTTCTGTCCCTTCCAAATAACAAAATTTGTGGGAATACTTAGATCACAAGTAGGTAACTTACTGGAGTTCAGTTTGGTGTCACAGAATTTTTTGTTGTTTTATTTTAATTAGAAGATGTCCCCTTAGTCTAATGTCAGGTAAAAAATACTTTACATTAAAAAAAATAATAATCTGCTCATATAATCTGTCACCATTCAGCATAATGGTACCATTTGGGATAATGATACTAGTGACTGCTTTGTTTCAGGAAACTATAGATATTTATAGGCTAAAGAATTTTGCCTTGGCACAACAGTCCCCACGAATAGGAATTAGGCTATAGATTGACATTACAAGCTCACCTTTCTTGTAAAAATCTGTTGGAAAAGCTTAAAACATTTCACATACTCTATGCTCCTATTTTAATTCCCATAAGCTAAAATATGTCTAACTTGCAGACATGAGTCGTGAGATATATGTCCACAATATTAATCAAACTTGAGTCTTTCTCCAATCCTTCCAGAAAAATATATTTTGAGATATAACCTTCATGTCATTAATTATTTTAGCTTCAAATTATTGGTAGAAACTTTAGCCAGGATAAATCACTTTCCATGTGATTTACTTTAAATTTATAAAGGATTTTCTTAAAGGCTGATTTTGTTTCTGTTATTTTTTCCATATTAGTGGCAATTCCACTATTTGAAAATTCTCTATTCAGAACTGAATTTAGAATTGCTTATTAAAAATATGATTTTGACAGTTCTTTTTTTATCAACTAAAAATTGTGCATAGTATGAATATTGGATAACTGAAATGAAAACATCTCAAGCAAATATTTAGTTTATGTCATGATATGTAACTTACATGTTAAGTACATATAAATATTTATGCAATATGTATACATTCATGTATTATGATATAGCATATTTTTTCATGTCTCTATTATAAACCCAGTGCTAAATGTTTTCTCTTTTCATATTCATTTCTTCTTGGGCAAAAAATGACAACTAAAGGAAATGATTAATAGGTAATTCTAGATATCTTAATATAAGAATTTACCATTCGTTTATAAATGGAGACTAACAGAAAAAATGTGAAAGAATAGCAAAGTATATTACATGTGATAGATTTTAAAGATACACTTTGCTAGAATATTCCTGTTTCTGCAGTATCCTACCACAAATACGGCTATGCATCATTTTCAGTTTTACTCAGATCATTATTATAGGTGCTTCATTTGGTTTTGGAAGGATTTCGTCTAACTTTTTCGTTATTTTCATTTGTTACAGCTTCACAAGCTGGCTAAAAACCAAGGAAGAGGAAATGTTCCCCTTTAAAATCTAGGTTCAGTTAACAATTATAAAAGGTCAAAAACAAGGTCACTACTTGACATAATAACTGTAAACATCATCGAAACATTCTACTTTCACTTGCGAGAAAACAATAATGTAAATTAATAAGTTTACATTAATAAGCAAACCCTCTGCTGGAATATAAATTGGGAATTTATATCTTATTAAAGAAAGATTTTTTTTCCTCATGTGAGTCTTTTCATCTAGAGAATTACAAAGAATAATACCCACCCCCCTCCACATACTGAAAGCAAATTATTTTCATAGGTATCTGATTGCAGCTTATACACCTTTCATTTGTGTTTCCAAATGCAGGGCTTTACAAAAGAAATACTGTTTGGGCCAGATGGCCTTCTAGAAGACTCCCTGAGAGAACTCAGAAGTCTCTCTAGCCAAAAATATTGTTTCCGCTTATTCAAGTGCCAGAAATCCCACTGCCACTCTTTCACGCAGATCAAATAAACCATCTAAAGATTTGGTTGTTGTCTTTGTCAGCTGAAAGGGTTGATTCCACTAATAGACAACAGTGTACCCTCCCACACCCATGCGTCCCACCACCCACAGCCTTTCCCCCTTTATTTGTAAGCAGGAATACGAAAATCAGAACCGAGTGATGTCTGGTGAAAATGAAAGATGAAGGAACATAACCTTACTTTTGAGATGCATAGTTATTACATTTCTCCCTTTATTTCCTTGTTCATTTAATATTTTTACAATTATATGCCATAGATTTGACTTTAAAAAGTCAAATTCTTTAAAAAGCTGATAGTCTGCCAATGAGGACTTCAAGGCTGATATATGATTCACAACAAATTGCAGATCTAAACATGTATATCAAGGCAATACAGTTCTAGTGCTGATAGAGCCTATTTCACAGTTTTAGTGGCAAATGGTTTAGTACTAGATAAGAGATCGTATATGTAGGTTAAATCTGATTTTTAAAGTTGTTTGCTTCGACCTTAATTTATAGCATGTTCTTAGGGATATTTTAATCAAAATTTTTCTATTCTGATTTATAGTCTCAAGAAATTTTTTTCGCTCAATTTCAATTAAAAATATAATTCTTTTAGTTGGATAAAATCTCAGAAATCTTCTAGTTAAATTCTTTCAGTTTACAACTTAATACACTAAGACTCAACAAGGGTTTAGAAGCTACCCAAGGTCACTCACAGCCAAGGTGGTGATAGAGCCCCAACCAGAATTCAGGGCAAACTTTATAAATAAAGATATGAACATAGTTGGCATCAGTGAGGTTTCACTTGGGTCCTGGTGACCCTAGGCTAATGACCAAAACCAGACAGAACCTTAAAAGTATTCAGTCACAAACAAAATGTGAATTTGGTTAGTTCACATTGGTATCTTTTTCTTAGTCATACGCTTTTTTTTTTTTTTTTTTTTTTTTTTTTTTTTTTTTTTTGCCTGAGCAGAAACTGATGAAGAGGGAAAGAGCAAGAGTATCCGTGTGCCTTCCCAGCACTCCCTGCCATCATTCCCCACATGGTGCCCTCCTTCCCAATTCTGTCCTGCCCCAGAAAGACTTCTGCTCTGATCACCACACACCCCGTTCTGTTCTATTAGTCATCTTTCATTCTATCTCCCAGTGTAGATTGGAAACTCTCCGAGCTACACTGGGAGCCTTTGGCAAAGAGGCCGTATCTCGCCCTGAGCCTCGTTTCATCTCGCTCGAAGGACAGGTTCCCAATGTCCTGTTCTTACACCTGTGGTTGCACAAACACACCATGGCTTTCAGCGTCTTTAATAGCAAGATCCAAATACGGGCCATGAAAGGATGGTTTTACTCCTTGGACATCTCTCTTTTTTTCCTCGTAGAGTATTTCTCTTTTTGTGTGTGTGGGTCCGTATGTGTGTGATTCTATGTATGGCTTTCCTGTTCCTTCCTCGTTTTTCCTTTCCACGAATTCTTGCTTTTTTCTTCTTTTTCTTTATCTGTTTTTGATTCTCTCCCTTTTTTTCCTCTTTTTCTTTCTGTCTCTTTACCACATCATCTCCATACCCCACGACCATCTGTTGCCTTCTCTCCTTTACCTGATTATAGTAAAGAAGTTCAGAGCATTCTTTGAATTTTTTGTTGTACTTATTAAGGAATTTTATAAATCTTTTTATACTAAAAGCAGGGGAATTTTTATTTTATTAAATCAAGAGTTTCTACAATTTTTTTTTCCACTTTAGGTTAGTGGACCTGAATGAAAAGAAAGTAGGGAACTTTCTCACCACCACCCTAGGGAGTAAGGAATTCGATTTGCTGAATCACATACCTCCCCACAGCATTTTGGACAGAAATAGGTATACAATATACATTTAGTAAATACTATTTAGCAAACTAGTTTCCAAGTTTCTGACAGTGCTAGAAAGAAATTATTCACTGTACTTTTAACAGTTTATATCATACTGACCTTTTGTTCACTTCTAGAATAATTGGAAGAAAATCTTTTCACCAGTTATTTCATCATTGTTCTTCAGTGATATTTTAATCTTTGAAGTTTAAAGTGACTTTGAGTTAATGTTAGTTCATGTAGATGTGTTTTCCAAAGAAAGAATGAGCCCACAGGTTATAAAATAGAAGTGTAATATTACTGCTCTTAGCTACAAGCTGCCTTAAAATGACTTCCACCCTCTGCTTTTCTCATAGGCAATACCAGCTTAAATATGGCATAAAATATTCTAAATTAAATAAAAATGTTTACATGTTTAACTCAGTGTTAAAAATAAAACTATTTTCAAGTAAGATTTCTGTTTAAAAAAAATCTGAGAGGAAGATGATGGCTGCAGAGCTCTTCATAATTAACTAAAAATCAACCCATTATTCACTTAACAATGGGTGAATTTTATGGTATGCAAATTATACCTTGATAAAGCTATAAAAAAAAATCCAGAAAATTAAGGATGACCTCAAATGTGCTAGCAAATGTGGAAACTCCTTTAGATTGCAATATGCTTATAAATCCAACTGTTTCATTTCAGTAGGTAGCTTTCCACGCGGCATACCTGGCCAGGTTTTTCTAAATTTCCTTGTCAAAAGATAATTTAAAATAAAGACATGTCTGTCCCTATCTGATCATCCTGCCTGAATATTTTTAAAGATACATCTTGCAGCCTACATTTTGTGGGCTCTGAGAAGAATTTTCAAAACGAAGGCACCTTTGGTCTCCCCTTTCCGTTTGTGTAGTAAAGATGGCTCCAATCCACTGAGACCCTCCATCTGGGCAAGTAGACAACTCGGGACCCGTCACATATTAAGATAATTGACCCAAACATTCACCTCTGCTCTCCTCCCTCCTGTCCAGTCACCTCTGTCTTCCCTGCCAAATTCATCTCGCAAGCCTTCCACTGTCTCTTCTTTTCTCCTCCAGCCTCCTACAACTGTTGGTAAAGTCCCCAGATAACCTTACTGGAGTATAACACAAGTGTTTCCATTTTCCATGCAGGGCTAAAGCTAAGTGATTTCATGCTTCCTTTTTAAAAAGCAAAATGTTAATGATGTCTATTCATTTTACATTCACTCAGTTTCCACATTCCGGGGAGTTTCCTCCTTTTTATATAAATGCATTGGGCCATTTGCCTTTGCCAGTATTCTTCCTTCTCCTGCTCTCTGTTGCTGGAAACCCTGTCCTGTTTTACCTCCTCCTCCAGTGTAAGTGATGCTCCCAATATCAGGTCACCTGCATTTCATTAGTATCTCCTCAGCTGATATTCTAAGCTTTTAAGTTCTTTTAAATGTACTTGTTTTCAAATACTGATGAGGTGTCAAATTATGTCACACCCCTGAGTCTAGTTTCTTAAAGCGACAGTTCAGTCTCTGATTTATGTTTGGAGGGGGTGGGAAGCTTTAGGGATGAGTTGGCCTCTGCTCATTGCACCTTCCAGAATGTTGATGTCCCTCAGAACCCTCAAAGCTACTCTGAAGACGTAAAATCCTGTTATGATTCAAATACTGTACACTTCACTGAACCTTTCTGTGATAAATGGAATTAAATCATCTCCAGCCAACAATAGCAGTGGCAGGAGTAGCAGGGATTGTGGTGGTGGCAATAGCAATCAGAGGTGACAGCATTGGCTGTGGTAGTGGCAGCAGTCTCAGAGAGGACACAGTCACAGCAGCAGTGACAGGAATGGTAGTGGTGGCAGCAGTGGCAGCTCCCATGTACTGAGAGCCTGTTGCATGACAGGCCATTGTATACATTATTTTATTCTCAACACAATTTTCTAAGGGACGTATTATCATCCCCATTTTACAGGTCAAGAAACTGAGGCTTAGAAAAGTAACAGTGTGTGCTGCAGATCACACACAGCTAGGAAAAGGCAAAGCTTGAGTTCAAGGTGTAGCTGATCCAAAAGCCCATATTCCTAACCTCTGCACCAAGGTGCCTTAAACAAGAGAAGCAAGACCCTTTCTCTGTATGTATCTCTGTGCACTTTTTGTTTCAGCTACAGAATACCACCTCAGAACACCCATCCTGGAGAGTTGTCTATTTCTGTTTGGTGGAAAGTCACAGAGGGGCTGCCTGGACAGGTGATCCTTGGTGTCCTCTTGGGCCACTACTGACCTGGCCGGTGGAAGTGCCCTGGGGAGCATCAGGGGCGCTGCCTTCCAGACCCCACTGATGGTTCTGTGCTCAGAGTTTGTACAAGTCGGAGAACTACAAGAGTTTGTACAAGTCGGGAAAAGATGGAGGAAAGGAGGCAGCTTCTCCAGACTTTTCACCTTTCAGAAATCGGAAAATAAATCTGATAGGCTGTCCAGCAGGCAGGATCCCCGACACCCCATGCCCCTTCTAAGGCCGTGTCTGAGACAGGGGCTGAGATGCCTTCCCAAGCAGTTGTCGCTGCATTCACCAGTTGGCTCAAAACTAACCCCTCTTCAGATATTCCAACTATTACATTCTTAGGAATCATTTAAAGGGCTTCCCTATCAAAGGCCATGGAATATCATCTGTCAGAATCTCAGCACTGGTAGTAACGACCCATCAGCCCAATGTGAATTGTCGACCGTGTTGAATGAATTCAGCTGAACTCTTAGAAATTCATGTAGACCTACGTTAGCATCTAAAATTCTCTGGCTATTGCAGGAATTGGCTATTGAATTTTAATTCAAAATATTATTAAAATATCTACCAAATTATCACTACAATTTAGGTGTTAAAATAAGAAAAACATGTTCTCTATTTTCCAAGTCTTCAGAAATATTCTTTTACTACCTTAATGGCAACTTTAAAAGACGTGTTTCTATAAAGCAAAGGGTTACTGTTACTAAGAAGCACCTACAAGAATCAAATGTCATCCCCTTTAATCTTTCTTACAAATGCTTTAGGTTTTTTGAGAACTTAAAATATCATTCACATATTTATTATTGAATTTTCTCTCACTGAAAATATTCTTCAGTATTTCTGATGTCATAATAATTATAGTAAAAACTGTCAAGTGGAAACTCAGGATGGAAGCATGTTATATTTCAGTTGTTCCTGAATTCAGTTATTAAAGTTACATTTTCAGGGCACCTGGGTGGCTCAGTTGGTTAAGCGTCTGTCTCTTGATTTCACCTCAGGTTTTGGTCTCATGGTTCTTGCATTGGAGCCCCGAGTTGGGTTCTGCACAGATAGCACAGAGACTGCTTGAGATTCTGCCTCTCCCTCTCTCTCTGCCCCTCCCCTGCTCGTGTGTGCTCTCTCTCAAAATAAATAAACATTAAAAACTTTTTTTAGCTTTTAATTACATTTTCACATATTTGCTTATTTGCACCTTACCTATATACCATTTTTTCAGCCTCATCCTGAGTAATAATATCTCTGAAATAAGCTTAGATATGATAGTTATTTTTTTATAAATCACATCAAAATAAAAAATTAAATATATAATATATAAAACAAATATATATTAATTTTTTATATTTAAATATTTTTCTTTAATCATCTCAGGTACTGCTGTTACCAGTCATACCTTGGGGTACACCACTTAGAAGAGTTTGGGATTTCAGGTGGTAAGCCTTAGGTTCTAGTCCTATCCTTCCCATAAGTTTCTTTGAAAAGGTTAACTAAATCTAAACTGGCTTTTGCATCTGTAAAACAGAAAGTACCATGCCCTCCCTCCTGCAGGTGAGAAAATGTCTTTGAAATGTTTTGTAAAATCATAAAGTACTATTTGATGAAAATCTCTCTTCTTTTTTTTTTTTGTAATGGGTCTTCCTGATAAGATTGCATGCCTCCAATTTTTAGTTTGGAAATGAATATTATAGGCTTTCTAAGGACTATGGTTAACTAGAGTATAGGCTACAGTTGCTGAAGGAATCTTCATATTTCCTCCTCAAGGGAGAATGAACATCCTTCCCCTAACTCCAGCACCCTCCTCTGGTGCCCAGGTCAATCCATCTACCATGGTCCCACTCAGAAACAAAGCTGGACCAGGCCAGCTCTTAGCTTTCCCATTGTTGGATCCCCAGATCACGCTTAGAGGGAAAATGCCCAGAAAAAAGGAAAGGAACAGGTTGTTCAGCCTTTTCCCCTCAGAGTCCAAGAAGGAGCAAGTGTTGGGTCTACCAGGGCATGCGGCAAGAACAGAGGGATTCCAGTGGGTTCCAGTCCAGCTTCATCAAGCAGAGGCTGTCTTGTGCCTTGTCGTATGGAAAGTCAAGCAGCTAATGAGTAACAGAACCAGCAGTCACCCCTATTAATTTGGCTGGATTAGGCTTCCTTTTCCTAATGCTAGAGAATCCCATTCAGCCATAGACAGATGCAGTATCTCATACTGTGGTCCTCCATTTTGCTTGACTTGTTGAATCACTGGTGACCAGAAGCGTACAAGGCTCTTGCAGAGCAGAGAAAGCCAACCCCACTGGTTTGTCTCTACTTGCTATTCCCAGTCTCTTCCCGCCCCCCACCACCCCCCCCACCTTGGTCCTTTGGCATACCTGACCTTCTAAACCTAACTTTTTTTTTTTTTTTAGAGTGAGACAGGAAGTGCGTGTGCACAAACAGGACAGGGGCAGGGGGGGTGGTGGGGAGAGAGAGAGAGAGAGAGAGAGAGAGAGAGAGAGAGAGAGAGAATGAGAGAGAGAATGAGAGAGAGAATGAGAGAGAGAATGAGAGAATATCCCAAGCAGGCTCCATGCTGAGCATGGTCCCACTCGGGGCTCAATCCCACAACCCTGGGATCATGACTTGAGCTGAAATCAACAGTTGGACACTCAATTGACTGAACCACCCGAGCACCCCAAAACCTCACTTTAAATGTACCTATTCCTTGAAGTCCTTCTCTGGCAAGACCACTTCCATTTTGATGGCTCCGTTTCTCTGTAGCCCCTCAGTCTTTAAGTGCTACAAATGTGACACACTTACTTGCACTTTAACTGTTAAGATATATGCATGAGTTAACCTGACCCCAACCCAAGATCACATTTGTTGAGGTAAGTCACTGTGTCCTACTGGAGTCTCAGCAAGTGTTAGCCAATTTACCAGTGGTATTACCAGACCAGGAGAAGGTCATGTGGCATAGAAAGATGCTTGCAGATGAAGGAGAAGAAGTGGGTAAGATAGATAGCATCTTCCCCTATCACCCTCCCCTCAGTCATCCAACTTGAGCCCCACCAAAGAGCCAAGCTCCACTCGAAACCATGTTTTGAGTACTGGGTTCTGGGGATTCAAAGATGTATGAGACATGGCCCCTTCCCTCAAGAGTCTCACAGCTTACTGAGAAAGATAGCAGTGTAAACAGATCATTACAATAGAGTGTGACAAGGGTTGTAATGAGAAGCTATATAGAGAAAGGAAGGTGAGGGGTGCCTGGCTGGCTCAGTCAGTAGAGCATGTGACTCTTTTTGTTTTTTTTTCTTTAAGTGAGCTCTATATCCAATATGGGGCTTGAGCTCATGACCCCAAGATCAAGAATTGCATGCTCTACTGACTGAGCCAGCCAGGTGCCTGGAGCCTTGAGTTTTGAACTCAGGTTGATGGGTTTGAGCCCCAAGTTGGGTGTAGAGTTTATTTTAAAAAAAGGAAGGAGAGATCAGTCCTACCAGGGAAGTCTGGAAATGCTTCATAGACATGACATCTGACATTTTGAAAGATGAAGAGTGTACAGGACAGACAAGGAGAGGTGCTTCAGAGCAGAGAACAGAGCATATGGGAAAGGTACAGAAGAGTGTGAGTGTGTGGGTGGATAGGTGAGTAGACTGGCAGGAGACAAGGCTGAAAGCAGAGGTAGGGTCTAGTCTCCTCATGGGGAGCCCTGGTCAGGAGATTGCACTTGATTTTGTAAGTCCAAAGGGAACCACAGCCAGGTTTAAGCAAATGGATGATCCTGTCCAGTATTTTAGAAAGATAACATGATCCCAATTAGGAAGGTGCTCCTTCCCAGTAAGTATCCCAGCAGTCTCTCAGTGAGACCTCCCCATGGGGCTGTGGGTGCCTGGCAACCAAACTAACATCCTTAAAGGAATGTCATAACTGAGTCATGAGGAAACCAAGGCCATAATAGGGCCTGTCCAAGGACTCTCCAGGGTGATAGGTTGAAAAACTGGAAAGAAAGAAGAATGAAACAGTGTCCGTCAGAATACCTCAGTGGAGCATCACCCTCTGCCTTCTTGAGGAGTAGGGAGGAGCAGCTGACTTTGTGAGGGAGGAAGAGCTAATCACAGGCCATGCTGGGCCTCCCAAGATTTAAGCAAATAGAGGGCACAACCAAGATCTTGAAGAAAAATTTCATAATGGTCAAGGCTGACAAAAGTTTTAGGAATTCACTGGAAACTGCCAAGGTAAGTGTTTCACTGGCATTAGACTTAGAGTCATGCAGGAGGAACATCCCCCTGAAAGAGAAGGACTGTGACAGCTGTACTCAAATGTTCTCACTTGTGCCAGTGGAGCACCACCATCACTGGAATGTCAGAGGGAGCTCCCTGGATGCTCAGAGATGTGATTTGGAAATAAAGTGAGTAGGAAAAGAATTAGATCAATTTGTATTTCTAGTAAATTACCCTAGAGAAAATTCAATACCCTAGAGAAAACATTCTCGAGTGTTAAGTGCCAGAAATCAAAATGTCGGGGCGCCTGGGTGGCTCAGTCGGTTGGGCATCCGACTTCGGCTCAGGTCATGATCTCGCAGTTCGTGAGTTCAAGCCCCGCGTCAGGCTCTGTGCTGACAGCTCAGAGCCTGGAGCCTGTTTCAGATTCTGTGTCTCCCTCTCTCTCTGACCTTCCCCCATTCATGCTCTGTCTCTCTCTCTCTCAAAAATGAATAAACATTAAAAAAAATTTTTTTTTAATTAAAAAAAAAATCAAAATGTCTGAATGTTTCCTATAAATGTGATCACTGTTGTCATCACACCACCATCATCATCAACACTTTTGCTTTCAAATTGTAAGTCAGATTCTCCCCCATGAAGAACTTCCAGGTCTGGTAAAGTTCATGTTATCTCAGTGCCTGCCTTATCAACAGGGAATGACTGAGTTGTTAGAAAAACTATAGCCCAGGGTGCCTGGGTATAGCAGTCAATTAGTTCAGCATCTGACTCTTGATCTCAGCTCAGGTCCTGATCTAATGGGTTCATGAGTTAGAGCCCCGCACCGGTCTATGTGCTAACAGTGCAGACCCTGCTTGGGATTCCGTCTCTCCAACCCTCTCCCCCTCCCCCACTCGTGCGTGCGCGCGCCCTCTCTCTCTCTCTCTCTTAAAATAAATAAGTAAACTT
This sequence comes from Panthera pardus, assembly GCF_024362965.1. Lineage (NCBI taxonomy): Eukaryota > Metazoa > Chordata > Mammalia > Carnivora > Felidae > Panthera > Panthera pardus. The sequence goes on along the minus strand of NW_026526654.1, from coordinate 20,476,042 downwards.
AAAAACAACTATAGCTAGCCCAATGGTTATTGTTTTCTGTGCTATGCAGATAACATGCATGCTAAGGTAATACTGTCCTTCACTTCCAGGAGCCTGAAACCCTAAACGTGTATAGTAAAATGTGCCAAAGTGACTGACCAGTGATTTATTACAACAAATAATAGGTAATCGTTGACTAAAAGCCCACTGCATACAGCGCTCCATGGCAACTCTAACAGGAAATGCATGACGTGTGCTAGGTATACAATATCGTATCCGTGTGAATAGTGCAAACTGGCAAACATGATCCTGAATGGATAAGAAGGGCAGTCACTTCAGACCCAGAGATCTCTCTGTGCTCTTCACAGTGGCCTTTTCTCTAATTCTTGTTGCATTTTATGGCACCTGCTTCTTCTCTTTCCTGTCTCCCCCAGCACACTTCTTGAGGGCACGGATCAGATCGTATCCATATCAAAGTGGGCCTGTTTCTTTTTTTATAACAATTTTTTTTTAAGTTTATTTATTTTTGAGAGAGAATCCCAAGCAGGCTCCACACTATCAACACAGAGTCTGACTTGGGGCTCAAACCCACAACTGTGAATCATGACCTGAGCCAAAATCAAGAGTGGACACTTAACTGACTGAGCCACCCAGGTGTCTCAGCCTTCTTTTGTGTGTGTGTGTGTGTGTGTGTGTGTGTGTGTGTGTGTGTGTGTCACACACACTTTTTTTTTAAATGTTTATTTTTGAGAGAGAGAGAAAACACAAGTGGGGGAAAGGCAGGGGGAGACAGAATCCAAAGCAGCATCCAAGCTCTGAGCTGTTAGCGCAGAGCCCAACGGGGGGCTTGAACCCATGAACTGTGAGATCACGACCTGAGTGGAAGTTGGATGCTTAACTGACTGTGCCACCCAGGTGCCCCAGCCTGTTTTTAAGCAGGGGAACTAAAACACCGAACTTCTCTAACTTGAATGTGCTCAGAACCATGAGAGGATTCCTGGCCAATCCTTCACCCACCAGCCTTCTGCATCAAACCATATAGGATCAGACCCTATATGCATTTTAACAAGCCACATCCCCTACCATCCCTGTCAATGATTCTGATCCAGTTGGTCAGGAGAACACTTTTCAATCGATAAGCTTAAGGTATAATCCTAGAGCACAGGCTTTGGACCAGCTACAGCTAGCTGTTATCCTAGTCCTATACTCACTGGCCACCGGGCAGGCATCTATAAGTTTTTTAAGTTCCTTGTGCCCCAGTTCCCTCAGTTATAAAATGAGGATAGATATGAAACTTAATAGAAATGAAATAGAACAGTGGCTGCTGGGGATGGGAGTAAGTTGTCAATGGGGACAGAGTTTCAGTTCTGCCGGATGGAAAATTTCTGGAGATCTGTTGCACAACAATGCAAATATACTTAACATTACTAAAGTGTATGTTTAAAAATGGTTAAGATGACAAATTTTATGTGTTTTTACCACAATTAAAAAGAGAAAGAAATTTTTAATGGGGTTGCATAATAGTATTGACTTCACACTGTTATGAGCGGTACCTGAATAAAGCATGTCAAGTCTCTGACATAGTCTCTGATCTAGCAACTGCTCAAAAAATTACAGCTATTATTATTGTTGTAGTTGGTAAGGTAGTTCAGGTGGTTAACTATGAATAAGTTACTATTAAAGGCATTTTAAACCTAATGAGAGTCTGAATCTTCAAGCTGATGGAGGTTCTGTATACTTTTTGAAATAGTGTGCTAATTTCTCAGGAAAGCACCAGGCTGGGAAATGGAAATTTATCTATAATCACTCATTAAGGACTGTTTCAAACCCTCCCCACAGACCCAAGCAACTTTTGGCAAACTGCATTTTTCCAAATCCTGACCAACAGACCATTCACATTTCACATGTAGAGCCTTATGTTTTAAAAAAGCCGACCATATTATAGGTCAATATGTGAAAGCAGGACGGTATTCATTTTGGTAAACTTTCTTAACACTAAAGTCCTCAATTTGCAGAGATAAAGAAAACAAAGCACAAAAATGTTGAACTTTGTTTTTCAGCTTAAGCTTAATGAAGTCAAGCAAAATCTGCCACTGTAAAAGAAAGGCTCTCCATGAAATACTTTGCGTCTTTGATGTGCATGTGGAACCCAAACAGATTTGGGAAACATGGCATAAGCCCAAGGCCGTCATTTTGATTCTGTGTGCATTGTTTTGATTTCATGTGCATCTATTCTAATTTCATCTCTCCAGCCTATTATTTAAACCTTAGCAGGACTGATGTGCTGTTTTACAGGGGCATAATCCACTTGGTGGTCGGATAACCAGGAGGCCTTCGGTCTTCATCACTTACTCCAATGAGAAAACTAGACTATTGCCTTGTAAAACAGCATGAGTCCCACACCCTGATTTCACATGCTATTCTAACCCATGGAACATCCCTGGAACTTCTAATTGAATTCATAAAATGCATCATGGTCACAGAGATGACCAAAATTAGCTCTAGGCTGAATGAAATTAGGCAAAAGTCAGTCTGGAGATATAAATAGTAAAAACGAGAGGGTTAGAAAATGACTTCAGATACAGGATTTTAGGCCAACACAGGTGTTCATAGGAATCAGATTCTAAGGCTGAGAAGGTTAGGTACCACTGGTTAAACCTCTAATCCCATTGGCTTTTAAATCTCTCTTGATTGAAAACTAAATTCCAAAGTCATTGCTAAGGATCCCCTGCCACTTTTTAAATCTCCATTCTGTGTATAACTCTTGTAATTATGGGAGATAAGGGTTTCCAGAGAGACCAGAAGAGCCATTCCAGAACTTCTGAATAATGACAACATTGACTGTTGAGAGGTGGTACTTGTGAAATCCAGCAATGGATGGCAGTATATGCAGATGGACCATCAGCAAGGATTATGATGGCTCCAGTTCACCAGCATCCTTGCCAACAGGTGGAAGGAAGGAGTCTTAAGAAGAATTGTGATTGTAAATGGCAAAAAGAAGTGATTAAAAGAACACAAATAACCAGACATTAACTTCAGATTCTGGGCTTACTGCCTTCTGTCCATTTAATCTTTCTTTGGTGCAGTGAAGACACTTCTCGTTACCTTAATATGTGGGTCTCTGATAAAGGCTTGAGGTTCTGATAACCCAGATATTGGCTCCAGCTCTAACTTTTCCTAGTCACATGACCTTGGAAAATCACTTCCCTACTGTGGGCCTCAGTTTCCTCATGAGAACAGGACCTAGGACCTAGATCACATGACACATTCAATAAGTATTTGTAGAAGTTTAAAAGAAAATGTATCTGAAAAATGGGGATAAATCAGGAGATCTCAGAGATTCTTTCCAGACTCACCATTCAACAGACCTGTGACTTCTTTGTTACAGGCTCATGTCCCTTGTCATTCTAGTCCTCTCCTACATGTGTGTACCAACAGAGGAGTCTCTTTTTATTCAGTGCAATCCTACCTTACATTTTCTCATCACATGATAGTGTTACCCCTCAATTATGTTACAAGAAGGAAGCATTTTGCCATTAACCTGATCATATAGTTATTTTTTCAAACAACGATTGGTCACCAGAGCATATTATTATTTTTAAAGTTCTAGGCAATATTTCAAAACTATACAAGGAAGTATTTGCATTTTCCTTCCATAGTTTTCTGCCTGATTTCAAGAGTTAAATGAACAGTTTCAAATACCTTGTGTGTGATGCTTTTCCCCTCCATTAAAATGCTGAAGGGCTTTTTCTCCCCCCTCTTTAGGAGGAAAAAAGAAATCTTTCCCCTGTAATTTACTTTGGCTTTCTCAAAAGTTGGGTGGGAAAGTCAATATAATTCAGGTGGAATCTAAAATGTTCTTGTACAAGTGTGCACAGAAAGGAAGCCTATAATTTCTGAACATTCTTTTAGGAAGTTTGTATTCTCTGTTTTCCAGGGAGCCTTTACTTTCCAAGGGAGTATGATCGACATGCCATTACTGAAGCAAGCCCAGAACATTGTTACGCTTGCCACATCCATCAAGGAAAAATGATCTGTTAAATGAAGCTCTCATCAGGTGGGCTGAACATATACAGTGGGTTTCTTAAAGACAAACCATAATACTCAAGGCAACTTGTTAGTATGCCAGATTGGAACCTTTCTCCATTTACAGTTCATGGTAATCACAATTTTTTGTTGTTGTTATCTCACTGGCCAGTTGTTCCTCTAAAAATGAACTTTCTTCTTTTTGGTTCCAAGCTTATGATTTTATTGCTCATGAATGTGTTGCAAATATGCACTTACGATTTCACAGGGAGATGAAATCGTGGCGAGAGATGGGCTGAAGGGATGTTAGGTCTTTAATGAAACAGATCTTTTCCGAATACGTATGCTCCCTTCACATTTCTCACGTTAGATGTTTCCCCTGTCATTCATTTGTTCATTCAACACTGTAAATAATTTTAAGGTCGGTCTTAAAAAAAAAAAATAGTAACTACCCAAAGGGGTTGCGTTTAGCTCCTAGAAATCTGATAAAACAAGAGATGGCATAGAAAAGTTAAGTATCGTTTTTGTTCATACAGATACCTTGTAAAAATAAATCTTCAAAACAGATTACTCTTAACCTCCACCTCCCCAAATGAAACACCCATACATATGGGCTCTAGGTAAGGACTATGAAAGCCTTCATCCTGGGTGAATGCTTTGGGTCAACAGTTAACCACCAATTAAAAAAAAAAATGTGCAGAAACACAAGACCATCTATTCTCTCCCTTAATTTCCCCATTTAACTGTTTGCCATTGAGGCCATTCCCCCCCTGCAAATGTATGGCTGGAACAGGCCCCCTCAGCAATAAACTTGTAGCCTCTAAGAAGACACAATGGAGCAGATCTGGTGCATATGGTCCCCTGCGAGATTTGCATCACATTAGAGATGCTGCTGCAGGTCATATGGGTGGTGTGGTTAACGGGCTTAGTAAAGCTGTTTTGAAGAGGTTAACCCAGCTTGTAGTAAGGGTAAATAAACATAACAACCAGCCATTCTTCCCTATTCAGCATGTGCTCTTATATTGAAGGCTAAAGGGTATTGAAGCTGGGAAGGATCAACTTGTGTTTGCCAGAGGACGCCAATGAAATTTGAAACACCAACAATCAGAGATTTTGTTTCTGCTCCTCATTAAATCATGCGCTTTTGTGTTGAGACTCTGGACGACCGTTCTTTAAGAAATTAACAGAATGGGAAGTTTTAAACTCTACACCAACCTTTTCATGACCTACACAGCAGCAAAGCTGCTACTCTTAGACAAACACCGCGGGGAAGGCTGTTCTGTTTATTTAAATTTGTAAATAGAAAACAGTTTTTGATTTTCATTTTTCACCCCCTCCTACCCCCTTGTTGTTTATTTCCTCTGTGGCCCCTACTGTATGCCCCAACCAGGGGTCTTCTTTGCCCCTGCCTCTTCCAGTTCCTACAGAAGTCCGAGAGAGAAGTAGAGTTGAAGGTTATATACAAGGAAGGGCACCGTGGAACCCAAGCAAAGCAAGAGGCCCACACACCATCTTGCATCACCCGCCCACCCAATGCACTGCAGGAAGAGGATGATTCGGTTCTGACAGGCATGCAGAAGGAACCTGACCCAGGCAGGACAGTTCTGGGGAAACACATTCTTAAAACACCCAGCTAATAATCCCAAACTTGGGACCTGAGGAGAGAGCTCTTGAACTGAGTGAGATGGGATGTGTGTGCTAAGCTGGGGTTCTGACCTGCGATGGGCTGCATGTCTCCTCTCCTTGGTGCACCCCTCCCCCCAGCCCCTCCTGGGAGCATTGTTACCCTTCACCTTGGTCATCCTGTGCCGCCCCAGGGTTAGCTGGAAAGGAAGGGAGGCGCAACCCCATCCTCACATGGAGGAGCAGGAAGGAGGAAGGTGGCATCTCAGCCAAGGAGATGGGAGAGTGGGAGGTGGGAGATGACTGGCATGCAGCCAAACCAGGCTTCAGGCCTGCGGACAGAGGCAGTGGGCAGAGTGACCCCGGTGGCAGCACCCATCACCACCACCAGCGTTGCAGCTGTGCCGGCCTAGGCTGGTAGTCATGTGCGCACCGGGAGATTCGGGACCACCAGCCAGGTTCGGCCCCTCCCCTCAGAACACACAGACACAGGAGGACTGCTCAGAAGGCAGAAGGCAAGGGGAGACCTCCTCTCATCCTGACCTGTTGCACACACACACCTCCTCCTCCCGGTGTTAGAACTGCCTTAAACATAAGAGGGAAATAAAAGCCTTCCTTCAGACTTCCCTACAGGCAGCCCCCACTTCAACCCAATTGCCCTTCCCATCCTCCTGTGTTGTTGCAGATAACCAGTCCGGGCTTTGACAGATGAAAGGGCAGACATTCTACTCTCCACCCCAGTTACACAGGCAACCCCCAAACCCTACAGGGGGGCCTCCTCAGGCAGGGGGCTCAGGCAAGCCCTCCCTCTCAGGGGACGTCAGATGCCATGGTGAAGGCATTCGGACCTTGGGAAAAGCAGTCCCCTCAGTAAGGTCTAGACGCGGCTCGGACTCCCCACCCCCATCACCAGCAGCCCCGTGGGTTCCTAGGTCCCCCAACCATGTTGGACTGACTGGTCACCACACCCTTTACCTGACACCCAAATGTTGCATTTATCATCTTACTCATAATCCCGTGGTCTGATTATGGTAGGATCGTGAGACTAGGACCCACTTGCGCCAGAAGTCTGGACCAAGGTCCTGCTCTGAGCAGAAACCCTAAGGAGAGCCCCGGAAGAGGCTTTAGTCAGGGTCAGGGACCTTGCGGGGGTTCCTCCAGCTAGGAATGGACTACAAGAGGACCTTGCAACCATCTGATTAATTAAAAACCATACCTGTTTATGTTTTGTATAACTCATCACAGGCTGCTTTGCCATATCACCCCCTTGTTATTAATTCTTGGGGGCTAAATTATGGATAACACTATTAAAACATTATCAGAACTAATGAGAAACAATTACTTAGAAAATGAGCCAGGACAAGATTGAGTTGAGAACATCAGTGGTGATCACCGTAGATTAGTTTAATAAATCATCAGGTGCAAGGCAGGGCTGACTGTATGTATGCAAAGCCCTGTCACGGGAAAATGAAATTGAGATTTTTTTTTGCATAATTTTTTCATTAATCTCAATAGGACCCGTGTGGTGTAGATTGTTTTATTCCCCTAATACCTTGCCCGAGGGAGGGGGGTGCCCAATAATGTCTTCATTGTTTTACTGAGGTCTTAATGACAATCTGTGACAACCTCATTTTAATGTATAGAGGATTATATCAGTACAATCATGTTTTATTGAAATGGTGAGGGAGACTCCGGTGGGGTCAGGCACTGTCTGTTAGCACAGGATGGGAATTTCCTCGGGAATCTGGGTTCAGTTCCCTTAAAATTTCCAAGTATAGATCCGCTGGCTGCCCTTAGGTCCTCTCCTCCGGGGACAGGCTGGGAAAAGCTTCCTCAAGAAGACTTCACCGCCTCCTATTTGAATGTGAAAGTAGCTGCTTGCATGGCGCATTTTGCGGGGTAAATAGAACACAACATGTAGGATTTTTTTTTTTCCTTTTCTAAAATATACCTGTTATTATTATCATTAACACATTAGCCCCTTAAGAGTTCTGCCCTAGTTCGGGAAAATGACCTTCACTGGAGACCTTAGATTTTCTAACGATGTCTTAAGAGGATAAAAAAGAATACATGCTTTTTAACTTGAAGGATATTCTGGCCTTATGGTTTCCGTTAGTCTTGAAAAGCTAAATGTCTTCCGTTTTTGTTTTTGTTTTGTTTTTGCTTTTTACTTCTAGTACTTGGAAGGCAATTGATGGTACAAAACAGGTTATAAGATTATCAGCAGGATGTTGTGCATATTAATACCGGCGAAGGGCACCGAACCGGTCTGTCACCGCAGAGTTTACGCCCCAGGCTCCGGGACACTGTCCTCCCAGCCCAGAGACCCTCCCCCCGCGAGGTTTCCACATTGCAATTTAGGGGGAAAGTGGAGGAAAGTAATTAACAGAGCGCAACATTTCAATGTTAAAACTTCCATCTTCCTTTCCGCGCTTTATTTTAAATCGGGATGAGGGGTGGGGGGTTGGGGGAGGCGCTAACAGCGCACAAAATGGGAAATAAATTACATTAAAATACCTTAACTTAGTACCTGAAATCTTGCGCGGTGGTACCGGGCAGCTTTTTGCTGCCCTGTGACGGGGGATGGTGGCTGTTGTGGGTGGTAGTTTGTTTACATTCCAGCAATTATGCGGTAGCATATTTCCTTCCGAATCGATAAGAATTGCTAAACGACAAAAAGAAAGTAGTGTGTACTAAAGGAACCGAAATCGTCGTTGGCGCCTTTTGTGGTCATTTGCTGCCGATCGGACCCCGTTCCAGCTAAGCAGACTGAAGCCTGCTGCATTTTTTTATTTAAAATTTTTTTTTCTTTTTTTACAAGTCTTGCAAAAGACCAGGGATTTGTCGCTCGCGCCCTTCTTTAATTTTTGTGAGTGAACGGCACGGTTTTAGTGTTTGCTTCTTCCGATGGGAAAGGCTCGGCGAGCCCGGGCAGCGCGCCCCGTCGGAAGGGCGTGCGCCCGCAGGGCCGGGACACGCAGAGTCCGCGTCCCCCGCCGCCCGCGCTTCCCGAGGACGGAGGTCGGCGGGCGGCGCGCAAGGGCACCTGGACGCGGACACTGGCGGCCCCGGAGGCCCCTCGCGCGCCCTCGGGAGGCGCGCCGTCCCTTCCCCGCGGGGCGCAGCCTGGGCCAGGGGAGCCCAGTGGGCCGGGGCTGCGGGCCCCGCTCGTCCGCCCGCCCGCCGCGGGCTGCCCGGAGCCCGCGAGCCTGTCGCGCAGCCCCGCTGTAATGGTGGCAGATCAAAGGCTGCCCCGTGTCCCCGCGGAGCCCGGGACAATCCCGCGCCTTTGTGCGCTGTTGCTAGGAGCCGGAGAAACTAAGGGAAAGTGTCAGGAGCATGTTAATCAGACTCGTTACAGTGTAACAATAACGTCTCTCTCGGGTCTCCCAGGCCCCCAGCACCCCTGGCGCACCCCGCACGCAGGCCGGACACCTGCGCGGGGCCCTCGCGCCTGCCCTGGGGACCGGCCGGCCCCTGTGTCCCTCCAGCCCCGAAGTCCGCGGCTGAGCCGGGCGCGAGGACTAGTCCTAGGGGTCCTGCAAGCGCCTGGCACATCTCCTGGGCCCGGATCCCCCTTGACCAGAGCCCCTCGCCCTTAGTCTATCAGGCTCAAATCCGATCCAAGGCCAGAGGGACCTGCGGAGAATCGGGTCCTCCTGCTTTTCAGTCATTGAGTTGAATTTCCCAAGTTTGATTCAAACACGGTATAGAATCAAAAGGAAAATGAGCATTACATTTAGGTTGCTTTTTGGTTGAATTTCTTCAAAAGACTCTAAAACCAACTTTGCTGATTTCCCTCTCAAACCCATAGAGGGTACTGTAAGCGATAATCCCGAATTTAACAAAACAAAACAAAACAAAACAAAAACCTTTCCTGAAAGTACAGATTTCTCTGAACTTTTTTGAGAGAATCACTTCATTCGTTTATTCATTCAACAAACATCTGTTGAGCCTGACTGGGTGCCAAACAGCCAGCTAGTATGAAAGTCCTAGGACTGGTTCCGGATGCACTTTTCTTTCAAAATTAAAACGCTCTTGTGTGAAGTCAAAGGAAGAGCAAAGGCGTAAAATAATGTCACATGCCAAAACAGAAAGTGCCATTGACTACAGTAGTGATAGAAACAAGAGAGGTGTGGATTAAGAATTTAAAACATCTGAAAAACTACACACCCTATGCTTGGAAAACCAGCCACTTTTTTCACCTGTTCCATCTCCTCCCCTCCTCTTTCAGTTTTTAGGAGCTCAGCCAGGCTGCGGTCCCGAAGCCTGGAGTCCTGCCTAACGTCTGAGGAGTGAAGTCACTTTGTAAACAGCCTGTCAGACTTGCTGAGGGAACACTCAATCTTGTCCCATTCTCCCCTTGCTGTCCATGCCCAGGGAATTGGAAGGCTGTGCTCACACTTAGGACAGAATCTGGCCAACTGGAGGTGCCTTCCTCTGGTATCTGCTCTTGTGCAGGAACCAAGGAAGTTCCCTTGGTTTAACTGCTGAACCCTAAGTCAAAGACAAAGCTTTCTATTTATCAGAAAGGGTAGAAAACTCACTCTCAAATCACCTGTGCCTATTGACCAAGGGGGAATCCTGTAACTATGTTAGACTTCTCCATTGGTCAAAATCAATTTCTCACACTGTGTGTGTAACATGTAAGCATATAGAAAACTGGTCCCAGAGATTAGTCTAAGCCCTGGAAGGAAATTTCAAGATTCCCTTCATTACATATTATAAGAGAATTGATATACTGAAAACTCCATCTTGTGAAAAACAAGGGAGACCAAACATCAACTATATTGTGATGTTAAAATATCTAGCTAAAGGGGGAGAAATTCAGTGACAAGAAACTGGATTTTTTGGACTACATAATGCCACATAACTGGTTTGGCTGGGTTCTGTTTTGTTTTTAAACAATGAATAAATTGCCTTAGTTATTCAGACACAATGAAAGAATCAAGAGAAAATGAACGTTCCATTTCAGATAGTTTTGTGGTGGAGAGTTTCTTCAGAAGACTATATACTCTAGGCATCTGGCTTAATTTTTTTTTTTTTTTTTTTTTTTTTTTTTTTTGTTAATGGGCTCTTTTGAGTTCCGTGGAAGGAAGAACATAAAAACCAACATGAATTTCTGGCTTAGAGTCTCTGGAAAAACTGTGTTAATAACCTGAATTCCCAGATGCGGAGAGGAGCACATCCATTGCCTCAAGCGGATTTCTCGGGACTGGAATTCATGCAGCAACTTCCGGGGAGCTCTAGGATGCTTCTCCGGTCTGGCTTGAGGGAGCTCCTGCCACCAGGAGCCCCACGGGCACTTCAACACCAGTGACACATCACCTGTGTCCAGGGGCCCTGGCCATGTGCGTCAGGATACCACTGGCTGTAGCTCCTGACTTTGCAAAGTCTTTGCCTAAGCTGCAACCCCTCCCACTCCCCCACACCCACCCAACTCCTCACCATTCTTCAAGACACACCCGGAAGGTCTGTGAACTCTCCCCAACTCCCCACACACAACTTGCTGACGTGTCCCCCACGCTGAGTCCTTCCAATGCATTGCATCAGATTTCTGTTGTAGTACTTATGCATGTGTGTCCCCCAGAGTGTGGATGCCCTGAATACTGGACATTCCATGCATCTCCGCATCCCTCTCCTGCTCATCTGTCACCCCCAGCAAGAGTTCGCTAAAAGTGTGTTTATTCGGATTACGGACTGAGTCTTTCCTCCTTCCAATGTTTAGGTTCAAATCCTGCCTTTCCGATCACCAGGCTGTATTACATTCAGACAAGTCATTTATTCTGAGCCATCAGTTTCTTCGACTGTAATAGCACCTAATTCAAAGAGTTGCTATGAGGAGGCTGTGAGCATAGAAATGCACCACCAAAGTCCCCCTTCCAGCGTCACTCATTCGGTGGGCCAGGGCTGGGGGGTCAGCAGACAGCCTCCAGCTGCCAGTTCCTCCTTCAACATCTGCCTCAGCTGCAGACTGCTGCCTTGCCCATGGTCTCAACCTTCTCAAGGCAGCCTGCATCCGGTGAATTTTATGTTGTGTATATATTAGCATGACTAAATAATCTTTAAAAATAAATGAATGCCAAGTAAATAAAAAAACAAACAAACATAGTACTTTTAAAAAAGCTCTAAAAAATAAAAAAGCTCTAGCATCATGCTTGATGCAAAGCAGGCGTTCAGGAAAGGTCAAATACTCTCCATCCCAGTGCTGAAACTGTGCTGTAGTCCAGGATGGAAGTCCCCCTGCAGCAAAACTGGCTGGAAAGTGAATTTCTATTAAGTGAACGCCATTTTCTCAATTACGTGTGTTGGTAGGTGAAGGATAGGTCCTCCCAGGAGAACCTACTGGTGGGACCAATCCCTGGACATTTCTGGGTATGGCAGCAACTCCAATAGCCACGTGCATTCCAGGGGAGCTTTGTGGCTTTTGTTGTTGTTGTTGTTCATAATCTGCTAGTCCCATTCCTGAACTATGGAAATCTCTCACGACAGCGCTGTTCTGACTACAAATTCACGTTCTCATTCTGTCCAACCAACCTAATTTTGTAGAGGACCCTGAAGCTTGCTCAGGGGAGGATTATGCAGTACCGATTCCTGGCTGAAGAGGGCTCCATTCACATAGAAAAACTACAGTGTGAGTGTGCCTCTTGGAGTTGGGCAAATATTGGCCCTTTTAGTGGACTTGCTCAAGGTCACACAGCTGGCAAAACTAGGACTACAACTAATGTCTCGACATTAAACCACTAAACCACATGGCTGCACACCCAAGAAGTCCTCAGATTTCTGCTTTTACATTAAATTCCCCACTAAGGAAGCTGCAAGTTTTCTGAAACAATGAGAAAATAGCTGAAACCTCTTTTTCAATAACTGCCTCCTTCAGATGCAGTGCCTGACCTGGCAAAGATCTTTGAACTCATCACAACTGAAACAGCTGGTCATCAAACGCAGTCAGGAAGCTCCACCACCAGGCAAACACTAGCTCGAAGTGGGCCTTCCTGGCTCATCTCCTAGACTGAATATTTGCATCACTGCCCACTGAGGACTGACTGGTCTAAGTGGCTGGAGAATGTCTGGACTAGTGTAAAGAAAGGAGTCCCAGGGGCGCCTGGGTGGCTCAGTCGGTTGGGCGACTGACTTCGAATCAGGTCATGATCTCACGGTCCGTGAGTTCGAGCCCCGCATCGGGCTCTGTGCTGACAGCTCAGAGCCTGGAGCCTGTTTCGGATTCTGTGTCTCCCTCTCTCTCTGACCTTCCCCCATTCATGCTCTGTCTCTCTCTGTCTCTAAAATGAATAAACGTTAAAAAAATTTAAAAAAAAAAATGAAAGAAAGAAAGGAGTCCCAGTGGAGGGATGAAGGAGCAGGGTGTAGACCTCAAGACTCACCAAGCTGTGTTAGCCTGGGTCCCCCCTTGGCTCTGGCCTCACTGCTTTGGCCCCTCCTCCATGGCCTTCATTCTGTCTCATCTTTCTTATCTAGTCTTTGTGTCCACTGTGGTTCTGCTTCCACGTCCCTCTTCATTAGTTTTACCTTCCTTCCCCCGCTGGCAATTCCAAAAGCAAAATCAAGAAAATGAGGTAAAAAAAAAATTTTTTTTTCCTAATTCTGTGTCCATATTTTGGAAGTAAATCTGGCGTCGTAAGTTGTGAGCTGCTTGCATGATGCTCCGTAGTCCTTCATTTACTGTGAACTTGGCACAGGAAGTTTATTAGCCCATTTTACTGCAGAGAGCCCAAGTGCAGAGGACAGCTAATATTGTACTTTGGGAATCAAAGTAGAAATGCCAGTGAGGCTGCTAATTATTCAGTAAATTAAATATTGCTGCCAAAACTGCTATTCCTGATTTCCTGCATTTGATCGTGCTGTCTTACTGCAAAGGCAACATTCAGATTCTATTTAAACGACAAAGATAAGGGTCCTGCAAATTGGTTACTGGTTCCTTATGTTTTAGTAGAAATTATTTGAGTGTGCGGCCTGAAATTCATGATACTTACAAGTAATGAAGTCCAAGGGTATAAAATTTGATTTCCATCCTGTTTTTAATCTTATTCCTTTGGGGGTGGAGGGGTGAAGGGGACGTTATCGGAAAGGTAGCAATAAGTGATTATGATTATTTATAAAAACAGATATTTGCAAATTATGGTAAACATTCCATTTTAGATAACTAAGGATGTGACCCCCCCCCCCACCGAAATCATCTTTTACAACTCTGCTTTGTAAAAACCTTCTTAAAAAACAATTAGTCTTTGTGTTCGCCTAAGGAATTTTAAATTGTGAGATATATTTATGAGAATATTTAAGGTAAATATTTCCAAAATAAGCAAATGAAGGAACCATGAATTTGCACGCACTGCCTCTGAAAATGAGCACATTTTTAAAATGGTTTGTTCAAACGGGGCCATTGGCCTTTTTCCTTCCTTCTCAAAGAGCATATGTGTTAGATTAGTACTCAGAAAAGAGTGTGTTTTCATAGCCTCCAGTGCTGCATTTATAAAAATCATGATGATTTTAGAACTGCACCTTCATTTTTTGAATTTTCAAAAACTTGTCCCTTTTTACTCTTTTATTTTCTTTCAACAAAACAAAGACCGAAGAACCCTTTAAGAAATTTTATACATTCCCACAGAGTCCCAGTTTGTTGACCTTCAGGCCACAGAGTAAAACCTTTCTTTTAAGTCAAGCATTCCCCATTGGGAAGCGCTCCAGCTTTTTCTTTTTATGAGGAATTTTAACTGCTGGACTTAATTTAATTATTGTATTTTGTACATACTCCCAGAAGCCCCAGGGCATGAGCTTTACTTTTTTCAAAACTTTCAAATGAATCTTTAGAAATGCACATCTCTGATGGTAATGTTACTTCTTTCACTTGTATTTCTAATCTAAATACCAAACTTGGATCTGTTTCTTGACTTATTCATGGAGAGGTTTCAGCTTGGCATTTCTTTGCCACAGATACACTTGTGAGACGACAAGCAAGGATGTGGTTATTTGAGCCCTTAGTGTGGGTGCCTAGGTTTTATAACAACAAAATAAAAACCATCTCCAGTTGAATTATGTTTTAAAACATAAGTATGTTTTTAAAATCTGATGGCTCTGGAAACATAGTCTCCAATAAGGACAGTTCCTACGTGGATATTGCCTTGACATCAGTAGCATGCTGGCCCCGTGGCTGCGGCTGCCCCCATCTGCCTTTTAGTGTCTACGAGATCTCCCCCAACATCAGCTGCTCCTCCCTGATCCCAGCAGAGGTTCACGTGCGAACACACACTCACGCACAGGGACTTGTCAACTCAAGCTAACAGCAAAGATTCAATATCTTCATTTCTTCTCTACTTTATCCATAAACATTTCATTGGATCCCCCTTGATTTCCAAACCAAAAACTTGAACCACATCTTGACTCTCAAAGGTGAAAAAAAAAAAAAAAAAAAAAAAAAAAAAAAAATATATATATATATATATATATATATATATATATATATATATTTTGTAATTGCCTGAAAACTCATTTACGACTGTGTAAGTGTAGGACAAACATAAATTTTCCAGATTCATAAGATATGCCCAAAATACCTCATGGGGTTGGGGTTGGGTCAGTTATGAAGTAAGTTTCATTGTAGGAATGCTGAGATCTTTGAATTTGGAAAGATGTTTTGTTTTCATTTTTAAATGTTTATTTTTGAGAGAGAGGGAGAGAGAACAAGTAGGGGAGGGGCAGAGAGCGAGGGAGACAGGATCTGAAGTGGGCTCTATGCTGACAGGAGAAAGCCTGACGTGGGGCTCAAACTCACAAACCGTGAGATCATGACCTCAGCAGAAGTCAGACAGACGCTTAACTGACTGAGACACCCAGGTGCCCCTGGGTGCCCCTGGAAAGATGTTTTTTAAGCAGAATTCTCTGTGAAGTGAATCTGATTTTCTTATTGACTTTGATTGAAAATTTAAAATTATAGAAATCACAGCCTTTAGGTGCCGGAGAAGGACTTGAGAGATCATCTAGGCCAATTGTTCTCAGCCTGGCTGCACATTAGAATTACCTGGTAGGTTTTTAATAAATACCTATGTCTGGCCCCCACCGAGACTCATTAAATCAGACTGTAGTCTGACCTGTCATTTTGCAGATTAAAAAGAAAAATAGCCAAGCAAAACCCTGAAAGATTAACTGTGGCTTTTACATTAAGGGTCTAAGTCTAATTATGCCGTAACATAGTTTGGGAACTCCTAGCCAGGCTAAACTTCAGAAGCAAATTTACTTATAAGTAAATAACAAGTAAGTTTCCATAATTCTGTTTGGGGCCACATTAATTATAAAATAGTTGACTGATTCCTCCCATGTGACATACTTTCTAACATTATACACATTCACATCCCTGGCTGATTCACAGAAGAGGTTGGTATAATCATAGTCTTAAAATGTCTTACACTTAATTTTTAAAATAAGGTACATTTACATGGATGGCTGCCCTCCTGTACATTTTACTTAAAAGTTTGTCCTCTTCATACAGGGGTGCCTGGCTGGCTGGCTCGGTTTGATTAGGTGTAAATCTCTTGATTTCAGCCCAAGGCATTATCCCAGGATTTGTGGGATCGAGCCCCGAGTGGGGCTTTCCCTTGACACCACAGACCCTGCTTGGGAGTCTCTCTCTCTGCCCCTCCCCGGCTTGCACAAGTGTGTTCACTCTCTCTCTCAAAACAAATAAATAAACATTTAAAAAAAAGTTTGAGGGGTGCATAGGTGGCTCAGTCGGTTAAGCATCTGACTCTTGGTTTGGGCTCAGGTCATGATCTCACGGTTTGTGAATTCAAGCCTCTGTGCTGATGGTGAGGAGCCTGCTTGGGATTCTGCTCACTCTCTCTCTGACCCTCCCCCTGCTCTCATTCACTCTCTCAAATAAAAATAAACTTTAAATAAATAAATAATTTTTTAAAAGTTTGACTTCACCATTGGCAGTGTCATACTTCATGACTAACATTCTGCAATTTTTTTTGACATTTAAAACTTACAGGCAAAAAGCAGTATTTGTCTGTGTCATCTGAAGACCTCAAACACCTAAATTTTACATTGTACAGTTTTTACAGAAATGGGGTCAGGGATGTCAAGTAATAGCTCATCTGAGTGAGTCCCACAGCCCCCCTGGAAAGGCAGGAGTGAGCTTAGCTGTCACCCCTGATACCCCAAGAGAGCCGAAGAGACCATGCTGAGCAAGGGCTCCTTACAGGGAGAAGCCTCAGCTGGCCGGAGGGCTCCACAGGCCTGTGAGCCATCTTTGTAAACACTTGTCATCACCCAGCCTCCCCCAGGAACATCACCTCCCTCACCTTCCTCACTTCCCTAACCTGCCTCTTTTCCCACTTTTCCCGTGAGGGATGGCATCAGGATTGGCAACCTCAGAGGTCACAAAGGGAAGAAGTCCTGGTCCTCTTCGCAGGCAAGGACCTCCTGGGACAGATCCAAGAGGCTTTGATCTCAGTTCTTTGCCTTGGGCTAAAAGACCTCTGGTTGGCCACTCCTCTAGGATCCTAATAAGGCCAGGACCTGGGATCACAGATGCAAACCTTTTTTTTTTTTTTTTTTTTTTTTTTTTACCAAAGGGAGTGCTGACAGTGATTCAGGCTATAGAGTCCCTAGGAGAGGGTAGGTTTGCGTATGGCAGACAGAACAGTTCATTGATTCACTCCTCCAGCAGGCATTTATTGAGCTTCTATTACGTGCCTGTGGTGATGTCACTGTGTTCATGAAGGCTAAATGGGTAATCCTAGAGTTGGCCCTAAGTCCTCTGTGGTCCAGGAGTTCTGTCAGGAGTGAAAGCAGGGTGGGCAGTTGAGACCTTTCTTCTTCTGGTTCCCTCCACCCCCATTCTGTTCTAATTACTCTTTATTATCCCTTATAACAAACCCACAGATGAAGCAAGAACCTAGCTCCAGATCTGAGACCAAAAAAAAAAAAAAAAGAGAGAAAAAATAGGAAGAGATAGGAAGAAACCTACAAATACCTTACAGGTAAATTCTCACACAGCCGAGAAAACGAATGTTAAAAAAAGATTAAAAATTTTTCATGGCAAGGAAGAACTGCTGAAAACAATATGTTTTTGCCTATCAATCAATCAATCATTTTCTGTTCAGGTAACCTCCGGGGCCAGCACCCCCATGGCCAGTGTCTGTGTGACCAGATGCAGTCCTCTTGGAAAATATTGGGCAGCATGTCCCAACAAACTTATCGTCACTTTCTTGCAGCTTTTTAATCTAGATCTGGGAATTTATCCTCAGGAAATTTTGTGATCCTAAATGTGGAAAAAGCCTCATTCACAAAGACTACTTAATTCATGGTGGTATTATTTAGATTATTGAGGTGTGCTTAAGTAAATGATGGGACATTTATTTGATGGAATATTAGGCAGCCCCGAAAGCTGGTGTTTCTAAGGAAAATAAGAAAGTGCTTTTAATATAAAGTTAAGTTCAAAAACAGATACCAAGCTTCATATGCAGAGTCTGGAAATGGATGGCATGGTTCTACTGCTTATTATCTACTGCTGGTACTCACCTCCCTATGCCTCAGTTTTAATTTCTGTGAAATGGGAGTAAAAATAGTAGCTACCTCATAATTTGACAGGAAGCTTAAATGAGATAAGACATAGAAAGAACAGTACCCAACACAGAGTAAGCTCTCAACAGATGTTAGCTGCTATTATTATTACAGTGTGATTCCAAATATATTAAAAAGCAATCAGAAGTAAATACAGCAAAATGTTAGCAATTACTGTGTTTAAATGATGAGATTCTTCATTTTACATTTTTATATTTTCAAATTTTTCATTAAATACATATCAAATTTTGGGGGAACCTGGCTGCCTCAGTCAGTGGAGCATGCAACTCTTGATCTCAGGGTTGTGAGTTCGGGCCCCACATCAGGTGGAGAGATTACTTAAAAATAAAATCTTAGGGGCACCTGGGTGGCTCCGTCGGTAAAGCATCTGACTCTTGATTTTGGGCTGGGTCATGATATCACGGTTCATGGGATCGAGTCTCGCTGTCAGAGCAGAGCCTGCTTGAGATTTTCTCTCTCCCTCTTTCTCTGTCCCTCCCCTACTCACGCGTGCGTGTGTGTGTGTGTGTGTGTGCGCATGCACACGCACGGACTGGCTCTCATAAATAAAACATTAAAAAGTATGTGAAATAAAATAAAATCTTAAAAATAAATACATATCGATTTTTTAAAAACTAAGTTTGGAGCTAATTACAAATAAGTCTATTGAAACACTGCTTTCGATCATTATATGGTCACACCCAGAAGACCCTGAAAAGAGAGGCCCCAGCAAGTAGTTTCCACATCATCTGAAACATCTTGCTGCCAAGACTGGCATGGGCTTCCAGGGGGACAGTGGGCTCAGCTGTATTCGGGAGTGGAAAACACCCAGGATTTGCAAGAAATCTGGCCCCCACTCCCTGTGGGTTCTTGGGAAGACCCTTTTCCTTCTCTATAAGGAAGGATCTCTGATGCACTTAATAGCCTCAGAGAATGGGAAAAGCAGTTTGAGGGAATTTTTGAGATACTGCCTTGGGGGTAAAAGAAGGGACTCTGGAAACTGTAATGGTCCACGCCAGTTCTCCTTCCAGGGTGGAGCCCAACTGCACTGTTTCCACACCTTGACCAGGTGTGAAGGGCGGTTTAGGTGGCTCCCTGACCATTTGTGGAATCATTCCTGCTTCCAGGCAGCACGCTACAGGCCGGCCTTCAAAGAAATACCAGAAGCCAAGTATCCTGTCTGTCATCACTTAATAATGCTTGAAGCTTTTCCTATAACAAAAGGGGCAGAAACAACCCTACCTCGCATCGTGGGAGCCCGATAATTCTTCCACCAGCTCTACCTACACTAGAAGGGCTTTCTCTTAACTGTAAGTATTAGATCTGACTAATCGGGACGACCACTGCCTTTGGTAAGTAAAATCGGAATAAAGTGACTGTTTGCAACTTTACTTGGTCACACACGACAATAAGGAGGGACTCGATAGGTTGCAATGATATGTAACTTCCTGTTGTTTTTGGTAAAATAGACAAATGTGTCCCATTTCAAGAAAGTCAACATCATTTTTCTACACATTCTCTTGCGAGGTAGGAATCAAACCACAGAGACAGAAGGGCTGTCTACTTGTTCGTTCCTGGCATCCAGCATGGTGCTTGCCCTTAATACATTTTTGTTGAGTGAATCAATGAATCAGTTAATGAAGTAGGAAACAAAGGAAAGATGGTCTCCTCTCTATTGTGTTAGATGCTGGGGATATGAAGATGTGTAACTCGGGTCCCTCCCCTGGGCAGCTCACCCTGGAGGTGGAGCCAGACCCACAAATAGAGAAAGACTCAAACACGATGTGACTGATTCCTACAGTCATCTTACTGATCGTCCGTACTCCTGTCTTAGTTCCTCCTGAAGTTCCTCCTGTTTCAGGTGCTTATACTCAGTAACACATAATCCCTTACTTTACAACTTCCCAATCTAGTCTGGAAAACCAGCATGAAGCACAGAAAGCACGATACCACATGGAAAGCAAAACAGGAATATGTACACTGCAGAGAGGCAACACCCTGTAATTTAATCACATAGACTCTGGCATTGGACTGCTTGAATTCACAAAGCTGTGTGACCTTGGACAAGATGCTTAGCCTCTCTGGGCTTTAATCATTCCATTTGTAAAATGAGGATAATACGGAGACCTATCTTATAGGCCTTTGATGAGGAATAATTGAGTTAATATCTGTAAAACACTTAGGAAAGTGCCAAGCTCATACTTCGTACCATTATAAACATATGCGAAATAAATCTTTCCTGTCTTCTTTGAATTTTAGACTCTCATTAAGAACTCTCTGACTTTCTCTGTGCATGCCTGAATATTCTCCCCAGATAAGATGCATGACCAAATGCAACTCCAAAGCTGTGGGCTCAGGTTAATAGGGAAGGAGAGGTGAGATTCCTATCTGTGTATGGAAAATAATGAGCATTTGACAGAATGAAAAAAATCCTCAAAGCCAGGATACCTAAACCAGGATTGCAAATCCATTCTAAACAACCACTACGCCCTCCTCCCTGGTTGAGGGAGGACAGACGTTGCTAATCAACCTCAGTATCCTTTCCCACTGAGTCTAGATTCAGGCTCTACATTATTTTCCAAACAGGGCTCCAGGCATTGACTACTAACCAGGGCCTATTGTATCTCTGGCCTAAAACTTATCTTAAGGTTAGCCTCGGGGTTAGTTTCCCCCTGGGAAGACGGGACAGCCTTCCCTTCCAGGCACCCTGCTGCTGAGCCACAGTGGAACTGCCTGCTCCCAGGACTGAAGGCCAGCTCCTGAAATGCCCTGCCAGACCCCACTCCTGAGAGAACACTAATGGAGCTGGTCCTACTCTGCCCTCCCTTGTGTGTCCACGGCCCTCTGTGACCTCAGCTAAGCAAGTTACTTAACTTCTCTGAGTCTCAGAATCTGATTCTTCCTGGGAAAATGGGATCTCTCTCTCTCTCTCTCTCTCTCTCTCTCTCTCTCTCTCTCTCTCTCTCTGCTGGAGTAACAGAGCAGACTCCCAGTAAATGGCACATGCCATATTGCTAAGCCCAGCTCTGTCTTCCCACCAGCCCGTCACGGTGCCTTCATGACTTCATCCCCAGGTCCCAGCATAATATAAAACAGGGCTGGGATGCTCCTGTTTAAGCCACTGTTACCTCCCCCTCCCCCTAACACAAGACTAACTGTCTGTGAACTCAAGGTCACATAGGCTCCAACACTGGGGAAGAGGTGAAGACCAGTTTGGGGGATGGACAGTGAAGGGATTCCCCAAGGTGCATGCAAGGACTCCATCACAGACCCTATTAGGGAACAATGGAGGGGGCACTTTGCTCCCATAAGCGGAGAGGTGTCTTCTCCTGGCGGGGACCAGGGGTGAGACCAGGTGGATGGCATCCCACCTGTCCACCTTCTCCAGCTCCTCTTAATGAGGGGCTGACTTACCTAAGACTTTCCATTTCTGGAGCCACTCTCATTACCTCCTTCCACTGGACCTTGGTATGGAAGACTCAATTACCGCTTCCTGTCCCTTCCTCAAATGGGAGGGTTGTGCCCTGTAAAGCTTAGCCATGGCCTTCTCTCTCTGCCTGCCTCTCCCCTCCACCTCCTCTCTCTGACTCTTTGCCTGCTCTTACCAAGTATGTGAGTGATATCCCCCCACCCTCACAGAGAGGAGCAGGTCCTGCTGTCCTTCTAGAGAAAGCAGCCTGGCACTCTTTAGCCCCCGCTTCTGCTCAAGAACAGCAAATTAGTCAAGGGCTGGCATTTCTGGGTCATCTGTGGGACAGCGTGTGACCTTCCTCTCCTCCCTGTGTCCACTACTTCCTGGACCAGGCCTGCGATTCAACTCCTCCAAATCCAGGGCCCTTCATGTAAAGGCCCTGTCAACATTATAGACTTCTCTTCTGAGAGTTTTACAAGTTAACTGGGAAAATGAAATGAGCCCGGGCGGAAAGTTGCCTTACAAGGGAGCAAATCTGGGCAGAGAGCGGACTGGGCGGTAGCAGTCTCACAGAGTCCGCATTAAACCCTCAGCCAATTTAATGTCTGCATTAAAAACGGATTTGTGTGGAATGTAGTGCTTCTTTTAATTGCTCCAAATAAATATCCTGGGTAATTTTAAGAAAGACTGCCGCAGTAGCTTCCTGAGCAGCAGCACGAGCCATATATTACCAGCAAGTGCTTTGGGGCATTGTTTGCTGAGAAAGGCGTTACATAAATTGAAACTCCTTTTGCTCAGAGCCGAGTCCCGAAAGTTCATGCAGTGAGAAACATTTCTCACCGTGCACAAACTGTGAATTGTATATAAAATTAAATTTTCTGATTAAAATCTGCATTGTTGGACCTCCCGCTGACTGCCACCATTTTGCTGAAATAAGATACTATTTGTGGTAATGGCAGCGCGGGAAACCTGTTATCATTGATTGTAAACTGGCCTCACTCCTACGGCTTAAAAAATCTGGAGAGCTTTATTGTGCAAACATTGCATTTTCCGTACAAATATTACCGAGCAAAGCTTTACCACCGATTCATCAGCTGGGGTGCACGCAGATTACAATCCGACCCATCAGCCCTAAATCTGCTGCACACCCAAGGCTGCAGGTAGGGTTCTGCGAGGTGCAGGATGCTGGCAGGAAAACGAGACAAGCATACACAACCATCTGCTGTTTTTTAATTTAAAAAATATTTTGCTTCACAAGGGCATTATTACTTGAGAGACTAAGGAAGATAAAAGGAAAAGCTGAGGCCTCAGAAGAGTTCAGATTCAACAGCCTGCCCCACACCCCAACCCGTGCCCCAGGGAGCCGCCTAGCACCGCCCCATCCCCTCTCCCCAGACTGCCAACCTCCAAGCCCCCCCACCCCCGGGCCTGAGAATCAGCCTTAGGAAAGTCAGCTACGATTCCTCCCAGCAATGTTGACGGAAGACTCCAAGCTAACAACTCCGTCTGACAAATGCAGAATCTGAAACCAAAACAATGGAGATAATTTTTTTTTCCTAAGAAAATCTGTGTTCAGAATTAGAACCCCAAAGTCTGCCTTTCCATCTTACATTTTCCCCCAGCTTCCAGTTTACAAGTGAACGCTCGCTCTCCAAAAGTCAACATCAGCCAGGCACACATAAATATTTTTTACTGCCTCTTAACCATTAGAATAGATTGTCCCTCTCTTTCATGCGTAAATCACTTTGTTGCTTGGGTGATACAAAATCGCTCTGACTTACAAAGAAAGATGGGGCGGGGGTGGGGAGGGTTGGGGTGGGGGTGGAGAAAGGTTTCACAAAATGATTGCTCCATAGCGGCCTATCTCCTATTTTGACAAATAAAATGAGCCCAAACAAACCAACTTCTTAAGGAACAACCTAGTCTGAATGTAATAAAGCATCTTTTTCTAGAAGAGCGCACTAAGGTTACAGGCAAAGCCAGTGCTGGACGAATAAACTAAGCCACGATGTGCTCTGAGGGAGCAAATGCGAGGCAAGTGGGTTGAGGTGGATGGGTGCTCAAAGACCTGAAGTTCAAAAGCACATACTTCCTGGAAGGCACCTGTGTAAAATGGGTAGGATCACACACACACACACACACACACACACACACACACACCACACCACGTCACGTCACGTCACGTCACGTCACGTCACGTCACATCACATCACATCACATTACATTACAGTGTCCTTTTGCACTTTCTTTGCCCTAAAAGCCAATCCCAGGTATTCATATGCATTAACTAAGCATTCACACCTGTGGGAAAGATATGTGGGGGTAGAAACAGGAAGTTCCCAGTGGGGTACCCGGCCCAATCCCCTGTGTATTGCCTTGCCTATAGAATTTGGGGAAATCACTATGCCGATTTGTGTTTCAATTGCATAATGACTAAATAAATTAAAATAATTTACACATTTATGAATTAGCTATTTTTGAAAATTATTCCACTGGTTTTCTTTTCTAGATTTCTCTTGTGATTTCCAGTCTTTCATAGTTTCCAAAACTCTTAACTAGCCTGAACCTGAGTTTCTTACTTGGATGTAGCTGGGGAGAGGGGGCATAAGTAATCTGTTTTCCCTTTTTCTATTATTACCACCCATACACGTGCCTTCTGTTTGAAAACCAATAATAAAATCAGTTGCAATATTACATTCATTCATTTCGATAATGTCTTGAATTTACCAGGTGCTAGGATCTAGATTTTTTTTTTTTTATGTTTATTTATTTTGAGAGAAAGACAGAGCTCTAGCAGGGGAGGGGCACAGAGAGGGAGACAGAATCTGAAGCAGGCTCCAGGCTCTGAGCTGTCAGCCCAGAGCTGGACATGGGGCTCGAACTAGCACTTAGGAGCCGTGAGATCATGACTTGAGCCGAAGTCGGACACTCAACCAACAGAGCCACCCAGACGCCCCTAGGATCTAGATTTTTAATCCTCTTTCACTCAGGAGTTCTGCCAGCCTGAGGAATACATCAGACGTCCCAACTTTACTGTCTTTTGAACTAAGATTTGAAGAAATCAAAAGAATCTACAATAAGAACTTGCACCTGATGGAGCCTTCTTCTCCCAACTTTACTTTTCTCCTTTGCCCTACCTCCTGCCTCTTTCCCATTAACCAGACATCCTTGGTGTTCTCCTTTCCCCCACAGGGCTCTCTGCCCAAAGGATTCCTTTCCATGGCTCTGTTATCTCCTCTAGTCTTGACCAAAGATGGAATACTTGACCTCCCCATGCCTCTGCCCAAACTTTGCCCACATTTTTGCTCTAGGATTCCATTGATTCTTTTTCTTTTCTTTTTTTAGATTTTATTTTTGAGTAATATCTACACCCAATGTGGGGCTCAAACTCACAACCCCGAGATCAAGAGTTGCATGCTCTACCACCTGAGCCAACCAGGCGCCCCCCTCATTAATTCTTTAAAGTCATTAATTGTTTCTGTAAAAAAAAAAAGTCATTAATAATATTCCACTGACTTTCCACAGTTTGCAGCAAAAAGACATAATGCCTGCCCCTATACAGGACACCAAAAATCAGTGACAGGACAGACATCCAGAAATGACTCAAGATTAAATAGGTTGGACAAGCCAACCATACTCTGTTCACGTGCTCTGGCAAGCACATCCAAAGAGTGGACAAAGCTTGGTAATATGGCAAGAGGGGAAGGGCTGGGGTGAGGAGGAGCTCTAAGGGCCAGTGGTACTGCCACTACCCTTCTCCCCAGAAGACCCTCAAGCCCAGGCATATGCTAAAGGGCTAGACAGTGAAGCCCTGCCTGCCTTGGGGATTACTGGTAGAATCCCTAAAAGGAATAGAAATCTAGGGTCGGTCTCCATCTCAAAGAAGAGGTGGGTCAGGATAGGTATCTGCAATTCTGAAGGTTGGCCACCACCCGGTTCTCTTCCCCATTGGTTCCCCAAAGAGGAAAGGCCAAGTCCCATCCTTCCATGAACCTACTCTTCCTCATCACAGATCACAGAGACACCAGATTTAGTAGATGAATAACCATGGTGGTATCTTTCTCCTTCTCAGCCAAGGGGGAATTGAAATCCCATCATCCACCAGTGAGAAGAAGACCCAGGGGGAATGGATGCCATACTCATCTCCCATCTTCTTTCTCCATTTCCCTCCCTCTCCATGTCTCCATCTTTCTCCAGGTATGGAGTGTCCTCTTTTTATCTTCTGTCTACCTCTTATCCCCTTCCCGAGTTCTAGCTCTTTCTTTTGGGTTGGCTGACACCAGAGGGCAACATAATCTCACCTACTTGTCACTTTTTCATTTCACCAGTAGAGGGAAGAGTTTGAGAGCACCTACAGGAAGTAGGAAGTATGTGGAAATTATTTTGAAATATGGAATTAGCTAGCGCACTAGGACAGCTCTCTCAAAGGCATCTCGTGCCAAGGCATTCTGTTCCCGTTGGTAAATAATCTGTTATAAAACTGTTTAAATGCATATTAACTCACCAGAGCACGACACTGGCAAAATTTCCCTCCAGGCTGTATTTTGCAAAGAGACAACTTTCAAGTGATGTGAGACCTGAGAGTAAACTAGCAGAAGTCATACATTATTCAAGGTAACACTGCTGCTCTATCCCTTACTCACCATTTAGTCTTTTGAGATCTGGCTTTTTTGTTTCAGAAATAATTAGTAAGGCATTTAGCCCCAAATGTCTTGTTTTGAGTCCCCATCATCTCCCCACTCTAGGTGCTTTGAGGGTGCATATGGGCTTATTTGGGCAAGGACTGCTGAGTCCGTCAGAAAAACTGATTATGAACCAAGCAGTAGAGCCCTAGGGCCAACAAGGGCCCAAGCAGGCTCCATCAAACTTGGAAGTCCGTGGAAGGGCTTTGCCACACCCTCCTGGTTCCGCCACACATATTGAGGGATTAGAGAATGTTCCCTTTGAAAAATGTTGGGAAGAAAGAGATTCAGAAACTAAACTGTACCAGTGAACTGACCATTTACCAAATAGTCATCCTGACCAAGTTAACATCAATGCCTTTAAAAAGTAGGCAACGTGGAGCTCAGCGATCTGCTCAGCCACTGTGGTGCTCTCGGTTGTTTGGATCTAATTACCTGGATCTTTTCTGCTTGGTGTCCCCAGCCTTTGAACCATTTCCAAAGCCAGAGCTTTATAGAAAGGGCCATGGAAAACCCCAAGAGTGTGATTCTATCATTCTTTAGGTGGACTTTTGGTCCGAGTTGCTGAATTTATCCTTTGCCTTCATTTCTTCAGCAACACTCTTTCTCTGACCAATTATCTAAAGCAAGAGTTCTCTTTCTGAGGTCCCAAAGTGGACTTGAGTGATTTTATGAGTCTCTGGAAATTATGGGCAAAATTCTGTGTGTATGTACAATTGTGGTGTTTCTGGGGAGAGGAAATATAACTTGAATCAGATTCTCAGAGGGCTCCATGACCTCCGTCTTGTCACTCTGTATATTCATGATGTTCACTAGATTAGGGTTTCCCCAATCAACATGCAAGGATAGGGTGTGCCTGGGTCTACGATCCCCTCAGCCCTCTGGTGGCTGGACAGGGCCAGGAATGGTTGGAACTTCTAAGCTGGTCATCTGCCAAGAGCTTCCCAGTCGCTGTAAAAACATTATTTTCTTGGTGTGCCACAGTGTATAACAAGTTGGGAAGCATTGTATAAACTCTTCAATGTTTTGCTTTCTTTTGTTTTTTTAAGTAAGCTTCATGCCTAATGGGGGACTTGAACTCATGACCCCAAGATCAAGAGTCACATGCTCCACTGACTGAGCCAGCCAGACACCCCTAAATTCTTCACTTTTATCCCATTCTCCATCTTTGCTCTCTACATCTCTTTCCTCATCTCCATGGCCTTAAATTTCCAGAAAGAAGTGTGGCATTGATTTGGCCATCTGTGGTACAATCTGCACTTCAAGTACTCTGACGGGAAAGAAAGTGGTGTTGTAGTTGCCCCTTCCAGAAATGCTCCCTGGCTCCCACATCTGGGAATCTGTCTTGCCGGCCACATGGTAGTAAGTGAGACCAGCTCATATCCCCATTTTCTGGGAGATTCCCTTTGCTGATTCCCTGCATCTGCCCCTTTCCGGTAGAAGCTCTCTCTTGTCCAGAAGAAGCATCTAGAAGAATCTCTATGCCAGATAAATGGCTCCCAGCTTCATTTCAAGTACCCCTCCAAAGTGCTTTCATGCAGACATTCTTTCTTGCATTAAGATCTTACACAGAATCCATGGAGAATCAAATTCAAACTCAGACATAACAAACAGGAGGCAAATTCTCTTGACTCCTGGCTAACACAGAGCACCCTAAAAACAGTTACCTTCAAAGCCCTCCCCTGCCCCGACCCCAAAACACACAAAAGTCCTTATAGCCCATGACCAGATGGGTCATCTGAGATCAATCTCAATACCTAATGCTCAGATCACATCATTTTCCTAGCAACAACTTCATAATTTTGGTAAATTAAGAAGTATTCCATCCACTTAGTTCATTTATTTACTTATTTTTAATGATCTCTATACCCAATGTGGGACTCAAACCCACGACCCCAAGATCAAGAGTTGCATGCTCCCCTGACTGAGCCAGCCAGGTGCCCCAGTGTGCCATCCGTTTAGAGTTAATATATGATTCAGATTTTTATATGAATGACTGCAACAAAATGTCGACAACTGTGCTTCAACTATCCATTTCAAAGTCTTGATCACCTAATTCTTAAATATTCTTCCAGCCCACACCATATTTCTATTAGAGAATAAAACTATTTTTCTCCACTTTACTAGTTCTCCGAGCTGACAGCCCAAGTTGTCGACCACAGTTCTAACATCTTCAAAACTTTCTTTCTTCATCCTTACCTGAACCACCTGATCCTAGGCACATCCCTGACCCATAACTTTCCAGTCAATAGACCATTTCAAAAATACCTTACTTCTGAGGGAAGGAAATTTCTGCTAAGCCATAAAGAACAAGAAGTACATGTTTCTTAAATATATAACTACAGTGCTACCAATTAGGTTTGGCATAAAATAAGGAATGTGAGGTCAAGAATATAGGTATTGTCTCCTTTCAGGGTGGCACTGAGAGTCTCCTAAACCTGTCACTGTCACAAAGCCCCCACCCAGCTCTACAGATTTCACTTTGCTATCCAAGAAAAAACACAGACACACAAAGAAGTCTTTTCTTAACACCTACCACTATTAACTCTAAAATAACAAATTAATTCATCTTAGACTATTTCCAGCTGTAGTTAGAAAGGTCCCCCATCTGGGTGCTCCTAAAAAGCATGACTGTCAGCATCACAGGGCGTTACTGAAGAATATTTATATGAGATGAGCTACTTCCTTCTTAATGAAACTGACAACCAAGCTGAATTCAGGATCACTTTACTTGAAGGGTATAATCTCTGGCAAATCCTTTAAGAAAGCCAACGTATCACTTTTCTGTGTATTTTAGAAATGGGATATACTTGAAAAAATGCCTGGAAACCACTAGCAGTCATCTTAAAACCTACTTTTTCAAGCCAACATCTGGAGTTAACAAAAAACTATGTGATGGGATCCCCAAAATATAGAAAGCACTAGTTTTCTTTTTAGGATAAAATTATGTAGACTTGCAAGTTGCAAAAAAATATTAAATCTTGTTTTTATTTTTATTTTTTAAGTTCATTTATTTATTTTGAGAGAGAGAGAGAGAGCAGGGGAGGGGCAGAGAGAGAGGGAAAGAGAATCCTAAGCAGGTTTTGGACTGACAGCACAAAGCCCAACGTGGGGCTCAAACTCACCACCGACACGATTATGATCTGAGCTGAAATCAAAAGTCAGACACTTAACCAACTGAGCCACCCAGGTGCCCCTAAATCTTGTTTTAAAAATGTTTGCTGAGTTGACAGAAAATGAAATGCTACACTCCTATCTGCAGCCATTATTTTTTTTTTTTTTTTTAACGTTTATTTATTTTGGGGACAGAGAGAGACAGAGCATGAACGGGGGAGGGGCAGAGAGAGAGGGAGACACAGAATCAGAAACAGGCTCCAGGCTCTGAGCCATCAGCCCAGAGCCCGACGCGGGGCTCGAACTCACGGACTGCGAGATCGTGACCTGAGCTGAAGTCGGACGCCCAACCGACTGAGCCACCCAGTCGCCCCTATCTGCAGCCATTATAACAGAGGATTTACTGGTTATTAGTCACTAACCTGAAGTGTGCTCCAGCCTTCGAAGGGAGAAATGAATACAGTTGGGAGTGGGGACATACTGCAGGTATTTGCAGGGTGATTATAAATAAATGAAACATTAGGCACATCTCAAATTCAGCCTCTTAAACCATATACAATGTAGATAGATCATGCTGATTTAACTTGATAGGGATATCCCGATATCCCAAGGACCTCAAATTTGTGCTCAAGGTGCTCAAAGACTTCAGAATTTGCGTGATACTGACGATAAACAGTATTCCTCATTTTGTCAATAGGAGCCACTTGAACTTCATTCATGGTGATGTTTGTTTCCATTTTCTCTTCCTCTTAGTCACTAAAGATGGAATGGCAGTGAAACTTTCCTTTTGTATTTTTTCACATATTCAAGGGTTCAAAGTATGTTTTACTATCTTTTCATTTTCCTTTTGACCAATCTAAAAACTAAAGCTGCTTTCATATTTACTTCTTTTTTTTTTAAAGATTTTGTTTTTTAAGGAATCTCTATACCCAGTGTGGGTCTCAAACTCACAACCCTGAGATCAAGAGTCACAAGCTCTACTGACTGAGCCAGCCAGGCATCCCTCATATATACTTCTGTTTGGCCATCTCTAAGTAAACACACACTTTCCACTTGATGCTAATCTAATATGTTTATCAACACAGGGTTTTCTTTTTTTTTTTTTTTTTTTGATTAATTTTTTTTTAATGTTTATTTATTTTACGGAGACAGAGAGACAGAGTGGGGGAGGTGCAAAGAGAGAGGGAGACACAGAATCCGAAGCAGGCTCCAGGCTCTGACCTGTCAGCACAGAGCCCAACGGGGCTCAAACCCACGAAGCATGGGATCATGACCTGGGCCAAAGTCGGACGCTCAACCAATTGAGCCACCCAGGTGCCCCTTGACACAGGGTTTTCTTTAAGAAACAAAAAAGAAGTAAATATGAAAGCAGCTTTAGTTTTTAGATTGATCAAAAGGAAAATGAAAAGATAGTAAAACATACTTTGAACCCTTGAATACGTGAAAAAATACAAAAGGAAAGCCTCAAGAACATCAATTTGCAAATCCCCAACAGTCTCATAGGGAAGAAGCGATAGGGAAACACGTAATGTAACAGCTATAGCATGAGATCCAGCAATAATGAAGGTCTGCCTGTAACCCTGGCTGATGGCCTTTCATTTTCTGATATGTCCTCTCTCTTAAAATATAAATGCACGGTAAGAAAAATATGTAGAGAAACAATTCCATGTGTGTAATAGCACAGGGCGTTCTGGACGCTGGCATCTCACAACCCCCAGTTATGTCATGCTGTACCAGTGTTGAGTGAGCTGTGTGTCACTTCCTCTTTGAAGCCTCCCTGACCCACACACCCTAAACTCCCCCCTCATACCCCCAATGGACCCTGTACGACCTTCATCATAGCAGCCATCACACTGAACCTGTCTACATCCATTGGCTTTTATATTCATGTCCCTGGAGGTATAACTGACTCAAGAGTGGAAGGAAGTGCCTCCATCACCTGTATCCCCATCAATGGCCACAGCCACTGTGACCGAGAATGTGCTCATAAATGTGGAAAGAACAAACACTTGAGTTTTCTGGAATCCTTGCTGTATTCTCTAAATCCCACTTAGCACATTTAGCCTGGAGCTACTTGGCATCTAGAACAAGGATGAATCAAGCCTTTTCAATTTTCTAGTAAAGCCCCAGGTGGTGAGAAATACAGCTACTAATTCCCAAAGAAGTAGGAGGAAGCCAGAAGTAGAGATGTGTGCATGGGTGCATCCGGACGGAGAGAAGGTGAATGGGAGACAGAGACTCTGAAGAGGTCATGGAGTGAGTGGGAATCGGGCGACCAGGGTGAACCCACACAAGAATTCTGACACAAGTGGAGACACTTCCCCCTTCACATATATTTTACCACAACAAAATTTTAAAAAATCACCCCCCTTCCTGCCATCTCTAAAACCCAACCTCATCCATCCATGCACACCATAGAGAACTCATCCAGGACCCTAACCCCCCAACCCCCATTCTCCCCACCCCCACCCCTACCCCAGCCCTGAACTTGCCTGCCTCACTTGGACCCCTCCCCTCCCTAGCAGCAAGCACAAGCTTGGGGTCAAGCTTGGGGGTCTTCATCCCAGGCTCCCTAGTCCTGGTGGTATTCATCTCCCTAGTGTCCACACCTCGGCTTTTAGTCACTGACCTCACAATGGCTCAGCCTTTGCCTGTCTGGGGCCTGTGCCTGTGCTCAAATGCCAGCGCCCCAAACCCCAGAAGTAAACTTTACACTCTCCCAAGAGGGATAAATGGACAAAGAGAAGCATTCAAAGACCATTTCCAGTCTTCATCTTTAGATACTACTCAAGTAATGTGTTAAATGTGTATTACGAGCCAGGTACTGTGCTAAGCATTTGATTATCTCATTTTAATTCACACCACAACCTAACAAGGGAGTTCTTGTTACCAGTAACCTCATTTTGTAGTGCGGAAGCTGCTTGAGGATGCTAAGTAATTTGCCCAACGTCCCAAAGCCAGAGAGGTACATGTTCAGGATATGAAGCCAGCACCGAGATCGACAGCCTGTGTTCAGCTACAAGGCCATGAGAAATCCTTTATAAGCGTCTGTCTTGGATGACCCCGTCTTGGTTCTCTCCCCCGTTAATATTAAAGTTATTTATTTAGGGAAAGGAAAAATGGTTGCTACAATCTGACCGGTGCTCACAGCAAGCCAGGTGTCAGCTAAAGTTCCCACTGTATGTAAAAACAGCACACACACACAAAAAATCCCATGTGACTGGATCATAATAGCCCGATCTAGGAAATTCTGAGGCCAGAGGTTCAAAACAGACTCTTCTTTGCTCCATTGGCCTGTTAGCTTTAAACCCCAGCATCTACTTCACAATCTTGGGAAAGCCTGTTAGGAGGGTTTCCATTAAAAAGCATCAAATACAATCAAATTCTGGTCTTTCCCAAATACAGATCCGTATGACCAGGCTGTTTCTCCAGCATGCCAGCAGCACCTAAGGTGTTTAATTTGGAATTTGATAGCTGCCTAAATTTCAACATTTCCCGTAGGTGCTGCACACAAAGGGTCCTCAATGGCCACTGGCAGAAAGTCTTAGAAAAACAATCCTTCTGGTTGTTGGAATCACAACTACCACTTTCGCTCCCCGCCTCCCTGTCACTGAAGAGGCTGTTTTGACTTGAATTACAGGGGCCCATGCGGACTACCTGTGGTCCAAATGTGCATGTGACAATGGACACTCCTTTGCTGGCTGCCCGGTGTTATTTCAGACACTGTTGGACAGATGGGCTCTGTTCCGAGTGGGGAAGAACCACACCTCACAGAGGAGATTTTTTATAAGGCTGTCTTCCCACCGCACACAAAATGTCTCATCAGTTTGCCAGGGTGGGGGCAGATCGCTTCTGAATGTCAGAACAGTGATTTCTCCCCCAGCCTCTCTCTCTGGTCTCAGAACTTGGACAGAATTTCAGGGATCCTAGTTGTCTGCTCCCACCACTGCCTGCCCAGCTCATTTCTGCCATGTGTGGGGCATGTGCTTGGAGCTGAGCAGCTGTTGGAACACAGTAAATCCATTCACATCCTGACATATCCCAATGACTAATATGGGCTTAGTGAGGAAACAGAAGCATTTGACCAGCAGAAACAACTGAATTACTTTTGGAGGGGTGAGGAAATGACACCCCCAATGGGCTTGATCTCACCATTTGGCTTGGACTGGGGAGCTCACCATGGGAGGCCACCCAGATGTCATTGCAGTTATCCACCATCATTAATTCTGAGCAAAAGGGGAGCAGAGCTGGTGTTTGGGGAGCAGGAGTAAGAGAGATAAGGAGATGGTGGTCTTGGGACCATGTTGAACATGAAAATAAATCACTCAAACCCCAAAACTTGAAGTAAGAGGCAAGTCTCATTTGCAGGTGGGAATGGGGGCTTTGGAATCAGACACAACTGGGTTCAAATCCTGCCTCTGCCACTTCTTCTGTGACCAGGCCATGTAACCTTAAGCCTGTTATCTCATTTGTAAAATGGGAATAATAATAGGATTCCTACCTGCTGGGTCTATTCCAGGAATGAATGAGACTACTGTATAAGGCACTTAGCCTATGTATATATAAAGCCAGGCATACAGTAAGCACCTAAATAATGATAGCTATTAATCCTAATAGTATATTTCCAACAGAAGATAATGAACTTGGTGTTTGTCCACATGTGCAGACAGGTAACCAAGAATTTGCCTTGCACTGACTAACCTAGCTCCTAAAAGACTGTGGAATAAAAATGAAACTCAACAATTCTTCAAAATAACACTTTCTCACCAAGATCCCTGCCACCCGCTTGCATCAGAACCATAAGGTGAGCTGGAGAACCATCTAAGGCTTGAAGATGTCAGGGCACCTCCAAACTTTGTATCCCCAACAGACCTCCACAAACTCTCTTGCTCAACGTGGAACACCATTAAGATCATGCTCCCACATCGTTCCATAAATTACGGGGCAGCAATATGCATGGATTGTCAGTCATGGTGTTTGGGATATTTCATCCTGTAGAACCTTCTAGACTGGATATTAACAAGTATTATACAAATAAAGTGTTATATGCTTCATCAAGTGCACATAATCTCCATAATCTCCACTTATGAAGTGCACCCACCGATGATGTTCCATTCCTTTTGGACATCTTTTTGTTGTTGTTGTTGTTGTTTCAAGGTTTTATTGGTTTTTTCCCTTTGTTTTTTGTTTGTTTGTTTATTTACTTTGAGAGAGAGAGAGAGAGAGAGCTATCAGCACAGAGCCGGATGCAGGGCTCAAACTCACAGACTGTGAGA
This sequence comes from Panthera pardus, assembly GCF_024362965.1. Taxonomy (NCBI): domain Eukaryota; kingdom Metazoa; phylum Chordata; class Mammalia; order Carnivora; family Felidae; genus Panthera; species Panthera pardus. The sequence continues at coordinate 20,441,348 of NW_026526654.1, read as the reverse complement.
TCATGACATGACCTGAGCAGAAATCAAGAGTAGGATGCCTAACCGACTGAACCACTCAAGTTCCCCCTAAAGATTTTATTGTTAAGCAAAGTCTACACCCACTGTGGCTCAAACCCACAACCCCGAGATCAAGAGTCACACGCTCCAAAGACTGAGCCAGCCAGGCACCCCCCCTTTTGGATATGTTAAATCTATCAGTCAGAAACCACTGGAGCCTCCTCCCCAAGCCAGTAGAACAAGGGAGAATGAATGACTTGTTCACACCTGCTATCTAACCCAGGAAGTGGGCTGGGAGGTCTTGGATGTGCCCCTTTATAACAACGCTGATCAAATGAAAAGTGAATTACTGGACAAATCACAACTAATAAACTGGAGAGAATACGACAAGGAGAGAAACATGAATCTGATTTTGCAGAAGGGTGGAAGTGGAAAACTCTGGAAGAATTCAACTTCGTGGAGGACTTTCTACTGTGACCTACTGACCACAGCAGGGTGGGGCCATGGCAAGCTGTCCACAGGTCCCCCACTGGACCCCACTCCACCTCAGCTCCCACTGACTCTTCTCCTGGCCTTCCCTTGGGCCTGTGGTTAGAGCATAATGTTGTTTTGGGTCTTTCTGCGAAGTTCATCACTAAAGAGGCTTCTCCCTCCCCATGTCATATTTTACTGGTCTGCTCCATCCCATAATATCCCAGGAAACACTCGACCCTTGCTGTCTTTCCTGGGTCCCTGTCTCCTCCTTCTCATTCTCCTCCACTGAGATTCTTTATTTGCTCTGGCAGCTGTATACCCAGGAAACATTCAAATCCTGCACTGACCCAGAGTAACTAGGAATATACTGAGCCTGGTGGCTCCATATTTGCTCAAAGCCTTCCCCCTTCCCTCAGCTCCAGCCCCATCGACTATTTATAGACACCAATCAACACCAAGCTGTTTGAAGACACAGGACAGAAGAAATTCTGGGGGCCCTCCTTCATTATACCTCCCTCAGAGCTGTCTCCAAGAATATAAAGCAAGAGACTTATTGAAACACATTTCATTGATTCATTATTAAGTGTCCCTTAGGTGGGCACAGACAGTACCAAGCAGGGGAAGGGATGCATGACTTGTGGTCACTGAAAAACTTTTGAGTGTCTGCCCAGGTCCCGAAATTATGCCAACAACAGGGGAGCCAAAAGGAGGAAACAAAAGTTACAGAGACTGGACGGGAAGTAGAGAGGAAAAGGGAGGGGGGGCCGGGAGCCTGATGATGACTGGGAACAAAACAGGGAAGCTTGCTGGAGGGGGAGCTGAAGGAGGCTTTCCTGGAAGCGAAGCCAGAGTCAGGGTGTGGGATCCAGAAAACTCTAGCAGGTCAATGTGAGTGAGAGCCCACCAGCAGAAAGACAAACACCGCTCCTGGCCCCAGAAACACAGGCATGGATGGCCATGGATGGCCGAGGACGTCAGATCCTCCTCAAGTCATCTTGAGGACAAAGGCCCGGCGACCCACTAGCTCAGAAACATGTTATCGAGAAAGGGACACTGGAACAGCCAGAATGTTGTTACTGCTGGCTGAGCATCTCAGAAGCCCCCACCCATGGGAGAAAACAGGACACACACCTCACCATATGCACACATTCACACACACACAAACCATGAGGACACAAAATGGCACCGCACTGCCTGACAAAGCCCAAGTAAGTCAGAGACTGTGACATACAACCAGACCCAAGAGGCGTCTTCCCTGAGACTCAACCGCTGTGGGCGGATTTCTATTTCCTGCAGTAATTTACTTGGGAAAAGGGGCCTTTTCTTGTTCATGTTTCATGAATAGGCCAGAACCATACAGACAATAGTGAACAATAAAAACTTGATTTTGGAGAGTCTGAAAAACACCCCTTGGCTGTCACTCCTTAGGGTTCTCTCCTTCCTGCTTACCCAGAGTCGTTCTATCTTTTATTGATTAGCATAGCAGGCATGAGCCCCTTCTTAGGGCAAGGGACTCAGTCTAACAGAGATACCGTGTTGTTTTCATTCCCCAACGATTTCACGGGTATGCTTGGGAGGCATCAATCCCCCATGGTGTGCTGGGCAGGGGGTGTGACTCTTCACAAGGGTGGAAGACAGTCCAAATGCTCATGGTGTTCACTGATTCATACCCTTTCATCGCTGCATCATTCATTCATATTTTGCCTAATCAGTATGCCAAAGTCAGTAACGCACCTGTTGGGGAGCCTGTAAAACCGAGGGTCCTTTCAGATCACTGGGTGAACATGGGATAAATCAACTATTAGAATAAAAACAGTCTGGATGGTATGGGGCACCTGCCTGGCTCAGTCAGTAGAACATACAACTCTTGATCTTGGGGTCATGAGTTTCAGCCCCATGGTGGGCGTAGAGCCTACTTTAAAAAAAAGATCTGGGGCACCTGGGTGGCTCAGTCGGTTGAGCATCCGACTTCAGCTCTGGTCATGATCTCATGGTCTGTAAGTTTGAGCCCCACGTAGGCTCTGTGCTGACAGCTCAGAGCCTGAAGTCTGCTTCAGATTCTGTGTCTCCCTCTCTCTCTGCCCCTCCCCTGATCATGCTCTGTCTCTCTCTTAAAAATAAGTAAACATTAAACACTGAAAAAAAAAAAAAAAAGATCTGGATGGCATGTGAAGTTTCTGTGTCTTCAAGTAGTTATCACTGGTCTTCATTTCTACTGAATACCAAATCTTTGTTAAAAGACACAGTAATTCTGACCAGACTGTAATGCCGGAGTGTTTAACCTTCTCATAATCCCAAAAGCAACCTGCTAGACTAGCAGGGCAGAATGTTTATCTTGCTAAGAAACTGAACTATCTCCTGAAAAGTTAAATGATGAAGGTGGTAATGTGAGTGTACTTAACACTAGTGAAATGTACACTTAAAAAACGGGGACAGTGATGTCATAGTATATGTTTTTTTACTATAAAATAAATGCAGACATCTTTAAAATTAATGATGAAGATTACCACAGGGAAGCAAATGTGGGGAAAAGTGGAAACTGCTGGAAGACAGCTCGGCTTGTTTCTTTTCATGGGCAGTTTTGACACCTGTGAACTTGTGCCAGCAAAACTCAGGAGTACTTTCCTAAGAAGGGAGTTCTAAAGAAAGGGTGGTGTCACTAGCAATGTCCCTATAAATACAGTGGCTTTCCTGGCAGATGGCTATTCCCTGGCTGTCCCCAAACCAGGGCCCTCCAGCATGGCATTGCTGTGATCCCCTCTGAGGAATATCCACACGGGAGGGACAGGAAGGAGGGACAGAGGCTGGCATTTACTGAGGGGCAGCCCCAGCTACTTTATACAAACTCCTGCATTTAATACAGCAAATCTGTGAGGTGCCTTTTCATCCTAGCTTTTTTAACCATAAAGAAACTGAGATGCAGGGCTAGCAAACACTTTGGCCAGCGTCACATAACAAAGACCTGATTTGTGTGTCTCTAGAGCCTATGCTTTTTTTCACAGTCCTTTTGCCCCATGGCCTACAAAACTGCAAAACAGAGGGGCGTCTGGGTGGCTCAGTCGGTTAAGAGTTCGACTTTGGCTCAGGTCATGATCTCACAGTTCATGAGTTTGAGCCCTGCGTCGGGCTCTGTGCTGACAGCTCAGAGCCTGGAGCCAGCTTCAGATTTTGTGTCTCTCTCTCTGCCCCTCCCCTGCTCGTGCACGCTCTCTCTCAATCTCTCTCTCAATAAAATAAACATTAAAAAAAATTTAGGAGCACCTGGGTGGCTCAGTTGGTTGGGGTCTGACTTCGGCTCAGGTCATAATCTCACCGTTTGTGGGTTCGAGCCCCGCATCGAGCTCTGTGCTGACAGCTTGGAGCCTGAAGCCTGCTTCGGATTCTGTGTCTCCCTCTCTCTCTCTGCTCCTCCCCTGTTCGTGCTCTTTATCTCTCTCAAAAATAAACAGTAAAAAAATATAGGGGCACCTGGGTGGCTCAGTTGGTTGGGTGTCCAATTTCAGCTCAGGTCATGATATCACCTTTTGTGGGTTCAAGCCCCAAGTTGGGTTCTGCACGGACCGTGCAGAGGCTGCTTCGGATTCCCTGTCTCTCTTTCTCACTGCCCCTCCCCACTTGCACTCTCTCTCTCAAAAATAAATAAATAAACATTAAAAAAAAATTTTTTTTAATAAAAAAAAAAAAACCCAAACTACAAAACAAGAGAATCAACTCTCCAGGACCCTAAAGTAAGTAGGATTTTTTTCCTGCACCCCATTTGAGAGCTTAATTGTAATGTAACCAGAATTTAGCTGAAAAAGTGACTCCAAGCATATTCTCTAGAGCTGAGGTCCACCTGCCCCACAGGTGTGTTGTGGAAATGAGGCACAGGCGTGCCAAGACCCCGAGCACCCCCTCCGCCATCAGGGTGGCCAGGGTACAGCCTGGGACCCAGGAGTCCCTGGGCCGAGGCCCTTCAGATTGTGAGCAGCTGTGGCATTTACCCTAGTGTGTCATAAAAGGTCACTTCCTGTGAGTGCCATCTGTGACAAAGGTTGGGCTTGGAAGGCAAACTGCCTGGATAAATCCCAATCCCACCACTTCATAGCCATGCAGGCTAACCTCTGTGCTGCAGTTTCCTCATCTCAAGGGGAATGAAAACAGAATCTACCTCATGGAGTAGTTTAAGAATTAAATAACATAAAATACACAGTGCTGTGTACCTTCTAGAAGTAATCCTTCAACAACCACTAGCTGAGCCAGCAGATGCAGTCACACAGGCCATGCATGCCATTACACTGCGGCCCCATTCACTTAGGCTAGGCTGTGAACAGCGCCCCCCAGGGTTGTGCGACTGCGCATCCCTGACCTTAGTTTTGCATTTGAATCTGTAAGTGTCCTTCATAGTCGAGCTCCAATTTATTGCCCAGCCTCATTACCTCCACCAGCTCCCAACCTTCATCCCCACTAAACGTCCAACACAGCTGTCCACTTACGACCCCGAGGATTTTCATGGATGTTCCTACTGCCTGGAACATTCCCCTACTCCTGCCTGCTTCCACTCTTACTCATCCTTCAGGACCTAAGGTGCAGTCACCTCCTCCCTGACGCTGTCTCTGATGTCCTGCCTTCAGTGTTCCCAGAGCACTTTGCAAACACTGTGTTAGAAAAATCAGCTTGTTTTTGTGTGGTTCACAGTTCCTCTGCATACAGGCCTCCCCTCTGAACCTTCCTGTGATCAGAGTCCTACTTTTCTTGGCACGAACTTGAACTGTTTGCCCTGCTTGTGGGCCTGCCTCTCCACCCACCTCACTCATGTAGAAGACAAGTGTCGGTGGGACCTGAGATTGTCAAAGAAAGTTGAGAATACCAGGCGCACAGACCAATTTCAGGGTACAGAAAATACCCTTGACCACATCTGAGTGAGGGTAAGTTCCCCTGACTAAGGGACTGAATACACCAAAAGGTAACGGGGCCTCCCACTGCCTCCTGGTGCCAGCGTGCACAGTCCCCTGGCAGAGCAGGACAGCAGACTGGCAGTGGTCTTCTAAGTTGGGCTTTGTTTGATATGTGAGAGTAAAACCCGGGAAATGTGGCCCACCTGCTCTTTTGAAATCCCTCCCTTTATTGTATTTGAATTTCATGTCTCTGTGCTTTGTTTCAAACTAAATATCAAAAGTCTCTTGTTTCTGTTATCTCCCTGACAGTTCTTCAATATACTGTATTAAAAACTCTCCAAGGACAAAAAAAAAAAAAAAAAGCACTTTTCAAGTGGTGTTCAGGAGCTTGCCACCCCCCACCTTTCTTCATTTCTGAATCTCTGGGATGCTTCATAAAACAAAAGAGAAGGTACCAAAATGTGCTTCTGTGCTATATGAAATACTTAGCGAGGTCTCCTCTGTCTTACAGAGAAAACAGTACAGACCCAGATATTTTGCAAGTCATATAATTCATCCCTAATGCTGCTGGACCACTAACCGGGTCCACACAAACTCTATCACATGTGGTACATGTATTCTGCATGCATGGTGATTAAAGAAAATGGCATTCTCCTTGTCAAAATGCCCTCTCCCTACCTTCCCACCCCACCAAACTGGGGAGCTACAGGACCTGAATTTTATTAGATGATGTTTTCTTTTGCTTATTTTCTGTCTTATGTAAACTCAGGAGTAGTTCTCTCTAATTTATTCAAATGCTTCTCTTGTAAATGTTCATTCATTTAATATTTATTGAGTATCTATTATGTACCCCCGCAGAGTCATTGATTAAGGAAATCCAGGCTTGGCCTCTGCATCAGGATTTATCAACCTTGGTACCATTGACATTTTGAGCCAGGTAATTCTTTGTTATGGTGGCTATTCTGCCCCTTGTAGGACGTTTAGCAGCATCCCTGGCCTCTACCCATAAGATGCCAGTAGCATCCCAACCTCTCAGCTATGACAACCAAAAATGTCACCAGAAAACAGTGAAAAGAGTAGTGGTCACCAGGAGTTAGCGAGAATAGTGGGATGAAAAGGCAGGCACCGAGGATTTCTCAAACAGTGAAGCTATTCTAAATGATACCATAATGGTGGATACATGTCCTTATAGAATTGTCAAAGTCCACAGAATATACAACACCAAGAGTGAACCCTCTTATTTTTTTAAAGTAGGCTCTACACCCAAAGTGGGGCTCGAACTCACAACTCCAAGATCAAGAGTCACATGCTTTACTGACTGAGCCAGCCAGGTGTCCCTCTATTAATTTTTTTTAAGTGAAAAAAAATGTTCCCATACATTGCCAAATGTCCCTAGAGAGCAAATTAATTTTCATACTGTCACAGACATTATTCTGCTCACAATAATACTTTTTAAAAAAAATTTTTTTAACGTTTATTTTTAAGACAGAGAGAGACAGAGCATGAACGGGGGAGGGTCAGAGAGAGAGGGAGACACAGAATCGGAAGCAGGCTCCAGGCTCTGAGCCATCAGCCCAGAGCCCGACGCGGGGCTCAAACCCACGGACCGCGAGATCGTGACCTGAGCTGAAGTCAGACGCTCAACCGACTGAGCCACCCAGGCGCCCCACAATAATACTTTTTTTAAAAAATTGTGGTAAAATATATATAATATAAAATTTATCACTTTAAACCATTTATTTAATGTTTACTTACTTTTGAGAGAGACAAGACAGAGTGTGAGTGGGGGAGGGGCAGAGAGAGAGAGGGAGACACGGAATCCGAAGCAGGTTCCAGGCTGAGCTGTCAGCACAGAGCCCGACGTGGGGCTCAAACCCACAGACCATGAGATCGTGACCTGAGCTGAAGTCGGTCGCCCAACCGACTGAGCCACCCAGGCGCCCCTGTTTTAAACCATTTTCAACTGTATGCTTCAGTGGCATTAAGTACATTGGCAATGCTGTACAACCATCACCACATCTATTTCCAGAACTCTGTCATCTCAAGCTGAAACTTTGTACCCATTAAACAACAACTCCCCTCTCCTTCCAGCCCCTGGTAACCACCATCCTTTCTGTCTTCATGAATTTGACCACTTTGGTCCCTCATATATGTGGATTCAGACAATATTTGTCCTTTTGTGGCTGGTTTATTTCACTCTGTGTATTGTCCTCAAGGTCCATACCCATTATGGCATTTCCCAGAACTTCCTCCCTTGTAACGCCCGCATAATATCCCCTGGTATGGAGAGCCCCCACTGCATTTGTCCGTTCATCTGCTGATGGTCATTTGGGCTGTTTGCACCTTCTGGCTGCTGTGAATAATGCTGCCGTGAACACGGGCAGGCAGACATCTGACTGAGTCCCTGCATTCAGCTCTGTGGGGATGGATCTAGCAGGGGAATTGTTAGATGCTTTTAAATGTGATAGTTTGCAGATCACTTTTTACAAGAGAATGTGTGAGGTCACGGTGAAGTATTCAGCTGGTGGTGGCCAGGAGGCATCACCTGCATGTGGGGCCGGACGCTGGGCCACAGCAGCACATGGAGGGCTCACTCTGTCCTCTGCCACTCGCTGCCTTGGGCAAGTGACTCGGTGGCCTTACATTCGGTTTCCTGCTGTACAGAAAGAGGATGATGACAACGGGCACCCCCCTCCCTGGCCTGTAGGTAAGAAATGCGGCACAGGGTTCGCGTGGACCCTTTGCACAACTGCAGTGGTGGCTGTCCAATTAGCACAGGCCTGAAGCAGTCACAACCACGGATGTTCACAGCCCGAGGGGTTGAGACCTGGCACACGGGCCGGTCTGGCAGACCCAGCGTGCTGCCGCCCAAGGTCTCATCCCCTCCCTTCTTCCTATTTTACTGATTCCTGCTCGGGCTCCAAAAGGCCACCTGCCCAGTGAAATACTCACCTCTCACACCCCCCGGTGTGGCCTTGCAACCCAAGTCTAACCAAGGCACCGAAAGAGAAAATGTCTAAGTGAGGCTTCTTTTTTCAAACACTTTTTTATGTTAGGTTTTGGAGACGCAAGCATTTACATGATTTCAAAGTCAAAAGTGTGAAACAAGGTACATTCAGAGCTGTCTCACCTCCTTCCCTGCCTCACCCGCTCTGTTCCCCTCTACTTCTCTAGTTGTTTCTTTTTCCTGTTTCCTTGCAAGTATAAGCGCATGCGTGTGCCTGCGCGTTTGGGCAGCGGTGGGGGTGGGGGGGGCACGTGCATGTATAAACGGATATATATCAGGACGCCTGCGTGGCTCAGCAGTTAAGCGTCAGACTCTTTTTTTTTTTTTTTTTTTTAAATGTTTATTTATTTTTGAGACAGAGAGTGGCAGAGCATGAACGGGGGAGGGTCAGAGAAAGGGAGACACAGAATCTGAAACAGGCTCCAGGCTCTGAGCTGTCAGCACAGAGCCTGACGCGGGGCTCAAACTCACGGACTTTGAGATCATGACCTGAGCCAAAGTTGGCCGCTTAACCGACTGAGCCACCCGGGCGCCCCAAGCGTCAGACTCTTGTTATCAGCTCAGGTCATGATCTCATGTTTTGTGAGAGCAAGTCCTGCATCAGGCTCTCCCAGTCGGGCTTGGGATGCTCTCTCTCTCCCTCACTCTCTGCCCCTTCTCTGCTCTTTCTTCTCTCTCTCAAAATAAATAAACTTAAAAAAAGGATATATATCAACATATCTACATTGATATCTGCGCTATTCTCATTCTTTATTTCATATTCTGGAATCTTGGAGATCACCCCACATCTTCCTCTTTCTTTTTTACTGCACAGTATTTGATTGTGTGGCTATACTATGTCAGAACACTCCCCTACTGACGAACACCTGGATGATTTCCAGGGTTGTTTTTTAATCACCAATGATTCCACAGTAAGTAATCTTATGCGTGAGTCCTTTTATATTATGCCTTTTGTATGTATGGCTTGGGACAGAGTTCTAGAAGCGTGACTGCTGGTTGAAGGGCAACAGCATGCATAATTGTGCTCAACTTGCAGCTTCTCTGCCCCAGGAGTTGTGCCATTTCGATTTGCAAAGCTTTTTGCTTGTCCTTTGCTCGTTTTCCATCTCCGTTCTTCCTGCCTAGGACCCAGAGCTGATTCTGGAAAGTACAACAGCCTTCTCAGAGGAGGACAGGCACACCCTAAGGGCAGCACAGCTGGAAGGCGAAAGAGCTCCCCAAGGCCGGTCCAACCCACCAGCGTGGCCCTCCACTGCCCACCACTGCCCTTCCTGCCATTCCTTCCTTCCTCACCTGTACAGACCTGGTTGTTCAGATTCCTATTACTCACAGCCAAAGACGATCGTGATCACTTAGATACCGAGTAAATCTAATTAAAATAATGCTACGTTATTGGAAAAACTTGTAACTGGGGCACCTGGGTGGCTTAGTTGGTTGAGTGTCTGACTCTTTGATTTCAGCTCAGGTCATGATCCCAGAATCATGGGATCGAGCCCCAACTCAGGCTCTACATCTAGTGCGGAGCCTGCTTAAGATTCTCTCTCTCTCTCTCTCTCTCTCTCTCTCTCTCTCTCTGTCCCTCTCTGTGCCTCGTGCATGCTCACTCTCTCTCTCTCAAATTTAAAAAAAATGGGGGAGGGGTGGTGCCTGGGTGGCTCAGTTGGTTGAGCGTCTAACTCTTGATTTCGGCTCAGGTCGTGGTCCCAGGGTCCTGGGATCAAGCCCCATGTCAGGCTCCAGACCTAGTGCGGACCCTGTTTAAGATTCTCTCTCCCTCTCTGAAGCCCTCCTATGTCTTCTAAAACGTTCCTGAAAATACCATTCATGTGGGACTAGGTTTATCTATCAATGTCATGATATAAGGTGTGACCTCCTTCAGCTTCTCCCATATGTGGAAAAACCACCCCCTGTGTCTTTCTGCCTCCTCATCAAGGGCATCTGTGCTGTGGGAATGGCCCAGAACACTGTTCCCTTCTAAGATGTTGCCTTGTACACAGTGCAGTGCATCTTTCAGGAACAAAAGTCGGAGGCCAAATATATATATAAATAGGCAAAATCAGAAAACTCATTGATCAGAAAGGATCATCGGTGTATTGCAAAGAAGAGATGATTTCATCAATGATGCAGAAAAGAGCCCAGGATGTGAAAAGCACCAAAGAGATGAGGTCTGAGGGAGTCTCAGAGCAGAGAGTCCACAGCATCTGAGAAAGGGCCTTTCTACCTCCACTTCAGTCTTGAAGGGAGAAGCAAGGGCTGAGATACATAAAAGCAAGGACGTTTGCAAGTTCCTGAAGCTTTGGGGGTTTTCACACCGTGTGGATGCCCATATTGTGTGATCAGATAAAGTGGAATCATCTGTCAGCCTGTCTGTTCACATAGCTATGCTATTCATAGAAAATGTACCTCTTTCCCCAAATAAACACCATATGCCTCTTCTCTTACCTAATTGGGTGCATGTATCCTAGGGACCTGTAGCATTTCGGGGGAGGGGGTAATGCCAGGTGCCTCAAGTGGCCACTGCGGGCTCTTGTGCAGAACATTCTTTAGGGCTGTCAAGAGCAATAGGGAACCATATTAATTAATAAAGCCGAAATGAGGTTTGACTTATGCCATCCATGGCGTCACAAGAGAGGAAAGGAGACAGCACCACCTTTTGGACTTCAAAGACACCAGTGGTCCCTCTTCTTGCCCTCCCATCCCCTGCTTGCCCTGCCTGAGTTACCTGGGCCACCGTCATGGCCTCTGCCTCACAAAATGCCTTTAACACCCTTGCTCCCCCTTCTGTCCTCCTCATCAGGCTGAGGTAACTCGGTTGTGTACCCAACCATGTCTGTACCCCAACATGCTGGGTGAGAAGCACACCACCTATGGTTCCCAGGAGCTTTGGGGGATGGGGGGGGGGGTTACTGTTTATGGAGCAGAGCATCAGCTTGGGGTGATAGAAAGGTTCTGGAGAAGGACAGTGGTGAAAGTTGGAACAACATGAATGTGCTTAATGCCACTGAACTGCACACTTGAAAATGGCTAAAAGGGTAAATTTCATGTCATGTATATTTTACCACAATAACAAAAGAGTTTAAAAAACAAACTACTCAAGGCTGTTGGCTGTCACTTTAATTCAAGGGAACAAACAGCAAGTGGACGTTTGACACAGGCCATCAACCCTAGCATACTCCCTGGTTTCGCACTTTCCCCGCTCTTCACATGACTCTGCACACTTTCCCCCATCTCCTCCTACACTCTTACCCCCCTGCTCACTCTCAAGCCTCAGTGAGAAAATAGAGACTCCCTCCTCTTCCCAATGACAAAACCACCACCCCTACCCTGCGCTGTGCCTTCCTTCCTGTTATTAGGGATGAGATGTCCTCCTTTTATCAAAAACTCTCTCGCCACCTGGCTCCCTGCATTTGAGAGAGCAAGATGGGTCACCAGCAGCTCTACTGGGGCCATCTGGGGACAACTGGCCAGGACTCTCGCTCTTGCCTCGTCTGCTGAATCCGCACGGGGTGATCCAGCAACATGGCCCGCATATGAGCCGCCAGTGTGTCCATCAGGACAGAAGGATACAAGCTTGAGTGAGTTGGCTTAGGTCAACTTCCCTGCATGGGTCATTCAGGATACCCACCTCAACTGCAGATACCCAAGATACCTACCTTAACGCTTTTTGTCCACAAAATAAAAATACTCCACTTAATAATAATAATAATAATAACCCCACCTCTCTCTGGGGGAAGGGAGAATAGGGAATTAGTGCTTAATGGTTACAGTTTGGGGTGATGACAAAGTTTTGGAACTAGTACAATCTGGTTGAACAGTGTTATGAATCTAATTAATAATATCACTGAATGGTACACTTAGAGGTAGAAAAAATAGCGAATGTTACAGACATTTTAACACAATAATTTTATTAAAAAATAACCCCGCTGGCCCCCACCCCGGCTTGGGTTCTGGATCCCACTCAAGGACTTTCTTCCTGCAGTATCCCCTCTTGCCCCTGCGTCCTTGGTCTTCCTCGGTCTCCCCCAACCCCCAGTAGGCCACTTGCACCAGCATGCAAGCACGTTGGGATGCCTCCTATCTTGAGAAAACTCCTGTGATCCTGGCCGCCACCTGCTACTGCCCCATACTCTGCTCCCTTCATGGCCATCCTCTTGGAAGGTTTCTGGATCACTCTATTCCTTCAGATCACCTGCCCAGTCAGCTGTCCTCCCTTACCTTCCCACACAGACTGTCCATATGAAAGTGGTCAACGAGCCCCATGTCACCCATCAACCTTCTTGATAAACTTTTGACGTCCATGGCACCACCTTTGCCTCACTCACAAAGAGCTCTGTCTGGATCTTTCTCTGGCTCCTCCTCCACCTGCTAAAATGTCTTCAGGACTCCACTCTGGGCTCCCTTCTCTTGTCCATTCACACAGGACCCCTAGATGATCTCATTCAGTCACATAGTTTTAAATACCAATAAACATCAACATGCCCCAGATTTCCAAACCCACAGCTGCAGCCTCTACGTTAATGACTTTCTGTCCCAAACCAGGTAAGGCCTTTCTAATGGCACTGGTCCCCAGCCCGTTGCTGGACTGAAATCCTCGACGCTTCTCTCCCTCACCTCTTACTGTTGATTCAGCGAGTGCTGTCAGTTCGTCATCTGAGGCATACCCTGGAGACAGCCCTCTGTCTCTATTCCCATCACCTGGACCACCATAATAGCTTGCTCCCAGGACTTCCTGCTCTCCTCTTGCCCCCAGCATAACTACCTCCCCCAAAGTAAATTATACCATTCCATGCCCCAGCTTAACCCCCTTCAATGAATCCCCAATAACATTTAAACTCCTCACATGATCTGAGCCCAGCCTGTCTCTTCAACTTCATCTTGAACCACAGCCACCTTACTCACTATATTCCAGACACTCCAGCCACTCCGGCCAGCTTCTAATTTAGTGGTTCTCAACTGGAGAGGACTTTGTCTTCCAGGGACATTTGGCAATAGTCCAGGAGACATTGTTTGATTTTAAAGTTTAGAGGGGAATGGATTCCTCCTGGCATCTAATGTTTAGAGGTGGTGAGGTGGGGAGCAGAGGGAACACTGCTAAATGTCCAATAAGGCAAAGGAGAGCCCCACCCCCACCCCAACAAAGCACTTATCTGGCCCAAATGCCAATAGTGGACTGAATATTTGCATGTCCCCAAATTCATAGGTTGAAGCCCTAATCCCCAAGGTGATATTTGGAGGTAGGGCCATTGGGAAATAATTAGATTTAAATGAGATCACAAAGGTGGGGCCCCCATGATGGAATTAATGCCCTTAAAAGAAGAGAAGGAGACTCTCTGCCGTGTGCAGACACAGCAAGACGGCAACTATCTGCAAAATAGGAAGAGACTTTCACTCGACACCATCTCTGCTAGAGCCTTGATCTTAGACTTCTAAGCCTCCAGAACTGTGAGAAAGAAAGGTCCGTTGTTTAGGCCACCTAGTCCATACTAATTTGTTATAGTAGCTCAAGCTGACTAAGACAAGTACTGAGGTTGAGAAATCCTGCAAACTGCTAAAGGAATTGGTCAGCGATCTCCTTCCTGCCTCAGAGCCTTTGCACAAGCTATTCCCTTGGCCTCGAATGCTCTTTCTCTACTCTCTGCATGTCTCTTTCCTTCTAGTCATTCACAGCCTGCCTTAGATCTTATTTACCCAGAGAAGTTCTTTCTGACCCCCTATTCTGAAGTAGTGCCTACACCCTGTCACTCTCTATCATAGCCTATTTTAATTTTCCAAATGTACTACCTGGTAATTCTCTTGTTTTATCTGTTCATCACGTTTCCCTCACTAAAATTAAGTTTCTTAACAGCAGAAATCTTATCTGACTAGCTCACCAGGGCCTAGTAAGTGCTTGTTGCATAGTTGGTACTCAAGGAATCCCTGGGAAACAAATGACTTTCAGTTGATTTAGCTCGATTCCAAAAATATGTGTGGGTACCTATTATTACATTGTATAAGCAATAGGTACCCAGAACATTTAAAGCTGATTACCACAGTCGCCACTCTCAAGCAGCTTACAATTGCTTAAGAAGGATAAAACGTGTTTTTACACACTTTAGGCAGAACGGTCCACGTGCTGTAAGGAGATGGTGAGGCGTCATGTGGTGAAGGGCACTCTCTGAGTTGTGAGATAGTGTGTGTGAGATGCTCGGCAGGGTCAGGGCTGAAAGGCAGCATCGTGTAAGGGTGAAAGGCGTGGACTCCTGAGTCCAGACTAGCGGGACTCGAATCCCAGCTCAGCCACTTCTGGTTGTGTGACCTTGAACCAGCCTTTTCATCTCTCTGTGTTTCAGCTTCCTCATCTACAACATGGAGATAACAAAAGCATCTGCTTCGCAGCTTGCTGTGGATTTAAATGAGTTATATTATGGGAAGCGCACGGCCCTGGACAACACTACAGGTCTGGCCTCTGCTACCCAAAGGAAGGTGTGACCACCCAGGACCAAATGGGGATGGTGGAAGGCTGACTTTTGAGATAAGGTGAAGTTCAATGAAAAGGACGATGAGGGCCTTCTCAATGGAAAGGTTACGTTATACATCAAAGAAGATGCACTGTGGCCTGGAGTGCTGCTTAGGAGTAGTGTTGGACAAACATCCATTTTTCCCGGTTCACCCATCTGTGTAAAGAAAGATTTTTTTTTTTTTTTGAGAGCCGCTGATGGGGCCATGGTCATCTTCTCTGCTCAGCCTATACATCAGAAAACATGAGAGGGGCGCCTGGGTGCCTCAGTCGGTTAAGCATCCGACTCTTGATTTTGGCTCAGACCATGATCTCATGGTTCGTGAGTTTGAGCCGCACATGGAGCCTGCTTAAGGTTCTCTCTCTCTCTCTCTCTCTCTCTCTCTCTCTCTCTCTCTCTCCCTCCCTCCCTCCTCCCTCCCCTGCTCATGTGCGGTCTCTCTCAAAAAAAAAAAAAAAAAAAAACCTAAAGGAAAAAGAAAACTTGAGAGAGAGCTGGTCACCAAATCACAATATCACTTTCTTTCTAGTTGTTGTTATTTTTAATTCCTGTCCATTATGCTTTGGTTAGGGAAGAAAAAAAGGACTAGAACTCATCTGGTTCTACCCTTACTACACTGTGAGTTCACCCCTGTCCCCTGGAAGGAGAGAACTAGAGCCTGCCCACTGTATTCTAGAGCGGTCTAACTAGGCTGAGTTAGAGCATGTGCAAGGCTCCGGGGGTTAGGGACGTATCACAAGAGATGTCAGATATCTCCATTACTGTGATTCTTTTCCTAAAAACACCATCCACCGTTCTAGTCACAGATATTACATGCAAAGCATTTTAATGTAGAGGAAAGGAAGTAAAGAACTCGAACTTTCTCTAGCTACATGTTTCAAAGCAGAGAGAAGGGAGACGCCTGGAGGCAGCCAGCACTGCTTCCCACCACGCTGGGAGTGTCCGTGTCCACTCTTTTCTACGGTGAAGCCGGACACAGGCTCTATCCCCAAAAGGAAATGCCAGCAAAACAGCCTCTCCTTGTTTCTTGAAAGGAAAAACTGATTTCCTTCTACTGTTTAGTCTAATAAGCAGGAACCTGGGAGCCTCCGGCTCCATCGTCTGCACTGGGATGCTGCGGAAAATTCTGCAGGACTTGCAAGCCATCGAAGTCAAACTCGAGAGGAGGCATGACTGAGCATTTCTTGAACTTGCAGACATTTCAAGACATGCCAATCCACATATTTTTAGCCTCCCTGTCCTTTCCTTTCTTTCACTCCAGTGACGGGACTGAACAGCAAGAACGATACTCTCCTAAAAGAATAGCTCCCTGGAGAACGAAGGAACTGAGCAGCTACCATAGGAAGAACTGCGTCCTAGCCCCGTAGTGCTCTAGGCCTTTGCTGTCCCCTCCCCACCAAAGGCTGCCAGAGCAAAACAGAGGCAGGAGGCAGGTTTCCAGCCCAAGCTTAGGCAGCTCCTTCCACCTGGGTGGGTTTGGGAGCCCCTTACACTCATTGACCTCTATTCCTGCCAGGTGTCCCAGACAGAGTTCCTAAGTAAAGGGCAGCCCCACAATGGCCGAGAGCAAAGGCCAAAGCCAGGCTTCTGGTGTCACAAGGAGACCAGAGCCAGTGGGAGAAGGTGGGCCCCAGGGTGGAATTAGTGACAGAGGCCAAAGCTTCTGGTATCTAATCGAGAACAAGATAAGAAAAAGGAAGACGGTCCCATTGTCCCCACTCTAGGAGGTTGAAGGGAGTGGGAGATTGGAGGGAGGGGTCCTTTCAGGAAGCTCCTCAAAAAGATGGGGGGAGTTAGAAAAAGTGTTGCAAAACAAAACCAAAACCAAAAATAAATCCAAAAACCTAGAGCAGGGCCAAAGAGAAAAGCTGGGAGGGACGATTAGTGGGGGACTGCGAAGTGGGGGCAGGGGCTGGGGGACCAGCAGCTGGGCTGGTGGCTGGCCACAGCCCAGAAACCTTGACTCAAAGGACTCACTTGAGTTTAGTCCTCCCCCAGGACTGTGGAAGGGGGAAAAAGGAAGGGAGAAACAAGTCAAAAGTCTATGGAGGAAGGAGCTTTCTGTTGTAAAGGACTACCTCTTGGGTCTGTCCCCAATTTTCTGGGTTTTGTTCCTGGTTTAAAAGAAGTTTTATGTCACCCATGAGAGTCTGCATTTTTGTGGGATTCAAATATTCCTTAATTAGGTGTTGTCTCTTTACAGAAAGAAAAGACGCCTTTTATTTCATTTTACTTTGCCATTTTAATTTACTCCCTTTCGTGTTTAATAACTAGGTAGGGAAATGTTAAACAGCTGCTGTAAAATATTACAAACTCTGCTCCCTGGGAATGCTGAGAAGGAACTTTCTAGAGCTATCTCCCTCCCAAAGAAGAGCCCCATGGGAGGGGGCCCACAAATCCCAGCTTTGTGGTAAAGGTGGAAGGAGGGGAGATGTGCTCTTTCCCTCCAAGCCACTGTGGTTCCCTAGCACCCTGTCAACCTTCACTCCAGAATCTTCTTGGGTAGAGGTCTGAATGCAGAGGGAGTTTGAGGGAAGCTGAGAAACACACACCGAACCTGTTTGTTGCTCTCCTTAGGCACCACCTTCTGAGCCAGGCTGAGACTACCTTAACTACAACTAGGGAATCTGCCCTGTGAAGCTCTGGAAAATCAAGAAAGACCAAAAAAATCACAACAGAAAAGCAGAAGTGGCCAGGCAAACGTTTCTTTATGGCCTTGGTCTACTGGATGCTGGCTCTCTTATTCTGTCTGAAGTTTGAGGGAAAGGACAGACAAGGGATGGAGCTATAGTTTTTTCT
This sequence comes from Panthera pardus, assembly GCF_024362965.1. NCBI lineage: Eukaryota > Metazoa > Chordata > Mammalia > Carnivora > Felidae > Panthera > Panthera pardus. Next base: position 20,423,697 of record NW_026526654.1, on the reverse strand, counting down.
ACAGCTAAAAAGTAAGGGGGGCACACTCCCCATCTAGATCGGGCCGACCCTCCAGCCAAAGGTCAGTACTTGTCTGCACATTGCAGATGCTTCCCAAGGGATCTGGAACACAAATTCGCAGGGCAGCGCAGGGCACCAGTCTCCGTCTACTGAGCTGTGTATGATGCTTATACGCTCATTTTGCTGGTAAAAGAGCCTGTCATAAAATGTAATACTGACTATAAAACAAATCAGCGCTTTGAAACGACTGGCTTCAGATGTTTTCATAAATCCCTAATGGCTCAGGCACTGCCTGCTATTGATAATATTAATGTGTTAATAGTTCCTCTGAAGCAGCAGCGCTGGGTAGGGCTGGACACACACACACACACACACACACACACACACACACACACACACACACACGGGAATACCAGGGAATTGGAAAACAATGCTTTGGCTCTCCCTTGAATTCTGGCTGCACTTGGTTGACCTCAGAAAGCCAGATCCAAGGGAGAAATCTGATATTTAAATTATTGGCCGGAACTCCCCTTTAAAGTGTTTTACGTTGGTTCATAAAAAGGTATATTATATAGGTATATGAACATATAAAAGCATGCAAGCATAGCTGTGCTCCCAGCAGCATTATTCACAGTAGCCAAGAGGTGAAACCAACCCACATGTCCACTGACAGAGGAACAGATAAACAAGATGTCATATGTACACTCCCTGGAATATCACTCGGCCATAAAAAGGAACAGAGATCCTGACACTTGCTACAACACGGATGAAGCTTGAGGACATTATGGTCAGTGAAATAAGCCAGCTACAGACCGACAAATACTGTAGGGTTCCACTTGCACGAGGCACGTAGAGCAGTTAGATTTCACAGAGACGGAAAGTAGAAGAGAGGCTATCGGCAGCTAGAGGAAGGGGGGGGAAAGAGGAGTTAATGTTTTATGGGTATACAGTCTGTTGGGGAAGATGACAAAGTTCTGGAGATGAATGGCGATGGGTACACAACACTGTGAATGTACTTAATGCCACAGAACGGTATACTTAAAAATGGCTCACATGGGGGCTCCTGGGTGGCTCTGTCAGTTGAGTGTCCAACTTTTACTTTACAAGAATTTTTTAAATGGGAGCAGAAAAGCACGTGAATAATGGATAATGTCCCCAGAACTTGGAGCTCCCAACACTACCCACCCGAGGCTGAACCAGCCATGCTGGGCTTTCTCTGCCCTTAAGAGAATGGAAAGTTTGGGGGCAGCCATCTGGCTCAGTCAATGGGGCTTATGACTCTTGATCTCTGGTTGTGAGTTTGAGCCACGTTGGGTGTGTAGAGATTACTTAAAAATACAATTTTTAAAGAAAAAGAAAATGGGAAGTTTTGTGTCTGCACTTCCCCAGACACCCAAGCAGCCCAGAGAAGCCTACCCATGAAAATCCCATTCCAACCTCAAAAGGAAACTTAAGGAACCAAGAATGACATTTTTCATGATGCAATTTCTCCACTCCTTCCTGGCCAGCATCATTCAAGTCAGAGGAACCTCAGAAAATCAACGTTCCAATCTCCCTGGCCACAGACACAAGTTTTTTTTGAGGCGCATTTCTGTGGCTGGACCCCCCACCCCCACCCCCCTGCCAGCCCTCTGATTCATGGGATTGAAAGAAAGGATCTAGAGAGTCAGAGTTACAAATAACAGAGGGAGTGGGGGGCGGGGGGGTGAGGGGTGGCTCTGGCTAGCTCACAATGTTTTTCCTGGACTCGCCTCTGTCTTTTGGGGTTCCTCTTTCCCGAGAACCACTTGCCTAGAATCTGTGATTTTGCCTCACACTGGTCCAAGAAAGAGAACCTGGGAACCACCAAAGCTGTTGCATCTGAAGGCAGAAAGAGGTGGCCCAGTCAGAGGCTAGCGCCTACCCAGAAGCTTCTCTCAGTAACACAACAGACATTGGATGCATGCCACAGGTTTTGCTAATGCTTGTTCTTTGGGGTCAGTTTATTTAAGAAATGGCCAGAGCATGGGACACCTGGTTCACTCAGTTGGTAGGGCATGTGACTCTTGATCTCAGGGCTGCGAATTCGAGCCTACAGTTGGGTATAGAGATTACTTAAAAATAAAATCTTTTAAAAAAAAGTGGCCAGAGCCTTCAAACCCCTGCCCTCTTCCCCTGCAAGGAGATAAACATTGGCATAATCTTTCCCATTCCAAGTCTCCCTGGGCCCTCCCCTCAATTTCCATTACACTTCATTACCCCCAGGCAGCCATGAGCTCCTGAGTCCCCTCACACAGACTTTGGCCCAGCTTTTCACCTACAACATGTCAGTGCCCATTCTTCTTCCTGCAGATGGGGAAGATGAAACCCATAGCCAGTATGAGAAACCTGTTTGGATCCCTCCACAGAGAAAAGGACAGAAGAGAACATGGTGCCTATTAACATGATGCCTAATAGTTTTCAGGCTGATGGGCCCAGTGGCAAAGACCCCAGGCAAAAGAGGGGAGCCAGCCAGGAGGATCCGACACAGCCTGTAAGGGGAGCCCCACTGGAAGAAGGTGGGGAGCACAGCACAAGGCTCACACTGCTGAGGTAAGGCCTTAGGTGGGATGGCCCCAGGGTGCAGCCCAATAAAGGCAGTCAGAACAGAGCCTGAGATGTGAGCCAGTTAATGGGTTAAAAGCTGTTAGGCTGTTAAGACTTGGAGCAGGGAGAAAGATGCATAATCTGAATATCACTAAGAAAATTTTGCAGCCAGCATCCAGATTTTCTAAATCAACCACTTCACCAAATTCCCTGCCAGCTCATAAAATGCCTGTCTCCCTTTCCTTCCTTTTTCCAAATGATGCTATTTTATTAAATAGTGTTTAACCACCTGGGTGGTTCAGTTGGTTAAGAGTCCAACTTCAGCTCAGGTCATGATCTTGCAGTTCGTGGGTTCGAGCCCTGCATCAGGCTCTCTGCTGTCAGCATGGAGCCTGTTTCAGATCCTCTGCCCCTCCCTTGCTCTCGGGCTCTCTCTCTCTGTCTCTCAAAATAAATAAATAAATTTAAAAAAATAATAAAATAGGGGTGGCTGGGTGGCTCAGTTGGTTAAGCATCCAACTTTAGCTCTGGTCATGGTCTCATGGCTCATGGGTTCAAGCCCCGCATTGGGCTTTGTGCTGACAGCTCAGAGCCTGGAGACTGCTTTGGATTCTGAGTCTCCCTCTCTCTCTGCCCCTCCCCGGCTCACTCACTCTTTCTCTCTCAAAAATAAACACTAAAAAAATAATAATAATAAAACAAAAACAGTGTTGGAGGTTGGGGGGAGAAGTAGAGAGAGAACTCAGGGGAGAATTACATTTTAATTTTATTTTAAATGCAGTTTTGTTTCCTTCAAGGCTGTCCTAAATTTGGTTAGGTCCAGAATGTGTAGGCCCTCATAATTTGCCAAGTTGTATTTAAATGTGCTATAATAGTGTGTGTGTGTGTGCGTGCGTGTGTGTGTAGACTTATTCGATCAAATATACATTTAATATGCACAGGTATTCATTATATCACAGCAGAAACATGTTGACTCTGTGTTTACAGTCTTTGGAGATATATTTTTAAAAATCGTATTTTTGCTTTGTGTATACACATTTGCTGTTGCTTATAATTCTTCTGGAAGCCTGACCGGTTTAACTACTTCAGCTTGGACTCACTTGAGGGGCAGAGAGAGTATGCAAAGCTGCAGAGTGCTTTCATATTTAAAAGGGGCTTCTCCAGGATTGCAGACCTGTGGGTTGATGGTCTTTCTCTGGATCCATTTCCTGTTTTTCAGGCTGACCCAAGTTCTCAGACCACCTGGGGTGGGTCGGCTGCAGCTGGGGGTCTCAATGGGATCTCTGCAATTCAAGGGGGCCTATTCCAAAACAGGATCTGAGCTGCAAACTGCCTTTCTCATCCCTGTGTCCAGGGGGCACCGGGATGCATAGGACCCTGGGGTAGAGGGCCTAGTGACCAGTGAGTCAACTTTACAAAAAGGAGGCTGGAAAAAGGAACGGAATGAGTTTAGGATGGTGAGACCCTAGGACATAAGGAGGAAAATGGGGTAATGAGGAAGCTGGAGGCTTAAGACACCCTCCTGGGAAACCAAAGAACAAGTTGTGACTAGTTTTTGGTCAACAGACTGGAGGCCTCAGGAGAGCCCAGATCTGGGTCTCTACAAGCTAAGCTGCCACCCCCCAGGAGCACAACCACAACCAGCTGAATCCAGAGGCCTTGGGCCACTCCCCCAGGACAGACCCTGTCACCAAGAAGCCACCCACTGACGCACTCTTGGGGCCCACTAGAGTATAAACACTCCAAACACTGATTTAATCTGTTTGGAAACCACAGGTCAGAAGATACCAACAAGGCAAGAACCACGTTTAACACATTCAAGACTTCCAAACATTTAACTGAATCAAACACGTCTGGCCACAAATACCAGTGGAGAAATTTAAGACCCTCTTGTCAAAAACACAGACACACAGGGCCCACCTCAAGGACCCCCAGGGACCACTCGCTTCTGGAAGCCCACGTGTGGTGTGTATCTCGTGGGCCTATTCCTAACCTCGCAGTTGTTCCCACTCGCCCGCTCCTAGGAGATCCGGATCCTCAGTGACCCTTCCTCTCCGCCCCCCCCCCCTCCCGCCCTCTCCGGCCTCGCCATTTCCTGAGCTGGGATCTCCCACAGAAGTCCAGCGTTTCCTGTGTTGCAGGGACTTCTCCAACTTGGAGCGGAAATCAGGTCCGGGCCAGGGACGCAGGGGCCCGTCGCCCCGGTTTCTGGCCCGAGCCCCGAGACCCCTATGGTCCGCACAGTATTTGGCCGGTGCCGCGGCGTGTGGGGAAAGATGGTTACACCCGAAAGGAATCTCGACTCCTCGCGGAGCCACTGCTCGCGTCTCTCCGCACGCTCAGGTTCTGGCTCGGCTTTCAGCAACTCCCCCTCCTCTCTAACCACTCGCTCGTAATTCGTGGGCCGCCGCGGAGCTGTGCCCGGGGCTACAGTCCCCAAATTAAAGCGCTTTTGCAGCCTGGACTCCCAGCGAGCTGCCTTCGCGCGCCACGCCGGCACCTCCTGCCCGCGCTCGCCTCCCCGCCCCGCATCCCGGCAGCTGAGATGGATGTGATTTCACGCACATCCTGCGCACACACACGTGCGCATACACGCAGTCGCCCTCAGCGCCGCCCGCACACACGTACGAGCCTGGACGCTTTCCTTTTGTGCTCGCTTTGCAGGACGTGCTTCTCTGCCCCTGGCTTCCGCTTTTCGCTCCTCGTCTCCTCCGCTTCGCCCCGGCGAGTCCCCCGGGCCTGGCTCACTCGTCCCGGCCCCTGTGCCCCCGTAGGGTACCTCTCCCGCTCCGCCCGGGAGGAGAGCGGCCGCGGAATCTCCCAAGCGCGCCCAGCGACGGCCGGGGTCTGCGGGCAGCTGGGGCCGCAGGGCTGGCCTCGGGCCTGCGCCCTGTTTGTTTTCCCTTCGCCCCCTGAATGCTAGATTAAGATGTAAAGATTACCCGCGCCGAATAATGCCGGGAGTCAACACTCGAGCAAACAAAAGTGCTTGCACAACTCCGCCAACCCCGCTGGGACCCGGGCCTCGGGCTGGGGGAGAACGCGCTCCTCGCTGCTAATTACAAATAAATGATGATGTGCTCACTAAGTAATTGATTTAATGAAGTTCCTATGAAACTATTAAACCCGGGTGGAGGTCAGGCTAGAGGCGCCCCAGAGCGCCCATTGTGGGCTGTTTAACTCCACCAGGCTCCTCGCAAAGACATCGGGGCTAATAGGTGAAGTCACAGCTGTTCGCACTGACTTCTCGGAGCGCCCGGCCGGCCGCGGGCACCCTCGCGCCCTCCTCCTGTCGCGCCCTCGTGCCCCGCCGCCCGCGCCCCGCGCCGGCCAGCTTACCCACGCCACTCCCAGCCCCGCCGCCAGCTCCCGAGGGCCTCTCCAAAGGGATCCCGCGTCTCGTTAAGAGCGGGAAGTTGAGCGCTGAACTTGTGCGCACCGCCAGCAGTCGGCGGCGTCCACCGCCGCCCACCCCTCCCTCCTCACCCCACCCCCGCCACTTGGTGCAGGAACTGCAGCCAGTGTGCCACGCAGGGTGCTCGCGCGCTCTTGGCAAGGTGCCTGGAGCCCGAGAGTGTGCCCAGTGCACTGGCTAAGGCGGGGGCGAAGGGGGTTGAGTTGTACATAAGTGGGGGGGGGGGGGGGAGAGTGTGTGTGTTTGTGTGTGTGTGCGTGTGTGTGTGTGTGAGCGCGCGCCGTACGTTTCCGGCCAAAAGGCCACGTTTTTACATGCCTTACCCTGGCCTGCGGCCTGTTCAGGCAAAAAAGTAATAAAGAAGGGGACCGAAGAACAAGGTGCAAAAAAGATCACCCAGAGGGACAGTGGGCATGGGAACCCTAATCTTAGGTTTTGCAGACCTGCTGTGGGAGGAGGGGGTTGTACTGGCACAGCCCTCTCATCATCCCCACCTCCCATTTCTGCCAGCTCCCTGACCCGGCCAGGCGGTTCCGCCCCAGAGCGACACCTTCAGCTCCCAGTGGGGCGGATCCTGTAGGCCGCAGGCCCCGACGCCCTGGCTGACAGATCCGAGCTACCTCCCTCCCCACCGTGCACAGAGCCCAGCCCCTGCAGGAAGGTGGGAACTGCTTCTCCTGCGCGATGGCTCTTGATAGGAAATGTAACCGCCTCTTATCCTGGAGGCTGGGGGACCCCTGAGGGGACACAGCCTCTAGATGGAGAAACAATCATTGCAAACGGATCTGAAGTTAGGGATGCTAAACCCCTGCACTGGGCAGCAAGGGCAGGAGAGAGCGTTTGAGTGCATCTCCTCCTACCCTCCGGGAACTTTGTAATGAAAGAGAAGGCCCAAGTCCTTCTGGAACTCCACACCGGCAGACAGGGCCTCCCTTGGGGGTTCTGGCTGCAGAAGTCAATGGCCCAGGGTACCCTGCACCCCTATACCCCGCCAAGTCTTGTCTCTCCTTGTCAAGAACTAAGAGTTAACAAAGTTTCTTAAAGTACTCATTTCATCTATGCCAGTTTAATGTTAGTAATTTCCAGCTGCTGAAATCAACTTCCATTTGATTTTCAACCAAACGCTTGGAGTTGAGGAGGAGGGGATATTTTGCATGCTGTTGGCGCCCTTAAACAGAACTCCACTCTGTCTGGGTCTTAGGTCTTCCAATACCTGGAGGGAAAATTGACAAAAATCTTCCCTGAGTCTTGCTTGAGCCCTCAGTTTCACCGTCTGTAAAATTGGATCAGAGATCCTTGGCAAAACTCCTTTGGGCTTTGTGATCTTGGAAGGGGACCTTCAGGGGAAGGAGGAAGTCAGTAAAGACGCCGGTTTGCACCAGGCTTTTGTCTTTCTTTGTACAAGCTAGCCCCTTTGTAAAATAACGCCTCACCAGACTGCCTAATGGATTTTTGCAGGGCTGGGGTTCTAATTTTCCCCACTCACAAGCAGATGAAAGAGACTGAGTGTTCCATCCCAGCGAGTCCCGCGTGGCCCTTGTTTGCTAAACAGCACCTCTCCCAAATGTGCCCAAAGTGGTGCACGCCGCCGGCGCACTCTCCTCCCTGGCCGAGGGCAGATGTTCCCATTTTGTTCCCGCCTCTCCTCCCCTCACCCAGCTCCTCGTATTCCTTTAACGCCTGCTGAGGACTGCATCCCTGCTGCCCTTAATGTAGGATGGGCCCTTCTCTTCAGCCTCCAAATGAGAAGTGACATTTGCACTCGGCTCAGCCAACGCGTGAGCACACCGCGGGGACACAGGCCCATTGAGCGAGTGAGGCCGAGGGGCCGGCAGGCTCGGCGGCGTCCGAAGCTGCCTTAATTAATACCATCTTAAATAGTCCAGCAGCCACCGAAGACAAAGTTGAAGAAAGACTTTAAGGCTGAGTGCCCCTCGACAAGCTCTTTTTCCCCATGTCATTCAATATTTAATGCGCCCGCTTCTAATGCTACTACTGGTGTTCCTTTCTCAGCAAGGACATTATTTTTTCACGGTGCCCATAGCCAGGGAAAGCCCTTTAGGCAAAGAAAATCAAAATGTTTGTTGTTTTGGATGACTTATAACTCTTGTTTAACACAAGCACTTTCAGCAAAGTATAACAGGCGCAGCGTCCAAAGCAAACAACACAATCCTTGTGACAGAGTCGGACACAAAAAGCACATTGTCTTGCGGACTACCCCTTTTCTCTGGTGCTAGATGGGGGCCTGTCTCCGAGTGAACACCACGATGCCATTTCACTTTTGAACTATTGTTTTTGAGTTATGCCATGTGGTCAAAAGGAGCGAGAAGGGGGTTGTTTCCAGGCTCATAAGACAAACGAGTTGCCTTTTCATTGAAATCCCCCCGCGATCCTTGAAAACGGAGTTTAAATGTCACCTCCGCCTTTCTAATGGGCACAGGGCTGGAGGCGACCCTTCAAAGCGCCTGGGTGATAAACGACCCTTATTAAATATAGCCGGGACCGCTGGGAAAGTCCCGCGCCCGGCCAGCACGTGGAAGAGCGCCCCTCGCTGGAGGGCCCTGGAGAGGCCGGGCCTCCCCTGCAGCCGACCGAGGCCTTGGCGGCCGGCCGCGGCCCGGCCCGGCCTCGGGGGTCGGGGTGGGGAGCCCGGGTGAGGGGGGCCAGTTGTAATACAACTTCTTATCTGCCGCCCCCAACACGCCCGTGCGCCCCCATCCCCAGAGTCTCGGCGTGAAAGCTTGGTGCATTTCCCCCTGACTTCTTTTTGTCCGTTGCCGAGTGGCGTCTGCAAGTCTGAGCTGCAAAGTTACTGATTTGCAGGCTGCATGTTAAGGCAGCCCATGTAAGTAATTTCTCCGGGCACCCCAGCAAAGGAGAACAAATCGCTGACAAAGGCGAGCGCTTTCGATTCAGCGGCGTCGTTAAGGCAACCCCGAAGTATTCCTCCTATAATAAGTTCCACTTCAAAGGGTTTCTCATTCAGCGGTGACTGCTTCGCACTTTTATTAAGTCCGGGCTTTTTCACTCGGAGGAATCATCTGTTTGGTTATTTTTCATCGTGTTTATTTTTCACCATTCACACAGTACTTGTATTAAATAAACAAAGAACAATCGCTCTGCAAATAAAAGTACTTAGGTGGGGAGAGAAGGAAGAGGCACTGGAGCTCCGGCGCCCCTGGCCCTGTCCCCTCCTCCAACTGCACCCACCCCACCCCCACCCGGCTTTCTCTCCTCCTCTCCTCGGTCCCCCTCTCTCCTTTCTGAAGAGCTAGGAGGTTGCATGGGAGATCGTAACAACAAGTGGGTGGAAAGACATACGTTATTATAGGTCGTGCATGTCATATTCTATGGGTAACACTATATGTAATACATATAGTTCCGATGAGGTGTAAATTGAGTGTGCTAAGTTGGCATGAAAGTACAGGTCACTGCAACTGTATCTTAATAGAGTGTCTCGAATCACTGTGGACCCTCTGCCAGCGACTCCCCTGGCCCAGCCCATTGCCATAGCAATCCTGACGCTTGGTGTGGGTGTACCATAAAAGCAGTAGTTTGAATTTCAAAGAACATGCCTTTGAACTTCTCCCTGCCTGATTAGGCACTTGTGCCCGAGTGTGAATGTGTGTGCCCCCGGACTGTTTGGGCGTGGACGTGGGGGGGGGGGTGAATTTCTGTGAGTTTTTTATCACATAGGGAAAGTGTGCTGGCAACCCCAGGGCAGTTTGTCTGTGGGTCTCCTTAGCCATCCCTCCAGCCCTGGAATGGTGGGTTTCCCTGGCCATGTGTCTATTTTGGTAGATGATGGGTAGTGTGATCTGACAGGCTGAAAGTATTAATAAGTGTCTGGATTCAGCTTTCCTTTCCTCTAACTTAGATGATCACTTGAGAAACCAGATTATCTCCCCCTCCAACGCCCCAGTCCTTTTTTCCAACCAAAGTGGGATAAAAAATACTTCTGGCAGGAACATCTCTCATTCCATTTGATAGAGAAAGAGATGATAGATAGATAGATAGATAGACAGATAAGATGGTAGGTGGGCAGGTAGGTAGGTATGAATGGTAGGTAGGTAGAATGAACTACTATGGTCTCAAAAAACTTCCACAAAATGCAAGATGTAAATGACAAGAGGGCAATACTAGCATGTCTACAGATAGTTGGGCCTCGCTTTCAAGGACTTTGGGCCTCCTCCTTTCCTGTCCCCAGTGCTGTCCCTCTTGTGTGGCCATCTCCAACTCCTTAAAAGAATAGAATTCTCACCCTCGAGCTATTTCTCAGTGCTTTAGATTTTTGGAGCATTCTCTCTAGCAAAGAAAATCCTGAATGGGAAAAGATATACATAAAATACAAATAACCATGTGTTTGAAGATTCTCCTAGCCTGGAAAACAAAGGTAGATGATTTAAAATGTTTGCGAGGGCCACAAGGGCCACGTTTTGCCTAGGAGAGATGAAGTCTTTGATGATAGCCAACTTAGTGTCAGTAAGTGGCTTTCTTTGAGACATATTCAGATGGGAACGTCTTGCTTGCCAATTGCCATAGAAATCTTAACACACCATGAAGATTGTCCAAGCGCCAAGCCTTCCGTTCTGGACTAAATTACTTTGAAGTGGCGCAGGACGAGCAGTGGTCAATTTTAACTCTATAGACTGGACAGAGCTCTGGGAGCGGAGATTGTGCGTTTTAAAGCAGAAAATAAGAAGGGGAAACTTGTTTTATACACTCTATACAAGGTTCTGCTCATTGTCAGATATCTTTTATCTTTTATATTTCCCATGAATGATTCATGTCTTGGTGGCTTTGTGTCCTCCCTTTCACCAGAAACTTCATTAGAGAGCTATAAGTTTTCCCATTGATTGGGGCCCTTCGCTGAGTGTTTTTCTCCTTCGTGTGCTGGTTATTGTCATCTGACTTGAAACAAGTCTTTGCTTCGTGTTTCACCTTTAGTACATTTAACAAACCTGACTTTTCAAAACCACTGTAAGCTTATGGAGAACTGCTTATTGACGTTACTACCAAGAAGAAGAAGAAGAATAAAACTATTTGCTTTTATCAGTTTTGTATCAGCTAATATAAAAACAAGCAAATGTTCAGCCCTGTTCAAATGGATGGCCAATCACATTAGTTTAAGCCACTTGAACATTTTGTTGCCATGATTCTAATTTCTAACACCTGCCTTAAAATGCTGAGCTAGGTTACATAGATCAGCTCAACTTGTAAATAAACCACAAACTGGATGCTACCCGTCCCCTGCCCCCCCCCCCCCCCATTACCTGATGTGAGCAGTGTTTAATGTCCTATTCATTCAGCATGTAGTTAACTCAGTACCCATCTCAGCCCCTGATTTTACCCTTCTTTGTGCCTGGATACCTCTCACTGTCCCTCCACCTTTTCCTCATACTTTTTACCCTTTTACTTTAGAGGGTAGGCACCAAAGAAATGCTAAAACTCACTTTTCAGATTTTCACAGAATAGGATCTCCAAGGATATTATTAACAAATGAGTGCAGTAACCCCTAAGATTTATGTTAGTGTTACATGCAACTTACAGGGCTTAGTCTTCATAAATATTGTATTTTCTAGATTAGATGGTAAGTTAAACCAAGCTGTAAAAATATTTTATTGCTAGGGAGAGGCTAAGAAATAAAGAGCTCAAGAAGACCCAATGTTCACCAGTCAGCAACCTGTTCTATTTGTAAAAGAATGGCAGAAATATGCCATTAGGCAAAACATGAGCAATACATAGGAAGAATACCTTTATTAAATTTTTTACTTCATAATCATTCTTGCTTTCTTTCTATTGGAGGTACACATTTTAAGTTTTTATTTTAGGTGTATCAGGAACCAATAAATCTGTGGCAGAGTAAACCTATGCATGGCAAAATACATAAAATACATATTCCTTTGTTTCAGAATAAATAAACCTGTAGCATAATAAAGAATAGTGCAAACTACCATTGAAAAAGTTGTATAAATAAAACAACTCATTATAAATCAGGAATATTTTGTTCTAATAAGTTTACGATACATAAATTATCCCCCCAAAGTTCATACCTTATTTTGTCTATTTGAAAGAGCTTTGAAAGTGAATAATACGAAAATCAAATAAACTTTAAAAATGTAGAATTATTTTATATTCAAGTTTTATGGTCTTTTTCTTTATAAAGGAGGGTCTGCATGTTTCATATTCACTGTAACAATCTGAAGACAACATTGAAAGGCTTTCAAAGTGACAGCACCATGCACTGTACTAGTAATAGAATATATCTATAAACTATATATAATCTCGTCAACACAATGCAAAAAAAACATGCAGGAAGAGTCCTGGTTTTCACATTACGTTGTTCATTCAAGTAAGCTTAAAAATATATTCCCCCATTTTCTTTCCTTTTTTTTTTTTTAAATAAACCGTGGATCATAAACGACAATCTTTCACCAAAATGTATAATATAATTCTTTGGTGTGCTTTGAACTCTTCCAGGAAAACAAAGGATGATGTCTGAAAATAAATTAATTCAACTGTACAAATAATAGTGTTCACATACAAGTTATTAACAATGACAAGACTACATCAACCACTCACAGCACACAAAACAAATTTCTACAAACCCTGGGGAGGGGGTGTCTTCAGGGTCTCTGAGGATAAATTAGTGCTCTTTAGTATATTTGTATGATGTTTATGATGGACTATATTTTGCACAAGATGTGTTGCATGAAGTGAAAATAAATTGACTAAGAGTTATTGTCCTAGGTCCTTGACCTTTTTTATCCTAGCTTGACAGCTCTGGCAAAGGTCACACATTCATCAGTGTTTGGTGGTAACTAGAAACCTTTTAAAAATTTTAATATGTATAGCCACTCCCTCCCCTCTTTTCATGTAAATCATACACTTCGCACACTGTCGTTTTCAAATGGGATAGAATTCAGTGTGCTTAGTGCTCAGGTGGGAAAAAATGCATGAAAATGCAGTTCCGGGCATTGAAAAATAAAGACTTTTTAAAAGGCTGATACAACAGTATAAAAGAGGGGTTGGCCTGTCTTAAAAACAACAGCTTTCCCAAAAAAGTAGGCATGTTGCCAACATCACACCTCCTTAGACTTGCCTGTTAATTTTGGCATCCCAAAAAACTTCTCTAAAACTTATCTTTTTATGACACAAGGAGTTTGGACACAGTAAAAAGGCAGCATCTGAGATTTCAGATTAAAAAAAAAAACCGTAGAGAAAAAAGAAAGCACTTGAATTTCTTCTATTTTATAAAATATCACAGCTTCACAGTTGACTGTTGCAGCAGCGTGTTCTTGTCCCCACTTTTGCGGGAACAATCACAGTAGCACAATACGCGGAGACGTAATAAGGTTGCTGCATCTTTTTTCTTTTTAAATCCTACAAGCAGGGTACTGAAGAGATAATCCCGTATAAAAATACTGTGTTAAGATGAGAGCAGTAATAAAAGAGTGGAAAGTTAAAATCACAACTATTAGAACTCAAAGGATTTTTTTACAAATATTTTTGGACACAGGTACAGTCTAAGATCTGTTGGCAATGCAGCAAGTGTGTGGTTTACAATCAAGAGGCCTTTTCAGAAATAGGGCCCAAGGAGGAGGCAAAGAGGCTCCAGAGAAGCCCTCGTTATGGTGTTAAAGGCAATCTCGAGGCACTCCAGGAAATGCAGAGGGCCTTGGTGCTGTGTTGAGTTCCGACTTAATGCTTTTTCTTGCTCATTTCCAAATATACATATATTGAGTCAGCAGTGTGTATATCCATTAACCCTTGGTACATTTTGCTCCTAGCCCTGTTCCCCTGTAACCTACAAGTCCAGCTTGGTTGGGTTTTGTTTGTTTGTTTGTTTGTTTGTTTTCTAAGAAAAAAAAAAAAAGCCCAAATATCTTAATTAAATTAATTAAATGTACAAACACCATAGGGTTTCATACTGAATAAATAGGGCTAATTAGACCCGGTGGCAAGTCTGAGTCAAGGGTTTGTCTCAGGCTCGGCATTGTCTCAGGTTAGGATATGGTCCAAGGACTCCCACTTATTACTTATTATTATTACTAGTAAATTCTAATGTATCGTCCGCGGGACTTCAGAGTTCCCATACATCTCTTCATCTTCAGACTCGGAAGTGGTTCCGTTGCTGGAAGGTGTGTGAAGGTGGCTGGGGGCTCCACTGGCCTGGCAAACATACCACTCATTGAGGTTGGTCACCTGAGGAGACAGAGTGCTAGAACGACTCCTGGTTGGGTCCAGCACAGGGGACAAGGGGGCACCCACTGGAGTCCCCACTGAGGAGTAACCAAGGGCTCCTGGAGAAGGTGGTGGGGACTTGCAGTGAATCTTCATGTGCTTCCTCAGAGAGCTGGGGTGAGTGTAGGACTTGTCACAGCCTCGGATCTTGCAGTAGTAAGGCTTGTCGCTCGTGTGGACATGGGAATGTTTCTTCCGATCGCTGCTATTGGCAAATTTCCTGTCACAGCCATCAAATTCACATTTGAAAGGCTTTTCCCCTGCAACAAAACAGAGGGCAGGTCAACAATTGCTTTTCAGAGACCCCTCACCTGAGAGAGAGAAATCTTGGAACAGAAATGAGGATGCATTTTCCCATTCTCTCGAAGAGCAACCCCAGCCTGGTTTCTATTCCTAATTCCTACGTTCCAGAAGGCAACAGGGAAGGGACACTGGGCCTGTGAGTGGCTAGATGTCAGTCCCTGCAGTACCAGAGGGTTCAGGGAGACGATGGCTAGACCATGATCCAGGATGTAACACCAAAATCCAACAAGGACCCAGATACCCTGTCCTCACTGCCCTCAAGGTCTGTACCTGCAAGGATACAAGCAGATCCCCTGTCAATATAAATGCTAATAAAATGATTCTTCCAAAGCCACAGCTTGGGGGAAGGATATAAAAAAAAGAGAAAAGTAAGCACATTACACTAAATTAAAAGTGAAGTGGGGGAGGTGCCATGCAATTATAATAACGGCATTTTGTTTCAGAGCGTCCCCAGGATTCCACCGATGGGAAAGGAAATAAGGCAAAACCCCGTTCTCTTTAGAAACAAAGGCACCTGTGAAACACACAGTCCCATCACTAGATTTCATATAAGCCTGGATGGGCAGAGGCGAGGCTGTTGGCCTCTTCTTTCTCCCAGCTTTCCTCACAACTTGCAGGGCAATTAGGAGCCTTTGGAACAGAACCTCGGAAACGTGAATAAAGACCACAAGCTGCAACCAGAACTTAGCTTGTACCTGATGCCCCATGGAAACGTATTCTGACAGCCTTCTACCCCACTTAATAGTCAGAAAAGGGACTGTTTACCACAGTCTTTGGCCCATCGTCCCTTTAAGCTGCTCTAACCACCCCAGGAGCACAATGCCTTTAAACACAAGGCCCTAGTTCAGGGAGTGGACATGTTAATAACACAACTAGAAATTCAGCCACAACACCTCGGTATTAAAAAGCAAAAAAGGAAGACAGCAGGTAGCAGTAGGAATTTTCCTTCTCACCTAAGTATCTATGAACTTGATGTATTTGAGTCATAATTGAACCAGTCATCTCATACATACTATTGTTTAATAATATCTCCCTCATATTTAAATGATTTTTAAAAATTAAGTTGAGTTTCTCTACTGAATTTCAGGACCTACTCTGGTGGCTCACTAGGTATGGCTTCTTCCTTGGTTTTGGATACGTTTCTCAAAAAGCAACTATTTAAGACAGTTTAGTGTACATAAATTTTTGTGGTGAATTTTCATATACAACTATTTCAGTGTAGTTTTTTTTCTTTTTCTTTTTAATTTCACCAATGACAAAGGCTTGGATGCCAGAGTGTGTTAACACATCTGAAAGTATTCAGATGCCTGGACTATAACTTCCCCTACCTCTAAATACTGTTTAAAAATGAAATTAAATATTATTCAAATACACTTCCTACACTGATCTATAGAGGGGAAAACACAACATAACACAACAACAAAACAGTTAATCACTTTTCATAAAAATATCAGTTATCTATCCTGATCTGAGTTTTACTTTTAAGTTGGAGATAATTCTAATTTAATACAGCATTATTTAAAAATTTATAATGGGCCTTCCTTCCATAGGGAGGCTTGAGTGGTTTTATTCACCCTATGCAAATGTGCAGTGTCGTTTGGAGTTGCTCCTGTCCTCGCTAAGGATCCCGGATTGTGAAGAATACAGTAGCTCTAAGCACTGCTGGTCCCACCACTGACCACGATGAAGAGAAACAATTACGCCCAGAGAAGGGAGATATGGAATGGGGTGGGGGGTGGGGGGAGTAGAAAAGTAGGGATTAAGGTAATATTAAGGACGAAAATAGAAGGAAAAAATAAGTAAAGGTGAAAGAATTGCTTGTTTTATTCAGGGGGCCTAGGCGGGGAACAGTGAGCAAATTCCAGCTAACTGGAAAGGGTGAGAAACCCCAGTGTTTACATTTCAGATTCCGACAGAGGAGTCAATCAGAATCTAACTACTTGCAGAATCTGAGAGAGTAAAGGAGGCTACGTGAGCTGCTCTCTGTTCTACCAGTTCCCTCTCCCAGAGAACTCGAGTCTGGCCCAAAGAAGGTTATAAACCGAATGGGGGTGGGGATGGGAGGAACGTGGGTCAGGAAATGGGCCTTCGGGAGTGGCCGGGGGATTATTCCCTTTGATCAATCTGTTCCGGGATTCCGAATAACCCCCAAAAGGGAGAGCGCCGTGGTAGGGAGGGGGTTCCGGAATGGTCCCTGTCCGCACTCAATGCTCAACTGCTAAGCGGCCTAAGGACCGCCAAAATCCCCTGGCACCGGTTTGAGCACTAACATGAGGCGCCGGTACCCCTCCCTGAAGGCCTCGGCGAGAACCACTCCGCCACCCGCAGCCGGGCAGGAAACACAACCCTGAGCGCGCCGTGAAACCAGAAAACACTACTGCCCAGGGGCCCGCAGTGCTCGGGATCTCCGCCCCCGCCGTGCGCGCGCGCGCACGCCCCTCTCCCCCTGGACTGCCGTCGGAGGGAGCCGCGACCCGTGGCAGCTTCCGCGCCAGCAAGTTCCAGTTCTGTGCTCCACGGGGAAAGAAACTATCCTCAGGTCCGGCGGCGGAGAAGAAAAGGTCCACTCTCTCTCCGAGGCCTGCAAAGGCGGGAAAGGCCCAAGGCCGCAGGTTCTGCTTTCAGGGTGCCCATAGGGGACGGGGTTGGGGGCGGCTTCACCTCCCGCGCCCCGCGAGCCCCCTTTACGGTTCCAGGCCCCTGTCCTGGCGGCAAGTGCCAGGCACAGGGGCAAACAGCTGGCTAAGCGGGCCAGGGAGTTTTTCCGAGAGCCTCGTGGGAAGTTTCCTTTTGGAAAATTCCTTAGGGTGGACCATCTCGATTAGAAAAGCAGGGGGCTGGCCAACGGAGTTCCCGGAAAGATGTGCTCCCAGCCCAGCATCGGTGCACAGGAGGCCTATCAGGTGATGGCCGGGAGGAGCCAGGCCCCGGGCCCAGCCCCAGGCCACACTGACCCGGCTTGCACGCAGAACCCCCTGATGCCCCGGGCTCCGGCTGTTGGCCAGGCGTTGGGCCCACGCGCGGCGGCTGCCTCCTTGCCGCCCAGCGCCGATAAATCAGCCAAGTAATTACTAAATGTAAACTCCAGTTACTTAAGTGTCCTCCGAGGGGTAATATTGTCTATCCCTATAAATCCCGACTGCTCGCGCTCATCAGCGCTTTCGCCCAACGCGCTAGTACGTTCGATGGAGGCACACGACCCACAGTAAACACCCCACCGCCCCACGCCGCAGCCGCCTTTGGGATGGGAGGGGTCCCCACAGCGCTGGGGGCTTCCCCCAAGTTCTTACGGGGGGGAAGGTACCAAGGACCGCAGGAGACTGCAGCTCACCCTGCCCTCCTCCAAATAGAATCCTCTTTGAAAGGACAAAGCCAAGTTCTCTAGCACCTTGCAGGGTATGTGTGATAAAATGTGTGTGACAGCTGTATGATACTGTATGGGTATGTATGAAGGTGTGTAAATGGGGAAGTGTGCGTATGTGAGGGTGTATGTGGAAGATAAGCGTGTCAGGGCATATGGGTGTTCCAGCTACCAGGAAGTGGGGGGGGGGGGTAGTATGTGAGATACGGGTGTGTGAAGTTGTGTGCTGTGTGCACGTGAAGATGTATGTGTGGGAAACGTGAGTGTGTGTGTGTGGGGGGGGGGGTCTTCAGGGCCCCAAGGGCGCATTTCTATGGCATTTTGCACCACGCCCCGGAGGGACAGGACCCCTCCCCTCCTGGAAGGGCCACATTGAGCTGGGCCTGGTCGCCTCAATATCGGAGTAAATCCCACGTGCCCCCTCGCACGCCCGCGCTTCGGAGCACGGTGCGGGCTCTGCCACCAGGTGGGGAGGGAAGAGCCACCAGGGCGGCTCCAGCTCCGGTCCCCCTTCCCCATCGCCCTCCCCAAGTTCCCGGGGCCGGGCGAATGGGGGCTGCCGACCGTCCTGGGCTCCTTCCTGCTCCGACTGCTGCTGCTTCTGTTCCGGGGCGGCGGCGGCGGCGGCGTCTGGAGCGCGTTGCCGGTCCCGGCGGAGGGGCTGCGAGCGCGCTGGAGACTCCACCGTGTGGGAACCCAGCGCGGGGCCTGTGTGTGCTATCGAATTACTTATTCATAGAAAAAAAGGGGGGGAGAGAAAAAAAAGAAGTCACATGTCCGGGTTATACGTATGCGAAGAGAAGCAGCAGAAGGAGGGAAAAATTAAGGCGAGCAGGAGGAGGAAGAGAAGCAGCGGCGGAAGCGGCGGCGGCGCGGGAGGCGGCGGCGGCGGCGCGGCCGGGGACAGACACCCACCTGTATGAGTGCGCTTGTGGATCTTGAGGTTTTCCGAGCGCGCGAAGACCTTGCCGCAGCCCGGGAACGGGCAGGGAAAGGGCTTCTCGCCCGTGTGCACGCGGATGTGGTTGATGAGCTTGTATTTGGCCTTGAAGGGCTTGCCCTCGCGCGGACAGTCCTCCCAGAAGCAGACGTGGTTGCTTTGCTCTGGGCCGCCCACGTGCTCCACCGTGACGTGGTTCACCAGCTCGTGCATGGTGCCGAAAGTTTTGGAGCAGGGCTTGGCGCCGCCGGCCGGGGGCGGTGGCGGTGGCGGCCCGGCCAGCTCCTCGGGGTCGATCCACTTGCAGATGAGCTCCTGCTTGATTGGCTGCCGCATGTAGCGCAGGAAGGCCCCGGCCGCCCCTGGGAGGTGGGGGTGGTGCTGGTGCGGGTGCTGCGCGGGCGCCGGCGGCGGCGGCGGCGGCGCCGGGGGCGGCGCGTGGTGCTGCAGGTGGGGCCCCGGTCCGGCTGCCGCGGCAGCAGCAGCCGCCGCCAGGTTCAGGTTTAAGTTCACGGCTCCGTAGCCGTGCAGGGCGGCGGCTGCAGCGGCCGCCACCGCCCCGTAGTGCGCATCCCCGGAGCGCGGCGCGAAAGGCGGCTCGGTACGTCCGTACAGCTCAGCCGCCGCGGCTGCCGCTGCCGCCGCCAGCCCCAAGCGCATCTGGCCGTTGAGCGGGTGCGGGTGGCCGCCGGGGGCTCCCGGAGCGTCGTGCAGCGCGGGGAAGAGCGCCGGGCCCCCGCCGCTGCTACCGTCCGGGCCCGCGTAGGTGCCGCTGGCCGAGATGAACATGCCAGCCGAGTGAGGAGGCGGGGCCGAGTGCTGGGGGGAGCCTGTGCCAGACCGCTGCTCCCCTCCAAGAGGGACCCCGTGCATGGCCGCCGCGGGGGCCGTGGCGGAAAGGTCCCTCCGGAGGACGAAGTCCCTGCTGTGGCCTTTGCCGCTGCTGCCGCCGCCGCCACTGTCGGTGGCGGTGTAGCCCGAGAGGGCAGGAGGAGGGGGAGGGGGAGGAGGAGGGGGTGAAGGGGAGGGAGGAAGAGGAGGGGCTGGGGGCGGGGGCGCGGAGGGCTGCGCGCGGCCGCTGCCCCCGTCACCGGGGTAGGTGCTGGCGCCGGGGTGCGCGACCGAGGCTGCAGCGCGGGCGGCGGCCGCCGGCGCCTCGGGATGTGCCGGGAGCGCCTTTGAGGGAGGGCTGAGGCCGAGCGCGCTCGCCTGGGCCATGTGCTCCGGTCCGAGCGGAGTGATGGCCACGCCGGGGTCAGAGCTCAGGTCCCGAGGGCGGAGGTGCGTGGCTGTGGCGCGGAGTTGGGAGTGGGCGGGCGGGCTGGCCAGCGCCGGGAAGCCTGTCATATTCTGAAGCGGCCTGGCCTGAGCCGTTGCCAAATCCGCTAATCTCAGCGCTGGCGGGTTCCTCTTGCTCAAAGGGGGCTCCATCAGAACTACACAATCAGACCCATAGACCCTCACTGGGGGGACTTTTTTTTCCCCTCTGCCCACCTTCAAAAACATGTATATATTAGGCTCTCTTTAACTTCTTTGTCCTGGCCTCCTAACTCTGCGTATTCCTGTTCCCACTCTGTCCTCCAGCGATTGGCAGAGAGAACACATTTGAGCTGCACAGTGGGACCGAGATTTTGGAAATGGCATGGGTGGGATTGGAGGGAACATCGTGATTGACAGCAGCCAAGACTGCCGGATTGGCTCCCATTCAGGCCCTCGGCCCAGCGGGGATCCGCCCCCGTGCTCGCAGCATCCTTCGCTTTCGCTTCGCGCCCCCTCCTCCCCTGGAGCCCTACGTCCCCGCCTTCCAGGGGATGCCCAAGTTGCACTTGCAGAAAGTTTGTGCCGGGCCTGCGCGCGCAGCGCCCAGCGTTCCCATGACGCGCCTTTCGGAGAGCGTGCGCCGGCACGCGGCCGCAGGGCGCAGGGTGGGTAAGGGCTGAGGACCACCCCCCCCCCCACCCCGGGACAAAGGGGGTTGGGGGAGAGCCCCCAACTTCAAAAACCTCCGCCTGACCGCACGCAGCGACTCCCCCAGCAGCATCCAAACACTTTCTACCTCCTCCGTTGGAAGAGCCCTGGGCTGCTCTCCGGAAGAGGAAGGTGAACCGTGTGCCGGTCGTCATACTTGTAGAGGTGATGCTAGAAACTTCTTATTTGGGAAGGACATCCAGTCTGCCGGGCGCTCAAGTAGAGCGCAGAATGAGGGAAGATATTAAAGTCTTATTGGTTGCAAAACAACTTAAGTGATTTGGCTCCGCAAGACACCAGGTGAAGTCAAAATAAATCTTTCCCGAAAAGGAACCGTTTACCTCGACTTCTTAGCTCATGCAGTCCTTTTCAACGTGGTTCAAAGGAGTTAGCTTGAAGTGTAATCTCACTGATCGTCAGTTCTAGATCTGCCAGTTCCAATTAGATGTACGGGGGTGGGGGTGAGGCAACACCCGGCAGCGATTCTAACTTTTGACTTTCTGAGATACAGTGGCAGGGCAGGCCAAACAGCAGCTCTCCAGAGGGAAGCGGCTAAATAAACAATATCCTTCACGCAGAATTCCTCTTTTCGGCCCAGAGAGTACTCCTTATGTGCGCCTCAGTTTCTTTGAAAGGGCCATAAATTAAAACTGATCCAATAAAATGAATATTTTAAAATCAAGCAATACTTTTGCTATGTATTTACTATTAGAATAATCTCTTACCTTGTCATTGTTTTCTAATATACTGACCTAGGAGGCGAGATGTCTTATTTGAAAACTGTAAACTGGCCTTAAGGGGGGGGGGGGGGGGGAGCGAGTCCCATCCTTTTCAAAGGATTTGTTATCAAATCACTTGACAAAAAGAGATAGGTTCCTGCATCATTTTGGGGGGAGTAGAGAAATGTGGCATCCCCAAATTTCAGGGTTATTGCTGCCCAAAAGTGTCACGTCAGCTCTTAAAAAGAAAGCATCTTAAGATTTTGTGATGTTCCAAGGTGTTCAAAAATTGAAGTCAGGGTTTTTAATTTTTATTTTGTTGCCTTGCATAAAATTGTTTTTAAAAAAAGTGTTATTGACTAAAATGTGAATTTTTTTCTTGGGGGGAGGTACAAAAAACAAGTTACCAGCTTGATTCATTTGCAGTCCAAGTAAAAATAGACTGCATAAAGACATCATCTTAATGGTCCCGAGAGATGGTCCGGGGAAGTTGTAAGAAATATTTTCAAAAGAACTGATTCGATGGCCCCATTTACATCGGTGTGAGCAATGTTTAACAGGCAACCTCACTGTAAGCCTTGGGAATGTCATTCCTCTTAGAAAACTGACAAGCAAACAAAGAAAACACTACAATCAAATTTCAAATAGTTTTTTTTCTTTCGGCTTCAATGAAGTTCAAATACGGGGAAATAAGAAAGGCATGAGTGCAAACACAATGAAAAAAATTAATAAACAACAGCGACAAAAATCCGCATCTGCGTTTGGAGAGGATGAGTCCTTTCACAATTTTCCTTTCAAAGACTCAAAACGTCTTAAGCCAACCAGGCAAAAGTGGAGAACGGACTGCCATCTCTGTGGATGGGTAATGGGGAAAGCATCATATTTGGAATTGTCACTACTGTCTTAACCCATTCTCAGGACATTTCAAATGAGTTTCCTTTATTTGAATTTCTTGGCAATGAGCATCACTACTTCCATAATGGCAGCATTGCATTCAGTCCTGCAGGTTATAAGTAAAAACAAACCAAAAAATGAACGAATAAAGAAAGAAGAAAATAAGCACAACCTACCTTTTAATATGGACTATTGAGCATTTTTATTGTGCAATAAAATGAGTACCTCCACCCCCTTCAAAATAGCTTTTCCTCAAAATTATAACTGCTTTGTTTTATTGAATTGCTGAAATTTAATGGTTTAATGGGTGAAGGCATGAAGGAAAGGCTGTAAAAATGTGAATAATGGTGCAGCAGAGCCGTGCGGAATCTGGAACCCGCCTCCTTGTACAACTCTTGTTAAACACAGCATGATATGTATCTGTCATCGATTTAATATGTCTTAATTCAAATATAGCTCCCTGATCAATTTCTTTTTATGGAAGCCTTAAAAAAGAAAAGACTTTCTTAGGAAATAATAGAGATTTGGATGATGATTAGAAAGAAAGATATTTAAGTACGCTTAATGAATATTTGCAAATTTATGGCCAAACCCAGACGCTAAAAAGATAATTGACTCAGGTAAATCGACTTGAGATGCTAATTCTTAAAAGAAAGAACTGGGAGCAAAATTTCAATCAACACCAATAAGGCGCCAATAAACTGCCTGCCAATTAAACCTGAGAATAGGCCTAGCTAGATGGTCACCAGGAAGGCTCACAGTGGATTTCCCGGATTGCCTTTCTTTATAAAAGAGCTTTTTATTTTGTAGACGCGCTTTTTGTTATTGTGATGACCCGCCTGACCCCAGGTGCGCTGTTTCTTTTTCAAGCCGTTTGGGAGCCAAATCAACCCCCCTTAAACCTCCCGAGTTTCTAAGGACCCAATAACTGTGTAACACTTCCTAAATAAACACCAGCAATTTCTAGGGCGCTGAAGAAAATAATAATAATGGTGTTGTTGTGTTTTGTTTTAAACAGGGGGGTATAGAAGTCGTTATGCCAGTTTCCGTCGGTGGATTCAGCCCCATATTTCTGCGGTGGTGATGGTTGTCAGGGCCGACTCTAAAACTCATGCCCTTGTCTGCGCTTTTGCAGTGGAGATGCTTGTATGGAGACAGCAGCAACGTGGCCATCTATGGAAATGCCCTTTCTGGGGTCAACAGGTGCTCCTGGGGAGCATCGATTTTCAGACTTCCCCTGTTGCACCCCGAATCCCAACCTTCTCCCAGAGCCAAACAAAGGCATGAGGAGGCTGAGGAGGTACAGAAAATGCCGAGCTGGCCCGAACCCGGCAGCACCGCCGCGCTCAGCTGCCTTGAGGCAATAGGACCCGGTCGCGAAGATGCCTAGGCTGGCGCTTATGGCTACCCGCTGCGCAAAAGGGGGAGGGGGGCTGTGACTGAGGCTCCCCGGCGCTCTCCGTTCGTCACTGAGCACAGCCAAGTTTCCTTGTGATGGGTGTGGGCGATTAATAAACTTAAAGGAAGTGAATTGGACATTTCCTGGCTTTTGAGCCTTTGTTTGATTGTTTCTGCAGGCGGGGGGAGGGGGAAAGCTAGGGACGGTGAGGTGGACAAGAAAGGATCTGGGGGACCCACCGAGTAGCCTTTCATTGCCCTTGCAATTGCTTTACCGCTCGCCAGCCCCGCGTGGTTTCAGCGAGGAAGTCCTCCTTGCTGAAGGACAGGGTGCCCGCCGGGTTTGGAGCGCCTAGTGCCATTTGGGCCGCACCAGAGCCAGGTTCAAGGGTGAACAGGGTGCCCCGAGTTACTCCGGGGTTCAGAACACTTTTGGAGCCCAGCCCAAGGGCGCCAGTAGGTGCTCAACCGGGAGGAGGAGGGTTACGCCAGCAGATACTGAAGGAAGTGGAGAAGGAGTACACTCAGACTTCTCTAAAGCCCGCGCAAGGTGGGCAAAGGGACCCACAAAGGTTCCTTTTCATTGAGCTTTGTCATGCCCGAAGTGATGAGGACTTTGGGTTCAAGGCTTTTCTCAAATCAGGCTGGCTAGGCGTCTAGGCAGTGAGGTACCCTGCCACCTCTCTCGGCCCCAAGCTTGGCTTGCACTGGGCAGGTACCAGATCCCCACACTTCCGCCTTCACCACTCCAGATCTAACCCCGTGTGAGCTGCCAGCCAGCCCTGGGGGGTTGGGTGCTCCCAAGAGCTGGGCAATTTTCAGCCCTCTGAGCGTCCCTCCCAAGGTTGCCTCTCCTTCCCGCCCTTCTGAGCTCACCCTGATTCCTCAGGCTTCACGGTTACCAGCCGGGCTAAGAGTAACCTAAAAATGTGCTTCTTGCTAAAGTTTATGATCCCTGTTCCATGTACATGGGCTTAATGATGAGAATTCTTTTTTTTTTTTTTTTTTTTTTTTTAGGGCACAAGATTGGGACTTTGTAGGCGTGACTGAAACGTTGGATTTGGGGGTTGTTTATTTTGGATAGTCAAGAATGGGACCCATCCCATGTCTACCTGACCTTGGTGCTTAAAAGCCCTTCAGAAATTATGGCTCTCTTTACTTCCCCATTACTAAAAAATAACTTGAGTAAAATTGGCCTGTCATCAAATATTCTCATTTGGTTATCAATCATTTTTACCCTCAGAGATGGGGGTTGTAGGAGAATGGCCTTTGACCCACATATGACCATTAGGATTGGTAATTTCTTGGGAAATGACTAATTGTTGTGCTTTAAAATACACTTAGAAGGTCAAAGCAGGAACCACAAAACTCTCTTATGTGTTCACAGTCCATATAACCACCCAATATTTATTTATATTGGATCCCAGATGTGCTTCTCCCCCCCCCCCTTCATTCTTTATCTTTCAGGATGTTTTTGGATGAGAGGTAAAGGAGAGGCAGAGGTTGTGTGGGGTTTCTTTTTAATCTCAGATTTTGTGGGCACTTTCTGCCATTCCACACCCCTTCCAATACCTATACTTCAATATTTGAAGAAGCCATGGAGGCAAATCAAATACTGACACGTTGACGGATTTACTTGTGTAAGCAATATGGTTGACATATGGCATTGTTATTTATGAATGACAGCATAAATTGTATTACAAAGTCTATTGCAATAATACTGCAGTTTATTGGAAAACTGCTCTCCTGTCACCAGTATTCAGCCTCCCTGGATGTGGTTCATTTGGGAGCCCCAAGGATAACGGTCCTCAAAATAATTAAACACATTCATGTACACTAATGCCTCCTGTTTGGGGTGTGTTTTTCTTTTGCTTTGTTTTGCAGTAGAAACACCTCCCATCAGGAAAGAGGGGACAAAGTCAGGACAATTAGTTCTCTTCCTTTTGCAAAACCACAACGACTGTCAGATAGAAATGGCGACTTTTTTTTTTCTTTCTGAGTCCCTAATGACAAATAGACAAACATTTGCATCCCTATCACTAAACTGCCAGGGAACATATATTTTATATAGAGAGTTTTTATAAGCCCAGTTACAGAACAGTAAATTTTAACTGTAGAAAGAAGTTCCTTTAGCAGACTGGAGAGGGCCTTATCCTATGGTACCTCCCCACCTCCACTCAACCTCCCCCTTCTTAAAAAATGGTATTTAAAAGTTACAACATTGGCTGAGATTTTCATGATTTCCCCTTCTTTCACATTGCAGATTCTCTCTCTCTCTCTCTCTCTCTCTCTCTCTCTCTCTCTCTCTCTTTTTACATTACACTTCTCTGAAGCTCTGACAAAGAACTTTTGTTCTAGGTGGGTTTCACAGAGGGGGCTCCCCCACCACACATGTGGTCCTTCATGGGTCAGGGGTCGCCCAGCCCAGGAGTGTCTGAGAGGACTGAATCAAAGGTGCCCTGCAACTTAATATCCTGTTGATGATCTTGTTGAATTTATGAGTCTGTGATACTGAGGATGCTGCTAAAATCCTCTTTTTTTTTTTTTTGGCCTGGTGTATATAGACAGCTGATTCCACATTTGTTTCTCTCATCTTTACCCCCTTCCCACCCCTTTCCTTAAGAGGAAATTAAAATTTTGAATGGTATGGACATGGAGTATTTATGTTTTCCAATTTAAAGGTCAGTTTTGTTTGCTTGTTTGTTTTTGGCTTCTCCTGGCTGGCAAGATATACCTGTGTGTGTGTGTGTGTGTGTGTGTGTGTGTGTGTGTGAGTGTGAGTATGTTGTATTGTGTACATACACATTGTTTTTATGTATGTGTGCACACAAAATACTGGTCATGCTACAAAAGAAGTCAGTCAACCGTTCACAGAGGCCCACAAACCACAACGAGGTGCTCAGCGAATGAGTGCCCGGGTGTTTGATGGGATTTGCCGTTTTTGAAGACAAATTCTCTATGGCAGGGGAGAATGGACGCCAGACCCTCCATGGGCCGGCTGTCCGGGACCATCCACATGAAGCAAAGCCCCAACTCTGTCCAGCCCCAGGCACCCACCCCGCGGGGGGGTGGGGGGGGGAACGATGAGATCGTCAAAGAACAATTTTGGAGAACTTACAAACGGGGAACATGTTTGCCCGATGGAAACAGTTGTGGATCCCGGGGGTCTGACACAGCCAAGGCGGGCCCTTCCTGAAACCTGTTGAAAAACTGATCACTTACAAGGTACAGAACGCAGCCTAGCCGCTTTTTTCCCTTCCGCCAAGGAACCCAAATCTACTTTTGAGGCAATGACTCTGAAAGCCTTTGAAGTTTTTTTCCCCCCTTGCTTTCTTGCTCTTCTTTTTCTTCCTTAAAAAAAAAGAATAATAATAATAATAATAATAAAAGAATAGTGTGTTATGAGGGAAAGGGGCTTTGCGGTTTGTAGAGAAATAAAGCACTTCTAAGAGGGTATGGCGACATGACTTTGAACTTGGCTCCGCTCCTCTGTGTCCTGCAGAGAGAGAATTGGAGCCGGGAAAGAATAGTCAGGAGGGCCCAGCCCGCGGGCTCTCCGGCGGGAATTAAGGAGTCTGCCCCACCACCCGGTTGCACGCGGCCCCCGGAATTTACCGAGAGCCAGCGCCCAGCCGCGCCAGCCCGAACCGCAGGCGCTGCAAAAAGGGAATCAAAACGAAGGTAGAGAATGGGGCAATGAGGAGAGGGACCGAGGAGTGGGGAGGAGGCGAGAAAGTGGGAAAGGAGGAAAACTTGAAGTCTGATGGCTGGAGAAAAGGAGGGAAGGGAGGTTTTTAGATGTGCAGGACTGCAATTCTCATGCCCAATCTCTAAGAAAATATTTTATTTTGTAAATATTTTTGGAGTAAGCTTTTCCAATATTCTCCCTCACTCCTACCCCCCATATAAATTGATGAATAAAGTAAACAAGTGTGCAAGGCTGTGCACTGGGCAATTTTTTTATTGATTCAATGTAGCAAGGCAGCCTTTTCTCCCTGGAGATTTTCTCTCTCCTCTCTCTCTCTCTCTTTCTCTCTCTTTCTGTCTCTATGTCTCTCTCAATGCCCTTTCTGCTTAGGGGGTTGGTATTTGCGGCCCACACCCCCAACCCCCAACAGAGAGAGAGGTGTGTGGAAGTGAGAAACATTTCCTCCTTTCAGGTAAGGCGAGAATCTCCAGCTTCCAGACAAAATCTCGGGCTTTCAGACAAGAAGACCCAGACTCCTTCCTTCTTGCCACCCTCCAACCGCAATGAGGGGTGGGCAGCGGGATGGCACAGGGCACCTTAAGCAAGGGGCTGCGGCCAGCTCTGACCTGCAGAGACCCGCTTAAGCCAGGAGAGGCTGCCTGTGCCGGCGATAGAAAGCCCGGGTTCGTCCAGCAATAGCGAGCAAGAGTTGTCTTCCCACGTTTTTGTTGATTCACTTCAACATGAACATTTTAAATGCGTATTATTTTCTCTTACTTGAATTTTATTTCAACTCCCATAGACTTGTAAATAAAAGCAGTTCTCGGAGCCAGCTAGGCGAAGGAAGGCTCTGGCTTCAGGCCTTTCATTCACACCTCTGCAGCCTCCGGGCCCGCGGTAACCCTCTCCCGTTACCTCTGGGAGCACAAGCTTTCCGCAGCGGGATAGGAAATGTCCCCAACGGCCAACCAGGAGCCGGGGTGGGAGGCCGGGAGAGGGGGGCGGTTGTAGCCCCAGAGCCGCGAGGAAGGCCTGGCGCAGCGAAGGGAGCAGCCACCCAGCCCCGCCATCGCCCGAAGGTGCGGAGGCATTCCCCGCTCCTGGAGAAGCAGTGATTAATATCTTCTAGCAGGTTTAAGCCCTACCGGTCTGGAGGTTTCTTCTCTGGAGGCCCTGAGCCTGACCCTCGGTCAAACTCCAGCTAGAGCCTTGCCTGGCCGCGCGCCTCCGCCGGCCCCATACTTCCCACCCCACGGTGGCAGCGGCTGGGGCATCTGGGCATCCACCCCGAGGATAACACTGTCTTTAAACGACTTCCAATCAACCCCCTCCCTCCCGGGGGCCGCTGCCCAGTGTTTACTGCTGTAATCGGAGCGGGACGCGAGCGGCGGGGGGAGCAGAGCGCGCCGAGCTGGGGGTGGGGGCCACAGCCTGGGAGGAGGGTGCCTGGGTGAGTGTCCAGAGACCAGAAGGAACGGGCAAGTCTGGTTTTACCTGGGCCCACCATCCAGCACCTGTGTTTTCAATACCACTGAGTAAGTTTTTTTAAAAAAGGGGGTGGGGGGATAAGATAGAGAGCGTGCCAACCGATCAGGGGACCGGTTCCCGGAACGCTCCCCACCGCGCGCTCCCGACGGGGCCCAGGGCCTGTAGAGTCCCGGCGCGTGGAAACCTCTCGCCCGGCGAACCCGGTTGCTAGCCAAGTTCTCGAGCGACCACGACTGCCCGCTCTCGGTGCCCGTCAGGAGTGGCTCGGGTCCCCGGGGAGTCGGTGGCCTCTGCAGAAGGGCGCGAGTGCAGGGTGCTGTGTCCTCCGAACCCGGCCAAGGGCACAGTGACCCCGCGGCCCAGGCCAGCGCTACGCCGGCCTCCTGGCTCCGGGGAGCGCAGCGGCCAGCCGCGAACATTAGCCGCGGCGCCGGACGCTCAGGCGAGGAGCCGTAGGCTGGCAGGCCGGGCTGGCTGGGAAGATCCGCGGGATCCGCGGCTGCGGGGGCAGCGGGGAGCTTCGGGAGAGCGGGGGAGGAGTGTCGGATCAGCCGCGGGGCGGGGGCACCGGATTGACGGGGCCTCGGCGGCCAATGGCCGCGACGGAAGGGCGGGCGGGGCGGGAGCCGCCGTTAAAGGGGCGGTGTGATCGGGAGTCCCGGCCTGGAGCGGGAGGGAGAGAGGGAGAGAGGGGGAGAGGGAGGGAGGCCGGGGCGGGAGACGTGGGGGCGAGGCGGGGGAGGGGAGAGGAAAAGGAGGAGACAAAAAATTAAAAAAAAAAAAAAAAAAAAGGTTTGCGGCGGCGTCTGTAGCGCCCACCGAAATAAACAGAGGTGGAGGTGGTGGCGAACGAAGCCCACCGCAGCAGAAAAGGGGGGACCTGATTTGGCCTCTTCGCACTTGCTCGGGTCTCGGACACCGGTGGGTCCTCAGGAGTGCGGCTGCCGGCTCCGGGTCCAGCGCCCCGAACCGACCGGCGAGAGGGAGCGAGCGAGCTAGAGATCACTTTTTTATTGTTGTTATTGTTTTTCAGCCTAGCCTCCCCTCCTCCCCTCCCTCTGCTAGCCTTCTCCCCTCCCACAGCCCCAATCTCTCCTCCTCCCCCTCCTCCTCCTCCCGCACAACTTAAAGAAAGAGGGAGCGGCGCGGCCGCTTCCTTCATCTGGGGGAATTCGTGGCTGCTGCAAGTTTACTACGCGAGGCGCAGCCAATGCCAAGCGCGGAGGACGAGGAGGGCTAAACACCTCGGCCGCGGCTCCGAACAATACCCGCCGCGCACGGGGCGGCGCGAGTAGGTCCGCGGGGGAGGGAGCGGCCGACCGAGCGCGCTGCGGAGCGGGCGCCCGGCCTCCGCCCGCCGCCCTTGTGCCCCCGCCGCGGTCAGGTGGAGCCGCGGGCGCGCCGGGCCGGGGCGCGGAGCGCAGAGCTCGCCTCCGTCCCCTCCTCGCCCTCCTGCCTGTCCCGTTGCACAGCCGCCGCGCTCGGGCACCGTGGCCCCGCCGCTGCTGTGATTTCATTCTGCCGGCGCCGCTTGGTGCTGCCGGGCCCCGGGTCCGCGGGGCTGGTGAGCGAGTGAGTGTGTGCGTGCGCGCGCGGGTGCGCGCAGGGGTGGGGGCCTCGGCGCTGCGCTCGCCCCCCGTTGGCCCCCCTCTCCGCTGAGCTCCCCACACCTCCCTCCCGCTCCCTCCTCCCGCCCGCCCTCCCCTGCCCTGCCCGCCCGCCCCCGCCGCAGCTCCTTTAATACACTTTGGTTCTCCGCCTGGCTTTGGACTCTTCTCCTCCTCCACCTCCTCCTCCTCCTCCTCCCGCGCCTCCTCCGCCGCCGCCTCCTCCTCCTCTTCCTCTCCGCGCCTTCGCTCCGCGCCCGGCCGCCGGAGGCAGATCCAGGCGGCGGCGGCGGCGGAGGCGGCGGGCGCAGGAGCGCGGCTCCCGGGGCTGAAGCCGCCACCACCACCGCCGCCTGCGCTCGGAGCCGGGCGGCCGCTGGACGCACAGCGCGCGGGGCGGGAGTGGGAGCGGAGGAGGCGCGGGGCTCGCCGGGGCCGGCGGGGCGGGTGGGCGCGCTGGCCATGCTCCTGGACGCGGGGCCGCAGTTCCCGGCCATCGGGGTGGGTAGCTTCGCGCGCCACCATCACCATTCGGCCG
Source organism: Panthera pardus (assembly GCF_024362965.1). NCBI lineage: Eukaryota > Metazoa > Chordata > Mammalia > Carnivora > Felidae > Panthera > Panthera pardus. The sequence goes on along the minus strand of NW_026526654.1, from coordinate 20,392,569 downwards.
CGGCGGCGGCGGCGGCTGCTGCCGAGATGCAGGACCGCGAACTGAGCCTGGCCGCGGCGCAGAACGGCTTCGTGGACTCGGCGGCCGCGCACATGGGCGCCTTCAAGCTCAACCCAGGCGCGCACGAGCTGTCCCCCGGCCAGAGTTCGGCGTTCACGTCGCAGGGCCCCGGCGCCTACCCCGGCTCTGCCGCGGCTGCCGCCGCCGCCGCCGCGCTCGGGCCCCATGCAGCGCACGTCGGCTCCTACTCTGGGCCGCCTTTCAACTCCACCCGGGACTTCCTGTTCCGCAGCCGCGGCTTCGGGGACTCGGCGCCGGGCGGCGGACAGCATGGGCTGTTTGGGCCAGGAGCCGGCGGCCTGCACCATGCGCACTCGGACGCGCAGGGTCACCTCCTCTTCCCTGGCCTCCCGGAGCAGCACGGGCCGCACGGCTCTCAGAATGTGCTCAACGGGCAGATGCGCCTGGGGCTGCCGGGCGAGGTATTCGGGCGCTCGGAGCAGTACCGCCAGGTGGCCAGCCCGCGGACCGACCCCTACTCAGCGGCGCAGCTCCACAACCAGTACGGCCCCATGAATATGAACATGGGTATGAACATGGCAGCGGCCGCGGCCCATCACCACCACCACCACCACCACCCTGGTGCCTTTTTCCGCTACATGCGGCAGCAGTGCATCAAGCAGGAGCTCATCTGCAAGTGGATCGACCCGGAGCAGCTGAGCAACCCCAAGAAGAGCTGCAACAAAACTTTCAGCACCATGCACGAGCTGGTGACCCACGTTTCCGTGGAGCACGTCGGCGGCCCGGAACAGAGCAACCACGTCTGCTTCTGGGAGGAGTGTCCGCGCGAGGGCAAACCCTTCAAGGCCAAATACAAACTGGTCAACCACATCCGCGTGCACACAGGCGAGAAACCCTTCCCCTGCCCCTTCCCGGGCTGCGGCAAGGTCTTCGCGCGCTCCGAGAACCTCAAGATCCACAAAAGGACCCACACAGGTAACTGCGGGCCGGGACAGGGATGGGGCGCGGAGAGGAGAGAGGCTGTGGTTGGTTGGCTGGGGGAAACGCGCCGACCGCCAGCCCCTGCTCTCGGATGGGAGGTGTTTTTGTGTACGGGAGACAGCCAGCGGCTTGTTTTTGTTGGAATGAAAGAATAGTATCGGGCTGGGTTTTTCCATGTACGGAAACTGAGTTTTAAGTGATCAGTGTAACATCAAATATATGTTTTGGGTGATGCAGTTGCTTCATTTGCTCAGCCTTGGTTAATAATTTCCGTTCTAGATAGAACGCACAAAATAAAACTGCTCTCCAACTCGGCGCCCGGGAATCGAGCCTAGAGAGGATTTTGCCAGCTTGTCTGGATGTGCTTTTCTGCTCCGGCTGTGTGTCTGTGTTGGGTGGCTTGTGTGTTTTCCCACTTCTTTTACTCCGGGTCCAAACGTCCTTCCCGGGATTGTTTTTCCATTAAATGAGTCTGATGCGAGCCGAAACTGTAGAGCATTTCTTGTTTAAAAAAAAAAAAAAAAAAAAAAAGGTGTTTTTAAAGCCTATTTAGGGGTAGGTCACGGGGCTTTACGGTGGATTCGCAATAGTTTGTGAAAGTCTCTGATGGGCACCAGAGGGTTTGCGATTCCAAACTTGGACCAACAACTCGGTCAGAGAAAACCCCGGGGCAGCGCGGCCCCGCGGGGCAATCGCGTGAGAAGAGGGAGCTGCAAAAGAACGCGCCTCTCGCCTCATAGATTATTCATCTCTGACCAGGTCCCAGCCAAAATCGTGCCAGACGATTTCCTAAAAGAAAGCCAAATGTTTTAGCAACTTCCCCCGTCAATATTTACTCCAAAGTGGGGATGCGCCAGCGGCCTATTGTTCTCTTCCGGGAAGGGAGGGAGCCGAGGTGCGAGACAAGCTTTTAACAAGGTTTAAAATTTGAGAAATTTATTTGCATGAAATGCTTTCGAGTCCTGTGTCTGAGCGGATGTCTTTAAAAAACAATTTAGGTGCTAATGGAATTTAACGTTAAATGGCCCCCTTTCCAAGAGGAACGATGTTTGAGTTCTCACACCTCTAAATGACTCCAAGCATTTGGAATTCTGGCAACAGGATGCAGGGACCGCCAGAAAATTAAACAGGGAGATTTTGAAAGCCTTTGCTGACGCCCCCACCCCCCACTGCCCAGCCTGTGCCTATGCAATCGCTAGATGTTGTCTTATCTCTAATATTTACCTTTTTTTCCCCCCCCGGCTTATTTTTAAATGACTGGAAGTGAGACTAGAAGAATGGTTAATTTAATTTGCAGAATTTTGGATGAAAAATACTGGCTCAGTTATGATCCACAGTCCCATCCCCAAACAACATAGCAACTCCAAATGTAATTGCCTACTGGCCCCAGAGACAAACCGACAGCAGCCCAGCAGCCTGTGTGATTTTGATAATGCCCTAAATATTTTGTCATAATAACAGCTTCTCCATGGCGAGACCAATTTGTTAGAGGCTGCGAATCCAAGGAGCCCTATAGAAAGGTGGGCAGGACGGGGTGCTACCCCAAATTCATTATAAATCTCAGGAAATGGGTGTTAGTCTGGAAGACAATTAAAATATGACATAAATGAGCAGGACTGTCAGGTGGGAAGGCAGTTAATTTCATCTTCAGCTACAGAGGCGATCCGACCTGGCTAAGGGACCCAGGCCCTTCCAGTTCCTCTTTCCTTCTCGCAGCGGCCTTGTTCCCTCCAGAGTGGGTGGGGGCTCCGGGAAGGTCTGGGTGTGGGCAGCAAGCGCCCCTGTTTCTATCCACAGGGGAGAAGCCGTTCCAGTGTGAGTTCGAGGGCTGCGACCGGCGCTTCGCCAACAGCAGCGACAGGAAGAAGCACATGCACGTCCACACCTCCGATAAGCCCTATCTGTGCAAGATGTGCGACAAGTCCTACACGCACCCCAGCTCGCTGCGGAAACACATGAAGGTACCACCGGGGAGGCCGGGAGGAGTGTGAAGCCGCTGGCCCGCGGCGCCGGCTCCCAACCGGCGCGGACAACCGCTGCCAGCCTGGGAAGGCCAGGGTTCCCCGGGGCCCCGGCGGGCGGGGAGGGCCTTTCTTGGAGGTGCTCTCCCCCGGGAGCCCGGCCCCACAGCAGCTGCACTCACACCCAGTCCCCTTTGGTCTCCCCTCCCGGCTTTTGTCTTGCAGGTCCATGAGTCCTCTCCGCAGGGCTCCGAGTCCTCCCCAGCCGCCAGCTCAGGCTACGAGTCGTCCACGCCCCCGGGGCTGGTGTCCCCCAGCGCCGAGCCCCAGAGCAGCTCTAACCTCTCCCCGGCGGCGGCGGCGGCGGCGGCAGCGGCGGCGGCGGCGGCGGCGGCCGTGTCCGCGGTGCACCGGGGCGGAGGTTCGGGCGGCGGCGGCGCGAGCGGCGGCTCCGGCGGAGGCAGCGGCGGCGGGGGCGGCGGCGGGGCGGGCGGCGGGGGCGGCGGCGGCAGCGGCGGCGGGGGCAGCGGGACAGCCGGGGGCCACAGCGGCCTCTCCTCCAACTTCAATGAATGGTACGTGTGAGAGCCCGGGGCCTCTCTTCCTCTCCCGGTCCCCGCCCTGGCGCAGCCCTCCCGGTGGCGAGCGCTGAGGGCACCCTGTGATGTGTTGTTAAAATTATGAATCTGATTTTTATGATGATGAAAATGATTTTACCAGCAGAAGGATTTTTAAAAGTTTGTTTTTGTTTTTGTTTTTGTTTTTAAATAATCTAGGCATGAAAAGCAAAAATATCCCTTCCGGAGTCTCCGCTGAAAACATAAAATAAGAAATTTTAAAAAAATAATAAAAAATAAAAAAACCCATAAAAATCTTGAACCAAACCCCCCTTCCCTTCCCCCCATGCCCTCTTTTCCTTCTCACCCACTTCCCAGTCTTCTGACAAACTGTACATAGCGAACTCCTTCCTTCTCCAAGGTGGTTTTAATGGCTTCTTGGTGTATAGAAGTTTGTCCATTTGTAACTCTCCGGATTGCGTTCCTCCCTGCCTTTCTTCCCTTCTCTTCCCCAAGTGATGGGCTTTTTCTTTTCTCTTTTTAGTTCACCCGGTTTCTTTTTAAGTAATGTGGAAGAAAATGGTTTATTTTGTATCGTGGTATTGAATATTGTGTTCCTTTTTATGAGGCAACTTGATTGTAAACTTCATGCAACTATAGACTGGAAAAAACCGAGCCGTGCCAAAGTCTCCCTTCTGTTTCTTCAACACATTGATCCACAGCACACACACACCACCACCACCACCAACGCTTGTGAATGTATTTTTCTGTTAGCTGGGTTTACATGTGATGTTTTAGTGCTTTTGCAAGTTCAATTTGTTAGTTCCTGTATGAAAGATTGTGGGGGAAAATAAACGTTGTGCCGTTAGCTTTTCCGTAATAACACCCTTCCTTCTGTAAATACCCGTTACCATATTTATCCATTTGTAATTAAATTATGGTATTAACTTGCTACAGAGGAAACAATATTTATAAAGAATGTTTCTTAACTATAAATATGTACAATTGTGGGCATAAACTGTTTCAGATTTTTTATTTGAAGGTTTTAAGTGGTTTGATCATTTCTTGTGATATGTTTTGAGAGTAATGCATACAGAAATATAATAAAATGTGTTGAAACTGCATGAACATACTTTTTTTTTTTCTAGCAGAGTTCTTAAAGAAAAAGGGGAAGGGGGCAGCTGAGGGTTGACATGGGTATGGAACAGCTGCCTAAATGAAGGGGAGGAACCACCTTACCTTCTAGGGAGGAAGGTATATGTATGCATAGGAACCAGGCCAAAATGCCCCTTTGGCAGAAAGTCTCAAAATTATTTTCTATGTCCTTTGTTTGTAGCTGAGAGTGAATTAAATTTTTGGAAGGGCCCTGTGAGGACTGGTGGCTGGAACCTTCAGAGTTTCTAATGGCTCCATTATCTGAGGGAGTGCCTTTCTTTCAGCTATTTGGACTGGATTTAAGAGCACTAAACATTTCCTTATTCTTTGTTTTCCCTCTTCCCTGCCCCCTTTCCTCTCCCTCCCTCTGAAAAGCTGAGGTACAGTTATTTTTAATTGCACATTTAAAACTGAGCTGAGTACTTTGTTTTTGAACTTGGCCCGGTGATTATAGTTTAAGGGCCCTTTTCTACCTAAAGTGTTTTCTTGGAATTTCAGAGAGCTTGCTCAAGAAAGTCTGCTTATCCTCAGAGCTGCTGCACACCAACAAGGAAGATGTTCAAGGGAAGAAGGTGACAGTATGCTTTAATTTAGGAGAATAACAAACCCTTGGCTCAAAACAAAAGAGAATCTCTTCAAGAATTCAGTAAAATAGAGTAAGATGTAAAGACTAAAATGGTCAGGTGTGAGTGAGGCAGAGCATTGAGGACCAGTTTGTCTATAAGGTTTGCAGCTTTAATCTTCTGCGCAAGAATTTATCAGATTTCAAACTCAGTGCTCTAAGGAATAAGGCAAAAATAATTTTAACAATCAAAGGGTAGGAATGGGGTAGGAATAAGCAGGCATCAAAGGGTAGAAATAATCTTAAAATTATTTTGAAATCCCTGAGCCATGAAAATGTCTCCATTTCTTCCTTACTATGCCCCCACACCCCCCACACCCCCCCAGTACTGAGAAGATTCGGGCTTCAGTCCTCCACACCTACCTAGGATCGCCCAGCAGGTTCTGTCGGGGGAGACCCAGGTCTCCGCGGAAACCGCTATTTCTATCCTTCCCTTCCATGGTCGCCTGAGCTGCAGGGCCAGTCAGGCTAGGCCAGAGGGCTGTTTGGAGAGAAGGGCAACTCTGACCTCCTGGAGGCCACCTATTCAATGCCGAGGGAAAGACTCCAGCCTGGGTGTGTGTGTGTGTGTGTGTGTGTCCCAGAGGGTGACAGACACCAGGCTAGCCCTCCCCAGCGGACCTACGAACTGCCCAAGCACCAGCTCCTGAAGCAATCAACCCCCTATTAAAGTCAAATTTATAACCCCTAATAATATTAAGGAAAATTATTAAAATAATTGGCATATGTTACTGATCCTTGGGAGATTTCATTGAACACATTATAAGCTGTGAGGAAAAGCCTTTAGTTTTTCAACCCACCCCCCCCCGGAGGAGGGGACGAAGGAATCAGATGAAATATTTATCATAACTTGGGCAAGAATGAAATGGTATATCATAAATGTTTTAAACTTTTTTTCCTTTTTTGGTGGAAATTATTGGCTTTGGGACACCTCCCCAATCTAAAGAGAAGAGTGGCGTGGAGGTGTGTAACTTTAGTATCAGCTCAAGGCTTGGGGCGTTTCTTCTCATTTGGGGGAAGAAGAGGGACAACGTCAAGAAGAGGCAGACGCTGTCGCAGCCTTGAGTGGGCTGGCTGGCTTTCCACGCTCAATGTCGGAGAGCTACCGCTGGGCCCTTTAGGTCCAGGGGAGCTGATCCTAGTTTTCAGCAGGAAATAAAAATGAGAAGGCGCCTGGCGCGAGGAGGAGGAAGATCGCAGCCTGGGGGCGGTTTCCTGGTCCACGCTGGGGTATGAGGAGCGGACGCGAGCAGCTTTCCCGCAAAATGGCTCCCAGCTCTGCGGCCCCTGAAGCCCACCGCTTTGTCCACACCAGTCACCCAGCCGGTGGTGTGGCCCACTCTCCGCCTTCCCCTAACACGCTTCGAATCCCGGAGACAGGGTGGGGGAGGGGAAGATGGCAAAGTGGTCAAAGGTGTCAGCATTGCTCATGCTAGAAAGCGCGAGGGAGGCTGGCGGCCCAAGATTCTGCGCCGCAACCGGGCGCCTGGGCCTGGGGGTGGGGGTTGCGTGCGTCTCTCCCACTGTTGCGTAAATAGAGCTGCATTCTAACCTGCCCTCGCGTGGACTCCGGAACTACAGAACTGGAGCCCACCTTCGCTTCCTTCAGGGAATCAGGGAACCAGAGACGCAGCTCTGGTTCCCTGCTCGCGGGGAGGCTCGACTGCCTCCGCCTGAGGACGGTTTCTGCCGGTCACTGCCATCAACTTGAACTTCAGAGCGCCTTTGCTCTCGGCTCCATCCACCACCAAATAACTTCCCTCACGCGGGAGTCGCTTTATCCGGAGGCAGCTGGAGCCCCCTCGGGAGGCCCATCATTATTATTATTAATTATCGTGATCCTCACTGCATTATTAATGACCACAATGATAACTGGCATCGGTATCAGCTTCTCCCTGTTCAATGAAGTCCCCCAAGTGTCAGGCGGGGAGGAGGTCACTCTTGGAGCAGAGGCCGGGTTGATTCTGTTCTGGGCGCAAGAGGAGGCTATACTAAGGCCGAGGCCCGGCTGGACGACGCGAGTAGAGGAAGCAGGTCCCAGGCCCAGCACACCCGGTGCCCGCGGTCCTGGCCCCTTTCCTTTCTGCTGGCACCTTCTCTTTTCCTCCTCCTCCCCACCCCCTGCCTCCTTTGTCTCTCTCTCTCTCTCTCTCTCTTTTTTTTCAGACGGATGTTTTCAGTATCAAGTGGTGTATTTTCCGCACAAAACAGTGAAATCTAGGGCAGATCACAGGCTGGACCGGAGTTTCGGGGTTCCCTGTACACCGCGCTGTTCTTTCTCATTCCAGGGTTGGCTGGGAAGGCCTGGGTTTTCCAAGTGATCGGTCGCCGTCCGGGTAGGCAGGACTGACTGGGGGAGGTGTGTTCTAGTAGGATACGCGGGGGCCACCAAATACTCGAGCCTGGGATCCTACCCTCCCCTATATCACGCCCCCAAAATCACCCAAAGGGCGCGCTAGGCCTGTGTCCAAGAGCTAAGAAAGAGCTCAAAATAATATCCCACCAAGACTTGGTTGAACCCTTGAATGCGTTTTTACTTAAGCGGACACGTACCCCGGAAAGCGACCCTCGGGATCCAAAATATACGTTCAATAAATACTGGAGGATTGATTGATTATATAGTCTGATACCCCTCTGGTTCCGCAGAAACTTGGAGCTGCTGGGCCCACTGCTACCCCCAGCAGACCACAATGAACGGTTTCTATCTTTAACTGGCAGCTTAGAACAGGACTGGAGCCGTGTCGCCCTCCTTGCTAAACCCCCTCCCCAACCCTCAACAGATTGTTGCAAGGGTTCTATTTTAGGGAAGAACCTAGATCCAGAAGGGATCGAGTGATCGGGCATAAACCCTCGGGTCGTCCCGCTGGGCTCCTGAGAAAGAAAAGGCAGCCTTGGCAGTTTGAACAGGGTGTTACGAACGAGAACTTCTGTAAACCATAACCAGGGCAGCCGGAGGGTTCGAGTTCACGGTCAAGGCTGTGGGCGACTGGGGCCGCAGTGTCCACGCCCGGCTCCGCCCCTGCTCTGCGGCGGCCCAGATTGCGGGCAGGACGCGCGGAGCTAGGGTCCTCCCACTCCCGCCCCACCCCTCAGGCCCAGTCCGAGAACTGTCCGTGCTAGGGCCACCTCGTTGCCCTTGCACGTTTCCCTTTTGTTTTCAGGGCTCGACGAGCTTTTGAAGAGGTGACACTTCGCTTCGTCTGCAGACCTGCAACGTGCCCTTGTCCCGAATGGAATCCCGCATCCTGCCTCCCAGTCATTCGGGATAAGGCTCTGCGCAGCCACCAGGCCAGAGCTGAGGGCGCAGCATTCACTAGCATGCGCGCACACAGACCCCCCACATACGCACACATTCTCTCTCACAATCTCTCCACACCTTAACACACACACGCACACGCACACGCACTCACATATGCTTGCCTCCTTCGGCATCCCCCTAGGCACCCGCTCACGTGCGTGGGATGGACCTGAGTCGCAAAGATTGGGGACGTGTGGACAGAAGACCCAGCAGGAGATGCTCCCCTCACCCGTCCATTTTTTCCCAGATCCCCCCACCCCTATAGCCTCCCTCCAAAAGGGCCATGCCTGCCCAGAACTCTCTATCCAACTTGGTTTTTTGAGAGTCCGCTCTCTGGGCCTTATTTCCCAGGCTCGCACCTCGAGCCACCAGCCGGAGACAGTTTGGGTGGGGGATCCCCGCACACAGTGCGGATCGCTCAGCCCCATTTCCCTGGTAACGTGATAGGCCAGACTGTCCGGCAACCCCGAGAACCCACCGCCTCCCGGTGTGCTTTGGGAGGTTGCTCCCTTACCTCTCAGTTAAACCAGGAGGGAGGGAGTTTTCTAAACCCTCGCTCCCCTCCTCCAACCCCTGCCCTTAGCCTCTTTTCCTAACCTCCCGAAGCCAGTATTTTTTTGTCCCTGAGGCCAAACCTGGTGGCCTGGGGGACCAGAACAGGGCGCGACACCGCCAGAGAGGTTGGGGGTAGAAGTAATAATGTTAATAACGTCAAAGATAAGCATCCTAGTTAACGCTCTCGGACTGGGTAGCTCCCTAGAGACTGGGGGAGGCCTGGGGCGGCTACAGACCGCTCGGGGCTGGGAGTGGGCCTGGGTTCTTCTATGGGGGAGGGTGCGGAGGGTGTTCTTATGTTGTCCCCCCTCCCCCAAGTAAATCTCGGGTCTGGAGCCAGGCCGAGCCAGCGACCGCCTGGCCAGTAGCCGCGCTGGGCCTCTGGCTGCAGACGCGCGCGGTTCCTTCTTTTTCTTTCTCCTGGGTCACCCGACACACAGTAGTTGCTGTGGCGGAGTATGGTTTCTCGAAACTCTTCGGAGTTGGTTGGGTCTGTTTGCCCGTTGCCCCCACCCCCCATCCCCCTAACCCAGGACTGTTCCCCCTCCCTCTCCCTGCCGGCAGATGAATGGTGGCTTTAATGATCCTGGGCACGGCGTTGGGCCGCCGGTTCTGAAGATGCTCTGACCTGTAGGGAGGGCGCGAGAGGTCAGGCGCACGCAGGGCCAGGCTTGGGCTCCTCCCAGGCCCACGCTGCTCCGATATTGATCTTGGGAGAAAGATAAACAGAAAAGCTGGACCTTCGGTCATGAATACTAATGAGCCAGGGTAGGAGTTTTAATTGCTATGGACTTCCTTTTTCCAGTTAATCTTTATTGCAGACTTCGGAATCAGTCTTTTTGAGCTTCGTTTTTGTCTCCTTCTCTCTCCGCCCTCCTTCTTATATTTTCATTTGAAATGCCCAGGCGAAAGAGACCTGTGTCAACTTGACTTTATCCCTTTCGCAGTGCCCGTGTGAGCGCGAGAGCCCACAGCCCGCGTTCCCAGCAGGGCGCTTCTTCTGCTCACTAATTCTGGAAATGTAGGGGATCCTATAAAATAAATTGTTTCAATGTGGCTTTGGCGAGTCTGCTTCTTGACTTCCTCACCCTTATTGTTTCAAAGACTTCGTGTGTCCTTGGCCTTTAAACTTCCTCTTGACAATTGCATCTTTTCTCCAGGCACTGAGATCCTTTCTACTCCAGACGGGTGTATTCCATCCCCAAACGTTCCCGTTTCTCAAGTCTCCAGGATTTGACACTGGCTTTGTCAACCGCGGTGTCTAAGTGTTTCAATCTAGTAGCGAATTCTTAGGCAAGCTAATTCGTCAGTTTACATAATTGCAGTGTTTTCTTTGGTACCTGTAAGCAATCGTGAAATCTGAGACAGGAACCTAAGGGAATTCCCAGAAACATTTCTGTCTCCATTCTTAATATGCATTTGATAAGTTAGTTTTACTGTTTTTCTTAAAATAAACCCATTCTTGAATTGAAATTTCTCTTGAAAATATATAAATCGACTGTAAATCCCATAAAGCAGTTTCGGCTGTGCGATCAGGAGAGAGAGAGAGAGGAAAAAAAAATGCAAGCCCATTTCTGCAACAGACTATGAAACTCAAGGCAAAACCAAACCAAACAAAAACAAAAACCAGCTGTATTAGAATAATCTCCAGTATTATTTTGATCTTCAAAGTTTGGGACAAAATAAACCCGCATTTCACATCCTTGTCAATAGGTCCCAGCACTGAAGTCTCCTGAGGATTCTGTTCCACTTACACTTTTCAGTCCAAACTTTTTTTCTTCACACAATGATTTATTATGTAGGTAATTTTAGGGGATACAGTTTACAGCTTGAATTATTAGACTGAACACCTCTGGCTGACACCACTGTGCCTTTTTTTTTCAGCCTGCAGCTGTGAGTCACAACCCCATTTTCATACCCAACCGCTGCACATTCCTCCACAATGTATATTTCCTTCTCGCAAAGATCAAACATGCTTTGGTCAAAGTGTTTATTTTAAAATACAGGAAAATTAAAACTAAACACAGCTCTACTGAAAAATCCCCCAATGTATCATATTTTTCCTCCTCCTGTGCCCACAAAAAAAGTAACAAGTTGTAGCACTTTCTGGAATAAAATTTCAAATCGAAGGGGAGCACAGGCACATACAGACTCGATTTTCATTTTATTATTGAAACACATCAGGAAATCTCCCACTTCTCTTCATATTTGAATCCTGTTTGGACGTCTTTAGTTTTTACCACACAAAATCACAAGCAGCAGCAGCAGCAACAATAGCAACGTATCTTTAAGACGTTGACAGGCATCTATTTTATTCACCAACCTATACCCTCATCATTTCTAGTTCATTTTTCCATCTTAGTATTTTTTTAAAACTGTATCATCCACAAGATAACTTAAGGGGGAGAAGGATATTTTGAAGTATTTGCCAACAGGAAGGGGGGGGGAGTAACTCAGAAACAACTTAATATTTCCCAAGCATCTGGGTAGGTTTTTGGTATGTACATGTGTTTCCTTTTCCCTTTCAAATTAAGGTGAAAAATTATAAGGTAAAATCACTTTTTTTTCCAGCACCTAAATCATGTGAAGTGGATTTGAACTGCAGACTTTGATGGACAAGTTGTCCTTCTGTAGCCTACTATCCACTGCTTTTTTCAAGCTTCTCTTGATTCCCATATGACAGGCATATAGACCTCAGCCACTCCTCTCCTGGGCAGTTTGCTCAGCTTTTCAAGCCACACAGTTCTTTAACGGGGCAGAAACTGGTAGGCTGTTTTTAATCAAGTTTGGAAGCGGAATCTTTTCCCTCTGATGACTGTGCCCAGGGGTGGATCCGGCTGAATGTCTGGCGCTGCGGGCTGCAGGCTCGGCCACCCCTTTTTCAGACACAACACCAGAGAGGGGTATTGAAATAATTGTGTGTGGCAGAAATGTTTAAAAAAAAAAAAAATTAACCCCTCTTACTTCCCATACTTCTGAACTAAAAGGCAAAAGAAGTCAAAAGGAAATCTGAAATAATATTCACTTACCTGCCTAAGGCAGACCAAGAAACTGGAAAACGACTTGATGCTTTGAAAATGTACTCTACAGAATCTTTCAAATTAAATGCTGCTTAAGATCAACGGCAGTAAAAAAAAAATGTTTAATGATTTGATTGGTTACAACCTTCCTAGATATTACTGATAAATGAATCGGGCTAGAAGTTTCTTTCTAGAAAGAATTTGGAGGGCATATAGAAAATAAGCCGTATGTGATCCTCTTTCCTGTTCTTTAAGGGGAGATAAATTATAGTACATACTATTTGGATTTTTAAAAATTTCAAATAAATAAATAAAAATATCTAGCCCTCAAATACTATTGAGAATTGTTTGAATGAGTGAAGAATCAAGGATTTTCAAGATGAAGAACAAAACAAGGAATCAGATTACAATCTTCCTCTAAATACATTTCTTCCTCTGCTGGGTTTTCAAATGATCTCTGTGGTGACTGTTTATCTGAACAATCCATTCAAATTAAAATGAATTGAATATTTTCCCCTTGATAGTTTAACTTCTGACACACAAAGCATTTCTAAAAGTTCTAAATAAAATCAAAGGCTTTTCATAAAGCCTTAGTAACAACATTACTTGTCATGGCTAAATCAATTTATTGTGAACTTCCTTTCATCTTTGGTAGATTATCTGATACATCAAAAATATCTCACCTTGAAAATATCAACTTTTCTGTTAATGGTATGAGAGGTTATTTTCATGATATGCAGTTTGTGATTTTTGATTCATTTTTTTTTTAATCCAAGAGAATTAATCCGGAAACTGATTTGGACTAGGGAAGAGAAATCTTAAACTATAAATCAAACATATCTCAACTACCTCCCAGTACATGCATATACACACCCTTCTTGTGAAAAGAAAATGTTTTAGCTAAAGAAAGCAGTCATATCAGCCATCTGACTTCAAATGCCTTCTAGAGAAGTCTATCACGGTTATTTTACATTATGGGAAAACTGTCACCTAAAGTTTCAGGGTGACATTTTTCTAAATCTTCACATGATAATTTATTAATTCAGAAAAGTAAAAAACAATTGATTTTATCTGGCAAAATATTGCTTCATCTATCTGTTAACATAGATATCTCTCATAGGGTGCTATTGTAATTGATGTAAGTTCTGTCTTTTTTTGACAACTGAGTTCACTTGTAGTCTACTATTCTCTTGTGTCCCCAACATTTTTGCAGTCGAAAGTTGAATGCTGGGCACCCTGAGGTTGGCAACCAAACCAATTGCTTTTTGTGGAAGCAAAAGTTGTCTCCCTCTGACATGCTACTTTAGGTGTATTTTCTTTGAAGCTCATCTCAGAATTCAATTGGCTTCATCATTTGCTACTGTTTTTCTAAGGTTTGTGGTCCAAGTGGCAGCCCTCTCTGAAACATACTGTAGGTTCTGTCTCATAGTGGCGAAGTCGCCCATTTCTTTGCTTCAAATTTCGTTTTGTGTTTAAAATACGATAACGTCACTTTAAAAATCATTTTTAAGAGAGCACTTTCAAGAAGCACTTCCTCTCCTACTGCCAGACATCGCTGCTCCCCAACCTCTTGGCTGGAACCCTTGCTTTCGATTTGTTTGTTTCACGCATTTCCCTAAAGAACCCAGCTCTTTGCGCTATTTAATTCTGCTTCAAAAATGCATCGCTTGTGCCTTGAATCTCTGTCTGAAACAAATTACCATCGAAAGTGTATCAGATTCGTTCCAAGTATGGATTTTGAAGCAATATTCCCATGTTAGAATATTTCTAAATTTGAAGAATATTTTAAAAATTGTTTTTGTTATGAGTCCACATTTTTGCAATGTATTTTCAATTGAAGAAGGGTTGCCTGTATTTCTCATGATAAACAAAAAGTAACGATTACTTTCTGCTTAGACCTTTCTTTATTATTATTTTTAGCCCGTGTATCATTACCTAACTGGTATGTGTTATTCTGTCCAGCTCTTGATGATCTAGTTGAATTCTAGACATTGTGCCAAGAAGTGTATTTGAAGCAGATAAGTACGTATAATACAAATGCGTTTTGTTAGACCTGATGGATGCTATTTTTCTTTTAATAGGTTTGTAGCAAACTAACACAATAACACAATGTATTCCTTTTCAAGGTACATTGTTGAAACAGGTCTATTAAGAGCGCGTTGAGCTATTTCTCGCTTCTATTGAACAGTCTGTTGCTCAAACACAACAGCCAACAAACGCCAGCTGCCTCAACAAAAGTAGAAACCTAACCCTTTTATGTAATGTTTTAACAGAAAGGGTAGCTCTGTTTAATTAAAAACATTGATGATTCAGTGAAACAATGGAAACTCAAGTTCAAGTGGTGCTCTATTGATTTAAGATGATTTTTACTAGCAATGGGTATAATTCATTTTTTCCCCCTGGCTTTCTCTTCTGTAAAGGGGTTCCTTCTTGTGGCATTATTTGGGTGAATAGGAAAAGACAGAGATGGCTATTGCCTTAGAAACCTGATTAACGCACGCCGCTTTGAGGGTAAGGTGTTTAATTTATAAGTGCACCCCATATTTTTTGTCAGTTTATTCGCGGTGGGGAAGCTTTGAAAGTAGCTCTTCTCAGCAGGTTAAAAAGTGAAGTCTGCGTCCTGGCATTTAAATGTCTTTGTTATTGTGTCAAGCAAGTTGTTGAAAACCGCATGCCCGGAATACTAAGGTTGGGTAGCTAGATGAGGCAAGTTGTGTGTGTGTGTGTGTGTGTGTGTGTGTGTGTGTGTGTGTGTACGCGCGCCCCTGGGCGCAGGGCTGTGTGTGCTAGGACAATTATTTTCATCAGCTGCTTGCCTGCCCGCGCCCGACCGCTTCTCTTTGCAGAACCGACGGCCTCCAGGCTTTCAACTCTGAAAGCGAAGCAGGAGGAATTCCTCCATGGAGACTCCCTCCTTGGGAGCGTCGAACTCTCTCGGCCCTGCGGAGCGGGCCTCGGTCATGGGTACCCGGGTCGCCCCCACCCCCCACTCCGTCCCCCGGCAGGGGAGCGAGCACTCGAAGGCCGCGAGGATCCAGGTTTCGCCCTCCAGAGACCTCCCTGAGGACAGCCCGGGAGGGGCGCCCGGAGCTCTGGGCGCCGGCCTCGGGGTCAAGGTGGGCGGAGGCAGGTGCTTCCCTCCGCCCGGAAGCCGGCGCCGCGGCGGCCGTGCTCGGCGGCCGCATTTCGCACTCCTTCCTCCCAGGCCGGCCCCGGAGACCGGTCTCCACTATTCCCGGACTCCCCGAGTGCGAGAAATTTGAGAACGCAGCTCCCGTCGATCTCCCTCCCGCAAACCAACGGGCACGAGGGCCCGAAGCCCGCAAAGCCGGCCTACAGGCCGCCCCTCGGGCCTCTGCGCGGGGCCCTTCCCTGTAGGACGCCCAGTCCGCCGCCTAGAGAGGGGGGCGGGGTGGGCCACGGGCAGTGGCCTTCTGGATCCTTTCCAGCGGCCAAACAAGTCCCCGGGGTAAGGCCGGCGACAGAGCGCCTCGGACATCATTTGCTTTACACGGCTGCCACCCCGGTCCGGCGGCGGCGGCGGCCTTGGAGCCGCTTCCTCCAGGCCAGGCCAGGCCGCGACAGGCCGCGACGGGCCTTGGTGCCGCACTTCCGCCCGCTCCCGGCGTCCCGCTCGCCTGGGGGTCAAAGGGCCCCGGGCCCCTTCCGGGGTTCTGCCTCGGCCGCGTGCCGACCGCCACTCGCGCCCTGAAAGGCAGAGGACAGGCATGGCGATGAGGCCTCGAGGCCGCAGGTGGCAGCCCGTCAGGCCCGCGTTCCCAGATGCAACCCGGGGAAAATGTAGCCCGGGAGGGAACGAGAGGGAACCGTCCACATGGGCCCCGCAGGCCTAGAGTGAATTATTTAAGCCGTTCCCGGTGTTTAAAGAGGTTTTTCAGTTTTTAAAGAATGTTGTAAAAAAATATCAGCCCTTGTTAACTCCCTCATTATATGCTTTTTTCTCTTCAGCCGAACAAGCCATATTTCCTGAAACCGAAGAGCTATGTAAGTGTTTAAACATGTGTCAAGTGTCTTATAAATAATACAAATTCATAAAGAAGAGGAGGAAATTTAACTGATACCTGAAGTACTTGGCGTAGCTACGTTTCACTCTCGGGTTATTTTTGGCTGTGGAATCGTAGTAAGGAGACTACTCAGGGATTATGTGGCACCTCATGGAGCCCTTCCCTTTTCTTTGCCTGCTCACTCTAAGTCTGTACTGTTCTCATCTAGAAATGCCTTTGTCCAGTCCATGGAAGAAGTTCAAGTGGTCTGCTGAGTCTGTATAATATAGAGGTCATACTTAACTCAGAATTTGGGAGTGACCCTTCCTGTCTTTTCCTCTTCGCCACCCCCCCCCCCCAAGCCAAAGTGTCTGCCACTATGACATTGCTATGACATCCTGCACCCACCTTGTTAGAATGAAGGTTAGTGCTGCTTCTGGAAAAAAAAAAAAAAGAGAGAGAGAGAGAGAGAGACAGTAGGAGAAATGAGGTCTGGGCTTTAATTTGGGATCTGGGCTAGCAAATCATTTCAGTTTTTGTATTCATTGTCTTACCTAGAAAAGCTGAAAAGAAGATGCTGCCCTAACGTGGTCTGAGGTCCTCTGAGAAGCGTAAGTACAAAATGTTATTTTACAGTAAAATGACATGTGTTGTTGTTTTGAAATTAGATTGAACTTTAAGGTTACCTCCACACTTCAGTTTCTTGGATGATATTTTTCATATTGATTGCCATTTTGGGAAAGATTTCTGTGGGTATTCTATTTCTAGCTGTTTTTAAAATGTCTAAATGCACGTCAGGCATCTCTTGTGTGTACCTTTTCGCTGCTGCTTCTGGGTATAGCTGGTGAGGAATGTAATGGTAATATGGAGTTGCTAGAGCTCTGCAGTGTTCATTGTTGATTATCTGTGACATATGTTGTCACAGGCTTCCTAAATGGTCTGCAATGTACTTTGTCAATTGCTTTAATATAAAGAGGCCTTTTCATTTTTATTTATAGCCCTCTCTCTCCTTAGAGCTTAGATTTGAATCTAAGGTGGTCTGAGCTAGGAATAATGCCTAATTTCAGGAACTATGAGACACTCAAAATTACTCCTCTCCTCTAAGCGCCAAGACTTTGTTTCAAGATCAAGCTACCTAATCTTTTCTTTGCTTAAGATAATAAGTTTACTCTCAGGAGGTTTCTTAGTGTCTCACGTAAATAGATTTCAGGTAGTTGTCTTCTTGTTCTTGCAGAATTGCTCAGACATGTATGAACCTCAGTGATGAAAACAGACTGTATAGTTGGGGTTATTCCTCCTCCTAACAAATTCATTCGGAGTCAGATCTATATACACACTGATAAATTCCCAGGTTGGCAGATGAAAACTTTGCTGAGCTTAACAAATACCTTTTTGATGTTTAAACAGTCCCTAATAAGAATGCCAACCATCTGTTGAAAGCCAAACAATAAATGGTGAACAGAGTAGTCAATGCATAGATGATTTACTCATTTGTTATTTGTTCTTAAACATTAGCCAGTTGTCAACAAATTGATATCCAGGCACTCTTTGAGCCTGAGATAGGACATTTTGATCTTTTTCTTTATGTGCCACTCCCCATTCCATGAGAGAACATGGTGCTTCTTTATAAGAAAAGGTGTACAGCATTTACTACTTTTATCAGTAAATTTACTATAGTTATCAGGTAGTTTGTTCCTTAATGGTGGAGTTAAGGCAATTACATAAAATGCCTAAATAATACAAAGTAAATAAGGCTAGAGTACAGGGAGTGACTAAATAATACGAAGTGTAATGAGTACCTTGAAAGGCATGTTTATAAATTTTTATAGAGTGTTCAGAGATGGATAAAACAATATCAGAAATTGTAGAAGATTATATACAGAGAACAATATTTAGGCTAGCAGCATTCTTATCAACATCAACAAGGGATGTCTGAAGACAAAGGACTACTATTTCAAAAGGGCTGAGAGAAAGTAACTATAACCCAGAATGCCATACCCAGCTAAGTCGTTATTTAAAAGTGAGGGCTAAATAAATATGTCTTCAGACCAAAAAAAAGTGGGAATTTACCACTCACTTTTGATAATGACTGTAAGAGGTTATAGTAGGAACAGAGGGGAAAAGTCTGTTAAATCTGGAAGGGGAGAGTGGACTGCAAGAGGAAATGGTGTATAAAGAAGTTGTTCACTGACGTGGGAAACTGAAAGAGGTATTGCATATATAAAATAATATAATGATTAGTTTAGGGTGTTTAAAACCATGATGGGAACACAACTTTCCCAAACTGGGAGAATCTGGTATGCCAGTTCATGATATAAACTCTTAGCAAACTAAGGAATAGAAGACATCTTCCTCAGCCAGATAAAGAGCGTATAGAAAATCCACAACTAACATAATACTCAAAGGAAAAAACTGAATACTTTTCCCCCTAAGATTGGGAACAAGATAAGGATGTCATCTCTCACCACTGCTATTCAACATTGTTTTAGAGGGCCTAGCCTCATAGCCAGTTGCAATAAGTTAAGAAAAAAGAAAGAAAAGGCATAAGGATTGGTAAAGAAGGTCATAAGATTTATTTGCAGAGGACATAGCTGTGTTGGTAGAAAATCTAAATGAATCTACAAACTATCAAAAGTAATAAGGGCATTTAGCAAGATTAACTAGATACAAGGTCAAAATACAAAAAAGTCCATTGTATTTCTGTATGTCAGAAAGACACAAATGGAAAAGGAAAATTTTAAGGTACCATTTGCAATAACATTAAAAAAGATAAGGGAAAAATCTAACACAGATATGAAGAGGGAAGTAAGTAACAATAATGAGCACAGAAATGAATGAACTAGGAATCAAAGAGGCAAATTGAGAAACTCAAGAAAATGAAAGTTGGTTCTCTGAAAAAAAATCCATAAAGTAGACAAACTTTTAATTAATTAAAAAATTAATTTTAAAAGGCACAAATGTACAATGCTGGGAGTTTTTTTTTTTTAATTTTTATTTAAATTCTACTTAGTTAACAGCCAGTGCAATATTGGTTTCAAGAGTAGGATTCAGTGATTCATCACTTACATACGACACCCAGTGCTCATCGTAACAAGTGTCCTTAATACCCATCACCCATCTACACCATCCCCCACCCATCTCCCTCCATCATCCCTCAGCTCTTTCTCTATCATTAAGAGTCTCTTATGGTTTGTTTCCCCCCCTCATTTTTTTTCCCATATGTTCATCTGTTTTGTTTCTTGAATTTCACATACGATGAAATCATATGGTATTTTCTCTGATGTATTTCACTTAGCATAACACACTGTAGCTCCATCCATGTCACTGCAAATTGCAAGATTTCACTCTTTTTGATGGCTGAGTATTATTTCATTGTATGTATGTGTGTATATATATACACACCATATCTTCCTTATCCATTCATCAGTCAGTGGACATTGGGGCTCTCTCCATAGTTTGGCTATTGTTGATAGTGCTTTTTTAAACGTTGGGGTGCATATATCCCTTCAAATCTGTATTTTTGTATCCTTTGGGTAAATCCCTAGTAGTGCAGTTGCTGGATTATGGGGTAGTTCTGTTTTTTTTTTAATGTTTATTTTTGAGTGAGAGAGAGAGAGAGAGCGAGCAGGAGACGGAGGATCTGAAGCAGGCTCCACACTGTCAGCACAGAGCCTGATGCAGGGCTCAAACTCACGATCCATGAGATCATGGCTCAAGTCGAAGTTGGATGCTTAACCGACTGAGCCACCCAGGTGCCCTACGTAGTTCTGTTTTTAACTTTTTTGAGGAACCTCCATACTGTTCTCCAGAGCAGCTGCACCAGTTTGCATTCCCACCAACAGTACGAGAAGGTTCCTCTTTTTCTGCATCCTTGCCAGCACCTGTTGTGTGTTGAGTTGTTAATGTTAGCCATTCTGACAGGTGTGAGGTGGTACCTCATCATGGTTTTGATTTGTATTTCCCTGATGATGAGTGATGTTGAGCATCCTTTCATGTGTCTGTTAGCCATCTGGATGTCTTCTTTGGAAAAATGTCTGTTTCATGTCTTCTGCCCATTTCTTCACTGGATTATTTGTTTTTTGGTGTTGAGTTTGTAAGTTCTTTATAGATTTTGGAAACTAACCCTTTATAAGTTATGTCATTTGCAAATACTCCCATTCTGTCAGTTACCTTTTAGTTTAGTTTTTTTTTTTAATGTTTATTTTTGATAAAGAGAGAGAAAGAGAGAGAGAGAGTGCAGGAAAGGAGCAGAGAGAGAGGGAGACACAGAATCTGATGCAGTCTCCAGGCTTTGCACTGTCAGCACAGAGCCTGATGTGGGGCTTGAACTCACAAATTGTGAGAGCATGACCAGAGCCAAAGTTGGACGCTTAACTGATTATGATTAGGTCACCCAGGTGCCCCTAACTTTTAGTTTTGTTGATTGTTTCCTTGGTTTTGCAGGAGCTTTTTATCATGATGACATCCCAATAGTTCATTTTTGCTTTTGTTTCCCTTGCCTCTGGTGATGTGTTTAGTAAGAAGTTGCTCTGGTTGAGGTCAAAGAGGTTGCTGCCTGTGTTTTCCTCTAGGATTTTGATGGTTTCCCATCTCACATTTAGGTCTTTCATCCATTTTGAATTTGTTTTTGTATGTGGTATAAGAAAGTAATCCAGTCTCATTCTTTTGTATGTCGTTGTCCAGTTTTCCCAACACCATTTGCTGAAGAGACTGTCTTTCTTCCATCAGATATTCTTTCCAGCTTTGTCGAAGATTAGTTGACCATATAGTTGTGGGTCCATCTGGGTTTTCTATTCTATTCCATTGATCTATGTGTCTGTTTTTGTGCTAGTACCATACTATCTTGATGACTACAGCTTTGTAATATAGTTTAAGGTATGGAATCATGATACCTCCAGCTCTGCTTTTCCTTTTCAGGATTGCTTTGGCTATTTGGGGTCTTTTGTGGTTCCATGCAAATTTTAGGATTTTTTGTTCTAACTCTGTAAAAAATACTGGTGGTATTTTGATAAAAATTGCATTAAATGTGTAGATTGCTTTGGGTAGTATAGACATTTTAACAATGTTTGTTCTCCCAATCCATGAGCATGGAATGTTTTTCCATTTCTTTGTGTCCTCTTTGGTTTCTTTTATAAGTGTTCTATAGTTTTCAGAGTATAGATCTTGTGCCTTTTTGGTTAGGTTTATTGCTAGATATCTTATGGTTTTGGTGCAATTATAAATGGGATCGATTTCTTGATTTCTTTTTCTGCTGCTGCATTATTGGTGTATGGATATCAATGCTAGGAATTTTTAAAGGTGACGGAACTATAGATATAGCAGAGATTTTTCAAAATGATAAGAGAATTTAGGAACTTAGGTGGTATGGACAATTTCCTACAATAATATAACTTATCCAAAGTGAGTACAGCAGATACTGCCAATTGACAATTCAAAATGCCGACTTCTTCCTCCTTCATTAACCTGATTTTCTTTGGAGTAATTTGTCCAAATAAAAACACTTCCCTAAATTCCTCTGTGGCTAGATGAGCCACGTGATACAGTTTTGGACAATGAGATGAAAGCTTTTGATTTCCTGATATGGGTGTTACCTCTTTGTGCTTCAGTTTCTTTCTTATGTAGAAAAAAGCAGCTATTTTGAGTCCAAAGTGTACCAAGTGTGAGGTGGAGGCCTCTAAGCTAAGGGTAGTGGAATGGAAAGTTAGAGCCTACTTTCCTGACAGCATTATTACAGAGCTGTGTCTTCTCTGGACATTTTTTATCTAGCCTTCTTGTTATGTGAAGAAAAAAAAAATAGGCTCTTTTTTTTTTTTTTTTAATGCTTTATTTATTTTGCAAGAGAGAAACACACACAGAATGTGAGTGGGGGAGGGACAGAGAGAGACACACAGAATCCAAAACAGGCGCCAGGCTCTGACCTGTTAGCAGAGAGCCTGACTTGGGGGCCAGAACTCGGGAGCCAAGAGATCATGACTTGAGCTGAAGTCAGATGTTTAACTGACTGAGCCACCCAAGCAACCCAAGCATCTGATTCTTGATTTCGGCTTGGGTCATGATCTCATTGTTTGTGAGTTTGAGCCCCACGTTGGGCTCTGTGCTGACAGTGTGGAGCCTGCTTGGGATTTTCTCTCTCTCCCTCTTTATCTGCTCCTCCCCCGCTTGCGCTTTGTCTCTCAAAAATAAATAAATAAACATTAAAAGATAAAAAATAAAAAGTTTCACAGTAAAACATACCATGGCTATAATGCTTTTATTTTTATTTATTTTTTAAATATTTTATTTTTTATTTTTTAAAATTTACATCCAAATTAGTTAGCATATAGTGCAACAATGATTTCAGGAGTGGATTCTTTAGTGCCCTTTACCCATTTAGCCCATCCCCCCTCCCACAACCCCTCCAGTAATCCTCAGTTTGTTCTCCATATTTATGAGTCCCTTCTGTTTTGTCCCTTGCCCTGTTTTTATATTATTTTTGTTTCCCTTCCTTTATGTTCATCTGTTTTGTCTCTTAAAGTCCTCATATGAGTGAAGTCATATGATTTTTGTCTTTCTCTGACTGACTAATTTCACTTAGCATAATACCCTCCAGTTCCATCCACGTAGTTGCAAATGGCAAGATTTCATTTTTTTTGATTGCTGAGTAATACTCCATTGTGTGTGTGTGTGTGTGTGTGTGTGTGTGTGTGTATATAACACATCTTTTTTATCCATTCATCCATCGATGGACATTTGGGCTCTTTCCATACTTTGGCTATTGTTGATAGTGCTGCTATAAACATGGGGGTGCATGTGTCCCTTTGAAACAGCACACCTGTATCCCATGGATAAATGCCTAGTAGTGAAATTGCTGGGTTGTAGGGTAGTTCTATTTTTAGTTTTTTGAGGAACCTCCCTGTGTTTTCCAGAGTGATTGCACGAGCTTGCATTCCCACCAACCATGCAAAAGAGATCCTCTTTCTCCACATCCTCGCCAACATGTGTTGTTGCCTGAGTTGTTAATGTTAGCCATTCTGACAGGTGTAAGGTGGTATCTCATGGTGGTTTTGATTTGTATTTCCCTGATGATGAGTGATGTGGAGCATTTTTTCATGTGTCGGTTGGCCATCTGGATGTCTTCTTTGGAGAAGTGTCTATTCATGTCTTTTGCCCATTTCTTCACTGGATGATTTGTGTTTTGGGTGTTGAGTTTGATAAGTTCTTTATAGATTTTGGATACTAACCCTTTATTTGATGTCATTTGCAAATATCTTCTCCCATTCTGTCAGTTGCCTTTTAGTGTTGCTGATTGTTTCCTTTGCTGTGCAGAAGCTTTTTATTTTGATGAGGTCCCAGTAGTTAATTTTTGCTTTTGTTTCCCTTGCCTCTGGAGATGTGTTGAGTTAAAAGAAGTTGCTGTGGCCAAGATCAAAGAGGTTTTTGCCTGCTTTCTCCTTGAGGATTTTGATGGCTTCCTGTCTTACGTGGAGGTCTTTCATCCATTTTGAGTTTATTTTTGTGTATGGTGTAAGAAAGTGGTCCAGGTTTGTTCTTCTGCATGTTGCTGTCCAGTTTTCCCAGCACCACTTGCTGAAGAGACTGTCTTTATTCCATTGGATATTCTTTCCTGCTTTGTCAAAGATGAGTTGGCCATACATTTATGGGTCCATTTCTGTGTTCTCTATTCTGTTCCATTGATCTGAGTGTCTGTTCTTGTGCCAGTACCATACTGTCTTGATGATTACAGCTTTGTAGTATAGCTTGAAGTCTGAGATTGTGATGCCTCCTGCTTTGGTTTCCTTTTTCCAGATCGCTTTGGCTGTTCGGGGTCTTTTCTGGTTCCATACAATTTTAGGATTATTTGTTCTCGTTCTGTGAAGAATGCTGGTGTTATTTTGATAGGGATTGCATTGAATATGTAGATTGCTTTGGGTAGTATTGACATTTTAACAATATTTGTTCTTCCTATCCAGGAGCATGGAATCTTTTTCCATTTTTTTGTGTCTTCTTCAATTTCTTTCATAAGCTTTCTACAGTTTTCAGTGTATATATTTTTCACCTCTTTGGTTAGACTTATTCCTAGGTATTTTATGGTTTTTGGTGCAGCTGTAAATGGGATCGATTCCTTGATTTCTCTTTCTGTCACTTCATTGTTGGTGTGTAGGAATGCACCCGATTTCTGTGTGTTGATTTTATATCCTGCAACTTTGCTGAATTCATGAATCAATTCTAGCAGTTTTTTGGTGGAATCTTTTGGGTTTTCCACATAGAGTATCATGTCATCTGTGAAGAATGGAAGTTTGACCTCCTCCTGGCTGATTTGGATGCCTTTTATTTCTTTGTGTTGTCTGACTGCAGAGGCTAAGACTTCCAATACTATGTTGAATAACAGTGGCAAGAGTGGACATCCCTGTCTTGTTCCTGACCTTAGGGGGAAAGCTCTCAGTTTTTCCCCATTGAGGATGATATTAGTGTTGGGCCATTCATGTATATAGCTTTTATGATCTCGAGGTATGCTCCTTCTATCCCTACTTTCTTGAGGGTTTTTATGAAGAAAGGATACTGTATTTTGTTAAATGCTTTCTCTGCATCTATTGAGAGGATCATATGGTTCTTGTCCTTTATTTTATTGATGTGATGAATCATGTTAATTGTTTTGCGGATATTGAACCATCCCTGCATCCCAGGTATAAATCCCGCTTGGTCGTGGTGAATAATTTTTTTAATGTATTGTTGGATCCGGTTGGCTAATATCTTGTTGAGGATTTTTGCATCCATGTTCATCAGAGAAATTGGTCTATAGTTCTCCTTTTTAGTGGGGTCTCTGGTTTTGGAATCAAGGTAATGCTGGCTTCATAGAAAGAGTTTGGAAGTTTTCCTTCCATTTCTATTTTTTGGAACAGCTTCAAGAGACTAGGTGTTAACTCTTCCTTAAATGTTTGGTAGAATTCCCCTGGAAAGCCATCTGGCCCTGGACTCTTGTTTTTTTGGGAGATTTTTGATTACTAATTAGATTTCCTTACTGGTTATGGGTCTGTTCAAATATTCTATTTCTTCCTGTTTCAGTTTTGGTAGTGTATATGTTTCTAGGAATTTGTCCATTTATTCCAAATTGCCCATTTTATTGGTATATAATTGCTCATAATATTCTCTTATTATTGTTTTTATTTCTGCTGTGTTGGTTGTGATCTGTCCTCTTTCATTCTTGATTTTATTTATTTGTCTCCTTTTCTTTTTCTTTTTGACCAAACTGGCTAGTGGTTTATCAATTTTGTTAATTCTTTCAAAGAACCAGCTTCTGGTTTCATTGATCTGTTCTACTGTTTGTTTTTTTTGTTTGTTTGTTTTGATAGCATTAATTTCTGTTCTAATCTCTATTATTTCCTATCTTCTGCTGGTTTTGGGTTTTATTTGCTGTTCTTTTTCCAGCTCCTTAAGGTGTAAGGTTAGGTTGTGTATCTGAGATCTTTCTTCCTTCTTTAGGAAGGCCTGGATTGCTATATACTTTCCTCTTATGACCGCCTTTGCTGCATCCCAGAGGTTTTGGGTTGTGATGTTACCATTTTCATTGACTTCCATATACTTTTTAATTTCCTCTTTAACTTCTTGGTTAGGCCATTCATTCTTCACTAGGACTTCACTAGGACTTCAGTCTCCAAGTATTTCTTACCTTCCCAAATTTTTTCTTGTGGTCGATTTCGAGTTTCGTAGCGTTGTGGTCTGAAAATATGCATGGTATGATCTCGATCTTTTCTACTTACTTAGGGCTGATTTGTGTCCCAGTATATGGTCTATCATGGAGAATGTTCCGTGTGCACTGGAGAAGAATGTATATTCTGCTGCTTTAGGATGAAATGTTCTGAATATATCTGTTAAGTCCATCTGATCCAGTGTGTCATTCAAAAGCCATTGTTTCCTTGTTGATTTTTTGATTAGATGATGTGTCCATTGCTGTGAGTGGGGTGTTGAAGTCTCCTACTATTATGGTATTATTATTGATGAGTTTCTTTATGTTTGTGATTAATTGATTTATATATTTGGGTGTCCCACATTTGGCACATAAATGTTTACAATTGTTAGGTCTTCTTGGTGTATAGACCCATTGATTATGATGTAATGACCTTATGCATCTCTTTTTTTAAAAAAATTTTTGATGTTTTTATTTATTTCTGAGACAGAGAGAGACAGAGCATGAGCAGGGGAGGGGCAGAGAGAGAGGGAGACACAGAATCTGAAGCAGGCTCCAGGCTCCGAGCCGTCGGCACAGAGCCCGACGTGGGGCTCGAACTCACGAACCATGAGATCATGACCTGAGCTGAGTCAGATGCTTAACTGACTGCGCCACCCAGGCACCCCTTCAGTGTTTATTTTTGAGAGAGAGTGAGCAGGGGAGGGGCAGAGAAAGAGGGAGACATAGCATCTGAAGCACGCTCTAGGATCTGAGCTGTCAGAACAGAGCCTGACGTAGGGCTCAAACCCACGAACGATGAGATCATGACCTGAGCCAAAGTCATGCTTAACCAACTGAGCCACCCAGGCAATCCTATAATATAAAAATTCTAAATAAAACATGAGCAGATTAAATGTGGCATGTATAAAAAACACAATTTTGGTTAAGGAGGAATTTATTCCAAGAGTTCAAGGATGGTCTAACAGTAGAAAACTTACTGATATAATCTACCACATTTACAAATTAAAGAAAACGATAAGATCATCTCAAAAGATTCAGAAAAAGCTTTGGTAAGATTCAAAATTTATTTGTAATGCAAATGATATACATATCTATGTAGGGATGATAAAAGAATTTCTGTTAACATGATAAAGGGTATCCCATAAAACTCTGAGTAAGCATCAGAAAGTGTTCTCCTCCAAATCAGGAACAAGACAAAAATGCAAATTTCACGATTTCTGTTTCATATTTTACTGAAGATATTATCTAGGGCAATAAGAAAAGGAAGTGAAAAACAGAGGGACTAAAAAGGAAAATTTAAGTAGCTGTTTTTTTAAGGTTATTTATTTATTTTGAGGAAGAGATAGAAAGAAAACGTGTGTGTGTGCACATACCCGCACACATGCACTCATGAGGAGGGTGGCAGAGAGAGGGAGAGAGATTCCCAGGCAGGCTCTGCACTGTGAGTGCAGAGCCCAACTCAGGGTGTGGCTTAATCTCACGAACCACGATATCATGACCTGAGCGGAAATTAACCTTAACCTACTGAACCACCCAAGCTCTCCTAGGCTTATATAGAAAATCTAAGAAAACCAAACCATTAAAATTAGTGAGAGAATTCAGCAAAATTATAGATTACAGGATAAGTATACAGAAGACCAACAATAAACAAGTTGTGCCAACAATAAATAAGTTGAAAATTCAGTTAAAAAAATACCATATGATGGCATGCCTGGCTGGCTGTCAGTAGAACATGCAACTCTTGGTCTTAAGATTGTGAGTTTGAGCCCCACATTGGGTATAGAGATTACTTTATTATTTTTAGTATTTTTAAAATCTTTTTTTAAGTTTATGTATTTTGAGAGAGAGGGAGAGTGTGTGTGAGCAGAGAGGGACAGAGAGAAAGAGAGAGGGAGAGATAGAATACCAATAAGTCTCCACGCCATCAGCGCAGAGTCTGACATGGGGCTCAATCTCATGAACTGCAAGATTATGACCTGAGCATAGTCGTGCATATGTATGTGTATAATTTGATAGGTGGATGTTAAAATTTAAATGGCAGAGTAAAATGTCAAGAATTGCCAAGATAATTTTGAAAAATAATGAGGTATTTGTATTGCCAAATGTAAAGTTTGATGTAAAGTGTTAGTAATTATAGGGATGTGACATTGGGACAAACCTGTAAGCAATGGAACAGACCACAGTCATGTATCGGTAGTAATTTGGTATATAACACAGGTGATACTATAAATCAGTGGGATGGTATATTCAATAAGTAGTACTGAAACAATCAGCTAACTGCATAGAAAAACTACAGATCCTTACCCCGACTGTACATAAACCACATTCTAGTATTAAAATCTCAATTTTAAAAGCAAAACTTAAAACATTTTTAGAAAAAAAATATAGGAGAATACCTTTATGATCTCAAGAGAGATTTTTTTATACTAGACACAAAGAGCAATCACCCTAAAATAATTACTATCTCTGTGTTATCTAAGAAATTGTTTTTAAACATACTTGGCATATTTGGTCAAGTTTCTATTAAAAAAAAAAGATACCCCAAATGTGGTCACCTATTAGATAGAAATTTAATTCTTTTTCATGTACTACTTTAAGTTAGATAGATGGACTTTGGTCCATGAAGCCATGAAGCCTAGTTGCACAGCTTTCTTACCCTTAACACATAGCTTGCAAGGTATGGTAGTTTTTAGCATTTAACCAGACAGTGTGAAAGAAGGTGAAGAGACAGCAATTGAACACATATGTGCTTAATATTCGAAGGCTTATACCCAGAAGCAACACACATTATTTTCAGGCACATTCCGTTATTGGCAACTGAGTCACCAAGCTGCAAGGGAGGATGGGAAATGTAGCTTAGCTCAATAGACATATGTCTGGCTCCAGCTCTTATTGTGGGAGAAGGGGGAAATGGCTGTTGACCTCACTGGAGTGGATGAAATGGTCACTACAGCTTGTTGTGCTCTGGACCATGCACTTCCCTTTCTGGCCTCAGTACCCAGTGGCCAGCACTCGGTAGAATCTATTAAAAATAGGCCCCAATGCAAAGGCTAAAGTAGGCTTACCCCCAAGAACAGCAAAAAGAGCCTTTCTGCCCGTGGACACTACTACGTAAGCATCACTAAAGTCCCTCCACCCAGTGCCGTCATGTCTAAGTCAGAGTCTCTCAAAGAGTCTGAACAGCTACTGAAACTCTTCACTGGAGGTTTGAGCTTTGAAACAACCGACGAGAGTCTGAGAAGCCATTTTGAGCAATAGGGACCACTCATGGACTGTGTGGTGATGAGAGGTCCAAAAACCAACCACTCCAGAGGCTTTGGGTTTGTTGTGTACGCCACTGTGGAGGGGGTTGGATGCAGCCACGAATGCACAGCCACAAAGCAGATGGAAGAGTTGTGGAACCAAAGAGGTCTGTTTCAAGAGAAGATTCTCAAAGACTTGGGGCCCACTTAACTGTGACAAAGATTTGTGTTGGTGGAATTAAAGAAAACACTGAAGAATGTCACCTAAGAGATCATTTTGAACAGTATGGGAAAATTGAAGTGATTGAAATCATGACTGATAGAGGTAGTGGCAAAAAGAGAGGCTTTGCTTTTGTAACATTTGATAACCGTGACTCTGTAGACAAATTGTCATTCAAAAATACCATACTGTTGGGGCACTTGGGTAGCTCAGTTGGTTAAGCCTCCAACTCCTGATTTCAGCTCAGGTCATGATCTCATGGTTCATGGGTTTGAACCCCGTGTGGGGCTCTGGGCTGATGGCATGGAGCCAGCTTGGGATTCTCTCTCTCTCTCTCTCTCTCTCTCTCTCTCTCTGTGTGTGTGTGTGTCTGAGCCTCACCCCCATCAAAATAAATAAGCTTAAAAAACAAACAAACCAACACACCAACCCCCCAAGTACCATACTGTGAATGGCTACAACTGTGAAATAAGGAAAGATCTATCTAAGCAATAGATTCATCTAGCTAAAGAGGTTGAAACGGCTCTGGAAACTTTGGTGATGGTCACAGAGGTGGTTTAGGTGCGAATGACAACTTTGGTTGTGAAGGAAACTTCAGTAGACGAGGTGGGTTTGGTGACAGTTGAGGTGGTGGTGGATATGGTGGCAGTGAGGTGGCTATAATGGATTTAGTAATGAGCAAAGCAACTCTGGAGGTGGTGGAAGCTATCATGATTTTGGCAGTTACAACAATCAGTCTTCAAATTTTGGACCCATGAAAGGAGGAAGTTTTAGAGACAAGCTCTGGACCCTATGGTGGTAGAAGCCAATACTTTGCCAAACCACAAAACCAAGGTGGCTGTGTAGGTTCCAACAGCAGCAGCTATGGCAGTGGCAGAAGGTTTTAAATATGGCCAAGAAACAGAGGCTTAGCAGGAGAGGAGAGCCAGTGAAGTGACAGGGGAAGCTACAGATCTGTGGACTCTGCCAAACACAGTGGTGGCAGGGTCTAGCAGCTACAAAGAAGACATATTTTAGACAAGACTCAATGTGTATGGGCAAAAACCTTGAGGACTGTTATTTGTGAGTAACTGTATAACAGGTTATTGCAGTTTCTGTTCTGTGGAAAGTGTAAAACATTCCAACAAAGGGTTTTAATGTAGGTGTTTTTGTTTTTGTTTGCACTCATGCTGTTGATTGCTAAATGTAATAGTCTGATCATGACAATAAGTAAATGTGTCTTTAAAAAAAGAGGGGGGACCTGGGTGTCTCAGTCAGTTAAGTGTCTGACTCTTGGTTTTGGCTGAGGTCATGATCTCAGTTTGTGAGTTTGAGCCCTGCATCAGGCTCTGTGCTGACACTGGGGAGCCTGCTTGGGATTCTCTCGCTGCCTCTCTCTCTGCCCTCTCTCCACCCCTCTCACACATGCTCTTTCTCCCTCAAAATAAATAAACATTAAAAAACATAAACTTAAAATAGTTTTTGTGATGTCGCATTTTAGTGAAATTTTCTGAGTTCTACAACTTCCATTTTTTGAGTTGCTTAAATTTCTATCCTAATGAGTAGCAACTCAGTTAAATGTTTCTCTTTTTTTAAAGATTTTTCAAAAAATATTTTATTTTATTTATTTATTTTTATTTTTTTATTTTAGTGAGAGAGAGAGAGAGAGAGTGCATACGCTGGGGAGTGGGGCAGAAGGAGAGAGAGAAGAGACTCTTAAGCTGAGTGTAGAGGCCAACGTGGGGCTTGATCCCAAGACCCTGGGATCATGACCTGACTTGAAATCAAGAGTCAGACGTTCAACCCACTGATCCACCCAGGTGCACCGAAGATTTTATTTTTCAGCAATCGAACTTAATCCAAAGACTAACAGTCACATGCTCTAACAACTGGGACAGCCAGGTACCCCTGTAAATATTTCTTCTTTGTGATCCAAAATGGTCTTAGTTTATTTTAATTAAGAAAAAGAATGTCTTTATTTTTCTCTTCTCTTCTCTTCTCTTCTCTTCTCTTCTCTTCTCTTCTCTTCTCTCCTCTTCTCTTCTTTTCTTTTAAGTCCAGTATAGTTAACATACACAGTGTTGTATTAGTTTCAGGTGTAGAATATAGCGGTTCAGCACTTCCGTACATCACCCAGTGCTCATCACAAGAAGTGCACTCCTTAATCCCTGTCACTTATTCCACCCATCCACCTACCTTCCTCCCCTCTGGTAACCATCAGTTTGTTCTTTGTAGTTAAGAGTATGCTTCTTGGCTTGTCTCTCTTTCTCCTTTGCTCATTTGTTTTTTAAATTTTGCATATGAGTGAAATCATAGGGTATTTGTCTTTCTCTGACTGACTTTTTTTACTTAGTATTACATACTCTCTAGCTCCATCCATGTTGTTGCAAATGGCAGGATTTTATTCTTTTTATGGCTGAATAATATTCTGTTGTATAAATAAACCACATCTTAAAAAAATTTTAATGTTTCTTTTTGAAGGAAGGGGGCAGAGAAAGAGGGAGACACAGAATCTGAAACAGACTCCAGGGTCTGAGCTGTCATCACAGAGCCTGACTCGAGGCTCAAACTCATGAACGGTGAGATCCTGACTTGAGCCGAAGTCAAACACTTAACCAATTGAGCCACCCAGGCTCCCCGATATACCACATCTTCTTTATCCATTCGTTTATCGATAGAACACTTGGGCTGCTTCCATCATTTGCTATCGTAAATAATGCTGCTGGTAGAATGTCTTGCTGTAGATAAACAAATGAGTTCTCAAAAATAAATTTCAAAAGAATGTATTTGTGTAAAAAACATACTCTTATAGTAAAACTTTAGAATTCTCTTAGCAAATTTATGGATTTTTTATTTTACCGAATTTAAATAAAGCAGTAGTTGCATTGCTAAAAGTTGTGTTAGGTTACTTGGAGTTTTCTTTTACCATCTTCTGTGTATTTCTCATCTCACACTGGAATGTTCTTCCATTTGCATTATCAATGCAGAGAAAAGGAAAGCAAGTCAACTATACTTGGCCCTTGAGATTAGGGGGCAATCTTATTGAGTTGTTAATATACCAGAACAGGCCACAATAAAATGTTTTGGCTATGAAAAATATAGATGAGTACAACTTTAAACATCAATTAAAAATATGTACAGGGGCACCTGGGTGGCTCAGTCGGCTAAGCTTCTGACTTTGGCTCAGGTCATGATCTCCCTGTTGACTAGTT
The DNA here is from genome assembly GCF_024362965.1 of Panthera pardus. NCBI lineage: Eukaryota > Metazoa > Chordata > Mammalia > Carnivora > Felidae > Panthera > Panthera pardus. Next base: position 20,360,075 of record NW_026526654.1, on the reverse strand, counting down.
CAAGGGCCCCGCATCAGGCTCTGTGCTGACAGCTCGGAGCCTGGAGCCTGCTTCAGATTCTGTGTCTCCCTCTCTCTCTGCCCCTCCTCCGCTCATGCTGTGTCTTTCTCTCTCTCAAAAATAAATGTAAACATTAAAAAAAAAAGTACAAAAAAAAATAAAAAAATAAGTACAAATAATAAAAACTTACGTGTAGCAATAAATACAACAAGCAATGTGAAAAGACATATGACTAAGTGGGAAAAATATTTGCAATTCATATTTGCAAAGCAATAAGATCCCTAAAATATAAAGCGTTTTAGAAATAAATCAAGACCAGAGCAACAACCCAGTAGAAAAATGTAGAAAATATTTTAACAGATAGTTCAGAAAAAGAAATCTTTTAAATATGTGAAAAGATGTTCAGTTTCACACACAAATTAAAGCCATACTGAGATAAATCATTTTTCACCTATGAAATGGGCAGAACTTCAAAAGTTTGTTAACACACTTTGTTAGAGAGATGGTGAGGAAATAGGCGTGTTGCTGGTAGAAGTACAAAAAGGTACAAACTTTATGGAGGCAAACTTGTTAATATGTAGAAGGTTTACATTTGGTTTACTCTTGTGCTAGTTTCCTATTGTTGCTGTAACACATTAGTATGAATTTAGTCACTTAACTGACACATTTATTGTAGTCCTAGAGGTCAGAAATCTGAGATGGCTCTATAGGGCTGCATTCCTTCTGGAGATTCTAGGAGAGTATTTCTTTGTCCTTTTTAGTTTCTAGAGACCATGTATATTCCTTGGTTCATGGCCCCTTCTCTCTCTTCAAAGGCAGTAGTATAGCATCTTTCCTCTCAGACCTGCCTTACTCTATGTGGACCTTCATGATTACATCAAGCCCACCCAGACAATTTGGGGTAGAAGTAAGGAGGTCCATAACTTAATCATATTTGTAGAGTTTCTTTTTTATGTAAGGTAACATGTTCACAGGATCCTGGGATTAGGATGTCCACACCTTTAGAGGCCCTTTTTCTGTCTGCCACACCCTTTGACAAAATATTTCCACTTGTAGAAATCCATCTCGCAGATACATCTACATATATGAGGATATCATTGCTTCTAATAGCCAAAGATTGGAAACAACATGTCCTGTGATAGGGGTCTGGTTAAATAAACAATGGTACACCCACTAAGTCAATAGAATGTAACTATAAAAGAGAATGAGGACAATCTAAATGCCCCGATATAGAGAGATCTCAGATGTATTGAAAAGTGAAAAAGGCAAACAGCTGAAGACAGTATCTATTATGCTACCTTTTTTTAAAGGGTAAAATATGTTTTGCTTGTGTTGCATAAATGCTGGATAATGACATGGGGCTTGAACCCACGGACCAGGAGATCATGACCTGAACTGAAGTCGGACACTTAACTGACTGAGCCACCCAGGCGCCCTATCAATTAAACATTTTTATCTTTTGTTTTTTCCTAATTTTTTGTTTTGAGACCTTCCTTCCTTCCTTCTTTTCTTTCTTTCTTTTTCTTTCTCTCTCTCTCCATTCCTTTCTCTATCCCTCCCTTCCTTCCTTCTCTCTTAAGTAATCTCTACACCAAGTGTGGGGCTCAAACTCACAATCCTGAGATCAGGAGTTGCATTCTCTACTGGCTGAGCCAACCAGGTGCCCCTGTTCTGAGACTTTTCAAACATATTTACATGAGTAATTTGACATCATGAACTTTCGCCCCAGCATGCACCTGCTAAGAGTAAGGACATACTCCGTTATAAATGTACTACCATTATCACAACTTAGTTAACGTCTAATATCCAGTTCATATTCAGATTTATCCAGTTGTTTCAACAAATGCTCTTTATAGCTTAATAAAGATACAAAGTTTCGGGGCGCCTGGGTGGCTCAGTCGGTTAAGCATCCGACTTCGGCTCAGGTCACGATCTCGCGGTCCGCGGGTTCGAGCCCTGCGTCGGGCTCTAGGCTGATGGCTCAGAGTCTGGAGCCTGCTTCAGATTCTGTGTTTCCCTCTCTCTCTGCCCCTCCCCCGTTCATGCTGTGTCTCTCTCTGTCTGAAAAATAAATAAACGTTAAAAAAAAAATTTTAAAAAAAAGATACAAAGTTTCTACATTGTTATCTCTTTAGGCTTTTTTGGTCTAGAATAGTTCCTCACTTTTCATTTTCTTTTCATAACATTAATAGTAAATATTTTTGAAAGGTCCAGACTACTTTTCATTTAGTATGTCTAACATTCTGTGTTTGTTTCCTCATGACATCATTTAACCCGTTGTATCACTTCTTTTTTTTTATGTTTATTTATTTATTTTGAGGGGGGGAGGGGCAGAGAGGGAGGGAGAGAGAATTATAAGTAGTCTCCATGCTCAGTGTGGAGCCCCATGTAGGGCTCAACCTCACTGCGAGAACATGACCTGAGCCAAAATCAAGAGTCGGTCGCCCAACTGACTGAGGCACTCAGGCGTCCCATCACTTCTCATTTGTATAAACTTGCTATAAATCTGGAGGTTTGATTAGACTCAGGTTAAGTACATAATGTCATTTTGTTCCGTTATTAGTGATGCTGCATTTGGTCACTTGGTTAAGGTGGTGATTGTCAGTTCTCTGTCTCATAAAGGTACCTTTTCTCCTTTGTAGTTAAAAGTAATCTATGGAGAGATCCCACTGTGGAAATATGCCTTCACCCAAAGAATAAACATACATTTAATTGTCTTATTTGGCTTGCCCTGATGTAGGGTTGATTCATTTTTATAGGCTCAAGATCAGAAGACACTTCCATTTAGAATAGTGGCTCTCAACGGGGGGTAATTTTGCCCCACAGGGAACATTTGGGGATGTCTAGAGACATTTTTGGTTGTCACAACTGAGAGGAGGTGCACGCTACTAGCATCTAGTGAGTAGAGGCCAGAGATGCTTTCTGTATCTTACATTGTACAGGAAAGCCCCCATAGCAAAGAATTATTTGGCCCAAAATGCCAGTAGTTCTGTTGAGAAACCTTGACTGACCTAGATGTAGAATTAAGCTTCTTTCTCACACACAGTTCATTTCGGAGACACTAGTAAAATTTTAGAGCCTATCTTCAGTGGTGGTAGAAACCAAGCAGATGTTAGAGTCCATCATAATTTTACCATATTTCAAAAGCAGGCAGATTTTTACTTCCCACCTGTGGTGTCTTTCCTTTTCCTTTTCTTTTTATAGGTATATTTTCAAGAAAGATTTAAATTCCTTTTCTCTACTTTTTTTTTAAAAAAGATTTTATTTATAAGTAATCTCTGCACCCAGTGTGGGGCCTGAACCCACAACCCCAACAGCGAGAGTCACATGTTCCATTAACTGGGCCAGCCAGGTGCCCTGCTTTTCTCTACTCTTAATAAATTAATAACATAAGGACAAAAAGATGAAAACTCTAGAATGGACACATTGAAGCATTTTTGTCTGTTTTTTTGTTTCCTAGAAGATTTTGTAATGTCATCTTAAAAGCCCCAGTACCAGGAAAGAAAAATAGAGAAAGAGAAATATTAAGTTAAGAATTCACTGTTACAAAAATGGCCCAGAAAGAGTAACCAGAGTTCAAGAAGGGTCAGGGGAGTGCAGAGGGCATTTCCACTCTCACACCTGTAAGTTATTAATGACCTTTGAAGTGATTGTTGATGGAAGCACTTGTACATTTGAGCTGCTTCATATGTATACTTAGTGTGTTCAGAGAACTGCCTAGCTTCTGGAGCCCTGAAATATCTTCAAGCTGCATCAGAGATCAAACGGCAAAATCCATGACTTGGGAATATCACGTAGCCATGTGACATATGGAAGGATCCAGAGGATGGGAACCAATGCCTACATAACTACTCTGTATATTTTTAACTCTGAGAGATTTAGCATTGTTTCCATACCTTTTAAAATAGCAATCTCAGAAAATAATGTCCCAAAGTTTCAAGATAAAGTAGTAAGAGGTAAAGTTTTTATACATTTATTTTGGGTTCCTATTCTTAAAAGGTTAGAACATAAGTGCCTTATTTTCATTCAAGTTGTCATTGGATAGCTTGTACAGCATTTGTTTGTTTTAGGTTTTGAACTCCTGGGACAAGGACATTGCCTTTCCCTATTAAGAGCTGAGTCAACAGTTTTGTTTGCACTTAACAAATAGGGAATCACCCAAGTCTGACTTCTCTTTCCTGTGCCATGGAGTGAGCACATGAATGCATCCAGCAGCTGTAGTTACATTTTTGGAGAAAGCAGCAAAGTACCTAAGTCTGTGCTTTTATTTTATTTTTTTCACTATTATTTCTTAAAATTCTTTTTCATGCTTTTTTACAACCTGCTTTCCAACTAGAATAACATAGCAACTGTTGGCATGACATGGTATTAAGAAATAATCCTAAAGAATTCAGTGGAAAATTATAGAACATGATTTACTTCCCAAGTATAATTTCTACTTCCTCTTATTAGGCAAGTGTTTCAGGCGACTAGTTGGATTACAAAGTAAGAATTAAGGGGCACCTGGGTGGCTCAGTCGGTTGAGCATCTGACTTCGGCTCAGGTCATGATCTCACGGTTTGTGAGTTTGGGCCCCGCATCGGGCTATGTGCTGACAGCTCAGAGCCTGGAGCCTGCTTTCTATTCTGTATTTCCCTCTCTCTCTGCTCCTCCCCCCAACACGCTCTGTCTCTCTCTGCCTCTCAAAAATAAAGAAAACTAATTTAAGAAAATTAAAAAAAATTAAGAATTAAAAGTTAATCTAAATCCTTTGATCATTATTTACATATTTTTCTGTATTTGCTCAATTTCTACAAAATACACAAAATTGAAGAAGTAGATGACATAGTTTATGTAATGATTCTTTTATACTATTCTCTATAAATGGGAAGAGGAAATAAGGAAGGGGGGATAGGGGCACCAGCTGGCTCCATTGGCAGAGCATGTGACTTGATTTTGGGGTTGTGAGTTAGAGCCCCATGTTGAGCGTAGAGATTACTTAAAAAAATAAAATCTTGGGGCACTTGACTGGCTCAGTCGGTGGAGCATGTGACTCTTGATCTCAGAGTTGTGAATTCAAGACCCGCAGTGGTGTAGAGATTACTTAAAAATAAACTCTTAAAGTAAAAAAAAAAAAAAAATGAAAGGGGGAATAGGAAGATGGTCAGAGTAATTATTCTAATATCTAGGGTATCATCTGTTGTCACTGTCAGTGCCATTTCTTTATCTTTGAAATTCTAATTATTCTCTATGAAAAAATTAATATACAGCAACACCAAAGTTAATAAGGATAGTACAAGAAAATAAATTATAGGCCTATCTCATTCATAAATCCTAAGTAAATCTAAGCACACTGAATCTATTGATGAATAAAAATGATGAAATACATCATGACCGAATTGGATTCATTCCAGAATTGCAAGTTAGCTTAATGTTTGAAAATTGATTTTATTCCAGTTTATATATAGTTTGTATATATATATATATATATATATATATATATATATATATATATATAATGACCATATGATCATCTTAATAAATGCAGAAAAATAAAATGAGAACACTCTAAACAAGCTAGGAATATAAACGAACTCCCATAACCTGATAAGCCCACCTCCAAAAAATTCATGGCAAATATACCATTAACCCTTGAACAACATGGGGGTTTTCACCACACAGTTGAAATCCTGCATATAACTTTTGACTCCTTAAAAACTTAACTACTAATAGCTTACTGCTGACCAGGAGCCTTACCAATAATATAGTCGATTGACACATATTCTGTGTATTACATGTATTATATACTGTATTTTTATAATAAATAAACTAGAGAAAAGAAAATGTTATTAAGAAAGCCATAAGAGGGGCGCCTGGGTGGTTCAGTCGGTTAAGCATCCGACTTCGGCTCAGGTCATGATCTCGCAGTCCGTGAGTTCGAGCCCCGCGTCAGGGTCTGTGCTGACAGCTCGGAGCCTGGAGCCTGTTTCGGATTCTGTGTCTCCCTCTCTCTCTGACCCTCCCCCGTTCATGCTCTGTCTCTCCCTGTCTCAAAAATAAAAATAAACGTTTAAAAAAAAAAAGAAAGCCATAAGGAAGAAAGAATATATTTATAGTGCTGTACTATAAGAAAGCTGGATTAGGAATAAAAATCCGCATAAAAATGGACCCATATATTTCAAACCGGTGTTGTTCAAGGGTCAACTGTACTTAATTGTGAAATGTTAACATTTATTTTATATCAGGAAGAGTACAGAGATGCCCCAAACCATCATGTCTACTCAAATTGTTTCTTGAGGGTTAATCTCAAAGTAATGTGAAAAGAAAAAGAAGATATGAATTTGCAAAGAAAAAACTGACATTTTTATAGCTGATATGATTGTTGATGTAGAAAAGTTAAATAATCAACAGATGAACTATTACAATAAATAAGAATGTTTAGCAAGTTTGTTGGATACACAAGCACTATTAAAAACTCACTTACCTTAAGGGGCACCTGGGTGGCTCAGTCGGTCAAGCATCTGACTCTTGATCTCAGGTCAGGTCATGATCTAAAGGTTCATGGGACCGAGCCCTGTGTCAGGTTGCATGACCATGAAAAATCTGTTAGAAATATAATTTTTTCAAGGCTTTCTTTTTTTATTAAAAAGTTTTTAATGTTTGTTTATTTTTGAGTGAGAAAGAGAGACAGAGCATGAGTGGAGGAAGGACAGAGAGACACAGAGACACAGAATCTGAAGTAGGCTCCAGTTTCTGAGCTGTCAGCACAGAGCCCGACATGGGGCTTGAACTCATGAACTATGAGATCATGACCTAGGCTGAGATCCGACGCTTACTGACTGAGCCACCCATGTACCCCTTAAGGTTTTATTTTTAAGTAATCTCTGCACCCAACCTGGGGGTCAAACTCACAACCCTGAGATCAAGTCACATGCTCCACTGACTGAGCCAGCCAGGTGCCCCATTAGACATGTAGGTTTTTTTAGTTAAAAAAATTTTTTTTTAATGTTTATTTATTCTTGAGAGAGAGAGAGACAGAGTGAGTGGGGGAGGGGCAGAGAGAGGGAGACACAGAATCTGAAGCAGGCTCAGGCTCTGAGTTGTCAGCACAGAGCCCAACGCAGGGCTCAAACTCATGAACCGTGAGATAATGAGCTGAGCTGAAGTAAGGTGCTTAACTGACTAGCCACACAGGCACCACAGAAATATAGTTTTTTTTGATGTTTATTTATTTTTGAGAGAGAGAGAAAGAGAGTGAGTGCACAAGCGTGCATGTAACGGGGGTGGGGCAAAGAGAAAGGGGACAGAAGGTCCTAAGTGGGCTCCACATGCTGACAGCAAAGAACCTGATGTGGGGCTCAAACTTACGAACCGAGAGACATGACGTGAGCCGGTGTCAGATGCTCAACCAACTGAGCCACCTAGGCGCCCTGAAATACAGTTTTTAAAAATTCCATTCATTTGGGGCACTGGCTGGCTCAGTCGGTGGAGGATGTGACTCTTAATCTCAGGGTTGTGAGTTTGAGCACCATGTTGGGTGTAGAGATTACTTAAAAACAAAAATAAGGGGCGCCTGGGTGGCGCAGTCGGTTAAGCGTCCGACTTCAGCCAGGTCACGATCTCGCGGTCCGTGAGTTCGAGCCCCGCGTCAGGCTCTGGGCTGATGGCTCGGAGCTTGGAGCCTGTTTCCGATTCTGTGTCTCCCTCTCTCTCTGCCCCTCCCCCATTCATGCTCTGTCTCTCTCTGTCCCAAAAATAAATAAAACAAAAAAAAAAACAAAAAAAACAAAAAACAAAAAAACAAACAAACAAAAAAAAAAACAAAAATAAAATCTTAAAAAAATTCCATTTATTACAGTACCAAAAATTATGAAGTACTTTAGAAAAATGTAACAAAAAGTTTATTCAAGAGATCTTAGAAAATGCAGAGCCATTTTATGTACATGGGCAAGACTCAGTATGGTAAGAATACCAATTCTGCCCAAAGAGTCATTGGAATTCCAATGTCCCCCGCAGAATTTTTCTTTGAATTTAAGATGCTGAATCTTAAATTGATAGAATAATTGATATGAAAGAGCAAAGCTCCAAGAATATCCAAGACACTTCTAGTGAAAAATGGTAAGGTTGCTATAAGATCTTAAAATTTACTTTATAGGTATGTAATTGAGAGTGTTGAACTGACACAGGAATAGAGAAATAGACCGGTGGAACAGAAGAATCAGACCCCCCACATGTATGGACATATATGGACAGTAAAGACACTGCAGATCAGTGGATGGGAAAGATGGTTATTCAAAAAATGGTCCAACTACAATCCAATTAGAAGCAAAACAAAGTCAGTACCCTACCTCAAACCATAAACAAAAACTAATTCTCTGTAAATTAAAGATTTAAATATGAAGGAGATCAAGAGTCACATGGTCCTGGGACTGAGCCAGCCAGGTGCCCAAGGCTATATATATATATATATATATATATATATATATATATATATATATATTTAAGATGTGAGAACACAGGAGCTGGGGAGAGGGGCAGAGGGGAGGAGAGAGAGAGAGAGAGAGAGAGAGAGAGAGAGAGAGGGAGAGGGAGAGAATATCTGCTTGATGTTTAGCATGGAGCCCAATGTGGGACTTGATCCCAAGACCCTGGGATCATGACCTGAGCCCAAATCAAGACTTGGATGTTCAACTGACTGAGCCATCCAGGCGCCCCAAAGGTAGTCTTATAAAAGTTTTGTCTTGATCTGGGGTGCCTGGGTGGCTCAGTCAGGTGAGCATCCAAGTCTTGATTTCAGCTCAGGTCATGATCTCATGCTTGTGAAACCCAGCCCTGCATCTGTTGGGATCTGCGCTGGGTGTGGGGTCTGCTTAAGATTCTCTCTCTCCCTCTGCCCCACCCCTGCTCATGCATATACTCTCTTTCTAAAACAAAACAAAACAAAAACCCCAATAAATTAAACACAAAAGGACAGTGTCTTTATCATCTCAGGATAAGAAAGGATTCTGTTAAAAACAACAACAACAAAAATACGAAGCCAAAAATGAAAGATTAATCAATTGGATTACATCAAAATGAAAAAGTTCTGTTTAAAAAGACATCAAAAAGAGTGAGAATATAAACTACAGACTAGAGAATATAATTGCAACATATTTAATTGAAAAAGGATTAACATTCAGAATGTATGAAAAAGTTTTACAGATCAATATGAAAAGGAAAACCCAAGAGAAAAAAAAGCAGAAGATATGAATAGGCATTTCATAAAAGAGAAAGACAAACAACCCATAAATACATGCAAAGAGATCAAGTTCAGTAGTATCGAGGGAAATGCAAATTAAACCATAATAAGATACCATCCATATTTACCAGAACAGAACGGTTTTAAAGTTGGATAGTACCAAATGTTGACAAAGGTTATGGGGTTGTGGAGCAGCTGTTTCTCTCATACATAGCCGGTGGAAATGTAAATTGCAACAATCACCTTGAAAAACATTTTGGCATTGTGTAGTTGACGGTACCAGTTAGCAATAAAGTTGAACACTGGTGCGTACCACGAGTTCGGTTCCTAGGAATGTGTCCTAGAGAAGGCTCATGTATGTATTTATCAAGATACAAGTGCAGAAATGCTAACAGCAACAGTATTTAATAATGACAAAAACATAGGAGCCGCACAAATGTTTGTCAATAGTAGCTGGATAAATATATTGCGGTACTATAGTCATACACTGTCCTATTTTATGGCAATGAAAATTAATGAACATTAGCTATATTCATAGTATGAATGAATCAAAAAAAATGTAGTATTGAGGGGTGCCTGGGTGGCTTAGTTGGTAAGTGACCAGCTCTTGATTTTGGCTCAGGTCATGATCTCATGGTTCGTGAATTTGAGCCCTGCACTGGGCTCTGTGCCGACAGCACAAAGTCTGCCTGGGATTCTCTCTCTCTCCCTCTCTCTCTGCCTGTCCCCCTTCAATGAATAAACTTAAAAAAAATTTTTTTTAATGTAGTATTCAGCAAAAAAACAACAAAAAACAAAACAAAACAAAAAACAAGGCATAGAAAAAGTAAACATTCTATCATTCTCAGTCCGTTCAGGCTGCTGTAACAGAATCCCATAAACTGGGTGGCTTAAAAACAGTGGAAATTTATTGCTCACAGTTCTGGAGGCTGGAAGTCCAAGATCAGGGTGCCAGGATGATCAGGCGAAAGCTCTGTTTCAGGTTGCGTACTTCTTGTATCCTCACACAGCAGAAGGGTTTGGGGAGCTCTGTGAGGCCTCTTTTATAAGAGTACTAATCCCATTCATGAAGGCTCTATCCTCATGACCTAATCACCTCCCATATGCCCTCCTCCTAATGCCATCATGTTGGTGGTTAGGTTTCAACAAATGAATTTTGGGGGGACACAAACATTCATACCATAGCACATTCTATTTGTTTAAAATGTGAAAGACACATTTAAATTATATATCGTAAAGTTCTACATACATATATGAAAAAGACATGAAGAAGATTGAAAAATTACAAAAGTCAGGATGGTGATTGTCTAGGGTGGAGTCATGGGGGCATGATTGAGATCGTGCGGGCAGAGGCTTCTAAGATACTGATAGTGTTCTGTTTTATCAGCTATATCCTAGGTACACAGGTGTCCATGTAACTGTTTTTCAAACAGCGTGTTCACAATGTACACTTGCCCATTTGTGTGCTATTTTCTTTTTTTTTTTTTTTTTAATAAGTTAATGTTTACTTATTTATAAGCGAGCAGGGAAGGGACAGAGAGAGAGGGAGAGAGCAAGAATCCCAAGCAGCCTCTGTACTACCAGTGCAGAGCTGAATGTGGGGTTCAAACCCCAAACTGTGAGATCATGACCTGAGTTGAAGTCACACACTTAACTGAATGGGCCACCCAGGTGCCCCTTTGTGCTATTTTCATATAAAAATAATTAAAAAGAAGAGGTATTTGTTAAACAATCAGATATATGTCTCTTGGTCCCTGTTTTTAATTTTTATTTATTTTGAGAGAGAGAGAGAGGGAGAGAGAATCCCAAGTAGGTTCTGTGCTGTCAGTGAGGAGCTTGACTTGAGGCTCAATCCCACAAACAGTGAGATCATGACCTGAGCCAAAATCAAGAGTCTGAAACTTAACCGACTGAGCCACCCAGCTGCCCCTTGGTCCCTTTATCTTTAGCAAGGATATAAATGAGTCATGTTCTTGGAGATTTAAAAGACAGCAGATTATTATTCATTTATTTATGTATTTATTTACTTATTTATTTATATATATTTTTAATACTTTATTATTTATTTTAAGTTTATTTATTTAGAGAGAGACAAAGCTTGCAAGCAAGGGAAGGGCAGAAAGAGAGGGGGACAGAGGATCCCAAGTGAGCTCTTGTGCTGACAGCAGAGAGCCTGATGTCGGGATTGAACTCATGAATATGAGATCATGACCAGAGCCGAAGTCTTATGCCTAACCGACTGGGCCACCCAGGCACCCCAACACTTCATTTTGAAGTAATCTGTACACCCAACATGGGGCTGTCTCAAACTTACAACCCAGAGACCAGAGTCACACGCTCCACAGACTTAACCAGGCATCCCTTAGAGAAGATTTTAATATAAAAAGCCTAGTATTTACTTGGAAATAATTTCAAAGTCACAAAAAAGTTTCAAGAATGGGGCAAAAAGTACCTGTTTAGCTTCCATACAGCTTCACTTACTGTTAACATTTTATCTTACTTGCTTTTTTTGTTGGAGTTTTATCCTTCTTTCTCTCTTTATTTTTTTCTAAATTATTTAAGAATAAGCCGCATATGTTACACTTGTCTCCAGATACTTTATTGTATGTTTCCTAAGAAAAAGGACATTGTGTTATGTAACCACAGTACAGTTATCCGCTGCGGGAACTGTTAACCGTGAAACAGTTCCTTTGAAGAACTTAAGTTTACATTCCAGTCGGTCAGCTGAATGGCGTCCTTCCAGCTTTTGTTTTCCTCCTCTAGGTGTTGCAGTGTACCTGCTACATTCGGCTGTTCTCTGTAGTCTCTTTCATCTGGAACAGTTATGGAGCCTTTCTTTGTCTTTTAGAACAATGGCAGTTTTGTAGAATACTGAAAAAAAAATTTTTAAAGGAACAATTCTTATTTTTACTTTGTTTGCTATTTTCTCATGATTATATTCAGTTTATGACACCGGTCAAAATGTTACATAAATGATGTATTTTTCTCAGAGCATCGCATCTTGGGGTGCATAATATCTATCTGCCTGTTATTGACTATACTAATTTTGATACTTTGTCCAAGGTGTTGCAATTTCTCCACTATAAGGGAGAGGAATTTTTTTAAAGGATTCCTTTGGAGACAGCTGTTGTTGGGTTTGAACCTTGCTCCCCTCCCAAAGAGAAGTAGATATGTGATTTCCTCCTCACCTCGAGTCAAAAGAGAGAGGCTTCAGCTTGCAAAGCCTAAAGTACGTCCTTTGAATTTATCAGGTCACCGTTTGCTGATGTCTGACTCCTTTTCGGGAAATCTAGAGATCAAGAGAAGAGCTGGCTTGCTGCTTGGAAGTAGAGCAGGGGAGAGTATCTAGTAAATTGGAATCAGCCTGTTCTTCCAGAGTTTGTTAGGCAATCAGCGCATGAGTGTTTCCCATGAACCAGATGTGAAAGAGAGCCTCCTTGGGGTCATCGCATAATCTGGCTCAAAGGCCACGTAAACAAGGAGAAGCTGGAGGAGTCCCATGGAATTCCTAGTGTTTGGGAGTATAGAGCGTATCCTTTCAGGTCGAGGGAACGGCAGCCGAGAGATCAACAGTGATTTGTAGGGGGCATCTCCTACAAACCCTTGAAGAGCCCTGGAAGAGAAAGTTGGCTTTAAATATCTGCAAGCAGAGAAAACATGCAACCGTCCTATGAACTTACCTGTAAAAGTAAGAACATGTCTTTCCTCCTCTGGGTGGAGGGCAGTGGGTCAGAAAGGTAGAGTAGTAAAATCGCAGTAAGGAACAGTAGAAGCTTGGAGAGGGGAAAGAGGGCCCTGCTCCCCTCTGCCACTGACAGGAGTTAACCCACCGCAGAGCCCATCTGGAGGACAGGACAAGAGCTAGCATTAAATTAACTTTGAAGCTTTTGTTATTTTATGGGATCAAACATTTCTGTTTAAAATGGAATTGAGACTGTATTTATGATTTAAAGTAACTAACCTTTAATTATGTAAGAATGGTTTAAAAAGTATGTGACTGCTTTAGTCAGGGAAAAGCCATATCTGAGTGAATGGTATTTAGTTATTTGAAAAAATCTATTCATTTTTGAATAGGTAGTATATTACATGATTTAAATACAAATGGTATGGGGCGCCTGGGTGGCTCAGTTGGTTAAGCGTCCAACTTCGGCTCAGGTCACGATCTTGCGGTCCGCGAGTTCGAGCCCCGTGTCGGGCTCTGGGCTGATCGCTCGGAGCCTGGAGCCTGCTTCCGATTCTGTGTCTCCCTCTCTCTCTGCCCCTCCCCCGTTCATGTCTGTCTCTCTCTGTCTCAAAAGTAAATAAACGTTAAAAAAAAAAAAATTAAAAAAAAAATACAAATGGTATGAAAAGTGTACACAGAGAAGTTTCACATCTGTCCTTATCTACCTAATTACCGTTGTCTTACAGGTAAACATTTTAATATGTTTACTGTTATGGTATTTGTTTATGAAAACGTAAGCAGATATGATGTTATGCCCCTATTTTACACAAAAGGTAGCATACCTTTCTCTTTTTTTTTAATTTTCATGTTTATTTTATTTTTGAGAGAGAGAGAGAGACAAAGTATGAGCGGGGAGGGGCAGAGAGAGAGGGAGACACAGAATCCAAAGCAGGCTCCAGGCTCTGAGCTGTCAGCACAGAGCCTGGCGTGGGGCTTGAACCCACAGACTGGGAGATCATGACCTGAGCTGAAGTCAGACACTTAACTGAGTCACCCAGGAGCCCCAGGTAGCATACCTTCAAAACTTTTCTTTCTTTAAAAAAAAAAAAACGTTGTTGGGGCGCCTGGGTGGCGCAGTCGGTTAAGCGTCCGACTTCAGCCAGGTCACGATCTCGCGGTCTGTGAGTTCGAGCCCCGCGTCAGGCTCTGGGCTGATGGCTCGGAGCCTGGAGCCTGTTTCCAATTCTGTGTGTCTCCCTCTCTCTCTGCCCCTCCCCCGTTCATGCTCTGTCTCTCTCTGTCCCAAAAATAAATAAAAAAATGTTGAAAAAAAAAAAAAAACAAACAAAAACGTTGTAAAATAGAGGTGCCTGGCTGCATCAGTCAGTGGAGCATGTGACTCTTGATCTCAGAGTTGTGAGGTTAAGCCCCATGTTGGGTATAGAGATTACTTAAAATAAAATCTTAAAAAAAAATTGTGGTAAAATAAACATAAGATAAAATTTACCCTTTTATTTTTTTAATGTTTATTCATTTTTGAGAGAGAGAGAGAGAGATTGCACACGCATGCGTGCACACACTGGGGGAGGGGCAGAGAGTGGGGAACAGAGGATCCAAAAAGGGCTCTGCACTGTCAGTACAGAGCCTGATGTGGGGCTCAATCCCAGGAACCATGAGATCATGACCTGAGCCGAGACTCTGAATCTCAACTGACAGCCCCCCACCCCCAAGCGGCCCCCCACCCCCAGCTTTTTTTTTTTTTACAGTGGCTTCACCATTTTACATTGTCACCAGCAGTGCTGGAAGATTTCAGTTTCTGTGTCCAATACTTGTTATTTTCTGTTTGTTTGTTTTTGATAATCAGTCATCCTAATGGTGTGAAATGTATCTCATTGTGGCTTTGATTTGCATTTCTCTAATGACTATTGATGTTAAGCATCTTTTCATGTCCCTATTGGGCATTTGTACATCTTTTTTTTTTTTATTGTGATAAAATATACATAACATTTTACCATTTTGACCATTTTCTTTCTTTCTTTTTTTTTAGGTAGGCTTCACACCCAGTGTAGAGTCCAACATGGGGCTTGAACTCATGGCCCTGAGTTCAAGACCTGAGCTGAGATATGAGTCACATTCTTGGGGTGCTTGAGTGGCTCAGTCGGTTAAGCAAACTTTGGCTTAGGTCATGATCTCACACTCTGTGAGTTCGAGCCCCGCGTCGGGCTCTGTGCTGACAGCTCAGAGCCTGGAGCCTGCTTCGGATTCTGTGTCTCCCTCTCTGTCTTTCTGCCTCTCCCCTGCTTGTGCTCTCTCTCTCTCTCTCTCTCTCAAAGATAAATAAACTTAAAAATAAAAAGTCTGTTGAGGAAGTGGAAAGAGCCAAAAATTTGGAGAAAATATGTATAAAACATTGATATAATGAAAGATTTCTATGATGAATATGTTAGTTCTGTTATGTATTCACTTATTTGACACTTTTATCATTACTAGCATCCTTCTTTATCTCCATTAGTATTTTTTGGCTTAAAATCTACTTGTTATGAGGGCACCTAGGTGGCTCAGTTGGTTAAGCATCTGACTTTGACTCGGGTCATGATCTTGAGGTTTGTGGGTTTGAGCCCTGCATCAGGGTCTGTGCTGACAATGTGGAGCCTGCTTGTGATTCATTCTCTGTCTCTCTCTGTCTCTGTCTCTCTCTCTCTCTGCCCCTCCCCCACACATGCTCTTTTTTTCTCTCTCTCAGAATAAATAAGTAAACTTAAAAAAAATAATCTACTTGTTAGGGCACCTGGGTGGCTCAGTCGGTTAAGCGTTCGACCTCGGCTCAGGTCATGATCTCATGGTTCATGAGTTCGAGCCCCACGTTGGACTCTGTGCTGACAGCTCAGAGCCTGGAGCCTGCTTTGGATTCTGTGTCTCCCTCTCTCTCTCCCCTTACCCTGCTTGCACTCTGTCTCTCTCAAAACTAAATAAATGTTTAAAAAATTAAAAAAAAAATCTGCTTGTTATGTCTCAAAATAAAAAAGAGGAAAAAATGTGTACTTTTTTTTTCTTATCTGGCTGATCCATAACATGATCAGAAATCAATTTTGTCATCATAGAAAGACATGCTGTAAGAGTGAAGAAGAAAGAGTATACCTAGTTCTGTAGATAAAAGCTTATTGTATGTTGCCTAATATAACATCTAAGATATACTCAATTATATTTGTTCATGGATCCTCAGAAACAGAGAGGCTTAGCTTTTTAAAAACCTTTCAATGAATAGTTTATAAATCTTATTTTTAAACTATAAACTATTTCATATATATATGTGTGTGTATATATATATATATATATATATATATATATATATATTTTTTTTTTTTTTTTTTTTTTTTTTTTTTTTTAAGATACTATTTTTAAGTAATCTTTACTCCCAACATGGGGCTTGAAACCACAACCCTGGGATCAAGAGTTACAGTCTCCACCTACTGAGCCGACCAGGTGCCCCTTTTATATATTTTTATTTGATTTGAAAACAATTAAAGTCACTTTCATGATTTTAAAGAAACTCTACTTGTCAGTTATTAATATACTACTATACCAGCTTTACTCTAGCTAATGTTTGCATGCTTATCCTTTTTCATACTTTTACTTTCAGCGTTTATATGTTCTATAAACTGAGCAACATGTACATAGCATATGGCATATTTTTATCCAGTCTGAAACGTGTCTTTAAATTGGCCTATGCAGTCCTTTTACATATAACATAGTTACTATTATAATTGGGTTTAATATTGCTTGTCTGGCTATTAGTTTTCTGTTGGTCTCTGTTTTTTTGTTCCTCTATTCCTGCTTTCTTGCCTTCCTTTATATTAACGAAATATTTATGTTAATCCATTTTTCTCCTCTATTCTCTTTTCATTCATGACTTTTTATAATTCTCTTAGTGGTCACACTAGAAATTACAATATACATCCTTGACTTATACTCTACTTAAGTTAGTACTTTGAAGAATACAAGAATCTTATCACAGTCAAGCTTCATTTACCACTTCCAGCTTTTTGTACTGTTATCATTTATTTTACATCTTCATACATTTTAAGCTCCACAAGATTTTATTGTTTTAAGCAATCAAAACTTATTTATAGTTACTTGTATCATGAACCTTAACATAGTTAAAGTATATTTATGTTTCGAGAGAGATTGAGAGCGTGTGTGCGTGATCACGTGAGTGGGGGGGGGGAGGGCAAAGAGAGAGAGGGAGATTCCCAAGCTGGCTCTTGCTGTCAGTGCAGAGCCTGAAGCAGGTCTTGATCCCATGAACTGTGAGATCATGGCTGAGCTGAAATCAAGAGTGTGATGCTTAACTGACTGAGCCACCCAGGTGCCCCTGTAGTCTGTTTAAATTTAGCAATATGTTTTACATCTTTATCTGTTAGCAATTTTGTTCTTTCATCTGAGATTTTTCTTTCAGCCTGAAGAATTCTCTTCAGTGTTTCTTAAAAATCAATCTGCATATGATGTATTCCTTCAGATTTTGTTTTTTTGAAAACATTAAAAATTCTTCTGGGGGGCACTTGGGTGGCTCAGTCAGTTAAACATCTGACTCTTGATTTCAGCTCAGGTCATGATCTTACAGGTCATGAGTCCAAGCCCTACATCAGGCTGTGTGCTGACAGCATGGAGCCTGCTTGGGATTCTCTCTCCCCTTCTCTCTCTGCTCCTCCCCTGCTTACTCTCTCTCTCTCAAAATAAATAAATAAACATTAAAATAAAACAAAATGCACAGCTTAAAAAATTTTTCTTTTAATTCTGGTAAAGAACACACAACATTAAATTTCCCATTTCTACTGTATTCAAGTACACAGTTCAATAGTGTTAAGTATGTTCACGTTGTTATGTGATCTCCAGAACTGAAACTGTATGCCCATTAAACAACTCCCCATTTCCCCCCACCCCCATCCTTCGTACAGTATTTGTCCTTTTTGTGACTGGCTTATTTCACTTAGAATAATGTCCCATGTTGGGGCACCTGGGTGGCTCAGTCGGTTGAGCGTCTGTCTGACTTACACTCAGGTCATGATCTCATGGTTTGTGAGTTTGAGCTCCACATCGGGCTCTGCTGACAGCTCAGAGCCTGGAGCCTGCTCTGCCCCTCCCCTGCTCATGCCCTGTCTGTCTCTCTCTCTCTCTCAAAAATAAATAAAACCTTAAAAAAGAAAGAATAATGTCCCATGTAGCTTGAGGCAGAATTTCCTTTTTAAGACTGAATAATATACCATGTGTATATATCACATTTTGTTTATATATCCATCCATTTGTGGACATTTGGGTTACTTCCACAGCTACTGTGTCAAATGCTGCTGTGAACATGTGTAAAAATATCTCCTTGAGACTCTTAAATATAGAGAACAAACTGAGAGTGGATGGGGAAGTGGGGGAGAGGGGAAAATGAGTGATGGGCATTGAGGAGGGCACTTGTTGGGATGAGCCCTGGGTGTTGTATGTAAGCCAATTTGACAATAAATTGTATTCATTAAACAAAAACAAAATGTATTAAACATATCCATTCTTTAACCAAAACAAAATATCTTTTTGAGATTTTGCTTTCAGTTCTTTTGGGTATATATCAAGAAGTGGGGTTGCTGGGTCATATGGTGATTCTATTTTTAATTTTTTGAGGAACTGTCATACTGTTTTCCATAATGACTACACAATTTTACATTCCTACCAACAGCACACAAGGGTTCCAACTTCTCCTCATACTTGACAGTACTTATTTTCTGTGTTGTTTTGTTTTGTTTTGGTAATAACCATTCTAATGGCTGTGGGATTGTCTCATTAGTTTTAGTTTGCATTTCTCTAATGATTAGTGATACTGAACACCTCTTCATATGCGTGTTTGGTAATTTGAACATTATCTTTGGAGAAGACAAACTGTTAGAAAGAACTATTAGAAGTATTCAAGTTCTTTGCCCACTTTTGAATTGGGTTATTTTTTGTTTTTGTTGAGTTTTAGGAATTCTTTACATATTCTAGGTATTAACCCCTTATCGATATACAATTGGCAAATATTTTCTCCCATTCTATAGGCGCCTTTTCACTCTACTGATTGCATCCTTTGATGCACAGAAGTTTTTAAGTTTGACTTAGTCCAGTTTTTCTGGTTTTGCTTTTGATGTTGTGCCCTTTGTGTTGTAAACAAGAAATCAGGTCAAATCCAGTGTCACAAATCATTTTTTGTATTTTTTTTTTCCTTAGGAGTATTATAGTTTTTTTTCCCCTAGGAGTTTTATAGTTTTGGATCTTGAATTTAGGTTTTTAGTCCATTTGAGTTGAAAACATCTTTATTTTGCCTTCGTTTTTGCTGATATAGAAGTCTGTTGTTTCTTTCAGCACTTTAAAAATGTTACTTCATTGTCTTCTGACTTCCATAATTTTTTTTGAAAAGTTACCTTTCAAACTTATTGTTGCCCCTTTTAATCTTTCTAAGATTTTCCCCTTTATATTTGTTTTTCTTCAGTTTGACTATCATATACCTAGATGTGGTTTTCTCTGTATCTCATTTGAGATTCATAGAGCACCTTGAATGTGTGGTTTAATAACTTTCATCAGGGATGAAATTTGGGAAATTTTGTCTACTATTTCTTCACGTATTGCTTCTCTTCATTTTTTTCTCTCCTCCGCTTCTTTGACACCAATTACATGGATATTAAACCTTTCTATCATGTTCTTTAAATCTCTTATACTCTTTCTTGTGTTCTTTTTTACTCTCTGTGCTTTAATTTAATACACTGAAATGTTCTTTAATTGATTAATCATCTCCTCTGTTTTGTTTAATCTGATATCAAACCCATCAGTTGAATTACTAAATTCAGGTATAATCACTTTCTGTTATAGAATTTCTAATTGGCTTTAAAAAATATATGCAGGTTCTTAGGAAACAACAGGTGTTGGTGAGGATGTGGAGGAAAGGAACTTTTGTGCACTGTTGAGAATGCAAACTGGTTCAGCCACTGTGGAAAACACTGTGGAAAAGTGTTCCTCAAAAAATGAAAAGCAGAACTACCTTATGATCCAGTAATCATACCACTGAATATTTACCCAAAGAATACAAGAACACTAATTCAAAAGGATATATGCACCCCTATGTTTATTGCAACATTATTTATAATACCCAAATTATGGAAGCTGCCCAAGTGTCCACTGAAAGATAGATAAAGAAGATGTGATATATATACACAATGGAATATTATTCAGCCATAAAAAAGAATGAAGTCTCGCTATTTGCAACAATATGGATGGAGCTAGAGAGTATAATGCTAAGCAAATTAAGTCAGAGAAGACAAATAGCATATGATATTATTCATGTGGAATTGAAGAAACAAGCAAACAAACAAAGGGGGGAAAAAGAGACAACCCAAAAAATAGATACTTAACTATGAAGAACAAACTGGTGGTTACCAGAGGGGAGTTGAGTTGGGGGATGGGTGAAATAGGTGATGGGATAAGGGTACACTCACCAGGATGAACAGCGAGGAATGTATAGAATTGTTGAATCACTGTATTAATATAACACTGGATGTTAACTGTATTGGAATTAAAATAAAAAACTTAATAAAAATATATGTAGATTCTTGCTCTTTGGTGAAATTCTTCATCTTTTCTTCTCCTGGATATAAATCATAGATGTTTTAGTCCTTGTTTGATTACATTCCAAAATCAAATTCACCGGGTAGCTCCTTTTTTCTATTACCTGGGTTTCTTCTCTTGTTTTTTGATAAGTTGATCCTTTTCTTTTAGCATGTGTTGATGAATCAGGACATCGTGGATAACAAATTGTACTTATTCTACCTGACAGATAGAACAGCAGTAAATCAGCTTGATTCTAATGTGCTTCCCCTCTCTAATTGTTCATAAACTTTAAGTCCTGCTTGTGTTTATTGCTTTGCAGTAGTTTCATATGGTTTGTCTTAGGTTGAATTCTTCCAGAGGTAGACCCTGAAGCAAGGATTTGGATAAAATGATTAATTAAGAAAGTGCTTTTTGGATAAACCATTAATGGAGTAGAAGAGGGGCGCTTGGGTGGCTCAATTGGTTAAGCGTCTGACTTCAGCTTAGGTCATGATCTCACCATTCGCGAGTTCTTGCCCCACGTCGGGCCCTGTGCTGACAGCTCAGGGCCTGGTGCCTGCTTTGGATTCTGTGTCTCTCTGTCTCTCTGCCCCTCCCCTGCTCACACTCTGTCCCTCTCTCTCTCTCAAAAATAAATAAACATTAAGAAAATTTTTCTTAAAAATTTTTTAATGCTTATTTGTTTTTGAGAGAGAGAGAGAATGAGCATTAAAACTGGGGTGGGGGGGGAGGTCAGCACAGAGCCTGACGCAGGGCTCGAACCCACAAACTGTGAGATCGTGACCTGAGCCGAAGTCGGTTGCTTAACCGACTGAGCCACCCAGGCACCCCAAGAAAACTTTCTTGAATTTGAAAAAGAAATGGAGTAGAAGAAACAGGATATGGAAAAAGAAGGCAAGGGAGGGTACCACGTAGGTAAAGACTCAGGCTCAGATTCATCTCCAGAACACTCCGGAACATCAGTCACCACCTTAGAACTTGTCTCACCCCAAGGGAAAGGAATTGGCTGTGGTCCATCCAGGGAATGCCATACTTTCAAGCATTTCTGGCTCTCCTTATAGCAAAGCAACTCCAGGGCCCATGTATGTTCCCCTAAAACACAGTTCCTCAAGTTTTTGCTCACGATAACACCCTTAGTTAAACTTCTTCATTTAAGAAACTAAACTGCTTCAGCAGTTTTTCCCCTAATCACTTTCTGTGAAATTTTATTGCTGTAACTATACCATATGTCTGGTTATGTACTATATTTATATCCGTATTTGCTTTTTTAAAAAATGTTTATTTATTTATTTTGAGAGAAAAAGAGGGAGACAATCCCAAGTAGGCTCCAAGCTGTCAGCACAGAGTCTGAAGTGGGGCTCAGTCTCACAACCATGAGATCATGACCTGAGGTGAAATCAAGGGTCGGCTGCTTAACCGACTGAGCCACTTGGGCACCCCTTTTTATCTGTACTTTATACATAAAAAGAGTACAATTATTTTTCTCCCCAAGGACCAATTATTGCCCACAGTGAGAATGCATCCTCTAAAGCTTGCAGGGATGAATTGTTAACAACAAAGTGTTTAGTTGCTGGCCATTGAGTGCATAGGACTGGGAAAAGGGATCCCTAGGGATATGGATGGGTCACCAACAGTTTTGCCACACAGTTGTTTTAAATATTTGTGTAGTTTATGGTTGTTATTTTGTGGGAGGGTTAGTCCAATACAAGCTATTTGGTCATGGCCGGAGCCAGAAGGCCCTCCTTTCTCTTTATTTCTAATAGTAGAATGAAAAGTATTTCATAAGCATCAGCAAGCAAGTAAGGGAGGTACAATCTTCTTTTTTACTTTGCATTCTCAATATGTCAAAAATTATTGTGGCTAAGCACTTCTTTTAATCTCTTAAGGGAGCCTGAGTTATGAAGGGCAATAATTATGCATTTGCTTATTTGAAGGGGAGCACTAGCTGAAATGTTAGCAGACTAATGTTTGGTGGTGGAGGAACGTGACTCAGCGTCACTGCTTCTCTGAAGCTTTATCATTGAGACCTACAATTTTAATGGTTAAGAATTCTAATTTTACCCCTCACTGGTTGTGTGACTTGGGCACAGTAATGGATTTGAGTTAATGACTAAAGGAAGGTCACTCAGTGGATTTTATTTCTATATTAAACAAAGGACTATATCCAGTCAGAATGTGGCCCTGATTGGTATATCCTGTCTAGCTTTTTAAATTAAAAAAAATGTTTTTTAATGTTTTTATTTATTTTTGAAGGAGAGAGAGAGAGCATAAGTGGGGGAGGAGCAGAGAGGGAGGGAGACACAGAATCCGAAGCAGGCTCCAGGCTCTTAGCTGTCAGCACAGAGCCTGATGCGGGCTCGAGCCCATGAACTGTGAGATCATGACCTGAGCCGAAGTCGGATGCTCAACTGACTGAGCCACCCAGGCGCCCCTTAAATTAAAAAAAAAAAACTTTTTTTATTTTGTCCAACTTTTATATTGTATTGGTGAGAGAGTGTATGTATCTTGTTTTGCAATGGGACAAGGCACAGTGTGTTCATTGGCAATGTATACAATTGTTCCTCAATGCCTTGAGGAACAAAGTTGTTGTATAGTATGTGTATGTATGTTCTAGTTAGACAAATTAGTCAAATATAGTATGTCAAACTGCTGCAGTGCTATTGATATACAAGAGTAGGCTTTGTGTACTTAGCACTGCTTGAGGCATTTCAGTGTGGAGTAGCATATCTATGTATATGTTATGTATGTGCAGCAATCAGTTTGCCTACTTGTTAGATACTTTGGTGAGATTCATTCAGGAGGCCAAAAGTACTGGTTAAATTTATTTTCTTTCAGTATCTGGTTTTTGGTTATGTGCACTCTTGTTTTTATTAACAAAAAATTGAGTATATCATTAGGAAGAGAGAGAACCCAAACTGTATCCAGTGATTAGTAGTAAAGAGTATCCACTGAAACTGGATATGCAAATAAACTTTCTTAGACTGTGCAACTAAATGTTATTCATTTATTCATTTTAATTTGAATTTTGCAAATAAAAGTATCTTTTAAGAAGTATGGCATTCATCCAGAGGACTTAAAAAAAATAAGTGTACTGTTTGATTTTAACAAAGTAAACACACCTATGTAACCAATGCCCAGATCAAAAAGAGGATATTTTCAGAACAGCAGAACCTCCTCCTTGGCTCCCTCTCAGTTACTGTTACCCCAAGGGTAACCACTACCCTGACTTCTTTCTTAATTTTTTTTTAATGCTTATTTATTTTTGAGAGAGACAGAGCATGAACGGGGGAGGGGCAGAGAGAGAGGGAAACACAGAATCTGAAGCAGGCTCCGGACTCTGAGCTGTCAGCGCAGAGCCCAACACGGGGTTTGAACTCATAAACCATGAGATCATGACCTGAGCTGAAGTCAGCTGCTTAACTGACTGAGCCACCCAGGCACCTTTGACTTCTAACATCATAGAATTGTTTTGCCTGGTTTAATATAAATGGTATCACATTGTATGCTCACTTTGTGTCTGGCTTCTTTTGTTCAGCTCAATGTTTGTGAGATTTGTTGCCTATTGTGTATAGCAATAGTTCATTCATGCTCCATGAAAACCTTAAACATACACAAAAGCATACATAATAGTATGGTGAACCCTCATTTCCTAATCAGCTTCAACAGTTATCAACTCATGGTCAATCTTGTTTCAGTTTTCCTCCCACCTGCCGTCCTCAACTCCAGATTATTATGAAGTAAAACATATATGTGTGTGTGTGTGTGTGTGTGTGTGTGTGTACATATACATATATATATGTACACACACATACATATTTGTATTTATTTTTTAAAATTTGTTTTTACATTTTACTTATTTTTGAGAGAGAGAGAAAGAGAGAGACAGAGACAGAGCACAAGTGGGGGAGGGACAGAGAGAGAGGGAGACACAGAATCCGAAGCAGGCTTCAAATTCTGAGCTGTCAGCACAGAACCTGATGCGGGGCTCAAACTCACAAACTGTGAGAGCATGACCTGAGCCGAAGTTGGATGTTTAACCGACTGAGCCATCCAGGCGCCCCACATGTATATATATTTTAATGTTTATTTATTTTGAGAGAGAGTGTGTGTGTGTGCATGTGAGTAGGGGAGGGGATAGAGAAAGGAAGAGAGAGAACCCAAACAGGCTCTGTGCTGTCAATGCAGAGTCTGATGCAGGACTCAGTCTCACGACCCTGGGGTCATGACCTGAGCCAAAATCAAGAGTCGAACGCTTAACCAAACTGAGCCACCCAGGCACCCCAAAAGAATGGCTTCTTAATGCCCTTTGAAAATCACACACTGGAGTCTGTGTTTAAGGGACTCTGAGGCAGAGCTGAGAGATAGAAATGTTTCTGGGGCAGAAAACAGGAAGTTTGTGGTGGGTCCCAAAAGGAAAAAGAGTGAATGTACTCTAAGCCCCAAAGGAAGCAAGGCAGGAGGCAGCTACAGGAAAGGTGGCACCAGCCACTTGGTCACAGGGAGAATGTGATTGGAGGATGCACAGAGAAGCCAAATAGTTGAGGGGGGTTGCGACTCCAGAGTGGACCGCAAAATAACACTTAATGGCAGAGGCACCTTTGGTCAGGATGAAGACAGTGAGAGCCCACAGGAATCCCTGAGGCAGGGAACCTCCAGGGGCCGTGGAGATTCCCAGGTCCCTCCTGCTTCTCCAAGGGTGCCCAGCTCCCACTGGGCACCCAGCAGGGATGGAGAGAACAGCAGTCCTGAAGTGTCAGATCCCAGAAAGATTGGCTTCACTTTTTATTTGGACTTTTTTTCGCCTTTGTCCCTGTGTTCCTGTACTAGTCAATTTGGATTCTATTCCCTATGGTTTTATCTTAGTGTGAGCCTTTATTCTGTCCTACTATTGATTTTAGCCATTTCATTTTCTCAAGTCCTTCTTGCTTCTATCTATGCCTTCCCTCACAAATGATGGTATTATGTGGATCTTGTGGCTTCTCATGTTTTTTTTTTTCCTATCCACTTCTATTTTGGCATTTTGGCAATGTATGTCACTATGTGATAAATGTCATAAAAGAGATCTTATCAGAGTGAAGAGGAAGTAACAATTATGGCTAGAGAAATCTAGTACGATTTTACAGGGTAGGTAACATCTGAGACGGGTCTTGAAGAATAGACAGTAATTCAGTAGATGTGCTAAATAACTTATACAAAAAACAATCCAGTGAAGAAATGGGTAAAAGACATGAACAGACACTTTTCCAAAGAAGACATCCAGATGGCTAACAGACACGTGAAAAGATACTCAACATCACTCATCATCAGGGAAATACAAATCAAAACGAGATACCACCTGATACCTGTCAGAATGGCTAAAATTAATAACTCAGGAAACAACAGATGTTGGTGAGGATGTGGAGAATGGGGAGCCCTTTTGCACTGCTGGTGGGAATGCAAACTGGTGCAGCCACTCTGGAAAACAGTATGGAGGTTCCTCAAAAAATTTAAAAAGAGCTACCCTATGACCCAGCAATTGCATCACTAGGTATGTATCCAAAGAATACAAAAATGCTGATTTGAAGGTGCACATGCAACCCAATGTTTATGGTGGCACTATCAACAATAGCCAAAGTATAGAAAGAGCCCAAATGTCTATCAACTGACTAATGGATAAAGAAGATGTGAGACACACACACACACACACACACACACACACACACACACACACACGTCATACAGTGGAATATACTTGGCGATCAAAAAGAATGAAATCTTGCAATTTGCAATGATGTGGTTGGAACTAGAGTGTATTATGCTAAGCGAAATAAGTCAGAGAAAGACAAATATCACATGATTTCACTCATGTGGAATTTAAAAAACAAACAGATGAACATAGGGGAAGGGAAGGAAAAATAAGATAACAGAGCGGGAGGCAAACCATAAGAGAACAAACTAAGGTTGCTGGAGGAGAGGTGGGTGGGAGGATGGGCTAAGTGGGCATTAAGGAAGGCACTTGTTGGGTTGAGCACTAGGTGTTATATGTAAGTGATGAATCACTAAATCCTACTCCTGAAACCAATGCCACACTGTATGTTAACTAACTTGAATTTACTTTAAAAAAATTTTTTTTTAACGTTTATTTATTTTTGAGACAGAGAGAGACAGAGCATGAACAGGGGAGGATCAGAGAGAGAGGGAGACACAGAATCTGAAACAGGCTCCAGGCTCTGAGCGGTCAGCACAGAGCCCGACGCGGGGCTCGAACTCACGGACCGTGAGATCATGACCTGAGCCGAAGTCGGACACTTAACCGACTGAGCCACCCAGGCGCCCCTTGAATTTACGTTTTTAAGTTTATTTATTTAGGGGCACCTGGGTGGCTCAGTCGGTTACGTGTCTGACTTTGGCTCAGGTCATGATGTCACGGTTTGTGAATTCGAGCCCTGCATCAGGCTCTCTGCTATCAGCGCAGAGCCCGCTTCAGATCCTCTGTCCCCCTCCCTCTCTACCCCTTCCCTGCTCACTTGTGCACGCTCTCTCTCTCTCAAAGAGAGCATGCATGCAAGCATGCGTAAGTAGGGGAGGGCAGAGAGAGAGAATCCCAAGCAGACTCAGGCTGTGAACACAGAGTCTGACTCTGGGCTCGAACTCACAAACTGTCAGATCATGACCTGAGTTGAAATCAAGAGCCAGATGCTTAACTGACTGAGCCATCCAGGTGCCCCAACCAATTTGAATTTAAATAAAAAAATAATAAGTCAGTGATCAACAATTTCAAATTATATATACAGGTTAAGCTGAAAGTACTCTAAAGCAAAGCATTGGATTTAGCAGTTAGGAGGTCACTAAGGATTCTCAGTGATTTCATTTGCTTCATTTTCCTTCAGATACTTAGAGATTGTTACAATTTAAAAAAAAAATTATTTATTTATTTTGAGAGAGAGAGGGAGAGAGAGAGCATGTGGGGGGAGGGGCAGAGAAAGAGGCGGGAGAGAATCCCAAGCAGGCTGTGTGCTGTCAGTGCAGAGCCTGATGCAGGGCTCCATCTCACAAACCATGAGATCATGACCTGAGTTGAAATCAACAGTCGGATGCTTAACCATCTGAACCACCCAGGATCCCCAAGGTGCTAAAATTTAATCCTGTTTTAGGGGCACCTGGGTGGTTCAGTAGGTTAAGTGTCCAACTTTGGCTCAGGTCATGATTTCATCATAGTTCCTGAATTGGAACCCTGTGTCAGGCTGTCTGCTATCAATGCAGAGCCTGCTTGAAATTTTCTGCCCCCCTCTCTGTCGCCCCCCCTCAAAAATAAATAAAATATTAAAAAAATTTTAAAAATTTAACTCTTTTAGATCTGTGTAAAATATTTACATGGTTTCAAAGTCAAGTATACAAAACATACCTGGCTTCTATCTCTGTCTCTATCCTATTCCTCTTCTCATCCCATTAATAACGATTTCTATTTTTCTTTTTTTTGTTTAGTTATTTATTTTGAGAGAGAGAGTGTGTGTGTGCATGTGTGGGGGAGAGGCGGAGAGAGAGAGAGAGAGAGAGAGAGAGAGAGAGAGAGAGAAAGGGAAAGAGAAAGAGAGAATCCCAAGCAGGCTCTGCTTGGTTAGCACAGAGCCTGACATGGGGCTCGATCTCACCGTGAGATCAGGACCTCAGCCAAAATCCAGAGTCGGTCACTTAACCAACCCAGGTGCCCCAGGAACAATTTCTTTTTAATTTTATGATTTATTTTATGTTGTTTTTTTTTTTTTTTTAGATTTGAGAGGGTTGTTTTTTCATGTCCAAGTACATATGGATGTTTGGTCCTACCAAACAATCCCACTACCCTTCACAAGAAAGAGGAATGTTTACTTTCAGTTTCTCTTTTAGAGAGTGCCTAACCTTTGGTAGCTGACTTGTAATGGGTCAGAGTGCAGGCAGAAGGGTAGTGGCATTGATCCAGTTGGGCATCCAGTAATCGGTCAGCCAGTCAGCCTGGCCTGGGTAGCAGCATTCAAATATTAATGGTAGTAATTGCCTTTGTAGGTTTGAGGAGTACTGAGGGAAATGTTTGTCTTGCAGTTACTGTCAGTGTATCATGAACCTAACGTTCAATATGTTCCTGTAAAATCATAAACCAGAAACTATTAACTGAGGTTATACCATTATTGAAGGCTTCTATTGGTCACCAGATAATCTCTCTCCTTTTTTTTAAAGTTTACTTATTTTGAGAGAGAGAGAGTGTGTGAGCAGGATGGGGATCATAGAGAGGGAGAGAGAGAATCTTTTTTTCCTTTTTAAAAAAATTTTTTAACATTTATTTCTGAGACAGAGAGAGACAGAGCATGAGCATGGGAGGGGCAGAGAGAGAGGGAGACACAGAATCTGAAGCAGACTCCAGGCTCTGAGCTGTCAGCACAGAGCCCGACGTGGGGCTCGAACTCACAAACTATGAGATCATGACGTGAGCTGAAGTCGGTTGCTCAACCGACTGAGCCACCCAGGCGCCCCGAGAGAGAGAGAATCTTAAGCAGGCTCTGCTCTGTCAGCATAGAGCCCAACGGGGGGCTCAATCCCACAAACCATGAGATCATGACCTGAACTAAAATCAAGAGTCAGATGCTTAACCAACTGAGCCACCCAGGCACCCCACCAGATTCTCTCCAGATTGAAGACTAGAGTCTTCAAATACTCTCTCTCTCTCTCTCTCTCTCTCTCTCTCTCTCTCTCTCTCTCTCTCTCTCTCTATTCCATTCTTTGCTGGTACCAGAGACAAGTAATGGGAAGAAAATCAATGATCCAGGAATGGGACTCTCAGTTCAAGTCCATGGGCAGCAGTAGTTTGATCTGTGTGGAGAACATCAAACAAACAGAGTTCTTTCAGAAGTTTCTCTCTCTACCATTGGCTTTTTTAAAAGAAGTTTTCGTGAAAATATATGTAACCCTGTGGAAGTACATCATAACCTTCTCCAGAGAAGATCACCATGCTGTGTTCTTCCAAATGTACTTGGAAATTAAATACATATCTACTGGAGTGTTAACTGTTGTAAGGTCATAAGTTTCCAAGGAAAATATGACTTCATTCAATATCTGAATGTGTTCCTCACAGTTAAAAAGGACTTCATGATGTTCACTCCCAATGTGATCTGCTACCTTTCCAGCAGCCAGTAAATGGGGACTTTCTCCCTGCCAGTTGCAAATGTCTGAGAACATACTGTCCCAGAGCCTCTTTTAGCTGCTTCAATAGGGTGACAGCAACTCAGCTGGAATCCAAGCCCCCTGATAAAAGGCATCCAGTCCTTCTGTCATCCAGTGTTTCTTAATAGCACTGTTAAAAAGGATCCAAAAAAAACAAAAAAAAAGTAGACATGTATATGAAGAGGAAAAAAGAACATGACTAAATCTGCTTGCCCAGGAAACATTACTTACTTTGTCACAATGGAATCACAACAGGTTTGCCTTGAGTTTCAGTTTTAAGGATTGTTCCCCTTGTCTCTTGCATCATCAGTTTTTCTCCTCTCTACTGGATCATTTATAGCATATGTACATCCACACACACTGTACTGTCTCTCATCTTCCACCTTTCCCTGTCCTTTATAGCAAAAGTCCTTGAAAGAGTGGCCTATACTTGCTGTCTCCAGTTCGCTTCACCTTCTCTTAGCAGTTTCTGTGTCAAGACCTGGGAATAGTTTCTCTACACTGTTACAGAGGGCAAGCAGATGTTCATCTCTGCAGTGATGATAGTGAATCATTTCCATAGATGCAACTTTGTCACTTGGCTTTAAATCAAGAATTTGATAGTGTACCAGAAGAAAAGGCTCCACTTTTTTTTTAAGGTTCCATTTTGATAAAGGAGTTGTGATATGCTTCAAGTTAACAAGACCTTTAGCTTCTAAACAAATAGCCAAAAATCCGTCTTCTATCGTGACTGTAAACAAAGATCTGACTTCATAGGTGACCGTGCCCAGGAACACTTTCTTATTGGCAGTATCCTAAAAAATAAATACAAACACCTCATCCAACATACAAATTATTTTCTCAGTTCCTCCTTTATTATAATGATGAAGGACGACTCACCATCCATTTTGGTCTAATAATTAAATTCAAAATAAATTCAAAATAAGTTCAATAGGAGAATTAAAGTCTAATTAAATTAAAAAGGAAAATGTGTTTTGGGGTGCCTGGGTGGCTCAGTCAGTTAAGCGTCCGAATCTTGGCTTTGGCTCAGGTCATGATCTCTACGTTTTGTGGGTTTGAGCCCTGCATCAGGCTCTGCGCAGGCAGTGTGGAGCTTGCCTGGGATTCTCTCTGTCTCCCTCTCTCTCTAACCCTCCCCTACTTGCACTATCTCTGTCTCTCTCAAAATAAATAAATGAACTTTAAAAAAAAAAAAGGAAATGTATTTCGTCTCCTTGTGGTTATAGATTTTGCCTTCGTAACAAAGCCACAGTAAAGATATTTCTTTGCTCGAATTGGTTGCAATCCAAACAACTGGTCAACCATGGCCAACCAATGAAATCCAAAACAGCAATTTATGTGTCTGTTGACATTCTGAAGATGAAGTGAATCTGGACCTCTGTGTGCAATCTTCATAGCACTTAGACACTGATCAGAGAAACCATTATCACTGCCAAAAAGGGCCCAAATGCCACAGATGGCACGGTGGAGTTACAGGCTCTCTCGGTGTGAGCAGGTCAGACTGTTAGCAGGAGTGGAGGCAAGAGCTATGGATTATCTCCATTTTTTTTTTTTTTTTTAAGTAGGCTTCACACCCAATGTGGAGCCCAGTGCAGGGCTTGAGCTTATACCCTGAAATCAAGACCTGAGCTGAGATCAACAGTAGGACACTCAACCAACTGTGCCACCCAGGTACCCCTCCATTGTTCCTAATATAAGCATATCTATGTATCTATATCTAGTCCTCATTTCTTAGATAAATGTTAGTATACTATACATACTTTTCTCTACATTGATTTTTTTTTTTTAAGTAGGCTCCACACCCTAACATAGGGCTTGAACTCACAACTCTAGGATCAAGAGTTGTAGGCTGTACTGACTGAGCCAGCCACGCATCCCTACCTTGATTTCTTTCTCTCAACAATATATCCTGGCAATCAGTCCACTGTTGTATGTAGATATTTTCCTTATTCCCTATTACAGGTACACAGTACCCTATTAGATGGATGTTCTGGTACATTTTAAGACTGAGGGTATTAGGAAAGGTTCAAAGCATGGGAAGTCTTTTGGAAGAGAAGGCCTTTTATTTTGCTAATCTGTGGGTAACTCCAGGGTCCCTAGTGAGGCTTAGATGATGGTGCCAATAGAGAGATGACTGAGTATTATTAACACAAAATTGCTGCTGGTCCTATATAATAAATCTCTTTGTTCTCTGAGCTAAAGAGCAGCTAGAAGGATTTGAAAGAAGAAATAGGCTTTTTCCTCTCCTTCTATACTTCCTTTTTGTAATATACTGTCTGTTACACCATTAGGTTTTAAAGCAAGCCTCGAGTTAACCTGGAGTACAGCTATCTCACAGCAGAGATATCTACCGGGGAAGTGCTGCTTTCACCTTTGTGAAACCACTTTCCTGATAATTGCTATTTCTCCTCTGATTCCTTCTGGAATCAATTCGTTGAGCAGACGAGGTCTCCTGTTACAAATCTCCGACTTGAGTAAAAAGTAGAATAGCTTCACTCCAAAGCCCATTATACACTAGATTCCCAAATTCAGTCTCTAGTCTGTCTCCCATCCCGCATTATGCTCAGCCATATTGTCCAGTAAAGCTCATGGAAGACAGTGTTTCAGTGAGTACTATATAATAGCATAACTAGCAGCATACATAGGCAAAACTCTCAGTGGGGCTAATAGAACAAAACTCAGGGAAAGTAGAACATAGAAGATATTTGCTCTTCTTTTCCCTCTGTCTCAGCCCACCTCCTCATCCCTCCTCAAAGAGAAGAGCTGCTATTATAATTGGCCATACTCGGTTGACCTAGTTATTAGAGGAGTGGGAAGCACTGTTTTAAGAGATTATGCATAAAGCCTATATGAGGAAGATTTTGAAACAGTTCTGAAAAGTCACAAAAATGTGATCAAAAATAGAAACACATTCCTTGTTCTTGGAGAGGACCAATCAACATCATAAATATTTCAAGAGTCTCCAAGTTAATATATAAATTTAATGTAATTCCCTAAAAAGATGCCAGCAAAATTTTCCTGGCACTAGATCCTAAACTTCATATGGAAAAATAAATAAGCAGGAATACTCATGAACATCTTCAAAAGAAAGCAATTAGAGGGGTTGGCCTTACCACATATTAAAAATTACTATAAAGATCCTATAATTAAAACAGTGTGGTGTTGATACCTGGCTAACAGACAAACCAATGGAAATAATTTCAAGCACATGTGGAAATTTAGCATTTGACAAAGGAAGCATCTTAAATCATTGAGGGGAAAGATTAACTTAAAAAAATGGGATTAGCACAACTGGAGAGTCATTTGAAAAAAATATAGTTGAATTTATGTCCCTTACTTTACATTAAAATATACTCCAAATAGATCAGTTATTTCAATGTAAAAAAATGAAACAACATATTCAAGAGTGAATCATATCCATTTCTTTATTACCTGGACATGAGGAAAGCCATTCTATTATAATTCAAATCCCAGAAGCCACGGAGAAAGATCAATACATTTAAATACATCTCTACCTATCTAACATTTGATATCTAAGTTATCTATCTACATATACATACATACAGACAGATACATATAAACTTGTGCTTGGCAAAATCATCATAAGCAAAGTCAAAAGACAAATGAAAAACTGGCAGAAAATATTTTCAACTGAAATTACACAAAATGATTAATTTCTATCAATACATAACAAAAAATAAAGAAGTGTATTGATTGATGCTACAGCATGGATGAACCTTGAAACCATGCCGAGCAAAAGAAGCCAGTCACAAAAGACCACATACGGTGTGATACCATTTACATGGAACATCTAGCATAGGCAAATCTGCAGAGAAGGAGAGGAAGTTAGCAGTCACCTAGGGCTGGGTGGGGTGGGGTGGGGATGGGGTGTGGGAATGAGAATGACTGCTAATGGGTAAGAGGTTTCTTTTGGAGGTATTAAAAATGTTCCAAAGTTATATTATGGTGATGGTGGCACAACTCTGTAAATATACTACTTATTGAATGGTATTCTTTAAATGGGTGAGCATGTCATTCTATGTAAATTATATCATAATAAAACCGTTAAAAAAAAAAAAGACAAAGACAAAAACCCAGGAGGAGAATAGTTAGAAATGTTGAGACAGTTCACAGGAGATGAAAGGCAAATGCCTATGAGACATTTGAAAAAGTAGTCGGTGACATTCTTCCTAAAAGAAATGCACATGCAGGGGCGCCTGAGTGGCTTAGTCTGTTAAGCATCTGACTTCAGCTCAGGTCATGATCTCACCATTTGTGGGTTCCAGCCCCACGTCGGGCTCTCTGCTGTTAGCACAGAGCCTGCTTTGGATTCTCTGTGCCCCCCGCCCCCCTGCCTCTCCCCCAATCGTGCTTTCTCTCTGTCAAAAATAAACATTCAAAACAAAACAAAGAAATGCACATGCAACAGAGGGCAGATTTGTTTTCTGACTGGGATAATAAAGATAATATTTCCTTCAGAGTAAAGCTTAGGCAGGTTATATAGCAGCCCCATATAAGATTAGGGGTTTCCTAGTCTCGGTGTTCCTCTGCTGTGACACAAACCCACTTGGCCACAGCATTCACTCGGGCTGCTCCTCATCATCCCCATGGGACGTGGGAGGCAAGATGAACTGATGCCAACATGAAGCTCAGGCTTCTGCTGTACCATAACTAATAGATTCTCTTGTTTTTGACCTAAGAGTCTGAGGCCTTCTGGTAACACCCACTAAGGCTAACTTGTTAGCACTCAAGGAAGGTGACATCTCAAATCCTTCCCAGTTCCAGACTGGCAGAGGTCCAAAAGCTTGACATCACCCTATGTTGGTAATCCCGGAGAGAAACTTTTTAAAAAAAAAGGTATTCTTTTTTTTAAAGACTTTATTCTGGGGTGCCTGGGTGGCTCAGTTGGTTAAGTGGCCGACTTCGGCTCAGGTCATGATCTTGCGGTCCGTGAGTTCGAGTCCCGCGTTGGGCTCTGTGCTGCCAGCTCAGAGCCTGGAGCCTGTTTCGGATTCTGTGTCTCCCTCTCTCTCTGACCCTCTCCTGTTCATGCTCTGTCTCTCTCTGTCTCAAAAATAAATAAACGTTAAAAAAAAATTTTAAAAAAGACTTTATTCTGAAGTAATCTCTACGCCCAACATGGGGTTCAAACTCATAATCCTGAGATGGAGAGTCATATGCTCCACCAACTGATTTAGCCAGGCACCCCAGAAACTTTTTAAAGTTTATTTTACTTATTTTTGGAGAGAGAGAGAAAGAGAGAGAGTGAGTGAGCAGGGGAGAGGCAGAGGGAGAGGGAGAGAGAGAATCCCAAGCAGGCTCTGCATGGTCAATGCAGAGCCTGATGTGGGCTCAATCCCAGGAACTGTGATCATGAGCTGAGCTGAGATCAAGAGGCAGACACTTGGGGCGCCTGGGTGGCTCAGTCGGTTGAGTGGCCAACTTCAGCTCAGGTCGTGATCTCACAGCTCAAAGGCTTGTGAGTTCGAGCTCCATGTCAGGCTCTGTGCTGACAGCTCAGAGCCTGGAGCCTACTTTGGATTCTCTCTCTCCCTCTCTCTCTGCCCTCCCCTGCTCATCCTCTGTCTCTCTCTCTCTCAAAAAAATAAAATAAACATTAAAAAAAAAATAGACACTTAACTGAGCCACCCAGGTACTCCCAGAAACAGGTATTCTTAAACATCACCAGTGGGATTGCAAAATGGCAAAATTTTTCTGGAGGGAAAATTGGACAATATACAACAAAATTATTACATGTGCATTTACCCTTTGACTCGGTAATCTTTCTGGGAAACTAGCTGACAATAATCCCTTTACAAATGCAAAATATAGTATGCACTTTGCTCTGCATTGTGAAGTTATTTGTAATAAAAGCTTAAAAACAAATCCAAGTATCCATCAATAGAAGACTGAATAAACTAGGGCATATCCACACATAAACATATTTGTATATACTTGTACATAGGTATATATATTTATTTGTATGAAAAAAAGAAGAATAAACAAGATATTTCTGAAAATGGAAAGGGTTCCTAATAAGGATGGGTAGAATGGGTATAAGGAATAAAGGTGGGTGCAAGAATTTAATTCTTTGGGTATCCTTTTAGCTTTGACTTCTGAATCATGTAAATGATTTATATATTCAAAAAATTAAGTTAAATAAGAAAAAAAAAACCTAAAATTGAACACAAACAGAAACCAATGAGTGGAACTGAATATGAAACCCAATTGCACTGAGAACATAATTACTTTTTTTTTTTAAGATTTTATTTTTAAGTAGTGTCTACACCCAACATGGGTCTTTAACTTACAACCCCAAGATCAAGAGTCATATCTCTACTGACTGAGCTAGCCAGGCATCCCGAGAAGATAATTAAAGTTACTTTGGAACATAGACCACTGTAACATTTTGCCCATATAAAGTCTAAGGACAAATAAAACTCCAAAGATACTTTGAACTGCATTCAATAAGTTTATTGTTAGCAATATTGTTGTTCTTGTGCTTTTGTGTATGATAAAATAAAACAAATAAGGAAATATTAATGTTATTAGGAACCAAGATTTCCAAGTTATGAAGATAAAAAAATCACTATAATCCTAACTTTAAATTGGAACTATCAATATAAACCCGTATATATACATATATATGTATATATGTGTGTGTGTGTGTATGTGTGTGTATACATATTTCAGAAACATTTATTGTGTGCCTAGTATATGTGTCAGGCATAGGAGAAACAACAATGAATGATAAAAGTATAAACTCTGCTACAATAGAGTTTATGGGTGATACATATATTAAATATATAATTGCACAAATTAATGGAATTAAGCCTTGCATTTACCAGGAGTTTACACCATCACCATTTGACACATGAAGTTCCTCAGCCTGCAAAGCAGCCCAGCCTGAAATGCAGCCTTATTATTAAGACAAAATACTCAGTGTCTATTTTAAGAAAGATTAAGTGCTCAGAGTGAGGGCCACTTGTGCCAAAAATGAACAATTTGGATCTCTCTTTTTTAAAAAAAATGTTTAATGTTTATTTATTTTTGAGAAAGACAGAGTGCAAGTGGGGAGGGGCAGAAAGAGAGGGAGACACAGAATCTGAAGCAGGCTCCAGGCTCTGTGCTGACAGTTCAGGGGCTCTAATTCACAGACCGTGAGATCATGACCTGAGCTGAAGTCAGTTGCCGAACTGACTGAGCTACCCAGGTGCCCCAAACAATTTGGATCTCTTAACGTGTGTGAGAAATTTTAGTTTTCTAGTGGCAGGAATGAAAGACACAGGCCTGTGCTGAGTTGTCCAGGCTTAGAGGGACAGGCAGTGGTGCCTGCCCTTCCCAGACAAGGTTGAGAAATATGCTGTGTCTTCTTATCTCTCTCTAATAAGAAACATCTTGCTTTGGAGCCAAAGTTGTGAAAGGAACTGGCAGCTAGATTTCAGCTCAGCACACGATTTTTACAAGAAAAGGAGTCTTGTGGTAACTTCGGTGATGGTGTCACTCATCGAGATAAGTCCAGTGCCAGCAAGTGAATTTAGAGTAATCATGGGCTAGATCTAAAGCGAGAGCTCCATGTTGAGCATCCCTGGTGTGCTGCCTGGTAAGGTGTGTGAAGGTGACATAACCTCTGGATATACGCCATCTGTTTCCTGCTTTCTAAAGCTCTGTGACTGTGAACAGTTACTTCCAAAGTCTAGCACTCACGAAAGATTTACAAGTGGAGAGAGGAATCTCTCTTTTTAGTATTTTATGATAAGGAGTTTCAGATCTCTGGTCACCTGGCTTATTGAGGTGTTTTCCATCTAAAAAGGTGCTTAGTGGTTGAGTCCAGTTACTTAGGGAACCACCTGACACCTAGGAACTGGTACCAAGTGAAGCTGGGTGGTCCTCAAAGGAAAGTGAATACAAATTTAACAGTTTAGTGGTATATTTTAGCCATATCATAAGCAAATTGTAGTCAGTTGGGTGTATGCTTGGAAGTGACTAAGAATGCAAAGGGCAATATTAAGGATGGGTACTTTTTAGGCAGTGGTGTGCTGGTAAATGTTTAACAACAGATTCTTTCTCTGGGACAGTGGGAGTAGGGGAGGCCCTGATGTGTAGTTTTCTTGTTTCCACTGTGTAAAAGTTTCCACAGGCTGATTTCAAGCTTTGAAGAATTTAATAAGATTCCCGACAATTCAACAATTCTCATCAGCTGATTCTATCTATAAGCGAACCATTGCTTATAGGTACCATAGTTAAGAGGTAACAAGCTGTCAACAATCCAGAACCTTAACCCAAAAGAGGTAAAGGAAAATATGTAGGAAAATTAAGAAAACGTGCATACAGATTGAAGTGTGACAATGTGCAGTGCTGGTTCCCTGACTTCCCATGTTCCATGGGGCTTGGGCTGTCTCCTGCCTGCAGTCGTTAGTTTGTTCTGATAGTCTTGAGTGGAAGCTCTTTCCTGTGGTTTTCTGCTTCTGGAGTACTCCTAAGAATTCTCAGGTTGAGGTCTGTAGCAGGAACAAACAGTCTTTCTGATCAAGAAGGATTTCTTTCTCCTTCATTAACAAGTAAGAAAGCAAGGATCAACACCCCAGAGTGGGACGACTGTGTTAGTTGTTCATAGTGCCTGTAAGGTCCTTTCCAGTGAGGTCAGGGCAGTCTTTTTCTCATGGTTCTTTAAAGAGATAACACCTCTCATTTTAAATAGTGAAAAGGGTTGTTTTGAAGGATGTTCTGAAAAAGCTACTCACATCTGTTGACAAAGTTGTGCATTGATTTCACTTATAGGAGATATCTAGAATAGTCAAACTCATAGAGACAGTAGAAGGGTGGTGGCTAGGGTCTGCGGGGAGCAGAAAATGGGCAGTTAGTGTTTAAGAAAAACAGTTTCAATTTTGCAAGGTGAGAAAAGTTCTGGAGATGGATGGTAGTGATGGTTTATACAACAATGTCAATGTATTTAATACCACCGAACCGTACCCTTAAAATGGTTATAATGGGTGGCTATATATATGTATATGTATATATGTATATATATGGATATATATACATATATACACACACATATGTATATATACGTATATATACGTATATATACGTATATATATATAATGGGGTGGCTTAAAATGGTTATAATGAGCCTGGGTGGCTCAGTCAAACATCTGACTCTTGATTTCAGCTCAGGTCATGACCTCATGGTTGGTGGGATCCAGCCCGGCATTGGGCTCTGCACTGAGGGCATGGAGCCTGCTTGGGATTCTCTTTCTCCCTCTTGCTGCCCCTCCCCTGCTTGTGCTCTTGCTCTCTCTCAAAGTAAATAAATAAACTTAAATGGTTAAAATGGTAAATTTGATGTTAATTATAATTTACCATACCTTAAAAAAATTAAAAACAACTCAATGTATCACATGAGTCATTTGCAATATTTGGCTATTTCAGCCTGTAATAAGGAAAAGTCTATAACTGGGGACAGGCAGATAAGATGCCTGCCTATTAGTTAATAGACTGAGAGTCAATGGGCTGGCTATGGAGTTTGATTTCGTTGTCATTAAGATAAAAGGCAACTGTTCAGGCCAAGTTCCAGAGTTTCTAAAAATTTAGCTAGAGTTGAGAATTCTATTTGTCTTTTCTGTATTACCTGAGGATTGAGGATGATATGGGCAATGAAGTACTGAGCTTTATAAAGCTCCTTAGTAAAAATTCCAGTGAAATGAATGTTTCCGCCCCTAGAGAGAAAGTTAAGACTCCTTAGGTAGGAAACTTTATGCTTCTGTACAAGTTGTGGCTTTCTGAAAAGAGAAAACTTAATTCTAATAAACACACAATTACCAGGGTGGCTGGGTGACTCCGTTGGTTAAGTAGTCTGACTCCTGATTTTGGCTCAGGTCATGATCTCTCGGTTTGTGCTTTGAGCCTCGTGTCATGCTCTGCTCTGGCAGCGTGGGGCCTGCTTGAGATTCTCTCTCCCCCCCTCTCTCTGCCCCTTGCCTGCTTGTGTGCATTCTTTTTCTCTCTCTCTCAAATTAAATAAATATACTTAAAAAATATGAACACACAATTACCAAAACACATTCATATCCCATTGTTAGGGCAATTTTATATAAAGCATTTGGAAGTGCTCAAAGAAGCTTTGGTTCTGTTCTCTTTTCTAGCTTTAGTTTTGCCAGGATTTTATTATAGGCAGTAGGATATGCACTAGAAACATTCTTTTTTATTTTTTTTTAGAAACATTCTTGACTATGCTTTAAGTGTTTCAAACTCCGTTGTTGGATTAAGATGGTCACCAAACTATCTTTGCTATGGTAACAAGCTGAAGAGCTTGCTTGCTATGTTAATCAGCACCCAGGGATGGAAGAGGGTGAGATCCTCTCCTGAAGTATGACACATAATTAATTTAGAAAGATATCATCAATTATTACCTTGGGAGAGAACATGTTATGGATTGTAAGGGCCTTTCAGGTCATAAAGTATACTATGATTGGCTTTGATTGGCAATGGTATTAAAACCTAGAAACAATCTATAGACAGTTACTATACCAGTTTTAGTGCTTAGCAGTTGGGTATCTTAGCAGTTGTTAACCAGAATGTGGAAGCGATACAGCAGAGCTGAGGAGGTCATTGGTAAGTGTGCAGAGGAGAGTTGGAACAGCAAGCCTCATGTGACTATCTTTATTCATTTTTTTAAAGTTTGTTTTTACTTTGGGAGAGCGAGTATGAGTGGGGGAAGGGCAGATAGAGAGGAAGAAGGGAGAATCCCAAGGAGGCACTGCAGACAGCCCAACTTAGGGCTCAATCCTACAACTCTAGGGTCATGACCTGAGCCAAAATCAAGAGTCAGACGCTCAACCGAGTGAGCCACCCAGGCACCCCTGAGGTGACTTTCTTTAGAAGGGGCTGATTGCAAAGTTGGCCCTTGGCTGGATTTTGGAAACATTCCTACTGCCTTCCACTGATAAGGGTGGCCCACTGTGCTCAGACTATGCAAATAATGTCGTTTATTGCTGAACACCTGCTTTTCTTCTGGGTGTCTGGAGTTTTGGTAGGTGTTAAGCAAAGGGTGCTTACATGACTAGCCGCTGGTAGAAACATTGCTCACTGAGTCTCTGAAAGTCTTCCCTGGGCAAAAACATTGCACATATGCATTTTCATTGCTGGGTCAAGAGTGTGCTGTGTGTGACCCTTCATGGGACAGTGTTATGGGCTGAATGTATCTCCCCCTCCCCACTCCTGCCCCATTCATATGTTGAAGCCCTAACCTCATTGTGACTGTATTTGGAGATAAGGCCTTTATGGAAGTGATTAAAAGTTAAATGAGGTCATTGGGGTCAGACTCTGAACTGACAGGACTAGAGACTTTAGAAGAAAAGTTACTAGAGAGTTCTGTCACTCTCCTTGAACATAAGCAGGGAAGAAAGGCCATGTGAGGACACAATGAGAAGGTAGCTGTCCACAAGCTAGGGAGAGTTCTCACCAGAAACTGAATTGGCCAGCACCTTGATCTTGGATTTCTAGCCTCCAGAACTGTGGGAAAATAAAAATCTAAGCTACCCAGTTATGGCAGCCCTAGCCTCCCTCGGCAAGGGCAACCTGCCTCTCAAACTCAGTAACTAGTGTTCCCACACATTATTTCATCCCTTTATTACTTATGCATGTGTTCTTCAATAATATAAGACTGTTTCATGTTAAAACTTTCATTAAAATAGTATCAAACTGTATATATTCTTCAGCAATTTGTTATTTATTTATTTATTTAATTTACTTATTTATGCTGCATCTTATATTTGTGAGATTTATCCATGTGGATACTTTTGCACTAGTTCTAGAATAATACAAAAAAATTATAAAATGCAAAGACAGTATCACTTCCTAGATTAAGATGCTTCAGGTTTTCCACCTCAAAAAACAGGGATTAAAAAAACACAAGCATCTAAAGAGAATGAGTAAAGGACTGAGTGTGGCACATGGTGATGCCTTTGAATGTTTTTAGGTGGGGATCCCCGCATTGTTAAATCTTTCACTATCTCAAGAAAAGAAAATTTGGATTTATACGCGAAAGCTGCCATATTTTGAATAGTTAACTAATTCAATTTGAGAAACATACAACGTGCACGGGAGTGCACTGCGCGCGCACGCACCCCCCCCCCCCCCCCCCCCCGGCTAAAGCCAAACATAGTCTTGTGCTATGTGTGGCCCACATTCTGCCACATTGTGATTTCTGGCCTGGAAGATGAAAGCCCCAAACTCCATAGTATAATATTTACTTTCCTCAGGGTCTGGTCTTTCCTCTTCCTTCAGCTTTGTCTCCAAACACCACTTTGCTGAGAACAGTCTCTGGCATAGAATAAGCATTCAATAAATACTAATTATTATTATTTTATCTACTGTCTTTTTTTCATTTGGGTCAGAAATGGACTCTTTGTAGTTCTTTTGATCTTCCAGGATCCAGTCAAGTTTATCCTTAATCTACACATATCAAAAAGAGTAAGCAAGGAAGTTCCCTAAATAACAGTATTTACAAATGTTATTTGTTTTCTCAGGGCAGATATGAAAGGGTTTGGGGACCTTGGCATACGTTGCTTAAAGACAATAGTCATAAACTATTACTAATTTGTTTCTGTAAAAATTGTTATGCATAGGTACCATGGTCCCAAACATATTTGAGAATTCTCCCACAATCTTCCATTAGAGTCAGGTTCAATTCTTGTGTCCTTAACCTGTGGCCAAAATGAGGAGGCTGCTGGACACAAAGTTGGTTACCGAGAGCTTCAAGGATGTTCTGTGGTTGCTATGCTAGGAAAGAGCTCTGGGCCTGGCTGC
Organism: Panthera pardus; assembly: GCF_024362965.1. Lineage (NCBI taxonomy): Eukaryota > Metazoa > Chordata > Mammalia > Carnivora > Felidae > Panthera > Panthera pardus. The sequence continues at coordinate 20,317,596 of NW_026526654.1, read as the reverse complement.
ACCTCATGAGCTGTTTAGAGATAGGCTTTTGAATCTTGGGGCACAGTTTGGTGCTTATTTTTTGTTTTTGGTATGCTACCTTTCACTCTCTAGATAAATTTTGAAGTCCTTGAGGAAACAGACCACATTTAAAAATTTTCTCTTACACTAATTGGAACAAACTCAATTTTTAAAATGATTTTTATTATTTATTATTATTTCTTACAAACTCCAAAATTTTTTATTGAAGAAAAACAGCTCTGGTGTTAATGATAGGACCTGAACACTGTTTAATTTGGGATGGTGAATTAATTTCGTTTATCAGTAAACATCTATATCAGTAAGTTCTTAGGTGCAATAGAAGAGTCTAGCTAGTCTAAACAGAAATGGAATCTATTAAGGGACATTAACTCACAAGATCTCCAAAGGGCTTGAGAGTAGAATTGGAGGATACATAGACAGGACAGAATACTCCAGTATTCCTACAAGACCCCAGCGAAGACCCCACATGGATCCTGTAGCTGGGAGCCTGTGCTACTACCCTTACCAGCAAATGGATTCTGGGTAGCAACTGCTTATCACATAGCTGCCTTGAATCAACACCTTTCTACACCTTTCTAGGGTGCAGCTACTGGTGCAGCTAGATCATCTGCCTGAATCTAACTGTAAAGGAGTAAGACAAAGCAAATATCTGGTTCTATCTTGGGGAGAACTCATCCTGTAGGAAACTCCCCAATGTTAGAAAGGTGTTCCAAGGATGGTGGATGTCCATAAAACATGACATGACTTTGATTGCAGCACCATACAAAATTTGGTCTGCAGGCCAGTGTCAATACTCAAAACGTTAGTTATAGGTTCCTACTAGGGACTGAATGTATCCTTCCAAAATTCATGTGTTGAACCTAATCACCTGTATGATGGTATTTGGAGTTGGGGCCTTTTAGAAGTGATTGGGCAATGAGAGTAGAGCCCTCATGAATGGGATCAGTGCCCTTATAAGGAAAGACATTAGACATTAGATATCTTTCTCTGCTCTCACTGTGTGCGGATACAAGATGATGGCCAGCTACAAACCGGGCAGCGGCCTCCAGCAGACGCTGGGTCTGCTGGTACCTTGATCTTGAACTTCCCAGCTTCCAGCATTGTGAGAAATAGTTACTGCTTAAGCCACACAGTCTATAGTACATCTGCTAAAGCAACCTGAACAAATATACCATAGACTGTGTGTTGAGATAAATACATAAATTGTTAAAAGATCTTATCACAGCCTTGTCACATAACTCTCACATTGGTGGCCAATGGGCAGTGGTTGCTGGAGTACACTTAGTATAGCACTACTCTAGAGCAGAGGTCTGCAGACTACACCTCAGGCCAAATCCAGTCTGCTTCTTGTTTTTATAGGCCTGCAAGCTAAAAGTTTAGTTTAAAAACTTTTACATTTTAAAGGGTTGCTAAAGAAACAAAAAAGAATATGCAACAGAGACTTATGTGCCTCTTACAGGCCTGAAATCTTTACTGTTTCTTAAACAGAAAAAGTTTGCCAACTCCTTCTCTGGAGCCTACTCTAATACTGAATTCCTTGAGAAGAAATTCTTGCAAGGTGCCTCGGTGGCTCAGTTGGATAGGTGCCTGACTCTTGATTTTGGCTTAGGTCATGGTCTCACGGTTGTGAGAGCCAGCCCTACACTGGGCTCCATGCTGGCATGGAGCCTGCTTAAAATTCTCTCTCCCTCTCCCTCTTCCCCTCTCTTGCTTGTGTTTTCTCTCTTGCAAAAAATAAATAAGTAAAACAAGGAGAAGAAATCCTTGCCATGTTTTTAGATACCTTGGGTGCTATTCATAGGATGGATACTATTCCTGATATTGTTAATGTATATTTTCATTCTGACAGTTTTTAAGCAGTGGTCTAATTCATTTATAGTAATAGTAAAAAAATATTTTCAATATTTTGGAGAGTTCTTGTCAAAATTTATCAATTCTATAATTTAGTGTTAAATATTCCTTCATTCTATTTTCAGAAAAAAAATCTACTTTCCTCTTAAATATCATCTTTTCCCTTCTGATGTGTACAAAAGTCCTTTTTAGTCTGTTTATTTTCCCTTTATTAACACTGTATTAGGCTGGGTAGATTAACTGCTTTTGCAATCCCCAAATCTCAGTGGCTTAAGCAAATACAAAGTTTATTTCTTGCTCATGTCACAGTTTAGTGTGGGAAGGCAAGAAAGATCTTGGTCTACTTAAGCATTGAGATACCAAGGCTCCTTCTATCTAGTGCCTTCCAGGAGTCTCAGCAGATGAGAGGAGAAAGAAAGGGTGTGAAGAAATGTATGGAGGGTTTTATGAACCTAGCCTCGAGGTTGGAGTATCTCACTTCCACTCACACTCCACTGACAGGAATGCAGGTGCCTCACTACATCTAACTGTAAAGGAGGCTAGAAATGTTGCCTAGTATTATGCTCAGGAAGAAGAATGAACATATTTGGAGAGCAGTTAGCTAGATCCTGCCATCTCCTCAGCTCTTTGGAATTTTCCTTATAATCTGTATGCCTCCATTCTGGCAAGCTGGGAAGAGAAGGGAAAGTGGAAGACGTGCCCCTTCCTTTGAAGGACACAACCCAAGAGCTGTCCACGTCCCTTCTGCTTACATCCCATTGGGCAAAACTTAGTAACCTGGCCACTCTTGCTGCCATGGAAGTCCTTCCTTCCCCGAGGAAATGTAGTTCTTACCATACACCCACCTAAATTGTGAGAGTTCTTTTACCGAAGTAATGAGAGCAAGATGGACATTAGAAGACAATGAGCAGTGTCTGCCATGGTCCCCCCTTTCATCACTCAAATAGTTGTGCCACATTCTCTTTCAGTGGTGGGACACAATGGCATTTTGGGTCTCTAGGAATTACTAGCAGTTCAGAGCCAGTAATTCCTGAAAACTTGGGCTATTTTTCCTTCCCTGAAGCATTCTCTCATTAGTCAATGGCTACAGGCTCCTTTCAGAGGGCCAGAGAGAGAGAGAGAGAGATTAAAACAGTCTGCCTGATGCATTGCAATGTAGACAAGATGGAGTTTGACAGACAGCTGAGAAGCCATACATGTCTGGCTGCCAAATGGGAATGAGAAGGATCTCATGGGGGGGTCAATAAGGAGCAGTTACCTATGTATAGTTAACCCCTTTGTGGCTCTCCAGTCAAGCAGCCAGTGGTGGGTGTGGAGTTGCTGGTGGTCAGCAGGGGTAGCAGTTGGGAAAAACAACCTGGATGACAGCAAACTGAGACTTTCCAGGAAACTACGTTACTTATCTTACGGTAATAATCTTCAGAGAGTAATGTTTCACTCCTGCCTTCTAAATATCTTATCAGTTTTTCTTTTGATCAACTCTAACCAGGCACCATAAAGGGAAGAGGATTTAGGGAAACACAGTTTTCAATCCAGCATACCTAGTCTGCGCATACTCTCACTCAAAGAGAGCCAGATATGTGTCGCTCAAAGGTCAAGATCTCTTGGTGGAGCGCAGGCTTGCTATTTGTTGTGCATATGGCTGGTCAGGATTCCCTAATTTACAACTCTGACTTCTCTCTGCTCCATACCCACTACACAACAGTATAGCAGCCAGGTAACTGTAATCAGATACATTGGATCACAAATAAGAGCAACTCTGGAAGCTAGAAGACGATGTAAAGATACTTGCAGAGTTTTGAGAAAAGACCTGCTTCTGGTCATGATGAAGTAACTGCTTCTCTGTCACTGTGGATAGACAAAGTATATGGAACAACTGTTCACAGACATTTCAGACAGGAAGTGGGCTTTGGAGATCATAAACATCCTAAGTGTGTGGCACAGCTCAGACAAGGTAGAACTGTTTAACTTAAAATGCCGCTGCTGGTCTTTGAAAACATTGCATTAGAAGTATAGGTCGTATCAGTGATAGTGATAGCAAGACTGTCCAGAAGTTTGAAAGTAACCATTTTGCCAAAGAGGTACCATGGCAATAAGAGTTTTCAGCTTTCAGCTTCTGGTTTGCGATTTTGTGGTTGTCACTGTTATCACCATGCATTTCAGGTTTCACTAGGTCAGCACCTCACTTCTGGATACTAGAGTATGAGTTGGTTAAGATACAGTTTTGGCTGCTGTAGTAAAGGCAGAAATAACAATGACTTAAACAAGATAAAACTTTATTTGTCTGTCCCAGAACATGCATTAAGTAGCAGCAGGCTGATAAGATGGCTCCACATAGTCAGGGGGTTGGGCTCCTCCTGTCATTTGCTCTGCCATCTCCAACATGGGGCTCCTGTCTTGGAGCGAAGATGACTGCTCCAGCACCCACCCATGTCTAACTTCAGGAAGGAGAGTAGAGGAAATGGAGGGCATGCGTCTACTCTTTAAGGGCACAACCCTTATATTCCATGAGACTGCCCTTAGTCACATGGCCATACCCCTTGTTAGGGAGGCTGGATACTGCAGCCTTGAGCTGGGTGGCCTGTGTGCAGCTAAAACTTAGGAGCTCTCTTATTAAAGGAATGAGTGGAGAAAACAAGTAGTTTCTGCCACAAGTGCCTTTCATGAAAAGAACAAAACAGACAGGATGTAAGGAGAACAAATCCAAAGGTTAAAATGGGAAGAAGAAAAAGAAAAAAAAAAAAAGCAGGTTTCTTGGGTAGGAAATGATTCCAGCCTTAAATACATAGATGAAAAAACCTGTGAAACTTGATACTCCTTTTTATTTGGTCTGTCATGAAAGTTCCTACTTACATTTTACAGTTCCACGAAATGTCACCTCTCTGCTATCCCAAACACTTTGCTTGTATCTCTTGGCATTTGCTATGCTGTAACATACTCTAGGTCATTCCTAGTTTTGCAACTCTCTCAAGGTGACTCTGAAGGAGCAGGAAAATAGTTAAGAGCAGAACTGCTGATACTGGCCTGTTTGTTGGTGGTATGACCTGATGTCTGAGATTTGCTTTAAAATACTCCAGCATGGGGCACCTGGCTGGCTCAGTCTTTCAAGTGACCGTCTCTTGATTTGGACTCAGGTCATGATCTCACAGTTCGTGGGATCAAGCCCCATGTTGGGCTCTGTGCCGAACGCGCCAAGCCTGCTCAGGGTTCTCCCTCTCCCTCTCTCTCTGCCCCTCCTCTGCTCTCTCTCTCTCTCTCTCTCTCTTTCAACTTAAAACAAAACAAAACAATGTAAAATACTCCAGCAAAAGATGAAAAGGGGGACTAGATGAAATAAGACTGACAAAATGTTGATTTGTTGTAACCATGTAATGGGGGCCTGGGTGATCATAATATTATTTCTCTGTGCTGCTTATGTTATAAAATTTGTAATACAGCAAAGCAAAAGCCCAGTCTCTGAAGACAGCCAGACCTGGGTTCAAACCCTGGTGTCACCATTTACTGGCTAAATGACTTTACCTCCCTATAAATTCAGTTTTTCAAAATGGGAATAATGTGTGGGCCTTTAGAATTCTTGTGAAGGTTAAATGAGATAGAATTTGGGACATCCAGCACAAGGTCTGGCCCTTAGTAGTTGCACTACTACTCGTAAGGGTGCCTGCTAGCAAGCAACAGAAACTGACCTGGTTTTGGCTAATTCCTCGGACAAGCAGCTATTTTGAGCCTGAGCTCCGATCTCTGATTTCTAGACCTAGAGCATTATCTCTGCTATCTGTTCAAAATCTTATCTTGATTTGGTGCTTTGCAATTTATGCCTTCGAATAAAAGGAATATAGTTCGGGCTTATGTCTGGAACTTAGGGCACTCGGCCCTGCAGGGTGGCCATGGGGCTTAGGTCACTAACTGACGTGGAGTGAGTGGCCAGGCCACGGACTGTAGCTAGGTGGACGCTGGTACAGGACGGGGTTTACCCCAAGCAGGCTTGGACCAGCTGCCGCCAGAACTCACGCGCGTCCTCCCCGACTCGCTCACGCCGGGGTCCGGTCGGGGCCCCCTCCCTCGGGTCCCGGCACTCGGCCGTCCCGCGGCGGGTCTGCCAGTTTCCGCGGTTGGGCCAGTCGCCCCTACGTCCCCTCCTGAGCGGCAGGGGGCGGGGCCGCGGGTCTCGGCGCATGATTGGCCGAAGCTCTGGCGCTCCCCTTCTCCGCCCCCTTCGGCGGGGTGAGAGGTCAGCAGAGCGCCGGTCGGCCGGGGCGACAATGGCGGGGCTCTGGGTTGGGGCGGCGGCGCTTGTCGGGGTCGGACGGCGTGGGCGGCGGTTGCCGCAGCCGCTGATGCGGAGCTCAGCGCTGTGGACCCTGAAGGTGAGGAGCGAGCGGGCTCCCCGCGGGCCTGGGCTTCGCTGGGCTTCGCTGGGCTCGCAGCCCCGCAGCGCCTGCGGTGGCCGGTGTGGCGGAGAGCGCCCCGCGGTTCCCGGGCGACGCCGCGGCCCGTTCCGCAGCCGTCGGCGCCCCTCGTCCCTCTGCACCCGCGTTGGCGCTGGAGCGCAGCCCTTACCCGGAGGCTCGTGGAGTCGGAGGGGCCCTCCGAGCCGGCAGGCGTGCGCCCTCGGCTCGCTAGCCCCTGGGAGCGGCTGACAGCCGTGTGGCTGGCGCCTACGTGCTTTTTCCCTGCAGCCGTTCTTGTGCCTTACGGCTTCGGCTTCGGCTTCCCAGGGTGGATTCTTAAGGATCCTTACAGTTTGTTTTCTCTTGGCTTTTTCCTAATTTTAGGGACACTGAATTGCTGCCGAAGTAGAATTAGGGTTGTGAGTTTATCTCAACTTCTAAAGTGTCTGCGATGCCAGGATTGCTACTACCTTTTACGTTTGAGTTGAGAGCCTATTTCAATTGAATTACATCGCGGTTTGCTGTGTGTGCATCCTGTGAGTTTAGTTTTCTTTTCTATGTAGTGGTTAGCCGGAGTTTTGTACAATTGATCTAAACCCATTTTTCCTCTGTGCTGTGTGCCCCAGGGTTTCTTGATGACAGCCTTGGCTCATATGTTGGAGTGTCTGTGGGCCGCTGTTAAGACTTTCTCTTGAAAATGGAGTCTCTTGTAGTTTCTGAGCAAAGACGACTTGACTTTACTAATAGGGTTTATTAAGTCATTTCAGCGAATTCTTTAAAATGAGGGTCTCCCTGAAAACCACCTGTCATTTGGTTCGTCTGCTTGTTAAACTTCCTTAAAAGAAAAAAATCTTTTAAAAATTGTCACATAACTTGATTTATTGTCCTTGAGCTCTAGAATTGGAAAACACTTTAGAGATGATCTGGCCCATCCCATTCTCTTAAAGAGGAGGGAACTGAGGCCCAGGTGAGCACTGTGGGAGCTCCAGCTCCAAGTGGAAGTGAGCCTGCACCTGTGTTAGCTTAGCTTCAGCTTTGGATGCCACTCTCAAAGTACACAGTGTTCTTTGTGTGGCCACAAAATCTGTTTTTAAATGCTTTTGTTATCTTAGTCTTTGTTGGCTACATTAGTTGCAGTTGTCACATCTTATGCTTTTACATAGGAGGCGGCCTGGTGTAGTGGAAGGAAGGCTTGGGCTTTGGAGTCAGTCACACAGATGAAGTTTTGTATATTAGACAAGTCACTTTGCTGGGACTCAGCTTCGTCCTTTCAACTACTTTTTTATTCAACAAATCTTTATTGGATTATTTCCTGTATTCTACCAATGGGGAACAAATATAGTTTCTGCTCTCTTAGATATGGTAGTCTATTAGAGAGAGACAAGTAAGTGTAAAATGCTATTAGGGGAGAGGTCTTGGTGCTATAAGAAAATACAATGGAGAGATTTGACCAAGTCATGATATTGAGCTCTATGTCATAGGTACCGTTCTGGTGCTTTACTTGATTAATTTATTCAGTCCTCACGACAGCCATATAATCCCGATTTATAGATGAAGATATTGAGGCACAAAGTGTTATGTGACTTGCTCAAAGCTATGGAATTGGTAAGTGGCAGAGCTAGGATATAGGACTCCAGAACTGGTGCCCTTAATCATGCTATCCTGCTTAAGGGAAAGGACTGTTTTCCTTTGGAAGTGAAAATTGAAACAAGTTTTGAAGGATAAAGTGACTTGTAAAGATAGAAGAGATGACTGTGAAAGAATAGCATGTGCAAAGGCCCTGTGGCCAGAGGGAATGACAAGATATAAGCACTGAGAAAAGCCTACTTAGGCTGTAGTGTGCAGAGATTAGACAGTGCTAGGGAGGTAGGTATGAATCAGGTTGTGCTTGCTTTGCAGATCAAGCTATTACTTTTGGTCTTTATGTTATAGTGATGGGAAGTCATTCATGTTGGAGGTAGGAAGGATTGCACTGACATTTTAGATTGGTGAGGCTGAGAGGAAAGTTGTTACAGTATTTATTGCTATATACTTTTTAGACGTTATTGGGGTATAATATATAAGCTTTGATCTTTCTCCATACTCCCCCCCCTTTTTTTAAAGATTTTCTTTTTTTTTTTTTTTTTTTATTTTTTATTTTTTTTTTTACATTTTTTTATTTTTGAGAGACAGAGTGAGCAGGGGAGGGGTGGAGAGAGAAAGAGACACAGAATCTGAGGCAGGCTCCAGGGTCTGAGCTATCAGCACAGAGCCTGGCGCTGGGCTCGAACCCATGAACCGTGAGATCATGACCTGAACCGAAGTCGGATGCTTAACCAACTGAGCCACCCAGGCGCCCCAAAAGATTTTATTTATTTATTTATTTTTTATTAAAAAAAATTTTTTTTTTTTTTAACATTTATTTATTTTTGAGACAGAGACAGAGCATGAACAGGGGAGGGGCAGAGAAAGAGGGAGACACAGACTCTGAAACAGGCTCCAGGCTCTGAGCTTTCAGCACAGAGCCCGATGCGGGGCTTGAACCCAGGAACCGTGAGATCATGACCTGAGCCGAAGTCGGACGCTCAACCGACTGAGCCACCCAGGCGCCCCTAAAAGATTTTATTTTTAAGTAATCTCTACATCCAACATGGGGCTCAAATTTACAACCCTGAGGTGAAGAGTCACCTGCTCCACCCACTGAGCCAGCCAGGCACCCCATCTCCCGCTTTCTTTTAGTGTGTTGCCAGAGACTGCATCTTGTCTATTTCTGTGTTCTCAGCGCAGTGTTTAACACTATAGGTGCTGGATGTGTGACAGTACTGACTGGAGTAGAGTGCCAATAAAGAATTCCTCCCATAAGTGGGAAGAATCTCTGGAGTTCACTGTTACTTTGGGGGAAGAACTTGCACTGCTGCTTAGCTTCTTTATGTGCTTTTTTTTTTTTTTAATTAAAAAAAATTTTTTTTAACACTTATTCATTTTTGAGAGTGAGAGAGACAGAGCATGAGTGGGGGAGGGTCAGAGAGAGAGGGAGACACAGAATCCCAAGCAGGCTTCAGGCTCTGAGCTGTCAGCCCAGAGCCGGACATGGGGCTCGAACTCATGGACTGCAAGATCATGACCTGAGCCGAAGTCGGATGCTCAACCGACTGAGCCACCCAGGCAACCCTCTTTATGTGCTTCTTTTACATGAATTTGAAATGTGCTCCACTGAGTCTGCCTTTGAAGCAGAACCATTTAAATATTTTATTCCTGCCATTCCTCTTTCCCATCCTGCAAGCCATTTGGTTGGTTGGAAAGCAGACTGGCAACTCTAGACCCTAGTGTCCCCATTCTTTTAGCCAGTTAGCAGAACTTGTTTGCTTTTAGGGTATATGTAGAGTTGACCTTTTAGTCTTGTTTTGTGTATCAGCACATTTTGTTTAAATACCCAGTTTTTTTTTTTTTTTTTTTTCTGTCTCCATTTTTCAGTGGCTCTAGGATGTTGGTTTTAGGGTGATTGTTACAGTGTATTGAACTCTTATATGCCTTACATGGTTTCATGTTTTATCTCTCATCTGTATAGCAAGTAGGTAAAAAGTTGCAGTATTACAGACCAGGAAACAAACATTAGCAGTGAAGTAACTTGCTTAAGGACACGATTGAGGCAGAATTTCAACCTTGGATGGTATGATTCCCAAACCTTGTTTTCACAGTTACAAATTGTCTCTCATTTAAGTGATGGTCTCATTATATGGTGCATTCACAGAACTTAAATGCTCAAGCTTTATGTTCCTTAAAATTCCAAGAATTTCTTTTCTAGTCTTGAAAAAGAATGTTTAAGCCTATCTGAATGCTTTAGAATTGCCCGGAGGTAAATCTTTCCAACATGCTGATAAATTTCTGACAATCATTTGGGAAGAAAATTTTCTAAGATTATTACAGAAACCAGTTCTGGCATGATAAAATGCTTATGGACATTTGTGTATTTATACATCTGCTTTTTGGGTTTTATTTCGTCAAGAGGTTCAGAACTGAGGAGTGATTGGTAAAATCCTTTTCTAAATAAGAGGGAAAGATGGGGGACAGTTTAATCAAAAGAGTGAGGGAAAAGGCATTGTTTAAATGATTCCAAAAATTTTTAAAGATTTTATTTTTTTAAGTAATCTCTACACCCAATGTGGGACTTGAATTTATAACCTCGAGATTAAGAGTCGTATGCTCTACTGACTGAGCCAACCCTTAAATGATTCCTATTTTTTAAAAGATGTGGGTAGGGGCGCCTGGGTGGCTCAGTCGGTTAAGCGTCCGACTTCAGCTCGGGTCACGATCTCGCGGTCCGCGAGTTCGAGCCCCTCGTCGGGCTCTGGGCTGATGGCTCAGAGCCTGGAGCTTGCTTCTGACTCTGTGTCTCCCTCTCTCTCTCCCCCTCCCCCGTTCATGCTGTGTCTCTCTCTGTCTCAAAAATAAATAAACGTTAAAAAAAATTTTTTTAAAAAAGATGTATGTAAATGGGAGAATAGGGATGAAAAAGGAAATTTGAGAAGGAAACATATTTTGGGGGTAGAAACAATGTTTCCTTTTAGGTAACCTGAGTTAGATGACTACAAGAGTCATGTTGAGTTGGTGGGAAATAAGAGGGAAATTGGCGGCAGGTTTTTGGGTGATCTGAGGTAGAAGTTGGATGTGAACTCTGCAGGATATAGTAAGTTAATACTTAACTGAATACTCCATCTTTTTAAATTTATTTATTTTTTTGTTTTAGAGCATGAGCGGGGCAGAGGAAGAGAGAATCTTAAGCAGGCTCCACACTCAGTGGGGCTCGATCCCACAACACTAGGGTCATGATCTGAGCCCAAATCAAGAGTTGGATGCTCAATCGGCTGAGGCACCCCGACACCCCAAGAATACTCCCATCTTATTGCCCTAAATTCAGATTTGAAAAAAAGATGAAGAGACAGGAGGATTTAGAGGAATGGTTTGAGAGGAGTCTGTATAGTTCGTTCCTTCATCTAGAGATGTAGTTCTCTGTCCCTTCAAAGAGTGTGTGTGGAGCATCTGTGAAGTGCCTGCTACTATGATATGTACTGAGGAGATCAAAAGAAACTAAAACATGTTCCCTCACCGTGTCCCTGGTGTAGAGAGGTCAAGGAATAAAAATAAAAGACTGAAGGAAGAATTTGATAAGGTCTGTAGTCTTTAATGATAGTGATTTCAGTAGTGTGGTATATTCTTATATATAGAAATATTGCTTTGTTTTGAAGATACCTTCCAGTAGTTGGAGCAAATACATACTGTTTTGAAAAATCAGGGTGTTGTATGATTTAAAAAAAATTATTTTAAATTCCTACTGACATTTTTATAAAAAAAAAAGACAAACTGTGATGGGGTCAGTATTAATAAGATAAAAATAAAAGTGAATTTCAAAAACGTTGGAAAATATAATTTTCAGGCTTATAATTTCAGTCAGGAAAACTAATAGAGCATCCGTGGGACACAGCTGGTGGCTTAAAACCACACTTATTTATTCCTTCACAGTTATGGAGGCTAGAAGTTGGAAATCAAGATGTTGGCAAGGCCATGCTCGCTCTGAAGGCTCCAGTGAAGAATGCCTCCTTGTCTCTGGGCTTCTCGTAGCTCCAGGCATCCCTTACCTTGTGGCTGCAAGTCTCTGCCTGTGTCCTCACATGGCCTTCCCTTCCTTCTCCCTGTGTGTACTCTCCTCTTCTTTCTTTTCTAAGGGCACTTGTCTTTGGATTTAGGGCCATGACCAGGATCCAGGATGATCCCATCTGGAAATATATCACCAAAGACCCTTTTTCCAGAAGAGGTCATAGCCACAAGTTCTAAGATATGGACACACAATTTTGGAGGCCACCATTCAATCTGCTACACCTGCTATGTGCCAGGTGCTGTTTAATGCTGGGGTATAACGGTGAACGTCTCTGCCTTCATTGTGGTTATATCCAGGTAGAGCACACTGACTGTGTTCACAGAAATAGATGAGTTCAGGGTTGCCTGCCTGGCTCAGCCAGTTAAGCATCTGACCTTGGCTCAGGTCATGATCTCACTGTTTGTGAGGTTGAGCCCCACTCCAGGCTCCACGCTCTCTCTCCCTTTCTCTGCCCCTTGCTCACCACGCTCTCTCTCAAAAAAAATAAAAATAAAAAAGAAATAAAAAAGAAATAGATAAGTTCAAAGAGCAGTAAGTGCTCTGAAAGGAGAAAAATAGAGTGGTGGTGGTATTGAGAACTGCTAACCTAAAAAAAAACAGGGGGCACATTTCTGAGCATGTGGCATTTGAACAGGAAAGTGACCCAGATTACCACGTGACAATCTAGGGGACTAGCAATCCAAAGGAAGGCCAAGCAAAAGCTCTGAGTTGCGATCGTATTTGGTATAGTCAAGGGATGGGTGTGGCCAGTGTGGCTGGAGTGAATGAATGACCGAGGAGTGCTAGGAGATGCGGTAGGTAGGCCAGTCATATAGGGGCTTGTATGTGCAATTTATCCTAATCGTGAGAGTCCCTTGGAAGATTTTGAGCAAACTGGATCCATGTTTTGGAAAGACCATTCTGAATGCTATGTGGAGAATGTCCTAGTGGAGACTGGGGTGGGAAGAGTGGCATCAGGGAGACCAGTTAGGAGGCCATTGTAGAAGTTCAACAAGAGAGGATGGTAGGGTGGTCGCACTGGAGTTAGACCTGGGAAGACTTGGGATATATTTAGAACTAGAGCCAGTAGTATTTACTGTTGGGTTCAAAGGGAGATGTAAGCAAAGAGTGGAATCAAGGATCCCTGAAAGGAAGGCACAAAAGGCTGCCGCATATTGTAGGATTCCTTATATATGAAATGTCCAGAATAGGTAGATGCATAGACAGACGGCAGACTAGCAGGTGCCAGGGGCTGGGGGTGGGGACTGGTAGAAACTGCTAATAGCTAAGGGGTTTCTTTTTGAGGCAATGAAAAAATGTTCTGGAATCAGATTGGTGATGGTTCCACAACTTTGTGAATATCCTAAAATACATAGTTGTGTACTTTAAAAGAATGCGTTTTATGGTATGTGAATTAAATCTCAATTTACAGGGGGGAAAAAAGAGTGACTCTTAGGTCTACCTGAGCCCTTGGGTGGGATAGTCTTAGTGTTTTGGAACGCTGCAGCTTGGGGTGGAAGATGAAGACAGCAGTTTCCATTGAAATGATTTGATGGAATTTACAAAACACAGAGGGATGGTTGATCTTATTTGTTGTTTGTGGGGTGCTGGATGGCTGTGGAAAGTATTTTGAAACCATATTCTAGGGTTGATGATTCTAGGGTTGTTGCAAATGGCAAAGGAGGAAAAAAGCTGTATTCACATTTAATCATCAAACCGCCTTCAAATGATTCTCGTTTCCACAGCTGGGGTTAACTAAGTTGCTCAAGGTCACACAAGAATTAAGTGGGAGATTCAGGATTCAAAGTCAAATCTACAGTGCTTTTATTATACCATATTAATAAACTTAGTAAAAAGAATAAAGGAGAAATTTATACATCTTGACATGAAAACTAATTTGAACTCCCTAGTAGCCACAGAGAAGAGGGAAGCAGTAGGCTATTGACTGCATAGAATATGTAAAGAATATGTAAAAACAGGGCCACCTGGGTGGCTCAGTCGGTTGAGCGTCTGACTTCCGCTCAGGTCATGACCTCGCAGTCTGTGAGTTTGAGCTCCGCGTTGGGCTCTGTGCCGACAGCTCAGAGCCTAGAGCCTGCTTCAGATTCTGGGTCTCCCTCTCTCTCTCTCCCCTCCTCTGTTCATGCTCTCTGTCTCAAAAAATAAATAAACATTTAAAAAAAATAAAACCCCAATTCGTCGAATAAATAAGTTTGATACTCATTTTACAAAAAAATGCAGTCATCTTTCTTCCTATCTCATTGGTTGTCACTGATCTAGCACTTTGTGAAAGTTACAGTTGTGGAGAAACAGTTCTATTGGAGGTGGGATGGTTAGGTTTCCCAGAAGCCTGAAAGGCTGGTGGTCAACAGAAGAGTGAAGAAAGCAGGATAGAACAGGGGAAAAAAAGGTAAGCAAGGAAGGGGCCTCAGCTGGAGACTAGCTTTAGTCTCACCCTATAGGGGAGCTCTGAAGCAGTGATTCTTAAAGTGGGGACTCAGTCTGTAGCAGAAGTAGCATTACCTGGGAACCTGTAGAAATGCAAAATTTTCAGTTGCCCCCCAGACTGGCCAATTAGAAGCTGGGGATGGAGCCCAGCAATGTTTTCACAAGCCCTCCAGGTGATGCTGATACACAAGAAAGTTAGAGAAGCACTGCTGTAAATTAGCCCTGTTCAATAGAATGTTATGCGAGCTGCAAATGTAGTTTTCTAGCACTCACATTAAGAAAATAAGATGAAATTAATATTAGTGTATTTTATTTAACTCAGTATATTCAAAATATTTAAACATATAAATGTAAAAAAAATTGAAGTCTTTTGCATTGTTTGGGTATTAAGTCTTCACATCTGGTGTGTATTTTATACTTGGAGCACATCAGAATTTGGACTGGTGCATTTCAAGTGCTCAGTATGTGGCTAGTGGCTGCCATATTGGACAGCCAGTTCTTAATAACCAGAGCACCCTACTGAATTGGTCACACTTTGAGGTGAGTGGGGATGGCCTTTTGTACACCCTTGTTAGTCAGTCATTGGCTGTGGGCTGAGAGAGGGGCAGCTCCCGGTCTTAACGGAGAACTCCTGTCTGGTTAAGGCAAGTGGGTCAGTCCAGGGAGCAGGTGTGAGTTGTGAGTGGTCAACACAGCAGCTGGGGAAGCCGTGCTGACTGCTGAAGAGGCTCTGGAAGGGGCCCTGGCAACATCTGCTACAGGTGGGATGGGAAGAATGGCCTGAGAGGGGAGCTGGGAAGAATGGCCTGAGAGGGGAGCTGGGTAGAATGATGACAAAGTTTAGAGTTGATGTATGCAGTTTCCTGGTGCTCTAACTCACTGTGGAGGCATAGCCAGAGAATCTTGAGGTTTGATCACCTCTCAAATACCAGGTATTCAGCCTCGCTTTTGACGGAAGGTCAGACTGTAGAAGATTGGGCTGGCTAGTGAGGTCCCAAAGACTAAATAGTTCATGTCTGTTTTGAAGAAAAAGCTGTGCTTAAGTGAAAAAGCCTGACTTACGTGTTTTTGGAGGTTGTTCCCAGGTCGCCCTGGGGCTGTTACAATGCTGCAGTTAAATACTAAGCGAGGCTGCTCCTTGTGAAACATGGAGAGGAACTTCTCTTGGAGATTTTGAAGCTGAAGCATTAGCTAATGTTGACTTTCACCTTGGTAAGATCACTTTATGGCTCTGTTAATCCCTGGTCTTGAGGATAGCTGCTACTTTGAAGCAGAATGCATCCTAATCATGAATTAGCCTGTTAACAGATTTTAGTATTATCCATTTGAATGCTGCTGTGGATGTGTTAAGCATAATGGTAGTTTTGATTTTTACACTAGCGTTTGGTTTTAAACTAGTGTTTACGTTTCTTTCTTTCTTTTTTTTTTTTTTTTTGAGATAACTGCTAGTGGATTTACCAGTTTCGGCTGCCACATGAGGTCATGTCCAGAATGTGAAAGTAGGTGCTGTGTTAGAAACACATATTTGTTTCCCTGTTTGCAACGGCTGGAAAGCTTGTATGCAGTTTGTTGAAAAGCTATAGCCTTTGTCGTCCTACCCCTCCCCTCCCCCCCGCATCCCCCCCTTTTTTTTCTTTTGGTTAACAATTATTATGTACTTTATAGAACATGCAAATCTGAGTCTGGACCAGAGCTCCTGATTATTACTACCCTAATGGTAACTCCCAAAGGAAGGGTCTGGTACAATTTTAAGAAGGGAACAGCTGTATAATTGGATTTAGTTATTGTGTAATAATCTCTTACATTTTGTTGGTGCTTTACAGTTTGTAAAGGTTTGTGTGATCCTTTCAACAAGTGTAGGGTATCTCTACATTTTACTAAAAGAAACAAAGTCCAGAGAGATGATTTGCTTGGTGGTGCATGACTACGAAGCGGTGGACCTAAGTGCTGACCCAGGTCTTGTGACCCTGAAGGTTCTGCTACTTGCCATGTGCCACACTGTTAGCAGATATTTCTTTTCCACATGTGGAAATCTTTATCTTGTAGAAGAGAACCAATGGTAAGAGGTTGTTGGGAAGTCATTTTGTATACACTGACCTTTCTCCTCTTGGCTGTGATAGGCTAAATAGTCTTTATAATTGGAGTTGATTCAGGTGTTTCCCTTGAACTTCTGTTTTTAGGAAATACCTTAAAAAACTTTGGATGGAGCTTGTAGCCAGTTTGTTATATGCTTAATAAAAGTAATGAATTAAAATTCTGTGTAGAGGTGCAAATTAAGCAGATTTCTCCTAACTATTCTCTGTATTTAAAAAAAGAAATTTTAGGAGTGCCCAGATGGCTCAGTTGGTTAAGCGTCTGACTCTTGATTTTGGTTCAGGTCATGATCTCACGGTTGTGAGATAGAGCTGGGTGTTGGGCTCTACGCTGGGCTTGGAGACTGCTTAGGGTTCTCTCTTGTCCCCTGACCCTCCCTCTCATGCTCTTGTTCTCTTTTTCTCTCTCAAAAAAATAATAAATTTTAGGGGCTCCTGGCTGGCTCAGTTGGTGGAGCATGTGACTCCTAACCTTGGGGTCATGAGTTCTAGCCCACGTTGGGTGTGGAGATTACTAGGAAACAAAATGATGAAAGAAATTTCATGTTGTATCTCTACAAAAATTATCTGATTTTTGACCTGTATTTTTTATAACTTTGATCTTCCATAAAGGTCTCCCAGGAGTGAACAGGAACAGAGAAAGGCCAACTATAAACCAGTTCAGACCCTGGTTTCTTCTTTATAGTTCTGCTCTTCTAGTTTTGCTTGGACCAGTTGTACTTCTAGTTACTTGGTTAACCAGGGGAATCCATGTTTTTTTTTGAAATTTTGGGACACGTTATCACAAATTCAAATGTGTAAAAGCTATATGCTTTTTTTTTTTTTTTTTTTTTTTTTTAAATACTGGTGGTAAAATAGTCTGAGGTCTTCAGAATCAGGTATTTTAAATAGTAATAAAAAGATTCCAAAACACCAGTTTGATCAATAAGTATAGTGCTACAGCTTCTACATTTTGGCCAGATGTAACTTGTAATAGAGTGGATTTAGTTTTAAGAAGTGTGTGGCATAGACTTTTTTTTTTTTAAGCGTAGGCTTTTTTTTTTTTTTTTTTTTTAAGGTTTGTTCATTTTTGAGAGAGGGAGAGGGAGTGTGTGTGCTTGTGTAAGCGGAGGGGGGTGCAGAGAGAGGGGATAGAGGATCTGAAGTGAGTTTTGTGCTGACTGCAGAGTGCCTAATGTGGGGCTCGAACTATGAACCATGAGATCATGACCTGGGCCAAAGTCAGTCACTTAACCTACTGAGCCACCCAGTGGGCACCCAGGTGCCCCTGGCGTAGATGTTTTCTATTTTAGTTTTAGGTTACTGATAGTTTCACTGGAAGTAAATATAGCATAATTGAGTCAGCGCCCCCAAACAGTGGTCAGAGCCTGGCAACTTGAGATTTCTGAGTGGTTTGGGGATAGAAACTCTTACTTTTGGGGAAGTGTAGCTTATTCCTCATGGGCTCATCTAATTAGGTAGAGTCTGGAGGTTTTTATTCCCAGAAGTAGCCTGGAAACTTAGTGCATTAATTCATACTGATGAAAATTTATGAAATCAGCTCGATTTACACCAAGTAGGTCTGCATGTTTGTTAGTTACTCTGAGTGTAGTAGTAGTTCAGCAGTGAGATCTGGGTCACTGCCTTGCGTGGCCTCACTGGCTTACATGTTGACTTTGGATCGAGTGCATATCCTCCCATGATCATGAGAAGCTTGTACACATTAGATACCCCTCTACTACATAAGCTCTTGTTTTTTTGATAACTGTGGTTTAGGTTTGTAAGGGACCTTAAAGAAAAGTCATCCAGACTTTCATTTCTTAGCAGATGGGTTAGAGTGGTTTGCTCAAGTCCTAGAGTTAGGGTTAGAATTCAGGTTTCTTGATTTTCTTTCCCATAGTTCTTTGCTGGGTGGTAGGGTGCTTTTTAAAGTATTCCCCTCCCCAGACATAAACATCGCTGTTGTTCTCACTCTTCATAGGTAATTAGAATACCTAAAATGTCCATCCCAGGTTGTGTTTTTTTTGTCTGCAAGATGCACATTTGTCATCAGGAATCAGTTACAGCCTTTATTTGTTAGTGATTAAAGACACACGTGTGATTTTGTCTTTTATAAAAAGATCTTGTTGACCTGTTCTTATAGCAGACCACTATGTGCCTTACAATATTAGGGAGAATTTGTAAAAATGTCAACTATTTTGTTGTTACATTTTATAAAATGGGTAGGAAGCTTGCATGTTATTTATTTTGTGTAAATACCCTAGTGCTGGTTTGCAGCAGAATGAGAAATTTCCAGGGAGCTTTTGTTTTTCTTTATTCTTGGAATTTGTTTTCTTAGTTTTCTGCATGGGCTGAGGCTATAAACACAAGACCTGATTTTCTGGAGAAGTAGTATTACCTTTATCTTATTAAGTCTGATGTGGGACTAAAATTGCTAAATATAGCTGTTCTGCTGAAGGCAGTGGAAGACTGAATTTTTATTTGAATGCATAGAGTGGTGAGACCCTCCTGGTAAATTGTTGTTGTTTTTTCCCTCTTTTAATTGTATCTTTGCATAGACATTGGTGTTCACGTGGGAGGTGCCATTACTTTTTATTATCTCAAAATAAACTCCAGAATGCTTTGAATAGATCTGTGCTTAAATTTTGCAACCATTGCAACCTAGCCTAATGACTTTGGACAAATTAAAATTCTCAAGACTCTGTTCTCTCATTAAAATTGGGCCTAATACTCTTGAACTTACAGGGATGTCTGAAGGTATTTAAGAGTGAGTTTTGGTCTTTAAAAAAATTTTTTTTAAATGTTTGTTTATTTTTGAAGGAGAGAGAGACAGAGTGTGAGTGGGGGAGGGGCAGAGAGAGAGGGAGACAGAGAATCCGAAGCAGGCTCCAGGCTCTGAGCTGTCAGCACAGAGCCCGATGTGGGGCTCGAACTCACAAACTGTGAGATCATGACCTGAGCCGAAGTCGGACGCTCAGGTGCTCCAGTGTGTGCCTTTTAAAGACCAAAACTCAGGGGGCGCTTGGGTGGCTCAGCTGGTTAAGCGTCCGACTTGGGCTCAGGTCATGATCTCACAGTTTGTGAGTTCCAGCCCCATGTCGGGCTCTGTGCTGACAGCTTGGAGCCTGGAGCCTGCTACGGATTCTGTCTCCCTCTCTCTCTGCCCCCTTCCACTCATACTCACTCTCTCTCTCTCTCTCTCTCTCTCTCTCAAAAATAAGTAAATGTAAAAAAATAAAAAGCACACAGTATGAAGTGTGTTTTCCCAGTTTCCAACCAGTGCCTTTACTAGTCTTTTACTTTTTTTAAATTTGAGAGTGAGAGAGCACGAGTGAGTGTGTGCACAAGTTGGGGAGAGGGGCAAGGGGAGAGAGGGAGAATCCTAAGTAAGCTCCGCGCTCAGCTCAGCCCATTGTGGGGCTCAATCCCATGACGCTGGGATCATGACCTGACTCAAAATCAAGAGTTGGATGCTCAATGGACTGAGCCACCCAGGCACCCTGATTCACGAGTCTTTTACTTGATAGTGTGAACTTCATTTTTAAAGTGTCTTTCTTATCTATTACCTTCACTCTTATATTAAGATTACATTTTGTAATTTAAGACTTGGTGCTTTAAAAAAATAAGATCTTTGAGTTTATTTAAGAATGTTGGTATAAAAACATTTGCCTCTTATTAGCGTTGTCCTCTTAGAAAGTTCTGAGGGGTAGTACCATTTGCTTTTCACTAGCCCCACCTTTTTTTTTTTTTTTTTTTAAATAGCTTTATCAATGACTACCGGGTAAATTGTTTTCTTAAACCTCAACTATACATTTTATTAGTGATGATTCTTAATGCTTTAAAGCCTTAAGAGAACATTTTTTTCCACATTTATAATAATGAATTAGAAGTCAACTTGATTATTAGTATTACCTTTTCACTGTACCTGTATGTTTTCCCTGTACCAGAAAAAGTAGACTAAGAAATCCCATTCAAGACCTCAGCAAATAAAAAATTCTATTTGATTACTTTCTGGTCCTTGTGAAAATTGGAGCCCCTTGAAGGCCAAGACTCTTGTTTTATGTTTTATAAAGTTCTGTGTGGTATGTGACCTTATGATCCTGGCATGTCAGTGTGCATAATCAGACCTTTCTTTAAATTTTATTTGACCCATTGATCCTTTTAAGTTTTTAATTCCTGTTAACATACAGTATTATATTAGTTTCAGGTATACAATATAGTGATTGAACAGTTCTGTGCATCACTGATGCTTATCACAAGTGTACTCCTTAGTCCCCATCACCTATTTAATTCCTCTCCTCCCTGGTAACATCAGCTCTCTATAATTAAGATTGACCCATCAGTCAGAGAAAGACAAATATCATATGACTTCACTCATGAGGACTTTAAGATACAACACAGATGAACATAAGGGAAGGGAAGCAAAAATAATATACAAACAGGGAGGGGGACAAAACAGAAGAGACTCTTAAATGTGGAGAACAGAGGGTTGCTGGAGGGGTTGTGGGAGGGGGGATGGGCTAAATGGGTAAGGGGCATTAAGGAATCTACTCCTGAAATCGTTGCACTATATGCTAACAAACTTGGATGTAAATTAAAAAAAAAAAGTTGACCCATTGACTCTTACTTTACTTTTCTGGAGATCATTCTGATGCCTTTGGTTTCTCTTGTGTGCCAAAGGGATATGTCTGGTAGTTATGATTTACCTTCCAACCTTCCATAGTTACGGCATGTGGCTTAGGACTACATGTATTGATAAAATATTTTAGGTAGATGCATACTGGAAGAATTACTCTGAAAAAATATTTTTAAAGCCCATTCAAGGATCTGTAATTTATTTCACCTTTTTTTTTTTTTTTTTTTTTTTGGTAGCATGTCCCACACTACTCAAGACAGCACTTAATGGTGTCCCGTAGTCTCTGTTCAGCAGGATATGATTCTAATGAAAAAGTAAGTATTTAAAAAATACTGACTAGCAGAGTTATAATGGTTTTGCTTTCTTGTTTCCATGCTGTGTTCAGTGGACAGATTAAATATTAGCGCTGTATAATTACTACTCTAACATCATAGGTTTTATAGCTGCTCAATCTTTTTTCATTGTGGGCCACAACCTGAGTCTTAAATTTTGTGTTTGTACCTTTACCAGAAATTGAGTAAACTTTTAGTGTGTTTACTTTATTATTCAGCAGAATAACTAACATAGCATTCTTTCTTAAATTATGGGTTATTTGAGAGATTTTGATTGAACTGATTTATTTTTCCATTTACTTAATATCTGTAGGATTAATTTTGAAGGCACCTTTGTGTATTGTAAATTTTGGGGCAAGGGAATTCCAGTTAAAATCCTGATATAGGATAATAGTTGAGGCTCGTAATAGGAGAAAGAAAGGGGCTATAAGCGGTGATTAGAAAATGTCATTTTTTCTAATGACAATGACAATGAAGACCTCAAACAGGGCAGGAGAGTTTTGGTTAAGAAGAAGTGATTCAAGTTGAGAGTCAGGAAGGTAAAACTGATGAATGATTATTTGAGAACGAAATAGCTGAGGTATCTTCTAAATCATCTCTTGAAGTATACAAAACTACTCAAAAGAATTTGGAGGCTTGGAGAAAGGGTCTGTATCATTGCAGTTTAATAACAATGTGGACACAATTTGCAGGGTATATGTCATTTAAAATTTCCTAATAGCCACATTAAAAAAAACTGAAGAAGTTAACTTTAATAGTATGTTTTAATTCTATATCTAAAGTGTTATTTCAATACATAATATAAAAAGTATCAATGAGATACTTACTTTTTTTTTTTTTTTGGTACCAGATCTTCTAATCCAAGTGTATAATTTACACTTCTGGCATCTCAGTTTGATTAGCCACATTTGAAGAGCTTAGTGCCAGTGGTTACTTGATTGGACTGCACTGGTCCAGATGAATTAGCTATGATAAACTCCCTTTTATGAAATAAATCCATGGTTTAATATGAAAACTTTAGTATAGAAGTTGGGGTGCATGTATGTATATTTCTGCACATGTGTTGAGTTCCAATCTAGAGGTAGTGAGCTGTCCTAACTGGGAACACACTCTATGGAGTGGTTAGCTAGTATTTGTTCAAGAGGCCACATTCAAGAGTGGGGGAGACATAGAATACTACGAAGTGTTCATCTATCTTTCTCCCTGTTAACTTTGGTAGCCTTCCTCATTAGCATAATAGGTGTTAGAAGTGGGCTCTCATTGATGAAATTAGTGGTTATGCAAGATATGTGTTCTGGCTGCTATTTAATAGAAATTCTTAGCCCCTGAATTAGAATAAAACAATCTAGTTGGCCTTTCATTCTTTATCTTTAAGGATAGAAACTAAGCTTGATCCCTAAATGAAGTGATCCTATGTGCAGCTCTTTCTTTGTCTGGAGGTTCTTGATAGATTGAGTCTGACAGTGTAGCTGGCCAAATCAGAATATTGATGTATTTACCTCAGGTGAACCTTTCATTCAGACTGTTGGAGCATTATACAATGAAGGAAGTTGAGACATCATTGAGCTTTATTTGGTAGATTTTAAGATCTTTTTTATGCCTGTTCATAAATGTATGTGTTGGTGGAGTTTGGTTTGAGGCTTCTTTTTGCCATAACCTCGTAATGAGCTTACAGTAATAGCTGACTCACCCCCCACATTGGTGGCCATTGATAATTACTAAAAATAAACAAATACGTATAACCTGGTTTAGGGAATTTATAGAGCTCTTCCCCCCACCTTGGAGTCCACTAAAGTACGTATTTTGTTTTAAATGTCTGAAATCAGATCTGCTGCCTGCTGTCTTTGTCTTCTTTGCTGTACCTTTGCTTTTAGGTAATTGTGGTGAAACTATATAGTGTGTCAGTCATGTCATAATGTCCATGATCCTTGTTGACACCTAACGGTAGTATATAGGTTTTGTGTGTTAAGACCAAGTTGCAGGCTTGCCCTTCACTCCAGGGCTGCCTTTAATTGAGCCTTTCTACTTCTAGGAATTCTTGGTGTTGTCATAGCTATTCATTAAATACTGCACTTTTTTGTTTTTTATTGTTCCTGTCCTAAGTGCAGATAGATCTGATTTTTTGGTAATACATATTTGCTAAATAAATTGATTCTCATCTGAACTTGTCATTGACTCCTTCATATTTTATCAGCAATTTCCATCAGGTTGAAATTAAACCAGGTAAAATTTAATCATTACTAAATGTACCATTTTTTTTTTTTGACTTGAATTTTAACACATCGACTTGTCTCTGATACGTTCATAACAATAGGGAAGATTTAGTAATAATCTGCTTAGAAAAAGACCAGGAGGCTACTAAAGTAGGCCTTAAGTTAGCAGTACTATATTGTGCCTGGCGTAACAAATGTGATCTTAGGTGTCACTGTTAATACAGTGTTTAAAGCTTGTACCATTATACTCCGATCATGTCACATTGTGGTATGTTTTGATATGAATACCTGGATGTGAGCTCTGGCTTTGCCCCTGTGAATTTTAAGTGATTTAGGCAAGTGATTTGGCTTCATCAAGCCTTAATTTTCTCATTTGTAAATTGGGGATGTTCTCAGCTGACCTCATAGGACTATTCTGAGCCTTAAATGAGACATAGTGGACAGAAGGGATTTGTCCTGGCATATAGAAAGCATGTGCCCTAAATGTTAGCTGCTTAATATTAGTCTTAACAACTAGGTTTTGTACATTTGGAAACAGCCTCAAAATCCACAGATAGTAAATAACTGGGGTGTAAACTCAAGCCTGGGCTTCCCTAGTGAGGTGGTAGATTTACCCACTGTTCTGTACCACTTCTCAGAAGTGTTGGTAAGTGACTAGTCAGTGTGTGGAGTTCTGTGGTCATTCCTTCAACAAGTACCCAGGGGAACGGGCCAGCTCAGCCCTTCTCTTGGGCTGTGAATGGAGTGAAGTGTCCTTGGTGGTTTTAGACACTGGCTGTGAAGATCTAAGTATGGGGAGGAGAAAGAAGGAAGGAGGGATAGAGGATAGAATAAAAGGAGGTAACTTAAAACAAAAAATCTTCAGGAATTTCCATTGTGTTTCTTACCCTGGATGACCTCATTAGTAGTTAGAGAACCGCTGCTGCGAAAGTCCGTCTCTCTCTCTCTCATGGTACTTGAAAGCCCCTCTGTCTTCAGGATATAGGTTCCTGATTTAAAGATTTTTGTTCGTTTCCCTTAGAATATCTTCAGAGTGCCTCCTTATATGTGGCTCTGCATCTATAGGATAAAGTCCAATTCCTTAAATGGCATATAAGTCTTTTTATCATCTGGCCTTTTTTACCCTAGCTTTGTTTGCTCCAGCTCCCCTGTACATATCTTGTGCTTGAGCTATATTAAAAATCCCTTGTTTTTCAGTGCTACCGTCTGCTTTCAATGTCACTGCCTTTGCCCTTGCTGTTCACTCTTCCTTCTCTGCACTGGCCACAGCCTCTTGGATGTAGCTGCGTTATGGCACTTACCACACTTTGTTGTCATACTGCCATATTGTACACAGAAGTTATCAAATGCACTTGATGTTTCCCTGTAATTTTTGATGCAGAGGGGAAGTTTTAAAGTCTGTGTAAATTTATTTGTATGTATTCTTTTACGTGCATAGCTTACCTGAAAGAATATATGTACAGGAAACTGGTAATAGCATTGCCTTTGGAGCAGAGACCTAGTTGTCTCTACAGTATATCACCTTTTGTACCTTTTAAACCCTGAACCATATACATACATTTATTCAAAAGAATATCTTCTGTATGGAAGGTTAATTGATATGATCAGCTTTATTTAGCTTGTGCACTAATTGGTATTAACAGACCTGTATTAGGGTTCTGCAGAGAAAGAGAACCAGTAGGAGATGTATGTGGAGATCCACTGGCTCACACAGCTATGGAGGCCAAGTCTCACGATCTGCCATCTGCAGGCTGGAGACACAGGAAAGCTGGTGATGTAATTCTAGTCCAGGTCCAAGGGCCTGAGAACCTGGGAGCCCATATGTCGGTAAGCCCCAGGGTAGGCCAAGACCTGTGTCCCTCTTGAATCAGGAACGCAGGACAAATCCTCACTTCTACTTTTTGTTCTCTCAGGCCCTCAGTGAATGGGATGATGCTCACCCACACTGGGGAGGGCAGTGTACTGGGCTGAGTCCCCTGATTCACATGCTCATGTCTTCTAGAAACACTCTCACAGACACACCCAGAAATCATGTTTCATCTGGGCACCCTGGGGCCCAGTCAAGTTGCATGTAAAAGTAAAATTAGCCATCACAAGCCCTTAATAGAGAAGATGTGTCAGGTGCAGATAGTTGTTTTAATGTAGATTTTTCCCTGTTAGATAGGTTCACACTCTTGGATTTGTCACAAACAGTGTGGTGTGTGGCCCAAAGGGGTGAATAACAATAGCTATAGCTAACACCTCTTGAGTATATATTATGTGCTAGGCACTATTCTAAACACTTTAAGGGTGTTAATTCATACTCTCACAGCCTCTTGTGGCAGGTGCTATTATTACTCTCATTTTACATACCAGGAAATGAGGGTCGAGAAGGATGGCTTGCCCACATAAAAACACGTGGTGGTGTTGGGCAATTTAGTTCCAGACTGGCTTTTAAGTATTATTCTGCCATGCAGATAAAAATTAGAAGGAAGTTCTTAATCCCTATAATGTTATGATTGGTTATATTTGCTATAACAGTTTCTTATTGTGTAACTTCATGTTGTGTTGCTTTTATCAGATGTCATCTGTTTAATACTTATAAAAATGCACATTTTAAAATGCACTTCAAAGAGGTATAAAACATTTTTTTCTTTGTATATTGTCAGTGTTTAACAGGGATTTACCATGACCACTTAGGTATAGAATGGCCTATGATTTTGTAGTCTCAGGCTTGACGTGACATGAGGGTATTTTAAGGACCCATCTGCTCAAGGCTCTGAATGACTCAGGATATTATCAGATTAGGAGTTTACCGATTTTTAAGGCAGAGGCTTGTCTCAGTTTGCTAGAGTAAGTGATGTGTGACATAAAGTTTAAACCAAGACTTTGAAAACCTTTTCCAACTCTGAGATTCTGTGACTCCCT
The DNA here is from genome assembly GCF_024362965.1 of Panthera pardus. Lineage (NCBI taxonomy): Eukaryota > Metazoa > Chordata > Mammalia > Carnivora > Felidae > Panthera > Panthera pardus. The sequence continues at coordinate 20,291,114 of NW_026526654.1, read as the reverse complement.
GTCAGGTTAAAATATTGCTTTCAGTTATATGAGTACTTTAAAGATCATATATAGCTTTAACTTTCTTTTAGAAATATAACTAAGACTTTTTCTGTAGTTACATTCAACTTACAACAATTCACTAACCCAGAAATAATTGTGTACTAAAAGATATCCATATTACTTGTGTGTTTCTTTCAAAGGATTAGCCTGTACAATTTTAGAGTAGGAAGAGAACCTTATAAAATAGTTTCCTCTAGAAATGCCATCAGTTTATATGTGAAAGTGAAGATCTACAGAGATTGATTTGCCTCAAGTCAAATAGGTTATTGTTAGTGGCAAAGCTGGGCTTAGAATTGAAGTATCTAGGCCTACCCAGAATGGAGGTACTCTCTTATGAGGCCTTAGCTGCTTCAAATATGATGGTTACTCAAACTTAACATAAATTCCCTGAATTTAGAATATACGTTGTGAAGTAAGTGGTCAAACAATTCTGTCTAAAGTTTTTTAGTATTCAGAAATGTTATCTGAAGATTACCTTTTGGCAAGAGAATTTATAAATATCCCCTTAGTCCATTTAAGATACACCAAACCAAATCAGTTGATGCTTTAATGGACTAATTATAGGGCCGCATCCTACCAGATGAGTTTAGTAGCAATCGGGTTATAGATGAACATACATGTAATATTTAGTACTACTCTAGGAAGTAATTTTTTTTTTTTTTTTTTTTTTTTTTTTTTTTTTTTAGAATCATGTCCAGTGTTGTGAGAAAACTTGTTTTCTGGTTCCAAAGTGAGAGTAACAATTTCTTATGTGTGTTTTTTCTCTCTTCAGACTTTTGATAAAATTCTTATTGCTAATAGAGGAGAAATTGCATGTAGGGTGAGTGGAATTTTAATCTTATTTTCTATTTTACTTTGTGAATTTTATTAAATCCCTTGAAATATGAATCTCTATTAATAACATTGATATATTTTAAAATAGGTTATTAAAACTTGCAAGAAGATGGGCATTAAGACAGTTGCCATCCACAGTGATGTTGATGCTAGTTCTGTAAGTATATTTCGCTTTATCTGAATGAAGACCCTTATTTGGGGTATATTTAAAAAAAAAAAAAAAAAAAAGCCTGGGTGGCTCAGTCAGTTGAGCATCTGACTTCAGCTTAGGTCATGGTCTTGCAGTTTGTGAGTTCGAGCCCTCTGTTGGGCTCTCTGCTAACAGCTCAGAGCCTGGAGTCTGCTTCAGATTCTGTATCTCTCTCTCTCCCCCTCCCCTGCTCATTCTCTACTTCTCTCTGTCTCTCAAAAATAAATAAATGTTAAAGTAAATAAATAAATAAAGGTAAAATATGTAGGTTTTCTTCATTCTTGGCCTGAAAAGGGTATACACAATTAAAAAACAAAACATGAAATTACTGACTCTTGTATTAAGCAAAATGGAAGCATCATAATGTCTTTAATATGTGTCTTAATTTTTTTTTCCTCAGGGTTTTAAAAACCTAGAGTAGAGTTTAAAAATTGCTTGATAGATTGCTGGTCACCAAGTAGATTTAGACAAAGCTTGAGAAAGATTCAAAGATTATTGTAATGTTTATATCATGCTGCATTAGGAGAGCACGTTTTTCCACAGCTGAATTCCGGGATCACTAAGGGAATGCTATAATTGTTTAATTTTCCTAAATGCTGTATCGTGTTCAGCTGAAAGGTTGATGAATGAAAGATACACTAATACTAATTGGACATGAACAAAAGGAATAACATAAAGCCGTGAATGATTTTATTGGGGATTTTTACCACAGCAGGCATTTTTAGCAGTAATAAACTATGAAGGAATAGAAAAAAATCTCATGAGAAAAGAATGTAAATTATTAGAACTTGAGGGGATGAAATTTAAGTAGTGGTACTTTACGTTGCTGTTTTTCATTCTTTTACACTACTTTTGATAACGGGACCTATCGGTGATGTCAGTTTTTATTATACAGAAAGATAATACAGAGGATTTTCATTGTTTGTGATTTCTTACCTAGAAATGTGTTGTTCATTCTGCTTTATTGCGACTGACTTCCTTTAAAAAACAAAACAAAACAAAAAAAAGAGAAACCATTACAAGCTATTCTAATTTCCTGAAAATAAAGGTTAAGTATTTATCTCATCTAGTTTACTTGACAGATACATTTAAAATAGTCCTCTTTTGGGGCGCCTGGGTGGCTCAGTCGGTTAAGCGGCCGACTTCGGCTCAGGTCATGATCTTGCGGTTCGTGAGTTCGAGCCCCTCGTTGGGCTCTGTGCTGACCGCTCAGAGCCTGGAACCTGTTTCAGATTCTGTGTGTCCCTCTCTGTGACCCTCCCCTGTTCATGCTCTGTCTCTCCCTCTCTCAAAAATAAATAAAACATTAAAAAAAAATTAAAAAAAAATAAATAAAATAGTCTTCTTCTACTTAAAAAAGAAATTAAATAAATTTATTTTACATATGTGGTTTTTTTTTTAAATATTGGTTTCTGGCCTCTTTACTAATAATTTGTTTTAACTGATAGTTTCAATAGTAGTTTATATTCCTTACAAGATATCTATGAAATAATGAGAAAACTATTACTTTAATCTGTTTCTTGGTTGGTAAACTAAGACATTTATCAGTAGCAAACTCTTTTAGAAAAAAGTTTGTGTTACCATCAGGCTAGTAATAGATTTAAAATTTTCTCTTGTCTTGCGTTCATTTTCAGTGTATTAGGCCAGGAGGTGTTTTTCACTCATGGGTAAATTGGGAGAGAAAATGGACACTGTTTTTATATCAAGTCTTATAGTAAACTTTAACTTACTTTTCTCATATCAAGATATAGTTCTGTATCCTGTGTTCTCATGAAGGTGACTGTTGGCATGCATGGTCCAAAATTATTTGCGTTTTGATTTTTTTCATATATGTTTGTATTTCAGTGTTGGTATTATAGATCCCAACAGCACGACTGCTTTTTCCCATTCTTAATTTTCTAGGTTTGTGTTCTTGTTAGGTAGAAGCTTTGCAGGAGCAATTTGCATTGCGGGTACAGCCCCTGCCTTGGAGAAAGGCTGCCATGATGGTATGGTACAAACCTTGTAGGGCCAGAAACTCCTCCCAACCTGTGGGGGGAGTTTCCCAACTGACTGGAAGCAGCCTCCATTAGAGACCATCCCACACTGTCTGTCTCAGCTCCTCCCAGCCCAGAGAGAACCAATACTATCCAATCCCAAAACAACGTAGGAGCCAGCTCTCCCACCTTGAGAGTGTACTTCCGATTTAATAAACTGCTTTGCACTTGCTACTTTCCTTCTGGCTGTCTTTATTCGAGTGTGGATCCTCACATAAATCTTCTCATGGGGAATCAAGAGACTGAGACCTCCATTCACACAACCCAGACTCACCCATAACATTTTGATCTAGAGGTACACTGTCTCTTTCCAGCCTTTGAAAAAAATGGTTTCAGAAGAGTTGGTCAGAGTTTTAAGATGGTCCTTCATATCCTTCTAAAGCAGAGATGGTAGTTTTACATTTTAAAGACTTTTAGTCACTTTTTGCTGAAAGTGGAAATGAGCCTACTAGAGATTATAATACATAATTTAGAATAACATTTCCTAGGGCCCACAGTGGAGGCAATGCATGAGCAGTCAAAACTTCCTCTTAGTGTGAACTACCTTAAGCCCTTTTCTAGAAAGATACTATTTAGGATAATAATGATAGTTAGAATGTTCAAAGTTTAGGCCTTAGCACTAGAACCAAATCTATTTGCTTTCTGCATCTCAAGAAAGCCAAAAGGGTGAATTCCTCTAACGGTTTGGTTTTTTGCTTCCTTAACATGTGACCAAAAAGATTATCATTGTATCCAATGAGCTTTACAATATGGGTAATATGAACAAGTCTTGCTACTTTGATGTATTGTTAACATTGCAATATTTATTTTCAACAGGTGAGCATTAAATTTTTTTTTTTAACATTTATTTTTGAGCAAGAGAAAGAGAGGAGACAGAGTGTGAGTGGGGAAGAGCAGAGAGAGAGGGAGGGAGACACAGAATCCAAAGTATGCCCAGGCTCTGAGCCATTAGGGCAGAGCCTGACGCAGGACTCGAGCTCATGATCCATGGGATCATGACCTGAGCTGAAGTCGGACGTTTAACTGACTGAGCCACCCAGGCGCCCCAGGAGGTGAGCATTTTAAATGTAATTTGGAGTAAAAAATATCTTATATGCTTTATGTTAATTTCATAAATGGAAATGTAAATATTGCAGTAGGAAAATACAACAGTTGATTTTTTTTTTTTTTAATGTTTATTTTTGAGAGAGAGTGTGTAGGGGGGAGGGGCAGAGAGAGAGAGGCACACACACAGAATCTGAAGCAGGCTTCAGGCTCTGAGCCGTCAGCACGGGGCCTGACATGGGGCTTGAACCCACAAACCGTGAGATCATGACCTGAGCCGAAGTTGGACGCTCAACTGACTGAGCCACCCAGGCGCCCCAACAGTTGATTGTTTTTAAATGGCAAGTTAATATTTTCTACAACTAATTTTTGACCGTTAAGCAGGGAGAAAAGGCTAATGGTTTACTATGACTATTAAGTGATAAGTCCTATAAAGAAAACGAACTACCTTATAAATGATGTGTAATGGAAAAAAATTGGCTTTTAAAGATGATTATGCAGTTTTTTCCATTGGTCTCCTTTCCCCCATCCTGTTCTTCAAAATTGTCTTCAATATTCTTGTCTTTTTGTTCTTCCATGTGAATTTTAGGATAAGCTTGCTTACCAAATTAGACACATCCACCCACCAGTTTTTAGCTATTGTGAACAAGACTTCTTTAATAATCTAGTACAAATCTTTATGTAAACACATACTTTGATTCGTCTAAATACCTAGGAGTGGAATTACTTGGTCATCAGGTAGATGGGAGGCAAAGCAACTTTTTCCTGTATGAATAGTAAATCTCTGGGGAGTAAATAAATATATTTTAGACTTTGCAGGTCACATGTTCTGCTACTTTTATTTATATATACATACATATGACCCTTTAGAAATATAAAAACCATTTTTAACTTGCAGGCTATAAAATAACCGTCCTTAGATTGGATTTGGCCTGTGGGTGGGTGGTATTTTGTTGACTCCTGGCATTAATAGATGTATATTTAACTGTAAGAAGCTGCCACGGGTGTCTGGGTGGCTCAGTTGGTTAAGTGTCTGGTTCTTGATTTCAGCTCTGGTCATGATCTTGTCGTTTGTGAGATTGAGCCCCATGTTGAGCTCTGCACTGACAGCATACATCCTGCTTGGGATTCATTCATTCCCTCTCTCCCTCTCTCCCTCCCTCCCTCCCCTTCTCCCTGTCCCTCTCCCTCTCTCCCCCTTACCCCCTCTCAAAATAAATAAACTTAAAAAATAATAAGTGTTAGAAGCTGCCAAATAGTTGTTCTGTATGACTCTGCCACATTTTGCTCTCACCAGTAATGTACGAACATTCATGTTGCTCTGCGTCCTTGCCTGGACTTGATCTCAGCAGTCCTTCTGATTTTTGCTATTCTGTTGGTGTTCACATGTTATCTTATTGTAGTTTTAATTTAAATTCTCTGATGAATATTGATGTTGAGTACCTTTTCATATTAATGGCCATTTATATTCTTAAGTGTTCAGACGCAAAATTGGAAGAGCAAGTACAGTGAGTGCTTATACCTTTTGCTTGGACTCACCAGTTAACATTTGGACACATTTGCTTATAACTGTGTCCATATGTATGAGTATAAATATATATTGTGTGTATATTTCTTCTTTTTTTATTTTGCTAAGGAAATTGGAAGTAAGTTACAGTCATGGCATTTCACCCCTAAATACTTAAGTTTTTATTTCCCAGGAAAAAGCTATTCTCTTACATATACCCTATCAAAGCTAGGAAAATTATTAGTAATTCTATAGTATAATCTAATACACAGACTGTATTCAAATTTTCCCATTTGTCTCCAAATGTCTTTACTTTTTTTTTTTTTAATGTAAGCTTTACACCCAACATGGGTCTTGAAGTCATGACCCTGTAATGAAGATGCTCTACTTACAGAGCCAGCCAGGTGCCGCTCCCAATGTCTTTAGTATTTTTTTTTTTGACCCACAGTTCAGTCGCGGTTCATGAATTATATTCGGTTATTATGGCTCTTTAAAGAGTCTCTTAATCTAAAATAGTCGTCTTCCCTTCCCTCTTTGTTTGATTTTCACGATACCAACGTTTTGAGGAATCCAGGCCAATTGGCTTATAGATAGTCTGAGTTTGTTTCCTCACAAATAGATTCAGTGTAAATATTTTTTTTTTTTTGATAAGAAAGCTTCATAAGTGGGGCGCCTTCATAAGTGGGTGGCTCAGTCGGTTAAACGTCCTACTTCGGCTCAGGTCACGATCTCGCTGTGAGTTTGAGCCCTGCGTTGGGCTCTGTGCTGACAGCTCAGTCTGCAGCCTGCTTTAGATTCTGCATTTCCCCCACTCTCACTCTGTTTGGTCTTGAAAGTAAATAAACATTAAAAAAAATTAAAAAAAATACTTAAGTGATCCTGTTGTATCAAGAAGTTCATTCATAATGTTGGGTGGTTCTGGTTACACTGATTACTTGGTTGAGGTAATGGTGCATTATTTTTCCCCCTCTTTTGAAATTTTTGGGGGTGAATCTTTGAATCCATGTGAATATTTGTCCCCCAACAACCTCTCATCTACTATTTTTCATCCACTGATAAAAAGCATCTGATGCAAAAATTACTTTGGTCGCATTTGTCTCGTGCTGTCTGCTGAGAAGTCTGTCAGGTCTACTCCATTTTGAATCTACCTTTTTTTCCCCCTTTCATGTCTTACTCATTTTTAACTACTTTTTTAGAATTTATTTATTTTGAGAGAGTGCATGCGCATGTGCTAACCAGGGAGAGGCAGAGAGAGAGAGAGAGAGAGAGTGAGCGAGAGAGAGAGAGAGAGAGAGAGAGAGAGAGAGGATCCTAAGCAGACTCCACCCTGTGAGCACAGAGCCTGATGCGGGGCTTGAACCCAGGAACCGTGAGATCATGACCAGAGCCAAAACCAAGAGTTGGGTACTTACCTGACTAAACTACCCAGCTGCCCCTTTAACTACTTATTTTAAAGCTTCTATCATACTGCTGTATTATTCCAAGTTCTTAAGTGTCTACTTTTGACTTCTTACACAATGGATGAGCTTTTCGTTTGTGTGGATCTTGGCTTGTGACCTCCTATCTGGTGTCTTTAATGTTGAATCCCAGCATGGTTTGGGTTGCAGATATGGTCTTGTTGGGTGGATGCTATATTTGTTTCTGCCAGACTCTCTAGGGTACCCTTCTTCTGGTACTAATCTTTCTGTTAACTTATTGGCATGAAGGTTGCTGAATTTTGAGGATAATGGAAAAAACAAAATGAAATGACATATATCCCTCCCTCTCTTGAATAGACCCATGGTTTCTAATTTACAGAGGAGACTTCTTACTTTGAACTACAGCAGATAATTTTAAATATTTGTCTTCCATGTACTTATTAGATTGACATTTTTCTTCCTTTTCACTGAGGATGTAATCTTTGAGCAGCCTGGCTGTATGTAGGGAGTTTTTCTTATAATTTTTAACTCCTTTCTCTGAGAATTAACTCAGTTCTTTAGATTTCCCCCCCCCCCTTTTTTTTTTTTTACTAGATTACCAGTTTATTATAAATGAGTATAGCTCAGAAACAGTCAGTTGGAAGATCTGAGTAAGGGAAGGTATGGGGACAGGGCAGGAAGCTTGCATACCCTCTCTAGGCACACCGGTTTCCCCCAATTTCCATGTGCTCACCAACCCTGATTCTTGAGATCCCCCCTCCCGCTCTCCATGATTAGCTGGAATATTGGCTTTGGCAGATGCTGTCTGGTTTTTAGCTTCCTTTTTTGCTTTTGAGCCCTGGGGATTGCCTGTAATTTCTTGTAAGCCAAGTTGTTCATTTAAAGGGTGTTTGTTAAAGTTAGTCTAGGATTTGAGGTGCTTGTAGAGGTGCTTGTAGGGAGGCTTTGCAGATTATTTAGTTGGTTGTTCTTGGATAGTCTTTTTTTTTTTAATGTTTATTTTTGAGAGAGAGAGAGCACGCATGAGCAGGAGAGGGGCAGAGAGAGAAGGAGACACAGAATCAGAGGCAGGCTCCAGGCTCTGAGCTGTCAGTACAGACCCCTATGTGGGGCTAAAACTCACAAACCATGAGATCATCACCCGAGCCAAAGTCAGACGCTTAAGTGACTGAGCCACTGGGCTGTCCCAGTGGATAGTCTTAAAAGAGGATGACATCCTGTCTGTTGAGGAAGTTGCCCTGCTCTTTTTGAAAAGTGAAGGCTGATCTAGAGCAGTATCAAAATCAGACTTTACCCAGGATGGCAGTTCACATATGCTGATGGGATTTCTGCAGCTGCGTCCAGGGGATAAGTCCACAAGCAGTGGGAAATGGTCTGGGCAGGAGAGGCAAGTGGGAGTTAGGCCTCTTACCAAGTCATGAATTGTCTTTTATGTGTTCTCCAGGTCTTTATTAGTCTTTGGAAAGATGTTTGGAGAATGGTTTATGAAGGAAAAATTGTCCTGGTGGAAGACTGAATCCTGCTGGACATTTGATAGGGATTGTGTTGTATCTGTACACTAATTTGGGAAGTATTATTATCTCAACATTCTCAATTCTTCCTATCCATGGACGTGGATATTCCATTTGCTCTTGTTCTAGTTACTGTGGCTACTTTAATTTCAGCAGTGTTTTGTAGTTTTTAGAGTATAAGTTTTGCACTTAACTTTGTTATATTACATAGTAAATGTTTTGGTATTTTTTATATTAGGATTGCAATGTTTTAAGTTTCAGTTTTTATTGCAAGTTTATAGAACTATAATCAACTTTTGTATGTGATCATTTCCTGCAACCTTGTTGAATTTGTTTATTTTATATACACACACACGCACGCACACACACATGTGTGTGTGTGTGTGTGTCTATATATGTAAGATCCTTAAGATTCTCTCTAGAAGACCATGTACAAATAGAGATAGACTAGAGATAGACTTCTTTTGTTTCAATCTTGGAGCTTTTTATTTCATATTAATTTTCTTGGCTTTAACGTTCAGAGTGATATTGAATAGAAGTAGTGAGAGCAAGCATCTTGTTTTGTTCCTCATCTTTGGCAGAAAGCGCTTAGTATTTCACAATTAAGCTTCATTTAGGCTCTGGGATTTTCATAAATTCCCATTATCAGGTTGAGGAAGTGCCCTGGTATTTCTAGATTGTTGAATGCTTTTTTGTGATTGGATATTGGATAATTTCAAATGCTTTTTCTGTGTCGACTGAGATGCCATAGCTTTTGTCTGTTATTGATATGGTATATTCCATTAATTTTTGGATACTACACACTTGGTCAAGGTGTATAGTTTTTGTATATATTGCTGGATTCATTTTATTCGTGCTTTGTTGAGAATTTTTCATCTGTGGTTATAAGAGCTATTGGTCTGTAGTTTTCTTGTGATGGCTTTGTTTTGGTATCAGATCTTGGCCTCATATTATAAGTTAGGAACTGTTCCCTCATCTCTTGTTTTGGAAGAGTCTGTGAAGAGTTGGCATTAATTATTCCTTAAATGTTTGGTAGAACTCACCAGTGAAGCCATCTCTGCGGCTTTTTTAATTTTAAATTTATTATTATTATTATTATTATTATTATTATTATTATTATTTTTGAGAGAGAGAGATACCAGGCAGGCTCCATGCCTAGCATGGAGCCTGACATGGGGCTCGATCTCATAACTGTGAGATCATGACTTGAACTGAAATCAAAGAGTGGGGACACTTAACCAACTGAGCCACCCAGGTGCCCTAAAGACTTTATTTTTAAGTAATCTCTATACCCAATGTGGGGCTTGAACTCACAACCCTGAGATCAAGAGTTGTATGCTCTATCAACTGAGCCAGCCAGGTACCTGTCTATGGGTGGTTTTTTGATTATTCAATCTCTTATTAAAGGTTTATTCAGATTTTTGATTTCTTTTTCTGTGTCTATAATTTTTTCTTTCTAGGAATTTGTCCATTTCATCTGATTTATCTAGTTTATTGATATATGATTATAGTATTTCCTTATTTTTATTTTTGTAAGTTTGGTAGTGATTTCTTTCATTCCTGATTTTAGGCTTTTAAGAGTCTTTTTTTCCTTGGTTACTTTAGCTAAAAGTTTTCAACTGTATTGATCTTTTCAAAGAGCCAACTTTGATTTCATTGATCTCTATGTCATTTGTATTTAGTCTTTATTATTTCCTTTATCCTGCTTGTTCTGGGTTTATTTTGCTCTTTTTTTTTTTTTTTTTTTTTAAATAAGTAGGCTTCATGCCTAGCATGGAACCCAATGCAGAGCTTGAATTTAAGACCTGAGCAGAGATTAAGAGTTGGACGCTTAACCAACTAAGCCACCCAGGTGCCCCTAGTTTTCTCTTTTTAAAAATAGTTTAAGGTAGAAGATTAGGTTGTTGACTTAAAGTCTTTTTTTAATCTAATTGTTGAGCTGTATAACATTTTTCTCTGTTTAGCTGTACCCCATATGCTTTGGTATGTTTTTCATTTTCATTCCTGAAACTCTTTTCTGACTTCCCTTGTGATTTCTCTTTTGGCCTGCTTATCATTTAGGAGTGTGTTGTTTAGTTACACATTATTTGTGAGCTTCCCAAGTTTGTTTTTGTTACCTGTTTTTAGTTTCCTTACATTTGGTTAGGCAACATGCTTTCTATTTCTGTCTTTTAAAATTTGTTGGTGTTTGTTTTATGGCATACCATATGCTCTGTCCTTGAGTTCCATGTGAACCTAAGAATGTCTGTTTTGCTGTTTATGGTTCTCTCTAGATGCCTCTTAGGACTGGTTGGTTCATAGGGCTATTCAAGTCTTCTCTTTCCTTGTTGATCATCTGTTCTATCCATTAATGAAAGTGGGGTTTAACATGTTTGTAAAAAGCTTCTTAAAATGTTAAGTATTTATTTTGTTTTGCTCAGAAGACAAAATCGGTGACAAGTAGTTATAGGCCTGTAACTCTGCATGAAAGAGCCTGAATAAGATAAGAGATCATTGACTAAGGAACTCTAGGCTGTCATAGAAGTAATGAAGTAGGGTGCTTGGTGTAGAGATTCTCACAAGAATTCTTTGCAGTTTTCAGTAAACAAGAAATTTTGACATGAATTGTTATAGACTTAAGTAAAAATAGATTTCCTTTTTAAAAAATGTTTGTTTTTTAAAGGTTTCTTTTTTAAAATCTGGGCAAAGATGGTAAGCGAAAAATAAAACAATGACTGTCATATATTGATAGAAAAATCCTAAGTAATAGGAAAATGGAATAAAATAATTTACTTAAATAATATGCTGCAGCCACATGGAGTGTATTCATGACATTTCAGTATGGTTCAAAATTAGAGAATATTAATATATTAATAAGTTAGTAGAGGAAAACTAGATGATTATTCTGATAAAAGCCTAGATGTCATTTAAAAGAAATTCACTGTCTTTGTAAAATCCTTAGTAAAACAGGATTAAATACATGCTGCCTTCCCATAATAAGAAGGTTATACCTCATAGGAAGCATTCTCATGAAATTCAGGGTAAAGGCTGATAAATTTACTCTCACTACTGTTATTTAACAGCATTCTAAAAGTGCTAGGTAGTGGGTTAAGCAAATGTAAAATGGTGGACAGGAAAGGCAGAAATAGTAAGATTGTGTTGAGTTTCTAGTTACGTAGTTAACTGAATAACTATTTAGAAACATAAAAAACCATCTCTATGGTTGTTAAAAAATAAATCTATAGTTTTCCTATATGTATCATCAACAAAATAGCAAATACAACTGGCATGCCTGGGTGGCTCAGTCAGGTAAGCGTCAGACTTCAACTCAGGGCATGCATGGTCTCACAGTTGGTGAGTTCAAGGCCTGCATCGGGCTCTCTGCTGTCAGAGAGACAGACTGCTTTCACGTCTCTCCTCTGTCTCCCTCTCTTTCTGCTTCTCACCCGGACACATACGTGCTTTCTCTCTTTCAAAAATAAATGTAAAAAAATACAACTGAAAATGTATAGCTTCATAGAAACAGTGGAAAAGGTAAAGCACTTGATATGAAATCTGTAGGACTTATAGGAGGACTTATTTTTGTATAGGGAAATTGAATAGTGTAAATACTAGTTATTTGAAAGTTTATGTACATTTCTCTATTAAATTCTAATGCAGTATAATTGGGGGGGGGGGATGACAAAGGAGTAAATTTGTAGAATGTCCTAGAAAAGTCGGTGGAAAATTGAAGAGGGGACCAACCTAACAGATACTAGAGTACATTTTAATACCTTTTCATGCAGAAATAACCAGGAGCACACCATAAAATTTTGGAGCAAGAAGAGACAGGTCTGTGGAGTAAATTCATTAGATTTTAGGCAGAGGGCTGATATGGGAGAATTTCTTGATTTGTTGAAGAGGGCCTTATTAATATGAATATTGACTTAGAAGGCAGGAGAGGTAGATTCTAGGGGTTTATGCGACTAATTTGTAATTGTAGGTATTCCCAGAGAAGTTAAGAAATATAAAAGATGAGAAATGTTTGGATTTAGTGACTAGGACTTTTCTAAATGGGAAGGTGGATCCTACTTTGTTAGTTTGGCGAATAGTGGGAATAAAGAATTTGCAAACATAGAGGTTGTACTCAAAATGCATGTTAGATAACTATTTATTTTTATAACTTTGTTTTTAAGTAAAAAGATAGTATGCTTTCCCGTAAGAAATAGCAAAATCTTATTATATTTGTATCAAATCTCTGAAGTTAACATTTTGATTTTTCTTAAAATGGATTAAATGATTCTGTGCTATAACCTTTCGCTATATTTTCTATCTAGACTCCTAAATTGAATGTATCAATGTTTTGTTGCTTTGTGTTCAGTGATGTTGGATGTAAATGAGAAATGCCTAATATTTACTACTTCAGAACCCAAACTTAAAATCAGGGAAGTAGCCATTGTGACTCCCATCTTGGTCAGACAGCCTGCTGTTTGAAGTATGATTCCTGATGTGTATTGTAGTCTTACCCTTAGGATTCAGTAATGAGATTGAGCGGGGTTTCCTGTGAGCAGTCTGGGATGATTGACAGTAAGGTGAGGGGAATCATCACTTAGCATGCCTACCCTTGATAATATTTCCCTGCTGTCTGGGGAGGTACTAAGGACAAATAGGACTTCGTGATGTCTATGTAATTAGTGTACGTTGGTTCCAGCTGAACAAACTGGAGGGTAATGATCAGGTAAATGAAGAAGGAATACATTAATGTAGGCTAAGGTATAAAAGACCTTAGGGAAAACGTTATAAAAATTTTATGGGGTTGTTAGAATATATGTTTTATTTTTATGTATATCTTTATATATTTATTATTTTTGTTAAAATATCTTTAGTTTTAGCTGTATGAAAAGCAGTTTAAAGGTAAAAACCTCATGCATTAACTTTTTCTCATATGGTTTAGTTTTTAGGATATTTTCAACCTTTTATTATTTGGAAAGGAGTTATGAGTTCTTGAGTTAAAATACATTTCACAATCCGTTAAGGACTTCTTTACAATCAATGTAGTCATTGATCCTCAAATTGGAATAAAGAAGTAAAGGGCAGGTTTGTAAAACTTTTGGGTGATAACTTAATTCAGGTGACCATTTATTGTATGTGTGTGTAGTTGAGATGGTATATTTATTTATTTTTATTTTTTTATTTTTTATATTTTGAGATGGTATATTTAAATAACATTTTTTTAAATAGCTTTTACTAGCACAGAATACTTTAAGATGATGTTCGTGAGGATCCCTGTTTCCCATTTGGTCTTATTTCATTCAGAAACATGGACAATTATTTAGATTGCATTTAGAAAATGCAAGATTTAGAAAATGTATAGGATTCTTAAATCAGTTTTTTGAAAAAATACTGTCATTGTTCATCACGAGGTATTCTTATCAGCAGGATAAAGTTGCACAGTAAAGCCTCTGATAGTGATTGCAATACTGTATTTAATGGGAAGGGAGGAATTGGTTTCATTAATGTGATTTTTGGACCTTGGGGTTCTGGTGATTAAAGAGTTTTTAAATGGCATACCTGCTTTAAAACTTGTTATTGCTCACTTTTCTTGTAAAACATAGTGCTTTCAGTAACCTTTTTGGATTTAGAATACAATGTATCAACCTTTGCAAATTTAAAACACTAGACTTGATGGTGAGAAACTAATCGGGAGAAGAAAGTATATGAAATGTTCAGACGTTTCTTCTCTTTGCTTTTATTGTCCTTGGAAAAACATATTTTGCAGAAACATTATACTATATCAATTTAAAATGTTTTGATTATCTTTGGCTTGGCTAAATTACTTTCTCTATATTTTTGGGTAAAATGGAATAGGTTAGGATTCCTGGTAGGGATTTGTTCACATTAATATGGCTCATCAGGGACATTATATTTAATTGGAGGTCCTGCAGAATAGTAGCAGGAGGCTGAAGAGAATGATTTAGCATTAGCAATGGCTCGTCTGGGAGTTGTGCACTAATCAAGGAGCTTGAGTGCTAGCAGTGGGGATGATGGGAATTATGACGATTATGACATGTAAGCATGTCTGTGTGCGAACTGGACGGGCAATGAGTTAATCAAGAAGTATATTAAATGGCTCCCATGCTGATTCATTATCATTTACCATAGTGCCTGTCAGGTTGTGTATTTAAAAAATACAATTACTGCTGAACTCAATATGTATAAATTCAGCCACCATTCTTCGCTTTTCAATAAAATACCCTCAAATTACCTAATACATATAAAAATGGAAAAATGAACCAACCCTGCTGACTGTGTGATTTGGGTATTATAGTATCTTTTTTTAAAAACACTTTAGAGTTAACCCTTAATTTCAGATTCATTTAAAACCTTGTTTACTTTGCCCTTTCATATATTCGTTTAAATACCCTGGCTTATGTCTGCTGTATAAAAAGTTTGGGTTCAAAAAAAATAATCTTTTCAAGCTGAAAAATAATTCTGATATTTGAGAAATATATTAATATTTAAGGCATGAAGCTGCAGACAAATCAAGGCATTAATCTTTTCTACCATCAAAATGCTCCAAAATCAGGGGGGTGGGCGTGGTGGTGGTAGAAATTTCCTTTGCTCTAGTGGGTGGTCTCTTTGTGCCAGGTAGACCCATTCTGTGCCCAGCATGGTTAGAGCCATCTGTCATGAAACTACCAGTTAGAAATGCTAGAAGTGTACATATTTTGGGGGAAATGGAACCAATAAATTGAATTCCTTTTAGAAAATAAATTGAAATACAGCATAAATCCATGAGCAAACTGAATTATATCTATAGGCAAATTTATAGAGTTACTGTACAGATGAACACACACAGTTTCTTTCTTTTACTGTAAGCACTGCCAAATTTAATAAAAGTTTCTACCAAACTGTGACCTTCATGTATTAACTTAATTAAAGCAATATTATGGGTACTACTCAAAGTGTTAACCTGTGGGTGGTTGTTACTGAAATCCATTATCTATGGAGTCAGTGTTAGTGGTCAGCTGCATCAAAAATAAAACTTGCAACCAAGACAGTCCCTTGGGTGCTGTGAGCTCAGCAGGTTAAATTGTCAAAATCTGTCAAAGCTGCTTAAAAGACTATTTTAAACCCCCTGGAGTTCAAGGTACACCAGTCATTACAGTCAAGAAGGACTATGACTTTATTTAGCAGCAATGTGAAAATTACATTTGGACAGGAAAAAAGGATTTATATCCATATCTTCATGTATGAATTACTTTATTGACATGTGTTTGGGTACTTGCTATTTAACTTAAACATTAAAAAAAAGTTGGACTTTGAAAATTTATTTTGAGAGAGAGCACACGTGCAAGTGTGCAGGTAAATGCACGTGTGTTTGGCAGAGGGACAGAGGCGGGGAGGGGGAGAGAATCCCAAGCAGGCTCCATGCTTGTCAGTGCAGAGCCCCAAGTGGGGCTCAATCTCCTGAACCATGAGGTCATTTTCTGAGCTGAAATTAAGAGTATGGCGCTTAACCAACTGAGCCACTCAGGTGCGTCTCCCAACTTTTAATCTATGGAAAGTAAGTTGTGAAGATTTTCCTTTGTAAATTGGAAAAGAGTATCCCAAGACCTTCTCAATTTTGTTAACAAGAACTTTGACCTTTCAATGACATTAAAAATTTTAATTTAAGACCAAAACACACTGAAATATTGAGTATATATATATATTTGTATATTTTAATAATTCTGACAAATTTAAACAGCATAATTTGAAAAAGAACATTGTTTCAGTATAGTTAATGCCTGATGGTGGGAAAAAGTACTTAATTGTGGATTTTTCTTCAAGCATCTATTTAAATAGGCTTAGAAGTTCTGTAGTCTTACTGAAAAACATAAAAATATTTGAAAACCTAGCTTACCTAGTATTTATTTATTATTTATTTGTAGTATTTATTATTTTTAAAGATTCCAGTATAATTAACATACAGTTTATGTTTCAGGTGCATAATGTAGTGATTCAACAATTATATACACTACTCTGTGCTCACCAAGTTAAGCGTACTCTTAATTCCCTTGACCTGTTTCACCCATTGTCTCACCCACCTCCCCTCTAATAGCCATCAGTTCATTCTCTATATTTAAGATTAAGGCTGTTTGTGTGTGTGTGTACACATAACCACATCATCTTTACCCATGCATCTATCAATAGATACTTTGGCTGCTTCCATGATTTGGTTATCATAAATAATGCCGCAGTAAACATAGCTGTACATATATCCTTTCAAATTAATGTTTTTTGTATTTTGGGGGTAAATACCCAGTAGTGGAATTACTGTATCATATAGTAATTCTATTTTTAATATTTTGAGGAACCTCCATAATGTTCCACAGCGGCCGCACCAGTTTGCATTTCTATCAGCAGTGGGTGAGGGTTCCTTTTTCTCTATATCCTCCCTAAAACTTATTTCTTATCTTTTTTCTTCTTAAGATCTTATTTTAAGATTTATTTATTAGAGAGAGAGAGAGAGAATGAGAGAATGAGAGGGGGGAGGAAGAGAGAATCCCAAGCAGGTTCCACACTGGCAGCACAGAGCCCAATGTGGAGCCCAAACCCATGAACCGTGAGGTCATGACCTGAGCCGAAATCAAGAGCTGGATGATCAACTGGCTGAACCACCCATGTGCCCCTCTTGAGATCTTATTTGTAAGTATTTTCTACACCTAATGTGGGGCTCAAACATATAACCCTGAGATCAAGAGTAGTGTGCTCTACTGGCTGAGCCAGCCATGCACCCCGTGACAACTTAATACTAGCCATTCTGACAGGAGGGAGGTAATTCTCATTGTGGTTTTCATTTGCATATCCCTGCTGATGAGTGATGTTGAGCATCTTTCTTTTCATGTGTCTGTTGGCCATCTCTTTGTCGTCTTTAGAGAAAGTCTGTTCATGTCTTCAGCCCATTTTAATTGATTATGTGGGGGTTTTTTTTTGATCAATTTTAAGATCTTTATATATCTTTGGATAATAACCCTTTATTGGATATGTTATTTGCAAATATCTTCTCCCATTCCGTAGGGTTTTTGTTGTTGTTGTCAATTGTTTCGTCTGCTGTGCAAAGCATTTTATTTTGATGTACTCTTGACAGTTTATTTTTGCATTTGTTTCCCTTGCCTCAGGGACCTATCTAGAAAAATGTTGCTACAGCTGATGTTAGAAAAATTACTCCCTGTGCTATCTCCTAGAATTTTTGTGTATGGTGTAAGAAAGTGGTCTAGTTTCATTCTTTTGCATGTAGCTGTTCAGGTGTTCCTAGCATAATTTATTGAAGAGACTGTCTTTTTCCCATGGCATATTCTTGTCTCCTTTGTTGAATATTAATTGGCCATATAATTATGGGTGTATTTTGGGATGGTTTGTTCCATTGATTTATGTATCTGTTTTTGTGCCAGTACCATACTGTTTGGATTACGACAGCTTTGTAGTATATATTGAAATCTGGGATTGTGATACCTCCAGTTTTGTACTTCTCGAATTTCAACATTACTTTGGCTATTCAGAATTTCTTGTGGCTCTGTACAAATTTTAGGATTATTTGTTCTGTTTCTGTGAAAGATGCTATTGGTATTTTGATAGAGATTGCTTTAAATCTGTAGATTGCTTTGAGTTGTATGGACATTAGTATTTGTTCTTCTAATCCTTGGGCAGGCATGTATTTCCATTTGTCTGTGTCCTCTTCAGTTTCTTTCATCAGTGTTTTATTGTTTTCAGAGTATAGGTCTTTCACCTCCTTGGTTTAATTTATTCTTAGGTGTTTTATTATTTTTGCTGCAATTGTAAATGAGAGTATTTCCTTAATTTATCTCTTTCTGCTACTTCATTATTAGTGTATAGAAATGTAACGGATTTCTGTATATTGATTTTATGTCCTGCGACCTTACTGAATTCATTTATCAGTTTTAGTAGTTTTTTGGTGGAGTCTTTAGGGTTTCCTATCTTCTGCAAATAATGAAAGTTTTACTTCTTCCTTATCAAATTGGATGCCTTTTGTTTCTTTTCCTTATTTGATTGAGGTGGCTAGGCCTTCCAGTACTATGTTGAATAAAAGTGGTGAGAAAGGATATCTTTGTATTGTTCCTGATCTTAAGGGAAAAGTTCTTAGTTTTCCATCATTAAATATGATTTTAGCTGTAAGCTTTTCCTATATGGCCTTCATTGTGTTCCCTCTAAACCTACTTTAAATGGATGTTGTATTTTGTCAAATGCTTTTTCTGTATTTATTGAAATGATCATCCAGTTTTTATCTTTTGTTGATGTATCACATTGGTTGATTTGTGAGTATTGAACCACCCTTGCATCTCAGGAATAAGTCCCATTTGGACGTGGTGAATGAGTTTTTAAAAATGTATTGTTCAATTCAATTTGCTAATGTTTTATTATTATATTTTAATTTTTTTAAATACTTTTAAGAGAGAGACAGAGATGAAGAATGAGCAGGGAGGGGCACAGAGAGAGGGAGACACAGAATGTGAAGCAGGGTCCAGGCTCTGAGCTGTCAGCGCAGAGTTCAACATGGGGCTCTAATTCACGAACTGCGAGATCATGACCTGAGCCGAAGTTGGACGCTTAACCCACTGAGCCACTCAGGCACCCCTGATTTGCTAATATTTTATTGAGGATGTTTTTATCCATGTTCATCAGAGATATTGGCCTGTAGTTCTTTTTTTCATAGTGTCTTTATCTGGTTTTGGTGTCCGGGTAAGCTGGCCTCACAGAATTTGGAAGCTTTTCTTCCTCTTTTATTTTTTGGAATAGTTTGAGAAGAGTAGGTATTAACTTTTCATTAAATGTTTGGTAGAATTCACCTGTGAAGCCACCTGGTCAACTTTTGTTTGGGAGTTTTTAGATTACTCATTCAGTTTAGTTGCTGGCTATTGGTCTGTTCAAATTTTCTATTCCTGATTCAGTTTTGGGAGGATGTATGTTTCTAGGAATTTATCCATTTCTTCTAATTTGTCCAATTTGTCAACAGGCAGTTTTTAAAAAAATTTATGTGTGTGTGTATATATATATATATATATATATATACACACACACATATATATATGTATATATACGTATATATATATAGACAGAGAGAGAGAGAAAGAGAAATCTCTGCACCCAGTGTGGGGCTTGAACTTACAGCCCTGAGATCAGGAGTTGCATGCTCTACCAACTGAGCCAGCCACAGGCACCCTGACATATAATTTGTCATAATATTCTTTCATAATCTTTTGTATTTCTATGGTGTTGGTTGTTATTTCTCCTCTTGCACTGCTTATTTGAGTCATTGCTCTCTCTCTTTTTTAATGATTCTGGCCGAAGGTTTATTAATTTTGTTGGTCCTTTCAAAGAAACCAGCTCCTGGTTGTATTGATTTTTGTTCTTTTTCTTTTTTTTAGTTTCTATTTTGTTTATTTCTGTCTAATATTCATTATTTCCTTCCTTCTGTTTTGGGGTATTGTTTGTTCTTTTTCTAGCTCCTTTAGGTGCTTAGGATGTTTATATGAGATTTTTCTTGGGGCATCTGGGTGGCTCAGTCGATTAAGCATCTGATTTTTGATTTCAGCTCAGGTCATGATCTCATGGTTTGTGGGATGGAGCCCCACATAGGGCTCTGTGCTGGCAGAGGGATTCTTTCTCTCTCTGTCCCTTCCCTGTTTGCTCGTGTGCTCTGTCTCTCTGTCTCTCAAAATAAACATTTAAACATTTTTTTAAAAAATGAGATTTTTGTAGCTTCTTGAAGTAGGCCTGTATTGTTATAAACTTCTGTCTTAGAGCAGCTTTTGCTGCATCCTGATGAATTTGGACTGTTAGGTTTTCATTTTCATTTGTCTCCATGTATTTTTTAATTTCTTGGTTGACCTGTTAGTGTTTAGTAGCATGTTATTTAACCTCCGTGTATTTGTGTTCTTAACAGAGTTTTTCTTGTGGTTGATTTCTAGTTTAATTGGAAAAGATGCATGGAATGACTTTGATCTTTTTGAATTTTTTGAGACTTGTTTTGTAGCCTAATATGTGATCTGTTGGAGAATGTTACATGTGCACTTGAAAAGAATGTGTTTCCTGTTGTTTTAGGATGGAATGTTCTGAGGATATTGGTTGGATCTATCTGGTCCAGTGTATTATTCAAAGCCACTGTTTCCTTTTTGATTTTCTGTTTGGATGATCTATCCATTGATGTTAGTGGGGTGTTGAAGTCCCCCACTATTACTGTATTACTATCTATTACTTCCTTTATGTTTATTACCTGCTTTATATATTTGAATGCTGCCATGTCGGGTGCATAAATATTTATAATTGTGTATCGTTTGTTGAACTGTTCCCTTTATGATTGTATAGTGTCCTTCCTGTCTCTTGTTACAGTCTTTAAGATCTGTTTTGTCCAATGTAATTATCACTGCCCCAGCTTTCTTTTTACTTCCATTTGTATTATAAATGCTTTTCCATCCCTTCTCTTTTAATCTGCATGTACTTCTGGGCCTGAAATGAGTCTAATGTAAGAAGCATATAGATGGGTCTTAGTATTTTTTATCCATTCTGCCACCCTATGTCTTTTGGTTGGAGCATTTAGTCCATTTACATTCAGAGTAATTATTGATAGGTGTGTACTTACTGCTGTTTTGTTACTTGTTTTATGGTTTTGTAGTTCTTCTCTGTTCCTTTCTTCTTTTGCTCTTCTCTTTCACAGTTTGCTAGTTTTCTTTCTCTAGGATTTCTTTCTGATTTTTTGCATGTCTATTACCAGTTTTTGATTTATAGTTACCATTCAGTTTATATATAACATTTTATGCATATAGCAGTATATATTAAGTTATTGGTGGCTTAAGTTTTTATCCATTCCCAAATCACTTAGTCCTTTCAGCCACATTTTAGGTATATGGTGTCATACTTGACATCCCTTTGTTTTGTGAATCCCTTGACAGATTTTTAAAAGTCTACTTAATTTTCCTGCTTTTGTACTTCCTTTTCTTACTCCTATCTTTGGTTTTTCCTTTCTACTCAAAAAGTTCCCTGTAACATTTCTTCTAGGGCTGGTTTAGTGCTCATGAATTCCTTCAGCTTTTGTTTTTGGGAAACTTTGTCTCTCCTTCTATTCTGAATGACAGCCTTGCGGATAGAGTGTTCTTGATTGTAGGGTGTATTGTTTTGTTTTGTTTTTTGTTAATGCTTGTGTATATCATGCCATTTCCTTCTGGCCTGTAAAGTTTCTGCTGGTCAGTCAGCTGATAGCCTTATGGGGTTTTCTTTGTATGTAACTGTTTTCTTTTCTCTTGCTGCTTTTAAAATTCTTTATCACTACTTTTTGTTACATTAATTACTACATGTCCTGATGTGGACTTCCTTGAGTTGATTTTGTTGGGGGCTTTTTATGCCTCCTAGATCTGGATGTCTCTTTCCTTCTCCAGATTCAGGAAGTTTTCAGTTATTATTTCTTCAAATAATTTTTTTGCCCCTGTTTCTCTCTTTCTTCTGGGATCCCTGTTATGCAAATGTTATTATGCTTAATGGTGTTGCTGAGTTCTCTTAGTCTATTTTCATTTTTAGTTATTTTTTTGTTTTTCCTGTTAAGCCTGATTGATTTCCATTACTCTTTCTCCAGGTTGCTGATCGATTCTTCTGCTTCCTCTAGTCTAGTATTTATTCCTTCTAGTGTAGTTTCAATTTCATTTACTGAGTTCTTCATCTCTGATTGGTTGATTTTCTTTGTGTTTGTTGAGGGTCTGACGGAAGTCCTCTACTCAAGTCCAGTGCGTATCTTTATGACCATTACTTTAAGTCCTCTTTCAAGCATATTATTTCTATCTGTTCCATTTTTCTCTTTAGCTGTGATTTTTTTGTGTGTGTCCTGTTTTTCATTAGCCATACATTTCTCTGTTTCCTCATTTTGTCTAACTCTCTGTGTCTGTTTCTTTGTGTTAGGAAAATGAGCTATGTCTCCTGCTCTTGAAAGTAGTGGCCTTATGGAGAAGAGGTCCTATAGTACCCTGCAGGGCAATGTTCCCTGTTCACCAGAATCTGGCATTTCAGGAGTGTCTCCTGTGTGTGTTGTGTGTGCCTATTAGGACTGAACCACATTTGCCTTCAGTCCAGTCATCTTCAATGACTCTTTGCCTGTTGTACTTAGCATTTGGTCCTTGTGTTACCGGGACAGTCTGGGGTCAACTTGGGTTTGAGTTAAGGCAGAGTAGGCATTTGTCAGAGCTGCAGTAACACTGAAGTGTAGGATGCTTTCTGTGCTGTCCCCTGAGGTACTTTTGTTAGTGGGAACGGCCTGCAGTCAGACCACATGTCTGCCCCTGTTCCACTGCTGGGGCCACAGCATGTGTCGTTCTCTTCCCCTCTCTCTGGGTCTGGAATTACTTTGGAGTGGTGCTGGCACACTAGGGGCTGCTTGCACACTGCCACCTTTGTAGCACCACTTTGGATGGACTCCTGCCAAGGGTGTGTTAGATGGGTTGGTTCCTAAGAGAATTTGGGGCATGGTGTGGGGTGCCAGCAAGGTATGTGCTGGTCTGCTGTAGGAGAGCCCCTTCAGTTGTCTGGGAAACTCCTTCCCAGGCTGATTGCATTGGAGGGGGTAGATCTGCAGAAGCTCGTGTGTCCGGGCATGGCATTAGCAAACTAGGTTTAGAGTGTTTACCCTGTGCTTCCTGCAGATGTCTGTGTATTGTTGCTGGGGAGCAGGGGAGGGAAATGGCACATGCCACCTCTTTTGTTCTTGGAGAAGTCTTCCAAAGATCCCTGCCCCTCCCGCACACACTGAGATTAGTCAGCAAATCTCCCTTGCATATCCCCTAACAGCTTTTCAAACTGCTGCTTCTATGTTGTATCTCATTGTGACTCTTTATTGTGCTGTGTCTTTAAGGGCAGGGACTTAGTTTCCTACTGCCCTTCCACCTTGCCCAGAGCCAGGCCCACTGATGTTTAAAGTTTCATCTCTGGGTGGCTCAGTTGGTTACTGTCTGACTCTTGGTTTCTGCTCAGGTCATGATCCCAGGATCATGGGATTATTGAGCCTTATGTCAGGCTCCAATCAGAGATGAGTCTGCTCTGCTTGAGCAGACTCAAGCAGTATGGAGTCTGCTTGAGTTTTCTCTCTTTCCCTTTGCTCCTCTTGCCTGCTTGTATTCTCTTGCTCTAAAAAAATATTAAAATATTTAAATTAAAAATAAAAAGTTTCAGTTGTTCAGCCCCATTTACTGTAAGAATTAGTGAAGGTTAGGTCCTTATGGCTCTCAAAGCCAAATGTTACAAGATTTGTCTTACCAGTGTGGGTCCCCTGTGTCTGGGGGTACCTGGTGTGAGGTCTGTTCCTCTCCCCTCTCTGTGTCTGCAGCATCCTTGCCTCCTGCCGATAGTCCCTCAGGTCACAGGTCAGGTCACTGACCATGTCTCTGCCTTTCTTACCTTCTTTGTTGTGGCCTGTTCTCTACATTTAGCTGTGGAGAATCTGTTTTGCAAGGCTTCTGGTTGTTTTCTGGTTACTTTCTAATGATGTGGATGTTACCTATATGTGTGTATACATGGGATGAGGTGAACCTTGGATTCTCCTACTCCACCATCTTCACTGGAAATAAATACATTATTTTTGATATTGTAGTGTTTATTAGACCATGACTTAACCTTGTATCTGTTGCAGCCTCCCTCATTTAAGACTTCTTAGTGGAGGGAAAGATACAATCACTCCAGGTAATAACTATCACTTATTAAATATCTACAATATACGAATGAATTAGAATAACTATGTAAGGGAAGAATTATTGTCATTATTTTAAGTTGGGGAAAATGAGGGCTTTAAGATATAGTTTGCCCAGGAGTGCCTAGGTGGCTCAGTCGGTTAAGCCTCTGACTTTTGATTTTGGCTCAGGTCACAATCTCATTGTTTCCTGAGTTCAAGCCCTGCATCTGTAGTGCACTATAGTGCAGAGCCTGCTTGGGATTGTCTCATTCTGTCTTTCTCTGCCCCTCCCCTGCTTTCTCTTTCCTTCTCTTTCAAAATAAATAAGTAAACTTAAAAAAGAAAAAAGAAATTTATATATATATATATATATATATATATATATATACACACACACACACAATATATATATATACACACACGTATATATAGTTTTTTATATGTTTATATTTATTTATATTTATATATATTTATATGTATATATGTATATATAAAGATATAGTTTGCCTAAGTTCATTTTGCTAGTTATGCAGTGGAGCTGAACGTGGAGTTGTGTGACTCCCCAGTTGTGCTTTTTCCATTGTACCCTATTGCTTCCCACACTAACTTTGTGGAAAACTCCCCTTTCTCCCCCAGAGAAGTTAGTTTATTAATTTGAAGGCTGGGTATTTATTAGGGCCTGTTGTAGGCCAGATGCTATACTAGTTGCTTGAATTAGAATGGTGACCAGGAGCAACATGATTTCTGCTGTCATGGCACTTATAGTCCAATGGTAAAGCTAGATATAAAATAAGAAAACATATAAATAAGTATCTAAAAATTGTGGTGTTATGAACCAACCAACCAGTTGTTGAAAGAGAATAATGGGGAACTCTTCATTAATAGTATGGTCATAGAATTTCTCTCTAAAGGGGTAAGATCTAGTGTGAGACCTGATGGGTGAGAGTCAGCTTTCAGTTGGGCAGTCAGCTAGTCTGCTAGGTAGATGGGACAGCATGTGCGAAGTCCCTTCGCCCGTCCAGTAGATTGAAACGAAGTCTGTGAATCAGCTCAGGTTTTCTAGGCACTCATTTACTGGGTCTTGAGCTCTAGCTATAGCCAATGCATTGACACTACTTGGAACAGCTGCTTTTGCTAATTGCTGCTGCTACTTCTCTGTGGTTACAATGGCAACTGCCAAGTGAGAGTAGCAAAGGGATGAGACCAGGAGGTATCTTTAGGAATACACAAAATTGTGTGATTAAGGAATATGGCACCAGTGGACTTATACCTGATGTGTTTATCTGAACTGGCACCTCTCTTCCTTAGGAGAGGCTTTAACTCCAGTGAATACATCAGACGTAAAGCTGCTGTTGCTGTCTCCAGTCACTTACGTATTCAATATGTTTACAGCAAAGGTCTGTCCAGATACTGGGAATGAGGAGTGGTCTATCCAATAGAGATTTTATAGACTTGGGACAAAGCCACCCAGGTGTCCATCATTTTTAAAAAATGATGTCTGTAGTTTTTTGAATAATTGTTCCCCTGTAGTTAATGTGTTGTTTTTTGAAAACTCTGCTTTCAGGATTTGTTTTGTCTTTAATTTTCACAGGTTTGATTAGATGTGTTTGATCCATGATTTCTTTTTGTTACCCTTTTTGGGATTTATTAAGATTCTTGAATCTGTAGTTTTGTCTTTCACAAACCTGAGGCGTTTTCAGCATTTTTTTCCAAATATTTTCAAATGTTTTCCTTCTTGTTCTCTGATAACCTGTATATTGTACCTATTGTTATTATTCCACAGTTACCTGAGGTTTTGTTTTGTTTTTTTTCTTTCTGAATAAGATTGTATAGATTTTTGTTGATTTATCTTCAAGTTTATCGACTCTTTCCTTAGCTATTGAGCCCAACCATTAAGTTTTTAAAACTTCTGGTTGTTATATATTTCATTAAAGTTTCCATGTGTTCTTTTTTTATAAATTCTGTTTCTTATACTTTATAGTTTTTCATTTGTTTCATGCGTGTATACTCTTCCTTGTTGGAATATTTTTGTAATCCCTTACAGTCTTTGTCAGATAATTGTCACCAGTTTTGTCATCTTGGCTTTGGTGTCTATTGATTGTCTTTCTCTATAAGGGTTGAGATTTACCTGGTTCTTGGTGTGCTAAACAATTTTGGATTGTGCAGTGGACCCTTGAACAACATAGGGGTTAGGTGTACCAAACACCTGTGCATTCAAAAATGCACATAAAACTTTTGACTTCCCAAAATACAATAGACTACTCTTGACTGGAAGCTTTACCAGTAACAGTCGATTAACTAACTCTCTCTCTCTCTCTCTCTCTCTCTCTCTCTCTCTGTCTCTCTCTCTCTGTCTCTGTCACACACACACACACTTATATGTGTATTACATATATATGTATTATATGTATCTATTATATATATGTAATACATATATATATGTATTTTTTAAACTTTTATTAAAAAAAAGATTTTTATTTTTAATTAATTTCTATACCCAGTGTGGGGCTCCAACTCCCAACCCTGAGATCAAGAGTTGAATGCTTTACCGACTGAACCAGCCGGGCACCACTTTTTCAACTTTAAGAAACTGTTTCTTTTCTATCAACCTTATTTCCATATTGTTTGGTTTTGTGGAAGAGCATCTTAAGACCGCTTAGTGGTTGTTCCTATCCATTTAGTGGCCTGAATAGTGGGAGCTGTAGACCAGTCTTCAGTGACAGGCTGAGCTTTCTTTTGTAGGGAACTGCTGAATAGACATAGAGCCTCTGTAGGTCTTTAGACCAGAAGTCTGTGACTTCAGGTTGAGTTATCAGTGACCCAGGAGCTAGAGAAGTCCATGCACCCTGAAATTCCTCTGTGGTCACAGCTTTTTCCAGCAGCGGCCTGCTCTTCCTTTTCAACCTCCCGAGGATCTCTGTAGAAGTAGAGATCAGTCATGACCTCCCAGATTAACACATATTTTGTATCTTATAAGTGTTATATGCTATTTTCTTAAAATGAGCTAGAGAAAAGAAAATGACAAGGAAGAGAAAATACATTTACAGTACTGTAAAAAAGTCTATGTATAAGTGGACCTGTGCAGTTCAAACCTGGGTTGTTCAAGGATCCAACTGTATTTTGGATATTTTATGTATTATGAAATTGAATCTTAAAATCTTTGGAGAATCTTATTTTTGTTTTAGCGGCACTCAACATGGTTGACTTCAGAATGAATGTTCTCATCTTTTTTCTGTGCTCCGTAGGCCTTTGTAATGCTGTTTGTGTGTGTCACAGGTGTATTACCATCTGGTCAGTCTGAGAAGTGTCTTCTCTCTGTTCAGTGTTTAAATTTTTTTGGTGTGCTTAATAGGGTCATATCTACATATGCCCAGCCTAGGGATGGACCTAGAAGTTGATAAACAATTTTATTGGGTCGCTTCTCTATGCTAGCTTTTCAACTTTGTTATCTGTGCTTTCTTGTTCTTGAGGCCTTCCCTTTTCATTCCTCTTGTTGAGAAAGCTGGGATTTTGGTGACCTTGCATTGCTGCAGACTTCCATGTGTATGGCCAGCCACTGAGAGTGCAGGGGGAGACTAAGGAAAACTGTTACTTTACTCACAATACTTCTGACGCTATATGTGTGGAGTTTTTCCTTCCTACCAAAACCCAGTTCTTCAAGTCTGGAGACTAGAGGGATGTCCTACAATTTAATTCAGTTCTACCTGGAGTTAGCTCAGATTCCATGGTTAAGTCCTGTGGGACTTGCCCCCACTTCAGATGCTGGTCTCAAGTCCTGGGTTATCAGTTGTCCTTTTTACCAAGTGGCTATAAATCAGGGATTTCCACGACCTTGTCTTCAGGTTTGAATATCTGCTATAATGACTCAGAGTTCAGGCAAACACTTTATTTAACATTTACTAGCTTATCACAAATGATATCATGAAAGATACAAATGGGTATGTAGGTGAAGAGGTACATGGTGCAAGGTCTGGAAGGGTCTTGAGCACAGGAGCTTCTGTTCATGGAATTAGGCTGTGCCACCTTTTCTAGCTTTGGGTGGGTTCACAAACTCAGAATCTCTCTGAATCCCATTGGTTAAGGGTTTTATGGAGGTTCCATTATGTAGGCATGTTTGATCAAATTGTTGGCTATTTCTGATTAACTCGATCCCTAGTCCCTCTCTCTCCTCCCCTGGGGTTGGGGGATGGGGTTGAAAATTCCATCCCTCTGATTGTTAATCTGGTGACCAGCCCCCATCCTGGAGCTATCTCACCCCCCCCCCCCAGTCATCTTATTAGCATACAAAAAGACACTCTTATCACTCCGGAGATTCCAAGGATCTTAGAAGCTCTTGTGTCAGGAACTGGGGTCAAAGACCAAATATTAGAACAAAAGATGCTCTTAGCACCCCTATTTATCAGGAAATAACAAGAGTTTTAGAAGTTCTGTGTCAGGAACTGGGGGCAGAGACCAAATATCTATTTCTTATGTCAAAAGAAAAAAAGCAGTGGGGATTTACCCATCCTCATGGGACTGCAGTTTCATTGATGGGAGAAGAATGTTCCTTCTCTGTTTTGGCTCCTGCAGGCTCCCATTTTGCCACTCCTGTTGAAGCCATAACATTTCTTGGTGGCTGGGACACACACACACACACACACACACACACACACACAAACACAAATCAAGTTTTAAACAAAAAACCTTGGGGCATTTCTGTAGCGTTCTAATCTTAGGAGCTCCTTTTTCTGTTTTTTTGAGTCAGAAGTACAGGGCTTCTTCTGGAGCTCTCTGTTAGCACCCCAGTGCCTACTTCAGGCATCACATTTTGTTGATCAGGCAGGGGGATCTTGGAGGAAAAGAAAATGGGAAAACCCAGCACTGATTTATAGTAGTTTGAATTTTGTTCTTCCTCAATCTGTCTGCTACTATTTACTTTTCAGGGTTCACATATAGTTGATTCATATATGCAGACTTTTGAGCTGCATTCAGTGGGAGAGACAGAATGGACTACGTTTACTCCATTTAATCGGTAATTAGAATGGCCAGTGGCATTTCTTAGAAGTCTCCTAAAAACAAGTGTGGGAAGGAATTCAGTGTAGCTGAATAGGTGTTTGTGTCCAATATTATTATGCTGTATATCCCAGATTATGGGAAAAGTATGGTCAGATAACCTTAGAGGAAAAGGGAAGAGGTTTTCGTTGTTAACAGCACTGCCTGTTAAGCTTTGTCTGAGGTTTGTGGGAGAGAAAGGAGTACGTCTATTGCTAACTGCTGGGAACGTTCCAGCTGCAGCAACTTATAGTAGGCTGCTGTTTGTGATGGAGTAGAACATTTCCTTTTTGTAGGAGATCAACAGTGAGAGCCAGCAACTTCCTCCTTAAAGCCTGAACCCTTGACTATGACATTAAAGATTGCTTTCAAGGAGGTTTCCTTCTAGTCTTTCTCTTCCCCCCTCCTCTCCCATAAGTACCTCCTTATACACCTCGCTTTCAAGCCATTTTGGGGATGTCTGCATAGGCTGGGGCCTTTCACATTTCCATGACTTGGAGCGCAGAACTTGCCCATTAGTCGTTCTCTTCACTTTTTTTCCATTTATTAGAAGTTCACTGTTTTACTTAAAGGATTCTTCATGAAATCATTTTCTGTATTAGCAACATGTACGTGCTCTGGTTAATTATTATTTTTTTTAATGTTTATTTTTGAGAGAGAGAGGGAGAGAGGGACAGAGTGCGAGTGGAGGAGGGGCAGGGAGAGAGGGAGACACAGAAGTAAAGCAGGCTCCAGGCTATGAGCCATCAGCAAAGAGCCGGAGTCCAGGCTAGAACTCAGAGACCTCGAGATCATGACCTGAGCTGAAGTTGGATGCTTACCCGACTGAGCCACCCAGGCTCCCCTGATTAATTACTTCTGATTGTGTAGAAGTCTCTTTTGTACTAGACAGAACTCCTGGAAGGAAGGGGACTGATGTCTCATCTCCTTATACCCTGTCGTAGCAGAGTACCGATGAGAAATGTTGAGTGAGTCAGGGAAGGGAGAGGGGATGCGTTCAGGGTCTATTTAATGGTAAAAAGATATGGTGAGTGGAGCATAAAGTAGTTGAATTACAAGAGACTGAAAAGCAGAGACCAGTACTGTATAAGTGGAATTATGAGCTTATGTTTTGGGGGAAAATATTTTGTTACTTTGAGTTTTGGAAACAATAGTCCTTTTCCTTGTCTTTTTATTACATATGGTTTTTCTTTGGGAGGGGTGGCCCTTTCTCTTGTTCTTTCTGTCCATAGAGCCAGCTGCCACAGATTTTTCTACCTTGTGTTGTCCAGATGTTCACCTTAATTTGAATATGCTTATTCTTTCATACAAAAGAGGCATGTGGACAGCTGCACAAGGTATTCTTTCCTAAACCAGCCAGACATTTGGATTGGAAAAAAGTAGGATTTTGAAATGAAAGACCAGTAGCTTGTGCCTGTTAAACCATTGATCTTTCCCTTGCCCATTGCTGCTGCCAGGTCGGGTACCACTTTACTTCCATCTCTCTAATGGATCCTGTCACAAATCTGTTTCCATAATTAAAGAACTAATTCATCCTGAAATCTGAGATGCAGTACGCCTTTCTATGGACTAGAGTCTATACCCTGGGACTTTGGTTGCATTTGGGAAGCTTACTGAAGTTATTAAGCACACTTGGGCTTTTATGTGGTGACATTCAGCTGTGACCTCGCAGAGTGGACTGTGCAACCTGTGAGAGGCAGTACCGTGGGAGGTGGGTCATGTTTCAGCCTAGCAGGTAGCTTGATCTCTTCTGATACACTTATGTGTTCTTCCTCCTTTTTGACTTGTAGTCTCTATCTTCTCTGGTGCTTCAATTCCAAGGAAGGTGGAATATGGGAGCCCCAGATTTGCCTCAGTCCTGATTCCTGGGCTCTTTATCTGATTGTGTTTCTTGTGGTCTCCAGACTAAATCCCCAAAGAGGGACTTCTCAGCTTTTATTCCATTCCTGGTAGCGAGGCCCAGTCACAGAGCCACAGGTAGATTCCATGAATAACAAAAATTGCTTTAGTTCTAACAAATTATTGAGGTTAATTATTAGGCTTAGAGCTCATTCAGAGTACCCATCCTATCCTATGGAGAAGAATTTTCTTGTTTGGGAGATGGAGAGAAAAAAAGATTATTTATTTTTAGAGAGAGAATAAAAACATTTCCCAGATGTTTTTGATGGTTTCACGTATCCTCTCCCTGCTCACTGAGAATGAGTGTGTTGACAAAAACTTTTTGAGCTGCTTAACTGCTTTTGATGATTGCTGCTTCAAGTAAGGGAGCTAACTGTAGAATGCCAAGAATTTTATGGAGAGGACCATTTACGTGGTTGATTTTTTGTTGTTAATAATCATCTAAAGCTCTTGGTGAGAAAACAAGCAGTCACAGGCTATATAGAAGTCAAGGGCTTTCATATCCTTTGTGAACCCAGCAGCAGTTTTGGACGATTTAGGGAATGGAATCTGAGGTTGGAAAGCCAGCTTTTGGAGCTCCTAGGAATGCCTTTTTATCTGGTAGAGGGGCTGCTCTGGAAAAGACACCTACCATCGAGCTGCACCAAGGGAGAAACGGTAACATGTGTTACCTAAAGCTAGGTTGCATTTGTGGCTGTGGTAATTTAGGAACTACATGATGATTTTCATATACCTATTTTAATGCCAGATTAGATTGGCAGTAAGGGTTTGTTGATATTTTTCATGGCCATCTTAAAAAGTTTTAGCTGTTTCATTTAGAGAATAATATTCACAATTTTTGCTTTTTAGCTTAAAATAAAAATACACATGCTCTATTTCCTGTGGTAAGAAATACAAAATTTTAAAGAGTCCTGACCTCTAATTTAGGCTGGTGGGATAAATCAGACTTCATCTTCCTGTCCCAAATTCCCAGGAAAGAGAAACACTTAAAAAAAAACTAAAAGAAAAATAACCAGAATTTTGGCGCAAAATGGTGGGAAGTATGGTCCTGAAATGATGAGGAATTTCTGGAAGGTAGATGGTGGATGTGTTCATTTGATAGGACACCCTGGTCTAACACGGGAGAAAATGGCTCCAAAAGGTGGACCAGCTTCAGAGGAGAAAGGTCCAGAGCAGGAAGGAGGACCTGGGATAATTGACAGGAGGTCTGGCTTGGAAATCTTGTGGTCATCCAGCTGGGTGATTCCTCCATGCTCAGTTTCTATCCGGGGAGTGGTTGGTAAACTGGTAGCACCATATCTTGGAATTCTTTAGGAGTTAAAGAATAAAGTAGATGTCTGCCTATGGACAGAACATCTCTAAGACACATTAGAGATTGAAAAAGAACTTAGAAAATGGCACTGGAATAATACTGTTGATGATAAAACATTTTATAGTTTTATAGTTAGATATATTACATAAAAAGCATAGACCAGCGGTGCTCAGCAGTGTCACTTTCGACATTTTGGCTGTCATGTGTTGTAGGGTATTTTGAATCCTTGGCCTTTACCCCCTAGACACCAGTAGCATCCTTCCAACCCATGGTTTTTTGTTGTTGTGTTGTTTGTTTGTTTGTTTTCATTTTTTTTTTAGTTGATTTATTTTGAGAGAGCAGGGGAGGGGCAGAGAGAGAGAGACAGAGAGGGAGAGAATCCCAATCTGTCAGTGCAGAGCCTGCTGCAGGGCTTGAACCCACGAACTGTGAGATCATGACCTGAGCCAAAACCGAGAGTCGGACACTCAACCAACTGAGCCACCTAGGCGCCCTCCTCCAACCCACAGTTTTGACAAGACTGCCTCTAGACATTGCCGACTGTGTCCTGCAAGACAAAATTGTTTTATTTCCCCTGGCAGAGACAAAGGTCTAGGAATACATACTCACCTGAGAAGTGACTTTGGGAGAGAAAACATTATAATGGGGACAGAGGTATGGTTAGTGGAGTGGTTAGCTTTATTTTGAAAAAGAATAACATTTAAGCATTATGTGTAATTAAAAAAAAGAAATAATGGGACGCCTGGGTGGCTAAGTGTTCTCTCAATTTTGGCTCAGGTCATGATCTCACAGTTGGTGAGATCGAGCCCCACTTCAGGTCTGTGCTGACAGTGGAGTCTGCTTGGGATTCTCTTTCTCCCCTTCTCTCCCTCTCCCCCTCTCAAAATAAATGAACTTAAAAATGTTTAAAAAGAAACCAAAATATACTTTTTCTTCTTTATAGGAGATCTCTCCTATTAAATTTAAAAATGGTTAATGGTCAAAAGGAGAAATACAGATAGCTCATGAGTGTGGAAAGTATACCAAAAGTCATTGATAATTAGGGAATGCAGACTTAAAAAATTGAAGAATCATTATTTTTCTCCATTAGTTAATTAAAATCAGAAAGATCAGTTATTTAGTGGTGGTACAGGGAAATTCATCTCCAGTAGACATGTTAATTGATGTAAGCTTTTAAGTGTGTAGTTTGTAGCATTTAAACTTTCAAATATTTTGCTTACAGAAATACATACATGGATACAGATTGGTAAGGGAAAGCCTATTGCAGTTTATAATCCCTGCAAATTGGTAACAGTATCCATTATTGGAAGAATGGTTAGATAAATTGTGGTTTACCCAGGTTCCTAGGACATTGTACAACAGTTAAGCTAGTTGCAAGAATAACCTATAGTGTGATACAATTTATGGGAGGCAAATCTTAAGCACACGATAAAACCATGCATTTTCATGCCTATATGTGCATGTGAACATGTTTAGGTAAGATTAGAAGGACACATGTAAAACTGTTGGTAATTGCTTTTAAGGTAGGAAGTGGCAGTCCTTTAAGGTGGTGGGGAGCAGTGGTTATCTTTATTGCTTGAACTCTTGTTTTCAAAATCATAGTAGTTAGAGGGCCTGGGTGGCTCAGTCATTTAAGCCTCCAATTCTTGATTTCAGCTCAGATCATGTTCTCTGTGTGCATGATATCAAGCCCCGTGTTAGACTGTGCACTGACAGTGTTGAACCTACTTGGGATTCTCTCCCTCCCTCTCGCCCCTCTCCTGCTTGTGCTCTGTCTCTCTGAAAATAAATAAATATTAAAAAAAAAAATTCAAAATAGTGTATATTCATACATTCCTTGGGTGATTAAAAGAAAACAAACATTTGGGATGCCTGGGTGGCTCAGTCAGTTGAGTGTTTGACTTTAGCTCAGGTCACGATCTCATGGTTTGTGGGTTCAGGCCCTGCGTTGAGTCCTGTGCTGACAGTTCAGAGCCTGGAGCCTGCTTCAGATTTTTGGCTCCCTCTCTCTTGGCCCCTTCCTCTCTCTCTGTCTCTCTCAAAAGTAAACATTAAAAAAATAAAACCCCCAAATTTAGGAACCTCTAGATGGTTCATTTTTTATGCATAGTGTCATCAATTTGTGGCACATATTGAGCAATGGTAAGTGATGGCTCCAGTAGTTTTTTGAGATCTCATGACTTTGTTGGCTATCTGTATTTTAAATTATTAGAATTGACATGTAGCTATTCATATGCTTTGGAAATACTTTTTAAAAACACCGTAATTACAATTGGAAGTAACTTCTTAATCGTATCTCTCAAATTTCGCTCTGCCATTGTTTCAGAAATTTGTATTCAGAACTATGATATATGTAGGTTTGTCTTCATCATTAGAGTCCTGAATGCATGTGGGATAGCTTTTGTTTAGCAAGTAGAAAATGATTACAGTCTGGAGCTGAGCCCATACTCTTATTATTAATATTTTTCTTAACTCTTCCTTTGTTTTCCTCCCTTGGTGCAGTTTTTCTTAGGTGATAATATTTACATTTTCTATATAGCTAAGCTCTACAAATGTATTCTTTCATCATTGCTGGTCAGTGACAGGCTGCAAATTGTGATTGAATCTTTATTGTGTGTGTGTGTGTGTGTGTGTGTATATATACATATATGTATATACGTGTGTGTGTGTGTGTGTGTGTGTGTGTGTTTTATATTCAGGTAATCTCTACACCCAGTATGGGGCTTAAACCCACAACCCTGAGATCAAGAGCCACATGCTCCACTGACTTAGCCAGCCAGGTGGGTCTGTGTAGTTTTGTTTTTGTTTTTTTTTTTTTAATTGTAATATATATAGAATGTACAATTTAACACTTTATTAACTTTTAATTGTATAATTCAGTACATTCACAGTGTTGTGCCACCATCACAACCATCTGTTTCCAGAACTTTGTGATTGAATCTGTAGATTTTGTAAGATCTCTTTCTGGGTTGTCTTTTGTCTTTATGGCCATATGTTTGGCTACTGATAGTGGTTTTGTTCCCATCTTGGGGACTTCTAGTTAGGTTTGTGAGGTACACATGCACATATCTGTTAGCTGTTTCTCTGTGGTGGGATCTCTTTGAAAAGTAGTATTAGTCTGCAGTCAGAGAGTTGTTGTACATTGTGTGTGCACCGAGCTTTCCCAAATAGTTACAGGGAGAATAAAGTAAAATATCCTTGTGTGCCCAACCATTACATTTAAACTGACATGAAAGACTAGTCTCCTGTTTTTCTTTCTTTCTTTTTTTTTTTAAATATGAAATTTATTGTCACATCGGTTTCCCTACAACACCCAGTGCTCATCCCCACAGGTGCCCTCCTCAATACCCATCACCCACCCTCCTTCCCTCCCACCCCCCATCAACCCTCAGTTTGTTCTCAGTTTTTAAGAGTCTCTTATGTTTTATTTCTTTTTTTAAAAAACATATTTAAGTTTATTTATTTATTTTGAGAGAGACAGACAGTGGGAGAGGGGCAGAGTGAGAGAGGGAGAGAGATAATCCCAAGCAAGGTCCATGCTCTCAGTGCACAGACCAATGCGGGGCTCGAACTCAAGAAACTGGGAGATCATGACTTGAGCCAAAACCAAGACTTGGTTGCTTTAACCAACTGAGCAACCCAGGTGCCTCACCTGTTTTTCTTTCTTGTTTTGCATTTGTTGTTCAACCCAGAGAAGGCTGGCTTCTACTTGCTATTCTAGTAAGTTGGTCCCCACAATTGCCAGGCATGTAATTTGTTAGATCCAGTAGCTACTACTCTGAATCCCCATCTTAGTCACTGTGTCTGTGGCATGCAGCCCTGATGACTGTCCCTGTGTTTCCATGGCTTTCTTCTCCCTTTATATCCTCTGGTCTCTCAGGGCTCTGTGCATCTGATGCCCTCCACCCACTGCTGGAGTGCCTCCTCGAGTGCCTTCTGTCTCCAGAGTCGTCTTTGTTAGGTTAATTCTAACTTTCTCTTCATTGGCTGCAGTTATTAATCAAACATATATAGTCTAGGTCACTGCGCTATGGGCCAGAAGTTTCTCGCATAGCAGAGCTCACAGCATAGTGGATTAAAGAAATGAACATGAAACTTCCCAATTTTTATGTAACAGCATTATTGAGGTACAATTTGCATATCATAAAATTTACCATTTTTAAGTGTACAGTTTAAAGAGTTACAGTAAATTAAAAATTTTTTTAATGTTTATTTTTGAGAGAGAGAGACAGACACAGTGTGAGTGGGGGAGGTGCAGAGAGAGAGGGAGACACAGAATCTGAAGCAGGCTCCAGGCTCCAAGCTGTCAGCACAGAGCCCGATGTGGGGCTTGAACCCATGAGCTAGGAGATCATGACCTGAGCCAAAGTCAGATGCTCAACTGACTGAGCCACCCAGGCACCCCCCCAAAATTTTTTTAATGTTTATTTTTGAGAGAGACACCGCATGAGTAGGGGAGGGACAGAGAGAAAGGGAGACAGAATTTAAAGCAGGCTCTAGGCTCTCAGCTGTCACACGGAGCCTGAAGCAGGTCTTGAACTTATGGACCGTGAGATCATGATCCGAGCTGAAGTCTGAGTCTGATGCTTAACTGACTGAGCCACCCGGGCGCCCCACCACTGTCCAGTTTTTAGCATGTTGCCATCACCCAAATGGATCCCTCATGTCCATTTATAGTCCTTCCTTGTTCCACTTCCATCGAGGTAGCCACTCATCTGCTTTCTGTCTATATATAGTTTTGCATTCTCTAGAAACTTCAACTAAATGGAATTTTATAATTGTTGGGGTTTTTTTGTGTCTGTGTGCTTTTCACTTAGCATAATGCTTTTAAGATTCATTTGTGGTTGCATTGATCAGTTCCTCCTCCCTCTGCCTTTGGCTGAGTACTGTTCTATTGTATGAATATAACACATTTTATTCATTTACCAGTTGCTGTGCATTTGGATTGCTTCCAATTTTTAATTACTATGAATAATGCTGTTATGAACATGTGTATACATGTCTGTATGAACATATATTATCATTTCTCTTGTGTATATACTTAGGATTGGAATTGCTGGACCATTTGGTGACTATACTTACACTTTAGGTATCGCCAGACTGTTTTCCAAAGCAGCTGCACCAGTTTACATTCCCACTAGTAGCGTATGAGGGTTCAAATTACTTCTCTTTCTTGCCAGAGCTTGATATTATCTTTTTTATTATAGTCATTCTGGTCAGTGGGAATTGGTATTGCATTGTGAATAATGGTGTCTTGAGAAGAGCAAAAGTTTTAAATTTTGATGAACTCAAATTTCTCAAATTTCTTCTTTTTTGGATCAATTGCAGGACACTGACATCTATGGAGCATATCACTTGAGCTTCCTTGTGCTTTGTTTTTGTTCAGCTATTTAAGATATCAAGCAGATCCCTTTATCCCCCTCCACATCCTTGCCTTGTCTGTGTTTGGACAGTACTCGCATTCTTTTAGGGTCGTAGTGACTGTTGAGCCCTGTGTTCCCCAGCTCTGCTTATGTTCTTCCTGCTCTGAGCCCCTTCATGACTGGGGTGATCATGGTTTCCCACTCTCGCTAGTCCCTGGACACCTCACCATCCTTGGGTGGTTTTTCTAACCCTATTCACACATCTGTGTTATTTTCAGGTAAACATGTTTGATGGTGTCACTTTATTCCTAGAGAATCCTGACTGAACTAATGTAGACTGAAAAGCATTTCTGACAGAGGGAGTGGAAAACAGTGGCCTATGAGCTAATTCTGGCCCATCACATGGTTTTGTAAATAAAGCTTTATTGAAACACAGCCATGAGCATTTGGTTTTGTACTGTGTGTGGCTGTTTTTGTGCTACAAAGGCAGAGTTGAGAGGTTTGATGGAGTCTGTGCTCTGCAAAACCTAAAATATTTATGGCCCTTTACAGAAAAAGTTTGCTGACCCTAGCTCTGTTGTATTTAAGGTAGCTCACAGAATCTCCAGGAGGGCCACAAGTCATAGATAGCCCCGTCAGGTGAAATGAATCTGTTCAAGAACAGTCCCCACTTCCACTCCTGACCATTCTTGGCAATTGTGATGTTCTGGGATAGACCCAAAAGTTCTTCTAGAGCTGTTCTATGAGATCTGCCTGCAGGAGTACCACTTCACATTACTCTGACTTCTTGGGATGTGCCTGATTGGTGGAACTGAGATCACACATATGCACGCTAATTACAAGGGAGTCTGGGAAGTGTTCTTTGCTTTTTGTCCTTGATAGTAGAGGAAAGTAATTTAGAAAGGAATGTTGGAATGGTCATTTTGGTGAGTCTTCCTACAGCATGGGAAGTTACTAACCACTATTAATTGTTTTTGTTTTTAACATCCCTTGTTATGAAATTTATTCTTATTCTCCCTCTCCTGCCCATAAACCAACCCAAAGAAAAAAACCCCTAAAATAGTTAAATGTTAAGGAAGTAACCCATGTCCTAGAAGATGGTAAGGATACATCTGCCACAGTGCCATCAGTGCCAAAAGTACACAACAATCCATCAGAGCAAGAGAATTTACTCCTGTGAACACAGCAAATAGTAGGAGTGTCAGTGTGGTAGTGTTGGTCGTCAGCTCACAAGCCCCACGGCGGGGTGTGATCCTTCTGTGCTGTTGTGTCACAGCTAAGGGACACGGGCCTGTCAAGAACTGTGTTTTACTCTAGTCTTCACTGTGAGATTTTACTCTCCTTGCAAGCTAACGAGTTAGCTCTCATGGTTTCATGGTGCTGATAGTAGATAAAAGGCTGCTGGGTGACAGATGAATGGCTCTTTACTGCTCACAACCATGGCAGTGGTCGGAGTATCAGCATTTTTGCTCTCATTCCCCAAGTCCCAGTTTACAGAAGGTGATATCAAGAGGAGGATACCTGCACCTGAATGGTTTGAGCTAGAGTTTTTCTCACATTAATGGACCATTAGCGTCTCTGCCCATCGCTCCCCAGTTCTTCTCTTCCAGGGCTGTTGGCTATTCAAACACTTGTGCAAACATAGTTTGAGACAAAGGCAGTTGGTGCCTTACTCACGTGATGCACAGAAATACAAAATACTGATGGAAAATTTTGCCAACGAGGGTCAAGGATTGCTACCTTTTGTAGCAAGCAGCAAACAAGTGTCCCTCCATCAGGAGGCAAGTAGTTGTGTGATAGTAAAACACGCACCCATAGTGACTTAGATGCCTGGCATATGTGACTGGTTACAGAAACTGCTCAGGATGAAGAGCTGGTTTAGACTTCCAGCGATTTGGAATACTGAGCAAACATGTTTGGGGTGCTCAGACCCATGGTGAACTCCGGGTGCCAGAAGTGTATCACCACCAGTTATTTTCCTCTTGGAGAACCTCTGAGACTGATCTGGCCATATTCTAATGAAATCACTATTTCCAGCTCACTAATCTGGTTCTTCTCATTAAGAAGAATTAAGTTGGGGACCCGTTGGTGACTC
Source organism: Panthera pardus (assembly GCF_024362965.1). Lineage (NCBI taxonomy): Eukaryota > Metazoa > Chordata > Mammalia > Carnivora > Felidae > Panthera > Panthera pardus. The sequence goes on along the minus strand of NW_026526654.1, from coordinate 20,251,165 downwards.
AGTTGATTAAGTGTCTGACTTCAGCTCAGGTCATGATCTCATAGTTTGTGGGTTTGAGCCTCATGTTGGGCTCTGTGCTGACAGTTCAGAGCCTAGAGCCTGCTTCTGAGTCTGTGTCTCTCTGTCTCTGTCTGCCCCCCGCCCCTCTGTCTCTTTCTCTCAAAAAGAAATATAAGAAAAAAAAAAGGATTAAGTTGGTGCTTATGGCAGTGATTATACTTGAGATGTTATTACAAGTAATAGATATTGATATTACAGAATACAGTAGTTTAGGATGACATTCAAATATTCCCTCACATCTAACAATTTTAGGTTAGGGAGGTCAGTGTATTTCTGTGGATGTACAGGGGCTCTGGTCCTTGTACAAGAAGGGGCTGCCTTCTTGCTCTGTTATCCCTGAGGGCAAGGAATGGGTAAACTTTGCCTGGACAGACTCAGAGTAAATATTTCATGTCTCTGTCCCAAGTACTCAAATTTATAGTTCTAGCACAAAAGATGCCCTTAATAGGTATAGCTGTGCTCCTATAACACTTTTACCAAAGCAAGCATTGGGCTGATTTTGGCCCCCAGTATAATTTGCTGTCCCTTGTCCTGTGAAGTTGCCTTAGTTTGCATAGTTGAACTTGGTTCCCACAACATCTGTGTTCCAGGATAAAGGAAAGAACATGGCCAGAATTCAGAGAAATAAGATTGTGTTTAAGTTGTAGATAATTTGGAAGTTGTATGTTTCACATTCTGATCCCAGTGACTCAAACTTACTGTATTCACTGATGTGAGACTCTTAGTCTGAGAAATCTTATCTCTAGCTGGACAGTCATGTGCCATGAGAGTAGGGGAATGAAGGTTTTTGGGCACAATAGCGATCTGCCATAGTGGTATGATGTCTGTAATTTATTTTTAGTGTTTATTTTCAGGGAGAGAACATGAGCAGGGAGGGCCAGAAAGAGTGGGAGAGAGAGAATCCCAAGTAGGCTCCACACAGAAATAGTCCTCGACTTTTTCTGAATGCCTCAATCTCTACAGTGTCGGCACTCATCCAATTTGCTGGGGTTGTAGATTTCATCTTCTGCATCTCTGCAGCCTTTTCTTTCAGCACAATATTTTACAAATTTTTTTTTTTAAGTTTTTATTTTTGAGAGAGAGGGACAGAGTGCAAGTGGGGGAAGGGCAGAGAGAGAGGGAGACACAGAATCTAAGAGAGAGGCAGGCTCCAGGCTCTGAGCTGTCCGCACAGAGTGGGACACAGGGCTCATACCCACGAGCTGCGAAATCATTACCCGAGCCGACGTCAGATGCTTAACTGACTGAGCCACCCAGGCACCCCCACAAAATCTTTCTGAAAATTCTGATGTTGACAAAAGCATGTCCTCTCTTGTTCCAATGACAAACACATCTGTTTCATACACTGCAATGCAGGCCCCTTCTGGCTTGGAGTTGGCCAGTTCTTTACACATGGATGCGAGAGCAGATGTGAGGAATGTCACCGCCATCCTGCTTTCTGAGGACTCAGTGCAGAGCCTGACACAAGGCTAGATGTCCAGAATCGTGAGATCATGATCTGAGCCAAAATCAAGAGTCAGGTGCTTAGCCAACTGAGCCACCCAGACACCCCTATCTTATTTTATTTATGGCAGTCCCTCTATGCAGTCAGATCATGAACTAAGCCAAAGTCAGGCCCTTAACTGATAGAGCCACCCAGGTGCCCCTTATTTTATTTATTTTTAAATGCTTATTTTTGAGAGAGAGAGCAGGGGAAAGGCAGAGAGAGAGAATGAATAAATGAGTGAATGAATGAATGAATCCCAAGCAGGCTCCTTGTTGTCAGTACGGAGCCAAACTTGGGGCTCGAACTCATGAACTGTGAGATCATGACCTGACTCAAAACCCAGAGTCGGTGCATAACCGACTGAGCTACCCAGGCACTCCCAGGGATGGCTTTTAAAAGCATTTACAACTTGCCGTATCTCAGTCAAGACTAAATCTTTTTTTTTTTTTTTTTTTTTTTGTTTACTACTTCATTATTATTATTTTAGAGCATGTGGGGAAGGTGGAGCAGAGAGAGAGAGAATGTTGGGCTCCTTGCTGGGCATGGAGCCTGCTTGACTCGGAGTTTGATCTCATGACCATGAGATCATGACCTGAGTCAAAATCAAGAGTTGGACCTTAAACCACTAATGTCACCTCAAGACTAAATTTTTAAGTAAATGGATTTTTGTTGATGACATTAGTGGTTTAATATATAGCAGTATGGATATTAGAAATGGATGCTTCTTACTGAAATTAGTGCTGTTCAAGATATTTGGATTGGCTGAAATATTTCAGAGACCTTTCACCCTGGCATAGACAAGATATAAAAATCTAGTAGGGCATTTACCTTTAGGGATTCTGCTCTGTTCTTGAATTCCATATTTTTGGTGTCCCACCATCAGAGAGGAGGATTTCTGGTAGTCTTATAGTAACTGTAAAGATAGGAAAATCTTGCCTTTGGAGTTTAATTATGCATCCCTTGGTGACCCTTTCATGCAAGATGGTAATCAGATAAGAATTAGGATTTTATTCAGCATGTGGAACAGGTTATATGCTGTCTTGCTGAGAAATGTTTTCTTAATAAACGTATCTGTTGCAGACTTTGGACTGAGAGTTGCTTTTATTATAAACTTTAGCAAGATGGGTTAAAGGAGTAGCTGATCCTCACCCAACTCTTTCTGTTCAACTTTTTGGTGTTTACCATCCTCTCCAGTAAGAACCTAAGAGTTGTATATGACCGAATTGGCTGAAATTTGTTCGTTCATTTTTTTCTTTTAATTTTGTGCTAAGAACACTCAACATGAAATCTGGCCTCTTAACAGACTGTAAGTGTAAAATACATTTTTGTTGAATGTAGTTACAATGTTGTACGTGGATCTCTAATGCTTATCTGTATAGCTGGAACTATGCCTGTTGATAACTCCCCGTTTCTTCCTCCTTCTGCAGCTGGTAACCACCATTCAGCAGTCTTTGATCTTATGAATTTGACTGTTTTAAATGTCTTCTGTAAGTGGAATCATGCAGTATTTTGTCTGTGTCTGGCTTATTCCATTTAGTATAATGTCCTCAAGTTCATTCATGTGGTCACACATTGCAGAATTTCCATTTTTAAAGAGACTTAATAGTATTCAATTGTGAGTGTATATCATACTTTCTTTATCCATTTAGTTGTAAATGGATATTCAGAATGTCTCTAAACACATTTTAGCTATTGTGGATAGTGCTGCAGTGAACCTGGAAGTGCTAATAGCTCTTTGAGATCCTGATGTCACTTTTTTTTTTTTTTTTTTGCATACATATCCAGAAGAGGAATTGCTAGATCATATGGTAGTTCTTTCTTTCCTTTTAAAAAAAAATTTTTTTAACCTGTATTTATTATTGAGAGACAGACACAGAGCGTGAGCAGGGGAGGGGTAGAGAGAGGGGGAGACAGAATCTGAAGTAGGCTCCATGCTCTGAGCTGTCAGCACAGAGCTGACGCAGGGCTCAAACTCACAAACTGCGAGATCATGACCTGAGCCGAAGTCGGTTGCCCAACCAACTGAGCCACCCAGTCGCCCCTCCTTTTTTTTTTTTTTTTTTTTTTAATGTAAAGTCCCAACGTGGAGCTCAAACTCATGACCCCATGGTCAAGGGTCACATGCTTCGCCAGTTGAGCCAGTGATGTGCTCCATGGTAGTTCTTCTTCTTCTTCTTCTTCTTATTTTTAATGTTTATTTTTGAAAGAGCAGGAGAGTGCTCATGCAAGCAGGGAGGAGCAGAAAGAGGCAGGGAGAGAGGATCTGAAGCGGGCTCTGCACTAACAGCAGAGAACCTCATGCGGGGCTTGAAGTCACGAGCCATGAGACCATGACCTGAGCTTAACTGGACGCTTAACCAGAGCCACCCAGGCTCCCTCTTTTATGTTCTTCTTACACCACCAGTGACTCCTCCTTTGCTGCTTTTGTCAGAAGGTGATCTTGTCTCTTGCTTCACACACTACATAGGAACTGCCAAAGGTCAGAGCCTTTAATTTCTGCAACAAGTCTGTAAATTTACCTGTATTTATACCCATTCTTGGCATTTGCCTGCTATTTAGAAGGAAAGAAACATTCCTGATCTTATCCCTGCTGCATTGTCTGTACTGGTGGCTCGAGAATGTCTGTGGAGAGGAGCTTCTAGGCAGCATAGTGCCTGGGGAATGGGTGCTTGGGGGGCTTGTCTTGGACTGCACAACAAGCTGTTTGTTCTTCTGCCCCTCCTGCTTGTCTTTCCTGTCTTCTTTTCTTTTCCTTTATCTGTTTTTCTTTTTAAATCCTGGCGTGTGCGTGTGTGTGTGTATGTGTGATGATCTCTATCCTGTTTCCCCTTACCTCCTAGCTCTGACACTCACTTGTCAAAAACCATTTACTGTGAATTTTTCATCTCTCAAGTGTTTTTTAGCTTCTTACTTTGTAGAAGAGTCCTTCTTAAGGGCATTTGTTCAAGCATTTCCTAAGCTAAAAAAATGGACAAAACACTTCAAACCTTTTCTCAGCGATCACTCTGCTTCTCCCACCCTTTACAACCAACCATACTTAACTCTGCACTCCCGCCATTCCACAATCCTTTTCACCTTTTCACTGTGGTCTTAGCACATTGGTAATTGCTTTTGCTAAGCGTTTGTTTTCATACTTGGTGTCTCCTTCCCCCTCTTCCATCCTTCCCATCACTCCTTGCTGCTTCTCCCAGGGGCCAAAGTAAGAAAATATGGTTCTAGTCCTTCTAGTTTCTTTTCATTCCTTTGTTTTTGACTGTATTCTCAGAAATGCAAATAAAGACTCAGCAAACCCTTTGATTCCATGATTGATTCCGGGACAGTTCCCTTTACTGATAGGAAAATAGGATTTTAGGAAATTGAGAGTTTTGCAACTAGCAAAAACCTATTCCCTTTTCACTGTAGTTTTTAATTTTTGGCTTTGTCACTTTGCAAATTGTATAAGTTATGACAGAAGAAAAATAGTAAAGTCACTAATTCTACCATCCCCAAATAATCATGAATAAATGTGTCATGGTGTTACACCTGTAGTTTTACAAAATGGAATCAAAGCAAATGTAATATTTACTGACTTAAATTCTCATGTTTTATTTTCTAGGGATGAATTGCCTTTCTAGAAGGATGTGCAAGAAAGCTAGTCTGTTGACATTTGTATGTCTCTTTGGACACATTGTATAGAATAGAAAGAAAGGTTCTTCTCCGTGCCCCCCCCCCCCCCCATCGTTAGAAATAGGATTTTATCTGGTTTTTAAAAATGTTTTTTTCTGGGACACCTGGCTGGCTCAGTCAGTGGAGTTTGAGCCCCATGTTGGGTGTAGAGATTACTTAAATAAAATCTTTTCCCCCTGGTTTTTCAAATTAAGATTGTTGCAGTTGGCATTCTTTTCATTGCCTTTTCAGTGTTTTTTTTTTTTTTTTTCCCTAGAGTTTATTTACTTATTTTGAGAGAGAGAGAATGTGAACAGGGGAAGGGCAGAGAGTGAAGAAGAGAACCCCAAGCAGGCTCCACACTGTGAGTGCAGAGCCCGATGTGGGGCTCGAACTCAAAAACTGTGAGATCATGACCTGAGCTGAAATCAAGAGTTGGACGCTTAAGTGACTGAGCCACCCAGGTGCCCCTGCCTTTTCAGTCTTTAAGGGTGACATTTGCTTGTTGGTAACGTTAAAGAATTGGGTTCGATTTGGGTGGGTACTGAAGTGTGGATAGATCGTATGAGGCATTGCCATTCTTCTCAAGGAGCACATCTAATGTACAGTCTGTCATCCTGGCAGTGTTCCACCTCATGTTGTGGTCACATTGGATGATATCCCAGGGAAAACTCAAGTATTCATGGACGTGGTGGGGAGTGCCCACCTGACTGCAAATCTTCTTGAGTGATAGGTTTCACAGACCCTCCCAGCATGACAAAACATCTTCACACCTGCTTGTCTTCCCTATCTTCCTTAGTCTGTAGTAGTTTAGAATGTATTTAAAAGCTTTCATTCAGATCTGGTCTAGTGTACTGCTTAACACTAAGATGCAGTGTTTTTAACCAAGGAGAGTATGTTTTCCAAGCATATCTTAGGCATCTAATGGACTAACATGAAAATGTCCATTAACTCAGTTTTAAAATTCAGGCACAATTTCTAACCTATCTAGATCTAAGTGTTTAAAGTCATTAAAAAAAGTCAATGAGGAAGACGATTTTTTTTCAGTTCTGTAATATGAAAAACACACTTTGTTCTGCTATATTATTATTTGGAAAATAAAAGGCCAGTTCATGTACTTTTCTCCTATTTAAATAAAAAAATTGAAAATATAAAACTAAATGTTGAGGAAATTAATAATTAAAAACCTGTTGGAAAAGTTTCTGAAGATTACTTTGTACTTAAAATCTTTTATTTTTGTCTTTGAAACTTGTAGCCAGCAGTAATCCTAGTTAATTGATTAGTTCTGTTTAAACTTTTCCACAATTGTTACATATTACTGAAGTATATAAAAAGGGATTTATATTTTTCAAGATACTGAAGTTCTTGAAACATAAATCCATCTAGTCATTGATAGGCAGTAATAAGTTGCTCTTATTACATGGCTTGAATGTAGTTGGTTTTGTATTAGCAACCCAGTGAAATCACATCAGGCATTTAGTACAACAATGATGACAAAATTGCAATTGAGTTTCAAAACTTTTTTTTTAAAGCTTATTTTGACAGAGAGCACAAGTGGGGGAGGGGCAGAGAGAGAGGAAGAGAGAATCCCAAACAGGCTCTGTCTGCCAGCACAGAGCCTGCTGGCGGGGCTCGAACCCATGAACTGTGAGATCATGACCTGAGCCAAAGTCGGATACCTAATAGACTGAGCCAGCCAGCTGCCCCGAATTTCAAAAGTTTTTAAAATTGAGGTGCCTGGGTAGCTTATTCGGTTAAAGGTCTGGCTCTTGATTTTGGCTCAGGTCATGATCTTGTGGTTCAGGCGATTAAGCCCTGCGTCAGGCTCTGTGCTGAGCATGGAGCCTGCTTAAGATTCTCTCTCTCTCTCTCTCTCTCTCTCTCTCTCTCTCTCTCTCTCTCTCTGTCTCTCTCTCTCTCTGTCTCTCTCTCTCTCTCTCTGTCTCTCTCTCTCTCTCTCTGTCTCTCTCTCTCTCTCTCTCTCTCTGTCTCTCTCTCACTCACTCTCACTCACTCCCCCCCACCCCATGCCCCACTCCCTTGCTCAGGCGTGCTTGCTTGTTCTCTTAAAAAAAAAAATGCTTCTTAAAAATTACTTCACGGCGAAGAATATAACTTAGCAGTATTGAAAAGTACTTTCTATCTTAGACTTTTGGGGGGGTGGGCTCATAAATGTCCAGGTATATGCAAGTGCTCTAGTTTTTATGTCTGCTTTGTAAAATAAAGTTAAACTGATGGGAAATTCCTTAAACTGGAAGACCGTTAGGGAAATCCATTTCAAAGATACATGAATCCCATTATCATTTTAGAATAGGTTCTTTTTAGAAGTAAATAAGTTATTCTTTTCAGGAGTGAATGCCTACACTTAAAAATAGATTTAAAATGTTTTAAAATAAGTAGTCTTAAAAATGGACTATATATTCTGAAGTTTTGAGTAGACTAATGCACACATCTGCTCTTCTAGGAGAAAGGTAAAATGGATGAGGATCAAATGTGAGGGTATTTAAATGATTGTCAAGATTCTGTGGCTCATGTGTAGTGATAGTGAACTCTTTAGTGGTGAACTTTATGCTTAGTGCTGACCTGCTGCTGTGTAGGGACACTCACTGTGTCCCTTCATTCAGTCCCTTTAATTATCCCCACTTGCTTGGGGAGCTTATGAGTGCTTCTTGGGAAAATACGGGGCTACTCTGGCTACATGTAACAGGGTAGTTTTTGATATGGGATTTATGTATTGATGAACCAAGTAAGGGGCTAAAGTTGTTGGCAGGGGGTTTAATCAAATTGGTAGGGAATATTCTGGAAGTTACCTGGTTAGAGAGTGATTAGGCTTCTAATAAATGACAGTCATGGTTAATATACCTCTTGAGCTTCTTTGTTCCACTCTTCTTTTTTAGTGCACTTTTTAGAAGAGATCTGACTACCTAAATGATATGTGAGACAATCAGATTTGGAATTTTGTGTATATTTGCAGGGGATGGGAGTTCTTTGTGCTGGGAGCATCTGTTAATGCAGAGATTTGTCTCTTCAGGTTCACGTGAAAATGGCGGACGAGGCTGTCTGTGTTGGCCCAGCTCCCACCAGTAAAAGCTACCTCAACATGGATGCCATCATGGAAGCCATTAAGAAAACCAGGGCCCAAGCTGTGAGTCTGAATGAATCTATCTACTGCAGCTGTTTCATATATAGTGAGCAGAAAGCTAGAGTTGGTATTCAGGAAAAAAAAAAAATAAGAAAGAATGATTGAAAATGCTGTTGCAGTTAGTTCATGTCATACGAGTTAAATGTGTCCGAATTCGCTACTGGAAATCAAAGGCTTTGTAGCATCTGGCAGTGTTGGTCGCTGATCCTGCAGGTGGCTGTTGGATTCAGCTTTCACACCAGGGAGCAGTTTCAGTTCATTTCCAAATTTGCTAGGGAAAAAAAAATCCCAATTAGTTTTGAGTATTAACCCTTTCAGTGTAATAAGATTAAGAAAAAAATCTGTATTACCAGTAGGATCCAAAAGATTCTTCAAGTTCTCTTTTAATCATGTTAACCTTAGGACACCTGGTTACACTTCCAGAAATAAAAACTATGCAATTGGTAATTATTTCAGTTTGATAATGTCAGTGGAATACACTTGCACGGAGAAATAAATAATGCTTTCCATGTCTAATTCTGTTTGAATGGGGTGGAATCCAGGGAAGGAACTGGTTTCTGACATCAGGAATAGTGTTTTGTTGTTGGTGGGTATATATGTTTCATATCAGAGAACTAATTATATATAATGTTGTAACTACTGGGAGTCATCTCTGAAATGGGATGGAAACAGCCAACACCAGCAATTAGCCTGGAGTGCTTCAGTTAGCGCTCACGTGTCTTTGAAAGAAATGTTGTAGTAAGATACAGGTTTAAATAAAAACTGAATTCATGAACCCATATTATAGATGTTTACAGTTTATTATCAGAGTTAATGAAGGTAAAGCTCTTAACCTTTTGACGACAGCTTATCAGAGTGCAATCTTTCATGAAATGTTTCTGTGAAATGCAGTTGATGGAGTGAAACTTTTCCTGTGATGCAGTCATTTCAATTCTGTACCATGTTCCTAAAGCGTTTAAAAATCTCAGATGTGTAGCTACTTCTAGATTATGATATTGGCTCCTTCCAAAATTTGACTTTCCTTCTAGCAGACTTGTTTTCTTGGAAATACATTCAATGCTGACCAGTGATAGAGTGGCTACATTTGTTTGGCTGGTGTGGTAGAACAGGACGGTAGAACTTCAATTGTAGCAGCGTGGCTTGTGAGAGAGGATTGCATAAAGTGGTTGTGAGTGGCTAAATGGGTTGGGCCAGGGGAGAAAGAGTAGACGTCTAGTTAGCATAAAAAATTTCAGAATACAAAGAAAAAGTAAAACCAGACTTTGATTTTACCTAGATTTGACAGAAACTGCTCACTGGATAGTGGTTGAGTATATTCATGTTATTAGGAATAAAATGTATTTGTTGGCTTACCCAGGGTTTTAGAAAGCAGTAGTTCCTGGGACTGTAAAGGAAGGGGAATTAGGAGTTTTTCATCTATCCGTAAATGGTTTTGTTTAACCTTGTACTTCAACCCACCAGCCATTAGAAATTTCTCCACTCTTGTGGCCAAAGGCAGCCTCAGAAGAAGTAGGGAGAATTTGGGTCGTGTTGAATAGCATAGTCAGATGTAGGTGGATAGGCAGAATTATGGTCCCGATTGTGGCTAGGAAAAAGGTAGTGTGCTGCAAGTGAATGCTGCATAGTCAGTCTCTTGGAATTTGGGTCTGTATTCAGGAATGTGAGTTGCGGCTGCCAGTATTGAGGAGAAGTAACCTTACTCAAGGCCCTTAAACTATAAGTACAATAATGCACTGTGTTGGTTACAAAAGGTTTTGTGAAATTTTTTGTAAAATTGAATGTGTGTTTTGTTTTCATTTCTAAGGTACATCCAGGTTATGGATTCCTTTCAGAAAACAAAGAATTTGCCAAATGTCTGGTAAGTTTGTCATGGATCAGAATCTGTTGACTTCTATCTCAGAAAGCAGCGTGATGGTATTGCTTTTGTAAATGTGGGTCATGATGCATTAAAGAATTTTAATTGACCCATCAAGTCTTTGAAAATTACTTGTAAAAAGTGAAGAGTTTTTGTTCTGAAACCCAGGTCTTGGTTTAAAGAATAAAAGTGGAAGAGTTATGAGATCACCTTTATACCTAGCTAATGACACTGAGTTTGTCATATACTATATGGACTTTTTAAAAATTCGACTCTTCAGATTTGTAGCTAACTATGTCAAAGAGTCCAGTGATTTATTATTATAACACAAGCATGGACTGTGAAGCCAGAAGTAAGATTCTATCTATTTCCCTTTTCATTGCATATTGTGATATTTAAGATCAAATTTCTGTTTTGGGAAAAGACTTTTGTATTACCAAAGTCTTTTCCAGATATTACCACGTTGGTTAAATGAATTGAACTACATTCAAGATGGTACTGAAAACTTAGTGTTCAGGTGCTAAACTAGGATTTTGAATGTTTCAAAAAGCTCATTGGATCAGTTATCCCAGGAGGTATCTTAATTTACTATTCTAATATGTTATACTTTATTTCTGTGAAATATTTATATTTTGTTGTTTCATGGATTCAGAATTACTTACGAATATAATTTTCTAGATGAAATTTTGACTTAAGATCCATAAATTTAATTTGGACAATTTTTGAGATCCTAGAGTTCTAGTTTAGAATGATTTATTTTAACCAATTAATAGGTTATAAACTAGGGCCTAAAGATTAAAGTGAGGCCTGACGGAGTTGTGATGTAAGGTGACACAGATAGCTAATGGTAACAGGTGCCTGGAGAGGGCAGATGAGGTGGAAGCAACCAAAGGCCCACATTTACCACATTTACCACATTTACCATTTGTGCAGCATGTGCACACTTTCCCATTTCTATTCTTTTTTGCTAGCCTCTTGCCTGAAATTTTGACTGAGTTGTATCGTTATGTCAAAAGTGATTTGAATATAATACATGTGAATGTGCTTGTACAATATAATGTATTAGACTTAAGTTTGTGTAGATGAGGAGTCTCTAAACCATGGTCCATCGGCCAAATGCAGCCTGCCGCCTGTTTTTGTAAATTAAATTTTATTGGCACACATCCATGCTCATTCATGTACGTGATGTCTGTGGCTGCTTTGGCTTTATAACAGCAGAGTTGTGAAGCTATAGCAGAGACCAAATAACCTGCAATGCCTGAAATATTTACTGTATGGCCCTTTGTGTAGAAATTTGCCAACCCTTGGTGTAGAGTATCTGGGTCTCAGAGAAGTTAAATGACACAGCCTGTGTGTTCATCCATGCATTCAATCGTTAAAAAAAATGGTTGTTTGCTGTGTTTATATTTGAGAAGGATATAAAAAGGCATCAGATGTGTGTCCTGCTCATGAGGGGCTCACAGTCATGTTGTGGAAAATAAGTCAAGTCCACAAGTGACTTCAGTTCAGGGGAAAAATACTATGAGGAAGTTCACATTCTCCTTAAATGAAGGATATTTCCATCAGGGGCTTTGCATTAGAGAGAAGAGTATAGAATAGGTGAATGACCACCTTCCTTACTGACTAATTTGCTTTGTAATTTCTCCTCCATTTCCCATTGTCAGTGCTATGCCTCAGCCAAGACAACAGTGCCATTCTCAAACATGGCTAGTTCTTTCCTGTTCCATCCTTTTCAGCACTCTTTACCCTGTGGGCACACCGGTCCTCTCCCACATTTCCAACTTCTGCCTGTCCCGAAAGGCATGGTTCACATGTTACTACTATCAGCATAGTTTCCATGCCCTTCAGGTGAGAAGTAATCTCTTTCTTCTATTTGCTAGAGCATTTTTTTTTGAGATTTCTTGTTTGATATACCTCTTTCCATATTAAAATTTTTCCTTTACTGTATTTTAATCTCCTCTTGAGATGAGAGACTTGGTCTCATTGGTCTTTGTTTCCCTTTTGTTTTATATTTTAATGATTTCTGCATAGTAGGTTCAATGAATGATATGGAAAGATTAATTACTAGATTAAAAATAATAAAACAATAACCTGCAAGAAAACTTTTCGTCTATCACAAAAGGGACTGCTTTATAGTTAGAAGGCAATGTTGCTGTGTTTTGGTTCACAACGAAAATATGCAGCTAGTGATAACTAACCCTGTCTTTTTTTGTGTGTATCGTGGCAAGATTCTTTTTGGGATATAGCTTTCCTAGCATTAAAATCTTTTCCCATTGGAGTGTGCCATTTAAAATGCTCCTTTTGGGATATCTAGGTATAGTTGGTAAGTTCCATAAAAAATAATACAGCATTGGGGCGCCTGGGTGGCGCAGTCGGTTAAGCGTCCGACTTCAGCCAGGTCACGATCTCGCGGTCCGTGAGTTCGAGCCCCGCGTCAGGCTCCGGGCTGATGGCTCGGAGCCTGGAGCCTGTTTCCGATTCTGTGTCTCCCTCTCTCTCTGCCCCTCCCCCGTTCATGCTCTGTCTCTCTCTGTCCCAAAAATAAATAAAATAAAAAAACGTTGAAAAAAAAAAAAATACAGCATTGAAATGAAATTGCCTACTGATTATGTTAGGCCATATAAACATTGTGTGATTGGTGACCAGCCATTGGATTCAATAGTTACTCTCTCAAACTGAATATATTCTTGGAAATATGCTTTACGTTGTAGTGGTGATAGATAACCATGTTGGTGGTGGTGACTTTGGCAAGGAGAAGCTGAAAATTTTTTTTTAATGTTTATTCATTTTTGAGAGAGCATGAGTGGAGGGAGGGCAGAGGGAGAAGGGGACAGAGGATTCAAAGCAGGCTCTGTGCTGACAGCAGCGAGCCCAATGTGGGGCTTGAACTCATGAACTGTGAGATCATGACCTAAGCTGAAGTCAGATGCTCAACCAACTGAACCACCCAGGCACCCCTGGAATTTTTTTTTTTTAAGTTGGATACTGTGGAGTTCCTTTTATTATAATACCATATCTTATGTTTGAGATTTAATCAAATATGGAGGTTCCCCCTCCATTTTTCTAGTTCTGTTTTTTTACTGTCTTTTTAAAAAAATATTTGAGAGAGAAAGAGAAAATCCCACGGAGGCTCCACACTGTCAGTGCAGAACCCAGTGTGAGTCTAGATCTCACAAACCGTGAGATCATGACCTGAGTGGAAATCAAGAGTCAGATGCTCAACCAACTGAACCACCAAGGTACCCCTGGAATTTTCTTTTTTTTTAAAGTTGGATACTGTGGAGTTCCTTTTATTATAATACCATATCTTATGTTTGAGATTTAATCAAATATGGAGGTTTTTTCCCCCCATTTTTTTCTAGTTCTGTTTTTTTACTGTCTTTTTTAAAAAAATATTTATTTTGAGAGAGAAAGAGAAAATCCCACGGAGGCTCCACACTGTTAGTGCAGAGCCCAGTGTCAGGCTAGATCTCACAAACCGTGAGATCACGACCTGAGTGGAAATCAACAGTCAGATGCTCAACCGACTGAGCTCCCCAGGCACCCTTGATTCTGTTTTTTAAAATTGCTGTTCAAAGACCAGCATATTTATTTTGCTTATGGAAAAACGAGTTGTGCTTTATGTGATACATTGTTGTTTTTAGAAACATTAGAAAATATATAGTAAACCAAGTATAAAAGCATACTGAACATTATGGTTTTTTTTTTTTTCCAAGACTAATTCTTTTTGTTTTTTTTTTTTTTTTTGTAATAACAGCCTTCATTTGGGCCTCTGTGTGGGAGTATGTTTGTGGGTACCCGTGACCATTATTCTTTATGCTTAATTTACATGCAGTGGGATCAGATTACCTAGAATCCCTACTGTACCTGATTTAAACCAAATCATACTTTGGTTTTGCTTAAATCATGGAAAAAAACAAAGCTACAAATCACCCTCATGAAGAAATTTCAGTAATTTTCAGTAATCTTAATGTGCCGAGCCAACAGATTTTATTTCCAAACTGTGTTTCATTCTGTATTTCCCTTCTGGGCTCCTTGTATTCTGAGCGGTAAAAACACAGTGATAGGAAGCTATGAGGAGAATTAAGAAAATAAATTCTTTAATTTATGAAAGAGCTTTGAGGGGCACCTGGGTGGCTCAGTCAGTTAAGCGTCTGACTTCGGCTCAAGTCATGATCTCACAGTTCATGGGTTTGAACCCCACGTCGGGCTCTGTGCTGACAGCTAAGAGCCTGGAGCCTGCTTCGGTTTCTGTCTCCCTCTTTCTCTGTCCCTCCGCTGCTCATGCTCTTTCTCTCTAAAATAAACATTAAATAAAAAAAAAAAAAAGAAAGAAAGAAAAAAGTAAAACTACCTGCTCTTGAAAAAAGGAGGTATTGGTTTAAAGAGATTTTAGCGGCTTATGGGTGGCTCAGTCGGTTAAGTGTCCAACTTTGGCTCAGGTCATGATCTCTCAGTTTGTGGGATTGAGCCCTGCATCGAGCTTTGTGCTGACAGCTCAAAGCCTGGACCCTGATTCTGATTCTGTGTCTCCCCCTCTCTCTCTGCCCCTCCCCTGCTCACAGTCTGTGTCTCTGTCTGTCTCTCTCTCAAAAATAAGTAAACATTAAATAAATATTAAAAGAGATTTCATAGTGTTCCTAGTTAGTTTGCTAACATATGTATGTGTATAGATATAGTAAGTATCTATGTAAGTATAGTAAATATATATATATATATATATATTTATTTATTTATTTAGTAATTTATTTTACTAAAGCACAGCATTACAAATTATAGGGATTAGCTTTATGAGAAATTTGTACGTTAGATTTAATAGTTCATGTTTCACGTTTGGGTCTTGCCCATGTATTTAAAAGATATGTGTGTACATGCATATCGACGGTGAGTTTTATCCACAGTGCTCAGCGTGGAAGCTTATAGAAAACTGTAGCAAGCACTTCAGATTTGATGATCATATTCTTTTATCTCCTTCTGTTGGACACCTTTTAACAGATTAAGGAATATAACTGTTCAAAAACAGTGATGAGATGTCATTTTTCTATCCATTGGATTTACCAAAAATTTAAAAACTGGCTGTAATATCCAGTGTAGGCAAGTGGACAGGAAAATTGTTCTTGGGAATATAAAGTATTTTAGGCTTTTTTTTTTTTTTTGCTAGAAATTTACTAGTATTTATTACAATTTAGTGTATATATTCTTTGACTTGACAAGGAACTTCACCTACAAAGACAAACCTTAAGAAATGTTCATTGCAAGGTTGTTTGTAACAGCAAAACTTGGAAATAAGTTAACATTGTTTCATCTGTAAAATGAAGAGAATGACCCCTACCTGCAAGGTTGTTGTAAAGATGGGAAACAACTTATATAAAGAACTTAGCACAGAGTCTGGCATTGCCAGGCAAATCATCTTAATCTTTATTATTGTTAATAATTACTTTAGTAGAGGAGAGAGCTGTTGAAGAGCATTTAGTGACAAGGATATAGTTGAAGTTAGTGCTTTTGGGAAATTAGTCTGATAGTTTTCATGTCTATTTTGTGAGTTTAGATTTTTTTTTTCCTGTTGAGGTTAATAGTTTGATAGAATTATACTGCTGTATATCTGTGCATAATAATGTAGTTTACAAATTATTATGACCCATGATTTCTTTCATTCATGCAACCACCGAAGCTGGATATTATGAACACTATCATGAAAGGAAAACAATGACTCAGGTACAGTGACCTCTAATAGTTACACTATGCTAGTAGTAACAGAGTCAGGACTTGGCCTACGTTGGTTGACTTTCAGGTACAGAGCACTTGAAATAAAAACCACTGTGCCCTCGTTGGCTAAGTTGGAAATAGAGCATTCACAGAGAACCCAAACGGTGAAGACCAAATAACTGTGGTCAACTTACCCAAAGCTCATAGAAACCTTTCTCTCCATTTAACAGTAATACAGGTAGTGCATGGTCAGATTGTAGGAAAATGACTGTTGTGTAGGCAGAAACTTGGAAGACAGCATCTTGCTGGGTCCCTTGTCTCACTTGGGAGATTGTAATCCATAGTGCGTTATTAGAGTTAAGAAGTGTGCTTTAAGTGGTTTGTAACTGATACTAAAATTCTGAAGTTAGCAAGTTAGCCAATAGTTTCATTTAGCACTATTTTTGTTCTTAAAATAGCAGAGTAAATTTAAAGTGATTCCTATGATACTCTATTCACTCATAGTTGTAACAACTTTTTTTTAGGTAGGAGGATAAAGGAGAGGCTTAAACCTTGCAAGTTCAGAATTGTATATAACTCTGATTTTATCTATATGTAGGCTGTGATCTGGGTAACTCACAGAAGTATGTTTTGTGCATGACTGTTGAAATTTATTTATATCATGGCTTAAGAAAGTTGAATAATGTTACTGCAGTGTATTTTGTAGATATCTAGTTTTAACTATATACGTTTTCTTAACATTAGTAGAAATTCCATATTGGACATAGATCTTTGATTTTTATTATGTTAAAATGAAACATTTTTGAGAATGTAAAATCTTAAATTTCAGTCACATGCATATTCTGGAAAAGAAGGTTTTCTCCATCTGTGAACCTCTGTCCCTAGCCCCCAGTTTGGAAGCTACCACTGCAACTATATTTATATTCTTCCAGAGTGAGTGTGTGTGTTAGAATTTTGCTATAGATTTGTCTTATTTGCCAAAGTAGATTTTGTTTATGAGAAAAGAAGTGGCACAGAATATTTCTTGCCTTCCCCCAGGCTTTTAAAAATAGGTATGGAATACAACCTACAGATACACTAGCACCATTCTTATTTAATCTTCCCGACAAGCTGTGTTGTATTATCATCATCCCTTGGTGTTAAGAAGAGAATAATCTCAGGAGTAAATGCCTTGCCCAGTGTCACATAGCTAATCAATGAGACTATAGTTTGTAACAAAAGTTACAAATTCTGTACTCAGTAAATGTTCCAAACTGCTTTGAAGATGGATTGAAACTAGACTGGGTTGTTAGTGTTTTGTTTGTTTCTTTTGTTTTTTTGTCTTATAAAAGATAGCTTTGGCTGGTGCCTATTTTTGCTGTTGATGGAGGCTCTTTCTTCTCCATTCTTCCTCCCCTCCGCTTGGTGTGCCATTTTTAAGGTCTGAAAACAGCTATTTCTTTTGTTTTTCTGATCTTGTGATCTTGGATCCTAGTGAAAGTAACTGTCTTCACTTGGATTTGCTCACTTTTTGAAAGAGCTGGTGGAAATGTAAAATAGTCATTGATACCTTTTACCACTCTGTGATTTTATGTATATATATAAATGCTTTTTATTTATTTGAGAGAGAGAGCACAAGTGGGGGAGGGGCAGAGGGAGAAGGGGACAGATGATCTGAAGTGGGCTCCAGAATGACAGCAGTGAGCCTAATGTGGGGCTTGAACTGAAAAATTGTGAGATCATGACCCAAGCCAAAGTTGGACACTCAACTGACTGAGCCATCCAGTAGCCCCCCACTCCATGATATTCTTAAATTGAATCAATCTGGTCTCCATGGATTGGGAGGGGAAGTTTGGCAACTCTTCTGACAATTTAAAAAACAATTTTTTTTAATATTTATTTTTGACAGACAGAGCATGAGTGGGGGAGGGGCAGAGAGAGGGGGAGACACAGAATCCGAAGCAGGCTCCAGGCTCTAAACTGTCAGCACAGAGCCTGACGTGGGGCTCGAACTCACAGACCGCGAGATCATGACCTGAGCCAAAGTCAGACGCTCAACCGACTGAGCCATCCGGGTGCTCCCCTTCTGACAATTTTATAGTATATTTGTAATTGTGACTCTTAAATGTTATGTTCAGAATTTATGAAATAACTTCATAAAACCCTATCATAACAGAATGTCCTCGGAAATGTTTGAGAAGTTTATTTTCCTGTGTGTTGGATTAGAGTTCAGCTTCTAGAGTATTTGTTGAAGAATTTGAAGATGTGAATAGAAATGCTCTGACATGGATAAATCCTCCTTTATTTTTAGGGAGATTTTTTAAGGGTGTAGACAAGGCAAATTCATATAGGTTTGTGGGGTTTGGGGATGCCTTCAATAGGAAGGTTAAGAATGTAGGATTTGAGGGGCGCCTGGGTGGCTCAGTCGGTTAAGCAGCCGACTTCGGCACAGGTCATGATCTCACAGTTAGTGGGTTCAAGCCCCTCGTCAGGCTGTGTGCTGACCCCAGTTTGGATTCTTTGTCTCTCTTTCTCTCTCTTTGCCCCTTCCCCACTTGCACTCTGTCTCTCTCAAAAATAAACATTAAAAAAAAAAATGAATCTAGGATTTGATGAGGTTGGGATTTCCTGCTCTTGGCTTGGTTAAAATAGCTTGAATTTTATCCTATGAACTTTCCTTCTCCCCTAATTCCTTACTGTCCCCTTCAGTTATTAGCACAGTCTGGAATCAGTTAAAATTCTTCTTCTGCCACATTGTAGCTATGTGATCTCAGATAGGGTGCTTAATGTTTGAAGACTCAAGTGTCTTTGCTCACAGTTCACACAATATATATTTCCACATCTGACTCTATGTTGAAAACATGTCTCTTGTAGCAGTGTGTAGGTGGGTCATGCTTTTTATTTTTTTTCAACGTTTTTTTTTTTATTTTTTTTTATTTTTTTTTTATTTTTGGGACAGAGAGAGACAGAGCATGAACGGGGGAGGGGCAGAGAGAGAGGGAGACACAGAATCGGAAACAGGCTCCAGGCTCCGAGCCGTCAGCCCAGAGCCTGACGCGGGGCTCGAACTCACGGACCGCGAGATCGTGACCTGGCTGAAGTCGGACGCTTAACCGACTGCGCCACCCAGGCGCCCCTGGTCATGCTTTTTAAATCATTCTAATAATCCATATCTTTTTCAAGTTGTAGTGTTTAGACAATTAAGGTTTTTTGGTTTGCCTAATTCATTCTTTCTTTCTTTCTTTCTTTCTTTCTTTCTTTCTTTCTTTCTTTCTTTCTTTCTTTCTCCCCCCCCCCCCCTTCTCTCTCTCTCTCTCTCTCTCTCTCTTTTTCTCTCTTTCTTTCTGGCATGAGTGGGTGATAGGGGTTGGGGGGGAGTGGAGAGAGAGCCAGACAGAGCCAGACACGGGGCTCAACATGTGGCTCGATCTCACGAACTGTGAGATCATGACCTGAGCCAAAAATCAAGAGTCAGATGCTTAACTGACTGAGCCACCCAGGTGCTTTGCCTTATTTTCTTTACTAACAGCTTTACTGAGGTGTAATTCCCATGTCCTAACATTCACCCTTTTCTCATAAACAATTCAGTGCTTTTTAGTATTGTCATGGAATTGTGTAACCATCTTCAATATGCAATTCCAGTAAAATTTATTAACATTTAATAAATTACTAGTGTGACTGCATTTATGGCTACCATTTTGTTTGCTTTCTGGTTGTCTCACTTTTTTTTTCTTCTGTTTTCTTGTTTCTCTGGATTATATTAAATTTTGGAATTCCATTTAAAGTTACCTATTAGACCTTTTACATTTTTTAGTGGTTTTTCTAGGGATTACAATATACATCCTTAACTTTATATGGTCTACTTAGAGGTAATATTACACTATTTCATGTAAAATGTAGACATGTTACGGTTGTATAGGCACCTGGGTGGCTTAGTTGGTTGAGCATTCAACTCTTGATTTTGGCTCAGGTCATGATCTCATGGTTTGTGGGATGGAGCCCCGTGTTGGGCTCCACGGTGAGCATGGAGCCTGCTTGGGATTCTCTGTCTCTGTCCTGCTTATGCGCTCTCTCTCTCTCTCTCTTTCTCAAAAAAGAATTTACAATTGTACAGTCCCCCCCTCCCCCATTTTTCCATCAACATTCTCTGTGTTAATAGTTGTCATGAGTATTTCATCTGCATAGATTACAAATTCCATAGGAAAATGTCTATTTTTGCTGTAAACATGTTTGAGGTAAGTTAGGACATTTCCTTCATTAATGACACAAGTATAAGTTGAAATTAAGACTTATTTTCACTTTGGTCCATTTTTAGGAGAAATTCTTAGTTTTTTAGAAAATTTTTAATTACATACATATTTAATTATACATAATTATATAACATAGGATTACCCTTTTCACTATTTAAAAAATATATGGAATTCTTCATGAATTTGCATGTCATTTTTGCTTAGGGGCCATGCTAATAATCCTCTCTATCTTTCTAATTTTAGTACATGTGGGGCCCCTTTTCTCTATTTTTTGTAAATTTTTTTTTTTTTTTTGAGAGAATTTCAAGCAGGCTCTGCACTGTCAGCACAGACCTCGATGTGGGGTTCAAACCCACAAATGGTGAGACGATGATCTGAGCTGAAATCAAGAGTTGGATGCTTAACTGACTGAGCCACCCAGGTGCCTCCCCACTTCACCATTTTTAAGTGTACAATTCAGTGGCATTAAGTACATTTACAGTGTGCAACTCTCACTACCATTTTATTTTTCATCATCCAAAACTGAAACCCTGTACTCATCAAACAGTAACTCTCATCAGTTGAGCGTTTGACTTCAACTTGGGTATTGATCTCATGGCTTGTGAGTTTGAACCCACACTGGGCTCTCTGTTGTCAGCACAGAGCCTGCTTCGGATCTTCAGTTCCTCTTTTTCTCTGCCCCTCCCCTGCTCGTTCTCTCTCTCTCTCTCTCTCTCAAAAAACAAAAACAAAACAACAACGAAAACAGTAACTCTCTACTACTCCCACCCCTACCCAGGATAAGGTCTGTTTTACTTTCTGTCTTTATGAATTTGCCTATGCTAGGTAACTCTTATGACTGGACTCATATAACTTTTGACCTTTTATGTGTGGCTTATTTCACTGAGCATAATGTCCTTGAGGTTCATCCATGTTGTAGTGTGTGTCAAAATTTCATTGCTTTCTAAGTCTGATAAGTCCATGGTATGGCTATACCACATTTTTTAAATGTTTATTTGTTTATTTTGAGAGAGAATGCATCAGCATGTGTGGGAGTGGGGCCAAGAGAGAAGGAGAGTGAGAATCCCAATCAGACTCTGAGATGTTAGTGCAGAGCCTGACGTGGGGCTCAATCCCAGGAACTGTGAGGGCATGACCCGAGCTGAAATCAAGAGTCAGGTGCTTAACTGACTGAGCCACCCAGGCGCCTTGGCTGTACATTTTTATCTGTCATCTATTGATTGTCACTCAACTTGTAAATGAGTAGAAAGTTGAAATCATGCTTTTAATTCTGTTGTATTACCGAAACTTTCAGTAGGTGCTTGCTCACTATTTGATAGGTGAGAAAAGTTGCTGAATTAAAATTTGGAATTCTGGAAATATAGAAAGGGCACTTTGAGAAACCTCCCTGTATTTTTAGGTTGTGATGCTACTTTTAATTTATTGTAACTTTGTGATCTCTTAAAATTGAGTTTCATCTATTTATTTGTATATAATCCCTAAATTTAGAAGGAACTCAGTAGGAAACACTTTTTGTTGTTCCAGTGAAAGTAGTAGATTGAAGATTTTGTCAGATTAAATGAAGTAACATTAATTATCACTGTTACGTATAGTTAATGATTCTTATTGCCTCAATACATTCTAAAATTAAACTTTTAAGTGCATGCTTTCCAACATGGGCAAAGAGGCAGAAATAATGAGATGATTGCTGGGGTTTTGTTTTTGGACTGGACCTTATCTAAAGATACTGTTACAAAGTTCCTGAGACACCATATTGAATGAAGCACAGTGTGTGATAGGCTAATTTACTAGGAGTATTCTGTTCTTGTGTGTGCACACTTCCCAACATATGGCATATTTGTTAACATCCCTGTGTGGACACATGTGTGTATTTTCTTAGCTTTTTATTCAGTTCTTCACATGCTCATTGGTCGTTGAATATAGGTGTTAAGAGAAATAAGAATCTGTTTGAGGGGTGCCTGGGTGGCTCAGTTGGTTAAGTGTCTGAGCTCAGGTTATGATCTCACAGCTCCTGGGTTTGAATCCTGTGTCCGGCTCTGGGCTGACAGCTTGGAGCCTGGAGCCTGCTTCAGATTCTCAATCTCTCTCCCTCTCTCTCTCTCTCTCTCTCTCTCTCTCTCTCTGCCCCTCCCTATTCATGCTCTGTCTCTCTCAAAAATAAATAAACATTAAAAAAAATTTAAAAAGAAACTATTTGAAAAAATTATGTGTTACATTTGTTAACCATTATATTTTACTTAAAAGGAAATGTTTTGATTAGTAATGATAGCCTTACGAGTGCCATTGTTGATTAGAATGCTATAATTTCTATAAAATGTATTGAATGTATGAACAGAATTGGTTGTATATTAATATACATAAAATGCCATTTCACTAGGGTAGCATCCATTAGTTCAGTGTCTGATATTATTAATGGTATAAGGGCATACATAATATTGAGAAGGCTAACTTGGTTACACCATTGCTAAAATACAAATTTAAAATGAGTTTTAAAATAGTTGTTGAATCTGGGTAATCAATAACTGGGGATTTATGATACCATTCTGTCTAATCTTCATTATGTTTGAAACTTTTCATTAAAATCAATAAAAGGAAGTATATTAGGCTCCAAAGAAGTATTTTTTTTTTAATGTTTATTTTTGAGAAAGAGTGAGAGAGCATGTGTGCACACGCCAGCAGGGGAGAGGCACAGAAAGAGGGGTACAGAGGATATGAAGTGGGCTCTGTGCTGATAGCGGAGAGGCTGATGTGGGGCTTGAACACAACAACTGGGAGATCATGACCTCATCCGAAGTCAGACATTCAACCAACTGACTGAGCCACCCAGGTGCCCCCCAAAGAAGTATGTTTTTATATCCCATGTTGTTCTGGTAGGCTGGATTATCATAGAGTAAATAATAGGTTCAGTGTTAGTTGATTGTCTTGGAGAATTTACTAAACTTGGGAGAAATTAAAGCTCTCCTGTACATCCTGTGAGAGGATTTTAGCCCTGTCTTTGAAATGTTATCCTGTCATTAAAATGTATGCCTTTACTCTTTAATACTTGCACTTGATAGTTTCATCACAAGGAGAAAGAGAATGTTTTGTCCTTACCCTTTAGTTTGGTGTCTGTCGTTGATGTTAAAGTCAAGGTATGCTCTCTAAAAACTTAGCTTTTTCCAGCCCATCTTGACCTCTTGATTACAGCATGGCACCATAAACGGTAAAGAAGTGCCCTTCTCATGTGTGTAAACTGTTCCTTAGACCAGAGGGAAGATGTAAAAGGAAGCTCCCTTCTATGTCAGGTTGGTCACAAAATAAACAAACAAACAAACAAACGAACAAATAAAATTGTTAAAAGAGCTTAATCTAGGGTAGTAAGGAGGTGCCTATCTTTATTCCAGATATCACATTTAAGTATCTCTTTTTAATGAAAAAAACGAGGCTTGGGGGGCACCTGGATAGCTCAGTCAGTTAAGCGTCCGACTTTGGCTCAGGTCATGATCTCATGGTTCTGGAGTTCAAGCCCCGCACTGGGCTCTGTGCTGACAGCTCAGAGCCTGGAGACTGCTTCAGATTCTGTGTTTCCCTCTCTCTCTCTCTTTCTCTCTGCCCCTCCCCTGCTTTCACGTTGTGTGTGTCTCTCTCAAAAATAAATAAACCTTTTTTTTTGTTTGTTTAATGTTAATTTTGAGAGAGAGAACCGGAGTGGGAAAGGGGCAGAGAGGGAGAGAGACAATCCCAAGCAGGCTCCATGTTGTCAGTTTGTCTGCAGAGCCTGATGCAGAGCTCAATTCTACGAACCCTGAGATCATGACCTGAGCTGAAAGCAGGAGTTGGACGCTTAACCGATTGAGCCATTCAGGTACCCCTGAAGTATTTTTTATGTCTCATAAGCAACTTCTGCTAAGATGATCTTTTACATAGGACTGCATTTCTCAAAGAGTTTTTACCGTGCTTTGTTATTATGATGTGTGTTTAGATTAAAGTAGACATGATTGTCTCAAGGACACATTAATTGCCAAAAGAAATAATCATGTTTTGATTGTGTTTTTGTACTAGAATAAGAATTTGAGAATTCAAGTCTTTAGTTTGTCTTATTATTTTATTAGATCATTACTTACCTGCCCTCACAAGATATCCATTAACACTCGATACAGTTTGGAAAAATGACCTAGTATAATAGGATGAGCACCTTCCACTCTTGGTGTAGGTTTTTGTTTTGTTTTTGGTATAGGGGGGTTTTAGTCACAAGGAACCCACAGGGTAAGCCAAGGGTAAGCATATATGTGGATTACTTTCAGAAGGATGATGCAAATGGAAAACCATAGTTTTATTTTCATAAGAGATTTATCTCCTATCTTGTGGCAAGAGTGGGAAGGTGCCAGATAGTCTTTTAGATAATAGATATAGTCAAGATGAACAGGATAAAAATCTGAGTGTTCATGAGGTTATATTCAAGTACAGAGAGGTAGGTGATTAGAAGTGAATTCACAAAGTCAGATCATTTGAATGCTGTAAAGAGGAAGAAAAAGTGGGTGAGTGGCAGAGTATTGGCTGCCAGCATGTTCTGGGGCACTTGGGGATCCTTGGGACCTTTTCAGAGACTCTGCCAAGTAAAAAATGTTTGAGTAATAGTTTTTCCCCACTCATTTCCTCACGACTCTGCAGTAGAGTTTTCGTGTGGCCACACGATGTATATTGTAACAGATTAAGTCCAGAACAGATAGGATAATCCAGCTGTATTAAGCTTTATGTTAGAAGTCTGTGCAAATGTAAAACATTTACTAACTTGTTATGAAAATGTTCATTCTAATTGTTAATTCTAAATGGGTTCATTCTTGGAGTGCCTGGGTGACTCGATCAGTTAAGCGTCTGACTTCGGCTCAGGTCAAGGTCTCATGGTCTGTGGGTTTGAGCCCTTCATCGGTCTCTGTGCTGACAGCTCAGAGCCTGGAGCCTGCTTCAGATTCTGTGTCTCCTCTCTCCCTTCTCCTACCCACTCACCTTGTGTCCTCTCTATCAAAAATAAATCAACATTAAAAACAATTTAAAAAATGAATAAACATTAAAAAAGGGTTAATTCTCTTAAAATTAATATATATTTTATTGTTTATTTTTTGATTTTATTTTTAAGTAATCTCTACAACCAGTGTGGGGCTTGAACTCACAACCCTTGAGATCAAGAGTCACACAAGTAAATATTTAAAAAATTTGTTAATTTTAGCACTGTAAATATTGATTTAACATGAATAAGCAGAAGCTCTTTGAGGTCAATAGAGTTTTAAAATGAAAGAGGTTCTGAGGTCCCCAAATTGAGAAATGCTGTGCCGTAAGTTAACTGGATGGCCTCTTTAGAGAAGGTGGGACCAAAGAATCTCTCAGAGAGGGTGACCATTAAGCTGAGATGTCATGGGAAAAGAACATTCTAGTCAGAGAGAGCAAGACTTCTCTGACTACTCCTTCCCTCTGCACTCTGGCATTCTTTTCTGGCCTTACAATTAATTATGTGTGAAATCAAGGACCTTTACTTACTCATCTTTGAATTCCTGTTATTTACGACTTTACTTACTAATCATAAATACTTCTTTGCCAATTTTAGTGGAATTGTTTATATATACTTCCAAACATGAGACAAACTTTGGGGAGTGGCCTAATCTCCTTGCTATTCACGCTATGCTCATTTGAAGTACATTTTTATTTTTAAAAGTAATTAACAAACATTTATTAGGATCTATTTCCTATTACTTTCTTTTACATGACAGAATCTTAATATTGGATGTCTGTGACTGTTAGTATAATATGGCTTTGTTTTCCATACATATTTGTTAATGGTAAATTTGTTTTGCAATCTTTATGCTTTGGAGTTAAATTTGAGCCTATGTTTATTA
Organism: Panthera pardus; assembly: GCF_024362965.1. Classification (NCBI taxonomy): domain Eukaryota; kingdom Metazoa; phylum Chordata; class Mammalia; order Carnivora; family Felidae; genus Panthera; species Panthera pardus. The sequence continues at coordinate 20,225,172 of NW_026526654.1, read as the reverse complement.
GTGAAATATATAAAGGCTGTGGTTTTTATTGTCATTCCTGCCATTACCATCCTTCATCACACCATTTATAAGCAAAAGCAGTTTTTTTTTAAGTTTATTTATTTTGAGAGAGAGAGAGAGAGAGAGAGAGAGAGCGCGCGCGCGCACACGTGAGGGAGGGGCAGAGAGAGAGAGAGAGGATGAACTATGAGATCATGACCTGAGCTGAGACCGAGGTGCTCAACGGAATGAGCCACCCAGGCACCCCAAAAGTAACAGAAGTTTTTAAAAAATGTTTGTTTATTTGTTTTTGAGAGAGAGCAGGGTAGAAGGGCAGAGAGAGGGAGACAGAGAATCCCAAGCAGTCTCTGCATTGTCAGTGCAGAGCCTGACTCAGGGCTCGAACTCACAAACTGTGAGATCATGATCTGAGCTGAAATCAAGAGTTGGACGCTTAACCAACTGCACCACTCAGGCGCCCCACAAAAGCACTTTTAAAAGTGAGTAGTAACAGAAAGACAAGAAGGAAATAAGGAATCTAGATGAAGAGTATGAGTAATAAGGTTTATTGGACCATGATAACGAATGGATGAGATTTCTACCTTTAGCAGATTAACTTGTTCTGAGTGATAATTGTGTGCCGGACACTATTACACTCGACATTTAGTAACTCCATTTGCTTTTTGCAACAGCCCTACAGGTGGATACTAGGTTTTCAGTACTGTTTATAGATGGAAGAAGTAAAAAGAAGGAGAGTGTCAATAAGTTAGTTGCTCAAGGCCACACAGCTGTTAGTGCCAGGGCGATCAGAACGCAGGCCTATCTACAGCTCCTGTCGTGCTCTGACTCCTACTGGGCCATGCTCCCTCTGACGTGACGGAGAGATTCTACAACATATTATAGAGCAAAACAAAATAAAGCCTTAAAATGTTTTCAACTTTTTTCCCTCCCCCATCATTATTTTTTTCTTTTTCTGTAAGACTATAATTTTATAGTTTGTTGTAAGCCTCTTGTTATCTTTAGCTGGTAGGACATTTCCAGACCTAAAGGGGCTCCATAAAGAGTGGGAGGGAGACAAAGCATAAGAGACTCTTAAAAACTGAGAACAAACTGAGGGTTGATGGGGGGTGGGAGGGAGGGGAGAGTAGGTGATGGGTATTGAAGAGGGCATCTTTTGGGATGAGCACTGGTGTTGTATGGAAACCAATTTGACAATAAATTTCATATAATAAAAAAAAAAATAACACCAAAAAAAAAAAAAAGACAAAAAAAAAAAAGAGTTGCCTGTAGAAGTTGAGGTTTCCCCACTAAAAGCTAGAAGTGGGAAAGAGAAGCAGACGAAACAAGGAGAAGAGCATAGAGAAGAAAGAGAAGAGAGGAAAGCGGTGATGATGGTCTGGAGGGGAGTCTATAGGGTGGTAGCTATCCTTGCAAGTGTGGGGCAGTCACAGCAGCGCCAACAACACACATGGTGAGGGCTCGCTTTCCAGGTGCCTTGGCCAGTATGGTTTTGGTGAGTGGGGCGAAGGGGCAGCAGTAGCCTTCACAGGATTTGGTAGAGGTGAAAAACAGCAATGGGGATGATTGACTACAGATCTTAAAAGATACTGAGTTAGAAGAGCTGGAAGATAAAACAGTTTTCTCTGAGGTGCCACAAAAGTGACCAGTAATGCAGAAATACATCTCTTTTAGGAAGTAGACAGATGTTTTTATACTTGGAGCAAATTACCTGGATCACCGTACATTTTCTTTAAGATAAAAGACAAAGCTGCCGGACTCCCAACGCATAAGCAGGCGTACTCCTGAGTAAGAGAAGACCTTGCCAATCACCTTCTAGTCAGTGATCAGTTCTTTTGACTGAGGTCTATTCTTTCAAGCCCTGAGGGTTCTAAAAAACTGGGGTTTAACTGCGCACAATATATGGAAAACTTCAGTTTTTTACTCAGAATTCATAAAGAGCAAGTAACCAGATTTTTAATGTGTTGTTTTGTGGTATTTAGTTATTGTGATTAATTTTTTGGTGGTGTGAAGCTTTAAGAATCTGGCAGGCTTGGAGCACCTGCGTGGTTCAGTTGGTTAGGCGTCCGACTTCAGCTCAGGTCATGATCTTGTGGTCCATGAGTTTGAGCCCTGTGTGGGGCTCTGTGTTGACAGCTCAGAGCCTGGAGCCTGCTTCAGGTTCTGTGTCTCCCTCTTTCTGCCCCTCCCTCACTCGTGCTGTCTGTCTCTCTTTCTCACAAAGAAATAAAACATTTAAAAAAAATCTGGCACGTTTTTAAGGTCATCAGAGAACGATAAATTAAAAAAAAATTTTTAAATGTTTTTATTTATTTTTGAGACAGAGACAGGGCATGAGCAGGGGAGGGGCAGAGAGAGAGGGAGACACAGAATCCAAAGCAGGCTCCAGGCTCTGAGCTGTCAGCACAGAGCCTGATGCAGGGCTCGAACTCACGGACTGTGAGAACATGACCTGAGCTGAAGTAGGATGCTTAACTGACTGAGCCACCCAGGCACCCCGAGAATGATAAAATTATATTCAAACGTGTTAAAAGTACAAGTGCTTACTTATATAATAGTATTCTTTAACAAATGTTACACAGTAAGTCAAAATAGCAAGTTAATATATTAATGGTACCTTCATTCTATTGCCACATTTATTTTGAAATTAAAAATGCTATTTTTAAATTATGAAAACCATAACTTATTTTTTTAAAGCTGTACACCCAGCGTGGGGCTTGAACTCATGACCCCAAAATCAAGAGCTGCATACTTTACCAACTGAGCCAGCCAGGAGTCCCTGAAAATCATAATTTATCTCAAAAGTTAGAAAGTAGATATCTGTTCACATTTCATTTTAGGTTTTTCTACTGTAAATTGCAGATTATATTATGGCAAATAGGCTAATATTTTGTGGCCCAACAAATGAGGCCCTGCTCATGTAAAGCAAATATTTTGTTTATCTTGAGATCTAAATCATTAGTTTATATGATAATTGTTTTCTTGACGAGCTTCTCAACTTTTCAGTCTTCCTGAGGCCCTGGTGAGCTTTAGATTGCCAAAGTCCAAATTTGTCGAATGACCAATGAAGAAACCAGTAGTTTACTACATTGTTTTTTATTTCCTTTCTTTTCTTTTTAGACAACCAGAGATCTTATTTTCACTCCTAGGAAATTGTTTGAAGTCATGATGGCTTTTAAACGGGTCTCACAAATCTTAACCGAAGCTGACCACGTTGACAATCCATGTTTTGCACAATATTTTTTGTCGAGGAAGTGTAGAAATTTCGTGTTTGTCTTAGCTTTTCAGTCTCTGAGGTATTACAAGTGGTGACAGGGGCTGCTCTGTTACTGTTTTGCAGCTAGCTCTTTTAATTGATGTTGAATTGTGGCTTTCTGTGCACACAGGGTTAGGTAAAAGGGCTGCAGTCATCCAGTGAGCATTTTCCTTTAATGTGCTCATTAGTGGTGGTAAGTCCACGTTTCAGCACATGTCAGTAATTTACATTTCCTTGCCGAGCGGCTGCCCTTGTTCAAGAGTTGTTCCTAAGCCTGATGAATATATATTGGGAATAAACAGAGTAGAAGAATTGAAAGCCAAATACCCTGCCAGGCCTTTCAGTTGGTTCTGAAGCTTCCAGTGGATCTCTGATTAGCAATGCATGAAGCAGGATGAAAATGCAAAGATGAGGCCTACAAAAGTGGTCCCAGGTAGGCCATCCCCTTAAATCCCCTTTTTGTGACCACCTTTCCATTTCATCTTCCCCAGATTCTTCTTTCAAGGCAGGCTTTCTGTTAAAGTGAAAATACTCTGTTAGACCTAGGAAGTGAACAAAAGAGGATCAACCTGGTTCCTTTACTCCTTCTAACTATTAAGCCAAGTTTGATTGTTAGGCAATGAGTCCACAGAAGCAAAGGGCTTGATCGGCTTTGCTGCTCCTAGGGACCCCATTATTGTGATTGGGATCTCTGTGGTGATTCCTTCTGGGATTCATTTTTCCCTCTTTGCCTGATTGGTACCAGCTTGTTCTGGCTTTTGATAGCTTGCATAGATCATTAAAAGGTAATCTGTGGAAACTGTGGTCAGTGTTTCTGGACATAGGGACAGGACTCATGTTAATGTTGTCTTTGAAACTGGGGTGTTGGGGAAAATCCAGAAGTTTTCTTTTTGTAGAAAAATTTCATAGATTATAATAAGCATTTTTAGAACTCAGAGTTTTATTCCAAGTTACTTTGTGCATAGATGGAATAGCATTAGGAAACACCAGCCTAGCTATCTTTAGAAGATTAAAAATGTCCTAATTCTTTTTACATTTTAAGTTTACTTTCGTGTATTTGGAAATTTGCGTTGCAAGAATGTAGGTATTAATATTTCCTGTTGTGTGTGTGTGTTTAATCTCTGGCATCTGTTTATTTTTGTGCTGCTTTCCAAAACATTGAGTTTAAGAAGTTTTGTTCATACTTCATGGTTAGAACCAAAAGTGAATGAATTTGTGACTGATTATAGTATTAAAGGACTTTGAAAAACCTGAGAACTCAAGTCAGATTATTATTATTTTATGGTAAATTTCAGTTGGATGTGATTTAGCTTTTGGATCATTTAAGCATGAAGGTAGGTTAAATACAGTTTATTAAGTCTTTTAGCTTTTTTTTTATTAGCTAGAATCTTAGTAGAGGGGCAATATATTTTGGAATTTTTTTATAGGTAAGAAGGTAAAGATAAGAATCTTGAGAATATTAATTTAGTAATGTTCTGATCAGCATGTGCAGCCTTTGCAAAAATGTAACAATAAATTTACCTTCTAGATGACTACTTGAAACTATTCTTTCTGGATGCTTGCCAGATAAAGCCCCATGGGATTAAGTTCTGGAAAATCACTTGCAAATTTGTGGGGGATATCAGTGACTTTGAATATTTAACTGTCTAAACTGTCATCTACATGCATTCTGTCTCTGAATTGGGTAAAAAAATTAGAAGTTTGTCAGCCAGTTAGAATTAAAGGTGACATCTGCTTTTAATTGGTGTTTTATTTTCTTCCAAGTCAGTAAAAATTCAGTAAGACATGAATTATCAAATTTTGCAATGCTAAGCAACTTGTCAAGTGACAGTAAGCACTACCTTGAGCACTTGTACAGATGGGAAGTGTTAAAATGTTGATTAATCGGCCCAGCTCTGATTATGGTTTTAGAAGGTGAAAGCTTGTACAACCATTGCCAGCTTTCTAGTGTCAGAATAGTATTCATTTGTTAATTTTGTAGGCTTTTTTCAATTATTGGCAAACTGCCTCTTCTGTAATGAGTGCATAAATAGTTTTAGAGATACTTTGTTAGTAGATTTAGGGTCAGATAAGGAAATGTAGAATTCTTTGGTTTCTCAAGTCTATTATTTATTTAGTAAAACCTTAGTTCAATTGTTTTTTTTAGTAGAAAACAATTGAAAAAATCTAAAAGCGAGCTTAAGATGGTGTTCTTTTGTTCACACCTGTGATGTGTTGAGAAGGGTGTATCTGTTTGAAACCTTGCCTTGCTCCCCTGTTGAAAAAGAAAATTAGTTATTTCTGTTTTTACTATTTCCAAATGATATTAAGGTATATAACGTAAAGATAAATCCATTCCTTCAAGGTGAGCATGTAAAAATAGCTCAAGACTTCAGACATTCTCAGAGCCAAAAAAGACCAAAGAAAATATTCCCATCATGCTGATTACATTTTAATTTTCTTGTTGAGCATAGTACTAAGTGGTCTCCTTATATAAAGTGTGTCTTTAAAAATTTCACTGTTGAAGGAGATTTCTCCCCCCAACGTATTGTTAAATGGAGAGATTCTCTTCCCATTTGAATAGATTTATATGTTAGAGGTAGAATTCGGTCTTAAAAGTGATTAGGACTTGAAGTAACATTTCTTAGATTAGTTTCTTAATATTACCAGACTTCAGTTGAATTCAGGTCTTCTATTTTGTTGTCTACTTCTGAATATCTGATGTTTTATGTAGTACCATATTTTCCTATCAGGAAACCATCAGGTTATTTAATTTGATTCATAACATTTGTCCTGTTCAGTTACTTAGATCTTGGGTAGATTTTATTTCAACCTAAAAAGTAGACAAGATGTTGGGGCGCCTGGGTGGCGCAGTCGGTTAAGCGTCCGACTTCAGCCAGGTCACGATCTCGCGGTCCGTGAGTTCGAGCCCCGCGTCAGGCTCTGGGCTGACGGCTCGGAGCCTGGAGCCTGTTTCCGATTCTGTGTCTCCCTCTCTCTCTGCCCCTCCCCCGTTCATGCTCTGTCTCTCTCTGTCCCAAAAATAAATAAAAAACGTTGAAAAAAAAAAAAAAGTAGACAAGATGCTTGCGTAAATTTACTTAATAGTTTTACATATAGTTGATAAGTAACATCTTAAACCCACGAGCCAAGTTCAGCAGTTCTCACATGGTTTTAGAAAATAGTTGAAAAATAGGAAACATAGATTTTCTAGCTTAACTCTGCAAAACATTTTGATGCCTGATAACTTCAGGATTCATTGCCTCTGTACATTTTTCAAGTTATTTGCCTCTCAATGCATAAGGCTTTAATTTACCACCTACTGACAACCACCAAATGGGTTTTTCAGAACTTTTCAAGTGGACTGCTAGAGTTGTGCTTCGGCCCTGGTTTTGATTGCTGGCACAGAATCTCCTAAGATGCTCCAAACCTAGCAGGACAGGAGGCTCTGGCAACATCTACTGGGAAAATGTTTTTACATATTTTTCCAGATACAGAATTACTGTTTTCTACAAGATTTTTGCTTCTTTGAATCCCGTTTTAATGCCTGTTTATTTTAAGAAACAACTTAGACACAAGATAAAACAGCATTTTTTTTTCAGTTTGTTAATTTTTGTTTGTTTTTTTACCTTGATTTTTACAGAATAAAGTTAAATACGTGTACTTTGAAGTAATAATTCTTCTGTAAATAACTGATTTATGAAGTATAATTGATAAGTTGATAAAAACTGCTGTTGAATAATAGCTCATGTGCATTCTCTTAGAGATGCTCAAAGGGACTTTCATGTTCCTCCTTCTATGCTTGCTGTGTTTCTAAGGAATAAGAGAAACGTTGATAACTGTATTTTACTGAAAAGAAGGCTAAAACCTGAAGCTGGTATTTGAATTGGGTCAATAATTTACTTTTTTGGCCCTAAATGCTCTCATGATCTTTTAGGAAACTGAGATCATGGTAGGCTTGGCTGGTTAATCATTTCTGTGTTTTCAGCTCAGTTTGGTCTCACTAATACTTTTTTTTTTTTTTGAATTGTTGATTCTCTTTGCCTGTAGCATGTGGTTCCTGTTGTTTAAATTACCAAGCTTTCTTTATCATGTGATCCTGTCACTCTATTGATAATTGATTGGATCAGGGATTAGTGTCTGACCCAAAGGCAGTCATGTATAGAAGGGTCATAGCTTAGGGTGTGTGTGGGGTGAGGTGGGAAAGGGGTGAGTGTGGATGTGGATATGTGTGTGGTGGGGTGCAGAGAAGGTTGTGACATTTGAACTGAAATAGCTGAAAGATGAGAAGGAGTGGGCAGCGAGGGAAGCTCCACAGTAAGCCCTCTCCGGGCAGAGGGACTGGCAGGTGTAAATGTATTGAGGCAGGAATGAGATGAGCCTGCTGATGGAGAGAAAGAAGCTGGTGTGGTCGGAGAATAGTGCATGAGGAGGCACATGGTACAGTTTGGAAAGGTAGGCTCAGGGCAGATCAGTTGGACCTTTGTAATAAGCTGGGATTTTCATCTACATGGCACTGGGAAGCCACTAGGGGAATTAAAGCATGTGGTGACATAATGTGATGTACTTGTTTATTACTACAAGAAGAATGCACATCAGAATGAAGAATATGATGATATGAGTAGAAAGATTTAAGCTACATACTCCTTTAGAAGTAGGTAAAGTCTCATACCTGCCCACCTGCAGATGCCCTCCTTAATTCCGTCCTGTTCTCAGGACATACCTCTCTGTGAAAACAAAGGTGTCTTCTAATTTATATTTGTCAGTAAGTCCCAGCCTTACCTTCAAATGTTCATCTAATACCAAGAATCATTCCTCTTCCCATAATGGTTTATTTCCCCAAGACTGGATTATTTGGTCTTGACGCTCCAGTAAGAGAGCCCATAGGAACCTTTGGTCTTCAATCCCAAGAGCAGTTAAGAGGTAGGTGTGGATATAAAGGGAATACATGGCAGTCTAGGTCAAGGTGGCCACTTGAAGTTCTGTCTCCTTTGATAAATTCCCACCAGTGTTAATTATTGATATGCTTCTTTGACTTTTTGTCTGGCTAGCAGGTGATGGTTATACCACACATGCATGCTTAAATGACTGCTTGTATATGGCAGGTATGCACCTGCACACGTGTACACTCACGTTGTAGTGGACCATTTGCTGGTACAACATCCCTTATACTGTGGGTGAGTTATTTAAACCAGTTATGATCCCATTGTCTTCCCTGACAATTATTGATATAGGGATAGATCAATGAAGGCTTAAGCCAGTCTAGGTCAACGAAACATGATGAGAAGCTTTTCTGAGATTCCCAGGAGAGAATCTCTCTAGTGCTTAGGAGAGCATTGGTGTTAAAGCTTTTTGCCCCTCCCCTTTTCTCCTCCCACACCTTTTGTGAGTGAGAGGGCTTGGTGCTGCTCGCGGCCATATTGCAACTATGAGGATCTCCAGCTTAAGGACACAGTTGATTTACACAATGGTACAGATCCAAGAGAATGGCAGAGAGATCCAGAATTGTGTGATGTGCTTTTAGAAAAATTTGTGTGTAAAAGTGTTGATGGAGTGTGTATTATTTTAAGACTATTTTTGCATTGGATTTGGGGACTGATTTTTGCATTGGATTTGGGGACTGATAAAACACTCATTTATTAATATTTAATGAAAATTATAGAAACCCAGAGGTTAAAGCATTAATCCTCACTTATTGGGGAACCTGTCTCAGGGCTGTGAGTTGCTTTAATGTTGTTGCCAGAACTATCTGCATATCATATGTGCGTGTGTTAAGGGATCCAAGAGGTAGAAGATAGGTAGGCTTGAGAAAAGTATTAGAAGCAGATTAGCAAGGTGTTAGCTCTTCTTTGTGGTTTTGCTTCTTCAAAATCTTTCTGCTTGCCTGTTTACTTTCACCTGCTGCTTCTCTGCTCTCGTGGCCCTGGTGGAACAGGCAAATTCATAGCCCCTGAGCTTATGTATTTTAGGGCTGGCATCCTGAAAAGAGGAGAGCTCCTTTTTTCTTTCTGTCCTCATTCCTAGGAAAGGGACTATGATAGATGTAGTTTGGGTTAGCTGCTTTTTGCTCTAATCATCTCTGTTCAGGGGGCAAGATCACATCATTCAAAAGGGCTGCAGTTGAGGGGTCTTTGGCTGTGGTTGGGAAAAGGGACAGTTCAGGAAAGTTGTGAGCTGGCTAACTCTGCCACAAAATGTCTGTTACACCCTCTTATCATAGGGCAGTGTGATCATTGCAGCAGAGTATATGTGGTGTAGGTATTGCATGAAAGTAGTGGTTAATTCTGATAGGTTTGGGATTGAGTGTAGTTGGGAGAGAAAATTGTCACACTTTATGTAAGAGGTAGGTGTGTGTGTGTTTGTGTGTTTGAAATGATTACTTAAGAGATTTTGTATTTGTGTAGTCAATTCCCTAGGAATTGATACCTATTCTAAAAGCTCTGTGCCCTTATAAAGCTGTGTTTCATCATTGTAGCTTTTTCAGAGTTATGAAGTACACATGGAGAAAAAAATCATGGACTTTTTGAGCCAGGAGAAATTTAGAGCTTAACTAATTTGATTCCTTCATGGGGCAGATGCTGGTGAGTACAAAATTGAAGAAGGGGCGCCTGGGTGGCTCAGTTGGTTAAACGTCCGACTTCAGCTCAGGTCACCATCTCGCGGTCCGTGAGTTCGAGCCCCACGTCGGGCTCTGGGCTGACGGCTCAGAGCCTGGAGCCTGCTTCCGATTCTGTGTCTCCCTCTCTCTCTGCCCCTCCCCTGTTCATGCTCTGTCTCTCTCTGTCTCAAAAAATAAATAAAACGTTAAAAAAAAAATTAAAAAAAAAAAAGTTGAAAAAGGTTCACTGCCCTGAAGAGGTTGATTGGGGAGAGATGCAGCGGGGAGGAGAGTGTGGTAGATGGCCTCTTGGGAAAGTCAGATGATGCGATTACTTTTGATCGGGAATAGTGTCGTGGAAAGTCCCATGAAGAAGGTGGCTTTTGGACGAGGCCTCGGAGACAGGCAGTATTTAGATAAGATGGTAGAGGAGAAGCACAGACCTACAAAAGGGGGAAGGATGTTTCAGAAAGGGGGCTGGTTTTCCTGGCTCTCTCTCCGAAATAAGCTTGGAATCTGACCACTTCTCAGCACTCCCCACGCTGCCGTCTAGTCTGGTCACCAGGGCCTCTCCTCTGCATCGTTGCTTTGGCTTCCTTCTTGCTCTCCAGGTTTCCATCCTTACCTCCCTCAAGAGTATTCACAAAACCCAGTCAGAGTGATCTGTCAACATGTAAGTCAGATATCAAAGCATTTCTTGGCTAAAAACCAAGCCATGAAATACCTTTAATAGCTTCCAGTTTCATTTAGAATCAGAGCCAAAGTCCTTTAAGACTCCCCCTGACCTCCCTGCACTGTTCTGACCTAATTATTTTACTCTTTCTTGCTTCCTTTGTTTTAGTTCTTCTTTGAGCTAACATATGCTTACAACCTCAGGGCATTTTCACTTGCTAGTGTCTTTGCTTGGAACACTGTCCCTCCAGATAGATCTTTTTTTTTTTCTTTTTTAAGTTTTTATTTATATATTTTGAGAGAGAGAGAGAGAGAGAGAGTGAGCGAGCAAGTTTGGGAGGGGCAGAGAGAGAGGGAGAGAGAGAGAATTCCAAGCAGACTCTGCACTGTCAGCACAGAACCTGAGGCAGGGCTCGAATCACAAACCTTGAGATCGTGACCTGAGATGAAATCAAGATGTGGATGCATAACCGACTGAGCCACCCAGGCACCCCCAAATAGATCTTCTTTAGGCCATTATCTAAAGTCATCTTCTCAAAGATGCCTACCCTAACTTTACTATTAAAATTGTAGGTTACCATTCCCCACCTCACACTCTTAATTCCCGTTTCCCAATTTATTTTTCTCCAAAATATGTATTGGTGCCTGATAGATACTTAGTAACCTACACAACCACCGGAGTTTTGTTTTGATCATTACTATTCCCTCATGTACCTAGAACTGTATCTGGCTCATATATATTTGTTTGATGAGTAAGAGGTGGATTGTCTACCTTTGGGCCATTCATGGAAGAGATTTGATGCCCTAAATTCCCTCGTAAGTAGATAGATGTTTATAAATGCAGAAAACACATGTAAGGCATCTCTGCAGGATGATTCAGCTGGCGCTCATAATTATAGTGACTGAACTTTTAAACCTTTTGTCATATAAGCTTGTGTTTGGTAAACTTCATCTGTAAAGGACTGATAAATGTTTTAGACTTTGCAGGCCATACTGTCACAGCTGATCAACTCGGTTGTCACCACACAACTCTGTAGTTGCAGTGTGAAAGTGGCCCTAGACCACAGGAAATGCATGGGTATGGTTGTATTCTAATAAAACTTTATTTATGGACACTACAATTAGAGTTTTATAGAATTTAACATGTCATGAAGTTTTTTGTCTCCAGTTATTTAAAAATTTCCCTTTTTAGTTGGACAGAAATGGACTACTCTGTGGTCTGTTTGAAACAGATGTATATCTCTGCAAATATATTTAGTCTACTATATATTTCACTCTCGTGCTGGTAAGCGCTTATGTAGTTGTGGCCATTGGAAAGAGACTCTGGGCAGATCAAAAAGTATATGGTACAGTTATTTCTACTAAATGGACGCGGAGTGCAGAATAATAGGGAAAATAAAAAAGTAAGGATGATATAGAAGTAATCTTAGAATGTGTTGTTTAATTTGAATGTGTAGGGCCTAGTAATCATTTTCAGTAACATTCGATTTACATTCTCATCAGCTGAGAATGTGAACAATGAATTCAGAAATGCTGTGGAGGAATTATTTTCAGAACTAAAAATCTTCTGTGTATTGAGAATTAATTGCATTGATAAAATATATGTAAAATATAGTAGCTTATATAAATATTAATGTTAGATTTATAACATGTCTGGTCTTCCCAAAAGATTTGAATTATGCTCTCGAAGAGGCCAGGGATTTATGCTCCCAGCCCCAAATAGAGTTGTGCAGGATCTGGCTGCCTGATAGATGTGGAATTCGGACATCAGAAGCACCACTCTGTGGGTGCTTAATACATTCATACTGGTTGATTGTTAATGTTTATTTATTTAAAAAAAAAATTTTTTTTTAACGTTTTATTTATTTTTGAGACAGGGAGAGACAGAGCATGAACGGGGGAGGGTCAGAGAGAGAGGGAGACACAGAATCTGAAACAGGATCCAGGTTCTGAGCAGTCAGCACAGAGCCTGATGCGGGGCTCGAACTCACGGACAGTGAGATCGTGACCTGAGCCCAAGTCAGACGCTTAACCGACTGAGCCACCCAGGCGCCCCTGATTGTTAATGTTTAAATGTATGGATTAAGTATTTTCTGTGATGAAAAAATTGGAGAAAGTAGGTAAGCATGTCTGGAGGAACCAGAATTATGTCTTAGCACATTGCGGCTAATGTGGAGAAAAGGAATTCTTGGAAATAAAAGTCAAATGGTATGTGTGATAGAAATGAAGTTTTGGGGAAGATACAGGGATTAATGCTAATTTTAGTCTGTTTGTTTTCATGAAGCTGACCACAAGGTGGGGATATATTTTGTGTAGTCTCTGGATGACCTGTGACATCATCCCAAGTTGTTACAATAGAAGACTTAACATTATTTTAAATAACTTCTTTCTATTTTATTTAGAAATTTACAGATGGGTCAGTTTGAAACAATTATTTTGAAGATATATCTTGAATATTTAGTAGTGTAATCAATGATTATAATTTTTCCTCCCAATAGTGTAAGTTCTTATTTTAAGCCCTTAAAGTTACACCTGTCCAACCTAAGGTAATTTCTGTGCTGTTTTCTCATTTAAAAAAAAAAAAAGCCTCCAAATCAATTTACACATGGTCAATTTGAAAATTCTTTAATTTCTTATGGATTGGATAGTCCTATTGGAAAAGGACTGAATTTCTTGAATTTCTTGAGGGCTCTATTAAAGGTAACCTAAAGAAGACAGGAGACTGTATTTAAATTTTTTTTGTTTTTTAACGTTTATTATTGAGAGACAGAGAGCGTGAGCAGGGGAGGGGCAGAGGGAGAGGGAGACACAGAATCTGAAGCAGGCTCCAGGCTCTGAGCTGTCAGCACAGAGCCGGACGCGGGGCTCGAACTCACGGACCGCGAGATCATGACCTGAGCCGAAGTCTGCCGCTCAACCGACTGAGCCAGCCAGGTGCCCCACATAGTATTATTATTAAAAAAATTTTTTTTAATGTTTGTTTATATTTGGAGAGAGGAGAGAGACCCAAGAGTGCAAGCAGCAGAGGGGCAGAGAGAGAGGGAGACAGGATCCAAAACCGACTCCAGGCTCTGAGCTGTCAGCACAAAGCCTGACGCAGGGCTTGAACTCCTGAACTGCAAGGTCGTAACCTGAGCCAAAGTCGAACGCTTCACCAACTGAGCCACCCAAGCACCCATAATTACATAGCATTATTAAACCAGAGTTAATACCAGTCTTTGGTCAAGTAGAGTAACTCCAGTGTCAAAATTGAGCTGCTAAAACAGAATAACTTCCTAAACCATATTGCTTTATAGCATGAACAGTAGTACTCCAAAAACACTTTTTCTGTTTTGGAAGTGAAATATTGAAGGTAATAATAACTGTTTAAAATCTGTCAGAAGTATTTCACAGTACATGACAGTAAAGATTATATAGGTAATGTGAGGTTTCAAATGCAGAATAGTTTATCACAAGAAATTATATGATTGGTTTGGTATCTGATTTACTGAAGACATTTCCAGGCCCAGGTAAGAATATCCCCCCTGGAGTCTCCCCCTGGTTGTCCTACTAACAAGCCACTAATGAGCAGAATGAATCTCACTGTCCTTGTAACCAAACCTGCTTTTTGGTTCCGCATTTCAGTTGAGTTTTATGGCCTGAAAAGCCTTATAGTCATCTTTGGCTCTTCCCCTCCCTTACCCTTCTTAATGTGTTCATTCCCCCTAAATCTCTGGCCAGGCCTCCTGTTAGTATTACTGCAGCTTTTCTGACCTCTTTCCTCCTGCTAGATGCCACTGCTGTTCCAGTACCTCCTCACTTCCTCCTTTTCATCTGGGCCACTGATCTCTTCACCTCAGTCTTTCCTCCTTGGAGCCATCTCAATACCGCTGCCGTGCTCATCTTCCTGAAGTGTTTCAGAACTCTCTAGTGGCTCACCGTTGTCTGGAAGGCTGTGTTCCTCAAGCAGTAGTTCGCGATTCTTTTCTTTTAGTCAGTTTTCCAGCACCGTTTGTGCTTCCCTTCTCTGGCATTTCCGTTACCAAAGGCTACCTTACTGCTGTATTGTGACAGTCATTTCAAAGAAATTTTGTCTGTGTAACGTCTTTTCCTCCTTGAGAATAGTGTCTTGCTCTTTTTTTGGAAGATTGCTTGCCTCTACTTGAGTCACATGTTGGGAGGGCAAGCAAGTATTCAAGCAAGCAGTGTTTTTGGCCAAGGGGAAGGAGCCAGTTGAGAGGAAGCGATGAAAGGTGTAGGGAAGAGGTAGGTTAGCCTCTTCAGGAAGGGTCTGAGTTAGTTAGGGCTAAGGGGCTAACAGCAGTATTCCTGTCTCAGGAACAAGGCTCCATGAATGCATCAGACATGGGCACGCAGGAAGGCAGGCAAAGTGTCCTCACCAGCCAACTGACTTCAAAGTCTTGCTTACATAGCAGCTTACTGTGGGTCCCCTCTGCTCTGTGTGCCTTACATATATCAATCCATTGAATCCTTACAGGTTCAGAAATAGGCACAGAGTGATTAAGTGACTTGTCAATGGCCAACCAGGTAGTTTATGGTGGAATTGGAGTTGAGGCAGGCACCACAGTCCCTGCTTTTAACTATTATACTTTGCTGCTCCTAATTACTGGCTTTCTTTCAATAAAATTATTTAAAACCCTGCTTGACCATTGTTTTGTCTGATCTAAGTGGCATGGGAGCTGAGGGGTGTACGGGTGGTGTCAGTTGTAACTTCAGAACTCCAAAAGCCTATGTCAGGGTGGTGATCACATGTTTGAAGGGAGTCACACTGGCTGGTAAAACATTTTAAGGATATCATTTTGCTGGGATTTATGCTTACTGGATGTTGATGTAAAATGAAGCTTAGCCTATTATATATGGTGTCCGTTTTCTCCCTCAGTCAAGTTACAGAATTGACTTAAATGAGGGGAGAAGATTGCATTCTGAAATCTCATTTATCAGAAGTTAGGAAGGCCCTGATTGGATTTCTGAGAAAGTCAGAAATATCAGGTGATCTGAGCGCATTAAAATTGTTGCATATTTACTACAACTGAAGGTAGAAATTTTCTGAAGCAAAAGTTGGAATTTTTGAAATACTACACTCATGTTTAATAAACTTCATTTGGCTCACAGTTTCCACCCATGTTTGCTTTATTCCAGTTACCATTATTGGTTTCCCAGAGTATTTTAGACTCACACTATCACAGTACTCATGCTGTATTGTGATTTTAATTGCTTGGCATATTGCATCCTCTTAGTTGGTATGTCAACTAAGGGAGCAGTGATAACATCTCTGTCTTGTCTGTCATGGTATCCCTAGATTTAGCACAGTGCCTGACACAGCATGGCTCCTTGACAGATACTTGTAGAATGAATGCATGACTAGCTGTTGAGTTGTACACCAAAGAAGTCTATAATTGAGATCTGGTTGTTGTTGGACTTCAGAGAAAGAGGAGACGTGTCTGGATGAACACTGGTTGTGTATAACCTCATCATCCTCCTCTGATGACCATACAACCCTTTACAGACCAGTGAGAGGTGTTTTTCTGTATACTTAAATGTTTGATTGCCCATGCTGCTTTTCCAAATCCTAGTTGTCTTTTTCCCTCAAATGCTTCCCTTTTTGTGTGAAGCCTTTGATTTCCCCATTGGACTCCTATTTATTTACTTTTAGCTTTTTTAGTGCATTTACTGTCTACCATGTATTATTTCTGTCGTTTGGTACGTATTGTTTGTTCTCCCAGACTGTAAACTCCTTGTGTGCAGAAATCAGATCTGTCCAAGCCAGCATGCTTCTAAGAGTAGAAAGGGACGCTAGTCAGGTGGATGCTAGGGTTGTAGTTATGTCCTAGGACTGTGCCAGGCATACCTGATGTATGCTCACTGTCAGTAGTCAGTGCATCGTCTTTGACTTGTTGAATAAGCACTGGCCACCTGAACCTGTTCACAAGTGTGTGGGATGGCATGAGAAGGTGACAGGGTCTTAGTCTTGTCTTATTTCCATTACTTTACCCATTTAGTGACAGTGGGCAGTTGATTCCATCCCTTGGATCCTAATTTTACTGACCTGTCAGTAGGGATGATTATTTATGGCCAGCTGGTTTCTTAGCCTCTCCCTCTTTTTAAGCATAAGATACAAAAAACCTTTAAAAATTTTTTAAAAATGTTTATTTACCTTTGAGAGAGAGAGAGAGAACACACATGCAACAGATCGTGAGCAGGGGAGAGGCAGAGAGAGAGGAAGACACAGAATCCGAAGTAGGCTCCAGGCTCTGAGCTGTCAGCACAGAGCCCACCGCGGGGCTTGAACTCATGAACTACGAGATCATGACCTGTGCCGAAGTCGGATGCTTAACCAACTGAGCCACCCAGCTGCCCCCAAAAAACCTTTTAAAACTGAGATGTTCTACAACGTAAGACATTACTGTGGATTGTAGAATAAATTAAGGACTAACTTTGTGAACAAACTAGAAACCTGCGGACTGAAATGTTTATCTGTAAAGTGGTGTTTAGGATAAAGTAAGCCTGAAAATAGTGCCCTGTAGACAGTGTTAAATAAGTCAATAAAAAATATTAGTATTTATTTAACTTTAAAAAATTAAAAAAAATGTTTCCTACCTAAAGAAAAATTAACCTCTATTTGGGTCATTCCACTACATCTTCTTGTCACTTTGTCTTCATTGCATTCTAGTTAATAACTAAACCAAAGAGTGAAAGTTGCAGGTTGATGGGTTAGACTGTGCTGAATAGAGTGGGGAATTAGTCTGTTGTTCTTGGCAATTAATTAAAATCATGATCTCTGTTTTTTTAGCATTTCCGTTCAGTATTTGAAATAAGCTTTATACTGTTGGTTATCCTAGAGTATGGCAATTAAGTGTGCTAACAAAAAAGAATATCCCAACTTTCAGTAGAGTATGGTTTACTTACAAACCACGGTTCTTATTTCCATCCAGTAGTGGTATCGAAAACTTGATGTGTTCCAGAAAGCAGTAAATTAAGCAAGGAGTGTGGAAGGACTTCTGCTTGTAGTAAATTTTACAATAAATTCATAAATACTTCCAAAGGAAATAAGAAAAGTACATAATTCAGATCATATCCCAGAGCAATTAAAAAATTTAAATTAAATTTCATATCTAATATTTGGACTAAACAAAAGTTCACTGGCCTTTCACCAGTTTACCACCTTACTATTCTTAGTCACTACTGGCAGTAAATGTTAATGGACTGTGAGGAATGAACAGGAAGCTGAGTCATGAGACATCTGTATTAACACCCCCTCATGCTAATTGAAGTATTATTAAATCTTAAGTTATTTTTTTACTTACACCGTAAAATTGCTTATCTAATTTCATAGTTATTATATGGTATATTCCAAAATTGTACTGGAAAAGTATTTGTTTTCAATCCAAAAGTACCAATTAATTTTAGTATTCATGAAACATTAAAAATAATTGGATCAGGGAGAAATGAAAGCACCTCATTTTTAATATCCAGAATGTGGGGATATAAAATATGTGAAGAGCATAGAAGGAAATTACAACTTCATAACTAATTTCTGTGTCCAGTTTACATAAGGAGAACCTTAGCACTACATAACAAATTTAAATGTGAAGCTTCTTACTTTGTCCTTTAAAAAACATACATTCTAAAAGAAAAACTTGAAAATTTGTACCTGTATCTTTAATGAAAGCATTATTGCCATTATAATATAAATTAACTTCTTGAAGATGCCAGGTCTCTGGGTGATAAATTTAGCAATTTCTTCTGAGAAAATTTAGTGTTATTGAACTCATTGCCAGTATTTTGCTAATGTATTTTTTAAAATGTTCTAAATATTAAAACTAGAGTTTCTTTACAGGAGGGGAGGCTAGGATTCATCCCAACGTCTGACTTTTTACTTAACTCTAATTTTCTCAAAGCGATTGCTGAGGAAGTTATTGAATTTATTTTCTCTGGGTATCTTCTCTATTGCTTTTCTTTGATTCTTGTCATTGCAAGGAGTCTGAGAGTTTACATGATAAAGGAAATCTGTGGAACTAATCCTAGAAACCTCTTTCTGTTTTCTCACATAACACCTCCAGGCACAGAAAAGACAAAATACTTCATTTGCATTCTCAAACATTAGGAACTTAGAATGAGTCTTTCAGCTGGAAATGTTATTGCATCTACATTTCCCCTGAAGAAAAAAAAAAGGTTAACAGCCCACTCAGGTTTATGTGAACTCATCTCTTTTTAGTATCCTGATCTGCACAAAGAGTAGAGAACGGTGAAGCTTAAGTGCCCAGCGTCTTTCTTCTTTACAATCAGTTAGACTCTGGAAATAGATCTCAGTGCTGATTACAAGGAAATAAAAAGAAAAAACCAGATAGGCACAAAAGAGATGGCAAACACTGACAGACTTTAATCTTAATCTTCTAAAGTGGAAAGAACATTTCCAATGTGAATATAGGATCTACTAACTAGAATTAAAAAAAAAAAACAAACAAAACAACCAAAAACATTTTCCCTGTGAGCTTGAAAAGCTGACCCAGGAACTACAGAGATATTCAGCGATTTATAGTTTTTTAAAAAGGTTTTTATGAAATTAAAATGTACCAAATGTATCAAAAACCTCTTGTTTGCCCTAAGTACCTTTGTCAGAAACCCAACATTTAATAAAAGAAATTTAACCATTTTCTGACTTAGTAATAGTTGCAAAGTAGGAATGGAAATCATTCCACTCACTACCAAATATTAGAAGTAGAAAGTCTTCTTTTGCTGTAATGCTCACTTCCTGTGAATGAAAAACAAGGTTTTATGTGTAACTATATTCCTCACCTAGAAAACCTGACTTCTGCCAATTGTTACAGTGGGGAAAGTTACTACTAGTCTATTTCTCTAACTAAATATTGTACATGGCGATCATCTGGAAGTAATAATATTACTTGAGTGCACTATGCCAAGTAGACACTTAATACAAAATATACACTAGACTGAATGAAATCCAGATACTGGTAATATTGAAAGAGAAAGAGACAGATTCCTTTGGTTAATCTAAGTCACAGCATATACAGTGTACCGTAAGCTAAATACAGTTTGTAAGTATGTCATTAAGTTTCAGTTGATCTTGTGATTAAGATCCCAAACAAATGAAAAAATTGTGTTAGTTTATGTTTACACTTAGAATTTTAAAATAGAACCTTTGTCTCTCCTCTGTCACCTATCTCCCATATCAGTCAAATTCATTAATGTTCTGGGGCGCCTGGGTGGCTCAGTCGGTTAAGTGGCTGACTTCGGCTCAGGTCATGATCTCGCGGTCCGTGGGTTCGAGCCCTGCGTCTGTGCTGACAGCTCAGAGCCTGGAGCCTGTTTTGGATTCTGTGTCTCCCTCTCTCTGACCCTCCCCTGTTCATGTTCTGTCTCTCCCTGTCTCAAAAATAAATAAAACGTTAAAAAAAATAAAAAAAAATTCGTTAATGTTCTTAATCCTAATTTTTTTAGTCACATAAATTGGGTTCTTAATGCATGGTGGGCTGACTAGCACATTAAAGAAAATGACTCTTATAAATGTAGGGCGTTGGAGGCTGATGACACCCTTTACTAGGGTTATTCTGCACCTCTCTTTATTGATACCCCACAGTCCATGTGGAGGAAAATGAATTAGGATTTGGACTCCAGTCTTCTTTAATCACACACAGGTACACTGCACAGCCTGAGGCCTCTGGTAGAATATTGGATGGTGAGGGTGGGAGTGTTCACCCACCTACTTGTCTGCTCCTGGTCCAGCCATTGGTTTCACTCCTATAAGCTGATGGCTACTGTGAAATTGTTTTTGAAATTTTTATCATAAAACAAAAGATACAGGAAAAACTATGCAAGACAAATGTGTGGCTTGCCTAGGGTAAATTAATCTTGGAATCACTACATAGGTCTAGACATGAGACGTTTGCCCTGATTCTTGTCCATGTGACCCATGTCCATCTTAGCCTCCAGTCTTTCCCTATATGTGCTCACTACTTGAGTTTTGTAGTAATCATTTTCTTGCATTTAAAAATAATTCTGTGGTCCAAACGTGCATCCCTAGACACTATGGTTTGTCTTGCCCATTTATTTTAAGCTTTCATGTCTTTTAAATTTCTCTTAATCCAAAGGTTCTCTTTTCATACCTTTTCCTTACAATTTTCTGTTGAAGAACCCTGGGTTATTGACTTGTAGAATTTTTGTCAGACTTGACTTAGTTTATTGCAGACTCGAGTTGCAGGTCAGTGTTTTCCTTCATTCTTGGCATTTTCTACAAATTGGATTCCTACACCTGGATTCAGAGATGGGATCAGATTCAGGTTTTGATGCATTTGGCCAAGACTGTAGGAGCACATTAGTGTCTTGTTAGCACTTTTTAAGATCTAAGCAACGGTTGATGCTTACTGTCTATATTTAGTATTTCACTGGATTGCAAAATGGTGATACTTTAACATCTTTTTCGTTAATTAATTAGAATATACTTATAAAGAGACTCTGCCACATTTATTGTTTGGTTACCTAGCGGTACGACTCCTTTAGAAAGAGCAAGATAAATGCCTAATTCTTTACTTTTATGTTATGTTTTTGAGGTAATGAATCGGTTCCTTATTCACAATTGACCCAATTCTTATAAAAAGTGTCATTATGAAATCATAGATTAAAACATATTTTGTAGGCTTAAATCTGTTGGAATTATTAGTGAAGCTTAAGTTGTTTCTCTTAGGCCAGTGGGTCCTAAGTTGGTTCATGCTCTTTTTGACTTGACCTCGTAATCTTTTATAGCTTCCTTGTTCTCTGGTCTAACAAGACATTCTAGGCTTATGTTTTACATTTCCTGCTCCAGGCCTTTAATCGGCCATCTTATCAAGATGCATTGGTTTTTTAAAAAATGGTATCGGAGGCCACAGCATGCCAGACATGGTCATTGCTACTCATGGTCATCGTTTGTAGGCCTTTTCAGTTTATAGGGCCAGGAAGATATGTGTGTTAACAAGTTTATTTTTTTAACACGTTTTATGTTACATATGTGTATTACGTATGATGTATGTGTTAACAATGTTCCATTAATAGAATATATAACATTCTAATACATTTAATATGTGTATTTATTAAAAAAATTTTTTTAACGTTTATTTATTTTTGAGAGAGACAGAGACAGAATGCGAGTGGGTTAGGGGCAGAGAGAGAGGGAGACACAGAATCTGAAGCAGGCTCCAGGCTCTGAGCTGTCAGCACAGAGCCCGACGCGGGGCTTGAACTCATGAACTGTGAGATCATGACCTGAGCTGAAGTTGGATGCTCAACCGACTGAGCCATCCAGGTGCCCCTAATATGTGTATTTAGATATAATGCTATCCCCAAGCCCAAATAGGGTACATAAAATCTGAATGTATAGTATAGATGTTGCATAATATATATACTATATTATAAATATGCAACAATTTTCTTCTATATATAACATGAAATAAAAGTATATAGACTGTGCTTTATGTGAGATTAAAAATACCTCCTGTGTTTATAGTGATACTTATAATTAAAATTCAGGATTGCAGAACTTTTACTTACCCTCTTCTTTGTCATTCTTTCATATTTAGAGTTCTGACTCTCAGGGACAGGGGAGATGATGAAATTAGAAGCCTTCGTAATTACGTGTCAGTAATACACACACAGCAACCTCAGGATAGCAGTGTCAACACCGATATGATTACTGAAAACATTAAAGAAGTTTTACACATCATCTTTCTATTCTTCCCTCGCTTTAAAAGTAGTTGTACTGTATCTGTACTGTCAGAAAATACAGCTAGTATAAAGTATACTCTCTCAGGTAGCTATAGACCATTTATGTTGACCTCTTTTTAGTCATTTTGGTTTTCTGAAGCTCATTCTGTAGTAAAGGAGTGGACAAACTTTTTTGTAAAGGTCCAGGTGGCAATTATTTTTGGCCTTGCAGGCCATCCAGTGTGTTGCAAATAGTCTTATTGTGGTCATGAGAAAGGAGCCATACAACATGTAAACTAATGCTTTCAGCTTCATGTAATTTACATATATCATGATACAGTATTCTAATTTTTTTTCCATAAATGTTCCCCCCCTAAAATCCATTTTTAGAGTGTGGACTGGACAGAAACAGGTAGCAGGCCATATGTGGCTCACAGCCTGTAGTTTGCAAACCCCTATTTTACTCGATTCCTCAGAAAAAGGCCCGGAGTTGTTGCTTATCATTATGTTTACTCTGCAATACTTAGACATCAGTTTTGTTGGATTTAAAATCCTTGGCTCATACTTTTTCTTGACCACATTATTCAGTTTTCTTTTGGCATGGATTATTGTTGTCAGAGTCTGGTGATAATTTATTTAAAAAAAAATTTTTTTTTTAACATTTATTGAGAGACAGACACTGAACATGAGCAGGGAAGGGCCAGAGAGAGAGAGGGAGACACAGAATCTGAAGCAGGCTCCAGGCTCTGAACTGTCAGCACGGAGCCCGACACGGGGCTCGAACTCACAGACCACGAGATCATGACCTGAGTCAAAGCCAGACGCTCAACCGACTGAGCCACCCAGGCGCCCCAGAGTCTGGTGATAATTTAAACTTCTCTTTTATGTAAATGACATATTCTTTTTTTTCCTTGCATTTTTTCTTTTTCTTTTAAGCAGTATTGCTAGAATGTGTCATTCTGGGTTGAATTTCTCAGGTTTACTGTAGTATTTTTTTTGCTATGTATTTTCAATTTTAAGACGGTTTTCTTGAAATTTTCTTGAAAGACTCCTCTTATCCATATGTTGGATGTTCTTTATTTTGTCATTTTCTCTTACGTCTTTTAAAAATAGTTTTTTTTCTTGATGTTTAAATTTAGAATAATGTCTTTCTTTCACTTTCTATTTCTTGTAAGGCATTAGCTGTTTTCTTTATTCACTCTTGAGTTTCCTCTGGGTTCGTCTTCATTTCTAGAAAGATATTTTAATTTCTGATTGCATCTTGAGGTCAGTCACTTCATTTCTGAACATTTCTAATACTGATTTATGTTATTTAATGTGTCCTATTACTTTAACATGTCTTTCAGCTTGTTTTGAAACAGCAGGTAACAGTTTTAATCTATTATGTGTTGGTATGTTTTTCTCGTTTTTTTTTTTTTTTTCTTCATATACAGTATTCTCATCCATATTTTTTTTCCTTACAAAAACATTGTATGGGATTTTATCTTGACCTTTTTATTTCCTTAGTTTTATGTGTGAAGTTAGTTTTCTTCTATATTGCTTTTTTAAAAGAACTGCATATTTTTTTTTAAATGAGTGATACATGTCCAAGAAGTTTAAGTTTGAACAGAGATAGCAGGAAAAGGTTTATTCTGAGGACTTGAAAAGATGAATTAACCTTGTAATCTCCCTATTACTAATTTTTGTAAGTTTATTTATTTGAGAGCATGTGTGTGCCAGCAAGGGGAGGGGCAGAGAGAGAGGAGAGAAAGAATTCCAAGCTGACCCCACGCTGTCAGCACAGAGCCCAACATAGGTCTCAAACCCATAAATGGTGAGATCATGACCTGAGCCAACCTTAAGAGCCAGACGCTTAACTGACTGAACTGCCCAGGCGCTCCAATTCTTTTTGATGTTCATACTGTTATCATATTCAAGAGTTAGCCTTTCTATCTGCTACTGTATGCTTTTGACATAATCATACTATTTTTGGAAGCTTTTTCACTGGCTCACTTTTTTATCTCATGTACTAAGTTCCCTGCACCAATCCTGAACTGACCTTTTCTAACTGAAGTGTATTTTGTATTATTCCTTTCTTTTAGCAAGGAATACATTAAGGTCTGGAATCTGAGTCCATTGGGCAGTTCCGCAATTTTTTCATGGCTATGTCTCTTGTCTGACCCTGGTTTTATAATTATCGAAGTAGTAATTCTTGGTGAGCCTAATGTGTCTGCATTTAAAAGAAATCTGAATTCATAGTAAAGCAGTTTAGTAACTGTTGTATTTCTGAGAATTTATTATGCATCAGACATTTTTTACAAGTGATGATTATTTCTGTTCTTCATTTACAACATAAAGCCTATTGTAAGTTAACTCTCATTATTCCCCTAAGATGCTGTTCAAAACCAACCCTTTTTCTTATTCTTCTATCAAAATTTGACCAGAATCATAAAATCACAGAATTTAGCAAGGGGAAGGAATCTTAGAGCAGTGATTTTGGCTTTTTGGATTTTGATTTTCAGCTTTTTGGATATTCCTATATATCACTCTTAAAATGTTTTCCAATGCCATTTAAAAAACACCCACTTTTTGGGACACCTGGGAAGCTTAGTCAGTTAAGCATCTGACTTTGGCTCAGATCATGATCTCACGGCTTGTGAGTTTGAGCCCTGCATCCGTCTCTGTGCTGACAGCTCAGAGCCTGGATCCTGCTTCGGATTCTGTCTCCCTCTCTCTCTGCCCCTCTTCCACTTGTGCTCTGTCTCTATCTGTCTAAAAAATAAATAATGAACATTAAAAAATATTAAAAAAACACTTTTTTTCCATGACTGTAAGACCACTATCTGCCTTCAGGTATTATATGTATCATTCATGGTAAATTTACAAAGTCCCTAAAAAGCATATTTTCAGAAGTAAATTGTATTGCTGTGGAATGTCAAAAAGACTTACTGTGATTGAAGGAAATTGACAATTAGATGGATAACAATAAGATACAGGGTTAACAGAAGATTATCAAGAGGGTGGATAAATTCTTGCCTTACCTTCTAAATCATGCAATGACTTTGGTCAAAATCTCAGAACTTTTAAAACCTGCTCCATCACTTTGCAGTTATCATACTGTCTTACCCTAACTGCATCCTTGCTCTATTGGTCAAGGAGTTGTGGGAGTCAGGAGCCAGGATTCTGCATTCTCATTTTGCTTTAATTACATTTAAAGGCTAACCCAGGGAATACTACCAAAATGTAGATAAAAAGGAAATTGGTTCATTGGAACATCTCTTTGAGTAGTTAGTTACCCAGCTTACTACTGACTAATTTTCTTTTCTGTTGAATGGGACGAAAAGAATAGTTACTAAATACTTGATGTGAGCTTTTTTTCTTGGTAGTTTTTGCATTTTGGGGTAATTTTTCTCAAATCAGAATCCATGAGAAAAATCTAGTTGATGAGTGTTCCTAGTTGTTGGGCCCTTGTTAATCAGAACTTTTACTGTACAATCATAATATATTTTGGATGTTCTCATTTATATTATTTCTCGAACTGTCTGCGTGGGTATTCTGACTACTTGGTTATATCTATCTAGCATAGTGGTATTTTAAAACAGCATTTATAATAAAAATACCTCCATCTTAGCAAGTAAAATGAGAATATGGAAAGACAGTTGATAGTTGAAATATGATTGTTTTCTTTTGACTTAGCATTTAGTGAGTTGCAGGTTTGGGATAAAGAGAAATGAATATGGTAGTTGCTGTGGTAGTTTATTGAGCTGGAGACCAACAGCATGGAGATGTGGGCCTGCAGTCACATTCCCCTCTTATAGAGAAGCTCCACTTTTCATGTGTTCTATCTACATTTTGGGGTTCCACAAAAGATTTTTTTTTTTTTTAATTAAGAAAAGTTTGTCCTATTACAACTAAATACAAACATTTGATGGAGAGGTACTTTATGAGCATCTGTTTTGGCTGAAAAGGTTTCTTACCTAGCATTATGCCATTTGTAACTGGTAATTGTAGGTATTTGGGTTCCTGTGATGTATTTTAGGGTCCCTGTGGACCTTGCTGTCATACTATTCTCATGTTCTCTTTTTATCAGGACTTCTGGTTAACAGATAACTGATAGTTGTGATATTCAGCTTGATGTTTTACATTATTTTATTTAATCCTTCAACCAGACTTGCAAGGTGGTGGCTATTCCTATTATCACACAAAGAAAAGGAGGCTTTATTATTTTAGAATCTAAAAATTCCCTTCTGTCTTGTTTTTGGGCATGAGGGAAAGTATACATCCTGAGTTTAAAAGCATCAGCTTTTCTATGCATTTTATCTGAGTGATTTCATCTGCAACTTTCAACTTTTTCCTTCATTTAATGCCTTTGAAACTCCGTATCTCAGCCTGGACTCCTCTTAGAGCCTCTAGACCTCTCTGTCAGCTTTCTGAACACTATCTCATTGACCTCTCAGTTTAGCATGTGCAAAATTTAAGTCATCGTATGTCCTAATTATTTATCTCTTTGTACATTCCTTTTGTTGATTCCCTGTTCTCCTTCCACCTTCTGCTGTGGGTGTGTGTAATCTTCTTGGTTCATAATGACCGAGAGGCCAATCCAAGCAACACACTGCAGTAACCACTCTGGATAATACAGGGAGAATGAAGCTCCCCCAAGCCGAGTCTTTTTAGGTGCCAAGGCCAATAGATAGAATGTGAGACATAAAATACACGGTTTATTCTTTATACTGACCCAACCAAAGATCACTGGAGAATCGATAGGCACCTTACCCAGATGGCGCCCAGCATACAATCTGGTTTTCCTTTTTTTCATGTTTAATCTTCATTCTTTACCCAATAACCTCATTCTTTACTTCAGCAAGGCTCACCTTTACTTCTGTAAACCATGCTCTGTAGTGGCACTAATAACTACATCATATTTTGTTCTGTCCCTAATTAGTTCATTAGCAAAATTCACTAGCATTTTGTTCATTATAATACCACAAACACAGAGGGGGTAGATCTATTGCTGGGGAACTAAATATGAGTTATACAGAACAGTTTTTGTTGAAACTGTAACTCTACCTGGTAAATTCCCACTGTATTCTTGACTCATTTCTTATAGTCACAAAGATGTAAACATTCTCTACTTTCTTTTGTCTATTTCCCTGAGGTGTCAGTGATCTCGTTCCCTTGAATTAGCGGATATCCTGTGGTTTTCATCCATGTTGTCCCCTGTGTTTAGCTCTAAGCCTAGCACAGAGTTGGTATTTAATAAAAGTGGATTATTTGTGTTGAACTGGGCAGTGTGCTGCAGGGTTTAGAGAATACAAAGGTTTATAAGGTGTTTTAAAGGTGAACCTACTGTTTAGGTTAGGTGGCAGCATACTATATATAAAAAATAACACCACAGCCGTGGCTGTTCCAGAGAATACTGTTAACATCAAGCAGGAATTCATCTTTGTTATTTTTCTTTGACCCGACTTTGTTTTCTATATCTTTGTGTACTTTAACTATATACGACATTATATATTTTAATGGCTCAAATGCTTGCTTTTAGGTTGTTTTGGGTGGGTAAAGGATTAGTAAATATATGTATGGGTTTTTCTTTTTATAAGGTTGTGACTCTGTATCAAGCACTGTATTGTTTTTCTCATAAAATTTGACTTGTATTTCTTCACAGGCAGCAGAAGATGTCATTTTCATTGGACCTGACACACATGCCATTCAAGCCATGGGTGACAAGATTGAAAGCAAATTATTAGCTAAGAAAGCAAAGGTTAACACAATCCCTGGCTTTGATGGAGTAGTCAAGGTGAGAAACTGTTTTACTGAAATATACATGTCCTTGAGTCAAATATTTTGTCAAAAGTGTAAGATAAAATGCACTTACTGCTTTTATAGAATATATATGTGTAGGTTAAAATAAATCAGTATTGTTGACCCTGGTTTATTTTATTTTTTAAAAATGTTTTATTTTTAAGTAATCTCTACATCCACCATGGGACCCAAACTTAGAACCCCAAGATCAAGAGTCACCTTGCTCTACCAACTGAGTCATCCAGACACTGCTGGATTGTTTTAAATGGCATAAGTTCGGGGTGCCTGGGTGGCTCAGTCGGTTAAGTGTCCGACTTCGGCTCAGGTCATGATCTCGCTGTCCGTGGGTTCGAGCCCCGTGTCGGGCTCTGTGCTGACAGCTCAGAGCCTGGAGCCTGTTTCGGATTCTGTGTCTCCCTCTTTCTCTGACCCTCCCCTGTTCATGCTCTCTCTCTCTCTGTCTCAAAAATAAATAAATGTTAAAAAAAAAAAATAAATGGCATAAGTTAAAAGGAGCAAGAAGCCACTTATGCATTGTATTTCACGATCAATGTTTTTTAAACTGAAGTATTGTTGACACACAGTGTTACATTAGTTTCAGGTGTACAACATAGTGATTCCCCAACTCTATACATTATGCTGTGCTCACTACAGTGTAGTTACCACCTGTCACCATACAATGCTATTTCAGTACCATTGACTATATTCCCTGTGCTGTACCTTTTATCTCTGTGACTTATTCTACATGTGGAGACCTGTACTTCCCATACCCCTTCAACCACTTACCCATATCTTAACCCCTTTCTCTTTTGGCCACTATCAGTTTATTCTTTGTGTTTATGGGTATGAATTTATTTTTTGTTTTTTTTCAGATTCCACATATAAATGAAATCATATGGTATATCTTTTTCTCTGATTTATTTCACTTAGCATCATAGGTCTATCCATGTTGTTGCAAATGGCAGGATCTAATTTTTTTTTTTTAAAGCTGAGTAATACTCCAGTATGTGTATATGTGTGTGTATGTGCACGCACGTCACCTCTTCTTTATCCATTTGCCTGTCTACGGACACTTGGGCTGCTTCTATATCTTGGCTATTGTAAATAATGCTACAGTAAACATATATCTTTTTGAATTCATGATTTTGTTTTGTTTGGGTAAATACCCAGTAGTGGAATCACTGTATCATAGGATATTTCACTTCTTTAAATTTTTATTTATTTATTTTGAGAGAGAGAGTGAGCATGAGCAAGGGTGGGGCAGAGGGAGAGAGGGAGGGAGAGAGATTCCCAAGTAGGCTCTGCATTGTCAGTGGGGCTCGAACTCATGAACTGTGAGATCATGACCTGAGCTGAAATCAACAGGTGGACACTTAACTGACTGAGCCACCCAGGCACCCCTCCATTTTTAATATTTTAAGGAACTTCCATATTGTTTTGTAGTGACTACACCAATTTACATTCCCACCAACAGCGCATGAGGGTTCTTTTTCCTTGATGTCTTCTCCAACACCTGTTATTGCTTTTTGAAACTTTTTTTTTAAGTTTACTTATTTATTTTGAGAGAGAGTGCACGTGTGTGCATGAGCTGGGGAGGGGTAGAGAGAGAGTGGGAGAGAGAATCCCAAGCAGGCTCTGTGCTGTCAGCATAGAGCTCAACTTAGGGCTTGCACTCACAAACTAGAAGAGCATGACCTGAGCTGAAATCAAGAATCAGATGCTTTACCGACTGAGCCACTATTTTCTTGTCTTTTTGAGTCTAGCTGTGCTGACAGGTGTGAGGTGATATCTTATTGTGGTTTTGATTTGCATTTCCCTGATCATTAGTGATGTTGACCATCTTTTCATGTGTCTGTTGGCCATCTGTATTTTTTTTTTTTTTTGCTTTTTTTGAAAAGTGCCTATTCAGGTCTTCTGCCCATTTTTAATCAGATTATTTGATTTTTGGTGTTGAGTTGTATAAGTTCTTTATATATTTTGGATATTAACCCCTTATTGGATATGTCATTTGCAGATATCTTCTCCCGTTTAGTCATGAGCAGTATTGGCTTATAATTTAATAGGAAAAATCTTGGTGATTTAAAAATGTTTTCTTAGATCTCTGGATTTCATTTAATGATGATATGTGTTTAATGTTTGAAGGATTATGATGTTCTCTGTGTATCTTTATGTTGAGTTTCTGTCCATATGCATAACACATAAATTATAAATGTGTTTCTGGTAGAAAGTGATACAGCTGTGGATGATCATAGATCCTAAACATAATTCCTCAGTAAGCAGCTTCAGCAGCTGAAGGTTTCTAAGAAATGCAGAAATTGAAGTGAGTGGGTTTGTGTGTGTGTGTATGCATGTGTTTCCCGGGGAAAAGTTACTCTCTGTATATATATAGTTTGTTTTTTTTTTTCCTCCCTGATTAGAAGAGTGTCCCTATGTAGGCTTTAATCTGTGATTTGAGTTAATCTATAAAAACTTAAAATTTCAGTGTTAACTATGGTTAGTTTTTGGGCTGGACAATTCTTTATTGTGCAGGAACCTTTCATGTGTTACAGGACAGTTAACAAGCTTGGCCCTTATTAATATCTTCCACTTCTTGCCCATGTTTACCTTAATCTGTATTCATCCTTTGTTTGTTTGTTTGTTTTGTTTTTTTGTTATAAGGAAGAGGTATTGTTATCCTCAGTAGAGCCAGTTCTTCCTGTCAGGCTCTAGATGTATCCCTTATAGACTTCATGGGCTATAGTTTTTACTGATTATCTTTTCCCTCTTCCATATCTTAAAACTTGTCTTTCAGCAACTTCCTATTGCCCTTGCTGTTAAAAATCCTCAGTCAACAAATGTACTGATCCCAGGCTAACCGGGAAGCAGGTGGTGATAAACACAATACCCATGATCCCTCACCACTGCTTCCAGTTTAGTGGAAAGAAATGTGTTCCTCTGCCTCCTGGAGCACAGTAACCCCCTGCCCCTTCACAGCTGTCACCTTAGTTATCTCTACCCTTTCACAGCCACACATCTTAGAAGAATTGTCCTCACTTGCTTTCATTTCTACACTTTTCACTCAGTCTTTAATCTGCCATAGTTTGGCTTCTTTCCTCATTCCCACTGAACTTTCTCTTGCCAAGGCTACCAGCAACCTCTCCTTTTCACTAAATTCAGTTTATAATTTGTAATCCTGATCTTCTCTCTATCTTTTTGAAGCATTTGAGTCTCTTGATCATTTTCTCCTTCTCAAAATATTCCCTTTTGACACACTACTCATTCTGGTTTTGTTTTTGTATTTTTTAGCGTATTTTGAATGCTTATTCTTAGTTTTCATGCTGATTGTTCTTCCTATGTTTGTTCTGTAAATGTTGGTTTTATTTTGGGTTCTGAGAAGGAAATTTTTTATTACTGTACACACTTGCCCTGGGGCAGTCTTCCATCTGGAACCTGTCTGTATCTGTGCTAGCTCTCTCTGGAACTTCAGAACTACATTTGCAGGTGCTTCTGAAACAGTTCTGCTCGATGCCTCTGAGGTACCTTGATAGTAACAGGTTGAAAGCTCAGCTCAGAATTTTCTCTCTAACCAGTGATTGGCAAGCTATGGCTCTGGCACACCTGATTATAAATAAAGTGTTATTGGAACACAGCCGTGCTCATTCCTTTACATATTGCCAATGGCTGCTTTTTCACTATAATGACTGAGTTCAGTAATTGTGACAGACTATGTCACCCACCAAATCTGAAATATTTACTGCCTAGCCCATTCTGAAAATGTTTGCAGACTCTTGCTGTAAACTTCTTAACCTGATTCTTTTATGCCTGGGAAAGTGGTGGTAGTTTCCACATCTTTCCTCAAGCTAGACATGTAGAGTCATTCTTGATAAATACAACTACAGAGAATTCATCTATCGATCTTTCTGATCCATTTACTTCTTTCTTTGCTCATGCTAACCCCAAGTTCCAGTTACCATCATCTAATCTGGATTACTTTGTCAACATTCTAATTCGTCTCTTTGTAGCCAGTCTTGGTCCCATCTAATAAATTTTCAACACTGGGGGCTTGAGAGACCTTGCAGAAATCCAAATTCAGCTATATGTTGAAAACTTGTGACTGTGTTTAAAAACTTGTGAATGGCTACTCATTTAAATCCTTTTAATAGCTGGCCTTGGTTTCT
The DNA here is from genome assembly GCF_024362965.1 of Panthera pardus. Lineage (NCBI taxonomy): Eukaryota > Metazoa > Chordata > Mammalia > Carnivora > Felidae > Panthera > Panthera pardus. The sequence continues at coordinate 20,193,035 of NW_026526654.1, read as the reverse complement.
CTCTTCAGACTGATAGCGTGCCAGTTCACCCTTTACATTGTGTAGACTAGCCATGTAAGACACCTTTCTGGTTCTTGAAACTTCTCTGCTAAATTCTGTCGTGTGTGTTGATTCTGCTTCTGTCTTCATTCTTGATGGTCTCCACATTGTTTAGGTGTTGGCTTACACATACATTCCTCACAAAGACATCCCTTGACTGTCTAGATTAGATTAAGGCCCCTGCTATCTTTTCTTAGTACCCCACACTTCTCCCATCACATTTTATTTTATTTACTTCAAAACATTCATGTATTTATTGATTTTGTGAGAGAGCACACACGTATGTGTGCATGAGTAGGGGAAGGGAGGAGAGAGAGATAGAGAAGGAGGGAGAGAATCCCAAGCAGGCTCTACATTGTCAGTGGAATGCGGGGTTTGATGTCATGAACTCTGAGATCGTGACCTGAGCTGAAACCAAGAGTCGGATGCTTAACTGGCTGAGTCACCCAGGTGCCCCTGCCCGTCACATTTTAAATCATGCATTCATTCATCTACTAAGTATTTAAGTGCACGCTGTTTGTCTAGCATTATTTGAAGTGCTATGGATATTGTCATGAACAACAGCAATAAAAAACTTCTGCCCTCATGGAGGTTATACTATAGAAGAAGTAGACAGACAATAAACAAATAATAAACAGTACATGCTATGGTGAAACATAAGACAGGGAATGAGAAGAGGAAATGCTGGGGAGTGGGTGAATCTATTGACAATTTTAAATCGCTTCAGCAAGCCATCTAAAGAGGTGACAGGGCAAGTCATGTGGCTAGCAGCAGGAAGAGCAGAGCATACTAGGCAGAAAGAAGAAAAAACATATAGGTATTGAGGTTGAAAGGTACTTGATGTTGAACAAACAGCAAGGAGTCATGTGGCTTCTGTGATCAAGGGAGAGAGAAGTCAGAGACGAGGTAATTGAAGTAAGGTATAGTGGGGAGTGCAGATTTTATGGGCCTTTTTGCCCATTTTAATGATGGGCTAAATGCCTACAGCCCGCACTGGATTGTAAACTCTTTGCTGAAAGGGATTGTATTCTTTTTATTACTGCATCACTTATAAGTGGTACCTGGTACACAGTCGGTGCTCACTAAATACTTGTTGGATGAATACTTTTCTAAGAGATAGATTTTTACACGTATAACCACTGTATACACTTTATTTGTCCTTTAGTACATATTTATTAGACACACCATAAAGGAAAATGTAATGAAAAACCAAGAGAAAAAGTAAAATAGACAATAGATATAGATCCACGTATGCTGCAGATACTGGAATTAGGGATAAGAACTATAAAATAAATGTGATTGGTATGTTAAAAAAATTTGAAGAAAATGTGGAGAAAAATAGATTAACATGTAAAGATTTTCACCAGGGAATTTGAATCTCTAATAGAATTAAATGGAAATTACATAACTACAAATATATGGAAATAAGGACTTTAGATAGGTTTAATAATAAACTAAGAATATAGGACCCATGTGTAGCATATATCTGTATTTCATTCCTTTTTATGGCTGAATAATATTTCATAGTAGGACTAAATCACTTAAAAAAAAACCTATTCATTAATTGATGGATGTCTGAGTTGTTTCCATCTTTTGGTGACTGTGAATAGTATTAGTACAAACATTTGTATGCAAATATTTATTTGAATATCTGTTTTGAGTTCTTTGAGGTATTCACCCAGAAGTGGAATTGCAGGATCATACGGTAATTCCATGTTTACCTTTTTGAGGAACTGCAGGGCATCCAAGCCTTTGTGTAACCCTTTCCTCTTCCATTTGGGTAAAACCTGTGATTTGCTTCTCTGTTAGAATATGGCAAAGGGTGGGGCGCCTGGGTGGCGCAGTCGGTTAAGCGTCCGACTTCAGCCAGGTCACGATCTCGCGGTCCGTGAGTTCGAGCCCCGCGTCAGGCTCTGGGCTGATGGCTCGGAGCCTGGAGCCTGTTTCCGATTCTGTGTCTCCCTCTCTCTCTGCCCCTCCCCCGTTCATGCTCTGTCTCTCTCTGTCCCAAAAATAAATAAAAAACGTTGAAAAAAAAAATTTAAAAGAATATGGCAAAGGGTGATAGTATGTCACTCGCTGAATTAGGTTATGTTATAGGGCAAAAGGGATGGGATATCACCGCATTCAGTTGCATTATGGGGCAAAGTAGTTGGGTATTACTGCTGTGATTATGTTCCCATCTTAGTGGACTAGCGAACAGATTGTAGTTTTTGGCTTGAAGAAGTAAGCTGCCATATTGAGGACGTGCATGTGGCAGTAAACTATGGGCAACTTCTAAGGATCTGAGTGAGGGCGATCTCTATCTGAAAGCCAACAAAAAGGTGGGGTGCTGAGTCATACAGCCACAAGGAAATAAATTCTGCCAACCCCCTGAATGAGTTTGGATTTGTCCCCAGTTGAACCTCTAAATGAAAATATAATATAGCCACACCTTGACTGCAGACTTAAAAAACTCTGAGCAGAGTATTGACAAGTGTTTTCTTTACTAGGCTGTCTTGAGTAGGGTTTTAGTTTTTCTTTAGTCCTTCTTTACATTCTTGTTTGAGTGACTTGTGCAAGTTCAGGTAGTGGTTTAGGTGGCTTATTACGCACTGTGATCTATTTAGACCCAATACTTCTATTGGTATAATTGCAGTTTGTTTTCTAACAAGAAATCTGGCCTTCTTGAAATCTTCAATTTGGACTTAATGAGAGTCCAAACTAATTCTGTCTTGAGGGTGAGTAGCAGAGTCCTTAGGAGTTGACATATGTGGTCATTAGGAGAGCATATGATCTGGAAATTCTGCTTGTATTGTATATGCTTTCTTATGAAATTAGTGAATGTAGTGTCTTGTAGGGAGAAGGAATGTTCCTTGAACCAAGGTCCCACGGTGACCGCTATGGGTTGGGACATGGTAAATTGAAGGTTATTAGAGATACTCATGATCTGAGTACTTTGTTGACTCTGAGAACGAGCTTGTGTAACAGTGGCTGGGCTTAAAGTTATGGTGTATTACTTGTATCACTAATAACTAGTTAGTGAAATTTCTCGTAAGTTGAGGGGTAAAATGGGAAATAGGTACTTAATTTGCTGTTCAACATTGTCTATTATATATTTTTTTTCTTCATTTTCTTGGCTAATATAGAACAATGGTTTATTCATTGTCACTTCTGTTTACAATACTGCAGGTGTCTTTATCAAAAGATTGCTTTAATTTCTGGAGTGGGAACATCTAGTTTTATCTGTAAGTCCATCAGTTTATTCTGGGTCTTATTCTGCTTTTGTTTTCAGGCTCTTTCAAAATGTATAGTATGTCATTAAAGATCAGACTATATGACTGTATACATCCAGTTTTTGCTTGTTTATAAAATTTTCAGTTTCTGGCTTAAGGCTACTCACAACAAATGAGGAGGGAAATGGATGACAACTGCTTCAGGGTCTACTCCTGAATGCTATCTAAAGGTACTGAAGAGTTCTCTCTGAAGAGCCCAATAAACGTATCCTTTCTTTGCTAGCACAACTGGATTAGAGTCCAACCTGTTTCCATAGGAAAGATTTCGGTAGTGGCTTCCCAAGCACCTTTCCCATCATTTCCAGTTCGAAACTCCAGTATCGAAACCTCTCTGGTTTCCTGTGCAATTAGGAGTCTGAAGTCACTCTCAGGTCTTTCCATTTTTCCCTTTCCTCTAATAGTTTATAATCTGAGGTTCTTAGAAGCAATATGAACCAACTGATACAAATATGAGGGCCCTAGATTATTTATACATTCCTCAATTTCTTTGTAAATATCTGTCTAATCTGTGTAAACTTTGGAAAGTCTTTAATACTAATTAGTTCAGGAGAGACCAAAGTTTTAATGTAGCCCTCAAGGCTGGCCCTGTTCTGATAGTAGCTTAATTTTATTTATAAATTTTTTAATGTTTTTTATTTTTGAAAAGGGGAGAGGCAGAGAGAGTATGGAGAGAGAGGATCTGAAGCAGGCTCTGTGTTGACAGCAGGGAGCCTGATGTGGGGCTCAAACTCATGAATTGTGAGATCATGCCCTGAGCCAAATTCAGACACTCAATCGACTGAGCCATCCAGGCACCCCGACAGTATCTTAATTTTAAAAGGTAATGTTGCTTTGAGGGTTTCTGGCCAACTAGAAGAATAAGGGAGCAGGTCAGTGGAAGAAAGAGCAGGGCAGGGGCAAATGGAGGAAAACAGGACGGAGGAAAAGGAATAGCAGGATGAAGACCAGGAGGTTTGAGAGAGATGTAAGTTTTTCACATTTTTCACTTGACTTTTCCTGTGCTTTTCCTCTTCCCTGTGAGCTTTGTCTTCCTTGTGAATTTGTAAGGAAACAAATGTGGAATCTGAATTCCTTTTGGAGGTTTCCTCATTGTATTAAAAAAAATAGCAGAACACTAGGTGTTTGAGATTTTGAGTCTTCCCCTCACCTCACAGGTGACTCTCAAACCATATCAAAAGGTTACAAAAGAGGGGTGCCTGTGTGGCTTAGTTTGTTAAGTGCCTGACTCTTGATTTTGGCTCAGGTCATGCTCTCATGGTTTGTGGGTTCGAGCCCTGTGTTGGGCTCTGTGCTGACAGCATGGAGCCTGCTTGGGATTCTGTCTGCTGTTTCCCTCTGCATGCACTCTCTCTCAAAAATAAATAAATTAAACTTAAGGGTTACAAAATAGTCTACTATAATTCTGAATTATCCTAGGTGAGAGTATGCTATTTAGAAGGATAAGAACGTAAATATAACTTCTGAATTTCGTACCTTTAAGGAGAAGTCTGCCTCACAGCATAGACTTGGCCTGTGATGAACCCATGTGAACCTCATAATAGCATATCTTGAGCTCCCAACCTAATGGTTGGCTATCTCTGATTGTAGACCTGATAATATGCAGTGCTGTGGTGGTTTAAGATTTGAAGGGGAGATCTCTCCCATGGACAAAACAAGGTAGAGAAGATTGTCAAGGTTTTATTATAGGTTTCAAAGCAAATTTTATCCTATTTAGATACCAATGTGATGAAACCATCTGAATATATTGGCTTCTGGAGCTAGTACAATGATGAATTTATAGGTCCTATACTTGTCTTCTTCCATATGAACTCTTTCTATGGACTTAGAACAAGATATGCTGAGGATATTTTATTACTAATAAGGAAGGTTTTGTTAATAAAAAGGAGGGCTTCTTCCAATAATAAACATTTCAAATCTAATCATGATATCAACAGATTCCTGGTTTCTGAGGTTCCTGAAAAGGAAATTGGGACTCTCCCCAAAGTGAGATTTTTCTCACCATTGTTTTTGGGGACACCCCCTGGGTGGGGGGCTCAGCAGGCATCCGAAGATCATTACAGTTTTGGAATCTAGGGTCTTGAACAGAACTTAGTGGAACTTCTAAGATTGCCTCAAAGTGATGGTATCTTTAACTGTAGTAGGTAATAAAGTTGGTTTTGCTTGTGCATCCTAGTCTTTTCAGAGAGGCTGCATTTGACAACCTGCATTTGAATTTGCAACCTCTGTTAATTTGGAAAATAGGGAAAAGTAGCAAGTAGAAGAAAAAAAACCCCATTTATCTTTTCAGTTTTGTCTTCTTGTATGCTTTAGGTGATTTTTAAGATCCAATCATACTCTTAAATAATGTCAGATTCTTCCTACTGTGTTAACTTTATGGTACACAGTTCTTGGCACCTATGGTCTGAATTAGTTAAGCCACAAATGAACCTGCAGGTTATAGTTTTCTGATAAGCATTTGAAAATAATTTTGGCTGATAAATTTTTATGCTGGTATTATTTCTAGTTTGCTTTTAATTATTTGATATGAGAAGCTGTACTTATTTTTTAAGTTTGGTTATTAATTTAGATTTCTTGTGTAGTGACTCTATTCATTTGGAACTACACTACTTTTCACATTTTATAGTTTAGACTTGTTGGGTAAAAGATTACTTTTAAGGGTATCTATGCAGATGGAGGTTCGCTTATACAAATAAACAGTGTAAATTTTTGGAGTATCTTGTGGTTTTAGCAATTGCATTAGCAGTACTTTACCATTGAAAGAATGTATGTGTTAATTATAGATAATTGTGTTTTTTAAAATCCATATGTTTTTCTTTTCTTTTTTTTCTTTTCTTTGTTTTTTCTGTCTCTCTTTTTTTTACTTAGCTTCTGGTATCTTTAAAGATAAATTTCTTTTTTTCCTTGGCAATTGTATTATATTCTACTTTTTTCCCCCAAGTAATTTTCACATCTAACTTGAGTAAATTAATGTGATTTCAATTCATTATATTTCTTTTTAAAACTTTTGTTCCTTTCCCATTTGAATGTTTATACTGTTGTATGGAGGGTATAGAGGGATGGTTTACTACATTCTTTTAAAATCTTAACACAATTTTTTAAAAAAATGTTTATTTTTTTATTTTTGAGAAAGAGAATATGTATGCACATGGGGGTAGGGCGGGGGGGTGGGGCAGAGGAACCAAAGTGGCCTTTAACAAGTTCTGTTCTATTCAACATCTTATTAACTTGACCTCAGGAACTTGAGAGCAGTGAAAAGTGTGTATTTCAAGCTAGAGAAGACAGGGTTTGGAACCCCAGCCCACTTGTTTAGCAAAGAATAACAACTGCACACCATGATTTCAAAGAGCTTCAAGTCCCCTTAGGAGGCTGTAGACAGGCAACATAATACATTTTAATAATTCAGAGCTCAGAGTGCAGGGGACCCACGTAGGAGGGGCACCAAACCTAGTTTGAGGGCATCCTGGCAGATCTACCAATGATTTCTAAAGTTTGAGCAGTAGTGAGTTAGCTAAAGAGTGAGGGTGGTGATGGAGACACAGCTCCAGGTCAGTGAGAACATCTTATCGTGAAAGCTTAGTGCTCTGAGACGGTTGGAGCTTTAGAAAACTGCAGGTCTGCGGTGTATGGGTCTGTAGTAAGAGCAAGCTGGAGAGAAAATGAGGATCCAGGTATATGTGGCCTTGACTGCTATGTTCCTGGTTTTGGAGGTTAGCCTTAGAGCTTTGGGAGCCTCTGAATGGTTTGATGTAGAAAAGTTAACATGATAGAATTCTAGAATTGGAAAACTTACTTTGGTTTGTGATGTGGAAAAAGGATTGAAGCAGTACAAAACTTGAAGTTGGCCAGTGCATTAAAAGTGCTTTTCCTCAGTAAGAAGTGATAGGGGCCTAAAATAAAGTATTAGGATGGAGCAGAGTGGCTGGTGTGGAGTGCCTGGTGGAAGCTGAATTTATAGCTTACATGATCTGGTACACGTCAGGAGTGGGGCAGAGGGAGGAACCACCATTGATGAAATTGCTGCATTTGCTTGTGAATACCTATCAGCATTCCAATTTGGGGGTAAATTCATTAAACTTCTCTGAATTCTTATTGCCCTTTAAGAGAGAATAGTAGGATTATTACATCTCAGAGCAGAGTGTGGTAATTTGAGGTTTGTGGATTATGCAGTGTAGGTTTAAAGTAGTCATTGTTTTTGTCACCCAGTTAGCCAGATTTTACAAACTGCACCCTTGCTTTAGCAGAAAGAGCCAAATAACAACAAAAACTAGCATGAAGGGAATCATTTAAAAAACCAAAAAACCAAAAAATTGAAAAGCTGTGTCCTATAATTACAAAGTACAGTATAGATATCAGTATCCTTTTCTCCTGCTAAACCAAGAAGAACTCTCTTGTTGATGCCTCAAAGGCTCTATATTTTTGAAAAAAGATTCAATTATGTTTGCTATGCTGACAGTAATAATAGAAATGTGTACTAAAGTTTAGAAAGATTTGAAAGTATATTAGTCTATAGACTACGTGTAGTCTGTAGACAACATAGTCGTCTGCTTGACTCGGAGTTGTCTGGAAAACACAGTCAGCTGGAAACTATTTTCCTGAACCCAAGACTGCTGAAAGTGTAGCTCTGCTTTATACACAAATGCAGAATAGTTTGAGGATGCTTTTTGTGTACAGATACGCTTTTACCCATATTATATTGAAGCAATGATTTCCTACCCCCCCAAACAGTTGCTGATTTGTTGTAGAACCAGCCAAGGAAAGTAAACCGTAAGTAGCTTCTTATGTGAATTAGTAGCAGGATTGGCAGCCATTGAGTGTAGAGTTCGGGGTTGAGTGGGTAGGCTATATGTATGTAGCAGGGAGATGTATGGTCTGAATCATTGTAGAAGTAAATAGGGTGTTAGTGTTGTTTTTTAGCATGCAAAACATAGCATCAGTGATAACGAATTGAATTTGCCTTTGTTATAGTTTTTGCTTCCCTTCCCTGCCCTTCTTCCCTTGCTCATTGGCAATAGTGAGTATACAGATCATCTGATCCTGTGGAGTGTTCTAGGGATGCAGGCGCACATTTTTTGTGGTATTGTAATACCAATAATAGTTCTGTGTTGTACGGGTTCAGAGGCTGCATGATGACCACAAGATATACCAACCAAAGACAGGCAGGGAAGAAACAAACTTGGGACTCTTGGGTGGCAGACTGCCATTGCTAAGCATACTGTGTGCCACATATTGTTCCGTTGTACTTTAGCCTTAGCTAATTTCATCTTCTCAATGATCCTATGAAATAGGTATTGTTACTATCTCCATCTTAGAGATGAGGAGACCCAATTCCAGGGAGACACCCTGGGAGGTAACTGGTTTGCTGTCAGAGAGCCAGTGTCGGAGCCCATGCCTTCTGGCTCCAGCACCTGTGTTCTTAGCCATTGGACTTTGGATGCCCCCCAGGTAGGTATCATGGAGTATTAAGAAACAGGTTTGTAGGGGCGCCTGGGTGGCGCAGTCGGTTGGGCGTCCGACTTCAGCCAGGTCACGATCTCGCAGTCCGTGAGTTCGAGCCCCGCGTCAGGCTCTGGGCTGATGGCTCAGAGCCTGGAGCCTGTTTCCGATTCTGTGTCTCCCTCTCTCTCTGCCCCTCCCCCGTTCATGCTCTGTCTCTCTCTGTCCCAAAAATAAATAAATGTTGAAAAAAAAAAAAAATTAAAAAAAAAAAAAAAAAAAAAGAAACAGGTTTGTAGAAGAACCACCCAATTTTTATTAACTCCTTTGGACATTTTTTTTTTTTTTTTTTTTTTTTTAGTGTTTATTATTGAGTGACAGAGACAGAGCATGAACAGGGGAGGCTCTGAGCTGTCAGCACAGAGCCCGACATGGGGCTTGAACTCACAAATTGCTAGATCATGACCCGAGCCGAAGTCGGATGCTCAACCTACTGAACCACCCAGGCACCCCAACTCCTTTGGACATTTTTGTGATCTGGTTATTTAGATATAGCAACATCATCCACTCCTCCCATCGTATTCTTTTGGAAAACATAATTTTTGACTGTTTTGTTCTTCGGTTAGATGATAGAGCTCATTTAATGTAAATTATGCTCAAAGAGAGGAGTAAAAGAAATAGTTACTGGTTCTGGTGGTGTCTTTACTCTTTCTGCATTTCTGGGACTGCTGTTTTGGAATTACACAGCTTAATATTTACCTCATCAGTGTCCCAAGTGCTCAGTAACTTCAGAACCTGAGTGTGGCTTCCTTCAAACTGGGTTTATAGGCTGGGATTAGAGAAAGAACCACAGGGATCATAATCATTTAGGAGAATAGAATCAAATGATATTGTTAGACCATTCCTTTGTCCTTCTTCCTGATTTGAAGCCATCAGGAATATTATTGCTAATGATTTGTTTCATTTAGTTTTATACTTTCTGTGTTTTCTCAATTGTATTAACTTTTGATATAAAAACAGAAATATTCTAAGTTCTTAAAATTGTATAAGGGCATTAATAGCACCAAATTTGTTTTATTCCTTGTGTTGAAATTTTTGTATTTGACTTTTCTTTGATTTTCAGGGGATCATTGTCCCACCTGTGAGAAATTTTCTCTTAATAAATCATAGAATGTTATCGTATAGAACACTTCTTGAATGGAATCTGCTGTCTTAATCCCTGTAATATTTTCACATGTTGTATATCATATAATGCATAGATGTGGGAACTGTCTTAATGTTCTAGGGGTGCCTGGCTGCTTCAGTCAGTAGATCATGTGACTCTTAATGTTGGGGTTTTGAGTTTGTACGCCATGTTGGGTATAGAGATCACTTTAGAATCTTAAAAATAAAATCTTAAAAGGGGGCACCTGGGTGGCTCAGTTGGTTAAGTATCCAATTTCAGCTCAGGTCATGATCTCACAGCTCATGAGTTCTAGCCCTGCGTCTGGCTCTGTGCTGACCTGGAGCCTGCTTCAGATTCTGTGTCTGTTTCTCTCTGCCCCTCCCCCACTTGTGCTCTGTCTCTCTTTCTCTCTCAAAAATAAATATTAAAAATTTTTTTAAAGAAAACAATATTCTAAAGCAAAGAGTAGAAGCAATTCTTTTTCTTCAAATATTGCCAAGTTGGATTTGTGAAGAAGTAATGATGTTTTGCTTAAAAGGGATTTGTTTTATATAAATAGTGAAGTGTATTTGGTAAAATCAAGTTTAATACTTATTTTACATTTTTATAAATAAAGTTGAATATCTGTTGTTTTCTTCTATATTTCAGTATAATGTGTGGCCCTTCAATTTGAAAAGTTACTGCCATGTAAAATTTGGTCACTTGTTTATTTAGAAAATTTATTTATTTATTTTGAAAGAATGAGAGAACAGGAAGGGCAGAGAGAGAGAATCCCAAGCAGGTTCGACACTGTCAGTGCAGAGCCTGATGTGGGGCTTGAACTCATGAACTGTGAGATCATGACCTGAGTCAAAACCAAGGGTCAACGCTTACCTGACTGAGCCACCAGAGCGCCCTAAAGTCTGATCTTTTAAATTAATGAAACATTTGTTTAAAATTACAGCTTGGGTAGCACTATTTTTTAAAAGTTTTTTTTTTTTTTAAAGAATAGTTTTTGTGAAATGCAAGTTTCAAACATTTGAAGCTGCAGCATGCAGTAAGAAAAGTGCTTGTCTGCGGCGCCTGGGTGGCTCAGTCAGTTGGGCGTCTGACTTCGGCTCATGTCATGATCTCTCAGTTGGTGGGTTCGAGCCCCGTGTCGGGCTCTGTGCTGATAGCTCGGAGCCTGGAGCCTGCTTCAGATTCTGTGCTCTCTCTCTCTCTGCTCCTCCCCCCACTTATGCTGTCTCTCTCTCTCTCTCTCAAAAATAAAATAAAACATGAAAAAAAAGTGCTTGACTGAAGATAAAAAGACAAGGGCACATATTGGGCTTGGTTTTGCCCAGTGGCAGTGGTACTTCACTGAGTGTGCTTTGTGTTAAACTGAAGCAAAACCCTAGCCCATCTGGTTCTTGAGCTCCTGCTCTGAGCTACCAAGTGGTACTTCCCTTGCTGTATATCACTTAGATGTGTCAATTTGAACAAGCCACTACATCTCCTTGGTTAGAAGTTTATTTGCTTCAAACACTGATGCTCTGGAGATGAGCCCTTCTGTTGGTGCTGGCACCTACTGCAACAGGCTGGTTTCTGTGGAAGCTGATGCATAGTTGTTTATTCACTCAACAAATAACGTGTTGATGTATTGACTTGCTGAGCTCTGGGGATTTCTTGAGAGCAAGCAGACCTAGTCATTGCTGTCAGGGAGATTAAGTGATAGGGGCTGTCATAATTGAAGGGCAGAGTGTAATGTTGCACAGCAATGGCACCTAACCTGGTGTAGAAGGGCTGGAGAGGCTTTCTAGGGAAGGTGAGGTTTAGGTGAGATGTGAAGCACGCACCCCTGTGTTTGAGAGAAAGTGGTAGTTTTTCTCTCATCTGGACTATAGCTTCCCAACTAAAGTCCTCACGTCCCTCTTGCCTCTCTCTATTCATGTGTTCATAGTCTTTTTATTCAACAGCTGTTTATCGAATGACTACTATGTGTCAGGCAGTTGTAGGCTTTTAAAATATATCACTGCACCGGTTAGTGATTTCTGCTTTCCTGGAGGTTGTATTTTAATGTGGTAGGGAAATGAAGAGGGTAGACAATACTCAAAATAATGAGCAAATTATAAGTTCAGATTCTTCAGAATGCAGCCATAGTGGGGACTCGGTTTTCTTGCTCTTAGGCTGAAGTTCAGTGTCTTTATTGTGGCCTGTGGCAGCTCCGCTTCCTTGTACAGTTGGCTTACTCTTCAGGCCCCAGCCCCGCTGACTCTGTTCCACCCTTTCTTTCATTTGCAGGTCTCTTTTCATAGTTGCAGTATCTGAGAAGTTTCCAGGAACTCTGTTTTTAAATTAGAGATTCCCTGTTGTCACATGCCCTCTTCACTTCTGCGTAACATGCATCTCAGTAATGATTTCTTAGCCACTGTGTGTCATGTATGGGTCTGTCTTTTCCACTAGACTATAAATTACATGAAGGCTGGCATGGTGCCTTTCTTGTTGCCTTCTGTCGTCAGGGCCTGGTATGGGGCGTATAGTGTAAGAGTTGGATTGGTGGAAGGGGGCGGAAGAGTAGTGGGTTTCTGGATGAGCTGAGGAGGAGGTGTAAAGGCCAGGCAGCTGGAGGAATGCCTGTGTGGGCTTGGGGGTGGGAAGGAAAGCAGAGGTAGGGAGGGACTGTGGACAAGACTGGTGGCGCAGGCAGGCGGGATCAAGTACTGACACAAAGTAAAGGAATTAAAATTTGGTTCTAAGGCAGTGGGGAGTCATGAAAAGTTTAAGCACATTTTGGGAATACTAGTTTGTTGTGATAACATTTAATGTCCTGGAAATCATTAAGTACATTGGATAACACCTTCAAGTGTGGCTGGTTTAATTTTTAAATTGTGAAAGAGGTATGAAGTATGAAATTTTGATCTTACTGGTAATAAAGTTAAACATCTACCTAAGGGTCTGTAGCCATAAGTCAAAGTTGCCTCTTCTCCAACTCTTAATCCTATTTTTGAGCAGTAACTCAAGCTGAGGTGGTTGAATATGTCCATACATGACCTTTGATGAGCATTCCAAGGTATTTTCCTATCTTAATGTGGATAAGGTCATATATATATTATCCTACAACTTGCTTTCCCCCATGGCACACACTATATTTGGCATATTCTTGAAGTGGAAGAGTTACCTTCCTAAACCCTAGTCCTCATTCCCTGGCATAGAGCCAAGGCATTTGGAACTGTGTCCTGAGTCTCAAAAGGTCCTGCTGGAGAGGCCATGCCTTCCACTGGATTTTATACTGTCCTTTTCTGCCACTTGCTTTTTGCCTTCAGTTTTCACCTCACAGACCTGGTTTCTAGAACATAGGAAATGGCTTCCAAATTTGGGGTTTGGTTCATGTTGTTCCTTCTGTCTACACTTCCTTTTCCCTAATCTTCCCATGGCAGCGACTGTTTTCTTCAGGCTTTAGTTTATATTTCACTTCAGAAGGATCCTTTTTTTTTTCTTTTTAATTTATTAAGTAATCTCTACCTCTGAGTTGGGGCTCGAACTCGCAACCCCGAGATCAAGAGTCACACGTTCTACTGACTGAGCCAGCCAGGCACCCCCAGAAGGACCCTTTCTGGGCAGTCTGTCTAAAACATGTTCTCCCTCCCTGTCTCCCTCAGTACTGTTTGTTTCCATGTGCCATTTATTTCAGTTCTCGGTTGGTTTGTTTGCTCTCTTTCAGTTTCCCTTATTAAACAAGTCTGTTAAGTTCTGTGGGTGCAAGAACTATTTCACATAGTATTACATATGGATCAACCTCATCTTTTAAAACTTTTAAAAGACTATGGCATATTCCATTTCATGTATGTATCCTTTTTGGTACCAGTCCCTTTTTGGTACCAGTCCCTTACTGAAAACCTTTAAAATTGTTTTTCTGATTTTCTTATCAAATCACAAGCAACAAATTAAAAATAATTTTATTTATATATCTCTCTGTGTGCATGCATGTGCTTATGTGTATAGGATAGCTTCCTAAAAATGAAATTGCTGGGTTGAGAGATTTAGGTCTTCAAGCTTTATAATATATATAATATGTCCTGAATAAAATATCTTGGGATAAATGAATGACAAGTGAAAAATTTATTTTTAAGGCAGTTTGATTTTACTTGGAAGTGCATTTAGTAACATTTGCTTGTCATAGTAGGAAAAAAAATTTGTTTTTAAGAGTTGTCAGATAAAAATACAGGTTGCCCAGTTAAACCTGAATCTTAGATAATGATTTTTTTAAATGTTTGTTTATTGTTGAGAGAGACTGAGAAACAGCATGAGCAGGGGAGGGGCTGAGAGAGAGAAGGGGACAGAGAATCCCAAGCAGGCTCTGTGCCCTCAGCACAGAGCTGGATGTGGGGCTTGAACTCACAAGTTGTGAGATCATGACCTGTGCTGAAACCAAGAGTCAGACACTTAACCAACACTCAGGTGCCCTGATAATGATTTTTTTTTTAAGGTCCCAAATATTGCATAACACATCATGGTAAGGAAATGTAACATACTGATTAAGTTAAAAGACAGGATTGTTTTGTGGTTATTTATAGAAATGTTGGATTTGTGACAGTCAAAATTTTTGTAAGTTGTGCTTTGTGTAAATAGATATCTCTTTATATACACACATCTACAATGTGTACATAATAAATATCACTAATGAATTCTGTGCATTATCTTTTAACATTTGCCTGTTTGTCAGTTCTCTCAAGATAACAGACTTTTGAGACAGCAGTTTATCTTCTCTCAGAATATCTTTTGCAAATATACTACTACACATTTGAAAGAAAAGACATGTTAAAAGTTTCCTTCTAGGCTTCTTATAATCCAGTCTCCATCAGCCAGCACTCTTCCTGTATTTTGTTCGCGAGGCACTAATTGTCCGCATTTGGCAGCTTTAACACTTCCTGACAGAGAGGCTATTAAGGGGAAGTATTCTCCAATAACTGTCACTGGCTTGAACAAAGAACCTCCAAACTCAATGTGTGGAAACCACTAACATTCTTAAATGACCCTTTTCATGGATTTTTATCCCTTTAAGCTAAAATTTGGAGAATGTAGGGTCAGTGAAAACAGCAAGGTGTAATAAAGCAGTAAACCTTGATTTTTTGGGGGAGAGTAGAGTGGGAGGTATAGATTTATCTCTGACTTGCAAACAATTGTTATTTGGAAAATCTCATTAGCAGATGTGACTGCTTGGAGTAAAAAAAAAAAAAAAAGAGAGAGAGAGACTTAAAACTGATGTTGCTTTCAGGACCGCTTTGAACTTAACAAGCACCTATTTGTGGAGCAGACTGGCTAATGAAAGGAAATTAAATTTTTCTGACAACTTCCCCTGCCAACCTCCTTATTCAGGGGATGTTATTAGGTACTGAAGACTTTTAAGGAAGATTTTTTTTTTTTTTTATTAGACATAAATGAAGCAGTTATAAACATCCCCCGCCCCTCCTTTTGGGGGAGAATTCTGACATGGTTACTCTACACCTTTAGATTACTAGCTTAAAAGCTTAAAAAATACCAGCCTTCACTTTAATATTTTAAAGTTATTTTTGAAAACTTCAGGCATTCTCACTACCTAATGGTTTCAAAACATTACTGTTATTCCTTGTGATTAGTTTACATCACTGAATTGTAAAGAAAAGTCATATTTACTAGGGAGGCTTAGATGTAACACCTTCTTTTCAGCTGTCTTTTTATTTTTCCATGGGGAGATGTATCAGGAGTGTCCTGTGCTGGGCGTGTTAGGTGAAAGTTAATGATCAATGAAATGGTTTAGATTCAAGGGAAATTTTTTTCCTTTCAGTTGCATTGGTTGGTATTTGGCAATAATTCTTACATGCATCAACTCTTACCTTGTACTGTTTTGGGAGGCATTTGCTTTCCTTGGCTTTTTTGAAGTTTTCCCCCACAAGTTGGTTCATGGAATTTAAAGTTTTAAATTACTTGTCTTAATAAGATATAAAGATAAAATATGTACCTAACAAAATAATGAAATAAAAAAGAAAAAGTAATGGAAACTACTAAAGGAATTTTTGGGGAGACAGTTGACAATTCCTGGAGATATTGGAAATTTACTTTTTTTATTTCTGGAAAATCTTGAGCCTCTCTGAAACAATAGAGAATCAACTCCCCCTGCTGACAGAATCCAGGAAAACATGACATGTAAATATCAGAGGACAGGAACAAGCTGGTTGTAGACAAGCTTTAATGATCTGATTTATGATTCAGTATTGATTGTAAACATCTAAATTCTGCTGTTAAATTCCAGCAACTGCACCAAATCATTTGGCAATTCTGGTAGTGCTTCCTGCCAGCTCATTTCAAACTGCTTTGAGTTTCTTAATATAATAATGATGAGGTAGAATTTACATTCCACTTATGGTATTAATTTTACATTTCTCTGAAAGAAAAGAGTTAGAAGGTTGTAAAATTGAACATTAAATGAATCAGAGGAGACAGTAGTGCAATATATGACTGCCCTAAAGACATTGTGCAATGGCTGATGGGATTAATGTTGGCTCTCATTTCCTGCTTTTACAGGATGCAGATGAAGCTGTCAGAATTGCAAGGGAAATTGGTAAGTTCTTAAATTAACTTTGCTAGAGTTTCTGTGTCTTTCAGCAGATACGGTTGAGTAAACATGTAATAAGTAACCCCATAGAGCAAATAATATTTTAATACATTTAGGATTCTGATTACTTGTCCCTTTGGAAGAATTTATCTGCTGAATTAGCATATTATTAAAGTGAACTTTAAAGAGTAATTTGACTTTTTAATTACAGCTCTTTTGTAAGTTGAAATCACTGGCTAATTAAAAGAAGGAATTGTCTTAACTCTTGAGATTGGATATAATGTAAATTTTATGTATTTAGCTGAATACAACCTATTAAAGTTGAAGACATAGATGATTAAAATGAAGATTTCACATTTGACAAGGCTCTTCAAGTTTTTACCTTGTCCTAAGATGTTTTAATAATCTTGCTAGGAAACAGAATTTGACAAATCAGAACTGGATATTCTAAATTGGAGTAAACAGTAAACTGAAGGACATTTTAATGACTGTGTTACTTGATTGTTTTAGGTACAATTATACTTAGGGCAGGGCTTATCAACTTCTTATTTAAAAAAATATTCCTTTATTGCTCATGACAACTGTTATATTTTCAGTATCTGCCAATTAAAAAAATAGGTGAGGACAAATTGTTATCATGGATTAGTGGTGGTATCCAGTTACTTTACAGTTGTGTTAATCAAATTAGTATTTGTATACATTTGACAGAACTTTGTAGGTTTGTGAGAGAAATCTGACAATGCTCAGCAGTCAGGAAATCTCACCTTCTTAGCATTCCTACACGGATGGGGCCAAACTTTTCAGCATCCCGCATTAACATTTCTTTGGTCCTGTTTTGTCATTAAGATCCACTGTTTGGAATTGTTTTATCCACTGGGAGAACATTTGATTTGGCAACATTTACAGAGTTGTGATACATGGTATATACATCTTATTTCTGAAAGTAATCGATTGCATTAGTAAATACATTCTTTACAATTGGCTCAGGCTAGCTGAACAGTTCTTTAGTGATCTGGAAAGTTGTTGGCTTGTTGTGTCCCTGTTTCTGGTTGGGTCTGGCTAAATTATTTTGGTTTGGCTCATGGTTAACTGTGTTTCATTGTTTATTTGTTTTGCAAACATGGCTGCTACTGATACAGATTTGGATTTAAGACCCAGTCTTAGAAAATCTTATTTTATCTGACTATAACATCTCTTCCTTAATCATTTCTTCTGACACATCAACATTTTCAAAAAAACATTTCAGTACTTCACAGGAAGATTTGCTGGATTGCTGAATAAGTTGGACTGCATGGAACTGATTCGTGGTTTATTTCTTTGAGAAAATCAAAAGCGTCTCTCTGAAGTTTGAAATCACTGTCATTCCTCACAGCCTAAGAGGCAGGTAGCATATACCTGCTGGCTTTTGAGGAGACTTTCTTCTAAAGTAATTTCACTTCATTCTACTGTATACGTGTAGATTTAAGAAGTCATCTTTCTAGTTTAGGTGGTATTGTTATTAACTACAGAATAAGATAGAATAGTACTGTTAACACAATAGTATCTACATAAAAAGGACAGAATATTTGGATAAATTTAGAGAAATGAAAGGGATTGGAAGAAAATCTTGAATTATATTGGCATGCTTTATTTCGAATTATGAATCTTCACCTCTTAAGCATTTCCTTTGTGTAAATGGCAGGCTGCAAATGGCTTTGCTTGCTTTTTCATGTCTTGTCCTTTATGTTTTCTTTCTTTTTTCCCCCCAAATAATCTGTGACCTTTAAAATAATCAGTTAATCATAGTGGGACTCTGAACAGTTCTCATCACCTGGCTTTCCTCAGTATTTTAATGCTGTGCTTTGCTCCCCTTTGAGCTAAGGAGTTACCGAATTCCATTGCAGGCTCTTTTCTTTATATTTAGGCGCAACCTTTATGACTTCTTCCTCTTTCCTATCTTCTCATTCTTCTCCAGTTATACCTTCTCATTTGTGAAATAAATGATCGTAATCATGGCTGTGAAGTCTAACACTGCTAGTGTTTTGCTTATGCTGAAAGAAAGGGAAGCCATAAAATTTGAGGTGAAATAAAACATAATAAAGAACCAGGGTCATCAGCCTATTATAAAGCTCTTGGAATTTCCCTGAAACCCCCCCTGAATCACCACAGAAACCTCCCATAAAACTGTTTCCCTGAAGTGCCAGCTTCTAAAATAAATGAAATGAAATTAAATATTATTCCACTCTCAGTATTCTGTATTCTTTGGTGATTCATCAGTTTTGTTTTCTACTCATTTTATTGAGATCTATCACACTTTAACTACATTATGATTTTGATGGGCTTTGGTGAATTCATTTAAGAGTTGAATTAAACATTGATTCCACAGGAAAATATGCTCCTAGTTCTAAACAACTGAACTATAATCAAACCTTTGAAACTGTCTATTTATGGGTAGCAGATTGACGATGTCATATATACCTATTGACATATTTTTCTGCTTTCCTTCTTTCTGTGTTACCTGGAGAAAATTAAATTGGGCTTTTCTGTGATTCCCTCCTCTCTCGAGTCTTCTCTCCTGGAAACAGGAATCTGTGAGGCCAAAGGAGGAAGCTAACTGCCTTGAGCATTGATGAATTAGGTGTCTTTTACATAATAGTAGCTCTTGTTTATGGAGCATTTTTTCCATGTTGCAGGCACTTTGTGAATGTTATTTCTAATGCTAATTCCTGGGTTAATTATTTTCATTTACATTTAAGAAACTGAGGATTAGAAATGGTAAGTAATTTGCTCAAGGTCACAGAGCTACTGAGTGGTGGGCCTGCTTTTAAATATAGGTTCATTTAGCTCCAAAGACTATCGATTTTTCATTATACTTTTGCTAAACTAATGCGATTAGAGGATGAGAGCTAACATTTCAGTCACCACTTGCTGTAAAATACTGTGAGTCACTTAAGCATGTTATATGTGGCATTAAAGAAACAGCTTCGTATCGTCGACAGGGTGAGAGACCATTAGGGCTTAATATGTTACCTCTGTGTACTTGATTTTTGGTCTGCCTTGTCTCCTTCATTCTCACTCCTGATGTTTTCCTTTGACCTCTCTAAGTTTACAGATACAGGGCTATTGATCCCCAGTTTATCTTTAACCCCAGAGATAGACAACAGTAATCAGTAAGACTGATTTGCATTAAAGTTTGATCTTTTTTTACTGGATCAAAGGTCCTTAATACAATCAAGCTGAATTGATTGGTGAAAGGAAAAGAAATTGTAAATCTGAAACCTGTCATTTAACCTGCCCTTTAACTTCCAGATTGTTCTGATTCTTTTCTTTGGCACGTCTTTCTCAACAATTGCAGATCATGTCCGATTTAAATAAATGTTTTCTGATCCCCAGATTCACCATCCTCTAAGCCTGCTTCGTCCACAGTTTCTGCATCTCAGTACATGTCACTCCCATTTACTCAGTGGCTAAAGCTAAAACCCAAGATCTATCCTGGTGCCATTGCCCTGTCATCCTAATGTCAATATATCAATAGATACTGTCAGTCCTTCATTCAAAATACCTCCTGTGTTCACTACTCACTATCTGTACGACTAGTACCCTCTCCCAAACTACCATTGTCCTCTCTGGGACTGTGACAATAGTTTCTCTGCTTCTTTTCTTAAACACTTCAAAGCCATTCTTCACATAACAGTTAGTGTGATATTTGAAAACTCTAAATAACAAGGACACGCCCCCATCTCATCCCACTCCGTATCTGCTTGAAGCCCTCTAATGGCATTTCCTTGCACTTACATAAAATCAAAATTCCTTAGCCTGACTAACCCCAAATGATTTGGCACCTGCTTTCTCTCCAATCACATTTTATACTACTCCCCGCCTTGCCTGCTATACTTTAGTTACACTGGCTTTCTTGAACACCTCAAACTTCAGCCAACATCTGTTGTTGCCTGAGTTGTTAATTTTAGCCATTCTGACAGGTGTGTGGAGTTCTCACCAATAAAGTTGAACAATGTGCCTTCCAGTTAAAAAAAAAATTCTTGATTTGTAGAAAGTTTGCTGATTTCCATGATGTCACTACTTCTACCATAGCCAATTTCAAGTTACCAATGAGACGTTATTACTTATTTTGAGAGGAAGAGAGAGAACGTGCATGTGTGGAAAAGGGGCAGAGGGAGAGGAAAAATCCTAAGCAGACTCCGTATTGTCAGCGTGGAGCCCAACATGTGCCTTGACCTCATGAACCGTGAGATCGTGACCTGAGCCAAAATCAGGAGTTGGACACTTAACGGACTGAGCCACTCAGGCGCCCCACCAGTGAGACATTATTGAACGTGGAACTTGGAGAAGTGCAGTAGCATGCCATTTTATAGTATTTCCACCATGCCAACACAATAACATCAAGAACATAGATATAGCCAAGTGTAGGAAAATAATTAGACAGTGGTGCATTTTGAGTATTTATTACCAAGTTTCCTGAAAATTTAGCAGTTGGCTCTTCGGAGCTAATAAAAGCCAATTCTAACACATGGCTGGTTCTAGCCAGTTGCTATAGACAGAATGTTTGTGTCCTCTCAAAATTCATGTGTGGAAATCTAATCCTCAATGTGATGGTATTTAGAGGTGGGGTCTTTGGGAGGTGATCAGGTCATCAGGACAGAGCCATGTGCTCTGATGAGTGGGATTAGCATCCTTATAAAACAGACCCCAGAAAAAGATATTTGCAAATGACGTATCTGGATACAGGGTTAGTATCCCAAGTCTATAAAGAACTTAACCAAACTCAACACCAGAAAAACAAATAATCCAGTGAAGAAATGGGCAGAAGACATGAATAGACAATTTTCCAAAGAAGACATATGGATGGCCGACAGACACATGAAAAGATGCTCAACATCACTCATCATCAGGGAAATACAAATCAGAGCCACACTGAGATATCACCTCACATGGGTCAGAGTGGCTAAAATGAACAAATCAGGAAACTACAGCTGCTGGCGAGGATGTGGAGAAACGGGAACCTTCCTGCACTGTTGGTGGGAATACAACTGGTGCAGCCACTCTGGAAAACAGTGTGGAGGTTTCACAAAAAATAGTACTACACTCTGACCCAGCAATAGCACTACTAGGAGTTTACCCAGGGGATACAGGAGAACTGATGCATAGGGGCACATGTACCCCAGTGTTTATAGCAGCACTTTCTTTCAACAATAGCCAAATTATGGAAACAGCCTAAATGTCCATCAACTCATGAGTGGATAAAGAAGATGTGGTTTATATATACAATGGAATACTACTTGGCAGTGAGAAAGAAAAATCCTGCCATTTGCAGCAACGTGGATGGAACTGGAAGGTATTATGCTGAGTAAAATAAGTCATTCAGAGAAGGGCAGAATCATATGTTTTCACTCATATGTGGATCTTGAGAAACTTAACAGAAGACCATGGGGGAAGGGAAAGGGAAAAAGTAGTTACAGAGAGGGAGGGAGGGCAAACCACAAGAGACTCTTAAATACAGAGAGCAAACTGAGGGTGGATGGGGGAGTGGGGGAGAGGCAAAAGTGGGTTATGGGCATTGAGGAGGGCACTTGTTGGGATGAGCACTGGGTGTTGTGTGTAAGCCAATTTGACAATAGATTATATTTTTAAAAATTCCATGAAAAAAAAAAAAATAGACCCCAGAGAGCTCCCTTGCCTTTTTCACCATGTGAGGACTCTTGGCTGTTTATGAAACAAGAAGTAGGTTCTTACCAGACGCTGAATCTGTTAGCAACTTAATCTTCTATTTCTCAGCCTCTAAAACTATGAGAAATAAATGTTTGTTGTTTAAGTCAAAACAACAACAACAACAACAAAAAGAACATCTACAGAGAGGATCAGTAAGGAAATACAGATCTTGAACAACACTATAAAGCAATTAGGCCTTATATATATAGAATACTTTGCACAACATTAGAAAAATACACATTTTCCTCAAGTATTTATTAAAAGGAGGCATGAAGGACTGAATGATTGGGTTATAAAACATTTTTTAAGGAAAGGATAAAATAATATCAAACCAAACAGTATCTCATAAAGTGTGTTCTTTGTCCTGCAATGTTCTCAGGACTTATTTCAATATGGAAATATCTCCTTGCCGCTTTTATTGAAGTATATTGATGGATTGCTTTTCTCTTAAAATAGCATGGGATTCCCTGCATTAAACAGATTCTATTTATCTTTGCAAATGGTGGTTTTATGTTCATTTAGTTACTGTTTTGTAATAAAGTTGACCATGTGAGTTAGTTTTCCTTGCATTTCTAGTACTTAAGACAATGCTTATCACATAGTATATATTCAGCAAGTGGTTATTCAGTGAATGAATACAAATAGAAATGTGTATATCAGTATACAAATGAATTAAGTAATCATACATTAAATTTTTTTTCACAATATTTATAGACCATAATTTGACAGAGATTTTCTCACTTCCTCCCCCCCTTTCCTAATCTTGAATTTTGTAATGGAGATACCTGGGAAGAACTGGAACATTAAGTAAACCATGATAAAGTGTCAGCAAATAGATAATTAAAAAGTAATCTAAGATTATTCAAGTAAATTTAGTATGTGCTTGTTAACAACTGCTCATCAATTCTCGAAGGTTGTCCTTGGATTCATTAGGCTGGGATAATGGCAGTTTTAGGAATCTAAGATTCAGATGTATGAGATTATGTGACTGATCCTTATTGCCTTCTCACTTCTCTCTGATGGTGACATCTTATGTTCTTAGCAAGATAGGCTCTCCCGTGTGTGCGTGCATGTGTGTGTGCTTGTTTTTCTTTAAGATTTTTATTCTAAGTAATTTCTGCACCCAATGTGGGGCTTGAACTTACAACCCCTAGATCAAGAGCTGCACGTTCTACCGAGAGAGCCAGCCAGGTGCCCCCTTCCATTGGTTTCTTTTTGATATTAGTCTTCAGACTGCCATGGCCTCTGGCTCTGGTTAGTGGGGGTGGTCTTGCTTTCTTCTCTGTTCTGGCTCTTTTCCCCTGCCTGTACCTCCCATCTTCCTTTTGACATATCATTACATAAAAAGTTGCTTGTGGTTTTTTTTTTTTTTTTTTTTAACATAAGAACAAATTGTGTTAAGAGGGATAAAAATACTTGGCTAAGGCCCCAAATCTTTTATTTCCTCTATTTCATGCTGTTTATTTCACACATGGTATACGGCTGTGTGGTTGAAGATATATTGAAGAAACCTTTGAAGAACTATTACAGTTTGTATACCTTCTTCTCAATCTCACATTCTGTTAATTTATTTTCCAAATAGGTCCACAATAGAAGATATGATTAATATGCTAAGGAGATTTAGTAAGAAATGCCTAAGGAAAAAGTTAGGTTGAAGAGAATGGTGTTCTTTGTGAAATCCGTTAAAAAGTGAGGATTTTTTACCTTGCTCTTTTCCCATCATTGAAGTAATGTGGTCATTCGAGGTCAGAATGATAATCCCTGGGAGATGGGGGAACGAGAGTCCTATGTCCCCTTTCTTCATTTCCCACCGTCACTTAGGGTACTTCTGTTTTCTTTTATTACTCCAGCATACACGTTTTGGTTTTAGCGTGATTTCACAAGTTCTCACTGTGTATTTTTTCCATATTCTTTCCCATTGCCTCTCTTTTGCTTTTCTCAGTTCTTCCTCATCTTCTGTTTTTCTTGCATACCTTTTCTTTTTTCTGTTCTTCTGTTACACAAGAGGCTGTGTTTGATGTTCCAACAGTAATGTGAAAACATTGAGCCTTTGGTTTTTGTTTGGAAACTTGCTGTGTGTGAACCCCTTTTGCTCTAATCTATCAATACATTAAATGTGCTCTATTTTTGTTCCTAGAGCAGAGCTAGGGATCTAATTTTTTATTTGCCTGAGTAGAGGTAAATAGGTAGACAAGATCAGTTTTTCTAAAAAGGATAATTGCTTTTCCTTGCCAAATCAAAACAAGTCATGTTATGTTTTGGTTTACTTTAGCTTATAACATGTCTTGATTATATCTTTATGTGTGCAGTATTGGTTCATTCTTATTTAAACTAAATATATTTCTGTAGTTATTTGTGTTGTGTGTGTATGGACAACGTAGGAAGGGCAAACCATCCTGTGCCCTTTTCACACTTTTTAAAAAAAAAAATTTTTTTTTTTTTTTTACTGTTTATTTATTTTTGAGACAGAGAGAGACAGAGCATGAACAGGGGAGGGTCAGAGAGAGGGAGACACAGAACTGAAACAGGCTCCAGGCTCCGAGCTGTCAGCACAGAGCCCGACGCGGGGCTTGAACTCACAGATCGCGAGATCACGACCTGAGCCGAAGTCGGCCGCCCAACCGACTGAGCCACCCAGGCGCCCCCCTTTTCACACTTTTTAAAAATTTTCCATTGGGAAAAATAAAGTGATAATAAGGATCACTTACAGTATCTTTTTAGAGAATATATATATTATATATCTGCAGTGGTAGTGGAGATATGAGTCATTCATAGTTGGACTGCAATACATAACATGTTTACATTCCAGTTACTGGATGATGATAAATCCCAGATAGTATTCGATGCAAATATGTATCACCTCAGTCTAAATGTGTTAACCCAAAGTGTATGGCAAAACTAAGTTGATAATGCTAAAACTAACTATTACTGATTTGGAAATAAAAGAAAGTAGAAAGTGTTATGACCAAGTATACACAACATGAGTAATGCATTGATAATGGAATTCATTACCTCAAATTGCTTGAACTTAAACTACCTCTGTTTGTATATACAATAGGAGCTTTTCAGTGTAGCCAAGTGTTGTGTGACAGCCACATTTCCCAGCAGATTCTGAATTGTACTTTCTCAGAAAGCTCTAGTAATATGCTGGTTTTTATTCAAGTCCATATAGTTGTCATTAGTTCATAAGCTCTCTAGTATTCCACATATTTATTGTCTTCTCTTGTGATCTTAAGCAACAAAGACTATTTCTTTGTCCTGTGTGTTTGCTTCCCAGCAGTCATGTTGTGGGAGCCAGCCTTGTTCTGTGCCAGCCTTGTTCAGGGAGTAAGAGGGCTCATGGAAGTTCTGCCATGTGCAGTGTCATGTATCACAGAGGCAGGAAGTGGAGAGGTTTCAGTTTCGATATCAGCAATGAGGCTTTTCCCATGATTCACTGTTCACTATTCTATTTCATTTTGTGGTTTTGCTCTTTGTGCATGATAGTCATTATCTCCCAAATCTTGAATTTATCAGCTTCTCTCCATTTCTCGGCTCCTTTTTCTGCTTAAGCTCCTGTCACCTCTTGCTCTGATCACTGTAATAGCCTTTCAGATGTATTCCTTTGTAATAGGTGGAATTCCTTTGGAAACAGATTCTGGAAGTTTATTGCAGAAATACACTTGGGACCAGTATATGTGAAGGAGTGAAAGACTCCGGACTGAAAGAGGAGTTGAGTTGAGATGCAGACTCAACAAAGGACTTAGCTGACCCTACAGAGAGTTCTGAATATTGAGTTGGTTTTTTATAACTGTTTCAATGACATTGAGCCTTTGTACACCGGTGTCAGCTCACCATTGGGTGTGGGCTGTCCCTAAGATTGAGCAGAAAGCTGAGGACAAGTCAGCTGTTGGTTGCCAATAATATTTCCAGCAGCTGGCAGAATGGCCTAAAGTGATGATCTGAATTGGAAACCCTATTTCACAGTTTTGATATGTATTTTTCGTAATTGTTCATATCTGGGTATTTTCAGATTTCTGTCTCTCTGTTTCTCTCTCTTCTCTCTCCTTTTGTCTTTTTTTCCTTTTCTTGTCTTTTTCTTTTCTCTTTTTCTTTTTTCTTTTCTATTTCTATACCCAACATGGGGCTCAAACCCACAACCCTGAGATCAGGAATTGAATGCTCTCCTGAGTGAGCCAGCCAGGCGCCCCAGATTTCTATTATGGTTTTTGACTGTGTTTTTTAAGAATGCATTTTAAAATAACTGAAAATTTTCTACTTTTTGTATTATTGATTTCTTTTTTTTTTTTTTAATGTTTACTTATTTTTGAGAGAGAGTGAGTGAGTGAACATGAACAGGGGAGAGGCAGAGAGAAAGGGAGAGAGAGAAAATCCTAAGGAGCCTCATGCAGAGGTAGATCCCGTGAACTGTGAGATTATGACCTGAGCCGAAATCAGGAGTCGAACAGTTAACTGACTGAGCCACCCAGGCACTGCTTATTTTATTGATTTCTAACTTAA
Source organism: Panthera pardus (assembly GCF_024362965.1). Classification (NCBI taxonomy): domain Eukaryota; kingdom Metazoa; phylum Chordata; class Mammalia; order Carnivora; family Felidae; genus Panthera; species Panthera pardus. Next base: position 20,166,364 of record NW_026526654.1, on the reverse strand, counting down.
TTGCTTTCTGTTAAATGAATGTGATCTTTTTTATTTAGAATCTTATTTGATAAGAATTACCTTATGGCCAAGGCATAAGTCACTTTACATCTTACATCCGTGCCTGAAAATAATGTATATTCTCAAATTATGCTGTATTTTATAGATAACCAGTAGGTCAGCACTACCTGTTAGGATGTTCAAATATTCTAGTGATGTTTTGATTATATGATCAATTTGTAAAAGAGTGGATTTTTCAGTTTTTCCTTGCTTGTTAAGGTTTTGCCTCTGTATATTCTTAAGATAAGTTAATAAGTAATATAACAGCATAACATGTATCTTCTTGGCTAATTTTACTTCTTAGCGAAGTGTAGTGACTTTTTGGCTTTTAAATCTGATTTTATGTGATTATAATATGTCTAAGCCACCTTATTTTGGTCTTTTCTTTGTATGTTCCTCCAACTTTTCAATCAACCAGTGAACCATTGTTTTAGGTGTATCTCTTGAAAGTATATAGACTGATGTTTGTTTTGTTTCTATTCAGATTAGCAGTGTCCTTTTTTTTTTTTAATGTTTGTTTATTTTTGAGAGAGAGAGAGAGCGCGAGCACACTTGTGCACAAGTTGGGGAGGGGCAGAGAGAGAGGGAGAGAGAGAATCCCAAGTAGGCCCTGTGCTTTTAGCATGGAGCCCAATGCAGGGCTCAGTCTCATGAACTGTAAGATGATGAACTAAGCTGAAATCAAGAGTTGAATGCCCAACCCACTGAACCACGCAGGTGCCCCTATTTTGTGTTCTTTCTTGAAAGATGTTTTGCCACATGTGCAAATCTAGACTGATAGAGGTTTTCTGTCAGCATAGTGCTGAAATGGTTGTGCTGTGTTCTGTAGCTGTTGAAGAGATAGCTCTAATTTTTGTTACTTGATGGCGATCTGTTCTTTTTGTCTGCTTCCTAAAATCGTTTTTATTGATGTACATTTTATGAAGAATAGAGCCTAGCTATTTTAAGTGTATACCTTAGTGAATTTTAATAAATGCAGCCAAAATTAAGATCTAGAACATTGTTATCCTTTTTGAAAATGTCCCTTCCTCCATTTTACATTTCCACAAAAGTGTTTGAGAGTTCCAGTTATTCCAGAAAAACTCTTAACATTGCCTGTCTTTTTAACTTTAGTTATTCTGATGGATGTGTAAGTTTTATTTCAGTGTGATTATAATTATATTTCCTTAATACCTAATACATAATATGAGTATATTTTCGCATGCCTAATGCTTTCACATTCATTAATCTTCTTTTGTGAACTGTCTTTTCAAATGTTTGTCCCCCTTTAAATGATTAATAGACTTAATTATTTTTTAAGCACCATTTTAGATTTGCAGAATAATTGAACACATCGTTAAGTACATGCAGTTCTATATACATCCCCACCCCCAGCACACTGCAGTTTCCCCAATTGTTAATACTTGGTGTTAGTGTGGTGCATTTGTTACAATTAACAAACCAACCTTGATACATTATTAACTACAGTCCACAGTTTACAGTAAGGTTCCCTGTTTGCATTGTGTAGTTCTATGTGTTTTGACAAATGCATAATGACTCGATTCTACCGTTATAGTTTCATACAAAATAGTTTCCCTTGTGCTTCATGTTTTCAACCCTCCTCTCCCTACCCCTGCAACCCTTGGGAAACACTGCTTACTACCTCTATGCTTTTGCCTTTTCCAGAGTGTCATATAGTTGGAATCATACAGTATGTAGCCTTTTCAGATGGGCTTTTTTTTTCACTTAGCTGTATGTATGTAAAAGTTCCTCCATGTCTTTTTGTGGCTTGATAGCTCATTTCTTCTAATTATTGAATAATATTCTATTGTATGGATATACAACAGATTGTTTATCCATTCACGTTTTGAAAGAGATCTTGGTTGTTTCCAGTTTTTGGCAATTGTGGACAAAGTTTTTGTATGCGGGTTTTTGTGTGGACATGAATTTTCAACTTAGTTGGGTATATACCCAGGACTCTGACTACTGGGTTGTAGGGTAAGATTATTTTACATGCACACCAGCAGTGAATATGCATTCCTGTTGCTCTCCTGTTGCTTTACATCCCAGATAGCTTTTGATATTGTGCATGTTTTTGTTATTAGCCATTCTAATGGAATATAGTAGTATCTCGTTTTAATTTGCATTTCCCTGAATGCAAAGATGTGAGCGTCTTTTTCTATGTTTGCCATCTTTACATTCTTCTTTATAGAGGTGTGTCTTCAAATCTTTTACTGATTTTTTTTTTTTTTTAAGAGAGAAAGAGAGAGTGCGAACTGGGGAGAGGGATAGAGTGGGGGAGAGAGAGAATCTCAAGCAGGCTGCATGCTCAGCACAGAGCCCAATGTGGGGCTTGATGCCATCACCCTGGGATCGTGACCTGAGCCGAAATGAAGAGTTGGACGCTCGACTGACTGAGCCACCCACGCACCTCTTTTGCTGATTTTACATTGGGTTTTCTTACTGTTGGGTTTTAAGAACTCTATTTTAGATACAAGTTCTTTATCAGATACATGTTTTGAACATATTTATCAATGTTTTTCTCTGATGGATTGTGCTTTGGATGTTGTATCTCATTGTAACTCATGTAACTCATTGTCGGGTGCCAGGGTGGCCCAGTCGGTTAAGTGTCTGACTTTGGTTCAGGTCATGATCTTATGGTTTGTGAGTTTGAGCCCCGTGTTGGGCTCTGTGCTGACAGCTCAGAGCCTGGGGCCTGCTTTGGATTCTGTGTCTCCCTCTCTCAGTGCCCCTCCCTGCTCATGCTCTGTCTCTTTCTGTCTCTCAAAAATGAATAAACATTGAAAAAAATTTTTTTTTATTTTAAAAACTCATTGTCAAACCCAGGGTCATCTAGAACATCTAGGTCATTCTTTGGTTGTTTCTGTATTCAGGTCTAAGACCCACTTTGAGTTACCTTTTAAGGATTGTGTCTAGATTAGTTTTTTGTGTGTGTATGGATGTCCAGTTCTAGCACTATTTGTTGAAGAGACTTTCCTTTGTTGAATTGCTATTGCTTTTGCTTCTTTGCCAGAGATCAGTTGACTCTATTCACGTGTGTCTGTTTTTGGTCTCTTTATTCTATTCCATTGATTAATTTGTTCTTTTACCAATACCATGCTGACTATAGCTTTATAAGAAGTCTTGAAGTTGGGTAGTGTCAATCTTTGTCTTTTAAATAACTTAAAAAAATTATTTTCAAGAGTACAAGCAGGGGACGGGGAGGGGGGAGAGAGAGAGAGAGAGAGAGAGAGAATGAGAATGAATCTCAAGTAGGCTCCACAGTCTGTGCAGAGCCTGATGCAGAGTTCAACCCCATGACGCTGGGTCATGAAATGGGCTGAAATCAAGAGTTGGACGCTCAACCAACTGGGCCATCTAGTCGGCCCTATATCAATATTTTGAAATTGTTATTTTCCTTTACTGTTAGTGATTCTGGGCCTTTTGTTTTCTGTATAAATATTAAAATCAGTTTGTTGATATCCACAAAATAACTTGCTGGGATTTTGTTTGGGATTTATTGCATCTGTAGATCAGGTTGAGGAGAATTGGTATCTTAACAATATTGTCTTCCTATTCATACACATGAATATTTCTCCATTTATTTAAATCTTCCTTAATTTTATTTGAACTTTGTAGCTTTCCTCATATAGGTACCATACATTTTTTGTTAGATTTATGCCTAATTTTTTTGGGGGGAGGGTGCTAATGTAAATGGTACTGTGTCTTAAATTTCAAATTCCAAGTTTTCATTAGTGGTACATAGGAGTGTAATCAACTTTTTACATTGACCTTGTATCCTGCAACCTTGTTACAATTCATTTATTAGTTCTAGACATTTTTTGGTTGTTGTGTTGACTCTTGGAGATTTTCTTTATAGACATCCTATTACCTGCTAATGAGTTTTATTTCTTCCCAATGTGTTTACCTTTTTCTTGTCTTATTGCATAAAATAGAACTTGTATAGAATGTTGAATAGGAGTGCTAAGAGGGGACACCCTTACCTTGTTCATGAACTTAAGGGGAAAGCATCTAGGTTCTCATCACTAACTTTAAGGTTAGATGTAGGTTTTTATAGATGTTCTTTATGAAGTTTAAGAACTTCAATTTGTAGCTTGCTGAGCTCAGTGGGTGCTAGATTCTGTCAAATACTTTTTGCATCTGCTCCTATAGTCATATCATATTTTTTCTTCTTTAGCCTGTTGATGTGATGGATTACGTTAATTGATGTTTCGAGTATTGGAATAACCTTGCTTACTAGGAATAAATCCCATGTGGTCATGGTATAATTCTTTTTTATACATTGTTGGATCTTTTCCTTTTAGTTCTTTTATTTTAATTAAAAAAATTAATGTTTGTTTATTTTTGAGAGAGAGAGGGAGAGAGACAGAGTGCAAGTGGGGAGGGACAGAGAGAGAGGGAGACACAGAATCTGAAGCAGGCTCCAGGCTCTGAGCTATTAGCACAGACCCTGACATGGGGCTTGAATCCACAGACCGTGAGATCATGACCTGAGCTGAAGTCAGGCACTCAACTGACAGCCACCCAGGAGCCCCATTTTAACTTTTTGTTTTAAAGTTTAGAGAGAGAGACAGACAGACAGACACATTGTGAGTGGGGGAGGGGCAGAGAGAGAGGGAGACAGAGAATCCCAAGCAGGCTCCACACTGTCAACTCGAAGCCTGACTTAGGACTTGAACTTATGAAACTGTGAGTGCATGACCTGAGCTGAAACCAAGAGTCTGACGCTCAACTAACTGAGCCACCTAGGTGCTCCCCAAATTTTAATTTTTAATAATCTTTAAAAATTTCTCCCAACATGATTCTGTTTTCCTTTTAGAAAAAAAATTAATTGGAGTGTAGTTGATGACTTTTTCTTTAAATCCTTTTCCATACTTACAATGTTTCTAATAGCTATAATTTGTAATAGCTGTTGTATGTTTTTCAGTTTGGGGCTTCTTTTCTTTTGACTGTTTTCCTCATGAGGTGATTGCATTTTCTCTCTCTCTCTCTCTTTTTCTTTTGTTTTTTGTTTTTGTTTTTAAGTACTCTCTACACCCAGCACGGGGCTCAAACTCACAACCCCAAGATCAAGACAAGAGTCCCATGCTGTATGGGGCTGGGATAGTCAGGCATCCCTCTTCACGTGTCTCTTAAGTTTTGATTGGATTGTAAACATTGTGAATGTTATATTTTGTGTTTGGATTTTGTTATCTTTGTGTAAAAGCGGTTAAAATTTATTTTGTTTGATAGGTCAGTTAATTGATGTTCATATTAATACCTTTTAGGTGCCTTTTTTTTTTTTTTTTATAAGCTTCCTTAACTCAAGTGAAGCATAGCGTTACCTGGTACTGTGATTCAACAAGTTTCTGTTAAGCCATCTTGTACCTTCCACTCTTCCTTTCCTTGAATTCATAATTTTAATTTCATTAAACATCTATGGTTTCTTGGTACAACATAAACTCTTAATGTTTTAGGCTGGAGAGAGAGGTGAGAAAAAAAAATAGAGAATTCCAGTGACCACTGTATAGTCCGAGGGGACCAACTATAGTGGCAGAGAGTTGTGTTAGGAGGCTACTACAGGCATCCTATAAAGAGGTAATGGTAGTTTGTATAAGTGTTGTGATCATGGAGATAAAGAATAGTGAAGAAACTGGATTTTTTAGTACTTTGTAACTGTTGCATACTATCCAACAGTTATAGTCCTAGACATATACCTTTTGCACAGGGTTCCAAGCTACAGATACAGAAATACTCATGGGAGCATTGTATGTATAGATCTGAATATCTATTCACTAGAATGAATAATGTGTGCTTATATAGTGAAATATAGTACTAAAATTAAAGGATTTGCAAGTACTGAAATTGTTAATTAATACATTTTATTTAGTAAGTACATTTTGCATTCTCTTCTCCAGGCCCTCTTTTAGTCATTGGAGAAACAACAGTGAGAAGAGGCAAAAATTGTCAGCATTTTTAAAAACTCATTTTGCTATAAGCAGTGTAAAAATTATATAAAGCAAGACTCATTAAAGTTTATTATTACTATTGGGTGGAATATTGTTTGAGTATAGGATATTCACAGTTTCCAAAGGTTGATCTACAGATCGTCTGCTAATTATAAACTGAAAATGGCATATTTTTCATGAGGAAATTTAATGGTCACCATCTTAATCAAGCAATCAAACTTCTTCATCAGGAAATGGACAATTAGACTTTTTTTTTTCTTTCTGATGTGATATAAGAATTAGGGTACAATTTCAGTTATGTAGTATTAACAGATTTTTATTCTGAATCTAATAATGAGACAATCAGGTAAATTGAAATTGTAGGATATTGTTTGCAACAGTAGTTTGGATTTTTCAAAATATCACTTTCATGTAGGATAGCTCCTCCCATAAATATACACACAAACTCCAAATCAAAAAGGTAATAAGTGAACTATTCAAGGAGAGAAAAGGAATCTAACCAATGCAATGTATAATACTTGATTTCCCTGTAATTATAATATACAGCTGTTAGCTGGAGATTTCCTTCCTGGCTGTCTGAGAATCTCCCTGACCCCCACCCCCATTCTTTTGTTCTCTCTTCTGAGGTTCCATTATGAGATTCTATTCTGTCCGTCTGGAGGACTGTCCTATTCTCTGAAATAGCTTTCATTTTCTTTTAATTCTGAACCCTACTTTTAGGAAATAAAGGCCTAATTATAAATGTTTTCCAACTGTTTTTAAAAGAACACCCCCCCCCCCATCATATGTTCTCTTTGATGCTGGAGAGATTTCTGATTTACACTATCAAATTAGGAATAGGACATTTTCCAAGAAATACTTCACTTTTTACCTTTTTCCCCATTTTTCATCTCCATCAGTCATTATATTCTACGAAATCTTAATTCAAGAAACTGAAGGTGAAGAACCACATAAAATTCTTTATTTTATGACTATTGCATCACTGAGGTATCATTTGCCAGCTTTAAGTTACCAAGTTGTTACACCGAGTATAGGGGCAGATTTTGCTTGAAGGGGGAGGTTATGTAATGTATTGTGTCTTATATGGGTCAATGTGGTGCTATCAGTTGTTCAAAAGAAAAAAAAAGTTCCTTTAGACCTGTAATCCATAACAAAATGGGAAAGTGCCTAAACTCCCAGAATCTTCCTTCATTTCCTTATCGTCCGTATCCACACTATCAGCAAGTCAAGCTGACTCTATCTCTAAAACAAACTGCAAGCCTTTGTTTCTTCCAGCCACGTCCAGAGCACAGTTGGCTCGCCCTTAGAACATTGCAGAAGCTTCTTAATCAGTCTCCCTGTGCCCACCTTTGTCCTCAGTTCATCCCTTGCGGAACAGCCAAAGTGATCTTCACAAACCCAACATTAGGTTGCTGCCCTCTCCTGTATTGTAGCCTTTCCAACTCGTTCTTTCTGTCACGAATGTTCTTCTCTCACTGGTTTTCAGAGGGCAGGCTCCAGCTCAGTCAAGTCTCAGTTTCAGTATGCTTTCTTGGAGAAGGCTTCAAGGAAAAGGAACCCTGATCACCCCCAGTCATATCCTTCTGTTGTCTTTATTGTACTCCCCGCCCCCTTATGTGTTGTGTGTATATTCATATTTATGCATGAGTATGCATATTTAGGTGCCTGTGTACTTACACATCATTGTCCACTAGATGGTAAGTGCCATGAGAGCAGAGAACTTTCTGAATTGTTTACCTTTGTGTCCCCAGGAGCCAGATTGGTGCTTGGCACATAGTGTTTACTGAGTGTATATTTTTGAGTTGATGAATGGGAATTTGGTAGAGAGTTAGAAAGAAAGAGGATTGCTGCTTTCTGGTGGAAAGTAAGACCTGTTGATTGCTGGGGGGACAGGAGACCAGACCTGCCCTTGAAGTTTGAGGACAGAAAGGGAGCAATAGTGCTTTGGTAACCTGAGTTTCTGTACTTCCTTAAATATTTAATTTTTTTCCTCATGTAGTATTTAGTAGGTTTCTTTTTGGAAACATTAGGTGGGAGGGAAATAAAGAATGGAGACTCGCTGCATGTTGGAGTTGAGAGTGTTTGCAGGAGCGTCACTGGGTGGTGAGGTCAGGTAGTGGGAGTAGGCATCTGGGGAGAGGCGAAGAAACCTGTGGAAGAACTTGCCAACAGCACCAGGACCTGTGGTATCTTTTTTTTTTTTTTTAAGCAATCTTTTCATACCAAGAGTTCTTCTCCTTTTAAAAACCTTAGAGAAATTTGTTTTGTTCTAAGGGAGGTTGTTCTGCTTCAAATCTATGGCAACCAAATAATATTAAAGAACTCCATCATAGTACTCAGAAGTGAGTACTCCAATGGATAATAAATTGGGGTAGAACATTAGTGGAAATTTTGGGTCTAGACCAGGTAAAGTGAGGGAGTGGTGACAGCCATCTACTTGACTAGTTTGGATTTTTTAGGAATTTTTACTTTTGGTTGAATCTTTTTACCTTTTCTTCCAGTTCCTGGTCCCCCATGACTTACCCCATTTAGAGTTTCAGAGACACAATAAGAAAGTAGGGATGAGGGACTGGGCTCTTTGATATTATTTAACATCATCTGTGTGGAATATTGTTTCCCCTCCTCTTGAAATGGCTAGGTCTAGTTTCTGCATGGCATGGTGACAACATAAAAATATGTTCTGTCTGAAATTTAATGATTATTTGGCATAGGAAGTGGAGTATAAAACCTTAGTTTTATATTATTTCCAATTATAGTTCAGAAATTAGATTGAGTTGGTGACTGTAATGTCACCACTAGCTTATGCCAGTTTCTTTTTCCCTCCCAATTGTGTTATATTTGACTTGTTAGTTTCATCAGAGAATCTTGTCTTCCTGGGTTATATGTATTGACAGGTCTCATGCTACATTGCCTCCTTTTGGGGGGACCATATGTAATTGCCTTATTATGTATTACCTTGTTGCCTAACAATGACTCATCTTTTCTGAGCATATAATAATTTCTTGTTGACAAGTTACTTTTTCTGTTTTGTTTCCCCATCTAGTTCCTTCTGACCAAGGACACTTTCCCAGTCTTATTTTGAACTAGGGTCCATAGTAAATAAGATGAGATTAATACTGAAATCAGAATAACTGCACATTTCCTAATCCTCAGAGGGAACTGAAAACAGAGATACGGGATATAGATAGCTTACCTCTTGTGGTTTCCTGTTTCCTGTTTGTATGGATAAATAGTTTTGGATGGTGAAGTGGTAACATGTTTTTTGGGGTATGGATCCATTTGTTTAAATTAAAAAAAATTTTTTTTAATCTTTATTTTTGAGAGAGAGGGAGGGAGGGAGGGACAGAGAGAGAGGGAGACACAGAATCTGAATCAGGCTCCAGGCTCTGAGCTATCAGTGCAGAGCCTGACACGGGGCTCAAACTCACAAACTGCGAGATCATGACCTGAGGTAAAGTCCCTTAACTGACAGAGCCACCCAGGCACCCCACCATTTGTTTAAATTTTTGATTTAAATTTTATTTAAATTTTAATGATTTCTTAAGCATGCCAATTTCTAATTTTTAGGTATTATTTCTTCACTACTCTAAAACAGGCTGATTCCTCATGAATGACTTCAATCTGATTCCTTTATGGGACATTCCTGTGAGGCCACAGCATGGAAAGAGACGAATACTCCTTTTTTTTTTCACTCTTGTGCAGGGTCTGTGGCATGCAAAAACATAAACCTAATTTATGTTTTGGTTCTCTTTTTCTTCTGCCATCCTGCGGATACTCTACAGCTGGATTATTTTAGTCATTCCTTAAGCCAATCCCATGCTTCCCTGCCTGTTTTGTTCCTGCTATTCCTGCCTAAAGTGTTCAAATCCTGCTCATCCTTCACAGCCTCACGTAAATATTTGGTCCTTGCTGTAAGATGATTTCCTTAATCGCTTTCGTCTTACCTTGTTGTACTTTTCTCTTCTGAATTCCCAGTGACAGAGTTATTTGGGTACTTTCCCTCTCTCTTCCTAGATTCTGACACTCCAGTGTAAAAACAGTATTGTTAATCTTTTTTCTCACTGCGCTTAGCATTGCTTTTAAAATACTGTCCCACATAAATATAACCAACATGAGAATTTTAAAAATTGAATTAATTATGAAACACATAGAAAGCAAGTGCCATTTTAACTAAGTTGAAGTTAAGAGCTATGTTTTGTGGCTTAGGGGCTAAAGGTCTATGACATTTGGCCCTTTCTTCCTTTTCCTCTAAGATCCTATAGGTAGAGTGTAGTGCTGTTAGAGCATCACAGGCCAGGAAGAGTCTTCCTGGTGCTCACTGTTTTCTTCAGAAAAGATCATAAACAAGTGGTCTCAGACATAAGTGTATCCACCTTGTTTTCAGGAAACCTCTAAGCAAGGAGACTTTTATAACTTTTCTTGGTAACTCAAGCTGTCACAAACCTTAGAATAATCTAAAATACTAAAACAACAATCTTATGTCATTTTCTCTTATCAAACTTTAGCTGGAGATGTCATTTGTTTGGGTCTTACTTTGTGTTTTCATCACACTTGCTAGCATATGCATTCCTTGTTGAATCAGTGGGATAGTGCAGTAGCCTCTCCATTGATAACAGCGAGTCCTGGACCTTCTGCCTCCACCCATGATAGAATAATGTGACTTGATTTCTCCCCAAATCATTGTGTCAGTTTTTGCTGATAAAAGCTGCAGGGGTTCCCTGTGAATTTTCAGATGAAAATACCTCAAATACATGTAAATCATTACTTTTGAAAAAGGGAGTTTAATTTGTGATGCATGCAAACAGTACTTTGGAGGAATTGTGTGTGTGTGTGTGTGTGTGTGTGTGTGTGTAAATGTCATAAAAGTTGCTTCTTGTATCTTTGGTTAGTTAATATTATATGTGCTTCTATTTTTGGAATCCTCTGTCAAATAACTTATTTATGTTTTCTTAGCTTTTTATTTCATTACTGGTAAAAATGTTATATTTATTGATACAAATAGTCTTTTTCTTTCGAAATGATCACCTCTCATTTTTAAAATATATATGAGATCATTACACTGGTGTTATTTTCCTGACTCTAAAGAAAGGAACTTTTAAATAAATTAGTTATTGTCTTCTGTGTTATTGAACATGTGGTCAGTTGTCATGTTCATGCATCCAGATGATCAAAGTCTGAACTTCTGTTTAATTCTTCCCTGCTGTTAGGCTACCCTGTCATGATCAAGGCCTCAGCAGGTGGTGGTGGGAAAGGCATGCGAATCGCCTGGGATGATGAAGAGACCAGGTGAGGTGCTGTCCAAAATCTACTTTTGATGAAAATTGCAGTTACTGGAGTTTTATTAAACTGACAAGTAAACAGATACCAAAAGTGTAATGGAATAATTACAATAACCAGATAATTTTTACTCTTTTAGATGGGAAAAAATGGAGATTATGCAGAAAACTTTCTTGTTTATATGTTGATGATGATTGTTCTGTTAGAGAAAGGTTCTTACTTTTTTATGCATTAACAAAGGAGGATTGTCTTTTTGTTTTTATATTATATTTTAAAAATTATAGTCATGATTCTGTTTTTTAGGCAAAAGCTACTAACATTTGATGTATATTCTGAGTGTGGTCAGAAGATTTGAAGCAAATATATTTAAAGGCAGTTATGATTTCATTCGTGCATTAGTCAGTGTGTACTTTCTATAGCTTGTCTATAAAAATGGTGAACTACTTCAATAATTCTATGCTGTGGAATATATTTCTTCTGAATTTGAAACTACTAAATGTCCTTTATATACAGTGCACTCTGTTGTAAATGTAGACCAGTTTCTTATTAGTAGTTTCAGAAATCAAAAGTAACTTTTAAAACCAAATTTTAAAAATCCAATGCATTGATGACATCATGGTGATTAAAAAATAACTTTTTGGGAAAACTGCATAGTACAAACAGGTTTTAGGCGCTTCTATGTAGGTTTGTGTTTTTATGGATTTTCGGATATGGCAGAAGAGATTTATGTCATTTTTTTTTGGAGGGTTGGAGGGGATAAACAATGACTTAATTATTGTCTTATGTTGCTTTTTGGTGCCCTTTTTCTACCCAGAAGTAATGTGGTCTTCCAGGTCGTTCTGCTTTCTTCAGTTCCTTTGCTTTTCCTTTCCTCCCCACTCCCCCATATCTCTCAAAAACAGAAGTCTGGAGCAGTCGTCGTGAAAGTTGTTCACTACAAACCTGATTCAGAAATTAGGTTCTAAAGTGTACAAGCAAGGTAAAAATTTCCTCAAGGCAATATATTATTACCCTTTAAAATCTTTTGGGAAAACACCAGGTTGCAGACTTGCACAGATGATTTTACCTCTAAAGGAAAATTATCTCAGGACACCATTGTTTCTTTGGTTGAGCATCAGAGAAAGTAATTAGTTGTGTTGTGGCGTTATAAGAGATAACATATACTGCTCTTTAAACCCCAGTCTTGGGGCGCCTGGGTGGCAGTTGGTTAAGCATCTGACTTTGGCTCAGATCATGATCTCGAGATTTATGGGTTCAGGCCCCGTGTCGGGCTCTGTGCTGACAGCTCAGAGCCTGACTGTAAGAATAAACTCATTGCATGGAGTGACAATATTGGTTGAGGATCTGTGTGATAGGCACTGTTTTAGTAGTGTTCCAGGAATACAGACAAAATAATCCTTTCCTCTATGCAGTTTATATACTAGATCTGGAGTTCTTAACCTTTGAGTTCCCAGCCCCAGGAAATTGAGGAGAGGTTTATGCATCTGAATGAGGGAAAAAAAGGACCTATTTCTTCACTAGCTTCTAGTTGGGATTTAGTGTTTCCTCCAATATAGGCAACAGACTTACAATAGTGGTAATATCTATGAAACTTTGTACCACTTTGGAAGTCACATGTTATCACATTACAGTTGTTGAAGATATCTCTGAGTAACAGTGATTATTATTAGATTTGTTGTTGGAGCTTATTATTATAAAGAACCCCATACATTGTATCCCAAATTTGTTCTTAAAAATATTTTGATGCCTGTAGTTCAATATAATTTGTTTCGTGTGCAGTCCTGTGCATTTTCTTTCTTGCACTTTTGGCCTTGTTTTCACAAGAAGTTCATGTGTTGCATGATTATGCAAAAGAGGTATATAGCATAAATCCAGACAGTAGGAGACACCACTGTGGCCATCTTTGGAAAAGACAATCTGCTGCAGCCTCTTGGTAGGAAAGAATGATGTAATAAAGATATAAAACACAACGGTTCTGTAAGAGATGTGTATTTTATAAACTAACTTTTTTCTCACTGTTTTGCCCTCTTGTATGGCACTTACATAGCAATTTCACTGAAAGCTTTAGCACTTACTTTTCATTATTCTTCTTGGGATCTCAGATTGCTTATCCATCATTTCTCCAGGGCTTACTGTTAGTAACATATTCTTTTATGGTGAAGATAACTCTTAAATTTCTAGGTATTGAGATTTGCTGTGCTATTAACCAATGGATTTTAATTTAGCATTCAGTATTTTCAGAAATCACTGTATCTATTCATATATTGGGCATCTTTTTGGGTAATAATTTAACCCATTAAATGGCACATTGGTTCAAAATATGTTGATAAAATTTATAAAAATATGTGCACCCATACTTTTCTATCTAAAATACTGCTCTCACTTTGATAAATCGTATCTGAAACTTTGTTGAGATTAATAAAAGTATGACACTATTTGGTTTGATAATACATGCTCTTTATTTTAAAAAGTTCCTCTGTATCCCCTGTTACTTTGGAAGAATCTGAACTACAGAAAAATTGAGAGAACAGTCCAGAAAATATCCATGGGGTTTTCTTCTATAGTCACCAGTTGTTAATAGGCCACACTGCATCTACTCCTTGCCTTCTCCCTTCTTAAGGCAGAAATATTTTTTGCATACGCGATAAAAATTTTAGCCTTCTTTGGAAGGAAAATCTGATAGCCATTAATTGCTTTATTATTTTATCCAGAGGAGTGTCTTCCTCTTGTAACATCTTTCCTTCGTGGTTTTAGGGAAGTAGCATTTATGGCTTGTCTTAGAATCTTGGAACATCTGAAAGATTAAAAAAAATAGTGTTGTTATTGTATATTAAATTGGGAGAATCATGAAGGCTGTTGAAAGTAGACTCAGATATTTTCATAATAACCTCTGGCTTTCTTTTCCCTATCCACGTTTCAATGAAATACGGCATGACTGGAAAATTGATCATGTCTGCATTGTGGAATACCCCTGCTAGATTTCGAGGACTGTGAGGGCAGTTTCTGCTTTATTTTTGTATTCCTGTCACCTAAATATGCACCAGGCACATGGTTTCATGATTAGTAAAAATGTATTGAGTGAATGTGTAACTTAGGTATAACAAATGATGTTTTTAATGCAGTTTCCATGAGTTCCAAAATATCCCCGTGATGCTTTCAAATGTGACAATTTATTTGGGTGATTTTGATTTTCACCTTTAGTATTCTTGGTTTAAATGCAAGATGTAAGCTCTGAGTCGTTACAGCAAAGACAAACTGTAAAGTGCCTTGTTTTTCTTTCTGAATCCTCATGTCCCATCTAATAAAAAGTTGGTCATATGGTATTGAAAACAATAATTCATTGTGCTTTAGTTTCTTTGAGCTTTGCAGTCTCCTGAGATCTAAAAACTCCATTCCCCTAAATCAAAGAAGTAATAGAGGACTAAGAAAACCTGATACCTTTTCCCTCAGAACTCTGAGAAATAGGAATTGTTGCAATATGTTTTGAATTTATCTTCTAGTCATTGTTTACTTTCAATGTTGTATTTTTTTAAGCACAAAAACAAAAGTGGTATTTATTTCTAATATTGCCAGATGGAGTGTTTGCAAATTAAAAGATTGGAATAATTTTAATACTGTATTTAAGTACAGATACTTAATTTGAAGATTAATAAACTATTAATAATGTATAAAAAGAATTAAACTTTATATTCTGAATATATCAGTGAATGGAAAATAATATACTCATTTAGTTTTAGGTAAGCAAGTGTGAGTTTTTAATAGACCGAATGAGCCCAAGTGTATGAATTTAGTGAGCATATTTTAATTCTAATGATTTAAATGATTACAGCTTGGGAATAAAACATGTAAAGCGATAATCCTATCCATACTTTGTATTTTCAAAAATTGTACTTTCCTAAGTATTAATTTTGAACAAGTCCAGAAATGACTAAGCTGTCATGACCTGTATGGGTGTGTAGAGGGCAATTATATTTAAATAAAGGTGTGCATTTAAACTATCGTGAAATGTTCTTGAGGATCCTCCTGTTCTGTGTTCATTTTCACAGAGTATTTTGCTGTAGTTTTGCCCCAGTTGTGCCGTTGGTCAGTTTGACCCTTTGCATTTTTGTGTGTATATTCTGACTCTTGAATCAAATGGACATGCATTTTTGTATTTTTTAATAATAGAATTAAGGTACATTGGGTTGAGGAAATGGAATTTTATGTGATTTGTGTGGTTTATTAAAAATACCTGATTTTTCACAGTGAACTAGGTATTGGTATTCCTATGTCATTATAAAATCTAGGATCAGGGAAATTAAATCACTGACCGCACGTCACAGAGCTGGTGAGTGTAAGACTTGCAGCTCACCGCAAGTCAATTTAGATACTTGTGCATTAAGTGAATTTTTCTTTGCTTTGTTCATAAGTAAGCCACGATAAATATTTAATTGCTTTGTTTTCTTTTAGATTGAGGGCTGTGTTTGTTTTGTTAGTTTGACTGTTCTTCCTTTTTAAAAATTTTTTCCAGGGATGGTTTTCGATTTTCATCTCAAGAAGCTGCTTCTAGTTTTGGTGATGATAGACTACTAATAGAAAAATTTATTGATAACCCTCGTCATATAGAAATCCAGGTTGGTACATTTTAAAATGTTTTCTAATTATTATGACTTCAAAATAACATCATTTATTCCTATTGGAAACACATCCTTTCTTCCATTTAGAATGATTGTGAATCGTTCTGGTATGTTTCCATAACTTCAAAATAGAGAATGTACATAAATTGATCACTTCCCTTTGGAATTGGGTATACTTTTTGTCAGAGTGCCAGAATGTTGGTCAACAGAGGGAATGATATAAAAATCCCATAGGAACAAGCAGTCCCAAGATGGACCAGGCTGAATACATTGTGCCCAGAGGCTCATTAGCCCTCTTCTGAGACTGGCCATTTCAGAGCTGGTTTTGTTTTGTTTTGTTTTGTTTTTTAAGTGCTTCATCTGGATTCCTATTATTTCAGTTCACCAAATGTCTGCGTGGCTGGCCCACTGAGGCAGGCATTCTTCTAGGAGCTGGTGGTAGAGAGATGAGTAAATGATTTCTTCTACTCAGGTTAAGATTTTAATCCAACTGCTAAAGTGGTTGTGGGGAGTATGGATTTCAGCAGGACAAACTGGGTTTTCTGAAACGGCACACAGAGGATGATAATGTGTCCTGAATTGTCATTTTTGTCAGAATTGTCTTCATTCTATTTTACACATTAGGGCTATGAATTGAATTAAAATTGATAAAACATAAATATCAAATTTGAAATCATACTGAAATTTAGGTTATTATTTTCCTCATTTCAGTGTGAATAGAGAACCAGAAAACTAATAGGTTATTTGCTGCCCTTGCCCCTTCTGATGGGGCATAGTAAAAGTCCTAGATTTTGTCATTGTGGTTTTGTTAAGTTTAATTTCCGTTTTACATAGATATTATTTATGAGTAGAAAATCTTCATCTAGATCCTCAAATTTTCCAGAATGGGAAAAATGTGCAAACATACATAATCAGTTAGTAGTTAAACAATTTTTTTTTAATGTTTATTTTTGAGAGAGAGAGAGAGGGACAGAGCATGGACAGGGGAGGGGCAGAGAGAGAGGAAGACACAGAATCTGAAGCAGGCTCCAGGCCCTGAGCTGTTGGCACAGAGCTCAATGCTGGGCTTGAACCCACGACCCACGAGATCATGACCTGAGCCAAAGTCGGACGCTTAACTGACTGAGCCACCCATGCACCCCATCAGTTAGTTTTAAAACGTCGAATATAGTGTATTTATTTCTGAAGTTAGCAGGATTTTTTGTTGTTGGTTTTTTGTTTTTAGATATTATAAATTGAGATAACATAGCTCTTCAGTAAAGTCCACAAATCTTGTGTACGCTTCAATAAAATTCTTGTGCACACATGGAAACCTGTATAGCAACCATCCAGATAGATAGAGAGATGGATGGATGGATGGATGGATAGATAGATAGATAGATAGATAGATAGATAGATAGATATAAGATGTATAGCACATTTCTGTGACATTAGAAGATTTCTTCATACCACTTCCCAGCCAATCCCTGCATTTCACTACCAAAGTGCCTGCTGTTCTGACCTCTAACACCACAGATTATTTTTGTCCTTAAACTTCATATAAATGAAATTATACAATATATATTTGGTTATACGTACTTGGCTTCTTTCACACAATATCATATCTTTGAGATTCTTCCATGAGGCTGTATGTTATTTATTCATTCTAAGAAATTGTTCTGCAGGGGCACCTGAGTGGCCCAGTTGGCCAAGCGTCTGACTCTTGATTTCGGTTCAGGTCATGATCCCAGGGTCGTGGGATCAAGCCCTGCATCAGGCTCCATGCTGAGTGTGGAGCTTAAGATTCTCTCTCTGCCCCTCTCTCTCACTTGTACTCTCTCTCTTTCTAAAATAAAAAATAAATAAATCAGAATAAAAAAAATTGCTCTGTGATATTTCATTGTTTGAATAACCTGTAATTTATCCATTTTCTTGTTGGTGGGTCTTCTAGTTGTTGTCAGCTTTTTAATGCTGAATAAATTGCTATGTCTTTTCATGGACATATATATTCTTTCAGATATACTGAGGAGAAATATTACTGGATTACATGGTAATGTTATGTTTAGTTCTGGTAAATACTGTAGTTGTCATATATTTGTATATATTTTTTTATTTTTATACAAGTTTTTTTTAAGTGAGAGAGAGAGAGTCAGACACAACAAGTGGGGCAGGGGCAGAGAGAGGAGGACAGAGGATCTGAAGTGGGCTCTGCGCTGACAGCAGCAAGTCTGACTTGGGGCGTGAACTTATGAACCATGAAGTCATAACCCGAGCCGAAGTTAGACGCTCAACTGACTGAGTCTTCCAGGCGCCCCATATATATTTTTAATAAGCTTCACTCCCAGTGGGGGGTTGGAACTCACAACCCTTACATCAAGAGTTGCGTGCTTCACCAGTTGAGTCAGCCAGGTGCCCCTGTCCTTTATATATTTTGGATATTAACCCCTTATTAGATATATCATTTGCAAATATTTTCTCCCATCAGTAGGTTGTCTTTTTGTCTTGTTGATGGTTTCCTTTGCTGTGTGAAAGCTTTTTATTTTGTGGTAGCCCCAATAGTTTATTTTTCCTTTTGTTTCCCTTGCCTTAGAGAACATATCTAGAAAAATGTTGCTGTGGCCGATGTCAGAGAAATTACTAGAATTTTTATGGTTTCATGTCTCACATTTCGGTCTTTAATTCATTTGGAGTTTATTTTTGTGTATGGTGTTAAAAAGTGGTCCATTTGCAGGGAGCCTGGGTGGCTCAGTTTTCACCTCAGGTCATGATCTCATGATTTGTGAGATTGAGCCCCACATCAGGCTCTGTGCTTACGGTGTGGAGCCTGCTTGGGATTCTCTCGCTGCCCCTCCCTAGCTCACATGCCCTTGCTCTCTCTCACTCTCTCTCAAAATAAACTTAAAAAAAAAAAGTGATCTAGTTTCATTCTTTTACATATAGCTGTCCAGTTTTCACAACACCATTAACTGAAGACACTGTCTTTTCCCCATCATACATTCTTGCCTCCTTTGTCATAGATTAACTGACATAAAATCATGGGTTTTATTTCTGGGCACTCTGGTCAGTTCTGTTGATCTATGTGTTTGTTTTTGTGCCGGTACCACACTATTTTGATTACTGTTTGTAGTATATCTTGAAATCTGGGATGGTGATACCTTTAAGCTTTGTTGTTCTTAAAATTGCTTTGACTACAAATTTTAGGATTATTTGCTTTTAGTCTGTGAAGAATGTTGTTGGTATTTTGGTAGGGATTACATTAAATTTGTAGATGGCTTTGGGTACTATGGATATCTTAACAATATTCTTCCAGTCCATGAGCATGGAATAGCTTCACATTTGTTTGCGACATCTTCAGTTTCTTTCATCAGCATTTCATAGTTTCCAGAGTAAAGATCTTTCATCTTCTTGGTTATTTTATTCCTAAGTATTGTATTCTTTTTAGTGCAATTATAAATGGAATTGTTTTCTTAATTTCTCTTTCTGCTACTTCATTATTATCATATGGAAATGTGGCTGATTTCTCTATATTGATTTTGTATCCTGCACCTTTACTGAATACATTTATTACTCCTAGTAGTGTTTTTGGTGGAGTCTTTAGAGTTTTCTATGTATAGTATCATGTGTCTGCAAATAGTGACATTTTAACTTCTTCCTTACCAGTTTGGATGCCTTTCATTGCCTGACTGCTGTGGCTAGGACTTACAGTATTTTGTTGACTAAACGAGGCAAGAATGGGCATCCTTGTCTTGTTTTTGATTTTTAGAAAAGTTCTTAATTTTTCACCATTGAGTATGGTGTTAGCTGTGGATTTTTTGCATCTGGCCTTTATTATGCTGATGTACGTTCCCTCTAAACCCACCTGAAGAGTTTTTATCATGAATGGATGTTGAATTTTGTCATGCTTTTTCTGTATCTGCTGAGATGATCATATGATTTTTTTTCATTTTGTTAATGTGGTTATCACATTGATTAATTTGTGAATATTGAACCATCCTTGCATCCCTGGAATAAATTCCACTTGCTCATGGTGAATGGTTCTTTTAATATATTGTTGAATGTGAAGGCCATCTTTGGATATGAGCTACCACAACCCATTCTTCAGGCCCTAATGATCATGTCCTTCCATAAGTAGAATATAAACATCTTCCTTTCAAGACCAGAATCTCTTTTTCAAACTTGGCCCTGCTATGGATGAGACTTCTTGTGTACAGTTCATTAAAAGCAGTTCTCCTGATGCAGAGACCTCTGTATTTAAAGACAGTTTGATGCCTCCTTGTCAAGCTTGCAATGGTGGGAGGAAAGGCTATGACACTGCAATAAGTAGCCCCATTCAACAAGGTTAAAAAAAAAAAAAGCTAGGCACACAGTATTTATTGGCTGTTACTTTTTTTTTTTTTTTTTTTTTTTTGAGAAAGATACAGAGAGAGACCAAGTGGGGGAGGGGTAGAGCGAGAAGGAGACAGAATCTCAAGCAGGCTCCATGCTGTCAGCACAGAACCCCATGCTGGACTCAAACTTACTAACCATGAGATCATGACCTGAGCTGAAACCGAGTCTGATTCTTAACTAATTGAGCCACTCAGGTGCCCCAGCTCTTATTTAGTATTTGAAAACCAGCAGTTGAAGTAGAGAGCTCTCATAGGAGATTTTTTGTTGTTGTAATTCTTAGTGAGAGATGATGGCAACTTGGGCCAGGGTGTTGGTATTGGAGGTGAGGAAATGTGATTGAATTCTGGATACTCTGTGAAGGTAGACTAGATTTTCTAAAAGATCAGATGTGATGTATAAGAAAAAGTGTAAGACATCAAAGATGGCTTTCGGGTTTGGGCCTGAGGAATTAGAAGACTGGGACTATCTTTTACTGAGGAAGGAAAAACTATGAGAGATGCATGTTTTGGGGAGGAAATCAGGGTGTGATGTTGGATAAATCACAGTTGAGATATCAAAGTGTAGGTACTAAGTAGACTGTTGGATATTTAAGTCTGTAATTTAGGGGAGATACTTAGGCTGTCCTTCCTGTAAGATCTTACAGGCAAAATTAATTCCCCCTTCTTTGTATTCCCCATCTGTCACTTATTTGTGCTATTAGAATACCATTTATTTTATCTTTGTCTGACTTTTCCAATAGACCAAGAAGTCCTTGAAGGCAGTTAGTAGGTCTTATTCACGTTTGGTTCCAACAACCAGGCCGATGTCTTTCACATTACCAATACTCTATAAAGCTTTGTCAAGTTGTGTTAAGTAATTATATATCTACATCAGCCTTTATTTTCATTAGCCATGGCATATAATCTAGGTGATAATTTTAAACACAGGTGAAAGTGTTTTAAATAGGTAACAGTAATTACTTAAATAGGTAACAGAGATGTTGCTCTATCTGATCTGTGCTTGGAAGTTTTTTATTTTCCTCAATTTGCATTTATATGAGGTGATTTGTGCACGCTATAAGGGACATTCAGTGAAAAGTGAGCATTCCTTTCACCCTTGTCTCCAAGTCCCCTGGTTTCTGTCCCTAGAAGCAGGCACTGTTACTGTTTTTTGAATATCCTGCCATGGACTGTGAAGTATAGATATGTATGTCGCTTACATGCATATAGATATGTATGAAGCACTTTTCAGTAGGCAGTATTTCTGGGAGATTTTTCCACATTGAGTACCTGCGCATTGGTAAAGGGCTATATTAAAAGTTTTTTGTTTTTTTTTTTAAATCATGATGGGGGGCAACTGGCTGGCTCAGTCAGTGGAGCATGCAACTCTTGATCTCAGGGCCCTGAGTTCGAGCCCCACATTAGGTGTAGAGATTACATTTAAAAAAAAAATTCATGATGGATTTAAGGATTAACTTCCCTCACAAGCACTTTTTATTTAGATTGTCGGGTCACTTAGTTTCTTCATTTATTTAGTGGAATAAATCCTTGTCAAATTATTTTTGTTGAATGCTTAGGAAATGGCAAGACTTTATAAAAAGAACCAGGAGACTACACAGACTTCAGGGAAAAATAGATGTGATCCTATATATGAATCTAATCTGTTATAGTTAGAAATATTTCTGAGAATTCTTGGTTATGGCTTAATTTCTTGGACGCAAGGTCTGCTTTCACTCCCTTGTCAACTAGAATGAAAAGAAGTAGAATAAATTTAGTGTTAAACTATTTTTCAGGTATGCTTCATGCAGCCACCTTTGAGTCTTAAAAATCAAATTCCAAATTTTTTGACATTTAATTACTGCAGTGTTTTCCTTTGCTTGGATCATTCTTAAGATTTAGATAGGTTTTATTCCTAAAAATTAAGTTTGCATTCATATGTTAACTACTCATTTCATAGTTTGTTATACTTGCTGTAACCATGATCTTTTTTGATTTTATATTTTCAGCAGTCATATAAAATATTAAGATGATGTTATCTGCTATTTATAATGCGTAAGGAAACAGAGTGACTTGCCCAGAGAAGTGAGTTAAAATTGTTGCCTAGCCTAAGCCTTCTAGAGTAGCTTTTACTTCTGTGACCTTAACATATGCATTCAATAATAGTTATCTACTTCTTAATCATGAAAATATATTAATCTGTTCCTAAAAGCAAGCATTCTGTCCAAAAATACTAACCAAGAGCATGTTTTAGGGTTACCAGATTTAGCTGATAAGATACATATTAAATTTGAATTTCAGATAAACTGGTTTTTGTTTTGAAGTGAAGGTACGTCCTAGTAAGTATTTGGGACCTATTTTCTTTAAGATTTTTGGTTGTTTATTTAAAATTCAAATTCAACTGGGTATCCTGTTATTTTATCTGGCAGTTCCAGCTCATTTTTCAGTATTACAAATGGGAAAAATCATAATGTGTTACATGGTAACCCCAGACTTTTTATCACTTTCTATAACAAAAAAAAGCACATAAAAACATCCGTATATAAATAACAGACTACATATTGGATGTAAATAAGATAGCATTTCTTGACCAACAGGTATTTAATGATGTTAAAAACAAACCGATGTTTGTGATAACAGTCATGGTTTTCCTAAAGCATCACTGATACCTGGAACATATATTCCCCTTTGTTGACACTCAGTTTCCTTCACAAAATTTGTACAATTGATGTGGTATTTCCCCTAGTACATTGGAAATGTAACATGAGAATTTTTTCCTCAAGTCTTTTAAAACATTTTAGTGAGTTTTGGGGGTTGTAAATAGTTTTCCTCTATTAACATCAACCAAAAGAGAAACATATTTGAGAGGCACATGTGTTCTGTGAGGTGTGCTTGGTAAAAACCAATGGTTGTTGCATGGTGAAAACATTAATTGGGCACATACTCTGTAGGTTTGGCAGTATAATTTTTCAAGCAGTGTACTCTGTCAGGTTTTAGGTGATAAACATGGGAATGCTTTGTGGCTCAATGAAAGAGAATGCTCAATTCAGCGAAGAAATCAGAAAGTGGTGGAGGAAGCACCCAGGTAAGAGTTTCTCTCAGTGAGCATTTATAACAGACTGATTTTGTTTCTTACATTCCTTTCCCATTTTACTGGCTAAAATTGCTTTAATTGCAGTTTGGTAGACATGGTATGATTCTATTGATGTGTATTTTTATAATTAAGAATTTGCCACTTCATCTTCCTCAGTACTTAGTGCATGACACGTGAGAGAGTTCTTGGGAAACAAGGTGGGGTTTTGTTAGAGGAGAGAGTTGGGTGGATAGCCAGCTATGACTTCCACAGGCTTCTAGGGAATAGACCCTGCTAGTGTTTCCAGTCATGTGGAATGTCCAGGATCTTCTGTTGGTGAAAGTTTCATAAAGGTGATCCTGAAGTTTTTAAATTTATCTTACCATGAAGAGGCTTCTGGAGCATAATTTTTAGAGATTTCTTGATTTATCAGCACTCTTTCAGGCACTTCTCCAAGCCACCTTTAGATGTGTTGAATATAGCAATTTCATGGAACTTCATGTCTAATTTGATGCTAGGTTGGTATTTGTATATATCCAAGTTGTCTCTTAGTCCTTAAAAATCCCACTTGAGTGTACATTGTTATTTTTAATAACCAGGCGATAAGGAGTATAGCCAATTATAACTTTGTCATAGCCAGTGTGCCTTGATATATGTGTATAGTTTCTGTAAAAAGTAGATGTGGCTATGAGCAGATTTTTAATCACAGGGTAATGGCAAAAAGCAAATCCTACTTCAATTATAATGGTTTTTATTTATTTACTTTTAACGTGTATTTATCTTTTAAGGAGAGAGACAGAGCATGAGAAGGGGAGGGGCAGAGAAAGGAGGAGACACAGAATCCGAAGCAGGCTCCAGGCTCTGAGCTGTCATCATAGAGCCCGTCACGGGGCTCAAATTCAAGAGCCATGAGCTAAAGTTGGGCGTTTAACTGACTGAGCCACCCAGGTGCCCCTGGTTTTTAAATATATGGTATAGTATAGTGGTTTTAAAACATGGTTCCCAAGTTTTTTGCCACTTCTCCTGTTGAGGAGTAGGGGTAGGGATCTGTGTACCTTCCCCCTGGTTTTGTGTTCTGTGACTGTTTGAGCAATAGACTGTGTAGAAGTGATGCTGCCTGAAGGGGCCTTAAGAAACTGCCAGCTTCCACTTCTGTTTTCTTGGGACGCTTAGCTTGAAGAACAGCCCACTGCAGCCTGCACATGGCCTACCCCTGTCTCATGGCCCAGGATCAGGATGTAAGAAGGAAGGAAGAAGAAAAGGCAAAAGCAATGTTTATCTGTATCTTTAGGAAGGATCCCTAAATTTACCCGTGCTAACTTGGTGGTGATCTGGAGTTAGGCACTTTGCTGGGAAGTTGGGAAAAGTCTTTTTTTTTAAATTTTTAATGTTTATTTTTGAGAGAGAGACACAGACAGAGAGAGAGCGCGCGTGCGCACATGTGCAGGGAAAGGGCAGAGAGAGAGAATCGGAAGCAGGTTCCAGGAGCCTGATGTAGGGCTCAAACCCACAAGCCGTGAGATCATGACCTGAGCCGAAGTCGGATGCTTAACCGACTGAGCCACCCAGGCACCCCGGGAAAAGTCTTTTTTAAATTAAGTAACTGTGTGTCCTGCTAAAATTCTTCTAGTTGTGTAGAAGGGGACAAGGATTCCTGGTAGAATAATAGTAGTCTCTGACACACTGCTTTTATAATTTGGTGCTATCTTCTTATTGCTTCTAATATAACTAATTTTTTATTTAAAATTCACTCAGGTTGAGTGGGGGAAAAAACCTTTCACAGACTAGGAAACTTGAATCATTATTTTTGTTGCATTTCTCTCTCTTTCTCTGGAAATGTAAGTTTTTGTTTGAACTCACCTATTCATTGAGAGAAAAAAGGAAAATTTAAAGCCATAGGAAGCAAAAAGAAAACAAAAACAAACAAAAAAAATGGGAACTGATCATTATACTTGATAGGTATTTGTGTATTATTATTTGTGAAAAAGTAAAGTAAGTGTAATATGTAGGTTTCAGTTTCTAGATTTTGACTTTACTGCTGTGTTTTGAGTGCAGTGATGAGGTTGCTTATCGCTCTGAGTATTTTTTACTTCTTTACGGTTTATTGAAGACATTTCAGGTTTATTTGCCTGCTGGAGGGTTATTTTGGTATTGTGAAACAAAAGTTTTGAGGATTTATTACATGTACAATGAGTTCTTGTTATATGTGGTAGTTATGTTTTATAGAGTCCCTGTGAACACTGAATTAGTGAATACTGAAGCATTGTTCCTAGGGAAGACCCAGAGTTACGTTCTGTGAGCCTCTAGTTGGGTCATTTTAATCCCTACATAACCTTGATGAAAATGTCCTGACATAACCTTGTTTTATGTGTGTTCCTGTTGAAAGACACCTTGCTAAATGCATGTTGTTGGTTCATTAATACTGATCTCATAGCCCCAGTCGGCAGTGCTGTAACACATGCTGGAAGGTAGTTCATCCACCACACGTGTTCTTCTGAAGGCACATCTCATGCTCTGGTTTCTCTTCAAATCGCATAAATCTTTCGCCTTTCACTGAAGGCACATCTCCCAATTTTAGCTTGCGTAGATTTGAATATATGTGTTTAAGTTTTACTAGTTGGAAACAACTACTTGTGCGAAAACTGATGGAAGTTGCAGCATAATGTGGAAAGTTCAAATATTAGTTTTATGAAAAATCTGAAGCTGACTTATTTAAACATGTTAGGCTTAATAACACAAAAAGCACATGTTATAAACACTTGTAAAGCATATAATATAAAATCTTAAATTGATAGAGATCATAACCTGAGTAAACTCTAAGAAAATTTTTATACGGTGCACACAAAAGATTACTTTTGTTCAAAATGTTGATTAATCTTTCTGTATTGGCAGCATTTTTCTGGATTCTGAGACTCGAAGAGCGATGGGAGAACAAGCCGTAGCTCTCGCCAAAGCAGTAAAATATTCCTCTGCTGGAACCGTAGAATTCCTTGTGGACTCAAAGAAGAATTTTTATTTTTTGGAAATGAATACGAGACTCCAGGTAACTGTTTTTCATTCCTCACCACGCCTCTATACTTGACCCTCTTCTCCCACCCATTTTTGTTTTCATGAAACTTACAAGTCAACTTCATAAAGTCCTAAAGATTTCATGTTTATGCTTGTGCTAAGACATGTGTTGGGAATGATAGATAAGTAACAGGGTAATTTAATGGTCAGTGTCTAGGCCTTCTGCTTTGTTACCGTTAATATGCCATATTGGGAATTTCACTTGGGTTTTTTCCCCTAACCTCTCTTGATGACCTGTATTAGTCAGGGTTCATGTCCTGTTGAGAGAACTGCTGTGGGTGTGATAAACAGAAAGGGATTAAGTGCTTACAAATCTTTGGAAGAGATGGAGGGAGGAAGGGTCCCTAGAGTAACTTTCAGGAATGGCTCTTAGAACTAGACCAACCAGCCTGGCTTCTAAAGGAACTGCCACCGTGATGAGGTTGAGAAGTCAGGCTGCCACCCTGGAACTCTTTTTTTTTCCTTTTCTTTTTTTTCTTTTAACTTGTTTTATTTTTTATTTTTTAAAATTTACATCCAAATTAGTTAGCATATAGTGCAACAATGGTTTCAGGAGGAGATTCCTTAGTGCCCCTTACCCATTTAGCCCAGCCCCCCTCCTACAACCCCTCCTGTAACCCTCAGTTTGTTCTCCATGAGTCTCTTCTGTTTTGTCCCCCTCCCTGTTTTTATATTATTTTTGTTTCCCTTCCCTATGTTCATCTGTTTTGTCTCTTAAAGTCCTCATATGAGTGAAGTCATATGATTTTTGTCTTTCTCTGATTGACTATTTTCACTTAGTATAATACCCTCCCAGTTCCATCCACATAGCTGCAAATGGCAAGATTTCATTCTTTTTGATTGCCGAGTAGTACTCCATTGTATATATATACCGCATCTTCTTTATCCATTCATCCATCGATGGACATTTGGGCTCTTTCCATACTTTGGCTGTTGTCGATAGTGCTGCTGTAAACATGGGGGTGCATATGTCCCTTCAAAATAGCACACCTGTATCCCTTAGATAAATGCCTAGTAGTGCAATTGCTGGGTCGTAGGGTAGTTCTATTTTTAGTTTTTTAAGGAACCTCCATACTGTTTTCTAGAGTGGCTGCACCAGCTTGCATTCCTGGTGGAATTCTTGACATTAGGGACATACTTCCTCTGTTCCAGTCAAGGTCTAGGAGGACTGGTGGCTTTTATTCCTTCTTCCCCTTTTTCTTTTATTTAAGCTGTAAACTAAAATACACATTCAGAAAAGTACATAAAACACAAATTTAAAGTTGAAAAATTACTATAGCAAAAACCCATGGAAGCATCAAATGGATCTTGAAGAACCAAAATGCCAGCTTCTTACACCCCCTGCCCAACTTCTTCCCCTTCTAAGGATCCCTTCTCCATCCTTCTAGAGCTATTTCCTATTCTGACTGAATCCCGACTGAATCAGCCGGGATCATGTGATACGTAACTTTTTATACCTTGCTTCTTTTTTCAACATGATAAGATTACACTGTGGGATTGGATTTCATTTATTATGGCAGAATTTATGGTATCTAGATGCGTTTCAGACCAATGTTGTAAATATTTGTTGAGTTTGTGTATGTATTTACCTTAGCAGTTGTTGCTAAAAACTTAAGATACTTGTGTTTGAAATCACTTTTTTAGCCTGTAGTTTATTGGTGTGAATACCTTTAAGAGTGACAGAATTTTGTGTTTTGGAGATTAATTTGATTTTGATTAAAAATAATGTCTTTGTAACGAAGTATGTCTAATTAGATAATTAGCTGGGAAATCACGTTTTTTATTAAAATGGAGACTTTATCATATCATGATGGGAATACTAGTTTGTAATATGATTTCTGAAGGGAATTTAAAGTGACCAGAAGACATTTGTATTTTATTACAGACGCAAGAGCTACTAGATTGTTTAGGGTAATTATCAGAATTTACAAAATTAAAAACAAGTGTTGTCTTCAGGACACTTTATTCGTGTGTGTGTGTGCGCGCGTGCGCACGCGCGTGTGTTTTATTTGTTCCTGGCTCATCTATCTCAATCCGAAAGTTTTTCCAAGTTGGCCCCCCCATGGTTGTTTTGGTATAAGACCTCTGAAAGTTGGTATTATGTCAAATGATGCTATGCAGTTGATCAAAGTCATTAACTACTTATGTTTACAGTTTATGTCTTAGATAGCTTGTCAGCAAGTTCTGTTCTGGTACTCCCAGAAAAAAATTATAAATGAATTTAAAAAATTAATTTTGTGACAAGTTTTATCCTATTATATCTGATAGTACCTAATTTTATGCTATTTAATATCACACTTTCATCCATTTGTCTTTCCCATTTAATGTTTTATTATTATTTTTTTATGTGTGTTGACTTCCAGTGACTGTAATCCTGTCAGTTATCAGACAAATTAATTTTGATTTTCTAGAAGCATGTGTGTTGGGATATTTCTTGGTGGAAGCTGTAACTGAATGGGAACATGAAAAAAGAACCTTGAATTTCATCGTATTCAGAAAGCCATTCTTACATATTTCAGAGACTTCTTTCTGATATTTAAACAATTCAAATGTTCTTGTAATAGATTTTCTCTTTCAAATTTCTTTACTAACCTTAAATTATAATACTTAAGGCACATTCACCAAATTCTTTATCTTCTAAGATACATGTTATCTCTAATTAGTGTTTCATTTTGAGCCTGGAGGGCTATAATTTTCTGTGTTCTTTTTTTTTTTGTTTTGTTTTCTTCCTTGAAATATCTTGATTGGGCTATCACTTTTTCCAGCTTCAGAACTTAACACGCTTTTTTCTGGTTAACAGAAATGTGAGTAGCATCACATTGCTTGATTTTTTTTTTTTTTTTTTTTTTGGAGCGAAATTTGAAATACAAATATAGTTTCTCCTTAAAGAGGTGCGACACTGAGAAAGTCACCACTTTTGGTGCATGAATGCTTGGTTCAGTTGACTGGCTTTGTTCTCAGTCTGGTCAGAATTTATATGTCAGAATTATCTATGCTGTCCTTGTATATGTTTGATTGTTTTCACAGTCATTAGTTTTCTGTTGCTTAATGAAAAAATTCAAATGCTTCCCCGTTACGGTTCCTTTTTTCTGTATTCTCCACCTTCCCTCAGAGTCCTCTTTCCTGCCACTGTTATTCTTGATCTACTAGTTAGGAGAGAGTCCTTTCTTTCCCAAGTGTGCTATTCTGTGTTACCTCTGTGTACCTTTATCATGTCATTCCTTTTGCTTGAAATGTCTCATTTCCTGTAGTAGAAGCTCACATATACATCTACTCACACACACATACCTGTATAGATGTTTCCTTCTCTCCTTACGGAAGACCAAAAAACGTGATTTTGTTAAAATGCCATTTTAATTAACGAAATTGTATGTAATTCTGCTTGAATAGTTTTAGTTTCGTATCTTAATGATAAAACTAAGAATTGGCAATATTTGGTTTAACAAAATTCCAAATGGTTCAAAAGAGTATACATTGGAAAAATAACTCTCCATACCACGTTTTTATTTCAACCATTTAATTTTCCTCTGGAAGCATCCTTTGTTTTACTTAACAACGCATCTTTGGTAGTGTTCCATATCTAACTTAAAGCATTATCTTCTTTTTTTATGATTTTTAACATTTAGTTGTAGCTGTACAGTCGTAGAATTTCACCAGTTTCCTGTTGGCAGTTTTTCCAGGATTTTGCTATCACAAATATTGCGATTATGAATGATCCTGTACATCATCATTTTGCACATGTGGAAGTAGAATTGCTGGGGAAATGTGGGCTTTAGTAATTTAGTTAAGTATTATTGGTATCTTTTATAGGAGAGCTTATTTCTTTATTCCCTGACCAAAAGGATCTTTGACTTTCTGCCTTTGTCTAATAGTGAAAAATAGCATCTCATTTTCATTTTCCTTCTTATGAGTGAGGTTGAATTTTTCTTCACATACTGATTCACATTCCCTTTTCTTTGAATTGACTATTAGATCCTTAGCCTTTTGTTATTGTAGGTGTCCTTTATTTTTTTTAGGCAATTAGGCATTTGTGATATTAAGAGGAAGCAATGCTCTGTGAATATTTTTCACCTTTCTATAGAGTGAGGGCTTGCCTTTTTTTTTTTTTTTAAGTTTACTTATTTATTTTGTTAGAGAGGCAGAGAGAGGGGGAGAGAGAGAATCCCAAGTAGGCTCCTCACTGTCAGCACAGAGCCAAATGCGGGGCTCAAACCCACAAACTGTGAGATCGTGACCTGAGCCAAAATCGAGTCAGCCGCTCAACCGACTGAGCCACCCAGGAGCTCCCCTAGAGTGAGGGCTTTCTAGTCAAAGAAAGACCGTTCGTGCCTAGATTGAAGGATAGCAACTTTTTAAAAAAAAAAAAAAAATTTTTTTAACGTTTTATTTATTTTTGAGACAGAGAGAGACAGAGCATGAACGGGGGAGGGGCAGAGAGAGAGGGAGACACAGAATCGGAAGCAGGCTCCAGGCTCTGAGCCGTCAGCCCAGAGCCCGACGCGGGGCTCGAACTCACGGACCGCGAGATCGTGACCTGAGCTGAAGTCGGACGCTTAACCGACTGAGCCACCCAGGCGCCCCGAAGGATAGCAACTTTAAGACAGAACTGGAGAGAGTCTTATTTTTCCTCAGAGCCATTTGAATTTCCCCTTCCCTCAGAAAGATAGGTGTACATTAGAGCCAGGTTGGCTCACTCTCCTCAGGGTCAAGGAAGGGCAGATATGGCATCAACTCTTACATAAGCCCTGAGTTTAATAGTTTTGGGGTTCCTCTCCTGTGCTTCTTACTCTTCTGCATGCGCAGGGAAATAAGGCCTTTATCACATTGCCTTATATGGAATTGAGATGTGGGGAATAGTGCTAACATGTTCTATGACTAAATAATTGGTTTCTTCTCCCATCTACAAACCATTTGTTTCTTGGCAAGATTACCAAATAAATGTGGATTAAAACAAAACAAAACCAGGTGTGATTTGTTATTTTTCCTTCTTCACCTCTTGCCTCTTTGACTTGGTATATTGTTTTTTCTTCCTATGTAGATATTTTTTGTTTTAAGTCTTACAGTTGCATTTTAAATATCTTATTTTTGGTGTTATAACATACTTAGGCTTTTCCTACTCATTCATAAATTAAATATTTTTCTTACATGTTTTCTTTTAGTACTTATTTCATCTTTCCTGGTGAAGTTTTCATTTCATCTGAAATTTGATTTTATCTATTTATCTTTTTTTTAAATTTTTTTATTATTTTTTTAACGTTTATTTATTTTTGAGACAGAGAGAGACAGGGCATGAATGGGGGAGGGTCAGAGAGAGGGAGACACAGAATCCGAAACAGGCTTCAGGCCCTGAGCTGTCAGCACAGAGCCCGACGCGGGGCTCGATCTCACGGACTGCGAGATTATGACCTGAGCCGAAGTCGGCCGCTTAACCGACTGAGCCACTCAGGCGCCCCTGATTTTATCTATTTAAAAAATGGCTACCTGATTGTCACAACCATCTTTGAATAATTTTTCTTTTATGTAGTAATTGGAAGTCACCTTAATTATATCATGAATTCTCATATGTATGTAGATCTGTTTTCTTTTTTAACCTTTCTGTTTAATCATGTGCTAGTACCACACGGTTTGGGATGTTATATCTCTGTGTTATAACACAATATCCAGCAGGACTGTTCCTTTCTCATTACTCTTATTTTTTTATATGATGTTTTAGAATTCACTTATTTCGTTTATATTTAACCAAAGAAAAAGATTAAAATGATGAAATTGCTGAACTATTAGATAAATGTTTCTAATTTTCCAGAGATATTAAGTCCTTAAAAGATGTTCTTAATAAGAAAAATGGTTATTAAAACCATTTATGTTTTTGTCATCATATTTCTTCATACTTTAATTTGAAAGAATATATTGTTTCCCTTTTACAAAAATGAATGGAAATTGGCATATTTATATTTAATTCTGCTGTCTTTTCCCCCTAACTCTTCATTTTTGCTATTTTTATTATTTTATATTACTGTAACATTTCTGTAGCAGAACTCTCCTAGTGTCTTCCCTTTTTGTATTTTAACTTGTTTTTATGGTCACCAGCAGCATCTTTCCATAGCCTCATGATTAATCAGTTCTTCATTTTGATTCATCTTATGGTTATATGTTCTTCTTTTTCTTTCTTTTAAAACCAAGAACTTATTTTTGAGAGGTATCCATGGTGTATTTTCTGAGTTCTTAGATGGGTGGTAAGGTTGTGTTTATAACTGAAAAATTTCCTTTCACCTGGGTATAAAATTCTGGGGTTTGAGATAGCTGAATTAGCATGTTACTGGACTTTTGATCCAATACCAACCCTTGAGTAACTACCAAAATTCACTAAGAAAACAGAAAGAAAGAAAGAGGAGAAGGAAATAGAGAAAGGAGAGATGAGAAATCACTTGGAAGAGAGAAGGCTCTTTAAACTGATCTGTGTGGGGAACTATAGCTGTAGGGAGGGAACAGCCAGTGCTGCTAGGGAAAGAAGAGCAGGAGGAAAGCTCTTGCTTGTTCTTTGCTTTTGTTTAGGGACAGTTATTGCCCCTCCCTCACAGGGGAGCCTCGTATTGATGGCTCTGACCAATTCGAATTAATTTAGCTGATTCTTTTAATATTTTTTATATCTTCTTAATCACTACATGTACACAGGTCTTTCTTGATTTCCCATTTTCTTCTGTCAGCGTCTCACTTTGTCCACACCCTCTGCACAAATGCACATTTCCCATCTTTCTAGTCTACTATGTCATGATTTGGGTTAGCTCAGTGTTGGGATTTTATTATGACCACAGTGTGAACACTATTCACAGCAGTCCTGTTGTCACCTAAGATTACTTTCACTTTCCTGCACCAGTTTTTCTTTACTGTTAAAAATTGTCTTTGTTTGCTTAGTTTTCTGTGTGCCTATCACTTATTTATCCAAAAACTTGTCCCATGTTTGAGTATTTGCAAGCACATTGAGTTTTCTGTCAGTTTTACTTTTTGGTAGAAATAGTTGGTTCCTTTTGACTTACTGTAGTCTGGACTGGTTGCCTTCTACATTTGCATTTTGACTTTTTAGCTGAGATTTCCCTACTTTGTCTTGAAGATTCCTTACACTTCCCTTTTTTGGATCTCTTTTCTCCTGCATTTTTGTCGTAAACATTCGTTTATTCCCTTTTTTCCTGGAACACATCTTTAAAAGGTAGCTTCCTAAGAACTAGTGCACAGGACCTAAATTATATGAGAATTTGCATGAGTGCAGATGACTCTGTATTAACTTATTGTGGGGAAAAAACCCAATAGTTTTTATTGTGGTGTAATGTGCATATCGTAACATTCATCCATTTTAAGTATACAAACTCAGTAGAGTGAATGTTTGTATCCCTCCAAAATTCGTATGTTAAAACATAACTCCCAAGGTGATGGTATTTGGAGGTGAGGCTTTTGGGAGATGATTAGGTTACAAGGGTGGAGGCCTCACTAATGGAATTTGTGACCTCGTAAAAGAGACCCTAGAGAGCAACCTTCTCCCTTCTGTCATGTGAGGACAGTGAGAAAGAAGACTCCCATGTATGAATTGGAAAGTGACTCTCATCAGACATTGAATTGGCTGGCACCTTGATCTTGGACTTCCCAACCTCAGAACTGTGAAAAATAAGTTTCTGTTTTTTATAAGCCACTCAGTCCATGTTATTCTGTTACAGCGTCCCAAACGGACTAAGACAAGTCAGTAAAATTTAAATAAATATACAGAGTTGTGCTACTAACATCAGAATCATTCTATAGAACATTTCTATCACCCCATAAAGTTACCTGTGCACATTTGAAGCCATTTCTTTTCTTTTTTTAAAAGATTTTATTTTTTTAAAGTAATCTCCACACCCAATGTGGGGCTCAAATTCACGACCCCGAGATCAAGAGTTGGATACTCTAATGACTGAGCTAGCCAGGTGCCCCTGTAGTCATTCCTTTTTACATCCCCACTCCCAGACAACTGTTAATTTACTTTGTTTCTGTAGTTTCCATATTTTATATTTCTGGACACTTTGTATACGGGAGATCAAACAATATATGGTCTTTTGTGTCTGACTTCTTAGCATGTTTTTGAGGTTTATTTATGGTGTAGTGTGTTTCAGTAGTCTGTTCTAATTGCTGAATAGTATTCCATTGTGTGGATATCCTATATTTTACTTCCCTACTTATAAGTTTGTGGATATTTTAATTGCGTCCACTTTTTGGCTATTGTGAATAATGCTGCTATGATGATTGAGGTATAAGAGTTTGGACAAATTATTTAATTACTCTTGGGTAGATACATAGAATGGAATTGTTTGTTGTGTGGTAAATTATCAAACTGTCCAGCTGTCTGGACAGCTGTAAAGTGGCTGCACCATTTTACATTTCCATGAATAATGTGTAAGAGTTTCAGTTTCTCTACATTTCCATATCCTTCTGAATAGGTACTTTTTAATTGTCTTTTTCATGATAGCCATTCTAGTGGATACAAAATGCTATCTCTTTGGGGTTTAATTTGCTATTCCCTAATGCTTAGTGATATCAAATCTCTGGGTGCTTATTGGTCAGTCATGTTATCTCCTTTAGTTAAAGCGTCTAATCATATCCTTTGCCTAATTTTAAATTGGTTTACCTTATTATTACTGAGCTGTGGAATTATTATTTTTTTTAAAGATTTTATTTAAGTTATCTCTACACCCAACGTGGGGCTCAAACTCACAACCTTCAGATCAAGAGTTGCACACTCCACTAACTGAGCCAGCCAGCTGCCCCTGTAAGAATTCTTTATACATTCTTGATACAGATATGCAATTTCTAGGTATTTTCTCCCAGTTTGTGGCTTGTCTTTCTATTTTCTTAATGGTGTCTTTTGAAACATAAGTTTTTTACTCATTAAAGCCCAGTTTACTATTTTTTCCTCATTTATGGATTGTGCTTTTGGTGTCGTACCTGAGCATTCTTTGTCTAACCTGAGGTCACAAAGACTTTCTCCTGTGTTTTTTTCTAGAATTTTGAGTATAGAATTCTGGATTAGAATTAACTTTCTGTTAGTGTCTTGAAGACCTTTTTCGGTTTTCTTTTAGTTTCGACTTTTGATATTGAGATGTATTCTGATTCTTGACCATTTGTTTAAAAAATTTTTCTCCCTCTTGGGGCGCCTGGGTGGATTAGTCAGTTAAGTGTCTGACTTTAGCTCAGGCCATGATCTCACAGCTCGTGGGTTCGAGCCCCGCATCAGGCTCTGTGCTGACAACTCAGAGGCTGGAGCCTACTTCGGATTCTGTGTTTCCCACTCTCTTTGCCCCTCCCCTGCTCAGGCTCTGTCTCGCTCTCCTTCAAAAATAAATATTTAAAAAATTAAAAAAAAAAATTCTCCCTCTAGAAATTTGCAAGATCTTACCTTTGTCTCTAGTTGTGGCCAAAACTGTTAGTTGTCTACCAATTACTACTAATAAGGAAAAATAGCTTTTATCTTTTATTAACATTGTGAATTCTTTTGATACTTTTGCTTTATATTCCTATAATAAATTTTAATTAGACATAATGATTTTCCTTTTGGTGTTTTACTGGATTTTGTGAGCTAATTATAATGATTTTGAATTTTTATTTTTTTAAATACTGTCTTTACCAGACTTAATATTATATGTATTTTTTGAAACTGTGAGAATATTGTATAGGTAATAGGCAATATGTGTTCCTTAAATATTAAAACTCAGATGTGAATCCATTTGTATTGGTATCTTTCTCAGTGGTAGGTCTTTAAACAACTTTCTAATTCCTTTTGTGGTAGACTGTCAATACTTTATGAGGTAATATGATCTATTCATAATCAAGATTATTGAAGGTTAATGATTTATTCATGTTCTTCTAGATTTTTTAAAATACTTTTTAAGTGTATTTATTTATTTTGTGTGTGTGTGAGAGAGCATGAGCAGGGGAGAGACAGAGAGAAAGGGAGACAATCTCTCAGCGCAGAGCCTGATGTGGAGCTCAAACTCATGAACCATGAGATCATGACCTGAGCTGAAGTTGGATGCTTAACCAACTGAGCCACTCAGGTGCCCGAGTTCTTTTTTTTTTTTTTTATTGCATCTATTTGATTTAGAAAGAGATACGTAGAATTTCTCATCATAATTTAAAAAAACAGGGATGCCTGGGTGGCTCAGTTGGTTAAGTGTTTGGCTCAGGTCATGACCTTCACGGTTTATGGGATTGAGCCCTGTATTGGTTTCCATGCTGACAGCCTTGAGCCTGCTTGGGATTCTTGCTCTCCCTCTCTTTCTGCCCCTCCCTCACCTTCTCTCTCAAAAATAAGTAAGTAAATAAAAATATATTTTATCTTTTAGAGAAGTTTTAGGTTTACAGAAAGATGAGTAGGAAGTACAAAGAGTTCCTATATACCCTTTTACCCATCCAGCCTTAGTTCCCCCTATTATTAATGTTTTGTATTAGTGTGGTATATTTGTTACAATCGATGAACCAGTGTTGACACATTGTTATTAACCAGTAATTTACATTAGGGTTCATTCTTGGTGTTGTACATTCAGTGGGTTTTGACAAATATTTGATGACATGTATCCACCATTACAGTGTCATGCAGAGTAGTTTCACTGCTCTAAAAATTCTTGCATTCAGGACCTTCTTGCATTTCTTTCCTTGGCTCTTTCCGTCTTTCTTATTTCTTTCCTTCCCCACCCGCCCCCATCCCTTCCTTCTTTTTCTTCCTCCATGTGTCAGTTTTTCTGTCTCTTTTATGCATGGAAATTGTCAAACATACAAAAGTCCTAAGAAGAGCAAGAGTGGTATGGTAAAGTCCCGTGAATCTGTAACCTAGCTTTGTGTTTACTTTGCTCATATTGTTTTATATAAGCCTTGCTTTTGTCCCTTTTAGATGGAGTATTTTAACAAAAATCTCAGACATTATGTAATTTCATCTGTTACTACTTCAGTGTACATCTATATTCATTCTGCAGCAAGTTGTCCTTGCATTTTAAGCAATGTTTACTTTGCATATTTATCTATATATCTATATCTGTGTATGGTAGGTATATGTTTATGACATTTTACTTGCATTGTGTACCTTGTATCATTATATCATATCTTTGTCTTGTTTAAAGGGCTTAATTTAAAAAATTTTTTTTAACATTTATTTTTGAGGGAGACAGTGTGAGAAGGGAAGGGGCAGAGAGACAGAGGGAGACAAAGAATCTGAAGCAGGCTCCAGGCTCTGAGCTGTCAGCACAGAGCCCAACGTGGGGCTCGAACTCACGAGCGATTATGACCTGAGCCAAAGTTGGACACTTAACTGACTGAGCCAAACAGGTGTTCTTGTGTTCTGTTATTTGATATTTATGTTGCTCTTCCAGGCTTCTAATTCGAGTTCTAATGGCTACATCTTTTCCTTAAAGTATTCAACTAAGTTGCATAGTTGGGAAATCGTGTTATTTTATCCCAGAAATTCCCCTTGAGCATGGGGGTATGTGTGCATGTGTTACTACCCTTGAAGTTTCTAAATGCCCCATTGCTTTTTTTTTTTCCTCCTGTTCCTCAGCTGCTCTGTTTCACTAGGTATCTATAGTCATTATTCTGAATGATTGGCCTGTCCCTGATGGGTAAGCTGCCTCCCGTGGCTTTACTGTAGTTGATTTTGGGTTCACTACTGAGTTCTGTTTGTTGTAATATTCAAAGTGGCAGCAGTCCTTCGAGTGGTTGAAGACACAGCCTTATCTACTCCTGAGGTCAGGAAGAGCATATATCTCTTCGTGTTCTCTTCGTCTCCAGGAGAATCCAGCTAATATTCATTCACTACTCAGACTTGTTAGCCGAGTGATCAGGGACTCTCCTGGAGCCTTTAGCGACTTTGTTTTCTGGCAGCATAGATCTCTGCAGGCCAAGCTGTCTCCCTGACCTCTTCTTTCATATCTTTTCCTGGGGATCTCTGAAGCTGGCCTCCAGGTGTCCCCCAGCCCACGGGAGACCACAGCCACCTGCTCTTCATCACTGTTTGCAGTATCCTGAACTGCTCACTGACTCTGGGGGAAATAGAGACCATGGGATTTGGAGTGGAGCAGTGCTGGTTTGGCCATCTTCCAAAGCAGAAATATTTAACCAGGGTTACCTGGATATCGTTAAGCAGCTTTGGAGGAATCTGTGGACCCTCTGAAATTGGATACATGCTTTTCTAGAGAGAAATTTAGTGAGGTTCTAGACCCTAAAATGGTTCATAACAGCTATAGCTGACTAATGGGCAAGTCCTTTATTCATTGTTTTCATTAATTGCAAACATCCTCTATTCTGATTAGCGCAAGTAAATCCTAGCTCTACTCCTTCCTGGTTGTAGGACTATGAGGAAGTTCCTTAACTTTGCTATGCTTCATTACCTGCATCTATAAAGGGACAGTAACTGTAGCATGTGCTCTATAGGATTATG
The DNA here is from genome assembly GCF_024362965.1 of Panthera pardus. Taxonomy (NCBI): domain Eukaryota; kingdom Metazoa; phylum Chordata; class Mammalia; order Carnivora; family Felidae; genus Panthera; species Panthera pardus. The sequence goes on along the minus strand of NW_026526654.1, from coordinate 20,127,551 downwards.
GGCATTAAATGAGTTAATGCATTTAAAATGCTCAGAAAAGTGCCTGATTTAGACTAAACACTCCTTCTTCCTGAGAATTTCACCATGATATTCTGCATGCTATGTTTGTTAAATGTGGTTAACGTGTTTACTATTACTATTGTCATTATTAGGAAAGCTTGTCAGTAGTCATTTTTTTCAAATGGCAAACTGAGCCACAAATTAATAACTTTTTAAATTATTCTTTTGTCTGTTAACTGCAGAAACATTGTTGCAAATGAACAAATATACTTGCAATAAACCACTTTGAAAGGTATCTTTTTATCATAAGGATATTTGTGCAAGAGACTAGGAGACTAGAAGAAGACTTGGAAATGTAAAAATGAAGCTGATGGGTAAAAGTGTTTGTTACATTCATACGTTATTTTTGCTTAGACCTTTTTCTAGAAGATTAATGTTAGGACCCTGAATATACCTTTGCAAATTCGTGTGTGTGTATAATTGCTAATTTCCAAGCGTAGGTTGTTTATAGATTTTAGTTCTTTGGGAAGACAGCCTTTATGTAGTCTACAAAGATGATAAGAACTGGAACACTGTCAAGTAGAAAGGAATAATATCTTACAGTAGTGAACGCCCAGGTGTGGTCAGCTGGCTGCCTATTCCATATCCTTAAGAAAAGACAGCTGAATTCTCCCACTTTTGTTAGATTTTAGTCAGTTGCTCATATGTGATTGCCACAGTGAAATCAGAATCTACTTTCACAATGGGATGGAAGAGAAAGTGAAGTGGAATTGATGAGATTCTATGGAGACGAGACACCCCCACCTCCCATCAGATAATTCTGCACCATGTGGTATCTTTATATTGCAGAAGGATTTTAGAAACTCTAAATTGATTTTTCCTCTTTGTTATTTCACTTATTTAAAAATTAAGAATTATTGCAATCCAAATTCTGATTTCTAAGAATTGACTGTAACTGACAAATACCATATTCTAATTTCAGAGCAGTTTTGGATTTTAAAAATATTCAGGATTGTCCATACTAAAAGAGTTCGGTCTTCTTTGAAGTTAGAGTGTTGATTGAAAGAATAATTGATGCAATTAGGATAAATTAATAGGGAAAATGGATTTGTGACTAATTTGTAAAATTACATTTTTGCCAGAAGGGACATTTTAGATATGGGCAGAAGTTGACCTTTTTGATTATTTTTAAAGTCAGGCCAAGGTTCACAGACTGGCTTAGAGTAAGCCAGAACTGGAGTGTTCTGGAATATTTGAAGCCAGTCTCATATGAAACTGAGAATACAGTGTAGGCTATGCTATATTTTCCCTTTATATTTATTGAGTCTTATTAGAAAGTTGAAGGAAAGAAGTTTCTATTACTCAGATGTGAATAGGTAAACTGGTCAGATACCTTCACTTAGGTTTTTGTTTGAAAGCATATTGTGGTGTCTACTATTGAAAGACTATTTTGGTGTCTTTGAGTTCTGGACTCTTACCTAGATTTTAATTTTTCAAATTTGTTCCTGTGTTAGTTTCCTAGAGCTACTGTAACAACGTGCCACAGACAGGGTGGCCTAACCAGAAGAAAAAAATTTTTTTAATGTATAATTTATTGTCAAATTGGTTTTGACAACACCATACAACACCCAGTGCTCATCCCAACAGGTGCCCTCCTCAATGCCTGTCACCCGCTTCCCCTCTCCCCCACCCCCATCAACCCTCAGTTTGTTCTCAGTATTTAAGAGTCTCTTATGGTTTGCCTCCTTCCCTCTCTGTAACTTTTTTTCCCCCTTCCCCTACTCCCTGGTCTTCTGTTAAGTTTCTCAGGATCCACATATGAGTGAAAGCATATGGTATCTGTCTTTCTCTGCCTGACTTATTTCACTTAGAATAACCAGCAGAAATTTATTTTCTCATAGTTCTGGCTAGAAGTCTAAAATGAAGATGTTCACGGTGTTGGTTTCTTCTGGTGGCCTCTCTCTGTGGCCTGCAGATGGCCATCTTGTCTCTGTGTCTTCCCATGGTCTGTCTTCTGTGCTGTGTGTTCGTGTCCTAATTTCTTCTTCTTTTTTTCAAAAAAAGAACATTAAAAAAAATTTTTTTTAATGTTTATTGCTGAGAGACAGAGACAGAGCGCAAGCATGGGAGGGGCAGAGAGCAAGGGAGACACAGAATCTGAAGCAGGCTCCAGGCTCTGAGCTGTCAGCACAGAGCCCGAAGTGGGGCTTGAACCCACAGACAGCGAGATCATGACCTGAGCTGAAGTCGGACACTTAACCGACTGACTCACCCAGGCGCCCCCCTAATCTCTTCTTTTAAGGACATTAGTCATGTGGGATTAGGGCCCACCCTAATGACCTCATTTTAAGTTAATTGCCTCTTTGAAGACCTTGTCTCCAAATACAGTCATATTCTGAGGTACTAGGGGTTAGGGCTTAAACATATGAAATGGGGGAAGAGGGGGGACACAGTTCAGCCCATAACATAAAACCGTTATCCTTTCTTCATCTAGTTATTTGTGTTGGGAAGCTCGGGGAAGCTCTATAATAGAATCTCTTCAGTTTTTACTGCCACACTTGAATATAGCCATTATTTTCAAGGTGAGTTTACAGGAATCCTATGTTGGGGCCCATTTCCCAATGTGCTTTTTATCTTTGAGTGCTGTGGATCAAAATCTAATAACTTTAGATCTTTATTTTGAAATCCTGTATTCTCAGAAGGTAGAGCATCAGAATTTTAATAGATGTATGCTAGATTCTGTTCTGGACAAGGAAGCTCTCTGAACCGAAAGAGCACAACCAAAAATAATGGCATCTGTTATACTTTCAGGCTGGAATAACAACAAACCGAACAGGGATCTGTTATGCCAAATACCATTATGAAACTCAGTTTTATATAACAGGGCAATTTCCTCCTAATTCAACAGGTAGTTACACCTAAACTACTCTGTTGAGTTGAGTCAAATAGGTTCTGCTTACCAAAGAGAGCGTTCCCAAACCAAGTCTTGTAACATTTGTTGGGTTAGATTTGATGTATTTATTTTTTTTCTTTTTTCTTTTTTTAATGTTTATATTAGAGAGAGAGAGAGAGAGAGAGAGACAGTCTGTGAGCAGGGGAGGGACAGAGAGAGCTGGAGACAGAGCCTGCACAGAGCCTGATGCAAGGCCAGAACCCATGAGCTGCAAGATCATGACCTGAGCCTGTCAGGTGCTTAACTGACTGAGCCACCCAGGTGCCCCAAGACTTGATGCATTTAATAAAGATGTTTCGTAAAATCACGCTAATTTTGCAAAATTACAAAAAACATTATTTGAATATTATTCTTTTTTTAATTAAAATTTTCTTTTTTTTTTTTTTTTTTTTTTTCTTTAGAGAGAGTGCACGATCAGGGGAAGGGCAGAGAGAGAGAGGGAGAGAGAGGGAGGGAGGGAGGGGGGAGAGAGAGGGAGGGAGGGAGGGAGGGAGGGAGGGGGGAGAGAGAGAGAGAGAGAGAGAGAGAGAGAGGCAGGCAGGCTGAATCTGAAGCAGGCTCCAGGCTCTGAGCTGTCAGCACAGAGCCCGACACCAGACTCGAGCTCACAAGATTGTGAGATCATGGCCTGAGCCAAAGTCAGACACTTAACTGACTGAGCCACCCAGGCACCCCTGATTATTAGATACTCTTAATGTTCACTCACCAAATACCTCTTCTTTGTAACTCATATGCCTTCTCTATAAAATGAGAGTGGAGTATTAAGGAACAGGATCATGCATATGGTGGGATTTTGTAAATTTCAGTGCTATTACATGTTAGGTATGTTGGTTGGGTCATCTTTGGGGACACCTTCTGCCTTGACTAGGCAATTGGGCCACCATTTACCAGTTGACAATTACAACCAAATACTTCTTCATTTAAGGAATTTTGAATACTTTTCATAACCCTCCTTCTCTCTCATGGCCAACACATACTTCTTTGTTCTGACTTCTCTATACTTTCTGTGACTTTTTTCTCTTTTGAACTTCCCTCAGTGTTAATTTTCATTTGAGGTTAACTTAAGTGTATAATTAGAATTGCCTGAATTTTGCTCTTCTTGAGGAAAACTTGCCTGTTACTTCATTACCTATTCTTTAAATCTTAGGAATTGTTAGGCAAATAACACAAAATATTTAAAAGTTTAAGTCAGAGAAAACCTCTTGAACATATTATCTACTATTGATTATTTAACACAGTGGATTTTGATTAAAGAGAAAATGTTGACTAAGGCAGATATCTTTATTATTATTTTAATGTTTATTTGAGAGAGAACACAAGCAGGGGAGGGGCAGAGAGAGAGAGAGAGAATGAATGAATGAATCCCAAGCAGGCTCTGCACTGCCAGCACAGAGCCCGATGCGGAGCTTGAACCCACAAACTGTGAGATCATGACCTGAGCTGAGATCAAGAGTTGGATGCTTAACAAACTGAGCCACCCAAGATATCTTTATGTTTGATTGAAGATAAAATGTTGATCAAGTCAGATATCTTTATTTTAATAATATTATATAAAACAAACTTTAGTGATGTTGCTTTAATTTGTATTAATTTTATGTGAAATTCTTTCAGATGTACAAAAAAATTGCAAAATGTTACAAAGATGTTCTGAACACCTTTCACTAACATTTACATTTGCTTTATCCTTTTATCTATGTCTCTCTCTCTCTATGTCTTCTTTGCCTGGAACATTTAAGGGTAAATTGCAGGCCTGGTATCCCTTTACTTCTAAATACGTCTGTATTTCCTAAAAACAAGAAGATTCTTTCTTTCTTTCTTTCTTTCTTTCTTTCTTTCTTTCTTTCTTTCTTTCTTTCTTTCCTTCTTTCCCTCCTCCTCCTCCTTTTTGAGTGATGGGGTGGGGGAAGGGGCGGAGGGAGGGAAGGAGAGAGAGAGAAAGAGGAGAAAGAGAATCTTAAACAGGCTCCATGCTCAGCTCAGAGCTCGATGCTGCACTTGATCCCATGACCCTGGGATCATGACCTGAGCCAAAGTCAAGAGTCAGATACCATCCAGGCACCCCAAGAAAATTATTTTACATTACTACACTGCCATTATAAAAATCGGGATATTAACATTTACATATTATGTATCATCTAATCTACGGATCATATTCAGATTTTACTGGTTGTTCCACTAAAGTCTTTCAGGGTAAAAGAAACCCATTTTCTGGACCCTACATTACATTTACTTGTCATACCTCTTTTTCTCCATCTAGAACAGTTTGTTAGTCTTTTTTTTTTTTTCAACTGTGATCTTTACATTTTTTCATGAGCACAGGCTCTTTATTTTATAGAACATCCCTCATGTTGCATCTGTCTGCTTTCTGATGATTATATTGAGGCTCTGTATCTTGTGAAGTGTACAGAAAATGTACTGTCCTCCTCTGACCACCACGTAGGAGACCTGCGAGGTCTGTTTATCCCGTTACTGCTCAGGTTGACTTGGTTAACTGATGTCTCTTGCATTTCTTTACTGTAGAGTTACTACTTTTCCCTTCGTCATCAGTAAGGTATTTTATTGGGAGTTACTTCGGTACTGGAAATGTTTCATGATACTTTCACTCACTAGTTTTAGATACTTCACTGTTTGTATTTAATGAGAAATGAGGTTAAAGATTGTGAATGGCAGACCCAATGCTGGAAAGACTTGTTTTTCTAAGTTTGTTAGTGTTGAAGTTTGATACATTAAGAACTCAGAGGTGAAGCAAAATCAGATTTATCTCACTGTTGGATTTGATAAGCTCAGTTATTTATATTTGGGGGGGAAATACATTTAAAGGAACAAATACATTTGAAAACAGAGTGGCAAGAGGTCTATACACAAACACAGATATTAGTGACAGCTTGCTGGTGATCAAGAAGACAAAACTAAATGAAAATAGCAAATGGATTTATAAAAAGCTGGATGTTTGCAATCATCTGATGTAGGCATATAGAACTATATAGACTCACTCTAGCACGATTGTGTGTTCCATAGTATGACATTTCATGATTGTAGCTGTTTGCACCTATTTGAACAAAACATCATGGAGAGATAGGGGCATTGCCAGTACAAACTGATTTATCAGCTACTAACAGACCCTGCAGAGTGCACATTCTCTCACTAATCCCAATCACAAATTTGTCTTCAAGGATTCAGAAATTCTGACTTGTTTTGGGCTTTTTTTTTTTTTTTTTTTTTTTTTTTTTTTACTAATGTGTAATTTTTGTGGTGGGGGTAGTTTAGGTCTTTTGTTGACTAAACCATGAGATTTATATACTAGAATGTCAGTGTATTAATCTTCAAATGCAGAATCATACTATTTAGTGTATCCTTATTCATATACTTTATACTTCTTGGAACTAGCACCCTTTCTACTGGGTAGAAAAATTATGTGTGAAGCCAGGTTCTCAAAAATTTTTTTGTCACAATAAGGGAATTCATTTTTGTATTTTGAATATTTAGGGCATGGTTTCTAAAAGTGTGTTCCATGGACTTCTCAACCCATAGGATATCGTCCAAAAGCAGGTGTGTGGGTGAATAAGTGCTGTATAATACCCTCCTCTTGAGAATCCCAAAGCATATTGACAGATTAATGAGTCTGAGGAGTCTTAAAAAAAAAAAAAAAGAAGAAGAACATATTTAACTTAGGTGAAATCAGTGTTTTCTGAATAGAAGTGACATAGAAACCTTGTGGGTTTTTTTCCCCCCTTCCACATAATAGTCCTCTGAATATATGTTTATCGGCATTAAACTTATGTAGATTTTTCTTCTGGTGGGACAAGACAAAATTGTTGGCCTACCAGACACCAGTCTTTGAGTCTCTCTTTGAATAACCTTTCGTTCCAGTTAGCTGCCTTCACTTTCCATTGATCCTCACTCCCTGCCCTTTTTTTCCCCCCTTTTAAAACATATTTTTAAAACTTCTATTGAATTATATTTTGGCCTGGGAACTGTTTTGTCTCTTTGTATATCTCTGTTCTGATCTCTTAAGTATGGAATTTGACTTGCAGAGGGGAACCTGTTTCCAAGTTCTCAGAAATGGGGCTATACATGGTTATTTAAACAATGTTATGCCTACAAGATTCCTGGTAATACTAAGGCAGGGTCTAAAGGAAATGTTTCACACATCCAGTTGAATAACTTCAGAATTATATTCAAATGTATTTAGAAATATTTCTTTAACAATACTTGAACCTAAGTGGGTATGTTTTTTAAGTTCTGCAAGTAATGAGTTTTGCCTTTAGCAGCTAGTTGTTATTCTAGTTACCTACTTAATTATTTTATTTTGATACGATTGTAGCTCACTAATTGAGATTGAAAAATGTGTTGTTTCTGTTCTATAATTCTAAGTTGGTGTCAAGTGGGTCCATTTTTGGATTTCGTTTAATATGGGTCTTACATACTTTTCTCTTAGACAGTTACAGAAAAGTCTTCTAAGGTAAACAGAGCCTTATAATGAATTTGGGTCTTTAAACTTTAATAATACTGTGTTTTATAGAAGACAACAGCACCTAATTATGCAGCTTTTTACGTTTACTACATTTTTTTAAGTTTTTTTTTTTTAAGTAATCTCTACACCCAATGTGGGCTTGAACTCACGACCCCGAGATTAAGAGTCACATGCTCCCCTGACTGAGCCAGCCAAGCGCCCCAGTTTACTACATGTTTTTATATGCATTTTTACATGAGGAGAATAGGAACGTCATACCATCTCTGGAGTGACCTGAATGCCAGTGCTGCCTCTACCATTTGCTGTAGATGTGTCTCTGGATTTGCTGCTCACTTATTCATTCAATATATATTGATTTGCCTAGTATATTTTCTGGGCACTAGCCAGAGGAGGAAATTAAGTCATTCACTTTTAAAATTGTTTTCTCACCTATGGAGGTGTATGAATAGTATTGATACAAAGCCCTTGGCACATAGTAGGCTCACTTTGAATAGAGTGATAAGATGCCTTCCCATTCAGATTTGTTTCTAGCAGTGATAGAGGGGCTTTACATTGTTCCCTTCTTGTTATATTTATCATATAGAATCTTGTTTCTCAAAAAACCATAATTTGCTTTGAAAAATTTAATTTTTGAACTATCTAATAAGATCTTTATTTAGTGTCACGTTCATTTTGCAAAGGGTAGATGCTTATTTTAGTGATGATTTGTCATTAAAATTATGTCAAAATGTCTTAAAATGTTGTTGAAACTGTAAACAAACTCATAACACACACAGAGCTAATTATGGATGCCATCTGTTTATTTTTACAAAGCTTTTTTCTTTTTTTTTTTTTTTAAGACCATGGCATTGTCTGCTTATGATAAGCTTCGAGATTATTATAATGACTAAGTCCTGTCCTTCAATTAGTGTAGTTGAAGATGGGAAGACAATTCGTTTGTTCATTGACCTTTTCCCGTGTCAGAGTTTATGAAATCGGACATGTCATGATAAAGAAACTATTAAGAGGTGCATTTGGAACATGCTTTAGTTTTTATGAGAAAAGAAATTGGTATTTAAAGTAACAGATGTGGCTAAAGTTTTAAATTTTTAAAACTTCTTCAAGGTTTTTGATGAGAGACATATCATTTGCTCCTTATCAGTGCCATAAGTGGCTTTTTTGTAGCTTCGTTAAATTTAGCAACTTGCGAGCAATCAAGCAAATTCATAATGATGTGTATCCCTGTTAGCATCCCTCTATGTCAGTGCATGTTTTTGTACATGTGGATCCCATGTGTGAGTGTGGAAGGCCAGGGATCCCCATGACAGCATCATCCAAAGTAGTTATCGGCAATTTGCTGAGAAAGCAGAGTGATTTCACTGGCTCAGTTTTGCTGTTGTGCATGCTAAGCACTCCCCATGTAAGTCTGAAGGGAAAACAACCTGCAGGATCCATCTGCTCCTTTCTGCTACACTGCATTGATGTAAGAGTACGCTAATCTGGTTGCTTGTCAGGACAGGTTAGTGAAAGCATGAGAGTGAGTGAGACCAGGCTAGCTTAGTGCTTTGGAAAATCATAAGCTGCCTCTGTGGATGCCATGCTAAGTGTAGCAGAATAGTTGATTACCAGCCATACCGAGGATTGCAGCTAAATATGTAATTTTCAGATAAGAATTAGTTTCAGAATTGAAAGTGGGAAGCATTGCTGGACGACATCTAATTAAAAACTGAGACAAGTGATACAGATAGTTTACAAATACTTTTTAGGCATTGGGGTTTTTTTCTTTTTTTAAATCATGCTTTGTATTAGATTGTGCTTGTTTAATTTTATTCTCTCGGTTTTTTAGTTAAAAATGATTAAATGTTATGTATAATTAACCCCATTTTGTCCAGGAACTGCTGAAATTGTTCTTGCCTATTCTGTTTATTCCCTTTTCCTACACCTATTGACTGGCAGATATTGGCCTTGCAGGTGGAGCATCCTGTCACAGAATGCATTACTGGCCTGGACCTAGTCCAAGAAATGATCCGTGTTGCCAAGGGTTACCCTCTCAGGCACAAACAAGCTGATATTCCCATCAACGGCTGGGCAGTTGAATGTCGGGTGTATGCTGAGGTAAAATGAATGATGTTCACAGGAAGCATGGTGGTTGTGTCCCGAGACATGGGACCAGGGAAAACTAAACAGCAAGAGCAAGTTAGGGCTTCATAACCCATGTGATGTGTTTGCTTATGTAATAGAGAATCAAACCAGGCAAAAGAGGGGGCAGTTTTGACGCAATGCAAAATAGTTTTAAAAGACCGAGTTTGTTTAAGTTCTGTGTATTTCTGTGCACGGGCAAGATAGCCACCAATCAGTTTAAGGGGCAACAAAGCATTCGTTAAATGTTCTTGGCTTTTGTTAAATATTCAGTATGTTTGCATGGACCAGGGTTTTTATTTTGTTTGTTTTCAGATCACATTTGAAACGAACAGAATCATTTATTTCTCTGTTGTTGTTTGTCTTTTGCTTTTTGTTTTTAAGAGCCTACCCTGCATACACATTAGTTGTTAATATTAACTTAAATTTTTTTGCAAGTTTATTTTCTGATAAACCTTATGATTACATGAAAGTAGTGATTGAAATTTAAATTGCAAAGCTTTCATTCATAATTTTAATTATGGAATTTACTCCTAAGCTTTCAGTCCAAAACTTTTGTATTATCTTATAACTATATTAATCAGATAATAAAGCAATCAACATCTGAAAATGCTTTTTTCAATGAGTGAAACAATTCAAGGAAGCATTTAATACTATCTTTTGCTTTTAGAATTCAAAGTCCTTTAAAAAAAATAAATTAATGGTACCTGTGTTTAAGAATACTTGAAGTTGTTTTGAAATGTTTTTCAAGGATCTTGAGAATATACTTGCCCGGGTTATTGTTCTTGCTTTTTATCATATTTTAAATGGTATTGTTATGACACTGAACTCATTTAATTTTTATTCTGATGATCTAAGATATTTACAAGTGGGGCATATATCTAATAATAGCACATGCAAAGTTTTTTTTCAGGTCTTTACTTGAAGAACCAAAATTCTCCAATTTTGCCATATGTGAACTGTTTTGAGAGCAAGAAAAACAGTTATCTTTAGTGCACTACAGTTGCTGTTCTGAACTTGGGGATGTTTTGATGTAACGCCTAGGTTATTTTATTTTTGCCCAAGGCATTTGAAGACAATTTATAAAATGTTGGAATTTTACCAATTTCAATAAAGTATGACTAAGGTCAGGCTCAATTCTGCTTACATTTCACTTTAATTTTTAAATACTTCTCTAAGTAATCTAGAGTGAGTATAAGACAGTGATCTTAGGAAATCGTGATTTGGTAAATACTGTGTGTTGAAAATAGATCTATAAATGCTTTTTCATTGTATAAATATTTAACCTTACTTTGCTGATTTATATTTCAAAGACTGTGCTTCCTTTCCTTTGAACTTTCAGGACCCCTACAAGTCTTTTGGTTTACCGTCCGTTGGGAGATTGTCTCAGTACCAAGAACCAATACATCTACCTGGTGTAAGTCATTAAGCTGCAATGCCAAGTGAGGGGTTAAAATCTTGATTTATGTCATACTTTTATGTTAAAGCATGTCAACACCAAAGGGTGTAAATAGAAGGACAAGTGAAATTTGTGGATAAATCACAGTTTTTTGTTATTTTTTTAAAAAAATATTTTGTACTTGGTGATGTGTAGGGAAGTCAGAATTCCCTTCACAGGGAAGTCTAGAGACATCTGACTTCTGAATAAATGATAGTTTACAATGTTCCCAATTCTTTTGAAAATGGTAATGAAAAAGATCACAGGATCCTAAGAATGGGAAATGACTTTTCTGTATTACTTTAATATTTTCAATAAATCTAACCTAGCTTCCCTGTATAGTCAGATGTCACGAAATTCAGCCTCTTAATTGAAATGGATTAAGGAAAACAAAGTGTGCCTCATTCTATTAAGTGTCACGTACTTTAAGAAGTACATATTTCTACCAGTTAAAGAAAAGTGATCACTGTCCACTTAATTCATAGTTCTTCTATATTTAATAAGTGTTCTTTAAATAGTTTTTGTTGCATATAAAGAACAAGGGCATACCCTTTTTCTTAAGGTAGTGTGTGTGTGTGTGTGTGTGTGTGTGTGTGTGTGTGTATGTATGTGTGTGTGTGTATATATATATATGTGTGTGTATATATATATATATATATATACACACACATACCATTATGTTAACTAGTGGATGACAAGGCGGTACCATCTGTGAATATGATTATTCAGTCTGATTACTGGCATGAAGATGGTGAAAGATTACAGGAAGGATCCTAAATTTGAAGATGTTATTGGATATATGATTTATTTCACTTTTTAAATTGTTTTTGCCCATATGCGTTCTGAAGAGACTTGACCCTTTCTAGGCTGGGAGACTCCATGCTGTGTTCAAAGCCTGAAGGCAGAAAAAAAATTGTAAAGATTTAACAGGCATTATGTGACGTTAAATAGCAGATGAGAAAACCAGTATCATAGGGACATATCTAAACATTTTTTTAATCAAACAAAAAAGTATTAAATAAGAATTCATAATGATTACTCTAGTTGTTAGAAGTTTTCACTATGTTGTAATAGCTAACAGGATGTCAAACATTTTGCCCTCGCAAGTTTTTGCAATTTGCAATTTTCAAACGTGAGACCTGTTGAAAGTACAAGTGATAATGGACAAACTATACCCCCTACAGTCTTTGTCCCACCAAATCTTTCTTCAATTAATGCTGCAGCAGGAGTTTTATGTAATAACATTTGCAGTTGTGAGCCATCCATAGAAAGAAAAAACAATTAAAATGCCTTAAATGTTCTGCTTACTGCTGTTATTTGCTTGTGTGAATGTTGCATGTCAGCTAAATGGACCAAGGAATAGATAAAGTGATTGGGTGCGGGAGAGTGCACACCAAGCTTTGTCTATCATTATTGCTGGGAGCAATCAAATTGATGTCAGCAGGACAGTAGATGCGTTGACAGCTGTAATTATGTATCTCCATGGTGATCACTTTTGGCCTGTCATGGAGGCCCACGAGTCCCCTCCCTTGGAAGCATTTAATCAGATTGGGCTGTCACTTGTCAGGTAGACATGGCGGGCTGGGAGTTGGACTGAGGGGGAGAGGTGAATGGAGCATGAAGGGTGGGAGACGGCTGGTAGTTTCACACGGTCCACCGTTGATACAGAAGAAAGACATTTAAATTACGCTAGATGTTTTCTGAGCAATGGCTTGAGACCCTCAATACACAGGTGCCTGGGTGTTGGTGTTTCCTCCTTGCCTCTTTAACTAGATCAGTTGGTTTTAATTTAGGAAACTTTTTGGTTATTACCCCCTTTTTTTTTTTGGTCACAGGAATACATACTTGAACGTTAACTTACAGTTTGTAGTTTTCACTTGCTTTTTTAAGCCTACAATTTACTCATTCTGGCTTTGTGGAAGATTTTTTGTGTGTGTCTTTGATCACCACATTTTATAAATTTGGTAGTTTCTGTAATTTTGTTCTCAGAAATTTGGTTACAATTCCATTTGACTTATTCTTAAAGCTTTGTGTGCAAAAGCTAAGATATATATATGTTTTTGTGTGTAGCCTTTGTTTCCATCGGGGAATAGCAACTTAGTTTGACTTTGAATTCATTGTTAGAAATAAAAAAAAAGCTGATGATTATTTGAAAACTACATAAGCAGGAAATTATAAGTCAGAGTCTTCATGCTTTGTTACAGTTTTAAATTACAAATGTTGATTTGCTAATGAGACATGTGTTTGATTAGAGATGTGTGTTGATTATGTATAATACCTCTTGATTTTACCCTATGTATTTTTAAATTAAAATGACATACCTTCTGTGATCATAATTTTAGTAAATGAAATAGTTATATCTAAGAGCCCTAGGTAACTTAACTTTCAGAATGGTGTTGTTCAAAGTGACTAAAATTTTAAATTATGAACCAGAGAAGAGTGTAACAAATAATCTTTACTGTCTATGTTATTTTACCAGTGGGTTGAACATTAAAGTTCTGCAGTAGGTTTGTAGCAGTTTACATAGCAAATAGGAGGATATATTTAAAGCCAAAGATCTTAGAATTTTTACCCATCTCAATTGGAAACACAGCTTTAGCAAGCATGCTCTGGTTTTAAATAATACATGGTGATAAAATAAGCTTTTTTTTTTTTTTTTTTTTTTTTCCAACGTTTTTTATTTATTTTTGGGACAGAGAGAGACAGAGCATGAACAGGGGAGGGGCAGAGAGAGAGGGAGACAAAGAATCGGAAACAGGCTCCAGGCTCCGAGCCATCAGCCCAGAGCCTGATGCGGGGCTCGAACTCACGGACCGCGAGATCGTGACCTGGCTGAAGTCGGACGCTTAACCGACTGCGCCACCCAGGCGCCCCTAAAATAAGCTTTTTAACTTTTTGCTACTAAAATTAAGAAAATACAAGTTCAGAAGGCTCTTTTCTGCTATGTAAGTTGGATGCCAGCTGCCATTTGGGGGCTCTGTAAATGTGGGGAGAGGGTAGATTATGATTTTATTGCTTTCACAGCTGCCCCATTAATTCTTTTCTAGTTTTTATCAACACTGTGTATTTCATAGCACTGAAGTATGTTTTCAGAAAATAGAAAGCCAGGATATTTTTAAGTGTGCTGAGTGACTGTCATTTAAAATTGAGATTTTCATATATGAATGTGAATGTAAATACAAATAACCATACTTTTGTGTTTGCAAATGCAGAGATAAAAGCACTCTGAGTTTGTTATAGTGTTACCTTCTAAAACCTTACGAAGAGAATAATAGTAGTGTGATTTTTTTAAAGATTGAAACTATGCTTTATCTTTTGATGTCACTGTATAATAAAGCCATCATCATACCCTCATGTGGATATCCTAGACAAGAGGTTCTACATGTGGTCCCTTGATAATTGCCTAAATTAAAATATTAAAGGCCTAACAGCCGCTGTGTTGACCTTTTTCTGCCTTGCTGCAGACAGATGAGCTGCTGTTTATTAGGAAGGCTTCTTCCCACAGGTGAAGAGCTATGTGAGCTTCCGCTCTTCTCTTCCCACCCCTTTACGATGTTGGGCATCAAAGTCCTGCTGTTCTGGCAGCTTCGATTAAATTCCTCTATCTTCAAGACCCCTAGGACATGCTTGACAGTCTTAAGTATTTTGATTAGCTTTTAAATACCTCAGATTCCAAAACTTAGGCACAATAATTTAATAAATATTTCGTCCTCAGCAACTGCTCATTTTAAAAAGTTTTACATGGCTAACCTCTGTGCCTTACTGCTGGTATCAAACTGGGAGATGAAAACAAGAATCAGCGATGTACTAACTAACTTGTTGGCTGGTTAACAGCAATCAGGCTCTTCAAAAGAATATTTTGAACTTGGGCTATTTTTTTTCCCCCATGAAAATTGCAAAATCAGAACTCTAATTGGGGCTGTGTCCTTACAAAGCAAAGCTATGAGAAAAGCTGTGTAAACATTAAAGTCTCAGGGGACTGACAGTAACAGAGAAAAAATGTACAGTTGAGAGGGTAAGGCAAAAAAGGAAAGTGTTACAGACATGAAAGTCGCAGGACCAGCGTTCTTGTAGAGCTGATGAGCAGAACTCCCGAGTCCTGCTGCATGGCTTGACTGGGGTCCTCCCTGAAGCTCTCAGAAGGGTACAGTGGGGAGTATGCCTAGAAGGGGCATCATTCATGCCATGCTTCAGTTGGAAGACACCATCAAATAGCTACAAATGCATCCCAGGATAGTGATGTATAAAGTTTTATTGTTGTTATTTTTTGCAGTTTCTTCGTTCCTTTGTTTAGAGTGAGAACAAAAAAATGCGTTATACTACATGGTATAACAGATCAAGATAATTTGGTCTCTATATGGTTTAGATTGTTTTTCTGTTTTCCAGAAGTTGAAATGTTACTTGAGATTAAATTATCCTTCTGCTCCTTGGAAATTAAATTTGTTGTTAGAAAAATATCTGCACAATATGAAGTTACTTTCATTTCTTTCTTTCTCCCAGGTCCGGGTTGACAGCGGCATCCAACCAGGAAGTGACATTAGCATTTATTATGATCCAATGATTTCAAAAGTTAGTTCGATTTCTTAATGGCTTTGTACATTTTTCTCCTGAAAGACAGTGGAAGTATTAAAGTTAAAAAATCTTAAATTGATCCTTTCTCTGAATCATGTGCTGTGTAATTAAACAAGTAATTATGCATTGATGGAAAAGTGAAAGCAGAGCAGATTTTCTTTCTCTTGAGAAATTTCAACAGCATGTTACTTTGTAATACTCCCCAATCAAGTCAGTCATTTGCTCGTCCCCAATCAAATCAAATGATGATCCCCTCCCCCAACAATAATAAAGTTATCTAACCAGTGGCTCCAATGCAGCCGATACAGTGAGCATGAATTACGTTATTTGGTCATCCCTAGAAATTACCTGAGGTGGAAGTATGGATGGCTTGACACGTCAAGGAGTTGAGCTGATAGGTCATGTTTTTTGGAATACTTTTTACCATTTCTTTTCCATTTTTATGAATCACTAATTACTTGTGGTGATTGCACATAATTAAGTTTTATGTTAGAGTACAAGATGTCTTTTTGCCCACCTGTCTTTTGAAATTTGACTTCCCAGAATAAATTAACAGTGCTGCTCAAATTTTTAGGTCTTTCAAAATCATTAGAATCTTAAGATCTCATAAAATGTAGGATTCTGACTGCAGTAGTTGAAACTGGGGATTTCATGGGGGCGCCTGGGTGGCTCAGTTGGTCAAGCATCCAACTTCGGCTCAGGTCATGATCTCTTGGTTCGTTAGTTCAAGCCCTGCATTGGGCTCTCTGCTGTCAGCACAGAGCCCATTTTGGATCCTCTGTCCCCTTTTCTCTCTGCCTCACCCCTGCTTGTGTTTGTTATCTCTCAAAAAATAAACGCTAAAAAAAACCCAAAAAAACCAAAAAAACCAACAAAACCTGGGGATTTCATTTAGAAAATCCTGTTTTCCCTATCCCGAAGAACGATTTTATTATTACTTTTTTTTTTTTTTTTTTACTAAAAACCCTTTGTCAGATGGTTTTCTCCCCCAAGTACTTTTTATGTATTTGTAGCAAACTATTTTTTTATTTTTTTTCACTTAAGTTTTTATAGTAACATTATTAAAGTGACCTTTAGGTATTTCATTTGTTAGAGAAGTGCTATTTAATTTAAAAATAAAAAAACAAAAAAATTATAGATTGATTTTGATATATGTGGTTCCATTTTTTGATGAATACATTTCTGTTCAGAAAAGTGGCCTGCAAGTAAATTTCCAACCTGGCTTGATACTGAGGAGCTGATGAAATGTACCAAAGTAATTGTAAACTATAGACTGACTAATGTAATAGAAAAATATTTTATGAGTAGGTAAAGTCTTATTTTAACAAGCAAATTAGCAATAAAATATTATTTATTGCTTGTATTTAGTTGCTAATTTGTTTAAGATTCTTATAAATAGGCACAAAATCATATAGAACAGTAAGACCCTTCTGTTTTTGTAATACAAGAACAGTTTGCTTCTATGCTATGTTATGTGTAAAAGTTAGCTATGCAGGGTATCAGACTTGGAAACGACATTTTCGTAGGGAGAGAAAAATCTTGCCTGATCCTTCACTATTCCAGATGTTTATATTCTATCCCAAATGTTCACATTTTGATATCTTTCCTTTTAAACTTTTTATGGTTATTTTTATTACGTTGTTGTTTATCTCAAATAGCTCTTTTCTGTGATAGTGAATGTAGGAGAAAAGTCTGAAATATCTTGATTCTGATATTTATTGAGTTTTAAAAAAATCTTAATTGACATACTTTATATTAGAAATTGAGCTACTGTGAAATTTCAGAGGATGTTTTGGGAAACCTGTTACAAAGTATTTTGATTTTTATTAGGATGAATTGTTTGACTTTTAGATAGATTGGTATCTATCTATGTAAATTGTTTTTTGTTTATTTGCTTTTAGCTGATCACATATGGTTCTGATAGAACTGAAGCACTGAAGAGAATGGAAGATGCACTGGATAATTATGTTATTCGAGGTAAAAACAAATATTTGAGGTCTTGGTATTACACATGGTGTCCAGTTCTAGAAAACAGCTTGAAGATGTGCTAACTAGAGAATTCAGTAGAAAATGTGCTTACTATGTATTTAAATAGAAATAAGAAAAGCTTGAATTAGACATACTAATTAAGAATAGGTATTTTATTTTCCTTAGCAGCCCTATACTTTACATATATACCTTAAATTCTTTAATTAACCTTACGGTGCATAACCTTTCCTAGACAAATATTTAGTATTTTATAGGTATGTATTGTATGGGAAATGGTTCTTTTTTCTAAAGTCTTTTATAGGCCAGTGCAGCAAATTAACTACTTATTGTCTTTTATTGTTATTGATGGTGTTTTGAAGTATGAAGCTTAAGAATATATGGAGCTATAAAATATAGTGACCTACGGTTGACTAATTTGAGAGTGAGGGAATAGCCTTTTGTGTCTATAAATTAGAGCAAATTATGGAATGTCTTGTAGCATATGTAACAGTGTCGCCTCATGTACATAGACGTCAGTTCTAATGTCTAACAAAGTCCAGTCCTATGGCCTGTAGAATGTGGAGTGATAACTGAATCAGGAGTAGCCATTTTATTGATTTGTTTATTTTAAAGATTTTTAACTAATTTTTACACCGAGTGTGGGCTTAAACTTACAACCCTGAGATCAAGAGTTGCATGCTTCACTGACTGAGCCCACCAGGTGCCCCACAGCCATTTTATTTAAATTATTAAAGCAAAGTTATACTAATTCCCCTTAAGGAGTAAATTATGTTGTAAGTTGTATTAGCAACTTTTTATTAGCATTGAAAAGATCATTTCATTTTAGTCCAACATAAATTATCATCAACTTAAGAATAATGGAGTTTAACATCAAATTTAAAGTACAGTTCACTTTGAATTATGAGTGAATAGTGTGGGTCTACGCACATTCCCATAGGAAGGACTGGCTGTATAGTTTTGTTCTTTTTTCATGGCTTACTAAAACAGTGGAGCTGGGAGGCTAGAATTGGAGGCTGAGGGGATAGAATGTTGGTGGAGTATGATTACTTAGCGCCTCTCAAGTCCATACAGAGCTTTTATGTAATTTCAAAAGGCTTCCCTTTGAGTGGACACGACCTGTAGGTCAGAAGGCTTGGCAAGTGGACTACAACTTTGTGTGAATTAGGAAAAGTGCTCCATTTTCTGGGCGCATCCAGCCCTGAGACAGAGAGCCCAGCTTAGCAATGGAGCATATTAAACCCTTACTCTGCACCCTTGACCCAGTGCCTATATGCAGTGAACAGTTTGTACAACTGTACAGTAGTGACTCAGGACAATTTAGTGACTCCATTTTTACATATTTTCCTTTCCCTGATCATTAAAAAATTTTCTTAAATGTTTATTTTTGAGAGAGAGAGAGGGAGGGAGGGAGAGAGATTGTGAGCGGGGGAGGGGTCAAGGGAGAGGGAAGCACAGGATCCGAAGCAGGCTCCAGACACTGAGCTGTCAGCATGGAGCCTGATGCGGGGCTCGAACTCACTAGCCGTGAGACTGAGCCGAAGTCGGACGCTTAACCAACTGAGCCACCTAGGCACCCCTCTTCTTGTTTTAATATATGGCAATTAAGTCATATAATCATTACTTTTAATCACTTTTCTCTTCTAGCTTTTCTTTTGTTATACCTGGAGAAACTTCTTCCCTCCCTTCCCTTTTACTGTCACTCTCTTTTCTTCCCATTTGTTAACTAACAGGTAATCAGTGATTGTATCTAATCTCATGTGCTAGTGATTCACCTCTGTCAATGAAAGGAAAACAGTTCTCAAGTGAACCTAAAAATAAAATCCATAACCTCAGTATCCAAAGCGTATACAAATTTGAAAAATCCCCTTCACGTTCTTTCTAGCTCATTCTCTAGTTCTTTTCAGCCTTAATTGTGGAGTATTTACTGGTTTTTAAACTCTGCCATGTTCCATCATGAGCCATCATGAGCAGCAGCTACATATTTTCTCTGTACATTGGTTAAGTAGGCTTGGAGGGGTTTATTTTCCTTAGAAATAGTATTCCCCCAGAAATACTTCAGTGCATGTTTGGAACACACATCTAATTTGGGTGTATGTTGGTCTCTGTGTGTTTACACACACATACAGACATAAACAAGGTACTTGGGAATATTATCCCCAGAGGCGTTTAAAGTATTTGTAAGAGCTTTTTAGATTCCTCCCCCCATCAGTATCTTTGTAATTTTTTATGGTTGTTGAATTGTTGGATTTTGGTTAATTTCGGTTTTGTTCTAATGAGCTTGAGTGGTAAATTCATGAATTTGAGATAGTCCATTTGTGTAAGAATATTTTGTCAAATCACATCTCTATTAAGCTTTGATGTAATGTAGTGCCATGGCATATTGGCAGTTGGTCAAAATATTAGCGTTGTATTCTCCTCTGTCTGTATTCTGAAAGGAATACTCTAACATATTTATAGAGTACACTTTTCATCTTTTATATTTAAATAAATGTTTGCCACTGAATTTACTTAATGTGTGTGTGTGTGTGTGTGTGTGTGTGTGTGTGTGTGTAATAAATGTTCACCAGTTACCACATTTTTAAATTAAAGTGACTTAATACAGAGTAGTAGGCTTGCTGTTATTCTCCTAACTTTGTATGTATTTTCCAGGCCCTTTTCCAGGCCTAGTTTGAAAAGGCCTTTGGTTCACTCTGATAAAATAGAAATCAGAGGGGCCTAGGTTCCTATCCTGTCATAACACCTTTTAGTAACTATGTGAGTTTTGTCAAGTTACTTTGTCTCCCTTCATCTCATACTCTACATTTAAAAGTGGAGCATTAGCCTCTGCTCTATAAATTAGTAGCAAAGATGAACTGAAGTTAGGTACACAAAAGGGCTTGGCACAGTACCAGCTCAATAACTTGAGTTCCTATCTTCTTTTGTCCTTCTCTCATTACAGTTGTAAAACCGCATATTTAAAGATCATATGTCATGAGTCATTATCAGTCAGTCAGTGACATGGGAAATTGATGAAGCCATAGATAGATAACATTGAAAACCCATTTGGGGTCATTCCTGGTACTGTGTGCTGGGTACTTGTTTTCATTGCACACTGTTCTGCTTCTTCAAAGCATTTACCATAACTATAATTAAAATATTAGTTGCCTGACTAATTGCTAAATGTTGGATTATCCCATAAGAATATTAGGTGCATGTGGGCAGTGATGGTGTTTATCTTGTTCACGTGTGTATTACTAGGGCTTGATATGGTCAGTGAGTAATAAGTATTTGTTGAATGAATTAATGAATGAGTGACAGTAGCCCTATTTCAAGGAGTTTCTGGTAAACTTGGCATGAAGCATATAGAAAGGACATAAATTTATAGACGCCATAATACTGGAGTGAAAAACTATGGTGGGAATTCAGATGGGGGAGGCATTTTTCTTTTCCCACCTTTGCTTTTGGTTCTTTGGAAGTAATGTGAGCATTGCCTTAGGTGACTCTCACAAGTGACTCTGTTGAGAGTACCTCACTTTGTGTTTCCTTCAAACAGCTCCCCAGAGTGGCAGCATTTTTTTTTAAAAAGACTGATAACTTACTGTGGAGGTGAAATATAGGAGAGAGCGCACTCAGGCCTGTTTGGAATATGACTGACTGTTGTCTTTTGGGAAGATAATCTGGTGTTGGATGTTAAAAGTGCATACTCTTTGAGCTGTGCAATTTTCAGGAATCTATCCTTCAGAGTTAAAAGACCGAATTGTGAAGTGATATTTACAAGGACATTTGTGACAGCAGCATTTAAAGTAGCCAAAATTGTAATCAACCATCATGTCCACCAAATGGATGAACGACCGGATAAATTACTGTGCGTCTTCACTATAAGTTGCGGCACAGCCGGTACTTGAAGGCCTGTCTGTATGTATTGTTAATAGAAAGGCTGTTCGCAGAGTAGTGTGTGTGGTGCAGCCTCACATCAGTTAAGCCACCTTCCCATCCTGAAGTATCTTTACTGTGTTTGGATGAGCACAGAGAAAGATGTGGATGTATACACGTCAGATTGAGATCTCTCTCTCTCTCTCTCATAATACATACCTATATATGTTATATATAATATATATTGATATTGATACATTGCCCCCAGGCCTTTTATTTTAGGTATTTTCAAACCTAGAGAAAAAGAACAAATAGTACGTTGCACACCTGTATGCTCTTCACTTAGATTGTTAAGCTTTTCTACATCTTTCCCTCTATCTCTCCATTTATACCTTTCTTTGCTTTCTCCTTCCTCCTCCTCCTTGCTCTTCTTCCTTCTCCTCTCTCCCTTCTCTCCTTGTTCTTTTCCTCAACTATTTGAAAGAAAGTTGCAGATGTCATGACACATGACTCCTAAATATTTCAGCATGGATCTTAAAAGTAAGATCGTTTTCCAACAAAATCACAAAACCAGTATTACACCAAGGAAAATTGACAGGAATCTCATAATATCGTCCAACATACTGTCCGTATTTCAAGTTTCCTTAGTTTTGCTAAGTGTCTTTTTATATCTGTTTATCTGTTTGTTTTTTTAACACCACCTATGGTCCACTTAGAGTTTACACGTTGCTTTTATTTATTTCTCTTTATTATCTTGCTCTTTTTGTATTTCGTATCATTAATTCTTCATAAGAGTGAAGGGCAGCTGACTTCCAGAATGTCTCATAGTCTAGATTGGAAGTTTCAGTATTGGTCCAGTCAAGTCTCTTGGGAAAGGAGGTGGAAAGATAGGGGTTGCAGTTGGAAAGCAATTTATTTTGAGTTGGTGATTTCGAATATGGTGCACTTAGTGAACACTAGATGACTTTAGGGTTTGACTCTGGGATTAGGTGGCTAAAGTGAAAGAATAGGTAATTTGAAATGAGATCCAAAGAGCTGAGTGGTGAGGATGTTACCTGGGTCATACTCATGGTGACATGAGTTAGGGGAAGGAAGGAAGGTTCTTCCTTCCAGGTGACATAAATTCTGCGTCTTCCAGGTGACATAAATTCTGCAGCGAATGTTGGGTTGTTAAAAGAGATGTCGATAGATGACAGGGAATTGGGGAAGACTTTTTTGGCCAGCTGAAATAAGCCTCAAGGAAATAGAATTTTCTCCAAGGATTAGAAGAGGTAATGTTCTAGAAGTGACAGTGGATCTCAAGGAGGTATGTGAAGGTTGCTGGAGAAGTGAGGTCCTTGAGGTCACTGAGGTTTTCAGTGAGGCAAGGAGATAGATGGAATGTTCCATGAAAATACTGAACCCTCAGTAGACCTGAGTGGTAATCATGAAGCAGCAGTCTCAGAAAACATTGTGGAGTGGCCTAGAAAAGAGTTGGAAGAGGTGTTTTGGGGAAGTGAGAGTGGTTAGGTCAGCTGATGTTCCAAGGATGAGGGATGGCCAGAGAACCTAGCCCTTCTGGTGATGGGTGCAAAATCCTTGAAGTACCTGGTAGGAAGGTGAACCCTTTGGCTCAGAAAAGTGGTTTCTGAGGCATTTTGAGGGGGCTTGATCTGTAACTTCATCTAAACAACCTTTATTTCCTTTCTTTGGCTGTGCTATCCCATACTCCAGCTATGTGTGTCATGGCTCAGGTAAGAGCTTTCTGAACAGGTTCTCTGTAAATACTCTTTGTCTGCACCAATCCATTCTTTGGTTTTAACAGCATAAAATTTAAAGTATAATCCCAACCCTGCTTAAAACCCTTTAATATTTTCCCATTGCCCTCATGTGACTCTTTGGTCATTTACACAACTTTGTCTCATGTTCTTTTTTTTTTTTTTTTTTCCCTTCCTTCCTGCTTCTCTGTTTTCATTTGCTGGAATGCTCAGTCCTCTTCCCACCCAAGGACCTTCATAGTTAGGCTGTAGTCTAAGCAGTTATAACAAAGAGAATGAAAAATACAGTGACCTGTGAAAGATAAAATTTAATATATTTACCATGTCATAGTCCCAAAAGGAAATATTGTCAAGGGCTGGTAGGGAGACTTGGATTCACAGCAGATGGTTTTCATTTGGGGGCTCCAGAGTGGCTGCTTTTATGCCCATCATCCAGCCTCAGCAGGAAGGTGGCAGGGGCAAGGGGAGTTCACACCCATTTTTTTTCAGGGCATAACCTAGAAAGCACCCTTTATTTCTGCTCCCATCCTATTGGCATTTAATCACATGGTCATACCTATCTGCCAGGAAGATGAACAATGTGGTTGATACCAAGGTGGCCATATACTAAGCTAAAAAGTAGCATTTCTCTTATTAAAGGAAAAATAGACTAGATATTGGTGGATGATTAGGGGGAATAAGAATATATACATGTATCTGCTTATTTGTGGAAACACACACACATACACAAGAGCAGAGCTAATAAGATGGTGGACCTATAGGGTGTACCTCCCAGATCCTCATCTGGTAGAAATGATTGGGGGATGGGAAATGAAGTACCTGAGTTAAAGGAGAGAGGCTTCTCCAATTATACTTTTAGAATTCTGACATTAACATTTCCAAATAAAATTATTGACATTCTGGGGGAAAAGCTCTAAATGGAATACCAACAGTGGACAGAATTTTATGAATAATGTACTGATGGAGGGAGAGAGAGAGAGATAAAAAAAAACTAGCTTTAAATAACTTTTAAGCATATTTTAACTGCATATCCTCAGGCTTAAAAAACAGTAGAAGCAAACATTGAACTGTAGTTAGTAGGTTTGTTTTTCCTAGTTCATGGGTTAGCAGTTCTGAAACCAGTTTATGTATATTCTGGGATTAAGGAAATAAATACATGGATTGTGGATAAGATGAGTGACATTTCTTCTTGTCAGAGAAAGAGGTTACAGATGGGGAAATGGATGAGGATTTCCATTCTAAATGAGTCCTATGTATTGAGTTGAAATTGGAGGTATCAATGGAAACTCATGGTTTTTAATATATATTGAAAAATAACTGTATAAATGTGTTACTGCACATGTGTGTGTATATACACAGATTCTGTAGCTCAGGGTTTCTTTAGCAATATTGACATTTTGGGGTAAACATTTTTTTATTGTGTGTGCAGGAGGGTATCCTTTGCATTATAGGATGTTTATCACCACTCTTGGCCTCTACCCACTAAAAGACAGTAACATTTCCTCAGTTGTGACAACCCAGTATTTCCAGACACTGCCATATGTCATGAGGGAGGGGGGCAAATCACCCTCAACTGAGAACCACTGGCTTGCTGAGAGGTCATGGAAACATTGGCACCCATAGCAATGAGCATACCAGGAACCCAGATCTTATTTTTTAAATACCATTGTCTCATAAATGGAACCACTACTCCATGATAAAACGGCTGATTTCCGGAAGAGTGTAAGATGAGCCTGAAACATCTTGTATAAGAAAGTAATCAAGTGCTCAAAGATGATATGTCAAAAAGACACAGGAGCCAGCTCTGTGGGGTTTCCCACTGGCCAATCTGGGAAAACTTCAGCAACAAAATAAATAATGTTAGCGATGGATTAAAGCCCATGGAATAAGACAAGAGCCTGTGGGTCCATACTGATATAAATAGATAAGAAAGATAAAAGAGGCAAGAGGCACAGCTCTTCTCTACAGCAGATTTTTAACTTATAAATATAGAAGAATCCCCATGGGGTAAACACCAAATTGTCTAGGGTCAGAATCATCAATGACAGATGCTAAGATAAGCGGGTGAAAATATGATGAGAAACAGGTATTTGCATAGTTTCATAGTATATCCCCAGGTGATGCTAATTAATTACAGTGGGAACTATAACACCTTTAAAATAGACAAACCTAGCAATTTACCCAAATGATCACAGTTAGCATCACTGGTAATGGGACATATCAACATCTCATGCCTCTTGAGGTATGATGCACTGAAAATAGCACATCATTTCTGTGATGTCCTTCTCCAAAATGTATAACATGGATATAATCGTGAGGAAACAGCAGACAAACCAAATTGAAAGATAGTGTACAAAATAAATGGCTTGTACTCTTCAAAAGTGTCAACGTCAAGAAACACAAAAGTGGATCAACTTATCTAGATCAAAGGAAACCAAGGATACGTGGCAACTAATGCAGGATAAGTTCCTGGACCAGAAAAAAAAAAAAATGTTTTTCTTTTGTCGTAAAGGTCATAAATGAGACAGTTGATGAAATTTGAACAAGGTTTGTAGATTAGATGATGATACTGTTATCAATGTTAATTTCCAGATCTGGTCATTGTACTGTGATTACATGAGAGAGTTACCTTGGTTTTAGGAAATACACCGAAGTGTGGAGAGGTAAAGACATCCTGTCTTTGGCTTACCACCAGATGTTTAAGAAGAATTGTGTGTGTGTGTAAAGAGAAAAAAATATGATAAATAAATGATAAGTGAATAAATAAATATTTGGGGTAAAGGATATGCAATAATTCTTCCTACTATTTTATGAGTTTTTTTTTATAATTCTGAAATTGTTCCAAAATAAAAAGTTTAAAAAATAGGTGAAGAGGAGCATGTGTCCCCTCCTCCCAAACCTGAGGAGTTTTATTTAAGGAATAAAAACAGATGCATTTGTGATGATATATTATTTATCTGATAAAATCTAAAGGATAGAGGGCTTAAAGAAATTGTTTTGTGAAGGACAATTTACTGTCTTGTTGGATAACTGCTTATTTGTTCAAATAATTTTTTTCCTAAGCGGATTGTGAGCTTTTGTTAAAAAAAAATCTTGAGAGCAAAGATGTAATTTGGTTAAAGTTAATTTCTGAGTCCCCATGAAATAAGCGGTGACTTTTGGCCTCTGTTTGATCCTGGCAGTGTGTGCAGCTAACGTCTGGCCAGTGTTTTGGAAACAGCAGGTAGTCAGGAGAAAGCCGCTCCTAGGGGTCGTCTCTTCTGTGGCCTGGTGGTGATTTCCCATACAGATGGGACCTTGTGAACTTTGGTAGAGGTCATTTTCAATTCCCTGTCTAAAACTGAGAGCCATAATTTTTATGAGTATGTGATTAATAATATCGTTGAAGTTATAAACTATGTCTCAGAGTACCTCCGCTACCGACTTCTTGTTTGAACAACGATTGCTTTAAACAGCATTGTCTTTCCTGGGACATGGAAAAAAAGTAACTATGTACAAAATGGTAACTTTCAGATGTGTAGGATATCTCTTGAACAGTCCAGTGATTTGTCCCATTTATCTGTTCTTTTGTGCTTTTAGGGAAAAAAATAGTTCTTTGATTATTCCCCCATTTGGCTTTAGAATCAGTGAATGTACAGTAGTCTTTGGAGTCAGTTGAGGCACCTAGATTTTGGTTGTCTGCCATTAGCCATTGTTTCATCTTCTAGTCCTTCAGAAAGAAAAACAATGATTTGATTTTGCATAGTAATATGTAATCTTTCATTCAGAGAACATTTAAGGAGAAAATGCTTTTATGTAGTAATTTTATTCCTGAAACATCATTTAGCAAGATAAAAGTCTGTTTTCATGCTCTATTTACTATTCAAGTAGAAATAGTTTTGAAAGTCCGTGCTTCATTTGTGTGCTTGAGTGGCTCTGCTCTTTGATATCCACAAGGTAAATTAATGTTTGCTTATAATTCCTTTGACTTCTCTAAAATCACTTTTTACAACTTTGAATTTGTAATAAAAATACAACATATTGGGGCGCCTGGGTGGCTTGGTCGGTTAAGCGTCCGACTTCGGCTCAGGTCATGATCTCACGGTCCGTGAGTTCGAGCCCCGTGTCAGGCTCTGTGCTGACAGCTCAGAGCTTGGAGCCTGTTTCGGATTCTGTGTCTCCCCCTCTCTCTGCTCCTCCCCTGTTCATGCTCTGTCTCTCTCTGTCTCAAAAATAAATACACGTTAAAAAAAAAAATTAAAAAAAAACAACAACATATCATTTATCCTGTAAAATTGCATACATTTTATTTTTATTTATTTACTTTTTAAATGTTTATTTTTGAGAGAGTGCAAGTGAGGGAGGGGCAGAGAGAGGGAGAGAGGAAGACAGAGGGGTCAGAAGCAGGCTGTGAGTTGAGAGAACAGAGCTCGACGTGGGGCTTGAACTCATGAACTACGAGACCATGACCTGAGCCAAACGAAGTTGGATGCTTAACCAACTGAGCCACCTAGGCACCCCTTTATTTTTATTTTTATTTTTTTAAAAGATTTATTTTATTTTTAGAGAGCACACATGAGTAGGGTAGAGGGTCCCAGGGAGAGATAAATCTCAGGCAGGCCCTACTGTCAGCGTACGGGGACCAATGTAGAACTCGATTCCACAAACTGTGAGATCATGACCTATGCCAAAATCAAGAGGCAAACGTAACTGACTGAGACACTCAGGTGCCTGAAACTGCATCCATTTTACTAAAAAAAGTTTTAAGTTTGTTTATTTTGAGGCAGATAGGGGCAGAGACAGAATCCGAAGCAGGCTCTGTGCTGCCAGCGCAGAGCCTGACCTGGAGCTCGAACTTATGAATCTTGAGATCATGACTTGAACTGAGATTGAGAGTCAGGTGTTCAACAAACAGCCACCCAGGCGCCCTGAAACTGCATACATTGTAATTTTTTGATGTCCTCAGTCACAAATTGATCACTATCAGAAAACAATCTTATTTTTGTTCAGATGATCATTATTTCTGAAACTTTATGTTCGAGTTTCCTGAAGACAGTCTGATGCTGTTTTGACTTCAGCCTCACAGAGGAACAAGAAAATTTATACTATCACTAGGTTGTAACAGGAGAGCTAGTAAAGTTAAATACGAAATAGGAAGTTTGTAAGTAAACACTATTATTTTTATTTAACTGGAGGGAGGAGGAAAGGACAGAAATTCTGAAAGTTAGATTGCCTTTCTTTATTACTTTTTTTAAAATGTATATTTATTTTGAGAGAGACCGAGAGCATGGGCAGGCTTCCCATTATCAGTGCAGAGCCTGACATGGGGCTTGATCACATGAACCGAGAGGTCATGACCTTAGCCGAAATCAAGAGTCAGACGCTCAATCAACTGAGCTATCCAGGTGCTCCTAGATTCTACATTATTTATAATTTATCTAAAAGCTTACAAATGGAGACATTTTGAAATACTAAATTGCACCTAAGAACACTTTTTTTTTGGAAATGAAATTCCAGCTGCACCCTGATCTTCGTATTTTCATCCTTTCCAGTCCCTCCTTTAGGATGTTTTCTTCTTCCAAACTTGAGTTATTGTATAGGGATAAGCTGCATACTGCTGGCTTTGTCTTGCATTTCTGTTTCTGGATTTCTTCATGTGGGCATCTGCCCCCATGTGTTCTGTGTTGTGGGTGGATCTCTGTTCTAACGGACCTGTTCTTCTGAACTCTAACCACAGGGATATCATCAGTCTACTCTCCCAGGCCTCTCCAGTTGAACTTGCCCAAAGTAAATCACATGTTTTCCTCTTAACCTGTTTCTTGTCTGTAAGTGGGGTCTTCAGTCATGTAGCATGGCAGAGCCAGAAGGGTGCATGTTGTGATTGACTCCTCTCCCCTATTCTTTTTTTTTAAGTTTTTATTTTATTTTTTTCATTAAAGTGTTTGTTTATTTAGAGAGCTCAAGCAGGGGAGGGACAGAGAAAGAGAGAGAGAGAGAGAATCCCAAGCAAGCGTCACACCATTAGCACAGAGCCCAATGTGGGGCTCAAACCCATGAACCGTGAGATCATGATGAGCCCAAATCCAGAGCTGGACACTTAACCGACTGAGCCACCCAGGTGCCCCTAAAGATTTTATTTTTAAGTAATCTTTACCATGGGACCTGAACTTACAACTGAACGCTTAACTGACTGAGCCAGCCAGGTCCCTCTGTCTCCCCCATTGATGTCCACTAAATCACCATGCCCTCTCTGCCTGCTAAATGTCTCTCCAGTCCATCTGCTTTTCTCCGTCTGTAGTGGCCACACTCTTGCTGTGGTCTGATGCCTTGCAGTTTTTCAACATGTCTCCTGCAATTGTCAGCTAATGGTTTTTCCCACTTACACCCTCACCCTTCCCCAGACCCCAGTCCACTAACAGCCTGCATGGTTCCTGGAGCTCAAACGTAGTCGTTCCT
The DNA here is from genome assembly GCF_024362965.1 of Panthera pardus. Lineage (NCBI taxonomy): Eukaryota > Metazoa > Chordata > Mammalia > Carnivora > Felidae > Panthera > Panthera pardus. The sequence goes on along the minus strand of NW_026526654.1, from coordinate 20,097,963 downwards.
GCCCTGCTTCAACTCTTCTGGTTGCTCTCAAAGAAAGGTAAAATGTTTGCATGACTGTCAGACCTGGTTCCCCCCCCCACCCCCCCCCTTGGACTTCTTAGGCACACAGCTCTCTCCTTTGCTCATGCTCTTTGGCCACGGTGCCCATCTTCCAGTTCTCTCCACACAAATACCTGGTGGTGTCCAAAACAACATGAGAATTCTTTGTTCCTCCCTTATATTACCCATCTTTGTGTCCTTCTGTGTCTTTCTCTATTTCTTTTCCCAGCTAGGAAGATTTGCGTAAGTCACAGATACTTCTCTCTTCCTGGAATGCCACATCTGTTGTTGCCTATGCATAGAAATCTCTTCTGGCAAGCCATTCCCTTTCCTTCTTCAAAAGCGCTTTAGTTTTGTCTGTTTGTAAAACATGCAACAAAGGGATTCAGTTCCCTTTCACAGCCTGACCTCTTTCAAGGAGTCTTTTATTTTAAATTCTTGCCTACTGTGTTTGGCTTTCTAAGCACTCGTAGCATGTTGCTTTCAGTTGCTCTTCATTTTCATCTACCCAAATATCACCTGTAGTAGACGAAGATGTCACATTTTTGCAATAATTTGTGAGGTATATTTGTGTCATCAGATGAAGTTTCTTACACCTTCCAATACTTTCCTCATAGAAATACACATAATCACAACAGCCCTTCAACACATGAGTGGTTGAATATTGGCTAAGTCATTACCTACAGAGCAAGGTTGGGATAACTGCATTACCCACAGAGCAAGGTTGAGATAATTTGTTTGGGGCATGTGCTATGAAAGATACTTATTAGGTCATTGTCTGTATGTGATAACTTCTTCCTTGGAAATTTATGTAGCTAAAGGAATACCATTAATATTTTAATTGGGAACTTTCTCTAAATGTTTTGAAGCAGTTTGAATAGATTGAAAATTGGCTTTTATAAAGTTTTTAGGCACTTCGTATTTTCTGAGTGAGGAACAGATAATGCTCAGATTTTTGCACATGTTTGCTAACATTGTCTAGTATAAAGAGATGCATAGAGAAATGCCTAGTTGGTTGGCTCAGAAATAGGAAATCATATTGGAAAGTATGCCCTTCTCCCCCATATGTATACATGAGAGTACAGGGTAACCTGCCTTAACAAAGATTCTTAAATACAGTAGTAGAAATAAGATAGAATCTTATTTACTTCTCATTTAACTGGCTGGCTGGTCTGTGCTGATGGGGCAAGTTTGTGTCCTGTGGTTCTGTGGTCATTCCAGGAGATCCTCCCTCCCCCCCTGCCAACATGTTGCTCTGTTTCACCTTCATTTCCAGAGCTGAGTTCCTGCCATATCAGGAAGCCCATAGGAAGAGGGAGGAAAGGAAGCCCAAGGAATTATTCTTTTCAAGTAAGCGAGGCTGGAATTGGGCGCATCACTCTAACTTCTAGCCCCTTGTCTGGAAATCAGTTTGTCAGGTCCAGCTGTAGGACAGACAGGAAAATAGAGTCTGTGTCTGTGGAGTCTTTTGTTCTGCTAAGACTCTTGTTACTGTGTAAAAAATGGAAATCACATTTTCGGTGAAACCCGCAGGCTGTCATATTTTTAAACATATATTACTATTACAATTTCTATTTTACTAAACTTTAGATATATGATTCATTCTCTCTAGATCACAATTTCTTAGTTTTAAGTCTCTTTTCTTTGTAATTTTCTTATTCTGTGACTGGTTACTGAAAGTTCCCCCAAAGCAGGTACTATAGTGTTACAGTGTTTGCTCTCATATTTTTTCCTGTGTGTGATATCTAGCTGCCACATGACCAGTAGGTTTAGAATAAATGTTGATAGGTGTAGACTAATTTGCTCAGAATATCAACATTGTTAAAAACCTTATAGCCAATGTCCACAACCTTTCTCAGGGAAGGGCTAGAGTGTAAATAGCTTAGACTTTTGTGGGTCATATGGTCTCTATTACAACTGATTGACTCTTGGAGCACACACACTGTATGTAAACACTTCTGTATTCCAAAAAAACTCGATATACAAAAATAGGGGGTGGTCTGATTTGTGTCCTGAGTTTGCTAAACGCCGCCTAGTAGGATGGCTATGTTCTCTGGATAGAGAGGTGTAAACTTTTGAGGAACTGGATTCCTATAGGATGTGAAACTGGAAGTTGGGGAGGGAGGTCAGTGCTGAGGCTTGAAATTCAGTGCATCTGCCTTCTGATGTGTTTTTTTTTAAAGTTTGTTTATTTTGGGGAGGGGTAGAGGGAGGGGCAGCAAGAGATGGGAGAGAGAGAATCCCAAGCAGGCTCCACACCTGCAGCACAAGCCGAATGTGGGGCTCGAGCTCCCGAACTGTGACATTGTGACCTGAGCTGAAATCAAGAGTCAGATGCCTAACGGACTGAGCTGCTCGGGCTCCCATGTCTGATGTTGATTAACTACACATTGTCTTCTGCTGTGTATCGGTTCTCATGTGAAAGGATAATAATGAGCACAACACTGATGCATGTTCCTGAGTGCCTGGCATTGCCTTAAGCATTACCTCATTTGTACTTCATGACAGTAATGCAAAATAGGTCCTGCTGTGATCACCACTTAACAAATGAGGAAACTAAACATTTGAGAGGTGAAGTAGCTTACCCAAGGTAAGAGGCAGATCTGGTACTTGAGCCTGAGGTTCTGATTCTTTGCTTACTTTGGAATTATTATTTTTTAAAATTATTTATTTTTTTGGTAATGTTTATTTTTGAGAGAGAGAGAGACGGACAGAGTGCAAGTTGGGGAGGGGCAGAGAGAGAAAGAGACACAGAATCTGAAGCAGGCTCTAGTCTTTGAGCTGTCAGCACAGAGCCTGATGCGGGACGCGAACCCACGTACCGTGAGATCATGACCCAAGCTGAAGTCAGGCGCCCAACCGACTGAGGCACCCAGGTACCCTACTTTGGAATTATTTTTATAAAAATGAGCACTCTACAAGACTTGAATAGCAAGATCAGAATCAGGCTTTCTAGGTTTGTTATGCAGCAGAATGGTATGATGAGGACTGTGCTGTCTGAAATGGTATAGACGAGTATGGAAGTGGGTGAAGAAACTGGAAGGAATTAGCAAGCCTCTCATTACTTCAGCTCTATCATACTCCAGTCCCCTGCTCCTCTTGTGGAAGCCTGATCGAATTCCTGCTCTCCCTGGATTTGACATGCCTCTCATCCTCCCTTTTATTCCTCTTTACGTCTTTGTAATCTGCATGACCAAGATCAAATACTCCGTTCATAAAGCCCTTCTATCTCACAGAACTCTCCCGATACCTTTCGAGTCCCTGTTGTGGCAGTTAGCTATTGTAACATAACTTTGTAGTGGTCCTTGTGTTCCAGACTCAGTGTTTCCTGCTGGATCACAAGCTGTTCTGTTCTTTTTTTTCTTCTTTTTCTTTTTTTTCCCCCCTCCTCCTTTCTTACTACTCATTGAAGTATACTTGACATGAAATGAACTTCTCGTATTTATTCAGTTTGATGAGTTTGGACATATGTATTCACCTGTGAAACCATCACCACAATCAAGATGCTGAACATTTCTGTCACCTCCAAAAGTTTCCTCATTGCCTTTGGAATCCTCGGTGTCTCTACCCCTGTCCCAGTGCAACCGGGTGATCTGCTTTCTGTCACTGTAGGTTTTTTAGCCTTTTCTGAAATTTTATATTAATGGACTCCTACAGTAGTCTTTTTAAATTCAGCATAATTATTTTCAGATTCATTCTTGTGTTTTTAGTAACCCCTGTCTTTTTATTGCTAAATAGAATTTCATTGTATGGACAAACCACACTTTGCTAATTCATTCACCTGTTGATGGACATTTAGATTGTTTCCAGTTTTGACTATTGTAAATAAATTAATAACCTATGTGTATACGTGTTTGGATAGGTTACCTAGGAGTGACTTGTCTGAATCATATGTATGTATAACTCTTTAAGAAACTGCCACGCAGTTCCAAAGTATTTGTGCCATTTATATCCTCACCACAGGGTGTGACAATTCTACTGTTTCACATCCACACTGATATGTGATATTTCTGTCTTCTAACCTTTAGCCACTTAAATTGGTTTTGGGGGGCATCTCATTGTGTTCCTTTGATGATAGCAATGTTGAACAACTTCTTAAAAAAAAGTTTTATTTATTTTTGAGAGTGCACAGGTCGGGGAGGGGCACAGAGAGGGGGCAGAGGATCCAAAGCGGGTTCTATGCTGACAGCAGTGAGCCCGATGTGGGGTTCGAACTCGCAAACCCTGAGATCATCACGACCTCAGCTGAAGTCAGACGTTCAACCGACTGAGCCAGCCAGGCTCTCCGAACAACTTTTCATTTGCATATTTTCTTTTGTGAAATGTGTTCAGATCCTTTGCCATTTTTTACATTGTCATCTTACTATGCTGTAAGCATTCTTTATATGTTCTAGATACAAGTTCTTTGTCTGATATGTGTGTTGTGCACGTTTTCTCTGTCTGTGGCTTACCATTTTGTTTACTTAACTGTATCCTTTGAAGCAGACTTTTAAATTTTGATGAAGTACAATTTCTTTTTTTATGGGTCATGTTTTTTGTGTACTACCAAAGAATCTATTGCCTACCTCAAGATAACAGATTTTTCTACTACATTTCCCATAAGTCTTGAAGTTTTAGGGTTTACTGTTAGGTTTGTGATCCAATTTAGGTTAATTTTTGTGTATGGTGTGAGTTATAGGGCTGAAGTTCAATGTCCTTTTTCCCAAATGGACATGTTAGTACCATTTACTGAAAAGACATTTGTTACCCTGTTAAATTGACTTGGCAGTCACAAGCTTCTCAGGCTTACATTTAGTATTTTATTGCTACCACAGATTCAGGCCTTTTTTGTTGTTACTTGAAGTTAAGGAGATGGATAATCTTGCCTGGTTCTTGCTAGATAATAAGACACAGATGATAAATTTCTCTAGATAGTAAGACTTAGATTTTTAACTGACTCTTTGTTCTCTAATTCCATCTGATATGTTTTTATTTTTAGGTGTTACACATAATATTGCATTGCTCCGAGAGGTGATAATCAACTCACGTTTTATAGAAGGAGACATCAACACTAAATTTCTTTCTGATGTGTATCCTGATGGCTTTAAAGGTTTGTGTGCATTGAAGTATTTTACTGTATTAAAGTTATTATTTTTATACTTTATTATAATGTATAATTTTTCTGTTTTGAAATTAAGGCCTCTGGTCTATACTGTACTTGATTTATTAACAGAGTATCCTAGACTATTGACATTCATGATTTTGAGTATTCATGAATGACTCATGAATGTGCAGTAATCCATAATTTTGTTGAGTGAGAAATTCAACTGTAATGAACATTTTGGCCTCTTTTCTCTGCTGCCTTGCTATATATAGTTAAACCGGAAGCCCCATCAAGGGAAAAGATCAGAATTATGTTTTCAGGATTTCCATATGCTTTTATGTCTGCTTGGCTAATGTGTCTGTGATGGTGATGTGTCATGAAACAGTAGGCAGAAGCAGACAACAGGTGAAAACTTGAGGGAACTTTTAGAGCAAACATGCTTGCATACATACATTTGTGTAAATGTCTATATGTGTACATAGATGGTGTTGGATCCCATTATGGGGAAGAAAATGGCATTTAAAATTTGTAATTGAAGTTGATTACTATGTGCTATACATTTAGCATCAGAAAATGTTACACATTCTCAAGGGAACTCAGAAATTTACTTAAAACTTAACATTGCCATTTTCCATGATAAACTTACTATATTACATTTCTGTTTTGATAGGGAATTATCAGCATGGACAATGTAATTCTATTCATGCTTATACAAGATAGGAACACAGTTTTAAAAATTGTTAGAAGTTGTTAGAAAGGACCATTAGCAATTATTTCATCTCATCCTTTATTTTTCCATGTGAGGAAATGAAAGCCCAGAGAGCTTGATAAGGCTAAATGACCAGTAGTATAATAAAGCCAGAAGCTGAACTTAGTTTCCACCTCCTGTTTCAGTACTCATTCAATTGTGCTAGGCTTCAAAATCACAAATCATACAGGTTTTCAGAGTATGCTGTATGTTGTTGTTGTAGAGTGCCTGTAAGCACTTTAAAAGTACACACCTAGCTTTGCCCTTCTTAATGTGGACCTCTCATTGTCTTCCTTCACATTATTCTCAGGTCAGTCCTTCTCTGAATGGCTACTATCGCTTGTTCTTCAGATTACTCTATTTCCTCCTTCCTATTTTTCCCTACAGCAGGTATCTGATATTTTAAACTGTATCATCTTTGATTGTTTGATATATGTGCCTGAAAGAGACAGCAGGAAGTGGCCACTGAAGTTAATCCAGGATCTTCTCCATATGTTTGAGGCTGGGTCATTTTGTCCCTTTGGGATTACCCGTCTGCTTCCCATCTGTCCAGCTATCCTAGGCACTGTTCACAGGCGAGGACGTGTTTTTATGACTGCATTAACATTTTCTATTATATATGTTTATTATCCCAAATATATTTGTGGACTGGAACAGTGTTACTAAAGGTTCTGAGGTTGACCTTTGGAATGAATTACTGTGACTAAAACCAAAAAATAGGATGCACAGGAATGTATTCTTCATATCTGCTTATTAGAGTCTCAGGTTGAAAAGCTGCTGTGCATTTATTTGAAAAATAAATGAAAACTGGGGAAGATGTTATTTTGACTCTGGAGTAAAGGGAAAATGAGGAAGAAGATATTTTAGGAACTATAATTTCAGTTGGCCTGTAATGAACATTTTGGACTTTTTTCTCTTTTGCCTTGCTACAGTTTAACCTTTAGCCCTGTCAGAAGAGATCAGAATTATTTTTCTCTTCTGGAAAGCTGCAGATTTTTAACAAAAATTGGATTCAACACAAGTAATATACCACTAATTACACCTTTTTCTTTTCCATTTAATTTAGTCAAGTATTTCTATTCCTTTAAAAGCGGTGTAACCAAATCAGTATGAGTTGCTCCTTGGTGAGTCACAGGCAGACACCACACCATGGTTTCTGTTGCACAGATCTGTGCAACAGGATAATAAAATAAAGGGAACTTAATTTGCAGCAAATGAGGAGATCGTGGGGAATAACTTCCAAAGCTGTGACTCTCTGGGCAAGGGTGAATGGGTTCCTTCTATTTAGGGTTAGGATGAATATTTAGATAGGGAGCTTTGTCATTGTATGTAAAGGCAGGCATAAGGTCTCATATGTGCCATAAGGAAATATACCTATGTATACATTGTTTGTAAATGAGGCTTGTTCCTCCTTTGGTGGAGATTTTAGTATAATGAGGTAAAGGTAACTGTCAGTCATTCCACTGCCCATCTGTGCAGGTGCAGGTTGAGGGCAGGGGATGGTGGCATGGTTAGTTTTAAACTGGTCTGGTTGGTCTGGCTGGCTGGTACTCTGGGCAGTTGTTTTGGTTTCCATCACTGAATATTATCCCTATAGGGTCTTTTGTCTGAGTTAAGAGATACGCTGGAAAGAAGAGTGTAAGGAAAAACGGGGACAAAGGTTGGTGAGCACAGGCAAGTGGGGAGTAAAGGTCATGTCTTGGGGTCTAGCTGGTGATAGTGGTAAAATGAAATTTGGGCTGTAGCATTGCCTTTGAGGATTCAGTCATTAAAATCATCCAACAAATAATTGATGCAGGCTCTAGAAGAAAATGGAAAGCAAATAATATATTTTCCCTGCACTTAAGGAGCTTACATCACAAGGTAATAAATATGTAACGAACTAACCGCTACAGGACAAAAGAAGGGCTAAATGAAGATGTAAGCAAAGTGTCTTGAGCACAGAGAAAAACCACTTCCGATTCAGGGAATCAAGGATGGCTTCCAGGATGAGGTACCATTTAGACCATTGCAGCACTTCCCCAAGAACTATTCTGGGGCACTGCTCATCTGTGCCCAATCCGTCCTCTCTGATGTGATGCCGGTAGTTTGAAATCAGCCTTGGAGAGAGTATTTACAGTGAGGAAACTGTCAAAACCTGCACTGGTGCATTTCTTCTTCTTTCACACCCGAGTTGATTATTATCATTTACCAGCATACCAGCATCTGGTCCTTTGACCTGACTGTACAAAGGAAAAGGCTTACCATGTAGGGAGGAAGACCTAGAAGAATCGCTGAGGACAGGCGGTGCTGTGTTAGAACTCCTGTGAGTCAAATGACAGAGTTTGCTGAAAAATGGTAAGAACATTTAAGGACATGAAATCAGAGGAGAGAGACTTTAATAAAGTATAAAAACTCTGATTTTTAGAAGTGTTTCAGCAAAGCGAAAGGTAGGATGGTCACTTTTAAGAACTAAATTAGTGACCCTAAGGAATAAGGGTCCTATTCCCTTATTCCTTACACTTTTACTACAGGTAAAAAGGTAGAAAGGATGAAATAATTTGTGAAATAAGAGATGTGGAGGGATGATCCAAGAGATTTTGTATGTATATAACAGTTTCATGAAGAAAAGATGGACAAGTAAAGGAAGGTTAATTTTAAAAGAAATAATAAGGGAGATTTTTGTTTCACTGTTCTTGAGAAAGCCTTGATGTGTTGTTGCAAAGATTCACTGAGTTTCAGACAAAATTAATGAAAAAAGTAACTCTTCTAGAATATCAAGAATAAAAAGTCTTTAAAGCTTCTAGAAAGAAAAAAAAAAGCACCGAGTTATATGCAGAGAATGTAGAATGAGATCATCTTCAGATTCCATAAACTGGAAATTAGAAAATCTTAAAATATCTGATTCATTAGAACGTACTTGACCCAGGAGGTACTATACCCAACTAACATATCTTTCATTTCTCAATTATGAAAAGAGATTTTATTTATTTAAGAATTTTTTGTTTATTTGAGAGAGAGAGAGAGAGAGAGAGAGAGACAGAGAGAGAGACAGAGAGAGAGGAGCAGGGAGAGGGAGACAGAGAACACCAAGCAGGCTCTGCATTGGTAGCTCAGGGCTTGAACCCATGAAACCATGCGATCATGACCTGAGCCAACACCAAGAGTTGGATGCTTAACTGACTGAGCCACCCAGGCGCCATGAAAAGAGATTTTAAAATAAAGATTCAGAAATATGTCATTATATATATTTTGAGGAAATTACTGAAGAAAGTGCTTTAACCAATATGAGGTAAAGATGACACCTAAATTATACCCATTTTTCCCAACCAATGAATTGAAGTTTTTATTACTTTTATTTTTACTATTTATTTATTTTTAAGTAGGCTCCACACCCAATGTGGGGCTTGAGCTCATGACCCTGAGATCAAGAGTTGCATGCTCCACTGACTGAGCCAGCCAGGTGTCCTGAATTGAGGTGTTTTTTGTTTTTGTTTTTGTTTTTTTTTTTTTAAAGACACAAGCCCGTAAGGAAAAAGAGAAGAGATAGTATTCTGGAAAATGAAGAGCCAAAAAATGATTCTTAACTGACTTGGCAACCTAAGAAAGTTGAATCCTAATCTGACAGTGTGAAAAACTGAGAAGTTGCTCATTACCACCATGGAACCCTTTAGTAGTCTTAGCTCCTATTTAAGTTTCAGGAAGCTTGGGAAATTTCTAAAGGTAGGACTATTGGTCTAAAAATCTCTGGAAAAATTTTCCATATCCCCTCCTTCACTCTTTAGAGGAGGGTGGCTCTCTCCTCCACTTTGGCAAAGACTTCGAAATTCTTCTCTTTGGAGAATAAGATGCCCTCTGCTCCAGGGACACCAGGCACAGTTGGACAGAGGATTGAGTGAATGTGGACATACTGAATGTGGTCATACTGAATGTGGTGACGCCCCATCTCCCAACCCGTCCATGAAGCCTACACACAAAGCAAATGGTCAGCAAAGCCACATCCCAGAAAGAGAGAACATGCATAGCTCAGGATCAGGACATCTGTCAGCATCATTTAAGACAACACTAGTTTGAAAGGGAATCCCCAGATGACTGTTAAAAATAGATGATAGAACTAAAGCCACTTAGGAGAACACTGATCAGGCTTCTGAAAAACTGGGTCATGCACATGGAGTGATAATTGCATGAGGTTTACAGAGGTATATCACAGACCTTGTGGGTGCTACTATGTGATTTGATCTGCACGTAGTAACTACCAACTTAATGAATAAGGACGGGAGAGCCTAAATGTTCTTTGAAGTTTGGGGTTTTTGTTGGAAATTCTCCCCCCACACTCCCCAACTCCCTCAAAGGCTAAGAAGGTGAGGGCTAATTGTGAAGAGGAAGTTTTTCTCCTTTCTTTCACAAATATTTACTGAGCCCATTAGGTAAAAGGTAGTGTCTAGGCTCTGACACTAATAAATACTGAAGAGCATTTATTATTATTATTTTTTTAACGGTTATTTTTGAGAGAGAGAAAAAGCATGGGGGAAAAACAAAGGATTCGAAGCAGGCGCTGTACTGACAGCAGAGAGCCTGGTGCAGGGCTTGAACTCACAAACTGTGAGATCATGATCTGAACCAAAGTCTGATGCTTAACCAACTGAGCCACCCAGGCGCCCCCTGGAAGGTATTTTAAAAAGCGTAAGGGTTTTTAAATCAAGACCTGCACCTTTTTCCAACCATGTCTTCTGCAGAGAGTATGGTAGAGATTTCAAGCCTTAATGCTCTTGAAGATTTCAAAAGATGGGTTTGAGAAACCCTTAGAACTCCTCCCAGGCTAGGGTTCTAACTTTTACGTGGAGGTGAGTTGCTGCTGTTGAAGATGGCTCTTGCTAGAGCTTGTGAGGCTGCATCTGTCCTTGCATGCCAGGCTGGAAGTTCTTGGTCTTTCTGCCTCACTGTTTGGACCCCACGGACTGCCAGGGTCATGCTTGTGAATCTTCTCAATCAGGGTTGGCAGAGGTGAAAAACAAGGGTCAAGTTGCAGTGCTCTCTTAGTTTACCTTCACACTTGAGAAAGGGATAGGAAGAATCTGAAAGAATTTAAATACACTTTGTGTCCCAAAGTTCTGGGTGCTTAGGATTCATCGGTAAGCAGAAACACTTGCTGCCCGCATGGGGTTTACAATGCCAGGAGTTAGCAGGCAGCATGGGTCCTCATCCCCCTCACCACAACTCTCTCTGTAGGTGTTTTCAGATGTGAACCCACTCACGGTCGTCAGTACAGTGCACTTGCCTTAGCTTGTTCACCTACAGCTGGGAATTGAATGCAGGCGTGTCTCATTTCAACACCAAACCAGCACACCAACCCCCCTTATCCGAGCTGCTATACTCTTGTCTGGATTTAGAACAGCCTTCTCATAGCCCACCCTCCTGCCGCCATTGCACTTTGTAATTCATCTTCGCCCAGCTGCCAGAGTTCACTTTTAGAACCAAATCATATCTTCCCCCTCCCTTACTTTGAAAGCCCTCAGTGAATGAATGGCTAAACAAATAGCAGTATATCCATGCTATAGAATACTACTGAGTGTGAGAATGAAAGAAACTGTGATTCACTCAAAAGCATGGGTGAATCTCAAATATATTAGGTGCAAAAGAAGCCAGACACGAAAGAGTACTTACTCTCTGGTTCCATTTAAATGAAACTACCAAGAGTTTAATTGCCTGAGGTCAGGGAGGGAAAGGAGGTCCAGAGGTGTTGATTGGAAAGAGATGCAAAGGAGCATTTTGGAGTAATGGAAAATTTGATATGGATTGTTGTGGTGTTTATATGGGCATACACATTTGTCAAAACTCAATTGCTTATTTAAAATGGACCCATATGGGGCGCCTGGGTGGCTTGGTCGGTTAAGCGTCTGACTTCGGCTCAGGTCATGATCTCACGGTCCGTGAGTTCGAGCCCCGCGTCGGGCTCTGTGCTGACAGCTCAGAGCCTGGAGCCTGCTTCCGATTCTGTGTCTCCCTCTCTCTCTGACCCTCCCCCATTCATGCTCTGTCTCTCTCTGTCTCAAAAATAAATAAACGTTAAAAAAAAAATAAATAAATAAAAAATAAAAAAAATAAAATGGACCCATATATTGTATGAAAATTGTACCTCAGAGTTAAAAAAAAAAGTACCTTTGTTAATGATATCCATTACAATTAGAATAAAATAAAAAGTGATGGCTTACAAAAAAAGTAGGTGCTAAAAAGGTGTTGGGTGGAAATTCAATAGCCTTTCTTTTTTTGACAATGTATGTATGTATGTATGTATTTATTTATTTATTTCAATATATGAAATTTATTGTCAAATTGGTTTCCATACAACACCCAGTGCTCATCCCAAAAGGTGTCCTCCTCAATACCTATCACCCACCCTCCCCTCCCTCCCACCCCCCATCAACTCTCAGTTTGTTCTCAGTTTTTAAGTCTCTTACGCTTTTCAATAGCCTTTTCTAATTAAAAATTCTTTGAAATAAAAAAATTAAATTTGATTAAAAATGTACTTTATGAAAACTAAAAAAACCCTAGTTTTAAATGATGAAATGCTAAAAAAATTTCCCTTAAAATCAGGAACAAATGAATTCTGTAAAGTGACGGTTATTATCAATCATTTTTATTGCTTTGGAATATCAAAAAGACCAAAAAAAAGTTGGTTTAAATATTTTGAAAATAAGAAAATTTTCTTTTTCCATATATAATTGTGTCCCTAGAAAACCCAGAAGATACTACTAAAAATTTCTAGACTTAAAACATGTCCGTCAAGGTGACTGAATGCAGCAAGATAAACATGCAAAGTTAGTGTCTCTTCTCTGTGTTAGAAAGAGCCAGTTTGAAATGAACCCTGTTCATATTAATTGTAGCGTCTTGTAAAATAGTCAAGAGAAATTTAATAGGGAAGACATAGAACCTATAGGACTCTGTAAGCTGTAAAAATATTGTTGAGGAGAAACAAGATGTGAACAGATGGGAAAACATCAGTTATTTTTTTTCTTTCAAATTTTTATTTAAATTCAAGTTAGCTAACACATAGTATAGTATTGGTTTCAGGAGTAGAATTTAGTGATTCATTGAATACCCAGTGCTCGTCACTTAAGTGCCCTCCTTAATGCCCATCACCCATTTAGGCCATCTGCCCACCCAACCCCCCTCCAGCAACCCTCAGTTTGTTCTCTGTAGTTAAGAATCTCTTATGGTTTGCTTCTCTTTCTGGTTTTATATTTTATTTTTCATTCTCTTCTCCTGTGTTCATCAGTTTTGTTTCTTAAATTCCGTATATGAGTGAAATCATATGGTATTTTTCTCTGACTGATTTTGCTCAGCATAAAACACTCTAGCTCTACCCGTGTTGTTGCACATGACAAGATTTCATTCTTTTTGATGGCTGATCAGTATTCCAGTGTGTGTGTGTGTGTACGTACACACACACACACACACACACACTACATCTTCTTTATCCGTTCATCAGTCCATGGACATTTGGGCTCTTTTCATAATTTGGCTATTGCTGATAGTGCCATTATAAACATTGGGCTGCATGTAACCCTTTGAATCACTGTTTTTGTATCCTTTGGATAAATACCTAGTAGTGCAATTGCTGGGTCTTGTGTAGTTATATTTTTTTACTTTTTGAGGAACCTCCAAACTATTTTCTAGAGTGGCTACCCCAGTTTGCATTCCCACCAACAGTGTAAGAGGGTTCCTCTTTCTCCATATCTTTATCAACATCTGTTGTTTCCTGAGTTGTTAAATTTTAAACATATCAATTATTGTTTGGGGACTCAATAGTATAGGAGTGCCAATCTGTCTCAGATTGATGCAGATTTTATGTCATTCCAGTTAGATTCACAAGGTCCACTACATTAAATGATTTAAAAGATTATATGTATTCATAAATTTCTGAAAATAGCAAATTATGAAGAATGATAGAGGAAAATTGGCCTTCCATGTTTTAAAATGTACTGCCAAGCCTCTGCATCTAAACAGCATGATATAAAGTGGAGGAATGGGGGTAGGATGCCTGGGTGGCTCAGACAGTTAAGTGTCTGACTCTTAAATTCTGCTCAGGTCATGATCTCATGGTTCGTGGGATGGAGCCCCATGCTGGGCTCTGCACTGACAGCAGAGCCCACTTGGGATTCTCTCTTTCCCCTCTCTCTCTACTTCTCCTCCCCCGGCTCATGCTTTCTCTCTCTGTAAATAAACATACATTTTAAAAAATAGTTTAAGAAAGGAAATACTTGAAAGAAAACAAAAAAAATGGATAAGTATGTCAGTGTAATGGAATAGGGAGCTCATAAACAGAAATTAGTATATGTGGGAGTTTTTTCTTTTACTCTATATGAAATGTTAGAACTTTAATTTATGCCAAATTAAAAAAAAAAAATGAGTCCCAGGCAAAGATTAAATGTAAAACATAAAAACAATTAGAATAAAACTGAGGAGTCTAGTTACTGTCTTGACATTGGAGTAATCTTTTAAAAGAATAGTGCAAACATTTCTAATGAAAACTAATGATATGACTGTGTTCTGTAAAATTTTTCTGTACAATGTTCTGTAAAATTTATTTCTGTTTGGCAAAATACTAAGTGCTAATTGAGCATATGTAAAGAATTCTAATTGGCCCATAAACTTGAAATTGAAAGCTGTTGTAAAAAAGTTTTCTTTTTAAATTATTATTGTATGGTCAGTGTCAATTAAATGGCTAAAACATAGATTATTTTTAGATTTCATATGTCAGTCAAAAATTACTTGATGAAATTTCAGACATTTTGTAATTAAAAAAATTACTATGTCTATATTATACCTTGGAAGTTATGAGGATAATTAATACAACTACTTTTTAAAGACTATAATGAGTATTTTTATATATTATATATTGTATACTATATGGATCTATATTAGACTATAAGCATACTCTAATATTAATGTCTTGTTTTGAGCCATAGCATGTTTTTTTTTATTTTTTAATTTTTTAAAAATTTACATCCAAATTAGTTAGCATATAGTGCAACAATGATTTAAGGAGTAGATTCCTTAATGCCCCTTACCCATTTAGCCCATCCCGCTCCCACAACCCCTCCAGTAACCCTCTGTTTGTTCTCTATAAGAGTCTCTTATGTTTTGTCCCCCTCCCTGTTTTTATATCATTTTTATTTCCCTTCCCTTATCTGTTTCGTCTCTTAAAGTCCTCATATGAGTGAAGTCATGTGATATTTGTCTTTCTCTGACTAATTTCGCTTAGCATAATACCCCCTAGTTCCATCCACGTAGTTGCAAATGGCCAGATTTCATTTTTTTTGATTGCTGAGTAATACTCCATTGTGTATATATATATACCACATCTTCTTTATCCATTCATCCATTGATGGACATTTGGGCTCTTTCCATACTTTGGCTCTTGTTGATAGTGCTGCTATAAACATTGGGGTGCATGTGTGTCCCTTTGAAACACCTCACTTGTATCCCTTAGGTAAATACCTAGTAGTGCAATTGCTGGGTCATAGCGTAGTTCTATTTTTAGCTTTTTGAGGAACCTCCATGCTGTTTTTCAGAGTGGCTGCACCAGCTTACATTCCCACCAGCAGTGCAAAAGAGATCCTCTTTCTCTGCATCCTCGCCAACATCCGTTGTTGCCTGAGTTGTTAATGTTAGCCATTCTGACAGGTGTAAGGTGGTATCTCATGGTGGTTTTGATTTGTATTTCCCTGATGATGAGTGATGTTTAGAATTTTTTCATGTGTCAGTTGGCCATCTGGATGTCTATTCATGTCTTTTGAAGTGTCTGTTCATGTCTTTTGCTCATTTCTTCACTGGATTATTTGTTTTTTGGGTGTTGAGTTTGATAAGTTCTTTATAGATTTTGGGTACTAACCCTTTATCTGATATGTCATTTGCAAATATCTTCTCCCATTCTGTCAGTTGCCTTTTAGTTTTGCTGATTGTTTCCTTTGCTGTGCAGAAGCTTTTTATTTTGATGAGGTCCCAGTAGTTAATTTTTGCTTTTGTTTCCCTTGCCTCCGGAGACGTGTTGAGTTAAAAGAAGTTGCTGTGGCCAAGATCAAAGAGGTTTTTGCCTGCTTTCTTCTCGAGGATTTTGATGGCTTCCTGTCTTACATTTAGGTCTTTCATCCATTTTGAGTTTTCTTTTTTTTAATTTGTTTTTTTAATGTTTATTTTTGAGAGGGAGAGAGAGACAGTGCGTGAACAGGGGAGGAGCAGAGAAAGAGGAAGACACAGAATCTGAAGCCCGCTCCAGGGTCTGAGCTGTCAGCACAAAGCCTGATGTGGGACTCGAACCCGTGAACCGCGAGATCATGATCTGAGCCGAAGTTGGATGCCTAACCGACTGAGCCACCCAGGCGCCCCTATTTTTGAGTTTATTTTGTGTATGGTGTAAGAAAGTGGTCCAGGTTCATTCTGCATGTCGCTGTCCAGTTTTCCCAGCACCACTTGCTGAAGAGACTGTCTTTATTCCATTGGATATTCTTTCCTGCTTTGTCAAAGATCAGTTGGCCATACGTTTGTGGGTCCATTTCTGGGTTCTCTGTTCTGTTCCATTGATCTGAGTGTCTGTTCTTGTGCCAGTACCATACTGTCTTGACGATTACAGCCTTGTAGTATAGCTTGCAGTCTGGGTTTGTGATGCCTCCTACTTTCTTTTCTTTTTCAAGATTGCTTTGGTCATTTGGGGTCTTTTCTGGTTCCATAGAAATTTTAGGATTACTTGTTCTAGCTCTGTGAAGAATGCTGGTGTTATTTTGATAGGGAGAGCCATAGTATGATTATATGACCTCTAGTCAAAGACTATCTCAACATGGCTCTGATATTAGACCAAGTCCTTTACATTTTTATGTCTTTTATCTCACAATTTATAAAAGATATCATTTTAAGAAAAGAACTAAAAAAACTGTCCTTCAGTTTTTTGGGGTGTGTGCAAAAGAAAGTGATTATGATAATGAAAATCATAACCTCTTATTAGAGATGGTATGATGACTTGTAGTTTGTGAGTTTGAGCCCTGTGTCAGGCTCTGTGCTGACAGCTCACAGCCTGGAGCCTGCTTTGGATTTTGTCTTCTTCTCTCTTTGCCCCTCCCCTGCTCATTCTGTCTCTCTCTCTCTCTCTCTCTCTCTCTCTCTCTCTCTAAAAAATAAACATTTAGGGGTGCCTGGGTGGCTCGGTTGAGTGTCCGACTTTGACTCAGGTCATGATCTCACGGTTCATGAGTTCGAGCACTGCATCGGGCTTTGTGCTGACAGCTCAGACCCTGGAGCCTGCTTCGGATTCTGTGTCTCCCTCTCTATCTGTCCCTCCCCCGCTCGCACTCTGTCTCTCTCTCTCTGTCTAAAATAAATAAACATTTAAAGAAATAAACAAACATTTAAAAAATGTTAAAAAAAAAAAAAGATGGTATGAGATCCATCTCACATCAAGAACTTTGAAGGAACTATAGGTGGTTAGCCTGGAGAAGAGAGGACTCATTAATATGGAATAATGCAGCTGTAATCAGCTTGACCCAGCAGTTGAGCCCTGGCCACTGATGTGTGTTTATTTGTTGACTGTGTCTAATACACAATGGGTCACTTTTGTAGTTGGTAGGGCATACTATATTGATCACTCTGGTGAAAGAGTCAGGTGATGAACTAATCTTCATCTCAAAGCTAAGATTCAGTCAGGGCCACTTTCTGCCTTGGATCAGCTTTGGTCCAGGTGGTTAGGCTGGATTTTAGTCTAACTTAGTTAGGAACAACATTTGGATCATGGATTGCAAGACACCAGGACCAGCTGCGCCAGAGATTTCAGCAAGGAAAAACCTGAGGGCATAGTAATGTAGAACATTCAGAAGAAGTCCAGGGTCAGAGCCAGGGCAGACATGTTGTGGGTATCAGGCCATAAGAGAACAACAGGAGTCAAGGCCCCACTGATCTGTGATCAAGAGTAGCCTTATGCTAGAACCATTATCATAAGAATAGTTATGATAGAATATCTTCTACACTGCCACTTTGGACCTGAAAAGTATCTTTTCAATGTGGCTAGATACTCCAAGGATGGTCAAGATATAAAACCCATTTTAATGAGTGGCAGAGTGTGTAACTGCAGTCTATATCCTTCAAGATGGGTAATGTACAAGCATAGGAAAGAATAGAATTAGAATAGACTTATTCAAAATTACTTCAGATTGGAAAAGTTGGGTGGAAGTCACAAAGAAACAGTTTGACTCAGGGCGCCTGGGTGCTTCAGTTAGTTGAGTATCCAACTCTTGATTTCAGCTCAGATCATGATTCCAGGGTCGTAGGATTGAGCCCTGCTTGGGACTCCGTGCTGAGTGTGGAGCCTGCTTGAGATTCTGTCTCTCCTTGGGGCGCCTGGGTGGCGCAGTCGGTTGGGCGTCCGACTTCGGCCAGGTCACGATCTCGCGGTCCGTGAGTTCGAGCCCCGCGTCAGGCTCTGGGCTGATGGCTCGGAGCCTGGAGCCTGTTTCCGATTCTGTGTCTCCCTCTCTCTCTGCTCCTCCCCGTTCATGCTCTGTCTCTCTCTGTCCCAAAAATAAATAAAAAACTTTGAGATTCTGTCTCTCCTTCTGCCCCTCTCCTATGCTTGTGCCCTCTCTCTTTTTCTCTCAAATAAAATTTTTTAAAAAGTTTGGGGCCCCTGGGTGGCTCAGTCAGCTAAGAGTATGACTTCAGCTCAGGTCATGATCTTGTGGTTTGTGGGTTCGAGCCCCGCATTGCGCTCTGGGCTGGGCTGACAGCTCAGAGCCTGGAGACTGCTTCGGATTCTGTGTCTCCCTTTTTCTCCCCCCCGCCCCCCACCACTTGCATTCTGTCTCTTCTCTCTGTTAAAAATAAACATTAAAAAAAAGTTTGTAGAAGCAGTCTGATTCAGTATGAGAAGTAACCATCTATTTAGAAATCTTTGAGTTTGTCACTTTCCAACTATTGGGGTTCTGTCAATCCTAGATAACCATCTATGCAATAGTGCTGTAGAAGAGGCATTCGCACTGCATGGAGGATGAAATAGATCATCTCTGCAGCACTACTCTGTTAAAATTACCTGAGAGATTCTTAAGTTGTGGAAACAAATTTAAATTGTAGAAGTAGATAAGTTTTCAGCAGGCTTATATCAGATAGAAATTTATTGGGAATTAGTCCTTGGTAGAATTTGCAAATCTGTTCCAGTATCAATAAAAGGATTAAAATTGATATACATTGTATCAATTTCTCTGTGAGATGTGATGAATAATAGTGAGTTTTATTTGGGAATCTCCTTTCTCAATATTATCTTAGTGCAGCTAGCGATTAGACCAAATGAAACACTGAACCAGTGTCCTACAGAGGAAAGGATTCTCATAATGTATTGCCTTTTTCCCTGCTGATGACATACAATGTGCAAATGTGTCTAGAGGAGTGACTGTTTCAACCACTGTAAGAAATCTCTTCTGCATCTTGATTAGTGTACACACATCCACAAAAGATTCGGGGTGCAAAATGTTCACATAATTTGTCTTTATGGTCATGACCCACTAAACTGGTTTCATGAACTACTTGAGTGGTTTGCATTATGCAATTTGGTAAACATGTGTCTAAAATAGTTCTATTCAAGCTGAGATCTGTAGACATGCAGCATCAGCACCACCCTGAAGCTTGTTTGAAATGCAAGTTCTTGGGCCGCATCCTAGACTTACTACCAGTCAGTCTCTGCAGATAAAGCACAGGAATATCTGCTTTAATGCAGGTGATTCTGATGCACAGTGAAGTTGGAGATCATTTTACTGGTCCTCTTTATACTCCAAAGAGTTTTTGTGGTTATATCCGTTGATAGTTGCGATATTATAAATTAAAACTTAGGAGCTTCAGGGGCGCCTGGGTGGCTCAGTTGGTTAAGTGTTCAACTCTTGATTTTAGCTCAGGTCATGATCCCCCAGTTTGTGGGATTGAGCACCTCCATTGGGCTCTGCACCAACAGTGCAGAGCCTGCTTGAGATTCTTTCTCTCCCTCTCTGTTCCCCTGCTTGCACGCATGTTCCTTCTTTCCCTCAAAATAAATAAATAAACATTAACAAAAGAAGAAGAAGGGTGCCTGGGTGGTTCAGTCGGTAGAGCATCTGACTTGGGCTCAGGTCGTGATCTCACATTTAGTGGGTTCAAGTTCTACATCCAGCTCAGTGCTGACAGTGTGGAGCCTGCTTTGCTCTCTGTTGCTCCCTCTTTCTGCCTCTCCCTAGCTTGCTCTCTCTCTCTCTTTTTCTCTCGAAAATAAACAGATATTTAAAAAATATTTTAAAACAATTTGTAAAAAAGAAGAAAACACTTAGAGCTTTAAAAATATTTATTTATTTTCTTTTTTCTTTTTTTAAAATTTATTTTTATAGTACTAGTAATAAATCCATTATATGTTGACATCAGAGCAATGAAGTCACCACACATATATCTCTTGGATCAGGGAACCTCCACAGTATACACCTGAAAAAAATGATGGAGGAAAAGCAAATAAATCTTAGCATTATTGTGAAAGTAGTTTTGACCTTGCAGTCCCCAAAGGTTCCTGGGGACTCCTGATAGCCCATAGGACACACTTTGAGAAGTGCTCTTGTAGACTGTTTTTGAGAAGACTAAGACCAAATTTTTGTAATCCTCATATAGGGTAAGTATGGGGTCATGTGAGTTGTTTTCATCAGGAACTTTTCAAAGCCTGGAAGAGTGCAGTTTATCCAGGCCATTGAGGGGTCTATTACCAAATTCCTAGAACTAACTGATAGACTCACTTGGGGTTTTTGGTCTTATTTGAATAATCTTGCTCTCTTCCCTCCCCAGTGCATGCCTCAGTGCCTGGTATAATACTAGCTCTATAATAGATGTTTGATAAAATACTTATTTGAATGACTAATAATTCTATAAGTTAGAAGCACTAGATGTTAACAAGATGTATGTGATTGATTGATTTCCCTCAGGACACAAGTTAACAGAGAATGAGAGAAACCAATTATTGGCAATAGCATCATCATTGTTCGTGGCATTCCAATTAAGAGCACAACATTTTCAAGAACATGAAAATTCAAGGTATGTTAGATTATTTAAGACAGCATAAATGAACAAATACCGACAATCTAATCGTAGAAAATAGCTAATAAAAAATATAACTGATCATAGTTCTGAATCTTGTGAGTGTTTGCAGACATATAATAAAATCACACTGTTTAAAAATGGTATTGCTTCTATTTTGTTCAAATGATTTTTTTTTAACTCAGAAAAAAGGATCTTGACCCTGCTAATTTGGACATTATTAGAGGTAAGAAGATACTCTGAAGCCCTGAGGAATATCTGTTTAAGTAATTTGTATTTTATTATTTCTGTTTTATAACTTCGTTTGTTAATCTTTGTTAACTTTGTTGACAAAGTTTTGAAAAGTGTTATAGTACTAAAAATTAGGATTGAGTCTGAGCAGCTAAAATATACATATATATAAGAAATTCATTTATAAGATACAAGAAAGAGTTAACAGGTTGAGTTAGTTATTTGTGATCCCTAAGTATACCTTTTAGCTTCCTAGAAATGTAAGTGAAAGAAAAAATATCCTTTGTATCAGGGCAAATAAAAACAAAGTCATCATGACATTAATGGCTCTAAATGACAGAATTACTTAACATGAATTTCTGTGTCCTTGCTAACATAATCCTACTTTAGCAAGTACAGTCTATGACTTGCTAGGGTGATGTTGTTGATAAAACTGTGTCACTTCAACTTCTTTTCCATGTTTTTTGCTTTTCCACAAGAAGAAGAACAAAGAGAAAAAGAGAAAAGATGGCAGGTGACTGAGCAGCTCTGAAGAACACAGATCAGAAACTCAGATTACCCTCTGAGAATTAGGTAGAGGAGAAGTAGATTGGGTTTCGACTGTATCTTAATGGCTGACTGGTCTTACTCAGAAAGTCTTGGAGTAAATAGTACTCTTCATTTGTTTTTATTCTCAACAGAGAGTATAGGAAGCTTAGTTGATGATTTTTTTTCCCCACTTTTTTTTATTGAAGTATAGTCGACACACAGTGTTACATTAGTTTCAGGTGTACAGCATAGTGATTGAACAGCTCTATACTACATGCTGTGCACACTGTAAACACAGTAACCGTTTGTCATCCTACAACACTATTACAATACCATTAACTGTATTCCATATGCTGTAGCTTTCATATGGACTTAGCATTCCATAAATGGAAGCGTGTACCTTCTCCTCCCCTTCACCCGTTTTGCCCATGCCCCCCCCCCCCCCGGCAACCATCAGTTCTCTGTATTCATGGGTCTGTTTCTGCATTGTTTTGTTTTTTAGATTCCATGTATAAGTGAAATCATATGGTATTTGTCTTTCTCTGTCTGACTTATTTCACTTAACATTATACCCTCTAGGTCCATCCATGTTGTTTCCCATAGCAAGATCTCATTCTTTTTTATGGCTGAGTAGTATTCTCTCTCTCTTTTTCTCTTTCTCTCTCTGTGAGTGTGTGTGTGTGTGTGTGTGTGTGTGTGTGTGTGTGTGTAGGAAATGGCTATGGTAAATAATGCTGCACTAAACATAGTATTCATATATCTTTTTGAATTCGTGTTTTCGTTTCCCTTGGGTAGATACTCATTAGTAGATTAATGTATAATCTTTTTTTAAGTCATGATTTGATAGATGTCTAGGGAGAGTTGAGAGGTTACAGAATATCAGTAAATTACTGAATGATGGAAGGAGGAGGAAAGTGGGCAATAAAGCCATGAATCTGGTTGTTTTTTTTCCCTAAAGTTGCACTGGCCAATGTAGTAGCCATTGGCCATGTGTGCTTACTTGAACTGAAATTAAATTAAAAGTTCAGTTTCTCAGGTTTCAGTGCCACTATCTGTGTAGTCACCAACCTCATTTCATGTGCTCTGTAGCCACTGCTGTACTGTGGTTAGTGGCTACTGAACTGAGTGATAGAAAGAACCTTCTATCATTGCAGTTTGTTTCCATCAAGCTCTGTTGCAACAGGGATGTTTTGGAGGGATGTGTGTATCTAGCTTTTGTTTTAAATCCAGAATCATACCTTGTATAATTTTTTTAATTATTCTTTTGATAAATATAGTGTTCATATCCTGATGCCCTTCAGATGTTATTTGGACCTTGATCATTTCTGAAGTCCTGAGGGTCACTAATAATGAAGTGGTTTGATCTTTAAGATATGTATTCAAATTATTTTCAGAGAGTACTGACTTACCACTGGCAAAAATCTGAAAAAGGTTTAAAAAGGAAAAGAATAAAAATTACTTGTATCCCACAAACTTTTCAGGAAGTACTTTTTCACATTTTGATGTATTCCTTTCTAAGTGTATATATGTGTGTATATTTATAGACATACATACATGTAGCGTGCATATACCTCACATAGAGTCATACTGGGAATATAGTTTGACTTCTATTTTTTTATTGTAATATTATGTTGTGAATATTATTTTTATTCCCTAGTCTTTAGAAGCATATTTTAAAATTTTTATTACAGAATTTAAAACATATGGAAACTTTTGCTCTTCAAAAGATACCATTGAGAAAACTATAAAATAATATATGTAGCAAATGGCAGAATGTATCCAGAGATATATAGATATATAGGTATATAGATAAGGAACTTGAGTTTATAATGTATAAATACTTCTTAAAACTCAAAAATAAGCCAGACACCCCAATTAAAAAAATAGAAATCTTTATTAAAGGAGTTATGTGAATGGCAATAAGTTCATGAAAAGGTGTTCAGCATCATTAATCACTAGAGAAAGACAAAATCACATTGCCACACTAATACACACCAACTAGAATAATGTACATTAAGTGGTAAGTGGATAAATAGTTGTGGTATATTCATACAATGAAATACTATTTAGCAGTAAAATAGAAAAAAAGTACTGGTATATGTATCACCATGCAAAAAAAAAAAAAAAAAAAAAAAAAAAAGTCCTGCTAAGAGAAACCAGATTAAAGAAGACTATATAGTCTGTAGTTTTATTTTAAATTTCTAGTAAAGGCAAAAATATAATGATGGGAAGATTAGTGGTTCCCTGGATGCAGGTGTTGATGTCACAGAATTACGTCTTCATACATTCTGTGCCCCAAACCATAAATTAATAATTCTTTTAAATGTATTAATTTCTTAAATTATGTAGAAAACAAAATATGGACTTTCAAAAAAAGTTATAATAATAACAGCTATTATTATTGTCCATAATAATATGGACTTTACTGAGACATTTATTTATTCATGTGGCTTCCTGGCACTGTCTGGAGTCCTTCCATTTCAACTTGCAAGACTGCCTTCTGCATTTATTGCAGGGCAGGTCTAGTGGTCACAAACCCACAAACTGCCTCAGCTTCTCTTTATCTGGGAATGTCTTAATTTCCAATTTTATTTCTTAATCCAGTTTTGCTGGATTTCAGATTCTTAGTTGACAGGTTGTTTTGTTTTTTGGTTTTTTTTCTTTTAGCACATTGAATATATCAGCTTACTGCCTCTGGCCTCTTCAATTTCTGTTGAAAATCGGACAGTCTTATTGAATATCCTTTGGAGGTGATGATTTGCCTGTCTCTTGCTACTTTCAAGATTTTCTCTTTGGCTTTTGAAAAGTTTGACTGTAATGTGTCTTCCTGGGGGTCTATGAGTTCATCTTACTTGGAGTCCATTGAGTTTTTTGAATATTTATATTCATGCCTGTCATCAAATTTGGGAAATTTTCAGCCATTATTCACATATTTTCTCCGTTCTCTCTCTCTCCTTTTGGGGCTCCCATGATGAATACATTCGTCTGTTTGATGGTGTCCCACAGGACCCAGTCTTTCTGTTCTTCAAATTCGAGAATTTCTCTTGCCTTATTCTCAAGTTGGCTGATTCTTCTGCCTGCTCAAATCTGCCTTTTAATCCTAGTGAGTTTTTCATTTCAGTTATTGTACTTTTTAGCTCTAGAATTTTTAAATTTCCTTATAGGTTTTTAATCTTTTTATTAATATTTTCATTTTGTTTTCACATTGTTTTCTTTGTTCACATCTTCCTTTAGTTTTTTGAGCATCTTTAAGAGAGAGTTGTTTTAAAGTCTTGGTTTACCATATCTGCCATTAGCTCTTTTTCATGGTCATGTTCTGCTAATTTTGTTCTTTGAGAAGACCATACTTCTCTGTTTCTGTATATGACTTGTGATTTTTTTTGTTGTCGTTGAGCATAGGACATTTGAATCTGTTAATATGGTAACTCTGGAAATCAGATTCTCCTCTTTCCTCAGGGTTTACTGGTTGTTGTTGTTGTTGTTGTTGTCTGCATTTATTTGTTGTAGGCTGTCTCTATGCCAGCAATCAGCTGATCAGCTTGAGGTGTAAATGTAAGGTCTTCTCAGGTCTTTTCTGAGCATTTCCCTGGGTGTTACAGTCACTTTCCAGTTTCCCTTATAAATGCAGTTGTTTTTGAATGTCTTAGTCTTTATTGTCTGGCTCCTGACAGGGGGAAAAGCAGAAAATGAAGGAGGCAAATGGGGGTACTGACCCTTTAAATCCCCTGGAAGTCCCTTCAGCCAGAGGGAGGGGCTTGCAACACTGGGAGGAAGTGCAGTAACAATGACTGTCTACCTTTTTGTCTGCACTTCTGTGATCACAAGCAGTAGTCAGTCATCATAACACAGATGCCTAGTATTTGGAGGACAGGATCCATTTTTTGCCCACCCTGGCTTCCACAAGCCGTGTGGATGCTGCTCCAGGAACACATGCCAAGCTGCCTGCCAGTTGCTGGGGATGGGCTGGGGGATGAGTAGCTGTTACTCTGGTAAGACCTGAAATTGACCAAAATTAATTGCAATTTACCATCCCACTTTAACCTGGAAGTTGGCAAGCCTTTGACTGGGCTGGAGTTCTAAACTAAAAATATCAGAGAGATTCTGCCAGTATAATCGTCATTTAGGAGGGTAGACACATTCCTGATGTTTCCTAGTCCGCCATCATCCCAGAATCCTTCTCCTCTATATATTACTATTGAACTTATTACTCTTTAAAAGTTGGAAAAATTATATTAATAAAATATGTGGCAAAAATTATGTAAACAACTGTGCACATGTTACGTATATAACAATGATTTATTTCGGGTGAGCTTATTTTCTATGGAACTTACTCATTTAGTAAGCCAGTTTATTGTGAAACAGTATTACCCATGACAACAGAGACCTGTAATATCTAGCAAAATATATTGATTTTTTTGGCAGAGTATAATCTTACTTAAACGAAGTAAATCTAAGTTATTTTTGCTTGTTTGCTGCAAAGGTCCCTGACATCAAAGTTGATGTTAGGTGATTGAGTCTTTACATTTTGGTTCACGAAGCATGATTTCATTATTGGCTTGGGAATGGTGTCTAAGAGTCAGCCTCCAGGTGTGGCTGCACATTTCTCCATCATGGGTGTGCTCATGTAATGTTTATGCTTCCAGATCCAGTAGCCCTCAGCCCTTCCTTTGTGTGGCTTGTTTTGGCTGCTGATATTATTTTCCCAATATCTCTATGGATTTTATTCTTTCATCATTTATGACTTGGAAAAAGACACTGATGATATGTACCCATAGTATTTGGATAGTAAGAAGATAGCAGTGCCTTTTAGAAGAAAAAAAACCACCAAAACATTAATGTCAGAACAATAGCAATTTTTCTCAGGATGACCGCAAATAAATTTGGCAAACACAATTAAATTTTTACAGAAGTACATGATAATTATTTTTAATTGTCATGTCACTTATTCTTTTGACAGAAATGAATGTTTGAAAGTTGTGTTAAACAATCACTTCATGTTATTTGAAGTGAGAGTGATTTTGTTGCAGTGTGGTTTGGTTTAATAATTTGTTGCACTAACAGATAATGATTGGAGGAAAAAAGAGTAAAGGAAACAATTTAGTCCCTTATAGTAATCTTTCATTTAGTTTTGTTCAAGATATGCCTGTTTTCCTTGGATCTAAATGCTTGTTCACAGATCAGGAATCACCTTTCTGAGCGAGGCCCTTTCCTTTCTTTATTCTTGTTCAAGTCCACCTCTGCCATCCCAAGCTTCTCAGGCGCTAGTGAGAACGCCACTGCGCTCTCTCTAAACTTCTGTACTTCTGTCCTTCCCACTGTTATTTCTACACCTGTTGCCTTTTTTGGTTAGGTCTGGTAGCTAAGTAAATAGTCAACTAGGCTTTCTTGAGCTTTATCACTTACATTTCCTAATTTCATGATTATTATCTTTCTGTTATGCTAATTTATCATGTAATGATTATTAGTTCTTGGGAGAGCTGTACCAACTTCCCTGGTGGTGGAAGGCTGGTGACCAGGTCTCTCTTCCCTAGCAAAGTGCTGTTTTGCATTCACTTAACCTTGTGTGTTGTAAGAATTTGGCAGGGGGTATGGCTCAGGATAAGTCTTTGACTCCTTTTGGCATGTCAGTCCTCATAGTGTAGTTACACTGAGGTATATTGAAACTATTTTAAGGTGTTTCAAAGTAAATGTTTATTTCACGGGTTTTATAAAAATATTTATTTTACTGCAGATTTATAGTAATTTCATCATATATATTTTTGTGGCTTGTTTTTGCTTGTTTGCTTCCTTTTCTTTCTTTCTTTGTACTTTTCCATTTCCCAGAGAATGTGTTCAGATTCCTAAATGTGAACTTTTGGGAAAATCAGCAACATCTAACTCTTGAATTCATTTGGGATTCACTTATGTGTATGTTATAAAAGAGTTTCTTCATTGTGATTTGGTAGCCTTTTATTTATAAAATATTCCAACCTACTTCTCAAATAAAGTAGTATCTCTTTGTATGTCCAAAGATAGCAAGACAGAAATACATATGAGTGTCTCAGTTTGGGCCACTCTCACAAATTACCATAGACAGGGTGGCTTAAATAACAAACATTGCTCACAGCTCTGGAGCTGGAAGTCTGAGATCAGGGGGCCGCCCTGGCTGGGTTCCGGTGAGGGTTCTCTTTTATGTTGCTGAAGGCTTGTTTCTTATATCCTCATATGGTGGGAAGGGGGCAAGTTAGCTCTCTGGCCTCCTCCTATAAGGGCATAATCCCTTTCATGAGTGCTCTACCTTCACGACCGGATTACCTTCCAAAGCCACCGCCTCCAAATACCATCATATGAGGCATTAGATTTCAACATGGGAGTTTTTGGAGTGGGGACACAAACATTTAGTCACTAACAGTGAGTGTGTGCTTACTCATGCACTCCCTCTCTCTGCCCATCTCTCCCTTCCCTACTTCCGCTCTCCCTTCTCTTTTCCTGCTGCCCTCACATCCCTTCCCCTCCTCTTTCCTTCCTTCTCTTTCATTTGTGTGACTTGCGTGCATGTGTGCAGAGCCCCCCCCCCCCCCCCACCACACCACACACATCTAAGTAGATATGCATATGTTACATAAATACATTCTGTGGTTTAGTGGAAAAAACTAGAATTTAAAATTAGAAGTCTGGTTTCCAGTCATAACTGTACCACTTATTGTAATGTGACCTTAGATATATTACTTTAGATATGTTACTTAATTAGATATATTACCTTAAACTTAAGTTTACCACTAAAATGGGAATAATGTTTTTCGTAAGTTTTTGTGAGAATAATTGATGTTGTGTAATTATATTTCAATACCCAAATTCTTTTACCTGATTTGTTATGAAGAAATAAGGGGCGTCTAGGTGGCTCAGTCGGTTAAGTTGTTGGGCTCTTGGTTTTGGCTTAGGTCATGATTTTATGGGATCAAGCCCCACATTGGGCTCCTTGCTGACAGCATGGAGCCTGCTTAGGATTCTCTCTCTCTCTCTCTCTCTCTCTCTCTCTCTCTCTCTCTCAAAATAAATAAATACACTAAAAAAAAAAATGAATTTTATATTGTACAAAACTACATAAATGTTTTATAGGTAAGCAAAAATCATTAAGAATAAGAAATGGCCTTTTTTTGTTTATTTATATCGGGTAGCTATGAATATGACAAGAAAGTAGAAATTGGGGTCTAATTATCTTTAGTGAAAAAAATGAGATGTCTTATCTTACAGTCCAGCAAATGAGACACCAGTAGGGTGTGTTTTCCATGTTAATTTAGTCAAATCAATCTTTTTTTTTTTTTAAGGTTTTATTTTTAAGTAACCTCCACACCCAATGTGGGACTCAAAAACACAACCCTTAGATCAAGAGTGATACATTCCACTGACTGAGCCAGGCAGGTGCCCCTACTTTGCTTTTTTTTTTTTTTTCTTAAAAAACCCTTATATCAAGTATTTACTTATATTCTATTTCCATTCTTTTATAGTTTTTCTTTATTACACTGGTGTTTCATATTTCAGGCTTATTTTGCAAAGTGATAGGAGGTTGAGATCTAATTTTGCTTGTTCATATAGTTAACCAGTAGAATCAGTTCCATTTTTTAAAAAATGTAATTCCAGTATAGTTAACATACATTGTTATATTAGTTTCAGTTGTATAATACAGTGATTCAGACTTCTATACGTTACTCAGTGCTTCTCACGACAAGTGCACTCTTAATCCCCATCTCCTATTTCACCCATCTCTCACCACCCCCCCCCCTTTGTCCTCTATAGTTAGGAGTCTGTCCTTTGGTTTGTCTCCTTTTTTCTTTGTTTTCTTAGAATTGGTCCCATTTATTAATTTATTCTTTCCTCATTGATTATTAAATGTCACATTCATCCTATGCCAAATTCTTTAATTTACTTGAAAAAAAATTTTTATTTATTTATTTTGTTTATTTATTTTATTTATTTTATTTTGAGAGAGACAGAGCACAAATGTTTATTTATTTTGAGAGAGAGAGAGACCGAGCACAAGCAGGGGAGGGGCACAGAGAGAGGGAGACACAGAATCTGAAGTAGACTCCAGGCTCTGAGCTGTCAGCACAGAGCTGGATGCAAGGCTTGAACTAATCAGCCATGAGACTGACCCAAGTCAAAGTTTGGATGCTCAACCAACTGAGCCACCGAGGCACCCCAAATTCTTTTATTTTTAAAGTTTATTTATTTTGAAGTTGAAGGAGAGACAAAGAGGGAGAGGGAATGCAGCCCAAGCAGGCTGCATACTGTCAGCACAGAGCCCAATGCAGGGCTTGATCTCAGCCACGAGAACCATGAGATCATGGCCTGAGCCAAAATCAGGAGCTGGACTCTTAACCAACTGAGCCACCCAGGTGCCCCATCCTATGCCAAATTCTTAAATACGTTAGGGTCTACTTCCAAATTTTTCTCTTCATTTGCATTTGTCATTCTATCCTTAAATTAATAATTATTATTTTCTTCCCAAAATTTATTGTTCATTCTTCTAGCTGAGCTTTGAAAGCACTTTGATATTAGAATTGCCTTAAAGCTACATAAATTTGGGTAGAATAGACATCAGATGTTGAGGTTTTTCAGAAAATGTGACTGTATTTATCAAAGTCTCTTTGATTCTCTCATTAAAGCTTTATAATTTTTTTATTGTAAGAGTAGATTTCTTGTTATTCTTAGATAGTTTTTTTTTTGTATTATTATTTGGTTGTTTATATATTGTATTATGGATGGGATCTTTTTCTCATTTTTAAAATGATTATTCATTTCATAAAGAGAAGCTAATGATATTTGTATTTATTTTTTTAATTGTAAAAAAACACATATCAGAATTTACCATCTTAACCATTTTTAAGCATATAGTACATTAGTGTTAGCTATATGTACAGTGTTGTGCAACCGATCTTTAGAAGGTGTTCATCTTGTAGAACTGAAATTCCACCCTCTCGAATAACATCCCGTTTCTTCACCTGCCCACCCACCTCCTGCCCCAAGCCCTTGGCACCCACCATTCTTTCTATCACCAGGAGTTTGACCACTTTAGTATTTGTATTTCTTTTGTAATAATTCTTCCTAGTTGTAAAAAATCCATTGTAATACCTTTTTAATTGATTTCAAGAGGGGCAATCATATAACCTTCTAAATCACTTGGGATTCTTTTGGATACAGGTAACAGAGCCATTGATTCAGACTGATAGTCGTTCTTGCTTCACAGTGAACAAGAAGCTCGGAGAAGAGAAAAGATAAAGTTCAGTATGGTTATCTGCTGATGCTACTTTTCTGTAGTTTTCTTAGCCTCACTTTCTTCTCCGTGTGGCTTTTTCATAACTCTGTGATAGCAGGATGGCTGTAGGGAGTTTGGGAAGTCAAATCTAGATAAGATTCAAAGGATTATGTCTGAGCAAACTTTTCCCAGATGATCCTCAAGCAGCTACTTCTCAGTTCCTATTGACCAAAAGTGAGTCTCCTGCCCATTCATAAGCCAATAACTGCAAAGGGAATTGGATTATCATGATTGTCTTGGAATGATTTTCTGGTATGAGATAGATGTTGAGTAACCAAAGTGGCCTCTGCATTTTCTAATTACCCCATGCCTTCCTTTCTGCTAGAGCTTCTAGTACAGTTTCATGTTTAAGAGCAAAGCTTTTGTGCCAGAGACTTGGATTTCCCCTGGTTCTGCCAGTCCCTAGCTATTATCTTAGGATAAATTATTTAATCTCTTTTGGACTCTATTTCCTCATCTGCAATATGAAGATAATTAGTAGTTCTTAATGAGTTTTTGTCAATGTCAAATGAGATATAAAATACTTAACATACCCATTTAATTTTAGCTATCCTTGCCCAATTTTCTTTTTTAGAATTTCTAATGACAAAGATTTCATTTTAAGGGTAATGGTCATGATGCATGCTTGTTTTATTTTTAGCTAACAAATACCTTGAGCATTTCAATATTAACAGATAGTTTGGCAATTGGTAGGAAATATTTTTTTCTTGTGTTAAGGGTGTGTTCTTCCATTCCACTTTGAATAAAAGAATAGTATACAGATATTGAGTATAATCACATGTCTTTTAATATCATCTGTTGATCATTATAAGAGTTGAGTTAGAAAATTTAGATATTTTAGGGGCACCTGTATGGCTCGGTCAGTTAAGAGTCCAACTCTTGATTTTAGCTCAGGTCATTATCTCACAGTTTGTGAAATTGAGCCCTGTGTTGGGCTCTGTGCTGACAGTGTGGATGGAGCCTGCTTGGTCTTCTCTCTGTTCCCTCTCTCTGCCCCTCCCACCCCTCAAAATAAATAAATGAAACATTTCGAAAAGAAAATTTAGGTAAATTAGCAGGGAACAAATGATTTCGAAAAATCCTACCCCCATTGAGCTTACATTTAATTAGCAGATGGTTGATAGACAAAACAGGTCAGTAAACTGTGTGATATGAGAATGATAATGATGATAAATATTTTGGTGATAAACAGGGATGGATTATCGATTATCCTGGAGGTGGATTATAGGGTAGTTGGAGTTTTAATTTGGATCACAGGGAAGTGGATGGCAAGAAAGATTAGCAGGATGAGAAGATGAACTTTAGAGCAGACACCTAATGGTGGAAGGGAGCAAGTCACATGAATATCTCCAAGAAGAACCTTCCTGTCAGTGGAGACAGCAAATGCAAAGCCCCTGAGGTCAAAGTATGCCCCACCTGTTTGAAAAATAGCAAGGAGGCCAATGTAATGAGAAGAGTAAGCAAGCTCCCCTAGTAGGGCTAGAGTTGGTTTGGGTAGGCTGTTGTAAGGACTTAGGTTTTCACTGATTGAAGTGGGGAGGCATTGCAGAGTCTCGGGCAAAGAACTTGTACCATGTGTAGTAATGAGCATTGTGGTTGCAATATTGTAAACAACCCTAAGGAGGAAAGAGTAGAAGCCAGGAAGCTGGTCAGGCATAGAGGTCTTAGGCCTGAGCCCTGGAACACTCCGCAGTAACAGGTTGGGAAGAGAGGCAGATCCAGCAGGAAATTAGTCTGGGGTGGAGTTGAGAGAGCCAAGTGCAGAAAGGGTTCAAGGAGGAAGACGTGTTCAACTGACATACATGATTTGAAGAGTGATTGTTGACTGTTGAAGTTAGCGATGTGGAGGTCATGGGGACCTTGATGAGGGCAGTGTTCGGGAATGTTGTGTGGGAAGTGGTGGTTGAAGGTGGATTGAGGGGTGTTTGAGAACAGGTGGGGAGAGAGAAATGGCAGCTTGTAAGTTCTAGAAACTCTTAGGAGGATTTGCCTTTTTTCTATGTATGTACATGAAGTGTGTTATTTTGATTTTACAGAAAATGGGCCATTCTACTTGAAGGGATGTCTTTTTTTTTTTTTAAAGCATGTTGTGTTGTCAACATTTCTCTGTATTAATAGTTTTTGAAAAAATGGTTTTCAAAGACTGTACAATATTAGCAACTTGAAAAAATTAACATCTGTAGAAAACCTTGTTCTTATAAAATTGATAAATCCTGAGAATTTTTTTTTAATGTTTATCTTTGAAAGCGAGCGTGAGGAGGGACGTGGCTGAGAGAGAAGGAGACACAGAATCTGAAGCAGGCTCCACGCTATGAGCTTTCAGCCCAGAGTCGGACACAGGGCTCAAACCCATGAACCGCGAGATCATGACCTGAGCCTTGACTCAGGTTGCTTAACCGACTGAGCCACTCAGGCACCTCTGTCTAGCTTATTTTGTTTATGGCAGTTCCCCTATTCAGTAATTGGGGTTAGGAAAATTATGTCATCTGTGGTTCTTTTGGCTCCTTCAGCTGGCACTGAAATGTCCGTGCTCGGTGTGGTCCAGTTGGCATCAGCCCGGAATGAGGTGGCAGGACTCAGAATTTTGGTGCCAGCACCACTTCCAAGTATACAGGTGGCCCAAGTCTCTGTACAAATGCTTCAACTTTTGACTCTGGTTTCCTCCTCTGAGAACAGCAGTGTTAGATTGGATGATTTCTGACTTTTTTTTTAAGCGCTTATCCTGAGTGATTTGCATGGGGCTGAACAAGACCGTTTGACTCTCTGGTTTCTACTTAAAGCTTCTAATGTCTCTCTTGAGATTTGAGCAGAGGTGAAAGACTCAGGAAAGGGAACTCCTTCACTGTGGCCAACGATAACACTGTTGAAAAGACTTTAGCCTGGAAGGTTTTAAAATACGTAGGGTTCACTTTTGGAGAGATTGCTTTGGGTATGTGGAGTCAGTGTATCACCGCCTCTGGGAGTTGATCCTCCGTGGAATGTGTCGGGTATATGTATCAGGTATGTAGATGGGCTACAGAGCCTGGTGTGGGTTTCAGTGTCAGCCAGAGTGGCATAATGGAAAGTTACATTCACGTGACTCACGCTCATATTGTAGTTTCTTTCCTCTTCTGGCTTCCTGATAAAACAGAGAATCAATTCTTTAGTGATTTTTACCTGGCAGATGCAATTATCTCGGGTTTTTTTCCTTCTTTCCTTTCCTGGTTGTGGATTTATAATTCTCTTACCTGTTACTAAGTTTTCAATTAGATGATAAAGTTTGAGGTTTTAAAATATCACAATCATTGAAAGATAAGTAGGGAAAGAAACATAGAAAAA
Source organism: Panthera pardus (assembly GCF_024362965.1). Lineage (NCBI taxonomy): Eukaryota > Metazoa > Chordata > Mammalia > Carnivora > Felidae > Panthera > Panthera pardus. Next base: position 20,063,658 of record NW_026526654.1, on the reverse strand, counting down.
AGCAGCCACATGAAAATAGTTCCCAAGGAAAAGCTAGTATTGTGGTACAGATGCAATTGGTTCTTTTACTGAAATGTCTCTGAGTTTAAAAGGACACATTATTAATGGATTTATACCATCTGTGACAATAAAATACAACTTTTTATCATACTTGTCTCATATATGTTCTGAGGTAAACTACTTCATTATGAGAATGAAGTGGGTGTTCTGATAACTGACTATATAATTAAAAAAATCATACTTTGGGTATATATTCACAAACATACATAGCCATGCTTTGCCTTTGGAAATGCCTACTTTGATTTGAGCAAATAAGTCTCCTAAAAGCAACAAAGGGGAGAAAATGTTAATTCAGTCATTAACCTTTAAGCCTGCCTTACTTTTTACTATCTCTGTTACAGTATTTTTTTGTTACTTAATATGACCACATCCTGGGTGATTTAGAAATCTACGTGAGTTCAAGCACACACTATTAATGGCTAAGATGGCCTATTTATACATTTTTTTTTGCTAAGTATTACACTTTAAAATATTTTTTTCTTTGATTCCACCATACCAGCTGAACAGAAGACAGAATGGCCTCATTATTGTAGGAGAGTTTCTCCATTCCCTGCAATGATTCCAGAAGCTCTTGCACACTTCATCAGTATTATTGTAATTCTTTGGCTGCAGGATATTTGGCAGCTGTTGCACCCCACTGGCAAATCCTATTCATACTTCTTTCCCATTCACTACTGCCATTGGAGAATTGATTTCTCTCTCCTCTACTCTAACCTTTCCCAATTCATTTTGGATTGTTCAATGTGAAACATTTTAATTTCATATCATACAGCTATTCAGCTCACAATCCCTTTTTTAACCTGTCACCAGGGTAACAGCATAGCATGCTTTCTTTAGGCAATCAAGTTTTTATTTCACATGCTTAATGTTGCATTAAATGTTTGCATTTTGTTTAACCCCCCTTAAATACTTTGAACTCTGAATATGTTTTATAGGATAATGAAATCCTTGATTTTTGAATTGAAACTAAGTCAACACCATCACTACATTCATAGCAAAATGTCAAACGATTAATTTACATAATTCAAAGATTATTATTAAAACTCCCAAGTTAGCCGATCTGTGTAAAGCAATTTTCTGTAGGTAATGGAGGAATATTTGTATATATTTATGTTTTTCCTGGTTCCAAAAAAAAGATTTAAAGGGGATTTAGAGAGATTTAAACAAGGAACATTTCAAAAGAGCAATGGAATTAGTACAAATGGAAAAATATATCTTTTGAAGATAATAATTAATTTTTCAGTATTATGTTCTTTTCTCTGTGTATGTACTTAAATATATATACTGTAATAATTTATGTATTTGGTGATGGATGAGGTAATCTACCAGAATGAAATTAAAAGTCTCTTGTAGGTGATTGATTTGGGCATTGTGTTCATTAATAGCTATTTATCCATTTACTTCAGTACAGACGTTACCTCACAGATGTTGCGAGTTTGGTTTTAGCCTACCACAGTAAAGTAAATACTGCAGTAAAGCCAGTCAGATGAATTTTTTGGTTTCCCAATGTGAATAAAAGTTATGTTTACACTATACTTTAATCTGTTAAGTATGCATTGTGTCTAAAAAAGCAATGTGCACACTTTAATTTTAATACTTTATTGCCAAATAAATGCTCACCATCATCTGAACTTTCAATGAGCTGTAACCACCAGAAATCACTGTAACAAATCTGAAAACTTTGAAATATTATGACAGTTACCAAAATGCAGCAGACACAAAGTGAGCAAATGGAAGAGTGGTGTTGATAGACTTGCTTGAGGCAGGGTTGCTACAAACCTTCAGTTTCTTTTTTTTTTTTTTTTAAAGCAATATCTGCAAAGCCCAATAAAGCATAGTGCAGTAAAATGAGTTGTCCCTGTGCTACTTTGTCTTTAAATAATCCAATAATAATGATAGATTAGTAAAGATGAAAATTAGTATGTTTAGATCTTGATTCTTTGAATTGAATAGACTTGAGCTGTCTTTATAGAGCTACTTTCCATTTTTATTCTAAATAATAGTTTCAATGAAATTTGTTCTGTGAATAAATTTTATGAACTTTGGAATAGTCCAAGAAATATAAAGAAATGTGTATGGAAAGCAAGAACGTAGATTAGTTAATAACCCATGTTGTTTGAAAGCACTGTTAATTAAAAAAATATATACTGGCATAGTACCTCTTTAAGTATCCTAATACTCCCCTATACAATCACTAATGTTTTTGCATTAATCTATAGGATAAACTTTGAATTAACCTATTTATTCTTTTATACTATCTTTTTATTTTACTTAAAAAAAAACTTATGATTTAGTACTCTTTAGAATTTGTGGCCTCACACAGTGTGTCAGACTAATTTCTAATTTCATACCTTCAATGCCCCTGTGTCATAAGTGGCCCTGAATCTAGGTAATGTTGGTCTAGATGACCAGTATCTTGACCATCTACCTCACAAAGGTCACTTTGTTTTGGTAGAATAAATTCCTGAATATATATGTTAATGGTAATAACTTTTTACCTTCAGAATTAGAGTTATTAGATTATTCCAAAAATAACAAATAGCGTGCCTTGTGGTAAGTTTCTTGGGCTTAGAGTAATAACAAAACAATTCCTTCCATTTAAGAAGCTTAAAATAGAATGGAACAGGTAGACATTAAACAGATGATTATCAGCCCTGAAAACTGCTAGAGAAAGAGTGCAGCGTGAGTGAAGTGTGAAGGAAGGGAATCTCATTTGCAGGTTAGCTGCACTATGTGAATATCCAGTTTTCAATAAAAAGTTACAAGACATGAAGAAATATGGAAGTATGTCCCTTTTACAGGTTAAAAAAATCAATAGAAACTGTTCAGAAGGGTGGCTGAAATGTTGTGTTTTATTATGCCATAACCTTAAATAACCTGTTAAAAATATGTTCAAAGGACTAAAGGAAATCAGATACAAAGAAGTAACAGTATGGCAATCATGTCTCACTAAATAGAAAATATTGATAAAAATTCCAGAGATGAAAATACAATGCCTGCAATGAAAAAGTATACTAGAGAGAACTCTGCAATAGGTTTGACCTAGCAAAAGAAACCATCAGCAATTTTGAAAATACATTGAAATTATCTAGTGTGAGGAATAAAAAGAAAAATGAACAGAGCTTCAGAGACCCATGGGACACCATCACATGTACCAGCACACATGCTGAATCCCAGAAGGAGAGGAGAAAAAAGATAAAGGAATGGAAAGAATAAACCATAGCTGGGATGCCTGGCTGGCTCAGTCAGTAGAGCATGTGACTCTTGGGGTCATGAGTTCAAGCTCCACTTTGGGTATAGAGCTTACTGGAAAAAAAGAAAACGAAAAAGAAGTCATTGCAAAAAACATCACAAATTTCATGAAAAACATTAATCTGTACATTCAAGAAGTAGATAAATTAGAAGAAGCTCAAAAAGTTCTGTATCTACACACATTATTGTCAAACTGTCAAAATCAAACAGAATCTTAAAAGCGGCAAGAGAAAAATGACTCCTCCTGTGCAGTTAACATCTCATCAGAAACAATGGAGCCTTGATGATATAAATGAAGTGCTGAAGGAAAATAAAAACACAAAGAATGTCATCAAAGAATTCTATATCCAGCAAAACTATCCTTTAAAAAATGAAGGAGACATGAAGACATTCCCAGGTAAACAAAAACCAAGAGAATCCATTGCTAGTAGACCTATCCAACCAAAACTCAAATACACATGAATAAAGAGCAATGGTTAAAGATTAGTACATCTTTTTTCTTATTTAAAAGACAAATGCCCTTAAAGATAGGGGTGCCTGGGTGGCTCAGTCAGTTAAGCGTACAACTTTTGGTTTTGGTCCAGGTCCAGGTCATGATCTCAGGGTCATAAATCTAGTTCTGTGGTCAGGCTCCATGCTGGGTGTGAAGCCTGCTTAAGATTCTTTGCCTCTACTCTCCCCTGCTCAAGCATGTCTCTAAAAAGTGGGGTAGGGGGATGCCTGGGTGGCTCAGTTGGTTAAGCATCTGCCTTTTGACTTTGGCTCAGGTCATGATCACATGGTTCATGGGATCGAGCCCCATGTAGGCTTGGAACTCTCTCCCTCTTTCTCTGCCCCTCTGCCACTGGTATGCCCTCTCTCTCAAATATTTTTTTAAAAAATTTAAAAAGTCAACTTAATGCAGTAGTTATAATTGTAAGTTGGTAGGTGCACAATATATACAGATGTAATTTCTATGACAATAAGATATGTAAGGGTGGAGGAATTAAGATATATTGGAGCAGATTTTCTGTATGCTATTGCAATTGAGTTAGCATTAATCCAAGCTATAGTGTTTAAATGTAAAGTGCTAATTTGTAATCCCCAAGGTAACCGCTAAGAAAACTGCTTTTAAAAATAGTAAATGAGGGGCGCCTGGGTGGCTCAGTCGGTTAAGTGTCCGACTTTGGCTCAGGTTATGATCTCACAGTTCATGAGTTCGAGCCCCGCATTGGGCTCTATGCTGACAGCTCAGAACCTGGAGCCTGCTTCAGATTCTGTGTCTCCCTCTCTCTCTGCCCCTCCCCTGCTCATGCTCTGTCTCTCTGTCTCAAAAATAAGTAAAAACATTAAAAAAATTTAAAAATAGTAAATGAAACATTAAGGGAATTAAAATGGTACAACAGTTGAAACAAAAGAAGGCGGGGCACCTGGATGGCTTAGTCAGTTAAGCATCCAACTTTGGCTCAGGTCATGATCTCACCATTTGTAGGTCCGAGCCCTGCATCAGGCTCTGTGCTGACAGCTCAGAGCCTGGAGTTTGCTTTGGGTTCTGTGTCTCCCTCTCCCACTTCCCCTCCCTGGCTTGGCTTATCCTCTCTCTGTCTCCAAAAAATAAACATTAAAAAAAAATTTTTTTTAAAAAGGCAGTAATGGAGGAATAGAAGAACAAAGAAAGGCATAACCTATAACAAGCAAAAATTAAAATGAGAGATGTAAATCCTACTTGATGCATATATTAAATGTAAATAGATTAAACATGCCAATTAAGGGTAGATATTGGCAGAATGGGTAAAAAGCAAGATCAAACTGTATGCTTTCTACAATAGACCTGCTTTATTGTTATTTTTAAATTTTTCCGTTGTTTATTTTGTTAAATCCTGATAAGTATACTCTTGAATTCCCATCTCCCTTCATTCCCCTGCCTTCTGGTAACCATCATTTCTCTGTAGTTAAAAGTCTGTTTCTTGGTTTGTCCCTTTTTTTCCCCCTTTGCTCATTTGTTTTGTTTCTTAAATTACCCATGAGTGAAATCATATGCTAATTTGTCTTTCTCTGACTGACTTATTTCACTTAGCATTATACTCTTTAGCACTCTCCATGTGGTTGCAAATGACAAGATAAAACAGAAGATCGGGGGGTACCTGCTGGTGCATTCAGTTAAACATCAACTCTTGATTTCAGTTCAGGTCATGATCTCATTGTTCATGGGTTTGAGCCCCATGTCAATCTCTGTGCTGACAGCTCAGGGCCTGCTTGGGAATATCTCTCCCTCTCTCTCTGCCCCTCCCCCATGCTCACTTGTTCTCTTTCTCTCTCAAAAAACAGAAACAAAAACAAAACAAAGATTGAACTGGATGCTTTTTACAATAGGGTATTTCTATTATTATTGTTTTTTAATGTAATTTATTGTCAAGTTAGCTAATACATAGTCTATACAGTGTACTCTTGGCTTCAGGAGTAGATTCCCATGATTCATCATTTACATATAACACCCAGTGTTCATCCCAACAAGTGTCCTTCTCAATGCCCATCACCTATTTTGCCCGACCCCCCCCCCCACCCCCATCAACCCAGTTTGTTCTCTGTATTTAAGAGTCTCTTATGGTTTGCCTTCCTCTTTGTTTGTAACTATTTTTTTTCCCTTCCCTTCCCCCATGGTCTTCTGTTAAGTTTCTCAAATTCCACATGAGTGAAAACATGAAATTTGTCTGTCTCTGACTTATTTCACTTAGCGTAATATCCTCCAGTTCCATTCACGTTGTTGCAAATGGCAAGATTTCATTCTTTTTTAATTGCCGAGTAGTATTCTTGTGTGTGTGTGTGTGTGTGTACACACCATGTCTTTTATCCATTCATCAGTCAATGGGCATTTGGGCTGTTTCCATATTTTGGCTATTATTGGGCTGGTATAAACATTGGGGTACATGTGCACCTATGAATCAGCACTCCTGTATCCTTTGGATAAATTCCTAGTAGTGCTATTGCTGGGTTATAGGGTAATTCTATTTTTTTCAAGTTTCTTTATTTTCAGAGAGCACAAACAGGGTAGGGCCAGAGACACGGGGAGAGAGAGAATTCCAAGCAGCCTCTGCACTGTCAGCACAGAGCCTGATGTGGGGCTTGAACTTATGAACCATGAGATCATGACCTGAGCCGAAATCAAGAGTTGGACACTAACTGACCTAGCCACCTAGGCATCCTGGGTAATTCTATTTTTAATTTTTTGAGGAATTTCCACACTGTTTTCAGAGTAGCTGCACCAGTTTGCATTCCCACTAACAGTGCAAGAGGGTTCCCCTTAATAGAAATACTTTAGACTCAGAGACACAATAGGTTGAAAATAAAAGGAGAGAGTTATTAGACAAATATTATATTTACAATGCTAATACTGTTATTACTAATACTAATATCAGACAAAATTTTAAGACAAAAATTGTTACTGGAGACAAAAGGGGATATTTTATAGGACTACATAACACAATTGTTAGAAACTATAATACCCCACTTTTAGTAATGGATAGAACAATTAGACAAGATAAACAAGGAAGTAGAAGACTTGAAAAATACTATAAACCAAATAGATGTAATACAGATCTGTAGAACAATCCACCCAACAACACCAGAGTATGCAATTTCTCAAGTGCATGTGTGACATTTTCCAGAAAAGACCATATCATATGCTAAGCCATAGAACAAGACTCAGTAAATTCAATAGGATTAGAATTATACAAAGTATCTTCTCCAACCACAACTGAATGAAATTAGAAATATACAATAAAGGAAATGAGAAATTCACAAATATGTGGAAATTAAGCAACCCTAGAAAACCAGTGGGTTAAAGGAGAAATCACAAGAGAAATTAGAAAATATTTTGAAATGGATGTAAACAAAAACATGGTTCAAAAACTTATGGGATGCATTAAAGCAGTGGTTATTAGAGGGAAATTTAGAGCCAGAAACACAGATGTTACAAAAAGAAGAAAGATACCAATCACGTCATCTTCCACTTTAGGAAAATAGAAAAAGAAGAGCAAACTAAACCCAAAGTTAGCAGAGGGAAGAACATACTAAAGATTAAAATGAAAATAAATGAAATAGAGAATAGAAAAACAATAAAGGAAATTAATAAAAGCAGTATTTGGGAAGATCAACAGAAATGCAAATCTTACAGTAGACTGCCAAGAGAAAAAGACTTCCAACAGTTAAAAATGGTAATGAAAGAGGAGGTATGCATACAGACCTTAGAGAATTAAAAAGGATTATAAGGGAATAACTTGACCAGATGTTTACCAACAAATTAGGTAACATAAAATGGAGACATTCCTGGAAAGATGCAAGCTACTGACATGGACTCAAGAAGAAACAGAAAGTCTGTATAGACCTGAAAGAGACTGAATTGGTCATCACAAAACTTCCCAAAAGGAAGAGCCCAGGACTAGAAGTCTTCACTGATGAATTCAATCAAGTGTTCAGAAGGGAATTAACACCAATTCCTTACAGACTTTTCCACAAATAGAGAAGAGAAACATTTGCAACTCATTCTATGAGAGCAATATTACCATCATGCTAAAATCAGATAAAGATGTTATGAGTAAAGGAAACCGGAGATGAAAATCCCTCATAAATGTTAATGCAATAATCCTCCACAAAATACTACCAAATGGAACCCAGAAATATATAACATAATTATACTCTGTAACCAAGTGAGATTTGTTTTAGGAATACATAGTTGGCTTAATATCCAAAAATTGGTCAATGTGATTAACCCTATTAATAAAGGACAGAAATCACAGTATTATCTCAATAAATGCAGGAAAAAAAAAAACATTTGATAAAATCCAGCAGCCTTTTGTGGTAAAAACCACAATAGAATAGAAGGGAATTTCCTCAGCCTGATGAGGAAAAACCTACAGCTGAAAAACCTACAGCTAACATTGTATTTAATAGTGTATGACTGAATGTTTTTCTCCTAAGATCAGGAATAAGACAAGGATATTTGTTAATTTTGTTGAGCATTGTACTGGAGTTCCTAGTACGCCACTTTGCCAAGAAAAATAAAAAGTGTCAAGTTGGGGAAGAATTAAAACTATATTTCCAAATGATATGATCTTATATGTAGGAAGTCTTAAGGAATTTACAAAATAAAATTGTGTTTTGGTTTTTTTTTTTCATTTAAGACAGGGAATACTTTATTCAAACCCATCAGGAATGGACAGCTTGGGTCTGTAACAAAGCATTGTGTTTTATTTTTTATTTTTTTTATTTTTTTAAAAAATTTTAACATTTATTTATTATTGAGAGACAGAGAGACCTAGAGTGTGAGCAGGGGAGGGGTAGAGAGAGGGGGAGACACAGAATCTGAAGCGGGCTTCAGGCTCTGAGCTGTCAGCACAGAGCCCGACGCACGGCTTGAACTCAGGATCTATGAGATCATGACCTGAGCTGAAGTCAGTTGCCCAACCAACTGAGCCACCCAGATGGCCCCAAAGCATTGTGTTTTAAAGCATAGGTCCATAATTGTATATGAGACCATACACTGGTACATACATACTAACTGATCAGAGCACAGCTTTTAAGTGTGCAAAATAGAATAAGCTTTCCTGTAAGAGCAGCACCTTTGTGAGATTTTTAGCATTAGTATTCTTCACCCTCTCCTTCAACAGAATCCATTCCAACCTCCTCATAATCCTTCTCAAAGGCAGCCATGTCCTCACAGGCCTCAGAAAACTGTCCTCCATACTCTCACTCACATATCCGTGAACAAAGGCATGCTTGTCATACATTAGGTCAAATTTATGGTTCAGGTGAGCTAAGGCCTCACCAGTGGCTGTGGTGTTACTCAGCATGCACACGGCTCACTGTTCTTTGGTGGGTCTTCACCATGTACTGCAGTGGGAGGATGGTAATTAATGCCAGCTTTAAGGCCACTGGGGCACAAGTCAACAAAATAGATGGTATGCTTGGTCTTGATGGTGGCAGTAGCAGTATTGACATCTTTGGGAACCACATCACCATGGTACGATAGGCAGCAAGCCTTGTATTTACCATGGCGAGGGTCACATTTCATCCTTTGGTTGGCTGGCTCAAAGCATACGTTGGTGATCTCTGCTACAGAAAGCTGTTCACGGTAGGCTTTCTCAGCAGAGATGATGGGTGTATGTGGCCAGAGGGAATTGGATACAGGGATAGGGCACCAGATTGGTTTGGAATTCTGCCAGATCAACATTCAGGGCTCCATCAAATCTGAGGGAAGCAGTGATGGAGGGCACAATTTCACCTATCACCCTATTTAGGTTAGTGTAGGTTGTGCACTCAATATCAAGGTTTCTGTGACCTTCATAGATGCCCTCGTTGTCTACCATGAAGGCACAATTAGAGTGCTCCAGAGTGGTGTGGGTAGTGAGGATGGAGTTGTAGGGCTCAACTACAATTGTGGAAACCTGAAGTGCTGGGTAAATGAAGAACTCCAACTTAGACTTTTTGCCTTAACTGACAGACTTTCCAATGAACCTGGAACCAGTTTCTTCTCCAAAGCTATGGACAACCAAGAAACCCTGAAGACCTGGGCACTGGTCAGCCAGTTTCTGAACTCGGTCCAAGACAATGTCAGTGATCTGTTTGCCAATGGCCTGGTGGCTTCAGGCGTAGCATCTTCCTTGCCTTTGATGAGCTGCTCAGGGTGGAACAGCTGGTGGTAGGTGCCAGTGTGAACTTCATCAATGACTCTGGGTTCCAGGTCTGCAAACACTGCCCTGGGCACATGCTTGCCAGCACCCATCTCACCATCTCATTCAAGAACTTGTTGAAGGAGTCATCTCTTTCCCCAGTGGTTTTGTCAGTTGGCATCTAGCCATCGGGCTGAATGCTGTGTTCCAGGCAGTAGGAGTCCCAGCAGGCATTGCTGATCTGGACACCAGCTTGGCCAACATGGATGGAGATGCATTCACACATGGTTGCTGCTTTGTGGCTGCTGAACAGATGGCGGTGAGGAAGAGGAGAGGTTACTTTTACAGCATGACTGTTAAGTGGTTGATGTAAGAGAACTTCAGGAATTCGTAAAATCGATTAGAACTAATGACTTTTGCAAGGTTGCAAGGTATAAGAATGATATACAAATACTAAATTTATTTTGATACAGTACCAGCATACAAACTGAAAAAGCAATTAACAAAACAATTTTATTTATGAAAGCACCAAAAAGAATGCAATACTTAAGCTTAAATTTTTCTACATAGAAGTGCAAGACTTGTGTGGCAAAACAATTGTTGATAAATTAAAGACAACTTAATTGGATAAACTTCCCCTATTCATGGATCAGAAAACCTAATACTGAGATAGCAGTACTCACCAACACGGCATACAGATTTTGTGCCATCCGTCTCTCAATCCCAGCTGTATTTTTTTGCAAAAAAAAAAAAAAAAATTACAAAATTTGTATGAAAGTGCAAGGGACACAGCATAGCCAAAACAGTCTTGAAAAAGAACAAACTGGGGACTTACACTTCCTAATTACAAAACTTGTTACAAAGCTACAGTAATCAAGACAGGGTTGTACTGGCATAAGGATAGATATGTTGATCAATGGAATAGAATTGAGGGTCCAAAAATAAATCGTTACACTATGATCAGTTGATTTCAAAAGTATATGAAGACAATTTAGAGTATTTAAGTATACTTTTTTCAATAAATGCTGCTGGAGCAACTCTAGTGGCTGTCTTCATGCAAAAGATGGAAGCTAGTTCCCCCCATTACACCATACACAAAAATGAACTTAAAAAAAAATCACAGTCTTAAAAGTAAGAGCTTTGGTTCACTTTTGGTTAGGGGATGATTTCTTAGGTAAGATGCCAAAGGCACAAGAAACAAAAGAAAAAAACTTAAGTGCTTTAAAAGGCAACATCAAGAAAATGAAAACACAACCTATGGAATATGAGAAAACACTTGCAAAACATAGGTATGATGCTAGGAAACTTTTTTTAAATGTTTATTTTTGAGAGAGAGAGAGAGAGAGAGAGAGAGAAAATGTGAGTAGGGAAGGGGCAGAGGGAAAGTGAGAGAGAGATAAAATCCCAAGAGACTCTACACTGAAAGTGCAGAGCCCGATGTGGTCTTGAACTCATGAACCCTGAGATCATTACCTGAGCCGAAATCAAGAGTCGGACACTTAACCAACTGAGCCACCCAGGTGCCCTGCTAGGAGACTTTTCTCAGAATATGTAAATAATGCTTATATAACTCAATAATAGAAAGATAGCCCAATTTAAAAATGGGCAAAGGACATGAATATAAATTTTTCCAAAGAAGATATACAAATTACCAACAAGCCCATGAAAAGAGGCCCAGCACCACTAGTCATTAGAGAAATGCAAATCAAAACCAAAATGGGATACCATTTTATATCCACTAGAGTGGCTGTAATAAAAACGACAGACAATATCAAAGTGTTGGTGAGGATGTGGAGAAGTTGAAAGTCTCATACATTCTTGGTAGGAATTTGAGTAAAATGGTGCAAACCTGGAAATAATTTGGCTGTTTCTCACAATGTATGACATTACCACATGACCTAGCCATTCTACTTCCAGGGTTATACCCAAGGGAAATGAAATCATATGTTCACAGAAGTGTTGTATATAAATGTTCATACATTTTCCATAGTAAATGAGCAGTAGAAACAACCCTAATGTTTACAAAATGATGAATGGATAAATAATATTAAATGGGATGTATTTATAGAATGGAATATTATTCAGTGATAAAAAAATAAATGAAGTATTGGCACTTCATGGATGAAATTTGAAAACACTATGCTAAATGAAACAAGGCAGTCATAATAGGCCACGATTTCTTTGTTTCCATTTTTATGAAATGTCTAGAATGAGCAAAGCTATTGAAATAGAAGGGACTTTAGTAGTGGTGTAGGGGGAGGTGAGTATGGAGTGACTGCTAATGGGTCCAAATTTTCCTTTTTGGGGTTATAAAAATGTTTGAAAATTGCCTGTGGTGATGGGTACACAACCCTGAATATACTAAGTATCATTGAATTGTGCAGTTCAGGTGGGTTAAATTTATGGTGTCTGAACTTCATGTCAATAAAACTGCTTACGATTTTTGAAACTTACGTATTTTATATTTAAGAATTTATTTTCCTGTTGGCATAATAGAAGTTAAAATTTAGGAATTAGCTGAGATGATGTATCTTCTCACATGATGGAATCTTCTTTAAGATTATTCTCATGATTATAAAATGTTTATGTGACTGCTCTCAATTTAGTTCCATGAATAAACGTGTACAGATGTCAAGTGTTCCTGGGCTACTACTTGGCAGGTGGAAGTGGTATATATATGTGATCCAGTGTTCTCCTATTTTTATTTCCTCCTCTGCCTTTGAATGCAAGTGAAAGAAGGTTAAATCAACATAGAGAATTTCTACTTTCTGTAATAGTTATGTAGCTTATTTCCAATTAACCTTCCTCCAAATAACAATGGCAAGCTCTGGAGAAGATATACAACTATTATTAGAAGGCTCTGGATGACAACTAAAACCAGTCAGAATTTGAATGGATTTTGAGTGTTTGTCGAAGGAAAACACACTGGATGAGATCCACCTTTGTATGGCATTTCCCCTGAAGGTGGTCACCGTTGCATGCGTGCATCAGGACATGGTAGAACTCAGGAGTTAGCCCCAATCTTATTGACTTGAGGTCTTGGAGAATGATGCTTAGAATTGTAAGAACTGCTGAAGATTGGGCAGGGATCTCATGGCAAAAAGAGAGCAACAGTGAAGATTTCTATCTCTGAATTTAGCTTCACTCAAATAGATGATTGATTCCTGATATGTGCATGCATGAAGACTTTGCGAATCCCAGTGTATGAATCCCTCTGGAATGCTGAGTGAACTGAGTTGAAGTTGTGTTGCTGCCTTTCAAACAGATGATAATGATTGGAATTTGAGCCTCATCAAATTTGAGGGGCTTGTAAACACCTCGAATTTTCCATTAAAACCCCAGAAGGATCATGTCTTAGGAGAAACACTGTTTCTGGAATAAGTGATTTGGACTTTTAATTCAGTAAAAGCAAAACCAGAAAGCATCCTAGCACAACACAAAGGTGAGTCTTGATGACTTCACAGTGATCAGTCAGTAATTTAACTGCCTGCTGAAATAAAAATCAGAATTTTTCAGGGGAAGATAACAGGAAAACTACAGTCTCTGCGACATATCCACAATCTGATGTACAAAAAACAATTCACTTGGCACACAATTCAAGAATTAAGTTGACCCATGGTCAAGAGAAAAAGCAGTTAGTAGAAGCCAACTATAATACTATAAGATATTGGGTTATGTATAAGACTTTAGCACAGTTATTAAAATTATTTTCAAATATTAAAGATCAAAATGAAGTAGTTAATAGGGAATATAAACATAGATCTGGAAACTAGGAAAGTACCAAGTAGAAATTCTAGATCTTAAAATGTATTGTCCCTGCAATGGAAAACTTACTGGGTAGGCTGAAAAGCATATTGGTTAGTGCTGGCAGAAGGCAGAATGGGTAAACTTAGAAGAATAGAGACTATACACTCTGAAGAGAAAAGGTATTTCACAACATTGAAGAGACTCTCATTGACCTAGGTTCATAAGATCAGGAAGTCTAACTTACGTATATTTGGAGCTACAAAAGGAAATAGAAGACAGAAAATGGGGTAAAATATATCTGAAAATACGGAGTTTGTCTTCTTTAGATTGGGAAGAGGAAAGAATTCTGTGTGTGTCTTTTATTCAACTTTATAGTAGTGATCCTACCCAGTAAGATAAGAAGTCATGGAGATCAGAAAGGGAGAAGTAAATCATTTCTATTCACCAAGGATACAATAGTTTGCATGGAAAACGTTAAGGAATCTATAACACAATTACTGAAATAAATTTAGCAGAGTTGCAGGATAAAAAGTCAATCATATAAATTGTTTCAGTGAACTAACAACAAGAAAATAAAAATTAACAGTTTTGTTTAACAGCATAAAAAGGTAGGCAAATACTTTAACAAAATAAATTCAAGACTGTCAGTTGTCAGAGTAGTTAAGGCATGAAAAACTAATAAAGCCTAAGGATTGGAAAGAAAGCTTTCCAGGACACCTTAATAGGTTACTTAAGAAAACTCTAAGGAATCTGTGATACAACTAATAAAACTAAGAAATAGGTATAATTTTCACAAAGGAGGTTCAAGACTGCCACACTTTGCTGAGAGAAATTCACAATATAAGATAAGAGCTATTGTAGATAGGAGGATAAAATGTTAAGGTGTCTGCTCTCCCTCCATTAATGAAGAGATTCAGTGCAAGCCCAAACGTAACCCCATTAGGGGGGTTGCTTTAGGGAGGAAGGAGAAGAAATTGACCTGTTTTGAAATTTTTGTGAAAATGCAAAGGGATCTAGAACAGCTAATATCATCTTAACCGATGGACAAAGCTGCAGAACTTGGTATGCAAGTCTTCTTGAAACAACTAGATGAAACTCCTTCTCTCTCCCTTCACACAAGAAAATTAAGGATGAATCATAGGTCCACCTGTAAAACCTCTAAAGCAAAGCATGAATATTTCTTCTGAGCCTTGCTGTAGTCAGAACACTTCTTAGCAAGGACATAAAAGCACTGAGCATAAAAGGGAAAATGCATATGTTTTTATTCATATTAAAAATTTTCATTAAACAACAAAGAGATATGTTTGTTAGAATAACTAAAATCCCAAACACTGACAATACCAAATTGTGAACAACAGGAACTTTCATTCATTGCTAATGGGAATGCAAAATGGTGCAGCCACTTTGAAAGACAGTTTAGCAGGTATTTTTCCAAAATGAAACATCCTTTTACCATGTGATCCAGTATTTGTACTCCTTGGTATTTATTCAAATGAATTGAAAATGTTTCTACCCTACAAACTGAATGTCAATGTTCATAGCAGCTTCACTTCACTCGTATTGCCAAAACTTAGAAGTAACCAAGATGTCCTTCAGTAGGTGAATGGATAAGTAAACTGTGGTACATCCAGACAATGGACTGTTATTCAGCAATAAAAAGGTATTAGCTGTCATCAAGCCACACAAAGACATGGAGAAACTTTAAATGCATAATGCTGAGTGAAAGAAGCCGATCTGAAAAGGTTACATTCTGTATGATTATAGCTATACAGCATTCTGGAAAAGGCAAAATGGTAGAGATAATAAAGATCAGTGGTTGCCAGTGATTCAGGGGGATGGAGGGAAAGTTAAATAGGTAGAGCACAGAGCAATTTTAAGGTGAAATTATTCTATATGAAACCTTAATAGTGGAGACCTGTCATTATACATTTGTTCAGACCTGTAGAATGTATAGCCCAAAGAGTGAATCCTAGTGTAAACTATGGACTAAAGTCCATACCTATTGTCAACCAATTTGTCAACCTTGGCTCATCAATTTTAACAAATGTACCACAGCAATGCAGAATGGTAATAACTGTAGCCAGGGTAGGGTGAGTGAGGGTATTTGTAGGAACTCTACTTCCTGCTCAATTTTTCTGGAAACCTAAAGCTGCTCTGAAAAATTTAGTCTGTTAATTTTTTAAAAACTGCTGAAGGTAAGACATTTTTAAGAGAATTTATAAGCCTCAGGGGTGGTGCAGAATATTCACAAGACCTAAATCTGATAGAGGCTTTCTAAAAAATAACTCCCACAAATCAGTAAGACCAACATCTTAATTAAAAAGATGGACAAAATTTTGAAACAAGTGGCCAATAAGCACTAATATTGAGGTGCCCAACATTATTTGTCATAAGGGGAATGCATGTTAACCTGTAATGAGAAGTTTCTAAGCCACTGGCCTGACTAGAAGTAGAAACACATCACCAAATGGTGACAAGGCTATGGAGCAAGTGCCATTGCTGGGGGGAGTATAGATATGTTTTAATACCTTGTAAGACAGTTTTGACAGTTTTTATAAAATTAAACATGGTTGCCCTCACATTTCCACTCTCAGAGTTTTTACCCACAAGAAATCAAAACTTCTGTCTTCAAAAAAGGCTCATACAAAGAGTGTTTATAGCAGGTTTGTTCATAAGAGCCCCAAACTGGAAATAGCCCAAATGCCCATCAGCAGAAGGATGAACTAATTTTGGTATGCTGGTACCATAGAGTACTGCTCTACAATAAATAATGAACTATTAACGTGAATGAGCCTCAAAACATTGCATTGGGCAAGGAAGAAAAGAAAGCTACATGCAAGAGTGCATGTTTTTGGAGTCTGTTTATGTGAAGCTTTAATCTATAGTTGAACTACTGGGGAAAGGGACAGATTTATTGGAATGATAAATGATGGAACTTACAGTTTTGAATTTCACTGTATATAAATAATAAATTAATGTATTTTTTAAAAATAGGGTTGGGACACCGGGGTGGCCCAGTTGGTTGAGCTTCCTACTCTTGATTTTGGCTCAGGTCACAATGCCAGGGTCGTGGGATCGAGCCCCGTGTTGGGCTCCGTGGTGAGCATGGAGCCTGCTTGAGATTCTCTCTCTCTCTCTCTCTCTCTCTCTCTCTCTCTCTCAAATAAATAAAATGGGGTTGAAATAATAGAGGAGAGTTTCAGATATTTCACCATATTCTGAAAATGATGAGAATAACTCTTATTTTAGCATTCATGTGCCAAGCACGAATCTGAGTGTGTTACACCTTTTACCTTCTTTAATCAACTTGTGGGGAAAGTGTTCTTACTGTCTTGGGCTCGCTGACCAGGAAATTGAGATGCAAGGAGGAAAAGTAACTTGGAAGGCCACAGGGCTTTTGGGGTTGGTGGTCAGTCCATGACCAGGGCTTGCAGAGGCTAAACTCCATTGCCTTTCCTGACTGTTCATGCTCAGCATTTAAATTGAGAACCTGAACCCTTTGATTGGTAGCACAAGAAATAGGGTTTGCATAATATTAAAATCTGTAAGATTATAAGTAACATTAGTATTCGGTTTCCGGATTCAGGTGTCATTTGTGTTATTTGTAATGCTAATGACTCAAAACTTGAGGGTGTTCTGTAACCCTTTCTGGGCACTGTTTTGTGATACACAGCCTCATCTATTTGAATGTACACATTTTAAATTGCATATAAGCAGGATTCTATTCCTCTACTCTGACAATTTCTAGCTTTGAAGAGCTTCTCTGAAAATGCTGCTTTTATCTTTCTTCTGCAGTGATGAACTTTAATGTTGGAGTGTTGTAAGTTCTCACATAATAAGGCTTAGATTTTTGTTTGCTTTGGCAGTAGACTTCTGTTTAAAATTCCTTTAATCTGTTCATTCCATGCTTATATTCATTTTGATAGCTGATGGCTCTGTGAAGAATTTTATATGAATTTATTGCACTAATAAAACTTGTATTTGTAATTCTTTTTCCATCCCAACTTGCTAAGAGTGAGTTTTTCAGCAAATTGCTGAATTTTTGTCTTCTTTAGATTTTTTTTCCCTGGAGGAAATAAGAAACAATTCATATGCTAGATCTAAAGTTTCATTAAAATTGCTTATGCCCTGTCTCAGGCATTTTAAGTGGGCCATCTGTCTAAACATCTCTCTCTTTTTTTTTTCTGATCATTTCCTCGACTTATTCATGAACCATGGGAGGGCTCCTTTGTAGTCGCCACATGTAGCTGGTTCCGTCTACCCCCACTGAATACATCTATGTGCTCGCATAACATATCTTTTCACCGTGCTGGAAATTCTCTGAACTTGGTTCAGATGAATGGCCCACTTTTCTGAAGGCCTTTTTCTTCCTGCAAAGATTTGTATGCAGAAGCTGACCTCTGTGGCTATGGAATGCAGCGTATTATTCTTGATCATTTTACAGACCACCCACTGTGAAAGTTATGATCAAGGATTGCTTAATGATTCTTTGACCACTAACATTGTTTTAACTCAGTGTTTCACTCCTAAATATGTAATGGCACAATTGAAAACCAGCTTTTCTGAGTGTCTCATAATATGGTTTTGAGATGTTTATAATCCTTGATAACTAAAGATGCTGTGAGTTATGTTTACATAAAATCTGCCTTAAAACATGAAATGTAATGGGTATTTGGTTACCCAGATTTGGGTATTTGGGTTAGTATTATTTACACATTTTTGAGTAAAATATTCCAATAAGTTAAATGCATTAGCATTAACATTTGTGATAATCAGCTGACCGTTTTTACTATAAAATACAGAAACATTCAGTTTTATTGAGCATATTCATTCTGGTTGGCTGATGATAATCAAAGTGGACAGGTCTGGGTAAGACCTATTATTTGATTTGCTTTGTGAGTCTCTGTTTATGTGAATTCCCTTTTCCTGGGTTTTGGGGGTTTTGTTTGTTTTTTGAAGTAGTAGTTTAAATGATAACAGCTTTTCAAGTAACTAACAAGCTGCACAGATGAAATTTTTGATCAGATGTCAGCCTCTTTTACTAGGCACATAGTTCAGTAAAGAAGCTGTTTTCTGTGTAACATTACTAAGCTGAGTCGAGTGAAACTCTAGGACTTTTTCTCTCCCTTTCCAGAGAGTTGTTCATAAAAATATTTGAGACTATTTTGGATTTGATGGATAAAAGGAACTCCTTTCTAAAATTTAAAATATAACTGTAAAATGTAACTGCCACCATTATAAACACGTTTGTGCTGGTGGAATTGATATCAGTGTTTCAAAGTAATTATTAACATAGCCCCAATGATTTTGCAGAAATAGAACACATATACTTTTATACTTCCAGGCTGGTGCATGTTACTTTCTTTATTTGTAGTTTATTACAGTTTATTTCTGCTGCCCAGTTTATGGATCTTTACACTGGGCATGTATGCCCAACCCCATCCATTTTATTTAAAAACAAAACAAAACTACTTTCAAACTTACATAAAGCCGGAAGGAATCTTAGCAGATTTTGTTTGCGGAAGAGTGAACTCATGAAGAGATTCCACGGTGTGACCATCTTGTATCTCAAGGGCTTGCTGTCACAGTGAAGCCTCTTTCCTACCTCCTAGTAACACATCACCTTAAGAGAAATTGTTAGGAAAGGGCACTTCAGGAGTTGTGTGCTCAGAAGAAGCGACAGCTCCCCCATCACCTGCCCAGCGCTGCACCAGCTGTATTTCACAGGTGTGGAAATTTTGGGGCCAAAGTACTGGAGTCCCTGGGACCTTGTTAGTAAGGGAATGGACTGAGATTAAACCCCAGCATTTTAACTCAAAGGAGCCTGTGCTCTTTCTACAAGGTCCCTCTTGGGGCAGGTTCTAACATATATGAAACAGATGTGGGTCAAAATAAAACAATGGAAAAATAAATAGTAGTTAGGTTCTGAAGGGTGGCAACTGTATCTCGCCACCATCTGTAGGTTTGCTTTCTGTGGGAAAATTCAGTCTGGGTTCCAACCGGATGTCAGCATTAACTTCCCAGCTCCTCTGGAAACAGAGGCTTGTTGCATAACTGAAAAGAGTCTCCACATTTACTTGAAAGAATTACCTCCTTCAGGCTACTAAATTGTGAAAAATATTAAGCCTATAATGTAGGTTAAGTGGCAGGGAGCTCACTGAAGTTGTTTGTACTATGGTCAGTACCTATATGGTTAGGGAACAGTTTATGAGAGAGATGATATTCTTCTTGAAAAATCTGTTGGTTTGTGGAGCAGAAGGAATCCAGGGTTTCCCTTAAAGGGATTTCAGTTATGGGGGTGGGTGGAAATGAATATGTAGCCCTATGGTTGGGACTAATCAAATTAATAAAAGTTAACATGCACTGTTTGATTTAGTTCTCAGTACATCATCACTGTGATGCAGATACTATTATATATCTAGATTGATTCATAAGGAGATTGAGACTTAATAGTTTGCTCAAGAATGAATTAATGAAAGGGCTGGGTTTTTTTTTTTTTTATGTTTTTTAAAATTTATTTTTGAAGGAGAGAGAGACCGAGCATGAGCAGGGGAGGGGCAGAGAGAGGAGGAGACACAGAATCCAAAGCAGGTCCAGGCTCTGAGCTGTCAGCACAGAGCCCAAGGCAGGGTTTGAACCCACAAACCGTGAGATCATGACCTGAGCCGAAGTTGGACGCTCAACCGACTGAGCCACCTAGGCACCCCAGAAAGGGCTGGGTTTTTAACCCACTTGTGCGAGTTACCAGAGCCTGGGTTTGTGACCACTGTGTTTATTTCTCCTGCTTGTTTTGGTTTGGTTTGGTTTGGGAAGTAATTTAAGGTTTTGGCGCAACCAGATACGCAAGTCATGAATAATCAGAAATAAAACTGGATACAAAGAGAGGGACCTTATTTATAAGAAACTTGAATGGTAGGTAACTCAGTTAAGATTTCACCTGATATGAAGTAGAAAACCATGGAACAATCTTGAGCAGCAGAGGTACATAATTGTCAAGGATAGTAAAGACTTAAGAAAGTTAGGTTGCCAGTAATATAGCTGGGAGGTTATTTCTGTCATCACAAAACCCCTGAGAGGTTGGGGTGTTAGCCCCTTTGAAGGTAAACAGAGTGAAGTCTGGTGAGGTCCTTTATATAATGCAAAAAGAGCCAGGTAGTAAGCCAAGAGCTCAGGGGCCATGCTCTTTCTGGAGCATACTCTGTCCCTTGGGTGACGCGGCCTCTCCTATGCGGTGCTCGGCACATAGTAGGTGCTCCTCAGATTCCTTCCTACTGCCCCCATCATCCCTTTCTCCCCAAACTGTGCTGGGACCTGGGAAACAAAAATAAGGAATGACCTTGATCTTTATTTTTATAATTTTTTAAATGTTTGAGAGAGAGAAAGAGCACACAAGAGCATGAGTGAGGGAGGGGCAGGGAGTGGGAGACCCAGAATCTGAAGCAAGCTCCAGGCTCTTGAGTTGTTAGCACAAAGCCTGACTCAGGGCTCGAACTCATGAACCGCGAGATCATGACCTGAGCTGAAGTTGGATGCTTAACTGACCGAGCCACCCAGGTGCCCCAGGAATGATCTTGATCTTTTAGGAGCTCACAGGCCAATTAAGGAGACAAACTTAGATGCCCTGTGGAATAGAGTGACAAAATAGAGGGGGGTGGGGTGTTGGCATACTGGAGCACTCTGCCCTGTGACACTTGTCTCCTCCCCCTCCCCCTCCTCCTCCTCCTCCTCCTCCCCCTCCTCCTCCTCCTTCTCTCCCTCCTCTCCCTCCTCCTCCCCCTCCTCCTCCTACTCCTCCTCCCCCTCCTCCTCCTCCTTCTCTCCCTCCTCTCCCTCCTCCTCCCCCTCCTCCTCCCCCTCCTCCTCCCCCTCCTCCTCCCCCTCCTCCTCCTCCTCCTCCCCCTCCTCCTCCCCCTCCTCCTCCCCCTCCTCCTCCCCCTCCTCCTCCTCCCCCTCCTCCTACTCCCCCCCTCCTCCTCCTCCCCCTCCTCCTCCTCCCCCTCCTCCTCCTCCTCCTCCTCCTCCTCCTCCTCCTCCTCTTACCCCCCTCCTCCTTCTCCTCCTCTGCGTCCTGTATGCTCCCCTGTTGTTCTTTCAAGCTCTCATGTGTGAAGCTCTATCCTCTGAAACAGCCCTATTTAAGTTGCCGAGAGAATCGTCCATGTCTGCCATGTTCATTAGTATTGATTTGTTGATACATTTTAAAACGTTAATTTTCACTTCTAGAGTATTTAAGACATTTCTTCTTTTTCAGAAAATAAATAGTGGGCCAAATACAAATGTTCTCCTAAGTTATCCATCATCCTCCATTAGACCTTGTGTCTAGAGATGATTTGATTATAATCATAGTTTTTGTGCCTGAATTTGTTTTCATTGAATACACAAAGAATCCTTTTGAAATTCATGGGAGGGGGTGTGACCTTGAAACATGACCTGCAACATTTTTTCGGAACTATAACTTAAGACAAGAGTCTGGATAGTATCTGTGTAGTTGCTTTGTAAAATATTCCTTTATGACCATAAATAATGAAAACATGCAATATTTAAATTAGGCTAATTCACAAATGATTAAAATCTTGTTACTTTAAAAAATTGTGGGAAATATTTGTATTCTAAAAATGTTTTTGTCTCTGGTTGCTTTACCCAGTTTTTCTGGACCATGTAATATGGATCATAGGCAAGAAAAGACCTGTTATTAAGATTGTATTCTTACCCAAACAAACAAAATACCAAAAAGGAATGAAGGGATATACAAGGGAACTTTTGGAGGTGATGGATATATTTATTACCTTAATTATGGTGATGGAAACACAAATGAATAACTATGTTCAAATTCACTAAATTGTGTGTTAATTATATGCAGTTCTTATGCATACCACTCATAACTCAATAAACCCAGAAAAATAAAAGATTCACGTTGTAAATTTTTGAAAACAGTCTGGAACAGTAGCAAAATACTGAAAAGATATTAATATTGCATACAGTTAATTTTTGAAAGTCATAGTTAAGCAACTCAAATTCATAGAATGGATAATGGTATTTGAATGGATGGCACTAGGACATTTATCCCAGAGTGATTACTGTTGTCCTTGGAATGTCTATGTGTTTTTTGTATGTTTGTTTTTAACTGCTCTAGTTTAAATCTGAAAGCTTTTTTCCAGGGACAGAGCCTTTTAAAATAATGTTCTGAAATATAATCTGTGGCAATTTTACCCTGCACACTTAACGCCAAAGGAAAATCAGTTTACTAAGAGAATAATGTAAAATTACTAACTCCTTTTCTTTTTTTCTGCTTCAGAGTGCCTATTATTCAACCACAAGTGGCTAACTGGCAGCTCTCAGTAAAATTGCATGACGAAGTTCATACTGTCGTAGCATCAAACAGTGGGCCAACATTCACTGTGAGTTTTATTTCTTTGTTTTTATTTTTTTTGGCAGTCTTGAAAATTGATCTGTGCCTGTTTCAAACAATTTTTAATGTATTCAGCGACTCTCATCTTTTGAGTCTGTAACACAGCAATGTGCTTGTTTCACCTTCTTTAGGAAGCTGAATGTAAATGGGAGGTTTTGTTCTCTCATGTTAATTAGGAAATACATTCCTAGATTTAGCCACATTCTACACCCACTTCCTGACACCTGATTCATTTTCCTTTTGTTATTGAGAAGTAATACTTTTGTTTTTGTCCCAGAGAAGAGCATCTTTAAGTATAATTCCAAACATATGATAGCTGTGGTAGGTAATCACTCTTTTAAAACAAGTCATCTGAAGCCTATATAACATTTTCTTGAGACTTCATGTTGTGTGAGACATTCTTGAGGCTAAATTTACCTTGTGGTGACATTCCTTTTGTTTTGAAGGAATTTAAAACTTGAACTTAAACCCCTTGGATAATATCCATGATAGAACTGCTTTAGTTTAATTCGGGTCTGTACTAAGCAGTGTTACGTTAACATTTAGTGTTTACACTGTGTTATGAATGATATGTTTAAATTATATGATTTGAGAGTGAGTGCCAGAAAAATATCATGATATTGTGAAATGTTTTTCCTGTTTTACTTTCAGCCTGAACACACAGAAGCTTCTAGGTAGTTAGTGCAATGAATATTTTATTAATCTACATTTCTCTTCTCATGGCTAAGTTGCAATGAAATGTCATTTTGTTGTTTGGAAAACATGACTTTTTCATCAAAAGATTTAAACAGGATATGAAAATAAAAATAATATGATTTCACGAAAAGAAGAACTGGTGAAGCTGAGGTATAGGGTGGTAGTTTTTTCGCTTTTATGTGTATTTTTTTTTTTAAGTAAACTCTGCCCCCAACGTGGGGCTCGAATTCGTTACCCTGAGATCAAGAGTCACATGCTCTACCAACTGAGCCAGCCAGGCACCTCCTGGTGGCAGTTTCCTGATCCCAGCTAGAAAGTACCATCAGAGTTAGGAGAAGTCACTTATTCAACATATCCGTACTACATTCCTACCTTGTGCTAGGTAAGTGCTAGGCTGTTAAGACTGGAGAAGCTTACATTCTTATGTGGTAGTCAGAGTCACACGTAAATGAGATTCATTCATGAGTGAAGGGTCATCTCCTTGGTTGTCTTTAAGTGTTGGGATTCATTCTGTGTGCCAAAATTGCTGAGGCATTTGTTCCTGAAAGGTATTTCACTCCACTCTGTTAACGTGAAAACTGCGGTGGAGTTAAACAGTTGTCTTATGATGTATTTTTTTTGTGATGTACTTACGTGATTCCTTATGTTCCTCCTTTCTATATGATCATTTAAAAACGTAGCTCTATAAGTGGAGACTTAAGTGTATATCAGGTTGAGTAGCAAACTATGTGTATTGAATAGTAAAGAGTATTAATATTATAACATTTTCCTCAGGGAAGGTTAACTTTACAAAAATGTAGACTTAGCATAATTTCTAGTTCTGTACTGAGTCACCACTGAAGTGTTACTGTTCATCTGATACTCCAATACACTGTTTTTCTAAGCAGTGCCTTGCCTTAATAAGAAAACGGCTCAGATTACGTCTTAGAGCTGTTATTTCTTGGTGCTTGTTTCAGATTCCATGTTGAAAAACTAGAGACCATCAGCTCAAATGGTGTCTTTGAATTTTTCCAGTAGAATTACCTCTTGTTTTACTTTTTAGCTCATAAGAAAAGCAGGGCTGTTTAAAAAAAAACACATCAAAATTATTGCATTAAAAATTTCCCTGGAAAATATCCACCTTGATACATAGTATCAATAGCTACTTACCCCTATTTATTGGCTTTACAGTATCAAACCTAATGAAAAACAGGTAATCCTGATAGTGTCTTTTTTTTCCTAAGTATATTTGGATTGAGTTTCATTTGACATCAGTGTTATTGAAGAGAGTCAAGATGAATAGCACAGACTAAGTAAAGACCCATTGATACGAAGTCTCAGATTTTAGGGTCTCGGGGGGAGAGCTGTGACTGTTGGTTTCCTAGGTCATCCACTGCCACATCAAGAAAAAGTAACTGGCCTCAAGGTGACACTCTAGGGTCATGATCCCAAGAGTGGTACAAGCAAAGTCATATGCCTGAAGTAATGCTTCAGATACCCCACATTTTCAAAATTATTTTAATCTAAAAAATTTAAATTAAAAGATGTTTCAAATAAGGAAAGTATTGCAAATGCACAAATGTTCTATACAGATCTCTTACTGAAAAAGAAACAATTCATAGTTACAGCTAAATCCCTTCTTTATAATATCTCATTCCGCCCTTTCCCTCTCCAGAGGTGACAGCTATCCTGAAGATGCTATGTGTCCTCCTTGTGCATATTCTACATTTAGTATGTATGCATGGACTTTTTTTTTAAAAAAAAATTTTTTTTTTTTTAACATTTATTTATTTTTGAGACAGAGAGAGACAGAGCATGAATGGGGGAGGGGCAGAGAGAGAGGGAGACACAGAACCGGAAGCAGGCTCCAGGCTCCGAGTCATCAGCCCAGAGCCCGACACGGGGCTCGAACTCACGGACTCACAGACCGTGAGATCGTGACCTGAGCTGAAGTCGGACGCTTAACCGACTGAGCCACCCAGGCGCCCCTGCATGGACTTAATAGTAAAAAAGAAGACTGTGAAAATATAAGTACTTAATGATGCCATTTATGTAACAGTTTGAAATATACAAAGCAAAAACAACTCCATTTGCAACACTATCAAAAAGAATAAGATGCTTAGGAATAAACTTAACCATGGAGGAGAAGGACTTGTACACTAGATGCTACAAAATGTTGCTGGAAGAAATTAAAGAAAACACAAATATATGCAAAGCCATCTTGGGTTCATAGATTGGAAGACTTAATGTTGTTATAATGTCAATATTACCCATGATTTGGCTTCAGTATTACCCATGTTCAGCAGATTCAAAACAATCCCTATCAAAATCCCAACCGATTTTTTGCAGAGATAGAAAAGTCAGTCTTAAATTCATATGGACTCTTAAGGGAGGGACCCCAAATAGCCAAAACAATTTTCAAAAAGAAGGACAAAGTTGGAAAGCTCACACTTCCTGATTTTAATACTTATTACAAAACTGCTGTGGTCAAAATGGTGTGGTACTCGCATAAGACAGACACATCGACCAAAAGAAGAAATTCTGATACGTGCCACAGCATGGAGGAACCTGAGGGAATTGAGCTCAGTGAAATAAGCCAGACACAAAAGGACAAATACTGTATGATTTCAAATCATACAGTATGTAGAGTAGTTAAATACATAGAAAATAGAATGATGGTGCCAGAGGCTGGGAGAGTGGGAAACAGAGGGTTATTATTTAAAGGGAATAGAGTTTTAGTTTCACAAGATGAAAATAATTCTGAAGATGGCCATTGGTGATGCATATACAAAACTCTGCATGTCTTTAATACCACTGAACTGTACACTTCAAAATGGGTAAGATAGTAAATTATATGATTTGTAAAAAATTTTTAAGTGCAAAAATCAATACAGATCAGTATTTTTTGATAAAAAATTTAAAAGTAGTGAGGATGAAATTTTTGGGAAACAAAGGAAGCATGGTAGGGGGAAAAGTTAAGTGAAGAAGTAGTAGGTGGGGGCGCATGGGTGGCTCACTCCATTGAGCATACGACTCTTAAATTTTGGTTCAGGTCATCATCTCCTGGTTTGTGATTTCGAGCCCCCTGTCAGGCTCTCTGCGGGCAGCAGCATGGAGCCTGCTTGGGATTTTCTCTCTCTCTCTCTCTGTCTCTCTCTTTCTCTCCCTCTCTCGACACCCCTCGCCTGTTTGTGTGCTCGCTCTCTCAAAATAAATAAATAAACTTAAAAAAAAGAAGTAGTAGATAGGGTGAAATATTTTATGTTTTAGATTTTTGATTTTGACTATAAGGGTCAGAATGAATAGCAAAACTGAGTATAAAATCTGCTAACACCAAATTGAAATATTGTTTAGCATATTAAGATGAGAAACTTAAAAATATCAAAAACAAACTAATGTTTACTTACATTTAATTCATGATTATATTCTGGATTCCCAAGATGTTTTCCGTTCTCTTTTATTCTGTGTAATGTGATACTGGTCAAAATAGTTCATGATAGTGCGTTTGTTATCTTAAAGATGATGGCCTAACTTCATACTGAAAACAGTTCACTTGGAAGAAGAATGTCAGAGTACTCTTGATGTGAAGAAAATTAGCTCAAGAATTCAGCCTTCCTAAAGATGAAAAAGTGTGCACTGTACATGCACTTAAAATTTTTTTGCCTAATATTTCTGTTAACTACTAGTAAGTAGAAATAATAAACAGAAAACAGCATATGATCCTAGATACTGATTTAGATATCCTTTGTGTTACAGTGAGCCATCAATAGAAATTTTTATAAAGATCCTGTAAACTACTTAAGAATATCCAGAATCCTCAAACTCATGAATTTTGGCACAGCAATGTAATTTTTGTGCTAATAGTTGAAGAGAAAAATCTCAATGATGAAAAGAAACATTTAGTATAGTTAAGAAAAATGAAAATTGTTTTTATCTTTTTTAAAACTCTTTTCAGCTCATTTTCTCCTAAATGAGATTTTTTTTTTTTTTTTTTTTTGCTTCTTATGGAAAGGTCAAAACTTTCCTTTTTGATGGCCATAAAATTGTGCTGCAGTTTTATCTTTTTTTATTATTTTTTTAATATAAAATTTATTGTCAAATTGGTTTCCATACAACACCCAGTGCTCATCCCAACAGGTGCCCTCCTCAATGCCCATCACCCACTTTCCCCTCTCCCCCAACCCCCATCAACCCTCAGTTTATTCTCAGTTTTTAAGAGTCTCTTATGGTTTGGCTCCCTTCCTCTCTAACTTTTTTTTTTTTCCTTCCTTCCCCTCCCCCATGGGTTCCTGTTTAGTTTCTCAGGATCCACCTAAGAGTGAACACATGTGGTATCTGTCTTTCTCCGTATGGCTTATTTCACTTAGCATAACACTCTCCAGTTCCATCCACGTTGCTACAAAAGGCCGTATTTCACTCTTTCTCATTGATAAGTAGTATTCCATTGTATATATAAACCACAACTTCTTTATCCATTCATTAGTTGATGGACAATTAGGCTCTTTCCATAATTTGGCTATTGTTGAAAGTACTGCTATATAAACATTGGGGTACAAGTTCCCCTATACATCAGCATTCCTGTATCCCTTGGGTAGATTCCTAGCAGTGCTATTGCTGGGTCATAGGGTAGATCTATTTTTAGTTTTTTGAGGAACCTCCACACTGTTTTCCAGAGCGGCTGCACAGTTTGCATTCCCACCAACAGTGCAAGAGGGTTCCCGTTTCTCCACATCCTCTCCAGCATCTATAGTCTCCTGATTTGTTCATTTTAGCCACTCTGACTGGCGTGAGGTGATATCTCAGTGTGGTTTTGATTTGTATTTCCCTGATGAGGAGCGACATTGAGCATCTTTTCATGTGCCTGCCTATTGGCCATCTGGGGTCTTCTTTAGAGAAGTGTCTATTCATGTCTTCTGCCCATTTCTTCACTGGATTATTTGTTTTTCAGGTGTGGAGTTTGGTGAATTCTTTATAGATTTTGGATACTAGCCCTTTGTCCGATATGTCATTTGCAAATATCCTTTCCCATTCCATCGGTTGCCTTTTAGTTTTGTTGATTGTTTCCTTTGCAGTGCAGAAGCTTTTTATCTTGATGAAGTCTGAATAGTTCATTTTTGCTTTTAATTCCCTTGCCTTGGAGATGTGTTGAGTAAGAAATTGCTGAGGCTGAGGTCAGAGAGGTTTTTTTTTTGTTTTTTTTTTTTGCTTTCTCCTCTAGGGTTTTGATGGCTTCCTGTCTCACATTCAGGTCCTTTATCCATTTTGAGTTTATTTTTGTGAGTGGTGTAAGAAAGTGGTCTAGTTTCATTCTTCTGCATGTTGCTGTCCAGTTCTCCCAGCACCATTTGTTAGAGAGACTTTTTTCCATTGGATATTCTTTCTTGCTTTGTCAAAGATTAGTTGGCCATACATTTGTGGGTCCAATTCTGGAATCTCTATTCTATTCCATTGGTCTATGTGTCTGTTTTTGTGCCAATACCATGCTGTCTTGATGATTACAGCTTTGTAGTAGAGGCTAAAGTCTAGAATTGTGATGCCTCCTGTTTTGGTTTTTGTCTTCAATATTACTTTGGCTATTCGGGGTCTTTTGTGGTTCCATACAAATTTTAGGATTGCTTGTTCTAGCTTTAGAGGAATGCTGGTGCAATTTTGATTGGGATTGCATTGAATGTGTAGATTGCTTTGGGTAGTACTGACATTTTAACAATATTTATTCTTCCAATCCATGAGCATGGAATGTTTTCCCATTTCTTTGTATCTTCTTCAATTTCCTTCATAAGCTTTCTATAGTTTTCAGCATACAGATCTTTTACATCTTTGGTTAGGTTGATTCCTAGGTATTTTATGCTTCTTGGTGCAATTGTGAAAGGGATCAGTTTCTTTGTCTTTCTGTTGCTTCATTATTAGTGTATAAGAATGCAACTGATTTCTGTACATTAATTTTGTATCCTGAGACTTTACTGAATTCACGTATCAGTTCTAGCAGACTTTTGGTGGAGTCTGTAGGGTTTTCCATGTATAATATCATGTCATCTGCAAAAAGTGAAAGCTTGACTTCATCTTTGCCAATTTTGATGCCTTTGATTTCCTTTTGTTGCTGATTGCTGATGCTAGAACTTCCAGCACTATGTTAAACAACAGCAGTGAGAATGGACATCCCCGTCGTGTTCCTGATTGTGCTGCAGTTTTAAATTACAATCAGATTCCTTTCATTCTGCCAATTTCAAGTAAGTTGTATATTGATACAATTTATATTAAAAGTTAAATGGCAGAGATCCACTTCTGAAACAGCAGTTTTGTGCAACAAAGCAACTACTACTGGTGAAAGTTATAAAAATCTCTATTGTAGATGACATATTGTTGTATGTAGAAAATTCTGAAAAATCCATTAAGGAATTATTACAAAATAAGTTTAGCAAGGGTACAGGGTACAAAATAAATATATAAAAGTCAATTGCATTTTTACTTATTTGCAATGAACAATCCAAAAACAAAATTATGAAAAAGTTACCATTAAGAGCATCAAAAGAATAAAAGAACAAAAGAGGTATAAATTTATACTGTGAAAACTAAAAACTATTAAAAAAGATATTAATAGAAATCCAAATAAATAGCATCTCATATTCCTGAATTGAAAGACTTAATGTTGTTCAGATGGTAATATTTCCTAAATTGGTTTACACATTCAATGCAGTTCTTTCCAGAATCCAAAAAAAAATTTTCTCCAGAAATTGACAAGCTGATACTAAAATTTATATGGAAACTTAAGGGACCCAGAATAGCAAAAGCAATCTTGAAAAAAAGAACAAAATTGGAGAACTCAGTTTCCCTTTTCAAGACTTAACAACAGAATTGTCTCATAAAATATAGTACTTGCATAAAGGTAAACATATAGATCAATAGAACAGAATTAAGAATCCAGAACTAAATCCCTGATTTTCGACAAAGGTGCCAAAGTAATTCAGTGAAGGAAAGAATAATCTTGTCAACAAATGGTACTGGACCAAGTCGGTATCTACGTGTAAAAGAATAAAGTTGAATCCCTATCTCATATTGAGTTAATTATACCAAAATTAACCTAAAGTGGATAAAAGATCTAAATGTAAAAGATGAAACAATAAAACTCTTAGAAGAAAACATAAGGGTACATCTACATGACCTTGCTTGTGGCAGCAGTTGCTTAGATAGGACAAAAGCACAAGCAACAAAAGAAAAAATAAATTGGTCTTTGTCAAAATTAAAAACTGTGTTCAAAAGATACAGAACAAGAAACTGAAAAGACAGAACACAGAAGGGGGAAACATATTTGCAAATAATATATTCAGTAAAACACTTGTATTTAAAATACATAAATACATACAACTCAAAAGTAAATTAAATAGGAATATATAATATCCATTTACCCTTTCTATAAAATAATTTGATAACATTCATCAAAGACCTTTAAAAAATGTTCATATTCTTTGGTTCACTGATACCTCTTCTCAAACCCCACCCAATGAGGGGTGCCTGGGTGGCTCAGTCGGTTGGGCGTCTGACTTCGGCTCAGGTCATGATCTTGCAGTTCCTGAGTTTGGGCCCTGTGTCGCGCTCTGTGCTGACAGTTCAGAGCTTGGAGCCTGCTTTGGATTCTGTGTCTCCCTCTCTCTCTCTGACTCTCCCTGGCTCATACTCTGTCTCTCTCTCAAAAGTAAATAAACATTAAAAAAAAAAAAACCCTATCCAATGAAAAATTGTGAATGTGAACGTGAAAAAAAGATGAATTAATGGTGGCTTGCCTTGGAGATATCCATGTAAACAATCTCTACATATGGTAATAAAGGGTCAGCAGGCTTGGAATTAAAATACATAAATGTCTTAACAGAAGTGTCTTCAACCACTTAAATCCTGAGAAAGATAGAAGAAAGAGCACTCAACTGGCTGGGGGAAAGGAAGTATCTAGGTGAAAGTGAAGTTCTTCTTGGCCAAGATGACTAATGAGTAACAGATTAGAATGTGATGACATATGTCATGACTTACCTCCAAATTGTGGTAAAATAGGTGAGGAAAAGCACTGGCATGTGGTAGCAAGGTAAGTTTTTTGAAACATCAGAGACATTTTCTATAGATAACTTTGATTTCTTATTATGGAAGTGTATGTTTCCTTAATTTTTCTATTATTTGTTTTCCACAAACAGTAGAGTGAGGAAGGGGTGTCCCTGTCTTGTTCTAGTTGCATTGTTGTTTTCTGGTACCTATTTTAGCCTATTTAAAGGTATTTCCATGAAGCAGTTGATTACTTTGGTTTGCGATTATCAAAGATGTACCCTGTCCCAGGCACTGTGGTAGGCACTACACATAATTTATCTCTAAATGAGATAGTAGGAAACCGGAACGCAGTTGTTACTAGCCCATGCACTAGTACCTCTCTATATCTCCTTTTATAGGGTAGTTTTGCTAGACAAAATTCTGAGATATAGTAGCACTGTCAAGGAAAATTACAAAGAATAATGCATTTATTTCCAAACAGAATATTTTTGACACATGATAAAGGGATTTTTCTTTGTGATAGGCAGAAAGTTAAGGCTGCAGTCATACTATTTAAAGGATCATGCAAGGTATCACAAAAATGTACACAATATTATATACACAATGTACCCAGTGTTGAAAAGTACACAATCAGGAATACTGGTTAAGAGTAGCTGTTAGAGGGGTGTCCGGGTGGCTCAGTTGGGCATCCAACTCCGAATTTCGACTCAGGTCATGGTCTCATAGTTCAGTTCGTGAGTTCAAGCCCCAACTTGGGCTCCACGCTGACGGTGCAGAGCCTGCTTGGGTTTCCCTTTCTCTCTCTCTCTCTCTCTCTCTCTCTCTCTCTCTGCCCCTCCCTTGCACTCTCTCTCTCAAATAAATAAGCTTAAAAAAAAAAGAGTAGCTGTTAGAAAGCATTTTTAGTATCTTATTACCTCTTGTAGAGGTTACCGTATTTTTCAAATGGGTATTAAAATTCAATATATTGAGTTTTAGCAGTGATCTTACAGTTTTATCCAAGTAAGTAATAATCTTTGAGAGCAATACATGATTTGAGATAAATAAGATTTTTGCATCTAAAAGAGCTTTCATTTCATTTTCTTAGTAATGTTTGTTTTGGTTGATATAAAATTGTCTCATCTTTAGATGCCTGTGGGAGGGAAATGTTTTGTAGTATTCATATCATTGAAATTACCACCCTATATTTTTCTTCTCGAACAGAGAAAATGATAAAGAACATAAGAATAAAAAATAATAATTACATATGGATGCATAATAAATAATTAGATATGCATCATCTGAAGGTTTCCTTCTCTAACATAGCTAACCCTTTCCCATTTGTTCTACCATTATAGATTTTGTTCTAGACTTCATTTGTAGGAAAACATTCCACCAGAGTTACTTTGAAAATGTGTGTGTGTGTGTTTTAGTTTATTTATTTATTTTGAGAGAGAGAGCACAAGGAGGGGAGGGACAGAGAGAAGGAGAGACAGTCCCAAGCAGGCTTTGTGCCATCAGCGCAGAACCCGGTACAGGGCTCGAACCTGTGAATCATGAGATCGTGACCTGAGCCAAGATCAGGAGTCAGATACTTAACTGACTGAGCCACCCAGGCACCCCTGAAAATATGGTTTTAAGTAGAACTAGTTAAGTATTTTTAAGTAATATTTTCATAAAGATTAAGAATTAAATGAAGTTAGCATTTGCCAATAAATAATTCTGTGCACAAAATCATATTTTCTTTATGTTTTCAGTAAGAATTTATTCTTGCATTTTACATCACAGTCTCTGTTCCTTTTATCCCATTTGTAGGGAGTAATGCTAAATCATGTAGTTACTGGAATTTTTATAGGGACATGGTAAGAATCATGGTTCTTTTAAGGAAATAATTTTCCAGTGCCCTTTGTAGAATAAAATGCAATATTATTCTATCTGTCCTTTTGTCACTATGGTCAAGTTTTAGAGTAGACTCTTATTTTTGAACATGAAAAAGACATCAACAAACAAGGTGAGTTTACTTTTACATTTATGCCTACTGTAGGCTTTTTATTAAAGAGTTAGCTATATAGCTTAAGGGCATGGTAGGCAGACAGAAAACTGAAAAAACATTTTTGTAGTAACTTATTTTATTTTATTTTTTATTTTACTTTATTTTATTTAGATTTTTATAGTAACATTTTAAAATGAATACCATAGTACTCTTAAGTGCTTGTAATGAAGGACTTTATTATTATTTTTAAAATTTTAATGTTCATTTATTTTTGAGAGAGACAGAACACGACTAGGGAAAGAACAGAGAGAGGGAGACACAGAATCTGAAACAGGCTCCAGGCTCTGAACTGTCAGCACAGAGCCCAACTCTGGAACCCGGTGATATCAAACTCTGGAAAGGTGATATCATGACCTGAGCCGAAGTTGGACATTGAACTGACTGGGGCGCCTGGGTGGCTCAGTCATGATCTCACGGTTTGTGGGTTCGAGGCTCCTGTTGGGCTCCGTGCTGACACCTGAGAGCCTGGAGCCTGCTTGGATTCTGTGTCTCCCTCTCTGTCTGCCCCTCCCTTGCTTGCACTGGGTCTCTTGTCTTTCAAAGAATAAACATCAAAAAAAATTTTTTTAATTAAAAAAAAAAAGAAAATTGACATATGGTATGTGATAAATGACAAAAAAAATTGAGGTTTTTGAATTTATGCAGTATTTTTTTTAACGTTTATTTATTTTTGAGAGAGATACAGAGTATGGGGGGGGCAGAGGCAGAGAGGGGGGGGATCCAGATTCCAAAGCAGGTTCCAGGCTGTCAGCATAGAGCCTGACATGGGGCTCGAACTCACAGTGAGATCATGAACTGAAATGAAGTCAGATGCTTAACTGAGTGAGCCACCCAGGCACCCCAAGAAATTATGCACTATTTTATATTTAAAACTTAAAAATCTTTTTCTTTTGGCAGCAATTAATTCAATGTTATGATCATATAAGCTACGTTTTTGTTAGGTGATTTTTTTCACTTAGGCTTCCCCAACCCCCCCCCCCCCCCCCGCTTTTAAAAAGAATGCTAGATAAAGTAGCAAAAATGTTACCCTATTTGAGGAAATGAATTTTTTTCCAGAAAACATAATATTGTGCAAACATGAAGTTCTTTCACTGTGGCAACAACATTTGTTTTCTTGATAAAGTTATTTTTCCATTTGAGAAAAATTGCTAGGAAAATAGGTTTGTGCTTAAAATTTTAAATATTTTGGCAAAAATTATAAAACCATAATCATAAGTAAAGCCAGTAGAGAAGCCAACAGACCAGAGGAGAAATATGCCGCTCATTTCAGTGACAAAAGGGGAATAAATGTTCTTAATATATAAAGAACTATTGATCAGTGAAAAACACCAGCCTTCCAGGTGAAAAATTCTCAGGTGGTTTATGGCAGAGGAAATATAAATGGTGCCTCCATCCATGACAAAATGTGCTAAACCACACAGAGAGAATAAGGTGAAAATTATGACATACCATTTCCCACCTACATTTCAGCAAAGATAAAAAGTTGGATAATTCTCTAATTTTATAAGGTTATAGAGAAACAGGCCCATGTATGTGTAACTGGTGGGTGCGCAAGTTGATACAGCCTCCATTTTTTGTCGAAAGTGAATTTATACTCTAGGATGTGTTCACATGCAGGAGACGTACAAGCATGTTCGTGGCAGTATCGTTTGCAAGAGCAGAGGACTACAGACAACTGGACTATGCCTATCAAAATGGGGTCATTAAATAAAGCCCTGTCATTGAACTATAGGGATCCGAACTTTCTTTGTATATGCTGAGTGTATTAAGTGACATTCTGTGTATATGCTAATAATGACAAAAGCATTGTATTTTCATTTGCATAAAAAAACATTTGTTTGCTATGTGTATAGGTTATCTTTGGAAGGAGGCACAAGAAATCGATAACCATGGTTGCCTTTGAATTGGGGAGCTGGATGGCTGACCCCTTGACAGGGTGAGAAGGATACATACCTTATACTAGATGTCCCTTTAGTACTTTTTGAATTTTGAACCTATTTTGTATTACCTACGTCCCCACTCCCCCAAAGTAATGTTTCAAAATTATGCAGTGGACAGGTCTGCAAGGTATGGGACTATTGAAATAATGGAATTTTAATAACCTGTCAAGGATCTTACATTGCCTATCCCATCCAGGGAAGTAGTCACATGAGCAGTTGGCTTATTGAATAAAGAGCTCTGGTCTTATACCCATAACTACACAAAGTGCAATTACTGAAACTCCAGCTGGCACTCTGAACTTGAAGGCAGTTGGTGGAGATCACTGAATAGGCTATACTAAGAGCTTGATCTAACGTGAAATAAGAAACTGGAAAGAAGCAAAGGAAGGATGGTAAGTAACATGAGTGAGAGAAAGGAAATTGAGTCGATAGATCTGGACAGCCCCTCCAACAGCTTCCTATTTTTTCCTTCTTTAGGTATGTAAACTGTACAGAGAGATTACTATTTGGAAAAGCCAGAGAGACGCCTGTGTTACAAAAGGTAGCGAGAGCTCACTCCAGAAGCTTTGCTCAGGGTCCCAGAATTCACAGTAATTTCATTGGTTCTAAAATATCAGTGGTGGAATGGATTTATTCTCTGCTACTCTTGGCTTACAGAGGAAGGCCCCAAAGTAACTTCCTTACCAATGTGACTCCTTTACTCCAAACTAAAGAATATCCTTTCAAAGAGAACTCCTCCAAATCAGCTTGATGTCTGATAGGAGGGGGTCGGATAAATGAGGTTGTAGAGAAATTAAGTCTGAAGAGTAACCTTGCACAGCTTGACCTGTTTACTTTTCCAACGCACCCTTGTGCAGTGGGTATGTACTGTGCTTCTGAACCATAAGAGTGAATTTTCATAAAAAGGTGAGGCTCCTGCCCATGTAATCTGGAAAATTGCTTGTCTAATTGGGGGCACAGTTGCACCTGTACCCTCTTGAATGATTCAGTCATGTTGTGCTCAAGAGTCCAGGAACTTGTTATGTGACTAAATGAAGGAAAAGTGCATTATAAAATCCAGTTACTTTGGAAATGGAAAACACTGAATGGTATTGGTTGTTACCAAATTAAAGTTGGCAAATGCTATAATTAAGACTTTAAGTGATTTTTAGTATTATCCCCTGGTTTCAGCCACTTTCTGAAGCATTTCATTTAGAAGAAAACTTTCAGTTTTATTTCAGACACCAGACATTCAGGTTGAGTCAGTTCAGCTTTATAAGCTCTTATAAATAATTCGTTGTAGTCTAGTAGCTCATAATGGCCACTGCTAAAACTTCTACCACAACAACTTACTGTAAGTTATTTACTCATTTTATAATATTATTGGCTCCTTGTGAACAGTGAAGCAAACTGTTAAATGTGCCTTTGCTGAGCAATTCAACCATTTAATGAATTTTGATCTATTTATAGCCATTATACATTTATCATTTCAGTTGTAATATAGTTTAATAGCTGTTTATTGAGTACCTCCTACAACATATGTTCCGGAGAACCAACAGTCATCAAGAGAGATGATGTCTTACTCCTCAGAATTTCTCATCTGTTGAGGGTGGCAAGGACAAAGTCTGTGTCAGTCAAGTAGAACAATTGAGATAGGACAATACTTTGAATTTTGGACATGTTTACAGTGTCTGAAATAGACAAGTGGAGATGTTTACTAAGACTTGGTATTAAGATTCTGTGTTTTAAGAAAGTTTTGAGAAGGTGAAAAGGTCAATGATGCCAGTGAATATTAAGAGGTCACAAAAGAAGAAGAAAACTGAGGTGTGCCTATTGGATTTAGCAGAAATAATTGGTCATAGAGAGAACAGTGCCTGAAGCAGGGCTTGGGGAGGAGAGGGACAGAAAGTTAACGGTGAGCAAAATGGACATACACAGTTCCTGGAGGGCCTTTTAGACCATGAGTTTTGAATTTACTCTGAGGTTGTTCATTATCTCACCATCTCTTGTTGGAACATTTTATAAAGTGTGTTCTAGAGAAGACTCTTGATCAATCGAGATTTTTTGAAAGTCTAACTTGTGCTCAATTTGGTATCTTACGAATTAATAGACTCTACACTTTAGTCATGATTAGGAATGAACAAACTTGTCATATTTTTAGTAAACTCATATTTTATACCAATTTATTTTACTCACTAATTCTGGTATGTGAAGAGGCTTTTTGTTCTTCATTTTGTTTTGTCTTCATTGTTGTTTTTACATGGGGGAGCAGGAATAAATTGGAGGCCTCCTAAGTGAATCACATGGTTACTTGCTGTCATATCACAGTATTTATTTTCTTCATCACACCTATTATAAATTTTAATTCTCTCTTTTTTTTAACGTTTTATTTATTTTTGAGACAGGGAGAGACAGAGCATGAACAGGGGAGGGTCAGAGAGAGGGAGACACAGAATCTGAAACAGGCTCCAGGCTCTGAGCTATCAGCACAGAGCCCGACGCGGGGCTCGAACTCACGGACCGAGAGATCATGACCTGAGCCGAAGTCGGCCGCTCAACCGACTGAGCCACCCAGGCGCCCCTTAATTCTCTTTTTTATTTCTTTGTCCACTTATGTAAGTTCAGTCTCTTTACACTAAAATATAAGCTTTATATAAGAGGAGAACCTTGCCTTGTTTTCCAGTTGTACTTCTCAGGAAATGTTGAACGAGGGTATGGGAGCAGGGAAGGAAGGAAGGAAAGTGGGTAGAAAGTTGAAAAATCACTTCCTAATGACACGGTATGACGAGGCTTCAGCCAATAAATTAGAACATTACATCTGTTACATGCAGGGTCATCTGCATTGGCAGTTGCCTGTTGTACTCTCTCAACAAATTAGTTACATGATGGGGTATGAAAATTCAGCCCAGTATGTTTGCCGGTTTAATTTGTTACGATTAAAGAAAGCAATGATTTTATTTATTACAAATCCAGCACCTGGGAAATGTAATCCCAAATATCAAATTTAAGCTTTCTTCATTCATTTCAAGGTTGAGTTACTCATACTGGATTTATGTATGTATGTAGGAGTGTAATTAAAACTATGCAGTCATTGTATCATTAAAGGGGAGATAGTTCCTTTTATTCATTGAAACTTAAGAGATTTTTATTTGTCATCAGATATATTGTTTTAGTTAATAGGTCAAATGAAATGTTTTCTGGCTTTTCTTGTGGTAACGTGGCAAGCATGTAGTCCTGTGTTTGTCAGCAAAAAGGCACCTCAAACAGGATGGGCCTAGAATAAGTGATTGCTTTTACAAGGAAGTCTAATGAAGAGTATCAGCTCTTCGTAGGGTAAAAGAAAAGAAAAACACCCCAGAAAATCACTGTGGCTGCATACAGTTTGGCTGTGACGTCTTTTGGTGAGACTCTTGTCTTGGTTCTCCCCAAGATTGGGCTGGGCTTAACCAGGCCCACCTGGGCATGGCTCTCAGCTGTAGGCCAAGCTCAGGTTTTTCCCCACGTAGGTCCCTGTCGTAGGTCCCTGTCGTAGGTCCCTGTCGTAGGTCCCTGTCGTAGGTCCCTGTCGTAGGTCCCTGTCGTAGGTCCCTGTGGGGATCCAGGCTGGAGGAATATTGCTTACCACCCTGTGGAGCATGTTTGTTTTCATCAAACAAGGCAGGAGAACTGGAGGGCGAGTCATACCATGCAAACACATTTATAGCCTGATCTCAGACATGCAGTCAGTGTGTCTGCACAAAGCAAAACAAGTGACCTAAGCCCAACATCGGTGTGGAGAAGTATACGCCTGCCGCAGTGGGACAGATAGGAGAATGGGCTAGTGATAAACCAGCCTACCTTCAAGAGCTGGTTTGTAAAGAATGGGTTGTCCCTGCCCCCTGGAACTTGAAGAACACAGTGAAGAAATCTAGATTTGAACTTTTTAAAAAAATCCATTTTTTTGGTAATTTATTGAACTTACCTGTAACAATAAATAGGCTGAATAATCTTTTCACTTCTTCAAATGTTATTAGAAATAAAATTGAATTTTTGTTTCACAAGCTAAGTTTTAACTGCCAAGCTTCAGTCTGCCTTTTAGGCTAGGAATGATTGAATGTTTTCTAAAAAATCATTTTAATGTTACTGATATGACAGATTCAAATGAGTCTTAACATACCATTAGGTGATTTTTGTTTGTTTTTGCTCACATAGGACATTGATGGAAAGCAAAAAAGAACACTGCACATTAGTGATGTAACATCATAACTTTATCCGTTAGGATCAGCTGGACCATCCTACAGTAGCAGTCACCCTAAAATTGCAGGAACTTAGGTTTGTTTCTTACATGCATTAGATGTGCATTGTGTATCTGTTGGGGTGCATCCTTACTAGGAAGCTCAGGACCTGACAAAGGAAAGGAAAGAGAATGGAAATCATGCACCAGTTCTCAGAGCTTCTGCCTGTGTCCATCTGTTCATTCCGTTGGAAAAAGCACATGATGTGACTATTCCTCCGCCTTTAGGGGATGGGAGATGTAGTCACACTATGTGTCCACATGGAGGAGAACGGGCCAAACCACTACCTCAGAAGATACCAGTTGGGAGGAAAAACATTTATTTTTGTTAACAAAGAAAGTTGCTTACTATACCAGTAGTGTTCTTTTGAAGAAATGAAACACTTCTATGAGTAGGTTAGATGCAGGATAAATATCCATTGCATATTTTGGTTAAATGTTTTAAAAATCTTGCGTTATAAAAGTATCTGTCTTTGAATTTTATATTTTATTAAATTTTCAGTGATGTTATTAGCAAAGGTCATTGCAACTTACGACGTTAACTGTTCTGATAAGTGTTAAAATCTAACTTTACCAACGTGAAGTACATTTTTACAGAATGTTATCTAATTTTTTTGGACAAATAAAAAAATGATATATATATATATATATATATATAGGTTTAGAAAATTGCTAAAATATTTTTAGGACACAAAATGAGTTTGATTAATATATTCTGATAATACTTCACATTTCTTCAGGTTCTTAGGAAAAGCAGAGTAATAAGAAGATTATTTTTTTTAAAGCAACAAAAGCAATTTAAGAAATATTTGCCGTTAACTAAGAGGAACATTATTCCAGTCTCTCAAAAGGCAAATTTAGGGAACATTCAAGCTAATTAGTTTCAATTATGTGATTAGAAAAAGGTAACCATCAGGGCGCCTGGGTGTCTCAGTTAGTTGAGTGTCTAACTCTTGCTTTTGGTTCAGGTCATGATCCCAGGGTTGTGGGATCAAGACTGGTGTTGGACTCTATGCTCTTAAGATTCTCTCTCTCTCTGTCTTCTCCCCCAGTTGTACACACTCCCTCTCTCTAAAATTAATTAAAAAATGAAAAAGAAAAGATAACCATTAAAGCAAATTCAAATTAATATTCTATTTGGACATAGATAAAAACCAGCACCTTGAATGATACCAAGAGAGTAATCAGGAGCACAGGTACAATGGCTGTACGTGAGAAAGATGGAATTGTGTCAAATGGCATGTTATTGCAGTGGGAAGGCAGCTGGCCCACTCAGAAATGTCACTTGTCTACCTAAACTCTGTAGCCTGTTGAGTGGCATTTCCAACTTCCAACAACTCTTATAACTGCACTTGTTTACACATTTTACATATCTCATTAATTTAATTATAAATGATGAATAACATTGATACTGAACACATTTAAAGCTGTGTAGTGCACATGTTAGTATGTTGTATCATGCTTTATTGTTTTGAATTTAATAAGGCATTTTAAATTTGGTTTTCATTCAGCTGGCCTAATTTTAGTACTTAATATTTCCAGCACTATAATTGGTACCATATGAATTAAATGTATACTTTCCCCTATAACTGACATTTTTTTTCAAGTTTTTATTTAAGTTCCAATTAATGTAAGGTGTAATATTAGTGTCAGGTGTAGAATTTAGTCATTCAACATTTACATACAACACGCAGTGGTCTCTGTATTCCCCATCACCTATTTCATTCATTCCCATCCCTTTCTGGTAACCATTAGTGTGTTCTCTATAGTTAAGAGTTTGTGTAACTGACATTTTTTAATGCTAGGATCAGCTGCATTTGTAAGTAATACCTACTAGTGAATTCTTGAGTGTACAGTTCCAGGCAATTATTTTATTTTATTTTATTTTATTTTATTTTATTTTATTTTATTTTATTTTATTTTATTTTATTTTATTTTATTTTATTTTATTTTATTTTATTTTATTTTTTAATGTTTATTTTTGAGTGAGAGATTATGCATATGCAAGCAGGGGAGGGACAGAGAGAAAGGGGGACAGAGGATCTAAAGCAAGCTCTGTGCTGACAGCCGAGAGCCCGATGTGAGGCTCAGACTCGTGAACCATGAGATCATGACCTCAACCAAAGTTGGATGCTTAACTGATTGAGCCACACCAGTGCCCTGGCAGTATTTCAAATTAGATAATAAATTTAAAAATCTATTTTTCCTTTAAGTTTTTTCTCTTTCAGTAATAAAGCAGTCTGTTATTTATTTCTAGAAACTTATTCTCTGCTATGAAATTTTCTCTGAATTGAAATCTTTCGGTTGGAGTTAACTTGCTAAACTGTCATAGTATGCCCTGAATATTCTTGGGACAAAAAAGATAGGGCAGAAGTGGGACATTCACATGTTGCTATTACATGAAAAGCTGTAAGTAGGATTCTAAACCATCTATGTA
This sequence comes from Panthera pardus, assembly GCF_024362965.1. Classification (NCBI taxonomy): domain Eukaryota; kingdom Metazoa; phylum Chordata; class Mammalia; order Carnivora; family Felidae; genus Panthera; species Panthera pardus. The sequence goes on along the minus strand of NW_026526654.1, from coordinate 20,021,179 downwards.
GTGTTTATGAGTTTGGGTTTGAAGGAAAAAAATCAGAATTTTAGAAGTTATAAGAATTTTTCGGTTTTTCTGAAATGTTATCATCCTGCTAGAGTCTTAAAGATCCTGTCTCCAACTGAGATTTCAGAGGTAAAACATAATCTAAAGTAACTGTGTAATATTTCATAAAATTTCTTACTGTTTTTTAAGAAACCATCTTACATGGTATTTATTGTGATCATTCTTAAAGTTCGGAGACTTGTAATAAACCACCATGCTTATTCTTAGTGTGTACAGACTGCAATACAGTAAATCAGGGCATGGTATTGGCTGATTTCTCCCAGGCTGGCCGCAGAGGGCCACACTGCTCCGCAGGCTAGTTCTGCTCTGCTGGGTTCACTGCGATGATTGCCTTTCCCCCATTCTTACGGACAAAACTATTCTTTTCCCTCTGCTGACCTTTACTCCCTAACTTTATGCTGGATTGAGGATGTAATTTCTTTTGTTTTCATTACTCTTTTTAATTGAGATATAATTGACAAATTAGTTTCCAGGATGTAACATTATGATTCAGTATTTGTATGTAGTATTGTGGAATGATCACCACAGTAAGTGTAGTTAGCATCCATCACCATACGTAGTCTTTTTTCTTGTGATAAGAACGCTTAAGATTTACTCTTAGAACCTTGAAATCTGTGATATAGTATTAACTATAGTCACTATGCTGTACATTACATCCCCATGGCTTACTTATTTTATAACTGGAAGTTTTTACCTTTTGACCCCCCTTCTCCCATTTCATCCACCCTTTACCCCCTTCCTCTGGCATCCACCAATCTCTTCTTTGTATCTGTGAGTTTGTGTATATGGTTTTTTGTCTTGTTTTGCTTTGTTTTGTAAGATGCTACACATAAGTGAGATCGTATGGTGTTTGCCTTTCTCTGATTTATTTCACTTAGGATAATGCCCTCAAGATCTATCCATGTCATCACAAATAGCAAGATTTACTTCTTTTTTATGGCTGAATAATATTGCTGTGTGTGTCTGCACGTGAATGCGTGCATGCGTGCACACATTTTCTTTATCCATTCATCCATTGGTGGACAGTTAAGTTGCTTACATATCTTGGTTATTGTAAACAATGCTATAATGAACACAGAGTTAGTGTTTTCATTTTCTTCAGATAAACACCCAGAAGTGGAGTTGCTGGATCATATGGTAGTTCTGTTTTTGATTTTTTGAAGAACCTCTATACTGTTTTCCAGAAGTTAAAAAGTATTTGACTCCCCTAGGTCATCTCCTTGTTTAACAGTGGAGAACACATTAAGCCTGGACGATTGAGTGCCTCATCCAAGGTTATTAGGTGAGCAAAGCCAGAAGTCTCAGGTCTTCTCATGACCAGTCCTCTTTTTGTTGAGTTCTCTATAGGGAGAAGAGATTCCAGTTTAGTAAGTATGAGGGTGGTGTCATATATATATATATATATGTGTGTGTGTGTGTAAATATATATATATATGTATGTATACACACACAAATATACATATACACATGTATATACATATATATACTTGTATATATGTACATATATATATTGCTTTTGAAGTATTGAATTTCTCCTATTTAGAGTTTGTTGCATATCATCGTATCTAATAGTGTTCTTTAAGAGAAGGATGTGATTGCTCAATATGAGTATATGAGCCCACCATAACCAAGTACAGATAGTTAAAAAGGGTTGGTAGAGTAGACACCAAGACTACTTTATTCTACTGGGATAATATTCCTGATTCTGAATGTAACTTTCTTCTACCACTTCATAGTCCAAATCATGGCTGTTCAATGGAATATTTTGCCAAATCAACAAGTTTTTAAATTTTTGAGCTCTTTCTGCTGGCTTTTATTAACTGAAGAGTTGTAACATCAGAGTCCTGGGGTTTTTTGTTGTTGTTAGGGAAGAAATTAACTGTGCAAACCATGGCTAATTTTTTTTATTAACTTTTTAACTACTTCCAGTCAACAAATATTTGAAACACTTGAATATTATTGATGTATCTCCTCTGTTTTTTGAGGTCCTGTAGAAGATGTGCAAAAATAGAGTTGGAGGCCAGAAAGAAATTTCAGATAGAAGTAAAAATGTTCTGCCTTAACTTTGATTTTTGTGTAAGGAAATCATGTAAACTTGTAACATTACTTTTATGGAGCTTTGTAGTCCATAAAAATAACATTGTCGTAGCGTCTCGATGTGCGTCATTCATGACTGAGGGTTTTGATGTCTTTGCAGAAGGCAGCCTAGTGCCTGCCTTTGAAATGTGTGAGGCAGTTTTAGACGCGCTTCTCAGATGGATTTAATTAGCCCTTCCTGGGACTGGGTGTCCGCTGGTTACAACTGAATTCTCATTTCATTCACCCATAACTAGAAACACCTCGCTTCAAACGGGCTTCTTCAAAGAAAGAGAGCTTTAGGGTTCTATGTTTTACTGCTGTTTGATGTTGGTTTCCCTTTAACTGAGAAGACCTTCTGTTTATACAACTGTTATTATTAAGAAAACATAACTTTCTTCACCGAGGTTCCTTTTGTATCAGAGCTGGTTATTGGGGGAAGTCCGAGATCTGTGGAATAGATCTTGCTCTGTCAGACTATTAGGGCAGCCGTGTGTTTGCATATTTTGCTTACGGGAGACGTGAACCAAAATTATGGCATAAACTTGTGGAATAATTCTGTAAACCCGAAATTTGAATGCCAGTATATAAGGTGAAAACCAGTAACTGAATATGTTAATAGGGCAGTTGGTTCAGAAGCTTATAATATGAACCGCAAAAATAGAGCAGATCAACCAACAAGGCTTGCCATAATTCAAATAGTAATTGCATTTTGATTTACTCTCCCTACCGTGCATGGCTCATGATATGCTTTCAATAAATACTTTAAAAAATTAATTGAAATTAGTATGCTTCAATATCAGAACATATTCTCCATAGTAAGGTTATAGACTTTTAAAAACATATACTGCTAGTAATATTTGGAGTCTTTGAACAATTATCCCTCAATCTTCACATTTCATTAGAATAGCTACTTGGATTTGCCCTGAAAATAATGCTCTTTCTTCTCTTTTTTTCAGCTAGTGTGCCTAGGGTCTGGCATGCTTCATCATCAAGGAAGCTTTTATCTTCTGTGCCCACAGTTCTAATTACATTTCAGGGGTTTGTGATCCCTCCCAGAATCCTGGTCATTCATTGTATTTAGGATGAAATGCTTCAGGGGTTTTTTGGGCTGTTCACTCATAGGCACAGGTTTGCATCTCTAAAAGTTTTTCTTGCTAGAACATCCTGATTTGTTTAAAAAAATCCTAAAAAAGTACTCTTTAACTTATTCTTTTTTACTTTTATGGAAAATTAATTTAGACTATTCAAGCTTAAAATTGTCCCATAGCCACAGATCACACTGAAAAATACATAGTAATATATCCCACAAATTCTTTTGGTGTCTTGTTTCAGGATTCCATCCAAGAATCTGTAGATCTCAGGCTTGTATTTCTGCCTAGTTTCTTAGCCATAACTGATCTTTTCCATGTTATTCATCAGACGTAGTTGTACATAACTGCCAGTTTCTAACACTAAAGGTCAGAGATGTATCCACTACTGAAGATAATGAAAAAAAAAGATTGATGAAGGCTTATAAACAGTTTTGTTTTTGGTTTTTTTTTAAGTGTTTTGAGCAATGCTGGCGTAAGCCAGAAAGGGATTTCACTGAAAGGGCCAAAATATTGTTGGGAATTGATCTCTGTGTTCTTTATTACACGTTTTGTGACTTGTGACTATTTGGGGGAAATCCTGGTGTTAGGAGAATTATAGATGGACATATGGCTCAGGAATATTTGATTTAATTTTGTAAATTTAATGTTTAAAATTTTTATCCATATGATTTATTTAAGGTGTTCTTTGAACGGTTCTGCCCTTAGTACAGTGTTATATGGTTTCACAGTCTTTATGTCCTGCAAATGTTCTGACAATCCTGGTAGAGGGATGCCTGGATGGCTCAGTCAGTTGAGCGTTCAACTTCAGCTCAGGTCATGATCTCGTGGTTTGTCAGTTCAAGCCCCACATCAGGCTCTCTGATGTCAGCACAGAGCCCACTTCAGATCCTCTGTTACCACCCCCCCTGCCCCTCCCCCACTTGAGATCTCTCTCACCCAAAACAAAATCCTGGTAGAAATATAAAATGTCAAATACAAAGGACAGAACATTATGAATTTTCTTTTATATCAATTTGCAAGACAAGTTTTTGGGGAATCCTATTTCTAACATTTGGAGTTAATAAGTAACACATTACAGTTATCATGTTTTCTATTCTGCAAACTGGGCCATCTTATAAAAAAGAAATCAGTCACATTGGATATAGGGACATAGACAATCATACTCTTCCTCCATTATCTTTATAAAACCTGCCAGCATTTACTAACAGGTTTAGTTTGGGGCTAGGTAAACAGGTGGTGGAGAATTAATAGTGTAACATTGTATTTAAAACAACACTTTTTGAAAACTGATACACCTCTTTACCAGTCACTTAGCAGTTATGTAACCTTGAAAGAATTAATGGAGTATCTCTGAGCTTCTGCTGAGGTAGGCGCTAGTACTTAGGAAAACAGAAAGGCCAGAAGTCAGATGGACTCAGGTTTATGTATCAGTCCTGGAACTGCTGGCTGTAAAATCAGAAGTTATTCTCTTTTCTACGCCTTCATTTTCCTCATGTATAACATAGGGTTAATGTTCTCCAGGGTTTTGTAAAAATCAAATAAGTGTACGTAAAGTTGCTAGTATAGTGCCTGGCACGTAGTTGGCACTCAAGAGTGAGCCCCCTTAATGATCTCACCCCTAAATACAGACAAAGTGATTTTTAAAAGAACCTAAAATAGCTTTTTTTAAAAAAAAGTTTATTTATTTTGAGAGAGAGAGAGAGCACGCAAGCGTGAGCCCACTTGAGCGGGGAGGGGGCTGGGGGGAGAGAGAGAGAGAATGAATGAATGAATGAATGAGTGAGTGAGTGAGTGAATGAATGAATGAATGAATATCCCAAGCAGGCTCCAAGCTGTCAGTTCAGAGCCCAGTGAGGGGCTTGAACTCATGAACCATGAAATCGTGACCTGAGCTGAAATCAAGAGTTGGCCGCTTAACTGACTGAGTCCCCCAGGTGCCCCAGAATTCATTTGATTTATGAAACTCTCTTTGAGGCTGCCACAGAATACCTGGGGAGTAGTTACAGAAGTAAACTTCACCTCTTGGTGTTTCACCTTGGGAAATTTTGTCAAGTGAGCCTGGTGAGCCAGTGGCTGCTGCCTCCATGACCCCTCAGGACCCTGTTGTGGTTTGAAAGCCCATGAAGCCTGCACTTCCCCCTTCCCCACTACAAGGCCCGCCTATACTGTTACTAGGTGCAGGGCTGAGGGGATCAGTCTCTTTGGGGGAATCTGTCCCTTCTCTATGTAGAGCCTTTTCTTCTCCATGGACACTGTACTGATGTCTGTTTAAAATTCCAGGCATCGAGTCACCTGGGTGGCTCAATCAGTTAAGCGACTAATTTTGGCTCAGGTCATGGTTTCACAGTTTGTGTGTTTGAGCTCCATGCAGGGTTCTCCATGCAGTGTGGAGCCTGCTTCAGATCATTTGCTTCTCTCTCTCTCTCTCTGCCCCACTCCTGCTCTCTCTCTCTCTCAAAAATAAACAAACATTAAAAAAAAACAACACACAACAACTCCAGGCATCATGGAATTACCATACCAACTGTATACTGACCATTTTTGCCAAAAAACAAAACAAAACAAAAAAAAAACCCTTGCTGTTGGATTTTCCCTACAAATGAATTTATCTACAAATATCTAAGTTGGCTCAGTTGATGTGTAATCAGATCAGCCTGAGTTTGGATATGCTACTTTGCTAGTTGTGGAGCCTTGAGCAGTTATTTTAATTTCTCTGAGCCTCAGATTTGTCATTTCTAAAATGTGATTAAAAACATCTCTGTTGTAGGAATGCTCTGAGAATTCAGTGAGTTTAGTTTTTATTAAAATATCTGATTGATGTTAGGCACTCAGTGCATGTTCCCTTTTGTTTAGACTAATTTTTGTGAACAAGTGACAAAAGTTAGTTAGCTACGAAGAAAACCAGGGGGCATTCATAATCGGGGTATTCTCACCATTGGAATGTCTGTTCTGATTCATTGTTTTCTTTTTTTAACTTCATCTTATTTCTAAGAAGGAAATTATAAAATAAGCCATGTCTTTTGTTTCTCAGTGTTTGAATCTTAAAAAAAAAATACAGATCTTGCTTGAAATTTTAAAATTTAGTGCAGTGACTTTGGGTAAGGCTCTGCATGGATATATTTGCGCTTAGCCATATCTATTATGCTGGTATGATGGTGGGTATATACTGCTGTTGCCCCATTTTGTTACTTGGCTTTTTACAAAAACCACTGACTGTGTTTACATGTGCGATGCATGGTTGTCATATGGAACAAGAGTAAGGAAATCAGCTGGCGATTAAACATAGCACATGCCCTGTTGTAAATAACCACAGACAAATTTGTGTACAGCTACCAAATTTATCCACTTGGACAAAAAGTGCTTATGTTTAGCTTTTAAAATCTAGTAATGGTCACTTAAGAGCTAGCTTGACTGTATCTCCAGCGTTATTAATAGAAGAGTTGTTGTTTATTGTTTTTATGATCAGATTTGAAACAGAGTTTAGAAGAATATATGATTTGGTTTATAGCCAGCTGCTAAAAACACAAAGGAAGTGTGAGAGCCGTTGGTGCTCGGCAAGATTGCTGGTGGTGGATGTGGTATTCCGTCAGTTTATCAAAGATTGGTAAATCTGTTCTGTTTAAGTCCATCCTGCTGGTTTAGGTGTGTTAATGGAGCTCTTAACCCAGAAGTTTAAGCCATGTCTTCTAGGTTTCATCTATTCCGTTGAATTATCACATATCCATATCGCACCACACCTTGAGAATTTTACCCCTGTGGGGAGGTATTTTCTTTTTGTTGAGTACAGCATACCAGCTTGGAATTAAGCTGCAGTACAAGAAATACACTGACTTATGGGGAGGATATTCCTGTTAGCATTCTGTGTGTATCATTTGCTTATTCAAGCATGTGAACTTCAACAAGAAGAGGTAATTTTGCTTAGATTTCTTGATTTGAATTGTTCTACTGTTTGGCACTGGGTGGAAAAAGGAAAAAAATCATATTGAAAGCATTGTTCTGTTAATGAAGTTGCTTGTCCCTTTTTGTGCCAAATTTGGCAGGTAAAATTACCATTTATTCTACTTGCTAGAGCTGGAGAATAGATTGTTGAGGAAAAGTAGCAATTTAAGTAATGACACTAGATAGAATGTGCTACACTATATACATCTCCCATACTTTTAGATATTGACATGCAATTTTTATTTCTCTTTAGTAATGCACTTTGTCTTTAACCACTATATTACTTCCAGTAGCTCTCATCAGCTACATGCAATTTGCTTCAGTTGTGAAATTAAAAAAAAAATACTATGTTATTAATTATAACAAACCAAAGTGAAGCATTTTGATTTCAGGATAAAAGAACGATTGTATTTTGTTCTGGATATTTCAGAAGTACTGCATGAATTTTAATTATGAATAATTAAAATTTAAAAAGGAAAGATGAAATATACACCTTAATATGATGATATATAATACCAAATTTCAGATGTTCATGATTCCTTCCATGTTTAATTTTTTTTAATGTTTATTTATTTTTGAGAGGCAGAGTGTGAGTGGGGGAGGGGCAGAGAGCGAGGGAGACACAGAATCTGAAGCAGGCTCCAGGCTCTGAGCTATCAGCACCGAGCCCGATGCAGGGCTCGAACCCACAAGCTGTGAGATCATGACCTGAGTGGAAATCGGATGCTTAACTGACTCAGCCACCCAGGCACCCCTGATTCCTTCCATGTTAATTACACTTTGCTCTTTTGTATATATATGCTTTAATATTTGGCAAATTCTAAAAGACGAATTTTAATCAAAAATCTTGGTCTAAAGTGAGAAACATCTCATTCAAAATATGAATAGGTGGGTTTTTTTTAATAATGTGTTTAAGTGAAATGCATAAATTTAGCATTTGTGAAACTTTGAAGTAAATATATAATCCACCAAATTTATTTTAGATTAGATTTTTCTCTAGTTATGAAACTTCAGGTTTTTAAAAAATTATTATTTTTGTTGTAGTTTAAAATATAATGGCTAAACCTGCCTTCCTTCCAAAAATTAAGAAAGCCTCTATAGAAACTGATCTGCAAAATAAATTTAAAAAAAAAGCACCAGTTGGTGAATTTGTAGACTTGCCTAATGTTAATGAAGAAACAGAGTTTCAAGTTGCTGAAACTTGTACCCATCGGTTCCTTCTTTCTGCCCACTAAGCTAACTGGCAGGCAGGTGCGGATGCTATAAAATCTAACATTGCAATTGACACTAATTGGCATAGTTGTTGGCAGTCTTATCAGAAAGCAAAGGGCTGAATGGTTGAATGGGTTTAGAGAACTTGAATGATAATAAGCATTTTTATATGCATCTTGAATTACTTTTGTGACCCAGACTAACAGGAACACTTCATTCTGACCTCATCCTTCAATGAATAGAAATTATAGAAGGCACAATATACAGTGTGTGTGATTACTGATTATTTTTCAGGTAACCTTTTACAGCTGCCTGCTCCACTGCCTCTTTCCACCTCCTCCCACCCCTTTCAGGCTCAGAGAAACCAAAGTATATGTGCTGTAGAAAAAGGAGATAACTATTGTTACTGAATATTAATTTTTTGATTGATTTGTTGCCAAAAGCTTGGTGCATGTCATAGCACTTTAGGCTTAAACTTAAGAAAAAATATTAATTGAATTTATGGATGAAAGAACAAGAAGTCTAAGATTTGCTTCTGAATAGTCACAGAGCAGGTTGGGGGAATCAACGGGGATATAGGTGAGACAAGATTGGCTTTAAGTGGATAAGTTTTGAACTGGGGTGATGGAAATATAGAGGTTGTTAAACTATTCTTGCTGTTTATGTCGAACTTTCCCCAACAGAAGTGTTGTTGTTTTGTTTGTGTAATATGCTCCATGACCTTACCCCCTACTTTTTTTTTAATGTTTATTTATTTTTATGAGAGAGAGACAAAGTGCGAGTGGGGCAGGTGCAGAGAGACAAGGAGACACAGAATCCGAAGCAGGGTCCAGGCTCTGAGCTGTCAGCACAGAGCCCGACGGTGGGGCTCAAACTCACAGACCAGAGCATGAGATCATGACCTGAGCCAAAGTCGGACACCCAACCAATGGAGCCACCCAGGGCAGGCACCTTCTCTCCCCCTACTTTTATAAGGTCTTTTATACTTACCAGTTCCTTCCTAGTGCCTGCACTGCCCCTTCCCCCCCCCCCCCGCCTTTTTTTTAAAGTTTATCCAGTTTGAGAGAGAGAGAGAGAGAGCACCAGCAGGGGAGGGGCAGAGAGAGAGAGAGAATCCCTAGCAGGCCCCATGATGCCAGTGCAGAGCCAGATGCAGAATCTGAACCCATGAAACTGTGAGATTATGACCTGAGCCAAAACCAAGAGTCTGATGCTTAGCAGATTGAGCCACCCACGTCCCCACAAGTACCTGCTTTTAAAAAATTTTCCTAGTTCCTTTTATCAAAAATGACTCCTTTAAAGTGAGAGCTATATAACCTAGTGAGCTCATCTATGTGATCGTGTACAAATGAGTTAATTTCTAGGCAGTGTAAATTTTAATAGGAGCTTTTTAAAGACACTTTCTTAGTGTTTATTTTTGAGAGAGAGAGAGAGAGAGAGAGAGAGAGCGAGCGCATGAATGGGCGAGGGGCAGAGAGATGTAGACACAGAATCCGAAGCAGGCTCCAGGCTCTGAGCTGTCAGCACAGAGTTCGTGAACCCATGAACTGTGAGATCATGACCTGAGCCGAAGTCAGATGCTTAACCGACTGAACCACCCTGGTGTCCCTGAAGACTCTTTCTTAACTGAAAGGAATGACTGGGTAGAATTTTTAGTCACTGAGCTGGATCTTTATGCCTGTTCTGAGTATCACCCCTCATAGAAGGGTTAACGATTTTAGGTATTGTGTCATGATTGATATTAGCTTTTTTGCTCTAGAGATAATAATGTTTTTCTTCAGTAGAAATATTTTCCATTAATGTAACATTTTTTTTTTAGCTGAGTTAGGAGAGGGTATGACTGTATTGTTTAGCTTATGTTTGTTCATGTGGGTATTTCTGAGTGTTTTTAGTCCACTCCCCATCCCCAAATAATTTAGAATTACCTGTGTTAAAAATAAAATCAAGTCTTCTTTAGTTCAAAAGGCCCTTTTGCAAAGGGGTATCTAGGGAGGAGGGATGGTTACTCAAGGCTCTTGCTGGAAAGTTCAGTGCTGCAAACAGTTACTGTATCCCTTCCTTCTATCTGCTGGTTATTACATAGATGAGTAGTTGATGTAAATTGTGTACTCTGCTGTTGATCCAAGTCTATTTGGGATTTATTATGATCAGGTAATAGTAAAGTTTTTAGGTGTTTGTAATGTCAATCCTTGGCTAGTAAAACATGGAGAAACCAAGATCTTTTACACTATTGTGACTTTTTCCATGCTTCTTGTCTGGAAATTGATAGGAGTTGACCCTTATTTCAAAGTAGCATTGCCTGAAATAGTTCAGAATTTTTTATAGCTTCCTAAGAAATTAAAATGTGAAATTTTTACTATTTCTGTTTCAGTTTGTATCTGAAATAGGTCTTGAGGCATGAATGCAGTTTGCTCATTAATTCCTTATGCTATTCTTTGTTGGTGTCCACTCTTCCCTTTCCTTGTTAGCTTTCTCTTTGGCCATGATCGGTGTATTATCTCTGGTAACTGCTACCCAAACTGATATATTACATTAGCCATGACCCTTTCCAAGGCTTCTGGAAAAGTGCCAGTTTTCATCTCCTTTTGGTCTGGAAGCATAGTTTTAGAAATAATAGAATGGTCTTCCTTTGTTCGCAGCAATCAGAATGAAAAGGGTTTATCTAACAATTTGAATAGATAATTTTATTTGTGTGAACATGAAAGTGAAACCCTAGAAATGGGATAGAATTTTAAGTGGCATTTTAAATTTGTTTTGAAATTCTTTCTTTCTCTCTTTCTATAAATGAGCTATGTTAAATATGCGTGCATGTGTGTGTGGGGGGGTGTTCATCTTTGATATATTAGATCCTGTGTAGATTTTGTATCCTAAAAGGGCTTAATGGAGTTTTTTTATATAGTTGGAATAACTTTAATCTGCTACTCTAAGCACATGTGGATTTTTAAGTACACGTATTACCAACAGTTCAGGACATTATGACTAAAAATACTCTTACATAAGGTTACTTTATTAGTCTTACCAAAAGCTGCTGTAGGGAGTTTTAAATTAGAACTATATTTTCATTGGTCAACAATCTAAGATAAAAGCTACTTATTTGAATAACATGCATTAAGACTATGAGAGCATGTCATTATGCTTTTGTCTGCTTTATGTTGTGTCAATTGTAAACATAGCTTTGTTAGCTTTTTAGCTATGAAAAAATGAACAGAAGTTATAATAAAAGTTATAAATAGATAAAGTTAGGTTTTCTCTCACTGAATTTGATAATTTTTATTTTTAATACAATAGATATTTATCAAAGATCCTCAGTCTTCAACATCAAAGCACTGTGTTAAGCTCTTCATGAGGCACATGAAAGAATAAGGCACATGAAAGAATAAGGCACTAATCTGCACTCATGAGCTTCCGGTTTAGTTGGGAGGTTTTGAGATCAATACTCTACTGATCTGTAATATAAGGCATAATTTGATAAGTGCATAGAGGTACAGAATGTTATAGAAATTCAAAGAAAGGGAAGATTCCATCCAATAGAGCAGAGGACTAGAGGTGGTACAGTTGGCTTGAGCGGGATAAGGCAGAAAGTCAAGAGCAAACTTGATGCAGTAAATAGCATATGGAGCAGGTAATGAAGAATGGATGGTAGAAGTCTATTAGGCTGAGTTCCTGGAATAGGGCCTGTGCACGTTTGTTAAATGGAAGAGAAAGAGGGAAGAAAAGTCAGAATGATAGGTTGCTGGATCAAGACCATTAGTATAGAGGACCTTGAGGGCCACTTTGAGAAGTTAACATTTTATTTAGTAAGCAACCAGAGGCCAAGAAAGATTTTGAGCTGAGAAAACTTGTAAGATAAAAGCCACATCTTTAACTGGTCAGTGAAAGTAAATAGAATTGTTAAATGCTGATAGGGCCTTGGGAAGGTTTTCTATTTGAATGGGTTGCTAAAAGGAAAAGAGTTTGTATTTGACTTAGTGGCTGATAAGAGAATTTGGGCAGATAGACTGGAGAGAAATCAGCAATAGTGGGAGGAGAAAGGGTTAAAAAAGCAAAACTTAGTAAATGGAATATCTTTTAGAACGAGTCTGCTTCTGTCAAGGCCACTTGTGCTGTGACTCAGTCTGTAAACCATCTCTGCTTGTGACCACCTTGGCTTGATACTTAATCAAGAGTAGGGACTGGAATTCTTTGGTACCAAGTATGACTGTCCAAATAGTTGGCCTGACCTGATAGTCTGTGTTTTTAGACTTTTGATTGTGGAAAAACCTAAAGTATACATGAAACTGAAAGAAAAGTATAATGAATATCATGTGCTATCCTTGTTTTATCTCTGCTCACTTTTCAAAAATTTCTGGAGTATTTTAAAGCACGTAGACACATGCTATCAATTCATCTTTATTTAAAAAAATTTTTTAGTTTGTTGAGTTGCACATCTTCCAGTGTCCCAATTCCCAAACCCTTGTACACTGATCATCTAATTCACAGTTCATTTTTTTCTCCAAAAAGAAACCTATTTCTTTTGAAATTCACATTAGTGTCAAATCACTTGACCTTTTTTAAGTAAAGCACTATCACATTCTTTTTCTAATATATATTGTAAAATATATGTAAGGAAGATGATACATATATATGAATGTTGGGCAGAGAAAACAAGTAGCAGACTTGCTCTTTAGGTGGATAATGGAAGGCAGGTTTCTCACTGTCAGAGAGTGACAAATATAGGACAGAGGAAGGCTAGAATGTACCTGGTGGTATTGGATAGGAATTGGAGGGATCAGTGTGATCTCATGGTTTTTTATACATAGATACAGAAACAGATTTAGATGGAGTTACTTAGTATTTAATGTTACAGTGGGCAACACCTTGTTGTTGTGGGCCCTTGACACCATGGTATGATGCTGAAGAAAGCACAGTATCACTGCTATATTGTTCCTGGTAAAAATGCATAATCATGAGGAAACCTTCTTCCAAATTCAGGGATACTCTACCAAGTAACTGGTCTATTTCTACAAAAGGGTCAAAGTCATGAAAGATAAGGCAGAATTAAGAAACTGGTCCAGATGGACAGAGACCAAACAGACATGACAGCTACATGCAGGAGCATAAATTAAATCTTGGACATACCTTAAAGGTTAAAGGGCATTATTGGGTCAATTTCTGGATATTTGAGTAGGGTTTGTGGTTTCAATGGTAATATTGGGTCCATATTAAACTCCCTGATATTGCTGGGTTGTACAGAGGGCATCCTTGTACTTGGGAACGCACTGCACTATTTTGTTTTTAATTTTTTTAATGTTTTATTCATTTTCTGAGAGAGCGAGAGAGAGAACAGGGGAGGGGCAGAGAGAGAGAGGGAGACACAGAATCCAAAGCAGGCTCCACAGCCTTGAGCCTGATGTGGGGCTTGAACTCATGAACCATGAGATCATGACCTGAGCTGTAGTCAGACTGAGCCACCCAGGCGCCCCATTGCAGTTGCACTATTAAGGGGGCTATAGGACGTCATAACTGGCAAAAAATATTAACTGTCAAAAGTTATTAACAAGTAGGGAATCTGAACTTGATGTACAATTGCTGTAATTTTTATGTACATTTGAAATTACTTCACAAAAAAGGAACAGATCATTCATTAGAATGATGGAAATTGATTGTACTATGTATTATTCTATTTCGTGTTAGAAGCAATGAAAAAATACTGGTAACTCCATAAACCCTAATTCTTACTAGTTGGGTTATATTAGTGGTTTATAGAGCTAGAAGCTATCCTACTGACTCTTTCCAAGTGTTTTTTCTTAAAAATTGTGATCAAGTTGATAGATTTTTACTAGGGTTTTTCCTGAGATATAATTGGGACTTACAGAATAAAAGGCTGGTTGTTACTTTACTTTATTCACTGGATGGATTTGGTGAGTAGTTTTTGGGCATCAATTCCTGTATCTCACTTCTCACCATGACCAAAAAAAAAAAAAAAAAAAAAGGTTTTTTTGTTCATGCTTAGAAAACATTGTTATTAGATTTGCAATTCATGAGAAGTTCTAAGGACATAAACTATATAGTAATTCTTTTGGCAGTATATTTGCTACTACAGTTTTAATATTCAAACATAAAACTACCAAGTTTATGTTGTTGATATTGCAGTATAAGAGAGAGATAATAAATATCTTCGTATATGTATTAGAAATCATATCACCGATGGCCACAGAAGCTGAGAAGAGAGTGCAGAACTGGGGGGTAATCCTCGGTAGGTAGGAACATAGAAAATAGAATGTCAAATATATTTGTTGCTGGCCCAGAGAAATGAGCCATTAGGGCAAACTCATGTGTCTAAGGGTAGAACTAGAATGCTAAACAGTCACAGGTAGATAAGATGGTCAGGAAATAGCATGTTGCAGATGCAGTGCATGGGAATTTAGGGGGAAGGAGGACTTAGACACTACTATGCAAGTCCTGTAGCCCACATAGGTCCTATGTGGGCGAGCCAGCAGCTAAGGTTTTTGTTGCAGGGGACAGGGGGACGTGGGAGTGAAATACACAGGAAAAGCAAAAGAGATGCTAATAGGAATCAGATAAAATTTAAAAAGATAAAAATGAGGGGTGGTTGAGCGTCTGACTCTTGATTTTTGGCTCAGGTCATGATTCCAAGGTCGTGTGGTCTATCCCCAAGTCAGGCTCTGCACTGAGCATGGAGCCTGCTTGAGTTCTTTCTCCCTCTGACCCTTTTCCCTGACTGCATGCTCTCTCTTAAAAAAACAAAAACAAAAACAAACAAAAAAAAAAGGAGGACTTGGAGGAGGAGGAGGTATTAATGGAAGAACAAACAAAAGTAGGTATGTTGAAAAATGGATCCAGAATAATTATTACTGTGGGAGGAGGACATAGTATCACTGCATTGAACTTCTGCCAACAGCCAGCATTTGCTGAGGGCTTATTACATGCCTGGTACTGTTCTAAGTGCTTGCCTTATTCCTCCAGCATAGAGTTAACATTTGAGGGCATGGAGACATGAATAATTAGGCAGCTTCTGAACCTGAGGTTCATTTACAGGCATATTGACTATTGATGACAATACCACATAGAAAACATAGGATTCCACCATGATTTGGTATGTTTGGTAGGAGAAGTAAAGGCAGTTTCACTTGCTCCTTATGTTAAATTCATCTACCTTGAGTTATTCATTAAGCTGTGACATAATTTACAGTATTGCCTTCAGAGAATGACCTTATCACACCAATCGAAAAGAAACTACTACTATAATTAAAGTGTGGGCAAAATAATGTAGGATTTTTTTAAACCATACAACTGAAATTACAGTTGTTACTGATCAATTAATGAGGCGATAATTAAAGAGAAACTAGTCAACCTGGCTGATTGTAGACCAGTACCTAAAATTTGTTTTGCAATTCACATCCTTTGAGATATATTTAATTACATTTATAACACATGCATATTTAATATAATCCTTTGTGACAGATTAACAGATCTTCACCATCATTATGTTTAATCCTTTTTGATGTTTTTGTCATTATTACATATCTCTTTGGGACAGAAATAAAAGACTGTTTCCAAGGTGATAGTGATAAAGAAGAAACTTATGAAAAATGGTTGTCTCCTTTTGTTTTCAGAAAGCAAGCATCTCATCTCCTCCATGGAAGGGCAGTAGAGGTATCACAACTATATTTTGGAATAATATTTTAGGAAATAGGTGAGCAGGATAAAGAATATCTACCCTTTTTTTAATGCTAACTTAAAAAAATAACGTTTTATTTATTTTGAGAGGAGAGCACAAGCAGGGGAGGGGCAGAGAGAGAGGGAGAGAGAGAATCCCAAACAGAGATGTCAGCAGACTGTCAGTGCAGAGTGCTATGTAGGGCCCAGTCTCACCAACCATGAGATCATGACCTGAGTTGAAATCAAGAGTCAGATGCTTAACTGACTGAGCCGCCCAGGCACCCCATGAATACCTACATTTTTTCTGTCATTTTAAGATCTGTATTAAGATTTGCTATACTTCCTACTAAAATGTTAGGAATCGTTATTATAATTGAATAAAAATGTTTGAGTTATTTTTCATGTTTTACCTGAGAAGTTAACATTGAAGCAAGTAACTTAGCAAAGTTATGAGATCTAAATTTTAGGAGAATTAATATGCTTCTTATTGGCAACATATTCAGAATTTTTTTAGAAACCTTATTTGTGTTTCATATGTTCAGCAGCACTGCATGTAGGAGTCAGTGAACTATAATGATGGTAGATGATGGTAATATCCCAGTGTAATTAACTGCATGGCCTACAGATTCCTTTGTTATTGGGGAGTGTTGGATATACTTCATTGATTTAATATACAGTGAATAACCGTATTTTTGTTAGCAGTAATTATGAGATAAGAACTAAAAAGAATCAGTAAACATCTTTAGAATAGTCTTTGAAGGTACAAATAAGCAGTGAGTGTTTGCTACATACAAGGATTGTACCTTAATATTTAGATTACATGTGTTACTTTTGCTTTTGACGTGTGGATTTCAGTGAGATACTCTGAGAATTGCAAGATAATGGCTTCTCTTGCCTACATAATTTATATGGTTCTTTAATTTCCTTATATGTGCAGGAACAGGAGGAGAGGGTTGAATTGGAATATATTTTTCTAGGATCTTTTCCAGCCTGATAGTCAAATCAGAAAACCACAGATCTTTTTCCACATTTCGTGCAGACTCGTAATTTTTAAGATATGCTATGAAAGCCTATTAACTAGGCAGACACTAGTCATTCCTTTCTGATAATTAGTTATAGTGTGATCAACAAATCTTTTTTATCCTTCATACTGCCTTCAGAAACAGAAACAAAATATATAATTGAAGTCTTTTTTAAAGAGTGGAATGAATACCTTGATTTTTATCTGACATCTAATTCTGCACAATGCTAATCTTAACATTTGATGACAAAAAAGCATTTAAAATTTGTGTATAACAGAATAGAAGAATTGTATGGTGAATCAGACACACTTTTTATAGCCTGTATCTTCCCCAATTTTTATTATTTTTGGAAAAAAATTTTGGCAAATATTTTGTTTTGTAAGTTTTACATTCCTACTATTGAAAAAATGTGTTTAACAGGTGCCTACTGCAATAGAAGCTATAATATTTGTGTCATGAGGCACCTCTGAGGAAGTGCTTTTTTTTTTTTTTTTGTTTTTTAATGGCAAAGGATGTAAGTAATCTCTCTCAAATGTCAAATTAATTTTGGGTGTGTACTTTCTTTTTTCCCCTATGATTACGTAGATAGGAAAACTGAAATGTTCCAAACAACTCATGGAAAATATTCCACATCAACATTATTTGTACCATAAATGCAGTTAAATTTTTTAATGGAATACAAAGTTACCAGCAGATTGTTAAATATGAGAAGATACTTTGTTGAAATAGGAAGGAAATCATGTTTTGGAGTGATGTTTTAAACATCATAAATATTCTTATGAACAACTTAACTAATCCTCTGTAGGTGGGGGAAACTTTGCAGAAAACAGTGTGTGTTAAAATGCATTTCATGAATTCTATCTACCATAGCCTTGCTTTGTTTAATTTGATCTTAAAATATCAATATATTTTTAAAGCTTATTTATTTATTTTGAGAGAGAGCGTGAGCAGGGGAGGGGCAGAGAGAGCAGAGGTGGGGGTGGGGTAGGGACAGAGGATCCCAAGCAGGCTTCTTGCTGCCAGTGCAGAGCCAGACGCAGGGCTTGAACTCATGAAACTGTGAGATCATAACCTGAGCCGAAACCAAGAGTCGTATGCTTAACTGACTGAGCCATCCAGGTGCCCCAAACTATAGATACTTTAAATAGAATGTAATCTTTAAATGATTCCAGAACACTGAGACATATGATGTTCTCATACTCAAGATTGCAGTATTACACATCTTTTTTGAAGTTTGCACTTTTCAAAAGCTGGCAGGACCTTTATTTGGTCATTCTCACTCTCTTTTTATTTCCCCTTTCTCTCTGATTTTGTACATGATCAGATCAGCTTTATGTTTACAAGAAACTATTCTGCACTATAGTGAGGGAACCAATCGGGGTTGGGGGGGGGGGGGGCTTGTGGAAGACTGACTAGTCTGTTGCAGGAGCCCAGGTGAGAGGCAGTGGCAGGTGCAGGTAAGGTGGTTGTGTGAGGATGGAGGGAAGTGGGGCTGTTTGAAAGCCTCTCCAGTCATCCATGCTCTTCGATATGATCTCTCCTCTTCCTCTCAACCCTTTCCATGGTAGCCTCTGTATCTCTTGCTTTGTTATCAACAAACTGCCCTGTATCTCCAGACATTCTTGGAACATTCTGCCACTTACTTGCCTTCACAGAAACCTGGTGGTTTTTCTTCCATACCACATGCACCTCTGAGGTGGGAAGCGAGACTGTTTTTTTCCCCTAGTACCATTCTAGACCACAGTCCCCTCCTTCTTAGAAAATCCTTGTTCTTTGAAGTTCACATCACCTGGCTTCATCACTACCTCCCCTCTGTCTTGGCAACCTCTAAGTTCCTTTCCCTGCATTTGAAGGCTAGCAACCAGTTTATGGTCTCTCTGCCTCAATACAACCATTAGTCCTTTTAGTTTCTCTCCATCCATTGATCCTACCTCTGTTTTTCCATCCTTCATCCAGCTTAGATACCCTGGCCGTAGTAATTCGCTTGCAAATAACCCTTAACTTCCTCAACCCCTTTAATTCTTCCATCATTCCTAAACTTGGATGAACCCATCCACCCACCTTCTTAATGCCTGCATCAGGCAAAGTACATGAGCGTTGCTGGGCAAAACCACATGCCAAGGGCAGATTCATATCATTCCATGTGCATATTGCCCACTGTGGCTGAGCAGCCGACACCAGGTGGCAGTTGTGCTGTTTTTCTGATAAGCTCATCGCTCTCCTTTTTCTTTAGTGACCTCTGTGTTTCATGACCTCTGTATTCATACTTTTCACTTTCCTTCTCCAGTTAATACTATTCCTGAGTATCCCACTTTTCCCCAATGCCAACAATCTAGTCCTGGTCACCATTTTCTTTTTTGCTTCATCTGACTCATTCTTCAAGCTGTAGCCAGACTGATCTTTAAAAATAAAAATTGATGGTGTTACTCTCCCATTGGAATCCTTTAGTGCTTCCCACTGCTCCTCCTTTATCTGGGTACTATGCTCACCTTTGTTTTCTGTGCCCCACACACTGATTTCATATGAACCAAGCTCTTTCTTGCCTCTGGGATTTTCTTTTTACGTGAGATTCCCTCTGGGATATTTCCTCTGGATAGTCCCACCCACCTACACACCCACTCACTCACTGCTACCAACTGATTTCTACTCACTTTTCAGCTCTTAGCTTAAAGATCACCTCCTTTGAGTGCTCTTCCTTCCTGAAGAGTAATAAGAATTAAGAAGAGAGTATACAATTGCTGAAGATTTGTGGCCTTTCAGAATATAGTTTTAGCAGCCAGATTGTAGAAGGTTAATGGAAAAAGTTACATGGTAGGAAATTGGGAGCAGAGTACTTGCTCTAGAACTTGTCAGAGAAAAGGAGAGAAGAAGTTTGGTGGTTCAAGTGGGTCAAGTACACATCTGTGAAAATGTGGAAGTCCTGTATGTGCTTGAAGGTGGAGAGAAAGCAGCTGGTATGTGAGATCTCAGTAAAGGAAAGAAAATAGTTGATGATGCTAAAAAATAAGAGGACTTATGTCTTGTGGCTTCAATTTTGGTAAAGCAAAGAGGTCATCTGCCAAAAGTGTGGGTCAGAATTAATATGATAATTAATGTAAATTTGGTGCACTTGAGTCCTAGGTCTGTTTACTCTAAAAACATGAAATCTTTATGTCTGAATTAGTGTTTCTAAACTGAGATTTGGCGTCTTTGGGTTGTTTTTTATTTTTATTTTTATTTATTTTTAATGTTTTTATTTATTTTTGAGAGAGAGAGAGACAGAGCATGAGCAGGCCAGGAGCAGAGAGAGAGGGAGACACAGAACCCGAAGCAGGCTCCAGGCTCTGAGCTGTCAGCACAGAGCCCGACGTGGGGCTCGAACTCACAGACTGTGAGATCATGACCTGAGCTGAAGTCGGACGCCCAACCGACTGAGCCACCCAGGCACCCCTTGGGTTGTTTTTTAAATAGAGTTTTAAAATAATTTAGAATATTCTAGTGTTTTCCTAGTGCTAGAACATTTCCACAATATTATCTGCCTTGAAAGGTGTGAAATTTTATTGAGCCTCAGAGTATTATGTCATTTGTCATTTTACACTTGGTCTATTTGTTTTTTTAATACCCACACCGAATTTGACTTAATTTGTTAGCTTTTGTTTGTCAAAGGAAAGATCTTAAAACCTTCCAACCCCAAACGTAGGTACTCAAGCAAAACAAAATCCCTTTCTAATTATTAGAATTTGCCATGTCTGAAATTAACTATGTAAATGTATCTTAAAAAAAGAACTTTGCAACCATAAAACCATAGAATTTTAGCTTCAAAGAGATCTTCAGCATTGCCCCTTCAGGTCCCTCATTTTCAGATAAGGAAGAGTTGATACAGAGACAATGTCCAAAATACACTGTACAATTGGGTTTGGTAGATGAAATCCATAAATTTATGACCAGAGAAATTGAAATGAGTATTGCTATGTTAACTAAAATGAAGTTTTAAAAAAGCAGCTACTATGTGTTACGTGCCTGTTAGTGAAAGGTATAAAGTAAATATTGACTTTATGGTGCTATGAGAGAGGAAAAATAGGCCCTTATCCTTCTCCTCACTTTTAAAGTTTTTAGTATATAATATACATAAAGAGGAAAACTTAAAAATATGAATAGATTTGCAGTAAAAAGCAAGCCTCCCTTCTATCTCTGTCCTTCAACCCCTCCCACTCCTCTTATATATTTGTCTAGAGATATTCTTTACATTAAAAAAAAATAATAAAACCACACACTTCGAAGGGTTTTTTTTCTTAACAAATGATAGCACACTGTATATGCTATTCTGTATTTTCTTGGGAAAATTTCATATCAATATATAGATATGCCCTTTTTTAAAGAAGGGGTTCTAAGTTCTCTTATAGGCTGCAAGATGTGTTTCTATGATGTAAGGACATCTTGGCTGGGTATAAAATTGGGGGCAACATTTTCTTTTTTAGTACTTATACCACACTGCTCTGTGGTCTTATATCTCAATTTTGCCCTCGAACAATTAGGCTGACCTGATGTTTTTCCTTACTTGTGCGTGATTTCTTATTTTTGCCTAAGTAACACATAAAACATTCTTTATCTTTAAAGTTCCATAAACAGCAGAATTCTACAAATTTAAGGTTTTATTTAGTTTGAAAAGTTTTACCCTATCGTATCTTTGAATTTACATTTATTCGTTTTTCTTCGTAAGCCTTTCTGAAAAAGTATTTTGTATATTCTTTGGATCCCATTTCTCCCTCCTTCATATCTGTTGTCTTCTCTATAAATTGTTTTTATATTGCTAGTCTTTTCTGTTTTATATGATTTCTCCATGCCCTTATCTTTCTTTTTAGTCACATTGATTCTATTTTTGGTTGCTTCTTAAAGTAGCTTTTATCTCTATAGTGTTATTTTTCTCTTCATTTTTTTTCTGAGTTCTTCCAGCTTGATTTTCATTTCCTTCTGTTGTTGTATGATCTCTTCTTTGAACCTTTGTTTTTCTTCTTTGAGCTCATTTTTTAAAAGAGGAGTCAGGTTTCCTACAGTCGTCTTTGAGACTTTGCAGAATTATTTATCTGAACTCTTCCTGTGTTTCTTCAAGTGGTTCTTCTTGTGTTATAATGCTCTTAATTTACCTTTTCCTCTTGATAAAAGTATGTTCTGCAAACTGTATGCAAAGATGCAGTATTGGTTATTTTCTGATCATCATTTATGTGCAGTGGGGTAGGTGGTTGGGTCTAAGCATGGACAGCCCACAGCTTTTCCTTTAATTAGGCTTATAATACCCTCTCATCAAATCTGTTATTTCCATTGTCCTAGATTTCACTTCCCATTAGTTTTTGGCATAGGGTGGGTTCTTTATGTCAGCTTCTCGGTGTTGTAACAGTGAAATGCCACTTCCACCCCATATCTGCAGCTTTAGTCCCCCTTGGCTAAAGAATTACGCATAAACCGTGTACATAGCACAGTAACAAGAATTCTTCAGTCTGTTCCTATATTTCTATGGTATTAAAATGTACAAATTTCCTGCTTCTCCTAGTAGCTTATAAGTATAAGCCATTGAGATTTCACTCATCTGATGATAGCATCAATAGAATCCTTGCATCTGCTGTTCCGAATTATGCTTCTTGGTGAAATCTGTTTGTGGCTGGAGGCCTGAGAAGGCTGGTGGTGGTTTTCAGCATATTCTTTTCCCTCATTTAAAGTTTATAGATGTGTTTCATAGTTTATGATTTGGAGCTTTGACAGCTTCCTTGTTTCAGTTGTATAGTAACATTTCAAAATTATGCTCATTACTTCCCAGGTGTACAAGGAAATGTCGTTTCTGTATGTCTGTCGCATGTACTCTTTCTCATAAGCCCTCTACCTTTACTAAGGGGGGGAGAGGGAGGAAACACTTGGTAATAAATAAGATCTTGGGCTCCTTTGGTTTAAGCAGTATCTTTCAGAAACTGTGGTATTTCAGGTTTCTTTTCCTTCCAGGTTCCACTGAGGCGTGGAGTTAGGTGCAGGTAAAAGGGGCCTTTGGGTATGTGGTTGGACTCACTCATAACTATTGAGGTAAGGAGGAGAGCTCAGACCCAGACTGTCTTTACTAGGCTTTGCTGTAAGGATCTGGACTGGGTACTGGCAGGCGATGATTCATCCTCTTTGGCATTGAAGAGGCCTCTGTACCCATAGTCCTGGGTACTGTTTGCCTGCAGTCATGGAGTCCGTTGTACTATGTTGTCTTTATCTTGACCCAGACTTTGTTATCTCACTAAGATAGGTAGAAACTTCTGGATTCCTATCATGATGTGCTTGGGTCATCTTTCCAGGTTCTTCCTCAATCAGTGCTGTGCTGTTGCTTCATAAGCCACATTAGGATTGCTGTGACACCAAGTACTGGGCTTTAGTAGAAGCCTGCAGCTTTCCCTAGACTATATCCCAGAAGTAGATCTCCAGCCCAGATATTTTTAGGGTACCTGATACCTGTCAGAATATTTTCATCCATCTGTCTCCATTGCTGTCCCCTACCTATTCCCAAGGATCCATGCAAAAGGAAATGGGGAGGTCTCGGATTTCTGATATCTGCATCTTCCCTCTGTATCTTTCCTTCATGTAATCCACAGGGACTTGAAAAGGCCTCCCCCCCAGCACCCCATGTTTCTATCTGGAAGGAACTTTCCTTCTATTCTTCTTTCCAAGTTAACATTCACATCCACTCATCCAATAGCAGAGGATGCAGGGAAAGAAATTAATTTATCAGTAAGGGAAGATAGAGGTAGTTCAGAAATACCACTTTCATTTTTCTCCCTCTGCTTTTGTTTTTAGAAAGTCAGATTTATTGAGGTATAATTAATATAAAATTTAGTCTTTAATTGTATGGTTTTATTGAGTTTTGACAAATCTATGTAGTTATATTATTACCACCAAAATCAAGATTTAAAACATTTCTGTTACCCCAGAAAGTTCCCTCATGCCCTTTGCCAGTCAAACTCATCTTCATACCCATATCACCTAGCAACTGCTGACCTGATTTCTGCCTTTTCCAGAATGTTCTATAGATGGAATCATACTCATGTACTTTTTTCTTTTTTTTTTTAAGGGGGAATCTCACTCCTCCCCTTTATTTATTTATTTATTTATTTATTTATTTATTTATTTATTGAGGGAGAGAGAGCACGCGCGTGCGTGCGCAAGTGGGGGAGGGGCAGAGAAAGAGGGCGAGAAAGAATCCCAAGCAGGCTCCAAGCTCAATTCGGAGCCTGATGCAGGGCTCGATCTCACAAACTATGAGATTGTGATCTGAGCCTAAATCAAGAGTTTGACAGTTAACTGACTGAGCCACCTGGGTGCCCCCATTCTCATGTTCTATTATATCCTTTTTTACCGGCCTCCTTTCACTTAGCATAGTGCTTTTGAGATGCTTAGTGCTAATTTTCTGTTGTGTGGATATACCATATTTGTCCATGAATTAGTTCATTGGACTTTTGGGGGGTTTTCCAGTTTGAGGCTGATGTAAACATTTTGCTGTATGTATTCTATCATAAACAAGCTTCTGTGAACATTCACGAACAGGTCTTTGTGTGTATGTATCATTACTTTTCTGGGGTTTTCTAAAGCAGGCCTCCCATTTAGCATTCCCACCAGCAATGTATGAAACCTGCTTCACAGGTTTGCCAGCACTTGGTATTATCAGTACTTTTCATTTTATCCATTCTAGTGGGTGTGTAGCCCTATTTCATATAGTTTTGGTTTTTTCCTAATGACCAACCCGTGATGTGCTTGTGTCACCCATCTGTCTTCCCTGATGAAGTCTCTGGTCAAATCTCTTGCCCATTTTTAAAGAAATTCAGTTGGTTTTCTTATTGAGTTGAAAAAGAGAATTCTTGGGGTGCCTGGGTGGCTTGGTTGGTTAAGCCTACGACTTTGGCTTAGGTCATGATCTCACGGTTCATGAATTTGAGCCTCACATCAGGCACTCTGCTGTCAGTGCAGAACCCACTTGGGATCCTCTGTCTCCCTCTGTCTCTGCTCTCTCTCTCTCTCAAAACTAAATAAACATGAAAAAAAAAAGAATTCTTTGTAGATTTTGAATTCAAGTGCTTTATCAGATATATTTTTTGCAAATATTTTCTCCCAACTTGTGGCTCAGGTTTTCTTTTCTTAACAGTGTCTTTCAAACAGAAATTTATAATTTTGGATGAAGTCTAATTTACCTATTTTTTCTTGCAAGATTAGTATTTTTTGTGTCCTAAGAAATCTTTGCCTGGACCAAGGTTATAAAGATTTTCTCTCTTTGTTATCTAGAAGTTTTGTAGTTTTAGGTTTTACCTTTAGTTTTCATTGTTTTGAGTTGATTTTTTTTTTAATGTTGTGTTATCGAGGTTGGGATTTATTTTTTTGAATGTGGATGTTTATTGTTTTAGGACTATTTATTCACAAATTATGCTTTCCCCATTTAATGTTTTGGCACTTTTTTTTTAAATCAATTAATCATTTATGTATGTGTCTCTGAACTCTCATTTCATTCTATTCTTACACCAGATCTTGTTTACTCTAGGTTAATGGGAAGTCTTGAAGTCAAATGGCATGAGTTCTCCAAATTTGTTACTTTTCAAAATTATCTTTACTATTTTATATCCTTTGCTTTTCTCTCTGTATATTTTGGAATCAGCTACCAAAACAAAAAAAAGCCTGCTGGGATATTGATTGGAATTACATTGAATATATATATCAGTTTGGAAGAGAACTTCTATCTTGATAATACTGAAACTTTTCTAATTCATGAACATGGGGTGTATATATATATATATATATATATATATATATATATATATCCATTTTTTAGGTCTAATTCTTTAATTTCTCACAGAATATTGCTTCTGACTTTTGAAAAAGTAAAACCTCTCCCTTCTGTTTTCATTTGTTACTTATTTTTCCACAGCTTTTTTGAGATATACTTCACTTTAGTCATTTAAATTGTACAATTAAGTGGCTTGTAGTATATTCCCAGAGCTGTGTAACCATCACTACAGTCAATTTTAGAACATGTTCATCATATCAAATAAGAAAGCCAATGCCCCACTGCTGTTACCCCTCAATCCTTCCATCCATCCCCACACCCCTAGCTCAAGGCAACCACCAATTTATTTTCTGTTGGTATGGACTTTTCTGGACATTTCATTATAAATGGAACTATATAATTTGTGATCCTCTGTGACTGGCTTTTCAGTTAGCATGTTTTCAAGATTCATCCATGTAGTAGCATGTATCAGCATTTCATTCCTTTTTATTATCAAATGATATTCTGTTATATGGATATGCCGCATTTTGTTTAACCAGTCATAAAATAGTTTACTTTAGGCTGTGGTAAAGTGGTTCCTCTTCTGCATGATTTGAGTATGTTAGGTTATTTTCTCTGAGAACCCCTAAAGATGACAATTACAGTTTCATTCTGTCACCCCTATTGACTTAAAATTAGTATCAAATACAAATTGTAAATGCCTGTCATTAAAAAAATCTTTCCTTACAGCCTCTAACTTTCCATTTTAACAAATAAAACTTTTATAATTGAACACTGACCTTTTTTAACCTTTTAAATTTAGGAATCATGTCAAAGCAAATATTTTTCTCAGTTTTAAAAGGTATTTTTAGCACTTAATATTTGTAAAACTATCTTTTGGGAGCTTCTTTTGGAACTCTTCCATTACATAAGGAGATATTTAATTCAGGAAGAAGTGCTAAATAGATTATTTTATTTTTTTAATGTTTTATTTATTTTTGAGAAAGAGAGTGAGAGTGGGGGAGGGGCACAGAGAGAGAGGGAGACCCAGAATCTGAAACAGGCTCCAGTCTCTGAGCTGTCAGCGCAGAGCTGGATGCAGGACTCGAACTTGGGAATGACAAGATCATGACCTAGGTCAAAGTCAGACGCTTAACCGACTGAGCCACCCAGGGCAGTTAATGGCTAATTATCTAAATAGATAATTTTAAAATGTTGCTCTTCTCAAAACTATAGTCTTTCTGCTTCACAGATCTTTATCACCTACTTTTTAATAGTACATAATTTATGAGATAGCATGATATCTGACCTTATTTTTAAAATCCATTTAAGGAAAGTGGAACCATTAGAAACAGGAAAAGGGAAAAAATGTTTAGGACCTACTATAGTAGGAATATCGGTAGAGACTGTTTTATGTTAATTTTTTAAATATTACAGCAACCTGACAGCTCAGATCCTGGAGCCTGCTTCAGATTCTCTGTCTCTCTCTCTCTGTCTCTCTCTCTCTCTCCCTCTCTCTCTCTCTCCCTCTCTCTCTCTCTCCCTCTCTCTCTCTCTCCCTCTCTCTCTCTCCCTCTCTCTCCCTCTCTCTCTCTCCCTCTCCTGCTTGCACTCTGTCTCTCTCTCTCTCAAAACTAAATAAACATTAAAAAATTTAAAAAAATATTACAGCACCCTTTCAGATAGAGTTTTACCGTATTATAGTTTGGCAGCTAAAGTTCAGACAGGTTAAATACTCCAGCGTGGTAAGCAGCTCTAACTTAGTCAAATAGTAATGTCAGGTGAGACCCAAGCTGTCGTTCCTTCTTCCCAGTTACTGAAATGTGCTGTATGGACCTGAAGGCTCCTGAACCCAGAAACAAGCAAGTGCATAATGTATGTCCAGCTGACATTTCATTATGTAGCCAATAGCATGTCTTTGCTTCTAGACTGTATGACCACACTATTGTGGAAATAGATAAACAGAAAGTCTGTATAGATGTATATGGATACAGTTATTCTTCTAAATAATATCTGTGTGTCTTTTATTATAATAAGTATCTTTTAAGAGAATTGAGAGAGAGAGAGAATTGTTAGGGATCTTGTGTCTTGACTTTGCTACAGTTTTATTTTGAAACTTAAATATCCCTTCCTTATGTGGTTTACTGTGGATGTAATACTGTTATTTTCTCTTAGCTCTCCCATACAAGACTTAGGGAATCGGTGAGTGAAGGAAAGAAAGAAACTAACAGTACTTTTTATTTTAGCTTTGCTTGTTTTCTCTTTTATATTATTTATTTGGAAATTAAAATTTTTCTCTTAAAAGTATCTGTTTTAAAAGATACGGGTTTTTTGTTTTTTTTGGGGTTTTTTTGTTTGTTTGTTTTTTTGCATCTTCATAAGTGATGACTTGGTGAAATTAGTCATTTAAGATTGACAAAAATATGACAACTTTTGCAAAGTTCAAATGGACTTTTAATATTCAACACCAAAGAATTTTGCCTAATTAAAGCTTCTGTTTAATTAAAATCACAATGCACAGTCCTTCATTAAAATTAACACAGGAAAAGTTCTTTCTTGGTCCTTGGAGAGGATATTATATGCAAGCCCTGATGTGTGGGTTGCAAAATGTCACTGGAATTTATATGCATTACTTGTCTAATTGCAGTAAATGTAGCATGTCCAGATAGGTTTAGAGTGAGAAGGCTGTTTGTTACTTACTGGAAATCACTGGAAACCTCAGTACCCAGAGGCAGCTGTGCCCAGGTCCTTCACCTCTCCCCAGAGACAGCTAAGAAGACTCCTGTTGGACCCTGTCTCTCATGGCGGGAGCAGTAAACATGACAGGCTGTTGGGAGCCATCTGTTTAAAGTGGCTGCTGCTTTGTATGTGGCAGTGAACTTGAGATCAGTTTTCTGTCTTTCTTCATGGTAACAGTCTTATTTGGTGTCACAACAGGTGGAAGTTGATGGGTCGAAACTAAATGTGACCAGCACGTGGAACCTGGCTTCACCCTTATTGTCTGTCAGCGTTGATGGCACTCCGAGGACGGTGCAGGTAAATGTTCTGATGATTTACTTTGAGGGGTCCGTCAAGTCCAAAATCCTTACCAGCACCTGGGTGGTTAACACTGACAGAAGTGGCTGGGAGAGGCTGCATTTTATCCTGTCTCATACATTCCATAGTTGAAAACATTGTTTCGTTCTTCAGGGGATCTTGAAGCAAGTCTTATTCTGAGGAATGGATGTTTTCTTTTTTTCAGGCAATCCAGGAGTGTCAGTGTATTATTACTGTTGTACACAGAGCATCCTGCGTGTTTTTCTAAAAACATGGGAAGATAGCATTTTTGTTGCCATTGTGGGTTTTTAGTTATAAAATATGACTTTGTTACCTTCCTTTTCTGTGTGACTGAGATTGTGTACTGTTCGATCAGCAGAAATGTGAGCTGTTCAGATGGACTTGCCAGAACACCTTGATGCCTTTTAAAAATTCAGTGATCTTAACATGTTAACCTTTCTTTTCCCTGCAAAATACAATCTCTTACATTGAGGAAATGACTTGAAATCCAGAGTTGACTGAATATTCTTTGCTATCGGTGGCTTCCGTATTGAAGTAGAAGCTACAAAGGGAGGTGCTGCCAGAGTTCCTGCAGCTCACCTCCTAGTTGAGGGGGAGGGTTCCAGGGAAAACAAAACAAAGAACTCCACGTAACATGTGACGATCACATGCAGATAAAAATCCAGACCCCCACCCCCACCCCACAGTATTAAACGCTCATTCTTTTTGTTGTTGTTTTTTACAAAAATATTTTTGTGTTTCCTTAACTTGATTTTACACAGGAAACTGATTTTTAAAACCTAGAGAAGTCAACAGAATCACAGATCAAGACTTCTCTATACCAGATTCACATATATCTCTATTAGAGACAGAGGTAGTCTAGAAACTTCCTGGTAAATATTTAATGACTAAACTAATTTATAAGCCAGGCTTAATTGGTAGATTATCTTTATGGTTCTAACAAACATTGAATGTTCAGGACCGAGTCGTATATTTTGGCTTTGGTTTTCTGGCTTGCCCCAGTATATTTATTCTCTCATATTTTCTTTCATATTCTCATTATGAGGTGAAATACTTTGAGACCCTTGGAAAAAGTATCACTGCATAATTTCACACTACCTAGATCCATTCATTGTGTTTTCCAAAAACATGGTTTTGTGATATTTGTTTATGTATAATAGAATATGCTCTGCCCTGAATGTGCTGTGGCCAGGCAGCATTTTCTGGTCAGGGGACATAATATGACCCGCCAGTAGAGAGATACAAATTCCTACTACCCAAATTAGTGTATCATATTTTCAGCTTCCTTCTCAATGACTGTGCAGATAGGTAGCCTGATGGCACTTTTATATGTAGAGTTTCTAGCTAAATTAATACTGGATATGTATTTAGAATAATTCCCAGAAATATTTTCCCTATCATAGGGATACTGTTCAGTAAATCTTGTCATTCTTGTAAGTTCTTTGCTTAAAAAAAAAAAAAATTAGGGGCTTCTGGGTGGCTCAGTTGGTTAAACGTCTGACTTCAGCTCAGGTCATGATCTCACTGTTAGTGAGTTTGAGCCCCGTGTTGGGCTCTGTGCTGACAGCTGAGAGCCTGGAGCCTGCTTCCAATTCTGTGTCTCTCTCTCTCTCTGCCCCTCCCCTACTCATGCTCTGTCTCTTTCTCTCTCTCAAAAATAAATATAAATTAAAAAAAATTAATGTGAAATAAATGACCCCTCACGCAGACCCCCCTGACTCTGGAGAAGGGTGTTGCATCTAGTTAAGTACCATTTCATCAGAAGGAAATAAATTCATTCAGAGAGGTAAATGGTAGACTGGATAAAAACCAAACAAACTCATTGACCTAAAAAATGCTGAGGAAAGTTTTCCTTTCCAGAATAGATGGATTTTATTCACTCTTTATGGACATTAACATTCACTGTTGACTCTCTTTGTCTCTATAACGTGGTTCCCATGAAATTAATAACATAATGAGGGTAAGTAATACACAGTACTTACTGTGTATCAGGCACAGTTCTGAATGCATTTCATGTATTCATATCATCTTCACAGCAAGTGTATGAAGTGGGTACTATTATTTATACTTTTGTATATGAGGCAACTGAGGCTCAGAGAAAAGTAAGTGACCTCAAGGACACGAGGCTGATAGGAGGTAGAGCCAGGCAGGCTTGCTGTAGGACCTGTGCTGTTAAGCATTACACTTTACTGAGGCAAGCTAAGCAACTTCTCTGTGGTTACAAAGCTAGGAAGAAGCTAAGCAGAAATTTGAACCCTGGCACTGGGACCCCAGAGTGTGAGCTTCTAACCTTCTAACCACTGTGCTATATAGTACTTTTTGATTGTCTCCATCAGAGTTCTTCAGATAATAATGTACCTTTCCTTCATGCTTTAAGCCAATATGTTCAAACTTAGGTGTGCTTCAGAATCACCTGGAAGGCTTGTTAAAACTCAGATGGTTGGACCCACCCCAGAGTTTACTCCCACTTAGTAGGCCTGGGCTAAGTGTGCATTTCTAGTAAGTTCCCAGGTAATGGTGATGCTGCTACTCTGGGGAAAGCAGTCTGAGAACCATTGCTTTAAACCCTTGCAATCAGAGAATAAGCTGGGTGTGAGGAGCAAAAGTGAAGTGAGTAGGAGCCAGCTCATTGGAAGCCTTGCTAATTACATAATGAGGCCACTGCTTCACCCTTGGCCGGTGGGACTCGTGGACGAGTGTTCACAAACGAAGTGATGCTGTGGAGAGGATTGGGAGTTTAGGAAGAGCTTGGTTCAAGTTGCATTGTGGAGACAGGAAGGGAGGAGAATGAGACTGGACACAAAGAGAGAAGTTAGGATGCATTTCAGAAACAGAGGAGGGAAATCATCTTGTCTCAGAATGTTAGCTGTTCAGAGCATTGTGTGGGGAAGGGATTTGAAATGACAGGAGAATGAATGATGGCTTCACAGTGTTCTTTGTGGATTTCCCCTCCACCTGCCTTAAGCCTGGGCAGACCTTCAGGATTTGTGCCCAACTCCCTTTTCTCTGTGCTAACTTCTTGGGCTGAGTTCCTCAAGACTTCAGCTCAATACCTTCAAATAGATAGCTATGAAAATGTGGCTATGAGTTTCAAAGAAGAACTAGGATGGATATTATCACAGATGATTTTCAAGTGATTTTACAGTAATAATGGCTGGAGGTTTTTTTCCCCCTAGATTTTTGTGCCTGCATTTAAACTTTTTTTTATTAAGTATTTTATATCACAAATATGTATTGATCTATATAAAATCTAAAGAAAAACACAACAAAAACATTACCATCTGGATTAAAAAAGGAAAAAAAATTACCAACATTACTGACTTTCCTCTGCATTCCCCCTTACTTAAAATCCTTCCTCCTGCCCCAAGAGATAACCACAATCCCAGTTTTTAAATGTATCTCTCCCTTCCTTTTCTTTAAGGATGTCATATATACGTACAACTGTAAACAGTATATTGTATAGCACCATATTTCTGTGTGCTTCTGTGAGTTGCTTTCTCCTTCAGTATTAGGTTTGTGAGATTGATCATGTGGATGTATGTAGTTTTATTTATTTCCATGCTATGTAAGTCCTATTAATATACCACAATTTATTCTTTCTCCCCTAAGAAGATATTTGTGTTACTTATTTTGTTTTTAGAACAAACACTGCTTCTCTGAACATTTCTATGTTTCCTCTTGAAATCGTTTCTCCAAGGAGTATGCCAGCCAATAGAACAGTTGGCTTGTAAGGACCATGCATTCTTAATCCTACACAGTAATGCCAAATGGTTTTTCCTGTATGGCTGTACTAATGTATATGTCTACCAACATATAGAGCCTGGAGCCTGCTTCCGATTCTGTGTCTCCCTCTCTCTCTGCCCCTCCCCTACTCATGCTCTGTCTCTTTCTCTCTCTCAAAAATAAATATAAATTAAAAAAAATTAATGTGAAATAAATGACCCCTCACGCAGACCAACAGTGCTGCTGCTATCAATAACATGAATAATAATAAAACCTTATTGTATATTTACTATGTTAGGCACTGACTCTCCTATAATACCTCATCTATATCAAAGTATTTAATCCTCACACCAATCTAGTGTACTAGTATTACCGTGAATTTTGAGGTTAGGGAAACTTGAGGCCTATAGAAACTAAGTTGCTCACCCAAGGCATTCTGCTAATAAATGGAGGAGCCAAGATTTGAACCCAGGAATCTGTTCCTTTAACAATTTTGCTTCACATCCTAGGTAACCCTTGATATCCAGACTACTTATCTTTTTGTGGTTTTAATGTGGTTGGTAATGACAATGAGCATTTTAAAAATATATTTATTGTCAGTCCTGTTTTCCTTTCTGCAAACTGCCTGTTCATGGCTTTTGCCCATTTTTTCTTTTTATTGGAGCATTCATCTTTTACTTAATGATTCATAAAAGTTCATATTTTGTGAATCCCGATCCTCTGTTAGTGGCTCATGTAGTAATTCTGTGTTTAACCTTTTTAAAGAACCACTGTGCTGTTTTCTACAGCAGCTGCACCATTCTACATTTCTACAGTAATGCAGAAGGATTCCAATTTCTGCACCTTTTCACCAGCACTTGTTCTTTTCTGGTGGTTTTATTGTTCTTTTATAAAGTTACCCTAATGGGTGTGAAGTGGTAGTACCTCATTGTAGAACAAAATTTATTTAGATAGTTATTGAGAAAACATTCTGAGTACTTCCTAATATTTGTCTTTCTTTTTATCTGTTTTACCACATAAGTGCTTTGCTGCACAAATGAAACTTTGCCAGGGCAAATAGAAGGAACTTTTTTTTTTTTTTTTTTTTTTTTTTTTTGGTTTATTTTTTGAGAGGGAGAGAGAACAAGCTGGGGAGGGGTACAGAAAGAGGGAGAGTGAGAATCCCAAGTAGGCTCTGTACTGTCAGCACAAAACCCAGTGTGGGGCTCGAATTCACAAACCGTGAGATCATGACCTGAGCTGAAATCAAGAGTTTGAGGCTTAACCTACTGAGCCACTCAGGCACCCCCAATGAAAGGAACTTTTTTACAACTCTTCTTTTAAACTCACTTTCTCAGCTTATTCTTTCCTCCCCTGCATAAAATCACATACAGTTCTCAGTTGTATAGTTGCTACCAGGGAATAGGCAAGCAGTATTCTGTTTGGGAGAGGAAGTGTTTAAAAGTCTAGTTCAGGGGCACCTGGGTGGCTCATTTGGTTTAGTATCTGACTTCAGCTCAGGTCGTGATCTTGTGGTTTGTGAGTTCGAGTCCTGTGTCGGGCTCTCTACTGTCAGTACAGAGCCTGCTTCAGATCCTCTGCCCCCTCTTTCTTTGTCCCTCCCCTGCTCATTCTCTCTCTCAAAAAAATAAACATTTAAAAAAATAAATAAAAATCTAGTTCATTGTAATGTCAAAACTGTTAAAACCTCTCCTCCTGAACTCATTTCCACCTCAGACAGAAATTTTATAGGGAAAATGAGAGTGTTGCTTTCTTCCCTCTTGCTTTATATCCTCTCTCACTTCTTTTTTTTTTTTTTAATTTTTTTTTTTTAACGTTTATTTATTTTTGAGATGGAGAGAGACACAGCATGAACGGGGGAGGGGCAGAGAGAAAGAGAAACACAGAATTGGAAGCAGGCTCCAGGCTCCGAGCCATCAGCCCAGAGCCCGACACGGGGCTCGAACTCGCGGACCGCGAGATCATGACCTGAGCCGAAGTCGGACGCTCAGCCGACTGAGCCACCCAGGCGCCCCTATCCTCTCTCACTTCTTGTTTGCCATCTGAGGTCTGTCCAAAGTTTCAGTCTGGGGTAAAGAAGAGAGGAACATGGCAGGAAGAACTAGGTTGACCTAGCTAATGTAACCTGGCCCTCGTTACTTTGGAGGCATGTCAAACATCCAAAGTTGGACACTTGGCTGGTGTTCTCAAGGACACTTTTGTGGATTTGGGGGAATTTCTCACCTGTAGAACCCTTAAAGTCTGCTCTGTCTTTTCCAGCTGTCTTTTTCTAGATTTTTCTGTTGAGCAGGTTCTCTCATAACGACTCAGCCTTAGTCTTTTCTGTACAATCCACGTCTAGACCACAAGAAATAGTTACAAATCGATGCCTCACCATACTCTTCTCTTCCTGTTTTGTCACTAAAACAATTGCTGATCTTACCTAGATACCCCTCAAAATCCAGGAGATACATGGAAAACCAAGGGATTCTCATAAAATCCCTTTCACATAGCTTAAAATGTTCAACCTTGAGTTCTTAGCTTAAGAATTTAACTTAAAACAATTTTTAAATTTCTTTCATATTCTCTTGAGGTGGGAGTTGGGCACTTGTTGGTTTTGTGGTTTCCTAGCATGTTCTACTTGGTGTAGCCAGTCTAGTACACCAGTCTACTTTTGTGTAGCCAGTCTTATTCAAGAATATGTGAGTACTTAGCACCTATTTTATTTTAATTTAATTTTATTTATTTTTGAGAGAGAGAGTGTGGGGGAGAGAATCCAAGGCAGGCTCCGTGCTGTTAGCACAGAGCCCAATGTGGGGCTTGAACCCACAAACCATGAGATCATGACCTAAGCTGAAGTCAGATGCTTAACTGACTGAGCCACCCAGGTGCCCCTCTGTTTAGTTTTATTATTGAATCCCTGTGACTACGTGAAAAGTAGCAGTTAACAACTTCATCTGATTAAATGATCAAGTAGTTGGGGAGGAAGCATACCTTTGCTTTAAGAGTTAGCTCCCTATTCATCCAATCAAATCTAATCATATCACATTATCTTTTGACTTTCCTGGCGTTCCTTGGTAAGCCTCAGGAACTTGATATTATCTATTAATTCCTTTAAAAAAATTGTATTTTGGCATGTACTCTCATTTGGAAAATGAATTTGATAGGTTACTAACTTCCTTTAATCAGAATTTTCAGTTTTGATTTGACCTTCAATTCCCACCGCCATACTGAATTCCTGGCACATGTGAAGAACGGCTCATTAGCTGGAGGAAAGGATGAGTGGATGAATACATGGATAGTTATCTTGCATTTTATAATTTCAGAAATAAATCTGTCTTATCTATACTTTTAAGATTTAGATTTTATTTCTTCTAAGACTTTATCAAACTAAGCTATGTTCATAGGATAGCCTTCTTAGCTGTTTTATCAATTCTCTTTAGTTCTTTACTTTCCAACATTTGCAGAATCTGTACTCTTAGATAACATGGCAGCTTGATCCCCATGGATATGGAATCACATAGTATTTGTGAGTTCAAAGACAAATGAGGGCTCCCAAGGGTCTGCCCACAAAAGTATCATGCTTACCAAGTGAGTTTCTTTCCAATCAAGCAAACATCTTTCCTATTTTCCTAAGCTGTTTAAGGCCAACAGTATCTATAGGTATAGTAAAGGTTCACCTCAGACTGTTCCTGATTTCCCCTGTCTCTATGAGGGGAATGCGAACATTGGCACATTGCTTGAGCTGTATCTTACCCAGCATCACTAATAACCCATCGTTCAATTAAGTCTGCTGCACAAGCTCTTACTTCAGTTACCCACGCGGCTGCTTTTTCTCTTCTGATGTTTAGAAAATCCTATTTTTGGACAGAAGTTCTAATCATTATTAATAGCTTTAAGTATATAGCTAGTGATGCACGTATCCAAAAGGAGGAAGAGGAGGTCCTGTATTTTGAAATGAAGTAATTTATGCTGAAGAATCAAGGATATAAGCATTAAAAAACTCTTGGAGATACTTATAGGTCCTCTAGAATTTTTATAGGTTTTTAATCTATTTCTTCATCTAATAAGTAAGCCAAGTTTTCCTCAAAGAACATCATTCAAGGGAAATAAAATGATAGCATTTCGTAATTCTCTTTTTTCTTATATTGGGTATGTACCAGTGTTTTCCTACTAGTTCCCCATTGTAGATGTAGAGTCCATCAGTAATAATGTTTATACAGTAGATCTTAATGGTATAATCTGAGGACCTACAATCATTTCTCATTTTGACTATGGGAAGATAAAGTCTCATTAGTATGAGAGTAATTCCAAATCTCTAGTAATTCCAAATTACTGATTTAAAAAATTATAGAGTGAAGCAGCATTGTCCAATAAAATCTGTTAAGCCATATATGCAATTTTAAATTTCTTAGTAGCCACATCAAGAAAGTAAAAACAAGTGAGATTCATTTCACTAATCCATTTTGTTTAACTCCATATATCCAAAATGTTAGCGTTTCAACATGAAATTATCTAAAGAAAATTATTAATGTGATATCAGAAACAGCACCTATGCCTGAAATACGTATGCTAATATACCAATAATATCTTAAGCAACAGAATGATGAATGTGAAATGTGGCCCTACCAGAATGTTGTGTGTAAAGAAAAATAGGTTCCACAGCTTCTGTATTTAAATTACTTAATATTAATTAAAATGGAAAATGTAGTTTCTCACTTGCACTGGTCACATTCCAGGTCCCCAGTAGCCAAGTGTGGCTAGCAGTTACGGGTTAGATGGGTCACAAAACTTTTCCTAAATGAGAGTGCTCATAGAAGACAAAATGTACTGGTTTTTATGCACTCCCCTGTGTGTCCACCGCAGTTTTGGTTTTTATCATTTAAAATTAAGAGGAGATGAACTAACTTCATTTTTTAAACAGGAGACGAATTTCTTCTCTAGTTGACAACCTTTTCACCTTTTAACTTAGAAGTTTAGCAAAATTTAGGACTGTTTTTAATAAGCGGAATGATATCCTGCCTGCAGCATACAATTAAGTGTTGAAACAAAAGATACGCGGTGTTCTGCACATGTTGAACTCACTGTATTTTCTCCATACGCCGTAGCATCTCGTAGTGTGGAACATGCTGATCAAATAGAACTTTTTTTTTTTTTTAATTTCTGTGAATATACTCTCTTCCTATAAAGCATTCTTTTTAACCTCCGAAGAAGCTCTTCAGTTTTACTTTGAACAACTCACATAGTCTTCCGTTTCTTACAGTGTAATTTGTCTGGGATTTAATGTGTTGTTTCTCGTTAGCATTTTACATACAAGATTTTCGTTTTGCGTAGTCGCGTTGTTTGAACATTTGCGAGCAGAGCTGCCGACTAACTGGTATTGGCCTGTTTCTTTGTGTGGCATGATTTCTTCTCTCCACCTGCTCACAGCAGGTTGTCTACAGGCCTGAAGAGGAGCTAAATACTTTTGAAAATGTCTTGAGATCCCGCTAAGGTCTAACAATCTCTGCGTTTGTGTGATGTGAAGCTATTCATGATGTACCTTTGAAGGCTTTTTTTTTTTAATTTCTCATATTCTTGCTTAAATATTTTCAAGAGAAGATAAATTTATGATAAAGAACAGGAGAAAGCTGACTGCAGCACTAGCACATTCTACATTGAATAGGTCATTGATACTCAACTAAGTGGAACTAATTTTCTATGTTAAAGCAGACACATTTGGAATAGTGTCACACGAATGTCATGTTATTTACTACAGAATGCCAGATTAAATGGATTATTTGTGCATTGATTGCAGTGTTAAATAGATTACATGACATGATAACTTAAAATGCTCAGTGAGCCTGTGTAATACAGAATATGATATAAGCACATGAACCTGAAGGAACGGCTCTAATTGTGTTCGCAGATTGAATAACTATCTGTGGTACGTGTGCTTGCAAATGCTTGTGCAGAGTTTGAATAGAATTTAAAATTTTAAGCTTAACTTTCTTTTTTCAAAGAAAATGAATTGATCCTCGTACCTCTTTGAGTAAGGAAAGTTAAAAATAAGCTGTTTTCTTTTTTTGTTTTTTTTAGATGAAAGTAACAACCTCTGGGAACAAACTTGGGTTACAATAAATGTGTAAATGTATACAGATGCTATATAAGTGAATATAGATGCTAAAGTAAATATTTTAATGATATTTTAATTAGAAAATTAAATGAAGGGGCTTCCTTGTTTGCTTATACTTTGCCAGTACCAAAAAAAGTGGATTTGGAAGTGATCACCTTATGTTTTTAGTCCCAAAATAAATGTTTTCCATGGGTTTTAGATGTTTCTCCCCATCCCCTTAGAAGTAATTAGCTGTTATTTTGTACTATACACATGTGATTACTCTAGAGTTACCAAATGTAATATGGAACCATCTATTTAGGATGTATAGGATATATAAATATATAACCTAGAATAAGTGGAGGTTGGTATTTTTTTTCCAAAGAAGTAGGAAATAAGAGAGTAATTATTAACCATCTCCTTTTCACACTCCTGAAAATATCAATTACAGTTACACATCTTAGAAACAAGCCTGCCAGGAGAACAGAAATAACTCCTTTCACTATGCTTCAAAAAATTTAATCACAATTTAACAGCTGGGATGTATTTACAACTATAATTTAAAATATTAATTTTGACACATTTACCTGCTTTTGAAATGTAGTCTTAGAAGCTTAGTGTTTTTTTGTTTTGTTTTGGTTTGTTTTGGGTTTTTTGTTTGTTTGTTTTTTGTGTGTGTGTGTGTGTGTGTGTGTGTGTTTTGTCTCTAGTGGCATTATGATTTGGAGTTGCTTTTAAATATTTACTATAATGGGAAAATGTCCTGAATCTTCCCCCACTCCCCTCACGTATTCTTTTTCTCCTCTACTGTCTGTTTACTAGAAAATTATATTTTAGTAGCTGCCAGAAGAAGAGAATTTTCAATAGTATAAACACTGATTGTAGTAAATGTGGAAAATAATACAGGCAGCCACACTGGAGACCGATAAGACAAATCCCCCAGTAATGGCCTTTACAACATATTATCATGTTGGAAATCAGTGAGGGAAAAAGAAAACTATTACTATTTCTTCCTCTTACCGTTCAGTGAGATTACTTTTAAAGGTGAAATTGCTTCTGATTTTATTATACCAGGGAGATATTTTTGGAACATTTATTATTTTGTGAATGTTTTGCCTTTTTTGAGTGAACAAACAGCCTTGCTAATTTGTATGAATTTGGTTCTCACAAATGTTGAAGTCATTTTGATAATCAGTCTTCTTAAATATTCTTTTCTTTAAAGAAACAAAAAGGTGTGTATTTTGTAAATGTTGGAGCAGAGTATCAATATAAGAACAGAAGGAAATTTTTATCTAGCTATGAAGTACCACTTAAAATAGGAGAAGGGATAAAATAAAAACTTGGAGAAAGTATTTTAATAGGGATGGAATATATTTCATGAAAATAAAAGTCTTAATTTTTATTTTATTCTACTTTTTGTTATTAGCTAATCAAATGGTCCGTTCCTATTTGTTTTGGCATGCCTCAGACTGTTTGTAAGGTCTGATACTTTGTTCTTGGTGAACTCTAAAACCTAACTGTCTTAATTGTAAACTGTGGGAAAATTCTATATTCCTGTTTTGTGTACAGAGATCAATCTCGGTGTGGATGAAATTTTTTTTCCCTATGTTTCATTTTATCAGTCCTTATTGCTGAGCTGTATCAGATTTGGGTACTTCTTTTTTCTCTCTCTTCCTCCTGTCATTGTCCCCCTCACAACATGTACAACATTTGCTACAGGGGGATGTAGATACCAAACATGTAAACACATAAATAACGTAATTATTGTACTAAGAAGGTCGATAAAGGCTCTGAAACAGGATCATTCACAGAAAGTATGTAGAGGAGGTAGGGTGGTTAGAAAGTCATTTCCTGGAGCACCTGGGTGGCTCAGTCAGTTAAGTCTGACTTTGCCTCAGGTCATGATCTCGGCAGTTTGTGAGTTCAAGCACCATGTCAGGCTCTGTGCTGACAGCTCAGAGCCTAGAGCCTGATTCAGATTCTGTGTCTCCCTCTCTCTCTGCCCCTCCCCTGCACACTATTCCTCTCTCAAAAATAAATAAACATTAAAAATTTTTTTAGAAAGGAAAAAAAGTAAGAAAGTTTCTGAATAGCTAACATTGAGTGAAGACCTTTGAGGACAAGGGGGGCAACCATGCAAAAATGAAAAGTGTGAAAGTCCCAAGTAGCAGAAATGGTAAATGCAAAGGCCCTGAGACAGGAACAAACTTGGTCTTTGCAGAGGCCTGAGGGAAGACCAGCATCTTGAGTGTAGCTTAGGAGAGCGCAAGAAGGAAGCAGGAACTAGACCATATAGAGCCTTCGTAGGCCAAAGAGTTTGGGTTTTATTCAGTTCCAACTGTGAAGCTTTTGAAGGGTTTTGAGTAGAGGAATGATGTGATGTGATTTAAAATCACTGCTCTGGGGACGATGGACCACAGGGGACCAGTGGCAGAGGTAGGACAACCATTTTTATGACATTGTAGTCATGGAGGTGAGAGGTGCTGATGGCTTAGACCAGGAGTCGGCCAAATCCAGCCCACTGCCTGTTTTTGTATGGCCCACAAGTTGTGTGGTTATTTCATTTTTAAATGTTTGGAAAAAATTAAAAGAAGAATAATGCTTCATGACACATGGAAAGTATACGAGATTCAAATTTCAGCATCCACAAATACAGTTTTACCAGAATATAGCCACAATCATTTGTTTTTATTTGCTATGACTGCTTGTAGAATTTTTGTTAAGTAGAACCTTAATGTCCCAGTTTTCCAGCTATCTCACAGCAGTTCAATTGGCTTAGCAGTGGTAAAATTTATTGTGATTATTTTTTTAGCACAGAACCAAGACTTACATGTTCCTAAACAAGAAGAACCACTCTCAGCCACTGTTATCAAACATCGGATAGCTTTGAAAATTAGTTCATGCTGTAGATTTGATGTTTATTAATGAATTCAACCTAAAATTGTAAGACAAAACAGCACTTACATACAAAATTTATACTGTGGTAACATTATTTTGACAACAACTAACATTTGAATCACAATTAATGTCCAGCTGCTTTTTTTGTTTGTTTGTTTGTTTATTTATTTATTTATTTTTTGAGAGAGAGAGACAGAGCATGAGCAGGGGCGGGACAGAGAGAGAGGGAGAC
This sequence comes from Panthera pardus, assembly GCF_024362965.1. Classification (NCBI taxonomy): domain Eukaryota; kingdom Metazoa; phylum Chordata; class Mammalia; order Carnivora; family Felidae; genus Panthera; species Panthera pardus. The sequence continues at coordinate 19,979,376 of NW_026526654.1, read as the reverse complement.
GCAGAATCCGAAGCAGGCTCCAGGCTCTGAGCTGTCAGCATAGAGCCCGATGTGGGCCTTGAACTTGTGAACCTCGAGATCATGACCTGAGTCAAAGTCAGATGTTTAACTGACTGAGCCACCCAGGCTCCCTTGTCTAGCTGCTTTTTACACTTCCCAGGCTGTTAGAAGATTAAAATAAGAAGTGAACTAGCTTCAGCAGCAGTTTTCAAACGTCAGTGCAAGAGCAAAGGAAATTTCCATATGTGAAAATCCATTTCACTGTACAATTGAGGATCTTCCACTCAGCCTAAAATTGGAAGTGATCAAACTGCAATGTAAATGCTAGGCTAATGGTGAATATCAAGAGAGGAATTTAACAAAATTCTATAAATCCCTTCCAAGCAACCACTATGCTCAAGTAATATCCCTTACCCATGGATTATTGTTAGTATTTGGCAGTACCTGTCTCTGGGAAAAGGTATCGTCAAAGATGAAATCAGTAAAATCTCACTGTAGGTCAGCATTAAACAGTTGTATAATTGCCATTGACTTTGGTGATAGGGAACACTAACTTTGAGCCCCAATTAAACAGAATTTTATCTCTAAATAAAAGAATTCCATTTTCCGTATTAGTATTAGCAAAAACTGGTGCTTATTATATTTGGAATGTTGTCCCCCCAAAAGTTGTGAAAATCTGTTTTCTCTCTTGTTCTCTAACTAGCTACATAATACCTTCAATTTTGCCTCACAAAGCCTAAAAAGTTTACTGTATGACTCTTTACGGAAAGAGTTTGCCAGTCCTTGGATTAGACTAAGATGGCAGCGTAGAGATGGTGAGAAGTGAACTGATTTGACATCTAATTGGGTAGGAAGGCAGCAAGGATCCACAGGTTCAGATACTTGAGTGTGAAGGAAGTTAAAGAATGAAGGGGTAAGCAACCGAGTGAACAATGGTCTTACTTAGGTCGGGCAGTGGGGGTGGGGGCGGTTAGGAGAGGAACAGGTTTGGAGAGGCAAATCAGTAATTCTTTTCAGACTTGGTAGGTTTAACATGTACATTACATATCCAAGTGTTGATGTCCAGTTAACTATTGACTGTATGAGCCTTGAACTCAGATGACAAATGGGAGTTGAAAACACAAATTCTGTAGTCATAAGCCTGTAGATTTTCTCTCAAAGCATGGATCTGCCACAAAGGAAAGGATGAAATTGGATCTGTATCTTACACCATAAACAAAAATTAGCTTAAATGGATTAAAGACCTAAATGTAAGACTTAAAACCATGAAACTCCTGGAAGAAAATGGAGGCCAAAATCTTCATGACACTGGACTTGAGAATGATTTCTTGGATATAACACCAAAGTCATAGGCAACAAAGACAAAGACAGATGGGACTACATCAAACTAAAAAAACGTTTGTGCATCAAAGGACACAGCAGAGTGAAAAGGCATCCTACAGAATAGGAGAAAATATTTGCAAATCATAAATCTGATAAGGGGTTAATATCTAGAATATATAAAGAACTCCCACAACCTAAAAAAAAAAAAAAAACACCTGATTTAAAAATGGACAAAGGGCTTAAATAGACATTTCTCCATGATGATATACAAACAGGCAATAAGCATATGGAAATGTGCTCAATATCACTAACCATCCTAGAAGTGTAAATCAAAATGACAATGAGATATCATTTCATATCCATTAGGATGGCTACTACCAAAAACAACAACAACAACAACACACCCAGAAAAGAATAGGTATTGGTGAGAACATGGAGAAATTAAAATACTTGTGCATTGTTGGTAGAAGTGTAAAATGGCACAACTTGAAAACAGTATGAGGGTTCCTCAGAATATTAAGAATAATACTACCATATGGTCCAGCAATCTCACTTCTAGATATATATCTGAAAGAATTGAAAACAGGGTCTTAAAGGGGTATTTGCATACCCCAGTTCATTGCAGCATTATTTAGGATAGCCAGGAGGTAGAAGCCACCAAAATGTTCATCGGCAGATGTATGGACAAATAAAATGTGGTATATACATACAGTGAAATAATTTACAGCCGTAAGAAGGAAAGAAATCCTGTCACATGCTGCAGCATGATTAAACCTTGAGAACATTATGCTGAATGAAATAAACCAGACAAGAAAAGACAAATACTGTATGATTCCGCTTAGATGGGGCACCTAAAGCAGTTGAATTCATCGAAACAGAAAGTAGAATGGTGGTTACCAGGGACCTCAGGGAAGGGAAAGGGAGCGTTGTTGTTTAGTGGGAATAGAATTTCAGATTTGCAAGATGAGAAAGTTCTGAAGATCTGTTTCACAACAGCGTAAATATACTTAACACTACTGAACTGTATACTTTCAAATTGGCTAAAAGGGTAAATTTTGTCATGTTTTTTTACTATAAAAAAAAAGACCCTGTTCACTGAAAAATCATAGGAGCCAAAGCAATTTTTAAAAAGAAATATGAAGTTGGGAGAATTATGCAACCTGATTTCAAGACTAACTATGAAACAGCAGCGTCGAGACAGTGTGGCATTGGTAGTTAGATATGTAGAACAGAAGAAAGTGTAGTAGATCCACATATAGATCAATTAATTTTTGGCAAAAGTGCTAAGGACTTTTAATGTGAAATTCTCTTAAACGGTACTCAAACAGCTGTATGTCCATTTTGGTGAATAAAATGACCTTGTGTATTAGACATCAGATCAATGGTGGCCTGGGGGGCAAGGACCAGGATTGGAGTGTAAATGGGCAGGAAGAACATTTTGGAGGTGTTGGAAATGTTCTCTGTGTTGATTGTGGTGGTGATTTCTCAAAATTGTCAAAAGTCACTGAATTCTGTTCTTTAAATAGAATGCAATCTTTTGTACCTAAATTATGCTTCAGTGAAATTGATTTGTTTTAAGATGGGCATCAGGATTGGGAGGAAGAGATGAGATTACACAGGGGAAGAGCATGATGGAAAAGAGAAGAGAGTTGAGGACTAGGCCCTGGGGGCACTCCTGCAGGTAGAAATTGAATGAAGAGGTGAAGCTAGCAAAGAAGGCTAAGAAACAGCTGCCAAGGAGGTAGGAGATAAACTAGGGGCATGGATATCCTTGAAGCCAGTGAAAGAATTGTGTTTGGGAAAGAGAATCATTGACTGTTTGTAGTGTTGCTGGGTAAGATGAGGACAAAACTGACTGATAGGTAAAGCAACATGGAAATCATAGGTGATCTTGATGAGAATGATTACAGATGAATAGTGGGGGGGAAACAAATGGAAATGAGTTCAAAGGAGAATGGAAAGTGACAAAGCAGAGACCAGGAAGAGAGACAACATTTTAAGGAGTCTGGCTTTAAAGGAGAAATGGGATAGTAGCTTGAGGGAAATGTCCGTAGAATTTTTTTTTTATTCTTTGCATTTTATTTCTTGAAGGAACAGGATGGTTTGTCCTATACAATTTTCCATGGTCAGAATTTAGCTGATTGCATTCCAGTGGTATGGGTTAACATGTCCTCTCTCCTTTGTTTTCTAGAAATTGATATTTGGATCTAGAGGAGCAATCAGATTCAGGTGCCATTATCTTTGGCAAGACTGAGTCATAAATGCTGTGGTGTGCCTCTGGAAGAGGCACATAATGTCTGCTTACTTCTCTGTTGATGCTCAAGCTTCAATCAATAAATTCGTTAAGGTTTACAAAACGATGATATTCCAATGTTGTCATTTCTTTAAATTTATTACCAGGATTAATTCTTTAAAGAGAAGCTCTACCTCACCTACTTCTTGGGTTATCCAGCAGATCAGTTTTCATAGAAAAGGCAAGACAAATGCTGGATCCTTTCCTTTTACTTCTCAGTTCCCAAAGACTTGGTTCCCTATCATTCTCCAAAAGTGACTCACTTAGGGTGTTATTTTGTTTTTGTTTCCGGTATCTGTTTTGAAGTCATGGGTTTAAACATACTTGGCTTTAATCCATTGCAGTTATAACCTTAGTGATGTTCAGATTTTGCCATCTTTGGCCAGGGACTTTTCTTCAGGTTGGCTTCTAAGTCCCTTTCGTGTGACTCCCTCCGTCTTTGATAGCCCCCTTGCTTTCTGAAATGACAAGATGTAACAGCCTCATTTCTGCCTCAAACCAGGGCTAAGCTGTTCTGCCAAGAAGCCTTGATTTCTTGGAGTGGGAAACGGTATTTGTAGGCAGCATTTGGGGTGCTAGGGACATTTGTTGCCACTGGGCCTCTTCAGTGTTTCTGGAGAGGACTCAGAAACCATGCCACCACTGCCATCTTCCCAGAGTATAAGGGCCATAGGCCATACTTTTCAATCAGAAAATTTCTCATTCTGAACAGCCGTTATGATTGATACTGTTGCTGCCTTACAGTAATTAATTGTGCTGCTTCTGTCCTGGTAAATATGGACTGGATTCCAGATCTCTGCCTTGAGCTTCTGAGGAAGGAAGATTCAGCTACTGCGGGGATGAGTCCTGGGCTGATAGTAATGGCGACGCTTGCACTGAGTGTTTTCCTCCCTACTCTTAAAATCTCAGCAGTGCGGAAGTCAGCGTATTATTGGATTGCCTATCCTCACTCTATCACACGCCTTTCCCTAATTTCTTGGCAGCTACACTTCTAACTCTCCCTAGCTAAAATTTCCACTAGACAGTTGAAGATTGAGAGAGCTGTAGGTCACTGTTCTCTTTCATAGTATGAAAAAAATTCAGAATTCTTGATGAAGATTGATTTAAATCTTTTCCGTTTCTGCGGCACTGACTTGCATGCTGTTGGGATTAAGGAGGAAATGCTAGAAATGGTCCTTGTCCTTAAAGGACCCACCATCTAAGTGATGATTTAGCCTGATGTTGTAGAGATATTCCATCCCACATAGTGGGGATATCCAAACCTTGCACAACTGCTTGGGTTGGAATTCTTATTTTCCTAGTGCAATATAGGCATCCCTGTACCTTTGATTTCCTCATAAGTAAAACAAGATGAAGATTTTGAGATCTGTTTGCTTTCCAAATTCTAAGTTTCTGTGAATGAAACAGGCTTAGTTCTACTGTTGGGTTTACCTCTAGCATTGGAGCCCTACTAACCTGGTGATTGCTACCTGCTGCCTTTTCCTTGTGCTCCCAGCCCACCTCCTCCTCCATTCCGGTATACCCTCAACCTCACATTAGACCATCAGTCTTTCTAAAACAAACATGTTACTCCTCAGTTTTTAAGTATAAGAACTTCGTAAAGTATGACTCTGTGCAGGATGGGACTTGGCTCCCTAATTTCTTCTTGGTTTCCTTTCTTGCCCCTTCCCTCCATCAACCAAACCTATCTCTGGTCATATACTGGACTGTTCACCATGCCTTAAAATCACCGTGCTTCTTCTTAATCTGAAATTTGCATAAACAGTCCCATCTGACCAAAAGTGTTTCATTTATTACCCTTTTGGAGAATGCTTGCTCATTTTTGAGTACCCAACTCTAATGTGTATCTGCAAGTCTTCCTTAACCTTTCTGGGCATTTAGCTAGTCTGGCCTCTTATCCTATAATACTTTGTACATTTTGTACTATGGATTTATCATATTGAATTATAATTTATTTTATTTATTATTTTTTAATGTAATCTCTATCCCCAATGTGGGTCTCAAACTCATGACCCAGAGATCGACTCACGTGCTCTACCAACAGAGCCAACCAGACGCCCCTATGATTTCTTTTCAAATTTTCTTCTTTCATTTGGTCTCCCAGAGGATGATTCTTAATTCAACTAGCAGTGCTCAACTCAATAGAGTGGATGGATGGATGGATGGGTGGATGGATGACCAAAGTACAAGTGCCAGTGTCAGAACCCATGATTCAAGACTCAGTTTTTAATCCCTTAGGACATTGAGGGAAATAAATTACTTTATTTCATTCTGTATTATTTCTCTTTTTGCCTTTATTAAGTTATGTATGTCCATTTGGAAGAATAGGAATAATAGGTAAGCCAAAAAGAAAGGCCAACTAATATCTTCCACCCAGAAATAATAGTTGACTGTTTTATGTGCATTATTTGTGCTAGAATTTTATCTTGAACATATAGAAGCTTTTAACATGATGTATTCTGAACATACCATTTTGATTTTTTTACACTTAGAAATACACTATAAACATTTTTCATGTCTCAAATTTTTTAATGGCTGCATGGATTATATCATAATTTATTTAACCAGTTTGTTTTATCATTTAGATTGCTTGAAATTTTTAGATTCTGGAAACTGCACTACAGTGTCATTTTTGTAGCTGTGGATTTTTTTGTGTGGGGTGTGTGTGTGTGTGTGTGTGCTTCCTATTCATGACTTTTTCCCTTAGGATAAATTCTTAGAAGTGAAATTAATGGATAAAAATACGGATTTTGAGTTTTCTCCACCTTGAGTGTGCTGGTCAGATAGCTTTTTTTTTTTTTTAATATTTATTTCTGAGAGAGAGAGAGAGAGAGAGACAGCGAAAGAGACAGCACGAGTGGGGAAGGGGCAGAATGATAGGGAAACACAGAATCTAAGGCAGGCTCCAGGCTCTGAGCTGTCAGCACAGACCCTGACATGGGGCTCAGACTTGGGTTCATGACCTGAGCCGAAGTCGGACGCTTAACTGACTGAGCCACCCAGGCACCGTCAGATATTGTGTTGAGTCACTGGAGGCAATATTTACAGGTGGTGTAACCAGTTGTCATTGTACACTGAACTACTTTCTTTCTTATTGATCTAACTTCCCTCAATCAAGGACCCAAGGGCTCAGCTTGAATTCTGGAGATTTGCTCTGTGTTTTATGACTTGGGTGATCTTAAAGATTGGAACTCGTAGGGGGTGCCTGGGTGGCTTGGTCGGGTAAGCATCCGACTCCAGCTAGGGTCATGATCTCCTGATCTGTAACTTTGGGCCCCACGTTGGACTGTGTGCTGACAGCTCAGAGCCTGGAACCTGCTTCGGATTCTGTGTCTCCTTCTCTGCCCCTCCCCTGCTCATGCTCTGTCTCTCTCTGTCTCAAAAATAAATAAACATTAAAAATATTTTTTAAAAAAAGATTGGAATTGGTAAACCTGCACTTGTTAGAAAGGAATACTATTAGGATATGTCTGTAATAGTTCACGGCATGGAGTTGATTGATGGCCACTACTCCCTCGAGGGCCCCATCTGGGAACTTTAAAAAAAATGTATAGCTACGTAGTTAGAATTGCTTTATTTTTTTGTGTGGTCTTTGAAGCCACTGGGCCCTCTCTGAGTAGCACAGGGAAGAAAGAATTTTTAAGAACATGTTAGGAATAACACAGCAGTTTTATGGGTGAGAATTACCTGAAAAAAAAAAAAGGTATAATTTACTTTTTGTGAACTATTTAGTCATCATTTCTAGCAAACTAAAATTCAAACAAGATATGCATAAATCATACTGTATTCATTTTGAACTTATTTTATTTACAAATAAATGCATAGCATAGAGGTGCTTTTTGACTACTCTCTGGCCATAGAAGAATTGTGTTGTCTCTCTTGTCATTTTAAACAAATGCTAACTTACTTTTTATAACAAGTTTATTGAGATAGAATTCACATACCACATGGTTCACCTAGAGTGCACAAGTCAGTGTTTTTTATTTTCATCACAGAGTTGTGCAGTAGTCACCACAGGCAATTGTAGGACATTTCCACCAATGTGGAAAGAAACCCCATGCTAATTAGCGGTCATTTCTTATTTCCTCCTAGTCCTCCTCCCTCCCTCTTCCTTCTCTCCTTCCTTCCTTCCCTCTCTCCCTCCCACCCTCCCTCTTTCTTTCTTTCTTTCTTTCTTTCTTTCTTTCTTTCTTTCTTTCTTTTCTGGAATTTGATCTGTGCCTTATTCCTAATTTTTTTTTTTTTTAAAGTTTGGTAAAAGTGTGACCACTTCCAGAATTAGCGTGGCATAAAAATACTTAGACCAATCGATAAGTAAATTGTCATTTGACTGGAAACATAAGTTCTTTATGAAACCCTTAACATATATTTACTTTCGTATATAGACTGTTATCCAAGAAAAAATGGTAAGTTAAGAGTTCAGATTTATTAGATAAGCCTTGACTTGTGGGCTTTGGAAAGATGTGGAAACTCTTACTGAAGAATTTTTTTCTTACTTTTTTTCCCTAAACTTTTCTTCCTGGCTTTAACGTAGGCTTACTTCTTGAGTCTCAGTCTGTCAAAATGTCCCACGTAAAGCATTGCAAAGAATAATTTTTTATTGTATCTATTACTTAGGTACAAATTTCACTTCTTGAACTTGTGCCAGATGATTCTTCCAAAGATGTCTGTCTGTCTGTCTGTCTCTCTCTCCTTTTTTTTTTTTTTTAAGTTTTTTTTAAACGTTTATTTATTTTTGAGACAGAGAGAGACAGAGCATGAACAGGGGTGGGGCAGAGAGAGAGGGAGACACAGAATCTGAAACAGGCTCCAGGCTCTGAGCGGTCAGCACAGAGCCCGACGCGGGGCTCGAACTCACTGACCGTGAGATCATGACCTGAGCCGAAGTCGGACGCTTAACCGACCGAGCCACCCAGGCGCCCCTGTCTCTCTCTCTTTTTAATGTTTGTTTATTTTTGAGAGAGGGAGAGAGAGTGCAGGTGGGGGAAGGGCAGAGAGAGGGGGACAGAGGATATGAAGCGGGTTCTGTGCTAACAGCAGAAAGCCCAACATGGGCTCAAACCCATGAACTGTGAGATCATGACCTGAGCTGAAACTGGACGTTTAAACAACTGAGTCACCCAGGTGCCCATCGAAGATGTCTCTTGTCCAAGCATGAGGTCTAGTTTTTTCTGGAGCAGTCTGAAGAAGCCTTAGGGGCATCTTCTCTTTCCTGGACAACTTTAATGCATCCGTGGAATCTGCCACCCTTTCTAACTCTTCCAGACTTGGCCTTGGCAATCTCTGCCATTTGGCATTCTGCTCTAAAGTTATAAGCATGTCTCTTTTTTCAGTAGGACAACCAGAGTTTATGCATGTCTTCATTACTTTCATTCCTAATTGTTGACAGGTCCGTGAAGCCCCAAGTTTCACTTTTTTCCCCCTAATTTCTTGGGTCATCAGAAAATTTTTTGAGTCGTTTCCTTGACCAGTGGTGTAATTTACCCCAAAGAAAAGATGTGATATTTGGTGTATTCTTAGGCACCCTGTCGTAACCGAGGAAGTTGTGATGACCGGAAAGTCTCTGGGGTAGCTGCGGATCTTCTGCAAAGAACAGGCAAACTGCTCAGCTGCTTCCTGTCTCTGTGGATTTGGTCGTTCTGGACATTCCATGTTAAATGGAATCGTAGAACATGTGGTCCTTTGAGACTGATTTCTGTTGTAGCATGTATCAGTACTGCATTCCTTTCTATTGCCGAATAATATTCCATTGTATGAAAATACCATGTTTTGTTTATCTGTGTACTGGTTGATGGACATTGGGTTATTTGGCTATTCAGAACAATGCTGCTACAAACATTCATGTACACATTTTTGTGTGGATGCGAATTCATTTTATACTTCTTTTTTTCCAGTGTCTTTCTCGAGAAGCAGGTGGAAACATGAGCATTCAGTTTCTTGGCACAGTGGTAAGTATGAAAGAATTATTACTTTGTATAATCATTTAATTTACAGAGAAACAAAAGCGTTCAAATAGCTTTAGCCCATGTATTTGAACTTGCCTTCATCATGGTTTTATTTTACTATTAAATGAGGTATCTTTGTATAAGAAAATACATTCTTTAATGTGTTCGTCACGTTTCCGTGATAGAATAGTTTTAGCTATTTCTTTTTAGAGAGAAAATGTTTTTTTTTATTATTATTTGAACTTTGTTGAGTATTTCAAGTGCTTTTTTTCTACTGAAGATTTTCTCTCTGTTTTTATTATAAAAATAAGAACATATTATTTAAGATGCTTTTGAAAATAGTGACCATGGCTTTTTTCTCTTTAGTTTTCCTTCTAGCTTTCTCTATCAGGTCCTTTCAAGTACACATCTCTAAGGGAACTGAGACATAATTTTGGATCTTGATTTTTTTCACTTAAGATCCTATTAATCATTTTCCATATTGCTAGAAAATATCAGCATCATTTTACTGGAACTGTGTTTAACATTCTGATGAGTAGTTGTGACATATTTTCTTATCCATGAATCCCAATTGTTAGGTATTTAAGTTACTCCTCGTTTTTGCAATTATGAATGGTGTTCTAATGAACAACTTAATGGGTTTTGCTTTTTTGACATTTTGAATTATTTTCAAGCATGCTCAGAAATGTATGAAATATATCTCATTCTAAATAAAATCATGGCGCGCCCGTGTGGCTCAGTTGGAAAAGCATCTGACTTTGGCTCAGGTCATGATCTCACGGTTTGTGAGTTTGAGCTCCACATTGGGCTCTGTGTTGTCCGTGCAGAGCTTGCTTTGGATTCTCTCTTCCTCTCTGTCTCTCTCTGCCCCTCTCCCACTCATACTCTCCCTCTCTCTCAAAAATAAATAAGCATTAAAAAAATTTTAAGTGAATAGAATCAAAACCATGAATAATTTTATGGCTTAGTACACATTATCAGTTACCTCATATCTCTTTAGAATGCCCTTCGTCATGTGTCAGCATGCCACTTTGCACTCTCACTAGTAGGAGTTATGATTTTTAAAAGCATTGAGCTTTATCTATGGAAAGCAATTTACAGTTACTATTTTTACTTTTAATGTAAAAGTAACGAGCATAATAATCATATCATTAGTAGTATTAGTTATAATTTTCAAAATAATTTAACTGTTAAAAAAGGTAACTTATTTATTTTAATTAGCATTTCTGTTTACTCCTTATGTATTCGAATGTTTCTCCATGTATTCATTTGCTAGGTATCATTTATAATCTGTAAAATGTCTGTTCATAGTTTTGGGTACCTTGTTCAGGTTGTAAATTCACATTGGATAGTTCTGTTTGCTCTGTGAGTTTATTGAGAATATCAGAGGAGAGGCCTGTGGCGTGGATCAAAGGATAAGTGTTTTTGTAGTCATGGAGATAGGAAGGACATTACTAATAATGTGCATTTATAGTTTATATATAGAGACACAGTAAAGTTTACGTATCAAAGCATATGTAGTAGTATATGCATAAATTTTAAGTGTAGCACCTGCGATTTATAGTTATTTTTTCTGATAAGTTATTTCATGCTTTTTTTTAATTTAAAAATTTAAATATTATTTCAATGCATGTCCTAAGAAATTGTATTAGGGTTCTCCAAAGAAACAGAACCAGGAGTATGTGTGTGTGTGTGTGTGTGTGTGTGTGTAGAGAGAGAGGAAGAGGGGTCAAGTCCAAAACCTGCACAGTAGGCCAGGAAATGGTTGGAGTTCAAGTACAAAGACCATGTGCTTGCAGGATTCCTTCTTGCTTGGGAGGTCAGTCCTTTTTCTTCAGTTGATTGAATGTTACCCAACCAGATTATGAGGTGTAATCTGCTTTACTCAAGATCTACTGATTTAAATGTTAATCTAAAAATAACTTCATAGAAACATCTAGAATAATGTTTGGCCAAAAATCTGGATACTGTGGCCTAGCCAAGCTGACACATAAAATTCACGATCACAGAAGCATACATCCCATCTCCTAGAGTATTTTCATTATTAACAGTAGATATGCAGGCATACCTTGGAGCTGTTGTGGGTTTGGTTCCATACTACAGCAAGAACGCTTATGTCACAATACAGCGAGTCAAATGAATTTTTTGGTTTCCCAGTACATATAAAAGTTATGTTTACACTATAGAATAGTCTCTTAAGTGTGCAAAGCATTATATTAAAAAAAAATGCACAGGGGCGCCTGGGTGGCTCAGTTGGTGAAGCTTCCAACTTTGGCTCAGGTCATAATCTCATGGTTTGTGGGTTCAAGCTCCACGTCAGGCTCTGTGCTGACAGCTCAGAGCCTGGAGCCTGCTTTGGATTCTGTGTTTCCCTCTCTCTCTGCATCTTCCCTACTCGTGCTCTGTCTCTCTCTTAAAAAGAAATAAACATTAAAAAAAATTTTTTTAATAATAATTAAAAAACAATGCACGTAACTTAATTTTCAAACACTGTATTCCTAGGGGTTCCTGGCTGGCTCAGACAGAAGAGCTCAGACATGTGACTCTTGATGTCAGGGTTGTAAGTTTGAGCCCCATGCTGGGTGTAGAGATTACTAAAAATAAATAAATAAATAAACTATTTAAAAATAAATAAAAATACTGTATTGCTATAAAATGCTAATCATCATCTGAGCTTTCAGTGAGTTGTAATCACTCACTGATCACAGGTTACAACAATACAGTAGTAATGAAATACAGTCATAATGAAAAAGTTGAAATATTGTAAGACTTATCAAAATGTGACATGGAGACAGGAAGTGAGCAAGTGCTGTTGGAAGAATGGCACTGACAGACTCACTTGATGCGGGGTTGCTACAAACCTTCAGTTTGTAAAAAAAGAAACAGTATCTGCAGCATGCAGTAAACCAAAGCACAATAGAATGAAATACGCCTATATTCTTCCAGAAATAGAATTACACATCTTCTTATGCAGCATTAACTCATGGGCATCTTTCCTAGAATGTATTCTGTGGCGGTCTTTCTGTACCTCAGTGTTCATGCTGGAAAGGGCACTTTTCCTGTCGCTGCTACTTGATAACTCTCCTTGGATTCTAATTGATTTCTCAGCGTTCACACATGGAACACTGAGCTGTCAACAGGCAAGACCCACAAACAAAACCAGAACATTTCTCTTGCAATTTTTTCCTATCTCGAAAATGGCTACATGAGCTGCCCCAATCCTGACCAAAGCTTTCATCATCTCCTGTCTGAATTACTGCTGTCACCGGTCTTCCCACCTCTGTCTCTGGTCCTTAGCCTGTTTTTAATTTAACCATTAATGTGAGACACGTGTGTGTGTGTGTGTGTGTGTGCGCGCGCGCACGCGCGCGCATGCGTGTGTGTTTTAGTTTATTTATTTTGAGAGAGAGGGAGTGAGCACATGAGCTGGGGAGAGAGAGGCAGAGGGAGAAAGGGAGAATCCCAAGCAGGCTCCACGCTGTCAGCCCAGAGCCTGATGCAGGACTGGATCCCACGGACCGTGAGGTCATGACCTGAGCTGAAACCAAGAGTGGGACACTTATCCAACAGAGCCACCCAGGTGCCCCATTAATGTGATCTTTTGAAATATAAATCCAGTTAGTTGGTCTTGTCACTCTTCTTCAAACATGTTGGGCACACACCTCAGGGTCTCAGCTGCCTTTCCTCTGCCAGGACTGTCTGCCCCCACATACCTGCACAGGAGATTCCTTCACTTTCTTCATGTCTTTTTACACAGCAGCCACCACCTCAGGGATGGCTTCCGGGTCACACTGTATAAAATTTTGACCACCTTTCCTCCACTTTGTTCTTTTTCTCTAGCAGTTATCACTATTTGATGTACTTTAATATTTTACTTTTAAAAACTGGTTATGATAAGCCCCGTGAGCAGAGGGCTCTGGTCTGTTCTGCTCCCCACTCTCCACCCAGCACTCAGAACAGCACCCTAGTGAACAGTGGGCACCCAGTAAATACTTGTTGAGCGAATTCATGAGATTGACAGGCATGAGACCTAAGGATTAGGCTTAAGAAAGAAATGGGAAGAAAGCAAATACAGAAACAAATGGAGAAATGGAAAAGTGTAGGGGACTTTGGGACCTTAGAGTGAATCCCCCTTCCTTAGATCAGGAACTTGCATCAGAAAAGACAGCTTGTTTTGCCCAAGGTGTCACAGCCAGTTGGTGCGTAGAGCAGGCAAGCATGCTCGGGTTTTCCGCTGTGCCCAGTGCTCTTCCCATCAGCAAATGCCCTTTACCTCATTTACTTTCATCCACTCCAGGCACCTAAAACATACGCACGTGCCCCTAAACAGCCACAACCTCCCCAAACATCTGTCTGCGTTGTTTATACAGCTTGTATGCAGAAGGAACGTCAATTTCTAGTGCAGTTTCTAAGCACTCAAATTCTGCATCGCCTGGGTTGGGATGGCCAGTGTAGTTTGTTTACAATGCATTTTTTTATTAGCAATAATAGACCAGGATGGAAGAGGGAAAGAAAGGGTTTGGAGATAGTGGGACTAATAGGACAGATACAGAGTACTTTCCAGGTGATTTCTAGCTAGGTTGTGCTGCTTCAGTCCTAATTTTCTAAAGCAGAAGCAGGTTCCAAAGCTTGCACTCCAGGAGCAGGAGCATTAGCAGGTCACATGGTAAATGGAGGACTTTCCCAATACACATTTGTCTTTGTTTTGCCTTTGTGAGAATACCTGTGGAATTTTCCATAGAAGTTGGCTTTTGAATATTGATAAACATGGCCTTCAGAGTTTAATTTTATGAGTTTTTTAGAAAGAGCTTAATTTTATTTGTTTTTTAATGTTTATTTTTGACAGAGAAAGGAGGAGGAAGGAGAGAGAGAGAAGAGAAGAGAGGGGGAAAGAGGGAGAGACAGAAATTATGAGCAGGGGGTAAGGGCAGAGAGAGAGGGAGTCTGAAGGTCCAAAGTGGGCTCTCCACCTAGAGCAGAGAGCCTAATGTGGGGCTTGAACTCACTAAAGGTGAGATCACGACCTGAGCGGAAGTCAGATGCTTCACTGACTGAGCCAGGAGCCGACCAAGTAAGAGTTTAATTTTAGACTAAGAAGTACTTTGTTGCAATGATAAACTTCAAAAATGTTACTGGTTCAACTCAGGGAAGGTACAGACTTCAAAATAATTAATTTCATTCCTTTTTTTATACACACTTTGAATTTTAAAAAATACCATTTTGTTATTTTCATGTCCAGCAAAATAAATCTCATTAAAATTAGATTTTGTTAGATATATAAATATTAAATATTATATAAACTATTATATATTTCAAATATTTGTAAGTATGTGTAAAAGGACATTTGTAAAATATTTGTTGGGGTATCTGGGTGGCTCAGTCAGTTAAGCGTGTGACTTCTGCTCAGGTCATGATCTCATGGTTAGTGAGTTCAAGCCCCGCATCAGGCTTTCTGCTGTCAGTACAGAGCCCGCTTTCAGTCCTCTGTCCCCTTCTCTCTCTGCCCCTCCCCTGCTCGCTCGCTCTCTCTCTCTCAAAAATAAATATTATAAAAAATATTTATAAGCTACAAAGCATAAAGGTAAAACAAATGTACGCCCACCATAGTTTTTCTGAAAACAACAAAAAAATTTTCATTATCTTGGAAGTTCACTGTGGGCTCCTTCTCAATCCTACTAGATACCCTTTCTCCCCCTTTACAGAGAACTTTTTGATTTTTATCACTCTTTTTTTAAAGTTTTCCACATATATGCACCCCTAAATATCATACAGCTTAGTTTTGCATGCTTTTAAGCTCAAAATGCATGGGATTATATTCTATAATCATCTATGGCATGGTTATTTGGTTCTGTGTTGTTTGTGAGGCCCACCTTGACTGTTGATGGACCCCCGGGTGGTCTCCAGTGTTTTTGCTGTAACTCAGTGCTGCTGTAAGCATTTATGTCCATAAGTGCATGTAGCCTGCTTTGCACGTATGCAAAAGCTTTGTTAGGGTTAATGTGCATGGAGTATGCAGTGAATGAATTCACTCTGTTCCACATTTTCACTAGTACTTGATATTATCAGACTTCTTAATTTCTGCCAGTGTCTGTAGTGTCTTCATTGTGGTTTTAATTAACATCCTGATTATTAATGAAGTAGGACTTATTTTTCTGGATGTATTGCTCCTTTATGTTTATTGACCATTAAGTCTATTCCTCTATAAAGTACCGCTTAAACCTTCTGCCCATCTTTCTGTGGAGTGAGACTGTATACATGCATGAATTTAGTCTATTTATGTCATTTGCATTTTCAGTAATAAGGCAGAAGGATTGGGTTGGACCACATGACTAGTTCTGACTATGAGCTATGAATGGAAGTGACTGTCAAGAACAATGGAGGGTCTGAGGTTTTACCCTATTTGAAGATTAACCCATTATAGTCATGTATGCTGGTGGAAGAGGCGAGACTCCAGGGTCTGAGATGGATGGTTTATTACAGCAGTAACAGTAGCCAGAATATCATTATTTTTGCACCATTTCCTTGAGCTCCAGTTCCCACAGGGCAGTGTGATGAGGGCAGGGAGACACCTGCTTGCACAGTGGGTTGTGTGTTATAGCAGAGGAGCCTGAGTTTAGTTCAGAGAATCCTGAGTGTGTCTGTATGGGCAGGGAGCATGCCTTCCTTTGTTCTGAGGGAGACATTGCTATTCAAACAGCCTTGAAAAATAGTCCAGAACAAAAGACAGTCAGTGCCGTGCTCACAAGAAGTGGAGAAGCACGAGAGACCCATGGAGAATAGTCTCCTCATAGAGAGGTCCTCACTTGTGGTCAGGGAGTGACAAGAGCAAGTGTGAGCTTTCTGGGTTCTACCATGTCCACCAAGCTGTATGCTTGGTTGTTGAGTCCTAGCAGCATGCGTCCCTGAGGAAGATGGGAGCTGGGCACTGTCCCCTCAGCCTTCCATGGACTAAGATTTCCGTGTTATTTCTAAAGCCTAACCTAGCTTATCCTGACACACAGCCTTGGAACTTAAAGGGCTCTCTTCTTGTTCATAGAGCCCCACGCCCACTTACATAGATTCAGATTCATATAAAAGGTAGAGATTGGAGATACGGTGGATTTAGTCCACTTTAAAGCCTTTGGCTCTTCAACTTTAAAGCTAAGAGTAAGGTCTCTCCTTTCTGTTACTGTTTGAACTTGATTTAAAAATTGTTAAGTAGTAGTATTTTTATGTAATGAAAGGCAAACTCTTCTGAATTAGTGAAGGGCGTTAAGAGATGAAATTTGTGCCTCTATGATTCAGAGAAGCAGCCTCTTTGACTTGAATGTACATACAAATTCAGACCATCCACATTTTAGCCTTTGGTATCTATTAGTTTCATTAACCGTCCCCAAAAAGTAGGATATAGGACAGTTGTTAGTTTCATAAGTTTGCCCGCAACAGGTTGCCACAAAAGGGGTGGCTTAAAACTACAGAAATCTGTTCTCTAAGAGTTTGGGAGATGAGAAATGTGAAATCAAGGTGTAGGCAGGGCTGGCTCCTTCCGGAGGCTCTCCCAGGGAATCAGGTTCATGGCTCTTGTGAAGCTTCTGGTAGTTGGGAAGCACTTGCTGTTTGGTGGCTTAGACCTGCATTGTTCCGGTCCCTGCTTCTGTCCTCACATGGCTCTCTACCTCGGGTCTGTGTATATTCCGTCACAGACATCTGACAGCACCAGTCATTGGATTTAGGACCCATCCTTAGGTAAGACCTCTTCTGAACTAATTACATTTGCAAAGACTTCCCCCCCCCCCCCCCCGCCCCTTACCACTGAGGTCACATTCTGAAATATCAGTTGAACGTGCCGTTTTGGATAGCAGTGTTCAACCCAGTATACACTCCATATAGACAGGCACGAAAGCGTATTTGATGTGTATGAAAAGTTGAAAACTAATTCAGGCAATGTACCTAAAAATATATTTTATAAACAGAGCGTTGTTCCTTAGGTCTAGATCTTACTAGTAACTGACTTGAGTACTGCCATTTATTTTCCTGAGTATTTTCTTACCTATTATCATCACCTATATCTCACATTTAAACATGTGGGATGCTGATGAAGAGTATGCCTGATTTTCAGAAGACAAAATTAGCACAGGCAGGTTAAATGACTATTCAGTGCTAATAACTGGTAGAAACAGGACACAAAACCAGGTGTCTCTAACTTTTAAGTTAAGCTGTTCACTGTCAGAGTTCCTTAGAAACAAATTGTTTCACGGTACATCTGGGTGGCTCAGTCAGTTAAGCGTCCAACCTTTGATTTAGACTCAGGTCATGATCTCACAGTTCATGGGGTTGAGCCTCGCATCAGGCTTCACACTGAGTGTGATCCTGCTTGAGATTCTCTCTCCCTCTCTCCCTGTCTCCCTCTCCCTCTCTCTCCCTCTCTCTCTCTCTCTCTCCCTCTCTCTCCCTCCCTCTCCCTCCCTCTCCCTCCCTCTCTTTCCTTCCCTCTCTCTCTCTGCCCCTCCCCCCTGCACTTGCTCTCTCTCTCAATAAACTTTAAAAAAAATAAAATAAAAAAAAAGCAAATTACTCAACTGTATAATCCAGTTATGGCCATAACTGCTAAGTACAACTGTGACAAAATACCTTAGACTGGGTGGTTTAAACAACACACATTTATTTTTCACAGTTCTGGAGGCCGGGAAGTTCAACATCAAGATGCTAGCAGATTCATTTCCTGGTGAGGGCCCTCTTCCTGACTTACAGGTGTCTGCCTTATTAGCTGTATTCTCACATGGCAGAGAGAGTGTTCTGGGCTTTCTTCTCTTTTATTTATTTCACTTTTATTTTTTTAAAGTTTTTATTTTCATTCCAGTTAATTAATATACAGTGTTATATTCATTTCAGGTGTACAATACAGTGACTCATCTTTTTTCCCTTTTATAAGGGACTAATCCCATCATGAGGGCCTCACTCTCCTGATATCATCCAATCCTGACTGCCTCCCAGATGCCCCCACATCCAAGTAACATTATATTGGGGGTTGTTAGGGCTTCAACATATGGATTTGGGGTGGGACACAAATATATAATCCATAACATACACTTACTTGGTAAGCTACATATCCTGGAATTTTTCCAAGATATATATGCCTATTTCAAATTGTAATCTGTCTGAGTTTTGTTTGTTTTGTTTGCATGTCTTTGGTGAAGCTGTGAGTTTGTACATACCAGATAGTATCAGCACACGAAGAAACAGAAGACGTCCAATGTTTCACTTAACCAGAATTCCTTACTTGACTGTGCTTTATAATAAGGATGAATATTTTGATACTGTTCTTAGGAATGCACAAATTACCATTTTATTCCACAGTTTTGTATTGTAATCATTGTTTACGTTTAATTTTTATTTTTTAATTTTTATTTTATTTTTTTTTAATTTTTTTTTTAACGTTTATTTATTTTTGAGACAGAGAGAGACAGAGCATGAACGGGGGAGGGTCAGAGAGAGGGAGACACAGAATCCGAAACAGGCTCCAGGCTCCGAGCTGTCAGCACAGAGCCCGACGCGGGGCTCGAACTCACGGACCGCGAGATCGTGACCTGAGCCGAAGTCGGCCGCTTAACCGACTGAGCCACCCAGGAGCCCCTACGTTTAATTTTTAAAGTGCTGTTATTTTTTAAGTACTATAATAGGATGTCAAACGTATCTCACCAAGACTCATTTTTTTTTTCTTGTGAAAATAATGCACATTGTCCAAAAGCGAAAACAAGCTCAGGGTACAATGAGCAGCTTCTTCAGGGTACAGTGTGCTACTGGCACTTACCCAAGGACTCTTCAGGAACTATCAGATTGTATGTCTTTGAAGCTTAGCCAGAGATCTTAATGAAACCAAATCATGGTGAAGTTCTTAAAGCTAATTTAAATCTCAAATTGTGCATTTAAATTAAGTTTTTATTGATAATAAATATACTTTATTTCTTATTAGCCTTGAAAGCTTGAGTGATAACATCAGTAGAATAAACATGTTTTACAAAGATTTACCATTAAGAAGGCCATTAATATGACCCTTGATACGCTAGCACAATTAGATTTCAAAGTAAGCGTTTACGAAGTAACAGCGATTAATGACAACCATCGAAAACAATTTTGAACTCCATCAGTTTAACTCAGGAGGGTAAACTTAATATGATAATTCATCTAGTTGAATTGTATCAGCTTAGCAGGAAAGTATGTAAATATGTGACCCTTACCTACTTTCTAAATGGATGCTGTGCTGGTAGATTTATCAGTTCCATTAAAGAACTTTGGGGAACTTTGGAATTTCAGCGATGTTCCCTTGGAGGCTGAAAACCCAACCTGATCTCATACTGGGACCATTCTGGTCTGCATATTTCTATAATTTGCCTTTGCTACTAATATGACAGCAAGACACAAATAACTGTTTCTAATAATATCAGATGGAGTTGTGGAGGACAGCATTTTAATGTAGTAAAAGACCTCCCCGTGGGGTTGTTATTGCTACTATAGAACAGCAGCTATGCGGTTGCAACTGTAGTCTCTTAATTGATTCGTTTAATTAGCAAGAGCTGAGGCTTAGGCTGTGTCTTGTCATCTGATATCATAGGATCCACAGTCTGCATTATTCATATTTATAGATGTATGAACATCATCAAAAAGTTCTTCTGAAAACTCACATATGGATATTGAATTTTGATACAGTAAACTCCCATTTGTTTGAACTCCAAATAATCGGAAAATGAAAAAAGCTATGTTATTGTTTTTCTTAGTACTCTGGAGAAGTGAATGATGTCATACGGTTTGGGTTATTATTGTCTTCCAAAAATAAACTTCCAGGGAACTCTTTCAGTATTGTATACCTTACAAATTCGTAGGCAGTCCCTCTATTTACATCATGGCTGACTCCTCTCTAACTCCATCTGCCTTTTCTCCCTTCTGTAGCCCATCCCCTTCTCTCTACTAGTGGGGTTTCGGGAGTGAACGATGGCTTATTGGGGGGTTTTGTGTGTGCTCGTCCATGCCTGCCTCTGCCGTCACACCAAATGCTGCTGGCTTAGGCTTTCCACTTGTGCCCACCTCCTCTTACCTGAATTGCACCCCCTGAAGTTTGCTCACCTCACCCAGCTGCGCCCGTTCCGATTTCCTTGGATCGGGGAAACTGGGGGGGAGATGGGAAGTGTCTAGCCACAGAGCCTTCACAGGGCCACTCCTGCCCCATCCAGACAGGGCTCCTTCCCCACTAGGTCACGTTCTCCTTTTTCCTTATCCTTAGCCTATCTAGCCACAGAGATCAGACAGAGGCCGCAGAGCATTTTATGGAGGGTTGATGAAGTCGTTCTGTTCTCTAGATGCATTTTACCATACTGTGAAAAAGTAATTCCATAGCATTCTGTCTTGCCATTCCCCGCATACGCAAAATCTCATCCAAAATGTCACTAAAACAAGATTTTTTGAGATGGGCTTTCAATGCAATCTCATTCTTGAACATTATTTTTGTGGTAACATGCTTTCTGTGTACTATGTAACCAACCATAAATAAACCTTTGAGGGGCACCTGGGTGGCCCAGTTGGTTAAGCATCCAACTTTGGCTCAGGTCATGATCTCACGGTTTGTGGGTTCGAGCCCCGTGTTGGGCTCTGTGCTGACAGCTCAGAGCCTGGAGCCTGCTTCAGATTCTGTGTCTCCCTGTCTCTCTGCCCCTGTCCTGCACACACTCTGTCTGTCTCTCAAAAATAAATAATAACCATTAAAAAATAAAAACAAACCTTTGGGATGTAGCTAAGTTTACTTTTCTGGCCTTTTGAGATTGGCATGCTGTATATCATATGAAAGTGCAATTATTAATATCCCATGATGTGATGCCTTTTGAACAAAACTTTTAGAGAAATCATGGACTGCCTGCTGCACCATGTGCTAGGAAGTTTGCTGGATGATGTGATCTGGTTTCTGCCCTATTGGCTCCAGATAAAAACAGACACACTGGTATCATGAGTATGTGATAAGTGCTGAGATGGGTTATGTACAGGCTGATGTGGTAGCAGAAATTATATATGTTAGCTTTTCTCTTTTCTTTTCTTTTCTTTTCTTTTCTTTTCTTTTCTTTTCTTTTCTCTTTTCCTTTCCTTTCCTTTCCTTTTCTTTTCTTTTTTCTTTTCTATACAGAAAGCGAGATGGCATGTTCAGAAGCTGTGCTCTGTGATGATAGTAGAGAAAACAAATGGTGTAAAATAAATGAAGGTACAGAGGCTGAGGGTGTCCAGATGTTTAAGGAAGAGCAGGTTGGCTGGTGAGGGTGCCAGGCAGGGGGCAGAGGTCTGTATGGGAGGTGAAACTAGGCAGGAGCTTGATGCTGCAGAGGCCTGCTAAGGTGGTTGGAATTTATTCTTTGGACTTCGAAGGATTTGAAAGAAGAGGTGTGGTTTGTTTTGTTCTGATTTAAAATTTTTTGTTAATGTTTATTTTTGAGAGGCGGGGGCAGTGGGGGAGAGGCAGAGAGGGAGGGAGACACAGAATCCGAAGCAGGCTCCAGGCTCTGAGCTGTCAGTATAGAGCCTGATGCAGTGCTCAAACCTGCGGACCATGAGATCATGACCTGAGCCGGAGTCAGATGCTTAACTAACTGAGCCAGCCAGGTGCTCTGGTTTTAGAGAGAACTTGGGGGAGCACATGAAGAAGAGGGTGGGTTTGAGAGCTTCCTCTGGAGGACCCAGTGTCCAGTTATGTGTATTAGACAGAGTTGAAGATGATTCTGAGGTTTCTGGATGTGAACAATGATACAATTACCTGAGGGAGAAAAACAGGAAGAGGAGAGGAATTATATTAGAGAAAAGGTGGAAGAGATAATGAATTGGAGTTTTGACTGTTTTAAGTTTGAAATGCCAGGGAAACATCTCTGATATCAGGGACATTTCTGGTCTGGAGATCAGGAAAAAGGTTAAGGGTGAGCATGTAAATTGGTGCTTGGTCAACATGCAGAGGTGAGATCTGAAGCCTCCAGTAGCTGAGATTGTCCAAGGGGACGATAGAGAAGTAGAGGAAAGGCCCAGAACGGACCCCTGGGAAATGCCCACATCTAGGGAGGAGGCTCGGAGCCTCTCTAATATCATTGTTAAAATGACGTTATCTCTTGTCCAAATCATTTATATTATATGTGGCTATTAGAAGCCAATTTAGTGTAACCTCAGTCATGATTTCACAGTATCCTAGCATGTCACTAATTATTTCAGAGTATCTCAAAATCCTGCTGCCATCTGTCAGAGATCCTCAAAATAAAATTAATTTTAATGAATAACATAATGCCTTACATTTGTATGATGCTTTAGGGTTTTAGAATGCTTATTTGATTCCATTCCATTTCTAAGACAAATAAGCCATACAGCAGTTTAGACGTCGTTGTAAAAATAAGACACACAGCACTCTGAAATGTCAATTAAAAATATTTGCTATTATTGAGTTATATGTTCACAAGCAATTTCCACAAACCACTACCAGGATGTTAGTGGATATTGGGATGGGCCGGGCTCATGAGTGGAGGAATGCTGCATAAACCTTGATTCCCTGAGTCTGAATCCCAGATCTCCCACTGACTAGTTTTGTGAATTTGATCAAGATACTTAACCTCTCTGGTCCTCGGTATTTTTCATCAGCAGAATATCTCCTTTGTGGAACTGGTGAGGGTTGAATAAGGAAGTGTTTGTCAAATGCCTGAAAATAATAGGTGCTTGACATACAGTGGCTCAGCTATTACTCTAGCCCTCACCCCCAACATTTAATACACTTTCCCTTTGCTTCATTTTGCTTTGCATTTTTTTTTTTCCTTTTTCTTGCTTGCTTGGGGACATGTTCTCATCTGAATGTGTAATCTCCAGATGAGATTATATTTGGTGCTCAGTCCCAGAAAAATTCAGAAGAAAAATATTTCTCTTTAATTTGGAAAGTCTGGTTTTTGTTCATCTTATGGTTATGACCTCCTCTCACAGTTAATGTGTTGTCATTTAATGACAAGTATAAAGCATGTATGTGAACCTGTACCTTGTGGCAGCCAGACATTTAAGAACATCAACCTGAAGAGTAAGTATGTTTTACCAAGAACAGTCTTGACTGGGTAAATCTTGAGTTTGCAAGACAAAATACTTCTGATACAGGGAATTTTATGATGGTGCTTATGAGCTTGCTTGCTTGCTTTCTTTCTTTCTTTCTTTCTTTCTTTCTTTCTTTCTTTCTTTCTTTCTTATGTTTGTTTATTTATTTTGAGATAGAGCATGGGGGAGGGGCACAGAGAGAGAGGATCCCAAGTAGGTTCCACACTGTTAGCATAGAGCCCGACTTGGGGCTCAGTCTTACAAACCATGAGATCATGACCTGAGCGAGAAGTCAAAAGTCAGATATTCAACCAGGGACTTCTTTCTTATACCAGACCCACTTTGAAGAGATATTATTTCAGGTAGCCCCTTTAAAGCCACTGTGGCATAGTGCAATATGTTGCTGATTCCGTATTTATAAATTATTTGATTGTTGCTATTTAACTTATGTAAGAATGATTTGGAAATGACATCTCTTTTCTCGTAGACGCAAAGTCAGTGGTTGTCAAACTTGAGCATGTATGAGAATCACTGGGAAACCTTGCTAAAAAATGCAAATTCCCAGGCCGCCTTCTCAGCAAAGCTCATTCTGTAGGTCTCAAGTAAGACTTAGAGATCTGTATTGATAGAAATCAGTGTAAAATACACCAGGATTAGGATTTAGAATCTGTTTTGACACTTAATGGTAGAATTAGTCTCTAGTTGAGGAAATGGATACCCAATACACATTAAATTACTGGTGTTATGAGTCAAGCATAACAGCAGTATTCTGGATGTTTCCTATTATAATGAGAGGGTAGGATGTACATTTGATAACTTGAATTGATTAGTGTATGTACTTATAACACATATATATTTTTTTTAACCAGGAAGGGACAATAGGAACCACAGTATAATTAAATCTATAGTATCAAATGTATCTCTTAAGTTTTGTAGCCATTAGACAGTAATCATTTTTGTTTTGGGCCTAGAGTGGGGTTTTTCAACCTTGGCAGTAATGACATTTTGGACAAGAGAATTCTTTGTTGTAGGAGATTGTGCTGTGCTATATGGGACCTTTAGCAGCATCCCAGGTCTCTATCCACTAGATGCCACAGCACCTCCCCCAGTATCACAACCAGAATTGTGTCCAGACATTGCCATGTGGTCCTGGGGGTGAGAAGGGGGCAAAATCTGCCCCACCCCCACCCCCCAGCTGAGAACCACTAGCTTAAACTACAAGCAACAGTTGGAGTTTCAGAGTTTTCTTTCCCCTTTCACTAATAAGTTTCATGTTGGAGACACGAAGTCTCTAAAGCAGATGTAATACTCCTCAGTGGCCTGAAGTTTACAATCTTACATACATCTTGACCTACTCAAATGCCTTAGGCACAGAAAATGACAACAAACTTTAGCTAGCCTCTTGTTTGATTTTTGCTTTAGTGGCATTTTTAACTGTTAGCTGTTGGAGGTGGGTATGAGGACTGCTCCTTCATAGTCTTCCTTGTATTGGATCATAATCTAGATCTAATGAGGACAACTGTTCATGAAAGCTCTCGTCTGCATAACTGCATTCTATTTGTTTGGATCCTTTCTACCGTTTACCAAGAAGAGTTTACCAAAGATCCTCACATGCAGAGTCGACAGGGAGAGGGTACAGGTAATATTTTATCTCAGAAGCTACTGCTCTTTGTTTGGCCTTCCATTTTGTAAAAGTCCTGTAAAACCTTCCTGGTAAGATGTGTCATATAGAGTGTGTTACAGCATCACCTCACAGTGGGCTCTGCAAAAATTTTTTGTTGTTGTTCTTTTTGGCTAGCATATAATTGCATAGCTCTTTAATGTTTTGTTGTACTTGCCCCCACGTGTGGGCGGTATATGGGCATGGTGCCCAGCAGGACATGTGAGAGGCAAATAGTATAGTCAGTATCTCAGGTATGTGTTTCTGAGAGGGGGCTTTCCCAAGCTGGCACGGGTGTGTGTATGGATGTAAATTCTCAAGCTTGTGGGGGACAGCTAAGGTAATTGCTAAGGTATCAGTGTTAATTACCCTAGGTAATTATCAAGTGTCAGGGGACACAGGAAACTGTGAGGTGCCCTTGTTTGAAATAGAACCCCTGCCTTATTGAAGCACAGGGAAATGGTTAGTTGCCTAGGTTTTAACAGTCACCCTGAATGTACACCGTGTCCCAGACCTCACCCAACCCTTTCCTGTCTCAGTTGCTCACGAAACTAGACCAAGGAGACAATGCTCCTTGAATGCCTACAGTGTGCCCAATGCTTTATATTTGTCACCTCAGTTCCCACAACTGTTTGAAATCATCAGCAGAAACCCCTTTTTACAGGTGAGGTCATATCCACTGAGCCACCCAGGTGCCCCAACCTTCCTTTTAAGTGTTTGAACTTAGGGACCAGCCACTTAATGGGATAGAGTATAAAAGCTTCAGGCTCCTCTGCTTCCTCACAAGTTACTTTGTATTCAGGGAGGGAATGTTCTTTTTACAAAAGGTAGTATTTATCCAAGTAATCATTCCAGATTTTAAAAATAGATTAAAATTTCAGTTTGATTTAAAGTCTTTTTTCTTGGGATGCCTATTGGTTAAGCATCCATATCTTGATTTCGGCTCAGGTCATGATCTCATAGTTGTAGGTTTGGGCCTTGAATCAGGTTCTGCTCTGGGAGTGCAGAAACTGCTTGAGATTCTCTATCTCCCTAATGCCCCTACCCTGCTTGTGCTTGCTCACTCAGTCTCTCTCAAAATACATCAATAGACTTAAAAAAAAAATCTTTCAATTTGAAGGTGAGAAAAACCTTAGATGATATTGAAGGTAATTAGATTGTGGAATACATGTTAAAGTGTGTGGTAAAAAATTAATTGTTCTTATTTGAGTATTTAACCCTTCTTTTTCTACCTTCCACTGCTTTGTTCAACCAAACTATGAGCCCCCTAAAGGATTTTAGGAATAACATGGGTAGTTTTTGAAATACAGGTGCCTGGCAGTATTTCGCAGTATTGCAAGTCTAGACTGGCAGTTCTGAGCCCTGGGCCATTTTGCTTCTGACAGGACACTTGGCAATGTCTGGAGACATTTTGGTTATTGCAAGTGGTGGGCTGCTACTGGAATCTAGTGAGTAGATTTCCTAAAAGTTATTGGAGGCATCACCAGGGATATTTCTAAATATCCTACAGTAAACAAGACAGCTCCTGTAAAGGAATTATCCAACCCGAAATATCAGCAGTGTCGAGGTTGGGCTGGAGTCTAGACAATAACTATGGAACAGCATGTAATTACCCGTGACCGTCTCTCCAACTGTCCTCAAAGCTCTCTACTGTTCTGCAGACTTAGGTGTCCCCTGGACAGATAGTCCGCAGCTGCCCCACCCTTTTCAGTCTTATTTGTGAATCGATGGACTTGCTGACATCTTGATCATATTAGCAAAGAACTGGGCCCCAGACACATATATGTCACACGTATTGTTTCGCTATTATGTCCTAATTTGATGATCCTCTCTGCATTTTGTGTCTTCACAGACTTTTGACCAACATGTCATTCCTCTAAATGAAGTTTTCTCTTAACCAGTGTCTGCAGTAAGATCCAAAGGGCTTTGATATTGTTTTTTATATTGATTGTACCTAAATTTCATTTCAAAAAAACCCAAACATTTTACATCTCAGGCTTGCCCATCAGTAGAGTTTTCTTGTTGAATCAGCTCTGTTAATGCCACAGCTGCTCAGAGTAAAAGATCAATTAGATGTTGTGGTATCAGTTTATCAATTTGTTGAAAATAAACCTATATAAATACATGCTGTGTGCTCCATGTGTGCACACAGCGTGTCTGAGCTTTCCACAAAGCCTGTATCTTCCCAACGGCGGCTCTTGTGGTTTGAAGGCAGGGTTGTGAGCGGGTGAGAGTGGGGCCCAGGTAGGAGCTTCCTGACCTCACACTTCGGCGCCCCTACACCCTGTGGCCTGCATTCTAGCCTTCGGTGGTTCTGCAGATTTGGTATTTACTTTGCGGGGTGTTCTGAAATGTACCTACAGGTTTTTAATTTATAGAGGTAATTGAGTGTTGACGCAGAGGTTAATGCCATTGAAAGAATGACTTAACATTTTCCATGAGAAGGGAGTGCCCCACACCACGCGGGGCCACTGCAGAAGCACCAGGGTTTGTCAGGAGGCAAAAAGGAGCCAAGGGGGAAACATGGACAGGAGGAGCCTTTATTGGGGTTTGCACAGGAAAGGCAAGGTAGGGCAGTCTAAGTGACTTAGGACTGCTAGTTGGCATTTCATTGGGCTTTGGACTTTAACAAGTGGTCTCTGGTTGTCTGATACCTGGCCCTGGCATGATTTAGGGCATGGGAAATAATGGCTTGGGTGAGTGTAGTTAGCTTGCATAGGTAAGGCATGTTCCTCACTATCTTCAGGAGTTAGCCAGCCCTGGGAAGGGCAGTCTCTCCCCAGGTCTGTAGAGTCTCAAAGATGTCAAAACAGTATAAGAAGTAGGAGGGAAAACCCTCACGATTAATACACATAGAACCCGGAAATAATCACATCCAATGGAACTCACAGCAACTAAACCACAGTATGTAGTTATTAATTTGAGATGAGGAATATTTCTTCCTGTGACCAAATCTTTAAATCTGTTCTTCAGAATACCAGGTGAATGATGGTATCAGAATAATTAGGAAGGCTGGTTAGGCAGATTATTTCAAAACTAATGTGGGTTGTCAGAGCAGAGAGAGACCTAGTGTACTTATGCTATGCTGAAATCTCACAGAATCACTTCTTTTTTTCTTTTTATTTATTTATTTATTTATTTTGAGCAAGCGCGAGGGAGCACAAACAGGGGAGGGGCAGAGGGAGAGGGAGAAATAATCCCAAAGCAGGCCCCACACTGTCAGAACAGAGACCGATGAGGCACTTGAACCCACAAACACTGAGATCATGACCTGAACCGAAACCAAGAGTCGGACACTTAACCAACTGAGCCCCAGAGGCACCTCTGACAGAATCGCTTCTGACTTGCAGCAGGAACACCCTTTAATGCCCACCTCATCTTCTCTGGGCCTCAGAGAACATGCTCTTCATGTTCCCACGTGGCTCTTGCAGGTGACCAACCTGCAGCTACTGAAACTATTGTCATGGAGCCAGGCTGTGGAATGATAGTCCTGCTTCCCTTAGGGTGACACACAGAGAACTTTGGTTGGAATTTTGAGTGCCCCCAAACTCTTTGGTGATGCACTTTCACCAACAGTTAGTTTTAGCACTTATGTGTGGAGTTTCACACATGCAGGTCTCGGAAGTTCCTAAGAATTTTCCATTTCTTAGGTACCCCCCCCACCCGGCCCCCATAGTACATACACTCAGAAAAAATAGTTCATGGAAAGAGCCCTGAAAGATCTCATTTTAGCCCATAAATGCTTTAAACTGATTGTGTGACCTTCCCAAACCTCTGTTTTCTTTGTTGTAAAATGAAAGGTTGGAGTTCGTGACCCCGGAGGTCTTCCCCAGCACCAGCCTGCCCTGAGAATGATTATATTTGTCACAATATGGGGTTTGCTTTGCTATGGTAGCAAAACATCACACATGCAACTTATTATCATCGTCTTTTGATTTTCTTGGGTTTCTCAGTCTCTTCTGGGGGAGACATCGCTGGCTTATCACACAATGATACTGTGTCCTGTCACTTAATTTGGGGGGACAGCACATTGTGCTGGCACAGGCTCAGTGCTAATAATCAAGATTATATGTTCTGCTTACTGTGACTTTTTTGTGGTTTCTGGGGAAAAATGCAGATGCTTTTCAATTATTCTAAGGGAATTTTGATTAACCCCCTGGGTAGACTTCTCTGTACCACCTGCCACGGAGAAGCGAGTTTTATTGAACAGAAGGTATAGAATTGAATTGCTCATATTTGTTTTCTTTCTGGTGCCTATAGCATTATTTCAAACTAAAGCATTTTAATAAATATTTAATAAATATCTGTCTAAAATAGGTTGAAACTGTTAGAAACGAAACCTCTTTTGTTCTTCAATTTCAAATGCAAATAAGCTAATTTGACTTTTAAGTGGAATCTTCAAATTAAAAACTCACATCTTCCTTTTATGATGTAAAAAGTAGTTATTTTTGACTGGTATAGTCAGTGTCCTGCTTACAACATAATTCCAAGTATCAGCCCTTGGAAGCAATCTGTTTAATAGGTTTATTGCAATGTTGCTATTTTTGTTTTTCTTGTAGTATTTTGCGTGTTCACTACTTGTCTCTCTTGTATTCCTGTTTTTAACTTTTGCCTGTGGCCAGGAGATACCAAGTTCTTGATTTATAGAGCATTTTCAAATGGCTGACTATAAGGCCTTTTTAAACAAAGTTTTATTGAAGGGTGCCTGGCTGGCTCAGTCGGTGAGCGTGCAACTCTCGATCTCGGGGTTGTGAGTTTGAGCCCAACGGTGGGGGTAGAGTTTACTTAATAAAAAAAGTTTTATTGAAATGTAATTCACATTCCACACAAGTCACCCATTTAAAGCGTACAGTTCAGTGGTTTATCGTCTGTTCACAGGGCTGTGCATCCCTTAGTCCATTTGAGAGCATTTTCATCACCCCAAAAAGAAGCTCTTTCCCCATTAGCAGTTAACCCCCATTCTCCTTCAGCCCTGCCAGCCCCTGGCAGCCACTAATCTTCCTATTTGTGCATGTTTGCTTATTCTGGACGTTGCATATAAACAAAACATATAGTATGTGATCTTTTGTGAGTGGCTTCTTTCACTTGGCATCAAGTTTTCAGAGGGTTCATCTCTGTTGTACCATCAGTAGTTCATTCGCTTTTTGCCGAATAATTTTCCAGTGGACGGATACACTACAGTTTTTCCGTTCCTCAGGATGGATGTTGTGTTGTTTCTTTTTAGCTACTATAAATAATGCTGCTGTGAACATTCCTGTACGAGTTTTTGTGTGGACATATGTCTTCATTTTTCTTGAGTGTGTATCTACAAGAGAGGTTTCTGAGTCATATGGCAACTCTGTGTTTAACTTTTTGAGGAATTGCCAGGATGTTTTCCAAAGCACCTGCACCATCTTACATTCCCACCAGCAATATGTGAGTCACTTATTTTCCCCACATCCTTGCCAGCATGTCATTATCTTTTTGTTATTGAAGTGTAATTGACATACAGCATTGTTAGTTTCAGGTACTCAGTATTTGTATGCACTGTGACATGATCACCACAATAGGTCTAGTTCATATCCGATGTCTGTCTTTATTTCTAGACACCTAGCGGGTATAAAGATAGGACTCGTTTTCAAATACTCTGTGTAGGATTCCTTCTTTTCACTAGAACTCCTGATTCAGAAAAAACCCAAACAGTGTATTAGTTGTGTCTTGTTTTGTTTTGTTTAAAAACAAACTTAACCCTAATAAAACAACAAAGCACATTGATTTTAATTATTGTATATTTTCTATTGCACTGTTGTCTTTTCCTTCTGCATGTAAAATGTTTTTGATATTAAAGCAAGCAAATCCTTTCATTTCCCTTGGGTTTTTTTTTTTTTTTTTTTTTATGGTAGCACATACTGTGCAGGAAGGTCATTATATAGAGAGGAAGAAAGAGTAATCAGCACTGAAGAGAAAGTTAATGCTGCTTGTATAATTTTTTAATAGGTATCTTGTAACATTTTGAGATATAAGCCAACTGATATTTTTTGCACATTACTGGGCAGTTTCTTCTTGTTTCCTGTGAATTGATATTTTGCTTTGGAAACTAAGATAGTGGGAAAATATCAAGCTTCAAATACTTGATTCCTTAGTCATTTAGGTAGTAATTCTCTTCTGTAGACCACCTACATGTGTTTGTAAGGGATATAATAACTGACACTGTATTTAATTAGTGCTAATACTGTGCAGAAGGAAAAACATATTAAGTATCTTTACGAGTCACTAGTTCAAAGTTAGCAGATGCCAGGAAGAAAAAGTCCTTGTCTATGCACCACTGTTATTTTGCATAGCTGTGGAAGTTTGTGATTCATTCATTCATTCATTCAACAAATATTTGTTGGGTGCATATTACTTGCCATACAATGTTCTAGGTCCTGGGGAAATGGACCAATTGATGTAAGACAGAATATAAATCACAAATAAGTATCCAGAGGCAACCAGCTAATGTATACAATGAGCAGATGTAGTAAGTATGGATCTTCCTCCATTGGGGATGGGGTTACATACTGATAAACCCATCCTCAGTTGAAAATATCATGCATGGAAAATGCATTTAATACAACTACCCTACTGAGCACTGTGGCTTAGCCTGGCATACCTTAAATGAGCCCAGAACACTTACTACATTTGGGCAAAACCATCGGACACGAAGCCTGTTCTATAATCAAGTGTTAATTTATTGAATGCTGTACCGAAAGGAAAGACAGAGTGGCCGTATGGGTGCAGAAGGGTTGTCACTGTATGGCTGCTTACCCTTGTGATCATTACCCAGCATGGCTGACTGGGAGACGTCACTGCCCCACATCACCAGAGACAATCATGCCACTGATTACTAGCCTGGGAAAGGTCCAAGTTCAGATTCAAAGTGTGGTTTCTCCTGAATGCATATCCACTTTCAAGGCATCATAAATTAGAAAAAATCCTATAGGGCCATCATAGGTCAGGGATCATCATATGCAACCCAAATTACCTTTCCTTAGCTTCTCATAGCAAAACGAAAGGCCTTTGAGGTCAGTTCTCAGAGTTCCCCTTTGAGTTTGGGGGCAGGGAAATTGAGTAAGGGGGATGATGAAGACTTTGGATTCTGAAGACTGTCACTTTATTCTCCCTTTTTGAAGTAAAAGCCAGTTTTTAGTTTTGTGGTCTTAAGTCTCCTTCCACAAATGTAAAGATCTTGCTTCCTTTCTTGAATTTCCCTTGCATTTTATAATTATTACTTCAATTATATATTTTCCACCTGTTTGTATACAGAAAGCAATTTACTTGTTGATGGAGTTCCTGCATGTGGGGGGGCAGGGAGTATATGGGAAACCTCTCTATTTTCCACTTTATTTTGCTGAAACCTAAAGAACTTCTAAAACATAAAGTCTGTTTTTTTAAAAATGTAATTACAGAGTGGCACCTGAGTGGCTCAGCCAGTTAAGCATCCAACTCTTGATCTCAGCTCAGATTATGATCTCAGCTCAGGTTATGATCTCACAGTTCATGGGATCATGCCCTGCATCAGGCTTTGCACTGGCATCACAGAGCCTGCTTGGGATTCTCTTTCCCTCTCTCTCTGCCCCTCCCCAGTTCTCTCTCTGAAAATAATAAATATTAAAAAAAATTTTTTTAATGTAATTTACAGAGTAATGATTAAAGGTACCTGGTTTAAAGTCTGGCAGACACTTATTAGCTATTTGATCTTAGCCTTATTTGCTCTCTCTAAGCCCAGTTTCCTGGTTTGTAAAATGAGAGTAATAATCCCATCTATTGTGAGAACTAAGTGAGAGAATGCATATGTGCCAGTTATTATAATTCTCAGTATAATTCACTCAATAAGTTTAACCAGCACTGTGGAAATATATTTTATACCAAGGACTAAACTTGTGTTCACCTTTATGAGACACCATCCTGGGAACTTTCTAGTTGCCATGGCGGCTTTATCCTAAGGACAACTAATTTAGATGCAGAGCCTCTAACTTGGTATGACTTGCTGTGTTTCTTCATTCTATTATGAACATCTCTGTACCACTCTGTCTTTTCCCCTGAAATATCTAACATGTGGATGCCTCAGATAAGCTGTCCATGGGGTAGAGAGGCCTTCCTGCCACAGGCATGGTGGAGAATAGAGGTGGCCGTGGTGGAGACAGGGGGAGGACAGGGGGAGGTAAGGCGAAGGGTGGGGTGCGGGGCATGAAGGGGAAAGCAGAAACCAGATGGGATGCAGAGTCAAAGGAGAGTTTGTTTTCTTACTGGGAATGACTCAAGCTTGTTTTTCAGGCTGAGCAAAAGGAGCCAGTGGAGAGGAAAACGTGTAGTTGGTGAAGCAGGGTCATAGTTGATGAAGGAAGGAGTAAAGAACAGGCCAAGGATTCAAGTGCAATGTCTGATGGCAAATAGGAAGAGCACTCCCTCTCTCCCTCCCTCCCTAAGCTAGGGGGACAGAGCTACAGATCGACAAATCATGGAGAGTTAGTTGGGCAGTAGGCTGTCTAAGGAGCCTAGGGAACTTTTTTTCTTTGTGAGAGCGTTCATCCATTCAGTAATAATTATTGTGTTGACATGACAAGCTTTTCTATTTCAAAAGACCAGAGTGAGCACAAATTTATTTTATCTTATACTCTTTAGGGTGAAAATTCGTATTATTTTAAAGCTATCTACCATAGGTGCTATTATATATTTATCATCTAATGTTTCTAATAATGGAAATAACAAAAAAGTGACTAAAGTATCCACATTTGACCTTGTACTAACATCATTCTTGGCTTACTCAACGTCCCTGAAGGTCAGCAAGAGATGAATCTGCCCTAGACTGGTCTTTTCCTGCATTCATCACTTTAAAAAAAAAAAAAAACGAAAGAAAGAAAGAAAGAACAGCGAGAACAAGCTATCTTTTACTTTTATAATTTTTAATCCATCATTAAAAGTACAACTTGCTTTATGATCTAAAGAAATATCTAAGTCTTTATATTAGGAACAAAAGTGAGCCTTTCAGGAAAAAGGGAGGAGAGCTTAATCTGCATTAGCCCTTTGATGTATTTCTAGATTTTAAAGAGCTTCCTGCCGTCCCCAGCCACACTGAGACAGACCCAGCCGTATGTCCAGCAATGGCCTTGTCCTTTCTCTTCTCAGCACACACTGAGCTAGAGAGCGGGCCTTTTGGGAGTGAGCTAGGCTCCTGCCATTAGTGACATACTGTTTCTTCTCCTTGTACTTCCGGGGGAAGACTCTTAAGCTAATGATCGGTTTAGAAAAATAAACTAGATCACCCTTTGCTCTTCTTTGGAACGTTTCTTTAACATGTGACTGTCACTGGTGGATTTTGGGGACTTTATTGAGTGAGAAGTGGAAGAATGCTAACTGAAATGAGGTCTATCTGTTTATAGCGATGAAGTAGGGACTGCAATAGATAAATCTGAAATTAAATTAAAAATTGAAATCCTATTGTTTGAATTCTTGCCGTTTTTACTCTTGGATTTCATTTCTTATAACCTAGCTTTCAACTTTAGAGAGGTTGCCGAGCCGTATATGGCAGCTTCTTGATACTCATGTCTCCTTACGTTGTGTGGTGGAAAGTGATGGGTTAGTGCGTGTTTTTAATGCTCTTCCTATTCATGGACATTTTTGCCAGGAGGGGTGCCTTGTGCCAGCTAGTTTCATAGATGGAGGAAAGCAATCTGGGTTTCAGTTTCACAAAAGGAAAAACAAAACCTAAGAGGAAAAGGAAACAATTCGTTAGCAGTGGGCCCCTGTGCAGGGGAGGATAACCTGCCTTCAAAGATTTTTGTGTTGGGCACTGTAATATAATGTTTAATAAATAGTTTACTTCAAAGGGCCTCACAACAAGAAAATAGGCAGCTTTCCTGCCATTCTTGTTCCCTGGTTCAGTTTTACTATAAGTAGCTCATATCCGGTCCTCTGTGGTCTCTGGTGGTCGTTTGTGTTTATGACCCTAACACTGAAACGGTAAGAACTGTGGCCCTATTTTAAGTCAGTAGCAAATCCACAGTGTTCTTCAGGAACTGAGCGAGGGGCCCTCCTGAAACCCTTGACCTTTGACCCGTCTTAAGGAAAGTGCCCAGATGCTGTAAACCGTACGCGTGGGATTATGTCCTCCCAAAATAGAAAACTACTGAGGAATAGAAAAACTCATTGACATGCACCTAAAGTTTTTGATGTATTGTGAGTACTCCTGTGCTCCCATTCTAAACTTCTAAACAGTATGTATGTTCAGTATCCTTGAGATAAAAGCCTGAGGTTACAAAGATCACTGGAGATGTTTGAATTTTTCTTTTTCTTCCTGTAGATATATTTGGCATATGGAGACTTTGAGAGCCCACTGTTAATATCAGTTGCTTCCAGATATGACCAGATATCAGGTAGCCAGATGGAACTCAGAAGAAACTGATGGAACTCATAAAGCAACCGTTATATATGCTTTTTTCACTATGAATTTTAACCCAGCAGTGTATTGGGTCTGGGTGGGGCCTGGCCATCTCCATTGTGAAATGGCTTCCCCATGATTGTGGTGAATACCTCTGTAAAACCACCGTTGTAAACTCTTGTTAGGTATGGTTTCATCTGTGTATTTTTTGTTGCTAACTGTTTGGTGCAGGGCCGTTCTAAGAAACATGGACTTGAGATAATTTCCCACCGGCTTACACCTCCTTCCGTTCCTGTTCCTCTCATTCTCCCTTTGTGTAGAAGCAAAGGGAAAGCATTGCACTAAGACCCAGCAGTCAGAAGGCCTGAGGGGTGAAGAGGAGGAAACAGAGCAAGTGGGTGTAGAGAAGGGGGCAACTGTCCCACCCCATTGCTTTCATGGGTGTGGAAAGGGTTTGTGGATTGGGCCTGCGTTTCTACATTAGCCACACTGTTCTCTAAAGCAGTGGTAGTAGAGCCATCTTTTTCTCCCACCCTTCATATTCTTGAGTATTTACCCAGAACCAACCCACTGTGGCAGCTCTGGTGGGGAGGGGAGGTGCACTATGAGTTCTGGTTGTCGTTTCTGAGACCCATGTTGAACTTGAACGCAGTTAACCATTGTAACAGCCAATGACAAATCCTCAATTCATGTGAACCAAGCATTTCTACAGTTTAGGTATCATGTGGTTGAATTTCTTTAGAGGAATCAGTTCACACCAGTGTCCAGTATGAATAACTTCTAACAGAAGTTTCTCCAAGAGAATTATATATACTCCTCTTTGAAGTGGCCATCCCAACTCTAGAAATTTATCATAAGGAATTGTTTTGGTTAGGTTCTTTTGCTTGCAGGAGATTCACTCAAGTTTCCTAAACTTATCACCAGGATGTGTGTAGAGAGGCCTTTGGAAAAGGCCAGTTGTCTAGGCCCCAGGGCATCCATCCAATTGTCTGGACCCAGGGTGGCTCAGATCATAATGATAAGACTGTAATTATGAGAGCTAACCTATATTGAGTGCTCGGTATGTAGGAGGCATTTCAGCTTATCTTCTCATTTAATCTTTCATGAGGTAAATACTGTTACTATTCATGTTTTTTGAGTTGAAGGACTTCAGATGTACAGACATCAAGTAATCTTCCCAGGGTTGTGTAGCCAGAATCAGAAACAGGGGTTAACCTCGGGACTGTCTGATGGCAAAGCCCATCAAGAGTGGCTCCTGGACCCTCCTTACAGTGCACCCCCATTAACATGACTGAGTGCCTCTACAGGAGTCTGCTTGCATCCATCTGTGGCTTTTACTTCTTCTGCAGGGTACAATTTTTGCCTGGTAACTGAGGACTACATATGGCAGATTGACGCATATCATGGCCTTGTCAGCCGTTCTCCAAATTATGCCCTCCCTGGAAGCTGCCTCTCATCCTGAGAGACTAGCTCATGTCATCCTCTCTCACTTATATGTGTAGTGGATCACTGGATTATTGAGGTTTTCTGTCCTCTCATCCCATCAGCCAACACCATGGACAGAAGGTGGGGCATGCACTATGCTATATATACCGCCACCTAGCAGGACTTGGATGGGAAGAGAACCCAGCCTGAGGTCCACCAGGGGGACTAATTGGATGAGTTCCCAAAAGTCTATGTCTGTGATATTCATCACAGTGTTGTTTATGTTAGCAAAATAATTGGAAACTACCAGCCTGTCCATCAACAGGGGTTTGATTAAAGAAATCATGGCATTCCATATGGTAGAATATTAATATTCAGCCATAAAAAGTAGGATTAGGTCAGTGTTTATTCACATGGAAAGATGCAATGTGAACTACGCTGACGTGAAAAAATAAGGTTAAAGTGATGTATATAGGATCCTGTTTTGTTTTAAATTTTTTTTTTCAACGTTTTTTTATTTATTTTTGGGACAGAGAGAGACAGAGCATGAACGGGGGAGGGGCAGAGAGAGAGGGAGACACAGAATCGGAAACAGGCTCCAGGCTCCGAGCCATCAGCCCAGAGCCTGACATGGGGCTCGAACTCACGGACCGCGAGATCGTGACCTGGCTGAAGTCGGACGCTTAACCGACTGCGCCACCCAGGCGCCCCAGATCCTGTTTTGTTTTAAAAGCACAAACTTGGATGGTGGAATTCAGGAATATTAATAGTTGTGTAACTTGAACAGAATCTTCTTCATGCCTTTCTGTTAACATCTGTTTGTGTGATAATGAACATCTATCGCGTATATATTCAGCAGCATATTTGCAAAACATATCAAGGTATAGAAGTTGTACTAATTAAAAGCTGAAATGAATAGTATTGATTATTGAGAAAGAAAACAAAGTAAGACCTAGGGGCTACGAACTATAGTTACCTCTACCGGTATCACACAACAAATTAAGGGCATAAGGGGGAACGTAATAATAGAGCGTCATTATTACCAAGGAGCTAAAATGAGAAAAGTGCATTTCTTTAATAGAGTAACACTCCAGATTTCTGGAACTGTCTTACCATGGAGATGTTTTGTGTGTTTTTTTGTTTTTTTTTTAACCTAGAATAACTGGAAAGAGGCTTGAGAATCAATGAAAGGGTGTCATTAAGTTCATGACTTTAAGTTTATTGACTCTTAATTTACATAGAATTCTAAGAATTAGCTCATTCTAATCATTTACAGCTGATTCTAAGAATTAGTTGATCTCTATGTGCCTGGGTCTGTGTGTGTGTGTATAGGCCAGTTTTGCCAAGCAGTGTGAATGGTAGTCCTTAAAAAAAAAAAAAAAAAAAAAAAAAAAAATTCTATTTCATATAATTTGGGAAATGGTAGGTTAAATTAAACAATTTTGTAAGGGAACCTCCACTCCCAGTGTGGGGCTTGAACTCACTGACCCCAAGATCCAGAGTACACAAGGTGTACCAACAGAGCCAGCCAGGTGCCCCTAAACAATGTGGTTTTTATTTTTTAATAATGTTTTTTACTTCAGGACTTCTTAGTCTTTATTAGATTTATATTCATTTTGAATCTCTGAGAGGGAATGTGGAATGCAGTAGTATTTCTCAAACTTATTTTTATCACTGAATCCTTTTTTTCATTGAGTATGTGTTAACCTTTCCCAGAACTTGTTTTGTAGACTAACATAGGAGATGCTGCCTTGAGATCTTTTATTTTTTATTTTTTGTTTATTTTTATTTATTTATTTTTAAGTAATCTCTACCCTACAACATGGGGCTCAAACTCGCAGCCCTGAGATTAAGAGTTTCATGCCCTTCCAACTGAGCCAGCCAGGTGCCTGATGCCTTGGGACCTTTTAAACTAGGAATTAGAAGATAGCAAGATGTGCAGAGGACTGAGAAACAGAAATAATACCTGAGTTGCCAATGACTTGGAAAAAGAACCCCCTCCAAAAAAAAAAATCCCCTACAAAACTATAATCTTACAGGAAGGATAGTAGCATGTGATTTATAGGGACCTGTCTCGATTAGAATAGGCTAAATTATGTTCTCTATTTTATCTCTATAAGTAGGAATTATATAGTACATTTTACAAAGGTGACCCCACCCAAGTGTTTCAAATACATAGGTACTTTCGAAATAGTTACTATTTTTTTTAAAAAAACATATTGATTTACTTAATTTTATAGATTTAAAAAATATTTTTACAAAGCAATAACCCTCTGACTTGAGGTTTTGAAAAATATTCTGTAAGGGCTCTCCCTGGGAGATTCACAGTGCATACTGGCATTTTAAAGCTGTTGAGCAGTGCCGTAGTGAAGAAACCTGCTTCCCAATTTCCCCAAATCTGTTCCCCATCTTTTTTTTTTTCCATATTCCTTATTAACAAGCCCTAAAAGTAGTGTTCCTTCGAATACCTTTGGGAGACACTGCCCTGGAGCGGTAAACTGCAGCCCACCATTCCCTTTTGTAAATAAAGTTTTATCCGAACACCGCCACACCCGTTCGATTCTGTATTTTCTGTGGCTGCTTTCATGGTGCCGAGGCAGAGCTGAGTAGTTGTGACAGACATATGACCTGCAAAGCCCAAAAGATTTACTATCTGCTCTTTGTAGGAAAAGTGTGTCCACCTCTGCCTGGACAATCAGTTGTAGGTAGTTGTGTGTGCACACTAATTTTATCTTCTGCTTTTTTGTTCTCTAGCACATGTATACAGGTATATGTATGTTGTGCATATAGGTGTGTACCCTAAAATATCATAAAATGTCAAGGGATTCAAGTAACATTGTTAACCAAGAGTGGATAGAAATGCCACCCAAACTTGTTCGTTATATTTACTGTGTCAAGAACAAAATGCACTGGAGAATTGAGAAGAAAGATACTTTTATTCAGGCTATTGCAAGAGGGAGAATCCTCATTAAAGAGGAATGTCTTAAAAGGAAGGGTTCGGGTCCATCGAAGCAGGTACACAAGGGAGTCATCGTCAGTCTAATGGGGCTTATGGAGGAGGAGTGGACAGTAAGTCTTGTCTAAGTCATGGGGGGAGAGTGGCTCTCTGCCTTTAGCCACTTACCAGATGGAAGAGAGTGGAGGTTCTGTGACCGTTTCTGCACAGCACTCGGAAGATTCAACATTGTCAGTTGTCAGTAAGTCAGTATTGTTAAATACCTACTCATACATAGTTCTGGCACTAACGTGTGATTGTTTTCTCAGGTTCTACCCAGGGCCACCTTCGAGCACTTCCCGTATGTTGCCTTGCATTACTTCTCTTGCCCATATCCTAATCCTAATATAGTTTATGATGAGTCATTGTTATTGAAAGAGATGGCAGTAATGAAGACTGCTACTCTGAATTAAAGTAAATCTACACGGTCACTGTATTTTATTTTATTTTATTTTATTTTATTTTATTTTATTTTATTTTAATGTTTATTTTTGAGAGAGAGAAAGGGAGAGGGAGAGAGTGAGCAGGGGGAGGGGCACAGAGAGAAGGAGCCACAGAATCCAAAGCAGGCTCCAGGATCTGAGCTGTCAGCACAGAGCTCAACGTGGGGCTCGAACTCATGAATCACGACATCATGACCTGAGCCGAAGTCAGACTCCCAACTGAACACCCCACGTTCACCATATTTTAAAAGGAAAGTGAGTGATTATGGAGCAGTGTAACTGGATTGGTTACATGCCAGTTTGCTATTGATACATTACTCTGTGGGATATCGTTTTTTCCGTCTGTAAAATCTTCGTAATAGAAATGATTGCCATAGGCCTAATTTACTTTTCAAATCAATTACAGGTTACAACACAGATCCCATTCAAGACATCAAGGCAGAATGTGACCCTCACACTTTGAAGGGAGATTAGTTCCTTTTATGACATGTCCAATTTGATAAATCCTTTTGAATGAAATGATAAGAGCCAACATCTGATACTATGAACTGGGCACTCTTCTAAACATTTTTAAGTTTTAAGTTTTATTTAAATTGAGGTATTCTTTACAGACCACAGTCGGCCATGTAGGTTGCGATCCAGTGATTGGTAGCAAATGGACTCGTGCAGCCACCACTACAGTTCGCTGTTAGAACATTCCAGCACCCCAGAAGTTCCTTTCTGCCTGCATGCAGCCAATCCCTGTCTCCTCCACCAGCCCCAGGCAACCACTAGAAACACTTTATGTGTGTTACTACTTTGCTCCTCACAGCATCCTTCAAGACAGGTTACTCTCATCATCTCTGTTTTCCTGGTGAATACAGTCTCCAGCATTGTGAGAAATACTCCCTTTTGTGATGGGTCTTCTGTGTGTGCTTGTTACGATCGTGCCAAGCATTTCTCGACAATCAGATATGGTGAAGTCTAGAGGAAAGAAATGTATGAGACTACATGGTAAACATGCCAATAGATGCCATCTGAGAGGTCATGTTTTCCAATCATCTTGAAGTGCCATTGCTGCTGCTGCTGTGTGTGTGCATGCACACGCACGCCTTCTCCATCAGTTTGTGACTTTCATTAGAATGAATTAAGGTCACATGACTCTATATCCATTTCTGCTTTTGAAAAAGCAGACAGCTATTGACGGCAGCAAGACACAGACCCAAGCTTGGTTCTGATGCCCCTAGTCACAGGCAAAAATGTCAAGGGTAATTTACCCAAATAGGAGAAAAAATCAAGACGAAGAGAAAGTACTGACTCACTGCAGACAGCTGCAGAATGTTGCCCTTGGGATAGAGGTTAACTCAGTTGTGAAATAATGGCCAAAGCTCACACTCCTAATAACTTTTTCTTAGCCCTCGAGAAAGCTCCTCCATTTAATGTGAGAACACTTGGCAGAAGGTCTGCAGTTGAGTGGCTGGCTCAGCAGGAGGCCCGGATTGAAAGCTCTCCGTTTGTACAAACTCATTTGCATTTGTAACGCTTTTATTTTAAATCTTCCCTAAATGTAAATATTTTGGTCTCCTTTTCTCTATTTTTTAAAATAGAGTTTAGGTAAGATGAACCTAAATTAGGGTGAATCAAGTAGCTTTTCATACGCCCCGAAAGAACAAGTGGAAATGGTAGATAACTCTCAAGAGTGATGCTGAATTCTACTCCATAAAGAACCTGGTGAACGTCAATTGGAGGGCCCATTTCAGAAGTATATTGGAATACAGGGGAAGAGTTACTTAGGAAAGGTTCATTTGCACCTTTTGGAGGTGGTCCAATAGGTTTGATAGGTTTCTTGCAGAAGCCAGCAGCTTCCTGCCCCTCCGTGACTGCTCAGATAGACCATCCTTTTTCTGAACGGCAGAAGACAGAGGAGTCAGCAGAAGGGTGTTTGCTGTTTCCCTCAGTTGAGTGCACAGATGTAGGGGCCCCAGGACCAGCCTACCTCAACTGCCAGTGGGCCTCCTGGCATTCTCAGACCTCCAGAGGTGTCATGGATGTGAGCTGTCCACCCTGCTGCACTGCCAACCAGTGCCTGTCCAGAGGAGGAACACTAGAAGTGTTCCCTTTAGTCTCCAAGATTGCAATAGATTCTCTGAACGTGAGCCCTTCCAGAGCCTTCCTGGGTGTATCTGAGCGCCATGCTGAGAGGAGAACCAGCCTAGTCTAAGGAAGCTCAGTTCTTTTTTTTTTTTTTTTTTTTAATGCTTATTTATTTACTTTGAGAGAGGGAGCATGTGAGTGGGTGGGAGAGGCAGAGAGAGAGAGAGGGAGGAAGAGAGAGAATCCCAAGCAGGCTCCATGCTGTCAGCGCAGAGCCTGATGCAGGGCCTGATTTCACGACTCCTGAGATGATGACCTGAGCCGAAACCAAGAGTTGGACGCTTAACTAACTCAGCCACCCAGGCACCCCAGGAAGCTTGATTCTTAAGGCTGGCGCTAGCCTTGATCAGACTCTGCCACATGCCCAGTTTTCTCACAACCACAGCGTGATTTGAGAAAACTCACTTGGGGTCAGTTTTGGATCTATAGAACCAAACGAAATA
Organism: Panthera pardus; assembly: GCF_024362965.1. NCBI lineage: Eukaryota > Metazoa > Chordata > Mammalia > Carnivora > Felidae > Panthera > Panthera pardus. Next base: position 19,936,253 of record NW_026526654.1, on the reverse strand, counting down.
AAGACTGAAGTATTGGTCATCCATACACCTGCAGATTCCAACCTTCTTGGCATGTGAGCATTGCTTGAATATTGGAAAATGTTAACATTCTGCCATCTTTCAGGAAATCTGATGCATTTCAGTCCAGCATCTGATGACTGTTATTCTCTTCCTCTCCCTACCCACCACTCACTTGCCATCTGCTTCTCTTCCATGTGGACTTTAAAATGACAGTCAAATCTCTGTCATTCACATGTAGAGAGCAGTGGTAGATAAGAGAGCAAACATTTATATTTTTTGAAAATGGAGGAGTGGATAATATGGTGTGTTGCCTAACTGTCCAGGATGCCATCATTCTTCCAGAACATTGTCTCTGGATAGGACTGCGTTCACCTTTGACTTTCCCATGATATGGGTAGGTCATGGATACTAACCTAAGCAGCCTTGACTTTGGATTGGAAATTCCTTCAACACATTACAACATTACAAATACTCCTAGTTTTATCTACTGTTGAACGCTTTTGCTTGGCCAGCTGTCTTCCTAATAGTCCTGTTGCAGTCTTGTTCTTTCCTACCTCTTCTACATCTTGATTCCTAGCATACTTTTCCAAGGAAGCTCACTGCTTCCTCTGCCCTTCTTCAGAATTCTTTTACTCCAAGACTTCTCTCCAGTCTTACCTTCTCCACAAGTCCTCTGACTACCTTAGGCCCTCCCTCTGAAATTCTATGGTATTTCATTTTCTCAACACGGACACTCAGAGAAATTTGCTTGTTTGGAGTCCCTCAGCTAGGGACAGTCTACCTCCGCCCACCACCAGGGGACATTTGGCAATGAATGGAGATATTTTCAGCTGTGACAACTGGAAAGGGGGACTACAACATCTAGTGGCTAGAGGCCAGGGATGCTGCATTGAGAAACGTGACCTTCAGTGATTCAGCCTAGATGATGTAATAAGAATCCTTGGTTCTTGTAGGACTTGAAGAGTACATCCTGGATATACCTAAATGTATTTGGTGGCGAGGCTTACTACTTCACAAGGCCACCTATTGTATTGTTGGAGAGCTCTGTTGGAAATTGTTTCCTTATGTTGGATTGAACTCTGCCTCCCTGTGCAGGTCTTCTGTGGCTGGGCAATAAATCGATTCCTTTCCCTACATGGAGGTGTTTATAGAGAGCTCCCTTGTGAGTCCTTGCAGCTCTCCCACCCCTCGCTGGTTTCCACATTATGCTTGGGCCCACGACTCACCTCTATACGTGTGTTCCTCACGTGTCATGGTAAACTTCCTGACGGCAGACGCAGTGTCTTACTCTCTTTGTTTTGTAGCCCTGCCACTAGAACAGTTAATTTAATCTTGTCCTAGAAAATGCTGCCTCGGAAACGACCAACCCCATAGAGATGATTCCCCTGCTGGCAGTGAGGATCAGTCGGCTGCAAACCCTAGTCCTGGCACAACATTATTGTTCCTTATCTTTTGTGTAGGGTATTTGTAGGATCATTACCTTTAAGGTGGAGTTTGTTGTTTGTTTGTTTTTGTTTTTTAGTTTGTAAAGACTGTGAGAAAAATATTTATTTCTAAAGCAGGTAGAGAGCTCACCATTATGGACAGTGTATTTGCTTCCCACTTACGACTATACAAGTAAAGAAAATTCCTTGTATTGCAACGCTGTCCAGTTTGTTGGGTTAATCTGGGAGAGCATATCAGTGACCTGGAATCGTGCCAACTTCCAATTAGCACTCTGTGTAGCCACTGATGTCACTTTAAAAGTAATTACTGCACGGGGGGAAAAAAAGGTAATTACTGCAGATTTTCTCATCCACCCTGAACATAGCATATGCGTTTCTAATCCTGTACATTATTATTCTCATCAAAAAGGAAAATTTTCTTTAGGTTTTTATAATTAAAAAAGTTTTAAACCTATCTTGATATAATTTAAGACTTCTAGAAAGAATGCAAAAATAGTACAATTATGAATGTCCGTATAATTTCACTGATTCCCCAAATGTTAACGTTTTGTATAACATGTTACTATGTATAACATTTGTTGCGGTGGCTTTATTGTGTGTCATCCCACACCCCCATGATTGTTTTTCTGAACGATTTTAGTTAAGTTGCTAGCAACTTATTTTAAAGTCCGGACAGCATTCCCTTATATAACCACAGTGCAGGAAGTTAACATTGGCACAGTAATATTATCTAGTCTAAAAGCCTTTAAAGTTTTGCTGGTTTTCCTACTTATGTCTTTTATAGTAAAAGAAAATAATTTTTTTTCTGGTTGGGGCTCTAATTCAGAAACACACATTGCATTTACTTTTCATGTTCTTTTACTTTGCTTCATTCGAAAAGAGTTCCTTGGTCTTTGTCTTATGTGACCTTTACATTTTTTTAAGATATGTCTTTTATTTTGTCAGATGGGTCTCAATTTAGGTTTGTCTGGTGTTTTGTTATAGTCAGATGAATTTATACATTTTCGGAATGTATACCAAAGTGTGGAATACCACCGAAGTGTGTTGTGCCCTCAGTACATCCTAGGGAGAGAGGCACATGTCCCATCACTGGTGATATTACTTTGATTACTTGGTTAAGGTGGGATTTGTCCAGTTTCTCTGCATTAAACTTACTACTTTTCCTTTTTCTAGTTGTCTGGTAAAGGAAATTGACACTTAAACTGGTCATTTTCACACAGCATGGTAGGTATGACAGACAGCCAGGGTGCCATGGGAGCCATGGAATCCCCCGACGTGATGACACCTCAGCGGTGACTTAGGGAATGATTGTTGAATCAGCCAGCCAAAGGAATCTGGGGAGGATATTCTAGAAGGCTACAATACCATGAACACAGCCATAGAGCCATGAAATAGCATGATATGTTTAGGAAACTGCAGTGGTTGGCATCTTGAGTTCTGAGATTGAGTTCTCCAATCATGGAATCCTCAGATGGAAATCTGAGTGTGTGAGGTCTCATGGGAAGCTAGAAGTGAAGGTCCTGCTCTCTCTCAGGAATTGTGGGGTCTTTTTTGTCTCTGAATTCTACAGTCCTCTCTTCCCTAATTCACAGAGCCAAAAGTAGCAGAAATGTGGGCATTAGAGGGAAAATCACAGTATTTGATAGTTGTACAAGTTACATCATCAGTGGGATGCAATTTATTCCACTGGAAATTGATTTCTTTCTCAGAGAAGGTAATTATCTTTGCAAAAAGCTCATGTCACTTTTTTGTCTCATCTTTTCCAGCATAAAAATTATTGAAAATAAAAATAGGAAAAATGATGCAAATAAAACAAAAATCAACCTGAATCTGGCTTTGCAATATATAGCCGAGAAGCCTGCTACTCTTTGGCTTGAGTAAGAAGTTAAAATTGTGGAGTGGTGAATGGGTGTAGGCTCTCTATGCTCTTTGACACTCAGCCAATTTGAAATTTTTATTTTTGTGGCAAATGTTGCTAACTTACCCAAGTATGAGGTAGCAAATACATTTGGACTGCCCAGGACTTTTCCAGTCTCCTGTCAAGAAACTGCTATAATTCTCCAAGAGTCTCCAAATTAAATTCGTGTCAAGACATCTCCTTTGTTCTAGAAGTGAGGTCATCTTTGGAAAGTGGACATTAGCGATGCTGTGAGTGAGAAAAGGATTATGAACCTCTGTCTGAGCTTTAATGATGTCTGGGCAAAAATACATGTTCAGAAGAATTCCTTGAGGTTTTCAAGACCCTATAAATTTCTAAGAAATTACTAGTTCTGAGGCTCAGAGAATTTCATTCTTCAGCATTGGAACTTTTCATAACTATCTGCTTTTTGCCTCCTCTTGCTCGGGTAGAGGTATGCAGAGCTTGGCCAAAATGATCATAGTTTCTTTTTACTTTTCATCCACAATTTTGACTATCTTCTGTGTACCAGACACTATGATCCCTAACTAATGGAGGTCATCACATCGATGTGTGTATCAGTGCCAGCCCCAAATCAGGTAGCATAATCCAGTATTTCTAACTAAAGAGCCTTAATGTGAATGCTTTACTACATTCATGTGGCCAACCGTATTCTTTTAATTGAGTCAAAATTTATGTAACATAAAATTTGCCATTAATTATTTTAAAATATACTATTCTGTGGCATTTAGTACATTTGCAGGGCTGTGGCCTCTCTCTAGTTCCAACGCAAAAAGCAACTCTGTACCTCTTAGCCATCACTCATACCCCTCTCTCCCCAGCCTGCAGCAGCCACTAGTCAGCTCTCTGCGCCTGGATTTTCCTGTTCTTATGTTTTGTATAATTGGAATCATAGATTATATAACTTTTTGTGATTGGCCTCCTTCACTTAGCATAATATTTTTTTGTGGTTCACCTGTTGTAGCAAGTGTCAGTTTCCTGTTTTTTGTTCCTTTTTATGGTTGAATAGTATTCTACTACCAAGTGTATTCTTTTTAAAAAATGTTTATTTTTGAGGCAGAGAGAGAACACAAGAGGGGAGAGAGGGAGGTGTGAGGGAGAGAGAGAATCCCAAGCAGACTCTGTGCTGTCAACACAGAGCCCAGTGCAGGGCTCAATCCCATAAATCATGAGATCATGACCTGAGCTGAAATCAATAGTTGGACACTTAACCAACTGAGCCACCCAGGCCCCTCTACCAAGTATATTCTTTAAGTATGTTTAAAAATCAACTCCTCCCATTGAACTGTTTTGAAGTGATATTTCTAGAATACAAGCAGTTTAAGGACTCAGCAGTATTATGTTAGCAGATTTTTTTATAGTAGAGAAAGATTTTGTATTCTGCCCTCAAACCTTGTCCAATTTTAAAAAATATTTCTTTATTTATTTTGACAGAGAAAGAATGTGAGTGGGAGAGGGGCAAAGATAGAGGGAGAGAGAGAATCCTAAGCAGGCTCCGTACTATCAGCACAAAGTCCAACACGGGACTCCATCCCACGAACTGTGAGATCATGACCTGAGCCAAAATCAAGAGTTGGATGCTTAACTGATGGAGCCACCTTGGCGCCCCCTTTGTCCATTTTGTTTTTGAACAAGGTACTGACTCAGTTCTCTGGTTCTGAGAGCTTGGCAATGACAGCAGACAAGATTTGTATTAGCCTGGCGGGCAAAATCACTGCTGTCAGTTCATACTGTGGTGGAAAACTATGAGTTGGATTGACAGGTGGAGGCCTTTCCACCTGTTATAGGTAGAAATCACAGGTGTGCAATCCATGCCTAGGACACTGTTTCCTTCCATTGCTTAGCATGGAACTGCTTTACCTTTTCTAAAATACCAACAGCCTTTGCTGTTCCTAAAAATAGGCCTAGAAACTAAGATTTTTTCCTTTGTCAGCAACAGTGTTCCCATACTGGAGCTTATTGACCTGGGAGATAGTTTCATTCCACTGGAGTATTGGGCAGAGAGAATGGCATATCAGTCTGTTCCCCAGGAGATATTAGTGAAATATTTGTGATTCCGATATTGATGGCTTTTAATGTTTGAGAAACTCTTTCTACTTTTTTCCTCTGGACCAGGAGTCACTGTTTCTAGGCCACGTGGCTTCCTCCTCCCCTTCTGGTACCGTTTGACCTCTTTTATTTGGCAGGGTAACAGGCAAGCCTGTAGGGTGTCTCGAGACAGACGTTTATGTTGGGATGAATAATACTTTGGTAAAGTTAGTTTCAGCCTTTCATGTCATGCCTTCTCATGATAAAGAGCATGGGTTGCTGCTGTTTCCAAGATGGACTGATGCTCATTGCGACAAGCACTTCTCCACAGAGCACTTGGCCACAAAGGAGCATATCTGTCCCATCATCTTGAGTGGCAAAAATAAGACCAGGGCTCATGTGAACTTTGACAGACTTCCTTATAGAAATAAATCTTAAATATATTTGATATTAAAAATAAAACTTTTTCTCTCACAGAGGACAGTTTTCAGAATGACACAGAAGAAGCCAAGGAAAACAATATTTTATGTTTCTGGTTCTTAGGCTATGTGAGACTTTTCTGGAGGTGCTAGTATTTAATTGTCCCTAACTTAAGAGTCTATAGAGTTTGAAGGAATATTCAATTAAATCATGCTTCTGCCATTGGGGGAGAATGAATAACAGATTTTTTTTTTTAAGATGGACAATATTTGAATCCCATCCTCAAATCCCTCTGGCTCTGAACTTAATTGAAGTAAGAAATTTGGCAAGAATGGAGTCCCACTGTCCAGGAAAAGAGCTAAAACAATTCTAGTTCAACTCCTTTTCTCCTGGGACCATCTTCAGATTGAGGCAATTAGTTTTAAAATGAATGGAGTTTCCAGATTCTCCACATTCTAACAAGATTGTAGAAAGGTTGAAAGTCACATAGAAGTCAAACTGGTTGAGTGTATAATTTCCTCTTGCAGATGCCAGACCAAAGGCAGTAGTGATCTAGTACTTATATTTGCTGTCATTTATTGAGACTAGAATTCTCCTTGGGATATATTATAATTTCTTTAATATTAAAGTTTCTTTTCAAGGGATTTGTACTTAATAAGTTTTGTGTAATAACATATGCATTCCATTTGAAGTTACCTTGCCAACTTTTCTAGGACTTTTTTTTAGCCTCCCCATAGTTTTTAATAAACCAAGAGATCAAATGAATACTCCCCCAGTTGCCCAGATATTGGGTGGTTATAGCTGGTTTCAGCCTATCTATAATCTGTAAACATTTAAAGAGAACCCCTTTCCAGAAGATACTTTGAGCCCAGAGGTATTCTCCAACCTCAGAAGGTCACTTACAGAACCAGAGAAACCTTCAGTCTGTATTAACATGTTTCTTTCTCTAATCTCACCCTTCAAATGATGTGTATGATCTCATTCAGGGGCAGCAACATTGGGGTCAAAGAAGAACTAACAAGAGAGTAACTGTTGACACCAGAAAACTCCCCAAACTTAGCAAAGCTGGAAAGTTTCGAGGTAGCTAGAAGGTTTTGAAAGCTATTTTTAAGTACACATAGCATAAAATATATTGTGAAGAAGTTCACCTAAAGACTCTTACCCACGTACATCTATGTAAATTCCAACATATGTTTACTCACAAAAACTTCTTGAGACAGTAGACAAAGTCAGCCATCATCCCAGGCTGTTTTTCTTGCTGTTGAAATTTGCAAGAGGTATTAAACATATTTAGTAAGCCTGGGTAGAATAAAAGTATTCTATTGAATGTTGATAACTCTAAAGACATGTCTATGTTAATTAAACCAACAAACTTAAACTAGTTTTAATACTGAATGATTTCCCTGATGACCCATCCAGAGGTAGAAAAATATGACATCCTAGAGAAGATGGAGGTAGAAAATCCACATCACCAAGGTACAGAGTAAGTATCCAACTTTTCTTCAAGGAGTTTTGGGGGTATATCTGCCTCCTATCAGAGGTCTAGAGTGATTACTTTCATTTTTTTCCCTTTCTTTAAGTGCAAGACAATCCTGTTTCTAATGTCCTGAATTGTATGCACCTAGAAGTATTTTGAGATGAATAGGGGAGGTTTGAATTGCTTCTCAAACCACATTTCTGGTATTGTAGAGACCACCAAGACAGTACAGTTGTTTGTAATTCCCCAAAGAACTAGATTGCAGTTTGAATATCAAGGGACTGACCTGCTCATCTAATTAAATTTTCTTCAATTTGCTTCTTTATATCAGGGAGAAGACTTGCATTCCAACTAAAATTAGAATTAAAAGATTTCTGTGTTCTAGAACTTCAGGGTTTAATGCATTACATCTTTTAAAAGTCTATATAAAGTGTTTTAAAAAGGACTTTGGGTGCTCTCTTTCCTGAAAGCATAATTCAGTCTTGGCTTTTATCAGCCCCCAAACATCGGCTTCCAGCTGATCATTTGTAGTAAGGCCTAGAAGAAATTTCGTCATCTGTTTCCTCTGTGAAGGGGGTTGTAAATGGCCACGAATCTTTCTAATTTCTTCCTAAGTTTGGCAAGATCTTCTGAAAATGGAGGTCAAAAGAGCTTTATAACTTAAAAAATCTGTTGCTGTCCAGGGGACATGAATTCTTTGCACTGGGGGTCCAGGATATATCTGCAGAGAACATTGTGTATGAAGGCCTGCGGCTGGCAGGGCCTGATCTCAGGGCTCTGGAAAGTAGAAGGAATTGTAAGAGAAAGATGAGCTAGTCTGCTGGCCATTCAGGTGCTTCTGCTGAATTCACTACCTGACTTTTAGTGTTTACTTGAGGAGCCTGTATAATACCCCTGGTGCTCTGGGGTGCCTGGGTGGCTCAGTCAGTTGAGCCTCCAACTCTTGATTTCGGGTCAGGTCATGATCCCAGGGCTGTGGGATCAAGCCCTGTATTGGGCTCCACTCTGAGCACGGAGCCTACTTAAGATTCTCCCTCTCTCTCTCCCTCCCAACCCCGCTCCTCTCCCCCACATGCACACACGCTCTCTAAAATAAAAAAATTAAGTTAAAATTAAAAAAACATTACAATATAGAAGTTTGTCCATTCAAAGGATCCATCATCTGGCCGTTGAGTAGAATCTTATTTTAATCTCAATAACAACTCAAACCAATAAGCCTTTTTATAACTTAATCATGGACACCCCTCAGAGCTGTCCCCTTAGGAGAGTATAAGAAATGGAGCCCTCACAAGTCCAGAAGTTCACTCCCAGGGTTAGCCTTGGAAAGCAGACTTCATTGTCACAGGCAGTAGGAATAGTATAGCCTAAACAGTGTCCCTGGTTTCCCATGAGAATGTGAGACACCTCAGTCACAGATCTGCTAAGCTGTCACACTGAGCAGGTACTACTGGATTGGGACTCTACCAGCTCTAACAAGACAACAAAGGCTGAGATGACAAAGGTCCCCTCTTATCCAGGACCCCTTATGACGAACTCCTCTGTGAGCTTGCACGGTTGGAGAAAGAGAATGCTGACACCAGTCGCAAATCCAAATTGTTACTTGTACTCTGACTGACTGGCTATAAATCAGAGGTTTCTGTGACCTCCTCTCTCTCTTTTTTTTAAGTTTGTTTATTTTTAAGAGAGAGGGGGTAGGCACATGAGCAGGGAGGGGCAGAAAGAGAGAGAGAGATAGAATCCTGAGCAGGCTCTGTGCCACTAGCACAGAGCCTGACATGGGGCTCGATCCCACAAACCGTGAGATCATGACTTGAGCCAAAATCAAGAGTCAGGCACTTAACTGACTGAGCCACTCAGGCACCCCATACTGATAATTTCTTAGGTTTATCAGTGATTATCATATATGAAGAAAGACTATGTCACTCAGAAGATTTTTCTACCCAGAGCAAGAGTCAAAGACGCATTCTTTAGGGGCTCCTGGATGGCTCAGTCGGTTAAGCGTCCAACTTTGGCTCAGGTCATGATCTCATAGTTTGTGAGTTCAAGCCCCGTATCAGGCTTTGTGCTGACAGCTCAGAGCCTGGAGCCTGTTTCGGATTCTGTGTCTCCCCCTCTCTCTGCCCCGCCCCTGCTTGTTCTCTCTCTGTCTCTAAAGAAAAAAACTAAAAAGCTCAAAAGGAAAATATGTGATTAAATATAAAATATTTTTAAAAAAATAAAAGGGGCCCCAGAGATATCCCTTGCCCTTCTACCATGTAGGACACAACAGAAAGATGGCTGTCTGTGAACCAGAGAGCAGGCTCTTACCAGACACAAAATTTGCCAGTGCCTTAATCTTAGACTTCCCAAACTTTATAACTGTGGAAATAAATGTCTGTTATTTATAAGCCACACATGCATGCTTTCTGTTACAGCAGCCCTGAAGGTCTAAGATAGGCCCCCTGAAAAGGCTGCTCCAATAGTGGAGTAGGGTGCCTTACATCCACACTTCTCCAAGGGTGGTCCCAGATCAGCCACCTCAGCGTCTCTTGGGAACTTATTAGAAATACAATCCCCGACCCAGTCCTGAGTCAGCAACCCTGGAGGTGGGGCCCAGCAATCTGCTCTAACCAGCCCTCTGGGTGAGTTTTGAGTCTTCTGGGTGGAGAACCACTACTTGTGCTGTCTTAATGGAGAGCACTGCTGAAGGCCCCTTGATGCCGCTTCTGCTGATTCCATGTGTATCAAACAACCATGGATATAATTTGTCTACACACACACACTACACTTGCGGGATGTGCTACTTCCCTTTACAAATGTATTTCTGATTGTAAATTTACAGGATGGTTTTCACACATCAGTTTCTTGTGAGCTTGACAAGCAAACCCATCTAGCTGAGAATGACCCATTCTGTGCTATAGAGGAAGTCTGTAGCACAGTCTAAGTCTGAGGAAGTCTAAGGCTGTGAAACAGTGGCCCGGCCTGTGATCTAGGGTGGATTCACTAACGTAGATGCCATGGGGTGAGTCAGCCCAGCAGCCACGGTCCCATCCCAGCCCTCCTGGGGCTCTCTCTTTCCTGACCTTATATTCCAGTGGAAGAACTAACTGATAGTCAGCCCTCCTGGTCTCTGGGTTCTGGACACAAGTGAAGTGTTTCCTAGACTTATTTTCGTGGACTGCTGTGTAACATTATTTAACTGTAATTGTAAAAGTGTTAGGTGTTTTTCAATTTGATTAGACAGCTTTTGCTTAGGAGTAAGTCCACAGGGAAATGATCCTAGATTCTATGACTAAAGCTTCAGGTGATTTCTTTTGGCATTTCTGACCTTCTAGACTCAGAAAAATCACTGAGTGGTTAACAGTTTGTAAAGTTAAGAGAGCTTTATGTTGATTGATATGAATATTAGTATTTGAGCGAAGGACAGCTTCCGGGACATTATTGTGGAGTCATTGCAACCAGGCTTGGTTATCTGCTCCATACAGATAACAGGTCATGCTCTCGGGGACAATTAGAGAAAACGAGAATGAAGTTGAGTGAAGGACAGGGGGATAGAGCAGACGGCAGACATGGTTTGTCAGTGCAGCCTTGGGAGGAAGGGCCTGAGAAGCTGAGGGGCAGCATACCCAACGCCTTCTTACATTTACAACTGTGCCTCATAGTCCTCAGGAATAAGAGAGCTGAGTCCTGGGGAAGAGGGACCAGCCGGGCCAGTTGGGGCTATTTTTCTGCATTCTGGAGTTGTCATAGCAGAGTCTGTGTACTATGGAAGGGGGTTGGGAACAACACAGGGGTATATGGGAATTTTCCCTCTGCTTCAGATGAGCTAAGCATGCAAAAAGAAGTAACCTAACTTCCTTCCTGTGTTTAAAAACTGATAGTCAAGGATGCTGACTGGCAAAATACCATGGATTTCCCCCTTTGTATTTATTTATTTTTATTAAAATGTTTTATTTATTTATTTATTTATTTATTTATTTATTTAGAGAGGTGGGGGTGGGGGGTGGGGCAGGGAGAGGGAAACCCAAGCAGGCTCCACACCATCTGGCCATCTGCACAGAGCCTAATGGGGGATTCGATCCCATGAACCATGAGATCATGACCGGAGCCAAAATCAAGAGTCAGATGCTTAACCTACTGAGCCACCCAGGTGCCCGAATTCCCCCCTTTTTAGATAAGGCAGCTTCCTTGTTGTATTGTACCCAGAGTGGATGCATTTATAAAAATAGATATGTATGTTTATGTTTTTATAGATTTACATGAGTAGATTTACAATCCAAATTATTTCATGACTTCAGGGGAGTGGGATTGGAGGGGGGATTATTAGCTTGTTTTATATACTTCTTTATTATAGGACTCTTACAAGTCTTTAACTCTTGCTCACTTCATAAAAGAAATCTTAAATTTTATAAGAGTTTTCAAAGTTCACTCACAAACTCAGTCCCCAGTTCTCTCTCTCACTTATAAATCTCTCAATTTCCTCAAATATGAATTCTCCTGCCCTGAGAATTTAGAACATAGACCCTAAGTCTGGGGCAAGATTATGATAGATTAGCATAGATACAGCAAAGTTTCCAGGTAGTATGCTCATGAGAATTGAATAGAAGGCCACATTATTAGGCTAAGAATATTATCAGAGGAAATTCCAAATGTAGGAGACTGAGGTGTGAAAAATAAGTTGTGTGTTTACATGTGCTTGAGAGAGAGACTTAGATCTATGTGTTTTGATGAATTCTGGAATACCCAGTACAGCCTCCAGTGTCTTCTCGGAGAATATGCCCAAGCATTTTGGTGTCTGAATTTTGACTTCATGAGATACTGTGATTTGTAATAAGAAATACATGTTTGGGGGTGCCTGGGTGGCTCAGTTGGTTAAGTGTCCAGCCTTGGCTCAGGTGATGATCTCATGGTTCATGGGTTTGAGCCCCACATTGGGCTCTGTGCTGACAGCTTGGAGCCTACAGCCTAGAGCCTGCTTCAGATTCTGTGTTTCTCTCTGTCTCTGCCCCTCCCCTGCTCATGCTCTGTCTCTCTTTCAAAACTAAATAAACATTTAAAAAATTAAAAAAAAATACATGTTTGTTCTTTGTCCTATTCCTGGCATAGAGCTCCTAAAGCCCTTGGAATTTCCTAAGTGAAATGAGTGATAAAGGTAAAGAGAGCATCTTTCATTATTTATAACAAGCCCCTTCCAGCTACACCTGAGCTTAGGTTAATGAGTGACTTTTGGAAAGCCTCTAAGGATGGGGGGGTTGCTAGTTTCCAGGGAAACCAAGAAGGTGATTAGAGTTCTGGCACTTTCAGCCCTACCCCCCCCCCCCCCCACCACCAAAAAAAGAAAAAAAGAAAAAAAAAAAACTCTGGGGAGAGAATAGAGGCTGGAAGTTAAACTAACCACTAACAGCCAATGATTTAATGGATCATGATTCCATAAGGAAGCCTCTGTAAACTCTAACTGAAGAGGTTTGGAGAGGTTGTGGGTTGACGTGCCAGGAGGGTGGCACACCTGGTATGGTCATGGATGCTCTGCACCCTCCCTCATATTTTATCTTTGCATTGTTTCAGTCTGGCTGTTCCTGAGGGGTTTTCTTTTGTAATAAGTGAGTAATCTAGTAAGCAAACTATTTTCCTGAGTTCTGTGAGCCATTCTAACAAAGTTTCAAATCCGAGGAGGGAGTTGTGGGAGCCTCCAATTTATTTATAGCAGGTCCATCAGAAGCACAGGTGACAGCCTGGACTTGTGATTGGCATCTGAGGTGGGGCCAGTCTTGTGGGACTGAGCCCTTAACCTGGGAGGTCTGACACTAACTGCAGGTAGACAGTGTCAGAACTGAATTGAATTGGTGTGGGGAAAATGCCCACACAGTTAGTGGCCAGAGTATTCTGAGTATGAAAAAGTGTTTTGTTTTTCCTTTCACTTCATTTCAAGAGAGGGGCTAACATAAAAAAGCTCCCCTCACATTGATTACATGATTTATAGTCCTCATCTATATTTATATTTGTGTTATTTATGAATGTCTTTTCTCTCTGGCCAGATTCTGGTGTTTGAGGTCAGGAGCCAATTTTTCTTATTTATATTGTATTCTCATATTGCCCATATGTGCGTGATAAATAGTTTTTGAATGAATGAACCATACTCTTTCACTAATTGAGTATGACATTATCTAAGGAAAGGATGACCATAGAATCCTGCACTGCCCGATCTGGATGCCTTCTTAATATCAGAACCAACTTCTTTTCTTTGATCTTAGAGCCAGGTGTCATTTTGAAAAATTTAGTCTATTTCCTTAATGTGGAACCATAGAACTAGAATTGTAACAAATAGAATTTGCTATTCCATGATGCTTTACAATACACAATTAAAAAAATCACAACTACCACTGTCTTTTCTTTGACAATCAGAGGTACTTGGGAAGGAAAGAGGAAATCATATTTGGTGAGTGGTTACTGTCAGGCACTTGCTACTTAGTCTGCAAAACTTTTTCAGTTTAATCTCTCAGTCATTTAATCCATGTTTTATCTTGATTTTAGAAATGAAGAGATTTGTTCTGAGAAGTTAGATCACTTGGCCAAAAGGTGAATCTATTGGGATATCAAAATTCAGGTCATTTGGCTTCAAAGACTTGTGCTTTTTTTTCTTTGAACTCTCTTCTGCTTCCAGTATGGTGGCCACATCTCCTTTTACCTCTGTTGTCCACATGGCTTTATAGGGCTTGTCTGTCTTCAATACTGTATCTTCTGTATAATGTGCAACATGTGACATGCCAGAAGTCCACTTAGTAGCATGGGTTAAACTTCTGAGATATGTAAGAATTCTAAACTATAAAATTGCTAAGCAGTCCCCTGATAGATTGCACAGGCCAAGGGCAGGCCACAGCAAAATGGGCCCTTTGGTATGAAGATAATTTTGAGTTAAAAGCAATCAAAACCCAGCAGATTCAGGAAAAGCTCTTTATCTCCCGCACAACTGCCTAAAAAGAATTTAGTTAGGGGGCCTGCTCCAGGAAGAGAGCTGTCACCACAGATGACTACGTTACACCTTGAGCCAGGTACAGTAGATAGGGAGGAAGCTAGCAAGGCCTGTTTGATCCAAGTCCTCCATGTTCTGTTGTTTCTGAGTGGCCCAGCAAACACTTGTTTACCAAACATTTATTCTTTCTCATTCTTCCTAAAGGTTACATTCCTTCCCTTTGAGGTCCCAGACCCATACCCCCTTCTCCTCAGTGTTCAACATGACAGAGATGCCTTATTTTGCCTGTGTTTGCGATTTCATGTCTGTGTGGATTTCCTGTAACTACAATTTTAAATTTGATCTTCTGTTCATCTTATGTCCACCTGATCCTTAATCCAGCTAGAAGGACCTTGAATGGCAGAGGAAATTTCTTCCTCCCTGACAAGATCATTCCCAGTACTTTGGACCAGGGGTTGTTGGGTTGTGTAGGAGATGAAAACTTTTTCTTCTCACCTTTTAGATTTCAGTGCCTGGAGCCTTGCAAATCAAACTGACAAAAGGCAGCTTAACAAAAGAAAAAAATAGATTATGTTACACTTATACATGGGAGTTCCCAAAGAAATGTAAAATAAGACATTTAGAATGTGGGGGGTTTATACTATCTTAACAAAGGACACTATAGTGTGGGGACAAAGGAAAGGAGGTTTGGGACTTCTGGGGGTGGGAGTAAGTTGTGGGAAGGTAACTAGGAAATATAGGATAAATATGGTATTTTTAGTGTGGTTTCTCATGCCGATAAGAGCCTTCTCAGGCCGTAAGAGTAGCTCTGGAGCAGTTCTCTTCCTTGTGTATGAGAGAAAGACACCTGCTTCTAGACCAGAAGGGGAGGGAAGAGAGCTCATTGCTTCCAGCTCAAAGCAATCCTTTCAGCGAAAGGGCATGTTTTGGGGTGGCTGGCATACTGTGCCCTTCTTTAGTTTTCTGCTTTCATCTTCTTGGCCAACAGTTTACTCCACAATATTATCCTCTGTACTTTTGTTTGCTTTTGCCTTGAAATATTTTAGTTTCAAATTTCTGACCAATATAAGCTAACATTTTGCCTTATTAGATTCTGAGTTTCTTTAGTGAATTCATACTAGTAAGAACATTGTATCATTAAAAAAAATCCATATAAAGCCCAGAGCACTGTTGAACAGCCCCATGGCATCGGCACACTCCCCAGATCTCTGATGTTCCATCTCTGGACTAAAGAACTTTCCAGGGAAGGCCAAGATCCCTATCTTTTTTCCCCAGAGTTCACTTATTCTGTGCTCTGTAGACAACATTACTTTAACTTGAGATGAGCACAGAACAATTCAAATAGAAGAGGAGGAAATGGAGGCGTAGGGACCATAGCGAAATGGTACACTTCCCTACCTATGTGCTTATTTACATAATTGTGTTTTTATAACACTTCCTGTACTTTTCTGTAAGCTGATGCTGCCCTAATTATAGATTTTCAAGAGAACACTTCATTGTACCCCAAATTATATAGTGCTTTAAAAAGGTACCTTCTTACTGGTTTACCAAATACCTCATAAATGCGTAATTACGTAAAACTGTTCAGGATACAGAATAGAAACAGCCTGTACTGTTCACAGATGTTGGTATTGTTACATAATTGAGCACAAGGCTTTCAAAGATCTATAATATTTTTCTTGTATGAAAAAGAAAGAAATGACTCATTATAGTCATAATGTGTCACAGAGACTCCTGATCAAACAGAATGCGTGTGTTCTGTTTTGTGAGTTCTGTACAGAACATTGTCAATGGACTTGCCTTTGTGGATGGGAAAGTGCCACTTATTCCAGCAAATTACCTTTGTGGAATATGTACTTGCTTGTTAGACAGCTTGCGGGCACCTGGGTGAGGCAGAGGCTGGGCCCCTTTATCCTGGCACACCTGCACACTGCGTCCCCACAGCGCCGGGCACCAGGGAAGTTCCCCCATTCACTGACTCGCTCTTCCAGAAACCCGTTGAGGACCCGCAGCCAGCGCTGTCCTGCAAACTGGGAGCGGGCTGGCTTCCTGTACAGTAGCTCTGTGGCTTTTCCTTCAGTTTTGGCTCTATCTTGAGACACCAGTGATTCAAATTGCAACAAAGGTAACTCCGTGGAACACGGCTGAGGAAATAGGATTGGTTAAGTGCCGGGTTTAATGTTTAAGTTGCAATTTAATTTTCAGTGCTATGGTGACAAAAGATGCGTTGCTGATCTTAGGATATTAGAATTGGAAGGACTCGTGTTTCTGAGGAAAAACAAAATTGGAAAAACAAATTAGGTTAGATTTTTACATGATTGACAGATGTCCCCATGTTTTTCTCTTCCGAGGAAATTGTCTTTTGGGAATGAGCCGGAGAAACACACGAACTTACTCATTCCTTCAAAGGCTTTGATATCAGCCTTAAGATTAGTTCTTTTCTCTAAGGATACTTGGTCTTTTTTAGCAAGAATTTGAAAGATGCGGTGCAGAAGTGGGCTTCACGTATTTTTCTTGTTTTGCTTTGTTGGAATTCACCTCCCACCTCTCCTTTTGTGATTCTTGCCTCAAAAACTGTCCTTCATGAGATCGTTGCACCACTGTGGCTCCTTGTGGCACATTGATCGGCCCAGCAAAAGCCTGGAGTTTGAGAACCAACTTAGCAGTGAGAGAATAAAACCTGGAGCATAGATTGATTCATAACCGTAAGTGGGCCAGTGTTGAAAGTGGCGTATTATGTCACTGCCACATATTGACATTATCAATTATGTGTCATTAAACAGCTCACCTCACTGAATGATTTACTTTGTGTGTAACTGCCTTTTTCAATTAAAGGTAGCAAACGCTGGGGAACGGGGTCACAGTATCAGAAACCATATATTTTCTCCTGTTAACACCAGCCTCGCAGCCTTGCAAGCGAGGGGTGTGTTGGTGTTTTGCTTCAGGCTGTACTGCTCTAGTTTAAATGGTCCAAACAAGTGATTAATGATTGGGGGCAGGCCCTTACACTGCTTTCCAGATCTTTTCTTCAGCGCACTTCCATTTATGTCACCTAGCCACACGCTTGGGAGGTGTTACTTCAGCACAGATCACACTATTTTGTCGGCATTGGTTTCCATTTTGGGGACCCTTGATGTTGCTCTATATACATGTACCTGTTCTCTGTGTATGTGTGTATTTACTGAAGTATTATATTAAGCGTACTGTAATGCATATATATTCACGTGTTATTTATTTATTAGCACAATGACCTAAACCTTAAACTCTTTGACATGGTGGTTGCAACGCAGGTGTTCCTGATATATAAAGACTATATGGTCCAGTGAAAGGTGGGCTTGCCCCCACCAAAGCAGCTCTGGATTTTTTTCTCCAGGTTTCAGTGGTGATAATTCAATCCAGATGATGCAGTTTCTTGGGACGTTCTTTTATTGTCTTACAAGTCGATGTGATATTTGGATTTCGCAAGGCTAAGCCATACACGGTGTTTCTCAAACGTGCGTTTCTCAAAAGTGCGTTTGCGAGAATCAGATATGTTAACTGTTACTCTGAAGTTGAGAATTTGAACTATTAGTCGACCCACTATATTTGCTCTCTGTGTAAAAGTTTGTTATAACAGTGCTAATTACTAAGCAGCTGGATTTGTAAAAAAGTGCACAGCAGTAATTTGCACCTGACTGTTGCTTTGCTAGGAAAAGAATTGTGATCACATACATGGAGTGCATGCGCTTGATCTATAAACTTCCAAAGAGCATGTTTATCTGTGGACCTTCAACAGTTTGACTTTTTGAGTATAGCATTTGGTTTCTATGTGTGTACTTCTGAGACACTCGTTTTTACCCTAATAGGAGCTGTTGAGCACTGATAGGACATTTTACAAAGAGAAGGGTAGCATTTTACAACAAGACTGAAGCTTTTAAATGACTACGTGCTTCTGCTTATTATGTTTTGCTAGTTTTAGGGGGCCAGACAAGAAACAAGATTTCCTTTCTAATTCCTTACTCTCATACAAAATCATGAACTGGCCTAGTCAGATGTCAGTAAAATCATTGTTTCAGTGGCAGATCAGAATGGGCCTGTCCCATTGGACTCACATCCTGAATAATTCTTTCTACGCAAATGGAGTAGATAACACACCACACCGAAACCAGCGGATTTTTGTGTTTGGTTTTGGTCTATTAAGAACAACTCCAGGTCAGGTCTTGGGAAAGAATTTATTTTTGCCCTATGGATGCGTCGGAAACATCTGCTTCAGGTAGTTGACAGGTGTTCCTTATTAACCCATGAGCCAAAGACCCAGATAGGGAGTTCTCACTATTTGAAAACTGCACATTCCTTGTGTTTGTAAGTGTATATTCAGATTAATTCCACATACCTCTTATTTAGATTGCTGACAGACAGGAACTTCGAAAAGAAACGGGTGCTTTTAAAGAGGAATGTGAAAAATGAAATTTGCTTTCTTAGTACAAGAGTTTTTCTGTACTTTTAAGAACTGGTGCTCTTGGGCAGAAAGGAAAGGTTTCAAAGGAACCTCATCTCCATATGGTTTTACTCGATAATCCTTTATCCAACATCTTCAGCTCTCATTCCTTTGCTTTCTTGCCTGTGGCTACATTTCTATCTCGGCATCAATTAGCACAGTGATTTATACAACAAGCAAGCAGTTTAGAGGTAATGGTACACAATTAACATCTCATTCCACCATAAAGGGTATGCTAAATACCCCAGTCATTGCTTTCTCTGCCTGGAATTGAAATAAGTGTTTGTCCTAATTCATATGCTATCTGATGTGAAGTGGGCCGGCTTTGTACTGCACTACACCATTAATCTAATTATAGCTAGCTGCAAATGAAGTGCTGTCTGAGCACGGAGAGTGAAGAAAATAGCCTTTTGTCATTTAGCCTGACTCTGCGAAGCAAGATCACACTTTACGGGGCAATACTGCGAACTGGAAATCTCCATAATATTGCTGCCTGTTGCATCTTTTCTAATTGCCACAGCATTGTAAACACAACCGGGCGCTGATATAAATAGAGCTGTAGATATGCTGTCATGTGGGTTGTCGGAGAAAGTCCTCCGAGTGCTGTTGGATTAAATGATGCGTCCTGATTGACAGCTACCTCGAGACTGTGCGGATGGAGTTGTCACAGCATTATGCTGAGGGGCTGCTCCGTTGGTTGCAGCTGTACTGACTCGGGGACAGCCGCCTGTTCGGTTCACCTTCTTGGCCCGGGGTGTGTGTTGGCGGGGGGGGGGGGGGGGCGGCGGTGGCAGGGCTGGTGGAGGTGGGGGGCTCTCCCAGAGAAGGGCAGCCACAGGCTCTGATTCTCTCTGTTTGGGGTATTGTTTCTTGCAGATTTTTTCTTGCAGATTCTTGCAGGGTCGGTTTGGTTTGGCTGGGCCCGATGCTGCTGTATTTTGCACGGCATTGACCCCTTGCTGTGGTTTTCCTCCAGTGTTCATAGTGATCCCACAAAGAACTCAGGAATGGGGGAAACAAAAAACAAAACAAAAACCGTTGAATTAAGACTCCAAATGTACCTCAGTGTTCTAATGTATATTTAGTGAGGCTTTTTTTTTTCTAGTTTTCTGAAACTCCAGTGTTTTTAAAGATGTGTCTTTTTTTTTTTTTTTTTTTTTGCAGCTAGTCATTTCTGACACTTTAAGAACACTGACACTTGCTCTCCAGCTCAGAGTTAGGAAAGTAGATTTTTAGGGGCATGTTGGAGTGTTAGCTCTCACTGCCACACCGTGGAAATGAAAAGGCAGTTTAATGTTGGAGACCCTTGGGACCAGAAGGTGAAAACTTTGAAGAGGAGAACCTTATATCTGAAGAAATGCATCTCCTCCCTTACTTAGTGAGGGTTGATATACGGTATATGGCCGGTGCTTCAGGATGTTTTGGGAACTGATGTAACATAATTCCCAGCAAAGTGCACCATTTACCCTTGACTGAGATGGCCCACGGTTGCCGTGTGAAAACACGAGCAGTTCATCAACTGCACATGTCCTGATCGTTTTGGAAGAATGGCATAGGAGTGGAAACCAGAGGTGGGCTACTTTAAGGTGAAATCACAACTGAGACAGTATGCAAAGCAGCTTGGAAGCATTCATCCTGCTGGGAGCCCATAGGCCTCCAAGGCCTGCAGGTGCGAGCACTCGGGGTGTGTGACTTGGTGAAGTCGCTGGTAAATCTCAGGGCCGTACAGAGAGGCGCACGGATTTAAACTCCCTAAGGAGGCGCAGACACCAGCGGCAAGGCACTTTGTGTGACCATCTAGTGCAGTGTAGCCGTAGCAAGGGCTGCTTTACGCGGTGGTGTGCGTGTGCGTGTGCTGTGTGTGTGCCTGGCACGGGTGGGCTTGCCCATTTGCAGGATGTTTCTGTTAACCAACCTGACCAAAAAGCATATACGCCCCCCACCCCAAACCGTGACCACGTATGGCTTCTCCCCCAACTACCATGGCTCTCTGCCCCCACCTTTTCCCCCTTCGTTAGGTTCCATGCTGAGAGCCCTGAGAGCCGTATGTTCATTGTAAAAACAATTCCATTGTGTTCCTTTTAAGCGTCCATCTCTTGTAGTTTTCTTCCTGACCCTTTATGTCTGGTGTGATTCCCTTCTCTTTCTTTCTTGTTGAACTTTTTGGGAGAAATTTTGTTAGACATGGTTTTACATTACAGACACCATAAAATTCATTCGCTTAGAGCCTCTGGCTGGGGTCATTAGAGAACACCTCCCATGAATGTTCCCTCCCATCACTGTCCTTCCTACATGGGTTGAGCTGACCAGGCCACCCCCCGGAGAGCACCTGTTCTCAGCGTTAAGTTCCTCCATGCGGAGCTTGATAATTTGTGGTTTATGAGCACCTCCCTAAAACCACAGTGAGGTTCCATCTACCGAAGAACCCAGAACGAATCCAGTTCAGGCCCCACAGATGTTTCTTGTGACCTTGCAGGGTGAGAACCTTCTGGGTTCTTCTAGGATTGTACTTCTCCGTCCTATCAAGTAACCTTTAAAATCTTGGACTCCCACCCCCAGAACCTCAAGTTTGTGGTTTATCTGCTTGAAAACAGTAGCAACCACAACAACAACAACTTAAAAGCACAACTCTCCAGGGAGGTTTCACGGAACACTTTAGGAATATTTAAATGCCTAGCGTAAAAAACCAAACTCTTTGCGCGTCATAGGGCATTTTCCTGAATTCTTTTAGCTCGTTGGCTGGCTCTGCCTGAGCCCCGTAAGAATCAGAGAAACCAATAAATAGCAGTTTTGATCAGAAGCTTTGAAAGCCGTAGTGTACACTCTTAAACGACTTCTTTTCTGGGGGCAGCAAAAAGCTTTTATGGCTCTCACCAGGCACTTCATTCTGATGGGCCCATATGCTGCACCCGCTTAGATCCCATCCCGCCAGCGCGCCCCGCGTCCGCTGCACGGCTGCCGAGCCAAGACGTTGTTTTAAGAGGCGTGTTTGTGTGGGCACGCTGAAGGGGTCAGGACACATCAAAGGTAATCTTAAAAAGAGAACCTCTTGCTGCCTCCTCTCTTTATATTCAGAAAGGTCGTTTCTTAGCCAACTATTTGCAAGGAGGCCTCTCCTGAGGCATTTACCCCGTTGTTATTTTTTACTTGTGATTACAATAAGTCGCTTATCCCCCAAACAGATTTAAGAACAATAAACAAATACAAGAGGAAAAGGAACATCTCATCAATAACAAAGACTGCATCTAAAGGCGCTGAGTTTTGTGACTCTTTTACATCTCTTTCCAAGCAAAGCAGGAGTCCTACAGAGAAAGGAATTCAAAAGATAGGAAAATTATAAAAATAGTAAAAGGATCCAGTTTTAGTCAGGATCTTGTAATTTCTGGGGAGAAATGGAGCTCGGTACGATCTCAGCTCTTTATTTACATTAAGGCTTGTTTGTGATATAGCTAAAATTAGGTTTTAAGCCTGTCCACTGTGGTGAAATGTGATAAATCATATTGTTCACAGTGCAGAAAGAGCCTTTCCCTGAATTTAGACTTCACATTTTGTAGTCAAATGGTACAAAAAACAAGGGGAAAAAACTAGATCTGTGTGCTACACTGAACCTGGACAGCTGGGCCCAGTGCTGACCAGTCACGTGTTGGGAGCCGGGGAGGGCGCTGCCAGCTAGAAAAGTGACTTTGCTGTGGACTCTCCTGCTCCTAGGGGTGTTGGGTTTTCTTTTCTAAGGCAAACAGAGCACAGCTACGAAAACCATGCAATTTGGTACAATTATGTTATCCCTTCTTTCTCCGTCCACCCCCCTACCCCCCCGCCATGGTCTAATGAAAGACTTTGAGGTACAATTCATCGCTGATAAGTAGTCCCTCTGCCTGGAATGTTTATTAGACTGACAGCACAATGCACTCTCCTTGCCACTTAGGACTCAGATGAATTTTAATAGGAGCAAAAAGCTTTTATTTGCACTGTAATTTCACTTAAGGATCATATCCTTCAGAAACTGGCAGACACTTGTATGTCTTGATTGCAAAACACACACTCAGGAGTAAAGAAACATGCAAAAGATGTTATTATTCAACCTGTCACAGTGGCAAATCTGAGAGGAACTTAGGCCATCGGTGCTCCTCCTGGGGGTCTCCCTTGCCCTTTTAGAACAAGTCCCACAAAGAGCACCCAGAAGGAATTCCGCCATGCCTGTACAGAACTAGAGGGGGAGTTCTATTTTGCCTTTGCATCCCTGCCATCATGATGCCCACAGGCGGCTTTGAGTTACAGCATCTTTTCTCGAACAAAATGGAGCTGCCTCGGTGTTGTATCTCTCTTACCCAAGGGAGATGCAATTTGGAAGGAATTCAGAAATCTTCAGGTGCTGGTTTCAGCCTCACTGAGTAACCCCTCCTCAAACCAGCTGAGTTTGTTTCTTTTTGGGTAGACCAAACTGTGGCTCTTCTATTTGTTCATAGAGATCCAGGATATTTTCCCCTGCCAGGCAGAAACTCTCTTTATTAGAAATGTTCTGTTTGACTGAACTCCCTTGAACCTGCCCGATTGTTTGAGAACCATCTACAAAAGGTTCCATTAAAAATACTTGCTTGTGCATAATGTTTCTCTCAATGGCTTAAAGTCTGATATTATTGTCTCTCTGTGTAGAAGATAGTCCTTCTATTTCATTTTTATCTACCCTAAGCATCTTGGTACCTTGGAAAGACTACGCCATGTTGTGCCCAAAAAGAAGAGCTAACTTTTTCTGTAGTGAATATAACATACTGTGCCTCTAGAAAGAGATTGAATTTTAAATATTATTTTGCCCCAAAGGAACACTGAAACCCTTTGTCTTAACTTGGTGGCGCGGCCGCTCTCGCGGGGAACAGGAGCCTGAGACAGCAATCTGCTGCCATCTGCTGGCGGGTGCCCGCAGAGTCACCCCTCTCCCTCCTGCTGACCCAGCCAGCTCATAGAATCCGTGTTAATTGGGATAAGTTTGTGAGCAGTGAAGGGAATATAAGGAAAAATCCTCACTGTTTTCTTTACAAAAGTTTTGAGATGTTTCTCTTCCAGGGTGACTGCTATTTCTCACTAATTAATTACTGGAGTTGTTCTCGTTTCAAGAAATTTCTTAAATAACCAGCTCACAACATGTGCCAGAAACAAAATGACTATATTTTGTTTATCTGTACAATAATTAAAAACCATTGAATTCAAAGATGTGATCATTTAAATTTCAGAGCTAAAAATCTGATTCTGAAAGAATGCTACCTTTGAGGAAAAGTTCATTTAAACTCACTTACGTTTTTTTTACCCCCTTAAGTACAAGGTGCATATATTAACCAAACTGGCTGCAGAATTGAACAAATTTATGCTGGAAAAAGCGGCTGAGGACACAAGCAGTATTCTGCGCTCCCCGATGCCTGGCGTGGTGGTGACCGTCTCTGTCAAGCCTGGAGACATGGTAAGGACCGAGCCTGTCTGTGGGATGAGGCGGACTGAAGCGCGATCACATTCCGTGCAGCTCTTTCTTGACTCCTACCACCCCCACAAAACCGCTAAATAGCTTTTGCACATTCTCTGTCCAACTGCTTCACATTTGAATTGGGTTAGTAACAGTATCCCTGAGTGTCTCCCCTACCAAAGACCTGGGACTGGAATAGAAATAAGGCCAGAGTCATTCTGTTAATTGGCAAATGCAGTATTTTGGAAGTAGTTTATTTAAAATTTCAATTTGCTTTCTAGTTCTCTGTGCTTTAAGTATCCTTGAAGAACCGACACCAAGCAATAGTCCTTTGATGGGGAACTCTCTATGATTTCTGGGGCTAAGGAAAGCTAATTCCATAAACTGTGCGGTACAGAGCACTTCCGTAACTTGATACATATAATTCAGGATCACAGTTTGAAGCTTTTCATCTCGACCTTGTGACATTAAGGCACAAATCAAAGCTATCTTAGTATTTCCTCACATGTTCAGAGTCACCATAACATGTTATGGACAGATTGGTAGGATGCATTTTCATAGAGCATGGAGAGAGAGCTCTATTGATTTGCAGCAGAAATTTGTAAAAAGAAAACAAAGATGTAACCAGATTTCTAGGGGACAGTTAAATACTAGCATTTTTATTTATGTGCTGGAAAATCATGGCCCAACATGATAGTCTTTAATGGATGGTATGGCGGTGACTCCATTGTGTGTCTCAGTGAAATCACAGGAGTTTACATACTTTCCTGTAAAGAGTGCATTAGAACTTCCTCTGTATTTCTTTATTAATATACTTAGTAAAATCACATGGAGAAAAACTCATGTAGCTTGCATTGGCCTCTAGAGAAATATTTATAATAAATGAATATTAAGAAAAAATGATCAGGAAAAAAAGAAAACGATCAGTTTGTTCTTTAAATGATGAGCCCTGAAATTGATAAATGAAGTCAGAAAACTGACTTAGCAGTTGCTCTTACCTGATGATATAGAAACAGAACTCTACGCACTCTTCTAGAAAGGCATAGGAGAGGCTCAGTAGCTATGAATTGTTATATTTACTTTAAAGGCTTTGACATTCCTGGAAGAAAGCCCTCATTAAGACTGTCTTATTAAGGATTTAGGAGAAGTGATACATAAAATTACATTTATATGTTGAATATGGGGAGGGGTTTGCCTCGTTGGTCTTCATTCTAAAGGGTTAGGGTCCTAAGATGATAGCTCGTTGGCCTTGACATGAAGAATGCTTACACCAAGACGTTGAATCGCTAAGTTGTACACCTGAAACTAATGTAATCTTGTGTGTCAAATATACTATTTGGATTTTGTAAAAATGCCTCCACTCACTCACTGCATTATGAGAGCAGTCAGTGGAATCTTCCAGCAACTAGACGTGCAGGTTAGTAAACAGTGTGGTGTGTTCTTTCTTTTTTTCCCATTTTTCATCTTAAGCCTTTTCTAGAAGCTACATAGGCTGCCATCCTGAGCTTGTCCTAATTGTGTGGCTTTAATTATAAAATCACATTTGCACTTAAGAAAATAAGTGTAACTGAAATCCTTACTTTTCCAACACCTGAATCAAAACCAGAGGCAGGGTGGGGGGCAAGAGGGGCTCACACTGTGGTCGGTCTTGCTCCTCCCTTGGCACTGGCCTCCCCCGCACCACTCCTGGGGCAGAGAACCGGGAAGCATGTAGCCTCCTTGTTTCCAGCAACTGCTTTCTCCAGGTCTGGCTTCTCCAGACACCAGAAGGGTTTAGGCTTCATACTTTCCGTGTCCTGGCTAATAATCTAATGGGGGAAAGCAAAGCATTTAGTAAATTGGAACAACGTGGGGTTAGTCCTTGGTTCATTGGGATAGCTCAGATATTGAAAACCACCACCAGTCATTAAATGTGGGTATTCAAGAATGGTTTAATTTGAGAACCGACTGTTAAAAATGTTACTGTGGGGTCATGGGACCTCTACTTTATGTAGTCCTTTAAAGTCCAAGTCTGGGTGTGCACCCCTAGTGAATTGGCTTCTAGTCTCTGTGTGGTTCCCCTTACTTAGAAATGCTCTCTGCACGCATGTGCCTAGGCTGGTCAGGGAGAGTGCACACCTTCTTAAATTCTTCGCCCCAGCTTCCGGTGCCACTTTTGGTCCTTGCTGAACTTCCTTTCTTACTCTGTGCCGTCGTGTTTTGGTAAAACAGTATTTTCTCTTGAGTTACTAGTTGTGAGAAGTGTCCCAAACCGTTCCCTTCCCCAAATGCAGGGTGAGAAGCTTCATCTTGGGCTCTTAACAGCAGCTTCTATCATTAAATCTGCCTTGTGTAATTAAAACACAAGAAACTTTCCTTTGACCAAAGGCACATGCTTACTTGAGGCCATTATGAGAAAATAATACTTGTAACTTTTAAGTTTTGTGGTTTTAAATTGTTTTAGTGCCACAGGCATGTTGTATTGTTCTTAGCAATAACAATAGCTGAGCCAAAGTTCCACTTGTATCAGTAGAAAGATAATGGAATCAGTCATCCCTGTGTGTTTTCAAGGAAAACAAGGACGTAAGAAACAAATAGGGGCCTACAGCTCTTCTCGTTTTCTTTGAAATGTTATTTTTTTATAGTTTGAATTCCAGTAATCTGATATTTTTATATTCAGGTTAAGTAAAACTTGAGAAATCTTAGAATGGAGCTCCTGGCAATAATGTGTTCCACAAAAGCATCACATAAATAATAAATAATAAATCTGTTTTGTGAGGCAAACAATCTTAACAGAGTTAAAAAAAAAAAAAAAACCTCAGGGCGAAATGATGTGGGGTGGCTGCTCAAAAGTAAGAAATGCACTCTGAGAGCTTCCTGTGGAAAGGTCTTTCCCCTCCTAAAGCACAGAAGCTGTGTTCTTTTGGGTTCACACGGCAGAAGTTTCTAATATCCTTTCAGTGTCTGTTACATAGTATTTAACATTAAATGTGGCAGTAAAATCATTTTTCAAATGATGGTAGAGTAGCCTTTTTGAACAAGTGGGAGGGGGTTGTAGTCAACAGTCAAACACATACCAGCAAACCACTAAGAAAGAAAGAAAGCGGATTGTGGAAAGTCAGGAGACACACATTTAATTCAGAAGACAGTTGGCAGAATGACTTTCATATGCTTTTGTCTGTTTTTGTTTTTGTTTTCTTGTTTTTTTGTTTTTTGGTTTTTTTTGTTTTTTGTTTTTTGTTTTTTTTGGTAATCAGCCGTCTGAAAATAATTTTGCAACGGACTTTCATTTCAGTTGGAAGAAATCCCTATTTTCCTGTATATTTAGCACCATCATACACTGGCGGCATTTTAATCAAAGCCAGGAGTTTTTATAACTTGTTTTAATTTTAAAATGTCTGTCTTTAGGATGTTGTCGAACAACAGTATTAAGTACACATATTCTCTCATAATAATGGCAGAGTGCACCTGCCAGCTTTAGACTGAGAGCTGCTGAAATGGCATAAAGTCAGTAAGGAGCAGAGTTGTTTTGTTAGTCCTTCGATACGAGAAACAAAGCAGAAAATGAGGCAACCCAAGGGGAGACTTTCCTGTCGCAATCAATCAAGATTTCTTCTGAGGTGGGTTCTAGTTAAGCAGACATCTCAGATTTGCATCAGAAATATTCGTCTTCTTGATTACAGTAACAGTGGAGACCTGAACCAGAGGTAGGCTGTGTCCCCACTTAGGTAATTACCACTTTGTGACTTACTAGTTTGTGAGAACAGGTCCAGTAATAGATTGGCAGCAAGTACCTGTTGCTGCTTTTCTTGCCACTTACCCTGTTCAGTATTAGTGAGACAGGCTTGGCGGTATTTTTGTGGGGCCAAGACAAGGGAGATGTACTCGGTGAGGGCACTGACCTTTAGCAGCAGGGGAAGTAGGTGTTTGGGACTGTTGTTGTCATGCATGGGGTCTTGGGCACAAAACTATATACTCTAACGTGCACCAATGAAGACAAAATTTGTGATCATTAGTGGGAGTCCCCCCCCCACCCCGCCGCTGGCCCCAGAGTTAGCCCTGATTTTTTTCCTCCTTGCACGTGCTCCTGCAGGGGCTCCAGGGGAAGGTTCCCAAGCAGTTGGATGGCCACTGATCATGAGACACAGGTGCGCCGTTTCAGAGTGTGGCATTCATACCCCCCTCTGCCCCCAGACCATCTGGAACTGAGCCCACAGCTGATCCTGGGGAAAGCGCATGTCAAATTTGGCAAGAGACCTTTAGTTTTCATTTCTTGAAGAAACAGACTTGGAGCCTCTTTTGCTCTTAGGCATTCTAGATGGCATTGGAATGGGCCCTCCTGACATGTTCATCTGGCAGTGACTTGTATGCCCCGTACAGCCCAGTATAATAATGATAATGGTGTCTTTCCCTGGCAGAGGCCCTGGCTCGACTGATGGATTTTCCAATTTCTGGATATCTTGATGGACACTCGTGAAATCACGACAATAATTACATTTTCATGTTTTATCGCAGTTTACTTGACAAGATGCCAGTTTTTCACCTAGACCTCAGATCGTATTTTAAAGCAGGTATAAATAAATTTATGCATTCATTACTTAACATTTTTAAACTTTAAATTACAAAATATTACAAACATAAAGTTACAGAGAATAATACAAGTACTCATGCTCTCTGCGTACCTTTCCTGTATTTCCACTTGTACTTAACCATAAAACATTGCTCACACTGTGGACTTGCCCGTGGCCCCTCCCTACCCTCATCAGATTCCTGTCCTGTCTTCTTCAAGTGATGGCTACCCTGAATTTGGCCTTCTTATCTTTTCCAGGTAACATTCGCTTTTCAGTGTTTAGGCAAATTTTTATTGGAGGTAACCACTTGAGAATTTTCACAGTGTAACTTAATTATAAGAGAAATATTTTACAGATCAATCAATAAATATTGTAGGTGAGTCTTCTGCAAGTTGGGCATTTGATTTTATTTTTCAAGAAATGATCCACTTGGGATTAGAGGTTATGTTATCTTCATTTTAACCATTTTTGAAGATGGCAGTTCTCGAGATCTTTTCTCACCCTTTTGCTTAAAAAAAAAAGAGAAAAAAGCCAAAAACACTGAATCACCGAGGGCTTTAAAACAGCATATTTCACAGAGGTAGAGGATCCAGACTGATACCTTAAAGATACTGTTAAGTTCTTCTCTAACTCTGGGGGCTTTGGCTCCAGTTCCTGGCTACTTAGAAGGCAGTAAGGAGAAATGTTTTTCATTTTAAGGAAAACTAGACTTTTATCTTGGCCATGACTCTGTATTCTCTCCCGGAGCCTCTCTGCTCCCTGCTTCCATGCCCACTGTACAGACCCAGGGAGGCAGCTCTGGGCGGGGGTGGGGGTGGGGGGAAGCGGGGCCAGCGCTGCGCAGGCAGGGGCCTGGAGTCCCCCCAGCCAGCAGCCTTGGCTGAGGTGTCACCTCTCCTTGCTCCTGCGTGAGCAGGCGGCTAGAGCACAAACCCATTGCTGGAGGCCTTAGACTGGAGATAAGGGGTTTGGTGGCATTTCTTTCGCCCGCCTCCTCTTTCTTTGTAAATTTGATGACGGTTCCTTCCATCACTGCTTAAATACTAGACCATCTCCCCGGGTCTCCCTCCCTCCCTCTTTACATGAAGATGTTGGGATGTGAATGCACATTTCTTCTTCAGGAAATATCAGGGGATATTTACCAGCCTATCTTACCAGCTCAGAAAGAGGAAGTTATTATAATCAGATTCTAGCAGTGCCTTTTAACCAAATCTGAGAGGCCTTTTTCTTGTGGCTGTTAACTGCGTCTTTCTTCAGATCTAAGGGCCGTAAAATGCATTGCATTCAGGCACCTGTGTTCTAAGTAGAACAGCCTTTAAAAATGTAATTGAAGGATTTTCACTTTTGTGGAGTCGTCAGCAGGGTTGATATTGATCCGCGCTTTCGGGTGGCCCAGAAGGGGAGCCTGCAGCAGGCCGGTAAGCCCTCCGAGCCTTCTGTCTAATTTGGCAGAAAAACACAGAATGTAGGACAACAAAAGAAGGCTCCCTTTTCCATAAAAATTCGTCCTCCCACCCACCCCTCTTCCCCAAAAAGGGGACTTAATTTTTCAGCTGCACACAGTGATTTGGTGCTCACTCTTGCATTGAAACAGTTGCTGTCTGAACAGGCAGGAAACAGTTTTCTTTTAATTGCTGAAATCATTCGGAAGTGCTGCGTGCCCTGCTTCTATACAGCAGATGCTGTGCATTAATTGGCCTGCGTAGAAGTGACCCAGGGTTCCTTGCAGCGGGCCCAATTTTAGGCAGAGGGTTTAAATAGCTTATTTATTATTGTGTATAATCTGGCGTACATTATGTGCTCCTGCACGTGTCGTATTTCATGGTCTGCAGTTTCTAATGTCATGTGGGCTTCAAAACCTGTGTTTCTCTGGTAATGTACTAGCAGCAGGTAAGCTCAAAATACCATCCATCAGGAGCTAATTTTTTATCCAGATACCACAATGACTGATGAACCTGTCTTTTGTGTGAATGTTTAGCACAGTAGAAAGCCATATGCCACTGGCACCGTTTCCGGGGCCTTCTTTACAGTTGCCGGAGAGGAGGCTTACAGGGGGAAAACCCTCCGTGACATTATGTCCTCTCTCCTCCACTTAAAGGATAACACCTTTAAAACAGCCCTGGTTCTGGACGACAAAAGAGGGTAGGACCCACCTCAGAGGAAAGCCGACTCCCGTAATCATTTTCTTTATCAGAAATAGGACTGCACACTCTTAATAGGGAACCTTGTTTTGTTTCTCCCCGTCTGTTCCAAACAGACCTTCGCCCATTAGAAGGGCCTCCCCTGTGTGGGAAGAGCACAGCTGTTACTGTAAACCTCATCCCGGCACTGTATCACCCCCATTTTGTGGCTCTGAAGGATGAAATTGAGAAATGGGATACTGTGCAGTCAGCCTTTACATCTCCAATTTTAGGCCTTTGCCATCATTTTCATGCTTTTATTCCAAATCAAATAACATTAGTGAGCTACACCACCTTCTGATGAATGTCTGCCCTCGAGCACAGCTTTCAAGTCTGGACTTTTGGGGGCTCCCTTTTATGTTTGGTGGAGGTCTTTCTTCCCCCTCTCTCTGCCCGCGCTCTTCCTGCACTTTTCTTTGAGCCTTCTTCGTGCATTCGCAGTCAGCACGATACAAGTTGCCAGACGTGTCCCCGTCTTCGCATGCTTTCCAAGAGGGACGTGTGCTGGAGAAGGGTCTGTGTCTTTTCATCTTTGGGGAAGGAGGGAAGCGAACTTGGGAGAAGGATATTGGGGGCTTTAATCAGAAATAAGAAGGGGTTTAAATCATTAGCACAACAAAGCATACTATAAGCTTGAAGATAAAAGTCTCTGGGGAAAGAGTCCTCTGAAAATAAATGGAACTTGATAGATTTCCATATCATTTATAACTTCCCTTAATTACACTTGGAAGACTTGCCAGTAAAACTGGAAAATTGGCAGCCTATATCCATTAGAGTCATTTTGCCGACCATGGCAAGCAGCTGGCTTTACTGGATTTTATTTCCCATCACTCACAATTAATCATCAGCTGGAGATGTCTGAAACTCTTCAGCGCAGAGCACTGCCGGGTGACATTCAGGCCTCCTAAACATGCTAAAATCTGCTGAGTAAATGGGCCGAGTTTTCTCTCCAGCTTACTCATTTTGGAGCGAGGCAGGCCCCCGCTTAATGAGCGCTGCGCTCTGATAATCGGATGCGAATGTGAACCTTGACCCCATGTCAAAGGAGAGGACGCAATAAGCCGGATGAAAGATACAGGACTCAGGCCTCCAAACTTTACACCAATTAGACAGGGAGCGGAGAAGGACATCAGGCTGACTAGGTTTATCGAAAAGACTTGCGAGGCTTGTGACCATTTTGTAAGCCCAACGTCGGAGACCTCCTGTCACAATCAGTGAGCCTTTATCAGATGATGCACAAAAGTGTTAGAGAAGTGTGTGCACGGAGCCTTCGGGAGCCGCGGGCTCACGTGGAGCCGTCGGGGCCAAGTTCCCCACGTCAGCGCTCCGGGCCCATGCCGCGCCTGCCTGGGCTTCGCAGGCACCTGGGGAAATGCGGGCGGCGCCACCGCGACCTTGTCAGCCGTCAGCCCCGTGGGCAGGCCAGCCACCACCGGTGGACTGGAGGCTCCCAGATCGCGGGGTGGGGGTGGGGGGCCCTGGGATGCCCTTGGGTGCGGCGGGCCAAGCCCGGGTGGGGCGCCCTGACAGCGTGGCCCGCGGTCCCTGACCTCGGCATCCACCCCACGTAGCTCCTCCGGCTGCGGTCGTTGAGGGATGACATAATGTGAATTTAGAACACGTCCGCAGTGTGCATGTGACTCGATTCTGCTGACCAAGACGGACCTCTCTGTTTTGTGGGGTCTCAAGGGACAACTTCCAAGACTTCTTTCTCTTTCAGGGATGAATGAGTGAAAACAGACTAGAAAACCCATTGCTAAGTGAACAGAGAGGGAGAAGTGAGTACTTCACATTCCACCCGGACTGAAGTAGAGATGCAGACTGGCAGGTGGAGGGAAGGGACCAGGGGGGAAGCAGGAGGGAGAGGAACCGGATGTGGGTTCGAGGCAGTGCTGCCAGTGGCCCCTTGGAATCCGAGGCGCTTTCTTTGAAGTCCTTTTAATCAGACTGCCAGAGGGACTTAATAAGAGTATTTTTACTTTGGGACTTGCCCCCCTCTCCAAGGTTTTGTTTTTCTGAGTAGTGTGATTGGGGACCTCTGCTTGAGTCACCTGTATGGCACCTCTTTTCACATCACGCAGGCTCTGGGCGCCCGGGGCCAGCCAGGCAGGATGGCCGGGGGTGGCGAGAGCAGAATCCTGTGAACTTGCCCCGTGCTCCAGCGGGCCCTGGTCTAAGCACCAGTGTGACCGGCTCATGTCGGGTCGTGGCCCGGGCTCCGCTGCCCTTTAGCACAGGTTCTATGGTATCCTTGTCAGGTTGGTCTTGCCCCCTTGGTGTGACCGCTGGAAACTTCTGGAGTTTATTTCTTTTTCATATTTGCATTAATTGTGACTTCACTTGAAGATCCCGGAAAGAACAGCGAGGGGCGCTCGGTCTGGCCTGCAGACCCTGAGCCAGGCCGAGCAGCAAACAGGGGAACAGACCTGCTACGGGGGGGTGTGGGGGCGGGGTGTGCCCTCCCCCACGAAGCCCACAGGGCCCGGGGCCGGGGAGCCCTGGGCTCTCGGTGGGAGGCCGGGGAGGGGGGCAAGCTCACACAGGTCCCCACCATGGGCACTAGGCCAGCTGTGAAGGAGAGAGCTACCAGCACCTGGGGGGGGGGGGGCGGGGGGAGGGGGGCTGGACAGGGGGAGAGCTGGTTAGTTTGGATAGAATTTACATTCTGTTGTGTTGGGTGTCAGATCCATTTCCAGAAATCCCCCCTGGCATCTTTTGCCAGGATGCCCAGTCGTCAGGCAGGGACGCCGAGCAGAGAGGCCAGCTCTGGCCCCTCAGCCCCCAGGAGACCGCGGTGCAGGCCCACCAGGGGCTTGTGAGCGGGGCCTCTCCAAGGGAGTCGCCCCTTCTCCCATCTCGCTGGGCCCCGCCTGCCTCTGAAAAGAAAAACGGCCCCGGAATGACGACTGGAGGGGGCACGTGTGCCAACGCCCACCTGCTGCCCCCTGCCCTGCGATGAGCGGCCCTCACGTGCGCATCCTCCGCTCTCCGCGGGATGCAGATGCCAGGAGAAAATGAAGCAAAACGGGCAGTGAGCACAGAGCTTCAAAGCCCAGCTCCCCAGCTCAGCGTCTCTCCTCCGTGCCAGCCCCGCAGCTTTGGCAGCCCCTGTCCTAGGTTTCTGTGCCAGGAGAAGGCAGCCCACCACCTGATCAGAGAAGGAAAGGAATGCACGGGGCGCAGGCAGCCCTGACTGCCAGCGAGACAGCTTGTGCCACACAGGGGGCCGGGGGCAGGGGTGGGGGGGAGCTCGGAGATCATCTGGGGATTTCAGGAAAGAACATTCTCCAGGCGCTCCTGCCACACTGGGCCAGCGCCACCTTGGTGGTGTGAGTGCCCTGGAGCCCCACCCCAGGATGCCCACCAGCACCCCAGAAGAGCCAGCCAGTTGCCCTGGGAAACAACTTTACCATTTCAAAGACTGGGAGGAGGCCCTTTTTCAGAGGAGAAAAATCCAGCCCGCTCCTTGATGCTTCCCCATCAAGGGCAGCGAAGAGAATAAACAGAGCGGCCTTTGGTCACAGCTGCCTGCTGCTGGAAGCCCCAGGCTTAGCCCCGGGAGCTCATGCCAGCTCCACCTGGACTGGCCCCGCCACGAAAGGCAGGTGAAGCTTCAGCCAGTGCCTGTGGGAGCTACCGGTCTCCTTGCAAGGACCGGGCAGAGCTTGAGAAATCCCTCCCTGTTCTGGAAGGCACTTCCCAGGAGCCACCTGGTTGTTACTTGGCATGTCCTGCAGAAGTTGAGACCCGTGGTCCCCATGGCTGGCTGCTGTTCCCGGCACCCCCCCCCCCCCCCCCCCCAAGGCGATAGACAGGAACACTATTTTTTGGTCACAGCTTTCCTGAGATAAAATTCACATCCAGTGCAGTTTGGCCCCTTACAGCATGCACTTGGTGGTTGTCATGGCTTCACAGTTAGGGGTGCAACCATCACAGCATTTTCCTCACCCCTAAAAGAAATGCTGTGTCCACCAGCGGTCACTCCCTCTGCCTCCCAGCCCCCCAGAAACCCCAGATTTCTCTCTATGTAGAGATTTGCCAAATCTGGACATGTCACATTAAGTGGAAAACATCCCATTTTGCCACATCTCTATAGCAAAGGCAGATTCAGAGACTGATTCCCAGGGGAGACCCCACAACCAGCCCCCCTAATCCTCCAACATCAGGGATTTTTTTCCAGTGAGTATTTGATGATGATAGAGAAAATGGTCCTTCTCTGTTGTCCCCCAAGAAGCACTTGGAACATGAAGTATTAGAGGTCGTTGCTGCTGTTTGGATAACATTTCAGAGCATTTGACAAAGAATCTCTTGATGGCTTCACTCTTGAGCATTGTTGCAAAATTACAACGATTTTAAAACGTGTGTCCTTTTTCTGTTCGCTCTTCCAGGTAGCAGAAGGCCAGGAAATTTGTGTGATTGAAGCCATGAAAATGCAGAACAGTATGACAGCTGGGAAAACTGGCAAGGTACGTCCCCAAGTTCCCAGTAGCCCATGCCAGCTCTGTGACAGGAAGCAGAATTTCCACCCTTGGATCTTGGATGGGTAGGCCTGGAAGGGACCGTGGAGGTGACCCCTGCCAGCACACCAGGACATTAAGATTGGGAACTCTTTTCACTTTGCATCCGTGTGTCCCTGCCTCGTGGAGAGTCTTTGCGATGTGCAGGTAGTCCAAGAACAATTGTTCTTCACCTTCATGTCTTTCAAATTAAGGACTCTTTAATTTTTAATGTTTACATCTGTCTTGGAGGCAGTTAGTTATCTGAGACTCAGGTGACACAGCAGGAAATGGTTTTAGAGATTGCAAAAATTAATGTAACTCTTCAAGATAATTTCTCCGCAAAGAGAACAATTCAATGTTAGATCAAGAGGAGCTGAAAGCCCCATGCACACATGTGGGATGGGCATGATTTAGGGAGGAGAAAAGGTGCTATATTTGTCCTGAAACTTGTTAAGAGTAAAACTTCTTAAATGTGGTTTCTCCTTGAAGAATAAAGAAAAGTCCTTTTAATAATAACTTCATTATTCCCCCTGCTTCTAAAAAGATGCCACTCGTAGCAGAATGAGCCTTTTCTGAGGAGGGTTTGGTTTGGAAGTGTCGGGTGTCCTGGAGGAGGCGGGGTGGGGCGGGGAGGGGAGAGGACTATAGGCATCCTGCCCTTGCGGCCACACCTGGGAAGTTAGACCAAGCCTTGGGGACATGGGTGCCCTGGCAGAGAGGTGCTGTCAACTCACAGTGTCACTTGCAGAGAGATACAGCCTCTGTCACCCCAAAAAGAAATGAGGCTGATATGCAGACAGTAGGCCTGGCTGGGGGGACAGAGGCCCAGTTTATGGTCATTGGGCCTGGAGCTGGCTGGTCAGGCTGGTAGAGACTGTCGTGGGCTGTGTCCAGGCTCCGTGGTGTTTGGGAGAGGAGAATCGCATGATTTGGGAATTCTGCTCTCGACATCTGATTTCTTTTCTAAAAGCGGACCAACAATCGTTTCTGTTCCTGTAGAAATCGTTGCATTTGCTCCCTAGGGTTAATTTAACATTTATGCTGCATTAGTGTCAAAAAATTTCCAGGCATGATGAAGACTTGGCCTTATCTGGGGGGATCCAGAATATGTCTATGTCGTTACGTGCCAAGGGCCCGTGTTGCTGGACCGAAGTACTAACACAAAAATGAACGCTGTCTTAGCTCCCTGAGGGAGCGTGGAGCCCTGGTCTGTCAGTGTGTTCTGAGCCCCGTGGCCTCACGGTGGCTTCTGGGTTTCATGTGGAACTTCGCTGATCCCTGGCCATCGGCGGCCCAGAGTTGCTTTCAGGGTGTCGATGGGCTCTGGGTGAATTTGTACTCTGGCCTGACCCCTTTCAGCTGGAGTCTTTCCTGCCCATCCCATTTCCTTCTGCCCCTCCCCAGCAGGGCGCCCAGGAGTGGCCAGAGGCCCCTGCACAGAGGAGCAGGCCCCGGCGAGCCTGGGGACTGGCAGCTCTTATCTGGAGGGCCATTTTTCCTCCCGGAGAAAACGTTCACAATGGAAACTGGTCCTCATGTAGTAATCGCAGCATGAAAGATACACGCTATACAAACATCGGAGGCTTCAGATCAGAAAGGGCGGCCGCTTCAGTGCCAATAGCACCTACCAGGCCTTTGAAGTGGCCACTGCACATGTTCACATCATGAAGGCCCCAGAGCTTGAATTCCAGGGAGAAAAGGCCCCTCTAGCCCTCCGCTTCCCAGTGGAGCAGTGGGGATGCAGGCCAGGGCCCCGAACCCGCCGTCCGGGACGTTCTTCCTGTTTGCCAGGTGCTCAGATGGCCAGGAAGCTCTAGCCCATCGTTTGTTTCCATGCCTGAGCAGAGCCTCCAAGAAATCAAAAGACTGCTTCATCTCCACTCCAGTATCTCCCTGCTCATCTTAAATCGGAACACAAATTCGGGAAAGCAAAACTTGATTAAAATTGAGAGGAATCAGTAGAATGTAAGGGCACAGTGGCACAGCTGTGGGAGCTCAGTGCCTGTTCCACATTAGGCCATACAGTACTATCCCTGCAGCCACATGTCTTTGGAGGATTTCATTTCCCGTCAGAAGGAAGTTTATGATCTCAGGCTAAGGAGTTTGTTTTGGCTCGTGTATAATTGTGTGGTTATTTTTGGTTTTGGGTTTCACACTAAACCAAGTATATACCGTTAGCTCTCAGAGACCATTTCTAGCACCTGATGCTGTAGAAGAGACTGGGAGGGCTGGCTGTTGAGAGCTCATCCGGCATAAATACACTGAGCTTTTAGGACACTGCACAGACCCCCGGGTGCACCCAGCGCTGGGCCCAGGCAGACAGCAGCAGAGACCCCCTGCGCCAGCAGCTTTTAGGACAGCAGGGGACAGGCCGGGGCAGGGGAAGGTGGCGAGTCACAGCCCCCAGCAACGATGTCCCTATGCTCACAGTTTCCTCTGCCGGCAGGAGAGGACTGTTGTACCTGTGC
The DNA here is from genome assembly GCF_024362965.1 of Panthera pardus. Classification (NCBI taxonomy): domain Eukaryota; kingdom Metazoa; phylum Chordata; class Mammalia; order Carnivora; family Felidae; genus Panthera; species Panthera pardus. Next base: position 19,898,390 of record NW_026526654.1, on the reverse strand, counting down.
TCCGGAGCCTGCCAGGCTGCCTCCTCGTTTCCAGAAAAGGAAGAGGAGATCTCCCTCGTGGTCTACTTAATAATTTTTACCCCGCCTCCTTTTTTTTTTTTAATTCAAGGTGAAATCAGTGCGTTGTAAAGCTGGAGACACAGTTGGAGAAGGAGATCTGCTCGTGGAACTGGAATGAGTATTTATAGCCTTTCCGTCATCACCCAATTTAATTAGCCATTTGTATTATTATTCTTTCACACTCAATTTAGTCAAGCATTTTGCAGGAACACCCCTGTGCAGCAGATTTTACATGGTCATATTTATTCCACATATAGTCAAAACCAACATTTCTGCCAAAATATCACCAATGGAAATTTTTATTGATATAAATACTTGTACATATGATTTGTACTTCTGCTGTGAGATTTCCTAGTGTCAAAATTAAATCAATAAAACTGAGCATTTGTCTAAATATTAGCTTGCCCTTTTTTTTGAATGAAGACAATGTACATAAGAGGCTACTGGCTGTGCCAGTAGACTTTAAATACTAGCATTTCATTGTGATCCTTTAAAACATTTTATATAAACCCCAGTTCTTTACCTCGGTTTCATGAAATTATCATTTGCCACTGTATACTCTGATTACCTACTTCTTCCTGGTTGAGGACCTAACTCCCATTTGTGGCCGTTCATGATTCCGGGAGCCCGCGCAGTACCCACAGGGGGCTAGAGGTCTGGAGCTCCCTCCTGTGCTGCTCTTGGCTCTCATTGGGCAGGCGAATGAGCTGGCGGGGGGGGGGGGGGGGGGGGGGGGGGGGGGGGGGGGGGGGAGGGGGCACCTTAGTGACAGCCGCTCTCCGGGTCCCTCTTGCCCGGCCCACATCCCCAGGGGTTTGCTGGGGCTCCCTCCCCTGGGAGTGGTGGGTGTGGCTGCCACAAGCCCATCAGCTGATACCCATCCTTGCCTTTTTGTGTTTTTGTGAAGCAAGTTTCCCGTTAAGAAAAAAGGGCTAAAAATAATGATGATGTCGATGCAGTTAGCGATCACAGTGTACCATTAAATTGAAGAGTGAGTGAGCTCTCCCAGCGGAGGACGAGGTCACTGAGGATCAGCAGCTGCGAATGCAGTTGCTTCTGCAATTCTTGGAATCCATTTCCTACTTTGCTGGTAAGGAGGCAGAGGCAGAGTCGTGCGCGGATTCGAAGCGCCGCTGACAGATTATCAGATGGAGGTGGGTAGTAATTGGTACTTCGTGCCTCGCTAGAATTATTTTAAGTGCTGTTTGTATTTGGAAGCTAAGCTTCCGTCAGGCCTGAAGAACAAATTACTAATGTGTCGGTTCTTCCTTGAAAGGCCCGCCCCGCAATGCTGCTCCTCGGGGCCCCAGGCCCTGGCTCACATGAGCTCCGTCTGCAGTCACGGTGCTCAGCACCTGCCATCAAGTAGGTGCTCAGGACTTTGCTGGCTTCCAGTGAAAAGAACCTTCTGCCAAATAAGGAGATGCAAAGAAAAAAAAAAAAAAGGCCAACAACAGTACCAGCACTTTTAAATTTGGTTTCCTAAAATACCCGGTTTAATTTTACAGGAACATCTTTAGTAAATCCTTCTTTAATAAGCTTGATCTGAAAACTCAATGACGTTTTATAGAGTCTAAAACTACCCCAAAACACAGTGTGTTTTTCTTGAGTTTCTTTTATTATACCGAGATAATCAAAATCGGTTTAAAAACTTACTTTTCTTGCTGCTACAAGTTAGAATCAATACAGCAGGGTTGCTAAAATCTAGCTGCAACACAAAGTCTACATTTTAAATGTTATCTTCAGATCAAAGCAAAGAAAAAGTATGACATATGAATTCTGGAAATGTCATTTAGGGGAATTAAAATCCTGAATTTCCTTATCCGATGTATTCGAGCCCATGGCCGCCTTTAAGCAACAAAAGCAACAAAGCACTACTGGAGAGACAGACTTCAGGTGCAGGAGACTGCGGAAAGCAGCTGTGACTGAAGAAGAGATTGTCCCCTTTCCCACACACTGAGTGTACAAACACTTGCTTCAAAGGGCATTATCATGCTTCCACCTTCAGCGAGTGTAGGCCAGGCTGGTGTCCCCGACTGATCACCAGGGCTCTGTCCACCTTGGCCCTTCTCACCTGTTTTCCCGTGGGTTGTAGGGAAGGCCATGCTCCCCCCGGGAGTCGTAACTGTCGTGGTGCGGGAGGCGGACCCACTCAGGTGCGTAGGAGGCCGTGCTGTACACAAAGCACTGCAGGGTCCCGTCGGTGGCCGGCATCTCCTCCGGGGTGCCCTGCCTGCCCTCCCACTCGAGGACCGTGACCCTCACAGGGGTGCGCTGGTACATGTCGGGGCAACCCTCAAACTCATCCAGGAAGCTGAGCATCTGCTCGTCCACGACATAGATCTCCCCCGCCACGCGGCGCCCCTGCCCTGGGAGGTTAAGCAGCCACGGAATGTTATGTTCGCCGGCAATCACCAAGGGGTACGGCTCCACCGTGCGGCCCCGGCCTTGGAAGGCCGCTCGGCCATTGGCACCGTCCAGCAGGACCTTGTGGTTGGGCTGGCCTCTCTTCAGGGTCCCGTATATGAACACACGAGCCATGCGGGCCGCAGGAGCTGCAAAACAGAAGGGAAGCAGACCGGTACCTACTGAATGTGTCAGAGAGCCGGGGAAGGGCTTTCAGTCCTGCCTGGGGTCAGAGACTTTGGGAAGGTTCCAGGGTCTGCTGGGCGAGCAGGTGCTCGCAATCCCACTTAGCCCCACAGCCCACTACTCTCGACCAATCCTGTGCTGGGCTCCAAGGTGCCAGGAACACCCAACCACCTTCTATAGTCACCCTTCTGGGAAAAGGTACTCATTTAAGAACATACTTGTCAGAGGAAGACAGCCTGTCTCGGGATCAAGCCCTCAGAACCGCTGTTTCTTAGACCAGTTAGTTTTTAATCTTTTTAAAATGACTGTACAAATTATACAATAAATATTTTTTATAGAACAAATACTGGTAAGTGAATATAAATATGTATACATACACGGTACCTGCATACATATAAGATAGGCCCATGGAATCCGCTACAAGAGGTCATTCAGGTTCTAGTACTAAATTTACACACCAGTCCTGGCAGCGTGACCCAGCAAAACTTCAACAATCACACCTTCCGTGTCCCTTTTCAAGGTCCTAGAGGGTAATGATGCTTCCCTGTGACTCACTGTGACTCAGCGCAGCAACCTTGGCTCTTGTGTGAAGGTAAATATTTACTGCTCACCTGGGTCTGGGCTACAGATTGTTACATAAATTGCTAGAAGTCATTTGTGTAAAAGTGACTCAAACAAAACTAGAAATGGAAGTTAGGCAAGTTGGGCCCCTCCCCAAAGCCTGCATTTCACTGCCCTCCTGGCCCAACGCTGTGTGATAACGGCAGGCTCTGGAAGGAAGACACCGTGCACAGGACAACAGAGGACGTGCCCGTCTGCCGGCAGCAGCCCACCACCAGCCACGAACAGCTGGAGGGTGATGTCCCTGGACACCCATCAGGTGGTCCTTGGAAAAGTCCCACTTGGCTCACAGAACTTCCACTTCCCGGTATGGGGGTCTCGGCCTCACCCGACCTCTTCAGGGTATCTGGGGAGGATGCACAGCCCCCACAAACCAGCACGCCTGCTGACCTCCCCTCCTGTCCACTGCGTCCCTCTCGGTCGTCAGTGGAACGTCAGGACATGCACAGATTTTGGATGAACCTCAGGAAGGCTCGGCTGTGGGAGAAGCACCAGGTTGGCCGTGCATGTGCACCCTGAACACTTGGCAACATTGGGTCACCTTGCACAGGACGGGGATGCACCCAGAGCTCTTGTTCTGGTGACCCTGGTGACAGGGAAGGACAGAGCAGAGCTATGGGGTGTGGAGGGAGTCATGCCAGGGAGGACAGCACGGAGGTGAATCAGGCGGGAGCTGGAGCACAGGTGCAGAGGGAAGAGGAAGGAGTAGACGCTGGAGCCGAGGGTGGCCGGGGCTGGGGGATGGCACAGCTGGGCACAGAGAGCGTCAGCACGAACTGTGGGGACAGCGGGAGCGCACTGGACGGGTCTCTGCGGAGACCAGACACTTGGGAGCAGCCCCGACTCCCCCACGTGTGTATCCTGCCCTCCAGCAGGCTCTGTCCACTGCTCCACCCAGTGCAACCCCGGGTCCAGCCATTTCCCGCCCTCCTGCAGCCTCCGCCCAGAGGGTCTTCCTCCAAAACAGAGGCCTCGCCTCGCCCCCCACCCCAGGGGTCACCTGCCCACCTCCAGGCCCCTTCACAGCAGCTTCCTCGGGCCGGCCCAGAGCAGCACCCACCCAGCCCTGCCTCGCCCCAACTTCTCTCCAAGGGGCCTGCTCCCTGAAGGGCCGCCTGTCCTGTTTCCCGCTGGAGTGTTCGGAGCTGGCAGCAAGTGTGGAAACCACATCGGCCGGTAAGGATCAAAGAACGCGCAGGTGGACAAAGCCATTCAAAACTGGAGACTTGCTCTCGCCATCACTGGCGCCCCAGCTTTCTCCTCTTTGATTAAATGTTTTTTTTTAAAAGTAATATGTGTGCGTAATGTAACCGTGAACTAGTTCTACGGGAAAGATGAAAGTGCCTACCCTTTCCCACTCCCTGGAGGCCGAACTTTTAAGCCTTAAGCTGTGGCATCGGTATTTATCTGCATACTGTTGATGACATGCACGCCTACTTCTGGATTTTTCCATTTTGTCTTACCTTCCTGAAGCAGGTGAGCTCAGTGGTTTACAGCACAGACTTTAGAACCCAATTGCCTGGGTTGTGACTTCAGGCAAACCACCTAACCTCTTGGTCTCGACTGTAAAAAGAAGTAAAACAGCAGCCTGCTGCTCCGTGAGGTCGTACCGCCGGTGGTCCCGCGTGCCCTGGTGGCCGTGGTCATCACTGCCACCGGTGCCCTGAGGACGCATGCCCGCCTTGTCCCCGACCCTCCAGCAGACTCCCATCACAGTGTTTGCTCAGACCCACACTCAGTTCAGCAGCAGAACTATGTAAACACTGTTCTCAGATAAGGCACACAGTGTACTATCATTAACTTCCTTTCTTGGACAACTTTTCTGTTTTCCTTGGAATTAAAAATTGCTTGCAGCTTCCTCCCCCCCCCCCCCCTTTGCTCAAGTTTCTCTGACACTAATTCAGCCTCACATTTTCAGAAAGTGCTGTAAGAATCCTTTCAGCCTTGACCACTGTTAAAGAACAAACACTGAACTCAGGAAGTGTGAGGATGGCATTGCCTTGATGTGTAGGTTGGGCGGCCCCCATCTGGCACATGGAGGGGCGCTCCAAGGACTTGTACCAGATGGAAGCTTTTCACAGGACTGCAGCGGTGGCGGCGGGGCAAGAAAGTTATTAGCAAAAGAACAGGATTGCTCCGGGCAAGGTCACCTTCCCTTAGAGGGGAGCCAGGCAGTCTCACCAGGTGGGTTACTTCCTGTTCTCTGGGCTACGGACAGGGCCTGTGACAGATCACTTCATTGGCACTGATCAGGAAACTCCTGATCGACCACTTCAGACTACATTTCTGGGGAAGTCTGAAAGGACAGTTAGGTTGGGTGTAAAGTCTTGATTTAGTGCCTTGGCCTAAGTGCAGCCATTTTGGGCCTCTGCTTCTCTTTTTAACACCACCCACTGGGTTCTCCTCATTTTCCCCTGGAGCCATCACCCCTGGAGCCCATCCTGTTGCAATCTGGTACTGCTGCCATCTGGGATGTACCGCCATGCTGCCAAGGGCTCCCCTGAGCCAGTGCAGGAGCCTGGCCCCTGGGTCCCATGGCCCCTTCTTCATCGACTCCCTCATTGTGCCGAAGCTAATTTTCTCCCACCCTCAATTAACAATGTGGCTTGTTAGAGAATTCTAGAAATAATTTTCTAAAGAACTTTAAAGTCATTTCTTTGTTTTCTGATTTCCCAAGTTCTTGTTGAGAAGTCCAGTGCTATTGGACTCCCCCATCCTCTGTTCAGGACTTGAGCTTTCCTCTCTGGAAACTCTCAAGGCTTTCCTTTTTCCCTTGGATTCTGAGGTAATGGTGTATCTTCTTGTGGGTTTCTTTCATTTATTGTGCCGGGAATTCCCATCTGAAAACTGACCATCTTGGATCGTGGGGAATTTTCTTCTCATTCCTACCTTATTGTTCTCTTTCTTGTCTTCTAATACTCAGGTATTGTGTTTCCTGGATTAATTTCCCAGTTTTCTTTTTTCCAGGTATTTTTTCAAAAATTTTTAAAAAGGTTTTTATTTTTGAGAGAGAGCATGAGCAGGGGAGGGGCAGAGAGAGAGGGAGACACAGAACCCAAAGCAGGCTCTGAGCTGTCAGCACAGAGCCCTACTTGAGGCTGGAACTCATGGACTGCGAGACCATGACCTGAGCTGAAGTTGCCGCTTAACCAACTGAGTCACCCAGGTGCCCCCCAGGTATTTTTCTTTATAGACTAATTTCCAGGTCTTTTATGAATTTGTGTCTATTTTTTGCCATTGTATTTCTTTCCCAGCACAAAACTATCTCTCATCTTTGGGAAGGTATTATCATGCGTTTGGTTTGTTGTTTTCATCTTTGCCTGCTTTGCCTCTATTTTGGTGTGTTTCTTTAGATGTTTTCTTCAAATGCCAGTAATCCTTGGCTGTTGGCCTTTCATATTGAGAATCAAGACACCGTATAGGAAATTAAAGCTCTGTGTGCTAGGGAGGGAGCCTGATGGTCGACAGGCCTCATGTGGGGGATCTGGGTACAGGTTTGGGGGGTGCCAGATAATGATCTACAGGTATGCAGATTTTCCCTCGATCCCCATTTTCAGGGTGCCACTCACCCCACCCTCAGCTGGACCTGATGTCCCCAATACCAAGCCTCTCTGGACAGTAACCCACCTGTTCTCTGCAGGAAGCAGGGAGACTGGTGTCTCTGCTCCCTATAAGGACGTTCACCCTCTCCTCCTGTTTCTACTCTGATCCTTGTCTTCGCATGCCCATGAGTCCAGAGTTCCTCTGCTGCTCTGCTCTACCAGGTGGCTAGCTGCTTGCTGGCTTCTTACTATGCAGGGTCTTAGGTTTCCGGTTTCTCCAGGCTGCTAAGTCATTTTCTGTCTACCATCTTGTCTTTATGGGCCACTAGAGTGATTTTTAGGGAGAAAGCAGGCACAGAAGAGCCTGTTCCTCTTGTGTCTCCCTCACTGCACCACCCATCCAGCCACTTCACAGGGCCCTCAGCCCCATCATCTTTCCAGAGGCTCAATGTGAACTGGGATGGAGGTGGGGGTTTGGAAACCACTTGCTTAGAGGGGCACTGAGGAGAGTTTATGGCACCACTGACTTGGGTGTGTTTAAGGTCGCCAAGAGAAAGCCAGTAAGGTAGCAATCATGGGCACAGAGAAGGCTGGTGATGGCTGGGGGGACAGAGAGAGGTCTGCTTATAGAGGGAGAATCCTGTCTGCTGAGGCAAGAGCAGGGGGGAGAATGGGAAGCAACCACAGGAAAAGGCCACCACAGCCCTCAGGGAGATGCAGGCTGTGTACCCAGAGGCCTCGTGTTGAGTGCAGGGGTGCACGCTGTAGGGAGCAGAGCTGGTCACCCCAAAATATGCCTCTTTGGCATGAGGATTATTTTAGGATGAATGTTTTTAAGAAACACAGGAGAAACTCTGATAGAAGTTACCCTTTATATAAGAGTCATTTACATCTATAAGGGGTGTCTCCATACATTATCTTCCCAGCTCTACCAGTAAGCAGAAGATGCCTACATCTCTAGAAACTATCGATGCCAAAGGCAAAGACCAAGAGATGCACATCCTTGCCCTTGTTCACTGTACTTTGCCTGAAGACCTCCCACAGCCGGCTTCCTGGCCCCAACATCTTCTTTTGCCTTTTGCTGGAAATGGTATTTAAGGGGAGGGTGTGGGTCATGTGCGGAGGTACTCCGTTCTCCTGGGTCTCCCCATGTATGCAGGAGGTATATGTGTTACAAAACTTGTGTGTTCCTCTCCTGTTAATCTTTTATTACAGAGAGTGTCTCAGTCAAGAGCCTATGAGGGTAGAGGGCATATTATTTTCCCTCCCCACATAAAGGAGGAGATATATTCGCCTCTCCTCCGCTTGCTGTGAAGGTCAAGGGAAAGACAGGTTGGTAAATGGGCAGCATCCAAAAAAAAAAAAAAAGTGTAGCAGGGACAATAGGAAAGAGTGCACCCAGGGCGTGGTGAGGGGGACCCTGCCTTAGAAAGGACAGATGGGGGGTGCCTGGGTGGCTCAGTCAGTTGAGCATCCGACTTCAGCTCAGGTCATGATCTCACAGTCTGTGTGTTCAAGCCCCGCGTAGGGCTCTGTTCTGACAGCTCGGAGCCAGGAGCCTGCTTCGTATTCTGTATCTCTCTCTCTCTCTCTCTCTCTGCCCCTCCCCCACTCTCTCTCAAACAAAAAAAAATTAAAAAAAAAAAAAAAAAGAAAGGACAGATGGGTGGCCACAGGGACGTTTGTGCCGGGTTGCCTGGCCTTTCCTTAAAATAGGTGATGTTGTCTGTCCAGGATGGGACGGGTGCCACCAGGGCTGAGAACTTGCAGAATGGAAAGAGGTTTAGAACAGTCCTACCGGAGAAAGCCTGGGCTTTGGAATAAGACCCATAAGATGCCAGAGCAGGTTCTGAGCAAAGAAAGTGTCATGCTTCCATTATTCAAGGGATTCAATTGCAAAGGAAGTAAAGAAATGCCTCATCCAGGAGAGGAGAGGGGAGGAAGGACAGAAACTGTGGTCAGAGGGCTGCAGAGGATGGCACTTCTGCAGGGGCTGATTACTTCCCTGCGATGACCGGCCCTGGGCCAAGTGCCACATGCCATCCCAGCTTACCGGATCCCCAGCACCCCGTTAAAGACGGGTGGTGGTACCTCATTTGAGGGATGAGCAAATTAAAGTGGTCAAGGTGAGGCTCCCTGCACAGAGTCTGTGGGGGCAGCACCAGGAACTGGGCTACATCTATAGGACTCTGAATGCCTCCAGGGCTCTGCACTTCCAGACCCCAAGGGGAACTGTGACCCTGTCACGTACAGCCCAGGACTCAGGCTCTGCAGTGACAGTGCCAAGGACATACTATACTCTTTTTCTCTCCCCTCCCTTTGTTTTGACTGAATTTTATTTGATAAATCAATTACTTCTCTGTATTTCTCTTATTTTCAAATTTTTAAAAATTGTGGTAAAATACACAAAGCATAAAATTTACCATCCTAACCATTTTTAAGCGTACAGTTCATTAGTGTTAGGTGCATTCACACTGTTGTGCACCCATCACCACCATCCATCTCCAAAACTCTTTCCATCTTACAAAACTGAAACTCTATACCCATTACATAAGAACTCCCCCTTCCCTGTCTTCCCACCCCTGGCAACCCCATGCTGCTTTCTATGAGTTTAGCCTACTCTAGGTACTTCACATAAGTGAAATTATATAGTGTTTATCTCTTTGTGGCTGGATAATTTCACTGAGCATAATGTCCTCAAGGTTCATCCGTGTTGCAGCACATGTCAGAATTTCTTTCCTATTTAAGGCCGAATAATACTCCATCATATGCATACACCATATTTGTTCATTCATCCACCAAAAGACATTTGGGTTGCTTCCACTTCTTGGCTATTGTGAATAATGCAGCCACTCACATAGGATTGCTAGATCATATGGTTATTCTATGTTTAATTTTCTGAAGAACCTCCATATAGTATTCTATTAGCAGCTGTACCATTTTGCATTCCTACCTACAGTGCACAAGGCCTCCAATTTCTCCACAGCACTTGTTACATTGTTTTCTGATGCTTTTTTTAATAGTGGTCATCCTAACTGGTGTGAGGTGGTATCTCACTGTGGTTTTGATTTGCATTTCCATAATTAGTGATGTTTTAGCATCTTTTCATGTGCTTATTGGTCATTCATGTATCTTTTTTGGAGGAATGTCTATTCAAGTGCTTTGCCCACTTTTTTATCAGGTTGTTTTTCACTATTGAGTTCTAGTTCTGTATATCTTCTGGGTATTAACCTTTCCTCAGATGCATGATTTACAAATATGTTCTCCCATTCCATAGGGGGTGCCTTTTCATTCTGTTGATTGCATCTTTGATGCACAGTTTTGAATTTTGGTGTTGTCCAATGTATTTTTACTTTTGAACGTTTTTTTTTTTTTTTTTTTTTTTGTTTTTGAGACACAGAGAGAGAGAGAGAGCGAGAGCAGGAGCGGGGGAGGGGCAAGAGAGAGAGGGAACACCAAATCCGAAGCAGGCTCTAGGCTCTGAGCAGTCAGCACAGAGCCCGACGCGGGGCTCAAACTCACGGACCGCGAGATCATGACCTGAGCGAAGTCGGACGCTTAGCCGACTGAGCCACCCAGGCGCCCCTATTTTTACTTTTTTTTTTTTTTTTTTTTTTTTTACCATTTTTGGTGTCCTATCCAAGAAATCACTACCAAATGGAATGTCAAACTTTTGCCCAATGTTTTCTCCTAAGGGTTTTATAGCCTTAGCTCTTCTGTTAGGTTGTTGATCATTTTGAGTTAATTTTTGTATGTGATGTAAAGTAAGGGTCCAGCTTTATTCTCTTACATATGGATATCCAGTTTCTCAACTGTTGTAAAGACTGAACTTTCCCCATTGGTCTTGGGACCCTCATCAAAAATCACTTAACTATACATGCAAGGATTGATTTGTAGACTCTGCCGTCTTCCATACCATACTGTTTTGATTACTGTAGCTCTGCAGTAAGTTTTTTGAAGTCGGGAAGTATGAGACCTCCAACTTTGTTATTGTTCACGATTACACTGCTTATTTGGGGTAGCCTGGTATTCTTCATGAATTTCAGAATGGATTTTTCTATTTCTGCAAAAAGTCACCTTTGGGAATTTTCATGACAGTTGCATTAAATCTATAGATTTGGTATATCTGGGTAGTCTGAGCATCCTAACAATATTTAATCTTCCAATCCATGAACACGAGCTGTCTTTCCATTTATTTGTCTTTAATTACTTTCAGCAACATATTGTAGTTTTCAGTGTACAAGCCTTTTACCTCCTTGTTAAGCATTTTACTTGCCTGATTGTTTCAGGTAGGATTTTTTTTTTCTTTTTAAGAGAGAATGAGAGAGTGCGTAAAAGTGGGGAGAAGGGCAGAGAGAGACAGAATCCAAAGCAGACTCCACGCTCAGCCCAACAAAGGGCTCAATCCTGGGATCGTAATCTGAGCTGAAACCAAGAGTCAGATGCTCAGCTGACTGAGCCACCCAAGCGCCCCTCAGGTAGGACTTATAATACTACACTGAAAGAAGTGGTGAACAAGACAAGGATGCTTGCTTTCTGATCTTAGAGGAAAACCTTTCAGTCTTTCACCATTGAGTATGATGTTAGTTTGGGGATTTTTATATACAGCCTTTATTATGTTGAGGTAGTTGCCTTCTGTTTCTAGTTTAAGTGTTTTTACCACAAACTGGCATTGAATCTTGTCAACTTTTCCCCCTTCATTCTGTTAACGTGTATTACATTGGTTATTTTCTTATGTTGAACCACCCTTGCATTCCTGAGACAAACTCCACTTGGTGGTGGTATATAATCCATTTAATTCTGTTTCCTAATATTTTGTTTAGAATTTTTGCATCAATCTTCAGCAGGGATATTAATCTGGTTTTGGTATCAGATTAGAATGCTGCCCTTATTGAATGAGTTTCATTGAATGAGTTTGAAAGTGTCCCCTCCTCTTCAATTTTTGGGAAGATTTGGTAAAATTCATCAGTGAAGTCATCTGGTTCTGGTCTCTGTTAAGGGGTTTTTGATTAGTAATTCAATCTCTTTTTTGGTTACTCTGATTTTCTATTTCATCACAATTTATCCTGATAGGGTATGTTTCTAGGCATGAGCCATTTCATCCAGGTTTCAATTTGTTGGCACACAGTTCTCTTATAATCCTTTTTATCTCTACTAAATGGGTTGTACTTTTCCCTCTTTCATTTCTGACTTTATTTATATCTTTTTTTCTTCCTAGTAAATCTAGACACAAGTTTGTCAATTTTATTTTTTCCTTCCTTTTGCTAGCTTTGGGTTTAGTTTTCCTTTCTTTTCTTTGACAGGTTCATCCTGTCTCCAAGGGCTGAGATGAGGGTCACAGCCAATAGGACATGCAAAAAGCAAAAAGTCTACGTACATGCACCAGATCCTCTCCGAACCCCAGCCAGGGCTAGCTGAGAATATGCGTGTGATTCATCCAGGCTGGGACCAGGCAGCACTGCCACAGCAGAAGGGAATGCCACCTCCTGAGGCTCATACATTACTATGTTTCAGCCTGGTTAGAGTTTTGGATAAAATGCAAGAGTTTAGGAACAGCTCTAGGTGAGCCATCTGGGCTTTTCCAGAGGAAACTGAAGAGTGACCTTTAGAAGTGGCTCTGTCTCTGCTTTACTGTGGTGTATCCCCCCCAGGGTAGGCCTCTTCTAGGACACTGATGGCCTGGCCTGGCCAGCCCTGTGGGCTCAGACAGCAGTGTGGGCTGAACCCTTGTAGGGTGGCCTCAGTGTTCTACAGATGGACGTTTAAGAACACAGTGCATGGTAAGTGTAAGGAGATGCACTGTGGCACAATGACAGGCCTGAATCAAATCCCCACCTCTACCACTCAGCAGCTGTGGGTCTTTGGGAAAAGTTATTTTAAACCTGGGTTCATCCCATCTCTAGTGACTGCTGATTGTGTGCCCGGCCTCAGAACCCAATGAATGTTCTGAAGTTCTCCACCCTACCTCCTTCATTAAGATCTTATAAAAATATCTACTGGCTTATATTCTTCTCAATGAAGCCTCTTAAAAAAATAAAAATTAATATTCTACATAATAAATGGGAGAGGGAATCACGCCATATCAATTACTGGTTGGGTGTTGATGAGTTTTCAGAGCCAAGAATCCCTGGGAAGGTGCTGTTACATAGAAATGATCATGGTTAGGCCACAGGTTGTTAACTTCGACTCTGTGGAAAATCAGTCCAGTAGCTTTCTTCTACAGAAGATAGCTTTTTCCCATAAAAGAAAACCTAGCAATAAAAATTAAACTTCTTTACTAGGAAAAAATGTAGCTAACTAGAATGACCAAATTATAGTAGTCTACATTTCATCTCTTGTATCCTTTACTACTTATGTAAGGGGAGGAAAAAAAAAGAATTAACATTTTGCATTTCTGGCTCCTTTCATAAGAAAAACATCATTACCTTTCTGATTGTGTTTTGAACAAACACAGATCCTTCAGGAAGAAACTCATCCCTGTGGGGATTGAGAAAGGATCAGAGTTAAGCACTGAAACAAGCAATTAATTCCCATTAGAGGATTAAGGCACTCATGTTCACTTTGAATCAGAAAAACAAATTGTGAATAAAATCATGTACAACCAAGAGGTTACTTGTCAAAGTTAATAAATTAGAGAATTGAAGGGCCAACTGGAATGCACAGGGGAGGCTGAGCACCACAGGCAGGCACACTGGTGGGGTTTCATATTTGTGGGATAAGATCGGCCATCCTCTTTAAATGCCACAGAGCCATGGCAGGGACTGGGGCGGGGGGGGTCACGGTTTGTTATGATGCTGTCCTTCCGCTAACAGATGGGGTCTATGAGAGGACGTCTAAAAGTGTTTTTCAACCCTGTTATGTCACCATCCACCACACATGGATTACCCTACAATATCAACGAGAGAGACACCCGAGATGCTAACATTATTCAGTGTGGCAGGAGCCGATTCTAAATGACCTGAAGCACCATCTCTGCCAACATTACCAGCGTATACAGGACTGAGTGGGAGGCCACTGCTGCACTAAGGTCTCAGGACTCTCCACTTGGGAGTCAAGGAGCCCAAAACTGAACCCCTGTCCCAAACCAACTGGTTGGGAATGACGTGGACAGTGAGGGGTCAGTAGGGAGGTGGGACAGGCACAGAAACTTCTACTTCAGCAAATTTTGGTTGCTTTAGCATTGTCAATATTTCAGAACACGAAACCACCCGTGGAAGTGCCCATCTGGCCTGGCGCTGCTGGAAACGCCTGCCCCTTGCTCAGCAGTTTTCAGTCTTCAAACACAGCCCGTCTATAGTTTCGTATTTCATCGCTGAAGCAGAAATTGAAAGTGATTACGAATCATTCCCATAATTGTTGGATTTTTCCTGCTTAATTTTTTTCTTAGCCACCTGGTGGTAAGAGTGTAAAAGGCAGGGTTGCAGTGTAGAGTTTATTGTGCTAGTTTACAAACGGCAGCTATCGCAAAGGCTGAGACCACATTTAGAAACACACGTACCAGGTGAAGCAAAGGGCTAACGGTGAACTGTTCTCAAACTTACCGGCAAAGGGACTTCAATGGGCACCAGCTTCTAACATGAAAACAACCTTTAAGTAAAGGCACCTCCATAAAATATTCATCCCGCATGGATTAAAATGTAATGAAATGGGGAAACGTTAGTAAATCTGTATGTTTTCTTGGATAATTCATCAAGCCGCTAACACTGTTCACTGCCTGGTGTCAAATTAAGAGGGTTCGAGAAGGTGGGTGAAGTGGCGGGATTTGGGTGGCACAAAACTCAGCACCTAGGAGCCCGCCCTGCCTCTTGGCACTGCACTGTTTCCAGAAATGCCTGCCCCAGAGAAGTATGCGGTTGTCGGGCCTGTCTTCTCCCATCTTCTCCCCCTTCTCCTGCCGTATGAAGCCGCTTCAGCATTGGCTCCCGCAGACCCCGGCCACCCTGTCACAAATGAGGACCCACTTCAGCAAAGCCAGCTGCCACCCTAGTCCTTCCGTGGCCACCAGCCGCCCTTAGCAGGTGTCACCAAGTGTGGCCGGATCTCGGTAAGAAGCGCATGTGCTGTGCGCGCCTGCTCTAAGGGGGGTTTTTATTTTATAGAAAACTCTGGCATCTCAGTCAAGTGGCTGCTTCTCCCCCGACTGTAACATTATTTTCCCTTGAGAAAACCCCTGAGTGTCTGATACAGTTACACATTAATTCTTTAGAAGTTTCTCAGAACTGTAGGAAACAGGTGAAAAAACAAAATGCCTTGAACTTTAAGCTGGAGCTCGGCCTGGAGCACCAAGCGCTGGAAGGTCACGTCACTCTCCCCTCTGAGTGGCTCGTGGGCGACGCGCCAGGGAGGGCTCCGGCCGCATCCTGTGGGTGCTTTGATGCTGTCACTCTCCTGCTTGCTAGTTTCTTTCCAGCAACGACAAGGGCTTCCTGCCCGGCCGACCCCGCGCCAACCCCACCGAATACCCCGGAAACGTTGATGGCAAAACACCTTTCTTACATTAACCGAGCAGTGCCGGTGAAACAGCGGTGCCTTTGAAATCAAGAAGCGAGGGTCTCCACTCACAGCTGTCCCCTCCAACTCTGACCCTTCATGGGTCCATGAAACAAACAGGCGCTTTATGGTCCCTGATGCCACACGGGTTCCTCTGAATGCTGCCTCAGCAACCATTCCATGCGTTTTCACTCTTTGGCCATACCAGACATTTTTACAAATAAAATTTTGAATGCCATACCACTTTTAAGGCAATTATTTTACCATCTTTAAACACAGAGTGACCAACGAGGGGGACGTGACCATGCCCTCACATCCTTGGGCCCACTCAAAAGTCTGGGAAGAACAGCTGTAAAGTCCCCAAATGCCAAGTCAGGGAAAGGCCTCTCTGGAAACAGGCTGGACAGTGGCCCGGCCAGGGCTGCCAGGGCCACAGCCACAAACACCAGGCACGGCCAGGGTGGCAGTGCTGCTGCCTCCTGGCCGGAGGCACAGAAAGGTCTGGAAAGGCCTGGCCCCGCCAGCTGGAGGTGGTGGGAAGAGCACTGGGTACCATCAGCCGGTGAGATGCCCAGAAGAAGGTGCTGAGAGTCCTCACAAAGAGCCCACCTGTGGCTCAGAGGGGACAGTATGAATAATGCTGGCCATCAAGAGTTCACAGCATTTACTCCGTGCCTGGCCCTGTGCTAAATGCTTCATTTTACATTCTCAAGTTAACATTCAATGGGAGAGCTCCTTACTCTCTAGCTTCTCCCCATTTTACAGATGGGGAAACCGAGGCAGAGTGACTTACACAAGGTGCCCAGTTATAGCCGACAGAGCAGCTGTGTCTGCCTTCACCTGTCCTGCCCTCCGAAGGCTCTCGCCCAGCTCTGGGAGGAGGCATTTCTCTCACTGCCTCTGGCCTCCAGAGGGCCCAGGCAGCTGGTGGCTTGGGCCACCGCTCCACACCGGGCTCCCTTGATATCCTCACCCAGAAGGCAGCCACAGGTGTCTACGGAGACCTGCGGGGTGCCAGGCACCATGGAATCAGCACTCGGAGGCTGCCACCATCCTGGAATTCCTAATAATTTTATCTTTGAACTTAAGTCTGAGGGAGCGCTAGCGAACAGAGAAGATCCACGCAGCCCCACTGGCACACAGCATTCTTGGTGCCCCAGGAGCACAGTCTCGGGGACAGGAGCATGGGACTCTGTGAGACTCAGTGGGCACAAGTAACATGGTATGTCTATGACCAGGTCAGCTGGGAGAAGCAAAACTCCATTCCAAGCAGAACTTGCTTTGAATGTAGGAAGGCAGGTATATGTTTGTCAGAATCATCCACCTACGTAATGTGTAAATTTTCTTGTGTATACATTATATCTCAAAGAAAGCTGAAGTAAAGAAAAAGATGAAATGAGATCACAGAAGGAACACAGTTTGCCAGCCTCTCAGTCTATATGATTATCAGTTTATATTCTTACCTGAGTTCAACATGTTCCACAATCCCCAGTCAACAGCAAACACTTCCTGTCTTTTATTTAGGATTTGTGGTGGCCTCCCTTAGTCACTTTCTGGAACCCAACATGCAGTACAAGGCCGGAAGACTTCTTCCCGGAAGGTGAAGCAGCCCTAGGAGCTGGGGCTGAGGGAGCAGTGAATCAGCTGCTGGGATTCAGACTCAGGCCCCACCAGCTATCCTTGCCCACCCAGGGCCCGTCCACTGTTGCTGACTGAGCGGAGGTTCCCACACTTGGCTACTAAGAAACACAGCAAATGATCTGCCTGTTAGAGTATATCTGCAAGCCTGCTAGAGAAGAGTGGAGCTCTTCCCCGACATGCTGGCAGCTGCTCAAGGTATGTTCATGCCTCCTGGCACAAGCCCTCGGGTCAAGAGAAAGAGCCAAGAATCTGCACCGTGTCCCAACCCAGTGTCTGTCTACAGGGCAGGGCAAAGGGGCCAGTGGGTCTGGTTAGAGGCAGGTAACTTGCATCTCGTATCCCCCCAAAGGTCTTTGTTTTTCCTCCATGACAACTCAGGCCCACAAGCAGCAGAGAGAAGGGGAAGGACTATCCTTTAGTGCACTACTGAAAGGTTTTTTCAGAAACATTTTAAGTCTGTAGTAACAAAATGGTTTTTATTCAACTGATCTGCTTTCCTAGGTGAGAATGGGAAGCTTGGAAGTGCAACTTACATGTGAGTCAGAAGCAACACAGAACTATTACAAAATGTCATACAAAGCCATGCTTTTTTAGGTAGTGTGCTAACAAACTATTCTAGAAAGAAGAGAACATACACCTGTTTAAACAACTCTAAGATAACGCTTTAGAAGTCAGGCCTACCCAAAAGTGAATAAACTTGCTACGAATGCAGGTGAGGGTTCCTGGCTAGGTCTGAGCCCTCACTCCCTCTACTTAATATAGTATTTCATGGCTTTACAGAAACAAGCCTCCCAGAAGGAGCACTGGACAGAGAGCTGGGAAATCAGAGGTCAAAGCCAAGCCCCTGCTGACTGTCAGAGGGGCCTGTTTCACCCAGCCACATGAGGCAAGGCCACAGCGGGTGGCAGTGGGGGGTGTGGGCACCCTGGGCTCGGCTGCCCTGGGACCCGGGATCCACAGGGGGCAGATCACAGGCCTCTCTGAATGACATGGGACAGAACTGAATTAGCGAAAGGACTCTGGAAGATGACCAGCAGATACAACTGCAAAGCTCCAGAGCACGACCTAGACCACCAAAGTGGCCCTGAGCATCACTTGGAAACCACCAGCACACGTGGCTCCCACCCACTGGTGTGTCCAGTGCTCCCGGCCCCATGCTCCCCTGCCAGTTGGCACTGCCAGCCCACAGTGAATCAGCAATGAGCCGAACTCCGTTCCCAGTGGGCTCTGGAATTCAGGACCTAATTCTTCTGGTAACAAACAGATCTACCTTCAGAATTACCTTTGCTGAGAATATTGTTAAATCCTGTCTAAATTCTCTGCAAAGGTGCTGGCTACCCACAGGAAGTCAGGTAGGCGAGGGGGAGGAATGCAGACCTAGAGGGAAGGTAACTGCCTGCTGGAGCACCAGGAGGACCGCCCCCGGTGCACATGTGACACACGGATCTCCGTTTTTAAACAGTTCTTAAAAAGAAATAAGCTTTCTTAAAAAGAAAAGCACAGAATATTAAGCCTAATGCGGGTTTTGATTAATTACCTGTCCCCAAAGCATTCAAATCCTTCCCGTGCTTTTCTCATTCCCTCAGTTCAACTCAATTAAAACAGTTGAGAGGGCAGCAAAAACTGAATTATAAGAAAGAAGTGGGGAGGAAATGAAGGCTATGTTACTGAACATACTTTTAAATACTTCACGTAAAGTGGATCCATTTACTCACATTCCTGTGGGGCCTAAACACGCAGCTGGTCACTGTTTGCTGATGGCAGCCAGAACTCTTTGGGTCCAAAACTACTAGAAAAATGTGTTGGGTTTCAAGGGAACTGAATGCACTGAACTGAATCCAATCCTTTCATGTACGAAATCCCCACCAATGTTTTTTTCAATCCCACTTTAAAAGCTACATTATCACTAGGACCAGCTGACAGAAGTCAGTAGCGTTGAGGCTGAACACACCATTCTTCCTCAGGGTCCATGACACTTTGGCCTCGCTAGTGTTCGCGGATGGATCCCAGGACTCAAAATATTACTAAAAAGCCAATCTGGTCTAACTTGGCTTTTAAAAACCACTTAAAAGCCAACATAGAGTCTGTTCCTGGGAAGAGCAAAATCCAGTTAGAATGTAAAACTCTGTTGTTACTATTTTGTGGTTATCAAAGAACAGATACTGCTATATTTAGTTTAAACACTTTTTCAAACTTATTTCAAAACAACAGAACAATAGCTTTGTTTTTCCATTACTGGATATATTTTTTTAGGTTTATAAATGTTCTTTCAATCATGATAAACAGAAGTACTCAGGGAAGCTACCATGGGTTTGCTCATTTTCCTAATCAAATAGCCCAAGGATTTTAGTTTTTTGTTTATAGGAGCTTTGTCATTTTCCTTGCCCAAAAGACTTTCTTACTGAAAAACAAACAAAAAGCCATGTTGTATGTATAAACACAAAGAGAAGAAAATAAGGTGTCTCTCCTCTCCACCCTCCTCTATCCTGGGACCAACCAGCCTGTGGTCAGCAGGAGGAAAAACCGTCTCCCCACTCCAGCCAGAGCTGGTAGTAACAGATGTCATCTGGTATCTCAGGAGTTTCCCCCAAATGACAAAGCAATCCGCCCCCCCCCCCAAGGTGATGCTTCACAAACTACAAACTAAAGGTTAAAGACAGTCCCACTTGAAGCCCCCTACTTAAAGTAGCTGTGCAACTCTCTACCAGTCCTTTGAGTGGGTGCCCACAGCCAGGACCCCTGGGCTCTGCTGTCCAGTGTGACATGGTACAGAGGCAGCAGGGGAGGGCGAGGAAGGGGAGCTCCAGAAAGAGCCACCTCTCTCTGCATCATCCCCCAGCTTCCCAAGGAGGGAAGGACACCACCAGGCCACAGTTGCCCAAAGGAGCTGATCCTTCAAAATTCATGCAAATTTGGCATTCTATCACTATAACAAAGATTTCAACTATTTTTAAGTTAAGGAATTTCTCTCTCCCTCCTACTGTTCCAATCTTGGAATAAAGACAGTTCTTTAGAGAGCAGCTCCCTGTCTCATAGTGAGAGCAAGACCAATGCAGACCAGGTGGACTGTACCTCTTTCCCAGGTACTAAACACCTGAGATTTACATTAAAAGATGATTATAAGACACACTGTGGGGAGGCCAATGAGACATGCCTGGGGAAGCAGGGCATCACAGGTCCCAAAGGAGAATGACTATCTGAACAGCAGAGTCTTTGAAGAGAAACAGGAAAGAGGTGGACACAAGTCAGGGGATGGCTAGGGGACAAATGGGTGGTTTGAGCAGGAGGACAGCCTGGGCATGCCTGGGGGTCAGGGCATGAGTGTGAGGCCAGGACTATAGGGGAAGAGACAGAGGAGGGAGGCTGGGTCCAGGTCACTAGAGACCTAACTCTCAGCCCTATGTGATGGGGTAACTAAGGGTATTAAGCCTGAGAGGTGACATGGTAAGATTTGTGTTTTAAAAAATTATCTAGTGCAACCCCAGTGGAAGACTGCTTGACATATTCTGATCAGCACTATTTATAATAACTCAAATGCAGATACTACCCAAATGTCCCTCAACAGTAATTAAAACAGGCTAATAAAGTGTGGTATACTGTGGAAAACTCCACAGCAGTGAGAATGAATGGACAACTACATGTAACAACATGGATGAATCTCACAAGCAATGCTGAGTGACAGAAGTCAGGCAGAAACAGCACATACCGTATGACTGTATTTATAAGAACATGAATAATAGCCAGACTCACCTCTGCTGCTAGATGTCAGGCAGTGGTTACTGCCAAGGAAAGACATGAGCACACTTGATTTGGGTGCTGTTTACACGGTGTGTTCCTATTATGATTCCTATCATGCTATATGATTTCCACACTTTTCTGATGTGTTATACTTTCATAAAATTGCATTTTACATTTTTAAAACACATATAGTAACAGAGTAGAGGACAGACTTCCAGGAAGGAGGAAAAGAAGAATAAATTAAGCCTAAAGTTTGCAGAAGGAAGGAATAACAAAGATCAGGGCAGAAATAAATAGAGGCCAGAAAAATAGAAAACATCAATGAAACTAAGAGCTGTTTATTTTAAGATAAAATTGACAAAACTTTAGCTAGACTAAGAAAAAAAGAGAGAAGACTCAAGTACATAAAATCAGAATAAAAAGAGGAGGCATTACAGTTGATACCACAGGAATACATAGGACCACAGGAGACCCCTATGAATAATTATCTGCCAACAAATTGGACAACTACAAAAAACTGATAGATTCCTAGAAACATACAACTTATTAAGATAGATCGGCGGAGAAACAGAATATATGAACGGACTATTAACAAGGAAGGACACCAAGTCAGTGATCAAAAACCTCCCAACAAAGAAAAGCCCAGGACCACATGGTTTCACTGAATTCCACCTTAATGCCAATCCTTCTCAAACTCAGCCAGAAACTTGAAGAGATGGGAATACTCCCAAACTTATTTTACAAGTCCAGCATTAACCTGATACCAAAGCCAAATAACAACACCACAAGAAGACTACAGACTCATATTCTGGATGAATACAGATGCAAAAATTCTTAACAAAATATTAGCAAACCAAACTCAACAGCACATTAAAAGGATCATATACCATAATCAAGTGGGATTTATCCCTGGATGCAAAGATGGTTCAACACACACAAGTCAACAAATATGACAAATATGACATTAATAGAATGAAAGATAAAATCATACGATCATCTCGATAGATGCAGAAAAAGCATTTGACAAAAGCACAACATCCTTTCACGATAGAAACTCTCAACAAACTAGGTACAGAAGGAACATACCTCATCATAATAAAGTTTATATATGACAAACCCACAGCTGACAACATAATAGTGAAAAGCTTAAAGCTTTTCCTCTAAGATTAGGAAAAAGACAAGGATGCCCACTCTCACCAGTCTTATTCAACATACTACTAGAAGTCCTGGCCAGAGCAGTCAGGCTAGATGAAGACATAAAAGGCATCTATGCTGGAAAGGAAGAAGTAAGACTGTCTTTGTATGAAAACTATACATTCTTGTATATAGAAAATTCTAGAGAGTCTTCCAAAAAACTGTTAGAGCTAATTAACAAATTTAGTTAAGCTGCAGAATACAAAATCAACACAAAGAAATCAATTGTATTCTATACAATAATGACAAAATATCTGAAAAAGAACTAAGGAAACAATCCCAGTCACAAAAGCACCAAAAAGAATAAAATTCCTAGGAATAAATTCAACCAAGGAGGTGAGGGATCAGTGCACTGAAAACTGTAAGACTTTGATTAAAAATAATTGAAGACATGAACAAATGGGAAGATAGTCCATATTCATGGATTGGAAGAATTAATATTGTTACAATGTCCATATTACCCAAAGCTATATATAGGTTCAATGCAATCTCTATCAAAATCTCAATGGCATTTTTGACAGAAATATAAAAGACAATCCTAAAACTTGTACAGGACCACAAAAGACCCTAAATAGACAAAGCAGTCCTGAGAAAGTAAAACAAAGCTGGAGACATCACACTTCATGATTTAAAACTGTACTACAAAGCTACAGTAATTAAAACAGTATGGTAGTGGCATAAACATAGACACATTGACAATGGAACAGAATTGACAGTCCAGAAATAAACCCCAGCGTATACAGTCAACTAATATTATACATGGAACCAAGAATACAAAACGGGAAAAGGACAGTCTCTTCAATAAATAGAGTCAGGAAAACTGAACAGCCACATGCAGAAAAATACAATTGAATACTTACCTTACACCACTTCAAAAATTAACTTGAAATGGATTAGAGATTAAATTAAGACCCGAAACTTAAATTCTCACAAGAAAATACAGGGGAAAAGCTCCTGGACATTGGTCTTGTCAACAATTTTTCAGATATGACACCAAAAGCAAAAGCAACAAAAACAAAAATCTGTGAGACTACATCAAACTAAAAAGGTTCTCTACAGCAAAAGAAACAATTAGCAATGAAAAGGCAACCTATGGAATGGGACACAATACTCGCAAACCATATATCTGATAAAGGGTTAATATCCAAAATATATTTAAAAAAAAAAAAACGCCTACAACTCAGTAACAACAACAACAAAAACAAACAATCTGATTAAAAAAGGGGCAGAGGAACTGAATAGACATTTTCCCCAAGACATACAAAGGGCCAATAGGTACATAAAAAGGTGCTCAACATCGGGAAAATGCAAATAAAAACCACAGTGAGGGGCACCTGGGTGGCTCAGTTGGTTAAGCATCTGACTCTTGTGCTCTACATTGACAGTATGGAGCCTGCTTGGGATTTTCTCTCTCTCTCTCTGCCCCTTTCCAGCTCATGTGCTCTCTCTAAATAAATAAACATTAGAAAAAAACTACAATGAGGTATCACCTCATACCTGTCAGAATGACTATCACCAAAAAGATGAGGTAACAAAGGTTGGCAAGGGCTAGAAAAAAGGCAATCCTTCTGCACTGTTGGTGGGAATGTAAATTGGTACAGCTGCTATGGAAAACAGTATGGTAGATCATATGAGGTCACAGAAAAATTAAAAACAGAACTACTATATGATCCAGTAATCCCACTCACAGGTATATATACAAAGAGATATCTGCACTCCCGTGTCACCGCACTAATTGCAACAGCCAAGATACAGAAACAACCTAAATGTCTGTCAACAGATGAATGGATAAAAAAGATTGTATGTGCATGTAACATATGGAATACTACTCATCCATGAAAAAGAAGGAAACCCTGCTGTATGCAACAACATGGATCAACCTTGAGGGCATATTAAATGAACGTCAGAGAAAGACAGAAAGCCAAACTTGTAGAAACAGAGTAGAATGGCAATTACCAGGTGCTGGGGCTGGGTGAAATGGGGAGATGTTGATCAAAGGGTACAAACTTCCAGTTAGAAGATGAATACATTCTTGGGATCTAATGCACAGCACTGTGAATACAGTTAACAGTACTATATTATATATTTGACAGGAGAGATCTTAAATGTCACCACAAAAAAGAAATAATAGGGATGCTTGGCTGGCTCAGTCAGTAGAGCATGCAACTCTTGATCTCGGGGTCATGGGTTTGAGCCCCTCATGGGTTAGAGATTACTTAAATAAAAATTAGCCTGGGTGGCTTAGTCGGTTAAGTGTCTGACTCTTGAATTAGGCTCAGGTCATGATCTTGCAGTTTGTGAGATCGAGCCCCACATAGGGCTCTGTGCTGACAGTGTGGAGCCTGCTTGGGATTCTCTCTCTCTCCTCTCTCTGCTTCTCCCCCTCCTCGTGTGCGCTTCCTCTCAAAATAAATAAACATGTAAAAATAAGTAAAACTTAAAAAAAAAGAAATTAACAACATGTGACATGATAGAGATGTAAGCTGGTACTATGGTGGTAATCATATTGCAATATATAAATGTATCAGATTGGGGCACCAGGGTGGCTCAGTCAGTTGTTCAGCTTCGGCTCAGGTCATGATCTCATGGTTCGTAAGTTCAAGCCCCACATGGGGCTCTCTACTGTCAGCTCAGAGCCTGCTTCAGATCTGTCTCCCCCTCTCTTTACCCCTCCCCTTACTCGCATGTATGCATGCATGCTCTCTATCTCAATAATAAACATTAAAACAAATAAATGTATCAGATCAACACACTGTATGCTTAAACTTATATGCCAATTATATCAACAAAGCTGGAAAAAATATCAATGGAATTTCTTTCTGTAGTAATGGGAATGTTATAGAATTAGACAGTAGTGATGGTTGTACAACCTTGTTAATATACTAAAAACCACTGAATTATATGCACTTTGATATGGTGAATTTTATGGTATGTGAATTCTATCTCAATAAAAATAACTGGTTAAAAAAATCAGTTGAACAGAATAGAGAGTCTAGAAGTAGATAAAGGTACCAAGGTAATTCAAGAACGGACAGTCTTTAAAACAAAAGGTACTGGAAAACAGGATATCCATATTAAAAAAAAAAAAAAGAACTCCTCTCATTCCATATACTTAAAATGTGTGCAAACTGTAAGAGTAACAATTCTAGAAGAAAAGCTTTTGATAGGACACAAAAAGTACAAATAAACAGAGAACATGGATAAGATGGACTTCATCAGAATCAAAACCTGCTCTCAAAAGGCTCTGATGATTAAATGGAAGGGCAAACTCAGACTGGGAAAAACATCTCCAAAACACACACAGATAGACCTTGGAGATACTGCGGGTATGGTTCCAGATAACTGCAATATAGCAAACATTGCAATAAATCAAGTCAAATGAATTTTCTGGTTTTCCAGTGCATATAAAAGTTATGTTTACACTATGCTTTATATTAAGTGTGCAACAGCATTATGTCTAAAAAACTGTACACATGTTAATTTAAAAAATACTTTATTACTAAAAAAATGCTAACCGCCTGAGCTTTCAGCAAGTTGTAACCACTGATCACAGATAACAAATACAGTTCTCCCTTGAACACAGGTGTGAACTCTGTGGGTCCATTTATAATTGAATTCTTTTTGAGAAATACAGTACTGTAAATGCTTTTTCTCTTCTTTATGATTTTCTTAATAACATTTTTTCTTTAGCTTACTTTGTCGCAAGAATACAGTATGTAATACATATAATATATAAAATATGTGTTAATCACCTGTTTGTTATCAATAAGTCTTCTGGTCAACAGTAAGCTATTAGTAGTTAAGTTTTTGGGGAGTCCAAGTTACATGCATACTTTGGGCTATTTGTAGGGGGGCTGGTGTCCCTAGCCCCCTCCATTGTTCAAGATTCAGCTGTTTAATATTAATAGAAAAGATTAAAATATTGCAATAATTACCAAAATGTGACACAGAGACATGAAGTGAGCAACTGCTATTGGAAAAATAGCAACTGTAGACTTGCTTGGAACAGGGTTGCCACGAACATTCAATTTGTAAAAACAAAAAACCACACAAAAAAACAAAAAAACACCTAATTATCTGCAAAGTGCAATGAAGTGATGTGCAATAAAACAAGGTATGCCTGGATATATTTGATAAATTACTTATATCCAGAATATACAGAGAACTCTTAAAAATCAGGAAGAAGAAAAACAGCCCAATTAAAACTGGGCAAAAGATTTAAACGCTCTCCTGACATATGAATCTCATAAGCACATGAAAAGATGCTTAATGTCATTAATCATTAGAGAAATGCAAATAAAAACTATAGTAAGATACTATCATAGAATGGGTAAAATTGAAAAGACTACTGATACCAAGTGTTGACAAAGATGTAGGGCAACTGAAACTATACGTTGCTTTTGGAAAAGAGTGCAGCAACTTTGGAAAACAATCTTAAAAAATTAAAGATATGTTTATCATACAACCTAGCAATCTCACTCTTGGGAATATACTCAAGATGAATAATTTCATATCCTGCATGAAGACCTATATATGAATGTCTACAGCAGTTCTATTCATAGTAGGCAACAGCTGGAAATAACCCAAATGTCCATCAACCTGAGAATGCATAGACAATTTGAGGAGTATAGATGTAATAATACAGATAAATCTCAAATGTATATGCCAAGTGAAAGAAGCCAGATGCAAAAGGCTACATGCCATATGATGAGTGTCCACTGACATTTTGGAAAACACAAATCAGAGGGGCAGAAAACAGCAGTGGCTGCTCCGGCTGGGAGAATAGAGGAAATGGACTGCACAGGGACATGAGGCAACCTTCTGGGTTCATGAAAATATTCTGTATCTGCTTATAGTGGGGAGCACATGAGTATATACATTTGTAAAAATTCACTGAACTGAAAAAAAAATTACTGAACTTCAAATATTAAATAGGTGAATTTCATCTCATATAAATCAATAAAGCCAACTTATTTTTTAAAGGCCTGCCAAACATCAGTATTTGTACAAAGTCCCCTTTATCCACTCTGATTGTACTTGCTTTTTTTTTAAAGATTTTTTTATTTTTAAGTAATCTCTACAACTCAGAACCCCGAGATGAAGAGTCGCATGCTCCACTGATTGAGCCAGCCAGGCACCCCTGTACTTGCTTTTTTGCAGTATGTTAGGATTCCATAAATTTTAGGCCTTATCTTTGCCAAACTGATTTATCCATTCCTCTGCCTCAATTTCAATGAAGATCGCTGATAAGTCTCTTTACATTCTCGTTTCTTAGCTTTTACCCAGGGGAGCTTAACTCAAGTCTCCATCTGGAAACAAGATGGAATTGCCCTGGGTTCAAGTTCTAGCCCCACCAGGACACCAGGATTACCCATTTCCTGGGTGAGTGAAAACCCTTCCTCAGCCAGGCCCGTAAGAAGATTTAATAAGGATGTGGAGCACCAGGTTTGGCCTCAGGCACAATGCCTGTTTCTACTATTTTCACCTAGTGATCCTCTCAGTTAAGGACCCATATCTCTGCCATCATCACCTGCCCTCATTAGATGCCTGTGACTTGCCTGGGTTTTTTTTGTTATAGATAGTTCCATTTCTTCACATAATCTATCTTTGTTCTCCCAGACTCTTGTATGAGTTCTGTGTGTATGTGTGTGTTCCTGGGACACAGTGTCCTAAAAAATACAGTGCAGCTCTTCTCTAAAGCATTAGGGCACGTGACCCAAAAAGACTGACGTACGTGTGGGAGAAATCTTTGCTGTCCAGAATGTCTCCGACAGCACATGCTGTACCCCCACCCCCACCTCCAGGGCTGGTGATTGTGGGGGATCATTTCATCACATGCACATGCCCCCAGAGCACCCACCACTCACACACTGTCTCATCTACCCAGTCCCAAGAAACACCTCTTTTCTCCCTAACTTTTGACTCTGCACCCATAGGTAAGCTCTTGGCTGCACTCACCTGTCTCGTAAACATTAAAATTCCTGGAGGAACATTTTAAACTTTGTTTCAGTATTTCAAGTTACATTTCTTATTAACTCACCATTAGATCTAAACTTCCTTGAGCTCACCATTAATTATCTCAACTTCCCTGAACTTTGTTTTATATTTCCTTTTGGTTCTCATTTTCTCATATGAGCAAAATTTCCGTATTAGTTACCAACTGCCCAGGAGAGTTGCTTATTCCTGAGTGTTAGTGAGAGGTAAGACCCACCTTTTGCTCCATTACTTCCATTTCTGACCCATTTTAGAGGTTGTGTTAGCAATGAGGGCTCTCCTGAAACACGGGACCTATTTCAAAATGTGATTTTTAAAGGCCAAGCATTCTCCAAGTGGGTTCCCTTTTGCTACCTTCAAAACAAAAGCAAATCTGTGCAATAAATATTCCCTTAGAACTTAGCTATGCTGCTGCCCAGAGGTGCTTTTCATACTTGACCCCGGGCCTGAGAGGGCAGAAGTGCTGCCCTGTGGGGGGACTGGCTTCGGGACCAGACAAGCCTGGGCAGTGACACTGGCAAATGACCAAACCTGTGGCCCTCAGTTTCCTTCTCTGTCCAATCACACAGCAGCACTTCACAGAGGTATGGTAGGCATCCCCCAAGATAACCCAGGTAAAGCACCCAGCACAGAGCCTCAGGTGTGTGTGTACCCAACCAATTGGAGTCAGTCTGGGTTGCTGTAACAAAACTACCATGGACTGAATGATTAATAAACAACACACACTTGCTTCTCACAGTTCTGGAGGCTAAAAAGTCCGATATCAAGGCACTTGGCAGATTCAGTGTCTGGTGAGGGCCCGCGTTCTGGCTCAAGGATGGCATCTTCTCACTGAGGTCTCACACGACAGGAGGGCCAAGGGAGTTCTCTGGGGTCTCTTTGTAAGTACACTAATTCCATCAGGGGGCTCCACTTTCACAACCGAATCACCTCCAAAAAGCCCTACATCCAAATAGCATCACATTGGAGGTTTAGATTTCAACAGATGAATTTGGGGGGCACACAAACATTCAAACCATAGCAGTGTTATTTTGAATGAAATAAACAAATAGAAAAATATTAGTTCTGCCCGAGAGATCACTCTCCATAGTCTCCCTGCTCTGAGAAAATACTGGAAACAGGCTTACTGCCTGGGGTCCTCTTCCGGGCTGTGTGACATAGTGGGACTCAAAAGGACTGGATTGGGGGCAGCCCCTGGGGGACCTCACTTAGCCTCACAGGGAGGAAACTTCCGTCTTGCCCACCTCACTGGCTCTTCCATAATGTTCGAGTTACTGGATGCACACAGAAGCACTGTAAAATAACTTTTCCATAAAATGACAAGCCCTGCCCACCACCCGTGTGGTCCTCCAGTTGCACACACTTGACAGCAAATACTCTAGGTGTTCTATTCAACTAAGTTCAGGGGAGGTGACATCTTGATTTTTATTCTCACAAATACACTTTAGTTTTGGAAGAAAAGCAACACTTCCTTGCATAATCACCATCCTCTCCAAATCTGGTGTGAATAATAATCACGGCCGGCACATAACACAGAACTTACAAAGATTCAGGTATACTTTTAAGCACTTTACATATCTGAACTGATTTAATCATCACAGAAACCTATGAAGTAGGCAACTTTATTTCCATCTTACCCCTGAAGAAGTGGAGACAGAGGGTGTAAGTAAAAAGTGTTGACTTGACCAAAGTCAAATAGCTAGTAAGTAGCAGAGCTGGGATCTGGATCCAGCTGGTCTGACTCTGGAGTTCAGGCTCTTAACTACCTAGAAAAAAGTGCTCCTATTCCCTGCCCTGGCCCCATGACACACTGAAAAATAAAGCAGAAGTAAATGGTTATTTATCTTGAATTGCAAGGGTAGTTTACATAACCTTACTTGGATAAATCATATGTGCTATTACAGCCTGAACTGTGCGCCGCCCCCGCCCAATTCATATGTTGAAGTCCTAGTCTCTAGGGCCTCAGAATGTGACTGTATTTGGAGACAGGCCCTTTAAAGAGGTGATTAAATTAAAATGAGGTCGTTAGGGGGGGCCCTAATCCAGTCTGACTGGTGTCCTTGTAAGAAGAGATTTGGACATCAACACGTACAGGCACAGAGGAGAGACCAAGTGAGGACACAGGGAGAAGTGTTTTGTTTTTTCCAGTTACTTCATTTTTACTACTACACATTTTCAGCAAACAAATCAAGGTGTAAACAGGATTTACTTCACATTATTATCTGGATCTTTGTCAAATAAACAGGAAATTCTCTTTAAATAACCATCTCACTGCCCGCAAATGAGAGCAAACTTGCCTGCATATCACAAATGAGTCATAAACCAAGGACAGAGGCCTCAGGAGAAACCAACCCCACCACGCCTGCATCTTGGACTTTCGTCTTCCAGAACCATGAGGAAGAGACTTCTGCTGTCTAAGTCTGCGGTGCTTTGTCACAGCAGCCCACGCAGACTCAGGCAGTGTGGATGTGAGATCCACCTTCCCCTCTGGCCTCCACCTGATGAGCTCACTTCCCTCAGCCCCCACTGAGCCCACTGGGACAGGCACACTGCCTGTGTGCCAGCCCCAGTATCCAGTCTAACTCAAACTGGACTCCCTGTTTTCCTCTCCAAGGTGGATCTTCTCCCAACTCTCTCCTTGACCGGCATCAATTCCAAGTCTGTCCCCTCAAAGCAGCCGCATGCCACCCTCCTGTCCACAGCCTCTGCCCTTACCCACCTTCAAACAGCTACAATCCAGATCATTACTCTCCTTTCAGGAGCTCTAGCCCCTGCCTTCACCCCTGAGCCGTACCGAGCTTCCTGAGGCCAAGCTCAAGGGCTGCAGGCTGTGTCCTGACAGGGTTCGGGGTCCAGACACCATGTGTCCCATCTAGCTGTTTGCATCCCTACCCTGTAACTCTAGCTTGCTGCCCTGCTGCTGCTCCCCAAAACCCTCCCCAGCTTAGCGTCCCCCAAATCCTAACCTTTTACTGCTACCTGGACCACACTTACACCTTCCTGCTCAAATCCAACCCAGCCCTAAAATCTCAGCCCAGACCCTGCATCTGTCCCAAAGCCTTCTCTGCTTGTATCTTAGTGCCCCAGTCACATTCTGCCCTACATTTCAGTTATTTTCGCTCTTACTAAATTTCTGAAGGACAGGTGACACATTTTAACTTGTTCCCCATAATGTGTGGAGAAAATTAATGAGTATTTTTGCCTGGTCCTGGGAATTCTCAATTAGCCAATTTCTTTTGCCTGTTTTGATCAGAAAGAAAGAAATGACAACAGTTTCCAAGCTGATACTTCGTTTAAAGCTGCCTCCTCTGACAACAGGAGTTGCAAGGATCATTAGTTCACTAGACACACCAGTGTTGTGTACTTACTGCGGATAGAGAACGCAAAGAGGATACGGGCCTGAGAAGTGGCCACTTGCTGCGCTGGGTCTGGACAGTGGCACTGGGCATCCACCCAGGGCTGGCTGACACCAGCCGGCTGTGAGGACACAAATGTGAGCTATGCCCTCAAGCTCAAAGTCCAGAAGAAAGGTGGGGCATGTGCTCAGAGAACTCTACAGTGGACAGTGGTATGAAAACGAAGTAGTGAACAAGATCTACTGACTGTTATGGGCTGAATCTGTACCTGCCCCAACCCGCAGCCAAATTCATATGTTAAAACCCTAAACCCCCAGCATCTCAGAACGTGACCCTATTTGGAGACAGTGCTTTAACCAGGTCATTGAGTTAAAATGAGGTCTTCAGAGCCTTAATCCAGTGTGACTGGTGTCCCTATAAAAAGGGGAAAACTGGACACACAGACACCAGGGACACTTGAGCACAGAGGAAAGGCCATGTGAGTGCACTAGGAGAAGGCGGCCGTCTGCCAGCCCAGGAGACACCCCTCAGGAGACACCAAGCCTGATCTGGACTTGTAGCCTCCATGCTCTCTGTTGTTTAAGCCCCTAGTCTGTGAAATGTTGTTACAGCCACCCTAGCAAACTCCTGTCAAACAACTCAAATGATAATGTGATCTACGATACAACATGGATGAAGCCGGAAAACATCCTGAGTGATGGAAGCCAGACATGAGGTCACACGTTGTTTGATTCCATGATATGGAACACCAGGATGGGCAAATCCACAGACCAGGAAAGCAGATTGGTGGTTGCCAGGGGCTGAGGGCAGTGAGAAGTGACTGCCGAGCATACAAGGAGTTTTCTTTTCAGGTTGATGAAAATGTTCTGGAACTACACGGAGGTGGTCGTACATTGTTATGATAGTGCTGAAATGTCCCTGAATTCTTCACTTTAAAAACAGTGAATTTTATATTATGTGAATTTCACCTAAATAAAAAACTCTTAAATTAAAAAAAAATCTTTAAAGAGATACACAAATAATACACTATTGGAATACAATGTGTTGAGTGACCAAGTGAAAGTGCTGGTACAGAGGGTAATGAAGAACAGAAACGGACAGAGGAATTCTGCTTGTGATTTGGATGTGAACTGACCCTGAGAGGAGGGCAAAGGTCATCCTGAGAGTGACAGGAGGAGAGTGGGAGGGGAGGCATTCCCTGCGGGGAGATGGGTGGGACCTGGGTCCCCAGATAGGAAGGTGGGGCTGCCAGCAGCCCAGGACTGGGCCTGCTTTCAGAGGATGGACAAGAGGAGTCTGGGGTCTGCAAAGTGGACTCGGCTGAGCTCCCAAAACATGGGAAGTTTCAACGTATCTGTTCCTGGGCCCCTTCCCTGGAGAGTTTAATGTAGCATGTCTGAAGTCGGGAACAGGAACCTGTATTTATAATAAAATACAACATTTCTGAAAGCTCTCTAGTGATTAATCTTTAGGGAAACCATTTATTTCCCAGTGAGTCTTTCCCATTTAAGGGAAAGGTCTTTCAGGGTTTTTGCCCCCAGCTTTACTGAAGTATAATTGGCGAATTAAAATTGTGTATATTTAAGGTGTACAATGTGATGATTTGATACATGTACTCATTGTGAAATGACTACCACCATCAAGCTAATTACCACATCTGTCACCTCAGTTATCGTGTGTGTGTGTGTGTGTGTGTGTGCGTGTGTGTGTGTGGTGAAAATATGATCTAGTCTCTTAGCAAATTTTAAGAATACGATACAGTATAATGATAGTCACCATGCTGCACGTTAGCTCCCTAGAGTGTATTGATATCACGGCTGGAATTCTGTGTCCTCTGACCACCACCTTCCATTCCCCTCTCCCCCCAGACCTTGGCAACCAGCATTCTACTCTCTGCTTCTATGAGTTCAACACTTTCAGAGTCCACATATAAGTGATACTATACAGTATTGATCATTCTGTGCTTGGCTTATTTCACTTAGCATAACATCCCTAGGTTCATCCATGTTGTTGCAAATATCAGGATTTCCTTTTTTTTTTTATGGTTGAATAATATACATATGATATGAATATAGTATACATAATATGAATGATAGTACATACATAAAATTCCATTATGTTATATATATATATATAATTCCATTTGTTTTGTTTTTTTTTTAACGTTTATTTTTGAGACAGAGAGAGACAGAGCATGAACGGAGGAGGGTCAGAGAGAGAGGGAGACCCAGAATCTGAAACAGGCTCCAGGCTCTGAGCTGTCAGCACAGAGCCCGACGCGGGGCTCGAACTCACAGACTGTGAGATCATGACCTGAGCCAAAGTTGGACACTCAACAGACTGAGCCACCCAGGCGCCCCTATATAATTCCATTTGTAATGGAATATTATACACACTTTATCATCTGTTGACACTTAGGTTGTTTCCATATCTTGCCTACTGTAAGGTCCTTCAGTTTTATGCTGATGCTACTGTAGAATTACTAACCTTTGGGTTAAAGAGGCTTCATTATTTTTTGTACACTATAAAAACACTGATTCACAAGATTTTCTAGAAAAGATTTTTGCTTAACCTTCAGCTATATGGAAAGTTCCAATTAACCAGAAAAACAAATTTTCCAAATATTAAAGATTTCACATGTATAGAAACCTGTATCTTTTAAAAAATAAAATGCTTCAAGTGTCCAAGTTACACAAAAAGGAAAACGAAATACATAAAAGTAAAGATGATATAAAAAGATCTCAAGATAACTAAAAGGTGGTCTTTTCCAAGTTTAATACACATTAGCCCTTTCAATTGCTCCATCATTTTATGTAACTATGAGACTGTTTCCCAAACACTATTACTGAATACAAATTTTCTAAGAGCATCATGTTTTCACTCACTTATGATTCAAGGTCAGCCTTAAGTGCAAGTATTAAGCAACAGGAATAACCATTTTAAACATGTGGAATAAATTCCATTTTTAACTTTCAACACCTGGTGTCAGCAGCATAACACAGTACAGGGCTATACGGGCTCTGTGCTGGGTGTGCCCCAGGGTGGTGGCAGCCAGCCCTTCATGGGGGAGGGAAGCAGGGTCCCAGTTCACACCTTCCAGAAGCATGACTTTACTACTCTCCCAGACGGCTGCATTCCCAGGAATCACTCGGGGTTAATGGATGGTCTCTATGCTTGTTTTAACTTTGAACATAATGATGCTAGGAAAAGACTAGAGTGAAGTAAACCTGAAATACTTTTTCTCCACATACAGGGTTTCACAAGTGATGGCCTGTCTACCTCCCCCTCCCCAATCCTATGACCCTGTGCCCACTACTTATGCACATCTACTTCCCCAATGTGCAGGTAATCTTGTTTATGTTGGCTTGCTGACGACACACCTGAAATACAAAGTCCAAAATCTCTGTGGAAACATCACTCTTTAAAGTAACTGGTTGGTGTTCAGGTCAAACTTCAAACAAAGGGGAGATGTCAGGAAGGAGAAGCCATCCTTCAGATGTCCTCAGTAAAGATCACAGCGTTGACCTCCAAGAGGGATCCGCTAGAACTGTAGAGCCTGGTACAGTTCAGCCTGCCCTCAGCCCGCCCTCAAACCCAAGTAACCTTCATGTGTCATTTCACTACCAAATAACAGTGTGGGTGGAGAACATGTGTGAGATAAAACTGAAGGGATTACAGCCGAGCTCCCACAGCCTGAGCATGTGCTTTAAAATGAGGTAATGGCCCAGCAGCTCCCACTTGTTTCCTGGCAGCAAAGGGATCCTGCAAAGCCCTGTCTGCAGAAGCTGGTTTCCACCCACTGAAGTCCATGAACCAATCTGCTTAACAGCAAGTAATAAGAAAGCATTGGTGTTTTTTCAAACAGCAGGCATCTCATCACAAGTTTCTGAAGATGATGCCTGCTGCGGCTGGGTGCACACGCATAATCTGGGAGGCATCGGCACCGCCTGGTGACCTAAGCCCTCTTTCCTCTCACTCCAACTGCTCCCAGCTACTGATGACAAGGCCTCTCCTTGCCCACGTGGATGGCCACCTCCTAAATGGTCTCACTGCCCCAGGCTTGCCCTCACCGCCCCCCCCCCCCCACTGCAACTGCATGCAAGACCGTGCCCCTCCCCATTTCCCAGCCTGGGCATCTGAGGGGCCCCCTCAGATGACCTTAATGATCCTCTCCCCTACTGACAGTGTCCCTGTGTGATTCGTGCCCCTTGTGCAAAGGCTAGCTTTAGTGACTTGATTCAAATGAACACAATACAGAGGATGTGATGGGATGTTACTTCTGAGATTAGGTTTTAAATAGACTGTGCCTTCCGTCTGGAGGGCTCTCTGGTACACTCTTTCCCTCAGACCCCTCGCTGTCAGGGAAGCCAGCTGCCATGCTGTGAGACTCCCTAAGGAGACACCCATGTGGAGAGGAGCTGAGGTCTCTGCCGACAGCCAGAAAGGCCCCAAGGCCTGCTGGCTGTCACATGAGTGAGCTCAGATGCTCCTCCAGTCAGCTGGGAGGTGACCACAGCCCCAGCCCACACCCTGTCTGCAGCCTGCTGAAGACCCTGAGCTAGAGCCACGAGCCAAGCAGCTCCCGGATTCTCACCTGCAGAAAATGGGGGATAATGCATGTTGTCTGCAGCCACTGATGTTAAGGATAATTTGTTATGCAGCTCTAGACAACAAATTCTAAAGGGTCAAGCCTAAGTTTCTGCACGTGGCTCACGCAGGACAATGTGTCCAGCTGCATCTTTCTCTTCGGCCATATCTAGGCCATGCCTTACACTGCTCTGTGGCAGGTATAATCTGACTCCCTCTTTTTGCTCATAAGGCTGCCATTGCCCCTAAGGAACTTCTTCCTTCCTCAACATGCTGCCTGGCAAAATCCTACTCATCCTTCAAGGTTCCCAGGTCACTTCAAACATCATCTCCCCTGTGTAATCCTCCCTTGTGGGCAGAACTGTTTCTGTCACTGAGTCCTAAGAATGCATTTCCTTGCTTTCTGGCACAAGATGTTCCACATTCATCTTGGACTTTCTCTGCCCCAGGCCTGGAACCAGCCATTTCTCCAAGGAGCCCTAGTTTCCAGCTGTTAGTTGGTATTTAGAAGCCAAGATCTGGGTGTGAGGTGTGCTTATTGTTCTTGCGGTGTTATCTGCCCAAGAGGCTCCCTCAGTAGACTATGTACACATATATCTATATCTATATATCTATATCTATCTATACACACACACACACATATTTATATCCATAAGTATTGAAAACCATGAGTTCACACTCACACACCTGACCCAATCCATACCACCACACGGTTCATCCTAGTTCTTGACATTTCTGTACTGACAACTCCCTTCAACAGTGGCATAGCTGGCTCATATGATCTTTGGTACAGTTAATTACATGATCAATCCTTCCATATGTAACTAATTTCCAATTTCAGTCACAACCATCTTCCCTGCACATAAACTCTCCTCTTGCCGCTCAGGCTCTGACAGCCCACATTGAGATAACCCTCTAAAAGGGCAGTCTACTCACCCCACTCAGCCTGGGACTCCCCATGCTAGGTTTAGGGGTGGAGATGGTGACTTCTTCCCTTTATGGGAGGGGCTGCAAAGGTGCCATGCACAGGTGCACACACAAGAGAATAGAAAGAATTTGTGGCCATTTGTGTAAGCCAGCACACCAGGCTCCTCGGTGTCACTGCTAACAGATGGCTTCCATTCTTAAGGTCCTCTTAGGAGAAAAGATGGCTGGCATTACACTGGCCATAATATCTTCATGCGAAGTAGTAGGAACTATGAAGGGCAGGGTGAGGAACAGGAGCAACCTCACTGACTCAGGTTCCTTTGCAAAACTTGGCAGAAGTCTCACACATTTCTCCTTCCTGTTTTTTACCATAACTTGAGGGACATGGTCACTCAGAATAAAACTGCAGATCAGGAACTAAGGAAGGAGACATTGGACATTTGGTGGTGACCACAATTTCTGCCACTCTCATTTTCTTTATTTACTGCATAACATCCTGCTTTCAGGAATTATCGAAGGCCTTGAATGAATCTTGGAAGCATTCCTGAGCCTCACCTATCACTAGGTTTGTAAATTCCCAATGTAAGTCATCCTAAGTGCACAGGAACTCTTAGAGAAGCTTAAGTGGCTGCTCGGATGCTATATACCACTACATCTCTGTTAGTCGAAAAATCCCATGTTGCAATGGGCCTTTCCAAGAGCTTACTGACTCTCCAAGAAAACCACCACCTATAAGGACATTTTATAACCCTTTACCTGTGAAAAAACACTATGCAAGGAGCAGATCAAAACTCCAAACCCAAGCAGCATAGCGTTCAAGAGAGGTGGGAGCAGAAAGTGGTGAAAACGGTCCTAGCTATCTGCCACATCAAAGGAAAGGGAGAAAGAAAAAGGGGAAAATAACACATGGAAGATAACCTCAGAAATGGGGGGACCGGCACAAGAGAACCACTCTTTTGGAAGTCTTAGGAAGGTTTATTTTGCAAAATGCCCCAGGAGGTAAGCCTTGATACATTTCAGATGAATTCATCTGAATCGATGCTGTTTCTCTGCAAGGAAAACCCAAGGACTGTTATTTAATGGAAAGGCACTACAGAAATGTTTC
This sequence comes from Panthera pardus, assembly GCF_024362965.1. Lineage (NCBI taxonomy): Eukaryota > Metazoa > Chordata > Mammalia > Carnivora > Felidae > Panthera > Panthera pardus. The sequence goes on along the minus strand of NW_026526654.1, from coordinate 19,860,543 downwards.
TATTTATAAATTATTATAGCAGTGTAATCTTGATATTGTTCCAACATCTTTCAGATCATAGATGTATAGTGTTATTTCTGAAAGCAGGAGAAAGTATGGTATATGTCGAACACATCTGAAACAGACATGTTTCACTTTGTACTCAGGTAAAACTCTGCTACCTTTTAGCTATGTGACCTTGTTCAAGGTGTTTCATCTCTCTGAACTTCAGTTACATCAGGGATACTAAAGCACACCTCAGGGTTAATGTATGAAGATTATATGAGATAACGTATATAAAAATTCTGGTACACAGTGATTTTAATAAGTATTAGTCCCCTCCCAAGAGAAGGGTAAATCACAGAATTACTGTAAACACTAAACAATAGAATGGGTCACAGATACAAAAGTGCCTGACATACAGTTTGTATGTTCAATAAATGTTAATTCCTTTTTTAACTTACTCATCCACACAAAAAGCTATATCCTAGTTATTTAGCATGGTTGAATGGTGTTTTTATAATGAAATTTAACCTTTTATGCATGTAAAAATTGTATAAACCCTCTCTGCATTAGTAAACACTGTATACTAAAAATGCAGCATATCCTTGGTTCATTGCAGCATTATTCACAATAGCAAAGAAGTGGAAGTAATCCAAGAGTCTGTCAATAGATGAATGGAGAAGTAAAATGTATCTACATACAAATATTCAGCCTTAAAGAAAAGAAATCCTGTCACGTGCTACAATTTGGATTCGCCTTAGGAACATCATGCTAAATGAAAGAAACGAGTCACAAAAAGACAAATACTGTATGATTCCACTTACATGAGGTACCTAGAATAGTCAAATTCATAGAGACAGAGAGTAGCATGGCAGTTGCTAGGGGCAGGGGGAGTGTAGGGGGTTGCTGTCTAATGGGTACACAGTTTCAGTTTCACAAGAAGTAACAGTTTTGGAGGTATGTTGTACAACACTGAATATACTTAACACTACTGAACTGTATACTTAAAAATGGTTAAGATGGTAAAGTTTATGTTATTTTTTTAACCACAATAAAAATTATTTTTTAAATGATGTAACTTGTGAGCTTTCATAATAATGCAAGATTGTCACACTGATTAATTATGGACTGTGCTACAGATAGCCTATGCAGTCTGCTGCCCAGAGCTGAATCTGTATCGTGCCTCAGGAGTTATTCTAGAGTATGCTTTCTTAAATAAATATATAGGATACGTTAGGATTCAGCTGCTAATGGAAAAAGTGGAACTTCACATCTTTTAGTACATAATATGTGCTATTACCATCAGAGAATTGTAAGATGTGAAAGCTGGAAGAAACTTATAAAATAAAAGGTAATCAAACTAAATGATTTACCTAAGGTCATATGGATAGTAATTATGAACAGAGCTGGAAAGAGAAAACATCTCCTGATTCCCCCTATAATCCTCTTATACAACCAACTCAGCTCTCCAGAATTCCTCACCTCTGAACTTCACTATTTAATACGCTGCCACCAGGGGGCAGCAGGTGTATTAGTCTGGTATTCTAAAACCCCAATTTAAGACCCCAATACCCATCTGTTATCCTTTCCTCCACTTCCCCATATATATGCACATTTATAGGACCTTATTAATGTCAACAGGAATAAAGTTTAAAGATCATCTATAATAATTTTTTTTTAAACAAAATAAAGACTTGGGTCCAATGGAGGTAACAACCTTACTAATCCTTCATTATTTTTTATTTATTCCAATCCAAATTCCAATCCAACTACTACGTTAGTTTTAAACCAAAAATAGGGGCGCCTGGGTGGCGCAGTCGGTTAAGCGTCCGACTTCAGCCAGGTCACGATCTCGCGGTCCGTGAGTTCGAGCCCCGCGTCAGGCTCTGGGCTGATGGCTCGGAGCCTGGAGCCTGTTTCCGATTCTGTGTCTCCCTCTCTCTCTGCCCCTCCCCCGTTCATGCTCTGTCTCTCTCTGTCCCAAAAATAAATAAAAAACGTTGAAAAAAAAAAAAAATTTAAACCAAAAATGACTTAGCTACAGAAACTCATCCCATTTCTATACATTTTGAACTACATTTCCCTAATACTTGGCCTCTTAGGTTTCATACCACAACAACCCCCGAAGCCCATCTGGCAACTTGTCCTCCATCTTTTTTCTTCACATCAGGCTCAGTTCTTCTTTCTAATGCCCCTGCATTACAAAGGAAGGTCTGTCAACAAGTCTAAGCAACTTTTCAGAAGTGAAACAGGGAGATTCTAGATGACAGTAATTTCCACTGTTCAAATGATACTACCAACCTGAAGCTCAAACTATGGCAGCTAATGGGTGAGACTTGATAGGGCCATCTCATAGCAATGACCTGTGCACCCTGAGACTTCCCACAGTTTCATCTAATTCAAGGAGTGAGGGACAACATTAGCAGTGACATTTAGGTATTTTAATCTAGGAAGCAACTGCACACTTTCAAGCAATAGAGACCAGTGACTATGGTCCCTAAGTCATCCAAAAAGAGGCATATGATCTTTATTTCACAAATTTCAAATGGTTTTCTTCCTTGAGCTTAATATGCTTAAATTAAAAAAAAAAAAGTATTTAAAGGCAAGTTTTCACTACTGCTTCAGACACATGGGAGCAGTCCATTTTTATTTTTAAAATTTTTAAGTTTATTTATTTATTTTGAGAGAGAGAGAGAGAGAGCACAAGTTGGGAAGGGACAGAGAGAAGGAGAGATGGAATCCCAAGCAGGCTCTGCACTATCAGCGCAGAGCCCGATGTGGGGCTCAGACTCACAAACTGTGAGATCATGACCTGAGCTGAGATCAAGAGTCAGATGTTTAAGCGACTACACCACCCAGGCACCCCAGGAGCAGTCCATTTTTAAACTACAACAGTGTTCACTGTATTTAAAAGGCATTCAAAGAAATTACTCTTTACTTACATCTAGTTGTCTCATGTAACTTACTATTCACTGAACAATCTAATCTAGCATAAAATTGATGGCAAAAGCAGTCATGGCACTATCAGTTACTATTTGTAAAATAGGAATGAGACACACACAAGATGCATATAATGAGGGGATCACTGCAAAACGCATCCTGCATTCAGACACTATTCTGTTAATCTTTGCCAAATATGATGATTCAACTAGTGAGACTTAAGAAAGTCTCCTACCTAAATAACATTCTGGTTTTAATTATTTTCCATAGAGAATATTTACCATATTTAAATATGGAATATCACCAGAAAACCAGAAATAATTATTTTTATAACAGGTATATAAAATAAATTTAATTATTAAAAATAATGGTCTATCGTGCTCAAAAATCTGAAATCAGATAATTTAAAAAAAACAACACACCTATTAGGTGGGCTCAAATAAAAAAAAACTGATAGTATCAAGTGCTGACAAAAATATGGAGCAACTGGAACTCTCACACATAGGTGGCTGAGATGCAAAATGGTCGGGATGCAGCCACTCTAGAAAAGTTTAGCAGTTTCTTCAAAAGTTAAATACACACTTACCATATTACCCAGCCATTTTGCTCCTGGGGATTTGCTCTAAAAAGATGAAAAATTTCGACCACATAAAAACCTATGTACAAATATTTATAGCAGCTTTACTCACAATCTCCCCAAACTGTAAAGAGTCCAATATCCTTCAACAGTGAATATACATAAACTGGGGTATGTCCGGAAGATGGAGTACACTACCCGGCAATAAAAAGAATACACACATGAAAGAACCTCAAAGATGTTGTCTGAGTGAAAGAAGGTAGTCTCAAAGGTTGCAAACTATTTAATTTCATTTATGTGACATTCTAGAAAAGGTAAAACTTATCAAGATGGAAACCAGATCAAAGGTTGCAGCAATTAGGGTAAGAGTGAGGGTTTGACTTACAATGGGCCAGAATGAGGGACGTTTTGGTCCTCTGGTAGTTTTTGGTTTTGTTTTCTGGCTTTTTTTTTTTTTTTTTTTTTTTGGTGATGGAAATGCTCTGTAATGTAAAAGGACTGTGATGATGGTTACATGAATTAATCAACTTTAAAACTCAGAATTATACAACAAAAAAGGCCAATTTTACTTTATATAAATTCTAATAATAGTGAATGAAAGTATGAGAGTATGTGACTACTCTAAAACAGAGTTAAAAATAAGAGGGAAAAGTAATAAGAGAACTCTGAATTAAGCTAATGCCTGGAATACATCAATTATTTATTAAAAGAGACTTAGGAGATGTATAAATCAAATACAATGAGTGGTTTGTTTTGACCCTGGTTTGAATAAATCAACCGCACATACCTTTTTAGGCAAATGGGGATATTTGAATACAGTATTAGAATCTATGGCGATACCACCCTGAATGTGCCCAATCTCATCTAAATACATTATTGGAAGATATTAAGGATTTTTTGTTCATTGTTAGGAAGGACTGTAGTTTTTTAAACTAAACTTAAAAAAAATTCGTACTAAAATAGTGATAAAATGGCACAGTTTCTGGTATTGGCTTCAGAATTCTTCAGAAGTAAGCAAATAAACAAAAACTCAAAAAAAACGAAGGGAGAAGGGCTAATGGAACAAGTGTGGCAAAGCCATGATGGTGCATGCATTTCTGATGCTGTGTTGGTTCATGAAGGTTTACTGTATTCTACTTTTGAGTATGGCTGGAAACTTTCATAATAAAACACTGACAGGGAAAAAAACAAACAAAAAACCAGTGACTTCGTCTTCGTAAATACTCCCCAAAATGCCATGTAACTGTTTTTTATTCACTTATAAGATACACTACAGTTGACCTTTGAACAATGCCGGGGTTGGGGGCGTGCCAACACCCTGTATTTGAAATATCAGAGTATACCTTCTGACTCCCAAAACTTAACTACTAATAGCTTCATGTTGTCCAGAAACCTTAGTGATAGCATGTGTCAATTAGCACATATTTTGTATGCTGTATGTATTATATACCGTATCCTTACAATAAAGTAAGCTAGAAAAAAGAAAATGTTATTTAGAAAAACCTTGAGGAAGAAAAAATACATTTATAACACTGTATTTATTTTTTTAATAAGGCTGCATATAAGTGGACCTCCACAGTTCAAACTCATGTTGTTCAAAAGTCAACTGTGATTTCTCCTTATAGTTTTTATTAGGCTTTTATAATCTGTATCTAACTTTATAGAAAACCAAATTGAGGCAGAAAGAGTAATTTAAAACAGGCAGTTGTGATTCTTCTCACAAATAAGGGCTCAATAATGGCATGAGTAATGGCTTAAAGAATGTTTTTCAAATCTCATTTAATACTCATAAATTAGTAAAACCAACCTAAGATGTAGAAATATTAATGATTTTCACGAACTTCTCTGCCGCATACTCCTAAGTGCAGGTGACAACAGCAGGAGGAGGTAATTAATACTCAAAAGTTTAAAAACAGATGCAGTAAATACGAACACAAGGAGAATCAGAATAGGAGAAGTTCTTATTTATTCTTTGTCACTCCAATTTATTCTGACATAACTCAAAATATCAGAGTCCCAAAAACACTGTCAACCGACTGGAAATTTCTTTCTTACTGGTGGCCTATTATGTGGAAGATACTATGGGGGAATTAAAAGGGGGAGGTGTGGTTCTCATCTAAACAGAGTTAATATATGAGAAAATACTAAATATTTTAGCATGAATTTTGTTTAAAATAGTCTGACAGTGTTTAAGGCTAGTGGGCAAAGACAATTACACAGGCAAAAATAGCAGAGAAAATAAAGGTTAAAGAGCTGCAGCGGGAAAAGGCTCCTGCACAGGCAGGAGTGACCCGTGGGAAGGGTGGGGCATAGGAGTGGATGAGGGTTCTGACAGCTGTTCAGTGGAGCTCCCAATGATGGGGGACATCTCGCATGCAGGCCTGTCTCCTGTCACCCAGAAGCCTCTCTCCCCAATGCTGAAGGAGAGGCCCCAAGAGTCTCAAGTCACCGCCTCAGCATGGAAGAGCAGAGGCACCACACCCTGGGAATTATTAGCGCCTGGTAGTAACTGACTGTCCCAAATGTCTGACCCTGATGCGCCTACTGCAGCACAAGGTGAGGTGACTCAATAAAGGCCTCCCAAAGGTCCCCAGGGCCTGTGAACATGTTACCTTGCATGGCATAAGGGACTTGACTGATGTGATTAATGTTAAGGGCCTTAAGATGCAGAAATTATCTTGGATTATCCAAATGGGCCCAATCTAATGAACATGAGTCCTCAAAAGTGGAGGAGCTTTCCTGGCTGGGAGCAGAGGGAGAACTGTGACCGTGGTGGAAGGGACAAAGGGACGAAATGCTATCTCTCAAAGTGGAGGGAGGGGGCCCGTGAACCAAGGAATGTGGGCAGCCTCTAGAAGTGGGAAAAGGCTAGAAAACAGATACTTCCCAGCATCTCCAAGAGGGGACACAGCCTCACTGATGCCCTGATTTCAGCCCAGTGAGACCCGTGTTGACTTCTAACCTAAAGAACCATAAGACAAGTATCTGCGTTGTTTTAAGCCACGAAGTTGGTGACACCTTGTTCTGGTGGCATTAGGAAACACCTCTCCTAGTCTCTAGGCCTTGGCCTGTCATGACCCCACCACCCTCTCACTTCACCAATGAAGGGCACTTTCATTTGATTTGAAAGACAAGATATTCCTGGGGCACCTGGGTGACTCATTCAGTTGAGTGTCAGACTTGATTTCATCTCAGGTCGTGATCCCAGGGTCATGGGATTGAGAACCTTGTCAGGTTCCATGCTGAGCAAGAATCTGCTTAAGATTCTCTCTGTCCCTCTCCCCCATTGCATTCTCTCTCTCTCTCTAAAAAAAAAAAAAAAAAAGACAAGATATTCCACATACCACATCTCTGCTCAAAGGTCTTTTCCTCTGAAAAGTGCTCCCAAACGTCCTTAACCAGCCCAGGGCAGGTCAGGACCCCCACTCCATACACTCATTCACTCCTACACCTCTCCACCTCAGTGTCTGCCTGACTACAGTTATTCTCCTCCTTCAGAGCTTACATTTACTGAGCAACTACTAAACGTTTAATGCCATGCGAAGGAATTTTCATGGGTTTTCTCATCCAATCCTTCCAACTACCCTATCAGGTAGACATAATTATTATCCCTCATTTTTTTAAATTAGAAAAATCAAAATCACCCAACTAGTAAGGGCAGAGCCGGGATCTGAAGCCAGGTAGTCTGACACAGGAGTTGTTGCCCTTGACCGTAGCATTAATATCTGTCTCCTATGTGAGAAATCTAAGTTCCAAGATCCTGTGTACTGATTAACACAACACACCCCAGTGTTCAACACAGAGAAACTTACTAGTTGCTGAATATGAACAAATGGGGACAAAGATGATTTTCCCCTATTCTTTTTTTTTTTAAAGAAAATTTCTTATTATCAGAAGTCAAATATATACAGAGGTAGAATAATGGTATAATGATCCCCCAAATACCCAAATCCCAATTTCAACACTTATCAATGTAGGGCCAATCTTAACACCAACATTTAATCAATTCAATGTTACATTATCTAGTAGAAAGAGCCCCCTTTATTACTCTTCTTTTACAGGATTCCATGTTCCTAGTTATCACATGTTCATTTACCTGTGTTAAGACTTTTTAAAAAAACAATCTTGAAATGGGCAAGTCTTTCTAAGCAAAACAAAAAGCAAGGGAACTATAAAGGAGAAATTGATAACTTTTTTCCTATATAATATTTAAATTTTCTGCAGAGCATAAATATTATAAACAAAACACAAAAAATGAGGGAAACAGGGAGCACCAGGGGGATCAGTCGGTTAAGCATCCGACTCTTGATTTCGGCTCAGGTCATGATCTCAATCGGTTTGTGAGTTTGAGCCCCGTGTCGGGCTCCACACTGACAATTTGGAGCCTGCTTGGGATTCTCTCTCTTTCTCTCTCTCTCTCCCCCTCCCATGTGTGCACTTTCTCTCTCTCAAAGTAAATAAACATTAAAAAAATTTTTTTAATGGGGGAAACAGCTGTAACATATATGACAAACGATTAGTATTTATTTCCAATGTATAAAGAATTCTTACAAATCAATAAGAAAAAGGCCAATACCACGTTAACTGGAAAAATGGGTACAGGGATGAACAGACAGTTTCACCTACTAATCTTAAACATGAGAAAAGCAAGGACTTCCAAGTGACACTGTCAAGATACTTCCTCTGGTACTCCAGGATTTAGGAGTAAGACGCACTCCAGAACAAAGGAAAAAACAATTCTTACCTGTAAACTTGTTTCTTCAAAACCCGGTCACCTTGGAGTCCAGCACCATAGTAAGTGTGAGAGCCTACAAAGCTTTTGACTTCAGAATCCTTCCTAATGGGACGCCGGGATAAGTACCCCCACCTCACAGTGTGACCAGTAGCTCATGAACCAGGTGTCCTTCTCTCAGTCCTGCTGGGGGGATGAAGAGAAAGATGAGTGAAGAAAAGTTGAGTGTTTCAGAGACAAAGAGCTTAAAAACAAAAGCAAACCACCCAGCCCCTGCTAGATGGCATCTGAAACCCTGGGTCTGGGCCCAAGAAGGAAGGTATTTCCATTCAGTGGGAAAATGTGGTCCACATTTCCCAAGGGGCTTGAACAGAGGAGGGTGTCCACTGACCTGGCAGAAGGATTCAAAGTAGTCAACACCCTTGAGAAATAGCACCCATATCCTCTTCAAGTAAGGAAAATAAGATGAGAAAGAAAAAAGTGTATTCTCAGCCATCAGGCAAAGCCAATTTAGGAATATTGAGCCTCTTGGATGAGGGTTTATGAGTCTTTTGAAGTCATAGATTTGTATTAAAAAACAATTCAGGGGCAGCTGGGTGGCTTAGTTGGTTAAGTGTCCAACTCTTGATTTTGGCTCAGGTCATGATCTCATGGTTCATGAGGCCAAGCTCCATGTCGGGCTCTGTGCTGACAGCTTAGAGCCTGCTTAGGATTCTCTCTCTCCCTCTCTCTCTGTCCCTCCCTGCTCACATGCACTCTCTCTCTAAATAAATAAATAAACTTAAAAAAAAAAAATCAAACCACCTCTGAAGTTTACCTGCCAAAAATGGAGAAATGGAACCTAATTAACCTAAGCCTTTAGAACTAACTTCCAGTTTATAGGAAATACAGGGGATAGAGGAGCAAGCTAAACCACACCATACAAAAGCCAAATAAATCCAGAATGTGAGGCATCTACAGGCAACCAAGGGCCACCAGTAAATCACTGGGGCTGTGATAGACCAGGGTCAACCCTGGTTTAAGACCAGCCTGCCAGTGAAGTTTCAAACAAAAAGTCATGAGGGGCGCCTGGGTGGCTCAGTCGGTTGGATATCTGACTTCAGCTCAGGTCATGATCTCATACTCCGTGAGTTCAAGCCCCGCATTGGGCTCTGTGCTGACAGCTCAGGGCCTGGAGCCTGCTTCTGATTCTGTGTCTCCCTCTCTCTCTGCCCCTCCCCCACTCGTGCTCTGTCTCTGTCTCAGAAATAAACATTAAAAAAAATTTTTTTGAAGTCATGAAAACAAAAGTATATTGGAATGCAGCCATGCTCATTCATGTACACACATCATCTATAGCTACCTTTTGGGGATCACACAGTTGGGTAGTTGCAACTGAGACCACATGGCCCTCAAAGCCTAAAGGAGTTAGTATCTGGCCCCCCCCCCTTTTTTTTTTTTACAAAGTCTGCTGAACCCCTGTCCCAAATTAAGACACAACAGATATTTATGGATCTTGTATGGATTCCAATTCACACAAACTAACAGTAAAAGTAAGCGCATTTTTGAGGCAATCAAGGAACTTTGTGGACTGGGTCTTAGAAACCATTGTGGAATTATTGCCAATATGATCAGGAGGTGACAACGGTGTTAAGGTTATACAGGAAAAAGCCCTTTTGTTGGAAGCGCATAATGCACTATTTAAGGGTGACCTGATACGGTGTCTGGAATTGAAACTGCTTCCGACAACAAAGAAGATGAAGCAGATGTGGCCAAAGAAACTGCTTTAACAAACTGTCCAATCTATTTGATAGATATGTGGAAGTTCACTGTACTATCCCTCTGCTTTTGCATTTGCTTTAATAAAAAAGAAAAAAAGTAGAGTCTTCTCTTCAGGCACGTGTCCCCCCCCCCCCCCCCACCCCTTCTTACACGGAGTCCCTCTCTCTCTAGGTCTGGTGCTAACAGTTAAGACCCTCGTGAGCAAGGTCAATTAGTCCAAAACATCTCCGAACAAAAATCCACCAATTAGAAATTAATTTAACCTCACAAACTCGGCTTTTGAAATACAAATACTCTCTACCAGGGTAGTCTGCTTATTCAGGAACTTCTAGCTTCTCTGGGGAGCCAGTTCAGGAAAACAAGGCATTTTGGGAAAATAAGGGCAAACTGCAGGAGCTCCCCATATTAGCATTTCAATAAAGTGAATGAGACCGGGGAGAACCGTCTTCAGTTATAGGAAAAAGTACAGACGGACTGACAGTGTGCGACCTACACCTCATATAGGTCAACCCAACAGATTTAGAGATGTCCTTTAGTTTTTAACACGTGATTTCTCCCTAGGACAGGTGGCAAAACGAAGTATCTGCTTTTTAAAAAGTGGCTGCAAGTCTCAGGAGTTTTGTGATCAGTTCAATATTAACAAAGCAAGCTTGGAGTCAAGAAGGTATGTTGTTTTTTGTTTTTTGGGGTTTTTTTTAACCACGCGCCTATACAGGGTTTCAAGGGCAGTTACGGAGTTATTTCTGGCCAGTACAGTGAAATAGCAATAAGCCAGACTTCGGAATCAAGGGAGCAGGAGAAATTCCTCCCTGAGATTCACATGTGTCACTAACAGCTCCAAAGAAACCTAAGGTCATCAACTGACAAATGCCAGAAGTTTTCAGATTGCTCTGGCAGCTTTCAGTTTCCTCACAAACAGGAACCTGTGAAATTAAAAGCAGCATTTTTGAACACAGCTACCTTCGTTCACCTGAGCGATCCTTTTCAAACGACCTCCGGGATAATCATCGCTCTTTGCTTATTAGGAACCGGCAGCGTCCACACCTGCAGGCAGTCCCTAACTTTTCCCGCCCTCGCCCACTCTGATGGGGGCACCCGCGTCACGCCGCGCGCAGCGGCTCTGGGAGCGCGTTTCGCGGCCCGATGTCCCCTCCTCGCCGGCTGGTCCCGCAGGCCGCCCGTGGCCCCTTCACGGCCACGCTCGGTCCCCGGCCTCCCCTCCCCGTCCCCGGCTGCCGCGGGCACCGCACTCGGCCCGGACGCAACGCGCCCCGCAGGGAGCGACGCCCGAGTCCCCAGAGCCCCCGCGCGGAGGGAGCGGCGACAGGAGCCCCGACTCGCCCCGCTTCCAGCGCCTCACCTGCCGCAGAGCGCGGCGCCGTCGGGGAGAGCGGACCAGGCAGCGAGCGGAAATCCCCGGCGAGACTGGCGCCGCCGCCCCAGGAGGCCGCCCCCGGCGGCGCCCCCTGGAGGCGGGACGCGGTACCCGCCCGCTCCGACCCCGCCCACACCTGGGCACGCGCCGGGACCCACGCCCCCGTGCACACCTTGGGCGCCCCGCCGCGGACGCTAATATCCTAACGCGTCCCGCCCGGGACCTCGTATCCGGCTTGAGTCTGTGTGGGACCCAGACGCACTTGGGGACACACGACAGCTACACACACAGAAATGAGCCCACACCGGGGAATGCCTCCTGGAGGACGCATGGACACATCACCAAAGCCTCACACTGGAGCATCCACACTCGGCGCTGGTACCATACTGAATGCAGATAATCATATAGTCTTGATACCAATTCTCCCTTTTAAAATAAAACAGTGGGTGTAGGAGATAGTGAAAGAAATGACTTCCCTTCTGTCCTCTGGCTCCTAGAACTAAACTTGAGGCCCAGAAATTAGAAGAGTGAAGACCAAAAGCTGAAGGAGAATTTTTCTCTAGAGATTTTGTTCATTCTGGGTTGAAGCAATGCTACTTTGGGGACCCAGGTGACAAGAGCACAGAGATAGAGGGCCACTTCTGTCACCTCTCCCCAAAAACACAAATACATAAGTAGTTATTGGAATAGCAGTAACCCCCTTAATCATTTTCTGCCCCTTCCACTTTCTCATGTATGTGGACTAGTTGAAATCTTACTACAATTTGATTTTTATTTGAACGATTCCAATAGTATAGATGTGGTCGTGTTTTGAATGGATGTATATAGATTTCCAAAAGAATTCTTTAGGACCAGATTCATAAGCCATAATTTATTTCAAAGAGATTTCTTCCCAAGATTTGTTTTGGGAAGTTCATGATTGAATTAAAATATATTGAAAATCTTGTCTAGCATGTATTTTTAACATCATTTTAAAAGAGTAGCAGTAATCATCTTAATTTTTTTTTAAATGAAGAATGATTCTTTTCCTTTTTGAGGGAGGATGATCATGTTGGCAAAGGAAAATGAGCCAAATGCATGAATACATAATTCCTCTGGTGAAGGAAAATTAAAGATGGTTACAAGGTGAGTGTTCAATTGCATTTAATGGCAGGTAAGGCTGGAGAGTTTGATTCAACATAGAGTAGGCTCTGTGGGATGAAGTCTTCAGCTAACTCTCAAAAAACGACTTATAGACAAATGGTTCAAAGTAGTAGTTTTCAAAATGTGACCTCAGCCCAGCAGTATCAGGAGCACCTAGGAATTTAGAAATGCAAAATCTTAGGTCACACCTGAGATCTTCTGAACCACCAATTCTAGGCGTGGGGCCTAGCATTTTAACTAGTGTTTATGATGCCTTTCAAGTTTGAAAATCATGATTTAGTGAAGAGTTGCTCCAGTGTTTCTCAAACAGAATTGTGTATGTGAATCAACTGAAAATCTAGGTTAAAAATGCAGATTCTGGTTCGGGTAGACTGGAGTAGAATCTAGATTCCCAGGATTTACTTGTGTATGGACACACACAGGGACATTGTGTCTGTAAATACAACTGCCAGCAAAGGGAAGGGTGTGGGCTGCCCTTAGAAAGGTGAAAGTCACCCAGTTTCTCAAGGAAACTGAGTGGTTGGTTACAAGTCCATGGCTTGTCAGTTTAGTATTGGTGAGTTACACAGGAGTCCTTTACAAGCCAACTGCTCTGGTGGGTTTAGGAACAGAGTGGACTCATTGAGGTTGTCACGTTGCATCCAAATTGTAGGGTGAGTCACTCACCGAAAAGGGCTTAGCTTACCATCAGCTGTTTCTGTGCTCATTCTGGTCCATTACTTTGCCATCCATAATGTCCCATATCATCCAGGCTCAGGGTCAAGCCTGCAAATCATTTACGTAGGTTTAAAGCTCAGCAGATGTTTCCTTTATCAACTCAAATGATTTAAACCGACAAATTATCTTTAATTGGAATTATGCAATTTGGCCATTTTTGTTGTCTAAATCCAAGTAGGTGATTTCCAAGCTCTGTTTTCCAGACTTTAACAAGGGAGATAAGATAGATGCCAGCTTTATATTTATATTTGACTAAATGCACTGCTACTTAGTATTATGAGAAAGAGTCCAGCCTCAGTGTCCTTGTGACCCTTCCCGCAGGCCTCCAGCATTGCAAATACCACACTACAGATAGGAAAACATTTGCATCCCTTGAAACTGTAGGTATAATGTGAAATATATATACTGTAGGCATAACATGAAATAAATAACAGAACGAGGAGACTATGTAAAGAGCTTGAAATCTAAATAACACTATAAAATCTACTGAAATATTATCAAATTATTCTAGTAAATTAAAAAAAAATCCTGTTTGGCCCCAAATAACCTACAACCTAAATCCAACACTTGTTTTTGTATGGCCCACGACTAATGAGTTTTACATTTTTAAATGCTTGAAAAAAAAAAAAAGAAAAAAGAATACTTCATGACATATGAAAACTACACGATACAGTTCAATGTTTATAGTCACGATCATTCGTTCATGTAGTCTTTGGTTGCCACTGAGACTGTGTGGTCCACAAAACCTAACACCTACCATCTGCCTTTTTACAGAAAGAGTTTGTCTACCTTGCCCTATAGTTTTTTGTTCTGTTACAATATCTAACTCTCTTTCCTGTAATAGTTAATTTATATGACTGACTCCCTACTGGACTGAGTTTCATGAGAGCAGATTTGTATCCTTTGTCTGAGTTTCCAGCACTTGCCACCATGGTACACAAAATTAGGTATTCAGTAATATTTATTTAAGTGAAGTTTACATTTTGGTCATTTTCCCTATGTAAATCTATATAAACTTACCAAAAAGCCTTTGTGGTTCAACACAGCATCCATTAATTAGGCTAATTTAGAAAATTTGTGTGCAAAAAAAAATAGAAAAAATGCATTATGCAAATAATTGGATTCCTTTCTTCCATTTCTAAACCTGACTCTAAAAAAATTGTTGTTAAATTTGAAAGCAGCGGGGTTATTTTTTTGTCTTCTTTTCATTCTGTCAAGTTATTTTACTTGGTACAACAGATCTCACTGCTAAACAAGTCCCATGGCAAAGAAATTAACGAACAGAGAAAACCAATCTCATGAAGCTATGTTAATTCACATTAAATTCAATCCTGGTATTTCTAGAATTAATGTTTTAAAGATGATGTGCATTGCTGTCAGATATTTAAAACTAAGGTGTTGACATTTTCTCCACAAAAGAAATGCAGTATATTTTCTAAAAAGTCTATGGACTTCTCAAGGGAATTGCAGTTGAAATGGTTTATGCTATTCTTGCCCATTTTCTGGACTTCTAAGAATAAAAAGCCAAGACTAAAGAGATTATATACATAAGATTATTTAGTTTTGGTGAATAAATCCCTATTCATGAATAGGAGAATAGTTGTAAGAACTCCCAGAAAAAGTAATATGGCCAATGAAATATGCCATCCACCATGATGGAAGCTAATTACATTGCAAAGAACCATTGTCAGGCCACAAACCAATATCTGACCATGTAATATCACTACCATTGTTCTTCCTAAAACCAGAATCAAGTAATTTGGTTCTGCTCTCCAAACAGTAATTGCATTTAATGGAAAGGAAATAATTGCATTTAAGGGAAATAATGCTTACCTGGTGCCTAGAAATGTAAACATTACAAAATTAAATGTAGCTTGATTCCCTTGAGCTGTCAATGTAGGAAATGAACACATTTTGAGTGCTGTTATGTGCCTCACACAGTATGACTCTTCTCTCGTCTTAGCCCTTGAGCAATAGTATGAAGCAGATATTATCATTTCCATTCTACATATGAAACGGCTCCAAGAAGCTAAACAGCCCACTTAAAGGCATGCTGCCAGAAAACCAGAGTGACAAGATTTGAACCCATATCCAGGTGAGCCCCAGCCCGTGCTCTTTAACATGAGGGCTAAAACAGGGAAGCTGGGTGGTATACACTGGAATGTATGTCATCTGGACTAATAGTTTCTTTTATATTTGAACCTTGTGGTTAAAATGACTGATTCTGATGACCAGCCCCATACATGTAGTTCTACCCATGAAGAGGTTTCATATACATTATATTTGAGGCTTATTCCTGTGCTGTATGGTAAAGACCTGGTAGAGAATTTCTTCCACTTTACAGATGAAATAGAGAGGTTGCATTGCTTGCCCATTCTTACTGATGATTTCAAATAGCAGCTCTTTTTTTTTTTTTTTTTTTGAGTAGGCTTCAAGCCCAGCATGGAGACCAACACCTGGCTTGAAGTCACAACCCTGAGATCAAGACCTGAGCTGAGATCATGAGTCAGACGCTTAACACAGTGAACCACCCAGGCACCCCAAATAGGAACATTTTTTAATAGTCAGTGCTCTTCAGAACAAGATTTCTCAGTAAGAAAACAGCAGTCAGCCACCGAAGGGGAGTATTTGACATTGACTTCAGTGTGTCCATGGGAGGAATGTGGTTTCCTGCTCACTTTGCAGCTAGCCTAATCTGTGCTATCTTGGCATGATGAGTGGCAGAGGAGAAGTTTCCTTTTTCAGTCCAAGATACTTTTTAATTTCAAAATATTTTGAAGGACTAGAAGCCTTGAAAACATTTTATTTCCACAAAGGTGTTGGCATTTCAAACATTCTTACATTTCATAGCAATTTTTTTAATGACTATTTATATCAGCACGCACAGCATCTCACTTTTATAACTTTTAAAAAAATTATTTACGTTTATTTATTTATTGTTGAGAGAGTGAGAGAGAACAAGCAGGGGAGAGGCAGAGAGAAGGAGAGATAGAATCCCAAGCAGGCTTCGCACCATCAGCACAGAGCCCAACACGGGGCTCGAACTCCTGAACTGCGAGATTATGACCTGAGCTGAGATCAAGAGTCAGGCGTTTAAGGGACTGAGTCACCCAGGCACCCCTCACTTTTATAACTTTTTATAATGGACCTCTGTCTAAGATTTAAGTTTTTTTAGAAAAAAGGGTTAAGCGTCTAGGGATGTTTGAAGTCCACTGGTGTAGCCCAACCCTCTTATCTTGTAGAGGAGAAATTAATGACAAAGTAGCAACCACCACCACCATGATTTTTATTAGAAGCACCGGAGACATGCAGTAGTTAAGTGGTTCACTCCAGGTTCATGCTAACTAATGGCAGGTTGGAAATGTTGGTAACTAACTGAATCCTTGAAGCTTAAAAAAAAAAAAAAATGACTTATGCCTTGAAGTTGGCCCAAGGACAATCTCACACTCATGGGCTCTGTTCTTTCTACTTTATCACCTTGTTTGCTGATGTCTGTAGATGCCTAGACAAAAACCCTAAAAGCTATCATCCATTTACTTTATCAGAAAGTTCTAGAAATGAGTAGTTTTGATTTTCTCCAAGATAAATCTCAAGTCCAGCCATCAAAATTAATGTTATAGGAATGTAGCTGATGAGACAAATCTGTTTTTAAAAGATAGATGAAAGTGCAATTTGAATCTACAAGGAAAAACGTTTTCTCAAACACTTATCACCAAGTTGGAAGCAGAAAAGGATCACCAAGTTGGTCCTTGAAAAATGCCACATATTTAAAAATAAAATTATGTGGCACCTGGGTGGCTTGGTCGGTTAAGCATCTGATTCTTGATTTCAGCTCAGGTCATGATCTCAACGGTTCATGAGTTTGAGTCTGGTATTGGGCCCCACACTGATGCAAGGAGCCTGCCTGGGATTCTCTGTCTCCCTGTCTGCCCTTCCCCTGCTCTCTCTTTCTCTCTCAAAATAAAAAAATAAAAAAAATAAAAATAAAATTATTAGACATGCAGGATGCTCAAGGCAGTTTTGATAAACAGTGTAACAGATTTAAAGTACTTGCTAAATGAGTCAGAACGTAGTGCTAAAATTATAAATCTGAGGGATGCTTGGGTGGCTCAGTTTGTTGAGTGTCTAACTTCAGCTCAGGTCATGATCTTGCAGTTTGTGCGTTCGAGCCCCACTTCAGACTCTGTGCTGACAGCTCAGAGCCTGGAGCCTGCTTCAGATTGTGTCTCTCTCTCTCTGCCCCTCCCCTGCTCATGCTCTGTCTCTCTCTCTCTCTCTCAAAAATAAATATTTTTTTAAAAAAACCAGGGTTACTCAACTCTGGGATCCCTCTATTTGGGTCAATATGGTAGGTGCTCCCCTTATCCATGTACAATATGGCTGACCCCTCAATGGAGTTTCTGCCTCAATATACTCTTCCCTTCCTGTGGATGCCTGGTGAAGCTTTCACTATAAATATGGGGCTCAAAGGAGAAGGCAGAGGTAACCGAACCAATATCTGTTCCTGTGAAACAGAAAATTCATCTTGATTGTATATTTCATTGCCTCCAGGAAAAACAGATTCCCCAACTGATGGAGAATTTTGAACTTGGACAGCTACAAATGTAGAAGATGCAAATGCCTGACCAAGGGGCCTGTGGGCTGAGAGAAGTCCCCTGGAAAGGGGGCTGGGAACCATGCTTAAGGCAGACATAACGTAAACTGAAGCTCCACGGGGGCAGGGATCCCCCTTGTTTTCACTTTCGATGGTATCCCCAGCAGCAGGCACAGTTGGTGCTCAAGAAAATATTTGAGACAAATAATAACATGAGAGTAGCACAAGAGATCCTTGTAGAGGGATTGTTCTATATCCTGACTGTGGTGACCACACAAATCTACACATGATAGAGTGTCATAGAGCTAAATATGCAAATGAGTGCATACAAAACTGGTGAAATCTGAATAAGGTTGGTAGATGTATCAATGCCAATTTCCTGCCTGTGATATTGTACTATAGTCATGCAAGATGTCACCATTGGAGGAAACTGGGTGTAGAGAGTGTTGGGATCTCTATATTATTTCTTACAGCTGCATGTGAATTGACCATGGCCTCCAAATAAAAAGTAGTAATGTGAGAGTAAAAACAATCTAAGATGGGTGACAGCAATTCAGAATGTAGTAGGATGGGAGTCAAGAGAGATGGGCTTTGAAAAGCTAGACCCTGTTTGAAAGAGAGAGGCCCTTAAGAGAGGAGGCACACTAGTCAAAAAAGACAGACATGTGTGTGGAAATCTAGGGGTGGAAGCTCACCAGATGGGGATAAAGAACATGGAGAGCTGTAAGTTTAGTGCTACTTGGTCAGGTGGGGGGAATGCATGATGGGCCCCAAAATACAAATCACAAAATTGGGACCAATGTGTTGTAGAGTGAAAGGGGCTCCAGTGACCCGAACATCTGCTGGACACCATATTTGGCAGGGCCTCTGTCAAGATTCTGGCTTGCCTTACTGATGATTTTCATTCCCAAACTGGGGTTTGGCCAAGCATACAAATGTACAAATGTGTCTACATCTGTCACTATGTGGAACTTGTTACATGCATGGACTTGATTTCCTCTTGTCTAGAGCTAAACTCCAACCAGTCTGAGGTCCTGACTGTTGGCTTCTATGTGTAACCGTATGGGAACACAGGCATTCCCTCACCCACTCTCCTTCTACCCATCACCAATTGATTCCTAAGCATTTCTTAGGTCAGTTCCCATGTCTCCAACTTCACTGCCACTTGGCTACAGCAAGCCCCCTCATCCCTCCCCTGGCCACATGGAGTGGTCTCTTCACTGGTTTGCCTCCTTACAATTTCGTCTCCACTGACAGCCCAAGTGATCTTTTCAAAATAGACATCTGGTCATGTTGCCCCCCGCCCCCCACCCTGCTTTGCAGTGTTCCATGGTTAAGGACCATCTGGTCCTGGTCACTTTTACCTGCTCCAGCAAGTGCCCCTCCCCCTTCCCCTTCCCCTTGGACTTTGTTCAGCAAGTACTTTAGCTTTCTCATGGAAGGGCCTTTGCATGTGGGTTTTCTTATGTACGCAGTCCAGGTTTTCTCAACCTTGGCACTACTGACACTTTGGGCCAGATCATTTTCTTTGGTGGGGGCTGTCCTGTGTATTGTAGGATGTGTAATTGTAACATCCTCCCACTCACCATCAGTTCTGACAACCAAAAACATCTCTGGGCATTGCCAACTGTCCCCTGTGAGTAAAATCTCCTGTGAGTGAGAACTACTGACCTAGAGTGATCTTATTCCCCTCTGCCTTTCAAATCTCAGTTCAAAAGCCACCTCAGGGAACCCCTTCCTGACTATTCAGGCAAGATCCAGTCTCCCTCTTCTATCATTAATTATATGACTACGTGATAATTATAGCTTCTCACTGTACTATCCCCTACATGAAGGCAAGGGGTCATATCCACTTCTGCTCATCACTGTATTCCCTCTGCCTAGGAGAGTATCTGGCACACAGCAGGCACTTAGATTTGTTGACTGAGGGAATGAATGTATTTAAGGTCAAATCTGTGTGCTGCAAAAATCTACACCCTTCTCTAAAATTCCAATCTGTCATTTTTTGAGGGTCTCCTGGGCCAAGTACTTCATTAGGGTGAGGGAGGCTGTATTATCTCCATTTTACAGATGAGAAACTGGGGCTTAAGCAATGCTAAATGGCTTGCCTATGACATCACAGTGGGAGAACCAAGACCCAAGTCTAGGTTTTCTCACTCCAAAGTCTAAGCTGAAGGATGAGAATACAGACATAGATGTCCACTGCTGTGCTATGGGGCTCAACCTTTTATTCTGCATGATATTTTAAGTCAGTCATTTGAAATAGAATAAATGTAAAGACCATGCTTAAGAAATAGGATAGAATCAGAACCCCAGAGAGCCCCATCAAGGTAGTAGGCTAAGTCTAAGGATGAAACTTTTAAAATTTATTTATTTTTGAAGTTTATTTATTTTGAGAGAATCCCAAGAAGGTTCCACACCATCAGCACAGAGCCTGACATGGGGCTCAAACTCACCAACCGTGAGATCATGACCTATACCGAAACCAAGAGTTGGGCTCTTAACTGACTGAGCCACCTAGGTACCCCAAAACATTTTTTACAATTTTTTAAAATGTTTTTATTTATTTTTGAAGGAGAGAGAGAGAGAGAGACAGAGCATGAGCAGGGGGGAGCAGAGAGAGAGGGAGACACAGAATTCGAAGCAGGCTCCAGGCTCTAAGCTGTCAGCACAGAGCCCGATGCGGGGCTCGAACCCATGAACTGTGAGATCATGACTTGATCCAAAGTCAGACGCTCAACCGACTGAGCCACCCAGGCGCCCTGTACCCCAAAACTTTTTTTAAATGTTTACTTTTGAAAGAGAAATAGTGGGGCAGGGGCAGAGAGAGAGGGAGACAGAGGATTCGAAGTGAGCTCCATGTTGACAGCAGTGAGCCCAATGGGGAGCTTGAACTCACGAACCTTGAGATCATACCCTGAGCCAAAGTTGGATGCTTAACTGACTGAGCTACTCAAGTGCCCCTAAGGATGAAACTTTTAAGGACTACTGGAAGGCTGAATATAAACAGGGAAGAAATGTAGCAAACAGAGGACAACCACAAACTGCCTTTTTGTGTGTGTGTGTGATCTCACCATTAGGGAGCTATAGGATGATGGTCAGGCTCTCAGATTTCTCAACCTGGACACTTCTCCCATGTCTGTTTTGACAACCCCCCCCCCCCCCCCCCGCTCCACCTCCTACTGTGATTAGCACTGAAAACATTAAAATAAAATAAGAGGGGAAATGAGAGACAGACTCCCACTTCCCGCTTGTTGGGAAGGAAACCCAAGAAGCAGAGGGTGGCCACCTCAAGGTGGAGAGAAAAGGGCCAGCGCCAGCATGGTGCACTTCCAAGATCTGCGGAGACAGAAGACTGCCTGAAGTATCAATCAAATTAATGACTGTTTTCTCTGCAGAGAAGACAGCCATAATGGAAATCCTGAGAGATGGGGCAGTGGACGCTAAGGGGATTCCTTCTGTAGGCAGGGGTCCCAGATGTGCATGTCTTGGTTTGACACTAAAGTTTTAGTATTGGTAGGAAAAAAACTCCTGAAGGAGCTTTTACAAGAAATATTTTTCTTTACTCTCAAAAGGCAAGTACTGTCATAAAGAAAGAAATTTGCTTTCAAAACAAAGATCGACAAGCATATAGTGCATCTATTATCTGTTGAGCTAAGCACTGTAGGAACATAAATAAGAATAAGACAGCTCCCGCCCCTAAGAGATCTATAAATTGTTACTGTTATTTTGGGACCATTTAAAAAATGTTTGAAACACAGCACTTCCTTTTCTGATGTATGTCACACACCAGTACTTTCTTTCCTGATGTACCTCAACCATCATAAGTCACAATTTCTAAATTACAATTCATTGCAGATCTGCTCCCCAAAATGTGAGTGTAGAGAATTAAATTCATCTCATTGTGGATCTGTTCATCCCATTCTCTAAACTTGGATAGAGGACAATTGTATTAAATGGTCTCTAACACCAAAGAGAAGCCACATATGAAAAAGGATGAATTGGTCACTTGGATTTCATTTTAAGGGAAAGGAAGACACAAAGTTCATAAACTTGAAAATCACCTAATAAGAAGGCAATACATTTTTATACCAGCCTGTGTAATAATTTTACTGCATAAGATATTATAGAGGTTGCACAAAGCATTAGGTCAACATCATATACAGAAGAATAAAGCAAAAAGGATTATCTTGATCAAATAAAATAGAAAAAAATTCAATTCTTAAAAATACCACAAATTCCCCAAATGTGGCTCTTTTTAAGACAAAATCTACCTCTTGCATTTCCTGGATATAGTAATGACTGTGGTTCCATTAAGCCGAACAGAACACTGCCTTATAGCTAAAAACTTAAAAAAGCAACTTACAGAGATATGTAACCCTCTTAATACTGGATATAACAAAAACAAAAACATCAGGCTGACTGCCTGCTTTTGCCTAAAGCATGGCTTGAATTTACTATTAATACCAACAGCTTATATAGAATGTGAATACTACATAATTTCCTTTGTCATGAAGCTGCACAAATCGGAGAATCCAAAAATGATTGCAGGAGTGAGTGTCTTCCAATGACGGGAAAGTATATAAATATACTAGATGTTAAAATTTCCATTCTTCATTCAATTATTTGCCCTGTTTAAAACATAAAAATACAAATAAATATATTTCCTTACAAGGGAAATTCATAGTCTATCTTTAAAAAAAGATAAAGAAACAAAAATCTTAATTTACTTTTTCTTGTCATTAAATAAAAATTCTAATATACAGACATATTCGATATTTATATAAACTGTGGGAGTCCATTTATGATTTCTTGTTCACAATTTACATTTAATAGTGTTAGTCTCTGTACAACGTGGCTCACACCCCATATGCAGGTTTAATTTTACATTCTGCTCCACCTAATTTTTTTTTTCTCTTTTTTTCTTTTTAATTAAAAAAAGATTTCATTTTTGGAATTTTAGGATTTACATTTGAGTCGTCTGAAAAAATACAATTTCAATGCAAAAACCACATCGAGCATTCAAGAAGAGTATACTGCTGGTGCTGTAATCTTTTTGCGTGTCTTTGTTTTCATAGAAAAAAAACCAGTCAAATAAACAACATGTAAGACTTTTAAATGGTTAAACACAATCATATCATATTAATGATATGCCTCATGCACACAAACAACAAATGAAGGAAAAAGGATCAGACGTCTTTCTTTTGCTTTTGTTCTAGCTTTCTTCTTAATAGACTATAATTCTCCTTAGTTCCTGATGCAGTGGGGTCAAGCTGCAGAGAGATTTCATAGTGTTTTTTGGCCAAGTCTAGATGTCCCCAACGATGATAAAGCACAGCTGAAATAGCAAGAGAGGGATTTCATTGGAAATGCTTCTGAATACCTTACAGTATTCCCAACCACTTGTGCCAAAAAAAAAAAAAAAAAAAAAAAAAAAAAATATATATATATATATATATACATATATATATATATGCACACACACACACACACAGTTTTCAAAAATCATTGTTTCAAATAATATTGTTTGTGCTGCCAACTTTATTTAATAACCACATTCCCTGGTGATTGTCTGTTTAACCACCTCCCGTTACTCCTGGGGTTCTGCAGATCACTAGATATGACCCATCTTCTTACAGCAACATTATTACATAAAGAAGGAAAGTAAGATTACATCAAGGTTCTCAAAGTTGCCATGAAAATTCCAGGAAGTCAGGCTGGATATGGCTGGGCTCTGGTATGTCTCAGGGCCCCGACCGTGCGCCAAGTCCAGCATCTGAATAACGATTCCCCTACATCTTTTGTCAAAATACTAGCTTGTTTGTTGCTAGCTAGGAATAAGGGCACTCACATCAAGATCTGACCATAAAATGATAGTTTTATGTAAATTGTAATTTGTAAATGCACTTTAATTTTGTTTTTTTTATAGCCTTTTTTAAAAAAATCTTTCTTCATTTTGAGAGAGAGAGAGAGAGAGACAGAATGTGAGTGGGGAAGGGGCAGAGAGAGAGGGAGACACAGAATCTGAAGCAGGCTCCAGGCTCTGAGCTGTCAGCACAGAGCCTGATGTGTGGCTCGAACCCATGAACTGTGAGATCATGACCTGAGCCAAAGTCAGACACTTAAAGGACTGAGCCACCCAGGCACCCCTGTAAATGCACTTTTAGCAGAGACCTAAGAGAACATAAGAACACAGTGGAGACCAGGCTATAATGGAAGGTCCTCTATGGAATAAAGGAAAATATGTAAGTGAGACCAGAAACTTCCAAAGTAATTTTGTGTTTAACATTCTATGATCTTTCACACAAAGAAAGAAACTCGAAGTTTATCATAAGAAGGGGATAAACTGAGTGGGGAATTTTGGGTGTTGGTCTGGTCATACAGTTATAACTTATACATAGGACTACTATTTCGCTACCTTTTTAATGTAATAATTTCTTTAAAAAAAAAACACATCTTAAAGGGGCACCTGGGTGGCTCAGTCGGTTAAGCATCTGACTCTTGATCTCGACTCAGATCATGATCTCATGGTTTGTGGGATTGAGCCCCACATGGGGCTGACAGCACAAAGAATGCTTGGGATCCTGTCCCTCCCTCTTTGCTTGCACACACTCTCCCTCTCTCTCTCTCTCTCTCTCTCTCTCTCTCAAAATAAATAAATAAATAAAACCCCACATCTTAGAACCAGATTATAAAGACCAATGCAGGCTAGATTTGTTAAAAACTACTTTCTCTACATTGATATTACAGAAATGCACCCATTTCTTTAAACTTACGCGGACTTTTGATATGATTCAAATTGAAAATTTTCCTTACCCAAATTGCCATGGTAACTTGCAGAATTTGGATGAGCTTTAATTGCTTTGAGGAATAAAGCTTCGGATTCCTGACGAATGATATAAAAAATAAGGTATTGCATGATGCAAAAGCAACACATAGTTTTGCTGTGTACAGTTTTTAAACATTTAATGTCCTTGTTTTGTGACACTGCATCCTTCTCCCAGAAACATTTGGGAAGGCCAGCGGGGCCATACCCTGTTAAGAGGTTCTGAAGGGCAATCAGGGAAGTGTGTGACAGAGCAAAGGGGACAGAACAATAGTGAGGGGAAGATGGGCAACGGAGAGCAATGGTGGCTGCACAGAGAGCACGAATATGCTAATGAGCTTTGCCGCCTGCCTCCCAGAAGTGGCTGGAAGTTTGCAACTTGAAGCAAGTAGCTCGATTCAGGGTGCATGGAGGATGAGCCAGAGTCAAATGACCAGGAAAGGGCTAGGCTGTTGAGGACACCCACAAAAGCGTCATTTTCATTCAGCATCAATGAATTCATTTCTAGGATTCTCAAGGTAGGAGCTGGGGCTGATTTAATCCCCCCAAGACTCATAACCCTTCAGCAACCCAGAAGGGGCTCATTCAGCTGGAAAAAATAAGCAGGGAGAAGCAGGGAGAGACAGCTACCTGTCACGTAAGCAGTGGCAGGATTGTATGTGACCATGACCAAATGCCCCTGGTGTGTGTGAACTGGTTCTTGTATAGACTTGCATTTCCTCCAAATAGTGCTCATTTCCAATCGGGCTGCAAAAAGGCATGGCCAAGTGTTTTTTTACCTGATCATCATGTGACCATGGCTGCCTGGATGGTCCCGTTCTACCATAATGCTGGGAGATAAAGATGCCGAACTGTTCTTTGCTGACATCTGCCGGGGGTAGTAGCTACTCATACCCGTCTGCATTTGTGCTACTGAAGGGCCACACATGCTTTAGTGAGTATCAAACAGTAAGCTTAAACAACTAAAGTTGGTGGATGGGGGACAGGTTTGCTCCTTCTAGCTGCACCTTCTGTGAATTTTCCAGGTGGGCTTCCTGGAAAATATCTAGGATCGTGCATTTTATAAAGTGTAGAAGGACCAATTTCCTTGCCCTGTGATGGCCCATGGTACTCCTGAGAAACAGGCTGGGCATTTGGGCAAACAGCTCTGAAGCCACAACCTTTTTAGAGAGAGCTGGCAGAGAAAATTTTATATTTTGGAGATGTTGTCCAAAAAGGACTGAATGAAGACATTGTTACAAGATGTCAGCAAACAGCACTTCAGGAGCTCAGAGTCAATGTCTACATTCCAAGCTATGGTCGCTGAAACTCGTTCAAGGAAGTGTAAGGTTTTCCTGACATATTAGGTATGCTGGTAAAAAAGAAACCAAATGGATTGCATAGATTTGGAGTGGTTTCTAAGTACCTATGCTTTCTGATGACTTTCAAATATTACCATTTAATCTAAAATCTGAGAAATAGGAAGTCCAGTAAATCTACTTTAAAATGCTTCTCTACTTGCAAAGGAAGCAGAGTTAATTAGAGACAACTGATGGAGAGAGAAAAAGCAAGTTAGGAGTTCTCGGGGGACTCTGGATTCGTTTAAGGGATTTTTGAAATGCCCATGAGTGTGGACACCATTCAGGAGGACGTGGAGTCAGAGTCAGGTTTGGAGGACACGGTGGTGTTCAGGATGGCATGTGTAGAGAGGGGAGCAGGGCTTGTACCGTCTTGGGGGGCTGCCGCTCTTGGCAAGGCAGAGCCTGAAGTGGGGGTGTGAGGAGGCTGAGTGAGGTAATGGGGGAGGAAAAAATAAGTCAAAGTTCCCGAGTTTAAAAATGGCACACTGACAGAAGGGGCATCAGGAGGAAAGAGAGGTTCTATGCTTCCATCTCGGTTATGTAACAGTGGGGTGGCCATGAAAGGATGCTTCAGGGGCTGCTGTTAGGTAACAGGGTTGTTCAGATGACAATCTGCCCCATAATCACAGGGGCACAAGGCATTGTGCACAGATACAGATCACTGTGCACATCAATGTCTTAAGAGGGAATCTGGAAGCCTGAATGTTTCACGGCCAAAGGTGGGAAGCATTCAGCCATTTCACAGCTGTAACCGGGCACTTAATAAATGCCCATTAGCACGCTGGATAGCAGAGGAGTTGTAAAAATGGGACTTGGGGCTCTGCCCTCACGAAGTCTCCAGGCTCACTAATGAGATTTGTCAAGTTAATGATAATACAGAACAGCAAAGGCTTAGGCGAAGTGAGTTATATAGACAGCAGACACCTGTCCTGACTCTCCATCCCTAAGTCCCCACCACCTTGCCACCTCTGCAGAGAGTCCCCACCCAGTGCCCTTCAAGGACGGGCTAGAAGTAGCTGACCAATAGCAATGGGGGTCACTTCTGCAGCATTGTGAGAGGAAAATCCAAATTCCAAATCCTGAACTTAAAACAATATATGAAGCAAGCACCCGGTGGCTGACACCACAGCTCAGGGAGTAACATCACGTCCCTCCTTTTGGCAGAACTGTTGCAAGATTCTTATTTCGGATTTCATCTTCTGTTTCCTCATCTTAGGCTCAGCACTCTGGCCTACACAATTAGGATGCAAAATGTGTAGAGAAATAGGAAACCCATTTCTCCATTCTGCTCTACGGAGTATTTTCTACTTTATCTGGAAAAAAAAATGATATGAACTGGAAGCCAAATGGACTGTGGGTTCTGTCACCTTAATAGAGTTCTAGTTTATAGGCTGTGGGGTGATAGAAAAATCAATACAATGGTTACATAGGCTGCATCTTGAAAATGACTTGCTGTAGCTGGTCACTGGACACTCCCGACCCGTCCCAGGCTGACGGGGATGCCTGGAGAGGTCGGTAGAAGGGAAAACCACAAAACTTGCCTTCTTTCCCTGGCTCTATACAGGTAAGTCCATAAAAAATAAAAATTAACCCCCTCAAAAAGTCATCTCTGGAGCAAAATCTAGAAACATCAAAATATTAACCGGAGCTATCAAACTCCCTGATATTTAAAAATGAGACATGCATGGACTATCTTACTGTTGTTTTGGAAAACTATGCCGATAATGGTATGTGATAAGCAGAGGAGAAGTTAAGTAACATGGAACACACATGAATGAATCACTTCCTTTAGGCCCGGTGTGATCAACATTCGATACAGCTCCTGATTCTGAAAGAAAAAATTGCTGCCACAGAGGATGAAGGCACTGCATCTGAAAGTGTGTTTTCTGTAGCATCTGTGTTAGAAACCCAGGATGCTAGCTGCAAGTGCACAGTCCCTGACTCCACCCTGTCGACTGAGACAGCATCCTGTGGGGAGGAATCTGCGCATTTGTATCTAATACACTCCCTCACTGGTTCTCAGCCGCACACTTGAAGTCTGAGATCACTGATGTTAGGAACACAGAGTCCCCTTCAGGCCACAGGGCGCCGTGCGCCTTCTGATTCACAGTTGTCACTCCTGGCCAGTCCTGGGAGCCTGGATCTAGTATCTTTTGGTTCCACTGGTCAGACACGTCCAGGGCCTTCCAGATGACCTACAGCTTAACTCTAGATGAGGAAAAACTCTAAATGGGCAAGAACCAGTCCTGCATTCCCCATGGGCTGGAATTTTTTTGTGCAGAAGACCGCACCAACAAATCAGAGCTCCCACCTGCCTGCGAGGGACAAAATCAAACAACTTCGTGCCAGGGTTGGGGCTGGGGCATCACTGCCTCCTCTCTGGGCTTCTCCTCCCCACCCCACATTTGAGCAATGGTGATGAATTCTGATGAGAAAGGACACAAAGTCTGACTGTGCAAATCCATCTTTTGGGCAAATCCATCTTTTTGACCAAGCCACACTGGTACACTGCCCCCACTGTTTTTGCCTACTTCTGAATTTAACTGGGCAGAAGTAACATTTATGGCTTCTGTCAGATGCTGGCATTAATTGCAAGAAATCACGGCCTGCAGTTTACACACCTTGTATTTCTGGGACTTCCCCAGCACATTTGCCAACGAGAACATCAGAGAGTGATCATTAGGTATTAATTCCAGCGCCTCTCTTCCAACTGCTTCAGCTTGGGCTAAATTACCTGCAAGGAAAACATAGGAAAATTAAAAAAACAAACAAACATGTTAACATTGTACTGCATGACTTAAGAAAATCAATGAAGAATGCATAACACACATATACACATGCAATATACACACAACACACAAACACCACACACATACACACAACACAGAACACATATACACACAGATAACACATACGTATACACAGCACACACACACATACACACAACACAGACACATACACACATGGCACATAACACACATATACACAGATGACACATACATACAGCACAGCACACACATATACATACACACAACATATACATACACACAACACATAACACACATACAGCACAACACACACATACACAACATGTAACACATATGCACAGATAACACACATACACACAGCACAACACACATATACATACACACAATACACACACATTACATACATATACACAGCACAACATACACATATACATATACACACACAACACATAACACACATGTCTATAGATAACACACACACATCACACACATATACAAACATACAACACACACATCACACACATATACACATATACACAGATAACACACATACACATAGCACAACACACGTATACATACTCACCACACACACACACACACACACACACACACACACACACACAACCCCATAAATTGCAAAGATACTGCAGTCTAGTGCAATTCTAAAATAATATACAAACAGCTTTTGATTAAATTCTTTAAAAGCATATAAAACCTAGTTTTAATTTTTTCCCAGATACCAGTTATACCCACATCGGAGAAAACAAGTCTGCACCATAAGAGTATCCACAGTAACACTTTAATAACTGAGTATTTATCATATCGAAGTATACATTTTGTATTTTCATTAGAAGCACTGCTTAGATGGCTCACCAGCTTGAAATTCTGCCAAATTAAAACTATCATTTCTTATGGGCTGCTTGGATTTTCAAAAGTAGGGGAGCAGGGTAACTCCTGGTTGACTGAGCTAAGATCTGGGCTGAGGAACCACATCATCAAGTCTGTTAGCATCCTATCTAAAAGAAGAACCCATGACTCTGACTGTAGGTTTGAGGGCATCTCCTTTGACAACAGTCCATGAACTTTAGAGCATGGTCTTCACAGGTCGTAAACCCAGAAGCCATTTTTGCTCTTTTGGTGCCTCTAGCATGGGGACGGGCAATGCTAGATAACACACTTCAGACGAAACGAGATCTTAGCACCCATCTTCACCCCTGGCTCAGCACTAATTCCAAGTAAAGTGTCATTTTTCCACACATACCTGTTTCAATAGGTCAAAGGAAACTCTG
Source organism: Panthera pardus (assembly GCF_024362965.1). Classification (NCBI taxonomy): domain Eukaryota; kingdom Metazoa; phylum Chordata; class Mammalia; order Carnivora; family Felidae; genus Panthera; species Panthera pardus. The sequence continues at coordinate 19,830,499 of NW_026526654.1, read as the reverse complement.
TCTTCTAGAAGAACAGACATTTTTGTACTACCCCATATTATTTTTTTAAAACTAATACACACTAGAGAAAGAAAAAGCACGCTAATCTGTTTCCTAAGTATTCAATGGCACCGCATCATGGCTCCATTTCCTCCAATGTATTTAATTCACCTTTCCGTACCTGTATTGTCAAGGAGTATGATCATGTTGTTCCAGGCCAAACTGTGCTCTGGTTTCAGCACAGTGGCGTTTCTCCACGCATTCAACGCATCGACATGACGATTCAGATCTGCGTACTGGAAACAAAGCATGGCCCCCAAAAATCAGTATTCCAATGTTCTTGCTTCCTCTAGGACATAACCAAACCCAAAACCAAACCCCTACCAAGCCTAACTTATAATTACAGAACTTCTAATTTTTCGTATTAACTCGCTGAATCTCAAAATACCTCATTGAAGTACATAACTATCCCCATTTTACAGATGAAACAACAGAGGTACAGAAAAATTAAGTAATTTGCCCAAAGTTACACATCTAGAAATGGCAGAGTGGGGATGAGAACCAGGTAGTCTAGTTCCCAAGCCTACAACCTCTTAACTATAATTCATAATTTAGTGATCCCAGGTGTCAAATCATATTTGAGACTACTAGAGAGACAAAAATTAAAAACCGAATCATTATTCTTTTTACAGAAAGACTTCACATAGTCTATCTTTGATAAGGTATCATTTAAAGGGGTAAATAAATATTTCATGTGATTAACAGCTACATATGACGAATTCGCCATGTGAAGAATGTTCTAGTAGGCGGTTTCTGCCTACATCTAAGCTACACAGAAAACGATGAGTGTGTTAGACATACTCAGTAAACTCCTTGGAAAAATCTTAAGCGGCAATGTGAAACACCTTGGCAATTTTTTTAAGATGTTATTTTTATGTAATCTCTATATCCAACGTGGGGCTTGAACCAACAACCCAGACATCAAGAGTCACACGCTCTTAACTGATGGAGCCAGCCAGGCACCCCCATCTTGGCAATTTGAAGCCTGTTTGCCTCCTTTTGGAAGGAGAGAATGATCTGTTGCTTTCTTTTGAGAGGGCCTGTTGTTTAACACTGACAACAGCACAGAAAGCCTGGGTCTCAATCTGCATAGTTAATAAAAGCATTCCGAGGCAGAAAATGATGGATTTTTTAGCAGGTGAACCTCTTGCCTTAACTCCGTTCAAATGCCCATGTCTTATTTGAATGAACTTCCTTTCACTCTACAAAAACTACACACGGTAACAATTTATCCAAGGTCAAGGCAATTTCCTTCCTTACTGGCAAGTCTGTCTTTTCATTAAAGGACAGAAACGTTTTTATTTTCTCATGACCCACATGGTAAACAGGTGACATATGATGCAAGAAAAAGAAAGTTTTAATTATGGAAACCTTACAAATATCCATTTGCTAAAGATGTTGTCAGATTTCTCAGGAGGCTCAGAAACTCAGGTCACAATATTTCACCCTTAAATAAGGAAATGATGTGAAAAGTTCAAAAAGTAAAATAACTTAGGGTGCTAATTATATCAACATTTAATTGCCTGTATCTGGGTTTCCACTGATTTCTCGGTCAATTCTCTCTAGCAAGTGACATTCATTTGAGTTAATTGGGCAAAATCTGTGATGACATTCTTTCTAACACACAGGCAAACCAACATAACTTCATTAACACAACACCAAAATTCTTCACATAGGTTATTATTTCTTATTATTATTACTATTTACTGAAGAATAACAACCAACTGAATCAGGCAAAATTTACTTTTATTTTGTCTCAACCTTTACCCTTCTTAGATTATCAATACAAAGTGAACAACACTTTAAGGGAAGCCAAGGAAAATGGTGACTTAGCCAGAACTACCATCCAGAAAGTAGACAGGCAATGAGAACATTATTTACCTCTTAGCTCTATGCTCTATGCCCATCCTTCTATACTCTGCAATATGCATTTCCCAGAGTCCTTTGCCACTTGGCCCCTTGTTAGGCTTCTGCCAACAGGAGTCACAGGTGATATCAGATGGCTTGAAGAGGGGCCCTTTCCCCCACTCTCCCATTGTTGCTCCTGTTCCTTGGCAGTGCATCTGATGGGGCAATTCCTCCCACTCCCTACCCCCTGCCCCCCACCTCCATGGTTCCAGGCTGGAAGCAGTGGTCCTTCTTCATGATCTTAGTTCTTGAGATTATGGTAGCTCCTGAGATGGTAGCCCCCTCTCTGAGCCCTTCTATTCTGGTGGCACCACTTCCTCTTGTTTGTTACCCCAATGCTACAGGGTTTCCTTACACTCTCACAGTTCATGTCATCTAACCACTTCTATCTTCCAGCCTTCCAACAGTTGTCTAACCCATTCTCTGCACTGAATCTTCTCTATTTAAAATACTTAGCATAGGGGTGCCTGGCTGGCTTAGGAAGAGCATGTGACTCCTGATCTTCAGGTTGTAAGTTCGAGCCCATGTTGGGTGTAGAGATTACTAAAAAATAAAAATAAATAAAATAAATAAAATAAAATAAAATAAAATCGCATAGCTTCTGTTTTCCTAAATGGCTCCTGAGTGATACATACAATCAGTTCTTGCAGAATGAACTGTCTGTAGTAATGCCTCCAGTCACTATTACTGCAATTCTCTAATAGTAACATATCCCAAATAATCCAGCTTTTCCTAATTTTCTATTTCACAAGAAAACTACATTATATTCCCTTCTTATATGGGTGCAGAAATCAAAACACATTTCTGTCATTACTAAAGAGTGACTAAAGAGGATTTTTAAAAAGAAATTTTGTTATTAAGTTCATCTTATTCACCAATATATAAATGTGTTGGTTGAGCAGTTAAAGATTAAGCTCTTAATGCTTTTAAGCTGTCAAGCAGGCAAAAGCTGGATAATTAAACAACAATGGAGACAAAAATCTTTAAATAAGCAAGAGCAGTTGGCAGAAGGGAACATAGGAAGGTCATTTTATGGTAGCATAATTAGTAAACAATACACACAGAGAGTGGCACAAGGTCTCAACACACTTAATACAACAGATGATCTTCTATGTGAAAGTGGGAATGAATCCCAAGGACTGGTGTACATGGATAAAATCCCGAACCTTATATTTTATTTTCCTTTCTTTGGACATAACTCTTACAAAGGGTTCATTTAGGGGCGCCTGGGTGGCTCAGTCGGTTGGGCAGCCGACTTCGGCTCAGGTCATGATCTTGCGGTCGGTGAGTTCGAGCCCCACGTCGGGCTCTGTGCTGACAGCTCAGAGCCTGGAGCCTGTTTCGGATTCTGTGTCTCCCTCTCTCTGACCCTCCCCTGTTCATGCTCTGTCTCTCTCTGTCTCAAAAATAAATAAACGTTAAAAAAAAAATTAAAAAAAAACAACAACAAAGGGTTCATTTAGCATAAATTCTCTATTTTCCAAACCCCAAGGAATTGCAGTGACAGGCAGTTACTAGGGGAAAGAAAAAGACTGCTAAGTTTTAGAGCTTGAAAGTATAACCTAGAAGACTATAGGCAGATACACTCAGTTTGCAAACAATAATCTAAAAAGCTACCTTCAACGCTGAAGAAAAAAATGAAAGAAGAATTCATATGGATATCAAACACAATGTCATGCAGGTATTAGTGTAATAGTCACAGTGAATAAAAACAGTAATCCCTGTAATAACTGCCCAGTGCAAGTACTCAGAAAATACCCAATTTGCTCCCATCCCCCATTCTCACTTCATTAACTTTGCAAGGATCCGTCCTGCTTTGTATGTGCCTGACTTTTTGGTCTCTACTTATATCATTATAGGTGAAGTTTTACTGTCTTCCCACCATCCTCCTCAGAGAGAACGATGTAGGGTATCAAAATGTGCTTCCCCAAATATACCACTTTGACATAAGGATTATTGCACTAACGACAATTGAGATTCAACAGATGCAGAAAGAAGCCTTCCAGAAGCTTCCCTTATCTGACTCAAAGCAGAAACAGTGACATAAGGACTGCCATAAACCCCCTATGGCCACGAAGGAGGACCCACACAAACCTTCATTAGTTTCTATATGCATTTACCCTCTGATAGTTTGCCACCCTTGGAAGTCTAAAACATCTTCCTTTCTTTTGTCACTTCTCTACAAATGTATTTTAATTACAAATATATTTGTTAAGATGCTATATAAGCCCAAGTTCTAACTGTCTCTTTGAGTTACTCATCACTGAATTTTTCCTATGTGTATGCATGATGCATGTGTTAATATACTCTGTTTCTTTTCTCTTGTTAATCTGTAGTCAGTCTGGTTTGCAGGGCCCCAAAGAAAGAACTTAAGAGGATAGAGGAAACTTTTTTATCCCTCTTTGACAGCTTCTCATTAGAATAATAGCTCTCCTTGAATCTTCAGGCTTCACAGAGAAAGCTGCTTCAACACCAATGTATGTAACTAGATCAGAATTTTAAAATGTAGAAGGAAACAGAAATGTGGCCGAGGTCAAGTGGCTCTGGAGAAAGTTATGTGGGACAACAGGAATTGCCTGCTATCAATTTTCCTTGTTTAAACATCTTGCTGTTGCACGGATTTAGTCACATTACTGTCACTTTCCTCCACGCCCAGGGGGAAACAATTCCTCTTTTCCACACTAGAGTGGGTATATAGAAATGGAAGCTTCCTAGAATACATCATAGCTGAAACACATCTTCTATTCTTTGAAAAATAAACACAGGAGCCACTTCACTTTAAAATTTAGAACACCAGCGGTATCTGCCCATTTAAAGTGACCTATGCATAATTTGAAGTGACGTGTGCACAGTGGGAGAGGTGGAACGTCACCATCATTAGCCACACATTCCTGCCACCTTGTTTCCCCTGTTCATAAAATTCTGCCTCTGCAATGTGCACAATCATGACTACCCAGTCCAGACACAAAGCAGATTAGACCAAACATATTCCCATCAAGGTAATAACTGAAGACTGGATTTTCAATAATCTTAAAGCAACTCATGTTTTCTAGGTTGTCCTCCCCAAATAGTCTCTTCTGCTCTGAGCTGATCAGTCTGTCTGCTCAAAGCTCAGATAGATCTGCTTCCCAAATGCAGGGCCAACAACAGGGTATTGAAATGTCCAGGGAATTTTGTTGGTTTGTTTTGTAAATACAGATCTTTTATGGGGCCTCTGATTCCCTAAATCCAGGATGGGTGGAAAGACTTGGATGTTCAACCAGTTTTGGGACTGACTTGTTTTGATAACACAAGGACTCCATGAAAGCAAGTCTTCAGGACCCTTAAAGTGAAGATAAATAGGCATCTCTTTAAAACAACTTTGATGTAATCCTATCTGTGCACAAGGTTGGATAAAATCTGGAAAATTATATATAAACTTCTTTTATTAAAAAAATTTTTTTTAATTTATTTATTTTGAGAGAGCAGGGTGGGGGGCAGTGGAGGGGCAGAAAGAGAGAGAATCCTAAGCAGGCTCCACACTGTCAGTGCAGAGCCCGACGTGGGGCTTGATCCCATGACTGTGAGATCGTGACCTGAGCCGAAATCAAGAGTTGGATGCTCAACTGACTGAGTCACACAGGTGCCCCAGTATACACGGCAACTGACTTTGGCTCAGGTCATAATCTCACAGTTCATGACTTCAAGCCCTGTGTTGGGCTCTCTGCTGTCAGTGTGGAACCTGCTTTGGATCCTCTGTCCCCCCACCCCCTCTCTGCACCTCTCCCTCTCTCAAAAAAAAAAAAGTCACATCACTATACATGCATTCCAGTTTGGCTAAAATGAGCAAAAAATTTTCTCTTCAATGTGTCATTTAATCAAACTGAATATATGATGAATATATGTAGTTTCTTGAAACCCAATTAAAAGCTTAACTGAAGGGAGAATATATAATCTTTCTTGTTTAAAGAATTTTTCTCTTTGTAGGTAAGTCTTTTTCCTCCCAGCCTTATAGAGATGTAATTGGCATTTAACCTATGTAAATTTAAGGTGCACAAGATGATGATTTGATACAGGTGTATATCATGAAATGATCACCACAGTGAAGTTAGTTCTACCTCCATCAAATCACATCATTATGTGTACAGTTCTTTTCCTTATTAGGAAAATCCAGAGCTTTAAGGATGAAGCTGTGTATCCTCATGGAGGGTTTTCAGAAGTGATGACTGATCTATTTCACCATCATTTGTCAATACATGTTTTCAGATTTTAAGATTACTGAACTTCTTGTATTAGCTACTCTTGTAATATTTATTTGAATAAAGAAATAAAGTATAAGAAAAGAAAATCAAGAGTCATCAGCTCTTTAGTCAGTAACTAAAAGAAGAAAGTCTCTATGGAACACATTCTTTCCTATTTCCATTGGACAATCTCAAAGCCCTTTCAAATAAATCCTCCCGAGCTCTCTTTTATGGGGAGAACAGTTAGTACAAATGCCTGGGGACCCAGGGAGCTGTCCTTGGAGGAAGGAGAAGTCGGAAGCTCAGAAACCACATTATGGGTTTGTTTTTTTAATCTCCGTTTTTATTCGTGTTTTAAAAACAGGGAAAACTGATGTTTATCAGGAAGTGACCTTTGGAGTACTGTTTTATAGGGCACAAGGGATTTAAAAAATTCTAATTTATTCCTTGGTTTAACCTGTTGCCTTTGAGATAACTTAAACTTGGGTAATTCAAGTTGAATTGTTCTCTAATTAGAGCTTAGAAAGTTACAGACAAGGAAATCCAACAGCTACCTTCCAGTGATAAGCGTCTGTGAGAAAACTTTATAAGATGTAGGGTGCTAGCATGGGGGTTATTTCTGTCATTTTATTATAAAAAGGGAAAAAAAAACACAAGCTTTTCTTCTGCAGCCACAGCCAACTCCCGCTTACCAAACGTCCGAGGTTGTAGTAGCAATCTGGGTACTTCCGTCTGTGTTTGATCGCCGTCCGGTAGCTTTGCTCGGCGGCTTCGAACCGTTTCAGACTGTTCTGCACTATGCCCAAATTCATCCACGCGGCAGCAAAGTCTGGCCTGGAAGAGAATTTTTTTTTTTTAAAGATGAACAAGGAAAAGAAAGGCTAAGACCCCAGAATGAAGGAGCTCATCACTTTGCATAATTATATGCAACTTAATTATATGCAGCATAATTGTAGAAAACAATGCTTACTGTATTTGTACAGCCAAAGACAGCAGCTCTTCTGCTTCCTGTAGCTCATTCCTTTCTTTTAAGATATTTCCAAGATTGTTCATGGCATGAACGTACTTGGGATTTAATCTGGAAGCAGAGAGAGAAACCAAGCTGTCTGTTAAAGCTTGATAGTCTTCACTAAACTGTCAGGAATTGGCAAAGATATCTGAAAGTCGGGGGTCTTTGTAAATCCTAGACATGTATATAAATGAGACAAGCTTGCAGTACCTCACAGCTTCCCGGTAATATCTGATGGCAGCTGTCTGATTGCCTTTATCGGCCAGGTTTTTGCCAACATTGTAGTGAACCTGAAAATACAGATAAAAACTTGGCCAACAGCTGATAGACCTCTTTGTTCAGAGCATGGGTACCTATCACAGATTCGAACCAAAAACAAAAGGTAAAGGCACAAAAAAAACCCCACCCCTTAAGAACTTTGGCTAAAATCTTACAAAGGGCAGGCGAGGGTCATGCTGTAAGATAAGATTCAAAGGACAGGCTGGCAATGAGCAGATGATATCACTCAGGTACAACAGAAGGATATTTAACTAAGGAGAACTCAAAAATTACCAAGTGGGACTGGTTTTATTGCTAAACCCTCAGTCCCCCTCTTCTCATCCACACATCCCCTGTTGGGGCTGAGATGCAAAATCCAACCATATGTGGCTGTGAGAGGGAGAAACAAGAATTCTGTATTTTAAAAAAATGTTTTATGTTTATTTATTTTTGAGAGAGAGAGAACATGAGCAGGGAAGGGGCAGAGAGAGAGAGAGAGAGAGAGAGAGAGAGAGAGAGACGGAGACAGAGAATATGAAGCAGGCTCCAGGCTCCAAGCTGTCAGCAGAGAGCCCAATGTGGGGCTCGAACCCACGTGCAAGATCATGACCTCAGCCAAAGTCAGACACTCAACTGACTGGCTTCCTAGGGCCCTGTATCTAAAAGAAATTCAGCCCTTTCTTGCAGGATACCTTCTACTGTAGTATTGCAAACATTCTAGTTCATACTAATGAAATTCTCCCTCTCTCATTCCTTCAGGTAATGACTGATGCTGACAGCCCGGGTGCTGCTGGCAGTTAGATACAGTCACGAGCAAACCTGTCAGACCCGAGTCCTGGAGCCCAGGCTGCGAGTCAAATGACCCTGTTGGAAAGTGTGTCACTAGAAGGTACCTGGGGCTGTGGAGGAAGGTGGGTCCCCAAGGTGGTGCCTGGTCTGGGCCTGGGGAGGGGTGTCCTGGGGAAAGGCCCTGCAGATCTGGGAGATCTGTAGGGGGTCACTAGGTAACGGGGCTCCCCTGCAGTATGTGTGCCAGGCAGGGCAGGCAATGGCAGGCTCCAGTGCTGTGAGGAAGCCCAGTGTGTTTAGTTGAGCAACTACAAGAAGCCCAGTGTCGCTGGAGTGCAGAGGGCAAGGGAGACCAGGGAGGGCATGGGAGAGCAGGCTGCACAGGGAATCCCGAGCTGTGACAGGTCTGGTTTAGTCTCTGCCCAGAAGTAATAATAGGCCAGTACAAAGCTCATGTAAGTACATGAGCTTCCTAGGGCTGACAGAGTAAAACACCACAAACTAGGGCGGCCCAAGACCACAGAAGTTTATTCCCTCCTAGTTCTAGAGGCAAAGAGTAAGGGGCAGCAAGGTTGGTTTCCACTGGAGGTTCTGAGGGAGGAAGTCTTCCATGCTTCTCTCCTGTCTTCTGACGGTTGCTGGCAAGGCCTTGGCGTTTCCTTGGCCTACAGCTGAGCGGTTCCAATCTATGCCTCCATCTTCACATGGACTTCTCCCTGTGTGCCTGTGTCTGTCTTTATAAGGATACCAGTCACACAGGATGAAGGGCCCACCCTTTACCACTTCATCTTTGTGACATCTGCAGAGCCACCAGTCACAGGTACCAAGGGGTAAAAATTTGAACATGTCTTTTGTGGGACACAATTCAACCCATAACAACAGCCAGGTATATGAGGGTGGCAGAGGGTCACAATCAGGGCTATATTATAACAAATTAGTCACACTGTGGGAAACACATGAGCGGGGAAGAGACAGATGTCAGGGGTCCAGGGAGAGCCTGAGGTGACAGTCCCGGGGAAGGAGGGCAGCAGATTGTACTAGGGTGGTGTGGAAGAAGCACAGGAATTTGAGGAATACCATGGAAGCAAAAGGCACAGAAATTGCTGCTGGATTGGTAAGAGTGAGGAAGCGTGTCAAGAACGAACTCGAGGTTTCTAACTTCCAGAACTGAGTGGATGTGATGGTTTGCAGGGAGATATGACTGGTGACTAGGCTTGCTTGGGGGGGATAGGAATCAAGCTGATTTCGAAGTCCTTGGAGAATCCAAGAAGAGAGACCAAGATGGCCACCTGAGCTCAGGAGAGGAGCAGGCTGGGGACACCAGTGTGGCAGAGAGACAGAGGCGGTACAGCCATGGGTCATGTGATCACATGGAGCAAGCCAGCCAGGGGAGAAAAAGATCCCATAAGACCTTCTTGTTTCCACCTCTCTAATCAAACTACAAGCTGGAGAAATCACCAGGGAATAATACAGCAACAGAAAGAGAATGAGGTGATGAAATATTCCACAACTAGAGACAGGTGCTGGTCCCACCACTCTGTGAATGCTCTAAATGTCACTGAATTGTGCACTTTAAAATGGTTAATTTAGAAGCACCTGGGTGGCTCAGTCGGTTAAGCGTCAGACTCTTGATTTTGACTCAGGCCATGATCTCACGATTGTGAGACAAAGTTCCATGAGAATTCTCTCTCTCCCTTTGCCCCTCCCCCAACTCGTGCACTCTCTCTTTCTCTCTCTCTCAAAATATGTATATATTAAAAAATAAATAAAATGGGTAATTTAAAAAGGGATTTAATACTGATCATTTTATTCTGAAAAACACATGGGAGACTTTTCTTTAGTTTTTAATTGTAAATTAAACATAAAAATTACCATCTTAACCATTAAAAATGTTTTTAATCTTAGTATTGTTGACAATGTTTAATTACTTTTGAGTGATTAACCATTTTTAAGTGTATAGTTCAGTAAGGTTGAGTATATTCACACTGTTGTGCAACCAACCTCCAGAACTCTCTTCATCTTGCATATCTGAAACTCTATACCCATTACACAGTAATCCTCCGTCTTTCCCTCCCCCCAGCCCCTGGCGGCCACCATCCTGTTTCTCTGAGTTTCTGTTTCTATGAGTCTGACCATTCTAGATCCCTTTCAGAAGTATAATTGTACAGTCTTTTCATGACTGGCTCGTTTCACGTAGATAATGCCCTCGAGGGTCATCCACATTGTAGCACGTGTCAGAATTTCCTTCCTTTTCAAGGCTGAGGAATATTCCACTGCATGCATACACTACATTTTGCTCATCTATTGGTCTATCGATGGACAGACACTTGGATTGCTTTCATCTTCTGGCTACTGTGAACAGTGTTTCTATGAACGTGCATGTTCACACATGTCTTTGAGATCCCGCTTTCAATTCTTGTGGGCATCTACCCAGAAGTGGATTTGCTGGATCATATGGTAATTATATTTTTAATTTTTTTTGTAAGAACTAAAGTGGTTAACTTTGTTATGAGAATTTTGTCTCACGGTAAAACAAGAGAGGTAGAGAGGCTCAGGAGAGCATTTGTAACGATTGAGGAGGGTGGTAAGGGAGACCAGAAGAAACTGGACTCATAGTTGCAAAGCTACCAGAAATTCTCAAGTCAGCTGAATTGAAGGCACAGGGCATTTTCTCAACTGTACGTGGGCTCAGGACAAGTTACAAGGAAAGGGGCCGGGACCCAAAATGACAGCAGGGCAGCAGAATGGCAGACCCACGGGACTATTATCAGAAGTATTTACTGATGCTCCTTTTAGAGGCTTCCAATGTACAGGCCAATAGCAATCTCAGAGGAGATGATGCCACAGAAGTTCGTTCAACAGCTCATGGTAACAGGGGTCCTGGCAGCCAGCACGTGCTGAAGGGTGCCATGAGCCCGTGCAGGGCTGGCACTGTGCACGCGTGTCTTCTCTGCATGCAGCCCTGCCAGGTTGAGGGGTTGCTACGGCATCATTAAGCATCTCACCCGAGGATGTGGTGCTAGATTTGAAGCCAGGCTCCGAAACCTGTGTTTTTCTCACCATATCACACCCATCGAAGAGGGTGCTGGGTGAGGACGGGGCCAACTGCTTGAGGTGATTTCTAGACCCACTCATTCATGCCATCTGTTCTTTTTCATAATGTAAATAATGTTTCTTGTTGCATGTTAACAGCTGAATTCTACCCCCCACCCCCAATTCATCTGTTGAAGTCCTGACCCCCAGGACCTCAGAATATGACTATATTTGGAGACGGGACCTTTAAAGAGGAAATTAAGTGAAAATGAGGCTGTTGGGGTGGGGCCTTAATCCCATCTGACTGGAGTCCTTGTAGGAGGAGGAAATTTGAAGACAGAGAGAGACACTAAGGTTGTGGGTTCACAACAACTGTACGTGCACAGAGGAGAGACCATGTGAGGACACCGTGATCTTGGACTTCTGGTCTCCAGAACCGCGAGAAAATAAATGTCTCTTGTTTAAGCCCCTGGTCTGTGGTGCTTTGTTATGGCGGCCCTAGTTAATATATCATGAAACACAATAATGGTTTGAACACATTTCAAGTAGCATTACATTGGAACACTTCAAAAACCCTTTGGAAAATATAACCATATCCTGTCTTATCAATCTTAACCTACAGTTACAGCATGTCTTCAAAAATACCAATATTTCTGGAAGGGTATGGAACAGTGTGACATTCTTTGAGCACGTATGTATCAGAGATTTGTTTTTTAACTGCCAATTTTTAAGTCTATACGTTTATTTTTATTCTGTCTGACAAAAGGAATCGCAAGCAGAGAAATCACAGGTGACAGAAATATGTATTATTGTGCAGCACACGGTGTAATTTAGACTTCCTGAGCCATACTATTGTCCATTCATTGGTATTAACATCTTCAAATTATAGCTAATGCTACGGGAGTAGCATGTGCTTTATAAAGTGTGCTCTAAATGGTTTCATTTTGTGCCTCTCCCAGCCCCAGCCTGGACGTGCTTACCTCTCCTCCCATCCCCGCACAGAAGAATCGTATCATGAACCCACCAGTGAGCAATGTGCTTGTGGTCCCCAGAATACAAATTCAGCTTCTACTCAGACTTCAGCACAACTCCTGCCTCTTCCGCCCCTAAGCTCCTGCTGCTTTCCTTTGTTCTGGGCAAATTCTGTTTTCTCAATAAGAAGCTCAGACAAAGAGTTCAACTGCCCTCTGCAGTATACATGGGGTTCTGTTAGACACCCAGAATGCCAGGGAGAGCCACCCAGATCAGGGGAGAGAGAAAAGGAGTGCTCCAGAAATGCAGACTGCAGTTATTTCCATAGAACTGGTTAAAAGTCTGATCCAGCCCAAGAAGGCAAGCTTTCCATAATTAAGAACTGATATGAACAGTCTCATCGGCCCAGCCTCATCCTATGGGTTGGTTACATGGAGGGAAGTATCTGAAGAGAAAACAGGTCTCCAGATAACCCACTGGAAAACAAAAACAAACCCCCGAAGAAGCCCTCCTAAACAGTTCACTTGAAACAGTGTTTAAAGAATAAGTTATTTTTGTTTCCACGCAATGTAAGAGACTGAAAAAGCCTGTTTATTCTCGAACTTTCCCTCTAGCTTTTATGATTCATAGATGGAGGCAAAAAGCCAGCAAAGAGGGGCACCTGGGTGGCTCAGTCAGTTAAGCGTCCGACTTTGACTCACATCATGATCTCACAGTTTGTAAGTTCGAGCCCCACGTCGGGCTCTGTGCCGACAGCTCAGAGCCTGAAGCCTGCTTCGGATTCTGTGTCTCCCTCTCTCTCTGCCTCTCCCCCACTTGCACTCTGCCTCTCTCTCTCAAAAATGAAATAAAAACATAAAAAAAAAAAAAAAGCCAGCACAGAAACCACAGACGAAGATGTCCACTGTAGCCCCATGACCTGTAAATCAACAATGGAAGGGACTTTCCAGGGCTGAAACCAGTTTGTTTCAAGTTTTCTGCTAACATTCGATGCCAAAATGTTTTAAACACATAAAAATCCTATAGCCCATCCTGGCTCATCCTTAAGGAAATACCGCATTGTGGCAGATGATCCTTTTCATGGTTAAAAAAGTTTAGAATTGTATCTCAGAGTTGATACAAAGTGGCACATCCTTTTAAGCCTTAACAAGTAAAAATGACTGTAAATATAATTAAATACTTGGTATCTCATCCATTGTAGGGTAAAGAAATCTGATTTCCACAAGGCTCAATTCAATCACTAATTTTGAGTGCCTACCATATGCAAGGCAATGTGGATAATTCAACTGCAGACCGGGCATTGGCACTGCCTATGTGGATACTGCCATCTTTTGAAAAAGATTGAGTCTCAGTTTGTAATTCTGGGCCTAATCCAGAGCCAGATGCCAAATACTTACTTCGTATACAGTGAATATAAAGTGGAAACCAATACAGAAGATGTATTTCCTGCAACAGAGTTGAAGGAAACTGGTATCTTCTTAAATGAGGTCTCTTCCCTGAAATCAGCCTAGCTTTTTTCAAAAAAAAAAAAAAGGAAGTAAAGACGATTTTTCTACACTGCAATTTAGAGTGGAAAGTAAAACAAACAAACGAACAAAAAACCAAAAATAAAACCCCAAACCTCCATCTTGCTCAGACTGAATGGTAATCCTGAAAAATGTTCTTAGAAAGGATGATCACCATCGGGTCCATTTTGAAGATGAGGTCCTATATGTGTGTCTTAAATTTAAAAAAGAAAACTACATATGTGTGGTGTGTGCACACCTCGTGCTTTCTTTCCTATAGCATATGAGATCACATCCTAGGGCAGACGTATAGGCTTGAACATCACCTAGGTCGTCCCTCCCCCTGACTTACTGGCATAACCTGGGTGGCACATCATACCAGGTCTCTATCTACCCCCTAAATTACTAATCTAGATAACATCAGTTCCATCCTTCTATGCCTCAGTTTCTTCCATTTGGAAAAATAAAGAAAATAAAACCTTTCTCTCTAAAAACCTTAGAGGGAGGATAATGGAGATTAATTATAGAGCCTCTACAAAGAAATCTGAGCTCCTTGTGGGGAAGAACTTTATAAATAGAAGCTATAATTACTGCTGTTCAAACAGAAAAGCAAAAATAAAGCAGATCTATTAACATTTATGAAATTAAATCACAGGCAATTTATTTTTAGTAGCATAAAATAAATGGATAGGTCAGCAAATCAAATTAAGGATAAAAGCTTGAAGGAATGCATTCTTTTATCTAAGTCTCTTAACTATAAAGATGAACAAGATTTCTTTTTTTAATCCAAGAAAAAGACAAAGAGCACCTTTTACATTATTCCTCACTTCAGGATCACAATAGGATGGCAACCGTTCATGAGATTTATTCATACAATTTTGCCTGAAATCACTGATTTCTCTCTTTTTAATTTTTTTAATGCTCATTTATTTTTGAGAGAGAGAGAGGGAGGGAGAGAGAGAGAGAGCACAAGCAGGGAAGGGGCACAGAGAGAGGGAGACACAGAATCTGAAGCAGGCTCCAGGCTCCGAGCTGTCAGAACAGAGCCTGATGTGGGGCTTGAACTCACGAACGGCAAGATCATGACCTGAGCTGAAGTCAGACACTTAACTGACTGAGCCACCCAGGTGCCCCTGCTTTCTCTTAAATATAGACTACGGAAATGAGACAGAACCCCAGAGAGCTCTTTTTCTCCCCCTACAGGATCACAGTTAAGCATGCTAGGAACTCGTGTTCTGATGACCCAAGGCAGAATGTATCATTATTTATGAATACTCTATACCAAAAAAAGGTTCTTCTAACCTAACCCCTTGGCCTCTCATTTTGACCAAGTAGCATTTTCTCATTTAAGGAGACAACCAAAACTAAAACGAGCCTCAAAAAGCTAACCTTTCTTGAGCACCCACCATGTTCTAACTACCATGTTAGAGCTCTTCAGACGCCATATTTCATTGAGGCCTCACAACAAATCCAGGAGACAGACATGATCTCCCCTTGATGGAAAAGGGCAGTGAGAATTCAAAGCAGTTTCGTTTTGCCCCAAAAGGCACAGCTGGTTAAATGAAGAGACTGGATTCATCAAGAATACAAGTGAAACACATTCCTACCAAACAGCTTCAACAAAAACACTGCCAATTTTCAAGCCTACACATTTATTTTTACCTAATCTGACAAAAGGAATCACAAGCAGAGAAGCCACAGGCAACAGAAATGTGTAATACTGCACATCAGACGGTATAATTTAAACTTCCTGAACCAAAGTGCTGCCTGTTCACTGGTGTAGTCATCTTCAAGTTACAGACGGGAGGAAGACTTGAGGCGGTGGCCCGGGCACGTGTTCTGAGGTTCAAACTCTGCCCCTCCCCCAACCACAGTCTGGATGTGTGCGGCCACCTCACTGCTACCATTTCAGTGGGTGACTGGACCAACTGGAAGATGGGCAAAACGTCATTTAAGTAACCTGCAGTTTCACTGACGCTGTCTGGTTTTAATGAGTTCTTTTGAATTATTTTGGCCAACTGGAAGTGTAATGAATTTATCAAAATCATTAACAAAACCAAAGAAAAACCCGAGTATTTGGTCATGGTCTATGCTAGCTTCTGTGTGAAGGTAAAGGGACCTTCTTCTTATTCAGCTGTTCAACTTAAAGTATATGCTAGGAAGGTCTTTCTCAGGAAACATGGCAGTCAACATACCTTGGCGTTGAGAGGACACACAGACAGGGCGCTTCTAAAAAGCTGTTCTTCGTTTCGCCACTCACCACTGCGAATCATGCACCTCAGCATGTTTATGAATAGAATTCCCAGTACGACAGTAGCAATCAATTTCTTAGGAACAGAGAGATACCATAAATGTCATTAGGAAGGTCTAGCCAGTTGTCTTGGGTATGAATGGCACACCACCCTGGGCCAATACCTTTTTCTTAGTGTGTTTACTGAGCGCTCCGAATCCGAACGTCAGCAGCATGCAGTACCCAGCACTGGGGAGGTACAGGACTCTTTCTGCAACCACAAAGCCCACTCGGAAGAACAAGTTACTTGCAGGGAGAAATGGGATAATGAGAAATCCTAGGCCCAGCGTAAGGATCCTGGAAAGTGAGAAGTAATTAAAGTAGCTATTTTCAGACTTCTCAAAAAAAAAAAATCCTACTCAACATTAAATTAGTGATAAAGGCTGTGTTTTTTTTTTTTAAGTCATCAATTGGGAAAAGGTACCAGCAGTAGCAGAGAAACGTCATCAGTAAAGAGGATTTAGCCTGGCAGTATTAGGATAAGTCATAAAATCTCACTAATGCACTTAGTTTAGCATCAAGCATATGGACAAGACTTGTAAGGTGCTCAATCCATACAAGTAAGGTTAGAATGATCACACTTTGTGAGCCCTTATTAATTCACTTACTCCTAACACCCCTCAAACCATGTAGGCATTGAATAGATCAGTGGGTATTTTGGTCCCAATTAGTCCACTATAGTTTTCATGGGAAAAAAAAATCCCCTCTCCAACCTTAACAGGAATAATAATACTTTACTAGTTTAAGCTTTATAAAATCTGAAATAAACAAAATTGCAATCATTTTTGGGTGCTATGTCACCACATATTTCACTCAAGCAAAAAGAAAGCTGAGCAACAAAGAGCTTCCGGAACTAGGCAACATTTCCGATGTCCCATATGATGCAAGAGCATAAATTAAGAAGCTAGGTCAAATTTGGTGGCTCCTTCCTGGACCCTGTGCCTTCAGTACTTAAAAAAACAAAACAAAACAAAACAAAACAAGGCAAAATCATTATTGCATGTGTATAGGTGAACTGGGGCTAAAGTTAGTAGAATTATGAACCAATTTAACAGGTAAACTTAAAACTTATTTTGGGGGTGCCTGGGTGGCTCGGGAGGTTGAGCGACCAACTCCTGATTTTGGCTTAGGTCACGCATGATCTCATGGTTTGTGAGATTGAGCCTCGTATCAGGCTCTGCACTGACAGTGCAGAGCCTGCTTGGAATTCTCATTCTCTCTCTCTCTCTCTCTCTCTCTCTCTCTCTCTCTCTCCCTCTCCCCTGCTCGTGCTCTCTCTCTCTCAAAATAAATAAGCTTTAAAAACAAAACTTATTCTGAGAAATTACTAATTCCCTAAACACATATGCTTAAAGGGAATCAACTACCTTAAATAGTCTTCTTTCTCAGGAAACACATTTGTTCCCCCCACCTCCATTATTTTCTCAATAACCTTTTATTTTCTCTCTCTCTCTCTCTCTCTCTCTCTCTCTCTCTCTCTCTCTCTCTCTCTCTCTTTGTGAGAAAGAATAGTCTCTTTGGAGCAGCGGTTTATTTTCTACTAAACAACAGAAGGAATCACTAGAACATCCACCAGAGTTTTTTGAAGGAGAATTGTGAAATGATGGGCACAGCACACATCAATTACACTCTCTGTTCTGACCATAAATTACTCTTTACCACCTACAGAGAAAAGGATCTCAAGATGCTACTTCAAGGGAAAGGTGGGAGGGGGAGACAGAGCAGTCATCCGTTCCCCTCCTCCAAGTTCACTCCCCACTAGTTGAAGCCAGCAATGGATTCCAAATGGGTGGAACTCATCCTAGGCATAAATACGTTTTGGAAATAAATGTCCTTAGATGTTACTTCCACAAAATTGTTAAAATGATCAGTGCAAAATGGATTTAGCAAAATGCTCTGATCCAGCCCAGTGTGGAAGTTGAAATTCAGTGCTGCCTCTTACCTTCTTTTGTGGCTGTCTTCAGAGCACAGGGCTTGGCATATTAGGCCAATTAGACAGAACCACAGTGCTGCCAGTGCAATTACTCTCCAGTCACCGGCTGACTTAATGAGGGGGATGCAGCCCATTGACCAATCAAAACACAGCCACCAGGGGCACAGCAGCAGCCAGGCATTCAATGAATAGTAGTAATTATAGTTTATGGCCTGTCAGTCAAAAGGAAAACAAACACTCATTTGATACAGAACTTCTACATATATACATATATGCATATATAACACCCATATATATGTATATGGTGTGTATATATACACATACCTTGTAACTTCACTTTTGAGGCATCCATAGGCTTCTGTTCAAGGAGAGCAGTTGTATAAAATAAAATGTCAATTTCTACATTGGACGTGGGACTATACTTTGCAATCTATTAAATGTGTTCAGACTGTAATAGAGAAAAATACAGCAAAGCCACCAGACTCTGCTATACATCTGTTATATTTCTGGTCAAAATGTGTCCCATTTACTTAGTGATGCCCAAAGTCTGTGACCCAGGAAATCTGAGGCCCAGGGTTCACCTATGTGTCTGACAATTTAAGAAGAGGGTTTTTCCTCCTTTTGATTTCTACCTCTATGAAATGCACCACTAAGAATTTGTGGCTTGACACCTTGCCTTCAGAAAAAGCAAACCTTTACAAGAAATAGTGTCTGGATACTGCCAGACGTTTAAAGATATATTACCGATGCGGTTAGATTTTGTGTTAATCCCACTACATCAATTTCCTTTACCACAACAGTAATGGGGTCAGGGGACACTTTAGTGAGGCTGGCAGGAAAGCTGATATTTGAAAGAACCATTTCTCTTAATTTTGATTAGAATGGAAATACAAGGGACTCACGCTCTCTTGATCGATCCCTTAAAATCTGGTTTCATCCGAGAATATCCTTAGTGAGAGCAAACAAATGTGGAGGTGTTCCACTGATTAGGGATTTTGTGGGCGTGTTGGGAAGTCAGAAGAGGGGGACAAAGGTTCTGAAAGCTAGTGGGCAGAGAAGACAAAAGTGGAGGACAGGCTCAGCACTCACCCTGACCAGCATGCTGTCAGCGAAGGAGGCGGGATTGTCCACCTCGGTGAATGCCGGGGGGCCGGTGCCCATGATTTTCCAGCGCATGTAGAGCACCCCTGCTCCCCCTGAGGCCAGAAGGGTCATCCTGAAGAGGAGGCCCCCATTCCTGAGCACGCCAAGGTTCTGAAAGGTCAACGCAAAGCCCCTGATGTCGTGGGTTTTCAAATAAAAGCGCAGCCGAGCTCAGTGCACGTGTGCAGCACTTCTGCCCGAACTGCTCTGCTGCCGTGCTGAAAAGGGCTAGCTATTTTCAAATTCAAAACGGCGAGAAATATTTTGAAAATGGCGTTTTAAATCAGCTGGTACTTGACATTTTCCATGTCTGGGCTGGAGACAAAAAGTATATACTCACCTCTAATGATTTGTCTTTATGTAGTACCTTCTGGACCATTTCCAGAACATTTAATTTGCCTATCACCAAGATGTCAAAGACTGCATTCAAACCCTGAGGAAGCAAAGCAAGGCAATCAGTGAGGGAGAGCCTGGCTCTGATTAGGTGGCAATTACACTTCACAATTTTATTACTGAATCTCGACAAGAATTGCAGTGGCTAAGATAATCACGGGAGATGTCTCCAGCTGTAAAACAGACACCCCACTATTGTTCTTATGAAATCGGCTCATGGTGATGTATCAGATTTCCTGCCTAGTAGATCCCTGTTGGTCATAATTTCATAGTCTGCACAGAAGAGTAGTCTAAGGATTCAGGATAGCTGGAAATTTGGGGTTCCCAGGAGAAGTTCTCCAGAGGTCCCTCTTGCCTATTTTTTTTTCTTTTACTATAAAATAGTCTCTTAGTGGCTTAACAGAGGGGTTACCTGCACAGTAATTATGCCTCAGAAGATAAAGGCAGCCGTCAACCTCGAAAACCGAGCCATGTAAGTAATTAGTCACACCTCAAGAACGCCAAGCGCTGACTGATTTCAGCACGTGTAGTAGTAGCAGGGGCACAACATAAGAAATCATCTCTGATGGGGCTCTGGATCTCTCAGGTGCAGACTCCTGGCTGTCCGCTGGTTTTCAGGTCTTGCTGGGCACACAGCCCAGTAGCACTTCCCAGCCAGCCCTGCAGCTACGTGTGGTCATGTGACTTGAGTTTCAGCCTCCAGAACGTGGCTCAAAGCGCTTATGCATTATTTTGGAGGTTTGCTTATAACCTGGGCACACTCCGTCACTTGGTTTCCCCTTCTGGCTGGCTGTGATGGACACCATCAGGGCAATGGTGGAAACTACATACTCCAGAGGGCAGAAGCTGCACCAGCTAGTGTCCACTGTGTGGACAACAGCCACCTCCACCCACGGCTGCGAGGTGAACGACAAATAACTTCCATTACGTGAAGCCAGTGTCTGGGATGTGATGCAGCTCCACTTCCGCTGGTAGCTTCCAGTAGACCCAAAATAGTTTCTTTCCAGAAGGCGAGGGCTGCTTTTGCCAGGCTAGATGGACCTTGGATTCCCTTCTCTGCCCTGCAATGGACTTTCTGTAGACGTCACCGCTGTAGGCAAGGTCAACTTGTGGAACTCCCTGACCAATCTAAAGTGGTCACAGTGCATATGGCATCTGTGGTTAAAGCTCCCCCTAAATGACTTTGGTCTTTTTGATGTGGGGCTTTGCGGTGAAGAAAATCATAAATCATCAGAAGCCAGTGGTAATTTGTGGCTTTTAGAGCAAGGATCCCTACTTAACCCTCTCCCATAAATGCTGGAAGCCATTAATTATCTAATACACAGGCCAGCACTGGGTTAATCATTTCAAAGAATTCTGATTTTATTCACTCATGAGATACAGGATTTTAGTGAGTCACAGAAGACCATTTCTCCCCTGGTGTAAACCATCTTCTAGAAGGCAGAAGCTTCCTGTTGAGCTGCCACTGTCTTATACCATTTGTTTTTCTCCCTATGAGTCACCAAGGGGTGAGGGGATCACATCAATACAAGGACTGAGCCAAATAGAATTTTGGCACTCTCCAACTGCCCATTTAAATACATCATCAAAATGTCCACATTCTAATCAAATGTTTGAAAACAACTAAATTTTACCACATCTTTAGTATCTTTAGTCACATAAATTCAACCTTTAGTGCTTTTCAAACATTAACAGGAGCCACCTTGGACCTTGTTACATGGAGATTCTGGTTCAGCAGGCCTGGGGTGGGGTCAGAGATCCTAAATTTCTAATAAGCTCCCAGATGGTATTGATACTACTGGTCTTTGCGAAGCAAAGGTTTAGAGCAGTGGATGATTCTGCCACCCGGGGGATGCTTGACAATGTCTAGAGACATTTTAAGTTGTCACAGTCAAGACAGTCCTACTGGAATTTAGGGGTAGAGGCCAGGGATGTTGCTACACCTGCCACAGTGCACAAGACAACCCTCCCATAAAAAAGAATGATCTAGCCCAAAACATCAATAATGCTGAGATTGAAAAACATCAGCTTGGAACAAACTTAAAAAAAAATAATAACCCGTGAAGTTCAAGTATCTTTGCGCAGTAATTCTTTCTGCGCCATTTCTTAGCTAGCTAACCTTCATCTTCTAGACTAAGCCTCATAAACTCTTTCATCTTTGCTTTGACTTACATCAAACCCCATATAGATTTATCTGCTCTTTCCTTCCCAGGTTATTCCTATCTGGGCCATGCAAATCCCATAACTTTGTTTCCGTTTCTCTACCCCTGATCATAGCCCTAATTTCTAAGTTTTCCTCTAATAACATCAAGCATAAAATTGGCTACGATGGAAGAAAAGGAAAGTGAATTTCAATGCCTCTCCCTTCCTGGGGCTTCGATTCTGATCAGACATAGGAGGTGGAGGCCTCTGCTCTTCAGGACCCCTCCTTTCCTCTTTGATATTTCCAGTCAAGGCCAAGCACAACATACACTCAATACTTCTTTAATCAGGACCAGAAGCATTGATGGCGTCAGCCCACTGCTGTATCTCGAAGTGCGGCAATAGGACAGCACCCCGGAAAACTGAAACTGTTCTTTTCTCTTTTTCTACGGCACCCCTCCATGAGAGAGCTAATCACTGTCTGTAAGAACTTCCCACTTTCCGTTTCCCACCGGTTGCTAATGATAGTCAACTGAGACAGTCCATTTCCATGAAACACTACATGTACTAAAAGCACAAGTAACTGATAGAAGGGTCCCTGACTGGCTGGTAATGGGGTTGAGAAGTGGAGGAAGTCACAGAGGCAGGGCTAGCCCGAGACGTCTCTACTGTGGCAGAGGGAGGGGCAGGCCCTGACTGCATCTCAGGTCTTACCAGCACAGTGATCCCTTGCTCTTTACACAGCATGGCCACCGCTCCCAGGAGGATACTCAGCAACACCCAGAACGTAGAATGTGTTCCCTCCTTGTTACCTGCTGATAGAGAAATGACAGACATAAACATCATGCAACACAGCTTAGCCCTGGTAGCACCAGGGACTAAAATCCTAAGCATGTGCTCTAAATAGCCACGATTTAAAAAGAGGTTGGTCTTCTGATAGCATTTCTCTGTGGGCAAGTGTATTACACTCTGCATTTCTAGTTAAACAGCACCGTCTAGATGATATACATACCCACTCTCAAGGCACATCCTAGCAGGTACCCACAGCCTGTTGGAGGCACCGCAATGAAGGCCTGGCCACCAAGATATCTCATTGCAGACTCCCTATGGGGCAAGTTCCTACTTCCTGACCTGCCAGCCACCTAACAGGCCACTCTGACAGGCTGTGTTGAGAAGTCCCACTGAGAGTGTGAGCACTGTATCTGATTATAGGATGGCCCCAGCAGTGACTGCTGCTATCACCACAGCAGTGATGGCAATGCCTGAGCTGCCCTGAGAAAGCCTACAACTGTAGGCACAGAAGTCCAGGTAAAGGCCCAGGCCAGGCTGGGCTGGGCTGCCAACCTGCATGGGGCTTCAAGCCAGAACATCCTTAGAAATGGGAACTCTGTAGTAAGAAGCCTGGGGTGGGACTGACCTTGAGTTAAAACTGATGGTCCCTGAACTGCCTCCAGCC
The DNA here is from genome assembly GCF_024362965.1 of Panthera pardus. Classification (NCBI taxonomy): domain Eukaryota; kingdom Metazoa; phylum Chordata; class Mammalia; order Carnivora; family Felidae; genus Panthera; species Panthera pardus. The sequence goes on along the minus strand of NW_026526654.1, from coordinate 19,807,409 downwards.
AAGGGAGGGTCTGGCTTTATTCTGTTTGGTGGGTGATATCTGCAATTTAGGGCCAGGGCTGAACTGCTGGAGAGAGGCCACATGTCCTTTGTAAGGCCCTCACCCCCTCATCTACATAGATGGTACACATTTAAAAAAGACATAGGTTTGAAGTAGGGCAAAGCAAACCTGCTTGGAGGGCCAAACCATTAGCTTGCCTGGAGTTCCTACGAATCTTGGTTCAGTTCTGATCAAAACCAGAACTCTTGGTCCAAAATCCGGCTCTGCCATTTACTATGTGACCTTGAGCAAATTACTTCCACTCACAGTCTCAACGACTTCATCTATAAATTGGGAGCAACATTACCTACCTACTGATATATTTGAGAGGAGAAAAACTATACAGAAATGCCTGGCCATTTGTGTTAAAAATTATAGAAACATGGTTGTAAATGCAAAACATATCTGTAAAACACACAAGAAACCAACCACAGTTGTTTCTGAACAGTTCTAAGAAGAAAATTTGGGCAGCAGAGGGATAAAGTCTATGCTTTCCCACTGTAAAGCCCTTCACATATCCTTAATTTTTTTTTTAACTATGTGCATGTTTGACAGCCTCGTTAGCTTCCACCCATTAGATGCCAGCAGCCCTCCCAGCCCTCAGATGTGACAACCAAGAATGCCACAGGCTTTGTCAAACACCCCTGAGAACAGTGGGGCAGAAATCACCCACACTTGGGACCAGTGCCCTGAACCAGGGTAATGACAGTGTGTGGTCCATGCACCTGCCCTTGGATCCTGTTAGAAATTCAGAGTCTCAGGCCCCACCCAGAGCTGTGCAATCAGAAACCTGATGGTGGAGCCCAGCAACTGGCCTTTTAACCAGCCTTCCAGGTGATTCTAATTTTTTTTTTAATGTTTGTTTATTTTTGATAGAGGGAGGGAGAGCACCAGCGGGGAAGGGCAGAGAGAGGGAGCCACAGAATCCGAAGCGGGCTCCAGGGTCTGAGCTGTCAGCACAGAGCCCGACATGTGGCTGGAACCTATGAACTGTGAGATCATGATCTGAGCTGAAGCTGGATGCTTAACCGACTGAGCCACCCAGGTGTCCCTTGGTCAATTCCTTTTAAATTATGATTTTAGGAAAGGCCTCACAAGTATCAGCAGCTCAGCCCAGGGGTTCAGCGGGCAGAATGGAGGTGGTCACAGCTCACAAGGCACTGTAACCTTCTGCCATATGATGGAGATGGATGGCAGATAACACCCTTAAGGCTTGTCCTCTCCATGCTGTGGACATATGGTCCACTGAGCTTTTCTCCCATAACACATCCTCCTGAGTCTGCGTCAAACCACTCTCAGGATTTTCTCATATTAGCAGTTGGTAGGTAATTAGATGTCTTTAATTATAAGAACTCATGTATTACCATGGGGTCTTCTCCACAGATAAAAGGGTAAATGACCCCCAGCCAGGCTCCTGTGCCCCTCAGGGCTCACAATGGGACGGGCACTACGGCAGCTCGGGAGATGTGCTGGGGTCCCTGGTCTCAGCATGCTGCTTCCACGTCCACTAAGCATTAGATTTGATGGTTCACTAGAAACCAAATGGACCTCTCCCCCACCGCCTGGACTGGCTTTTTCTAAGCTTCCTCATTCCCACAATCTGTATTTGTAACTTTTCTTTTTAAGTTCATTTATTTTGAGAGAGAGAGAGTGTGTGTGGGAGCAGGGGACCAGAGAGAGAGAGAAAGGGAGAGAGAGAATCCCAAGCAGGCTCCATGCTGTCAGCACAGAGCCCAACGTGGGGCTTGATCTCCCGAGCTATGAGATCATGACCTGAGCCGAAATCAAGAGTCTGATGGTTAACGACTGAGCCACCCAGGTGCCCCTATGCTTGTGAGTGTGTGTGTGTGTGTGTGTGTGTGTGTGTGTGTGTGTGTGTGTGTGTCTGTTTCTAACTCTTAATAAAACATAATGACTTCCCAATGTGATGCTCCCTGTTCTTAACATTTAAAGAAGGTTCCTTGACCATTTTACATTCCTTCCTAAAAAACTGAACTAGCTTGTATTTTACTTGACTGTGTAACCTAGATGAATTTCCCCCTATCATGGACCAGTGGCTTGGATAGGAAAAAAATTCCCAGTTCCTCCATTAAAACACCCAAAGGACAGCTTCTGAAGCACTCCATTAACACAAAGTTAAATGAGTATGGAGATGTGAAAGTAATGGGCTCAGGTTCCACTTGTCTGGAATTTAAAATGGTTTTCTCCTTAGATGGCAAAATCAGAGATTTCACTGAATACAGAAAAATAACTTGCATAGGAAACACAGCTTTCACATTTACTGATAACCTTCTTCCTAATCTCACTCCATACTTTCACCACATTTCTCAAACCCCAAATTTCTGCAAGGGACCTGGACACCTCACACCTCTCAAATCCTCTATCACGATTCTTTTGGAAGATTTCCACTCTCTACTTACCTCTTATGATTTTGTGCAGACATGTCTGGTAAAAAGCATGCGAAAGACAACGTTTCTTTGCTGAAGAAATTTCTTAAGTTACAGTGATTTTTAAATATTATGCCACTTCTCAACAGTGGCAATTTCTGGTCAAAAGCAAAATTTCAGTTGTCAGTTACAAACCTAGGGATGGCTTTATATTCAGAAAATCAAATCTTAGACTACACTGTTCAGAAGAGTAGGCATTATAGCTAATGAGCACCTGAAATGTGTCTGGTCCCTAGTGAGATGCGTTGTTAAGTATAAAATACACGCCCGATTTTGAAGACTCAGAATGAAAAAACAAAATGTAAAATATTTCATAATTTTTATACTGACTTTTACATGTTGAAATTATAGTATTTTTTATACATCTGGCTAAAAACTGCAGTTAAAATTCATCCAACTGCATCTTTTTATAATGTGGCTACTAGACATTTAAAAATTACGTGCATGGCTCATCCTGTGTTCCTACTGCACAGCCCTGTCTATATCATGTGCTCAGAGACCCAGCTCACAGATGAAATGATCTGCTCATGGCTTTAATTGTATTCCAAGTCTGCCTTCGAAAACTCAGAAAGTATGAAGCGAGCTTGTCTATTTAAATCTTTCTCTTGCAACCCCCTCCCAGACTGGCCACTTGACATGTTATCAGGAGTTATAGGACTATTCATGCACACACATTTCACTTTTTCCAGCATTCAAACTGGAAAGCTTAATTTAACTGATGTCTTAAAACGCCAATGTACATACCATTGGCACTATTTCCAGTATGGGAGTGGTCAAGGAGGGCCTTATAAAAAGTAAATACTCAACTGGGAAACTGGTTCTGAGTCTGGGGACAGCCCAGCCTAGTGCACTTCTAGTAATATGGCCTGCTCTAGCATAGTTTTACCCATGTAATTCCTCAGACTCAAGACTCCTTTTTGAGTCTTGATTTGTCAAGGTGACCAATGCTAATAGTTGCAAAGATATAGCATCTCTAGATGAGTTTGGGCTTTGCATTTCTTTGGGTATGCTCTTATTAACTAATGAAATTAACTTATTAACTAATGAAAGCCATTTTTTTATTTCCAAGTTTGAACATTTTAATAGGACAGCTGAAACAGATAATGATAGGCTACCTCCAACAGCTGGTGCTCAATAGGTATTTGGGGAATCAATAATTTCATTTATTTCTATGTCTACCAGAAGTCTTATATTACCACATTTGTTATGCAATTATGATATGCAATTTAATACAAAAAAGTTAACAATTCACTTTCAATGTGAACAAAAATACAGCCAGAAGTCACATCTTTTGACATTAATGTCTTGAAATTTCCTCACAATGGAAAAATTCCCATCATGTAAGAGACTCTTTAAAAAAAAAAAGTTAAAAAAATTACATAAGCCTAATATAACACTGTATGTCAACGATATTGGAATTAAACATTTAAAAAATTACACAAGGAATATTAAAAAGGCACAGCAAAAGTTGACCGTGTTAATTTTAAATTCATAGCTGTTACAAACAGTGACCATAAATTCTGAGAGCCAGATGTCGCCTCCAGTGTGGTTGTATTTATGAATATTTGTATTCAAAACAATCCTCCCCAAATAGGGAAATCTAACTGGTACGTAGCTACATGCGAGCATCTCAGGATGTTGCGTTTACCCAGAGTCCTCTGTCTCATCTCCAGCCAGTCTGCTAAATTGCAACCACCAATGACCCAGGAGAAGGAGAAAAGGAACCATTCTTATACCATGTGACATCTCTCCTCACGTAGGAAGACACCTTGCTCTAGGATAATTATGCAGCTTTAGGAAACATCAACAGTTTATGATCCAGAGCTTCATAAACTGGCCTCGAAAATGTTTGTCTCAGTCTATGTCTGCATTATCTAAGATAATACAATCACTTAGATAAATGAGGCAAAGGCTAATAGAGTGGAGGAAGCACAGGCCAAAAAAGAAAAAAAGAAAAAAAAAACCCAAAATGCACTAACAGAGAGACACTTGTCAGTGCTAACACCCACAAGTGCCAACAGATGTGATCAATTTAATGAAGCATGTGCTTCGGAGCTGGTACTACTTTCTGGTGGGAAGATCTTCTTTCAGTGAAAGCATCACATTGTATGAGCTCCCCTCTTCAGCACTCGATGCCTGGCATCTTTGCTGCCTTGAAGCTGGCACGTCATGTTGTGTGTGGGAACCACGCCACCCCGGCAGGTGGCTCCCACTCTCTCTGCCAGAGCGACACAATGAGCGTCAGATTCCCATTCCAAAAGTTGGAGCCAACCAGGCAGTGCTTCCACCCGCAGAATGAAAGAAGTCAGACATTACTATTCTAAAATACCAGCCCGTTTGGGGGACATCAAGTGGTGTAGGAACCGAAGAAACATAAAGGCAGAGAAAAGAAAATGCACATGAGTACCACAGTCAGAATTCAGTCGGCAATGACCCCAAAACTAAAAACAAGAGTCCTATAGTACATGAGATACACAGTCTCCCTATTGTTTTTTAGAGCTGCATGATTCTAAGTCAAAGGAAAACAGATGTCTTCAATCAGAATGAAAATATGAGGAAATGATACCCCAAGAGGAAGAGTTATCCTATTCTAGCTCCCCGAACTGTGGCAAGGACAGCAATACAGCAAACAACGTTTAAGAACTTACAACAACTAATATTTGGGATATTGTCTTTTGCAATAGTTTAGAATTTAAAATGGTTGGGGTGCCTGGGTAGCTCAGTCAGTTGAGCTTCCGACTTCGGCTCAGGTCATGACCTCACAGTTCGTGGGTTTGAGCCCCACATCCGGCTTGCTGCTGTCAGCCTGTCAGCTCTGTCCCCTTCTCTCTGACCCTCCCCCACTTGCACTCTGCTCAAATAAATATTTAAAAAAAAGTATAGTTTCCCTTATAAGGACATTTCCTTTTTAATTTTTATTTATTTATTTTAAAAATGTTTATTTATTTATTTGGAGAGAGACAGCATGTGAGTGAGCAGGGGAGGAGCAGAGAGAGAGGGAGAGAGAGAATCCCAAGCAGGCTCCACACTGAGTGTGGAGCCTGACTCGAGGCTCAATCTCACAACTGTGAGATCATGACTTAAGCTGATATCAAGACTCAGATGCTTAACTGACTGAGCCACCCCGGTGCCCCAGGACATTTCCTTTTTAAAAAAGGATTCTGTAACAAAAGATCTTGCATGGAAATATTCTATTTAAGCACCCCAACACCACCGCCACCACAAAAAAAAAAATAAAAATCCAGACAGAAATGTTATGTGAGTAGATTTTTTTCCATTTTCTGAAAATGCTGGGGATTCTAGAGGTAAGCCCAAAATTGCTTGTTAATAAACTCAGGCAGTTAAAAATTGCCTAGAGCTTTATAATACATACATTGCATCTATAAAGAAAGCTAATAAGGTTATCAAAAAGAAATACATCCTTTGAAAGAGATTTTTTTTTGACTAGTTAAACCACTAATTTCAGAGTACTCAATGTTTTGTTCCCTTATAAAAAATATTAAAAACCTCTCTTGAACTACAAGTTTCTGTGTAACTGCTGCGAGACCTTTCTTTGAATTTACGTTCAGATCCAAAAAGAACAAAGACCAGGTCACGTTAAGCCTTGAGTATAAACAACAAACAGCATCATTATTTGTATCCAATAAATGCCGGACTGAACTTTTACCACAAAAGAGCTTTGATTCTCAGTGGGACACTTAAAATATGTGGCATAACACGAGCAACTGTCATCACCGTCATGATAGTGTGTTTACCACGTGTGCTCACTAGTCGGCTTTTTGTAAAATGCACACTGACGAGGCAGGGAAAACAGAGGAGTGACTATTTCTTAACGTAGCTCAAAGTCCAAATGAAAAAATATACACCTGGATATATGAACGTCCATTAGTATCAACCTCTCTGCTCTGTTGGACTGAAGGAAATTTAATAGAGAGTAGATGAAAGAAATTAGCAGCATAAATAAAACTACCATGTGATCCAGAAATTCCAGTTCTGGTATTTATCCAATGGAAATGAACTCACTATCTTGAAAAGATATTGCACCCCACATTCACTGCATTATTTATAACAGCCAAGAAATGGAACAATCTAAGTTCATGGGTGAATGAATAAAGAAAAACCGTTTTACACACACACACACACACACACACACACACACACACATGCACATACACATTCTATATACATAAAATACTATATGTATTATATATATACTATAAAATATACATTATACATATACTATAATACTATGTAATACTATATATATTATATACACACCGTATATTACATACTATGGTATATTACAAACACTATGTAATACCATGATATAGTATAGCATATTACGCTCTAGTATATAAAATACTATAAATATATAATATATATAAAACATATACTGTGTGTGTATATATGTACATATACACAGTATAAACAAAATGGAATATTACTCAGATGTAAAAAAGAAGGAATTCCTTCCATTTGCAACATGTTTGGACCTTGAGGGCACTGTGCTAAGGAAAATAAGTCAGATAGAGAAAACAAATACAGCATGATCTCTCTTAATGTGTAGAATTAAAAACCAAACAAACTCCAAAATAGAACAGATTGGTGGTTGCCAGAGGACAGTGGAGGTGGGCAAAGTGGATAAAGGTGGCCAAAAGGTAAAAATTTCTAGGTATAAATTCTGAGGATGTAATGTATACCATGATGACTATAGTTAACAATACTGTAATGCATATTTAAAAGTTGCTGAGAGAGTAGATCTTAAAAGTTCTCATCATAAGAAAAAAAAATTGTAACTATATATGGTGACGAATGGGGAGCCTGAGTGACTCAATTGGTTGAGCATCTAACTCTTGATCTCGGCTCAGGTCATGATCTCACAGTTTGTGAGTTCAAGCCCCACATCAGGCTCTGTGCTGACATTGCAGAGCCTGCTTAGAATTCTCTCTCCCCCCTCTCTCTCTGCCTCTCCCCTGCTCTCAATCTCTCTCTCAAAAGTAAATAAACATTAAAAAAATATGGTGATGGATGCTCACTACACTTACTGTGGTGATAATTTCAGAATATATACAAATATTGAGTCATTATTTTGTACACCTAAAACTAATAAAATGTTATATGTCAGTTATATCTCACTTAAAAAAAAAGAAGATGCACATTTCAAGGAAAATAAAGAAATTAACAGTACAAAGGCCACAGTCATCAATTCTGTATAAATGCACTATGATAAGAAGAGAATACTTATTGAGAGCCCATTGTGAGGTGTGCACAGGAAGGAAAAAGTTAACAAGGAAGTATGGAAAACTAGAACATTCCACTCCTTGAGTATTCTGAATGCCGAAACCTTTATTTTAATCAAAATATACTGGACCATAAGCCCTTCAAGGCATGGACTTTCTAGTTTTTGTATCCCCAACACAGGACACAGGGCCTGGTACAAAGGACACTCTTCAGGTTTGGTTAATTACTGGTGAAGGAATGGATGACAAAAATTGATAAGGCTGTATACTATTTTAGAACAGAATCAGAAAAGTCTTATCATGGATGCTTGACCAGAATCACTTTTGCATATAGGGTTCTTACTGCTTCTTCTCTATGATGGCATTATTAGTTTATGAAAGTCTTGCTCCTCTTTATTTATTTTTAAGAAGGAGAGAGAGGGGCGCCTGGGTGGCTCAATCGGTTGAGCGTCCGACTTCGGCTCAGGTCACGATCTCACGGTTCGTGAGTTCGAGCCCTGCGTCAGGCTCTGGGCTGATGGCTCAGAGCCTGGAGCCTGGTTCCGATTCTGTGTCTCCCTCTCTCTCTGCCCCTCCCCCATTCATGCTCTGTCTCTCTCTGTCTCAAAAATAAACATTAAAAAAAAATTAAAAAAAAAAAAAGGAGAGAGAAAGAGAGAGAGAGAGAGAGATTCAGACTTAAGCAGGCACCACGCTCAGTGCAGAGCCTGACACTCAGGGTTGATCCCATGACCCCGGGATCATGACCTGAGCCAAAACCAAGAGTCGGACGCCCAACCGAGCCACCCGGGCACCCCTGAAAGTCTTGCTCTTCTTTAAAAAGACTCTTATCCACCATAGGTATGAAGGTGAACATTACCATGCTGTGTAAGGATTATTCCAGAGAGTTCTCTATAAACGTAGATTCTATTCTTAGTATGTTTAAAAAGGAGTATGAAAAATCTGAAACATAGAAAAGTGGCTGAAAACACAGTGTCTCTATCAGCAAAGACTAGGAAAGGCTCTACCAGACTTGGTGGGGATAATAAGACAAAGGGGGATTTGGGAGTGTGGAGGGGAGGAGTGGCTGGCAGAGCTGAGGGGGCTGTCCGATGTGAATGGAGCAAGTGGGCGACAGGGCTGGGCATCTGCTCACCAGCTCACCATGTCCTGCCCTGCTCTGCTTGCTCCTGAGATTACAGCAGGTGGAGCTCAGGGCGCAGAGCCTTGTAGGGGAGGAATCAGAGAACTGCCTTACGTTTTGGAAATGGGACTTTCCCCGGGGAAGCTAATAACTGAGTGTAAGTCCTTCTCTTTCGAATACAGGTTGCACTGCCTCCGGACCTGCAAGGAACTTGGGAGGCAGAATTCAATCATACCATCCATACTCCGTGATATGAAAACAGTGAGCGGGACTGAAAATAGCAGTGAAAACAGTGAGTGGGACCTGAAAACCAACTCAAAATGATGGAGAGTGCAGCTTGAGAGATGGGTGTTTTCAACCACCTACTTTAAACTCCCAAGGGGAAAAAAATGATTATGATCTGTAACGCAAAGCCTATGTGGGCAGGTGGATACAATCAGAGGACAAAAAGGACACAAAAGACCACAGCCAAGAATAACTGGCAGGGTCAAGACACTGAGGCTGGATGTGTGGAGAGGGGCAACCTCATAGCTTTATATTTTCCAATGACTAAATAAGCTGACAGAGACTGTAGGCCATTCACTTCAGTCTGGAAGCAGGGCCACAGGCCTCATTTTCATTTACCCTTGCCTTTTCCTGAAGGGGGTTCAAGTGAACAGGAAAACAGATCCTGGGAAGGGGGTGTGACCTGTAGACAAGAGGTCAACAGAAAACCTTTTTCCTAATTGATCCATCTGTCTTCTGTCCTAAGGAACTTCAACCTAATGAAAATCTACTCAGATTCTTAAAAGGCTCTCCACAGAAGCCACATTTACCACTGCTATCTGTGTCCAAACATGAAGTATTTCCAGGTTAACTTTCTTGAAAACATTTCACATGTAACATTAAAGGCCCAACAATCTCTTTCCATTTTTAAAGCAAACACAACAAATGTCAAAGGAATGCTACTGAACCAAAAAAGAAAGATCATGTTGCTACTACTGTTAACACAGTTCCATCCAGACTGGAATATACTTCACCAATTTCTCAAGAATCAATGTATTAGTTGAAAAGCCATCACACGTTAAAACACTTTTACCTTTGGTATTAGTTTCCAAAGCCTTTATTAAAAAATTTACCTTCTGTAGAGATGGCTCTTGGAGATAATTTTGTAATTTACAAATGAGTTTAACACAGATGCATATGTCAGAATATGTACATTTGTGAAATGAAGGGGGGGGGGAAGGTAAATACTAAAGGAACCAGGGAAAGAATATAAGATGTCTTTAGTTTTTCACCATTCTCTGAGAACAGTCCACACTAAAGGAGGCTAATAAATTTATCAGTTCACACTTGATAGAAGAATTGTTAGTCTTCTGATAGTTTTTTCATTAATCCACCCGAGTAATCTTTAGAAATAGTGAGACGTTTTATTCTATCTCCTAAATTGTGTCCCACATGTTAAAATCTAGCAACATTTAGTATTTTCTTCAAAAAAAAAACTTCTTATGTCTTTGACAGGCATTCAGTATAGGGAATAGAGTCTTTAAGGGAGGGATATGTTAAAATTAATAAAATGATTGATTCTTCATTACAACTTTAGAGTTGTCTTTGATAAAGGCCAACAGATTTAATTTTTAATTTTATTTAGGAGAAATATGATGAATAAATTATCCTCTGTAATTACAAATGCAGATTTATTTGGCAACTTAAGAACATGAGTACCACCGTCTATAATGAGCATAAGAGTGAGTAGAAAATGGACTCTCTCCCCCTCTCCCACTTCCCCATTCCGATTGGGTCTTATGGAAAACCCACAAAATGGTACTCAATGTGCTATGAGGCTGGGGCAGGTGCACTCTGTCATCCTACTGCTCCCCCTACCAGATACCCGGGGCCATGTGTATCTTAGGAGTTTTATGATCACCATAGGTGGGGAGATACCAACCCCAGGAAGAGCTGGACATGCCTAATTGCTAAGTTAACTTTCAGTTTCAGGAAGAAAAGTTACCACCAGTATTCTATGTACTCGAAGCTGTTCTGTTCAGCTGTCCCCAACCTCTGCTCTATCAGAAACATGGTGAGTCAGAAGAAAACTGGTGGTTTTATCTCAGTATGATAAAATAATGGTAACAAAGGGGGGTGCAGGGTGTTTGGGTGTAACCAAGTCCTCGGTAAGCATGGTGCAGTCTGGGGCCACTGGGGTCACCCTTCTGCTGTGTCTCAGCAGAGCTGCAGGTCTGAGACAACTGATGCTCCAAGACATAATCTGCCCCATGTTCAGCCTGTACAGGATGGGATGGAGGAGGGGCAGTGAGTGAAAAATCTCACAGGCCAACTCCAGTCCACCCTTGGGAACTACGGGTAGTTTCTATATGGATGTTCTAGGTACAATGCGTAGAACATCAAAACAACACAGCTTGTGCTAGAAGAATTTACAACCCTGCCTAAATCTTTTTGTAGAAAAAAAAATAAGGTTTAAAAGAAGTCTATTGTTCATTTTTTGAAAAAGTCTATTGGGTACACCAATGTTCAAAGCAGTACTCACAGTAGCCAAAAGGTAGAAAGAACCCAAATGCCCACTGGCAGATAAATAAATCGTGATATATACATACAATGGAATTATTCAGCTTTGAAAAAAATTCGGACACCTGCTACTACATAGATGAACCTTGAGGGTGTTATGCTCAGTAAAATAAGCCAGACACAAAAGGACAAATATTGTATGAATCTACTTCTATGAGGTACCTAGAACAGTCAAACTCATGGACAGAAAGTAGAATGGCGTTCTCCAGGGGCTAAGGAAGGGGGAGCAGGGAGTTGCTGTTTAATGGGTACAGAGTTTCACTTTTGCAAGATGAAAAAGTTCTGGAGATGGACAATGGTGATGGTTGAACAGTGGGAATATATTTAATGCACTGAACTGGTACATTTAAAATGGTTAAAATGGTCAATTTGATGTTACGTATATTTTATCACAAGAAAAATAAGGGAGGAAAAGTCTATGGGGATTTAGATAATATAACTAAGTCTTTGTTTTGCTAGGGAACTCCCACTAATATACAGGACACTAAAATATCACAAGAATCTGGTCCTTGGGCCATTTTCACCTTAGGATAGCACTTTTTGAAAGGCAAACTGTTAGAAACTCTTTCAGAATCCTGAAAGCAAATGTTAAGATTAAGTAGCCCCGCTGACACTTACTGTGGGGATGGACACCACCTGGGAGTTGTGGGGAGGAAGAAAACGAAGGAGATGTTGTTCAACCTTCTAAATGGTTGTCTTCCAAACACACAGAGACCTCAGGAGAGGCAGAACCTCAGGCCTCAGGGATGGTCCCATGTCATTAACTACTGATTTGTTTCATGTAAGGTTGAAAGGAAAAAAATACTTAGAAATGGATTGTCTAGATGTCTGAGATAAGCACAATGTTTTAAAGATTAAAAAAGCATGTCATTAAAATCTGTTGATGCTTAATCTGGTGACTCACCTGGCCTTTAAAAAGAAAACAACTATTTAAAAACAAAAACAAAAACAAAAACAAAAAACATCCAAAGTGGAGGTATGGCAGTAGGGACTCTTATATCCCCCTAACTTAGCTCGAATAATGATCGACTTCTGGCCAGTCTGGCCACATGCTTCTTGCCTCCCCTCAGATTAATTTGAAGCAAATCGCAGACATTATACCATTTCATCCACAAATATTTCACCATGAGTCTCTAACAGAACTGTTTTCAAAACATACCTGTGATGCCATTATCATGCCTAATAATTTATCAATTTGTTAGTAGAACTGAATGCACCTCCTGGCTATTTCTTTTTAAGTTTATTTATTTATTTCAGTAATCTCCACACCCAATGTGGGGCTTGAACTCATGACCCTGAGATCAAGAGTCACACGCTCTTCTGACTGAGCCAGCCAGGTGTCCCCCTCCTGGCTATTTTTAATGATGGTTTTGATAAGCTTTGCCTCATTGGTCCAATGAGTACAGGGAAGCAGAGGAACACAAGGCAGCTGCCGTTGGCTTTGAAGTGAGTTAGACTCCAGTGTGAACCCAGTTCTGCCATAAGTAGCTGTGTGACCCTGAAAAAGTTACTTAAACTGTGAGTCCTACATCTGGAAAAATGGGGAAGTAATTCCACAAAGACTGTTACATACTTAAATGAGAAAGCATATATATATATATATATATATATATATATATATATATATATATACACACATATATACACACACACACACACACACACACACATAACATACACACATATACATGTGCCACTAGATATAGCCAATAAATGGCAGCTATTATATTAACAGCAAAGTCATCTATGTTTATAAGTAAAAAATTTTCTTCTGGAAACCTGTATTAATCATTACTAAAAAAAATTTGGAACCACTCAGATGGTGACAACAACCCTGAAAATCATCTGTCTCAGATATTGGCAAACTTTGCAAAGGACTGGGCAGTAAGTGTCTTAGGCTTTCAGGCTAGGTGGCCTGTGTCGACATTATGGAACTGACGCTGTAGGGCAAAATCAGTCCCAGACAGAATGAAAATAAGTGGGTGTGCCTATGTCTCAATAAAACTTTATATGTGGGCACTGGAATCTGAATTTCATGTCATTTTTTATATGTCACAATAGGTTACTATTGGTTTTTATTTCCCAGCCACTTAAAAATGTAAAAATCAGAGAGCCGAGGAGGAGTCAAGCCCAGACAGCAGTGTAAAGGCTGGAAGAAAAATACCTCAACAGTTGAAACCCCAGTGCCAGCAAGCTGGGGCCAAATCCCTGGAGGTTCCAATCTTGCCTGTCCTCCAGACCTCTTTCCAACTCCCCCAGCAGCTGCTGGGGGATCCAGCTTTCCCCCTGGGTACACCCCTCATCTTGTACCACAACCAGGGGATCCAGGGTGCTCACCCCTAGGTCCCTACCCACTTCCTGTTCCTGGCATGCCTCCTGTGAATCCCTTGGCACATGGCATGGTAGGACCAGGTATGGTGATGGCCAAGAAGATGCGGAAGAAAATGAAGAAAAGCTCATAAAAAGACACGCAAACACCACAAGCATGCCAAGCATTCTTCTTCTTTCTCTTCCCCTTCCTCCAGCAGGGACTCTGACTAAATACAGGGCCTGGACCCTTCCCTCAAGCCTCTCAAGTTCCCATCAAGCTTCAGATGCCATCTTGTACTGGGGAAAATTAGCCCTCCTCCCTCACCCCCCAGTCAAGCCTTACTCTGCTGTTCAGACCTGACTGGCTGGGGAAAATGGGACAAGAATGACCATTGGCTAGGGGTGCCTGGGTGGCTCAGTCAGTTGAGTGTCTGACTCCTGATTTCAGCTCAGGTCATGATCTCACAGTTTGTGAGTCTGAGACCTCCATCAGGCTCTGTGCTGATAGTGTGGAGTCTGCTTGGGATTCTGTCTGCTCCCTCAGTCCCTATCCGCTCCCACTCTCTCTCAAAATAAATACATAAACTTAAAAAAAGAAATAAGAGAATGACCATGGGCTAGCAAAGACCGTCTTGTCACTACTTGGACGGAACTTTTAGCTCATGAGTTTAGCAGGAGAACAATTTTTTGAGGATGGTGAGACCTTTGAGCTAAATGCTGAAGACAAGTTTAGGATCTGAAAGATATGATTTTTTTTAACTTTCTTTTGTAATACTTGTGGTTGGAAGGTGTGTAAATTTAATTATGGAAAAAAAGAAACTACTATTTTTGAAATGGTAAAAAAAAAAAAGTTATAAAAATCATTCTTAAAATTTGCCTGAACACGTGATCATTAAATTAGGTAGCAATGGCTCAATGTGTATTTTGGAAAAAAAAAAAACAAATCATTCTTAGCTTGCAGGCCACATGAGAAGAGCTAACGGGCTTGATTTGGCCCATGGGACCACCCCGACTCCTGCCTGCCTGCCTGCCATTTACCAGCCCTGAGATTTCCATGTCACCAGCCCCAGCACACACAACATTATGAATGAGTGGTTTGCTCTTTGTGATCAACAAGGGATTAATTCACAGAAGGTACCAAAGAACAAGCATTAGTATATGACAATAACAGGAAAGTCCTGGACCCCGGACCATACCTGAGCCTTGAGAAATTGTGGAAAAACCTCAAGGAGGCCAAGGTACTGAGGATATTCCAGAGGAAATCATCCCTGGAGCCTTCCCTCTTTTCCCTTCACCCCAACCCCTGATATAAATCATTGATTGTGACACATAAGGAGAGTTCTACAGTCCATAAACTTCTAACTTCTTCAGATACAGAAACTGGACATGTACTGTTGCTGGAGCTGGCAGGTATGACTACTACATAAGCCAAGTTCATCACACCCAATGTCTACGATCGAGCAACCTGGAAGGTATGACTTGACTTGGGGATGACTGGAGTCCATCTAATGAGCAGAGCCATACAGGGATTCTCTGCGTCTCAGTAAGTGCACCTGCTATGCTGTCCCAAGACATTCCTCCATGCCCCCACCCCGACACACATACCCAATGAGTCATTTCAATTCCAGCAACAATGACTTTCTTTGTAAGTACTAATAACACTCCAATGATTAAAGCAAGAATTTCATAATCCAGGTACCTATCCATAGCTAGTCATCTGTTCCAGTATTTTTGTTTTTGTTTTTTTCCACTGAGAGGTTTTAATAAAGAATAAACAAAAGTGCTTCCCCTACAATTTTACTGTCAATAAAATTACAAAAATCAACCACGACTGTGTTAGTAAGAGCAGAAGCTCTTGGTTTCACCACTCAATAGAATGGCCCCATGTGAACGCTAATGTATGAAGTTTGTATTATTAAAAAAGCAATGGAGTAAACACATATCTAAAGAGAGACTTTTTGACCCACATCCTCGTGAAGTGATAAAATTATATAAATGGATTAATTTCCCATCTTAAACATAAGAAGGCAAATATCATGCTTACTTTCTCTAAATGCTTTACAGTAGCCAAGGAAAGATAACAGAAAGAACAGGGCACCCAGGAGGTCTGCACGGCCGACAACACCAGCAACCTTAAAAGAAGGAGAAGAAAAATAGATTTAGGTAAAAAAAAAAAATTTTTTTTAAATCCTAAATGTATAAAAAATTTCTTAGAAACGAAAGGCAAAAACCTTACTAGATTCTTCCATCTATTAAAATAATCTGTGCTGACTACACAGCAGCCCTGTGGTCTTATCTTATGATTGGTTTTTCTTTTCCCTCTTTGGTCTAGGACTTGAGCTAGCTGCTCCCAAGAGAGTGGGACTGGCAGGGTCGTGCTGATGGCCGTTCTGGGAGCAGGACACAGTCGGCGATGCATGTGGGCCATGAGAGCTCTGTCACAGCACACCGCACCCTAGAGCTCAGAGGCCTGTGCCGCTGATATCCCCAAAGTGGATTTATAATTGGAAAATGTTATCAGCCCAAAGGGCATAATATTTACTAAAGAAAATTTGATTGGAAACATGAAGGAAAGCTGGGAAATTAATGTTGCAGGTCACCGGGCAAATAGAGAAAGCACAGGAACAGTGGTTCAGTGCTACCTCTGCTCCTCTTCCTCCCTTCGAGACCAAAACTTGGGTTAACCCGGAAAGCAGAATGCTTCAAAAGGGATTGAGAAATAAGATGAAAACAGAATAAAATGTCAACCATCTCTTTCTCTCATGACTGCCCTTCCCTTCTTTACCTTAGTGATAACAAAGCAAATGTGAAATTCATGTCTCATGTCACATCCAGTAATTGTTCTCCTGGCAGAGAAAGACACACAACTCCACTCAGGAGTGTGGGTCTAGTTAATGTGGCACGCTCTGCTAACGAACTAGCACCTGGATATGACACGTACCAAATTCTCTGGATTCTCTAGGTGTCACCCCAATAGCTGGTAAGTTTATCTTTTTTCTTAAAGGACAGATACTATGATTATGTGGGACAGAACAAAGACTATGCTATAAATGGAGAGAAGAGACTATACAAAGAATATGAAAATGACTACAATTACATTTGATTCCCAAGTGTGTGGACAAGAGATGGCTATTTTAGCAGCATTCCCATGCTACCCTGCTAGATATGAAACTCTGAGGGTGATTTTCCATGCTGATTGTTAACTCCTAAGGGCAGTGCGTGTGGCATCCCAAGGAGTCACGCAATCACTAGGATTGAAGGGGCTGAGGAATCCAACCTGTGAATGCCACCCACGTGAAAAACACCTCCCAAGAAGGAAGCTAAGGACAAACAAAGCTTCAATGGATCTGGAACAAGTATGCCAATATGCCGGAGGGTTGAACAGTACAATTAACTTCAGGAACGAAGTGAGTACGCAATGAGAGTTCTTGAATACTCCAGCCTGCAACTCACTCAATCAGGGACACAGTAAAATCAGGGATGCAGGTAAACCAAACAGAGCTGGCACACAGTAGATGCTGCTCACGGTTAGCTCCCTGCATGACTCTTGATGTGTGCTTCCAGAAGCATGGGGAGCAGAAAGAAACAAAGGGCATAGGAGCCCAGGGTGAGGCAGGTTTTGGCTCCATAGCACTGTGGTGACAAAGAGAGCAGGGGACCACCCCCACCCCCCAGGACAATGACAGGGAAAGGAGGGGCATCTTCCTTCTGAGACTACCTACAGGGGCTGAGGATGGCCCTGAATCCCAAACCCTTACGGAACAGAAAGTTATCCAAACCAATGCAGAGAAGCTTATCCAAAGTGGTCCCTAAGGCAAGGGACTCAGGGGAAGCAAGGAATGGGGTTGTGAGGGGTCAGAGAACAAAGTTTCTTCAAATGAATGAGGGAAGGGTAGTGTTCCTATAAATACCAGGGATGGGGTGAAAACAACCAGCCTAAACTACTTATTATCTAGGTAGCTAAGGTACATTTAAAGACCTACACTAAAATGAACTTTTAAACCTATATAAACTTAAAAAATGTTTTTAAAGTTTTATTTATTTTTGATAAAGAGAGAGAGAGAGAGTGAGTGAGCATATGAGCAGAGGAGGGGCAGAGAGAGGGGGAGAGAAAGAGAATCCCAAGCAGGCCCTGCACTGTCAGTGCTGAGTCCGATGCGGGGCTCAATCTCATGAACAGAGAGATCGTGACTTGAGCCAAAATCAGGAGTCAGACACTTAACTGACTAAACTATCCAGGCATCCCATTACACAAATCTATTTAGAAAATAAACATTCGTTGGGTAACTGGTGAAAATACTCCCAAGTCTTTAAGCAATGTATGTACATGACATTGTCTGACATAAATAAAAACACATTTTAAAAAGAATGGCTGGTGTTTTAAAGCAAAAGAGTTTTTAGTCCTTACAAAGAATTTTTGACATTATAATTAAAGAGAGACTTCACAGGAAAAAAATTTAAGGCTATCCAAGGAGGGATGCACTGTGTCCAATTGTTTGGGGAATTGACAACAGTATGGAAAGATATTATTTTCCTTCCCTGTTATCTGTGGTATGTATTTTCAGGCAAAAGTCTTTACAAAGGCTATTTTTTTTTCTTACAAAGGAAAGGGAACAGACTCTTCCACCTTAGATATGCCACTTTGGCATACTGATTATCTTGAATTAAAGATACTTGAGAAACAGCAAATACTAGATGGACGATCTGACCATCCTTTATCCCACTGAAAGCAGGAAATAAATCTTCCCTGTGAAAAGTAGCCTCCTTCTATCAGGAGTGTAGAAGGTATCCCTATCACCAGAAGTAGGGAATTTAGGGCTGGAAAAATCTATGTAAACAGCCCCTGTTACTTCTTCACTAATTCACTACCCCAATCCCACATCCCTTTGTCTTACCAATTCTTCACAAATTTAGAAAAGGTTCCTGCTTTGGTCACTTCTTTGAATCTCATACTTTTATGGGGCTCCAGAAATTAAATTTGTTTTTCTCCTGTTGATCTGTCTTATGTCAATCTAATTATTAGGCCAGCCAAAGAACCTAGAAATGAGGAAGGGAAAATTTTCCACCTCTTCAGAGATAACCTGGAACACTCACATCAGCGTTTTCTAGGGAAATCATTGCAATTCCCTCAAATCCATAGAGCAGGTGGTGTATTTGCATAGGGATGGTAAGAAGGAATTAGAGGAAGGGAAAGGGGGAATGCTTCCCCACCTAATTCCTTCAGTATCAAACTTTGGCTTCATTCATGGACAGAATTCCTAAGGAGGCCTGAGCTTCCCTCTTTGATACCAAATTCAGGCAACTTGAAATCCTTACCAATGCTCTGAGGAAAAGGAAAATCTATGGTGGCACTGGTGTCCCCTGGGCCTCCATCCTGATGGCCACAGACAAGAGCAACCCTCCCCTGATGACTGGTCTGTTGGAGGCCTTATACACCTACGAACACCCTGGAGTGATTTGGGGTGGCATATTGGAAAACGAGAGGCATTCAGTATTAGTTGAGGAGCAAATACCACTAATTACAATTATTTCATTACCAGTTGGGGAGCAATAGGTGGGAAGACTATAGGGTGACCAACTCATCCTGGTTTGCCTGGGACGGTCCCAGTTTCAGAATGGAAAGTCCCAGGCCGCAGAACTCCCTGAATATGGGGCAAACTGGATGGCTGGTCACCCTAGAAGACCAGGAAATTTAGGTTCTTATTTGCAGTGGACAAAAACATCCTCAAAGTTAATATCAAGAAGGCACAAAACACATAAATGTTAACACAAAGAAATTTATATTACTAAAACCTGGAGGGGCCACATTGCTGTTGCTTTCCCTTAGTAAATGAAAAGAGAAGCACAATGACTCCCACCCCCGAGTCCTCATCCTAGATCACTGTTCAGCTGGGGGGCGCTGTGCCAAGGACAGTCATGCGGGACCCTGGCCCAGCCTGGAGCCCGAAGCCCAGGGCTACTTCCCCAGCACTGGCCTGGGGGCTTCGACAGGCTCTCTTTCCACCTAGCTCCTTGGGCCCTGCTTTTTGCTTATTTTTATAGCTGTGTTAAATGGAGAGTGGGGGATAATGGGTGGGTGTAGATAGGAGGAAACTGAATACTATTGGCCACGACAATGAAAGATGAACATACAAATAGTCTGTTTCAAGAATGCTAATTTTGGGGGTGTGTGGGTGGGTCAGTCGGTTAAGCATCTGACTCTTGATTTCACTCAGGTTATGATCTCATGGTCGTGAGATCCAGTTCTGTGTTGGGCTCCATCCTGAGCGAGCGTGGAGCCTGCTTGGGATTCTCTGTCTTCCTCTCTCTCTATCCCTCTCCTGCTCTCTCTTTCAGAATAAATAAATAAACATTACCTAAAAAAAAAAAGAATGCTAATTTTTAATGATCCATAATTTTTTCTTGCAGTTTGAATTTGAATGACTTTGATGGAATGGAGGGGTGGGGGAGATGAAGAGATTTTTCTCAAAAATTCCCTACTCTCCTATAGCTAGATTTCCCTTGGCTTCTTTTTAAATACTTCAAATGCATAATTTTAGGGTTAATATGTTCCCAGATTGCATTTACTGGTGTGTGTGTGTGTGTGTGTGTGTGTGTGTGTGTGTGTACATCCAGTTACACTTGCTGGCATTTCAAAATTTTCTATAAACTAACTTCTCAATATTTAAAATCAGAATTTTAGAAAAGTTTCTTTGGTTAATAACTCAAATATTTATTTTGCTTTAAGATCACACTAAATTAAATGAGGACCAAAACTGTAAATCAGTACTTCTGCCAGAAATTCCCTTTTTTCTGACCAACCCGTACACTATTTCTGGGTCCCAACAAACACTTAAGCCATAAGGAGAAATCACATGGAAGCAAATTCTAATTTGGTTACCGTTATATATAAATAGACGATAACGAATCTTTTACCACAGTTTCCAGATTGTCAGTCCTCCGAATTTGCTGAAGTAAAACATTATGATAATTTTTTTAAAAAAAGCTATGAAGTAATAAGATACTAGAAGGTTGTGATAACAACTCTATAATCCTCTTAATACCAAAGAACAAAGAGTTTAACAAAAGCAGAACACTAAATTCTGCTCAATATTTTGAAACTCACTTCAAGACGCTCAATGTATTCAGTTAAGTGTGGGGGTTTAAATACACACGAAATGTAGAAATCTATTGCAGAGAAGTAATAAGGAACATGTAGTATTTTACACGCAGGTACTTCATTACACAGAATGAATGGCTAAAATCAAATCTTTTACCTCAAGCACACATGCAGATTTTTATTTTCAAAGGGATCTGTGGTGGGCAGGGGTAGGGTGGCTCCTAAAATCCCCATACATCTGGGTAAATCCCAACACAGTTTGTACCGAATATATCCAGCAGCAGCTCCACGGAATACAGGTGTGGCCCACAGGACAGCAGGTTACGGCCCTGTTAGGAGCTGCCCCGTCACCTGGGTCAAGCCCTTCAGTGGGAGAATAATCCAGGTAGTGAAGAGTGGGGGGTGGAGGGGGGTGCAAAGCAGGTGAGGAAAGCTCCTGACCAATCCCAGCAGAGATTTCCAGCACAACTCCAAGTGTGCCCTCATGCCCTCAGTGTGAGCCTGCGACACCAGGTTTCAAGTTCCACCCCGACATCTGCCAGCTATGTGATGGACCCGAGGAAGATGTGTTATTTGTCTTCCCAGGCCATTCCTCTGCTGTAAAGTGGCCCATCCACTCTCCCAGCAGTTCCGTTACAATTACATTAAGCACAAAAAAGTATTTTGAAAATGAGACAGTTCTCGGTGAAGACAGGAAAACTGCGTCTGACCCTTTGCTGAAGACGAGTTCTTAGCTTCTGACCTTCAGACCCCCAAACCAGGTGTCTGTTCAATATTTAAATATTCAACACCTACATATTCCACATTTACCCTTTACAGTGTAGTCATATAGAGGAAACAGAAAGTATCACCAAAGATCACACCATGATTACGAAGTCTTTGCCCACCTGGGACTCTGCATCTTTCCTAAGAGAGAAAGACCTGTCGGACCTACAGAGTCATTTCAAGCATCTGGCAGCGTTTAGCACCATATACTTTCTACAGCAATAAGACCATTCAAGGGCAGCCTACTTTAGGGAATGAGCCAACGTATGAAAGGCTCCTTGTCCTGACACAAGTACAGAGGCCACGGACAGACACTACTTACACACTCAGTGTGTACCGGATGTGCAGCGAACAGCAGAGCGGCCAACAGGGAGGATCTGGGGGCCAGGTTCAACCGCCGGCCTCTACTGCTGTACTGCAGGCCGCCAAACAGCACGGAGAAGACGTCCACCATGAGGACAGAGATGCCGCCGTGCAGGAGGATGTTGACCACGTGGAAACTCATGGGGTAGAAGCCTCCAGACAAATAGTAGTTAATCCTGTAGTGAGCAAAAGGGGTTCATACCAGGTGCGCAGAAGTGTGCAAAATAAAATGCAAAGCATCTGAAGGAAGAAGGCTGGTGAGTGACAGTGTTAAAGGGAGGAGATGTAGAAATGGCAAGAACATAACTAACTACTGGGGGAAAAAGAGCAGATAAGAGGATGTCAGACAAGTGTGGCAGAAAACACGTGGAGAGGAAAAGCAGAAGGAAAGCTAGACAATTTCTTAAACCCTAAAAAGGCAAGATTGCCTCCCAAGATGATATGACACAGCACACCTTACTCTTGGCTACCCCACAGGGACCTGGATTGAAGACCGTCACATAACTTGCTTATCCAAAAAACAAAAAGTACTCCTTGGTAGTTCGTCCACCAGCTTTCTGTCCAACAAAACACATTCTCATCCGTCCAACAAAACACATTTCTGACTGCTTTTCAGTTACCAGCAGTTCTAATTCATCATTTCTGTGCTTCTGAGAGATCTGTACATAAGTACTGAATGCACCTAAAACAGCTATGAATGGGAACTTTGGGGAGGTGAACACATCTATTCAATGCAGATGGGGAGGTGGGGGAGGGTGCTTTTAGCTTTATTTTGTATTTGCATATTGACTTGGTAACAGCAGGAAGATTTTTACCTTGTTATTATCATTTTTACAGTGGAAAAAACCCCACAATTTCCTTAGACGCCACGTGTTGCCTTGACTCACATGGTTTCTCCAGTGGTAACCAGCAAAGGTCCAATCTCCAACAAACGTGCAAAATGTGGAACGTTTCGCTAATTTGCACATCACCCTCGCACAGGGGCCACGTTCATCTTCCCTGCATCCTTCCACTTTTAGGATCTGTCCTGGACGAGCGAGCCCTGGAGTCGTGGTTCCTCAGGCTCGTTCTCCCCACGTTGCTGGGACCTACCCCTAACAGCTGGAATTAGCATGTACTCCTCAGAGACCCATATGAGTGAGTGGTCTGTTCTTCCCCAGGATCCACCGGCTCCACTCGCCCACACCGGGAGCCTTGTCACACAGAACCTGGCACAGCATCCTACGCAGCCCACACTGTCATACCTCACCTGAAAGTCAGGACGGTCAGAGGGCGGTAGGACTTGTGGCTGGTATTGCTGCTCAGCCTACTGCCCCAGAAGTCATGATGCCACAGGTCCCCAAGGGGCGTTTCTGCTCGGAGGTCCTGCAGGGACACAGTAGAGGGCATTCAGGACAAAGGTGTCTCTCCTCTCTCACCCCGTGTTTAAGCCCTCACCAGGAGCTCTTGCTTAGAGCTGCTCATTCCCCTTTGGTCCATCTCTCCCATTAGCCCTGAGCCAAGCCACTGCCACCTCTCACCGAGGATACGGTCAGGCCTCCCTCCACGTTCTCCCAGCTAATCTCTCCAACCTGCAAATTGGGTCACCCACCCCACCTTGCTTAAAACACCCAGATGGCTCCCCCCGCCCCCAGGACAAAGCCGACGTCCTGATGTGGGTACCACAGCCCAGGGTGCTCTGGCTCCCGCCAAGCTCTGCCTGCTCATCTCGTGGACTCTGACCTTTGTCCAGTCCCCACACAGCACCTGCTGCCACCCTTCCCCAAGGATTTGCACACGTAGGTGTCCACCAGACAGTTACCCCTCAGCTCCTCACAGCCCAGCATCTCCTGCCGTTCACGTTCGGCCAGCAGGCTCTGACCTTCCTCAGCTGATGCAATTCTCCTTCCATGGGCCTCAGGGCATCTCACACCTGTCCTCACAGTGCCTGGCACCCTGGCGGTTTATCATCTCTAACTACCATCTGTCTGCCCCGCTGGACTGGGGGTGAGGCCCCGGGGCCACATCGTGTGGGTGGGGAGTATACAGAAAGTGCTTAATCCATGTTGAATAAACTAATGCCTCTTTCATACTCAATACAGAAGGCAATTTTCCTAAAACATCTCAGTTAAAATTTGACTGGATAAGCATATATTGTCTATTTTTGAATCCTAGCTAAACAGGAAGAAAAATGAAAGAAAAAACAACTTCCATCTAATTTTTAAAGATAAAAATCACTAATTATTAAAAAACGACATCTATTTTACTATTAAGGTAATTTAATTTGGTCCTGTGCTACAGATGCTTAGAAATGCATATTTAAAAAATATACATTCATTTATTTTGGGGAGCACACAAGCAGGGAAGGGGCAGAGTGAGGAAGACAGAGGATCCAGAGCGGGCTCTGCACTGACAGGTTGACAGCAGCAAGCCCGACGTGGGGCTTGAACTCATGAACTGTGAGATCACGACCTGAGCCCAAATCAGACACTCAACCAACTGAGCCACCCAGGTGCCCTGAAAAATGCATCTTTTTAAAAAACATTTAAATGTAGAACTAGATTGTTTAAACCGTGTCTAACAAGAAGAGAGACAGACAAGGCATTGCAGAATAAGCAATAAAAGCAAATACTAACTTTCTCTTCAAAGCATAACAAACAGGAATATTTTAGGGACTAGAAATTATGACATGCTAAGCACCACTAAGTGTATCAGTCCAGACTCTTCCCTGCAGTGACCAGATTAGCACTGATTAACATAAACAAAAAAGAATGCTTTAAAGGAGACTGCAAGGCTCACGGACACCCAGGGGGGCTCCCAGGTTTGGGGCTCTGCAGCCAGAAGCACGCCCACAAATCACACCGCTAGACACTTTGTGGGGGAGAGGGGGCTGCCTGGCTGCCTCCAGACCTCGGCCTCTTGTGTGATTAGCTCCTGACTCCAGTAGGTGGGTGCACCTGAGAAGAGACCCTCTGCCCACGTCTGCATCCAACCTGGACA
Source organism: Panthera pardus (assembly GCF_024362965.1). Classification (NCBI taxonomy): domain Eukaryota; kingdom Metazoa; phylum Chordata; class Mammalia; order Carnivora; family Felidae; genus Panthera; species Panthera pardus. The sequence goes on along the minus strand of NW_026526654.1, from coordinate 19,782,479 downwards.
GTCCCTGCAGCTTCTAACAACCAAGGTGGGGAAAGCCTCAAGCAGAAATGTGTCAAATCATGGCTGGGACAAAGAAGCAAGCAGTGTCCATGGCACACGGGGACTTCAGTAAGTACTCACTACTTAAGTGCTTACTGATCAAAGGGAAAGGGCTTGAAGATGTGCGACAGAGGCAAAGTTGGTCACCTGATATCCACTTTGTGGGTGAGTTTCACTTCATTGGGTATTGGCTTCAGAGACCTTGAGCATACTGACCCCTCTTCTAACAGTCAGTCCGGTATTTCATGAAGGTCTTGCAAACTACCCACAAATCTGGTTTACTCAGTGACAAAACTGGAAGCCCATCTTCTTCTGCACTGTCCCAGAAGTACCTGCTCACTTGTGAAGGAGCTGGGCAGAGGATCTTTCCCTCCATTTGAGCAGAAAATGAACACCAACAAAGCTCTAAATATTTGATTAGGTGTAGCCTACACACAGCAGGGCGCGCTGCAGGAAGAAAGGTCCATTTCTCTTCACAATGATTTATGGAAAAGACGTGTGTCTGAAATTCCTGCTAACTCCACTGTCTCAAAGAAAACCATCATCTCAATGAAAAAAGGCAACTCAACACTACAAGGAAGCATCTGGAAAACAGTCTTTAACACCAATAAAACCCAGGAACAGCCTGTTTCACATTACTGTGGGCACAGCGCCAATGAACAGAGCGGAGCCTTTCATTAAACAGGAAAGGAAAAAAGGAGGGCTAGCAAGTTAACAAAGGAGCACAGTGTGATGCTCTAGAAAACACTGCCAAGACAATGTGCAGCAGGGCCACAAAATGGCTTCATCGGCCTTACCCCACACGGAGGGAAGAATTATAACCGCGTCCCAGGCCATCCCGCATACAACAGGGCTTGCGCTTTCCCCTGCCTTGTTCATCAAAGTTCTTCCACGTAAGGTTTTTTTCTTTTTAATTTTTAAATGTTATTTACTTTTTAATTTTTTAATGTTTATTTATTTTTGAGACAGAGAGTGCGCGTGAGCAAGAGCGGGGGAGGGGCACAGAGAAGGAGACAGAGGATCCAAAGTGGGCTCTGCACTGACAGCAGAAAGCCCGATGTGGGGCTCGAACTCACGAACCATGAGATCATGACCTGAGCTGAAGTCAGACATTTAACTGACAAGTCACCAAGGTGCCCCCTTCGAGATAATGATCTAAGCGAACACTTTATGTATCTTCCACTTTATAAAAGTGGAAGAGTGAAGAAACTCTTAATGAAATGAAGAACGGGCTTTAAAAACTAAGTCATGTTCTCCTTTCCTTGTTAGCAAAGCAATCCTGCAGCTATAAAACCACCCATGTGATGTAGTTGCTAGGAGCTACTACTTTTTTCTTTTAAGCGTGGTTTAAAAAGAAACAAACATCTACGGTAACTGCTGGGTGAACTTGAGGAAACTTATAAGTGAAGAACCTGAATTAAAAACAAACATCGGGGCACCAGGGTGGCTCAGTGGGTCTGGCATCTGACTCTTGATTTCGGCTCAGGTCATGATCTCACGGTTTGTGAGCTCAAGCTCCACGTTGGGCTCTGTGCTGACAGGGCAGAGCCTGCTTGGGGTTCTTTGCCCCCCCCCCGCCCCTCCCCCACTCATGCTTGCTCTTGTACATGCTCTCTCTCTCTCTCTCTCAAAATAAATAAAATTAAAAAAAAACTAAACACCAAGGTTGGTTGATAGTCTGCATCATAAAATAGAGAAAATCAGTACATACAAGATGTTACAAATAAAATACTTACAAAAGTCACCCCCCCTTCCAACCTCACTGTCACCATCACACATACACGTTGGTCACAGAGAATTTTTCTCAACATTTTCAATATGAAAATGAGGTTTTGCTCATTTGGGAGAATCCATGACTTCAAAATTTCAACAACAGTGTTACCGAGTTGCCACAACTGCACCGCCTGGAGAGAAATAGATTAGGCTATTCCTTTGGGCTGTCTTCACTGGTGCAGACACACACGCACGAAATAACTGCTGAGTAACTGAGAGGTCACAAATCTGTGCCATTTCCGCATTTCTTCTCCTGGGCTCTCCCTGCCTCCAAGGCTCTTGTCTGATTTTCTTTTAGTTCCCTTGAATCTTTTTCTTTCCTTTCTCCAAACCTACTTCTTTCTCCCTCTCTCTAGCTAGTGAAAGACAGGCATTTTCCCCGCACTGATATAGCACCCACTGGAGAGCAAAATTGGCTGGGATTTTGCAAACTCAGCAAATTTGAGTCTCCAAACACGAAATGGGCAGAAACTGCAGCTTCCACCGACAGCACACTCCTCATTCTCCAGCGCCTGCCAGCAGGCTGTCCTGATGCTATCAGTAAAGGACAAAGAAGAAGCCAACTCCCTGCCTGCTGTTGCGAACGGACGCAGACGGACGCACCTCTTGGCAGGTGATCAGACTCGTCCATCACTGCAGCAAGTGCATGTTGGGGTGGGGGGAGGGGGAAAACAGCTGTGGCCTAGGATTCTAGAAATCTGTCATAAAACCTGAAATACTTAGTCTGCAATGCCCTCCTTGCCTTGTAAACTGAGAGTAATGGTCTCTCTGATGTGTGTGTAGACTGGGGCCTCGGATGGGGTATGTGGTGAGGGTAAAGCCTGAGGTCAGGCAGGGGCTGGAGACCGTAAACAATAAACAATAACAATAAAAGAGGCCCTAAATCACAAAGATGCTACCTAAAAGAGACGGGAAATCTACAACACAATTGGGGCCCAGGCAAATGCTTAACCAAGGTCGAATAGAGAATTATCCAACACGAACTTAGATTACTAATGAGAAACAGGCAAATGATTAACACAAGTTTACCAAAAAGGGGTTACCATACAAACCTTATTGTTAATGATAGCTTCAGAGTCATCAAAGACAAAATCTCCATCGTAGCTGCGTGCGAAACATACAAGGGAAACAAATCCCACTACTAACTTAGCCCAGAAAGGGGCAAGCACAGAAGAGGGGATGATGTGACCCAAATCAGCGTCCAACTCGGCCATTTTGAAAACTGCTGGCTGCCAGCCTCTTGCTCTAGCATCATGCTGGTTAGAAATCTATGAGAAAAATGACACAACACAAATATCCATCAACACACAGTTAGGAAAGTTTCTGCAGTGAGTAGGAACTAGACAGTCACCTACACTGTGAGTGCATAGGATCTGGTCATTACAAACTAAGATATGGTTTTCAGAGTCTACTGGGCAGAAGGGTCACTGGGACAGATGTAAATTCTCCTGGGCCTAACTGCAACCACCGAAACACAAGCCCTTGGGTTTCTGATACTGGATTATCTTGAGACATGCTGACTTAAGGAAATACTATACCTATCAACCCCATAAGGCAAATTGTTTTTATAATCCTTGAACCAGTTACACCAAAGTTAAAAAAAAAAAAAAAAGAGTTACCAGGGTGCCTGAGTGGCTCAGTTCGTTAAGCATCCGACTTTGGCTCAGGTCATGATCTTGCGGTTCATGGGATCAAGCCCCGCATTGGGCTCTGTGCTAACAGCTCAGAGCCTGGAACCTGCTTTGGATTCTGTATTTCCCTCTCTCTCTGTCCCTCCCCAACTCACACACTGTCTCTCTCTCTCTCTCTCTCTCTCTCTCTCTCTTTTAAAAAATAAAACATTAAAAAAAATTTTTTTTGAAGTTACCATGTTGCTTCATCCAATCCAGAGAAATCAGTAAATATTCCTTGTTAAGTCTTAGCACATGGTACGTGCATGTGTGGTAGGGTATAAAACATGGTCCTGATTCTGAGAGAGCTTAGAGTCTCTCTAGAACTCAGTCACTCATGCCAGTTAGCAGAAAATCTGGCAGAGAAGAGTTTTAACACAGATGATCAGGCAGGACACATGATCGATGGCCAGCTGAGGGGTTCACACACAGACGGATGAAGGAGAGAACACTGTAGACTGACCAGTCTAGGACAATATCTTAGTCCAGAAAGAGCTGAGCCAAATCCTAAAGGAGAAGAGAGGGAAGCTATCCCAGGTAAGAATATGACCTTCAACGTTGGTGAAAGAGTCAAGTTAAAAATACCCTCTTATTTTTTAACTTTTCTTTCAAACAGGAAAAATGTTAAAGCCAGAACAGTTGGTCTCTCTGCCTTGCCATTTATTAGTTCTATGGCCTTGTCCTTTCAGAGTCTACTTCCTGTGACACTCAGCAAGGCGTAAGAGCTTTCCAGTGGTGACAGCTGCCTGAGAACCCCCTGCCTTGGAATTTGCCCAAATACAAAACTACCCTGCGAATCACATTTTATCTGTCTCTATCTCCACTATACCTCCAACAGGTGCTTTCTTTGGATTGACCAGAATCATGTTTGGCTCAAAGTGTTCAGGTTCCAATCCTGGGTAACTATGGACAAGCTACTTAACCTCTCTGGCCTCAGTTTCCTTGCCTCTAAACTGGGGATAACTGTTGTACCTAACGTGGTTGTCATTCCACAGGATAGCCACCTGAGGCTCTGAGAACTGCTGTCTGGCTTTAATGACTGCTGAGGGGAGGTTAACTATGATTACAAGCACTTTCTTTAAGAAGGGTAAAAGCACGGACACAGAATTATTTTTTAAATCCTAATATTAGTATTAATTTTTAAATACAAATATTTTGTTTATTATCTACATTAGTAAGGGCCCTGGCTCCCAGTCCTTTTGGGCGAAGGTGGAGGAGAATCCCAAACCCCTTGATTGTGAAGGCAGTTTAGATGTATTTGTCTCTAGGCCTCCAAGGGACTACCCCAGACTATGGAATCAATGAGAAGTCAGCCAAATGAGAAGTCAGGCCATCTGAGATCACAGGCATCTTTTCTCTGGCTTTTATCTGAGTGAATGTGGAAAAAGATCCAACAGTCAATGGGACACATCATCCTATGATAACACTGTCCCTTTCCGGGTGCTGAAAAGAGGTCCAGATTTACAACCCAGAGAGGAAAGACTTTGTATCTCTCACTGCTGGTCCCTCAAGCTTCTCCACTTAATGTAATTCACTCTTAGCAAGTGCTGGTGGGAAATATCCCAGCTCCTATCTGCTGCCTTTGTCTTTTCCAATGAAAGGGTAAACCATTGGTTCAACCCAAATTATAGCTGCAAACACCATATAGGTCACCATGCAGGCCAACTGTTGTGTCTACATTTCAGCTAAAGAAACTGCTGCTAAAGAGGCACCAAGGGGGCTCAGTTGGTTAAGCGTCCAGCTCTTTGTTTTGGCTCAGGTCATGATCTCACGGTTCATGGGTCCAAGCCCTGCACTGGGCACTGCGCTGACGGTGTGGAGCTTGCTTGGGATTCTCTCTCTGTCCCTCTCTTTCTGCCCCTCCCCTGCTCTGTCTCTCTCTCAAAAATAAATAAATAAAAACTTCAAAAATTTTTTTAAAATAAGAAATTGCTACTAAAAAAGCAAAGCAAAACAAAAACGATGTGAAAAAGAAATCATAAAGACCATGTAGTTAGAAAGATGGCATGACTTCACATGAAGGGAATAAAAGTGTTCTTGGATTTGGAAAATTAATGTGGAGGAAAATGCGACAGTTTTAAATGCACAACAGAGCTGGTCTTGATGTTACCTGCTATGGGCCCAAAGATCTGAATATTATTTCACAAAAGGTTGTCGTGAGGTTCCAATTCTTATAGGAAGAACACGGAAGCAAGACACATAATCTGTGCTCCTACATGAGCTGTCCTGCCCCATTTTTCATTTCAGATTATTTGGAATACAATGAATCTTTTTGGTACTCAGGCAATAGCAGAGATATATGGAAGGCAGACCATGGACTCAAACATCTGCAGCGCCCTGGTGGGCCAGGCCAGGACTCCTGAAGCATCACCAGGATGGTTGGGTTAATCTCAGAATGATCTCCCCCTCTTCTACTGCAGGGACATCAGCAAGTCCTACCATTGCAAGACTTCTATTGCGCCTTCCCTCCTGAGTCTCCAAGGTTCCCGCTACTTTGCTGTCCCTGAAAATACTCCCAAATGCCCTTTTTTAATTTAAGGCATTATGGTTAATGTATACAGTGGAATGGTTCAGAAAATACTGCAGATAAGCAAATGCCATAAAATCTACAATGTGTCAGGAACCCATGCAAAGTTCTCAGAGTGCAGCACTGGGGTTAAGAGGGCGGGCTCTCCAGGCAGGTGGTGGTGGACTCACTACCTTTGAGACCTTGAGCTTCTCAGTCTTTCTAAGGCTCAAATCCTCACTGGCACAACAGGGTACCACCGCATAACTTTGGGAGGTTGTCAGAGGATTAAAGGGAAGAATGTATGGAAACAATTACTTCCCATTCTTGTTACCATTTTGGAGAATCTAGTTCCCAGTGCTTCATCCCTGATCTCCTGTCTTGGGAACAGAGATGTTGCTATCAATTCTTTATTCCTGCAGATGGTTTTACCAACCGAGACCAGCAGTAGCCCATCCAACTGTCCCAATGTAACTGACAGAAGGATGTCCTTCCTTGGATGGGCCCAGGGCACTGCCTCCTTGGCCGGTGTCTGAATGTCCTGCATAAATGGCACAGTCTAATACAGTGACCCTGCTCCAACCTCCCTTCCTCCAACAGGAAAGTGGCCTTTGTTCTGATGATCCCAGCCAGGCTTGGTGCTCAAGTTAAAGAAGCCCTCCCTGAGTGAGGTGGTACAGACAGGCTGACCTGCCCCTCCACCTCTTTTTTTGTACATAAGCCATGAAATAGGAAGGTGCACTTTCTGTTTTTCTCTTGCTAGGTCTCCAAGTACACAGTCTCATTTCTCCCCTCCAGGTGTCCTGCCTGGGAGCCCTGGCTCTGGGGTGTGGCTGGATGGTTAAGTTCACCACATGAAGTGCAAAGAAGGGAGTTTCACGGAGGTCTCAGGCTCAGTCCCAGTGGTGCTACAGCCAGTTTTTCAAGTGGTAAAACTGCTGCTCTGATCCCTATCTGACTCCTGTGCTGATTTCACACTGTTCAGAATTAACTGGCCCTAGAAGTAACTGAATTTTGGAATGAAGCAAGGCTCTTTATTCTCAATTTCTCAAAACTTCTAATATGAAGCCTCTATTTTCAGGGGGTTCAAATAAATTCATAAATCATCAATGGTCAAAAAAACAAGGACTCCACCTCCCAAAAGGAATGTCACTGAGCTGTGAACCCTAGGGACCCAGTGACAACTGACATAGCAGCCTCAGACTGCAGGAAATAGGGATGGTGAGACCAATCTAAAGGATTCGCCCTGGGACTATGAGCAGCAGTTACCTACTGCAGAATATTTTTCCACATGCATGGAAGGGCCTGCTGGCCTCTGGCCGACCTTTCTACCTCATCAGTAACAATCCATCCAAACGCAAGCTGCCCTCTGCCAGGCTGCGATGAGACAGTGCTTCTGGAAATCAGACTAAAGAACACGATCATTTGTGACCCAGCATCTGGTGATGTTAGCTGGCTGCTCCTCTCTTGGGGGCTTCAAGTTTTGGGAGCCTGTCATCTCCACCGCCCCCCACAATGCAGCGCTGAAAAAAATGCTACTCAAAGTATCTTCCTCTTGTGATCACCTTTCTGCTTTTTAATTCAGTAACAGGCGAGAGCCATGCCTGCCTACAGCAAGAAGGACTGTGTGTGGTTCGGCATTCACAGTTACACTGTCCCAGAAAGTTTCCAGCTTGCTAGCTTGTAGCCATTTCCCCCTCTAAATCAGCCGGCACCACTTCACCCCACGTCGATTTGGGGTGTGCCAGGCAAGGTCAGGCCTGCAGGGCGAGGGGACAGAGAAGGGATCCAGTCAGTCGTTACTGTAATTGTTCCTCAAGGAATTCTCCCCTTCCATCTGCTCTCCCAGAGATAACTGTGTGGGATGATTCACAGCGCGCTGGCTAGATCTCTTTTCTAACTCCTCCCTCCTTTTGTGTGTGATTAAAAAGAAAGAAAGAAAGAAACACACACACACACACACACACACACACACACACACACACACACCTCTCACAGTCAAAACATCAACACGACCAGAAGCCCCGCGGAGTTCGCAGGAGGCGAGGCGGCGGCTGCACCACCTGCTCGGCTTCCCTAAACTCCAAGCCCGCGCGGGGAAGTGGCAGCTCGTTGGCCCCGGGCGCCCGGGCCGGTGGCACGCGGTTCTCCCGTCGCTCCGCTCGGCAGCCAGCGCGGAGGAGCTGGCACTCGCGGCGCTGCAGGGGAGCCGCCTTTAACCTAGGGCAGGCGGCCAACAGGCCCGGCTGTGCCCAGCCATCGCCGGCGCCACGGCCAGCTGGCGGCCAGGAGCGGGGCTCCGCGGCCAGGTGGCCACTCCTGGGACGCACCGCAGACGCCTGGTACGCCCCGGGGCGACGGAGCGCCCCTGCAGTTGGAGCAGGCAGGGGTGGCAGCGGTGACCACGGCCCCGGGCGGAGGGAGCGCAGGAGCCCGGGCGCGGGCAGGAGGAGCGCGTACCCTCCACGCCGCGCCCATTGTCCCGTGTGCAGCTTACACCGGGGCGCTTGGGGCTCGCGTCCCCCGTGACCCTGGCCCCGGTCGCAGCCCAGGTCCTGGAGCCAACTCCCAGCAGCACCACCGCCGGACGCGGGCCGGCCCGTGGGGCTCGGGGCGCGGCGACAGCGAGGACCCCGCGTCCGCTCCGCGCCCAACTATGCTCGTCTCGCAGCACACTCGGCCACTCGGCCCTGCAGGGGCCGCCCCACGCATTACCTGCAAGGAGCCCGAGCGGCGGCCGCATCTCCCTCCCGGGCGCGTAAACTCCGGCCGCTCTCGGCGCCCGCCCGGAGCTGGGCAGGGGGAGGGGCCGCCCGCGCCGCGCCCCCGCCCCCTGCCGCGCCCCCCTTCCTGCGCCGCGCGCCGCCCGCACCGCCCGCAGCTCCCCCACGCGTGCGGGCGCTCACTCTCACACTCCCGCCTCGGCCCGCCCGCTCCTCGCGGCCATTGGCTGCTCCTGTGGTCACTTTCACGCCGCAGCTTGTTCCTCTTCAGCTCATTGGCGGAAGCGCCGGTGACGTCGGGCCAGAAGGCGCTACACGGCGGCGAAAGAGGCGCAGCGACAGAAGGCGTCGGCGGGGAGAGCAGGAAGCGGAGTTCCAGGCGCGGAGGCCGGGCGGTGCCGGGGCGGGAAGGGGCGGCCCCAGCCTGGCCCCTGGAGGCGGGCCGCGTGGGCGGGGCCGCCTCCTCCAGTCCGCGGGCGCGGGAGCTTGCTCCCGGTGGGTCTCGCGCTTCTCGCACTGTGGGTGGCGCTCCGCGGTGGGACTGCAGAGTCCTTGCAGGAAAGGGAGCTGGAGGAGAACCGTCAGGGCTCTTCCTGGCAGGGAGGAGTTGTTCCAGATTTGCGTGTCTCCACATTCTGCCTGACTTCTTCCTGTCTGGGAGGAGTTGTTTCCAATTTGTAGGTTCACCAGAACTTCCTTCCAAGGCCCTGCCGCCTATTGTTTTTAACAGACCCTCTTTCTGGACTCAGGTCGTGATTCTTCACCTGGCCAGATGAGACATTCAGTCGTCCATCCATTCACCAGTAGTCACTTTGTTCTCAACTTTTAACTCCCAACCGGATTGCCACTCTGCCCTCCAGTAACTCCCATCTCAGTAGATTAATTTGTCTCTTGCCTCAAGAAAAAGAAACTTTTGGGGCGCTTGGGTGGCTCAGTGGGTTAAGCGACTGACTTCATCTCAGGTCATGATCTCGCAGTATGTGAGTTCAAGCCCTGCGTGGGGCTCTGTGCTGACAGCTCAGAGCCTGGAGCCTACTTCAGATTCTATGTCTCCCCCTCCCCTGCTCACACTCTGTGTCTCTCTGTCTCTCAATAATAAGTAAATGTTAAAAAAAAAAAAAAAAAAAAAACTTTTTGCCTTTTTCACCCCCAAACCTACACACATCTTTAAAGCACGGATTCCGCCCTCCCCATTCCTCACTTCCACCTCCACCTCCACCCCCAGTATCAGAGTCCAGCCTGAGATCAATCTCTCCCTCTTGGCTGGCATTTAATCAGTCCCAAGCCTTCCTTGCCCCCCACCCCCCACCTTACCCTGCCCTTCCAGCTGCCACCCTGCCCCCTCTCCTACTCTTCATAACTGAAGTTAAAAGAACTGCCCATCCCCCCCGCCCCCCCTGCCCTCCCCTTTTTAGTCTTCAACTGGCAGTGACTTCCTGGTTTCCACATTCTACTGTAACTGCATTTCCTATAGTCGTCCACAATCACTAAATCCAAAGGACACTCTCTTTTCTCATTTTACTTGGTCTCTCAGCAAAATTCTTTCTTCCTCAAAACACACTTCTTTTGGTGATAGTGGTGTGCTGCTCTCCTGTTTTCCCCCAGGCTCCTTACTTTGCTCATCTGCTGCTCAATGATCTCCAGAGGGCGTATGGTTAAGGTCTCAGTCCTTCCATGCCACAATTTTTCCCTGTGTGATTTAATCCACCTCCAACTTTTCAATTGCAGACATACAACTCCAGCCCCTACTTATCTGAGCTTCAAATCCATTTATCTAGCTTCCACCTGGTTGTGTCACTAGCAATTGGGATAGAAAGCATGCTTTCACTGCTTTCTCCTCCTCAAGTCTCCCTCTAATAGTGACGGTACCACCACCTGCCCAGTATTTCCTAAACTGTGCCTTCACCCTTGGCATATAGCAAATCACCAAGATTCTACCTGCTAAATGTCTATCAAGTCTGTCCACTTCTTTCCATCTCCAAGGCCACGTATGATGCCATGCTGCTGTGCATGTGTCTTCCTAACCCACTCAACGATGTCGCACAAGCAGATTGCAATCAGCCATGGTGAGGGTATTTACACCATAGAAAAATTGACAAACATTATGAATCAGCCTAATTTGTTGTTTTGCTGATTGTCTCTAGACTTAATAAAGTACAAAAATAAATGGTGAAAAAAAATTTTTAAAAGAAAGTAATGGAAAAAATGTTAATATTGCAGATTAAGCTTTAAAATGGGTTGTGCTTGGGGTGCCAGGGTGGCTCAGCTGGGTAAGTGTCTGACTTCGGCTCAGGTCATGATTTCACAGTTTGTGGGTCTGAACCCGTGTGGGCTCTGTGCTGACAGCGTGGAGACTGGAGCCTAAAATAAATAAATAAATAAATAAACTAAAATGGGTTGTGCTTAGTGCTAAAACTAAAAGATTTTAGTTTAATGGGTTTATTTGAACAGGGTAAGAAATAGTTTAATAGATCACATATCAGATTTAATGACAATAAGTTCTTTGGGAAAAGAGCACATTGAGATACAATCCTTTTGTGAAACCATGTTGAATTACAAGCATTGGTTGGATACAGATACAAGGCTAGAGCAAAAATCAACAAAGATGTTCTGTGAGAATGCCCAAATGATGCTGCATGACCTGGACCATCTCCCCAAACACTCTTATGTCCCTCTCTATATGCTCTCATATTCTTATCATAAGTGTAACTAACTATTCATGTGATCACTGTATAAAGTCTGTCTCCATTATTAGACTGTGAATTCCATGGAGGCAATGGCCATGTCTGTCTTGAACACTATACCCCCTGAAGTAGCTGTGCCCCTCACAGAGCAGGCACTCAACAATGTTTCTCGAAAAGAAGTACATTTCTGAGGGGTGCCCAAGTGGCTCAGTTGGTTGAGCATCTGATTCTTGAGTTCGGTTCAGTTCATGGTTTCACAGTTCATCAGTTTGAGCCTCGCATCAGGCTCTGTGCTGACAGCAGGAAGCCTGTTTGGGATTCTCTCTCTCTCTCTCTCTCTCTCTCTCTCTCTCTCCCTCTCTTTCTGTCCCCTGCTCATGCTCTCTCCCTCCCTCTCTCTCTCTCAAAATAAATAAATAAACTTAAAAAAAAAGTACATTTCTGAAAGTCATACTGCATGTTATTAGAAACACTGGAGTTAAAATTGGAATCTCTGACTTAATCCAATGGTATTCAATTCCATAAATTGCTGTGCCAGCCATGATCAAAATGTCATCAAACTATGTGCCAAGCAAGGGGCAGGCTCTGTGGAGAATATTAAGGTGAACATGGTGCTGATTCTACCTTTCATAATCTTATGGTTTATTAAGAAGTACGAGATGTGGGGTGCCTGGGTGGCTCAGTTGGTTAAGTGTCCAACTCTTGGTTTCGGCTCAGGTCATGATCTCATGGTTCATGCTTTCGAGCCCTACATCAGACTTCAAGCTAATAGTGCAGAGCCTTCTTGGGATTCTCTCTCTCCCTCTCTCTCTGCCCCTCTCCTGTTCACTCTCTGTCTCTGTCTCTGTCTCTCTAAATAAATAAATAAATAAATACACTTAAAAAAGTATAAGATGCAGACGATACCTCCCTACTGCTAGTTCATACACAGACCCCCACCTCTTGACCCCAGTCCCTTGGACAAGGGCTCTGTGGTCATTGTCACACATAGAACACAGGTTGGTTGAGTGCTTAGTGTGTGCCAGGCACTGTGCTAAACCCTTTGCATATGTTATTTTTAAAAATTCTCACAAAAACTCTAACAAGTGAAGATCATTATCCTTATCCTACAGATAAGGAAAAAGAGGAACAGAGGTCCAGAGTCAGACAGTGCATTTTTTTTTTTTTTTTTTTTTTTAGCCAGTTCATTTCTCAGTGGAACCAAGACTAGGTATACAACTGAGGGATGTAGCTGGAGATTTAAAGAACCCTCAAGGGGCACCTGGGTGGCTCAGTCGGTTAAACATTCCAACTTTGGCTCAGGGTATGATCTCTCGGTTGGTAGATTTGAGCCTGGCTTCGGGCTCTGTGCTGACAGCTCAGAGCCTGGAGCCTGCTTCGGATTCTGTGTGTGTCTCTCTCTGCCCCTTCCCTGCTCATACCCTGTCTGTCTCTCTCTTTTTCAAAAATGAGCATCAAAAAATTTTTTAAAAATAAAGAACCCTTGAAATGCCCAACAAGGTTGATATTTGGGGCTGGAAAGAACTAGAACTGAGAAGATGGTAAGTATTGCCTTCCTTTCCCCCAACCCCCCATATGTTCTCCCTTTCTCTCTTCTCAGTAGCAGATGTCAATGTTGGAGGGAGATGAACAATTTGAGTCTTTTGGAGGGAAGCTACATAATTGGTTGTGGAGCCCCTTGCCCAGCTGCCACCCTTTTGCCTCTGATTGGTAATACTCTGAGAGTTGGTGCTGCTATTCAGTGCACCTGCTGTTTTTTGATGGCACTTCTAACTGGGGTGGCAAGCAGCAAAGGAACCTTGGAGTCCCTACACTTACACTCTTCCAAGGGTCAAGGTGGACAGAAGTTGTTTGCTCCAGGGTTGGCTCATTCATCAGGGACCCAGGTTCTTTCCATCTCCTTGCTCCTGCCATCCTTGTTGGGGGTGCCATTTCAGTTGCCCTCATGGTACAAAATGGCTCCTTCAGTTCCTGGCATCTTATTTGGAATGGCAAAATCTAAAAGCAAGACAGAACCTTCTCCTGTGATGTCTGACTCTTAGGAAGGAGGAAATCTTTCCTAGAAACGGCCTACCTGAGATCCTGGCCACGTGTCCACCCCTAAATCATCTACTAGCAAGGGAAGAGAACCAATGTAGGTAGGGCTTACGTGTAATGCAGTCTTCTTTCCCTAAATCACAGGGGGTGGGGGCAGTTGGTGGGCTGGAAATTTAGAGTTTCTGTTGGGAGGAATGGATGCTGGATAGGTAGATTAGCTTGTCTTACCAAATGGCATTTGGAAGAGGATGAAGTGTTAAGGGGGAGGGGATTTTACTATTAACACATGAAAGATTTTGATTTGTATGTTGAGAAGTAAGAATCAGAAGGGAAGGAGGGGTTGAAGATAAAGGAGAAAACAAAGTGATATGGATCATGGTCTTTGAAGAGCTAAAATGAAAATCTAATCCAGGGTACAGATTGAAATACTTACGTTTTTTCCTCTTAAGCTAAAGAATATTTAATAATGTCAAAATATATAAACCTTCCATTCATGTGTTGTCTAATTTTGGGGAAACATTTCCACTTGTTTTCCCAAGTTCAAGTTAGCTATCTACTCTATCCTTAAATTAACTACCTACTTTCTTTCATTTCTTCTAAATTTTCCTCTTTTCAAGAGGCCTATGATCATCTCTGTTTTTGGAATTCCCAAATCTCACAAGAGTTGGTAAGAACTTGTGTAGGTCAATCAATATTTGCCAGGCATAGAGATTTTTTTGGTACAAATATTAAAAATGCCTTGGAAAGAACTGCTAAGCGGTTTTATTTGCTTAATCTTAAAGCATCATATTTTACATAGTATTTCCATACACTTTCATTTTCATTTTTTAAAAAATTTTTAATGTTTATTTATTTTTGAGAGAGAGAGACAGAGCACGAGCAGGGGAGGGGCAGAGAGAGAGGGAGACACAGAGTCTGAAGCAGGCTCCAGGTTCTGAGCTGTCAGCACAGAGCCTGATGCAGGGCTCGAACCCATGAACCATGAGATCATGAACCGATCCAAAGTTGGAACGTTTAACTGACTGAACCACCCAGGCGCCCCTACACTTTCATTTTTAATGTGTCTCTTCAACATTAGATTTGTAATAATAAATTAAGCAAACAAGCTTGTCTAGCCAATGTAGTTATATTTGAGTCTAAACTTTGAGGCCTATGATGTCAGAAGAGGGAATAAATAAAAAAGTGCTTACTCTGTGTAGTACTAAGCATATAATGTATATTAATTCATTTGGTCCAGACAACACCTTATAAAGTAGACGTATTATTGTCCCCTATTTTATAAATGTGGACACTGAGGCACAGAGAAGTTAAGTAACAGCTGTATGTGATAGAGCTAGGAATCAGGGCCAAGCAGCCTGGCCAGGAAAGGGTCAAGAGTTAACCAGTTCATTCTTTCGTTCCTACACGGCCTGGGGTGTACATCAACTAAGAATTATGCAAATTCCTCAAAATCTGCGTCTTTACCTCCTTAGCCTTTCTTCTTTTCAATCTTCCTTTGCCTAATCTTCAGTGTTCCTTTGCTCAGCATCTTGTTCTCTTTTCCTTCTCCCTATCTCCTTATCCTCAGCTGTCTCACGTTAAATCTCTACTTAAAATAAATATTAAAATCATGGAATAATTAACAACAATAATGGTTAATCTTCACTGATAGCTTAGTATGTGTCAGGCACATACATAAGATACATGTGTTCATGGATGATTTTCTATAAACCTGATAACCCCTTGGAGTGTGCTAATTTTCCCTGTTTTACAGATGAGGAAGTTGATCTTAGAGACATTAGGTAGCCTGTTAAAGGTCATGCAGAAAGCCAGGGGCAGAGCTGGGATTTGCACTGGGCAACATGACACCAGATCCCATTTTTTGAATCATTACACAAGATTGCCTCCTACTTGATTATAGTTTCTTCTGATTTTTGCTTCTCTCCTCCAGAATACTAGAATCTTTCCCATAAGCTCCCCTTTCTTTGGATTGACAAATTCTTGCTCTTCAGCTCAAGTTTTATGGTCTTTGTGCAGACCACCTGTCTACATTTTTAGCAATGAGCTACATTTCCATGATTATAATTTATTTTTTATAAATTACATTTATATTGTTGTAGCTCTTATGGAATTTGAAGGGCACTCTAGTACCTTGTGACTATTTGAGCATTTTCTCTTGGCTTTTTTTTAAAATATTTTTTTAAACGTTTATTTATTTTTGAGAGAGACAGAGCGTGAATGGGGGAGGGGCAGAGAGAGAGGGAGACACAGAATCCGAAGAAGGTTCCAGGCTCTCAGCTGTCAGCACAGAGCCCAACGTGGGGCTCGAACTCACGAACTGTGAGATCATGACCTGACCCGAAGTTGAATGCTTAACCAACTGAGCCACTCAGGTGCCCCTCTCTTGGCTTTTTTGTTCATACTTTTTTTTAGCTTTGTCTAAGATATCCATCATACCTTGATCTTCTAGAGACTTCCCACTTACTTTTAGAACCTAGTCCAAGGAGCACTTTCTTTGGGAAGTCAGCCTTTCTCAAACCCTCAGGTAGAATTAATCATGCCCTCCCTTGGGTCTTCATTGGATCCCATAAACCTGTGAGACTCTTTCCAACCTATTAATTGTTCTTGCAGAGATTTGTTTATAAATGTAGTGCTTTCTCCCTTTCTTTGCCTTCAGGACCTAACATGATAGTCAAAAGTTGTGTTTGTTGAATTTAACTTCCAAATTCAATAGGACTACCTAACAGAAATACTCTAGTGTGCATAGGACTCTAATCTATGTAATGTAATCTAAACTAATTTAATCTAAGGATTAGATTTGGCCTAGGAAAGAAAAATCCCATGGGGGATATGATCTCAAATGTTCCAAGGGCTGTCAGATTCTGTGCTCTGTTAAACACAGTTAAAACTAATGGGTATGAGTTGGAAGGGGAATGTATCTCAGTTTGAGAAATAAGTTTCTAATAATAAATATCTAACAATAGAACAGGTTACCTTAAGAACAACCATGAGTTCCCCTTAAATTATGTCTTCAAGCACAGGCTGAACAAACCTATGGCAAATGTACTGAGGAAGTGATGAGGGACCAAGCTAACAACAACCCCCCCCCCCAGGTGATTTATATGTGTAATTTTCCTCAGGTACTCCTAGAGGCCCAAGGACAAAGGAAAGGGAAAGAAAACCAATGGTTAACTGATAGAGGTCACACCCATGCAGGACAGGACATGAGTCTCCATCAGTTTCCAAATATCTTAGTAAATTATAAGAAAAAGGCTTATTAATAGCCTTTTTCTTATCAATAGCTAATCTTCAGGAACTCCCTACTATCTTAATAAAAATGTTTTGCTAGAGGGAAAAACAACCAATAGCCAACCTCCAGTAATCTGTGAACCTTCTTTAGCATATGGAAATCCCTTTAAGGAACTTCCTCTTGACTTTATCCTCCCCCTGACTCAGTATATAACCAGTCACTTTTCACAACCCCAGTGCAGCTCTTTCTACCCACGGGTCCTGTCCCCGTGCTTTAATAAAATCATCTTTTTGCACCAAAGATGTCTTCAAGAATTCTTTCTTGGCTGTCAGGTCTGAATCTCCACCACTCCAAAACCTCATCAGAAGGAATTCTTTCCTGCATTCAGAGGGACATTGAATCAGATGACCTCAAAAGGATGTCTTGACCTTGATGATTCTGGTGCTATTAAGGTATAATTTTCAAAAAAGTTGACAGCACGACTCCCACACATGTATAGAATGAAGAAATGTTAAAGATTTATTTCAACTTTCTAATGAAAGAACTAGAGAAAATGTGGCAAAATCGGTTCAATGAGAATCAGAGGAATAGAAATTACCTTCGCCAGAAGACACATTCTGATATAACTTTGCTGAGTGTGAGATAAAACTGGTTAATGTCTACAGGGCATTAAAATTGTAACCTTTAGCATTATCCTTTTTCCTAGATAGAAATCATTTGCATCTCTACTGGACAAAGTTTACAGATTAATAGTAACTACATAGAGACGGAGCTCTTATCTAACAGTAAGCAGAAAAAGCAAATAAAGTGACAATCCCTAAAAAAAGTTAATAATACTTGGATGAGCCTGTCAAACAACGTCCCAGTATATGAAGCTTCCTGGAACTGCTGCAAAAAATTATCACAAACCGGGGAGCTCTCATTGTTCAAGAGGCTGGATGTCTGAGATCAAGGTACTGGTCCTTGATCAGTACTGGTTCCTTTTGGAGGCTGTGAGGGAGGATCCCTCCCATGCTCTTCTCTTAGCTTCTTGTGTTGCTGTAAGTCCTTGGGGATCCTTGGCTTGTAGACACATCCTAGCAATCTCTGCCTTTGCAATCACATGGCATTTCTTCCCCGTGTGTCTGACTGTTTCCTTGTCTTTCTTCTTGTCTAAGGACACTGGCCATATCGGATTGAGGGTGCACCCTACTCTGGGATGTCCTCATCTTACTAATTACATCTACAAAACCTCTATTTCCAAATAAGGTCACATTCTGAGGTTTTGGGAAGGACATGGATTTGCTCTGTGTGTGTGTGTGTGTGTGTAGTGGGTATTCAACCTAATATACCCAGTAAGAGAGTAAAGGGACATGCCACCTACTTTTTTTTTTCCTTATTTCCAAGTTTTAAACACTTTTTCTTAACAGCAGCAGTCACTTTCTCAGTCTCTCCACCGATATCACCTACATTTTAGCAGTAGTCATTCAGCTGAGGCTAGCTCTACATTTATTGATATGATACAAAGGGATACTAAGTATGGGTCTAATAAGAAACGTAAGGTCTGGGGTGCCTGGGTGGCTCAATCGGTTAAGTGTCCGACTTCAGCTCAGGTCATGATCTCATGGTCTGTGAGTTTGAGACCCGCGTTGGGCTCTGTGCTGACAGCTCAGAGCCTGGAACCTGTTTCGGATTCTGTGTCTCCCTCTCTCTCTGACCCTCCCCTGTTCATCCTCTGTCTCTCTCTGTCTCAAAAATAAATAAACATTAAAAAAAAAAAAAAAAAAGAAACGTAAGGTCTAAATCACATAGGAATGCTTGTATATAATCATCCAAAAGGCTTTAATAATTCCAGCGCTGGTCTCAGGTTGCTTGGTTACCATTTTGGGACAAGTCCTTTTCATGAACTGTTTGGGTATGTAACCTGTCCTTGGAATTATGAAGTCTGATTCAGGAGAGTAGGTTTTGACAGACATTAAGAACAGAGGAGGAAATTTTAAGTTATACTGGCAGCTTCCCTGTTCTCTTTTTTTTCATTTGTTTGTTTGTTTAAATGAAAGCTTTTTAATAGGATATTCAGTTAGGTAGAATTTAGGATCTTATAACAGAGAAGTCACCAGCACTTATCTAGGTTAGCCTCTGTAGGAAGTGTCTTAAGAGTGGATTTTTTAGGGGCTGGAGAAAGGCATTATTACAAGGGCCCCTCAGTCACACAAATGTTAGACAAATAGGAATCCATTATTGTGGTCATTTAACAGGAGCTTTTTTGGGGCTAGATTTTGTTCCAAAAACCCTGGCTGGTAGAGGCAGTTACTGGGTTAGCACGTGGGTAGATGTGAGTGGAAGGGGAGTGAGACTCATCTCCTACCCTTTCACTCCTGAGATTCCATGTTCTTGAGGCTTTTTCTGATGAAATGTTTATAGCGGCACTATCAATAATAGCCAAATCATGGAAAGAGCCCAAATGTCCATCAACTGATGAATGGATGAAGAAGATGTGGTGTAAATATACAATGGAGTACTACTTGGCAATGAGAAAGAATGAATATCTTGCCATTTGCAACAATCTGGATGGAACTGGAGGGTATTATGCTAAGTGAAATAAGTTAGAGAAAGACAGATATCATATGTTTTCACTCATATGTGGAATTTGAGAAACTTAACAGAAGACCATGGGGGAAGGGAAGGGGAAAAAATAGTTACAGAGAGGGAAGCAAACCATAAGAGACTCTTAAATACAGAGAACAGACTGATGGTTGATGGCGGGGCAGGGGAAGGGGAAAATGGGTGATGGGTATTGAGGAGGACACTTGTTGGAATGAGCACTGGGTGTTGTATGTAAGCAATGAATCATGGCAATCTACTCCCAAAGGCAAGAGCACACTGTATACACTTTATGTTGGCTAACTTGATAATAAACTATATTAAAAATAAAACAACAACGATGGCTCTGATCCAGCTGAAGTCAGATGATGTGAAAGGTCACTTAGAACTCAAATGGGAACTCATTTATCTATCCATTCATTTATCCACTTACCTACCTATCTACCTACCTACCTACCTAATCTATCTATATGGGTGAAACTGGGCTCCACACAAGCCTTAAATATTTGTGGCCTTCCTAAATATGTTCTGGCAGAATGTCATGCTGGAAAAACTGGGTGAACATGTGGTTGAACTAAAAGTGATACAACCTTAAGTTCCAGGTGTAGAACATGACTGTGTCTGAAGCCAAGAAGCCATTACTACTAACTGGGCATCCATCAGGTATCGTGGTGGACCCAGAGAAATGGCTCTGGACTTGATCTTCAAAACTCAGGTTTTCCTCTGCCTGGGCTGAGGGAGTGAGTAAATGAACTTCGAATTCTTGGCACCGAGATGGTAGGTATAAGGAAGATTCCTGGAAGGAGATAATGAAATCTCCGATAAATAGAGCAGGTAAGGGCTCAAGGAAGAAATTAGAAAAAATAAAAGCAATAATGACCTTGGTTCTCTCCCAGGTTGATAAGATGGCTCAACTAGTTACAAGACATTCAGTAATATTTTGCCTGATTTTCTTCTTGCTGCAAGTTACCCCCCAAGTAAGTCAATCTTTCTTTTTTCTCTCCTTGATATGAAAACTCTGGGTTTCTGCCTGGAATTGTGTTATTTTATTTCTGGAAAAACATTCAAAAGAATTGGGTAGAATGATTTCATTCAAAACAGATGATGGCATTCTGTTTGTTTGCTTATGGCATTTGCCAAAGTGTACTTTGTGTTACTCTTTATGATACTTGTTTTATCAAATGCTGTCATCTTTCCCAAGTAGTTGATATGCAAAAAGCCTAGGTATAATCTTGAGCTGTTGCAAATGCTGTTATTATTGTTTTATAGCTCTTTTCAAAGTTAGCTTTATATTTTAAAATGTTACTTATTGTAAAATATTTAAGTAAAGAAGAAAAATAGAGAATATACTAGAAATTCTATCTCAAATGAGGACTATGTTGGTGCATATAGACACATTTAAGTATATGTATACAGCTTTATATAAAGATGTATATGACATATATATGATGTTCTGCAACCAACATTATTACACAATAAATTGTCATGGACACCTTTCCATCTTCATAAATGTAGATCTAGAAGTCACTTATAGTGATTGGAGGTTATCACATTGTCTATACCATAATTTACTTACTTAGTTGCCTACTGAAGGACATTTAGGTTGCTTCCAATTTTCCATCATTATAAACAATGCTGAACATCTTTGTGCTTACATTTTTGACATTTTTTTGTAATTATCATCTTAAGGTAAACTCCTAGAAGTGGGATTGCTAATAATAATATGCAAAAATTTACAAAAACTTTGAAAAGATTATACAAATAAAATATTTAAAAATTTTAAATTCATGTTTTCTATACCACCTCAGTGTCCAGATCTACTCTGTAAGATCCCCTGTTTTAAATATTGCTACTTTTATTATTATTCATAATGGCTATTTCTGTAACTTAATACTGATATATCTATACATATTTATTTATCAATGTTAGAGAACATATTGACTTCCATTGAATTATCAAGGACATGTGTTCTCATGGTCCTTTTCTGCTTGTTTTTCTGCATCTACCCTTGCTGTGTCTATATTATCTCCCATTAATCTAGAGGTAAAAGTCAATATTTGGATTTTCAAAAAAACCAAAATCCATGTATACAAAGCTTTTATAAACAATATACATTTCCCAAAGAGATTAGAGATAAGTTTATATTGAAGCAAAGCAAATAATTTTATTTATTTATTTAATTTATTTTTTATTTTTGCAAAGCAAATCATTTTAATGGGCACAGAAGACATTCCCATTTTCAAAAAGCCCCATTAGCTGTCTGTAGCTAATTAAAGATGGCAACCAATTCTTGGTCATTCTTTCCAATAGAAGATGGAGTTTATTTCCCCTCTCTTTGAATCAGGGCTGTCCTGGTGACCACTTAACCAATAGAGTGCAGTAGAAATTAACCAGTGTTAGTTTATTTAAGGACTTGTGGCTTCTGCTTCCTCTCCTAGAATGTGTGTCCTTGTGATGTCCTCTTGAAGCCTGGCCACCATGACGTGAGATGCTCTGCACGACACATGCCTACCCAAGCTCCCAGCCAACTACCAGCATCCACTGCCAGCCATGTGGGTGAGCCATCTTGGACATTCCAGTCTAGTGGAGTCTCCAGATGTTTGCAGCTCCAGTTGCCTGTGATAATGTGGAAATGGACAGTGTATCCTAATGAACTTACAGACTTGGCTAAGAAGATTTTACCTGAGCTCCCAGATGTCTTCAGACCCAGCTCACATCATGTGGGGCAAATGAAACATGCAGGTGAGTCCAGATTTAGGGTAGACTGCTAGAGAGAAATGCATACCTGAGGCAGCTGCCCAGCTACTGGCTCTATCATTCATTTCACCCCAACATCACCCTCCTTTGTTGGCTCCTCCCCATCTCTTGTCCTGTGTGCCCTACTGTCACTTCTTTTCCTTTCGAGAGGCAAACAAGCCAAATTCTTCCTCTGGTGTCACTGAATATATCTTTCCCCACCCTGGATACTTTAGAACGTGCTGAGCCAGGTTCTCAGTGGGCAGGATCTTACAGAGACATTCTTCCATGTAAAGTCAGTTCTCTCTCAACAGAGAATTGTGGCAAATGAAACCTTCTCCAGGATGAACAAGGGATAAGTTAGACACACTGCTTCCCTGACATTCATAGCCAAACTTCTCTTCCTTCCCTTTTTTGTCACCTCCCCTTCTCCTTCCATCTCTTCCTCTTCTCCTTTGTCCCATCTCCTTGTTCTTGCCCTCATTCCTCTGCACACTGTGAAGCAACCCAGTTGCTTTTTCAGACTGATCACTGTTCCAATTCCAAAAAACAAATGACCTCACGGCAGAGCTGCATACCCAGAGTCCACGAATGAGTGTTAGAGGACAATGGAAATGAATTAATTAGTTATTCAATACATTTGTTAAGCACCTGTTTTCTGGAAGGCAGTGAGCTAGCCAATGGGGAAGAAATCAAAGATATATGATATTCACACTTTGTTTCTTCTCCCATTTTTGTTCTCAGTACCTTATGTACATGGCAGTGACTCTCATTCTAGCCTATTAGTTTAAACATATTTACTGAGTTCTCCCAAAGTCTCAGGAACTACAGAAGTATGTACCTTTAGGGAAGTTCCTTTGGCTCTGTACATGCTTTCCTTGTACCAATTTCCTATGGCTGTTGTAACAAAGTACCACAAACCCAATGGCTTAAAACAATAGAAATTTATTTTCGCACAGTTACGGAGACCAAAAAGTCTGAAATCAAAGTGTTGGCAGCATCATTTTCCTTCTGAAGACTCTAGGGGAGGAGCCTTCCCTTCCTTGTCTCTTCCAGCTTCCAGTGACTCCAGGAGCTCCTTGCCTTGTGAGGGCATCGCTCCAGTCTCTGCCTCTGTCCTCACATGGCCATCTTCCCTCTGTGTCCATCTGCATCCAAATGTTCCTCTTCTTATAAAGACACCAGTCATGTTGGATTAAGGCCCACTCTGTTCTAATATGGCGTCATCTTTTTTAAAAAAATGTTTCTTTGTTCAACTACTCGGCAATGAAAAAGAATGAAATCTTGCTATTTGCAACAACATGGATGGAACTGGAAGGTATTATGCTAAGTGAAATAAGTCAGTCAGAGAAAGATATCATGATTTCACTCATGTGGAATTTGAGAAACTCAACAGATGCACATAAGGGAAAGGAAGGAAAAATAAGATAAAAACAGACAGGGAGGCAAATCATAAGAGACTCTTAGGTACAGAGAACAAACAGGGTTGCTGAGTGGGGGTGGGGGTGGGAGGGATGAGTTAAATGGATGACAGGCATTAAGGAGGGCACTTTTCAGGATGAGCACTGTCATATGTAAGAGATGAATCACTGGGTTCTACTCCTGAAGCTAAGACTACACTGTATGTTAACTAACTTGAAAAAAACTGTTTATTCATTATGAGAGAGAGAGAGAGTGAGAGAGAGAGAGCAGGGGAGGGGCAGAGAGAGGAGAGAGAGAGAATCCCAAACAGGCATCATGCTGTCAGTGCAGAGCCCAACACAGGGCTTGAACTCATGAACTGTGAGATCATGACCTGAGCCGAAATCAAGAGTCAAACATTCAGCCATCTGAACCAACCAGGCGCCCCTAATATGGCCTCATCTTAACTTGATTAATTCTGCAAAAACCTTATCTCCATAAAGGTCATATTCGCAACTATGGGAGTATAACCTCAACCTGCTTTTTGGCGGGGGAACAATGCAACCCCTAACACTCTTCTGTCTTTCTTTTTCTGTCTGATTAAGCTTCTCCTCCTACTCTCCATTCTTTAACTTTACTCTCTTTTCTCCACACATCTGTACCTCCATTCTTACGTGCCTCCACCCCAGACCCGCCTCCCTTTCATTTCCAGCTGTAGACCGAACCCTATGTCTCTCACAGTAGTGATGCTGCCTCTCATGGAGGTGGATCACAGTAGCCCACAGGTGAAAAAAGGAGGGGAATATTTTTAGAGTGACAGAAGTCTCAGCAATTGCTTCCTCTCTCCCACTCTCTCAGTGTCCTTCCATCTTGAATATACCACCCACCGGTAAACACTCTGGAAGGAAAGAGCTGAGAAAAAAGAAGGGCGATAAGGATGAAGAAATTCTCTAGATAATTATAGCAGGCAATTAATCTAATTAAGTGAATATTATTCAACCACTTTCATAATACCTGCCAGAATGTTGTCAGATTCTGATAAAATGCAGCAGATTTTTAAATAAGTAGGAAAGGATTACAGCTCTTAACTTTGGCAATGAAACTTTTAATAAATCCATCAACTCCATTTCACCTGTTTTATATTTCCTCCTGTGGGTCCTGCCTTTATTAACAAGTGGGGTTTGCAATTGGCCAGCATGTCATTGGCGCCTAATACTTGAGTGATTTCAATCAGATCAGCCACAGCGCTGGCTCATGTAAATGCTGATGAATACACTTTATCAAGCTGAGCCAGCTTCTGGTATCGGGAAGTCAGTGCCTCTTGTGTCTTCTCTCTCCCCTCAATCACACGAGAGTGAAGGCATGTGGTCAGATCTTAGTGGACACAAGTGTATTATCTCAATTGTTGATGGTCTGTTCTCCAATGTCTCTTTCCCACATAAAGGGACACTAGGGCCTTCACTGCCCTGATTTCTGGCATCCCAGGTGGGAAAATGAAGAGAGGCATATTGTGGTGACACATTTCAAACCAACTCCTACAGGCTGTGAGCCAGCTCTGAGACAGGTAAGAAGGGCTGGCTTATTAGTTTGCTAGGGCTGTCATGACAAAATACCACAGACTGTGTGGCTTGAACAACAGATACGTATTTTCTTATAATTCAGGAGGCTAGAAGTCTGAGATTGATGTGTCAGTTAATTTGGCTTCTTCGGAGACCTCTCCCATTGGCTTGCAGATGGCCACCTTCTCACTGCGTCCTCCTGTGATCTTTTCTCTGTGTTCACCCCTGGTGTCTCTTTTTGTGTCCAAATTTCTTTGTCTTATAAGAACACCAGTATGATGGGATTAGAGCCCATCCTAATGGCCTCATTTCCACTTAATCACCTCTTTGGAGACCCTATTTAAAGAACCAAATACAGTCACATTCTGAGGTACAGGGGGTGGGGTGGGAGTGGAGCAGAGGGGATATCAGGGCTTGAGCATATGAATTTGGAAGGGACACAATTCAGTCCATAGCTGAATTGCCAACACTGGTTGGTCTTAGCAGCAGCATATGATTCTTAATGTGGCGTTACTTCCCTCTTCCTGTCTTTACTCTCCCCATCCAGAGTCTTATAGGTATGAATCTCTCAGGGGTGGCACCTAGGAAGACCTGCCCAGGTCATTCTAAGGAACACTGAACTGTGGGGCCTCTGTGTCACTGTCAGTTGCTGATAACTGCCTTTCCAATACTAACAACTATTCTCTAATTTTTTAATATGCCGACAGGCTGTTCAACTAAAAGTCTCAGAGAGAGAGAGAGACAGAGAGAGAGAGGGCAAGCTGCTGTGGGTAAACTGTGCATAGCCCACACTATTTTATTGATGTTGTGATCAGTAGGGATGGACTGTTACTGAAGCATTTAATGAAGAGTTGTGTTGATTATAAATTATCATAGTCCAATGCAGGGAGTGCCACAAATGGCGTGTTGGGCATGAGAATTTTATGCCTCATGCAATTCTTTATAAAAAAATCAAAGAGCATAATTGCTCTAGACATCCTTTCTAAAACCAGTGAGATTTTATATATTTATGTATGTATATTCAACATTATACATGCATGTACATATGTATGGATCGGTATATCCTGGTGTGTATGTTATGTGCACACACATATGTAAATACATATGCACATATGTATATATGTGTGTGTATATGTATGTGTGTTTACTCATCTCATATATAATAAAGTATCAAGCACCCTACCTACAGACTTCTGAGGATTTCCTTGGAGTCTCTGGTCCTGCACTCATCCTTAGCTCCATATTCCAGTATTATTATCTCCATTTAAAGTTCTTTGCCCAAACTCAACACAGTGAATAGCTCACCTGCCAATTTTTTCATAAAGGTTGACTTTCTACTATGTTTCCTGGCCTTCTCTCTTACCCTGTCTCTCTCCCTTAAATCACTTCCCATGCTTCTTTCCTGTGTTCTAACACCTACTCCAAACTTTTTCCTCCAACTCCATGCACAAAAAAACAAAACAAAACAAAACAAACTTATGTTACTGAGTTAGATACAGCAATTTAGCTCTCTATCCTGATCCCAGACTGGCTTCTGGGCCTTCCTTTGAATTAAGAAAAATCATTCCACAGGTATTTATTGAACACTTACCAGGAGGCGCTATTTTATGTGCCTGAGGGGCTCTTGAAGGTGTTCTTCTTCTTCTTTTTTTTTTTTTTGAGGAACAAGAGTCAAGTTTATTTGTTCATTTCTTGCATTTGAAGTATTCCTCGATGACATCCTTGGCCTGAGACTCTTTGCCATAGTCCTTAACCACCACACAACTGCAACCAACCACTTTACGGGGTTTTCCCTCCCTGTCAATTTTACAGAGGCCAACCCATTCCCCTAGTTTCTTGTTGTCATCAACCTTAATTAGGTTGATCTGGTGCTCAGCACAAAGGGCCTCCACCAACTTGACATACATAGGCTCATCGCAGTTGGATGCAAGCACACAAAGGTGGGCTTGGCGCTTGTCTAAGGCTTTGGCAGCTTCGCGAATTCCACGTGCCAGGCCATCGTGGATGAGGGCGGTCTTCAGCACCTCTTGTAAAGCAGTATTAACGTCCATTACACCTCCAGCAGCAATGCCTTCCTCGGCCATGGCGGTGGGTTACGGATGGAGCCGAATCTTGACCGCACCCGAGCCTCCGCCTCCGCGCGACTCGGCGGCGGCAGGGAAAGAGCGAAGGTGTTCTTCTAAGTAAGGAGAACATCCACCTTCAGAAAAAGAATGGGTTGAAACAGAATTTTTTTTTTGAGATTTCTTTATGTTTGGATGAGGTAAAATTTTCTATTTATTAGGAGTATTTCTTAAAGGTCTTGTTGTACTTTAAAACAATTATTGTGAGGCACCTGGGTGGCTCAGTCAGTTAAGCGTCCGATTTCGGCTCAGGTCATGATCTCACGGTTCATGGGTTCAAGCCCCACATGGGGCTCTCTGCTGTCAGCGCAGAGCCCGCTTAGGATCCTGTCTCCCTCTCTGCCTCTCCCATGTGCACATATGATCTCTCTCTCTCTCTCTCTCACAAAAATAAACACTAAAAACATTATTGTGATCTTCAGAAACTTTTCATCATGCCCAACCAAAACCCTACCTATTAAACAGTAACTCTCCATCCCCTACACCCAGTCCCTGGCAGCCACCATTCTACGTTCTGTCTTTACAAATTTGCCTACTCTCCCCACCTCATGTAAAATCATATAATATTTTCTCTTCTGTGTCTGACTTACTTCAACTGAGCATGACATTTTGAGGTGTCATCCATGTAGAAACCTGTACCAGAATTTTGGGGTTTTTTTTAGGGTCAGATAATATTCCATTGTATGGCTGTATCACCTTTTGCTTATTGATTCATCTGCTCACAGACATTTGGGGTGTGTGTGTGTGTGTGTGTGTGTGTGTGTGAGTGTGTGTGTATGTGTGTGTGTGTGTGTGAGAGAGAGAGAGAGAGAGAGAGAGAAAGAGAGAGAGAGTGTGTGTGTGTGTTGGTTAGGGAAGACTTGGTGACATCTTTGAGCTGGGCTGTGAAACTGGTCAGGATTTGGGGAAGTGGAGATGAAAAGCTCTTTCCCAGTGACATCAGTAAGACATCAGATAGGTGTGGTAGATACTGTTACTTCTCCACCCGAATCCTCTAGTCCTTTTTACCTTTCTTCTTCCACCCCCTACACAAACTTTGGTGTGCTGGGCTTTTAAGAGCTCTGCACCTGTGACTCTTTGAGGGCTGTCCTTGGACGACTTAGACCAGTGTTGCCTCCTTGCACAGAGATCCAGAAGTGCCTGGTGTTATATCTCACATTCCCTGCCCCTGCCCACCTGGGCCCCTAGCCAAGGACTTGCTGGTGCAGGAATGGGAAGGCCAGTAACCTTTGCCTCTGAGGCTTACTTGAAAACTGAAACTTCCCCGCTGGATCAGGCCCATGCTCCCATAGCTATATCACACCGCTTCTTGGCTTTTTCCCCTCCTGTCTAGCTTCCTCCGTAAGTCACCTGCACACTAATCCTCATGTCAGGGACTCTGGGGAACCCCACCTAAGATAGCGGGCATGTGTACTGGGAATAGAAGTAGCTCACTTCAACTGTAGTGAAGAAAGGTAAGTGGGGGTCAGGTTACAGAGGGCTTTGAATGCTGGGCAAGTCATTAGTTCTTTATTATGGAGGGAATGGGCTGTCATCAGCAGTTTCTCAATGTGAATTAGCCTCCATGTGAGGGGGATTAATAAAGAAGTTAGAGTGTAGGGAATCTGGATGCTGTCAGCCGGCTAGAAGGCTATTTTGATTACCCAGTTACTGTTGGCTTAAAATGTGTGTTAAGATGTGGCAGCAGGAGTTGAAGATGGGCCACATGTAAGGGGGACTTTGGAGGCTGTGTTGGCACATTGTGGAAGCAAACACCGAGGATGAGGGAGAAGTCACCTGATGCCATGTCCTGAGTCTCCACCTGTGAGGAGATGGGGGCGCCATACACACAGGAAGAAGGATGGGTTTAGAAGGAAATGTGAACTTGGTCTCCATGTATGGTCTGCCTCATAGAAACCACCTATTTTTAACTCAGAATTAATATTTCTTCCCCTCACATTCTTCACGATTTATCTCTCAGGAGCAGACATTCCTTTCCTAGTCATCATCTTGCATAATTCTTAGATCACTGTGGCTTAATTGGTGTTTGATCATTCTTAGCCTCAGCTCTCCAACATCAAGGGAGGGTTTATGGAGGTGTGAGGGTTGGGAGGGGAGGGAAGCTCCTCATTGCAATGACAGGGAGTTTCACAGAGCTGCGTGTTGTCTCCTTTTACAGGTTCTGGATGGCATGCATTGCATTTAGATAACACCTAATGTCAACGGAGCAGCAAGCTGGGAGAACTGAGCTGTGAACCAGTTCCATTTAACAGTAGGGCTGAGTTTACTGCACACTTGAAAAATTAACTATGTCCTTCTTCATGATCTTCCAATACACTAATTATTCTGCAGAAGCAGAGTGGGTGAACTTGCAGGCCAAACATTCCAAACAATAAAAACACAAGATAATCAGTGTATCACTGAAATAATTTTTCTTACAGACACAACACTTAGCTTTATTGTCAGTATTATCTAAGATTGTATTTTGCTTAAGATAATGAGCACTGTGCTAAGAACTGAGAAATACTCAAAGGCGCTTCACTTTTAATTTAAACACCAGTTAAATGTACCATCCCAGAGCAGAGATGTCGCCATTGTTCTTAGTGCATCTGGGGTTTATTGCTTTCCAAATTTACATGTTCTTCATGTTGATGATGGTGCTGTGCCCTATCAGCAGCTCTCTGCGGGGATCCCGAGGAAGAATTCTGTACTTAGTAAACAAGGACCAAAACACTGAAGGATGATGCCTAAATTAGTTTAATCACTCATGAGTTGATTTAGACCCACCAACATTTTTGAACTCTTACTATGTGCTAGGCATAGTGTTAAACACAACACTGGAGATATACTGGATATGGATAAATGAGGTACAGCTCCTGTTGTACAAAGACTTGCAGGCTAGTCCGGGTTACTGACATTGGAAATGGACAATGTCAGTACTGTGTGATGTGGTACACAGAGGTCTTACCATGTGGCAGAGAGGAGGGGATTCTGTTGGAGGTTCGCCCATTCTGGGTCTCCATCCCTAACAGCATGTTTCAAACGGACTGAACACTCCTTACATCTAGCACTTTAAAAAGCGAGGAGAGGGGCGCCTGGGTGGCGCAGTCGGTTAAGCGTCCGACTTCAGCCAGGTCACGATCTCGCGGTCCGTGAGTTCGAGCCCCGCGTCAGGCTCTGGGCTGTCCGTGAGTTCGAGCCCCGCGTCAGGCTCTGGGCCGATGGCTCGGAGCCTGGAGCCTGTTTCCGATTCTGTGTCTCCCTCTCTCTCTGCCCCTCCCCCATTCATGCTCTGTCTCTCTCTGTCCCAAAAATAAATTAAAAACGTTGAAAAAAAAATTAAAAAAAAAAAAAAAAAAAAAAGCGAGGAGACTCCTCAAAAAGTGAAAAAATAGAATTTTGATCCAGAAATTCCACTCCTAGGTAGACACCTGAGAGAAATGAAAACATGTCCACACAGAAACGTGTTGCAGTCTTCTTCACAATAGCCTCAGGGTGGGAACAACTCAGATGTCCATCATTTGGTGAAAGGATAGGCAAAATGTGGTTCATCCATATAAGAGAATATTATTATTCAGCCATAAAAAATAGTGGAATTCTGACACATGCTATAACATGGATGAATCTTGAAAACATTATGCTAAGAGAAAGAAGCCAGACATGAAAGGTCATGGTTGCATGGTTCCATTTCTATGAAATATCCCAAAGAGATAAATCCAGAGACAGAAAACAGATTTGTGCCTGCCTTGGATTAGGGGAGCAGGAATGGGAATAGGCATGGAGAATCCTTGTAGGTTATGAAAATGTCTTGGAACTAGATAAAGGTGAAATTGCACAACATTGTGTGTATACTAAATGTCACTGAATTGTACACTTCAGACTGGTGGATTTTTTTGTATGTGAGTTTTACCTCCATTAGACACAGAGAAGAGAGAGAGGAGAGACTTAGTTATTTGTGTTCAGACCAAAGCTAAAGGGACACCAATTAGGCAGTCTGAATTCCCTAACTTGGGAAAGCCATTAGTAGGGATGAAAAGGATCTCTTCAAACTTATCTTTGGTTCATGGTATGTTTTACATCAAAATATACTCAGTCTTTGAAATACAAACAAAAGTATTCTGATTCTTACTGTTCCTTTTGCAAGGGGAGAAATGTGTAACAGGCTAACCTCTTGATCTCCATTCTTTACCTTCCCTTCAATTCTAGAAGAATCTCCGGGTTAATGGGATTTCAGAGGAAGCTTTCCAGAGGAGAAAGTCCCTGTCTGAACTGAGCATTTGAAGGATGAATTAGAGCCATTTAGATGAAGACTTTGGAAAGGAGGAGTGGGTAGAAGGAATTGCAGTTGGGGAGAGAGCATGAACAAAATAACATAGCATGAAGAAACATAGTATGTCTGGGGGAACTACAAGCAGGTCCTGACTACTGTACAGGAAGGTGAGGCAGGGACTTGAAGATGGGCCGGTAGAGCTGGGAAGAGAAGGCTTTCTGTGCGATGCTAAGTATTCTGGAGGCAGTGGTATTCTGGAGAGGGCTCACCTGTGCACAAGCTGACTGTGTACATCTCCCAACTTGGAATGCAGAGACATCAGACTGGCCAAAGCGAGGGCTCCTTGGGTGTGAAATCTGTGTCTTTGCACAAGAACTCATGTTTGGTCTAATGCTTTCTTGTCGCTATCTTGACGTTCTGAATAATTCTTTAACAATCAACCCTACATGTTCATGTTGTGCCTGGCCCTATGAATTACGTAGCTGGTCCTGGGTGGGAGAGTTTACATGGCAGAAATTGGCGAGTGCTGCAAATTGGGGCTTTACCTCCAGGAGAACCAGTTACCAAACATCTATCAGCACACCATTGTCTGGAGGAAAACCCCCCAAAGCTGTAGTTTCCGAGGTGTGACTAGGTAGGAAGCAGGACGTTGTGTGTGTGTGGGGGGGGGGGTGGGAGAGGAAAGATGTCTAATGAGTTCCTGCTTTAGGAGATGACCTGAGCGTAATGTAAATTATGCATCTGTTGATTGTGTCAAAGAAGTAGGCAGTACCTGCTCTGCCTCAGGTACTTTGTGAAGCTCTAGGAACGAATAGAACTTAGTCTTGGGGAAAGAAGGTCAGGGAAGACTGGCCACTAATCTGAATCATGAAGTAGAATGAAGTTATGTGCAAAAGCAAGAGAATCTGGGTCCTTTTAGAGACTGGCACTTGGTCCAGTGTGGCTGAAGTTGGGTGCTTCTGGGGAAGGGGGGATGGAGTCGAGACTGAAAAGTGGTCAGATGGCTGTTAGACCACCACCAACATGGTCACAATTTTGGCTTATTTGGCAGGTGGTGGGGAACCACCATAGGAATAAGTAGAGTAGTGATGTGCCTAAATCTTCATTGTGCAAAAATCCTCTTTGCAGTGTAGGCATTGACTGGAGTCAGGACAGCAGGCAGGATGGATTTGTAGCCATCCAGGATGGGAGTGAGGGGTGCCTGCATCACCAAGGTGGTGGCAGTGGGAAGAAAGAGGAAGGAGGTGTTTGAAATATTTCAGTAATAATGGCAATTTAATGCCTGGATGTGGGTAATGAGGGAGGAATGAGAGGCTAGGATTACACTCAGGTTTCTGGCATGAATATCTGTGTGGAAAAAGAAAAAGAAAAAAAATTTAAATTATTATAACATCTCTTCTATCCCTGAAACCACGTACCTTATTTTTCTTAGTGAGGGTTATAGTAGTCCCATACAGGCAATAAAAGCCATAAAAATGTATACTTCGATGAAAACATGCTCCAGAAAGAACTTATACAAGGAAAACATTGGTTCAGTACAAATGCATCTTGTTTTTAAGCCAACCTGGGAAAGGTAGATACAGTTTAGTTTCATAACACAACACAGTTTCATGAACCCTGTTAGATCGTATTCTGCATCTCATTGGTGATGTGTCATCTTAATTTCAACTGAATCCAGGTAAGGGGAGGTACAGAAAGATGGTGAGAGGTCAGAGATGTAATTGAGGTCAAATCAGCCACAAGTGGAGTCTGGAGAGTTGTTAGCACAGGGAGGGTGTCTTGCTCCAAATGGAGGACGGTACAGTTCTGTGCATTTAGAATTACGGGCTAAAGGGAAAAATAAAACCAATGACTAATAGGAAAAATGAAATATAGTCACTTTACTTCCACAAATGTGTATGTGAAATTTATTCAATTTAATTTTTAAAATAATTGTCTTAGACTCTGGGCGTTGGAAATACAAATAAAGAAAGATTTGATCTCTGTTCTCAAGGAGCTTATAAGCATGAACATAGCCAACTTTAACAGATGAGAGACTGAAATATAAAATGGACAATGACCAGTGCTATGGTAAAAAAAAATGAACTTATAAAAATAGAATTCTGACCTCAAATCTGCAGCAACCAGCTCAGAAAACCAAATCCACTATCTACAGTAACCAGCTCAGGAAGCCAGACTACTATCTGTAAGTTAGACTTGTAAGAGGTCAGACCACTATTTCTGACAATCAGTTCAGAAAGCCAAACAATAACCCCTGTAATGATTGGCCCCATGTGGCCAGGATCTGACTCATATCTGACAGCTCCCTAATTTTGTCTTGTCCCTGCTTCCACCCTAGCACCTACCAGAGTAAGCCAAATATGCATCCCTGACCAATCACTCAGGATTCCCTCCTTCCAGGAAGCCCGTCTCCAGCTGCCCCAGGCCAACAGCCTCCAGTCAGGACACCCCTGGAGACCTCCCTTCTTCCATTACAAAGTGCTTCCACACCACTACCTCCTTGCAGCCTCTGAAATGCAAGTAGTGGTGCCCACTCCCTTGTCACAGCAAGCTCTAAGTAAGTAGCCTTTGCCTGTTCTTACTTGGGTGGTTCATTTACTGCCACATAGACAAGGCAGAAAGAATAAAGTAAGTGCGAAAAATGCGTACAAATCTCACACTGTGTGGGAATAGAGGAGTGCTTCATTCTGTCAGAGAAGGTTGGGCATGCCAACTTGTAGCAACTGGCTGAAAAACACCCAATGGTACTTCTCTGAATAATGTCTCTTTTAAGTTTTTGTATGCTAGTGCTAAAATAACTTGTAGACTTTTGACAAAGGGGGAGATGCTGTCTGACCTTTAAAGGGAAAGAGCAGTTTTGGCGGCTGAGGCTTTAGATCTTCCCTCCCAGCTCAGGACTCGAAGAAAAACTTGAATTACCGAAACTGGCAGGGGCTCAGCTAGACTTCAGGCATTCTCTATCAAACATGAGCATAAACCATGTTTTGAGTGAGAAAGGCTGCATATTTTCATTACTCTTGGTGAAATAGCATTTCGTGATATTTGTATTTCAGCCCGGTTCTCTCCCTTTATTCCCCTTATTTAAACAGATAGTAGTCCCTGAGGTTCCTTGTTCAGAGAGGGTTTTGCACTGACTGGTTTGTTTCCAAGCTTAAACCATTGAAGAGATAAGACAGTGGGTTTCCGATAAGGAACCCTCACTAAGAGTGTCCTGCTTGGAGATCTGATGTCGTGGAGAAGCAGGAATGAAAGGCATGAAGGACCCTTCTCCTCTCCATCTGGGCTACTCTCTGCCACAGATTAGAAAGAATTTAGGTAAAAGGAGAAGGAAGTCTGGGGGTCTTGGAGGAGGGGGTCTTAGCTATGGCTTCCTAGAAGTACTTGGACCCAAGGGAGAAGCAAGAGGAGCAACCCAGCTTATTTAGGCAGATGGGCTCCCACATGTGGATGGGAACAACAGAGAGCTGGGAGGCCAGCTGGGCCATGCAGGGAGAAGTGATAACCTGATAACCCTTGTCCAGAAGACCTCTATAACCTCCCAAGCACTCCAGGGAACCTCGGGAAGCTCTGAAAGTGATCAAGGTTATGTTTTCTTCCAGACTTGCATTATTGGAATTGAATCAAAAATCAGTCTGATTTATGTAAATAAAGGGATGGGGGGTGGGGTGGGGAGAGGTTGCACCAGAGTTTCTGCACTGTGAGTCATGGATACTTACATGAAATAAAAGGACCACAGAATAAATACAGATTATCTCATATGTGTGTGTTTAAGTTCACAGGATGGACTGTGTATATGGAAACACTCATGGCTTGGGGGGATAGAAGACCCAAGTAGGAGCCATAGATCAGTTATCTAGCCACCACTTGCTGATGTCAAGGAGCATGTTTGTTTACATTTGCATGCAGATTTTTTTTGCCTTTCTTGTCCCTTCTTCTTATTATAGACTTTGTGGCTGTTCTTTGTGTCAGGATTTTGTTTGTGAATTGGGTAAGAAGTTAGACTCCCTTAGGGAAATGCATTGAGTAGGAGTTTAAAGCAGAGTAGAAATGAGGAGGAAGCTGGGAAATATTGAATCTTTTTTATATAAATTCTTGGTCTCTTTATATTATCTGGGTTTGGAGTAAAGAGAGCTAAAACATATTTCTTTTGGGGGAGAAGCGTTTCAAAAAAGCAAAGATTTAGGAGAACATATCACCTACATCTGTAGATTAAAAAATGTGGTTTCATTAAAAATATTGACTGGATTTCCAACAGAAAAACAAACTGGTCCTGATTTATGTTTTGTACAGGCAATCTATGGCTTTGCAGACTGTAATTATTCCTGCTTTTCTGCTGCCAGCTGTAGTGAGGAGGGTCTCTTTGGTGGCCATTGTAGGCAGAGAATGGAGGCTGATTCTGGCAATTGTTCGTAGTGGATCCTGGGGGCAGCGCATGTTGGAGGCCATTTCACCAGGATAAAATTTTGGGGATGTCACGCCATTCTGTTCCTGGAGTGCTGTGCAATTGTAGCACAACCCCAGCCTGAGGGCAAGCTCCTGGGGAGGGAGCCAACAAGTTGTCACTTAGAGGACAGTTTCTCAAATGAATGCTTAGGTCATGTGGAGGAGACCTGAGTCCCTAGCAGGACAATGCATCAGATTGAGAAATCAAGGTGGTTGGTAAATTCCATGGCTTAGTGCAGCACACACAGTCTTTCCTGCATGCAGAGGGCTTGCTCTAGGCTCAATGGATTCTGGATCTGTTTGAAAGCAAAGGAAATTTGGGGGATGGTGGTAGACAGAACAGTCCCCCAAAGATGTCCACACCCTAATTCCTGGAGCCTGTGAATGTGTTACATTATATTGCAAAAAAGGGTTTTGCAGATGTAATAAAAATTTCTAATTAATAATCAGTTAACATGAAGATAGGGAGACTATCCTGGATCAAGTTGGGGAAAGAAAGGCAGGAAATCAATGTAGTCATGAGTCCCAAAAGCAGAACCCTTTCTCTGAATGAAGGCCAAGAGGAAGGGTAGAAAAAGTCAGAGAAACTCCAAGTGTGAGCAGGATCCCATGCGTCACTTCTGGCTGAAGATGGAGGGAGAAACTACAGGCAGCCTCACGTAGTTCAGACAAGTTTCCAAGCAGACCTTGGTCCTAGAGCTGCAAGGGTGTGAAGTCTCCCAACATCAATGAGCTTGGAAGCAGATTTCCTCTCAGGGCCTCCAGCTGAGAGAGCCCGGACAGGCCAGCACCTTGATTTTGCCTGAGACCCAGAGCAGAAACAGCTGAGCCCACCCAGAATCCCAGGAGCATTTTTGTTTTGCTTTAAGCTGCTAAGTGTGTAGTGATTTGTTATAGGAGCAATAGCGGGTGAATACAGGATGAGGGGATTGGGTGTCTTAGTAAATTCAGGCTGCTATAACAAAGACACCACAGACTACGGGGCTTAAACAGCAGACACTTAATTTTTTGAATGCCCAGAGGCTGGCAGGCTGAGACCAAGGTGCTGGCATGCTTGGATTCTGGCAAGAATCCAATTCTGCTTTGCAGAAGGCTCTTGTCGCTATGTTCTCTTGTGTCAGAGAGGGCAAGCATGGGTCTCTTCATCTCCTCGTAAGGGCGGTAATTCCAACATAGGGGCCATCCTCAAGACCTAATTACCTCCCAAAGGACACACCTCCAAATACTACCATTAGGGAGTTTAGCTTTCAACAGATGAACTTTGTGCGGGATGCCTTCAGTCCATAGCACAGGGTGATGGATCCAGTCTAGCTTGATAGTCGCGGTGGCTTGGGCAATTCTGGGGCATGGGGCTGAATCTTTGGGTAGGGACTCTGTGAACCCAGTGCCAGAAGGCAGAGAGAGAACCCAAAAAAGAGTAGGAAAGGACAGCAACTCAGGATGGCAGAATTCTCTGCAAGTTCAGGGCCTTTTAACTCAGCTGACTTCATCTTGAAGTCTTGGTGGGTGGCAGGTTAATCATGTTTTCACATGGAAATAGCATTTGTACCCGATGGCATAGGAATCAGCTGTATTTTGGTCACTCTTCATTCTCAAGCCTAACTGTCCTGTGTCTAATTCTCTTGGAATCTGTTAAGGCTTTTCTAGGAAACCAGTGAGAAAAACAAAACACCAGGTTGAGGAGGGAAGGGTTTGCGCAGCTACCATTACTTTCCTTGATGCAGTATTTTAGAAAATAAGTGATGTCTCTTCTGTATCCTGTGTGAAAGATGCTGGCAACTTTGGTCAGAAAAACAGAAGTATTAAGATTTATATTGTTTTTATCTGGAAGAAAGTTGTGACTAAAAAAAAAAAAGGTAAAGCCTAAAACCAACTTCCACTTATTTCTTGCGATGTCACTTTGAGATATTTAGGACTCAAAGCTCTGTTTGTAATTGTAGTGGCTGCTTGATGGAAAGCCAGTGACAGGATTGCTGGTGGATGCAACCTACCAAATGCCTTAGCTTTGAACACAGCGACAATACCGTCCCCTCCTCTTCCCCAGGGACTGTGACCGGGGTTTGATGGCCACTTCTTCCATCTCAAAGGTTGAGGAAATCACTGTGTTCCCCCAGCAATGTTTGCAGCTTTTCATCAGTCACACCCACACAGAACGAAGGTTGTGACCTCTCAAGAGCTAATCTATTAATTAGAACAAGAAATTGCTCTGGAGTGCCCATCCTTAGAACAGCTTCTGAGAATCTCAGTTATCCCAAACGAATATTTCTTCCTTTGCAAGTCTGAGCCATCTTTAGGATGTGAGATACCATGTTCAAGGTTTTACTGGCATTTTGAAGTCTACG
The DNA here is from genome assembly GCF_024362965.1 of Panthera pardus. NCBI lineage: Eukaryota > Metazoa > Chordata > Mammalia > Carnivora > Felidae > Panthera > Panthera pardus. The sequence goes on along the minus strand of NW_026526654.1, from coordinate 19,744,382 downwards.
TTGTCTACGGATGAATAGCAATTTCAAATATTACAAATAATATGGTTGATTGTGTGCTTGTCTCTATGTGTTTAACACCGAACTGAATGTCCTATGCAATGTGCCAATTTAACCTGAATCCTCCCCTGGCTCTCACAGATTCCATCTGCAAATCCTGTTTGTCTTTGTCTTTAAAATTTCCCCCAAATGCTATGACTTGCCATTACTTCCACAAACACTATCCTAATCTGAGCCCCCAACACATATTGCTTGGACTGATACAGTAGCCTCCAAGGTGACCAACTTACATCACTCTCCAGCCCTGTCCTCTGCTTTTTTCTTTTTTAAATACCATCTATATGTGGGATTATATTACCTACCAATCGGTTTGTGGTCTGTTTCTTTACTGGAATGTAAGCTTCTGTTAATTGTTGTCTCCAGTGTCCATAATAATGGCAGTCATGAAGGATGCATGTGATAAACATGATGTTGAACTAAAAGTACCTGACTCATACGTATCAAATTCGTAGACTTGTTTGGATTTATTCCTGTTGTCTTATTTGCTTTTCTTTTACTATGCTTTCGAGTTGCTTTAACTGGGTTAATTGGTATTTTTGTTTATTTGTTTTCCACTTTTCCCTTCTCTAAGTTTGGAAATGTATGCAACTTATATGGAAATTTCTAATGTTTACCCTTAAATGCTTAACGTTGTCTAGAATGAGTAATTATCTAGAAATAATCTGGAATTAGTAAACTTTGTCTGGAATGAGTTTTATCTTCCACCTTCCACACTCCCAACAAAAAGGTAAGAACTTTATTGTCCTTCTAGTCCCCCTACCTAGTCACTATCTCACCTATCTCCATGAAACTCCAGGTTGTATGGGATATCTTACTTAAAACTTAAATATTTAATAGTCATTCTAAGGTCACAATTAATTTTACCACTGTGGTTGTAACCTTTTCCTATATAAATCTCCCCTCTTCATCCTGAAACTCCCTTCTCCTTATCCCCATAATTTTCATCGTGATGCTTCCAAGAAGGGTCACTGAATAGTAAACTTTATGAAAGTTTATGTCTGTAAGTGTATTTATGTTAAAACATATGTCAGGAAACTTTTTTTTAATGTAATCTCTATGCCCAATGTGGGGATAGAGACAATGAGGATAGGAGTTGCATGGCTCTACCAACTGAGTCAGCCAGGTGTCCCCAGGACACTTTTTTAAATGGTACAAATAATAAGTACTTTAGGCTTGCAGGCCATATGATCTCAGTTACAGCTACTCAACTCTGCCACCGTGCAAAAGACTGCAGCCATAGAATGGGCATGCTGTGTTCTGAGAAATTTATATTTATAAAAACAGGTGTTTGGTCCACTGGCTATAGTTTGCTGACCTCTGTTTTAAAGAATGGTTTGTCTGGGTATAGAATTTTAGGTTCAAAGCTATTCTCCTTTAGATAGTGAAGATAATTGCTCCAGTGTCTTTCTGTATCCACTGCTGTTCCCATGAGCTTGACGTTAACCAGATTCTCTTCCTTTGCAGATAACCAGTTTATACTTCTTCAGAAGGTTTTAGGGTTTTCTTTTATTTTTTTTATTTTTTATTATTTTTTTTTAACGTTTATTTATTTTTGAGACAGAGAGAGACAGAGCATGAACGGGGGAGGGTCAGAGAGAGAGGGAGACACAGAATCGGAAACAGGCTCCAGGCTCTGAGCCATCAGCCCAGAGCCCGATGCGGGGCTCGAACTCATGGACCGTGAGATCGTGACCTGAGCTGAAGTCGGCTGCTTAACCGACTGAGCCACCCAGGCGCCCCTAGGGTTTTCTTTTTATTGTAATGAAGTTTCTCCATAGATTTTCAACAGCCAACTCCCAAAAAATGTCTATTGAAAGTTACTTTTTGATAAAGCAAAGCTGAGTTTATTAATCCTACTGTAGTAAGGGAGACCATCACCTTGAGAGGCTCATAGCAATGTCTCAGAAGGAGAAAGTCAGGGGAAGATATTTATAGGGTTCTGGAGTCAGGGCTCATGTGACTTAAGGCAGGTCTTCTGAGGCAGGGAACTTATTAGGATTGGGCAAAATTCCTAACTAATAGTTTAGGTTTGGTGGACACAGTGAAGCTCAAAGCAAATATTGATATATAAACTGTCGTTGATAAATGAGCTGTTTGCTCAGGTGTAAACACTGTTGTTCAGAGAGGAAAACTGCCCAGATGCACATACCCTTTACCCAGACAAATTGGTTTTCAGCAGTTTCCTGAGGTAAACAGCAATTATTTATTGATTTATGGCCTTATCTTTCTGGGCAAGTATTTTCTGGAACAAGTAAGTCATGTTGAAACAGGTGGTCTTGGTTCTTGGTCCCATTAGCTAAGCTATATGGACACAACTGTTCTCTAATACCAGTTGTGTCTGAATAATTTTGTAAAAAATGATCCTGCTGGGTAATGAGCTCTTTCAGAGACCTCATGTTTTACTTCAGTTCTGTAAATTTCTAATCGATGATTTCTTTAAATTTTGTTTTGATTTTCTCTAGGCTCTTTTGTAATTGCTATTTATAATGGATGCTGGAACTAGATTTATTCTATGAAGTCTCTTAATTTTGTATCTTTTGAGCAAATTCTATGGCTTCATTTTCCAATTGATTTGCTCCTCAGCTGTGCCATTCTATTTCTCTATGCATCATATTAAGTTTTCAATTTCAACAACTATAATTTTAATGCCAAACAGCTTTTATGAGTTCTATCTATTCTTTTGGTTGCATTATTTCCTTAAATCTTTGATATAGTTATGTGTCTTAAAGAGAAAACAAAAAACCCTTTTCTATGATTGCACTTCAATGTGCTCCTTGAGCTGTACGGTTTCCTCTCTCCATTCATCTCCGCCCCCCTCTATCTTACGGTGTTGACTCTCCTAGGATATTTGATTCTTGCTTCTACACCTTATGTTCAGATTCCCTGTTACAGATCTGCTGTAACAACTTATGTAGACTGCTTGAGGGGGTGTGGGAACTCCCATTCAGACTTGTCCTCACTGCTCTTAGTGAGTGTGGCAGAAGCTTCTGTGATGTGTCAGGATAGGCTATGTCACATCCAGTCCTTAAGGCATACCAGGACCCTGCCCTCCATGTCCTGCGCCCACAGTTCCTGTGCCTGCCGCTTTGTGGAAGGTCAGAGCCCACACCGTGGCCACCTGCTGCGCCCGCGGAGGAGGCTGGGGCTCTGGGGCTGCCTGCTGTCCTCACTTGGGGGGCTCTCAGCCGCCACCTCCTTCTGGATGCCATCGCCCTTGATCTGGTGTACGTTCGAGGCTTTTAGCAGAAATCGTCCACCTTCATCCTGGGCCGCAGTTTTTCCTCTTTATTCCTGTCTGCTTTGTAATTTTAACAGATTCTTTACAGTTTCTTTTTTTTTTTTAATTAAAAAGTGTTTATTAAAATTTTTTTAATGTTTATTTATTCTTGGGAGATAGAGAGACACAGAGCACGAGCAGGGGAGGGGCAGAGAGAGACACAGAATGGGAAACAAGCTCTAGGCTCTGAGCTGTCAGCACAGAGCTCAACGCGGGACTGGAACCCACAGACCGTGAGATCATGACCTGAGCCCAAGTCGGACATCTAACTGATTGAGCCAACCAGGCACCCCCAAAATATGTTTATTTATTTTTAATGTTTACTTATTTTTCATAGAGAAAGAGCGTGAGTAGGGGAGGGGCAGAGAAAGAGGGAGAAACAGAATCTGAAGCAGGCTCCAGGCTCTGAGCTGTCAGTACAGAGCCTGACATGGGGCTCAAATGCATGAACTGTGAGATTATGACCTGAGCCCAAGTTGGATGTTTAACCGACTGAGCCACCCAGGCACCCCTACAGTTTCTGGCTGACCTAGAGTTTTCTTTCTTTTCAGTCCCAACTCTGTATTCATTTGTTTACTTTTAAAAATGTCTATCTGATGATTTTTATGAATTTCATATAGGAAACACTAGCAATCTGTCATGGACCATTTATCTCCTTTCTTAGTTTAAGTTTATTTATTTGCTTATTTATTTATTTACTTAAAATATGAAATTTATTGTCAAATTGGTTTCTATACAACACCCAGTGCTCATTCCAACAGGTGCCCTCCTCAATACCCATCACCCACCCTCTCCTCCCTCCTACCCCCCATCAACTCTCAGTTTGTTCTTAGTTTTTAAGAGTCTCTTATGTTTTGGCTCCCTCCCTCTCTAACCTCTTTTTTTTTTCCCTTCCCCTCTTCCATGGTCTTCTGTTAAATTTCTCAGGATCCATACAAGAGTGAAAACATATGGTATCTGTCTTTCTCGGTATGACTTCCTTCACTTAGCATAATACTCTCAAGTTCCATCCACGTTGCTACAAAAGGCCATATTTCATTCTTTCTCATTGCCATGTAGTACTCCATTGTGTACATAAACCATAATTTCTTTATCCATTCATCAGTTGATGGACATTTAAGCTCTTTCTATAATTTGGCTATTGTTGAAAGTGCTGCTAAAAACACTGGGGTACAAGTGCCCCTATGCATCAGCACTCCCGTATCTCTTGGGTAAATTCCTAGCAGTGCTATTGCTGGGTTATAGGGTAGATCTATTTTTAATTTTTTGAGGAACCTCCACACTGTTTTCCAGAGTGGCTGCACCAGTTTGCATTCCCACCAACAGCACAAGAGGGCTCCTGTTTCTCCACATCCTCTCCAGCATCTATAGTCTCCTGATTTGTTCATTTTAGCCACTCTGACTGGTGTGAGGTGGTATCTGAGCGTGGTTTTGATTTGTATTTCCCTGATAAGGAGCGACGTTGAGCATCTTTTCATGTGCCTGTTGGCCATCGGGATGTCTTCTTTAGAGAAGTGTCTATTCATGTTTTCTGCCCATTTCTTCACTGGATTATTTGTTTTTCGGGTGTGGAGTTTGGTGAGCTCTTTATAGATTTTGGATACTAGCCCTTTGTCTGATATGTTATTTGCAAATATCTTTTCCCATTCCGTTGGTTGCCTTTTAGTTTTGTTGATTGTTTCCTTTGCAGTGGAAAGCTTTTTATCTTCATGAGGTCCCAATAGTTCATTTTTGCTTTTAATTCCCTTGCCTTTGGGGATGTGTCAAGTAAGAAATTGCTGAGACTGAGGTCAGAGAGGTTTTTTTCCTGCTTTCTCCTCTAGGTTTTTGATGGTTTCCTGTCTCACATTCAGGTCCTTTATCCATTTTGAGTTTATTTTTGTGAATGGTGTAAGAAAGTGGTCTAGTTTCATCCTTCTGCATGTTGCTGTCCAGTTCTCCCAGCACGATTTGTTAAAGACACTGTCTTTTTTCCATTGGATATTCTTTCCTGCTTTGTCAAAGATTAGTTGGCCATACTTTTGTGGGTCTAATTCTGGGGTTTCTATTCTATTCCACTGGTCTATGTGTCTGTTTTTGTGCCAATACCATGCTGTCTTGATGATTACAGCTTTGTAGTGGAGGCTAAAGTCTGGGATTGTGATGCCTCCTGCTTTGGTCTTCTTCTTCAAAATTACTTTGGTTATTCGGGGCCTTTTGTGGTTCCATACAAATTTTAGGATTGCTTGTTCTAGCTTTGAGAAGAATGCTGGTGCAATTTTGATTGGGATTGCATTGAATGTGTAGATAGCTTTGGGTAGTATTGACATTTTAACAATATTTATTCTTCCAATCCATGAGCATGGAATGCTTTTCCATTTCTTTCTTTTTTTTTTTTTTTTTATTTAACGTTTATTTATTTTTGAGACAGAGAGAGACAAAGCATGAACGGGGGAGGGTCAGAGAGAGGGAGACACAGAATCTGAAACAGGCTCCAGGCTCCGAGCTGTCAGCATAGAGCCTGACGCGGGGCTCGAACTCACAGACCGTGAGATCATGACCTGAGCCGAAGTCGGCCGCTTAACTGACTGAGCCACCCAGGCGCCCCTCCATTTCTTTATATCTTCTTCAATTTCCTTCATAAGCTTTCTATAGTTTTCAGCATACAGATCTTCTACATCTTTGGTTAGGTTTATTCCTAGGTATTTTATGGTGCAATGGTGCAATTGTGGTTTATTCCTAGGTATTTTATGCTTCTTGGTGCAATTGTGAAAGGGATCAGTTTCTTTGTCTTTTGGTTGCTTCATTATTAGTATATAAGAATGCAACTGATTTCTGTACATTGATTTTGTATCCTGTGACTTTGCTGAATTCATGTACCAGTTCTAGCAGACTTTTGGTGGAGTCTGTCGGGTTTTCCATGTATAATATCATGTCATCTGCAAAAAATGAAAGCTTGACATCATCATTGCCAATTTTGATGCCTTTGATTTCCTTTTGTTGTCTGATTGCTGATGCTAGCACTTCCAACACTATGTTAAACAACAGCGGTGAGAGTGGACATCCCTGTCGTGTTCCTGATCTCAGGGGGAAAGCTCTCAGTTTTTCCCCATTGAGGATGATATTAGCTGTGGGCTTTTCATAAATGGTTTTTATGATGTTTAAGTGTGTTCCTTCTCTCCCAACTTTCTCGAGGGTTTTTATTAAGAAAGGATGCTGAATTTTGTCAAATGCTTTTTCTGCATCGATAGACAGGATCATATGGTTCTTTTCTTTTATTAATGTGATGTATCACATTGATTGATTTGTGAATGTTGAACCAGCCTTGCAGCCCAGGAATGAATCCCACTTGATCATAGTGAATAATTCTTTTTCTATGCTGTTGAATTTGATTTGCTAGTATCTTATTGAGAATTTTTGCATCCATATTCATCAGGGATATTGGCCTGTAGTTCTCTTTTTTTGCTGGGTCTCTTTCTGGTTTAGAAATCAAAGTAATGCTGGCTTCATAGAATGAGTCTGGAAGTTTTCCTTCCCTTTCTATTTTTTGGAATAGCTTGAGAAGGATAGGTATTATCTCTGCTTTAAATGTCTGGTAGAATTCCCCTGGGAAGCCATCTGGTCCTGGACTCTTATTTGTTGGGAGATTTTTGATAACTGATTCAATTTCTTCGTTGGTTATGGGTCTGTTCAAGTTTTCCATTTCTTCCTGTTTGAGTTTTGGAAGTGCGTGGGTGCTGAGGAATTTGTCCCTTTCTTCCAGGTTGTCCAGTTTGTCGGCATATAATTTTTCATAGTATTCCCTGATAATTGTTTGTATCTCTGAGGGATTGGTTGTAATAATTCCATTTTCATTCATGATTTTATCTATTTGGGTCATCTCTCTCTTTTTTTTTTTTTGAGAAGCCTGGGTAGAGGTTTATCAACTTTGTTTATTTTTTCAAAAAACCAACTCTTGGTTTCATTGATCTGCTCTACAGTTTTTTTAGATTCTATATTGTTTATTTCTGCTCTGTTCTTTATTATTTCTCTTCTTCTGCTGGGTTTGGGGTGTCTTTGCTATTCTGCTTCTATTTCCTTAAGTTTATTTTGAAAGAAAGCAAGTGAAAGACAGTGAGAGAGAGAGAGAGGAGTGAGCACCAGTGGGGAAGGGCGGAGAGAGAGGGAGAGAGAGAAAGAATCCCAAGCAGGCTCCACGTTGTCAGCCCAGAGCCCTACACAGGACTTGAACTTATGGAACCATGAGATCATGACCTGAACCGAAATCAAGAGTCGTCACTTAACTGACTGAGCCACCCAGGTGCCCCACATTTATTTTCCTTATATCAAATCAAAGCCCGAGGCACCATCTTATCCAGCAAAAAAATTCATTCAGTCACTTTGGGGTACCCTCATCAGATAGCAGGGCCCTGGGATAGTTGGCACATAGCTATCCTGGGAGCTGATCTGCGGTCTGCCCTGGTTACCCTTCAGAATCCCATTGCCAAAGCCCATTGCTTGTTCTGCTACTTCTGTCCCACCATTGATATGGAAATCTTTGCCAATGCTGTGCCCTGTGCCTAGGGTCCAGTCTTTCTATGGTGACAATAGCCTTTCTCCCTGAGGTCAGGCTACCTTTTGTGACCATAATGAGGGACTTGGTAGTGAGCTGTAAGTTCCTGCTGCTGACCCTACTCTAGTTTACTAGTTTAGAAGACTCTCCCTTTTCTGTTTTTCTTTTTGTTTTGTTTTTTTCCCCCCATTCCGTCTATATCCCCCTCCCACCCTTTCTCAGACACCCATTTTCCTCCTTTCCATCTTTGGGATATAATCTGCAGAAGAATGATAGGGTTCTAGAAAGGTCTCCTCTTAAGGAAAGGAAACACAAAGGCTTTCCTGGAACAGGCAAAGAAAAATCCAGCAAATAAAATACATAGCTTCCACTCCTACTTTTTCCATTACTATTGCCTTGTAAGCAACCACAGAATTCAGTAGTATAAAATAACCATTCTGTTATGTTCACAGATTTGGTGAATCATGAATTTGGACAGGAAAAACAGGGCTGACTTGTCTTTGTTTCATGACACCTAGATCCTCTGCTGGGAAGACTGGGAACTACAGGGTAACCTAAGGCTAGGGACTAGAATCATCTGGTAGCATCTTCAGTTACATGTTTGGTGTTTGGTGCTGGCTATCAGCTGAGTTTTCAGCTACGTTCTTCACTTAAACACCTGTATGTGTCCTTTCCACAGCATCTCTCCACATGGGCTAGTTTGGGCTTCCTCACGGCATTGTGGCTGAGTTCCAAGGAGCAGCTTCCCAAGGCAGGCATATGTGGCATTGTTAAGCCTTGGAAGTCACAAAGAGTTACTTTATACTGGTGAAACAGTCCAAGTTTCGGTGGCAATGTTTGGAAAACACAATCTGGCAGAAGACACCTTTTGGCCACAACAGTTCATATACCTTCCACATGTTGAGTTTATTCCCTCCCTTCTCTGAGAATGCTCATATTAGGTCTTGCACAGAATTATCCAGGGGTGGCTTGAGTAGGAGAGCTTTTGCCTAACACATAAGTCATAATCTTTCCTCCCGAAATCTGCCCAAAATAAGCATGCTAAGTAAAAATGGTAAGCACCTCTGCAGATATTAGAACAATTAGAAATGTCTTCAGGGCATTAGAAAAAAAGACAAAGCTATCAGCAAGGCCCCTAAATAAACATGTAATCTGATCAAAAGCAGGGTGATTATTATATGTATTTTACCATAATTAAAAAAAAATTTAAATATGTGCTCCATTCCAAAACAAAAGTGGGAGTGGGTTCCATGGTTACATCATGTTTGGAAGAGTTAAGTATTATAGTTGTTTTGTTTTCAGATTTACTGCACACCAGAGAAATCTAGAGTAAAAGCTTTACTTTCTTCTGTATAAAAGCATTTTTTAGAATGAACTGATCAAGGAGAACATAGTTTTGAATGTAAGGGAAGCAGATCATCTCTAGGGTCCATTGTGGTGCTAAGTCCTATGATTGTTTTCTGAGTCTGAAAAGAGTAAACCCCAGATGGTATTAATTCTGACATTTATTTGCTGCCTTTTCCTGAACTCAGGGTTTTGGTTTTTTTTTTTTTGTTTTGTTTTTTTTTTTTTTTTTGTTTTGCCACAGATGTGTCTGGATAGTGACAGATGGGAAAGAATCTTCTTCAGTGACCAGAATCTGTGCCGACAGCCTTGGGAGCCCAAATTAAGCTGCATTTATTTCCTTGGGCTCTCTGAGTACTGGGTGAAAGGAGCCTCCTCAAAATATTTGAGGGTTGCTTGAATACAAGTATTTTGTGTGTGAGTGGTTTTCAATTGCTTTCTTTGTTAGTAATACTAACATGGATCAAAATCCAGGAAAATATAATACTAAAAACGCTTCAAATTCCCTGTAGAATTTTATTGTATTTGTTGTATTTTGTTTGATTGTTGCATGAGCTAGAGAATTTTTACAAGGGATCTTTTCTTTGTAATTATGTTTATTGTATCAGAAATCTGATTTGTGATAATCTGATACAGACCGTCTTCAGTCAAATTGTACATAAGCACTTAATCCTTTTAGACTTCCTTCAAAAGGTGAATTATTTGGTAATCAGGAAGAATCATCACATAATTTATTTTATTTTATTATTATTTTTTTTAACATTTATTTATTATTGAGAGACAGAGAGACACAGAGCATGAGCAGGGGAGGGGTAGAGAGAGAGGGAGACACAGAATCCAAAGCAGGCTCCAGGCTCTGAACTGCCAGCACAGAGCCCGACGCGGGGCTCGAACCCACGAACAGTGAGATCATGACCTGAACCGAAGTCGGCTGCCCAACCGACTGAGCCACCCAGGTGCCCCAATCACATAATTTATTTTAAAACAATACTTTTAGGAGCTCACTAATGATAGAAAATTCCAGAGAAATGACTATACTTTATTAAGATGACACTTGAACCAAAAAAATATATTTGTACTATTTGATTCCTAGCATTGAATTGGCCTGGTAGGAAACCAAGAAAATTATTTGATAGTGTGATTATGATACCTGACTTCCTCTTTCTTTACCCATTGCAGGGTCTAAAAAAGGGGGGCACTGCTTTTTCAGCCTCCTTGCAACTGATCGTCTTTGACCTACCCGAGAAAACAGGAAAGCACGTGAGGACATGTCTCTTCTAGGATGGTTATTATTGCTGCTTCCTCCTTTTGATGTTGTGCTATCAAGGGTATGAGTGGGGCTGTGGTAGCCACTTTGCCAGTCATAAGGAAAAGGCCAGAACCTCACAAAGCGGTTGACCCAGAGCGCTGGGTGGATCGGCTCTGGAACCACCTGCACCTAGATTTCTCACTGTGTGTGATAACTAAATGCCTCTGTTATTTCAACAAATTCAATTCAACAATATTTATTGAATATCTATAATGTGTTTGGGGCTGTTCTATGTACTTTAGAAGATTTCAATAAACAAAGATCCTTGACCTCATGGAGTTAATTCTAGCCCTTTTTAGACAGATCCTATTACCTGTCTTTTAAAGCATTCCCTAATGTTGGTGGTGTAATGTAGCCTTTTGTGGGTCAGGTGCAGTGGTGTGCTGAGGCTGGCTCCTACCAGCTTGCAAGAATTTGTGATTAAATTCAGAAATTTTGAGAACTTGGGCTCCTGGGTGGCTCAGTTGGTTGGACTTCACACTTCAGCTCAGGTCATGATCTCGCAGCTCATGAGTTTGAGCCCCGTGTTGGGCTCTGTGCTGACAGCTCAAAGCCTGAAGCCTGCTTCAGATTCTATGATTCCCTCTCTGTCTGTCTGCCCCTCACCCATTCATGCTTTGTCTCTCTCTTTCTCAAAAATAAGTAAACATTAAAAAAATAAAAAGAAAAAAGAAATTTTGAGAACTGGTTGTTAAATACAACCATTATTCAAAACTAAATTGTATACATTTATAATTAAATCAGTTGTATTAAAAAACAAACTCTTTACTTCCTGTTTAATTTAATATCTAACCTTTTGAGGTTTTTACATTTACTCTATTTAGATGATATAAATAGTATATAATGGTGTGCTACTGTGCATCTTTTCCCAAGTTCACATTCAATGTCACTTTGGTAGCTTGAAATCTGCAATAGTGGGAGTATTTATGCCATGGGAGTTGACAACTGCTACAAGTTAGGGCTTGATTTATTGGTTTAATGACTGTCTAGACATAAGAAGGGATGGAGGAAATATTAATAATGCAGATTAAACTTTAAGACTGTCATATCTGTAACCATTACATTGTGAACAGCATAAAACTTGGAGGAAATATTCTTTCTGCATTAGAAAATTATCTGATTCAGCAAGGGAGTCAATAATGTCAATGATGAGCAAGTGCAAGTTTGAATATGTTTTCATTGTTTCACCTTACTTGTTAATGTAAATAAACACATCAACTGACATTCTTGTCAAAACTACATTTGCTTATCAGTTGCAACCATGGGTTGACACAGACACAAGAGTTTGGCAAAAGATCAAGGAAAGTGTTCTGTGAGAATTGACTGACTAAATACAACTTACAAGGAAGAATATTGTATGCTTTATCACTTGTGAACTGTTATTTACTTTATTTAAAAATGTTTATTTACTTATTGAGAGAGAGAGAGAGAGAGAGAGAGAGAGAGAGAGAGGGAAAGAATCCCAGGCAGGCTCCACTGCCAGTGCAGAGCTTGATGTGGGGCTTGATCTCACAAACTGTGATGTCATGACCTGAGCCAAAATCAAAAGTCAGATGCTTAACCCACTGAGCCACCCAGGTGCCCTTGTGATACATGTCTTTTAGAATAGATAAATGTTAAAAATGGCAATACATTTTTGTATGTATACACTTACATGTTTTGTTTTAGAGAGATCACTGGTTAGGTGGGATCAAGGGGGAAACAGGATAAGAAAATGAATAAGAACAAAGAGAATTGCCAGGCTATCCAACCGAAACCATTTTGTAGGACTACTCTGGAATCCCTGTTCTTAGAAGTCCACATATGAAGCCAGACTTTGAATCTAGCATTGTGAGCAATTATCTAATCTGATCAGAACAGTTAATTTCATCCCACTGAAACAGTTAGTTTAGTTACTAAACCCAAATAGTCCTTCATCAGGAGAACTATAGAAACTATGAACCAGATGACTTTGATATAACATGTGTGATTTGGACTATAACTGTCCTGAGTATATGACCCCAGTCACTGTAAGTTGTGAACATGTTACTAAGAGGCCCATCTAGCACCCAGTTTGTAATGTGCCTTCCTAACATATCCCATTATGTGATGTAGTGGCCTGTGCCCCATTGAGGAACTAGCATGTTGAGGACATAAAGTAAAGCAGAGCACAAAATGCAAACACATACCAACATGCAAAGGTGATATGGGACCTCCCTGGTCAGATTCTCCTTTATGAACTAGGGACTTTACCCACACATTCTACACATGTGATTATTTTCTTTCCCCTTGGGGAAAGAAATTGGAATGAACAAATTCTAATTATTAAACAAGTTACCAAAGGGTTCTGTATGCCCTTCTCAAAAGAGAAGTACCTCAACAAGGGGAGAGCATGCAATATTTGCAAAATCCCTTAGATACATTTCTTATTTACCTAACAAGTTTGGTGACTGCTGGTTAATGGTGCCATTGGAGAAAAAGTTCCCATTAAATCTTATCAAATGAGTTCAGAGAGATGACTGGATTCACCATGGCCCAGGTTACCACCATGGGAGCTATAAAGGGATCTCTTTGTGAAGTAGCTGTTGGAGAGTGCCATGGAGTGGAGCTGTGACTTGTCTACAAAAGCTTCTTTGTCCTTTACCAAGAAGACCCCAGGCCTACTTGGCTGTTTGGAAAAAAAAAAAAAAAGAAAAGTTCACCTCACTAGCAGAGGCCTGAAACCAGTGTGGATAATTTGTGAATATTGTTATCATTGTCTTAGATTGAGATTTTTTTTTTTAAAGCACAAAAATGGTTGACTGTTTTCAATATTTGGGCATATTGAAACTTTCATCTAAAAACCTTTTGCCTCCCATCCATTTATTTTTTTTTTTTAAGGTTTTTTTTTTCTTTTTAATTTATTTTGAGAAAGAGAGAGAGAGAGAGAGAGAGAACCAGCAGGGGAGGGGCAGACAGAGAGACAGAGAGAGAGAGAGAGAGGAAGAGAGAGGGAGAGAGAGGATCCCAAGCAGGCCCCACATTGTCAGTGCAGAGCCCGGTGCAGGGCTTGAGCTTACGAACCGTGAGATCATGACCTGACCCGAGATCAAGAGTCAGATGCTTAGCTGACTGAGCCACCCAGGCACCCCATTTCTTATTTTTTAAAACTCCTTTGTCTCTTATAGTTACCATGAATGTAGCATATTGACTGAACTTGAGTTCCTGTCTGTTAATATAATATTTACTTAATTGATATGTACATGAGAACTTAAAATATTATTTCTTTATGATTTACATTAGAAGACGTTACTTCAAAAATAATTTTAGCTCAAGAGGATTCTCATCAGTGAATGTGTAAAACTGAAGTGATATGGAGAGATCGACCTGATTACATGGCTGTTTTACTTACCACTAAAGACAGGTGACTTTGTACAGCTTCATTCAGGACCCATTATTTTGTTAAGAATTTGGTAGGCAAAGCCTAGCTCAGAGATGCAATCCCCCTTTATTTCAGCAAGACTTAAAATAAGTTAGGAAGTAAGGAAAGGAAAAAAAAATCATTTATGAGGACAGATAATGATACCTTCTAAACGTAAACATTTACCCCTTGGAGATGAGCTCAGCTCACTCAGAAATCTCACTGGAATCAGTGCTGCTTGCTTACAGTGCACTTATATCCCATTTCTACCCTTATGGAGAAAGGAATCACAGTAGGTGGAAAGAGAAGTTAGCTAGATCCAGGTCTATACTTTCCTTCTGCTACTTACTGAGTAAGCTTGGGCAAGTCCCTTGATCCCTATGAGCCTCTATACTTTCCTTTTGCTACTTACCGAGTAAGCTTGGGCAAGTCCCTTGATCCCTATGAGCCTCTATACTTTCCTTCTACTACTTACTGAGTAAACTTGGGCAAGTCCCTTGATCCCTATGAGCCTCTATTTCCTCATCTGTGAAGTGGGGATAATAACAAGTAGCACATAGGTTATTGTGTTTATCACATGAGAAAATGTCGTCATGACCCCTTAGCAAATGTTGAGCCAGACTCAACGTGGAGTAAGAAATGACACGTACCTTCAAGTAAGTTACAGTGTAGCAGGCCTTTGAAAACTGATTTATGATGATGATTTAGGCATAATATAGTGATTTCTTGCTAGCTACTGATGGATATTATTGCATTATTTCAGTGAGAGATAGTATGGTTGGAACCCTATAGGGAAAATAATGGGAAAATGTCATTTGGGACAGTGTGAGTGTGCTTACACCTGACCAAATAAAACATTTCAAGATGAAAAACCTAGTGATAACTTTTTCTGTCCTATTCTACCCCTATCTTGACCTCTATAAAAGATAAATCACAAGGGCAACATCAAAACTCAAAGTGGCTACTACCCAATTGAAAAAAACTGGGCAAAGTATTTAAATAGACATTTGTTATGGGCTGAATTGTGTCCCCTCCCCTCCAAATTAGTACGTTGACATGCTAACCCCTGGTACCTCAAAATTTACAGGGTCTTTAAAGAAGGTTAAATGAGGTCATTGGGGTGGTCCTTAATGTAGTAGGACTGGCGTCCTTATAAAAAGAGGAGATTAGGACACAGGCACAGAAAGACCACATGAAGACACAGGGAGCAGACAGCCATGTACAAACTATGGAGAGAGACATCAGAAGAAACCAAATCTGCTGACACTTTGAACTCAGACTTCTAGCTTCCAGAACTGTGAGAAAGTAAATTTCTGTTGCTTAAGCCACCTAGTCTGTGGTACTTTGTTATGGCAGTCCTTGCAAACTACGACATTTCTCCAAAGATATACAAATAGCCAATGAGCGCATGAAAAGATGCTGAATATCACTAGTCAGCAGGGAAATGCAAGTCAAAACCATGAGCCACCACATAGCACCTACTACCGATGGCTACAATTAAAAAAACCAAAGAAACCCAGAACAGAAAATAAGAAGTATATTGGAACCCTTATACATTGCTAGTGGGAATGTAAAATGGCACAGCTGGCTGTGCAAACAGTTTGGTGGTCCCTCAAAAAGCTAAGTTAGCATGTGATCCAGCAATCCCACTTTTAGGTATGTATGCAAAAGAACTGAAAAGAAACTCAGCTACTTGGGGGCCAGTGTTCATCGTGGTATTATTCACAGGAGCCAAATGAAAACAATTGAAATATCCATCAACACATGAATGGATGAACAAAGTGCAGTATATACATATTATGGAGTATTATTCAGCCGTACAAATTAAATTTTAACACATGCTACAACATGGAGGAACCTTGAAGACATTATGCCGAGCCAAATAAGCCAAACACAAAAGGACAAATATTGTATGATTCCCCTCACATGAAATATCTAGAATAGGCAAATTCAGAGGGACAGAATATTGGTTAGAGGTTACCTAGGGCTGGGCGGAGGAGGGAAAGAAGGGGAAGTTATTGCTTACTGAAGAGAGTTTACGTTCGGGGTGATGAAGAGTTCTGGAGAAGGATGGTGGTGATGGTTGCACAAAATATGAATGTACATAGTGGCTCAGAACTGTGCACTTAAAAATGGTTAAAACAGCAAATTTTATGCCATGTATATTTTACCAAAATCAAGATTATCCCACCAAAAGTGTTAAAATGGAAGATTTTGTTATACGTATTTCACAACTTCAAAAAATGAATAATGTAATATGCCCAAACCTACTGAATTATACACTTTAAATGAGTGAATTATATGTTATGCGAATTATATGTCAATAAGGCTGTTAAAAAAAACCTCCCCAAACCCACAGTGGTTGAGAAAAGGAAAGCAATGGAGAACGACAGGAGAAACTGAGGAGCCCACTGGGGTTTTTTCCAATTTTCCTCTGGCCTCTAACCCGCTGACGTGGCTCTGAGACTGACAGGCTCTCCTCTGTTGCACCCCTTCTTTCCTGAGCCTGAACAATCTCAGGATTAGAAGGCAATGTGTCCTGTGGCTCTTCCTGGGCTGACCGGCCCCTTGCCCCGGGCGGAGAAGGACTCCACTAGTGGGTCTGAATCAGCCTCACATATGGTCAGGTGACATCTGCTTTTTGTCGCCGCTACATGCACTCCCTTAGACTCTATAAACGTGGATTGAACGTCCATAAAGAGCCCAGCTTTGGGGCCTCTAAGCGGGATTGTTATTTACTGTTATGTAGTCTGATTTTGCCAATCTCCCATGCCCCCAGGGCTTGTAGGATAGTATTTGCTCTGGGGGCCTGAGTGAAAGGTAGTTCTTCACGATCATAAAAACAAGTTGAAATCCTCTCCTGCGATCCAGCCTGCTGATACCAGCTGCACTCTGTGCTTTTACATTATGCATGACTCTTGACTGCTCATACTGGAGGAAAAGATACACAATTCCATTAGTGCTTCCCAGCGTTATGTGAAGCGTTTCCAGGCTACTGCTGCTAATTAATGCTAATATAGAACTGCTTACATATTTATGTCTTAGCACATGCATCATGAAGGTGGCACAATGGTTGTCTTATTTAGGACTGATCAAGCCAATTTAAGCTGATTGGAAAGCTAGAGAGATAGGACTTTGCAGTAGATGGCTTTGGCATTGCCACTTTGTGATATTAAACAGGAGACACCCACGTAGGTGACTTTCTCTCTGGGGCTGCGCCTGCACACACATATGTGCTCCGGCTGTTCTGTACTCTCCCTTTTCTCTGCCCCTCCTGCCACATTTACAGCATTTGATAACCAGTGTGGGTCTGGTACCTGCGTTCATTCGTCCATGATCTGTCCACCCGTTCAGGTTACAAGCTCCGCCCTGAATCACACACATCATGCATGTAACTGCAGCAAACGATGATCTCCCTCTGCCTTTTGTCTTTCTGGCTTCCCTTCCTCTTTGCCTCCACTCTGCTTCCTGCTCAGAATGCACTCTCTTCTCTCCGTCTCCCTAATCATACTCATTTTTCAAAGTCAAACAAAGACTAGAAGCGAGGGCCAGGAAGAGTGAGAGAAGCAAGGCAGAAAAGCCAGTAGAAGGGAGGGTTGCTCGGCATGTCACTGCTGGGGGGGCAATGGGATCAGTCCCCCCAGCCCTTCTGGGCACCTGTAGCAGGACTGTCCACTCAAGGATGGTCTTAGAGGAGCCTCCTATGCTTCCCAGTCTGGGTTGGCCTGAGGATAGTAATAAGCTCTGAATGGAAGTAGACAGAATGGGCTCCCTCCCAGTTCTCTGAAAGGTGCAGGGTGAAGGTAAGTTCCCTGGGCAGGTAATAAATCAAGTGAAAGCTACGTGGGACTGCTGTCCACAGCTGCAGCAGGAATCCAAGGTGAGGTGGGCACAGAGGCACCTGCTATATCAACTGGTGAAATGAAAGAAGCCTCATCTCAGCCATTCCAGCAAGCCCTCACCACCCAAGGGCATCTGGGTGGCTCAATTTGAATTGGTGTCCCCTCCTCATTCTTTCCCCTTTCCTCATTTCCACCTGAATCCTTCCCTTGAGGGTCTCCCTGCAGTGTTAAACTCAATCACAGCTCTTCATTCATCCATTTGAGTATTTGTTAGTGCTGGAGCAGGCTCTTTGCTGGCACTGGGAATAAAAAGAGAATAAAGGAAGGGACTATGCTGGTCTCAGAACCAAGACATGAAGACATGGTCCCTGAAACAGACCACAGTGCGATGCTGGTCTGCCAGGTAAAAAGGCTCACACACTTATCTCAGATATTTAGCTTCCTCCTCTTGCTCTCCCCCTCCCTTTCCCTTTCTCCTGAGGACACAGTGAGAAAATGGCCATCTGTGAGCCAGGAAGAGGGCTGTCACTGGGAACCTAATCAGCCGGCACCTTGACCTGGACATACCAGCCTCAGAACTCTGAGCAATAAATGTGTGTCACTTAAGCCCCAGTCTATGGTATTTTGTTATGGCAGCTGGAGCTGACTGAGACAGCACCTTTCATTCCCCTTACAGACTGGCATGAGGGGGTGGAGCCCAGAGACCTGAATGTTTGATGTTCCCCAGGTGATTCCAGTGCAGATAAGTCATGAACCTACCTTGGTGAATACAGACAGTTCAGCCCTCTCATCCGACAGCTGATGCCATTTGCTCAAATCTCCTGCCACCAGAACTGCCTCGCCATGCTCCTGCTTCAAGCCATTTCCCACGCAGCAGTCAGAGAGATATGTAAAGACCGAAGGTAGATCAAGACATTCCTTTGGTCAAAACCCATTAAGGGCTTGCCATTATACCTAGCATGAAATCTAAAACTTAAAGCACAAATAATTCCTATATGCTTTTCACCCAACTTCCCCATATGATAAAATCTTACAAAACTGCAGTCCAACTATCAAATTCAGAAAATGAACGTTGATGCAGTATTGTTCTCCAATATGCAGACCTTGGCCAAATGTCACCAACTATCCCATTAACATCATTTTTTGCAACCGGGTTCCCACGTTTGGTTGTCTTCTCTCAAGTCTCTTTTCATCTGGCAGAGTTCCTCAAACTTTCTTTTTCTTTCAAGACTTTAACATTTTTGAAAATTATGGGCTGCTCATTTCATAAAATGCCCCTCATTTTCAGTTTGTCTGCTATCTTTTCATGGTTAATTTAGGTTATGCATTTTGGGGCAAGAATACCAGAGAAACCATGTTACGTCCTTCTCAGTGCATCCTATCAGGAGGCATATTGTGATAACACTTGCCATTACATGTGTTAAGTTTGATTAGTTGGTTAACGTGGTACCTGTCTGTTTTTTTTTCCACTGGAAAGCTATTATTTTCAAAATATAGAACTGGTACCATGACGGAAAGACCGGATATGATCCGGCCTCTCTTTACTTCTATGTTTCTATCTCCTTCCATTCCTCCTTTCTTTCAGTTCCTCAAATACACCGGTCTCTTTCCTACCTCATGGCCTTTGCTCATGCTGTGCCCTTTTCCAGGACCTTCCTTCCCACCCCCTTTGCCTTCTAGCTCCTTCTCATAATTTAGGCCTCAGCCTTTTGAGCTTCACAATCTAATCTAGGTCCTCCCCGGATTTTGTCTTGAAGTATTTTGCACTGTCTTATAACATTTATCTATATTTTGAATTATATATAATTTGTACAAAGTCTTTCTCCCCAGCTACATTTCAGGCTACCTGAGGGGAAGGACTTTGTCACTTTTGTTTACTATTATTTGTCTAGAACCTAGCATAGTGCCTGACAGAATAGTCACTCCATCATTATTTTTTTACTGAAAGGTGCATACCATAATTTTTAGACCTATTTATAAACTTCATTGAATATACTCTATATAAGGACCAGGAATTTGGGTTAATCACCCCAACTTTTACAGCAGTTATGAATTCGCCTATGTTCTTTCTTAGGTTTTTTCAAGCTTATTGCTCTTAACACAGTAATACCAGGGATTGGGTGAATTGGGGTGGGTAGCAAGGTGCTGGTATTTCCCAATTATGAAAGCAAGAAAATCACTCAAATAGAAACGATTCCCTTCCACCCAGTCTCCTGCCTCCCTCCCACATACACGCACACACAGAGCACACAAACATACACACTTTCCCATATACAGCTGCCACAAAGATGACAATCATGGTGGTTTGATTTCAGATCAATGGATTCCTCATTCCCTGCCTTAGGCTCTTTGCTTTGAACAGAGACTTAGGAAACCTTTTTTTTTTTTTTTTTTTTTTAAAGGCAATTCCTTTTTTCTGCTACCTTTTCAACTATAAATCGAAATGTCCCTACTGGGGCTTGATGCAAAGGAAGCAGGTCCACAGGTCTCCGTGAGCTTCTTGGCTGCTACCCAGCTAGAACTTGGGCAAAAGCAAATGACTCGAATCATGTTCTCTTTTTCTCCCTTGGTTCCCCATAATCCTGCCCGTCACCCACTCCCCACCCACATTGAAAGAAATTCACCCACAGCCTGCCGAAAGGCTTCAAATGGTGCTGTGTTCCCTCCCTTCAGATTGTTGTTCTACTTTCCACTTTCACTCACTCCCTGGAGCCCTGATCTGTCACCCTGGTGCCTCCTGTAACTCCCATCCTCCTCCATGGGGCCTGGGGCTACAAGGAGAGAAAGACTTCTTCCATGAATTTCTGAAGCAGACAGAGCACATTTTGGTTCTGCCAGAGCTTCCTCTAAAGGCTCAAAGCTTGGAATTTCTCCAAGACGATTGACGGAGGGTTGGGCTAAGGTCAGCGAAACATCGTTTTTCATTTTTCTCGGTGGCGCTTAACGTCTGGGCTGTACCCTTTGCTCCCTCACTGGGTGTTCACCTCTTTGCTGCCTTTGCTGGTGGTCTCACGCTGGAGAGGTCGCTACACCTTTCACTGGGTGGTGTGGGGGGCAAGGAGATCTGCACCCACCACTACAGGGCGTTGCCAGGCATTCAGGCTGTTCCTGCTGCTGGAGAGCAGCTGTCAGAAGGCCAGGAGCAGCTGCGTAAGGTGAGGAATACATGTGTTCCTCTGCACTGGAGACCGAGGGAACCCCAAAGGTGGTCTGGCTTCTTCATTTAGCAAGATGACATACCCTCAAGTAAAACATGAATATCTGCAGAATCCCATCATCTAAACCCCAGCTGAGAGGACGGTGCTGGTGAAGACCCCTCCCCAGCCAGCCAGAACTGCCAGTGTGCCAGCCGGTGCTGGGGTGAATGGCATGTCCCCAAATTTAGGGGCCTGAGGGAGATGCACTGCACTGAGAGCCATGAGCTGTTGGTGCTTCCATGACAGCTGCTGGCTGTTTTCCAGTACTGCGGGGCACCAGGCAGCAGCAGATGATATATTCATGAGGAATTTGGAGTTGATTCGTATGGGAAAGAAGACAGCCTTTACACCGCCAACATACTTAAAGCTTTCGTTAGTTCACACATTGCTGTCTGGATGGCATTGATAGAGTCAAAACGGAATCGAGAACTGAGGCAATTATCCACATTATTCAACTCACAGAAAACACTTTTGCACAATCAGCAGGATTTTTCTTTCTGGTGAAAGTAATTGGGAACCTTGGCTTATAGGGCTAATCTCCTCAGTTAATTTGGCATTTGGAGATATGGCCCCTATTTCCAGAACAAAACAATTTCTAGAGGCACTTCCCCTGAAGGATATGACTTTAGCTGATCTCCCACCTTCTCCAGTTCTTTCATACTTCTAGGTTCTGATATACGTGTGCTAGAAATGTGGATTCATACAAGGCATTTGCTGTTCCACCCACCCTAAATTAAGTTGTGCTTTGCATTTGGTTTTTCTCAGTGAGAATTTTGAAAGCCCCATTTGTAGAGCTGTGGTGTCAGCCTTTGGTGTCTGGGTGGCAATGTAAGCCTCATTTCTAGCAGGTGTCTCAGTTTGTTCAGGCTGCTAGAACAGAAACCCACAGACAGTGGCTTTTAAACAACAAACATTTGTTTCTCACAGGTCTGGAAGCTGAAAAGTCCAAGATCAAGGCACCGGCATATTTGGCGTCTGTGAGAATCTACCTCCTAGACACCGTCTTTTCTCTGTAAACTTACATGGTGGAACGGATGAGAGAACTTTCCAGATTTTCTTTTTTAACAGCACTAATCCCATCATGGGGGCTCCACCCTCATGACTTAATCACCTCTTAAAGGTTCCCACCTCCTAATAAAATCACCTTGAGGATCAGAATTTCAATATATGAATTTTGGGGGGGGAGGACACAAAATCCAGTCTATTGCAGGTGATGAATTACATATAAATAGGGCTTATGATCATATTATTAGGTTAGAAACTGAGTTGCTTGAAGTCTGCAGTCTTGTACACCAAATAGGGTCAGAATCATTACCCTCATTCTCCCCCTTCCCTGAGGTTGGGAGTCACAATCAAAGGATTTCTTTCTCTTTCCTCTGGCACCCCCGACAGGTAGATGGTGGTCCCAATTCTACCACACCTCAATCCACCTGTCTTTCTCGTGCGTGTGTTTCACAATTTCACATCCACTGTTAGAACCAGAAATATGTTTTTATTGCTGGCTTGAGTTTAAGCAATTCTGGGAATGCTATGGAAGAAAGGACAGTTTTGTCTATGGTAATATGCCAGGAATATTGTAAACCCTCAATAAATGTGTTGGATTTCATTGAACACAAACACACACCATGAGCCCTTAGGTTCGCACAGTGCATTCATTTTCCAAGTGGTTTCCTGATCTGTCACTGTACATGTTCTAGTCTACAGCACCTTTGGCCAACATGGTCAGGGGTCTATTCTTCCAGGACAAACGAGTTCATCTAAAGGAACTGATGGGTTTAATTATAAAAGACGCTAACCATGATAATCCATGGTACGAGTGGGAAGTTCTCTATACAGATGAGAAGGACAGCAATTGTGTCCATCCTTCCAAAGGACAAAGGATGCGTTCAATAATTACAGAGCAGCTGTCTTTACCTGCTGTGCCTGGAAGTGACTAGGATGTGTCACCCCAATCAATTTGTAATCACTTAGAAAAGCAAAAGGTGATACAGAACAATCAGGCTGGCTTTGTGTAGAGTAGATCATGTCAGAGCAGATGAATTTTTTTCTACAAGAAAGAGAAGGGCTGAACAGAACAAGGTGTATAGAAAATATATCTGGGCTCCAGGAGCCTTTCTACACATTTTCATCCTCGGGCTGGTGGGATTTGGGTGAGTCCTGCTACTGTTAGGTAAAAGGTGAGTTACTAGTAATTTCATGCCAACCCGGAGAGGGGCATGATGGCTTGGAACCTGACAGAGGTCAACCCTCTGGATTAATTTTGCACAATCATTGTTGGGAGACAAGCCATGTCCAGTAACAACTTTCACCTTAAGACACTCACATGACTGATTTCAGTGTCCTGACTCCTGCACTGGGTCTCTCTTATGGTCAGTGAGCCAATGGTTGTGGTGGCCACGGCTTGTGCCCACATCTCTAAAACCATTGGGAAGTGGCAGTTAATCAGATATTTTCTCTTTGCACATTCATGGGGGATGGTTTCCTGGATTTTTGCGTAATTGGACACAGGCATATTCTGTTTGAAGGCAACCCTCCTTCATAAGTTGCATTAAGACTGCCAAAAATCACCCCTCACCAACAAATTGATTTTTTTTAATAACATCGCTTGGAAACTTGCAAGTTAATGACCCCAAGTAGGAGACTTTAGAAAGCCTAGGTACCACTTAAAACTTGCAGAATATGCATTTCAGGATATAGGTGACATTTAGAGAAGGGAACCTGGGGGACGCGCAGACACACATTTCTTATTGCTACGAAAAGCACATTGGGAGGAAAAGGGAATCCTAGTTCTGACAGCCAGTGTTTCTTTACCACCAGGCATTTTAAATGCACTATGTGAATTAATTATCATAACCCCATTATGAAGACAGGTTTCGTAGGAATCCCAAGGTCACACAGGGAGGAGATGGTAGAGCTGGGACCCAAATTTTGCTTTGGCTGTCTCAAAGCCAATGATTAAAACTCTACTCCTCCCAACTTTCAACACTAACAACCTTGTTTATAACCTTTCACAACTAACTCCCTTTATGCTTGAACAACCTATATACACATATATAAGATTTAAATTTTTATTTACTTTTATAAAAATGGAACACAGTTGCATAGTTCTCTGAAATTCATATGAAGGTCATACTAAAGACGTCTTCCATTTTTTCTTAAGAGCTAGAAAAGGCTAAGAAGTAAGAATTTTCTCTACAAAAGTTTGAAAGCAGCAATAAAACCAAATGAGTCCATGTGCTTTTTAATAAGTAGCTCTTTAATATTCTAATCTCTTCTCCTGGTATTGGTCTTTTGAGGTGTTGGCCTTCTTGGATTGTTTTTTTGTCATACAAATTTGCTTTTAGAAATTCAAATGTATTATTATAAATGCATTTAATATTTTCTGAAATTTAATATACTTCACACCTGAGTAATCTACTTATTCATTACTATGAATTTTACAATAAGTAAAATCTACTTATTCATTACTAAGAACTATATATTAGCTATCTCTTTCTTAAAAATTATGTTTTCTAAGGATTTTCTATTTTAGAAATCTTTTTAAATAACAAGTTTTAGTTTTTATCATTCTTTTCAGAATTTTTATCTTTTCTACTTAATTAATTTCAGCTTTTACCTTTTGAAATCAATTTTCTTCTTCTATTTTTGCCAAATTTTATTCAAACGTTTCCTTAAATTGAAAAACTTAGGGTAAATCTAATGTAGTTGATGAAGTCCATGAACTGAACATTAGCTACTTTGGTTCAAAGCCTGGCTTTGCTACTCACAAGCTGCATGATCTTGGGTAAGTTACTTAAACTCTCTTTGTCTAAGTTTTCTTACCTGTAAAATGATTGTTGTGAAGATTGAATTAGTTAATATACGTAAAGCTCTTAGGAAGCTGCCTGACACATAGTATCTGCTTGGTAAAAATATTTAGAAAGAAAACAAATGAACCCCTTTACATAATAAGAGCTAAGGCGATATTATTATTATTTTTATTCCAGTATAGTCAGCACACAGTGCTATGTTAGTTTCAGGGGTATAATAACATGATTCAACAATTTTACACACTACTCAGTGTTTATCTTAATAAGTGTATTCTTAATCCCCTTCACCTATTTCATCCATCCCCCCACCCACCTCCTCTCTGATAACCATCATTTTGTTCTCTATATAAAGAGTCTGTTGTTTGGTTTGTCTCTTTTTTTTTTAATTTTTAAAAAAAATTTTTTAACATTTATTTATTTTTGAGACAGAGAGAGACAGAGCATGAACAGGGGAGGGTCAGAGAGAGAGGGAGACACAGAATCCGAAACAGGCTCCGGCCTCTGAGCGGTCAGCACAGAGTCCAACGCGGGGCTTGAACTCACGGACCGCAAGATCATGACCTGAGCTGAAGCTGGACGCTCAACCAACTGAGCCACCCAGGCGCCCCAAGTTTGTCTCTTTTTTTAATTCCTTTGTTTTGTTTCTTAAATTCCAATATGAGTGAAATCATGTGGTATTTGTCTTTCTCTGACTGACTTATTTCACTCAATATTATACTCTCTAAATCCATCCATACTGTTGCAAATGACAAGATTTCATTCTTTTTTATGGTTGAGTAACATTCCATTGTGTGTGTGTGTGTGTGTGTGTGTGTGTACACACACACACACACATACACACCACATCTTCCTTATCCATTCATCTATTGATGGACATGTGGGCTGCTTCCATAATTTGGCTATTATAAGTAATGCTGCAATACACATAGAGGTGCATATATATTTTTTTGAATTAGTGTTTTCTTATTCTTTGGGCAAATTATTGTTTACCAGTAGTGAAATTATTAAATTATATGGTAATTTTATTTTTAATTTCTGAAGAACCTCCATGCTGTTTTCCACATTGGCTGCACCAGTTTGCATTCCTACCAATAGTGCACAAGAGTCTCTTTTTCTCTACCTCCTCACCAACACTTGTTTCTTATGTTTTTATTTTAGTCATTCTGATAAGAGGTGTGAGGTGATATAGTACTGTGGTTTTGATTTGCATTTCCCTGATGATTAGTGATGTTGAGAATCTTTCCGTGTGTCTGAGGGCTATCTGTGTGTCTTTGGCGAAATGCCTGTTTATGTCTTCTGCCCATTTTCAAGTTGGGTTGTTTTTTGGGGTATTGACTTGTATAAATTCTTTATTAGATACTAACCCTGTATTGAATATATCATTTGCAAATATCTTCTCCCATTCAGTAGGTTGTCCTTTAGTTTTGTTGATTGTTTTCTTCACTGTACAGAAGCTTTTTATTTTGATGTAGTCCCAATAGCTTATATTTTTGCTTTTACTTCCTTTGCCTCAGGAGACATATCTAGAAAAAATGTTGCTACAGCCGATGTCAGAGAAATTACTGCCTGTTCTCTCTTCTATGATTCTTATGGTTTCAGGTCTCACATATTTGTGTATGGTGTTAAGAAAGTGGTCCAGTTTCATTCTTTTGCATGTAGCTATCCAGTTTTCCCAGCAACAGTTTGTTGAAGAGACTGTCTTTTTCCCATTGCATATTCTTGCCTCTGTTGTCAAAGATTAATTGACCATAGGCTTTCAGTGCAGAGCCCATTTTGGGGCTTGATCTCACAAACTGTGAGATCATGACCTGACCTGAAATCAAGAGTCAGATGCTTAGCTGACTGAGCCACCCAGGTACCCCAACAGAATTTGCTCTTCCAGTCCATGAACATGGAATGTCTTTCCATTTGTTTGTGTCATCTTCAATTTCTTTCATCAATGTTGAACAGTTTTCAGAGTATAGGTTTTTCACCTCCTTGGCTAAGTTTATTCCTAGGTATTTCATTATTTGGGGGGTAATTATAAATGGGATTTGTTCTTAGTTTCTCTTTCTGCTACTTCATTATCAGGGTATAGAAATGCAGTGGATTTCTGTATATTGATTTTGTATTCTGCAACCTTATTAAATTCATTTATTAGTTCTAGCAGGGTTTTTTTGGTGCTGTATTTAGGGTTTTATATCTATAGTGTAATGTCATCTGCAAAAAGTGAAGGTTTTATTTCTTCCTTACTAATTTGGATGCCTTTTATTTCTCTTCCTTATCTGATTGAGGTGGCTAGGACTTTCAGTACTATATTGAATAAAAGTAGTGAGAGTGGACATCCTTGTCTTGTTCCTTGATCTTAGGGGTAAAGCTCTCAGTTTTTCACCATTGAGTATGATGTTCACTATGGGTTTTTTACATATGGCCTTTATTGTGTTGAGGAATGTTCCCTCTAAACCTCCTTTGTTAACGGTTTTTATCATGAATCGATGCTGTACTTTGTCAAATGCTTTTTCTGAATCAATTGAAATGATCATATGGTTTTTATCCTTTCTCTTGTTGATGTGATGTATCATGTTGATTGATTTGTGAATATTGAATCACTCTTGCATCCCAGGAATTAATCCCAGTTGATTGTGGTGAATAATTTTGTAATGTATTCTTGGATTTGGTTTGCTAATATTTTGTTGAAGATTTTTGCATCTATGTCCATCAGAGATATTGGCCTGTAGTTCTCTTTTTTTGTAGTGACTTTATCTAGTTTTGGTATGAGGGTAATGCTGGCCTCATAGAATAAATTTGGAAGCTTTCCTTACTCTTCTGCTTCTTTGGAATAGTTTGAGAGGAATAGGTATTAAGTCTTTAAATGTTTGGTAGAATTTACCTATGAAACCATCTGATACTGGACTTCTGTTTGTTGGGAATTTTTTGATTACTGATTCAATTTCATTGCTGGTAACTGGTCTGTTCAAATTTTCTATTTCTTTCTGATTCAGTTTGGGTAGGTTATATGTTTCTAGGAATTTATCCATTTCTTCTTGGTTGTCCCATTTGTTGGCATATCATTTTTCATAATATTCTTTTCTAATCCTTCGTATTTCTGTGGTGAGTGTTTGTTGTCATTTCTCCTCCTTTTTCTGATTTGAGTTCTCTCTCTCTCTCTCTCTCCCTCTCTCATGAGTCTAGCTAAACTTTTATCAATTTTGTTGATCTTTTCAAAGAACCAGCTCCTGGTTTCATTGATCTGTTCTATTGTTCTTTTTTTTTTTTTTTTTTTTTTTTTAGTTCTATTTTGTTCATTTCTGCTCTAATCTTTATTGCTTCCTTCCTTCTACTGGCTTTGGGTTTTGTTTGTTCTTTTTTTTCTAGTTCCTTTAGGTGTAAGGTTAGGTTGTTTGAGATATTTCTTGCTTTTGAGGTAGGCCTGTATTGCTTTCCTCTTAGGGCAGATTTGCTGCATCCCAAAGATTTTGTTCCATTATATTTTCATTTTAGTTTGTTTCTATGTACTTTTGATTTCCTCTTTGATTCCTTGGTTGACCCATTCATTGTTTAGTAGCATTATTTAGTTATTTAATCTCCATGTATTTGTGTTCTTTCCGGATTTTTTCTTTTGGTTGATTTCTAGTTTTGTAGTGTGTGGTCAAAAAAGATGCATGGTATGACTTCAATCTTTCTGAATTTGTTGAGACTAGTTCTGTAGCCTAATGTGTGATCTATTCTGGAGAATGTTCCATGTGCACTTGAAAAGATGTGTACTCTGCTGTTGTAGGATGGACTGTTGTGAGTATATCTGTTAGATCCATCTGGTCCAATGTGTCATTGAAAGTCACTGTTTCCTTACTGATTTTATGTTTAGATGATTTATCCATTGTTGTAAGTGGGATGCTAAAGTCCCCTACTTTTATTGTATTACTACTGATTATTTCCCCTGTGTTTGTTATTAGCTGCTTTATGCATTTGGGTGCTGCCATGTCAGGTGCATAAATATTTACAATTGTTGTATCTTCTTGTTGGATTGTTTCCTTTATGATTATATAGTGTCCTTCTTTGTCTCTTGTTACAGTCTTTGTTTTAAAGTCTATTTTGTCCTATGTAAGTATTGCTACCCAAGCTTTCTTTTCACTTCCATTTGATTGATAAATGTTTCTTCACCCCTTCACTTGAAATCTGCATATGTCTTTAGGTATGAAATTAGTTTTTTATAGGCAGCATATAGATGGGTCTTGCTTTTTTTTTTTTTAACCCATTCTGTCACCCTATGCCTTCTAATTGGAGCATTTAGTTCATTTACATTCAAAGTAATTTTATTTTTATTTTTATTTTTTTTAACGTTTATTTATTTTTGAGACAGGGAGAGACAGAGCATGAACAGGGGAGGGTCAGAGAGGGAGACACAGAATATAAAGCAGGCTCCAGGCTCTGAGCTGTCAGCACAGAGCCTGACGCGGGGCTAGAACTCACGGACCGCAAGATCATGACCTGAGCCGAAGTCGGCCGCCTAACCGACTGAGCCACCCAGGCGCCCCATTCAAAGTAATTATTGATAGGAATGTATTTATTGCCATTTTGTTATTGGTTTTATGGCTGTTTTTATACTGTTTCTCTGTCCCTTTCTTCCTTTGCTCTCTTCTTTCACAATTTATATTAAGTTGATGGTCACTTAGTTTGAACCCATTTTTTATTCCCCCCACCCCATTTTAGGTATATGGTGTCATACTCTACGTCCTTTTATTTTGTGAATACCCTTGAGTGATTTTTATAGATATACTTAATATTACTGCTTTTGTACTTCCTATTTATCTTACTCCTTTAGGGTCTTTTCTTCCCACTCAAAAAGTGCCCTTTAACATTTCTTATAAGGTTGGCTTAGTGGTCATGAATTCCATCAACCTTTGTTTAGGAAACTTTATCTTTCCTCCTATTTTGAATGATAGTCTTGCTGGATAGAGTATTCTTGGCTGCAGGTTTTTCAGTTTTAGCGTTCTGAATATATCATGCCACTCTATCTGGCCTGCAAAATTTCTGCTAAAAAATCACCCGATAGGCTTATGGGGTTTCCTCTTGTAAGTAACTGGTTTCTTTTCTCTTACTTCTTTTAAAATTCTCTCTTTATCACTATTTTTTGCCATTTTAATTACTATTGTCTTAGTGTGGACTTCATTGGTTGATTTTGTCAGGGCTCTCTGTGCCTCCTGGATCTGGGTTTCTGTTTCCTTCTCCAGATTCAGGAAGTTTTTAGCTATTGTTTCTTCAAATAAATTTTCTGCCCCCCTTTCTTTCTCTTCCTCTTCTGGAACCTCTATAATATGAATGTTAATATGGTGTTGCCAGGTCCCTTAAATCTATTTTCATTTATTATGTTTTCTCTCTTTTGTTCAGCTTGATTGCTTTCCATTATTCTTCCTCCAGGTTGCTGATTCATTCTGCTTCCTTTAGTTTACTATTTATTCCATCTAGTGTGTTTTTAATTTCAGTTACTGAATTCTTCATCTCTGATTTTGTTTTCTCTCTCTTTGCTGACAGTGTCCCTGACATCCACCACTCTTTTCTCAAGTGTAGCGAGTATCTTTATGACCATTACTCTAAATTTCTATCATGTGTATTACTTATGTCCATTTCATTTAGCTCTCTTGCTAGGATTCTGTCCTGTTCTTTCATTTGGGACATATTTCCTCTGTCTCCTATTGTCTGGTTGCCTGTGTCTGTTTCTATGTGTTAGGAAAGTCAGCTCCATCTCCTGCTCTTGAAAGTGGTGGCCTTATGAAGAAGAGATTCTGTGTCCTGTAGTGCCCTGCAGTGCAATGCCCCCTGTTCACCAGAACCTAGCACTTCAGGGTGTCTCCTATGTATGTTTTGAGTGCCCTACTGTTGTGGCTGAGCCAGGTTTGCTTTCAGTTCATTCATCTGCAATGGCTCTTTGCCCTATTGTGGACAGGGTTTGGTCCCTGTGTTGTTAGTGGACCAGTCTGGTGCCACCTTGGGCTTGAGTTGGGTCAGACCAGGTGTTTGCCAGAATTGTGGTTGCACTGAACTGCAGGGTGTTTTCCTTGTGTTGTACCCTGAGAAGCTTTGGTTGGTGGGCAGTGCCTGCAGTGAGACCAGATATCTGCTCCCAGCCCCCTCCTGGAGCTGCAGTGTGTGTGGTTATCTTCCTATCTCCCCAGGGCAGGAGTCACTTTGGGGTGATTCTGGCCCCTGTCAGGGCTATTTGCACACTGCCAGGCTTTTGGCACTTCTTTGAAGGGGCTGTAGCCAAGGGCATACTGGGCAGGGCAGGTTTGCAGGAGAGCATGGGGGGCAGGGCATGTGGTGTTAGCAAGGTTTGCGCAGGTCCGTTGTGAGAGGGGACCTGCAGCCACTTTAGAAAATTCCTGCTGAAGACTGGTGAGATGAGTCTACAGGAGAGCTCAGTGGCAGGGCATGCTGTTGGCAAGCTGGGTGGAGAGTGTTGGTGCTGTGCTGCTAGGCTGGGGGGCAGGCAGGGGAGGTAAATGGCAGCCACCCGCTCCTTTATTCCTAGGGAAGTGAAGTCTCCTAAAGATCTCTGCCCCTCTAGCACGCACTCCGAGATTAGTAAATAAGTTTCTCTCCCATATACCCCAGATGTTTTTCAAACTGCTGCTCCTATGCTGTATCTCCATGAGGCTGTTTGTTGTGCTTTTTATGGGTGGGGACTCAGTTTCCTACTGCTCTCCCGGTTTTCCTAGAGCCAAGCTGATGATTTTTAAAGTTCTAGGTGTTAAGCCCCACTGGTTCTAAGAACTCTGGAAATTAGTCCCTTCTGATTTTCAAAGCCAAGTGTTATGGGGATTTATGTTTCCTGTGCGGGTTCCCCACGCCTGAGGTGCTTGATGTGAGAATCTTGTTACTCTCCTCTTTCTGCACCTGTGGCATCCCTCCCTCCCATGGACAGTCCCTTGGGTCTGTCCAGCTCTCCCCCATGTCTCAGCCCTTCCTACCCTCTTCAATGTGGCCTCTTCTCTACATTTAGCTGTACAGAGTGCTCTGGCAGTCTTCAGGTCATTTTCTGGGTAATTTACATTGATGTGGGTGTTATCTAGTTGTATCCCTGGAATGAGGTGAGCTTAGGATCTTCTTACTTCAACATCTTTCCTGGAAGTCCTGAAAATATGCTTTTTGAAAACATATTTAGCTATGGTTTTGGTATGAAACCTTCCTCTCGATATTTTTTAGATGATTATTTCAGATTTTGATGTATTTCTTTGAATATTTTTATAAAATATTTCAAACCTACAGAAAAGCTGACAGAATCATACACAACTACCGCCATCAAATTCTCCAATGAACATTTTGTTGTGACCTACTCATCCCTCTGTTAAAAATTTTTTTTTTAGGTTTATTTATTTCTGAGACAGAGAGAGACAGAGCATGAGTGGGGGAGGGGCAGAGAGAGAGGGAGACACAGAATCCGAAGCAGGCTCCAGGCTCTGAGCTGTCAGCACAGAACCCGATGTGGGCCTTGAACTCACAAACCGTGAGATCATGACCTGAGCAGAAGTTGGTCACTCAACCAACTGAGCCACCCAGGTGCCCCTCATCCCTCTGTTTATCCACCAATCCAGCTTGATTTTGAATGCATTTCAGGTAAGTTGTAAACAAATTTTGATATATTTTTGATAAAGGGGCCAATTAAGGCAGTGTTTCTTAATTCTAATAATGTGTTATGAGACCATTTTGTCATCAATCTTCTCATTTTATTAGAGTATGAACCAAGAATATGGCTTATATGATTTCTACTTTGGGGAGGTTTTCTTCATGATTTTTTGTAACATGGATATAAAAGTTGTATTCTCTGCTTGCAGAAAACATAGTTCTGTGTGCTTATTAAATTGTTTTTGTTGACTGTATTATTCAAATCCTCTATATTATTGATTTTTCTGTACTTGATTTGTAAACTTCTGAAAGATGAATATTACCATTTCTTGTTATAATTTTTAAAAAGTTGCCCTTGTATTTCCATTAAGTGTATTTCTTCTATTTGAAGTATTTTTCTATACCATTCATATTCTAGATTCCCTAACACCCTATTATCCATTTAGTGTGGCTATAGATGGAAAGAATCATTGTATTCACTCCCCTCATCTTTTCTTCTCTTGAGGTGTCTGATCTCAGTCAATTGGCATTTCCTCAGCTAGGGGACATTGATAGATTTTTCCTGAATCTTTGCAGGCATTAAAAAATAAATCCTTCTGCCCTTATGGCTAAGGGATACATCAGCCTGATTGCTCTTCTAAACCTCTTATCTTTTCCCTTGGGATTTTCATCTCATTGTGTTTTTGCTTTGGGCTATGAGCTCTTGATCTTTTGGACCATTAAATTGGTTCTCAGCCATGATCATCTTTTTCAGTTCATACATTGGATATCTAAATTAAGATATCAAATGTCTTAGTCAGTCCAGCCTGCCATAACTAAATATCATAGATTAGGTGGCTCAAACAACAGGAATTTATTTTCTCTCTTTTTTGGATGCTAGAAGTCCAAGATTAAGGTGCCAGCATGGCTAGTTTCTGGTGAGAGTTCTCTTCCTGGCTTGTAGATGATGATTTTCTCTCTGTGTCTTTATGTGGTACACACACGCGCGCGCACAAACACACACACACACACACACACTGGGGGGCAGAGAGAGAGAGGGAGAAAGCAACAGTATGTACATAAGCTCTCTGGTATCTATTATAAGGGCACTAATCACATTGACTAGGCTTCATCCTCATGATCTTATCTTAACCTAATTATCTCCCAAAGACATCATCTCCAAATATCATCACTTGGGGGTTAGGGCTTCAACATATGAATGGGGGGTGGGGAGGCAAGCAATTGAGTCCATAGTATCAACCTTTTTTCTTTCTCTATTCAACTTCTAGAACATGTTGTCAGTATTCTACTTAAATCTTCTTGGAGGTTCTTATTAGTCATCTGTTAAAAGTTATTTTCTGGGTCTTCCCATAGTTCTCCTCTAATGAAAGCCCCCACCCAGATATTCCATGACCTGGCCTTCCTCCCTATGTCTCTCTCTCCCTTTCCCATGTTACTGAGCCCTCTTAAATTCAAATTTATATATTTTTAACCTGATCACTTTGGTGTTCTGTCAGCCTTCACACTGGTCAGGATGTTGAGACATCCTGAGCAGTGTCAAGCTGGTGAGCCCACAGTGAACAAACTGGAACACTGCCAACTCTCCCTGAAAGTGAGTCCAGGTACAGTCCTTCCCAGCCAAGGTCTTCCTGGACTCTGACAGGAAGAGGGTCTATGCTGCTCTCTCTTTCAGAGATGGTGGGAGAAACCATGGCCTCAGTGCACCCTCCAGACTCTTTCAGCTTGATTGGTGTTTCTGCTCCAGAGTGGTAAGGTGGAGAGCTGATCAAACCACCACCTTCTTCCAGTTTTCTCATGCCCATGCTTTTAGCATAATAGGCACTGTGTTCTTAGGAGTAATTTCTGTGAGAATGTGTTTTGCATCACACCTTCTGTCAGGTGTGGAGATGGTGTGCTCTGCCTTCTGTCAATAGAGTTAGGAGAAGTACAGGATTAGGGTGAGACAGACATTCTCAAAGCTGTGTAAAGAATCAAGGTCACTTGCATTATTAAACCTCAAGGCATGCTGGGGTACAGAGGGTCTCTGAACAAGGAGAAGGAATCTACTGAAAAAAGTTTTAAATGTCAACAAAGATACCTTTCAGAAAACACCTGGGAAGCCAGGTACATTTTTGGACTAATGAGGAAGGGAATGTGGCAGCCATAAGCAGTTAGGGATTAGCTCAGCCTGTCTGGGGGTAGAGCCATCTGGAGGTAGAGTGGTCTGACATAGTATCAGTCCCGAGAGATAAAGGATAGAAAGGGAAGGCTTCTCCTGGGTGAGGTAGAGCCAGGTCTGGACTAGTGGGTGACATTGGAAGGGAACCAGCATTGCTCTATAGTGTGAAGATAGCACAAACTCAAAGGAGCCTGGTAGAGGGTGCAGGTGGGGGCTAAAATTCCAAGAAAGGGGTTGTTTTTATAATTTTATTCACCCACAAGGTGCCACTTTGTAATTTTCACAAATGTGAGATAATGGTAGCAATGACTCACTGCTGTGATCTATGGATAATTAGACTATAGAACTAAAAATTATTTTGCAGTATCAACTGTGGTGCTTAGGCAAAGTTATATAATGAGATTTATTATCTGTTGTGTGGTCTTGGACAGAGACAGTGGTGCTGGACTTTAAGAAAGCAACCTAACTTTGTGCCATGCACGTAAGGCTAATCTGTGTAAAGAGGACAATGATAGCACGTGCACAGTCAATATTAATGGAATGAACACGTGCACAAAGCCACAAATGAGTGCTGAAAGCATAACAATCCTTTTCTTTGGAATATTAAATGTGCTGATGTCTTTATCTGCTCTGCTTACTTAATTTCAAATACTAAAGTAAAATTACAGTATCACTTTTTCCCAGTGTGGGAGATAGGTCCCTGTGGTAGGGGTGCAGGTAGTCCAGGAGGCAAAAGTTGTAACAAAAATTATGTTACAGCAAGGAGCCATATGGTTTTCAATGCTGGGTGCATCTTATAGATGGGAATGAAACATGTAAAATTCTCACTTTTCAGTTAGGAACTTATATCCTGAATTTTAGCTTAAAATAAATAAATAAAATTGTAATGTGAATAATGCCTTGTATATTTCTGCAGTTTCCAAATGTGTTGTAACTGAACTGGAGGAATTACTGAGAACAGATGCTAACCATACACTATACATACCCTACAGCAAGATAAATGACAGACTTCGCCCTCCTTGCCCAAAATACATTTAAATTTTCAATAGCCTTAATTGTTGCATATTTTTTATACAATATAATGGAAGTTTACAGAAAGATCCAATGGAAAACACTAGGTTTTGTAAAAAGCTTCAGGGTTTTCGTTTGTGACAAACTAGCCACACCTATTGCAAGTGGCTATCCAACTGGGATGTGCTTTTCATCGCATTTCTTTTAATAGAAAAATGTTATCGCCTACATATCTCACCATTATTTACATTCTAATCACCCTCTAGTGATGAATTCAGATGGAAGCATTTTTCATTAGACGGTTTGCCATGGCAACTGGAGTTGGGGAAGGCCCTTCTGCTGGCTCTGTCACTGGGCTGGTAGTGGGCCTCTCTCTTCCTCAGCTATCATTGACCTCCTGCCAGGATATTCATCTTCTGATGTGCACTTGGTGGCAAATGGGACCAGAAAACCCCTACAAATTCTCATTTGGAAAGAAGAAAAGATAGTTTGTCTCCAATCGTTAGAAGTACAATTATCTGTTGATAGACAAATACAAGGCTGGAAAAGCAGGCGTTAAGAAAAAGCTGTAAAATCTTGTTTCATCCAGTCTGAGAAAGCTAACTGGGATATGTCACTGTTGACCCCAACTGAGCTTCCATTAGCATGGCAATTCTTAAATCACCACATCTTTTGATCTTTTGAAAAGGGTCCTGGGTTTTCAACCAGTTGTCAGGAAATTGTTGGTAAGAAATTGTTGGTAAGAAAATCTGGCTTTGGTAACTTTGATGGCAGCTGCAGAGAAAGAAAAGGAGGTTTTCCAGGAATTACTGGAACCAGTAGAATTTAATACCTTTTATACATGTTTCAGAGAAAAATACAACTGCTGAAGAACAAATGAATGTTGAGGCAGGTTTTACATAGGTCCAAGGGCTAATATGATTCATTCGTTACTATGCTCACTCTTAATTATTCAAGAGTGTCTATCATGAGATAAGTTCTAGGGAATATTAAAGCAGACATTTGTGTCTTTTGATTATAGATGGTCTTGCCTATTTGCAGATATAATACTTTAGTCTTACAGAGATTTTTAACACAAGGAAGAAGGACAATAACATATTGAAAAAATAAAGAAGGAACATACATATAAAAGCACAAATCTTTACATACAAAAAGTGGACAAAATATCCAACTGTCAAAAGCATTATGGAAGTGATAGGAGTAAGTGAAGTTAAGAAAGAGTAATATGGTAAAACTTCATGGAAAAGGTACTCTTAGAATAATTGGTTTTTATTTTAAATATTACAGATGGGTTGCCTGGGTGGCTCAGTGGGCTAAGTGGCTGACTCTTGACTTCAGCTCAAGGTCATGATCTCACAGCTCATGAGTTCCAGCCCCATGTCAGGCTCTGCACTAACAGCAGGGGGCCTGCTTGTGCTCTCTCTCTCTCTCTCTGTCTCAAAATAAATAAACTTAAAATAAATGTAATAATATTAAAAAAATAAGTATTACAGATGTATAATATATACAATGTTTAAATATCACAAATATATCACAGATGAAATTAAAAGTCTTCCATATTACCACCCCTTACAATACTGTAGATTCTGCAACTTTTTAATACATATCTGATTATATATTTTCAAAAAAAATTATAAAAATAGGACCATGGTACACATAATGCTCTTCAATTTGTTATTCACTAAGCAAAAAAAATAGTATTGTGAAGTCCTAGGAGGATAACATGAGTCATTTTGGAAGTGGACATATGATCAAATGGATGTGGGGCAAAGCTGGGCGAGGGAAGAGGTGCTACCGACAGGCTTGGAGTTGATTTTGCTAGAGTCAGAAGAAGGGCAGCAATCATCAGTCCTGCATGGCTAGAAGGGTTGCTTGCTCAGTGGGCAAGGCTTTATATTTATTGATTTGATCATATGTGTTAATGGTAAATTTGACTTGATTTTACATTTCAATTTGATTAAAAAGGCAAATTGGGGGGGGGGGGCACCTGGGTGAATCAGTGGGTTGAGCATCTGACTTCGGCTCAGGTCATGATCTTATGGTTTGTGAGTTTCAGCCCTGCATTGGGCTCTGTGCTGACAGCTCAGAGCCTGGAGCCTGCTTCGGATTCTGTGTCTCCCTCTGCTCTCCCCTCCCCAACTTGTGCTCTTTCTCTCTCAAAAAAATAAATAAACGTTAAAAAAAAGAGCAAATGGGAAGTATTACAGCCATGAGAAAGATAGGAGTCTTTGAGGAATATTGAAGAATATGATTCTGTTTACAAACTGAATAAAGGAGAAGAACCAGAAGGCAAGGAAGTGGCAAGTTGGGCCACAGCATTCCAAAGAAAGCAGTGAGAAAAAGGAAGAAATACCTTGTTTTAACAAATTAAAATCCAGTGAAATTCTTTTTAAAAAATCATCTGCTTTTTGCTGTTTATTTTTTTCTTTCTTTTTTTTCTTTTTTTTAGTTGAATCGTGTTCTTCTGAATTCAGCTAAGATGACCCCTGACCCATAAATGGCTCATCTCCTCTTTCCTTTCATTCTGACAGCAGCCTGGGCAGCAGCCTCTCATTTAGAGTTAGACAAAGTAACAGTATAGGTTTGTGCCTTCTTTGAAATTAATTCTTGATTTTCCTTTGAATGTTTTCTGTTGGATATGTGGTATGGAAATGGCATGAAGAAATGGCCTGATTGTTCACAGCAGTGCAATAATCTTCCTGTTTTGTTCTCAGCCTGATTCAAGATTCCGTTTTCTGTTTATCCTGATTGCAAATAAAAACATACAATCTACACATATAGGAGGATTCTGCCAAACAGTTCTGGGGAACACCAACAAAAATCCAAGTTGCTTCTAGTTTAATTACACAGGCTTTGTAACTGAGTTAGTGAGAGAAGCATTTACTGAGTGCATCCAGAATCAAGTAGGCACGTGAGAGGCACCTGGGTGACTCAGTCGGTGGAGCTTCCGACTGAGCTCATGGTTTGTGAGTTTGAGCCCCACGTTGGGTCTGCTGTCACCACAGAGCCTGCTTTGGATACTCTGCCCCCCTCTCTCTCTGCCCCTCCCCTGCTCATGTGCTCGCTCTCTCTCTCTCCCAAAAATAAATTAAAAAAAATTAAAAATAGGCATGCGAGGAGAGGTAATGTAAAATACGCTTTGTACAAATTACTGTTGCGACATGCAATTGAATGTTCACTGTAACATTCTATTTCTCGTTTTTCATACAAGATAAATTTAAAGGTTTTTTTTTATGTTTTCCAAAGTTATACAACACAAAACACATGTACAAGATTTCTACTATTTATGCAAACAAAAACCCCTGCATTTTTATATTTTTCCTTTTTAAAACCTACTGAATCCAAAATTAACAAATCTAATTTTGAGGAAAGCAGTTTTCAGGTATATTATGCATTCTGGGAGAACCTGGGGAGAGAACTTTATTTTTTATCTCTGTCATCTGTGTTTCCGTATACCGTAACTCATTAACTGACCAGTTACTACGCGTCCACTGCTGAGCTAAGTGGTCCCTGAGCATCAACTCATTTAACCTTCATATCAAACTGTCTGGGACTGATACTGCTCTGATTCCCACTTTATAGTTTGTTTTATGCAAAGCTGTGGCTCCCACCAAAGAACAACCAAAAATGAAGAACTAAAAGTTTTACAGGCAATTTGGTTTTTCATGGAGCTTTCTGTTTTCCCTCTGCACAACTCTTTCCCCCATATGGCTTCCTTGGAAACAGGACTTTTGTTCTATGACCTCTGCTGGTCGCACTCTTGCTCACATCCCAGACAACCTCATTCATACTCATGGCTTCAGTTATGCTTTTGTAGATTTACATTCCCCAATTTATAGCTAGCTCCTCCCTCTCTTCCGAGTGCCAAATACACATAGCCAACAGCTCATCCACTGCTGCATTAGATGTCTAAAGGGCATTGTCAACCAGCTGAACACTCTCCAAACTGAGTTGCTAACACCCTCTCCAGAATCTGCTTTTCTAGTTGTCTTAGTCTGTTTGGGATGCTATAACAGAATACCATAGACAAGGTAGTTTAAGAACAACAGAAATTTATTTCTTAGTTTTGGAGGCTGGAAACCCAAAATCAAGGCACTAGCAAATGTGGTGTCTGGTGAGAGCCTGCTTCTTGTTGCATGGACAGCTGTTTTCTCACTGTGTCCTCACATGTGGAAGGGGTGAGGAAGCTCCCCTTTTTATAAGGGTCCTTTTTATAAGGGTACTTTTCCCATGCCTGAAGGTTCCACTTTCATGACCAAATTACCTCCTTGAGGCCACACCCCCTTTTGTTACCACATTGGGATGATATTCCACATATGAATTTTGGAGGGAAACATTTAGTCTTTAGCACTAGTGCCCCCGTATCAGTAAATACACCACATTCCACCAAATTCCTCCAGCAGAAACCCAAGTAGTCTTTACTTCTCCCTCTGCCATCTTTCACTTTCAATCAATTACCAAGTCCTATCAGTCCTGCCTCCAATATAGTCCAATATCTTCCAGTGTCTCGTTTTATTCCCACTGCCATCACTTTAGACCAGGCCTCCATCATCTTGTCCTGGATTACGGCCATTATTTCCTCTCAAAAATCTTTGAGGTTATAAATGACACTTACTTTAAAGTCTTCTGTTTGCTTTACTGGCTCTGTTTCTTTAGGATTATGTTTTTCCCTTTCACAGGTTTACGTCCCCTTTTTCCCTGGTTTGGTTTTCCTCACATATCTATTGATTCCTGGCTATTTGTTACTCTTATTGAGACTGTTCTCCAGCCCACTCTGTTTATCTTAGCTAGATGCAGTGACTACAGTGGTGGTGGCAGGGTATTATTTAGATGATTTGTCCTTTGCTTTTGGGGATCCCTATTCACCCTCAGAGCTTGTAGCCACCTGGGAGTCCTGCCCTGCCCTTCCAGTCTGAGCCATGCTCATTCATTCATCTGTACTCAATGAGCAACAATGATTTGCCAGATCTTCTTCTAGACTGGAGGGATCCAGCAATTGAACAACATAAAATACACTGCTGCTGTCACCACCCCCCCCAAGGTTGGAGGGGGCAGGAGTAGCTGCAATTCTATAATTATCACCCTGCAAGGTACCCAGGGCCCCTCCTACTGTTCAGATACTTGCCTCAGAGCCTGAAGTTTCTCTTGATCTCTCTTGGGCTCTGATTTTCCCTGTGAAATGTATCCTATTTGCATTTCATCTTTTAGGAATTTATTTTAAAATTTCTTCTTAAATTAGGTGCTCAGTCACCCTTCTTGATCTAATCCTCTGAGACGGTCTTCCAGAATCCCCTCCTGTCCTCTTCTGCTTAATCCATTCATCATCTTCAAGTGATCTTTACAGAATGTTAGGTTGATTCTTTCACTCTGCTCCTTAAAACATTTCAAAAGTGTCCTGGTGCCCTTAGAACTAAGTGCAAAATTCTTAGCATGGTCTACGGAAGCCCAGATGATCACAGCCTCTGCTTGCCTCATCTAGTACTATTTCTGCCTCCATCTCTCCAGCTAACCTACTTTCCTTAATTTCTGAAATATGCCATTGTTCCCTATGAGGAAGCCTAGGACACATGGAGAAGCAGTGCATTGCTATTCCTGCTGACAATCTCAGCCAAGATCTCAGTCAGCATCATCCATAAGACCTGTAAGTGAATTAAGCCTTCAGGTGACTCCATCCTCCAGCCTTTGTGCCTTCCAGCTAAAGCCCCAGATATTGTGAGCCAAGGTAAGCTGTCCCCACTTTGTCCTGTCTGAATTTATGACCAAAGAATCTGTAAGCATAATAGTGGTTATTTCACAGTACAAAGTTTTGGGGTCATTTGTTACACAGCCATAGCAAGTGAACACAAGAATACACAAAAGGATTAGCATATGAGTTGCCTCATCGACCTCTTTGGCACACTGGGTCCTAGCCCTTCAGATACTGAAATGTACATTAGGTTAAAGAGACCTGGAAAAGCAATGTGGCTCAGGAAAGCAACTTGGGCTCAGGTGGCCTACCTTCTTTATGCTCACCTACCACTTATACTGCTCTTAAGAGAAGACATGTTTATTGTTTTGTTGTATTCCTAGATGTACCCTTGTTAGGGGTTGAACTGTGTCCACAAAAAATGGTATGTTGAAGTCCTAACCCCCAAGGTACCTTGTAATGTGACCTAATTAGGAAATGGGGTAGTTCTAGATGCAATTAATTAAGATGAGGTCATATGGGAGTAAGTAGGGTGGATCCCTAATCCAATATGACCAGCACCTTTATAAGAAGATGGCATGTGATAACAGATATGAACAGAGAGAATATGATGTGAAGACACACGGAGGATTGGCATGTGGTTGGAGTGGCGTCTACAAGTGAAGGAATGTCAAAGATTGCTGGCAAACCCTGGGCGTTGGAAGAAGCAAAGAAAGATTCTTCCCTAAAGCCATCATAGACAGCACACCCCTGCTGTGGATTTCTAGGCTCCAGAACTCTATGACAATATATTTCTGTTTGTTTTTTTACACCATAGGTTTGTGGTACTTTGTTACAGCAGCCATAGGAAACTAACACAAACCTTAAGTTTGCACCAAGCTACCTCAAAGGCAGCTGGTCTCTCTTGTGCTTCTTACAAATGAGACTGTTTTTGCCTGATGGGTGACTTCACCTGACACACTAGGTAAAGTGTGTATGTGATGAACACTTGAGGCTTCATCAATTCAGCCTGCAGCCCAATGATTTTAGCAAAGCAAAACTGTTCTTTTATTTTCTTCTCTTTCACTTTCTTCCCTTGTCTTTTTCCCTGCTAGCAATTTCTGATATAGGATAAGTCCTCAGTAAGTGTTATTTCATTAATCCATTCATCTATCTCTTAGTTTTTTCATTTTCCTTCTTTTGCTGATGTTTTTGAACCTTTATCTTCTATGATTTCAGAAACACTTGATTTTCATTTTTAAAAACAATCTTTACTTGAACCTTCTGCTTTGTATTTTCTCCTTGAACAGTCTTGATGACCTTGCCTCTTTCCTCACTCTCTTCTTTCTTGACTCCCTGACATTGATGCTTTTCTTTGTCATTCCCATGAGGCTAATCTCTCCAAGGTCACAATGCTTTCTTTGTATTTGAACTCATCTCCCTTGGCCTTTGTTTGGTCTTTGGCCAGACCTTTCTATTTATAATATGTCTACTTATGCTTAGCCATTTCTCCCTTTTTGCTTCTAAAGAACTTTTTTTTTTTTTGATGAATAACATACCTATGAAAAGCACACATATTATAAGTGTATAGCTTGGGGAAGTTCCACAAAGTGAACATACCCTTGTAACTACCACCAAAATCAAGAAATTGAACATTCTTGGTACCCTGGGGGTTCCCTTCTCTTCTACTCCCTTCCTCTTCTCTAAAGGTAAGTAAAATCTTCATTGTAATACCACAAATGAGTTTTGCTTGTTTAAAGACTTTACGTAAATGGAATCACTTAATCATTTAATTATCATTAAATTAATAATTTAAATATTAATTATGGTTTTTTGGCTTACGATTATGTCTTTGAGATTCAATCATATTGTCATATGCAGTTCACTCATTTTCATTGTTGTATAGTATCTCTGTGTATAAATATACCAAAATGTATTTCCCCATTCTACTGTTGGTAGATACTTGGGTGGTTTTGAGTTTTGGGCTCTTATGAACAGCCCTGCTACGAACCTTCTTGAACATGTCTGTGGTAATGTTATGTATCTATTTCCATAGGACCGATTTTAGGGGTGTAATTGTTGTGTCATAGGGAGAGGTTTGCCACTGATGAACGTTAACAGTTTTCCAAAGAGATTGAACCAATTTACACTTTTACCAGCAACATATGAATGTTCAAGTGGCTCCACGTTCTTGACAACTATTAAATTTCTGTTAAATTCTATTTAATTTCAGCTTTTCTGGCAGGTGTACTATGATATTGCATTACATTTTCCCTGGGGAACTAATGAAATTAAACTCCTTTTCATATGTTTATTGGTCATTTGAATACTCTCTTGTGAGAAGCCTATTCAACTCTTGGACAGTTTGTATTTGGAACTTTTTTGTTAATTCCGCTTTTAATTTAAGGTTAGTACATTTTGTATTCCGTTTAAGAAATTTTTTCATATATCAAGGCAATAAATATAATCTTCTACTTTCTTCGTTATAAACTACCATTTTACTTTTCACAGTTAGATTTACCTGGGAAAGAACTGTCTATGTGGTATGAAGCATAGGGAATAGATACGCTTTTTCCCCATATGGCTGTCTAACTGACCTATACCCTTATGCTTCCACCACTACTGTTCTGCTGTGTTCTGTCATATAGCAAGTGTCCTTATACGTTAGAACCCCAAAACTTCTGAATGGCTGTATTATTGATACATCATCAACTAATCATCCTAAAAAACAAACCAACCAAACCAATAAACCTCTCACTAGATTTCACTAGATAATCTTTGACAGGGAGGCTTTCAAACAAGAGACACAGAAGAAAGAGCCTGGACTTGGGGTCAGGTCATTTGTCCCAATCTTAGCTTACTGTTTTACTCATCAACGGCTTTTTGTATGTTACTTCGCTCAGCTTTTCTCATCTATAAAACAAGAAAAATAATAATGACCTCATCCAATTATGGTGATGACTAATAGTATAGCTAACAAGTTCTGGCACAGAGCTGGCTCTCCAAAAGTTGCAGTAGTTACTAGTAACTGTGAAAAGTTCAGGAAGGGAGAATTTGAGAATTCATTTCCATTTCAGAAAGACCTTAGTTGTCTTTGGAACAAGGAAGCTGCTTTCATCTA
Source organism: Panthera pardus (assembly GCF_024362965.1). Taxonomy (NCBI): domain Eukaryota; kingdom Metazoa; phylum Chordata; class Mammalia; order Carnivora; family Felidae; genus Panthera; species Panthera pardus. The sequence goes on along the minus strand of NW_026526654.1, from coordinate 19,700,080 downwards.
TTAGCTTTGTTTGGTGGTGGTGGTGGGGTCTGAACATACTCCAAGGACTATGAGTTTTTTGGCTCCTGACTGCCTTTGGCTTGAGAAAACCAACATGACTCAAAAGACAGCGTGTCTGAGACAACATATGAAAACCTTTGTTGCTACTTTCACGCCAACACCAAAGAAAACCCACACAAAGAACACACAAAAAACAAAACTATCACTTTGTGTTCACAGGATTTTTTTTTCCTCTTGGAAGGACAAAAAGCATACTTAGATAATATTCCTGTAATTAATTATTTATTATTAGTTTTAAATTTCCCCTAAAGAAAAGAAAGCACTGATTGATCTAAAAATAAAACAAAGCAAAATAACACTTAAAAAGCCATAGGTGAGGGCGTTTTTCTAATAGACCTTTAGCCTCTGGATTTCTATATCACTGTTTTTATAGCTCTCAATAGCTTTGACCCTTCCCAGGTGACTGGGAAGGCCTGCAACATACCATAGTGTATATATTTAAGAAATAAAATTTTTTTATACCTATTGCTGTCAGGATTATTGATACTGTACTAATTATTATGTTAGAAATCTCCTTGGAAAGCTAGAGGAAAAAAAAGTTCTTTACAGCAGGATAGGAAAACATCTTTACAGAGGGATAGAAAAACAATGCATAATCATCTTGGTTTAGGATTCCCCTACCAAGTAACTATCTAAGTTAGCAGTAAGGATGGAAACGTGCTGATTTTTGGACTCATTCTATTAAAAACTCAGAGTAAACTGATTGACTTCCCCCCTTTTTTCATAATAGGATCATCTTCTATTGCAAGATACAGCTTTTCTCCATAAAACTATGATATTATAATCATATCATCAATCAGCTTTGCAGAGACCTCTCTCGGGAGTATTTCTTTACTCCTCCGTATAAGCGCACAGCAATGTGACCCTTGCTTTCTCTGTGGCTCAAGGCCCGCCCGGGTCTGCGTGCTCGTCCTCGGTTACCTGTTTGGTCCCCTTTCACTAACTCCTCCACACGGCGGGGGACAGGCAGGGTCACTGAGGGAAGAAATAGGAGAATGACAGGACCCCCGCAGCGGCTGTGACTCGCGAAGTCCTGGCCGCCTGTCCCCGCATCACAGCCGGTAGGGGGGTGGGGGAGGGTCTGGACCGGGGCTCCCTCGCGCCACGTGGTCACGCAGGTGGACCCAGAGGTCTCCGCCCGCTGCGCCACAAGGGCCGAGTGGAGCACCGCCCCTGAGGGCCCCCGGAAGCAGTAGGAGCCGCTGCTAGGCGCCCCCGTGAGGCACCTCGCCGCCGCTGGGAGGAAACTGAGGCCCTGAGCTCAGGTGGAGCATCCCAACTTGTAAGACCCTCACCTGAAGGAGGAGCCCCCAAACCTCTCGCTTGCAAACCCCAGCTCCCACCTCCAGACCCCAGCCCACGTGAGGACTCACCCTGCAGCGTTAGGCGGCCTCTGCGGGTGGAAGGGCAGCTGGGCTGACACACCTGTGTCTTGGCCTTGTCCCCGCTCCAGGGCCATTTCCCCCCACGCCTGGTTTGCATCTAGGCTAGGTTTTTACTCCCGAGGCCGTGGTTTTACCTCTGGACCACATGTGTGCCTGGGTCCCTGGCTTTACATCCGGGTCCTAGCTTTATAGCGCATGCGGTTTGCATCTGGGCCTCAGTTTTGGGCGGGGGGGGGGGGGGGGGGGGTGGTGGTGGGGAGGTCCTCCTCCCCATTTGCGTTGGAGTCCAGAGGCTGTGCGGTGGGCGCTGGCCATGGGTACCTGCAGGGCTGATCCTTGCAACCCCACAGGACTGTATGTTTTTGCACACTTTATTTTTTCTATTTTTATTTTTTATTATTTTAAAAAATGAATTAACTTTTAAATTTACATCCAAGTTAGTGAGCATATAGTGCAACAGTGATTTCAGGAGTAGATTCTTTAACGCCCCTTACCCATTTAGGTATATATATATACCTAACGCCCCTTACCCATTTAGGTATATATATACCCATATATATACGTATATACGTTATATATATATATATATATACATATATGTGTGTGTGTATATATATATATATATATATATATATATATATATACACACACACACCACATCTCCTTTATCCATTCATCCATCGATGGACATTTGGGCTCTTTCCATACTTTGGCTGTTGTCGATAGTGCTGCTATAAACATTGGGGTGCATGTGCCCCTTCGGAACAGCACATGTGTATCCTTGGATAAATACCTAGGGGTGCAGTTGCTGGGTCATAGGGTAGTTCTATATTTAATTTTTTGAGGAACCTCCATACTGTTTTCCAGAGTGGCTGCACCAGTTTGCATTCCCACCAGCAGTGTTTTGCACACTTTAAAAGGTGCTGCCTGAGGGGCTGGCTTCTGGCCAGCCTGAATCCAGGTGCTGACTGAGAAGGACCCTCTGGTTCACTGACGGGTCTTGGCTTGGCCTCAAATATTGGGAGCCATGAAAAATAAAATAGGCTGTGTGGACACGCACAGATCTTTGAGGACAACCGGGAGCAGAGGGAGGGTTGACTGGCAATGTTTATCTCCTAGAAGGGACTGCTCCTTCCAAACTGGGAAAGGGATTGCTTCATCTGATGCATAGAAACCAGCACAGAGAGTCCAGCAGGACGAAGAAAACAACTGCACTGCTGTGCGGGAAACCAGCAACCCTGCATGTCCTGTGGTAAGTGCCAGACCTCGCAGCCCATGCTGTCTTCTCTGCCCAGTCGCACACACCTTCAGAATCTTGCAACTCTGGATGGACTTAAAAGTAGAACCTCCTTTTGTGTTCCGCCCAGAGCCTTTGGCTTACTCAGCGCCTTTGGCAAAGTAGATCTGTACTCCAAGAGAAGTCAAACTTCGGCCCCCAGGACATTGACTGTCTAAATCCATTGTGCAAGGCAAGGCTTTTTTTTCCCCTGAGGACTGCTTCCTTTAGTGCTAATTATCTTGTGCTTGTCATTGAGTGTCAATGCTTTAACATGTCTAAAAAAAAATGAATTTGTCGCTTTTTGCTGCCACAGTGGTGGAAGCAGTTAACTCTGTTCCTCACCAGGCCTCCTCATGACTTTCATGACTCTGAATTCGCGGTTTAGTATGAAAGGACATAACTCAGGAACAGCCAGATGGAAGAGGTGCACTGGGGGAGGCATGGGGAAAGGGTGTCTAGCTTCCGTGCCCTCTCAGGGCACCACTCTCCTTGAATCTCCATGTGTTTACCAACCTGGAAGCTCAGAGAGATTTCTTATTATTGCTCAGTAAATATAAATGTGTCCACCCCTTGTCACTTCTGGGTGACATATAAGAGCCAATGGAGATTTTTCCTACATAAGTGGTGAACACTCCATAGGTGAGGGGGATGGAAAAACGATTTATCTCTGCTTATAAAGGGAAGCTTTTCTTAACCCTTTTGTTATGTAAATAAAATTCCTCCAGGAACCAGGTAGCCCTGTGTGACTTGATTTTATGTCCAGAATGATAATGCTCCAATCTCCCCAACACCTTTGGAACTTACTTGGGTGCCTCTTCCAGGATGTAATGGTTAGGCCTTTGGGGAGGTAAGACAAGATTTATTAGCTTTTCTGATCTGAGCAATTAAGTAGATATATGGCTATAGATCTAGCTCTCATGGTACATGGAGAATCTCTGGAGGTTGGGGCCTTTCCAGGACCCCCGGAATTGTTCCTTGTCTCTGTGATGCTTGCTTGTAGTAAAGGCATCAGAGGAGACAGGGGCTGCTTTCTCCAAGTGTAGCAGTGAACATGAAATCACTACTACCAGGATGAGCGAGAGATATCTGCTGGCTGCTAGTGGGGGTGGTGGTGGTGGAGGAGATTCCCCCTCCCTCTATTATAGCAGAAAAGCACTGTTTTATGTGCCATTTACCAACTGTCAATGTGCCAAGAACAAATAGAGTCAATGGCCAACAAATGATTATATATACCTCACTCCTATTACTCCCTTCACCTGATGTGTTTAGGCAAATTTGTTCAATTTGTCACTTGGAAATGTGAATGGCAACAACTGTATCTATAGCAGAGAGACTTTGTTCTATGACACTGTAGTTCAGGGGCTGGCAAAATTTTTCCCTGAAGGGCCAGATATTTTAGGCTTTGATGTCTGTATGTAGCGTCTGTGCCTCATCTTCTTTGTTTATCTTATAACTGGTTAAAAAGGTAGAAACCATTCTGTGCTTGCAGGCTCTACAAAAACAGACCGGTGGCGGGATTTGACGCTCCAGGTTTTACTTTGTCTAGAACCTCTTCTCACTATGGTTGGGTGATCATATTTAAAGGAAATGTTTCAATAAAATATTTTTTGGAGAATATGATTTCAATGCATATTTTGTGCCAGTGAGTGCTAATTTACAATGATGTAATTCTCAGAGGAGAGAACACAGATCCTCTATTCCTCCCTTGTTACTGGATCAGCAGAGTGATAGGATCTTTGTGAATATTTCTTTCCAAATTCCATCTGACTGATGGGAAATATTTAGTTTAGCTTTGCATGAAGCTGTGTCGAATAGGTAACTTGATACCAATAGTGCATCTTTTTTGGTCTGAACACTGAGGAATCAGGTAGTGTGATCATTATTTCAACTTCCTCAAGCTGGGAATGTGGAACATGGCAAATGGAGACAGACTGGGAAAGTGGATCTGGAGCAGGAACAGGAGCATTGCCCCCCTCTCCCACCCCCCCCCCCCCCCCCGCCCCAGGAGGAGATAAACCTCAAAACAAACAATAACCTCACAATAATAATAACAACATGTGGCATTAAACACCATCTGATTAGGATGGGGCATGAAGGCAGGATACAAACTGGATGACTTCTGAGCTTTCCATGGCCATGACCCTGTGATAAGCCTGTTTTGTCCACACCATATCTATAGCTTCTTAACAATATGCAGCCCAATAACTGGGCTAACCAAGGTTATCAACAGCAGGCTGGGTATTAAAGATAATATTCTATTCACATTACAGCTTTTGATTTCCACCATTGAATTATATTCTCCATTCTTATTTGTTTTTAATTGGGAGGAGTTTTACTTATGTGACTTACTTGGTTAGCCAGTAATTTTGGGGAAAAGAGGACCTCATTTTCCGGCTGACTTAGATATACAAACCTTATATTAGGAAGGCTATGGCAGTGCTGTTGGCCCGTATAGGGTAAAGTCCTCTGACATGTGCACAGGGCATGGCCACTTAGAGGGAAAAAAATATTTCTGTTACTTAAAGAGACTGTTCCCCCAGTCTGTGGGACTTTGTTGTGGCAACCCAGGGAGACTAATACAAAGATCACAGGCTGATATGCACCTGGCAGGAGAGGGGAGTAGGCAAGAGTGCTCTAAACTGTACCCTTTTGGGGATATCCTGGTGATAATTTACCCAGTAGGTGGGATAGGGAAGGATCTGAGATCTGGGGGAGACTAACTGTGATAGAACAAGAGACCTGTACTTGGTAAACTGTGTGGGTCCCATGCCTCCTGAATTCTCTTTGACTGGCCCAGCCTGCCTCTGCTTGCAGAGAGCGGCCAAAGCAAGCTGAACCCTTGGTCAGGGAGCAGCCTGGCAGGGGAGCAGTGTGCTCCTGCTGGTGGTCAAGGCCATAGAGGAAGAGCACTCAGGGATTGGGATCAACCCTGCAGGTCAGTTATTCCTCCTCATGGTGAGTTTGATTTTTTTTTTTTTTTTTTCTGAGCACTAAGTGTGAAAGTTTGGCTTTTGTTTTAATAAGATAAGTACTTTCCTTAAAAAAGGAGAGAGGGAAAAATGCTGATTCTTTAGGAATCAGGACAAAAAGGACTGAAAACCATCTTTCTCATGGGTTTGCGCCCTCTCTTCTGTCTTGTCTTGCTTCAAGTGCTGAGTTCAGATGAGTTCTCACTGTGCACACCTCCTTCTTATCCTTATTCTTTTAAAGTTTGTTTATTTATTTTGAGAGAGGGTTGGGGAGGGGCAGAGAGAGAGAGAATCCCAAGCAGGCTCTGCGCTGTTAACACAGAGCCCAGTGCAGAACTGCATCCCATGAACCATGAGATCATGACCTGAGCTGAAATCAGGAGTTGGTTGCTCAACTGACTGAACCACCCAGGGGCCCCATTGTCCTTATTCTTAATGATCATCTCTCTCAATCTTTGCTCAGATCCAACGGTGGTCTCCTTTTTCTTTTCTTTTTTTAAAAAAAAAATTTTGTTTATTTTTGAGACAGAGAGAGAAAGAGAGACAGAGTGTGAGGGGGGGAGGGGCGGAGAGAGAGACACACACAGAATCCAAAGCAGGCTCTAGGCTCTGAGCTGTCAGGACAGAGACTGACACAGGGAGACTTGAACTCATGAACCATGAGATCATGATCTGAGCTGAAGTCAGATGCTTTACCAACTGAGCCATCTAGGCGCCCCAGTGGTCTCCTTTTTCATTACACTTAGGGGCTGAAGCACCTCTCAGTCTTGATACTAAACTAAGGATATGGACACCTCTGTACTGACCCAGAAGTGGGACATGTGACAAAGGGCCAGGCTTTTGTCGTGGAAAGTTCTAGAACAGTTCTCTAAGACTCATTGGAAGATCCACAAAGGTTTCTGTGTTGCCCTACCTGCCTTTAACTGAACTGTTTCCCCTGGCAATTCAAGGAGGGTTTCCCTTTCCATTTTGTTTACTTATATGTTTTGTGATTGAACTTGCCACATGGGCTTTTAATTTTTCTATTCTAAGTATATGTATAAATATCCATAAACATAATAATTATATATTCCTTTTTATAAGGAATCTGAATGCTTAGCTTGCTGACTAGCGACCTGTTGTGTTGACAAGAAATCTATCACCTCTTAAAACAACTCATTCCCTGGGCAAAGAACTCTGAAGTTAGAAGATGCTTCTGTCCTCATAAACCTTCCATTTATAGGTTTATGTGAAATTGCTGTGAGGAATATCAAACAACTGATTCCCAAAGTTGGAGAACTCAATCTGTTTGACACTTCTACAAGTTGAAAATACCTACTGCTATGGTTTAAAAAAATATATGCTGGAAACCAAAAATTATTGTAATGAATGAAAAATACCTCTCACACAGTGTCTAGCAGAGAGGAATCTGCTTTTGCTCTGAATAGAGGCTGTCCTCAGGCTGTGACCTCAGTAAGACTGAGCTGCCAAGGAAGGAAGCTGAATGGTGTATTTGTTGGCACCCTGGCAGATGTCTAGGAATGGAGGAAAACGAATACCACATAATGCCCCCACGCCCAAGACTACAATAAACAACCCATTTGATCTGGGAACAACCCCAGATCTGACTTCCTAGACCAGCTGGGGCAGGATGAATTGTGGAGAGGAAACAGTCTCCTTCCAGAAGGTACAGGAAGAGCAGTGAGCTCGCTCTTGAGTGGCTCTGGCTGTCTGCCAGCAGGCAGCCTCTGCTTCTTGGCTCCCAGGAGGTGGCTGCACGGTGTGTCCAGGGAGGAGAACATGAACACGATAATGTTGCATATTACATGTGAACCATATGGGCCAGGAAAAGCCCCATGATAACATGAAAGAAGAAAAACCTAGGGAACACTCCCAGTACTGGGCATTTAGTGAGGAAAATCATCCTCCAGAGTTGCTTGCTTAGCACAGAATCAGTATGAGTTGAGATGGAGAATTCTGTGGCTGCTTGAAGCTTGTTCTATGTTATAGAGTAACCTACCTAATGACCATCAGGCACAGTGTTTTCCTTCCTGGGACTGTGCAGCATAAATACTGAAAAATTCTAAGCCCCAATATTCCCTTTTATGATAACATTTCTTATGAGTTAGAGAAATTTGCCATTTCAGGGTCCTGTGCTTCCTATGTGTCATAGTTCTGATGACAGCTTAATTTATCTTAGTTGCGTTTTATGATGGTTACTTCTGGACACTCCAAGCCATCAGTAAATTTTCTCCCCTTCACACCATAGGATGGCTTGTTTCTGGGAATGTTTTGGGAGATGGCTAATAGTAGCCATCATTTGCTGCTCCTAGTAATTTCTCTCTCCATTCTGGAATAACAAGTTAGCTTCCCAGCTTGTAGCATCTAACAATGGCTTACAGACTTTCTCTTTTTGACTTGTGTGTGGGTGTGTTTGTGTATGTGTTTGTTCAGTGGAGAAGAAACATGGCCAGACTCTTGTTGGTAAGATCTGATTATTTTTATTTCTCCGTACTGATTCTACAGATTGAAAATGCTTTTAATTTCGATGGTAATTCATTGCAAATGGTATTTATGGTATTTATGTCTTTAATATAAAGTGTGTTTATTATCATATACAAGTGACTTAAATAGTGAGCCTTTCAAAATAAGGAGTTTCTTTCATTTTTGTCATTTGAGAAAAATGTGCTTTCTGGGGAATAAATTCTACAATGAATATGGTTCATTTTAATTTTTGTAATAAACCATGCCTATAGTAGAGACCTCTGAGAGTAACAACGACAGCTAATTTATTTTTAGCTGTTATTTGCAGAGAAGTGTCATTTACAAATTACATGTGATTTTAATTGATATTTGCAGAAACTTAATAAGGCAAGATACCTTCATTTCTGCATTCTTTTATTCATTCAACAAATCACATTAATTGCTAGCAGGTGCGAGGCACATTATAAGGCACTGTTGAAACAATGGTGAACCTGATGGATCTACTCTCAACCTCATGGAATTTATGGTCAAGTATGAGCAGATATAATTAACATTCCTCTTATCAGAGTTCAGGTAAATTTGTTTCAGGCTGTAACACAGAATCTCTGAAACCTCATTCATATTCAACTACCCCATCTTGTAGAGGTGAGATGGCTGGACAGCAATTGTGAACTCAAGAATGCCTCCATAGGGCATTTGTACAAGGAGGAGCTCAGAAAGTGCTAGAAGGTATGTGCAGGCCATTGGAAAACACTCCCTTCTGAACATAGATTACTTTTGAAGGGGGTGCATAAGGGATAAGACTTTATAATTCGGATTTAGTGGCTTAAGAGTGTCATCCCTCTCTGGGTGTGGGACTTTCAAGGACCAGAGTTGAGGTTTTGTATCTGTATAGACCTCCAACTGAGTTTCTTTGTAGCCAGCCTTGCTCAGAGGTTTGTATTTATTCCACTGAGACGAGTGGAGGTGCACTCAGTTCAATGTCATTAATCAAGGGGGGTTTAGACAGCTGAGAGACTGCTGGTATTTACTTGGGCAGATGCCAACCTCCACCAGGTCAGGGAAGGATGGGTGTGACTGTCTAAGGACCACTGTCTGTGGTATTGGTGATGATGGGGGTGACTGGCCATGGGGACAGGTTCATGTGAATTTTTAAATGCCCATGTCACTGAAATTGTATGGTCGAGGCATCCACTGTCTGGGTGCATAATCCTTTAGACGGTGGACTTGGCAGGGAGTTGCTCTTTACCCCTCCCCCACTTCCCAGGACAGCTCTTGAGAAAGGTGTGTAGGTATGGTCCATTCCCTTAGCCCCATCTTCCCATGATGGTTCTGGGGTGTCCTGGTGCAGCTTAGTAGACAACCTGGGGAGAAAAAGCTCAGCCACAGCCTACTTAGTTTAAGATTTAAAAGAATAACAAAAGCATCAAGGGTTACGAAAAGACTCCATGAGATTAAGTGGGGTGGAATTACAGACTATACCCCCTCTCTACCTTTAGCTGTTATATTCACCCCCAAACATGTGTTGAACATTATCGGGGGAGTGAGGTTAAAGAAAATATCCAATTTCCCCATAGCGCCATCCACACCATATTTCTGATTATTTTCCTTTGGGTCACCAGAGTTTTAGAGATTTTACCAGCTGTGTGACTCTGGGAAAATTGCTTGAACTTTCAGAATCTGTTTTGCCTCTGCAAAACGGGGGAAATCAAAGCACTTTCTTCACATGGGATTTTAGCACAGTGCTCCCTACATGGTAAGCACCTACTAGATGCTCACGATTCCACATTTCTTACTCTCTGCTTTGTCTTTGCCAAATTTTGGTCAGAGCTCTGTCCTTCCTACAGTCAGAGCAGGGGGACTCTGTCCCCCTTATTAGTTTCTCCTGGCAATCAGCTGGCCACAGCCAGACCCTTTCCAGTCAGACCCCACTGGTCAGTTCTCCTTACTTGCCCAGATTCCCCTCCAAAGATTTTGCTTACAGACCTTGTGCTCAGAGTGGTCCCCTCTTGCAGTGATTCCCCTTCCCCTATTTTGATAGCCCCTTTCCATCCCTCACAATAAGCCTTTGAACAGAAGTCTCGCCTCACTGAGTCCTGATAAATTTGTCTTTTGATAGTGCTTAATAAACATTAGCCAGTAACTATGAATAGTCCTTTTTTATTTTTTATTTTAAAGTTTATTTATTTCGAGAGAGAGAAAACAAGTGGAGGAGGGGCAGAGAGGAGGACAGAGGATCTGAAGCTGGCCCCACACTGACAGCAGAGAGCCTGATGTGGGGCTCTAACTCACAAACTGTGAGATCATGACCTGAGCTGAAGTCAGTTGCTTAACTGACTGAGCCACCCAGGCACCCCTAGATAGTCCTTTTGATCAGTTTTCCGGTTTTACCCAGTATCAAGATTCAATGAGAGAAAGCCAGGCAGTCCAGGGCAGACCAGCTGCCATTTGATAGTATCCAATACACTCAGAAGTGGCCAATGGTTAAGTCTTTAGGTCTGAGTACCTTTCCAAAATGCCTGGCCTTCAGTCACTGTATTTTGTTTTCCACACAATAGGAAAGGGATAATATGCACTGCTTCACTCTTTTGGTTTAAGCATTCAAGTGTCCACCTTGTTCGGGAAGAAAGGAGTTTCTTTCCAGACTTAAGGGTGCATGTGGCACGTGCTGTCCAGGATGGATCCATCCACAGTTCCTGCAGGGTATTGATGGGGAGTCACTGCAGGTTGGAGGCCAGCACGGAGGAGGCAGGCGGGCATAAGTCACCTGGCATATCTATCCCTTGCTAGGGTCAAGCAAGCTATTCATTTTTATGCCGGCCAGCTGGCCATCAAGTCAACATAAGGTCAGGATGCAGTCTGTGGTTTGCCTTTCTGGCGTGTTCCTTCTCCCTGGAATTGTTTTGTTGAATTAGGAGAAGAAGGGGAATTCTGCTTGGAAAACTACCCCACAGGAGGTGGTCTTTGGAGTTTAAGGATCCCTTGAATTTGTTTTAATAGCAAAGAAGGTGAATGAGCAAGTGAGCACTGACAGACTCCCATCATCCCTCCTGACTGCTTAGCTCCTTGCCCCATTTTCCCCTTTTCCTTTCTTTCTCTCCTGCTCTTGGCTCCCTCTTGGGTAAATAGCACCTTCTCTTGACTAAGTCTACCTGTTTACACCTGTCTACACTGCAGAACCAAAGGGAGGCACCATGAGTTACAGACTTCTTTATGGCCTTTCATGTTCACAGCAGCAGAAGTTTCCAAGTCGGAGGAGATTTTGTTGTCAGGGTAACTTGTGTGTAGACTGTATAGCCTTGAGGGGATCACCAGCATGCTCCTTGACAACTGACAGTCTCTCTCTCTCTTTTTTTTTAAAGTTTATTTATTTTTATTTTGAGAGAGACAGAGAGAGAGAGAGAGAGAGAGAGAGAGAGAATGTGAGTGGGAGTGGGGGAGGGGGAGGGGCAGAGAGAGAGGGAGAGAGAGAGAATCCTAAGCAGGACACTTAACCGACTGAGCCACCCAGGCACCCTGACAGTCTCTCATTGCCCAAATTTTAGAAAGGCTTCTCTGAGCCCCTTTTCCACTCGACCTTGTCCTTGAGCCTTGTCCTGTAGAGACCAGTTGTAGAAAGAATCTTGCTAAGTCAGCCTAGTGTGAAATCCATCCCCCCCCCCCACTCTGCCCCGCTCCATATATGATCCACCTGGATATCTGATCAAATTTCCTCACCCTCTACCATTCCCTGGTAATCTCTGATCACCCAGGTCTGCCTTCAGCAAGAGTCCTACCAGGTCTGTTTAACTAGATCCCTTCCAGTCCCTGATGTTTCCATCTAGTACTTTTCCCTTCACTGGCCCCACTCTGCCCCTTGGCTATAAATCCCGCTTGTCCATGCTCTATTTGGAACTGAGCCAGTTCTATACTGAGTTCTCTTTTCCCCTGTTGATAGTTCCTGAATAAAATCTATTTACCGCTTTACCAGCCCCCACACCTGGTTTTCTTTAACCACCACAATAAAGGCTCTACAAACCATGTTTGAGTTGCTGATCATGATGGTTGGGAAGTTACCTTTTTAAAATTGTTTTTACTACTGCCAACTCAATTTGTCATTGTTTCTTTTTGAAAAAAATCTATCTTCCCTCTCCCCACTTAAAAAAGAAATCCCATTCAATATTTGATCACCTGGCTGAGTTTTGCATGCAAGTAAGATTTCAGAGCAACTGGGCTCCCAGAATAAAGAGGGTAGGCTGTATTTATAGTTCAAATTATTATATAGCGGTTGACAGTTCTGTTTTGATTTAAAGTCCTGTCTCTGATAATAGGAAACGGGATCACAGCTTATCTCTGGCTGTAAGGCTTTAGAATGGCCCTGTAATTCAAGGCTTATCTCTGGGAATGCATGGCTTTTAAAAGTGTAAATCTTTTCTGAGCTGTGATAGTTGCCATCTTCCTGTATGAGACAGAGCTAAGCTAAGGATAAGAATGTCAGTTTTATTTTTTGAGGTCTTGTGAGCAAATTCTACTCTGATGGCATGAATTTGACAAAATATATCTAATCTAGATTTTATGATTTAGCATAATTAACTTGATGTTCTGCTCTATTTGGATGGTTTCATTGAAAAAAAATAGATACAAAAAGAAGTGATGATATTATGCAAACACCTGCTTGTCTTGAGCTTAGTCATAAGATGTTAGGGTTAAAGAGTGAACTTGTGTTTGTGACCCCCTTACAAAGCCCCAGAGATCATATTTTTGATCACCTTCATTATGCCAGATATGTTCTAGATTGTCATTATTTGTTCATCTATGTCCAGTCCAGAAACCAAGAATACTTACTGGGTTTCCTTTTGTAGTACCTGTAAAAGTTTTCTCTTTTCTCTAAGATTCCTCATTTGTTGTAGACTGTTCAGGCTGCCATAGTAAATCTCATGGACTTGGTAGCTTATAAACAGCAGAAATTTCTCATGGTCTACAGGCTAAGAATTTCAAGATCACCATTCCTGAAGACTGTTTGGTGAGAGCCTGCTTCCTGGTTTATATATACCCACCTTCTTGCATGGTCCTCACGTGGTGGAAGGGACAAGAGAGCTCTCTGGGTCTCAGTCCCATTTGTGAGGGCTCCACCCCATGACCTATAACTCCTCAAAGACCCCCACCTCCTAATACTGTCACATTGGAGTAAGGATTTCAACATACGGACTTGGGAGGACACAAACAGCCCATTACAGCATATTTTTGTGTCCTAGCCTGCCAGGAAGTTCAAGTCTTGACCTTTTTAAAAATTATTATTAAATTTATTTATTTATTTTGAGACAGAGAGAGAGAGTGTGTGTTTGTGTGCATGCAAGTGGGGGGAGGGGCAGAGAAAGAGAGGGAGAGAGAGAATCCCAAGAAGGCTCCACACTGTCAGTGCAGAGCCCAATGTGGGGCTCAAACTCACAAACCAAGAGTTCATGACCTGAGCTGAAGTCAGACGTTTAAGTGACTGAGCCACCCAGGTGCCCTTAGTCTTGACCTCTTTTAAGACTGGGACTCTGTAAGCTACAGATCAGGCATTAGGGCAGTTTCCCTGGAGGATTTTGTAGGCATCATTGTCATATAGGAAGTACAGTCCTTGTTCCTTAATAATGGGATGCTCATCCTCAATTAAATGGGATTTAAATGAGACATTTATGGAATGGTTACAAATTTGGTGTATCCAATTATAGTCTTACAGATTCTTACTGAATCTATGCAGATAACCACATTGCCATGAGAAGTAAAGGCACTCAGTGGAAGGCACCTTGATAGTTTGGATTAGTCTTGCAGGCAAAGCCAATCAATATCCAGCATTTCTACAGATTCATGACCTTAAATTCCCTTGTCAATTCAGTAGCTTATAACTTATACTAAGATTTCTCATAAAGTATTCCCCCTGAGTTCTGAAGGGGGACTTGGAGCAAGACGCCATTCAATGGGTGTTTTCTTGCAGTTTGCACAAGATTAGCCTGCTAAATTCTAGAAAGAAAAGATAGATCAAAATGAAAGAAAAGATTTTGTTTTTTCTTCTATGACCAAAGGAAAAGGGCACTTACTACAATTAAATTACCCTTTTTGGTTCCATTTAGTCCTACGCAGTTGATTCCTGTTCTTCTGAATCTTGGGCCAGCAGGTGGCTTTCAAAAGTCACCTGCTTCTGGGTTATAGGAGTCCAGGGCATTCTATCTCAGTCCTCTGGGACAGTCTGACAGGACACGATGTTGTCTGACAGTGGCATCATGAGTAGCTGGAACAGAGCTCTCCTGAGGCTGTCATTCTTTTGAGATTTCTCCCAGAAAGTTCAATTCCTACTCTAGAACTCATAGCAAAGACGTAAGGGAAAAAAGGAGCCACCTTTGGTGATAGGAGTTAATGATTGCTGTTAATGATTGCAGTTAATTTATTACAGTGATGTCAAAGAAGACATCAAGGACACTTGATAATGGCAGCAAGACAACTTTTATTCAGTTGACTGCAATAGGTGACAGAGATTTCCGAATCAGCTGAGCTCATCCAACTAAGACAAAGGTGACTGAGGTCTTTAAAGGGAGAACAGAGAGGGAATGAAAGGAGGTTCTGGGGAAGGGAGGAAGGGGGAACGAGAAAGGGTCTAGGAAAGGAATGGGGGAATGGAAAATTACAGGAGAGTAAAAAGAGAATTACCGAAAATGTTCTGGCAGTGCGGGTGAGGACAATGTACATTTTGCAGTTGGGCAGCATTGTATTTTCTTGAGCAAAAATTCAGCCTGGAGTGCTGGAGTCACCTTTAGAGACATGGTGAAGTACAAGTAGAAGCCGGGATAAACTTTGGTCAGCACAGTGTTTTTGATGAGCTCCATGTGTCACATGGGAGTTCACAGTAACCAGCAATGAAAGAATGGAGTGGAGTCTTCTATTGGAGTGTTTCATAGGGATTGATGATCCTGAGAGTAACAACATTTATATCATCAAGGGCACTGACAATTCTCCAGGACTTTCTAGTCTAACAGGTAAAGAATATTTTAAATACAAGGACATTTTAAATTGGGGGGGGGGATCTTAAAATTTAATTTGTGAGTAGGCCATTTTTTACTTTTCAATATGTGATATCTCTGACTCATCCTGATAAGTCTACAGTGGTGAAAGAAATTCATACTAATAACCTAGATATAATTTTACTTGTACCTAGTAATATGGTGAATTGAGTCTTTCTTTTTGACTTGATAGTATCCACACTGTTGACTTGGTAAACAAGCTACCTCTACAATAGTGCTGAGTTATTTGAAAATTTGGAGGATACCAACCCTCATTGTTTTGGCATCCTTCTTCATTCCTAAGAGTGTTGGGTTCTGGTCTCCACAAAATTCCCTGCCCTGCTGGCACTCTGTGCCTCATCCACATGCTCTGGCTCTTCCTGGGCCCTGCAGCATTCTCAGGATAGGGCTGAAACATCTAGTTTCCAAAGATTCCAGACCATTCCTCCTTTTCCAACTCAACTTTTCACCCTCACCTTTCCCCTCGCATCCTGCCCTTCTGTTTTCAGGTCAGCCAACCAAACAGCTAATTCCTGGGGGCCCGTGAGGACAGGATTAGACATTTGTATTAATCATGTCTTTTTATTTTCTGTATTTTGATGCTTAGACATCTTGAGGACTTGCTGAACCTGAAGGGACTGCCTCTTCCAGGGTTGGTTAATTCCTAGAGATAGCAAATGACTCACCTGTGAATATGCCTTTCACGTGCAAACCAACCAA
Organism: Panthera pardus; assembly: GCF_024362965.1. Lineage (NCBI taxonomy): Eukaryota > Metazoa > Chordata > Mammalia > Carnivora > Felidae > Panthera > Panthera pardus. Next base: position 19,684,185 of record NW_026526654.1, on the reverse strand, counting down.
TACAGAGTCCAGAGCCACCTCTTTTACTGTGTTTATACTCCAGACCGCTATCTACCTGTCCCAGTCACCCCAGGGCCAGGTACCAGACAATTAGGGACAACCTCTACACCCCAGAGCCTGCTGAAATTATTCAAACTAGCCAATCCTCAACCTGCTTACCTTGCCTCATGCATTGCTTCTGAAGGCTTCTGTTGGATGTATGAGGGCTGGGATCTCCTGTTCTGCCATCTTGCTGAAGAATAATGTTGTAAGTGCACCGAGAGGCCACACTGTTCTGTGTCCATCTGGTTCTGTGAACTTTTATGAAACCCAGCTCCTCAGGGCCTTACATTTTGCCTCCATTTATAAGAATTTTGGATTATATTATCTAATTCTTCAGATTCTATTTTTGGGGGTTTTGAAAAATTTTATCAAAATCTCATGTTTTGAGGGACAATTAGAATGTTGCAATTGTAAACAGAAACCAAACAGATGCACTATGTATTTATCTTTGCTGATAGAAAGCAACTGGCCCTGGCTCTCCAGTTTGACTTCCAGAGCATTCTTAACACAAGGGCTTACTCTGGCCAATTCCTATTTGAATATCTATTAAAGCAGAGGTCTTTCCTTGATGATTTAATGGGAGGAAATCCTCTTAGTAGATTATCTGTTCTCACTGCCCACAATCACCTTGGCCCAGAGCTTGGTGTTTCCCATCTTATAAGGGAACTGCCAAATACAAAAGCCTCCAAATAACGTTCTTGCTTCCGGCCTCGCTAAGTTACCCTGTGTATTAGTTTCCTAGAAATGCCCTAGCAAAATATCGCAAATTTGGTGACTTAAAACAACAAAAATTTGTTCTCTCATAGTTCTGGAGGCTAAGAGTCTGCAATCAGGGTATCAGCAGGGCCCCGTTCTCCCTGAAACCTATAGGGAAGTGTCCTTTTCCAGCTTCTGGTGGCTCCATGTGTCCCTCAGGTGGAGGCAGCATTACTCCAATCTCTGCCTCTGTCTTCTCATGATCACCTTGCCATGTGTCTCTGTCTCCACGTGGCATTCTCTTCTTCTTTTTTTTTTTTTATAAGGACACCAGTCATATTGGATCCAGGGTGCACCCTAATCCTTATTGATTTCATCTGAACTAATTGTACCTGCAAGGACCCTATTTCCAAATATGATCACATTCACAGGTACCAGGGGTTAGGGTTTCAAAATATTTTTTGGAGGGGGATATATAATTCAGTTACTAATTCCCTGTTTACCATAAGGACATTAATCTTTCTGTGATACTACTGGGTTTTTTTTCAATATATGAAATTTATTGTCAAATTGGTTTCCATACAACATCCAGTGCTCATCCCAAAAGGTGCCCTCCTCAATACCCATCACCCACCCTCCCCTCCCTCCCACCCCCCATCAACCCTCAGCTACTATTGTTTTTTTTTTTTTAAGTCACTATTATAGAGGACAATAAGGAACAATCCTGAGGAATTTCTAGCAAGAACATGAAGAAAAGGGGGGGAACATTGTCCTCTGATAGTTAAACTATACATAGTGGGTTAGTGCAGGGAGAACATCAACCTAAAGAAATAAATCAGATTGTAACTTAAGACCCAGCTGCAACCAGATCAACATTGTGTTACCGTGTGTGTGTATGTGTGTGTGTGTTTGATGGTGGACGGTGGATTAGTTAGCTATAGAAGCTGAGGCAAAGGAGAGTACATTACAAATGCAGGTAAAGGAATTTTGTAAATACAGTGAAACCTTGGATTGTGAGTAACTTGTTGTGTGAGTGTTCTGCAAGACGAGCAAACATTTCTAATAAATTTTAACTTGATAAACAAGTGATGTCTTGCAATATAAGTAGTACGTGACGCCAAACATCACATGATAACAACTGAGCCAATGGTTCTTGAAATTCGCTTTGATATACAAGTGCTTTGGGTTATAAGCATGCTTCCAGAACAAATTATGCTCGCAAACCAAGATTTTACTATTAGAATGCAGACCCATGAAGGGGAGCGTCTTCTATATACTCCTGAGGTGTATGTCCTGAGCCCCATGTCCTGGGAAGCGGTAACAGAGTAATTAAGATCCAGAGAGTCCCAGGTTTATGTCCTTGCTCCCTTTCTTCATAGTTGGAATGACTTTAGACAATTTATTTAACCTCTTGAAGCCTCAGATAGCCTGTCTTTACAGTGGGCATGGTCAGACTTCCCTTTGGTTGATGGCGTAGATAGAGCATGTGGTGTGGCAGGTGTGTAGTAAGTGCTAGGTTATCAGAGTGCTAGCAGTTACCACAGTAATGATCATATAGCAAATATGTTAGGACTCTGGGTGCAAAAGGCAGAACCAACTTAGAAGCTGGGAAGTATTGGTGACTACAATAGGGAATCAGGGTCATGAAAGTCACCAGGACTCTGTGCCTCTGTGGATTATTTGGGACAAACTTTTATAAAATTTTATTGCCTGGGTAAGTGAAATGAAATCTTTTTCCTCAGTCTTAGGCTGGGTCAGTGAGCTTTAATCCTTCTCTCTGCATCCAGCTACCTACCCCTCTAAGAAAAAAGGGTGAGGAAAATGAATATTGCTCTGTTCACAGAAGGTTTACAGCAAGGATAACTTTAATTATTGAGAAGTGAAAATGATCTCATGCAGCTCCAGTTTTCTCAGCACCACACAACCAAAGGATCTTTATTTATATACATGATTCTCATTCATTATTTGCCTAGGTTTTGCTCTCAGTGTCCCAATTTATCACTATGTTCTGAAGCTTTCAGTCATAGTGCTTTAGATGTTCCCCTGGGCTCTGAAAACGGAATCGAGCGGTCTTCTCCTTTTGTTTCTCTGTTTACTTTACCACCCAAGGCTTTGTTTTGGATTATTAAACAGTGTATGCAATAGAACATTTCCACAGGAAAGATGAGGAAAGATAAACTACACTGGGATTTATCTGTTTTCAATTTTGCTGTGACTTCTTTTGTCTTTGCTCAATAGCATTTCTTGCTTTTGGTGAGAAATGGAGCTGGTAATAAATATAGTCTCATGGGAAAACGATATCACATTATCTAGCCCAAACCAGCAGATGCAGCTAACTTCCAAGTTACTATATGAAAAGCATTCTTAGCTTTGGTTTTCACTCCCTTTGGCTTTCACTTATGGCTATTTCTGGAGGAGATGGAATACTGTTCTGGAATTAGTAGACTGAGAAAATTATCTGATTAATATAGTTATTTTGTTTCTTGAGAATTCTTTTCTATATATTTGTGGGATATAAAAATATCATAAACACAAATGTGATTTATAGACATAGTCACAGATGCAGATGTGAATGCAGGTTTGGTAATCAACACTTCAGTAGGTGGACCTAAGAGCATAGTGAGATGATAGTGTTTGTAACCATCATTGTTCCTATACCTGTTTCGGAGGTTTGCCGTATTACTATACAAAACCTCATTGTGCCTGCTTTCCCCTTCTAACCATTCCGGGTTGATTATGACCCTGACAGGAGCTGTGGAGAGAGAGACATATTCACTCTTTTCTAGTCCTTTGTCCGGACTAGGCCAGGCCATTGTGAGTGGAAACTGGCTTGGGTGTAATTAGTTGGCTGCTATGTTTGCAGGCCAACAGAACGATAAGTTTTTACTCTCAGTACCAAAAAAATCCTGTTGTCTGTAGTAATTTCTAGTAGCCTCAGTCCATTCTGGAATTTAGTACTCTTAATTCACATGGGATATAATGAGATATCTTAGCATAGATTTTGATAATGCTTAGAGCTTCTGCACTTAGACACCACTGGCCATTGATGGTATCAAATGAAAAAGCAAATCTATACTTAGCAAGGAGACACTTTCTTCTAAAGGTTTGCAAGAGTGGGAGAGAAAGCTATTAGCGTTGTTAAGTGTCTCAAGAGTCAGGCAAAAAAAAAAAAAAAAGATTTTTCTTTTATAGGGATGAATAAATGAGGCTAGGAGGACCGGGTAAGGGAAATGGTTGGATAACAGATCAGAGACTATTTGACCCTGAGGCCAGCCTGTTCTCAGAGGGGCTGTGTGCTGCTCAGGCAGAGGGTGGGCCAAAGTTCAGGGGCCTGGAGGAAGGAGAGACACTTAACCAAAGTTTGGTTGAAAAGCATTTTGTTCCTGTTCATCATTGGGCATAAGAAAGAAGTTCAGCTAATCTTTTATGAGGCCAACAGTGGGGATTGCAGGGTGTGGGTCTGGCCTTGTCATAGGTAAACAAAGGGAACATCCGTGAGTCTTATCTAAGTCACATGAGGAAGGGGAGGTTCTTTGTAGGAAGTCACAAAGAGTGAGGGCATTCCTTAACCTTCAGTTTTCCAGAATCACAGGGCTCAAGTAAAATCCAATATCATCAATGGTTGTGCTTATAAGTGACCTGTTGTCTTTGTAAGGCCAGGTTGCCAGGTTATGCTCTAACTCAACCTGGGAGAAGGTAAATGCCCACCAGCCATGGCAGAAAGACATCATGAGGGAAGTGAAGCCCAGTAGTGTTTCAACTTGGGAGAGGCTTCTGTTTAGGGAGAAAGATCGCTTTGGAAACAGAGTTTGTTTTTCCTTTCCAAAGCAATCTTTTTCCTGAAACTCGAGGAAGGAGCAGACTAAGACCTTCTGTTCTTTGCAAAAGAAGAACAAAATCATGTTAATAAGGCAATTTTAATAGAGAATTACAAGTGAGGCTTAGATGGGGAGTGGGTGGTGATTCCAAAGCTGAAATTGGGTATCATGGAAGGCAGGTTTTATTTTTGTTTTAATTTGGTCTATGTTTGGTATTGCTCATTTATGATGTCCATTTCTGGTATGCATTTGCTTGCATTTACTCGATTTCTCGTATGTACAATAAATGTGGTGGTTCTGCATGTATTCTTAGTTGTGAAAACCTGCCCTGCCCTGGCTTTGATGTATTGTAGAAACCAGCAAGAATTCATCTCACAGCTAACAAAATCAGAGCATAGTCCAGAAGACAAAATCCCCTTCTTGGATTTGCCCCATCTCTCACCTGTGACAGGAATAGCAAACCAGGTTGAGGTCAGCTTCTATCATCTATCTTAGGATTTGTGCTTCCAACATCATAAACTTCAAGTGACACATACAAATTCTAAAGATGACCTGATACAGTCCTTTCAATATATGTGTATTTCATAGCCTCTGTTTCATGCAATTAAATAAGAAAATTATTTTATAAGGAAGGCTTTTAAAGCTCCAGTGTATATGTTGATTACTAAGCAAAATTTGAAAGCAAACAATAAAATTGCAGCCCATCTTTTATATTTACACGCATTGTAAGAGATTTTTATATGCAAGATTTTTGTAAAACTGGGTGGGACCTTTATTCTGGAGTCTCTCTGTATGTGGCTATCAAAGGCATCATTTTATCCTTTTTCCCTTCCTTTTTGTGTTTTGTGTTTTTTGCCTAGTACGTTTAATCTTTCATATCCCCTAGCTTCAGTATACATGAATTGATGATTGAATAAATTAAGGATAAGCATACTGTTCTGTTCTTCTAAAACCTGTATTTATTGCTGTGATTTATCTAACAATTTACATAAAGTGCTAGTTAGTACAGCTGAAATTATTAATTCTTCAGAGAATGAGATGTTCAACTATTTCCACAGCTCCAGGCAGTTTTTCCACATTGAAATGCAGGAATTACACAGACCACAACTTGGTTTTTGAATTAAAATGCATCATTGATGCTAATTTTAAGGAAGTCTCTATATTGTACTCCTATTTAACCAAACATCACATTTCCTCATTAAAATATCAGCATCCATAATGAAGTACTTTGCTTTATAATTTAAAATGCCCCACTATGTTGAAGGCACATTTGAACATTTAAATGTAATTCTGCTAATGTACTGATTAATTTATGTTATTCTCTGCCACTCACGTGGCAGATTTTAATTGCAATTAGTTAGCTGCTGTTGGGTCTCAGCATGCTGAAGGCTAGGGGAAAGCCTGATCGCCGTGCAACAATTACTGGGACTTTTGAGCAGGGCTGGCATTGGTGGGGGGTGGGAGGGTGGGGTGGGGTGGTGGCGGGACAAGAAGAACCATCAAAGTTGTGAATCCTTATTCTCCTGGTAACAGCTATGCTTGGGGGGTCATAGTTTGCTCTGAGGAAAAAGCCAAATAAATGGGAATTATCTGAGCACCATAATACAATTAAGCTGTCACAACTTTGGGGACTGATCTTTTGTACACTTTCCACGTCCCTCCGGCTGCTTGGGGGTTGCTGTAGCAGGGAACGTGCTCTCACTAGCCTCCTGAGCTTTTGATGTGTGTAATGTACAGCTGTAACAAGGCATGGGGTACAACACCCATCTTTCACTCAGTGTTGTTGAGCTACAAATTCATGTAATTAATTTTAAAAAGCCATTACTTGATCTTCATAAGTATGCCCAGGATTCACATGGAAAACCTCAAGGGGAATTTTCTCAGGAGGATGATGATAGGTCCAAAATGCAGTTTCATTAGGGTCTACTACTTGTCTATAAATGAGGCTCCCCCCGCCCCCCAACTTCATCCTTTATTTTAGTGGCTGCTATTATTACCAGCTGCACTGCCATATTATGCAGAATATCTGCTTGCTTACCCCACAAACAAACTGCCTTGGTTCAATGAGTTATTTGTAATGCTGTGCTAAGCTTTGCAATATATTGCTAGAATTTAGTTTAAAGTACTTTTTGGTTCTTGTGCTGGTTATGTCTTAACTATAGGGCACTGATGTTTAGCAATAAGATGAAAACATAGGAGGGAGCTCTAGGCCCCTTGAACCTGGGTTCTAGTCCTGTATAGGACCCACGTTCAAGGTCTCTCTGGACTTCTGTGTGCTCAGCTTTTGGGTGGGGATAACAAGGAATGATTCCTAGCTCAAGGTTCTTTTGTGGGGCACATTACACATACAAGGAAAGGAGTTTTGTAGAGATTAGATTGCAGTGTTTAAGGCTTGATGTTATAGTAGTGTTTTACTTTTGTGTGTGTTTTTTATTGTTGAAGTGATTTTAACTTATAACAAAAATGCTGTCAGAAAGAAATGAAATTAGAAACCCTTTCTTCTCATTCTTTAGTACATTGTTTCTAATAACTCTAATAAATAGGGTAAAGTTAAACAGGAAGAGTTTTAAGTGGTGAAATGGTAGGGTATTCAAAAGGGATTATGGAAACTGAATTTACCCCTTGTTCAATAAAATGCAACAAGATTGCAAGCAATTCCCAAATTTCAGTGGCTTGACAAAATGGCTTCAGTGGCTTGACAGGGACCCAGGCTAACGGAGACCCTATTTTTGTCGTTGCTTAAAAAAAATTGTGGCAAAATACACATAGAATGAAATTTGTCATCTTAACCACTTTTAAGTGCACAGTTCAGTGGTATTAAGTCCATTCACATTGTTGTGTTGCTCAGGAACTGTATCTGGACGTATTTCCAAGGACACCAAGACAGGAGAAAGGGATGTGGGGAAATGTGTGCAGGCCCTCTGGTGCTTCCCCCACAAAATGATGCAAGAAACCACTGCTCATATTTCATTGGCCCCATCAAGTAATGTGGTCATGCCTGACTTCAGAGGGGGCTGGAAAGTGCATCCTCGTGTCCCCTGAAAGGGAGGAGAATTAGAAATATTTGGTGAGCAGCACTAATGTCTACTACACTCTTTCTCTGTTGAATTTAGTAAAATAGGTCTTCGGCCCCTGGGAAGCTGACTAGCTCTTCACAGCCTGGAGAGGGGTGTTAGGGCACAGCGAGAGAGGTTTTGAAGACAGGCACCGTCTTCCTAATTAAAGAGGTATCTTCATCACCACATACCTCTGCTATGCCCTTTGGTTACTTCCATTTCTCCTGCATCCTTGGCTACTCAAATTGAGCCTGACCTTAAGGTCTATTCAAGACTTTGTGTGTGTGAGAGAGGAAGTCCAGGCAACTCACTCTTTGGCTCAGAGGCTCATTCACTCACTCTCTCAAGACTTAGTGACCAAGCTGTCTGGCACTGTGCTGGGTGTTATGGTATAAGAGGAATATCATATTAAGGGGCCTTTAACCCTTGGTTTCTTCCCTGAACATTGTATAGTCTTCCTTTACTTGCCTTTTGTTCATTATCCCAGGCCTTAGTTTGCCTTAATTTGTTGTAACTGCTTCCTCCTTCTGCTTCCCCTCTTTCAGGAGTGGAAAGGCAGTTTGTTATTTGGACCCCAGCTTGGCTTCATATTTTCACATCCCAAGTTAGCCCCACTTGGCTTTGGTCCCCAGGATGCTGGGGTCTTAATGATGGTCTCTGAGAAGGGACTATGGGTTTTAGTCTTTTTTGATCCTCACTCTATTTTTATAGGCTCTGATATTCAGACTTGGTGGCAGAAAGCACTTTCAAAAAACAATAGTCCTCCATTCAGGGAGCATAGCTTAGGTGAAGGTCCAGAGGCAAGTGAACATGCTGTGTTTGTGATATGAAAGAAATTTAAATGGTTGGTGCTGGGTGGTGTAGGGCCATTGTATATGATTGGGTGGGTTGTGCACTGAACAATCATGGGGGTGACTTTTGCACCATTATCTTTGTGATTGCCCCTTTACCCTGGAGTTGGGCAGTGACAGCCTGTTCAGCCACACACTGGCCCCAGGGGCTTAGACAAAAAGAGAAAGAGAGAAACAGAGAGGGAGAGAGAAAAGGAGGTAAAAATGGTGGCTGAGAGAATCAGATTTGCCAGATAATGCAGAGACTTGCAGCCATGTTAAAGAGTTTGGAATTCAGGGGCGCCTGGGTGGCTCAGTCGGTTAAGCGTCCGACTTTGGCTCAGGTCATGATCTCATGGTCTGTGAGTTCGAGCCCCGCGTCGGGCTCTGTGCTGACAGCTGGGAGCCTGGAGCCTGTTTCAGATTCTGTGTCTCCCTCTCTCTCTGCCCCTCCCCTGTTCACACTCTGTCTCTCTCTGTCTCAAAAATAAATAAACATTAAAAAAAGAGTTTGGAATTCCTCCAAAGGAAGGTCAAGCCAATGGGAGGATGGAACTGAAGCAGGAACTGGGTGTATGAAGGCTGGATTGGAGAGGAGCCACCCTAGAAGTGGGGAAACTAGCTGGGAGAGATTATGTGGCCCACCAGTCTAGAGATTGTGTGGATCAGGGTCCTAATGACAATGTTGCTGGAGAGAATGAAAGACTTGAAAGACATACAGAAAGTGGTATCACTAGGACACCATAAGCCTGGCCTTGCTTGGACACATTCTCCTTTCTACAGACATTTTATTTAGTTGCTTTACATGCATGTTCTGTTTCACTAATTCCATTTCGATCATTATATAGACTGGGATTGCATGTCTAGTTTCTTGGCATACTTGAATATTTGGACTTATAAAATATTCAATAAATGTTAACTGACTCATCATCAATTCACTTGTCACCTGATCTGAACTATCATGCCAGAAACCCAGTCTCCTGTGTTTGGTTGGAAGGGATGACCAAAGAGAGGTCCCAAGGGGACAGGTGCTTCCCTGAGAAGCATTTCCAAGAGGACTGATACACTGGCAGCATTTCCCTAGGCTACCAGACAGACAGTATTAAAATGATGGTTCTAGGGATTTATAGATACTGTCACTGGGGTTATTTATCTTGATGCATTTTACTCACTCACCCAAAAGGTCAGTTAATCAAACTCTGAGGACTCCTCCAAGAGAAAGGTTGTAAGGGATATAGAAATGCAAGCCATAGTCTCTGCTCTGAACACTTTATATTCTGTCAAACCAGATTTCCTAAGGAGCAAGACAGAAGCATATGGAAGAGATAACCACATAATACCCTTATTTCCCTCACATATTGGTTTCCTGTTGCTGATGTAGCAAATTGCCACAAACTTGGTGGCACAATACACATGTATTGTCTTCTGGTTCTATAGGTCAGAAGTCTGATATGACTTAAAATCAAAATGTCAGCAGGTCTGTGTTCCTTTCTGGAGACTCTTAGGCAGAATGGTTTCTTTTCCTTCTCCAGTTTCAAAGGCTGCATGCCTTCCTTTGCCTGTGGCTTTGTCCTCCATTCTAGTGCGGGCAACTTCACATCTGTCTCCAACCCCCATTTATCGTCACATCTTTCTCTCTTCTTCCTCCCTCTTCTGCTTTCAAGGATCCTTGTGATTACATCACTCCTATTTGGATAATCCAGGATAGTCTGGGTCCATGCCAAGGTCCCTAATTTTTTATTTTATTTTATTTTATTTTATTTTATTTTATTTTATTTTATTTTATTTTATTTTTTATTTTTTTAAATATGAAATTTATTGTCAAATTTGTTTCCATACAACACCCAGTGCTCATCCCAACAGGTGCCCTCCTCAATACCCATCACCCACCCTCCCCTCCCTCCCACCCCCCATCAACCCTCAGTTTGTTCTCAGTTTTTAACAGTCTCTTATGTTTTGGCTTCCTCCCTCTCTAACCTCTTTTTTTTTTTTTTCCTTCCCCTCCCCCATGGTCTTCTGTTAAGTTTCTCAGGATCCGCATAAGAGTGAAACCATATGGTATCTGTCTTTCTCTGTATGACTTATTTCACTTAGCATAACACTCTCCAGTTCCATCCACGTTGCTACAAAAGGCCATATTTCATTCTTTCTCATTGCCATGTAGTATTCCATTGTGTATATAAACCACAATTTCTTTATCCATTCATCAGATGATGAACATTTAGGCTCTTTCCATAATTTGGCTATTGTTGAAAGTGCTGCTATAAACATTGGGGTACAAGTGCCCCTATGCATCAGCACTCCTGTATCTCTTGGGTAAATTCCTGGGTCACAGGGTAGATCTATTTTTAATTTTTTGAGGAACCTCCACACTGTTTTCCAGAGTGGCTGCACCAGTTTGCATTCCCACCAACAGTGCAAGACGGTTCCCGTTTCTCCACATCCTCTCCAGCATCTATAGTCTCCTGATTTGTTCATTTTGGCCACTCTGACTGGCGTGAGGTGATATCTGAGTGTGGTTTTGATTTGTATTTCCCTGATAAGGAGCGACGTTGAGCATCTTTTCATGTGCCTGTTGGCCATCTGGATGTCTTCTTTAGAGAAGTGTCCATTCATGTTTTCTGCCCATTTCTTCACTGGATTATTTGTTTTTTGGGTGTGGAGTTTGGTGAGCTCTTTATACATTTTGGATACTAGCCCTTTATCCGATATGTCATTTGCAAATATCTTTTCCCATTCCGTTGGTTGCCTTTTAGTTTTGTTGATTGTTTCCTTTGCAGTGGAAAGCTTTTTATCTTGATGAGGTCCCAATAGTTCATTTTTGCTTTTAATTCCCTTGCCTTTGGGGATGTGTCAAGTAAGAAATTGCTATGGCTGAGGTCAGAGAGGTCTTTTCCTGCTTTCTCCTCTAGGTTTTTGATGGTTTCCTGTCTCACATTCAGGTCCTTTATCCATTTTGAGTTTATTTTTGTGAATGGTGTAAGAAAGTGGTCTAGTTTCATCCTTCTGCATGTTGCTGTCCAGTTCTCCCAGCACAATTTGTTAAAGACACTGTCTTTTTTCCATTGGATATTCTTTCCTGCTTTGTCAAAGATTAGTTGGCCATACTTTTGTGGGTCTAATTCTGGGGTTTCTATTCTATTCCACTGGTCTATGTGTCTGTTTTTGTGCCAATACCATGCTGTCTTGATGATTACAGTTTTGTAGTGGAGGCTAAAGTCTGGGATTGTGATGCCTCCTGCTTTGGTCTTCTTCTTCAAAATTACTTTGGTTATTCGGGGCCTTTTGTGGTTCCATACAAATCTTAGGATTGCTTATTCTAGCTTTGAGAAGAATGCTGGTGCAATTTTGGTTAGGATTGCATTGAATGTGTAGATAGCTTTGGGTAGTATTGACATTTTAACAATATTTATTCTTCCAATCCATGAGCATGGAATGCTTTTCCATTTCTTTATATCTTCTTCAATTTCCTTCATAAGCTTTCTATAGTTTTCAGCATACAGATCTTCTACATCTTTGGTTAGGTTTATTCCTAGGTATTTTATGCTTCTTGGTGCAATTGTGAAAGGGATCAGTTTCTGTTTTTGTCTTTCGGTTGCTTCATTATTAGTGTATAAGAATGCAACTGATTTCTGTACATTGATTTTGTATCCTGCAACTTTGCTAAATTCATGTTATCAGTTCTAGCAGACTTTTGGTGGAGTCTGTCGGGTTTTCCATGTATAGTATCATGTCATCTGCAAAAAATGAAAGCTTGACATCATCATTGCCAACTTTGATGCCTTTGATTTCCTTTTGTTGTCTGATTGCTGATGCTAGCACTTCCAACACTATGTTAAACAACAGCGGTGAGAGTGGACATCCCTGTCGTGTTCCTGATCTCAGGGGGAAAGCTCTCAGTTTTTCCCCATTGAGGATGATATTAGCTGTGGGCTTTTCATAAATGGCTTTTATGATCTTTAAGTATGTTCCTTCTATCCCGACTTTCTCGAGGGTTTTATTAAGAAAGGATGCTGAATTTTGTCAAATGCTTTTTCTGCATCGATAGACAGGATCATATGGTTCTTATCTTTTCTTTTATTAATGTGATGTATCACATTGATTTGTGAATGTTGAACCAGCCCTGCAGCCCAGGAATGAATCCCACTTGATCATGATGTATAATTCTTTTTCTATGCTGTTGAATTTGATTTGCTAGTATCTTATTGAGAATTTTTGCATCCGTATTCATCAGGGATATTGGCCTGTAGTTCTCTTTTTTTGCTGGGTCTCTTTCTGGTTTAGGAATCAAAGTAATACTGGCTTCATAGAATGAGTCTGGAAGTTTTCCTTCCCTTTCTATTTTTTGGAATAGCTTGAGAAGGATAGGTATTATCTCTGCTTTAAATGTCTGGTAGAATTCCCCTGGGAAGCCATCTGGTCCTGGACTCTTATCTGTTGGGAGATTTTTGATAACTAATTCAATTTCTTCGCTGGTTATGGGTCTGTTCAAGTTTTCTATTTCTTCCTGTTTGAGTTTTGGAAGTGCGTGGGTGCTGAGGAATTTGTCCCTTTCTTCCAGGTTGTCCAGTTTGTTGGCATATAATTTTTCATAGTATTCCCTGATAATTGCTTGTATGTCTGAGGGATTGGTTGTAATAATTCCATTTTCATTCATGATTTTATATATTTGGGTCATCTCCCTTTTCTTTTTGAGAAGCCTGGCTAGAGGTTTATCAATTTTGTTTATGTTTTCAAAAAACCAACTCTTGGTTTCATTGATCTGCTCTACAGTTTTTTTAGAGTCTATATTGTTTATTTCTGCTCTGATCTTTATTATTTCTCTTCTTCTGCTGTGTTTGGGGTGTTTTTGCTGTTCTGCTTCTCTTTCCTTTAGGTATGCTGTTAGATATTGTATTTGGGATTTTTCTTGTTTCTTGAGATAGGCCTGGATTGCAATGTATTTTCCTCTCAGGACTGCCTTCGCTGCATCCCAAAGCAAGAATCCAGGGTCCCTAATTTAACCACATCTGCAAAGTCCCTTTTGTCATGTAATCTAACACAAGCACAGGTTCGGGGGACTGGGGCCTTTGGGAGCCACTATTCTGCCTCTTATGTGGACTGACAGTGGGTCAGAGCACTTGCTCTGGACCAGAGGCTGCTCTGTGTTCTTTGTGTGCACTGTCGCACTCTGCCTGTCCAGTGCTGCGAGGCGGGACTGTGGTGTCCTTGTAAGCAGGTGAGGAAATCAAGGCTAAGAAAATGACTAGCAAGAAACTGTGGCAGGCTTTAAACCTACCTTTTGCAGTGGAAAGAACATGGGTTTTGGAACAGAAAAGGCAAAGATGTGAATTCAGGTTCACATCCTGCTTACCTGTGTGATACTTGGCTCTTCTGAACTTCAGTTTTCTTACACACACTATGTCTGCCACCGGGCATGTGGCTTTCATTAAGAGAACAGTGCCAATTAAACAAAATTGAGATATATTTTCAATTAAAAAAAACTGTAAAACAAAGCAAAACCCAAAACAAAAACCTGAATCTACCCTCCCCCCCCACCCCCCTAGTTCACTGGATGCTGTGCTGGAAAGAACACAGGATTTGGAGCAAGACAGACTTGGGGTTGAATCCTGGCTTTTAGCATGCAGCTGGCTCACTGCTCCTGGACTGATATGGTTTCATTAGCTAATAAATATAAGGGACCTTTTTCTTCCGTTCATTCATTAAACATGTTTACAGCAGCAAGCTCTGAGCCCTGGAAGGTATAAAGATGGGCATGACTTTCGTCCTCATTGTCTAAAGGAGTGGGTGCCTATATTTCCTGCCAAGTCTGCACCCCCTCACATTTTTAAAGGTTGGGACTATGGACCAGAAAAGGCCGCATCCTAGTTAGCTTCCATCATTTCCTTCTCCTCTCTTCAGGAGTTTTCCCTGATGCTTGCTGTGCATGCCCCCTTTATCCTAGTTTGCAAGATCATTACTCTCCCCCTGCTCCTAGCATCTGGCCTGTGTCATTATTCCCTGTGGAGTCTACCTCGTAAATGTTTCTCCTCCTTCCCCTCCATGCCCACTGTCTTAGGTCACCATCTTCTCTTAACTGGGTGTGAATCCTCCTATGGAGTTTCCTGCCTCTGGGCCTGTCCCCTGTAGTCCATGGTCATACTTTGAAGACTGCTGGGCTCTCTAAATGAAGTGGCACCCCAGTCCACCTAGAAGATGATAACAGAGTTTCTTGGTGGGGGGGATGGTGAGGAGGGTTGTTTGGGTCTCATGCTCCCCCTCTTGTGTCCTAGAGATTTAGCCTCTCCATGGGATTGCTGTCAATCATGGCTGCTACCTTTCCTGGCTTTTATAGCTCTAGTTTCTTATTGCCACTTTGGGACATGGACCCTTTGTTTAATTTTCTATCTCACAGCTGAGACGAGCATTGACATGGAAGCATTTAAAAAGCCTTTTCTGCCCGTGAGAGAAACAAGGAATGACAATACAAGGAGCCATTTTGTATTTGTTATTTGGGATACCTAGTAGCCTCTTTGAGACCTGTAGTTGCTCTCTGTTGGCTTCTGCACTCCTGAAGTAGGGCAGAGACCACATTTTCCCTTCAGGCAGGGAGTCCCTCCAAGCTTCCAGAATCTTCTTTCCCTTCCATCCCACAGCAAACAAACCTTTCAGACCTCAATTTTTGCTCTGGAATCTCAGTCTTCCCAAGAGAGCTGATACAGGGGCTCTACTCCCTCCAGGGCAACTGTACCCCTCGCCTAGAAGGGCATGGCCTGTCTCTGCAGTCTCAGCATGAAAACCACATCCAAAAACGATAGTCTAAGCCCATGACCAGAGCAACACGGAAAGTAGCAGGGACACTATTTTCTTAAATCCTCCTAAAATGCAAATCCAATCAAGTCAGTTACTATTAATGATCTGTCAGTATCTCTCCATTGCCTTCTGAATAAAGTCTCATCTCTTTGATGTGACTTTCATATCTTGCTAAGAGGCTTTCCAGCATTTAGCACATTCTCTATCCATATTGAAATGCTTGATGCTTCCCGAGGACATTCTGCTCTCTCATGCCGCTGTGCTTTGCATCTGCTGTTCCTTCTGCCTGAAATTCTTTCCACCTGGCAAACTCCTATATTATCTTCAAGACATAGTATGGGCATCCCCTCACTCCTCCACGAATCTGTCTCTGACCTTTCTCCCCTCTCCTTTCATAAAATAATCGCTTTCTTCTCTCTGTTCCTAATACCTATATACAGCTCTGTAGGAAAACAAAAACAAAAACAAATTTGCTCTACTTTCTCAAGTTCAGTGACTGGGGACCTGTGAATTAAGTTGAAAAAAAGACAGAGTAATAGGAGAAAAGGCATGTGTCTCTTTACTGATGTTAGTATTTTTACATGTGTGGAGGCTTCACAGGAAAGAAGTGAATACCTAAAGAAGCGGTTAGACTTGGAAGCTTTACATACCATTTTAACAAAGGGTAGTACATTGGGGGAAGTGACTGTACAAAGGAAAGCAGGGTGTGGGATGCTAGGATGGTAAATTATGGGAAGGTAAATACATGGGGAGACTAATGAAAGATAAGGGGTATCTTATTAAGGCTCGTGTATGCAGACTTACCTTGGTGCCGACTTTCCATCTTCTTCATGGCCGTAAAACTCCTCTGAGAGAGTTTTCTCAGAAGTTTCTGCTTTTAGTCAAGTAAGGAAAAGCTCTGAGAAAATTTGCATGTGTGGATTCTCAGGTAACTTCAGCTCAAAATAATCCATATGCCAAAGTAGCATATTTGGGGATGGCATTTTCCTTTTCAGCTTTCTAATATGGCCTAGGTCACACTGTTTGCTAGTCTGCTTATGTGTTTCCTCCTCTGGGTGGCCATCCAGAACTCATCCAGCACCAAGCCTGTGAATTATCTATTTTGCATCCAAATACCTATTGATGCTTCAGTCTCACAATCCCAGATTCTGATGTAATTGATCTGGGATTCTGCCTGGGCACTGGGATGTTTAAAAGCTCCCCAAATGATTCTAATCTGCAGGCAGGGTTCGGAACAACTGCCGCTGACTGTATTTTAGGTCCTGCCATTTTCCTAGCATTCTCCCAAGCTCTTGGGGAACTTGCTCTCAAGGGGTGTCAGTGATGGAGAGGTGGATACTGAAACCAACCTCTGGCTTTGGTTTTGTTGTAAAATCAGAGTATATGTGGGGGAGAAGGTGGGGATGCTAAGTAGAGACCTAAAATCATATGGGTGTCATAGTAGAACCACCATTGCATTTGAGGCCTCACGATGGAATGGATTTTATGGTGTTGTCTACATCAGACTTCTGGCATTTTGGGGCTGAGATACTCAGGGGTGGGGGGAGACACTCCTACTGAAAAATGACTAGATTCTAAATACCCCCCCCTTTTTTTTTATGAATTGCTTAGCTTGAAGCATGGAGGGGATTTTTCCACCTTGCTTGCTCCAAAGGAGGAAACTATGAGTGAGGCTGGGTAATAAGTGAGCAGGGGAAAAGGTTATCCTGGGAGCAAATGCCAACAGCAGCATCTTGATTGAATGAGTGGGTACTCAACTGAGGACCAGAAGCTGGAGGGCAACTAGCTTGGAGACTTGGCGTTGACTCATTGGAGCAGTGTTTGCTGGCTAAAATGCACAGATTAAAGGTAGCACAGAGCTAGACATCACAAAGGGGACCTTGACCATGGGCTGTGGAGCTGTAAGCTGCATGGTTCAGAAAGAAGCACAGTAGCAATATGATGTGGCAGAACTTTGGCTTCAGCGCTGTTCTGTCAACTCTGTGTTCATGGATGAGGAAGTGCAGACCATCCCGTGGTATGGTCAGAGGGCTACAGGCCAAGCTTTGAGGCTGACTAGGATTGATTACCATATGCATTGAGCCATGGCTGGTTTCCACATTGCTTTGTAGGAGGCCAAGTCCTCTTTGAGGAGGCCAACCTTCAGGGACTCTGTCTTGGACAAGTTAACTCTTGCCACTCAGAGAGAATGGAATCACAGAGGTGAATGAGTAATAGGAGACATCAGGAATGACCACAAAGGTTCAGAAAAGAGCATAATAACACCTCTAAAATGAAAACTATAATTGTTGGAATAAAAAAAAGAAAAACTGGGGCATCTGCATGGCTCAGTTGGTTGAGTCTGACTTTAGCTCAGGTCATGATCTCATAGTTCATAAGTTTGAGCCCCATATTGGGCTCTCTGTTGTCAGCACATATCCTCTGTGCTGGAACCTTTGTCCCCCTCTCTCTGCCCCTCCCCCACTTGCTCTTTCTCTCTCTTTCTAAAATAAATAAGCAATAAATAAACATTAAAAAACCTCAGTAGGGCTAAAGAAATAGTGAATTAGATACACTTAAAGAGTGAATTATTGAAATATGTATTTAAAATCATTACAGAGTACACAGAGACAAAGGAGATGGAAAGGAGATGGCAGAAAACTTAAGAGGAAGCATGAAATGAGAAGTTATATGAAAAATCTAAGAGATTCTAGAAAAAGAGAATAAAGTGAATCCAGTGAAGCAATGTTTAGAGAGACAGTTGCTGAGAACTTTGCAGCATATTGAAAGAGATGAATATATAGATTCTATACCTAGACAAAGCATAGTGAAACTTCAGATACTAAAGACAAAGAGAAAAATTTAAAGTTGCCAGAGGAAAAAAAAGATCACAAATGAAGAAAGACAATTAGAGAATAGATTTCTTAATAGCCACAATACAAGTTATAAGACAATAGAAAAATAGCTTCATGAGAGAAAAATAAATGTCTTAGAATTCAGTACATAGCAAAATTACCTTTTATTTATTTTATTTTGTTTTTAAATTTTTTTATTTTAGAGAGAGAACGTGGGCCAGAGGGGGAGGTGGGCAGAGGGGAGGAGAGAGAGAATCTTAAGCAGGCTCCATGTTCAGTGTGGAACCCAAAGCAGGGCACGATCCCACAACCCTGGGATCATGACCTGAGCTGAAATCAAGAGTTGGATGCTCAACTGACTGAGCCACCCACCTGTCCCCTAGCAAAAATATCCTTTTAAAGTATGAGAGAAATAATGGTGTTTTCAGTTAAAAACGTGGATAGGATTTACCACTACCAAGTTAGCATTAAACAATCCACTGACAAGTTTATTTCAGGAAGAAGAAAACTGATCAAGATGAAGGTATAAGAGGCAAAAAGGAATGATGAGCCAATAATATGGTAAACGTATACATTTAAACAAAGAGTTTCTAGACAAGAGAATAATGACTAATTTTTGTTCTTAAAAAGACACAAAATGAAAGCACTTTTAAAATATGAGCTTGTAGGGGTGTCTTGTGGCTCAGTTGGTTAAGTGTCCAACTTTGGCTTAGTTAATGATTTTGCGGTTCGTGAGTTCAAGCCCTGCATTTGTCTCTGCACTGACAGTGTGGAGCCTGGAGCCTGCTTCAGATTCTCTGTCTTGCTCTCTCTCTGCCCCTCCCCTCTTACTCTCTCTTTCTCTCTCTCTCTCTCAAAAATAAACCTAAAAATTTTTTTTTTAATAAACAAAAAAATATGAGCTTTTCAACTATATTAGGGAAAGGGTAGTAGCTATGTAAAAGTGCCCAATGTTTTTGTATTTTTGGTAAGAAATTTAAGATATAATCTATTATTTGACTTTGTTAAGTTAAATGTGCAATAAAAAATTGCAAAGGAATTACTAAAAGAACAGGTTTAGGATGCTTTAATTTTCCATCCAGTAAAGAGAATAAATGGAAAAATAATATGAAAACAGACAGACAAAAATCCTGTCAATTCAAAAAGAAGACCAAGAAAGAAAAAAGAGGAATAGAAAAGGAGAGACAAATAAAAATTATTTGGTAGAAACAAGTTTAAGTGTTTCATTAATCTCAATGACAATAAATAAACTGGATTTACAATTTTAAAGAGATTACCAGAAAAAAACAATGAGAATGGGAGGAAAATAACAAAACTAATGCAGTGCTATGATATTTCCAAGAAACATACTTATGAGAACAGAAAGCTTGAAAGAGGATGGAAAAATATATACTGTCAAATACAATTAAAAAGAATACTGGAACAGCCAAATTATTATCAGACAAAAGTAGACTTTAGGAGAAAAAGCGTTACTAAGGAATGAGAAGGTCACTTCTTAATGACAAAGATTCAATTCACCAAGAAGATTTAATATTTTAAATGTGTATGTACATAATAAAATATCTTCAAAATATATAAAGCAAAAATTGTTAGAACTAAATCGAAGAACTAATTGACAAATGCACCAGCACAGTGGGAGATTTCAACACGTCTCTCTCAATTTTTGATATGCAAGCAGACTAAAATACGGTAAGATTTGCCTAACACAATCACCATGCGTGATTTATTGAACATATGTAGAATTCTGCTTCAAGGTGCATTCTCTGCAAACACAAATGGAACATTTACAAAAATTGACCATATAACAGGTTTTAGGCAAGTATCAACCACTTTCAAAGAACTGGTTATATTCAGACCACATTTTTCTTTTCATACTGCAACTAAGTTAGACATGAATATTAAGATTAAATCGTAATATATCCCCACACATTTAGAAATTAAACCACATGTCTGAATAGCCCAATGGATTAAAGAGATCATAATGCAAATAAAAAAAAAAAAGACCCATAGTTGGGAATCATCCAATCCAGTCTTTTCTTTTTCTTGTTTTTAAAACTTGTTTATAATGCTTATTTATTTTTGAGAGCGAGAGAGAGAGACAGAGTGTGAGCTGGGGAAGGGCAGAGAGAGAGAGAGAGACAGAATCCGAACCCGGGCTCCAGGCTCTGAGCTGTCAGCACAGAGCTTGATGCGGGGCTCAAACTCATGAACCATGAGATCATGACTTGAGGCAAAGTTGGACACTCAACCAACTGAGCCACCCAGGCACCCTTCATCGAATCCAGTCTTATATGCCCTTGACCCATAGAACAAAGTGGGAGGGATGACAATGGCTCTAGAGCAGGATAGATACTGAAGTAAGGCAAAAGCAACCAAATCTCTAACCCGTGGTGATTTAGTTCTCTTTATTGATTGGTCAAATGGTTAAAATTTCCTAGCTTGGGTTGCTTCTTCTCTAGTTGAGGAAAACAGTGTTTCTGTGTTGTATTGCATGATGCTGGGAAAATAGCCCATTGAGCAGACCATGCAGATGTTGGAAGGATGGTCTTACCTGGCTTTTGGGATGCCTGCTGGACTGTAAGCCCCAAGAAGGCATCCATTGTTTGGTACAAGGCTGCCAACATGTAGGCAGGGACTTCTGGGCACCACAGGAGAGGGCATTTGATGCTTGGAGGCAGCTGGCTGTAATTTAATTATCAAAAAGATCATCCTCCATTCAAGTGTTCAGACTCACAGCTGAAATGCCTTTGGACTGGCAAGCTAAAGGAATTGACTGTACCCTAGGCTTTTCTTACTCTCCTTCCAAATTCCACTTTTAGTTCCTGCTTATGCTGGAGGAGGGCAGGGTAGAGAAGTCCACATTTGTTTTCCTGCCTTAACAGATTGCAAGCAATGAGGGGCATGTCTGTGCCAAGCACTGTGCAAACTAGCAAATTCAGAGAGCACCTGTCATTTCAACTGTAATCTTTTCATACGTTGGCTAGAGAAACTCAGTGCTGTTTCTGTGTTCTAACACTGACCCATTAGTAGAATACTAGAGTAGTAGCCACCAATCTAAATTCTTTTTCAACTTGCTAATCTTAGAATGCAAATCTGTAGATGATAGAGAATCTTTCATTTGCTCAGTTTTCTGACTCCAATTCCTTCATATTAATGAATTGACTAATCCTAAATGATTAATCCTAAAATTATAATGGAAATAAGGTCAAATCTCCCACTTCACAAAGGCAGCAAACTGCCATATGAGCCAAAATGGTGAGTATCTCAATCATTTGTGGATGGTGCATAAATATGAACTCCTTAACCCAAAGTTTTGTGCAGATGGGATTGGATCTAGTAAAATATCACAACTAGAAAGCCTTTTCTTGGCTTTCTTACCTGAATTTTGAAGTACAACTAAATTTCCTAGAAATGTAAACTGTGTTGTCTGCCTTTTTCAGGTGGTTAGTAGCTGGCATTTGCTTCTCAATATGTAATAAATTTACGAGCAAACAAATTACATCTCTAACCAAATCTTGCAACCAAATTAGGGCAAATATGCTCTTGCTGTACATTTCATTCACAGTTCAAAAGAGGCAGAGAAAGAGGCATCTTCCTCTCCTAAAAGGCAATTTTAAAAAATGAATTGCTTTGAATAATAATGTCTGAATAATATCAATAAAAAGAATAGCCACAGGACACCCTGTAAGTAAATGGAGACGTAAGATTACCATGTGTTGTTCAAGCAATAGCTAGGTCTAGAATGAGGGTGGGAAAACACACACGCATTTCTTGAGGCAAGAAAATGATGTGAACGGAGACTATTCTTTCCTACCCCTGACAAAATTGATATTATTTCCCTGTCTATTTTCCTGCTTGCTCCTGGCCAATACTATAATTAAAAGGCCTCCCTCCAAGGAGCTCAAAGTGCTTTGAAGACATGGTCTAATTAATCCTCCTGTAATGTCCACAAGCTCCAGGCCCTACTCTGCTGGGAGAACCAGGCAGCCCCATCTAGGTTCATGCAGCAGCTCTTCTTGAGAGGCTTATGGAAAGTGACAGCAGCTGTCGAAACCAGCCTCTTTCCCAGATGCTGTGAACACAGCCCCTCTTCAGTGCGAGTGCCACTGTATCAGCTGAGGGGCTACAAAGCCTGCAGCCAGACCCTATATGTGTAATCTGCACATTCATCCTTCCACGTAAATCTCCAGTTCCAGAATTCCTTCTACCTTGTGCAGACCATCTGATCATAGCCCCAATCACATAGGACTGCATCAGTCCTTTAGATGTTGCCTCGATTGGCTGGAGCCAAACCTGTAAAAATGTAGTGGTGTGTTTTAGAGACTTTCAGCCAATTTGTCTTCCTAAATGATCCTTTTTTGACCCTAGATGTTGCTCTGCTCCTTATTATCACTTATCTGACTTTCTCTGCTTCTTTTCCAGTTTTATCTGTTGGGAGGTTGGAGACACCATTACTGCGTTGGCCGTGTTGATGATGATTAATGGTTCTGTTTTCTGTACAGTTCTAATCCTGATAGTGTTAAATATTCTCTTGGCCATTTCAACCCTAACAACATGTTGGGGTGATGTTTTCAGCAGCACTGTCAACTACAACTCTAGATTTGCTTTCTGTCCTGGGTTGGGTGACCATTGCAGAACCCTCAAAATGCGGTCTGTCTGGTAGTGAGTATGAATACTTAATAGGTGGATTTTTGATGAATCTCATCATTAGGTTGGTTAGTTTTCTCCTAAATACTTTTTATTTTCCCATCTGCCATTTTTTCCCTCTCTTCCATATCTTTGTCTGAGGTCTGTACGAGTGATAAAATATTGGGACAGGCTTCTTTCAGAGACAGTGCTTTCTAGAATCCCAAAGAATGTTTTTCATTTTATTATTTATTCTATCACCTGATAGCACTTTGATACACTCAAAATGATATTTTATTTTTTAAAGTTTTTTATTTGAGAGAGAGAGAGAGAGAGAGAGAGAGAGAATGTGAGTGGGGGAGGGGCAGAGAGAGAGGGAAAGGGAGAATTCCAAGCAGGCTCCACACTGTCAGTACAGAGCCAGACATGGGGCTCGAACTCACAAAACTGCGAGATCATGACCTGAATCCAAATCAAGAGTCAGATGCTTAACTGACTGAGCCACCCAGGTGCCCCTCAGGACGATATTTTAAAGAACACTGTGAAGAAGTACAATGGTAAGAAGCATTGGTCTCATGTCCCATAGTGAAACAAAACTCAGAGAGGTTAAATAAACTATTTTTAAGATCACAGAAGTCAGATTCAGATTTGCTTCTTACAATATCAGTTTTCTTTCCACTCTCATCTGTCAATATTCACTCTCTCTCCATTACCACCCATTATTTATTCAATGATTGTTTACTTTATGTCATTTTTTGGTGGCAGACACTGTGCTAGAGCCTAGATATACCAAGATGGACAAGATATTGTTGTTACCCTAAATAATCCCATCAAATGTGGGAGTCGTTTAGGGATTGATGCAGTCCTGTGTGACTGGGGCTGTGATCAGAGGGTCTGCACAAGGTAGAAGGAATTCTGGAACTGGAAATAGAGTAATAAGCATAAAAGGGAAGAGTATATGCAAAACAGAGATGTAAACCAAGATGCAGGGTCTGAGGAACTCTAAATAGTTCAGTTTCCAGGGCTGGGTTGGGAAGCAATGGAAGAGAAAGGTGGAGTGACCTTTAGGACCACATCATGGAAGGCCTTGTATGCCATTCTAAGGAATTTGGACTTTGGTCTTCAAGGCCATGAAAAGTCATTGAAATCTTGTATGCAGGAAAGTCACATGATCAGAAATGCTGATTTGATCAAACTCTCTGTGTTCTTCTTGGAGCCTCCCCACTGGCAAAGATGGAGGAAGTTGCGCATGTTTCATGTCAGCGACAGGGCATAGACATGGAATTTCTGACAAAATGTTAGTAGAAGCATCTAGTGATGCATGATTACTGGAAAGAACTTCGGCAATATGCGCTAAAAACCTTAAAAAATTCATTCTGTTTGACTCAGTAGTTCTGCTTCTGCAAATATATTTTAGAGAAATTATCTCAAAAAATGAATATTTCAGGGCAAAGTTGTTTGGGAGACTATGTTTTAATAGCAAGACACTAGAATAACATAAAATGTCTAACAGTGGGGTAGTAACTATAATATAGGCCTCTATTTATACTGAATCTGATGAAAAGTTTTAAATATAATGATGTAGTGGACAGCTGCCTGATGTTTTTGTTGCCAACACCCATTCAAGCTTATTTTTATTTAATTTTAGTTTATTACTTTTTAAGCTTTTATCTAACTTCCAGTTAGTTAACATACAGTATAATATTAGTTTCAGGTATACAATATACATGCTTATTTTTATAAAAGAGTTTTGCTTTCTATCTGGCTCTAGGGGTAGATTATCAGGTTAAACCAGTCAGCACTCAGCACTTCATTTATGAATTAAATGAGTGAGCAGACAAAAGATTTATATGCGGGAGATTCTCCTCCTACCTTAAAACATGACTTTCCCATGTAATATACAACATTGAGAAGCCGGAACAAAATATTAAACAAGTTCCCAAAGATTCAACATTAATCCCATTGTCACACTCCAGAGTAACCTTTGTTAATTGAAATGGAAAAAAAAAGTCACTTTCCTTCGAGCCTGGCTAAGCTTCAGTAACCAAAGCTCCAGGATTGTGGAATATGAAATTTAGGCAGCAAAATGTGGTCTCAGAGTATGACTTTGCTGATTTCACTTGTGTGACCTCAAGCAAAGTCTCTTAAATTTACCTCTTACAAAAGCATAGGTTGATTTCCAAATCTTAGTCACTTCAGGCTTACCATATAATGAAGAACCAACATATGTGGCACAAAATTAAGGGAATAATGTAGAAAAAATTATTTTCCTGGGTATGCATTTCAGCCTCTATTTGTCTCAGGAATATTTCGTTTGGTCATTTGGAGATATTAAGGTTGAAGGTGACTGGCACTACTCAAGGTCAATGCTGTTCCTTGCAAAACACAATAAAAGCTTGCAGGAGGCTGAGGGCTGTGTGAGAAAATTAAGTATTGATTGAGGAGTAGATATGATGTTGTGCAATGTAGTTATTAGGCTCAATTCAGTGCTGTTAATTGGAGGTCTCTCACTTTCTCAGAAGATTACATCAGTTAACAATACATTATTGAAGTCTGGGGAGCTTTCGTTCTCTGATCATTGCATCCTCTTTTCTCAGCTGTGGAAGACTATTTTACCAATCGATATGCTTTTATTGAACATAGGTGCGTATAACCACTCAGCTCAAATATGATCACTTTCAGGAGTTTGTGACACTTGGCAAAGTCAACTTTTCTTCCAAACACTCTCTTCCTATCAAGAAACCGAGAATTCTGAACTTAATTGTCCTCATTTACAGTTCCCATGAATTATAAAGGGACCCCAGAAAAGCAGAAGAAAGAAAATTCATGCTTTTAGTGAACCTCCCTGCCCTGAGTCTATTTAGGTCAGTACCATTTCCAACAAACCCGGACTGGACAAGGTCCCTGAACATGGGAGGGGGTTTGGAGTACCGGCTGCTCAGAACAGTGGATGGAAAAAATCCTCCATAAAATCTTAGAACTGGAAAGAGCCTTAGAAACCACCTAGTCAAGTTCTTTCATTTTACAGATGAGTAGTCCATATCCTGAATGGCTGTGACATGCTTAAACTGTGTAGCTAGTTAGTGGCAAGCCTAGGAGAGTAACTCAAGTGTCTTGACTCTGCATCTGATTCTTTCCACTGTGTATTCTGTCTGCGCAATTGTCTTGATTATGGACAGGGAGGGGATCAGAGTCAACAATCCCTTTATGAACATTTACATTTATGAAAATTTAGATTTACATTAGATAACTTTCCCCCAACCCTTAAATGCCATTTGCAACTGATATATAGACTTCTGATAGACTTGTGTATGGTTTTATTGCATTTTCTAATGATTCTGTTTTATAGAGAGTGAAGCTTAAAAAAATTTTTTTTAAATGTTTATTTTTTTTGAGAGAGAGAGAGAGAGAGAGAGAGAGAGATAGTGGGGAAGGGTCAGAAAGAGAGGGACACAGAATCTGAAGCAGGATCCAGGCTCTGAGCTTTCAGCACAGAGCCTGATGTAGGGCTCGAACTCATGAACTGTGAGATCATGACCTGGGCCATCTAGTCACCCCAAGAGTGAAGTTTTTAATTGTCCCCCACTCCTCTGAAGACAAAACTGAGGCCCAGAAAAGCTAAGTGGCTTATCTCGCATGGCGTAGCCATTTAGGATAGACAGGTAGATTCTTAAGCATGAATCTTTATACTCTGAATTTGGTGCTCCTTCTTCCATTCAAGGCTGCCTCCATTGCTTACTCTAAAAGAATGCAGGTACTTTACACTTCTGTGGTTATTCTTTCCCCAAGCTGTATGCTCTGGAAGAGGCTATGTGTGCTCAGTGTTTTAGCATATACTCTGACTTAATGCTCAAGGTTGGAATTGAGGAGAGAACTATAATATTATTTCTGGCTTCTCTGGGCATGGCATATATTGTGCTGATCACCTTACTTGGTATTTGCAATCGTTTTCATTATGCTTAATATGAGCATGACTTAACAGTATATGAGTCATTTCTTAACCTCTCTGAATTTACATTTGGTAATGTTCCTCGCAGCCTGTGCAGCGAATACATCCAACCTCACTTGTGATAGGAACCACAGTCTCTTACAAACACTGTTCCTTCCTCTGCTGTCGTCTGTGACCAGCTCTTTCCTTTCCAAGGAAAATCACTCTGGTTGACAAGGGCTTCCAATGTGGAGCTTCCTTTTGAAGTGATTGCAATTTATCTTTTCTGATCAAATGGGAACAATTTGTTCTTTCTTCCAACTCCAGAGCTGCCATAAATTGGGGTAATAGATTTTTCAGTGCCTAGTAAGATAATTGCACTGGGGAGAAGATTAACGTGGAGGCTGGGAGCTGTGTGAATGCGGTGCCCCTCCATTCTGTTCCATGTGGCTTCCAGGACGACCTAGAAAACAAGGCTGGAGGAAGACAGCTTTACGTTCCTCATGCTAAATTAGTTCTGAGCTGCTTCTGGGCAAAGACTGCCAACTGAACTCTGTTTTGACATTGGAAGTATTTATAATGAAACATGACGAAGTAAAATTTAAGTCCCAAATTGCCCCAACACGGCGGCACCGAAATTACAATTCTGGTTACAGTGACACCTCCAATTACTGAAATGTGAAGTAATTCTCTTTGGAAAATGACTTCACTTTGAGGAAATGAATACTGAGTAAGGGTTATGACACACACATCAGGGGCTTCAAATCCTCTCTCTGGTGCTACTGCCGACCTCAGACAAGCAAATTGGACTCGCCCTGTCTGTTTCTCCCTCTAGAGGCAAGAAAATTACCAACAAGCAGTGTTCTGGGGCTCCTGTGATGGCTGTGAAACACCGTCAAACAACTCTAGAAATGAAAGCACTGGGTACAGATGGGAGTTTTTGCAGCAATCCTAACAATTGATAGGATGTAATTTTCAAACCCCAATGCTATCTCTTCCTTTTGTAGGCAGTGCTCATTTTTGACAAAGATCCTCAGAGCCATTGCATTGAGACTGATAGTCAAGAGCAAAGAATATTTCTGATGCAAGCTGATGGTTGCTTTATTTATTAGTGTATGAATTCATTTATCCCGTTATTCAACAAATATTTACTGCACACTTACCGGTAGCTTGAGACTGAGGATGTAACAGTGAATATGGTTGATGTGGCAATTTCCCAACCAGATATTAAAGAAATACATAGTTGATTTTTGATATTCAGGGTAGTTATGTTCTGTAAAGTTACACTGAATTAGTGGATACTGAACCATTGCTCCTAGGGGAAATACAGCATTAGGTTCCTGTGAGCCTCTGGTCTCAACATTTTTGTCAACTTATAAATACATAACCTTGTTTTATGTGTGTTTCTGTTGAAAGATTGTCACTCAGGTCTGAATGAAGCTCACGAGTATTTTTTCGTAAGGCTCATTGCAACTTTCTTTCTCTTGGGAGCACTGGAGAAAAATAGCTGAGCAGAACCAATCTGACCTCTGACAGATTTCTTTGGGAAACATAACTAACTCCTTGAGACTTGTAACATCTCAAGAAACTCCTTCCTGCCACTGCTCACAGAATGACTGAGACTTGATGTCTATCCACTGTAGCAGCTTAGAGCCAAATCGCAGTCTAATTTCCCCACTAAAAGAAAGATATCATTTCCTACGCTTTAATGTTGTAAAGCAAAATCATACTGGCTCTCTAGTGAATTGAGCAAGAATCTTGGTTTTATATATTCAGGGTTTTGTTTTTTTTATAATTATAGAATGTGTCTGCTACAGTATTTATGACATTGTATTTACTTATTTATGCTGGCATAAATGATCAGCCTTCAACTTTTCTTACAAGCCTTCTGATTACCTTAAGAGGAAATTTCCAGTTTTCAGTGGTTTTATTTTATTATGGCAAAATACACATAATGTAAAACTTGTCATTTTAACCATTTTTAAAGTGTATGATTCAGTAGCATTAAGTACATCCACAATGGTGTGCAATCATTATCACTACCTATTTCCAAAACTTCTTCATCATCTTGAATGGAAACACCACACCCATTAAACAACAACTCACCATTTCCCCTGCCCCTCTACTACTTCTGTCTTTCTAAATTTGACTATTCTAATGGCCTCATATAGGTAGAGTTGTACACTATTTGCCCTTTTGTGTCTGGTTTATTTCACTTAGTGTAATGTTTTCAAGGTTCATTCATGTTGTAGTATACATCAGAACTTCATTCTTTTTAAGGCTAAATAAAATTTCGTTATATGGATATACCACATTTTCTTAAATGTTTATTTTCGAGAGAGAGAGAAAGAGCACAGGGGAGGGGCAGAGAAAGAGGGAGATAGACAATCCAAAGCTCGCTCTGTGCTGACAGCAGAGAGCTCAATCTGGGACTGGCTGAAACTCATGAACCACAAGATCATGACCTGTGCCAGAGTCGGATGCTTAATGACTGAGCCACCCAGGGAACCCAGATATACCACATTTTTAATCCATTCATATTATATTGTATTTTTGTTCTAATCCCCTACCATACTCTGAGTCCCTAGAAGTCAGAGAAAATACATAGTGTATCTTTGTACTCCTGGTACCTAGCAGAGTTGAAAAAAAGGACAGATGGTCTTTAGTGATAATTCAATGGTAGGCAAGGAGTTATGGCTCCTTTATCACTTGGAGGCACTTGAACTTGTCAGTAGACCTAGATCTATAGTCCTGAAAGATGATGCTGTCAACTTCAGCCATGTCCTCATAAGATAGCCCTCTGGGGACCAAATGCTTACCCCACTTCTGTGTCTTGGAGGAAGAGGACAGAATACAATATATTTGTTTAGTCTGGGGCTTTGACTCACACAGAGGCAAACAGGAAGGAGTTGGGGGGGCAGACAGAATTCAGCTAGAGAAGCCTCTGACTCACTGCTTGACAGTGTTAGGCAAAATGTAAGTGCATACATAGCTTTTGAAGGAAAATTTAATTTTTTGCCTCATCTTGCATTTTGCAATACCTGTTTCAATCCAGGTAATCAAATGTGACCTTTGGAACTGATCCAGTATTGAATGGAATGAAATAAAAATTGATCCTGTCAACTTAGTCAAAGATGGCCTAGTCAATCATATGCCTCAGACTTTAAAAACAGCTTAGAGAATTTCTACAAATACAGAAATAGCTAAGCTGCTGTGCTGTATGACAGAAGATATTTGCTTCAGTGCCGTAGTTCACTTGTGCTTTTTATCCTTTCCTGCCTGGGACCTGCATGTACATTTATTTCAAGTTTGACAACAGTCACATATGGCTTTATTAATGCCCAAGAAAGAAAGTCCTGGTGAAGGGAATTGAATGTGTGGACAGCGAAATCAAGAAACTTGTGAGGGAGCAGAGGCCGTGGCCCCAGTATCTGGAGGCAGACAGACCTAGATTGGATTTTCAGCCTTCATTTTAGTAGCTGGGTAACCACGGGCAAGTTACTTTCTAAGACTGAATTCTTTCCTTGCAGGACCGATTGGGGGATTTACATATATGTAGGAATCACACATGAAAAGTTGTTGTCATACAGTAGCTTTTAACATAACTGGTAATAATTCTTAATATAGTTTTGGGTCTGTATGATGTGGTTCTCTATTATACCAGGGAATGATGGACCTTGGAAATATGTCTGCCCTTTGGAGAGGAGGAATATGGAGCTGCCGAGATACTATAATTTAAAGAGGTTCTAGTATGTATAGTTGCAGACCGAGCTAATGAAAATGAAGGGTGCACAATTAAATATCAACTTTAGATAAGCAACAAATATTTTTTTTTTTTAGTTTAAGTATCTTCCATTCAATATTTGGAACATACTTACACTAAAAACAATTGTCGTTTATCTGAGATTCAAACTTAACTGGACATCCTCTATTTTTATCTTGGAACCCTACAGGTAAGGCACCTTTTCTAAAAGATCTATTTTAGGTTCATTTCTGTGGTTCTTAGAGAGTTTTTAAATTTTTTTTCTAGAGCGTTCCTTTATTTTTTTAAAGTTTATTTATTTATTTTGAGAGAGACAGAGACAGCATGAGTGGAGGAGGGGCAGGGAGAGAGGGGAGAGAGAGAGAATCCCAAGCAGGCTCCATGTTGCCAACACAGAGCCTGATGCGGGGTTTGAACCCATGAAACCATGAGATCATGACCTGAGCAGAAACCAAGAGTCAGTTGCTTAACCTACTGAGCCACCCAGGTGCCCCTAGGGTGTGTCTTTATTAACGTACCAGTTTAAATTCAACAATAGTAATAGTTTGGTGACACCTAGTTGAGAGCAGGCATTGTGAGAATGAGGCCCTATCTTTAGAACCTGTTCTGTGGCAAAGAAGAATTAAGGTTGGTAGAATTGTTTGCTCATCAGCTGACCTTAGACTAGGGGGGTTATCCTAAATTGTCCAGGAGGCCTCCACAGAGCCACGAGGGTCCTTAAAAGGGAAAAAGAAAGGTAGCAGAGGATCAGAGAGATGACAGTGGGAGAAAAACTCAGCCTGCTGTTGCTGGCTTGGAGGAACCAAGGAGGGTGAGCAGCTTATAGAAGCTGGAAAGGACAAGGAAATGCATCCTCTCTGAGAGCTTCCAGAAAGGAAGGCAGGTCTGTCAGTGTCTCAATTTCAACCCCGCGAGACCCACTTCAACTTCGGAACCACAGAACTGTGAGATAGGAAATGTGTGTTGTCTTAGAGTGCCACGTGTGTGCCACAGAGTTTGTTACAGCAGCACTAGGGAACTAATACAGGGAACAAAGTGAGAAAAGAAGTGGCCTATGAAGTGGCTCAAAGAATAACTAGAATTGGGAGCCGGGGGTGTGCACAGGTGTCTTAAAAGAAAACCCTACTGGGGCACCTGTGTGGCTCAGTTGGTTGAGCATCAGACTTTGGCTCAGGTTATGATCTCACAGTGTGTGAGCTTGAGCCCTGCACTGGGATCTCTGCTGTCAGCACAGAGCCTGCCTCAGATCCTCTTCCCTGCTCCCCCTCCCCTCACCCTTCCCCACTTGCTCTCTCTCTCAAAAATAAATAAACATTAAAAAAATATTAAAAGAAAAGAAAACCCTATTTGAGTGCATTGTCTACACCCAGAGAGTAATGGATTGAATACATATCCTGCCCACACAGAACCATCAAATAGAAGCCAAAGAGGGGTAGAGCCTGAGGGAATCCTAGAAATCCTCTAGTCTGGCCTCTTCGTTTCTCTGATGACACATCCAAGGCTCAAAGAGATAAAATTGCTGGAGTTCACAGAGTTAAGTAGGGAATGAGCCAGAATGACAATTCTGTTTTCCTAACCCTTTGGCCAACACTCCCTACACCACATCACACTCGCAACATTATTATTTTATAGATGAATGGATTATCTATTTAAACTTCAAAGAAATCTTTGAGAATATTTTTGAACCCTCCAGGGCTAATTAGTGAATTGACTCAGAGCAGGAGAGGGGTTCTGCCTCCTAGACTCCTTATGGCTGTGTCTCTGCCCGTAGGGCACTCTCCCTACTTCTTATTTGGACCCACAGCTGCGTGTGCTCAGGACTCTGCTCACCCAACTGTCACCTGCTCAAGGAAATAGAATATGGCATTAAGAGAGCATGTGTGGGCATTGGATTCAGATAGGCCTGAGTTCTCGTCTTGGTTTTGCCCCTGACATGATATCGTGTATCCCTTAGAGTAATGTGGGTAATTTCTTGGAGACTCAGCGTCCTTATCTATAAAATGGAGATAATAATTGAATTTAATAGCATTAAATAAGATAACTTCTTATTGAATGGTATCTCACAGACCTGTAACTTACTTGAATTCCTCCCTGTTCTAGACCTGTGAGCAACAGAGGATCTATATTCATGGCTTCCTGTGTTTATATTTCCCAGTACCATGTACATACAGTACCTGACTTAAAATTTGACCAAAAAAAGTGCTCACATGTATTTTGTACTTATCACGTGCCACTGTTCTACATACTCCACATGTAAGAATTCATTTTATCCTCATGGTACATCTGAAATGTAGGTACTGACATACCCATTTTATAGAAGGGGGAACAGATCTATCAGTTTTCCAGCCTTTTCTTTTATTCCCTCCTTCTGCATAGTCAAGCATTTGTCAAGTTGTCTTTCAGATCGATCACTTCATCTACCGTTACTATAGAAAGAAGCATGGCGGGGAGTGGCTGCTAAGGTTGGAGAGGCCAGTTTGCCAATACAAACTCCAGGGGGCTTATATGCAGGCACACAGAGGCTTGAAAAATGTCTGTTGTATGGATTAATAAATGAACAACATATACATTTGATGAAAACAAAACAAACCAATCAACTAAACAAACAAAAAACAAATAACCCGGGGCAGCTTCCTTTACTACTCTAAAAATAGCTCAGTCTTTAATGTGGCCTCATTTGAAAATAAAGTACCAGTGTGAAATCTCCTAGTGTTTCTGGTTGGTCTTTCAAGCATAGCAGACAGGTAATGACTACTAATTAGTTAGCTATTGATTTTTCAGATTTGCTTTCCCAGTATGGGTAAATGAAATTCTCAGCGTGGACAGGAAGGAGGTGATGCTTGCTTTGATTTCTATAAGCTCTCTTCCAATTCTAAGAGCTTGCATGGTTTGACATTTTTATGTTATACTTGTGTTTAATTGGAAATGTGCTTTCTTGCTACTACTTATATTCTATGCAGGATTAGATATTTAGTGAGGAAATATTCCTACGAGTACATGACACTTGAGGGGGGTAACTGACAGTTCCCAGTAGACTCTGGAATGGTTATTGCTACTGAATTCCCTATCAGACACACACCATAGTCCTCCAAGTGGGATAGGTATTCACATACTGTAGTTTTATGGGGAAATTTGTTTTCAAATGAACTCTGAGACTTGGAGAATATACTGATCCTTCATGAGCTAGAGAGAGTGAGATCTTTATAGTTTTGGGCATTGCAGAGAACTCTGAAAAGAAGCACCCTCACTTCCAAGTATAAAAATTAGCTGATACCAACTAAACTCCCATGAGTTTTCTTTTGTCTAAGATTTCTAAGTCTGAGATATGAGGGGAATTTCATTTCATCCTCGAAGTGGGAGGATTGGGATGATTAAGCCATTGGACTTGGTTTCAGATGGAAATACAGTGAAATAACCTCGCCCTGCTCTCACTGTGTGGTTCTGGACCTCTGGTTCCAGGAGCTTCCTGGAAGGGTTTACCATCAGCTAAAAATAACTAATATGAGG
Source organism: Panthera pardus (assembly GCF_024362965.1). Taxonomy (NCBI): domain Eukaryota; kingdom Metazoa; phylum Chordata; class Mammalia; order Carnivora; family Felidae; genus Panthera; species Panthera pardus. The sequence continues at coordinate 19,650,293 of NW_026526654.1, read as the reverse complement.
GCTGTTTTAAAAACATTTGTCTACAAACTTATGAGTAGCTGGAAAGGGGTCAGAGAAGAATCACAAAAGGATTAAAATCTTGGAAAAGAAGATTTATTAGTAAGGATCTCTAATTACTCATAAGACAAGACCAAAGAGTTGAAATAATACTCCTAATGTATACTAAGAGTGGTTTGGCTCACCACAGTAGATAAATGGGCAAAGGACAAGAGACGATTTTTCTCAAAAGAACTGATGGTTACTCTACTTTATTAAAAGATAGCATAATGAGCACTAGAAGATGAAAATTAAAGAGCAAATGTGGAATCGTTTTTTACAAATCGCACTGGCAAAGATTGCAAAGATTTGCTCCCACCCAGGAGGCTAGGGTGAGGGAGGGGATTCCCTTATTTTCATACATTGTAGCAGTTCATGAGAGTTTGTCTTAGTCTTCTTGGGTTGCCATAACAAAATACCACATAGACTGAGTGGCTTAAACAACAGAACGTTACTTCTTACAGTCCTGGAAGCTGGGAAGTCCAAGATCAAGGTGCTGGCCAATTCAGTTCTGAGTGAGAGCTCCCTTCCTGGCTTGCAGACAGCCACCTTCTCCCTGTGTCCACACAAGCTAGAGATTCTCTCTCTCATTCTTCCTTTCTCCCTCCTTTTTTTAAATGTTTATATTTATTTTGAGAGAGAGAGAGAGAGAGAGAGAGAGAGCGAGCAGGGGAGGAGCAGAGAGGGGAAGAGAGAGAATCCCAAGCAGGCTCTGCACTGTCGGTGCAGAGTTGGAGGTGGGGCTTGATCTCATGAACCATGAGATCATCACCTGACTGAAACCAAGAGTCAGATGCTTAACTGACTGAGCCACTCAGGTGCCCCACTCCCTCTTCTTTTAAGTGCATCAGTCCCATCAGAGCAAGGCCATGTCTTATGATCTAATCACCTCCCAAAGGCTCCACATCCTTATACCATCACTCTGGGGCTTGGGGCTTCAACAGGGCAATATGTATCAAAAATGTTAAGAAAGAGGCTACTTCATTCCAGCAATTCCAGTAATAGGAATTTATCCTAAGGGAAATTTGGACCAGTGTTCAAAAATATATCTACAGGTTGTTCTCTGCAGTGGTGCTTATCTTAGATGTTGAAGATGCCACACATATCCATTAATCTGAGATGAACCACGTGATTTATGATATACTTATACCAGAGGTCAGCACTTTTCTTAAAGTGCCAGATAAAAGTTTTAGGCTTTGGGGTCAAGAGGCAAAATTGAAGATACTATATAGGCACTAATATAATAATTTGAAATGTAACCATTTAAAAATGTAAAAATTATCTTTAGCTTGCAGGCATATGAAACCAGACAATGAACTAGATCTCTGGTCTATACACTGGAATACCTTTTACAGCTTTATAGTATTTCAATGTATAGACGAGAGCTGTTGAAAATAATGATGTAGATCTAAATTTATTACCATGGAAAGATATGTGCAATAAATTAAGGGAAATTAAGGGAAAAAGCCTGTATAGAATGACTATGTACTATAACATGTATGTATACATACAAAATGGCACATTATTATAACTCTATTTTTGTGAAAATCAATTTTTGTGTACAAGTATATATGCATACAAAGTCTAAAAGGCCACAAACGAAAACATTCCTCTGTGGTTAGCTCTGGGTTGTGGATTGGGGTGATCTTTATTTCCTTCTTTAAAAATTTCTGTATTTTCTTATTTGGGATAACCAATGGGCATATCTTAATTCTAAAATTCTTTTTTTAATTTTTATTTATTTTTTTATCTTAGAGCACACACAAGCAGGGTTGAGGGGCAGAAGGACAGAGGAAGAGAATCTTTTATTTGTTAAGTTTACATTTATTTTGAGAGAGAGAGAGAGAGCACATACAGGGGAGGGGCGAGAGAGAAGGAAGGAGAGAGAATCTCAAGCAGGCTCCATGCTGTTAGCATGGAGCCTGACGCAAGTCTTAAACCCACAAACCCTGAGATCATGACCTGAGCTGAAAAGAGTCAGATGCTCAACCAACTGAGCCACCCAGTTGCCCCTAAAATTCTAAAATAACATAGAACTATTATTATTATTATTATTATTATTATTATTATTATTTTAATGTTAATTTTTTGAGAAAGAGAGACAGAGTGTGAGTGGGGGAGGGGCAGAGAGGGACAGGGAGACACAGAATCCGAAGCAGGCTCCAGGCTCTGAGCTGTCAGCCCAGAGCCCGACGTGGGGCTCAAACCCATGAACTGCGAGATCATGACCTGAGCCAAAGTCGGATCCCTAACCGACTGAGCCACTGAGGCACCCCAACATAAAACTATTATTTATGAATAAAATTTAAAAATTCATAAGCACCTCCAAGAAACAAACATAAAGTAAGAAAACAAAATGCCATTATGCAGAATATTGCTAATTGCTAAGTATTTTGCCTGAATTTGGAGGCAGGAAATAAAAAGAACTCAATCTGTTTCTCAGATGATAGATTTAAGATAATGTTTGGACACTGAGAGGATTAGGACTTTCCCCCCTGCATTTCCTAGAAAGTTATAAGTGAAAATTTGAAGAAGGGAATGGTCTGATTAAACCCTCAATACTTTTTCCAAACATCTAATCATTGCTCTTGCTTATGTTAAACACAAGTTTTACAATCTACACCAAAATAAAAGTCTTGTAAGACAATCTTGGTGGGAATGGAAGACATATTGATATTTTCTACCACAATGAAATTGGGAAAATTTTAATTTAACCATAGCTTTCAGTTTTAACATGAGAACATTGCAAAGTCAGTAAAAATACAGTTATCTAGCCAGAATGAGAATGTGGCTAGGGAACAGAAATTTCAGAAACATGACACTTAGCTATTTAGCTAAAACCAGTAAGTAACTTATTTTTCATCTTAAATGAATTAATTTCCCAGTGCTTGCAAAATATTTCTCTTGGATACATTCTTTAAAATCAGCTTTTCAAGTTTTTCTTACCACCAGTGAAAGAAATTCCCTCTATGAGTGGATTCTTTGAATTGTTGATTATCCCTAATGATGGCAGCTCATCTTGTATGGGAAATGCAGGCGTGTATGTATGCCCAATAAAAATGTACTGAATGAGTGGTGGTCTGTAACTTTGATGAGCTTTTAGTTTGGCAAGGAAATAGATGTTTAAATGTTTTGAGCTAAAAAGTTCTGATATATAGCAAAGCCAAATAATGATAACCATGATAATAGCAAAAGCTTTGATTTTTCAGATACTTAATAGGCCAGGCACAATATGAGATCACAAGTCTGCTGGGACACAGGTGTTATTCTATTCTTTTTAAGATGTGGGTTAATGTTCAGAGAGGCAAAATAACTCTTTGGAGGTCACACAGCTAGTAAGTGATAGGGATGTAATTCAAACACAAACCTGATTTAATTTTATCCACTTTCTGCTATGCCCATCTGCCCACCATATACTACAAATATAAACTGTAATTGTATTATTTATTAGTATGTTATTGTTATTCTTTAGCATACCTAATGCCTTAGTCAGTTTGGGCTACTATAAAACAATACCATAGACTGGGTATTATTTGACTCAAACAATAAACATTTGTTTGTCACACTCTGGAGTCTGGAAATCTGAGATTAATTGAGTTCTTAGTGAAGATCCTCTTCTTGCTTATGTCCTCACATGGCCTTTCTTTGGTGCATCCACTTTTTATAAGGGCATTAATTCCATCAAGGGGCCTGCATCCTTATAACCTCATTTAAACCTAATTCCCTCCAAATACCATCATATTGGGAGTTAGGGATTCAACACCAGAATTTGGAAGAGACACAAACAATCAGTCCATAGAACATAATAATGAGTTAGTTACTTGTTTAAAACCATATCTGAGAGGAATATTATGAATCTTATGAAACCATTAAGAAACTGTTGAATGCAGAAGGGACCCAGTCTTGATTATTAAAAGACAGCAGCCACATGCATTGCCTCAGTGAACATGTGTAGTCATCAATCCCTTTTCCTTCTCACAGAAATACACCCTTGCCATCCTGTAGTCCTTGCTAATGGATAGCTGCTCTCAGACCCTCAGTTCTCTTATAATATGTGCTGCAGACTCAGGTCTTAGGGAAGTCACATGCTTGTGTTTCACAGACTGTGGACTCTGCAGCAACCCCTACTGCTGCCTGATATATGGTTAATTGCTTCTTAGATAATCCTTTGTTCCAAAGATATAGCATTTACAAAAAAAGGACTAAAAAGAAATAGACACTTGAACATGCAGTTTCTTTTTTTTTTTTAATTTTTAATTTGAGAGAGATTGGACATGGGAGTGGGGTAGAGGGGCAGAGGGAGAGACAGAATCCTAAGTAGGTTCCATCCATGCTCAGGGTGGGACCCAACATGGGGCCCAATCTCATGATGCTGGGATTACAACCTGAGCTGAAATCAAGAGTTGGATGCTCAGTTGCTGGGCCACCCAGGCACCCTGAACATGCATGGTCAGAGGGAGGAAGAAGCCCAACAAACAGAGAAACAAACAAACAGAACTCCTCTCCTTTACACATAAACTCTAAAATACACCCCAAATTTTTCCCTTGAGTTTTTAAAACCATTCATCTCTCATATTTCCTTGATTACTTTTCTTAGCCAGGGGCAGCATTCATTCATTTATTTGTGCATTCCCTTACTTCTCTCTCATTCATTCATTCCACCATTATTTACTGAATGGCTGTTCTGGGCTAGGCATTGTCCTGGATATAGGGACAAATGAAATGGAAGAAAGCCAAATGAAAGAGGGCCCTGCCCTCCAGGAACTTTTGTTTTGTGTTATACAGTCCTAACATTTATATTGTGACTAGAAGACACTGTAACATGGATGAAAAATGGAAATCTATATGATGGTTAGCTATTAATCATCACAGTGATGCTGGGTAATATCCCACTCCCAAGCTCAATGGCTCCAAGTAATAATCATTTACTGTCACTCATGGGAGAGTGTTGGGTAGTGTGTATTAGTTTCCTAGGGCTGCCATAACAAAATACCACAAACTGAGTGGCTTAAACAACACAAGTTTATTTTCTCACAGTTCTGATGGTGATATAAGTCCAAGATCAAGGTGTTGGCAGGTTTGGTTTCTTCTGAAACCTCTCTCCTTAACTCATAGATGGCCACCTTCTCTCTATTAACTTGGTCTTCCTTCTATGCATTCACATGTCTGTGGCCTAATTTCTGATTATAAGGATATTAGTCAGATTGGAATAGGGCCCACCCATATGAACTCATTTGGCTTTACTTCTTTGAAGGTTCTATCTCAAGATGTAGTCACATTCTGAGGTACAAGGGGTTAGGAATTTAACAATAAATTTTGGGAGGACATAATCCAGCCTATGATCAGATGGGAGTTTTAGTTGATCTAAGCTGGGTTCCAGTGGGCTTGGCAGGTCTCATGTCCCTCAATCTCCTGGAGATGTGGGTTAGCTGGGGCACATTCTTCTAGTGGCAAAAGATGGAAGCTTCTAGAAAGGTGAGCAGAAACTTGCAGTGTCTCTTGAGGCCTTGGCTCAGGACTTGCACACGATCACTTCCACCCATATTCCATTAGCTGAAACAAATACATAGTGAAATCTAACTTTAATGGGGTTGGGATTACACTTTGCCTCCAGTAGGAGGAACTGCAGAATCACAAGACAGAGTGTGAGGACACAGGGAGAGCTGAAGAATGGGGAACAATAATGAGTCTACCCCCAAAATGGAATGTATTAATTCATTCTGGAATTTTCTCTACCTGACAAGAACTGAATATTTATTTTGCTTCTGAGTATTCAGCACTGAGTAGTTTCATTGAGATTTTAAAATGTGTGACAGTATGCTTGTACTGTTTGGGTAATTTGAAAATTATTTTCTGAAACAACTACATTAGCCTTCATCTTAGTTGAGTAAAAATGATTACAATCTAGTATCCAATTGTTTCCCTCTGTAGATAGAGCACCATCCATCCAGATACAGAGCAATGGGCTGGTGTCCCAGGTCTGATACACACATAACGGCTGGTTTACAGCTATAGATTGTGTTAGAAGGTTCTCCATCTGATGTATGGTGTGAGGAGAGACCAGCAGATGTTTGCTGTCATGATTGAAAACATTTCAAATTGGAGTTTCCTGATGAGGGGTCAGTAATACTTAGATAACATGAATTAGGTCATAATGTGGTATAAGTCATTCAAATACCCTGTAAGCAACCTAAGTGGAAGGAACAGTATGAAAAAAGCAGGTATCATCAGGGCATTTGCTGAGGGAGAAAATTAGAATGGCTCCTCTTATAGTTACCTAGTGGGTAGCCTTGGCTTTTTACACTCCTCAGCTCAGCCTGAGCTCCACCAGAAATAAGCAGGGAGGGACGGATAGGTGGGAAATTAGTATCTGTGGGGTTTGCTATTAGGTAAGAGAGAGGGGAGTAAAACAGACTAGGCTGCTTTACAGAAGGAAAGTAAATTTATGGGAACAAAATAATTTCAGCAGCTGATGTTGAGGAAAGAAGGTAGAGAAATGAAAAAAAAACTAGATTAAAAATGTCCCAAATGGTTTTCTGGCCCCTGGGGCTTATGGTTACATTCTCCAGGGTCCATGAGTTTTGTAAAACTGTACAATCTTTTTACTTGCATATATTTTTGTTTAATAGCAAGCTAAAGAAAAATTAACTGGAGAATATCCTGAATGACCCGTATGATTATCTTTTAACTGAGTGCTGTTGGGAAGTTTCAGGCCTTCATTTTCTGTCTGTCACTACAGAGAACTGAATTATACTGTGAACTAGGTACAGTAGACAGGGAGGAGCCTAACAAGGCTTGTTTGATTAAAGTCCTCTATGTCCCATTGTTTCTTTTAAAAATTCAATAGGCGTACATATGGGGAATCCACAGACATGGAAATTCCAAAGACAGTCAGGCAAAATGAGGTATATATGTAAGAAAGGGGTAGGGATCTGGGATTTCAGAGGAGAGGAAAGCATTTTACAGGGTGATGGCAAGAGCAGCTGTTTGGTAATTAAATGTTTGCCCTACTATGCCGATGGGTTGCTCAGATAAAATTTATCTCTACCCCTTATTCTGGGAAAGACCCCCAATTTCGATTCTTCTATGTAGTTAATGGAGGGGCAAAAGTTTGTCTTGAGCCCTTGGGGTCTCAAGGTGCCTTAAGTTCAAAATTACCCACATGCCAAAGTGGCATATTCTGGGAAGGGGGAAGAGGGGCTGTCCTGAACCCCTTCATACTTTCATAGGGATAATTGCCTTCTTGGTTATTTTCACAAGGGAAAAAATTCACAACTTTACTTTTGGACATCTCCAACTACAAGAAAATTCTTATTCATTCTGAAATACAGAGAAGGCCTTGCACACAGGGATACTTATCATGGCATCATTTAAATATATGAAGTGTTTGAAACAGTCTCAATAGCTAAGGATTGTGGTGGTACATCTACCACACTGTTATATAGTTACATAAATTACATTTATGAAGATTTTAATAATGTAGAAAATTTTTTTTATAATGTAAGTTATAATACAAAATTATTTACTTAGACCATGTGAAAAGTGCAAAAGACTTGAAGGTAATATGCTAAGATATTAATAGAGGTGATCTCAGGGTTAAGGGTAATTGTGTTTCTTCTTTGTGTTTTTCTGTGCTTACTGAATTTTCTACAATCACCGTAAATTATATTAATAATTTAAAAAGGTAGATGGAAAGTATGTCATGTTATCCAATAAATATTTATTGGACACCTACTATGTGCTAGCTACCGTTCTTGGCTCAGGTAGTGAATAAGACTGAGACCTTGCCCTCATTTAATTTGTGTTGTATAATTCTTATTTTAATAATTCTATTATATTTAATAATGTTACCATTACTTAGGCATCCATGCCAAGTAATAGACACTCTTGGATTTACAGGCAACCAAAACTTTAGTGTGTTTGTGTGTGTGTGTGTGTGTATGTGTGTGTGTTTAATGAACTGTTAAGTCAATCGTGTTCTTAGAAAGTTTTTTCATCAAATAAGCTCAGTCTCTTGAGTTGTTTTTACTTCAGGGGTTTTGATTCTGACAAAGAGTGTATCCCTTCTAGGATTGAGACATTTATATATTTTTCAAGCATATTTTCTCTGACTTTTGTAGGGGAGGAAAATCTGTCCTCTACCAATCTTAGGCTCTCTATCTGGGCCCCTTAAATTAGACCAAGATAAGACAGATTATTATTAACTAGAGAAAAGCAAACAGGTTTATTATCATGCCCACCCCACCATGTAACACATAGGAGCAGCCAGAGATGTGTAACTCAAAGGGTTAGTTAGAACTTGAGTTTATATAGTATCTTAGTAAGGGAACAGTAAGTTTTTAGAGAAGTGACAAGACAAAGAAAAAGGACCCAGTGTTGAAGGCAAACACATGGGAAACTAATGGATCAAGGCTAGTTGTAAAGTTTGCTATGTGGATTCCTCTGGTGCCATCTCCAGGCTGATGAGGGTCCAAAGTTGTGTCTAGTGATTAACTTTTGTCCTTCCAGGTAGAGAGGGGAAGAGGGACACCTTTGTAAATTGATATCCTGCTTTTAGCAAATATGGGGAGGATGGGAAGCTTTTCTTGTATGTGCTGCTCCTTAATTGCCCTTAGCTCAGAACAATCCTTCTGCCAAAGATGCATATTTTGGGGGTGACATATTCTGGTTTCCTTCACTTTGTTCAGCACTAGAAATAATAAAGGGACAGTACCAAATATGGAGTCAGAGCTTCCCTAAAAGTCCCATCTTTGAGTCTCTGATAGTCCCATAAATTCTAGATGTGGCTATTCAAACAGCTGGCTCATCTGCTAAATATGTCTACTAGGAAGTCATGAAAGATTTTTTCCAAAAATCTTTGAGATATATTTATGGAATGCTCCTGTTAAGCCAGTTTGGAATTCAAAGAAGGAAATGACGGCAGTCGGGCATATTTCATTCTTAGAGAGCCCACACCACTTCTTAAGGTCTGTGGCCTGTGTGCAAGGTATTTTCTGAATACCTACAAACCATCTGTTAAGTAATTCGTTATAGAATTTCTCAGTGAATAATATTAAGTTCATCTGTCTACAGTTTGGGAATTTGCATTTTTGTAAATCAGAACAATATTTTCCCATAATAAAGTCCTTGATGGGCTGAATGGAGAATCACAAATACCTTGATAGGTGGTCCTTGAGATGGAAAATAGTCTCTAATCCTGATTAGCCAGAAGACGGTAGAGTATCTTGGCCTCCTTTCTGTGGTCCTGAAGGTCCTCTGAGAGAGGTGAGCTCTGTTAATTAAACATTCTTCATTTAAAACAAAGCTTGCCGGCACAGGGAGATTTCAGAAGAACCATAAATGTGAATTTCATTTTGCATTTAAAAAGCCACGCTTTATGCCATTGACATGTTGGAGAAAAGATTGATAGGGGAACTTCTTAAGAACACGAGAGGGCCTGGCAATTTGCATATTAATTTATGTACCCAAAATGAATGCAGACAGCCATAAAATGCACTTGTAATAATTATACTACCATTGAACTGTGGGCTTTTAATTAAATGGAATGTTTTTATCTTGTGTTTTTCACGTTAGCCACGTTGCTATGGGTGTCAAGCTGTTCTTGCAAATCAAAGCATTGGAGATGCCTGATCCTGGGCTTTCATCGCTCTGGGCCTGCAGTGGCCTGCATTCCAGGACTGTGGCAGCTGGGTCTGGTGCTCTGGGCAAGCTCTGGGCACCTCTGCTTTATGCACACTTTAAAGAAGGGCGCTGGAGACCTAGCTCAGTCACACTGGCACAGGACAGGCATGACAAACCCCGGCTTTGGAAATGAGAAAGAAAGGAGGCTTGCAACCTGTGAGCCTTTTAAATAAATCAGAAAACGAAACCATGGGTGTTCTTCTTGAGACCCTTTTGCATTATTTGTTTGTCTGTGCTCGCTATTTTGATCTCCATCTACATTGTGGGCATATCAGCGTTCAAGGCAGAAGCTGTGTTATACAAATGATCATTTTCACACTTTTCAATGCCGCAACAAGAATGCTCTTTTCTCCTCTTTTTTTTTTTTTTTTCCTTCAAAAAGCCTGTTAAGTGGAGCCACTTGTGACTGATGTAAGTGATTACCATTGTGTTTTGATGTTCTGGGCTGGACTCTGCTGAGCCCCTTGGCGTTTTTTTTTTTTTTTAAATCTGAGTTGCACTGTCCCAATCCATTATCATAATGACAACAGAAGAGCCTGGGCCTATCCCAGCCAATGACAACCAGCCTTGTTTTCCAGGAGGGCCTCGAGGGCACTTGACTTGGGGCTGGAGAATGTCTGTTGATATACAATGAGTGGCACACAGGCATTGTTCGTATGTTACAAGGAAATTCACAGTGGGAGTGACATCGTATATATGCAAGACTTTAGTGTTTGTGTGACTTTTTGTTTAAAAAGTTTGTTTAAAACTTTTTATTTATTTATTTTGAGAGGGGTAGAGGGAGAGAGAATCCCAAGCAGGCTCCGTGCTCATATGAGGCTTGAACTCTTGAACCTTGAGATCATGACCTGAGCTGAAATCAAGAGTTGGACACTTAACCAACTGAGTCACCCAGGTGCCTGGTTCATGTGACTTTTTGCTACAACTTACACACCTAGGACTTTTTACAACAGTTCTGTACTGTACTGGTTTCTTGGTTTCAAGTAACAAAGCAACTTAACTTTAAAAGGGGGAATTAGGGGCGCCTGGGTGGCGCAGTCGGTTAAGTGTCCGACTTCAGCCAGGTCACGATCTCGCGGTCTGTAAGTTCGAGCCCCGCGTCAGGCTCTGGGCTGATGGCTCGGAGCCTGGAGCCTGTTTCCAATTCTGTGTCTCCCTCTCTCTCTGCCCCTCCCCCGTTCATGCTCTGTCTCTCTCTGTCCCAAAAATAAATAAAAAACGTTGAAAAAAAAAATAAATAAAAGGGGGAATTAATCATAAGGGCACAGTGTTCAATTAATTAAATAGGGGGAGGGGCATTAGACTACAGTGACTCTAATGGCTTAGTAGCTACTTAAGCAAACAGAATCTAAGCCTGAAATGCCTAAATTGAAACTTAGGGGGGCACCTGGGTGGCTCAGTCGGTTTAGCGTCCGACTTCGGCTCAGGTCATGATCTCACGGTCCGTGAGTTCGAGCCCCGCGTCGGGCTCTGTGCTGACAGCTCAGAGCCTGGAGCCTGTTTCAGATTATGTGTCTCCCTCTCTCTGACCCTCCCCCATTCATGCTCTGTCTCTCTCTGTCTCAAAAATAAATAAACGTTAAAAAAAATTAAAAAAAAAAAAAAAAAAGAAACTTAGGGACAACTGATGGCCAACGAGGCTTTAAGCTGTAGCCAATCAACCATTTCCTGGCTTTGCTGCTGCCTTTTCTCCACCAGCTCCTGTCAGTGGAAAGCTCCTAACCACTTCTGGTTTTCTGCTGCCTGATTCAAGATGATCTTTGCTTAAACAAACTTAAAAATTTTTAAATATGCCTCAGCTTATCTTTTAACAACCGGTAGATATATTTAATAGAACTTAAGGGCAGGGATGGGGCTGAGATTCAGAAATGATCATTATAGGAGCCAGAAATTTGGCCAAAACCCAGAGAATGTTGTGCCCATCTCTTGTCTGTGTTTCTGTCTGTTGTTAGTTCTTCATTCTTTTCTCTTGGCGGACTGGGTCTTTCTGCTGCTCTGTCTACAGGGCAAGCCAAACCAGGGACCACTGAGACCACCCAAGTGATGATCCAGCCTCAAACATATTTCTGTCTATGTCACTCTTTGTCCAGAGGAGGGGCCCTGGCCCAACCTGCTTCTAGTCCAATCACTGGGGCCAGGGGCGGGGGAAGCACGAGCGAGTGTGAGTGTGTGTGCATGTCTGCACACAGAAGCAGGCCAGGCTGACCAATATGATTGTGACTGGTGGAGTCACCAGGTGCCCTTGTCTCTCTGCCTCTGCCTTCTTTTAGTGTGATGTGCTCATTGATTCCATCTAAGGGTTTTCCTAACATGGCGGATAATGAAAAGCAGGAACCATGATGCTGAGGTTTTGGCAACTCATATCTTTTCAAAGCTAAGGGAGCTGTAAATATGTGTCTTCAAATGAATCACTTAGGGGAGCATTAGTATAATCACAGTGTGGTACCCAGAGTTGACAAGCTTAGAGGGAGCAGAAAAGGATTGTGACCTCTCAGGCTGAGTCCAAGATGCTTTTGATAGTAGACCAATACCAACACACCATTTCTCCTACATAAAAGAAGGATTTGGTCAGAGAGCTCTCTGAAATTATGTGCATCATATACTGAGTGGTCCATATCAAGACAGTCCTTACCACAGTAATGATGAAAAGTTTGAAAGTAAGGCCACAGATTTTATCTGTGACTCCTGCCATCTTCTAAAGTTTAGTTTCTGCTTTGTCCTATTAGTATTTCAAGCTTTCTTCTTCCTCTTTTTCAGCATCCAAATTTGTGGTGACAAAGTTGCATATTCTATGGCTTCTGCACCATATTTTTCTCAAAAATAATTTTCAAAAGCCTTTTTAGGCTGTGAATTAAAAACTGGAGAAGAAATAGCAGCAACTGTGAAGTTCTAATTATTGCTATTATGACATGAATTATCAGGGAATAATAAAAACATAAATTTCAGTCTAACTTAAGAAACAAGGTAAAATAAGAAACCACAATTCATTAGGGAATTGGGAGTTATTTTGTCACCCCTGTCATTATAAATCCCGAGTGACATTGTCACAGAAGGTGCATAGACATTGTCAAGGAAGCACATACCAAAAGGGGACTGATCGTGTGGTTTGGTTTCTGTGTTGGTTACACATCTGACTTTCTGTCTCTGTCCCGTAACACTTTCTTTCTCTATAGTACCACAGTCTGTTGTGTACTAAAATTATGTGTGCTTGTGTCCTATGTTCCTTAAAGATTGTAATGTCCTTGAAGGCAGGGAATGTGTCAAATTATATAGTTTGTGACTGCGTAATTAGGTGTTGGCTTACCTTTTTTCTTCTGTCTCTTCCGTTAAGACTCTGTGGGCATCTTTGAGGGAACCTATGATCCTTTCGTATGAGTCTCATATACCATCTTTTCAAGTAGTTCTAATTAGTTCATTGTTTTAAATTCAAACCTAGAATTTTGTGCAGGTACTGTGTTAGGTGGGTGGTGCCAACTGTTCTCCTGGCCATGAAAGAGTTGACTGGTTGAGGCAGGCCAATCACTCCTGAAATGGAGGCACTTCCTTTGCCCAGAAGAATCCCTCCAAAACTCGGGGTGTAGTTAACTTGTTTCCAGTCTCATCTTGGAATAACAAATAGAAAGGCATTAAATGCATCCCAGGCTCAGTTCAAGCTTACTGCAGTCTCAGAGGACGGTAAACAATTTTCCTATTTGCTTTTGGCACCTGCCATGTATGTGAGTCAGGAAAACTGAGGCCTGATGTGACTGTCCTATTTAGGGAAGCAGTTTTTCTCTCTTCCTCATTTTACTGAATATGTTTAAAATGAACTGTTGTGGGTTGAACTATGTCCCCCCAAAAGATATATTGAAGTCCTAATCTCAGAGGTGACAGAGGCAGAGATTGGAGTGATGTGGCTGTGAGCTGAGGAAAGTGAAGAATGGATGGCCTCCATCAGAAGCTGGAAGAAGCTAGGAAGGATACTACCCTTCAGAATTTCAGAGGGAACATGGCCTTGGCAACACCTTGATTCCGGATCTCTATTCTCCAGAACTGTATGAGAATAAATTTCTGTTGTAAGCCACGAGTTTGTGGTACTTTGCTCGGGCAACTGTAGGAAATGAATCCATAAGTATTCATGCCTGTGAAGGGATTCCTACTGCTTGGTGCCTTGAGATTCTGAAGGTCTAAACTCTCCAGATCCTCTTAACAAATCCCATTTGCAAGTCAGGAAATTCGAGAGTCAGAGTCATTAGGTGTTCTTCTCCAGAAGGTTTGTCTGAGTGCAGAGCTTGTGTGCCATCCACTCTTCATGCCTGTGTGGCTTGACCATCTGTGCTGTAGGCTCTAGTTTGACACACTTGCGTGGTGGAGACAATCTGTGTAACTGCACTGGCTTCTCCTTTAATCGTGTCTTTAGTGGGTGGTTGATGCCCACACACATGTGATGTCCTTCTTCTGAGTACCCTGTAGGTGAGTTGTACTTCAAGCTTGCTTTTGTAGCAGTAGTGATGTGTGATGTCAAGTTATTCACACCGGCCAGGAATGCCATGTGCCACCATCTGCAGTGGGACCACTAAGAGGTTGTAGGCAAACACCTCGGGCTCTAGGGCAACTAAGATTCTGCTTTTTGTTTCATAACTAAATTTTCTTAGTAAAGGACATTCCGTTCTCCAGAAGAATCGAAGGAGTAAGCCAGGTAGTTATCCAGTGCTTCTGATTTCCACCCACAAAGATAAAGGGGAAGGTTTGGTGTGGTTAAGATAGCGAGCATTTCCTTGAAGCCTTTGGATGTTACACAGGACCCTCTAGTGTCATGAGGATGGGCCACAGGAGGGAGAAGGCATAGTTCCTTATTCAGGCCTTTACAAACCTAGTCAGAGTGGGAATGGAAGTAAAGCCTGGCTGTTTCTTGTATTAATGTTTTCCCTGCATGTATTTGCAATGGCTGTTGTCACAAGGTATCACAGACTAAGCATAAGTGGCTCAAACAACAGAAATTTCTTTTCTTACCATCTTGGAGGCTAGAAGTTGAGATCAAGATGTCTTCAGGGTTAGTTTCCTGTGAGGCCTCACCTGGTGTGAGGACGGTCCACTTCTCCTTCTGTCTTCACTTGGTCTTCCTTCTATGCATTTCCTTCTATGCGTGTCTTCTGTGTATGCATTTTCTCTTCTTATAAGGATACTCATCATATTGGATTAGGGTCTACCCTGATGACCTCATTTTAACTTATCTTTTTAAATAAATACCTTATGTCTGAAAACATTTTTTTAATATTTATTCATCTTTGTGTGTGTGTGTGTGTGTGTGTGAGAGAGAGAGAGAGAGAGAGAGAGAGAGAGAGAGAGAGAGAGAGAGGAGTGGGGAGGAGCAGAGAGAGAGAGAGAGGGCAACACAGAATCTGAAGCAGGGTCCAGGCTCCAAGTTGTCAGCACAGAGCCCAACTCAGAGCTCTAATTTAACTATGAGATCATGACCTGAGCTGAAGTTGGATGCTTAACTGAATGAGTCTCTCAGGCACCCCATGTCTGAAAACATTTTGAGGTACTGAGGGTTAGAATTTCAACATGTGAATCTTAGGAGGGCAAAATTTAGCTCCTCACAGTCTCCTTGACTAGGTAGGACCCCTTGAGAGCATGGACTGGTCTTGACACATTTTGATACCTCTGGATCCTCACATAGAACCTGGCCCCAAGTCACTGCTTAACTCTTTTGCTAAGTGAATGTGTTTTGATTCTTCAGGAAGAAACAAAAATGAAAACAAATCTGGTGTTTGCTTCTGTGCTTGCTATACGTAGCCCCCCAGTCCCGAACTGAATTCCACATTACTTGTTGAACATGTACATATGGGAAGAGGAAAGCAAGGAGGAAAAAGAGACAGACATGGCAGATGGGCAAGGTATGCCAGCGCATAACAATAATAATAATGGCATATGGCTTGTTGTTCTCAGTACAATGCTCTTAACTGGATGAGAGTTGCAAAATGAAAATATGCCCTTGGATATATTATGAGCTTTGTTTCGTAATCAAGATCATGAGGCAATAGAAAACAAAGAGAGAAGACATAGTCCACACCTGGGAGTTGTTGTTTTTCTCCACTATGTCCGAGTAGTGCCAGCTGGGCCCAGTTGCTCAGGGTTTTAAAAGCATCTCTCTTTTCCACCCACTCACTTGCTGGTTGTTCTAGTCCAGCCAGCTCTACAGAGTTGGTGGGCCAATCTCTGGTTATCCTATTATTAGAATAGCAAACTGCTTACACATTTGATTTCTTCCCTCCACCAAAATAGATAGAAGTAGGTGCAGACATGTTTGATAACTTATGAAAATACAGGATACCTCCATGAAAGCAATGAATCCTTCATTCATTTGACTTCTTTCCTTCCTTCATTCATTCATGCACACATGCATTTGACATATCAAGAGCCTACAATATGTGCCAAGTACAGAGTTAGGCACTATACATCTAGAAGATTTTTCCTTCTTCTAACGTACCCACTCTTCCCTTTACTTGGTTTCCTTTCTGTCCAGAAGCAGGTTATTGTAAACTGTAAGCCAATGCTTTTTATACTTTTCTGTGAATGAGATTCTCCTGGGGAGCTTAATAAAAATGCAGAGATTCTGTACAGGTTTCCAGTTTTGGAATGAATAAGTCATGGGGATGAAAGGTACAGTGTAGGGAATATAGTCAGTGGTACTGTACTAGCATGTATGGTGACAGATGGCAGCTGCACTTGTGGTGAGTACAGCATAATGTATAGAGGTGTGGACTCACTATGGTGTGCACCTGAAACCGATATGACATTGTGGGTCAACTATACTTTAATTTTTTTAAAATACAGGGATTTCCCAAATATTCTGATTCGAGGGGTCTGGTGTGGAGCCTAGGAATCTGAATTTTTAACAAACACTCCTGAGATTCCCTTACAGGTGGTCCGTGGACAAAAGCCCTTTGAGAAACTCTGCTCCAGGACTGGAAGTACAGGTTGAGGGTGTGCAGGCCTGTAGCCACAGTAACTCCTTGCTGTCAGCACTTGTAGGTGGCCCCCCGTGGAAGAATGTGTGTTGGGATGACACCTGTGGGGTGTGTCCAGGGAGATGGAGCATGTGTCTGTGGGCTGGAAAGGGGGCTGGGCAGGGAGAAATGAAAGGGGCCTCCCCCAGCTGAGACCCACCTTCCCCCGTCTCTGTTTCCTCTGAGAAGTCTCAGGTTCCAATGGTCGGGCCACACATTTCTTTCTTGGCTGCACTTTAGTCCATGCAGCTCACCAGAGTCCAGCATCAAATTGTTTTCTTTAGTAATGGAATTTAATTTTCAGCTTGTGAAAATATAATCAAGTTGCATGGCCCTTTGACTTGGGCCTTATAGCAGCTTCTCATCGGTTTATACTAACTTGTCAGTGAGAAGATTCGAGCTGTCTCTGGAATTTCCATGGAGAGTTTTCCTTGGCGGCCCTGAGAAGCGATCGTTTTCACACCCATTATTTCCAGCGTAATTTAAAATGTTTGTTGTGGAGGGAAATAGCCTTCGCTTAGTATGCTGGGAGGTCTTTTGCTGAGATCTGAGGCGTCTGTGTTTATAGAACGAATATTCCAGCTTGGATGAATAGTTATTTTTATCCCCTTCCTATGTTGAAAACTAATGGGAAATAAACCCATGAGAACTAATAGGGAACCGCACCACCTCTGGCAACTCATTTCAGCATATAAATTTATTTTCTTTTACCTTCAACATAAAAATCCTTTGTAAGTCTCCCTTGGTAGTATCCAAAATTGCATGTCTGATCTTTTATGCGCCAATCACTGCCGAAAATATCCCTGCAATTTCAATGCTATTTGGAGCAGTTACTGTCCATATTCTACGTAGAGGTCTAATGGAGGAAGAGGAATAAATATTATGGCAATTATTACTATGAGACTTTATTTTGAGAGGCAAAGCCCAAGATTTCTGTGGAGATGCAAGTATATCAAACTATATTTTTTCATGGTCACATCTAAACTGGGCAATAATAGCATATCAATAAACTTCAATTACACTCAGGAAAATACCAAAAGTGAACCTTCAGTGATGCTCAATAAAGTGTACAGGCGCATTAGAGTTACATAGAGCAGTGACATCCATCTGGTATTTCCTGTGACTTCTAGTCAATTACTGCATTTCATCATGTGTAATCCTCTTTTATCTGCACTTCCTGCTGGTGCGGTAATTCTCACTCTGCTACATCTGTGGCTTTACTGTGAATTTTTATCGCCTACGAGGCAGTGCGTCCCTTCCCGCTCCTGGATGTTGTTGAACTGTATCTGTTGAAGATTTAATTGCAAGGTGGTATAAAATATGGATTTAGAGACACATAGGAAGGCTGGAAAGCAATTGGTAACATTAGAAAATGGGCATGCTTTGAGATACAAAAATGTATTACAGGCAGAGTATGGATTCCACCGGAACAATTGGACGTGGAGTTTGCAGTGTTGTTTTTAGAGGCTAAAAAGTAAGCACAAGAGAACAGAAATAAAGAAGCAAAATCCACCCTGCTCCATGGTGGTCTTCTGGAAAAGAGATTTTGTATACATGTTTTACATATTTATGTAAAGTGTTCTGTGTGTATATGGACACGTACCTGCGTGCACATGTTAAATGCATATATTCTTTTGTATAATTGTTTAAGGCATATTATTTATATTTTGGAAAGTTGACTGTGTGTGTGTGTGTGTGTGTGTGTGTGTGTGTTTAATAAACTTTAGTTTTCAGCGCAGTTTTTGGTTCACAACAAAACCAAGAGCAGGATCCAGACAGCTCTCACATACCCCTGACTTCATGCCCGTATCTTCCCTCACCGTCAACAGCTCCCCCCCCCCCCCCCGGTGGTATGTTTGTTACAATAAATGAATTTACTTGCCAGAGTTATCACCCTAAGTGTATAGTTTATTTTATCATTCACCTCAGGTGTTTTGTATTCGAAGTGTTTTGACAAATGTATAATGATGTGTTTCCACTACTGAAGTATCTTACATAGAGAGTTCTCAGGGCCCTAAAACTCCTCTGTCCTCCACCTGTTCATTACTCAGTGCCCCAGTGGCAAAGTTTATTTTCCTCATCCTGTGATAGTTGCTCTCTCATAATACATATCCATCTCTTCTTCCTTCCCTCTCCTCTTCTCCCTCTCCCCCCCCCCCATTTTCCTTTCTTCCCCACCCCTTCCAAAGCGATTCATTATGCATCACCTAGTGCCAAGTTCTCTCCTGGGCATTGCAAATGCAAAGGAGAGCAAGCTAGACACAGTCTCCGTCCTCATGGAGCTTAGAGCATGGTCAAGGACACAGATTTGAAACGGTGCTCACCGAATAAGGGCATAGTGACATAACTGCTGGGAATGAGGAAAGGGTGTGAAGAGAGGTAACAAAGAAAAGACCCAATTTGGGGATTAGGAATAGCTTGGAGGAAGTCCCATCTCAGCTGAGATCTGAAGGAAGAATTAAGAGCTCACTAGGAACATAGTGTGCTCAGCAGAGGGGATCCATTCCCTCTGGATTGGGACCCACAGCCCCAAGATTTCCTTTTGTTTGCTTTGAAATAAACTTTTCAATTTAGAAATAGTTTCAGATAGTATGGATAGTTTAAAGATAGTACGGAGATAGATTTGTAAAGATAGCACAGAGAATTCCCGTGTACCCCTCATCCAGTTTCAGTAGGATGATGTTATCGTGTGACATTACTATAGTTCATTCGTCACAGATAAGGAATCAACATTGGTACGTACTCTTAAGGAAACCTCAGACTCTATTTAGATTTCACAGCCTTCCCTTAATGTCTGTGTTCTGTTTTGGGTTCCAGTCTGGAACACCACATTGCATTTAGTCATCCTGTCTCCTGAGCCTCCTCTGGTCTGTGACAGTTTGTGATTTCCCTTGCTTTTCAGGACGTTGGCAGTTTGAGGAGTGCTAGTCAGGTAGTTTGTCATATGTTGTTTGTAGAATGTAGGTAGTTTGTAGAATGTCCCTAATTTTGGCTTTTATGTTTTTATCTTAGTTAGATTAGGGTTATTGGTTTGGGGGAGAAAGACAACAGAAGTCAAGTGTCCTTCTCATCACATCCTACAAGAGGACATGTGTCATGCTACCCGCGTGACTTATCACTGATAACATCACCCTTCATCACCTGGCTCAGGTAGTTTTCATCAGGATTCTCCAATGTACTTTGCTCCCCTGCTTGCCATTTGCTGCTCACTGGAACCAAGTCCCTAAGTGCAGCCCACACTCAGCTTCCTTGAGGAGGGAGTATTTACATAAATTATTTGGAATTCTTCTGTATGGGAGATTTGTCTCTTCTTCCACATTTATTTATTTAGCCAATCATTTATATTAGTATGGATTCATGCATATTTATTTTATACATTGGGTTACAATCCAGTACTTCAGTATTTATTTTGTTGCTCAAATTCTTCCAGCTTTGGCCAGTGGGAGCTCTTTCAGGCTGGCTCCTGGATCCCTTTTACATACTTCCAATAGTTTATTTTTTTGAGCACTTCCTGACTTTCTGGCACTACAGGATGCTTGTTCTGTGTAACCTTCCCCAACCCTAGAATGAGACATTTCTCCAAGGAGCCCTGGTTCCTTTTATTGGAGAATGGTATTAGAAACTGATTTGTGACACACCTACTGGAGTGTCATTGCTTCTAGATCTGAGAGAGCAAGGAAATATATGTGGGTATGCTAACCTGTGTATATACATGTATCTATAAATGTTTCCATATGTATCCACCTGTCTCTGTATTATACTGAACACGAGTTCATATTCGAGTCTCCAATTCTCATCTATCGCTACATGGATCATTTTAGCCTTCCTTTGCTTGTTTGTAACCTCCTTTCCTACCATGGAAAACCTGCTCCCACCATCTGCTATCCATTTACTTACTTGTTCAATTCTAGGATATGGATCTTCTTTGACTTCGGATGGGGTTACATCCCCATAAGCCCATTGTAAGATAAATATCATAAGTCAAAAATGCATTTAATACACCTCATCTACTGAACACCATAACTTAGCCTAGCCTACCCTAAATGTGCTCAGAGCACTTACATTAGCCTCCAATTGGGCCAAATCATGTAACACAAAGCCAGTTTTATAAGAAAATGTTTATTATCATAGAATTTATTGAATACTGTACTGAAAGCAACACACAGAAAGGTTTTATGGGGACAGAAGGGTTGTAAGTGTATTAGTTGTTCACCCCTGTGATCATGTGGCTGCTGGGAGCTGCTTGCTGCTGATCAGCACCATGAGAGAGGGTCATACTGCATATCGCTAGCCCGGGAGAAGATCCCACTTCAGAATGCGACATGTGGTTTCCACTGAACATGCATTGCTTTCTCGTCAATGTAAAGTCAAAAAATTGTAAGCTGAAACATTGTAAATGGAGGACCATCTGCACACGTATCACGGTTTCAAAATTGTTAGCCCGTTTTCCCCTGGCAAAAGCTTTCCCAGCTGGAGCACCATGCCCATGCGCAGTTCCTTCCGCCTGTAGTCTTGCAGCCTCCACTCATTTCCAAAGTTACAAGATCAGCACCTTTCCCCCTCCCACCCCTTCGATGAAATCATTTCATACATTTGTGATAACGTTAGATTCTTTGGTCTCCATTCCATCCCAGGAAATCCTGACCTCCTAAGTAATTTTTAAATTTGTTTACGCTGAGTTTCCCTCTTTGTGCTGTAAGGTTTATGGGTTTGACAAACACATAGATACATGATGTATCTACCACTGCTGCTCCAGGCAGGTTAGTGACATGACCTTAAAAAGTGTCCCGTTCTCCCACCAAACATTCCTGTTCAGACTCCTGGCAACCACTGATCTGTTTTCTGTCCTTAGATGTTCCCTCCTCCCCCAGAATGTCATACATGTATATACATAGCTATTCAGAGTAGTTTTTTTCACTTCACAAAATGCATTTAAGATGCATTCATGTTGTGTGAATTAATAGCTTGTTCCTTATTATCACTGAATAATATTCCATTTTATGCATGTGCCACAGTTTGTTTATCCATATCGCATATTGACGGACATCTCGTCGCTTCCAGTTTTGGCAGTTATGAATATAAAGCTGCTGCAAACAATCATGTAAATCTTAGTTCAGGCTGCTATGTAACAAAGTACCATTGGTGAGATGGTCTACAGCGATTTATATCTCACAGTCTGGAGACCGGAAGTCTGAGATCAGAGAGCCAGTATAATCAGGTTCTTGGTGAGCGCTCTCTTCTGGGGTATAGACTGTGACTTCTGTTGTGTCCTCAAACGGCAGAGTGCAGAGAGGAAAGCAAGCTTTCTTGGGACTGCTGTAAGGGCACTAATCCCATCTTGAGGATTCTACCCACATGACTTCATCTAATCCTAATTACCTGCCAAAGCTCACACCTCCTAACAGTATCACACTGGGGAAGGGTTGTGTTTCAATGTATGGATTTTGAAGGGAAATGAAGAAACTGCCAAACTGTCTTCCAAAGTGGCTGCATCATTTTGAATTTCCACCAGGAATGAGTAAGAATTTCCGTGGCTCTGCATCTTTGTTAGCATTTAATTTTGTCAGGTTTGGGATGCTAGCCATTCTACTAGATGGTAATCATTTTTACAATCTCCGTGGCCCGCATAGGGCATGCATTGTTGGAATGAATCAACGAATAACTGAGCAGAACAAGAAAATGCGATTTTATAATTTCCATCTTAGAGATTCCTCTGTTATGAAAGGGGGTGCATTTGGATAGGGATTATATTTGGGAACAGACTGCAAGCTCAAACGCTTTACAAAGTGAAACAGAATGAGTGTAAGGATGATACGGAGCATAGGGACTGTGGCATTGTGGGGACTCTGGGAGAATCCATGGATCCGGGTTTGCCAGATTTTCCAAATTTTTAGGTTCAGACAAAAAATCAAATGTATGAGAAATCTCACCATTTTTCTATGTTGGTAAACAAGTGAATATCAGATTTGAACAGTGAGCTATCAGTTTTAAACCTATGTGTGTGTGGTTTTTTTAGCCTATATGTTTTTAGTCCCTTCTGGTGGGGCATCAAGATAAGTGTCCACAATGGCCTAAGATTTCAGTCATTATCTGATCAGTCTTTATTATTTGCAATTAATTTTATTTGAGATAATCAAAAGGAGCTTGGGAATGTGGGCAATAGCACTGAGGAGGAGAAGAAAATCAATGTGAAGGTTTCACTGTTAGAAGGGGGGCTAGAAAATGTGACTTTATGCCCAGTTTACAATTACAGGCTTATATTAAGGAGCACAATTTAATGGTTAATTATTTGAATCTTTGTGAGTATGAGAATTCTGTGTCTGGAAGTCACCTGGATCAATCACTTTTATCTTGGAATGTGAATATTTCACTTAAGCTCCTGCCTTCCAGAATTTTGAGAATCTCTTTCTTTCTCCACAGTGGGGTTTTTGGTGGAGAAAAGAATCAGGCAGTCCCCGATGTGGGACAGTCATTTTAACTACCTGTTTTGTTCATTGTCGTCCTACACTTCCCCACCTAGTGATGTATAAAATGTGAAGATATTTTATAATTTATGGGGAGAGAGAAATTATATGTCACATGCAACAATCTGGTAAATATTTATGAATTTTCCGCTTCTTAATATAAGGATGTGAAAATAACTCCTGACTGCATATTAGCAGTTACCATAAGTCTGGAGAGGACAAGAAACTCACAGTCCTAAACAGGGTCTCTGTGTTTATAAAGAAATGTTCCTGTTGAATAGTCTCTCCTTTTTGACATGCCTGACTCCCTTCTGTTCCATTACTGTTCTTTCTAATAAACCCCGAAGCTGTGTTTCAATAGAACCAATACACTGTCTAATCAGAGATGATGTTATACACAGTGAAATGGTTTCTACATTCTACATGGAATGGACAACAAGCAAGTAAAATACCCCCTCTCTAATTTTAATTAGAATTAGAAGGCTCCCCAGGCTGGTTAGCTGAGTTAGTGAGAGCACCCTGCAGAGGCCACGTTCTGACCCTCCCACGGGCCAGTTAATTTTGCCTAGTTCAGTAGCCACAGCTTGTGGCTCTGACTGTGCAGTCATCTGGAGAACACGTCCCTTTAATCATTTAGGAAACAGAGTGTGCATGGAAGCATTGCCATTTCTGGCAAAACCACTTAAAGTGCAAGCCCTACTAATGTCTGTGGTCAGTACCATTATCTCGATAGCCAAAGAGGAGAATATTATATGGAGAGAAACCCTCTTATTATCTGTGTGATAATAGCGTTTCTTCCTTGACCTTTCAGAGCCTCTTCTTTCTTATCAGGAGGTTGGCAGTTAGGATTTAATGATATCTTGTCTGTGAACACCCTCAAAGAGCTCAATCCAAAACAGGATTGTTAACTATGGTTGCTCTCTATGGAAAAGAATCTCCACTCATGGCAGTAGCTTTAAGTGGAAAATCTGCTATTAAAAGAAATAATATGTTGATCTCATCCCAGTTCAATGGTATGAACAAGTGGAGGTGTTTAAGAGCTCACTTTGAACAGAAATCCATGCTTATGTATTAATTCTCCACCCCAGAGTTGTTCAGACCCTAGGCCCCACAGTAATTGTGGTGCAGCACCCTGTTCTGGTATGGTAGATAAGGGTCACATGTGGCATTTCTGGCTCTCCCACCCTGCTTCACTCCGATAGGAAAGCCACACCTTCCTGTGATTTATCCACAGTGAATATTACTCACATAATATTTTCTTTAAAAAAAGAGAGTTTGGTTATATAAAAAAATCATATTTAGAAACCACCAAAGAAATTCTAAATTATACCATGGAAATGCAAAGAGCAACATCCAGACTGTGGGAAACTCTATGAGATGAGTGATCTGGTGTCTTCAATAAATATATCCCAAGGGGGAAAAAGGAGGGGTCCATATAGACTACCTTCTCTCCATCAATTCTTTTCTCTCTTCTGCAAAAGTTGGTTTTGATCCATTTCCTCTCAAACAGATTGTTCCCATCAATATACAGGCATGTTATTATTTTTCCCATCTTGAAAAACAAATTTCTCCTGGCCTGATTGAGACCATCAGTGCAATTCCTTTCTTTGCTTCCCTTTGCAGCAAAACTCTGGAAGTATTGCCCATAATTGCTTCCAATCTTTCTCCTCTCATTCTTTCTAGAAAACACTCCAAACAGGTTTTTTTCTTTCATTACAATTGCTCTTATCAATGTCACCAAAGTCCAGTTGACATTACTGATTCCAGTGATCAATATCTGGTCTCATTGCACTTGAACTATCAGCAGAATTTGACAGTCTTTCCTTCTGGAAACACTGTTGTTTCACCTGGCTTCTGGGACATGCCCCCATGTGATTTCCCTCCTATCATTCTGTTTTCTCAATCTTTTAAGTATTTTTCCTGTTTTCTCTTTCTCTTCCTGACCCCTAAATGTTCTCTGTCTCAAGGCTTAGTTTTTGGACCTCTTTCTGTTCTGCACTACTTGCTTCGATGAGTTCTTGTCTTTAAATACTGTCTCTGTGCGGAGAACTCCTGAATGTTTATCTCTAGCCCTGATGCCTCCCATAGCTTGGATGCATAGCAGATATCTCAAATTTCATCACACTTGGATGTATAGTGGATATTTCAAATTTAACATGTTCTGGACTCAATTCCCAATATTTCTCAATAGGAGTCGCAGTAACCAGTTTTTCCTACCATTAATGGTGATCCTTATCCTTTAGTCCTTCAGATGAACCGTCTCAGTGTTATCCTTGTTAAAGAAAAAAAAATTCTGGGGTGCCTGGGTGGCTCAGTTGGTTGAACAGCCAACTCTTGATTTCGTCTCAGGTCAAGGTCTCATGATTTGTGAGTTCAAGCCCCACATCAGTCTCTGTGCTGACAATGTGGAGCCTGCTTGGATTCTCTCTCTCTCTCTCTCTCTCTCTCTCTCTCTCTCTCTCTCTCTCCCTCTCCCCATCTCTCTGCCCCTTCCTGCCCCTCTCTCTCCCTTTCAAATCATATGACTTCACTCATATGAGGACTTTAAGAGACAAAACAGATGAACATAAGGGAAGGGAAACAAAAATAATATAAAAACAGGGAGGGGGACAAAACATAAGAGACTCATAAATATGGAGAACAAACTGAGGGTTACTGGAGGGGTTGTGGGAGGGGGGATGGGCTAGATGGGTAAGGGACATTAAGGAATCTACTCCTAAAATCATTGTTGCACTATATGCTAACTAATTTGGATGTAAATTTTAAAAAATAAAAAATAAAAATAAATAAGTAAACTTAAAAAAATTTTTGGAAATAAAAAAATGAAAAATAAATTTAAAAATAGAAAAAAATTATTTAGACCCTTGTAAAGACAGTAAGGCTGACTTTATTCATGGGGCCTACTACAGCAGTGTTTGCAGTAGGGGAGAGAGGCCAGACCCAACTCTGAATACAACAAGGAAAGTGGGAATTTATATCTAAGGAGTAGGGTGGGAATCTGTGTGTGGAAATTGCTAAGAGGAAGCATCAAGGCTAAGAGGATTCGTATTCAAGCAGTTCAACAGGGATCTTGCTAAAGGAAAGCCAGGGTGATAAGATACTGTCTTAGCTCAGCTGCTATAACAAAGTGCCGTAGACTGGGTGGCTTGTGAACAACAGAAACTCATTTCTCACAATTCTGGAAGATGGATGTCTGAGATTAAGGCACCAGGATGGTTGGATTCTCATGAGAGCTCTCTTCCGGGTTGCAGATTGCCAACTTCTTTATCTTCACATGGTGGAGAGAACAGAGAGAGAGAGAGAGAGAGAGAGAGAGAGAGACAGGAAGTAAGCTCTCTCATGACTCTTATAAGGTCACAGACCCTCTTCCTGAGGGTTCCAGCCTCATGTCTTAATCATGTCCCACCCCAATGGAGATTAGATTTCAACATATGAATGTTTGGTTGTGGGGGAGGGACACAAACATTCAGTCCATACAGATGCCCAGGATGAGGTAGTTTCATTAAACAAACCCAGCAGAATTCTTGCTGAGACTGGTCTAAATGGGCCAAGGGCAGAGTCCAAGGGTGGGGCATTGGGGGCTGAGAGGAGCCTACTAGAGTCAGGTCAAGGAAAGCATCTTTGTCATCCCGTCTCTTCTCTTTCACTCATGCCACAATTCTGGTTTGTCAGCAAACTTGATTTTTGGCCCTATCTTTAAAATATGTCCAGAATTTGACCACTTTTCATCACCCCTGCTACTCCTCTGATCCAAGCCACCATTATATTTCACCTGATTTTTGCAAAAGCCTTCTGCTCTTCTGCCTTTGCTTTCCTTCCTTAGATTGTCAACTGCAGTCAGAATGACCCTGCTTAAACCCAAGTCAGAGTGCTTCTCTCCTCTGATCAGGACCTTCCAATGGCTCAGAATTGACTTGGTGCAAAAGCTGAAGTCTTCACTCTGACCCACCTGGCCCCCATCACCTCCCACTGCCTTCCCTGTCTTTCAGCAGCCCCTTGCTGGCATAATCACCCACTGTCTTTATTGTCACTGTTGCCTTTCTCCTCCCACCAGAATGCAAATTCCATGAGGTTATTATTCATTCTCTGCAGAATCCCTGCTCTCAGGACAGTGCCTCATCCAGGGTAGGCAGGCATCGAATATTTGCTGAATAAACAAATAAATTAATTTTTAGTTTTGGAAAATATATTTAAAGATGCGTATTAAAAATTTAAAGGTAGTTATTTAAAGAATAGCACTAATACAGGTGATTTCCAAGTAATTAGAAAAGAAAAAGAGCATTTTGCCAACAAGAGATCAGAAAAAAAAGAGGACTAAAAACTGGGCACACTAAACAGAAAACCAAAACAGGATGCAGAAAGGAAAAACATGTCAGGAATCACAATCTTATTTTAATGACACAGACTCTCAGATTGAATTTAAAAATCCAGTTATGAGCTGTTTACAAGAGGCAAATATAAAACCAAATGATGCAGAAAGTTTGAAAATAAAGGGAAAGAAAATTATATGCCAGGCAAATGTTAATAAAAAGAAAACAGGAGTAAAAAATGTTAAAATGACAAAATATAACTCAAGGGTGAAAGCACTGAGAAGGAAAAAGAGAAGATGCATTATATTAATAAATCACCTACCAAGAAAGAAGAATCATAAAGCAATTTACAATTTTCATCATTGCTTTGAAATATAAATAAAGCAAAAGAATAAATTGCAAATCTACATTCATAGTGAGAGATTTTAACATCCCTTTCTCAGAAACTGGCAGATCAAATAGACAAAAAATGAGGACATTTGTATAGTCCGTTACAGGTTTTGTTGAGAACTGGGTGAAAATCATGGCACAAATATATATCTAGAGGATCATGGGGGTTTAAAAAACAAGGAGAGATATATGAGGATGATGAAAATAATCATATGTTGTATATACATTGTCTAAACATAAAGAGTCATTTGAGAATCCCAGTCCATTTTCTTAATCTTTTGACACATCTGGATCCTCACATGGCATGGAAGAGTGATTCTCAAAGCAGGATCACTGGATTAGCAGCATCAGCATCATGTGGGAATTTGCTAGAAAGGCAGATCCCTGGGTCCCAGCTCCAGATCTTCTGAGTCAGCAACTCTGAAGATGAGCCCAAGTGTAACACACACTCTGGGGGGCTCCTGATGCCAGCTCGAGTGAGAACCTCACTCACAGATCTAACCGCACAGATCTAACCTCAGAAGCCTGCCTGCTTTCCTCGGTTTGGGTATGCTCAGGGCAATAGCAAAATAAATGCTTACACATCATTTGCATTTCTGTTCCATAATTTTACTGATGGTCTGTTTCATGGTAAAGCTCTGGTCTGGGACTTCAGGTCTTAGATCATCCTGACAGTTTCCTGGGTAATTATGGCTCAAATCTTTATATTTTATTTAAGTAAAAAGAGGCAAAAAAAATAATAAGGAACTCTCGTGCTGTGAATATTAGAAGTGTAAAGATTTTTAAAAAAAGAAATGGAGCAAAATCAACTTTTTATGATAATATGTCATATCTGAATTTTGTGCATGGATTAGGGACATAGTTTTCACCCTTACCCATCACTGGCTTTCCAGTGGCTGTCTATACTCATGGAAATCTCTATGAGGGAGAACATCAAAAAAACAGGCAAAAGTGTGAACAGAGAGAAATTAATTCCCTTGGCCCCCTTCTCTTCTCCACCCTTGAGTGGCATCCCTTCTCTGCTACCCTTCAGGTACATGCTTTCCAATTAACATGGCTGAAACTGCTCACAGGGCGCATTCGTAGGAATAAGAAGGGCATGTTCTTTGGGGAATGTTTTTTTGCAAAAATGGAACAGTATAACATATGCAAATTTAAATTTTGCACATGACTATGGACTAGTTGTGTCCACCCTAACTCATATGTTGAAGCCCTAACTTCAGATGTGGTGGCATTTGGAGATGGGGCCTTTGAAAGGTCCTTAGGTTTAGATGACATCATGAGGGTGGTGTGTTCATGGTAGGATTAATGTCCCTATAAATGGAGATACCAGAGAGCTTTCTCTTTCTTTCTGCCATATGAGGACATTTTGAGGTGGCTATTTACAAGACAGTAAAAGAGCTCTCAACCGAAACCGACCATTCTGGCTCCTTGATCTTAGACTTCCAGCTTCCAGAACTGTGAGAAAACAAATTTCCATTGTTTAAGCCACCCAGTCTATGGCATTTTATTATAGCAACCTGAGCTAAGACAATTTTATCCAAGATACTACCCAAGATGCATATCAAACACATCACCCTGGGCATCCTTGGAGGAGAGGAAGATAGGAATGAGGGTTGGGGATAACACAGAAAGAAAAAAGCCCAACAAAAACAAAAGAAAGCAAGAGAGGGTCCTTGAATGAAATCACTGTTAAAATATGCTCTGAATAAAGAGGTATGATTAATTCAAGTCTATGTATCTATGTACTTAAGATCATAAAAGCATTAGTTAATGAATGGCCTCGAACAAGTCCCTCATCTGGTCCTTCAGAGACCCCACCTGAGACTTGATTTCACTGATGGGCCATCACTGTGCCTCCCCCACAGGAAGCCTACCCAGTCTTCTCTCGCTAACTATGCCCACCCTCAGTTCTCCTTATTGTTTCTGTGCTTCTGCTGGAGAATGTTGTAAAAGGTGAGGCTTTTCACCAGAATGGTCTATTTATGCTCTCAGATGATGCAAGCTAGTGTATGTTCACTGCTGGGATCACTGACCACTTATCTTTTAGATGCCACCCATATTATTTTTCCCACTGAAGACCCTGCATTTTCAGACATGCAATGATTCCTGTTCTCTCTTCCTTTTATACCCACCTTTCATGATAAAGTGGACTTCCAGAATTGATTTATTCACCAATTTTGAGGTTGATTCCTGGTAAATTTAAAATTCTTATCAACCGTCACAGAAAGCTATTTAAGCACTCAAGTATGTAGGACATTTTTATGAGCTGGGGATTTGAAAGGTGTAATTGGTTTACTCCTTATTAAAAACTTAGCTTATTGAAAACAAGCTGAGAAAATGTGGGACAGGAAGTTTCTTTTAGAAATAACTTTAGCTTTTGAGAATGGAACATATATAAACTTGGAGGCTAATTGTAAGTTGACTTAAGCTATGGCCTGATATGATTTTAGGATTAAAAACAAAGACATAGCTCAGGGTTTGAGGTAGGCAGCCATGAATTTGAGTCTTCACTAAGCCACTAACTAGCTGTATTAGCACACACTTGGTACTTAATTATTTCAAATTCACTTTTCTTATCTGAAAAACTGGGATCACTCCATTTTACAGTGTTTTTTTTTGCAAGAATTAAATAGGATACCATATATAAAGAAACTAGCAGTGTGTTAGGTACAGAAAAGGTGCTATTGAGAAAGTCTGTTTCTTTCCTCTTTGGTGGAGAGACTTTTATTAGACAATAAGCATGGGATCTACACACATTACCTGGTTTTTCAGAATGTGATAATATTACTTACAAAGGAAAGTGTGGCTAGAAATGATAAAAATCATTGTGGATTGATTCATTTTATTGGAACCTAGCTCGCTCGGTTCTTTTCACATTGAAACTTTTTTCAATGTTTCTTTTTTTTTTTAAATTTTTTTTTAACGTTTTATTTATTTTTGAGACAGAGAGAGACAGAGCATGAACGGGGGAGGGGGAGAGAGAGAGGGAGACACAGAATCGGAAGCAGGCTCCAGGCTCCGAGCCATCAGCCCAGAGCCCGACGCGGGGCTCGAACTCACGGACTGCGAGATCGTGACCTGAGCCAAAGTCGGACGTTTAACCGACTGAGCCACCCAGGCGCCCCTTTCAATGTTTCTTAAAGTTGTGGAGCATGCTTCTTGTCTAGTACAGTTGTGCAGACATGAGAGAGACAAAGCACCCTCCTCCCTTCCTCCTCTCCACCCCCACCCAGCCCCAGCCCCTCTCTACTGCCCTTCATCACAGTGCACACACTTGTCTTGCTTTCCATCAATTGGGATCTGTGTTTTTGGGGCTGTTAAAAGGACTACCACTACTCTGTAATGTGACTGTGGGTGAGTCTCCTAAACATTCTTTTTTCTATTTTTTTCTTTCTTTCTTTCTTTCTTTCTTTCTTTCTTTCTTTCTTTCTTTCTTTCTTTTAGAGAGAAAGAGAGGGGCTGGGGGAGAGAGGGGAGAGAGGGGAGAGAGAGAGAGAGACAATCTTAAGCAGGCTTGATGCTCGGTGCAGAGCCCAATGCAGGGCTTGATCCCACGATTCTGGGAATATGACTTGAGCTGAAATCAAGGTTCAGATGCTTAACTGACCCTCCCTTAAACATTCTTTAAACATGAAGCTTATTCTGTGGGGTACCTGGGTGGCTTAGTTAGTTAAGTGTCCGACTTTAGCTCAGGTCACGATCTCAAGGCTTGTGAGTTCAAGTCCTGCATAGGGCTCTGTGCTGACAGCTCAGAGCCTGGAGCTTGCTTCAGATTCTGTGTCTCCCTCTCTCTCTGCTCCGCCCCCGCCCCGCTTGTGTTCTGTCTCTCAAAAATAAATAAACATTAAAAAAAATTAAAAAAAATTTTTTAATGTTTTATTATTTATTTTTGAGAGAGAGAGACAGAGACAGAGTGTGAGCGGGGGAGGGGCAGAGAGAGGGGAGACACAGAATCCAAAGCAGCTCCAGGCTCTGAGCCCTCAGCTCAGAGCCAGACGTGGGGCTCGAACCCACAAGCCATGAGATCATGACCTGAGCGAAAGTTGGATGCTCAACCAACTGAGCAACCCAGGTGCCCTCCAAAAAAAATTTTTTTTAAATGAAGCTTTTTCTAGATGATTTCTTAGGTCTCATCTCACTCTTACACTTTCCAATTCTGCATTTAACAAATATTATCCTCTATAAGTCTGAAGCCTAAAGATTATTCTTTGTGGAGAATTAATGTGCTACTTAACTTTGCTACTGAAAAGGTGGTCCATAGATAGGCACCATCACCATCACGTGGGAGCTGGTTAGAAATGCAGAATCCCAGGCCTCATCCAGAGTCAAAATTTTAACAGGATCTCCAAGTGATGTGGTATCCCATTAAAGTTTGAGAAGCTCTGCTGTAGAGGGCCACAACTCACTTTTATTTGTTCACGTGAATTCACTGCTTTGATCTTCAAAGTATGTCTCCAGGAACCACATCAAATCCTATCCAATTCCCATGAGGAGGCTCACATTTTGACCATTTTTATGAAGAGAAATGGAGTTGGAGAATAAAGGGAGCTTGCTGAGGGACTGGGGATGATGCATGTCATATAGAGTATGTGACTGCAATCACATTTAGACAGCTGTCATGGGGTCCCAGCTTGTTGGATGTAATATGGAGATTCCTGTTGGAGCCACATCAGCCTTTTGATACCTGAGTTAGTTAAACAAAATAGTGTGTGTCATTTGCACAACATGATCCCCTTTGGAAGTTGCCGAAGTTCTTTTGAAATGAAAGAGATGAATTTGTACACTGGTATTTTTAATACTTGATTAATGTCATTGTATTTATTTTGGCCACCCCTGCTCTTTAATTATAAAATTACATGGTTTGTAATGAGACTGTTAGCTCCCCACCTGTGCCAAGTTTAACTGAACATGTTTCTTTCTGGTCTCTTGTTGTGGCGTGGGCTTCAAAGTCAAAAGCAAACTGCCTCACTCTCAGACTCTTGATTCTCTTTGGCAGTCTTGATTTTTTTAGAGGCAAACATCGATTGCTGCAGCTGTGGCCAGCTGCTTATGCAGACATTTCAAAAGGGCCGTGGAGGGAGACAAACTTCATTTGGCCACTAGGTGAGTAGATGAACCTGAGCTTCTTCTGTCAGGCCATTGGTTCTGCACTTCTGTTTTCCTTGGAATGTGAATTCCCCCTCCGAAAAAGGAATTACCAGTGGGCCATAAGTAGTGTGTCCACCTAAACCACCAAGAAATGCACAGGGAAAATGGAAGCTTCTGCAAATCTGATGAAGAGGTGGGAAATGCTATCGTGCAATTTTCTCTTAAAGACCTTTGCCTTATTCTTCATGTCATGTGTACTTTCCCAAGCTGACTTGTCATCTTCTGGAGACTCTTATGGCTTACAATTTTAAAGGAGTTGCCCCTGTCCCATCTTGTGTCCATCTCTGATCCCTAAGGAAACCACAATGATTTTTTTTGAGGTAGAAGTAATGGGAAGTAATACTTGGACAAAGTCCTTTGAAATACTTCTGGAACCAGATGGTAGTTTTTAATGATACGTTTCCTGACATGGTTATGTCAGATATCTTTCTGTCCTATTTGTCTCCATTGCCCCCCACTCATCATTCTTGGGTTTATTTGAAACCAGGCCAACCCCATAATCTTTATTGTATAGATAGTTTTGGTTTTCCATTCCTAAATCTTCTAAATAAAATTTCAACATGCTTTTTAACGTTTTGTCTCTGGTGAAAATTAAATGTTGCTTAAAATCACACCATGGCAGTTTTTTGCAGAATATGAAGCTTTCACACTACTTGATCCTATTATAAATCATTCATTTTGAGTAAATGTCAAAAATGACTAGGATTTAGTAGCTTAGGTAATAATATGCTTTTTTCTCCCCACTCTTATCCAAAGAATTCTAATGTAGTTTGAAGATGTTGGGAGATGAGTTTAACTATTGTATGATGATGGAGATATTCTCTGTTTGGGAGGTCCAATATGGCAACCACTGGCTGCATATGGTCATTGAGGACTTGAAATATGGCTAGCACAACTGAGGAACTGAATTTTAAATTTTATTTCATTTTAATTAATTTAAATTTAAATAGCCTCATGTCACTAGTGGCTACAATATTGGTTTATATCTAAGGTTGAGCCAAATCCAGGCTGCTGCCTGTTTTTGTAAAGAAAGTTTTATTGAAACTTAACTACACCCATTCATTTACATGTTGTTTTTGGCTGCTTTTGAACAACAGCAGAGTTGTGTAGTTACAACAGAGACTTCTCCACAAGGCCTAAAATACTTGCTATGGAGCCGTTTACAGAAAAAGTTTGTCAACTCTGGTCAAGACCAATGTTGAATGGAGGAGAATCTGTAGGGCATTAAGAAAAGCAGTCATGCCAATCCAGAGATCTCTAGATCTAGGCACCAACTGTAGTCTTGAAAATTTTGAGATTGGTGATTTCTTAATTAGTATTTTTTCTGTAAATGTAGTTCATGGTTATGGTAAAATTTTAGGAAAAGAATGAAAAGTGAAGGTAAAAGTCATTTTCCACGCATAGATAAGTACATGTGTGTGCTATAGAACATATAATATCATTTTGAAAGGTAGTATCTTACAAATTTCATGTAAACCCCTTTTGACACTTTATCTTGACAGTTTAAAGACTTCAAACATTAATCTGTCCACTGTTATGGCAAAAAACTCACTTCAATGATTATTTCCTTTTTTTACTTTTTTACTCTCTGAGTGGGTTTTGTAGTATCTGTGTGCAAATATGAGAAAGGGAGTTTCAAGCTTTTGGCTATGTTTGAAGTCTCAAGTAAAGTTTTATACCTGGATGTTTGTGTATTCCAAATTTCAAAGGTAATAGTTTGGATGATATTTCTTATTAGTAAAGGTTAAATGTGAGGAAAAATTTAAATTTACTATTTGCTCCTGCATCTAAGAACAATCAAAGTATGAAAATTGACAAGTGTATGATGAGATTTTATTTGTACCTTTGGGAAAAAAATATGCAGTCTTATTTTTCACATAGTGGAGACTAGGCTCATTGTATAAGAAAGACACTGATTTAACTAAATTCTTTAAGCACCAACTCAGTGATGGCTAGTAGGGTTATAATATAAATGGAAGATATGGTAGGGTCTTGGTTTATGGTATCTCTGAATATTCAATCATACAAGGGTAAAAAGCAAGACAATACATAATCAGAAGTCATTTGGGTAATATAGTAAATGTTAAGGAACATCTACTGTTGCTAATTTTAATCTGTGCTATGGCACATAAACCTGAACTGGGCACTTTTATGGGAAGTTCTAGAAGAAGAAATGAATCTTGCCTTCCAGGAGGTCAACATCGATTTGATGTATGGGAAAGATGTACAGTGGAGGATAATGTACAAGAGAAAAAAAGCAGCGTAAAAGACTGTATGGTAGAAATGCCAGGGGGAGGTTCAAATGATAACTATAAACATACAGAGACCATATATTGATGGGAATACTTCAAAATTTTCATTTTTCTCCATAGTCTTTTTTTCATAGAACACACACTATTGAGTTAAACTATATTGGAAGAAGAACCTTCTGAGGTTGTCTGAAATGCAAACTATTTAGGAGAGGCTAAAGAATCTGATTATGTCCAGGGTAGAGAGATGAGAAAATCTGGAGGAGGCAATTAGCAGCCTATATATACTTAATGGGCTGTTTTAAAGGGTACTGGTGACGATTAGCCTGGTACTTATACTGTGCCAAAAGGAAGTCATTTAAGTTAACACCAAAGTTGCTTTGTGCAGATTTGCTATAAATAATACTTTCCTTTGGCTGGAAATGACTCAGCAATGTCCTTCCCCAACCCCACTGTGTCATTAAGAGGTTGTGAAGGAAACTTATTCCAGGTTCCCTGGGGACAAGGTGAGCAGGTAATGAAGGCAGAGAATGTCTTTCCTTGGGGACAGAAGAGCCTCATGAGCAAGATATGGCTGGCAATGTGAAGACATCAGTGTTCTGTGTTCTTGGGTTGAGTACCCACTGTGTGTTTTGGGGAAAGAATCAGAAAGGCTTGCTGAAAGGCCTAGACCCTGCTCCTGTGGCCTTGAGCAAGCTAGGCAACCTTTGTTTAGATCAGTTTCCATTTCATTTCACTGCCCCACCTACCTCACAGTCAATAAGAGGAGATGATGATAAAGAATACATTGGAAAAGTAAACAACAACAACAAAAAACCTATACAGATAAGAAATCATCATTATTCTACAGAAAGGTCTAAAAGTGAAGGTCAGAATTGGATATGACCTTAGGGGAAGAAGGAGAGGGAGGTGTCACTTAAACCATGGATCTATTGTATTCCATGGCTCTATTGTATTGACCTACAGAGTGTTGACCATGAGTCTATAGAAGGTCTGCTGGAAAAGGCCCACCCTGGGCTAACTTAAAAAAGAGTCATCGTCTCAGTGTGTCAGTATGAAGGTATATGCAGTGCTCAGTTGTTAGTGATATTCCTTGCTTTTGAAACTGTGAAGGATAAACATGAGTTGCTAGTTGTGGAAACAGACAAAGACCAACCTAATGAGAAAAGCGAAGGCTATTTATTCAGAGTGCTGTGATGGCAAGAGAGTCAGCCATTGCCACTTGTGTTTTGCAGAGACTCGAGAGAGCTTCATAGAGGAAACAAGGGAGGGCTCCAGGTGTGCCCTGATTGGAGGCCCTTGGCCTGGGGAAGCTGTAGGTGGGCCAAGTACGAGTGCGGTCCTGTGTGATAGGTTAGGGTGTGTATCTGGCTTTCAGTGGTTGGCACTAAATTGGAAGCAAGGTCAAAAATTTGGAAAACTAAAAACAAGCAAACAAACCAAAAAACCAGTTCAGAAATTTGGCACTTATTAAGTCCTGGCCATTGGGGCCAATTTTTAGAGAAGTTACTGGGTTAGCTTCCTGAACTGTCACTAAAGATAGCACTCTGGCTTCCTGCAAGTCTGGCTTACGGCAGGCTGGCTTCCTGGAATGTTTATTGCAGATAGCGGATTGGTTTCCTGGGCAGGCCGCTGCAGGTTTTGGGTCTAAGGTTCATTTTTCATATGTGGTCTGGCCATTGTTTATTTTATATTCAGTCTCTCATAGTTAAGCCCAAACACTGAAGAATGTCTTCCAGTTCATGTTTTGCTATGATTTGCATGACCTTGAGCAAGTCAATTAACTTCTCTTATATAAATGAGATCAGATCACCTGCCCCAGCATAGCTCACAGGTTTGCATGGGGGTCAAATGTGATAAACTACCCAATATGGTGGCCTGTTTTCTAGGGTGTTGAATAAATTCTAATGATGACAATGATAGAGACCAGTATGGGGTAATAGCTGTCCTCTTTCCCCTTCCCTGCTCTATGATACATGAAACATATTGTTATTGATTGGAAAAGGCTAATTCATATTAACTTAGCATTTTTTTTTAAGATTGAAGTTTGTATTTATTTATTTTTTTTATACATTATTTATTTTGAGAGAGACAGAGACAGCATGAGCAGGGAAAGGGCAGAGAGAGAGGGAGAGAGAATCCCAAGTAGGCTTCATTCATGCTGGCAAAGCAGAGCCTGATGCAGGGCTCAAACTGACAAAGCTGTGAGATCATGACCTGAGCTGAAACCAAGAGTCAGATGCTTAACCTTAGCACTCCTGGCACTCATTAAATTTTGAACTACTTCGCCCATGAGTCTCCCAGTTACTAAATAAGTAAGATGAATGCACTCTTTTTTATTTTATTTGTATTTTTTTGAGAGAGAGTGCAAGTGAGGGAGAGGCAGAGAGAGGGACAGAATCCCAAGCAGGCTCCACACTCAGGGCAGAGCCAGACACAGAGCTCAACATGGGGCTTGATCTCATGACTGTGACATCGTGACCTGAGTCAAAATTAAGAGTCAGATGCCTAACCGACTGAGCCACTCAGGTACTCCAAATGCATGGTCTCTTAACCTGGCATATTATTAACCACTTTTAACATAACAGATCTTTTTGAGAATTTGATGAAAGTTATGGGTCCTCTCCTAGGAAGATACATATATGCACAGACACCCAATTTTACATAGAATTTCAGAGGGTCCGTACATGAGGAATCCATTCATATAGATGTTTTGAGGCAGAGATTCTCAACTTGGGTTGCATATTAAAAACATCTGGGTAATTTTTTAAAACCTTGGGAATTTTTAAGCAAACTACACTCCAAGCTAATTAAATCAGAATCATGGTGGGTGTGGGGTGGTGGTGAGACCCAGACATCAGTCCTTTTGAAAACTCCTCAGGTTTAAACTCTTCATCAAAGTCAGTGGTTCTCAAGCTCTAATGGACATTCTAATAACCTGGAGGGCTTTTAAACCTGGTTGCCAGCCCTCACTTGTGGAGTTTCAGATTCTGTAGGTCTGGGGTGGGAAGTGGACATTTGTGGATTAAAAAAGCTCCCGTACGTGATTCTGATGCTAATCTCTGAGATTCAGAGTCCTTGTGGAGGAAGTCCAGGTCCAACCTGGGGCGTGGTATTAGAGTAGCTCAAAGGTCAAACTAATGCATCAACATACCATTCTTGGCCTCGAGGGGTCAAGGCAGCATCTTGGCTTCATACTCTTGGAGGAACAACTAGATGCTTGTGTCTCTCCAGGGCTCACCAGCTCAGAGGAGAGACCAGAGGATGGAAGCCACCTCCAGAGCTCAGTTCTTTTTTTTTTTTTTTTTTTCAATATATGAAGTTTATTGTCAAATTGGTTTCGATACAACACCCAGTGCTCATCCCAAAAGGTGCCCTCCTCAATACCCATCACCCACCCTCCCATCAACCCTCAGTTTGTTCTCAGTTTTTAAGAGTCTCTGATGCTTTGGCTCTCTCCCACTCTAACCTCCTTTTTTTTTTTTTTTTTTTTTTTCAGAGCCCAGTTCTAATGGTGGTTTGCTAGGCCTGTTGCCTCCCTTGAGCCCTTCCATCCCATGTGGCCTGTTGTCTCTCAGGCTCTGGACAGGGTGTCCATATTGCACTCTGATGGGGAAATAGAATTTAGAACAAAATCTCCCAATCCAGAAGTCCTCTCCACAAAGGTAGTAGAGAGAGAACCTGCTTTTATTATTAAGCATTAAATCAGAATGTGATGTGCATCAACGTGAACCTTAAAAAAATTTTTTTTAATGTGTATTTATTTTTGAGAGAGAGAGAGAGAGAGAATGACAGAGAGACAGAGAGACAGAGAGAGAGAGAGCACAAGTGGGGCAGGGGCAGAAAGAGAGGGAGACACAGAATCTGAAACAGGCTCCAGGCTCCAAGCTGTCAGCATAGAGCCTGACATGGGTCTTGAGCTCATGGACCGTGAGATCATGACCTGAGCCGAAGTCAGACGCTTAACCATCTGAGCCGCCCAGACGTCCCCAAGGTGAACCTTTAATATTGTAAAGACAGAAAGCAATCTCACCCTTTTATAGCCAAGCAGATCCAACTTGTTACAGATTTGTTCTCAAGATAAACAGTAACTAGTTCTCAAGTAACAGTACTTTCACATCTTTAGGACTGGAGGTAGTTGTGTAGCTCAGAGCCAGGCACCCTCAGAAATTAGGTTCCCACTCCCACCGTCCCAGGAAATGGGAATAGGAGTGCTATCCATATATACATTTGCATTTCAAAGAGTTGACTCCCAGGTCTTTGAGAAAGACATTTCTAGGTTGTAAAACTGACAAAAGACCTATCTAGTTTTCAAGAGGATTTATCTACCTTTTAAAGAGAGGAAAATTACTGATAGTTTTAGGTTTTTGAAAGTAAATGCTCTAAGAAAAAGGAAGGGAGGGGGATATTTTCTATTTTCAAAAGGGAGAAATATGGCTCTTATTTTTAAATTAAATTAAATTAAATTAAATTAAATTAAATTAAATTAAATTTTTACAAGCTGTGTTAGTTGTGGGCTGTCATAACAAAATTCCATAGACTGGGTGGTTTAAACAACAAATATTTATTTCTCACAGTCCTGGAGGTTGTTGATTCCAAGCTCAAGGTGCTGGCAAATTTGGTGATTGGTAAGAACCCACTTTCCAGCTTGTAGATGGCCACCTTCTCCCTGTCCTCACAGGATGGCAGGGAAAGAGAGAGAGAGAGAGAGACAGGAGAAACTCTGGTGTGTCTTGTTGTAAGGACACTAATCCTATGATTCAGGGCTCCACCCTTAGGATCCATTTACATTAATTACCTCCATATAGGCCCTATCTCCAAATACAGTCATGTTGGGGAATAAGATTTCAACATATGAATTTTGGGAGGACGCAATTCAGTCCATAGCACATGCACAGTCCAAGGGCTGTGTCCACCCCATTGTGGGAAACTTTTCAATGTACCTTTCTGTGGCATTAACACCACTGTCAGTTGGGCGAGCATCTGCCAGGCCAGATCAATCCACTGGAATTGTTCTCTCTTGCCTGTCATGTCCCTCCCTCTTCTTCTTCCTCCTCCTCCTCTTCTTTTTCCTCCTCCTCCTCCTCTTCCTCCTCCTCCTTGGATAGCAGTCTTTTCTGCCTTTCCTTCTCTTCATCACTTAAGGATTTTAAGGGCTTTGAGGGGACCTCAGCCAGACTTTATTTAACATCCCAGATGAATTTTGAGAGTTCTTTTTGGTCCCCACTGGAGCATCCAGTAAGAATTCACGTATGGTGCATCATGCAGCAGATTTACTTCTACAAGCCCTGCTCTTTGACATGGTACCTGGTCTCTCTGGATTAAGGGAGAGGACAGATAGGCAGTTTCTTGGGTTCTAGAACCTCAGTGGAAATGTAAGAAGGTTCAAAAACTGGTCCTTACTAGAACTTCCCTTAGGGCATTTAATACTTCCACGGGAGTAAAATTGAGACCCCCTACAGTACATACTTTAGTTACAAAAATAGGCTATAAACTTTCCTTAAAAGATGTGCTTGGTTAGCTGTAGGGAGAGTTGTTTTGCTAGTGAAGAGAACCCATCAGAGCCCCTATTCTCCTGCCTCCGAAAGCTGGTGCCCATTCTCTCTTCTGAGTAAGTGATGAACAAATATTTAAATATTTGGAGGCTTCCACATTATGTGTCTTTCCACCCCCTACCCACCGCCCCCCCCCCCCCCCCCCGCCCCCGCCAAGCTTACCCATATGTCTCAGTCTGGCCCTTTACCTCTCTCTCTCCCCCTCCAAGAAGTCATCTCTCTCTCCCCCTCCAAGAAGTCATCTTTCTCTCCCCCTTCCAAGAAGTCATGTTTTTCTTGAGTTGACTGAAATCCTGTACTTTTTTAATATAAACTTTTACTATGCTTATGTTAGTAATGTCTTTAAGACTACCAAAATCATGACATATGGCAACATTCTTCAAATTCTTATTCTTTGTGTTTCTTTAGCCAGAATCTCTCTATCTATACTTTTGTTAACCTCTTGGTCATCTAGCTCAGTCCACATTCCCATCCCAGTAGGACACCAGAACTTCCAAGGTCGGGCAAGACTGAGCCTTGCCCCATGTGTTCTTAACAATATTCCTCTTCCACACATTTAAAAATGTGTAAGATAGTTGTCTTGCTACTTGACAGGAGCAAGGGCAGAACCACCAGAATAGTATAAAATGGGGAAAAGAAGAAGGTTTTAGTATATTGTTTTTTCCAGAGGTAATAATAGAAACAGAAAAATGACTAAGAGACATGAGAGTTCACTATGGGACAGCACAATACTTCACATATGCAATCTCACTTAATCCTCACTGCAGCCCTGTGAGGGGCTTCCCAATGAAGGAAGCACAGTTATGACCTAGGTTTTACAGACGAGGAAGAAGAGGATTAGAAAGGTGAAGTACCACGTAAAGGTTGGGGAATGTAGAACACCAGGTGGAGGCAGTACCTTGTTGAAATCTCTTTACCCCAGAGCTTGGAGTAGAGGCTAAAACAGTGCCGTCTAATACAAATATAATGAGATCCACATATGTAATTAAAAATTTCCTAGTACCACATTTTTTATTTGAGAGAGAGAGAGAGGGTGTGCAAGTGAGTGAGAGGAAGGGACAGAAGGAGAGAGAGAGAGGAGAAAGAGAGAAGCTGGGCTTACCCAAAGTGGGGCTTGTGTTCACCTGAAGCAGGGCTTGAGCTCACCCAATGCGGGGCTCGAAATCATGAACCATGAGATCATGACCTGAGCCAAAGTCAGATGCTTAACCAACTGAGCCACCCAGGTGCCTAGTACCACATTAAAAAAGGAAAAAGAAACATGTGAAATTAATTTTAATAATGTATTGAACCCAATGTATAAACAATGTTACTACTTTAAGATGTCATCAATATAAAATTATATGTGAGATGTTTTTCATTTTTTTATACTAAATTTTTGAAATCTGGTATGAATTTATATTCACAGTACATCTCAATTTGGATCAGCCACAGGACAAAGCACCCAATAGCCATATGTGGCTAGTGGTTACCACCTTAGGTACCATATTACATACCATATTACAGTGCAGGTCTAGAATCCAGTAGGTGATTATAGAAGAGACAATAGTGCTCAGCAAATATTCCATGTGCTCCACTGCATTTCCCTCTTGCACATAGGAGAGCACATCATTAGTTCTAGTCAATGGGCTGTGAGCAGTAGTTACATGTGCCATTTTTGGGTCAAAGCATTTAACTGTCCGTGACAGCTATCTCCTTTAGGTTTTTCCTTTGGTGTAGCAACTGAGGAGGCCTGTGTTGTGTTGGTGAAGGCACAAGTTGAGGTAGCCTGGATCTCTAAGTTGCCACATGGCCGTGGTTGCCCTACTAGACACACTGGACTTTGCAAGGGGGAAAAATAAACTTCAGTTGTGTTAAGATACGAAGATGTTGGAATCATTTGTTTTGACATCAGAGCCTAGCCTTATCTGACTAATGGAATGATCACAGATTTTGGTGAATTAATGAGTGAAGGGACATAATGAGAAGAACCATATTCCTCCAGGGGCCAGAAGAACAGGGAGAGTTTGGACCAACCAGCTAAGGTGACCTTAACCCAGAAATACTGGTGTAATTATAGACTGTGCTAGACCTGGTGATGTCGTCTCTGCTGGATACAATGGAGCAATCCAGAAGAGGTCCAGAACACCAGGATCCTGGCAACTTAGCACTGATGATCTCACTTGAAGAAAGTTTGTGCCCTGACATTTCCTTTTCCTGTAGCAACATTTACTCCTTTCTTGAGTATCCTGTTTGCTCGAATGTGCTGTGTAAAGTATAAAAAGACGGAAGCATCAAAAAAGCCATAATGTGAAGAAAAACTCTTAGACAAGAACTTCTCTCGTAGGTGAAAAAATTCTCCACTTTTGATAGAGGAAGCTGAAGAGAAATCTGATCTCATCCAGTAAACTATAAATAACAATCCAATAAGGTACAATGTCTAGGGTTCTAAGACCTAAATGGTTTTGCAATTAAAGTATGCCCATCTCAGTTTTTAATATCTCTTGGAAAAGTTGTAAAAATTTATTGAATCCATTGGATCAATTTATTCCTGAAAGTATCATATTTAACTTATGAGGCTGTCAGCAGAACCATTCATAATTTATCCAAGATACCTTCAACTCATGATCACTGGTGTTTCCTTGATGTTG
Source organism: Panthera pardus (assembly GCF_024362965.1). NCBI lineage: Eukaryota > Metazoa > Chordata > Mammalia > Carnivora > Felidae > Panthera > Panthera pardus. The sequence continues at coordinate 19,606,835 of NW_026526654.1, read as the reverse complement.
AGCTGCTTATAGACTACAAAGATTGATGTTTTCAGCATCCAGAGAGATTATTTTAGTAATGTCATTGCTGTTTGTAGTCATGTCCTATCAAGGTCAAAGACTTGTGAAGCCATCAATCCCAAGTCACTGTTACTGAGCACTTACGGTGTGCCCAGCATTTCATGTGCATTATCTCCTTCAGTCCTCCGAATAGCTCCATGACATAGGCATTATTATTCACATTTTACAGACGAAGAAATTGGGCCCAGAAATATGAAGTACCTTGTCCAAGATCACCCAGTGAGGAAGAAGTGGTACAACAATTCCAACCAAGCTTTGTCTGATTCCCAACACGTACTTCTACCCAGGGAACCGTGCTCCTCCCTAGTGTGGAAATGGGCATTGCATTAGCTTGCTGGGGCTGCTGTTATAAAGTACCACAGAATGGGTGGTTTAAACGACAGAAATTGATTGTCTCACTGTTCTGGAGGCCAGAAATCTGAAACCTAAGTGTCAACAGGGTTGGTTGCTTCTGAGGTCTTTGAGGAAAGTATGTGTCCCTGGCCTCTCTACTTGGCTTGTAGATGGCCATCTTCTCCCTGTGTCTTCACATTGTCTTTCCTCTATACGATGTCTGTGTTCCGATATTCTCTTCTCATAGGGATGACAGTCATATTGATTAGGGCCCACCTTAATGACCTCTACAAAGACCTTATCTCCAAACATAATCACATTCTGAGGTACAAGGGTTAGTATTTCAATATGTGGGTGCTAGAAGGGACATAATTCAGCCCATAAAGATATGCAGTCAATTTGTTTTTCTAAGAAGTTATACTACTGTCTACTTTAGGGATGTGACCTTCATTTGAATCCTTATGGCTGGAATTTCAGTAGCCAAGTCAATTTGAGTTGTGTCTGATTTGTATTCATCCTTCTTAAGGCTGAACTTGGAAGTGCCACCTAGCAGTGACATCTGTGGCATGGAGGCATGACTGTCCTTTCTTCAGTGTGCAAAGGGATACATGGAAAAGATTGACTTAGGGTATTTTGGTTTATCGACTCTTTGAGTCACTGCTTCCTCCTGCTTCAAAGAACTATTTAGAGATTAATTGAATAAAAATTGCAACATGAGTGGGTAGCTGGGACTTGGAGGCAGTGACTCATATTCTTCACAGGACCTGGTATAAATTATAAGCGAAGGCTGGTATGCTTACCCTTTTGTGTCACTATCTATGTGGAGGGCACATTTGATTTTGAGTGAGTTTGAATGGAAAGAATAAAGGATTTGGAACAGGTTTTGGGGTTTGTGTGTGAATGTGTGTGATATATATGTGTGTGTGTGTGTGTGTATGTGTGTTTGCATGAAAGTGTTTGAGATGGGCAAGTCAAGAACACAGAGATAATGAATGACCCAAGAGGAACAACAAGCCTGAGGTGGAGCAGGGGCGGGGAAGAGGACTCATTAAAGGAACACCAAAGACCATCTTTGTTGACCCTACTGATTTTTCCAGACACAGAGGTCTAAATCTAAGTCTCTGAGAGCAGTTTTAGGTTTCCAGAAGACAGAGGTCCCAAGTTGGCTTCTTTCCTCCTTTTCCTAAAGATGGAACTTTGGAACATTCTGAGGCCTGTATTCTCTTCTGTCACTGCGTCTTTCTAGTCTGAGATTTTGCAAAACTGTAACGAGGGGCTCATCTATCTGTTTCAGAAATGGACAAGCATCCTAATGGTGGCTGTCTCAGCTCTGTGCTGCTCACTGGATAGGAGTTCTAGAAAAAGTCAAGCTGTGTTATGCAGCTTAGTCAGTCACCTTTTGTGTCCTCAAAACATAAGCACGTTGTGTCTGACAAAGGTCATATAATAATCAGAGTTCTTTTGGGAGGACAGAGCTTCCTGAGTTATCCCATGGGGATGCAGTGCAAAGGAAGGAGAATTCTGTTTTATATCATTTTCAGAGTAGCCATCTTCTTGCTCTTGTTGATGGCTCACAGTGGCTCTGTGTCTGAACCATGCTTGGGGTATGGAATATGACACAGTATGTAGAATTGTTTATTATTGTTAGGTAAAAGACATTCATTTCTCAAAAGGAAACCTTACTCCGTCTCTGTGTGATTCTGCTCTTGCATGAGAGTATCAAAGCTGTAGTCCTGTGCTCTCGTGAAGAGAAGTCTTTGTTTTCTGATCTCTGGCTGAGTAGGCTGAGTTTACCTGAGAGGAGATTCCAGCTTTTTCTTTTGTCATAGTCAAGCTTTTCAGAATGAAGCGTTAATAGATGCAGAAACACTTTTACATGGTTGGAGAATTGTTCTCATAGGAGGATACGATATAATGATCCCCGTAGAAGTCAGACTAGTCTTCAGGATGAAACCTGTCAACACCAAAGCTCCACACAGTGTAAACACCTACACCTTCCTCACTTGCACTCTTCCTGAGGTGCTGTCTCTTTGCAGTTCACTGTTTTCTCCTTATTATGTATGCATGGGGGTTATTTCTTTTCTTTTCTTTCTTTCTTTCTTTCTTTCTTTCTTTCTTTCTTTCTTTCTTTCTTTCTTTCTTTCTTTCTTGCAGAACATGAACTCAATGAGTGAAAACAATGGTATCTTTCTAACATACTTGGTTTTGTGTTTACCATAGCACCATAGAAATGTACAAGCATGTTGACTGTGTATTTACCTTCATGAAAAAGTATCAGAAAGCTGCAGGGAATAGAATTTGAAACTCTGTAGACTGATCTGGCAAAACAATTAGCCATCCATCTGCTATCTGCCTTAGAAATGCTAAAAAGAACAGAAGATGGGTTTAAAATCTAATTCTGTATGAGTAAAATAGGAAAGAGAAGGACCCTAAAAATTGACCCAGGCACTGGCCACATGGTTCCACTATCCCTGGAGGCTGGACTAGCCCTGGAGTCTGGGAAGTGGCACCAGAGTCTTGGTTCTGCAAGAAACAAGGAAGGGCTATGGTCACTAGTCTGCTGTGTAATGGAAGTTTCCTTGGTCAACTCCAGTCTTTCTGAAGGACAGGATAGTACTGGGCTGCCTGTTGACTAGCCTATACTGACAGCTAGAATAAGGCAGGGCTGGAACAGTGAGAAACCTGTGTTTTGGGTATAGAAAGAGACAAGGACCACATGTATTAGTCATCTATTGCTATGTAAAAAGTTACCCCAAAATGTAGTGTCTTAAAACAACAAAAGTTTACTATATCATAATTTATATGGATGAAGCCTAGTTGGGTGTGTCTTTCTCTAGGTCTCTCTAAAAGCTTCCATCTAGGTGTCCCTTGGGGCTGCCATCTCATGTGAAAGCTTGGCTGAAGGAGAATCTGCCTTCAGGATTGCTCTCACATGGGATTGCTGGCAGGATTTCAGAGTTTCTCATGGGCTGTTGAACCAAGGACCTAGGTTTCCTGCTGGCTGTTAGCCAAAGATCTCCCTCAGTTTCTTACCACATGGGCCTCTCCATGCAGCAGCTGGTTTCCTCAGAATGAAGAAATGAGAGAGCAGTAGAGGGTGCCCAAGATGGAAGCCAGTGTTTTTGTAAACTCATCTCACAAGTGGTATCTCATAACTTGTGCTGTTTCTTTTCCTTATAAGTGAGTTGGTAAGTGTAGTCAGACTCAAGGGGAGGGGATTACACAAATATTTGTGTACCAGGAGACAGCATCATCGGGGTCTATCTTAGAGGATTCCCACCATATCAAGGCAGAACAAGATAGGAATAGCAGAGTCACATGAGAAGAAATATGGAGAATTGAAAGCCTAATAATGAAAAAAAAAAAAAAACCCAAAAAACCTCACAGGAGTTTGGGCTTTGCACAAACAGCCAAAAAGGACAGACATGAAACAATGAGATCTTACAAGCTAGAATAAATTTTGCTAAACTCATAAAAAGGGCAAAGAGCATAGTCTTACACATATTCAGATTTCGCATAAGGCTAAAAAGAAAGTACAATGCCTTATAAATATTTGTTGAATGCATGAAGCAGAGAATTTTATAGTTTTCCTTATAATGCTTGATCTTTTTTGTTTCTTATAATGATTTGAAGAATTTGAGTCTCTTATAGATTAAACCCAGATAGAATTAGCAGTTCTGTCATTAGTACAATGGCAAAATAATATGTTGCCCAAATATTTTGCCTACATTCACTTCTGAGAGTAAAAGGGGGTGCTATTAATGACTTGGCAAGGTCTGCTGATGTACATGTATGGCTTCCTGGAAACTAGGATATATAGTCCATTTAGATGTTATCTAAACTCCCTCAACAAAATATCCAGGGACTTGGGACAGCCTTGCAATGACTCAAGAATCCTCTGGTTTGGGGAAGATCAAGGAATACTGGGCCAAAGAAATTCTCAGGAGGACCCTCTTCCTCTGGTCTGGGCCATGGCCACCTTGTTTGTGGAATCAGAAAAGAGTGAGACACTGTCCCTTTTCCCTTGGGAGTTGACCCTATTATGTTCTTCCTTCCTCTGGAGATTAATACAGCTTTGGGGATCTCTTGGGTAACTAGCGTATCAATCAACTAATGAAAGTGTGGGTGAGCATCTGCCCAGTCCAAGATCAAGTTCTGACTTTGAGACCACTTTACTCTGATGGCTCTTGCTTTTCCTTTCCCTGTAATATTTAAAGGAAATCTCCTTGTTTGGTAAATAAAAGTAAACAGCTTATATCCTATGGTGATGGAAATAAAGACCCTAATTGTTTTAAAATATTTTGTAAATAAAACATATGGTACAAATGACAATTTACCCTCACCATTTATCACAATATTTACAAAGAGACCTAGATTCTCATCTCAAAATCAATACCTTTTGATGATCAGTCATTAAAAGCTGTGGGGTTGCTTTTTCAGACTAAGGCTGTGTCTTGTGCCAGAACTGCCCCTGATAAGGCACAAGCATCATGTAAGTAAAACCCAGAACTAACTGAGATATTGGCAGTTATAATCTTGAATGTAACATTGAGGAGAAACTACTCTCAGATGACATAAGGCTGATGCTCTGAACCATTTGATTTTCATTGGCCAGTGGCTTCTTGAATTTTCTGGAGATCTCTGAAGTTGAATCTGAATGTGTATCTTGTAAAGCATTGATCTTTTCTCCCATGTGGAGCCAACCAACCGTAACAGGAGGGGAAACACGGTCATGTACCCACCTTAGTCTTTTTCCTTAGACAGAAGTATGAAATTATGAATTGTGCTACTCCTGATCTAATTCCATTGATATTTCTAGGAAGAAGTTCATCTTATTTATAAAGTTGGAAGGAGATGGAAACCATGGAGAAAGACAATAGATTTTTATGGTACAGTCATGACAAAATGACAAATTTTACAGTTAATTTCGTGTAATGGAAAGAGACTCTTGAACAGAGAATCTTGAATAGAGTAATTTCTTTTACCCCAAATTATGCACAGATAGATAAATGGTGCTTCTCTAACAAGTACAATAAAGTAACCATTTAACCCATACCGTTATATTCAACATTGTTGATATGAAGGTAAGAACAATGGGCTGAAAAATGCAAAGCTTCCTTAGGAAGGAGCTCTGCTGGATTTGGCCAATTTCTTTTGACATGCATCAAGAGTTGTATTTCCATGGCAGGCTCAGAATTTCACAGCTTTTGTGGCTTGTGACATTCTGATTTATGTGGAGATTAAAGAGGAACAACACACCAGACCAGAAGAGCATGATCACAGAATGAATGTGGCACAATTGAAATCGAAGATGCTTCTTTCTTTCTGAGGCTCCACAGAAATCTCTGTGGCTTATACATCATATTTGTGTCTTACCCACACGATAGGGCTTTGCCAGTGTTTTCTTGATGGACCTCAAAAAAGTCCATCCCATCTGGGAGAGTAGGCTTGCAGTGGGTACAGAGCCTGGCCTCCATTTCTTTGGAAGAGAGATTCCTGAAGGTTGGAGGCAGTGCACTGTGGTGGAGAGGGGCAAGGCATAAGCTACAGAGTTTGGGAGAAATGGGATTTAGACCCAGCCTTGAACTTTCTGGTTGTGCGACCTTGGCCAAGTCAATTATTTCTGGAGATGGGTTTCCTTCTCTGTAAACAGGGAACAATAATTAAACCTATCCCAGACATGTGATGGAAAGTGAAAAGATTGCTTATAAACTGTGGTAATTACATGAAAGAACACATAAAAGCACAAGCACCATGGAGTCATCATTAGCTGTTATTATCAAAGCATTCAGGGGGCATCTTCCAGATGGTTTTGAGTTGGTCTTTTGAAGGATGAATATTTACAATGTAATAATAGTTATATCCTTGTTTCCAGACCTAAAACTTGTATCACATGAAAATGAGGGTAATTATTTTCATCAATACCTCTGATTTGTGGGGGGGCAGTGGTAGGTGGAGATGAGAAACATTGAGGGAGTCTCAATGTGGATTAAAATAATGCAGAGAGCTATTGCTTACTTTGGAATTGATGCAGTGTTCTCCCAATCTGCAGGCTTCTGGAGGCTGGGCTGGGGTTGGAGGAGATCTTCATTACTTCCTGTACTTGAGAAGTGGGGAAGTTAGTGCTGCTTCCACTGCCTCTTATAATGCTTTCTTGGTGCACCATTTCAAAAACTTTCCTCCTCCAACATGTTAAGCAATAAAAGAATTGTCCCCTCCAAAGACTGATTACTGATCTTCCTCCCTCCTAGCTCAATTCTCAGATGTCCTTCATTTATCCCGTTAGTGCTGCCTACTTCCTGAGCCAGTTCTGACCAGCAGAATGGAGATGAAGCCTCAGTTCACCAACTACAGCCCACTGAGAGCTTCTTGCTGGACAGATCCATTCATAACACTAGGCTCTTTCATTTTTCCTGCTCATTCTCCAGTTTCTTGTGGGTACCCCTGGAGGTTGGCACCCATGCTTCCTCTGCCCCTCAGCTGCTGGAGACCCCAAAGTTACCATCTGACGTACCATATTGCATGCTGCTGGTCTGGTGAGGGTAACTACACATAGTGGCTCCTTGAGACTTGACTTAGTGATGCCTGTCTGTTCCCACTTGAGTTGGGTCTTTCCTCTTCATCCTCTGTGCCAGGCACTGAGCACTGGACAAGAGTAAGTCTTCTGTGCACCTGGTAGTTTGTTCACCTCCATCCAGCATGATCCTGGTTTCCTCTCCATTCTCTTTAAATCATAATTCCGAAGTTCTTGCGTGCCTCATGCTTGAGAATGTCCTAATGACTGGTAAAAATAAAAAAAATGAAAATGGAGTCCTGTTTCTTTAGCCAGACAAAGGTTTAGTTACCAGCTGACCAACTGGAACATCAACACAGAAGCCCAAGTATAGTGGAATGTATGTAAACTTTGGGTCAGACAGACTTGGGTCCAAATCCTGACTCAGCTTTGTGCCCTTCAGCAAGATACCCATTCTCTGTCAGCCAAAATTTCCTCACTTTCAGGTGATGATAAGCATACTATATTTTCAGGATTGCCATAAGGGTTAAGTGAGACAATGCAGGTATGTAAATTAGCTGGCACTTAGTAAATACACAGCAAATGTTAGATGTTATTATCATTACCACATTAATAACTAATTACCATTGAAAAGAATTTAGATACATAACACCACTTTGTAATACAGTTTCTAAACTGGGTTTCTAAATAATCTCAGCCAGAGGGAAGGAACACATGGAAGGTTTTCATACAGAATCAAAACATTAAGACACTGAGTAAAATTTATTAATTCTTTCTTGAAGAAGAATAGCTCTTTATTTCGTTGGGGGGGCATTGGAAACCCTTGGAATTCTCTAGTTGCAACAGGTTAACAAGTTCTGATGAAAAAATGTAAGATTACAGACTATACTATGGCATCAAATGATAAATTCTGAGTAAAACTTAACAGATGTTCAACAAATCAGTGATTCATTTAAAAGATTATTCTATTGCTTTGTCACCATCACTCATCAAGACTCAAAGTAGTCACAGAAAAAAAAATCTAATGTGTGTAATTTATCTTTGAGACACTTTTGTGTCTAATAAGTACACAATGTCTGGGCCCTCAATGGTGCAGTTTGTTTTTCTTCTTTCAAAGTAGACAGGTTGGTGTAATGACTACTAAAGGAATATGAGACATAAGGAGGGATGTGCACCCTACCAATCTGGTAGAAACATCTGGAAATACATAATGGAATAGGTGGGAACCATTTCCATAGCCTTATCACCTATTTCCTGAGGAGAGAACCCACCTGTCTAAGGATATTAGTATCCTTACAGCTGAACTGAATGGTTTCATTTGGCCGCTCACAGTCAGACTGTGTCAGCAAAGGAAGAGGTATTGCTTTTTGGGAAAGTCAGACATTCCATGAACTGAGAACAAAATATGAGATCATTAGAAGTTTGTGATATGTCACATATATTTGAATACCTACTTCAGAAATATGCTTATGCTAAACTTGACTTCGCTTCTTCTAGCAAATAAAGATAACATAGTTTACTTACACATCCAATAAACATCAATGTAAATGTGATAAAAATACATATGTATAGATTAAAAATAATAATAACATGAACACCTGTGTACCCGTACCTTAGAAGCTTCTCTGTGAGACCTGTAGTCTGACAAAATCAGGTTCATTGGCCCCCTCCAATGAGGGAAACTACACACCAAGAATCATTAGGTGTCTCACGAAACAAAGGAAAAGAGTCTCATGAGTAGAGTGTGGAAAATGAGCTGGAAGCTGGCTGGAACGGATGGGAAGTAGCTGGAGTAGTGTGGAGCCCATTGTGGTATATCAGCAGAGCGATAAAGGTGACTTGGCCAAGGGTGATGCACTGTGCCAAATAAAACAAATTCAAATAATGGAAGGAGAGACTTGACTGGAAAGGATTGTTTCAACAGGGAGAAAAGGAACTGCTTGCAGTAGGGCAAGCTCTTTGGCTATGAGATCTCCAAGCATTTCCAAGGTTAGGCAGAAAAGGCTTCTCATATACAAGACGGGGTGCATAAGGCTGGGACCTACGACTGAGGTGGAACATCTATTCAGAACCAGGTCTGGGCCATGGAGTGAATAAGGAGGGTGGCCTGATAGGACAGTAATACAGAGAGTAATTCACCCTGAGGTTTGCCTATTTGGGGAAGGGGCCTGTACAGAAGGGCTATATGCTGACTCGGGCTGAGTCCAAGATCAGGGACCTGGAGGAAGGAGAGAAGCTTAACTAAAGTTTGATCAAATCATATCAGTGGGCATTTTATTCTGATTGATGAGTGGGGACAGACAGTTCATCTAATTGTTTATGAGGCAAAGAACAGGAACTTGGAGAGTTTGTGTCTGGTCTCGTCACAGGTGAACAAGGGGACATCCATGAGTCTTGTCTACGTCATATGGAGAAAAGGGAGTTCTTTGCAATAAACTGTGTCCTAGAAGACAAGAGGATGGGGGAGGTTGTTAATCATCAATAATACACATGAGCACAGGGTTCAAATAAAATTCAAGACTGTCAAGTGGGTTGGAAGAAGTAAGCATATCTAAGAAATAATGAGCAGTTGATTTCTTAGGATTTGCTGATAGATTGAGTGTCAGTGTAAGGAAAAGAGAAGAACTAAGAATGTCTCCCAAATTTCTGGCTTGGGATTTGGAAGAGTTATAGTGTACGAATGCTGATAGTGACAGAGATAAAAGCAATTCAATGTGATGGCAAGATGGAGACATTGCCCATGGGATATTTTCAATTTCTTTTCTACGCATACCCTCTTGGTCATCAATTTCTTTAATATTAAGTCTTAAATACATCTTAAAGCCAACTCCTCTGCTGCTGCCTTAATTCAGATTTCCATCATATGTTGCCTGTACCATTAAATTAGCTTTCTAAACAGGCTCCTTGCACCTGGGTTTTCTTCCACACTCCCCAAAACGTGTTCCACGTTCCACTGGGATAATATATCCAAATAAATTATAGCATGCTACTCATGCTTTCAGTTTCCCAGTTGTACATGTCTTTGGTCCTGGAATAAATGTTGTTTCTTAGTCAATGGCAAACTTTCATTTATCATGCAAAACACTTCTTACCCTTTTGTGAAGCCCTATCTCACCATACTCCCAACTCAAGTGAGTATCTCCCTGTTTAAAAATATATCTTTACATTCTATTCTCTTAAATTATTTGTCTAGAAAAGCCCACAGCTAACATCATCCTCAATGGGGAAAAACTGAGAGCTTTTTTCCTGAGATCAGGAACACGACAGGGATGCCCACTCTCACTGCTGTTGTTTAACATAGTGTTGGAAATGCTAGCATCACCAATCAGACAACAAAGGAAATCAAAGGCATCAAAATTGGCAAAGATGAAGTCAAGCTTTCACTTTTTGCAGATGACATGATACTATACATGGAAAATCCGATAGACTCCACCAAAAGTCTGCTAGAACTGATACATGAATTTAGCAAAGTTGCAGGATACAAAATCAATGTACAGAAATCAGTTGCATTCTTATGCACTAACAATGAAGCAACCGAAAGACAAATAAAGAAACTGATCCCATTCACAATTGCACCAAGAAGCATAAAATACCTAGGAATAAATCTAACCAAAGATGTAAAAGATCTGTATGCTGAAAACTATAGAAAGCTTATGAAGGTAATTGAAGAAGATATAAAGAAATGGAAAGACATTCCCTGCTCATGGATTGGAAGAATAAATATTGTCAAAATGTCAATACTACCCAAAGCTATCTACACATTCAATGCAATCCCAATCAAAATTGCACGAGCATTCTTCTCGAAACTAGAACAAGCAATTCTAAAATTCATATGGAACCACAAAAGGCCCCGAATAGCCAAAGTAATTTTGAAGAAGAAGACCAAAGTGGGAGGCTTCACAATCCCAGACTTTAGCCTCTACTACAAAGCTGTAATCATCAAGACAGCATGGTATTGGCACAAAAACAGACACATAGACCAGTGGAATAGAATAGAAACCCCAGAACTAGACCCACAAACGTATGGCCAACTAAACTTTGACAAAGCAGGAAAGAACATCCAATGGAAAAAAGACAGTGTCTTTAACAAATGGTGCTGGGAGAACTGGACAGCAACATGCAGAAGGATGAAACTAGACCACTTTCTCACACCATTCACAAAAATAAACTCAAAATGGATAAAGGACCTGAATGTGAGACAGGAAACCATCAAAACCCTAGAGGAGAAAGCAGGAAAAGACCTCTCTGACCTCAGCCGTGGCAATCTCTTACTCGACACATCCCCAAAGGCAAGGGAATTAAAAGCAAAAATGAATTACTGGGACCTTATGAAGATAAAAAGCTTCTGCACAGCAAAGGAAACAACCAACAAAACTAAAAGACAGCCAACGAAATGGGAAAAGATATTTGCAAATGACATATTGGACAAAGGGCTAGTATCCAAAATCTATAAAGAGCTCACCAAACTCCACACCTGAAAAACAAATAACCCAGTGAAGAAATGGGCAGAAAACATGAATAGACACTTCTCTAAAGAAGACATCCGGATGGCCAACAGGCACAAGAAAAGATGCTCAACGTCGCTCCTCATCAGGGAAATACAAATCAAAACCACACTCAGATATCACCTCACGCCAGTCAGAGTGGCCAAAATGAACAAATCAGGAGACTATAGATGCTGGAGAGGATGTGGAGAAACGGGAACCCTCTTGCACTTTTGGTGGGAATGCAAACTGGTGCAGCCACTCTGGAAAACAGTGTGGAGGTTCCTCAAAATATTAAAAATAGACCTACCCTATGATCCAGCAATAGCACTGCTAGGAATTTACCCAAGGGATACAGGAGTACTGATGCATAGGGGCACTTGTACCCCAATGTTTATAGCAGCACTCTCAACAATAGCCAAATTATGGAAAGAGCTTAAATGTCCATCAACTGATGAATGGATAAAGAAATTGTGGTTTATATACACAATGGAGTACTACAGGGCAATGAGAAAGAATGAAATATGGCCCTTTGTAGCAACGTGGATGGAACTGGAGAGTGTGATGCTAAGTGAAATAAGCCATACAGAGAAAGACAGATACCCTATGTTCTCACTCTTATGTGGATCCTGAGAAACTTAACAGAAACCCATGGGGGAGGGGAAGGAAAAAAAAAAAGAGGTTAGAGTGGGAGAGGGCCAAAGCATAAGAGACTGTTAAAAACTGAGAACAAACTGAGGGTTGATGGGGGGTGGGAGGGAGGGTAGGGTGGGTGATGGGTATTGAGGAGGGCACCTTTTGGGATGAGCACTGGGTGTTGTATGGAAACCATTTTGACAATAAATTTCATATATTGAAAAAAAATTATTTGTCTATTTCATTGGATTTTTGTTTTATTTAAGGAAGAGACCAGTATTCTTAATCTTTGTCTCCCCAATGCTGATAGAAGTACTTGACATATTGTAGATCCTTAATAAATGTTTGCTGAACTAGTGATTAAACTAAGTACTTGAATGGAGTCTCCTTGAAGCTGTTTCATTTGAGCTTCTTTTTTTAAATGTTTATTTAATTTTGAGAGGGAGAGAGAGAGAGAGCAAGTGAGTGTGTGAGTGAGCAGGGGACCAGCAGAGAGGGGGGCGCAGGGGATAGAAGATCTGAAGCAGGCTCTGTGCTCTTAGCACAGAGCCTGATGTGGGTCTCAAACTCATAAACTGTGAGATCATGACCTGAGCTGAAGTCAGATGCTCAACTGACTGAGCCACCCAGGCATCCCTCATACCAGCTTATTAAATTCTACTTATCCAGTAAGTGAAGGCAGTCTCTCCTGTAGATTGTGATTTGTGGAGAGTTGTGAATGTCCTCACTACTTGGTATCTCCAGTGTCTCATTAGATGCTTTACTTGCTTGTTTTCATGTTTACTCTTTCCCTCTGGTCTTTCTAGAACTATCATGAAGGGGGTGAGCCATGACTCTTCTGTACCTCAGTGTGAGTGGGTTCATCTGGTGCCCTTTCTCCTCAGCAGCAGACATTACTCTGTGTTTGGGGAGTGGGTAAAGGAGCAGAAGAAGAGGTGGAGAGTGCTGAAGGCTGGCTTGATTTGAGTCATGGTCTCTCTTGGATAGCCCTGCTTAGAAGCGTTCTTTCTTACTAGTAATTTAGTGCACTAATTATTATTATGGGCATCAGTGTTGACAGACCGGTGTCCAAATGTGTTCTGTGGAGCCTCAGCCTTCTGTAGAGGGGCTTCTGAGACTTCAACTCTTGTTGGGTGGGGACAGCACATGACCAGTGAGTAAGGTCGTAGGCCTCTTGCCCTCATTGAACCAGCACTCTGACCTGGATTCAAGCCTGGATTTGCACCTGTCCCATCTAAGCCAGTTATCCATCCATAACTGTTTTATTGTTATTATTTTTTAAATGTTCATCTCTTTCCTGGGAGAGACAGGTCCTCCTTTTCCTTTTAACTATTTTTGCCCATGGAGTTCACAACTTATTTCAGTTAAAATAAAATGGGAAATTTTCAGTCTTCATTCTCTTTGCTTAGTCTTCCCCATTAGGCTCCTGATTCTGAAGACTGACAGGAAAGGCCTGATTTTGTTTCCCGAGATGTATAAGGAATCAAAAGAGGCTCAAGAAATCTCAGAAGCCAACTAGAGAAATACTTCGCAAACCAGGCTCTTTTGAGATCTAGGGTATCGCAAAGGCACTTAGGGCCTCCCTGGAGGGCTGAGAGAATCCTTTGCATCTGTGTTTTGGCTGAGCAGCACTACTTTTAATCTTTTTTAATTACTGGGACTTTGTGGAATATTTCACTTGAAAACAGGGTTCTGCTGCTTAAAGGGAGTTTGAACACCACTGGTCTACAAGACTAACAAAAGCCTGTTTCAGCTAAAATATGTGCATGTTCTTTCCTATGAGGCAATGATGGAGGGGAAGTCATATTCTTTTTGTCATGTAGACCATAAACTATGACTCACGAAGCACAGAGGTTGAGCTCTGATGGCGTTGACCTTGAACGGCAGATCCAAGTGTCTCGTACATGAAAGAGGAGAAAGAATCTTAGTTTCTGGGAATGCATGGTGCACTCTACCAGTGTGCATTTTAATGCCGGTGTCAGGGCAGACTTCCACCAGCTGTCTAAACATTTACTGAACCAAATAATAGCATGCAAGATATGTGGGTTTCAGATATTTGCCATCTTAAAACAGCACTTAGTCATTAACTTAATCACAGCTGCTATATGCCAGCCAATGTATTTTGTTGGTAAACAGTGCATTTGCTCCAGACAGCCATTGGGAGCTTTGTTATGGTAGGTATAGCAGGCTGGTTAATGCAGAGGTGAGCATTCAAACACCTGTTGGGAACAAACAGTCCCGTCTCCCAGACTGAGGCCATTGGTTCCAGGATGGAAACAAAAACTTGTGGTGTATTCCATGTCAGGTGCTGCTGTCACAGTTTTACTCTGAACAGAATTAGACGTTCAGTTTGGAGAAACGCCCTGATGTCCATGATCATATGTTCATTTGAAATGGGACATATCCCCTAAATAGTTCACTGTTTACCCTTTGTTATGGATGGAATGTTTGCGTCCCCTGTCCAAATTCGTATGTTGAAGCATAACCCCCAATGTGATTGTATCTGGAGACAGGGACCATGAGGAGGTGGTAAAGGTTAAATGAGGTCGTAAGGGTGAGGCCCTCATCTGACTGGGCTCGTGCCCTTATAAGAAGGGGCGCTTGATTGGCTCAGTTGGTTAAGTATCCAACTTGGGCTCAGGTCATGAGCTCACTGTTTGTGAGTTTGAGCCCCGCGTCGGGCTCTGTGCTGACAGCTCAGAACCTGGAGCCCGCTTCAGATTCTGTCTCCCTCTCTGTGCCTCTCCCCCACTCATAGTCTGTCTCTCTCTGTCTCTAAAAATAAATAAACATCAAAAAATTAAAAAAAAAGAGGAAGAGACACCAGGGCTCCCTCTCTCTCTGCCATGTGAGGACACAGTGAGAAGGCAGCTGTCTACATGCCAGGAAGAGAGCCCTTACCAAGAATCCTGTTGGCTGGTACCTTAATTTTGGACTCCCAGCCTCCATAACTGTGACAAAAAATGCCTGTTGTTCAAGCCATTCAGTCTGTGGTATTTTGTGATGGTGCCTTGAGCCGACTAATGCACCTTTATGTTTCCTTCTTTAAAATCCTTCATCTAACTTGTTTCTTAATGTCGATGCAAGCTCTGGGGCTTCCAACATCTTGACCCTTGCTTCTCACCACTCATTCTCTTCCTTTGGTACAGAATGAATTTCTCAGTGTCTGCCTGAGAGAAAGTACCGTGACTTCTTGTGGGTCCTGCAACATGACTTAGGCCATTTGTTCTTGCTGTCCCTTCCCAGACTAGGCCCAAGGGAGTTAGATTAATTTGTTTCCACTTTGAAGTTGTATTGCTGACACTGCTAGTTGTCTGTGAGGTATCCATCCCTCCTGTCTGGCTTGTTGAAAGAGCTCTGATTTTGCTCTGGGTGGTAATACATCGTCGCGCTAAGAGGAGAAATAAAAATTGGTCGAAATCAAGATTGATAATTCTCCTTTCTGGCTTTTATTGGGGTGGCTATGTGAACTGGTTCTGGCAAAGCATAAGAAAGCCAAAAAAGAGTTGTGAAGTGGAAGTCTGATGAGAAGTGGACAGATGGGACTGGTGTTGTCCTAACCCCTTTCTCTTGCCCTGGACATGAATGTGATGTCTGGAGCTGTAGCAGCCATCTTATGACCATAAGAATGAAAGTCAGGATGGTAATGTCAGGATGGAACAGAAAGAGGGAAAGAGCCTGGGTCCCAGAGGCACCACTGAACTATTGAACAATATCAGAAACTGCCTGCTCTGGACTCCTTCTTCTCGACATAATATTTTGGAGACTTATCTACGTTGCGGGAGGGTTGATTTCCTTTTATTGTGTATATTCTATTATGTAGATATATCCCCACAATCCATTCTCCTGTTGATGAAAATTTGAGCGTTTTTTTCCCTCCAGTTTTTGGTTATTATTAATAAAGTTACCATAAATATTGGTGTACAAATCTTTTCTAGTCATCAGTTTTTAGTTTTGGTGCTGGTGGTGGTGGGGTAAATGCCTAGGAGTAGTGTAGCTGTGTTGCAAAAGAAAGTGTATATTTAATTTTATAAGAGATGGCCAAACTGGCTCTTCCATTTTCTGTTCCTATCAGCAGTGTATGAGGATTCCAGCTGCTTCACAACATCTGTCTACATTTGGTATTGTCAGGCTTAGTCATTTTAGCCTTTGTGTGGGTGCTCATTGGCATCTCATCTTCCTGTTAATTTGCATTTCCCTCATGCCTTATAACGTTAACCACTTTTTTCCCATGATCACTGGCTTTTTGTATATATATTGTGTGATGTGCCTGTTCAAGGCTTTGCCCTTCAAAATATGTTGGCTTGTTAGTCTTTCTCTTATTGAGTTGTAGGAGTTCATGATGCATTTGAGATACGAACTCTTTTGTTTGATGTAGGTGTTGCAAATATTTCCTCCCACTCTATGGCTTGCTTATTCCTCTGCTCAAAAACTTTCTGCCATGCTCTAACGTCTATGGAAATTTTTTTTTGCCATTCTCCAACATCTCTTGCCCCATCAAGTTGGTTTCCTCTTCAGCTTTCCAAAGTGCCATGCTCGTTCCATGGCTTCACTTCTTTGGACGCCTGGCTACCCCCACACCCCAGGGTCTCTCTCTTCCCTGAATGGGAGCTGTACTTGTTGCTTATAGCACTTGTCTTTGCCTGCCATCAGATAGCTCATTTATATTCATGCTTTAAATGTGTATGTTTTGTCTTACCACTTAGATGTTAGCTCCTTGAGGGCTGGACATGCTTCTTATTTTTTCCTTACTACATATAGAACAGTGCTGTGCAAATATACTTGGAGTCCTCTATGTGCAAATATTTCAAGGTAGAAATCCTCTAAACAGGAGGCTTTGGAGAAGATCCTTGTTCAGTTTCTTTGTTCAGTGCAGTTGGCTATTTGCCAATTTCTTCCTTCCATTTTAGATGAGATGTTGAGTCAGTTTTATACATCTGCAGAATTTTTCTACCAATTCATGATGCCTTTTTATTTTATTGCTCTAAATAGTTCATTAAGTATGTGCAAATTTGGAAGTACAGATTACCTTTTATGAGACATTATACCACTATATTCTGGCTTTAGGGAATTGAACAAATTGCATACTCTCAAAATCAGAGTTTCCAGAATATCACTATAATAAATTTTTAGGAAATAATGGGAAGGAAAAAAACCCCTTTACTCATCTTTTTGTTGTTAATTTAAGGTGTCTAAGGGTGCTAGGTTAGGTACTTAGAGGCCATACTGACACCTTAATCAATTAACCAGGCAAGAACGTTTGGAGGAAATGTTACTGCTTTTTTTGGGAATGGAAAATTTAAGAGTAATGTAAGATGCTCTCACCTTCTTGGGAAACTTATAATCTACTTACTAGTTCAGAATTTTTTTCTCTCATCCACAAAACAACAGTAATAACCAAAACCCTCTTATAAAGTGATGTATTTCTTTGGTTCCTTGGGTTTCTTTCTTTCTTTTTTTTTTTTTTTAACGTTTATTTATTATTGAGAGATAGAGGGACAGAGAGCAAGCAGGGGAGGAGCAAAGAGAGGAGGAGGCACAGAATCTGAAGCAGGCTCCAGGCTCCGAGCCGTCAGCACAGAGCCTGAGACGGGGCTCAAACCTACAAACCACGAGATCATGACCTGAACTGAAGTCAGACGCTCAACTGACTGAGCCACCCAGGTGCCCCTGGTTCCTTGGGTTTCTTATCCTACATAGCCACATTAAGAATTCTGGGCTATGAGTGATGATCCACTGGAAGAAAGAGTGAAAAAATTGTCAAGAATTTTTCAACTATCTATCCATTAATTTATTCAGCAAAAGTTACTTGATCATATATCATGACTGAAAAGATGAAAGCCAAAGAGAGAGTTATAGATTCATGCTATGGATGATCGGGGAGCATAGCCCTAAAAATGTTGGAGATCATTTCACGAAGAGCAGCTATGCTGTCCTACGAAATGTCTAAATGTTTCTTGCTTTCTCAGAAACAACTTGCTGAGATTAGTGGAGAATTTGTCCAACTAAGCACAGCATTTCCTATGTTTTTTCAAAGTGGTAAGATATGAACTGGGTTTGTATGTGCTCAGGGATGCAGAATATAGATGTGACAATTTGCTTTTAATTTCCATGATTACAGGTTCATAGAAATCAGTAACCTCATTACAGGTTACTTTCCAAGTATACATTGGGAGCTTTATCTACTTCCAGGAGGTAAAATACCTACATGAGTGCATAATTTCTACCCGTTCCTCTAGATCTGTTCTCCACTTAGCACATGTTCTCTGTCTTGGACAGTTGACCCATGGAAATAATATCATGGGCTTCCTTGTCATCTGGCTTCCACTTGAGTTTGACCAATGGAGATGCTGGCAGGTCATTGGAAGGAGCAGGATAAAGATGTCATTTAAGAAAAAATTTTTTTTTTTAAATTTTTTTTTCAACGTTTATTTATTTTTGGGACAGAGAGAGACAGAGCATGAACGGGGGAGGGACAGAGAGAGAGGGAGACACAGAATCAGAAACAGGCTCCAGGCTCTGAGCCATCAGCCCAGAGCCTGACGCGGGGCTCGAACTCACGGACCGTGAGATCGTGACCTGGCTGAAGTCGGACGCTTAACCGACTGCGCCACCCAGGCGCCCCAAGAAAAATTTTTTAAGTTTATTTATTTAATTAGAGAGAGAGAGAGAGAGAGAGAGAGAGAGAGAGAGAGAGAGAGAGAGAAGGAGAGGGGCAGAGAGAGAGGGAAACAGAATCTCAAGCAGACTCTTCACTATTAGCACAGAGCCTGATGTAGGGCTCAAACTCACAAACCATGAAATCATGACCTGGGTGGAAGTCAGACACTTAACCCACTGAACCACCCAGGTGCCCCTAGGTCATTTTTTAAACCCATGGCTTTCTTCCTCTGAGATCATTCTAGGTTGGCTGTGTCCCTTGATTAAAGGTCATTGCTCAAATCAAAGTGGATTCTCAACACATCTCTCACCTTGTGAGTGCAGGTGTCTGCTTTCTCCACTCATGCCTTTGGTCTAGGTGTGGTAATAGCTCTGGGTATTAACACCATATTACTGTACTATTCCTATGTTCCTGGCCCAGACCTTTTTTTGTAAACAGACTCCTCCTAAATAAATCTCCTCAGATTATCTTGCTATGAGTGTGCCATCTTGTTAGTATCATGGTCGATATGTCACAGTATAAAACTACATTCTATTTATAATTATTTACTTTCTTTTTTTAAAAGTTTATTTATTTTGAGAGAGAGAGAGTGAATGCATAACAGTGGGGGAGAGGCAGAGAGAGAGGGAGAGAGAGAGAGAGAGAGAGAGAATCCCAAGCAGATTTGGCACTGTTGGTGTGGATCCCTTCCTGAGGCTTGATCTCATGAACTGTGAGATCATGACCTGAGCTGAAATTAAGAGTCAGATGCTTAACCACCCCAGCACCCCAATTACTTACTTTCTTAAACATGCAACTAAACTCATTGTGTTTAACTTCTGGCATCATTCATCCCCTTTGGCCCATCCTGTAGATCCTCTAAAATGGCTTTTCAGAGTCTCTGAGGGAAGTGAGAGGTAATTAGTCGCTTAACCTATACTAGAGACCTTCACGTGAAGTGGTTTCTGTTATTTTAACTCAAGAGCTAAATGGGACCTTGTGGCCAGTAGGGAGGTCTGGCATAAAATAAAGGCCCTTCTTCCAACAACATATAAAGATGCTGCATAAACTAGGGCAATGGTTAAAAATATGTCCAACCATTTCACACTCATGATGGCAATTATCAAAACATGGATGTTAACAAGGATTCAGAATCCTTGTGCATTGCTGTGGGAATGTAAAATGCTGCAGCTGCTATGGAAAACAGCTTGACCGTTCTGCAGTGAAATGTAGAATTCCCATATGACCCAGCAATTTCATTTCTAGGTATACACCTCAAAGAATTGAAAGCGGGCACTTAAACACATACTTGTGCACCTGTGTTCATAGTGCTATTACTCTTAATTGCCAATGATGGAAACAATCCAGTGTTCATCAACAAACAAATAAATACAATATGGTATACACTAATAATGGAATATTATTCAGCCATAAAAAAGAAAGAAATTCTAATAAATACTATAGCATGGATGAACCTTGAAAACATCATGCTTAGTGAAATAAGCCAGACATAATAGAACAAATATAATTCCACCTGTATAAGGTCATTAGAATAGGCACACTTGCAGAGATAGAAAGTAGAGTAGAAATTATCAGGGGCTAGGAGGAGAGGGCAATGAGAAATTTTTGTTTAATGGGTACAGAGTTTCTGTTTGGAATAATGAAAAAGTTATGAAAATGGATAGTGATATGGTTATATATAGAATGAGAATATACTCACTGAATATAGCCACTGAACTGTATGTTTAAAAATGGTTAAAATGGCAAATTTTGTGTTACGTACATCTTAACACACACACACACACACACACACACACACACACAAACACACACACACAAATCTCTCCCACAATGTGTGCAGCCTGAAAACAAGAAAGAGAAATCTGCAGGTGCCAATGTTTCTTTAATGTTTATTTATTATTTTGGAAAGGGAGAGAAGGGGGAGGGAAGGGAGAGGGGAACAGAGGATCTGAAGCAGGTTCTGTACTGACAGCAGAGAGCCTGATGTGGGGCTCGAACTCACAAACTGTGAGATCATGACCTGAGGTGAAGTTGGACACTTAACTGACTGAGCCACCCAGGTGCCCCTGCAGGTGCTAAAATTGAAGACAGATTAAGGAGCAGGGAGCCGGGGCTGAGTGCAAATGCCTTACGAAGGTTGTGAAGGCAAGATATCAGCTGATATTCACTGTAAGCAGTGGTGTCAACCTTGGCTGCACAGTGAAATCACCTAGAGAGCTTAATAAAGTACCGATTCCTGGGCCCGGCCCCCAGAGACTCTGATTTAATTGTCTTGAGAGTAGCCTGGGCTGCCTCTTAACCAGGTGCTGGGCATTTCCATGGAAATGAATCTTCTCTGAATATGAATTCACAGCCCAAATTATGAATCATATGAAGAAAGGAGGGAGGGTCAGCAGACATAAAACAAAGGGAGTATTTTCCCATCCAAACAAAAGATAAAAGAACAATATAAAAGAGAATTTAAAATAAATGTACTTTAAGGGACCAAATATTTAAAGAAAGGAATAGAAATCACAGAGTAGAAACTTGATATCGTAATGGAGAACAAGTTGATTTGAAAAAGGAAACAAACAAAAATTCTAGAAAGTCGATGAGAGAGACCAAGAGATTGAAAATTTGAAAGAGAACCTATGAGGCTTGAAAGAGAACTTCCAGGTAACAAGCTCCAACATAGACCTGATAGATATTCCTGAATGACAGGATAAGAAGAATGGAGGAGTGGAGAACATTGTATATTGAGGACAGATACACATTCTCAAAGTGAAGAAATGCACAATGTTAAGAGAATAATAATAATAATAATAGTAATAAATTTGCACCCCAGATGCATCAAAATTAAACTGTTAAAAAAACCAAAGACAAAGAGAACATCTTATACTCTTCCTGAGAAGGAGGACTGATGACTTGGAATGGACAGACTCTAGACTGAAAGATGCTTCCCACGGCAGGGGGAGGTGCCCGAAGATGGTCTTCAAGACTGAGAGAGTACATGCATCATGCCAGTCATTCAAGGGTCAAGGCAAAATTCACATTCAGATTAGACAAATTCAGATCTACAAAGGAAAAGAAAATGTATTGCCTTCAAGCCTCCTCTGAAGGAGCTGTGAGGAAGGATTCGGCAGCAGGGACATCACATAATTTTTTCAGTTCAGTTAAAGCACTATCTATCAATTCTTGTGGGCAAGCTAAAGCATATACTTAGGGAGATATTTGTAGCTTTGTATGCGCAAATTAGAAAATAAGAAAAATAGAAAAACAAAGTGTCCAAATCAAGAAAATGACAAAAAAAACCCAGAGTAAACCAAAGTAGAAGGGAAAATATAAAGATAGAAGCAGAAATTAATGAATTAGAAAACAAAGAAATAATAGAGATGATTAACAAAGTTATCTGGTTTATACAGCAGTCAAATGATGGCAGAATATCTATCTCTATAATCTATGTATCTGTGTATGTATCTGTCTCCTCCAGAAATCAGTAAAAAAGCAAGAGATAATCTAAAAGCACGAAGGTTATGAGCAAGCATTAAAAACGTAAAGCAACATATAAAGTGGTGAATCAACATGGAAAACTGCTCACCCTCACTACTAATTAGGAAAATGCCAATTAAACATTTGATGTAACATTTCACACCCATCAGACTGTCAAAAATTAAATGAAAATCTGTCAGAGCAAGTAAGGGCATGGGGAAGCAGGAACTCGGATCCACTGCTAGTAGCCATGTAAATCGGTTTAGTGATTTTAGAGGGCAATCTGGCAGCTGTCTGCTAAAGCCGAAGGTGCACACACCCAGCGTTTCCACTGCGAGGTGAATTCCCTGATACTCACTGCAACACTGCTTTTGTTGTAGCAAAAAAGTTCAAAATTTAAATTTCCATCTCTAGAAAGGGGTAAATTATTGTTTCTAATGAACTGGAATACCATACAGTATTTAAGATGACTGACCTTGATGTGTATATATTGATATGTGTTGATTTTGAAAACATAATGTTGATTTGCTAAGTGAAAGAAGCTAGTCTGAAGGACATATACTGTTTGATTCCACTTACATGAGCTTTCTAGAACAGGCGGATTCATGGAGACAGAAGGTACAATGGTGGCTGTCAGAGGCTAGTGTGAGGAAGTTAATGTTTAATGGGTGCAGAGTTTCTCTTTGGGATGATGAAATGGATACTACAATAATGAATTAAAAATCTGTAATGTTGAAGAAAATAGTCTATAGAAAAATAGGTACATGTACTATTTAAAGACTTGTAAAATTGTTTATGATAACATGCATATGTATTAAAAGTATAACAAATAGACAGTATTCGCACCAACTTCAAGATGAAGGTTTCACCTAGAGAGGGAAAGTGCTGAGTGGGGGGGGGGGCTCAATTGTATCTATGATATTTCTTTAAAGAATAAAAATTCTGAAGGAAACAACAAATGTCGACCCTTAACTCTTAGTGGTGATACATGCACATTTGAAATATTTACATTTAAAAAATACCCAGAAATACAGTTTTGGGGGCTATTATGATAATTTAGTTGACTATTGCCAAAATTTACAAAACAGAATGATGTTGGGGTAGAGGGGGTTGGGGGAAGGAAAATGTCAGAGTCCAGGTTGTACATATCTTTCAAACATCTGCTCACATCTTTTTTACCCCAAAGAATTTAATTACTAGACATTTCCATGTTTTGTGGTAGACCAGGGATGACAAGCATGGTGCCCGTATTTCAATAAATGAAGGCGAGCCAGTCTTTTGTGGAAGACCTTCCACACGAGGTCCTCGAGTGACGGGAAATCATCTGGCGCCTTCTGGCTGGCTGAATTGTACATGGATTCTAGCTAACTGTAAATAACCATGAACAAAGAGTATCTCAGTAGCCAATATTTTTCTCTGCTGGTATCAAATGAAATTCATTTGGTATCAGCTGGAGTTTTTATAGTGCTAATGGAAGTTATTTTCAGTTATCACGTCAGTCCATAAGTATACAAAGGCAGCAATTTCACTGGTAATCTGGAGATCAGTTTGTATGTAGGGGGTATGCTTTAGACTGTTTCTGCAGTGTAAGCTTTTATCTTAAGAAATGTGGGGGAATCATAAATAAAAAGGGAATGATGAAACAGAACATCCAACAAGGGCTAAGGTTGGGCTTGGCAACATTTCATAGCGTGAACATCTGAACTCCAAGATGTGGTGATGTCCAGGAAGCCCTGGGCACAATGGGGAGCTTGCGCATCTGAGAACTCATTCCACCAAATGTTAGTTAGTTAGCTGCCTCCCCTCATTCCACTGATAGCTCTTTAAATACTGACGGTTCTTCCTCTGTGCAGCCGCTATTTGATCTCATTCCATGGGGTAGAGGAAGGAAGCTGGAACCATCAATTTTTGTTTTTTAATAAACTCATGTAATTTTGCCATCCTCCCACCAGGTACAAGAATGACAATAGAGCCCTGTAAATAAAAATCTGCTCTCTGCAGGATTTTAATTATTTATATTTTTTCAGCAAACAGAACCCCCATCCGTTGTGATGATAGCATGTATGGAGATTGGAGGATCAAAATGCAGTGCCAAGGTTGTTAGCCCAGAGAAGGGCAATTTAATTTTTTCCCTTCTGAAAATGGACATGCTGAATGCCTGAGATATTTGTACCAAATATCATAACTGTTAGCGTTGCATGAAAATTTTTTTGTACTAGGGACTCTGGAGCCTAAGGGATTTTTTTTTTCTTTAAAGATCAAAGGCAGGGTCATCTCATTCCCATTACCATGCTATGTATTCAACTTCTTAGAAGAGAACACTGCTTTTAGAAGGAGTAAGCAAGAATTGTACACCAAAAAATGGTTTAAATGGTAAATTTTATGTTATATATATTTTACCACTGTAAAAAGAAACAGGAAAAAATGAGTAAGCAAGTGAAAAAGAGTTAATAAATATTGGTTAGGCAAACACACTATGCCAGGGATTGTAGGGGAATGGTAAAGATTCCCTGCAACAGGCATGCTGCCTTAATTCCCTTTTATACCTGCTTTCCCTTACAATTCTTTGTTAGCTGTGAGTAGAGTGCCTGGCTAACAATGGGCAAACAAATATTTACTGAATGAAATAAAAGATGGGCTCTGTGTTCTCAAAGAGCAGGGCAGAAAGAGCACTGTGTTTTTGTTGTTGTTGTTGTTGTTGTTGTTAAATCTAAGAGGAATTATTTATCTATATGTATGTATTCTTTGTTTGAATGCATCTAGAAGCACGGGCTGGGTCTTAAGTTTGCACCCTCAACCCTTAGTCCAGTGTATGGGTGTGCACTGGGTGCTACTGAGACCCCACCTAGACCTCTGTCCCAAGCTGGCACACCTGTACCCCAGCTGCTGGGATGTTTGGCACTTACATCTCATAACTTCCCTTGGCCAACTGATAGCCACCTGTCCCCCATCTGATGGCTGCATTCTTGCTTAGTTTTGTTTTTCTATCTTACTCTTCTCATTCTCCTTTGACATCTATTACCCAATAGTGGAGCTTCTTGGTAGATGGTTGAGGTGGGTTATGGAAGTGGTCTCAACTGGAATATGCTTTTTGAGGAGTATAAGAGCCTGGAAAATTTTCAGGGAATCTGTGTTTAGATCCTTAAATTCTATAGTTCCTCTTTCCCACAACTCATTGCTGGAGCAATTGTCTGAGTTTATCACAGTCCTTTGACTGATAAACCAAAAACAGATCCCTAATCTATCCAAATCTTACCCATGGCTTGTAAGTGTAAAGACCTCTTGGGCTTCCAACAAAGGGAGGACTTTTTAAAATGTTAACAAAGGTTCAATAAACCCATAGGGATTCTTTATTTCTCTATCTTAGTCACTATTCTATTGAGGGTGAAATTTCGTGGTTTAGACCTGGATTGGAATGTTCTGATTCAGCTATAGAAATAATGAGAGTTATGACAATTTTTGTTTATTGACTTTGTCTTTTCCTTTTGCCAAAAAGTGTAAGATTCTGTGAGAGCAAAGTAAAGCGCACTTTAAGATCTATTGAGTGCTAAAAATGACCTTTCTTGTGTACTTAAGTGTAAGCGATTCTTTGTGGATATTCTTAGGACTCATCCTTAGTCTGTTTTATTAGCTAAAAAGAAGAGACCTTTGAACAGCCCAACAGTATATTAATGTTGCGGAATCTTTTCAATATAAGTGAAATGTTTCTAGAACTACTAAAATTCTTAGGATACATTACATAGGAACTTTGGGTAAGACTTTTACACAGCCTCTTTTAGATTCAAGATATGTTTGATTAGATAATTAAAAATGATTTTATCACATCATATTATAAAATATTTAGTCTAGGTATAGTCAGTCTTTTTTAGTTTAGTTTGAGAGAGAGAGAGAGAGAGACGGCAGGGGAGGGAAAGAGAGAGAGGGAGAGAGAATTCCATGCAGGTTTTGCACTGCCAGCATGGAGCCCAATGCAGGGCTTGAACCCACGAACCTGTGAGATCATGACCTGAGCTGAAACCAAGAGTCAGGCACTCATCTAACTGAGCCCCCCAGATGCTCTTAGGTATAATCAGTCTTAATCTTACTTCATGTTATAAAATGTTTAATATTTTCAACTTCTTGTTAACGTCAATTATATATAGTATAATGTATTAATTTTTAGCAAAATTGCATTAACAGATGATTAATTTCCAATAACTTTTAACAATTATCCATTATTTTTTTCAAATGTGAAATACATTTACATTTTTGATCTGTTGTTCTATAATAGTAATTTTAATGATTATACAATGTGGAGGAATTTTATTTTATTATTTATTTATTTTTGTGTGTGTGTGTGTCGATTTTCTTTTTTTTTCTTCAATATATGAAGTTTATTGTCAAATTGGTTTCTATACAACACCCAGTGCTCATCCCAAAAGGTGCCCTCCTCAATACCCATCACCCACCCTCTCCTCCCTCCCACCCCCCATCAACCCTCAGTTTGTTCTCAGTTTTTAAGAGTCTCTTATGCTTTGGCTCTCTTCCACTCTAACCTCTTTTTTTTTTTTTTCCTTCCCCTCCCCCATGGGTTTCTGTTAAGTTTCTCAGGATCCACATAGGAGTGAAACTATATGGTATCTGTCTTTCTCTGTATGGCTTATTTCACTTAGCATAACACTCTCCAGTTCCATCCATGTTGCTACAAAGGGCCATATTTCATTCTTTCTTATTGTAATGTGGAGGAATTTTAAAGACTTAGAACATTATGATCGTAGGAAATGAATCATGTTTTAAAAACTCAATTTTTATAAATATATTTTTGTTGAATAAAGAGCAATGGTATGATCAGTAAAAGATTTCCAAGCATTAAACTCTACTACATTAGGGTACCAATCTAAAGGAAGTGTAATGGAAGTAGAAATAAAAGAGAGAAAAAGAAATTTATGCATTTCTGAAAGTTTAGAAGCCTCATTCATGCATTGTTAAATTGATAATAGCAGTGTCAAGAGCTGTGAAGATGCTATCCTTACAAGCTAGCAGGTTAACCTGCCACAGTTTTATGGATGCTGGTATAAAACATGAAACTCTCAGGTCAGAGACAAAAGACTTAATTATTCAAGATACAGCAGGCTGCATGTGCTTCACGTCTGGACTGGCACCCCATGACCGACAAGGGCTATGGCTTTGTAATGTGCCTACTTGCCTAAGCTGAACCATGTCTCCCAGAATTCTCTAACTTGTATGTTTCTGGTTAGAGTGGGAGATTGCAGAGCTGAAGGGAAGTAACAGCCATTTTGTGTTTCATGCACATTGTTCCTGATCTACTAATTCACCCTGATGGCAGGAAGCAGTAGCTATGCCTGCAGGTATCCCACCTTGCCCTGGATCCTCTTTTGGCTTCTCTGATTCCTGGGCCAGGTTTCTGTGTTCTTCTCTGTGATAAAAGGCCCTGGCTTCTGCGGGGTACTTTTATCACCAGGGTCAGTAGCAACAAGAAGAGGCCACTGTCTCCCAACAGGTGGCTTTCGAACCATTATGAAACTTAGATTTCATTGCATATATTTAAAAGGATGCCATAGCTTTCATTTTTAAACTTCAGCATTTACAATGTGCTAGAAATCACATTCTTTACAATTAT
Source organism: Panthera pardus (assembly GCF_024362965.1). Classification (NCBI taxonomy): domain Eukaryota; kingdom Metazoa; phylum Chordata; class Mammalia; order Carnivora; family Felidae; genus Panthera; species Panthera pardus. The sequence continues at coordinate 19,579,059 of NW_026526654.1, read as the reverse complement.
TTAAGCTTATGAAAAAAGAAGTTTAAATGTCAACTTCAAAGTGTGCAAGAGGGCACCTAATTTTTGAAAATAATTTCAGAAGGTGTGTTATAATTCATAATATTTAGGGCAATCAAGTTTGAGACTTTTGGTTTATAGGATGTTTTGGCTTATAGGATGGCTTATGGGACAGCCAGATTCAAGTATGTGGATCTCTGGTGTTTCTGGTGCCCCAGGTGGCATCTGGCATCATGGTAGGGTTGGGGTCATCCTGAACTGCAATTTCCCTTTCCTAGAAACACTTCTGTTAGATGATCCTTAGAACTTTACTTTGAGAAGAAAATAATTTAATATAACGGTTTCTCATGTAAGCAAGGAAAACCGGTTTGTTGGTGATGATGAAGAAAAACATTCCCCACAAAGGACATGGTTAGGAGTATTGTTACAGAGCTTCTAGGGTGGTGAACCCATGGCAGTGTGGGGAAAGTGGCGTCCTGGAGGGGACAGCACCCCTTCCCACGCACTTTGCCCTGGGCATCTCTTCCATCTGCCTGTTTCTAAGATTTATCCTTTTATAATAAACCTGTGGTGTAGTGAGAAAAAAAAAAGTGGTGTCATAGTAACAGGACCACATAATAATTTTAAGAAGAGCAGGTGAGATGGTGACAAGTGTGCCAGCCATTTGGTTTGTCCTAATCATGTTTGTGTCTGCAGAGTCTGCTCCAGGCAACTGGACCAGGGTGCACACTGGGTCAACTGGGACAATGAGAATCTTTTGTCTGGGGGATCTCTAGCAGGGGGTGTGGAGTTAGAAGACCTGATGTGAGTTATACTTCCTTTGTGCCCATGGGCAAATCATTTAGCCTTAACTTTCTAGCTATCTACATCTCTAAAATAGTGAAACTAACAGAGCTACTCTGAGAATTAAACCAAGAATGCTTTGTAAAACAAAAAGAGCTGCAGAATTTAATCTGTGATTCCTACCCAGGGTCTGTGTTTGTCTGCATCCTTGCTTAGAGTTTGCTAGAATATGGACTTGTGCATTTGGCCCATCTGTGACCCACAGCACAACATTTATTAATGAAGTACAGGTGCTGATGGCCAAGCCATTGGCATGTTGATCTGTGTATAGCAATCAACTATAAGGTGTGTGGTTCTTTTCGTTTTTGTGTCCAGATTATGTTCTTAGTATGCGTGTTTCCGCGTCAATACCTGTGAACAGGTACTTGTTTTACAGATCTTCTTTTCCTTGTTCTCCTTACCAGTTCCTGAAATAATTTCCCTCAGACTTCGTATGTGAGCCTGAAAAGGCACGAAGACACTTAGGTTCATTACCCTGTCAAGTGGCTGTCCCTTATGGCCTCCAGCACGAGGATAAGGAAGCACAGGTCCCCCCGCTACCTCAAACACCAGGTCTTGGCTCCTGCACTTCAATCTAGAGAACTTAAAGCAGATACCATGAATGATTTTAGCCCTGGAGGATAAACTTTGTAGGGAGAACATTTTCCTTTCGCCTGTTTCTTTGAGAACAAAGGAAAGAGAGGTAGATTCTAAGGCTCCCAGAACCTAAGCCTCCTGCTTGAATTTATAAAACAGCAAATTATTGGTTAATGCAGCTTGTAGAATGTGGATACAGGTTGAAATTCTGGGAAGATAAGCTTCCATGTTTCAGACATCTGTGTTAGTTTTCTAGGGCTGTCCTCACAAAGACTTAGAACAACAGAAACTGATTCTTTCAGTTGGCTCCTATTGGAGGCTCTGAGCTAGGATCTGTTTTGTGCTGCTCTCCTGGCTTCTGGCGGTGCCTGGGAATCCTTGGTGTTCCTCAGCTTGTGGACAGGTGACACAAATCTCTGCTTCCGTCTTCATGTGGACTTCTCCCTGTAGGTCTCTGTGTCCAAATTTCCCCTCTTATTTTTGTTTTTTAATTAATTTTTAAATGTTTATTTATTATTGAGAGACAGAGAAAGACAGAGCATGAGCAGGGCAGGGACAGAGAGGGGGAGATACAGAATCCGAAGCAGGTTCCTGGCTCTGAGCTGTCAGCACAGAGCCTGATGTGGGTCTCAAACTCACAAACCGCGAGATCATGACCTGAGCTGAAGTCGGACGCTTAACAGACTGAGCCACCCAGGCGTACCCCCTCTTCTTATAAAGGCACCAGTCATACTGGGTGAAGGGCCCACCTCACTCCAGTCTGACTTCATCTTAATTTAACTAATTATATTTTAATGACCGTGTTTCCAAATAAGATCACATTCTGAGATTGCAGGGGTTAGGACTTCCACATATCATTTTTGGAGGACACGATTCAACCCACAAGAATATCTAGGTGTTGTCTCTTTGCTCAGGGCAGGGGGCGGGGTTCCATCTGTAATATTTCCAAACAGCCGAGCTTTAGGTCTGAAGTCACATGTTACTATTTCTGACACAAACTTTCGTATTCCACAAAGCCTTCATTTTTGTGATTCCTTTATTGGGAAAAGTTAAGAAAGAATTTTTCAGTGAAGATTTAATAATATTCATTCAATTTAGTCATGATTTTTAAACTCAGAAGGGAAAGCACTGATCTCATAACACAACAAATTTTATTTTAATAATGTTTTTTAATGGAAAGATTTGGGGGTTTAAAGCTCAGTGATTATAGTCTGAGGAGATATGATTGTCTCCTGTTAATTCCTTTAGGTGAGTGAGAGAGCTCCTCTAAGACCTTGTATGATGCATTTTATTTTGTTTTTTCTTCTGTAAGATTATCTCTTAAAAGCAGTTTGAGTTTGCGCCTTTTGCTTTTTTTCAGGATTTTTGGATTCCACACTTTAAATCTGTGACTATTGATCTCAAAGATATTTCACTTTCAAGACACATGATCATTGAGCTTTAATGTCTGGAGATTGAATTGTTGGTAAGAAATAATTTACGGAAATGTTCTTCATGTTTTTTGTTGTTTTTCAGCATGGAATAGATGAATATTAACATAACCATTTGGCTATAATTATAAATACATCAGATGTGATGCAGTTTTAATTATACAAGACCAACTGAAAATGCAAAACATGAATATGTGATTTTAATTAAGATACATGCATAATTACAAGGGGACTTCTTACAGGGAAGAGCACGGGAAAGTTCATTTTCGCTCCTCTCTCCCCCTCTTCCTTTAAATGCTATTCTTGTTCATTAAATCCTAATATCCTCGGAAATGTTCTGCTCTACTTTTCCTTTATTGCTCATAGACACTAGGAGTTAAAACCCAAATGCAACTGGAAGCCAGTGTGAGAGGCTCAGAGCTTCACTGTTCTAAGGAGAATGGCAAAATAGCCTTCCCTCTTTCATTTGTATTGTCACCAAGGAAAATCTTGACAGAAATGGATTTCTGACCCATCAACAGTTTACTGAAGATATTTACAGGAACATATACATAGTAGGAACTATCTTAACACTATAAATTCATAAGAGCTTTATACTTAGTTTAAAGATTGAAGGCAGCCCTTGTTGTGTATATGTCTTTATTAGTTTGTGTGAGTCTCAATGTTTACATCCTCAAATAAATGCATGAACTTTGCAGACAGTGAAGAATACTGAAGGCTCCCTAAGTACTCACATACCGATAACATTTCAGTTAGAGTTACCTTTATTCCCTTCAAATTGAGTGTGATTAAATATCCGTGTACTTTGTTATTAAGTAACACGAAGGGTGTGAGTTTCTCATTATCAGCTCTAACTATCAATAATACAATTAACCTTTAACAAATATATAAAAACTTACAAACCAATGGAAGGTGGTCTCCTTCAGTGTTCTCCTTGGAGACATAGGCCAATAATGATGCCATTTCTCAAGTCAAGGGCACCCAACAGCTGGTGCCTTGAACCGTGAATCTCAGCATTTCTGGAGATGGTTCAGATTTTCTTCCCATTCTTTTTTCTTCCAGGCTGATATCAGAGCTACTTTTACCTGCAATGTTAGCATAATGCCAAGTGCAATCATTGTCTTAGATCTGATTTCTAGGCATCCTAACAATAATTATTCATATCATTAAATATTAGTCAGTGTTGAGATAAGGTTTATTTATTGCCACACAAAATTCTATTCTCATATGATCGGTTCACATATTTTGCAGCTCAAGCAAAAACTGTGATTTTTGGTGAAAAAAACAAATCAAGGGGGAACACTTTCATCACCCTGGTAAAAACCTGATTTGGGATGATTCTTGGAATTGCTTAGCAACAAAACACTTTCATTTTATAATACTGGGTGCAATTTGACTGCTCAAAACACAATGAGATGGAAATTTTCATTTGTCCACTTAAAGATTTTCCACTGTTATTGCAGATGTTTAAGTGGATTTCTCAGAAACATGCTGGAATTAAAAATAACAGCTTCCTTTTGAATTAATGCCTTTTTATCTTTTGGAGGCATTTTGGGGGAGAAACTTTGTTATTCAACACCATTTTAACCAATAACACGATGATCATTATGAAGATCATTTACCAAAAGCATTTATTAAAAGAATTTTCCTGGACTGAAGAGGTCTGTTGCTATATGAAAGAAGTATTTCATTAAAGACTACCTTAACACTGCAGGAGCATCTACGCAGTCTTCCGTGTTATTTTTCAGGAGTGTCAGGAGGCATTTCGATGAGCAGGCAGGGAGGCTAATGAAAAGTGGTTTGTAGTTAAAATCCTGCCAAATTTGACTCCCCAACATTACCTCTCTCCTTAATTACAAACCACTAAGATGATTATCCTGTGTCAGTTTGGCATACAGAAGATTCTGGGTGTGTGACTGTGGGTGTGCTTAGTTCAGAGAAGGATAAAGGGGAGAATTATTGCTGTGCCCAGAAAGTGCATGGGCTTCTTCTGGGTTGTGTGAGAAACCCCAGTTTGCCACTAACTGGTATGTCTCAGAGATGCACCTGGTCTGAGTACCAGCTGTGAGATCCTTAGAGATACAACTTTTTTTTAGGTTTATTTATTTATTTTGAGAGAGAGGGAGGGAGTATGAGAGAGAGAATGACACAGGGAGAGAGAGAGAGAGAGAAGGAGAATCCCTAGCAGGCTCCATGCTGTCAGCGCAGAGCTGACCACAGGGCTCTATCTCATGGACCCTGAGATCATGACCTGAGCCGAATTCAAGAGTCGGAGGCTTAACCATTTGAGCCACCCAGGTGCCCCACAACTTTCTAACCTACATGCAATACATGCTTGTTTAAGTGGTATAGATGGGAATAGAGCACTCTGTGTAATTGCCTTTTTTTTAATTAATAGGAAATTACTAAAATACTAATCTTGCCTTACTAGTTTTCAATCACTAATTTTCAAACAATTAGAAAAATATATTTAGTATTAAAATGACAGTGGACATAATCTCAAGCATCACCCCTCTGGAAAAAGCCTTCCCTGACTTTCCCACCTGGTTACATCCTGTACCCATTTTAACCAATTTCTAATCCCAGAGTGGGTTTTGTTTTGTTTTGTTTTGTTTTGTTTTGTTTTGTTTTGTTTTGTTTTTCCCCAGAGCACTTAGCACCACCAGAAAGGATCAGAAGTGTGTTGGGTTACATGTCCACTGTATTTTCTCATCTAGAAAACAAGTTCTCTGAGGACCGAGGCACTGTGCCTGTCTCGTCCACCACAGCATCCCAGCATCTGGACAAGCTCCTGGCATGTAGTGGGAGCTCAGTGTACTTGTTGACTGAAGGGATAGACTTCAAAGTATCTTGGAGTAAGGGTTTCCGAACTGTGTGTCAAGGAAAATGATTTCTGTGGAATTTTAGTAAATATTTCATGATAAAGGGGACCTGAGGTAAAATAAATTTTGGAAATGATGAGGTAAACAAAGCTAAACAGATGTAGTAAACATAGGATTTCTCAGCATCTTTGCAAATCCTCATTATCTCATCACAGAGCCCTCTTTTGTTGAGGAGCATCTTAACCAACATTCAGAGCACCAGACTTTGGGAAATGTTGCTGAATAGAAAATGAAGACAGTTCTGTTACTTGGGATTAGTGGTGACTTGGAATCCATATATACACAGGAATACAGTACAGAAGGTTAGATGTGCCCCTTTAAGTGAAGTAATCCACATCAAATGGCAAGTAACGTTGGGAAGAGTGTGGGGGGAAAAAGGTGGAATTGTGCTATGGGAGCCTTGGGTATGGTTGAATCATACATCTGACCAACTTGTTCATTTCTTGAGCCTAATGATTCCCTGAGAATAGCTCAAGGTCATATGGCAAAGCACGAAGACAAGAGAAGCCAGAGCAATAGTTCTGTTTTTATGTCGTGAACTTCTGTGACCTTCATGTATCAGCAGTGTATCCATTCAATAAGATGCCTTTTACTTTTTTCTATGACAGTCCCTTTTACTTTGCTTTTTAATCACAATGCTTTCTATTTAAGAACCACCTTTTGACCTTGATCTTGGGTGTACATTTTTCTCCTGGACTTTCAATAAGTTTTTTAAAATGATCTTTTGACTTCTTATGGGATTTTTTTCTTTTTTACTTTTTTCAGTTATGCATTTGATATTATTTCCCTAACCAATGCTATTATTTTACAATGGCACCTCTTCCCAAAATTGAATAATCAAATGGTTTTTCTCCCTCTGGTCATGTCCCTCCTGATATTATTATGTTAAATTTGATCCTATGGTGGGAAAATACCACAGAGTTGTTCTACCTCATATGTTCTCTGCATCATTTTTTATTGCTCAAAGCCTAGTCTAATTTATTTCTTTCTCTTTGGTGTATCAAAATTACCTATTCTATGGAATGGTAACTTACCAAAAAAAAAAAGCTCAAGTTTTGCATTTTGTTCCTGATGGATTATTTGGCCACCATGTAGAAACCTAAGATGGTCCTTACCACTACATGGCCTAATTTTACCTCTTTCTCAGTTTGCATAAACATGTCCTTCTAGTCTTAATGGTAGTAGGTGGTCTATGTCTGAGGTTCCTCATGTGCAGACCGTGAATTCCAGTGAGTCACTGAGTGAGTTACTTCCCGAGTCCGAATAGCCACTAAACATGTCTGTAAGCTGAATAACGTCTTGGATGTGTTTGGATGAGTATTTTTCAAATGTAAGTGGCACTTAAAATTAATTAAAGTATTTAAAAGCATTAACACATTCATAGGGGTTTGTTTTTTGATGTATTTTCTTAGTAAATATTATAAAGTATAACCACTATCTTATAAGAGACTAGGAAATGTTTTGGTGTTAAAAGCATCCTCCATGTGTCTTCCCTCTTACTGTAAGATGTTTACCCTGTTACAGTACATGTTGTTGTCCCTGCACATTATGCTTCACATAATTCTACATTCCCTCCTATTCCTCTCTTGCTTTTAGATTTTATAGTCAGCAGTGTATCAAATGTTTGTAAGACTGTGGTACCCCTTTACTTTAATAATACCTGTTCATTCATTTTTCATACATTGAAAAATATGCATAGGGCTCACACTGAGTGGTTCTCACCCCTGGCTGCCTATGAGAATCACCTGCAGGGCTTGAAACACTACAGAGGACCCCCACCCACTGGATGAGCATCTCCTGGGAGGAGAGGGTAGTTGGGCACCTCTGGTTTGGGAGGTCCCCAGGAGATTCAAATGCATAGCAAGTGGGGAGAAACAACTGCCAGCTGTGGGCCAAGTGTTGTGCTTGGTGCCCAGCTTCACAGGAGTGAAAAACGTTAGACGTGGGAATCATTTTGTTTGAGAGCCTGGCCTTGTGGGAAGTCTCCCAGCAACTTCTCTTTGAGTCCAGTCAGCTTGTCCACAATTGTATTGTATTCCAAGACCCTGCAATTATTGCACAGAAATGGTTTACTTAATTAGAAAATGCCAGATAGAAGCATTTGATTCTTGGCCTTAAAAGCTCAGATACCAGACTGCCTGGCTCTAAGCTGCATGCCTGGCAAAGTGCATGCACAATGCCTGGCACATAGGCATTAATAAATACTTGTGATGAATGAACAATCGACTAAAAGAGCAATGCTTGGTATCAAGGGCTTGTTGGCCAACTTCAGAGTTTCAGTTTTTCGTTGTGGGGGAAAAGTGCCCAGAAGAAAAATTCCTGACTCCTAGAAAGTGGTCACTTACATGCAAGGCTGTTTCTATTACATATCCCAAGCCTATTAAATTTCAAGCATATGAGAGTCCTTACTGCCAAAGATTACAAATTGTCCTTAATTCCGAGCAGAATAAACTAAATTGAGGCTTCTTTCCTCTTGAAGCATTTACCAATTTTTTTTTTTTTTTTGGTTGCTGATATTGTTCTATGTTTGGTTTCCTTCCCTCCCTCCCACCTGCCTGCCTGCCTTCCTTCCTTCCTTCCTTCCTTCCTTCCTTCCTTCCTTCCTTCCTTCCTTCCTTCTTTCCTTTCCAGGCTAAGGAGACTTTAATTCTGCTACTTGCCCACTAGATGACTTTGGGCGATCTAGGGAAGCTTTGTCCCTTGTATTTCCTCATCTGTAAAGTAGAAATAACATCTACCACATCCTGTTTTAGGACACTAGATAACATATAAAAACACATTTAACATGATACATAGAAAGTGCTAAATAAATGTAAATCGTATTTAGTCATACTCTAATCCTCTCATTTTACAGATGAGGAAAATGAGACCCAGAGAGTTTCACCAACATGTTCAAGGTCCCTCAGCTACTTAGGACTGGATACATACTTAGAATGTGGTGGCAGAGGTAGATGCCTTGGGGAGGACTGTACCTTGATGATAGAAAGCATCTGTAATAACAGGAAGGTGGCCTAGGTAGGACTCTGTAGGAAGTATGTGTAAATCTGTAACAAAATTCCCGAGAATAGAAGTGAGGGTGATAATGAAAATAATAGAAGAGGGTGACTACAGGTAAGAGGCACATGGGGACTTTGGCCACATGAAAGGCAAGTGGAACAAGCAGGAATGGTGTATCAGGTATTTATTTCAGAATCATACTGCACGAGAAACCACTCCAAAACTCAGTGGCTTAAAATAATAAGAATTTATTGCTCACATGTTGGAGTGGTTGACTAACTGCCAGCTGATCTGGGGCGAGTGCAGCCGGGATGACCAGGGCATCTCTGCTCCGCTCCATATATGTCTCGTCTTGCATCAGGCTGACCCAGGCACACTCTTCTGATGACGGCAGAGGGCAGGAGTGAGCAAGCAGTGACGCACACATGTTTTTCACAACTGATTTGCATCATACCTGTTAATATCTACTGGTCACAAGGTAAGGCACAAGGCCAAACGTGCTTTGGGAGTGAGGCATTTGCTTGATAGGACCTAGATTCTGCTTTCTAAGAGTGGTTCCTCAGTCTGCTGTCCCCCATAGCTCTTGTCTCTGCCTGCTGAGTTGTCCTCGATTTTGTTTTCCTTCTTGGCTGTTTCCGAAGAGGGATTGGAAGATCTACTTTTGAAGGACTTTCTCAGCCTGCTTCTTGTGTCTTGAATAATCTTGGTTTCTTTTAAGGCATTCTTTGTGTCAAAAACCAAACTCACAAATTTTTGTTAACATTTTTTGTCTTTATTTTTAAAAATTAATTAATTATTTTTTTAGTTTATATCCAAGTTAGTTAGCATGTAGTGCAACAATGATTTCAGAAGATCCCTTAATGCCCCTTACCCATTTAGCCCATCCCCCCCTCCCACAACCCCTCCAGCAACCCTCTGTTCTCCATATTTATGAGTCTTTTATGTTTTGTCCCCCTCTCGGTTTTTATATTATTTTTGCTTCCCTTCCCTTATGTTCATCTGTTTTGTATCCTAAATTACTCATATGAGTGAAGTCATATGATATTTGTCTCTCTGTGACTAATTTCGCTTAGCATAATACCCTCAAGTTCCATCCATGCAGTTGCAAATGGCAAGATTTCATTCTTCTTGATTGCCAAGTAATACTCCATTGTATTTATATACCACATCTTCTATATCCATTCATCCATTCATGGACATTTGGGCTCTTTCCATACTTTGGCTGTTGTAGATAGTGCTGCTATAAACATTGGGGTGCATGTGCCCCTTCGAAACAGCACACCTATATCCCTTGGATAAATACCTAGTAGTGCAATTGCTGGGTTGTAGGGTAGTTCTATTTTTAATTTTTCAAGGAACCTCCGTACTATTTTCCAGAGTGGCTGCACCAGTTTACATTCTCACCAGCAGTGCAAAAGAGCAAACCCACGATGTTTTGGAGACATGCTTCTCTCTCTATGCAATTATTGATGTTTTCTGCATTTTATATTGCTGCGGGACAATGCCCTTAACAATTTTGAATGCCCATTTGTTGAGTTTAGTGAGTCTGCAAGGCACCACCTTATTTATCTAAGAGGTCTTTTTTTTAAAGTGTATTTCGTTTTGAGAGAGAGCACGCGAGAGAGTGCACGCACGAGTGGGGGAGGGGCAGAGAGAGAGGAGACAGAGAATCCCAAGCAGGCTCCATGCTGTCAGTGGAGAGCCCAATGCAGGGCTCAAACTCATGAACCGTGAGATCATGACCTGAGCCAAAATTAAAAGACACTTAACCGATTGAGCCACCTACATGCCCCAATTATCCAAGAAGTCTTAACAAAAGATCTCACAGACACACCTTGATTTGTCTTTATTTTTTTTTATTTTTTTATTTTTTTCAAAAATAAAAATATGGAACGCTTCACGAATTTGCGTGTCATCCTTGCGCAGGGGCCATGCTAATCTTCTCTGTATCGTTCCAATTTTAGTATATGTGCTGCCGAAGCGAGCACTGATTTGTCTTTACCCATGGCCATGTCTTAATTTGAGAATCTTTTCTGGCTTGAAAGGTTGAGGATGAAAACAGTCTTATTTTCCAAGTTAGCAGAGTATGGCACATCTCTATTCCAAGTTCAACTTGCAAGTTGTTCAGTTATTTTCTGAGTTCATCTCCTTCTTGTAATACTTCATTATATACAGCTAGTTCGAAACAGCTGACACAGTATTCTGCCTTAAACTTTCTTTGCTGAAGTCTAAAATTTCATCAGGAACATTTTCTAACTTACATTACATAGTTTGCCACTATGATAACATGAGTCCCCAACTTGCCATTCTCTTAAAACAGTTTTCTTACCACTTTTCTAGGTTTCTACAGCAGGTTTATTTCCATTTTTCTAGACTCTACCTACCACCTGGTCACAAAGCCAATGCCATATACCTTGGGTTTTTGTTATAGCAATATCGGTGCACCTGCCTACCAATTTCTGAGTCAGTTATTTATTGCTACAGTAATGGGACACAACTACCAGCCCAAATTCCCTGGCTTAAAATAATGTGTTTATTAGTTATGCCTGTAGGTTCTTGGGTGGACTTGTATATCTGGAGGTTGGTTGACTGTCAGCTGCTCTAGCTGGGATCACTGGAGCAACTGAGTCCTGCTCCATATGTCTCTTGTCTTCCAGAAGGCTAGCCTGGTGATGTTCTCATGCTGGTAGCAGTGCTGGAGAGCACGCAAGCACCACATGCAAGTGCTTTTCAAGACTCTGTGCTACACTGGCTAACATCCCATTAACCAAAGTGAGTCACATACCAAGTCCAGGGTTGGGGAATTCTACCCTGCCCACTAAAAGGTAATGATATAGGGACAGGCAAAGAATTAAGGTCATTTGTGTAACTGATACAGATAGAAAGTGAGAAAGGACGTTACCTCTAATGCTGGCCCATGAAGGACACTTGGGGTCCAAGATCTGGCGTTCAACTGGGAATCAAGAACGACTTTGCAAATCAGAAGAGACAATCAACTTTTTGTATCAGAGGAGAAAATGAGGGTCTAATTCAGCAGCAGGGCACCATGACCATGATGGAGACAGGACAGACAGCAAAATGAAAGTAAGGAGGGTGTTTGATATTACAACTTTGGTAATTTGTATATTTATTTTCACAGAAAAGATCTCATCCAGTAGGTAAGGGATGTTAGGAGCAGAATCTGGTGTTCTAGGAAAAGGATTAACAAGAACTAGTAGGGGCTGAAGGCTCTAGTCATGCTAGTTAAGATTCAAGGTTATGTTTTGTCCTATGGCACGGGGGAGATTAGAGCACTTGGCAGGGAAAGAGTGGACTCTTGAAAATGGATTCTCATTATCAAAGAAGGGGTTAAGGATGTGGAAATTATGGGAATCTGTGTAGAAAGCGTTAAGTGTGAAACTGAGAGGAGTGTGAGATTTCACCCTTCTTTACAAGTTCACAGGTCAGCCTGCCACACTTATATATATACTGACAGGAAGCAAGCGTGAGGTCCCTGGATCAGAGAGTGTTTATTACTCACAGAGCCTTGCGCATGGATTTCGAAGCCCCAATTCCTACAGAACTGCAGGAGAGCTACCTAGAATGTTGTAGTTAAAGCACTACAGGCCAGAGGAAATTGTTCTTCTTTCCCAGTGTGGTCACGGTAGCCCCACTGACAGAGGAGTGTGTGTGGGATTAGGGGCTTGGAGGGCAGAGGGAGGTGAAGTGGGGAAAGCAAGGATAAACTGGGATCCACGGGTACTAGCTGGGATCCAGGAGGATGGACTGCAATCTGTGTTGGTCTCTCCCTGCCTTCTAACCTCCAACTTTGGTGATGGATATGTGGACCTGCAGCAGTGGGCAGCCTTGGCAGCAGCCCTCCTGGCCTCGGAGTCACAGAGGTTGAAGCAGGGGATTCAGCAGGAGCTAGAGTTGCTGTAGGCCAGCAAGGTGAGCAGGCAGACCAACAGTGCTTCCGGCCCTGCTCTGACCTTCAGAGCCTTGAAAGCAATGTGGCTGCTACTTCACTGCCATCTTCCAAATCGCCCGCAAAATGTCTCTTGCCCTCCCTGCAGAATTACACACACACACCCACGTGCGTGCACACACGTACACACACACACATGTACTCACGCAGGAATTCTGGGAAATGTAGTTTGAGCTTATCTAAATTGATAGTCCTTATCCCCATGCCCTGATCTGTGTTAATTAGACTCAGGAGACACCTCGGATTCCTCCTTTCACTCTGGTCTTACATACGGGCTTTCAGACTGTTTATAAATCTTTCAGCCTTCTCTTCTCTGCACTATGCCATCCTAAGCCTCCGTCTTTTCCTTGTATTTTTGCCACTCTTGAATCATCCTCTTTCTCTTATTTGTATTCTCCGAGACTCCCCATCACTCCGTAGATGATGTGGCTGTGTGCCAGGTAGTACCCTGGCAAAGCCCCAGTGAGTCTCGGCTTATAGGAATGAGAACCTCATGGTTCCCATGCTTTGTTCTATTTCCTTATGATTTTGAAGCTGTGTTTATGCTGAGCTAGGTGTGCATTGTGTTTCTGCAGTCAAGTGTGCCTTGTTAGGAAGCCTGTCTTCCATACAGATTTACTGAACCTGCTGCCGACTGCATGCCCTGATTGCGAGTGGGTCAGAGTGTTTTTCCTAACAAAGAAGAGCAGTATGCTTTGGCACAGCTGCTTGGTATTTTTCCTAGAATGCTAGAAGGAAGCAGACATTCATTTGGTTTTGCCAGTCTCTCTTTGTCTAAATTGTCCCATTTGGCTTAGCCTGTTGGCTTTAGTCTATTAGAATAGCGATGTAGGAAACCATTCCTCTTGGTTTATGAGCTTGAACCCAAGTGCATCAACATGTGCCTTAGCAGGACAGAGATTTACATAAATATTTCTGGGCTATCAGATCTCTGTGAGGACCATTTCCACGTTCCAGATGTAGGGTATGAATGTTCAAATCCCACGTGGAGATCACAGTTCACTAACTTGTGGATGGCCCTGCAGAGTAAAGAAGTGATTCAGTATAATGACTCTTCACGCTGTAGATGAGAGACCCAGAAACCACCGTTCTTTTGGCGCTGTTTTAAAATTTGGGCAAGGAGCCACATTTCTGAGGGAAGGAAAACTGCATTTTCCTTTTTGTAGTCATAAAAAAAATCTTGAGCATTTCGGAATAAGCAATATTCATCTCTCAATTAGTATTAACAGCTAATCAGGGTGCAGCAGGATAGTAGAGCTCTCGTCAAACAGCAGGCAGCTTGTTTTATTTTTTCAATGCCACTTAAAGATTATTTGAAAAATCTCCTTCAGAGACCAGTGTGTGGGGAGCCATGTACCCTCAGTCAGAATTTAAAGTGATCCAAAATACAATATTAATGATTGATGCACAAGCTCACAGTTTGGTGCTGGGGTTTAATTAGATAAGCATTGCAGCTGTTTTCGGGTGCAGGCAACTTGATGGGGAGCAAAGCTGTTATGTGACTTCCCATCTACAGGGTATCTATTGAAGCGGAAACAGAAGCAAGCTACTAGGAATTATGATGATGACATTCTTTTGCAGAGCTGAAACGAGCAGACATCCGATTGTGGGGGAGGGAGAAGCATTTTGTAATTAAAAAGGTGGTCTTGGATCTTCTATTCAATTTGATGATGAACTGAACACTCATAAAAAGCAGCTCATGTAGCCAAGCCATGATCTGGCGAGACACGTGCAAAGCTCTTGCATGTGTGGCCCCCTTGGTCCATATATCACTTTGCAGCGTACAAAATCCTCTTGTCTCAAATCCATCCTTCACCTTGTAGGCATCCCAGTTGCCATCAGGCTATCTAGTGTCTCGTTCATGCAGACATATACCTGCAGTAGCTGCTTTGGAATCACTCGATCTCCCTGAAGACTTGAGAAGAACTTAAACTTGGTTCAATAGTGTTTCATTTCACTGAGTCAAAGAGATTGTCAACATCTAATTACTGTAAATTTGGAGTCGTCTGTGTCTCATACTAGAAATGACTAGAATGTGGTGGATAGTGTCTGTCTGCAACTAAGCTTCAGCAGGTGTGTGTGACCTCTATCACATGAGACAGCTAAAGAGTACAATTTGTTGAAGCTCATTGTAAATTAAATGTGCAAGACTTCAAGAATGCGTCCCACTGGACTGAGGCTCGGAACTCTCACACTGAAAGTAGTATTGTTAAATTGATCTTTAAAACCTCTCTTTCCAACAAAAAAGGAGCCTGTCTAGTCTAGGTGTTCTATGTTGTGAAATAATTATAATAGCCATCTATGAAATAAATTCTTGATGGCTCATTGTCAATATCTACAAAATGTGTGGTTACATATGACCACTAAGTATTTTATTTTTATTGTGTAGTGAATTTTAAGGAGCCTTCTCCTGATTGTTTTAAATCAATTTATGAGAATGTAGAATGAACCTCTTTCAATGTAAGTCAGGGAGAAATGAATCTTTTGGGAGGTACATTAACTCTCTTGGGTCATTAAGCTGTCATTCCTTGAACTGAGAAGGGATATGTGCACTGCTTTGTTCCTTCTTGTTAAAGGTGTCACAAGGGGAACAACCAGGAATTAGAAAAGTTGAAAGGTCCTAGTTTGGCCATTTCCTAGCTGAGTGATCTCAGTGTGTTTGCTAAGCCTTGAGCCTCTCTTTCCTCATCTGCAAATTGGAAAGAATGACCCCTTCCCTCCTTATATTCTGGGGCAATATTGAGTATCCAATTGGATGGAACGTGTCTTTAGGTTTAGACCTGAAGCTGAGTGTTTCTAATATTCTTCAGATGCACTTGTAATCAATTAATAGTGGCTTCTGTGAGGCAGGTCTCCACAGTCCACACCATAAAGCTACTGAGAACAGATGACTGTCTCCTAAACTTTCCACTGAGAAAGGACAATGGCTGTGCTTGGGTTTCCAAAGCTTTTCCTAATGGTAATACTTTTACCACCTGTTGTTGGAGGGAGTTTGGAAGGAGTGTAAGATCATTCACACAGACACAAAGATGAGGAAAATCAGATTTTGTGCACAATTGATTAAATTATAAGTTAAAACCTGGACCCATGCCTTCTGGTTCCAAGGTGAGTGTTGTCCTCTTTCTGGTGGATTGTCTCTGCAGACAGCCTGCAGATAAATGGAAATGGAGAGGTGGACTATAGAGGAAATGTGTGTTTGACTTTGGAATTGAAGAGTGCAGAGAACAACAAAACAGTAATTCATTAGAGAAGGTCAATAAGCTTAGCAGCAAGCTTGTCAGAAGCACACTGAGGATAACTGCCTTGTGTATGCATGACAGCTGGCTGTATGGAGGATTTTTTAAAAAGTAGAACGTACTCCACGAATATTCTTGTTCTGATTTTGTAATAATCAGGGGAGGCTAAACATTCCCTGTATTAAGACCATGCATGTGTCCCGAGATCTAGTTCTTTCCCTAGGTCTGGTTTTATCAATGCTCATGATAAACCAAGTCTGATTTATATGATGCATCTTATGTGGGAAATGTCTGTGACTCCCTCTATATGATCGTCCTTGGGAAATGACAGCACAGCTGGTGAAATAACTTTTGAAGATAAACATTGCTAATTTGATGATTACCAGTTACTATTAAATGAATTGTAAAACTATTGTATTTTATTTTTTGAAAAAAGAAAAGTAGAACGTACTCCTTTTAGTGCATGAAATAATGATTGTTGAACAGTTGCAAGTGATGCTTCTATACTTGTTCCCTTGATAAAATAATTGATAAAGCTATGGTTCATTTGTGTCTTTTCTTTTTTTTAAAAAAAAATTTCTTTTGAAAGAGAGAGAGAGCAAGAGGGGCGGAGGGAGAGAGAGAGAGAGAGATTGAGAATCTTAAGCAGGGTCCACTCTCAGCACAGAGCCTGATGCAGGGCTGGATTCCACAACCCTGAGATCATGACCTGAGCTGAAATCAAGACTCAGACACTCAACTGGCTGAGCCACCCAAACACCCCCTTTGTGTCTTTTCTAATTGATGCTGATGGAAAAGTTGACAATAGTAAGTAGTAGGAATATTGCAGTACTCCATTATAGAGATGGATTATAGTGCTTTAAACATTACCATGCATCTTAAAGGCAATCAGTAAAAATTACTGATGCTGGATTGAATTGATGAACCAAACAAAGCCTGGTGGTCTACTGAGTGAAAAGTAGGCATGAATATTCTGGGTGGAATGTAAGAAGTGCTATTAAAAAGTTAATGTGTAGGTAGTAAACACAGATCTTGAAATATACAAACAAGCACTTACTTGTAGAATAATAGTAATGGTGATGAATGATAATAGCAATTACTTTTACTTGGTGCTTATTCATCTTCCAATCCTGTGAATATTTTTTCCCAGAGTTCTAGTTTAGATTCTCTTTTCTCTCTATATAAATACTCTCCTTGGGCTTCATTATCTGCACTAAGGCTGAATTTACCATCTGGGTAGCAATGACTCAAGGCAAGCAACCTCCCATGTGCCTCAGGCATGCACACCTCTGAACACTCTGGTAGCATTTTTCACATGTCTTCTATATCAGGCAATTGCAACCATGGATCTGAATAAAATGGCCTATAGACACAAGATAAAGTAAGAAGGGTAGAAGGCCTACAATCAAGGATTAAGGAAGCCCAACATTTTAAAGGCTAAGTAAATGAGGATTTTAGAGACAGAACAAATGGGTGGCCAGAGGAGTGTAGGAACACAAACAGGAGAGGGTGGTGTGACTGTGGAAATCCAAAGGAAGAAAGTGTTTCACGACAAAGGTTGGTCAGTAGGACTGAAATGTCAAATAATATAAAGGCTGAAAATGCCAATAGGATCCAGCAACATGGAAATCACTAGTGGACTGGGCCAGACCTATTTGAGTGAAGTGCAGTGGGTGGTTATTAGTTGAGGAGTGGGAGTTGAATAAAGGGAAACAAAGTACAGGCAACTATCTCACCTAGAGTTATTTTAAAATCAATGATGCCATTTTCCATTTATTCCCTCGGAGTCACAGTTAAGACAAGCCGTAAAGGATTCCATCCAGAAAGGCCTCCCATCAATCTGGAGCTAATGCTATTTCCAGCACTCAGTGAGGCTCCTGGGAACCAAACAGTCTTGTTGCCAGCCCACCTGGTCTAGGATTTCCAGGAGCAGCTGGCTTGTTCCAGAGAGGTCCAAGTCCTTCAACCCATCAGAGACCTCAATCCATCAGAGACTTACTTCCAGGCTCAGTTCTGTGGAAATTTCTAGGCCAGTTATTTTCCCCATGACTCATCCGTGTTTTTCACCCAAACTGAAAAATGCTCCTCCATTCATCATCCTCTCCAAAGTCCCAGTCCCTGTGGCTCTGTTCCCTTCTCCCTGAACCAGATGTGATTGTTTCCCTCCTAACCTTTCCCACTATACTCTTCGTAACCTTTACTTAATTGCAAATAACTTCACATTCACTCTTAATCTAGTCACAGATGCTTCATCCATTTCCTCCTGGCTCTCAGTGAAAACTTTCCTCTCAAGTGACACTCTCATTTGGGTTGAAGTTTTCCTTGCTTCCTGAGTAACTTGCAGATTTTTACTCCTCCACAGTGCTTGCTGGTCACTGCCCTCTTTTGGAGAACGTCTGGTCTCACTGTCAATCTTTTCATCTTAGGTGTGTAGAATCCACCCTTCATCCTAGGCTCTTAGCTCCTTTTCTTCCTCAGCAGACCAGGAAGTTGGTAGAACCTACCATCTGAATATATCCCGAAGCTGACCGCTCCTTCTTCTGCCTTGACTGCTTCCACCTAGTCCAGGCCAGCACGGTCTTTTACCTGGGCTGCTACAGCCTCATAAATCAGCTTTTCGTTTCTCCTCTTGCCTCCATAGTCATGCAAAATTGGTACTTTACTCTGTGGAGACTTGGGCAAGTCACTGAATCTCCTAGCGCCTCAATATTCCCACCTCTGGAAAGGTGATGATATCCAAACTAGAGGGGCTGTGTTGAGGATTAAGTGAAATGAAGAACATTAAGCTCTTTGCATATGCTCTGTAAGTGTACCCCTACCTGTTAGGCCCTAGAGTTAGCTGTTTATCTCTCATTAGATGGAAAGCTTTGTGTGGACAGGGGTAGGATGATGTCCTATCAGTGTCATCCCCCTGGAGGGCCTAGTACAACGTTTAGTAAGCGCTTAATAAATGTTTAACATATTAAGCCTGATTTTCCATGTTACCTACCATATTTATTCACCTCATGGTATTTGTAGAAAGCGATATTGGTATGGAACACTGGGGTCACCTGAAGTGCCTTTGGAGGCATCAATATGGGCTTGGTGCAAATATTACATACACTTCCTTTATCTTACATAACTATGATAAGGAAAAGTAAACATTTAGAAATATATGAAATATTTTGTTTGCAAAACTTTAAAATTCTATCTCTTTAAGTTACTGGACTTGGGGGATTTATAGAGGATGCTATCAAAATAGAATTAAAAAAGAAGTCTGAGTGATTTGAAAATATTGTCAGCAATTGTAAAATATTTATACACATTAATAACTGCCAAGACACTGGTAGTCTGTTCTGGGGATCCCCCAAACAGAAGATCAGCTTTAGACAATGTTTTCCCAAAGTTCCAGACTCTTTAGTAAGTAAGGAAAGTAGCCACAAGTGGTGCCCTGGTAGAAGGCCTCCAGGAGCCAGTGCAGGGGCAGGAGTGAGACGGCATGACCTGTCTGTGCCCGGGCACTCAGCGGACAATCAACAAACAACATTGCCCATTTTGACTTTCATCTGAGCCCAAGTTCCTCTGCTTTACTCTAAAAAGGAACATTTGATCAACTAATATACTTTGTTAAAATGAAGGGATAACCTGTCAAGGTCACTGATGTGTTTTTGGGCATGGCTCATGTCTGTAACTCTGGGTTTCTGATTCTGGGTAGCGTGTAGGTTGGCCTCGATTACTGTAGCATTCTGGAATGACTTTGAAGGATTCTGTTGATTCCAAGGGACCCACTGCCTGCCAAAACCATGTTCCAGGAAAAGAGATGGAAGGGAAGCAAAGAGGTACAACCTCAGGGATTGGAAAATTAGACAGACATCGCCATCTGTTCATGCTCCCATCTAGTGCATGGGCGGCTGTTATTACAGGGCTATTTTTATAGGTGCATATTTGTGTTCTGTTTGCCCTCTGCTTGTCTTTCTGGGTTCATTTTCAAGCACTTGAGGCAATGCAGGGTGCAAGCAGCAGGATGGCTCAGAGCCCTGCCTGGTAGGGGAAGATCTGTCCTAACATTCTGGTGTACTTCCACATCCAAGGATGAGAAGGGCATTTGGTGGCAGAGGTGGGAGCAAAGGCTCAATGGGGGCACCAGTTTGGTCAGATGAAAGATACTGAGAAGACATCTTGGGTTTTCTGCAAGATAATTTCAACTCCCTTATATATGCCAGAATTAAATGCTTGAGGACCATGCTAAGTCCAGCAAGGCAGAGTACCTTAAGAATAAAATGAACTCACATATACACAGGCACGTAAATGTCTCTACCTTTATAATCTGACCCTACAAGTCATTATACATAATGGGCCAACTCACCTGGACCTCAACAAAACTTCTTTCCCAGTTACCCAGTTATGGCTTCATTTTGCTTTTGGAAGTTTCCATTCAGAGGAATGCTCAGGTTATAAAATCTCAAGAGTCCCAAGTTTCTCTGTGTCTGGCACAGATTTTTAGCATTTGTTTATGTTCTTCTTGTATTAAATGCAACACAATTATTAAACATCTACTTTGAACCTAGCATTCTGGTAGGTGTTGGGGACATAGGGCTGGATAAAATGGCTGAATGGGGGAAACAGACACCTAAGGCCAATCCATCCAGTATGATGTGTACTATAATAAAGGCAGTGGAGTACCAAGGAAAGAGAAAAGGTGGTTATGAAATCAGCCTGAGCTGTCAGAGGAGCTTCATGTAAGAGGTCGTGCTTGTGCCTGAACTGCTGTCTCCAGGAAGGAGTAAGTAAATATTAGGTGGCTGAAGGACATGTAGAGAATAGAATTGAGGTCAAAGCAGATGGAATAGCACATGCAAAGGTCCTGAGATATGAAATAGTCTGGCCCAAATAGGCAGTTTGATATGGCTAGAGAATAAGTGATGTAGAAGGAGGAATGACAAGTGAGCCAGGGGGTGTAGGTAAGTACTAGACCACCAAGGGTCTCATGTAACAAACCAAGGACTTTTTCATGAAAACAATGAGGAGCTGGAAAATAGTGTGAGTATATAGTATCATGGTTATGATTTGAGGCAAGATGACCAAGAGATAATGAGGGCCTGAATTAGGAAGGTGGTAGCAGGGATGGAGAGGAGAGGATTTTGAGAAATATTTACAGAAGGCAGTATAGATAGGAGATAATGTCTGCTTAGATGAGGGACAAGGATATGTTAAGATGACTCCAAGTTTCTATGTAGGGAAACTGGTGGGTGGTGTTATTAAGGGCGATATGAATCAATGGAAGAGGATATGGAATGGGGAGGGAGAAGAGAATTCCAATGGGGCAACTTGGATTGAAATTGCCCAATGAATATTTCTTCAATTCTACTTTCTGCATGAAGAACCCCACTGTTCACAGAGTGGGCCTGGCATTTTGCATCTTTGGGAACTGACTCCTGACCTGCTCTTCTGTTCTCTGTCCCCCTGCTCCTCCACACGAACCCACTAATCTCCTAGGGCGATCCTCATTCTTCCACCTTGTCTGTGAGTACTTTTGAGGCCTATTTGAAGGCCTCATCTCTATGACTTCCCTTGATAACCAACCTAAGGTTAATATCCCCTGAGCAGCTCCATGTGAAATTACATGTTATTCTATGTCTACGTCCTACCTTCTCTGATGGAGGTGGGGGTATCTGACATGAGAGGTGGCCGTGTGTAGCTGGGGTAAACATGGCTGGCTGAATGGAAAATGGTTCATGTCAGAGGACGTCGGAGGTTGCTGAATATCTGTTTGCAACATGAGATCAAAGTAGTGATGTGGGCTGGCCTGTGCAGGTGGGGAGACTCACTCTTTTCACACTTATCCTCTTGTTCTGGCAAAGGCACTCTCAGTGCTTTGGATCTTTGCTTTTATAAGGAGTCTGGATCTTTGCTTTTGGTTTGGTATAATATGGCTTATGCCTGCAAAGGGAAGACCAGCAGCTGTCCTTCCTCCCCTTCCTTCCAGCTGGCTGCCCATGACCTCATCCAAGAACATACTTCTTCACCTTGCTTTTCCTTTGCTTTCCCTCTGTAGTAAGTAGTAAGGCTGAGCAATCTGGGAAGCCTATCTTGGCCTTGGAAAATTAAGACCTCTTGGTCATCAAGTCCTCCTTCCAGTAGGGGGCAGCTCTGCACTTCCACAGTCTGACTCACACCTTGGCCTGGGTGCTCTGGCCTGCTTTCAGGGTTCTCCCATCCTCCATCAACTGGGATTTTCACTTGTGCACTTGACCTTGTTAACAATATATGAGGCTTTGGAGAGTTAATATACAAATATGTCAGGTTACATCTAATTGTAGGGTAGAGATCTTGCCTTATCCTTTTAGTACCTAGCATTTGGCATATAATAGATGCTCAATAAATGTATGCTGTTGTAAGGGTATGTGCCTAAGTAGGCTTCCTTGAAACAATCACTAATAAGAATATTTTGTATAGACACATATAAATAATACAATCCTATTTTCATTTTATTGTTTTTTTTTAAGTACTTATTGTGTGTCAGGCATTATTCCAGGCACTTTCTCTGCATTATTTCTAATCCTCAGAACACTTTCATTAAGTATGTTCATACTGTTTTAGACGTGTATTTATTGAGACTCCATGAGGTTAAGTTATCTGTCCCAGAGTCAAACAAAGTTTCCTGACATGAGGTTTAAATATAAGTTCATTTTTAGCCTCGTTCATGATCTTTCATGAGCTCATTCTTGCCAGCAAATAGCTTTGACAATAAAGTCTGTATGTAACTCAGCGCCATTACATTCTCTGTTTGGCTTTATCTATGTTTCCCACCATATGCACCCACCAGCTCTGAGCACCCGCACGTGTGTATGTGCATTACGCATGTACGTGGGCACGCTGTGCGCGCGCACACACACACACACACACACATACTTCCCTCTGCCTCTCACTCACTCATACTCTACATTCCACTGGGGATGGGATCTTCACTCATCCATGAGATGTTCAGTGCTTTCTTTCCTCTGTGCTTTTTCACTTGTGCACGCTCTTCTCTCTCATTAGGGTTCTTGGTTAGTCAACAGTCTTCAGAAGAAATGCTCATTAACGTGTGAAATGTTAATAAATTGCTTTTTGCTAGAGTTAAATATTCCAGCTATTCTTTTAAATATTTATTTTTGAGAGGGAGAGACAAAGTGAGAGCAGGGGAAGGACAGAGAAAGAGGGAGACACTGAATTGGAAGCAGGCTCCAGGCTCTGAGCTGTCAGCACAGAGCCTGATCTGGGGCTTGAACTCATAGACCACGAGTTCATGACCCAAGCTGAAGTCGGACGCTTAACCGACTGAGCCACCCAGGTGCCCTTAGTCCAACTATTTTTTGAAGAAAAGAATGTTGATTGTTCTCTGATACAAATCAGTTGGGTTTGCAATTTCTTTCCCTGATATGTTAGTCTTTATATTTCTCCTTCATTTTTTTTTTCTCTTTAAGGCTCCCTTTCCTCAATATTTTCCTTTTGCATCTGTTGGGATGTGAATACTGAAGTCTCCTTGGAGACTTCTTACTGTAAAATACTGAGCCATTTTATCACAGGACTGGGTAAATACTGTGACTTATTGTGGTAAGACCAATTTAATGGCAAGGAAATGCTTATGTTCCAAGACCAATAATTACAACCCATTCCTCACTGGCTTCCCTGCTTCTAGCATGGCTCCCCTGCAGTCAACCCTTTGTGTAGCTGCCAAATTCATTTTTCTGACCTGCTGCTCCGACAGTTCCACCTCTCTTGTCAAATCCCCATGGTGGCTCACTATTACCCTTTGTGTCCATCCATACCCAAAACTGTGCCCTTAGCATCAAGACCCTAACTCTCTCAGGTCTCCCATATTCTAGACCTACCCAGTGTTCTGCTGTGCATGCATTCACATTAGTCCTAGTGCCAGCCCTCCATGTGTCCCTAAGCCACTGGGGGCATGCCAATGAACTCTGAATGGATTTCTGAATGCTGCTGCCTTTGCTTTGAAATCCCTTCCAAAGACTCCCAGCCCCCAACCCCACTCTTTGTCAAGGATTATCTCCTGAAATTTCACTTCCTTCTCAAGGCCTTTTTCATCTAATAAATATATTGTGCTCTGCGTATTTCATTGTTTTAATCGTGGTAAAATACATACAAAATCACCATCTTTGACCAGTTTTAAGCGTACAGTTCACTAGTGTCAAGTAGGTTCGTATTGTCATGAGTTGAATCTCCAGAACTCTTCATCTTGCAAAACTGAAACTCTGTGCCCATTATATGACAATTCCCCATTCTTTCTCTACCCTCAACCTCCAGCAACCTCTGTTCAACTTTCTGTCTCTATGATTTTGACAATTGAAGATAGTTCATGGAAGTAGAATCATAAAGTATTTTTCCTTTTGTGCCTGGCTTATTTTACTGAGCATAATGTCCTCAAGTTTCATCCATGGTGTAGAATGTGTCAGAATTTCCTCCCTTTTTAAGGCTGGATAATAGCCTAGAGGTATATGGCTAGACCACATCTTGTTTATTCATCCATCTGCCAGTGGGTATTTGGGTTGCTTCCATCTCTTGGCTATTGTGAATAGGGCTGCTGTGAACACGGGTGGACAAATGTTTCTTTGAGAACCTGCTTGCAACTCTGTTGGGTATATACCCACCTGTACATCTTTAAACTTAAAAAATAGTTTTCGATATTTGCTTAAAGTGGGTTTAAGTAGAACAAGACAAAAGCAACTACTTTTAACTGAAGGGATTTGCTAATATTAAGACAGATGTCTCTGCTCCAGAGCCCAAGGGGAGTAAATGAATATTTTATAATGAACTATGAGTGGCACTTTTAGAAGCAGTGGGAGGGATGCTAATCTGAAAACCTGTGGAGTGTAGTAAACCACATAAGTGACGTAAAGTAACTATACTTTAGGCTTTAAGTATTTTAGCTCTTAGTCTTTATTTTTATGTCACTTATTGTAGTTTGGTGATGTCAAAATAATATGTGTGTGGTAAAAAATTGGGAAAGCATAGAAATCTGTGTGTATAGCCAGTTTGCTAGGTGAAAAGTACACATTGCTCTCCTCGCCAAGAC
The DNA here is from genome assembly GCF_024362965.1 of Panthera pardus. Lineage (NCBI taxonomy): Eukaryota > Metazoa > Chordata > Mammalia > Carnivora > Felidae > Panthera > Panthera pardus. The sequence goes on along the minus strand of NW_026526654.1, from coordinate 19,554,076 downwards.
AACCCCCTCCCCCAGCCCAGAAGAGGTGTGACTGCCTCTCCTGCCCCTCAGGGGTTGCTCCAGGTATAGGGAAATCCCTGGGGAGCAGGGCTGGAGTACTGTGAGTTACATGGAATACTTAGAGGATCTCTGCTAATGTGGCTCCTGTCCTCTCTGTTTACACCAGATTTTACCTCTGACTGTTAGTCCTCTGAGGACAAAAAGAGACTGGAAAGAGGACTCCAAGGAAAACTGAACCAAGGGCAAAGATTCTTCTCTAAGACCCCTGGCAGGGCTGGCCGATGTGCCCTTTCTCTCTTCCAGGCAGGAGGCCACTTGAGGCCATGCGTCAGAGGCAGAGGCCTTTCCATGTAGAGACCAAGTTTCCAGCATCTCCTCTGGTTGCTGTTAAGCTTCAACACTTGCACCATAGCTCTTTGTCCTTGACCTTGACTCTATTGCATGACACTACTCCCCAGGTGTGCCTGCAGGTGCATGGCCTTGGGCTTTTATCTACTCTCAGCCTGTGCCATTGCATGGGTCACGTGAATGTCCTCCTAAGCCTACAGCATTGGCCCCATATTCCCCAGTGAGGTTTGCCTGGTGTAGCTCAGATTTAAGAAAACAAAAGCACTTCACATTCAACAAGTACACTGCAATTTTGTACTTCTCTTGTCTTTCTTTAGCTCTCCTTATACAGATGCTAATATAAACCTATTTTTTGAGATGATTTTGTTATGCAAGTAAAGACCAGTATAACACATTTGAAGAAAAGTCCTCCCCACCCCCTTACTTATTATTTCTTATATCTTCTTCTGGCTCTGATGGCAAATTCAATTGAAAAGGAGCTGATCTACCCACTTTTACTTCTAAAAGTGCCATAGAATTTCTCACAGAGCCAATCTGAAAAACCCAATCGATATGTGCTTACACAGCAAATGAGAGGCACGGTTCTCATTTGAAAGTTAAGGTCCCCGTGAGATCATATTGGAAAGCCAAACTTCCTTCCCTTTCAGCCTACCTCCCTTCTGTCTCCAGGGGTTAGTTCTGGTCATCTCCCCTTCCTGCTTAATCCCCAGCCTCCATATGCCATCCATTCTCCTGAACTTTTTATTTGGGATCAGGATTTGGAACTGGCCCTCATCCTTATGGTTATTCACAGCAGGTCGAAGAAAATGAAAATAATAAAGGGATTCCGATTCCCTACGAGTCAGCAGTTTTGCTGAACAGACCTCTTGCTCTCTTTAATATGAGGCCAGATGTATATTGATAGGAAATTGTTGAAAAAAATATCTTCTAGGTTCTTTGTAAGAATCAAGATGTGTTTTTCACTCCTATATCTTACTTTCTAGCGTAATTATTTTGGTGGCTTTTAAGTGACAGGGCCACAGCTTTTGAGATAAGCTCAGTAAACTGAATGAGAAGACCACAGAAGAGGGTCTTGGTGTGGCTGATGTTATACTGTAGCCACATTATACTGATGTATACTGTAGAGGGGGGGATCTCTGCTGCATCCTGTTTATCCTTTCAAGTATCTGAGCTCTTTATTTTAAGTGTATTTATTTATTTTGAGAGAGAGAAAGTGCACGGTGCATGCAAGCAGGGAAGGGGCAGAGAGAGAGGGAGAGAGAGAGAATCTCAAGCAGGCTCCATGCTAGCAGTACAGAGCCTGATATGGGGCTTGATCTCACAAACCATGAGATCATGACCTGAGTCGAAATCAAGAGTCAGAGGCTTAACGCACTGAGCCACCCAGGTGGCCCTTGAGTATCTGAGCCTGTGAATCAATCAGACCCTGTATGGCATCTTAGCAGAAGTGACCAGTGCTCTTTCTTTGATTATCTAAAGCATCTGTGTATCCTAATGAATAGTTCAGGTACCTTTCACATCACATCCTCCCCTAATGCCCCATTTGTAATAAAGTTCGAGCTAAGCTGGGCTGTGTGTGTGTGTGTGTGTGTGTGTGTGTGTGTGTGTGTGTATGAATACAAATAAAATCAGTTCTCACAACTACCTAGAAACTATCTATTGTTGTCCTCCTTTTATAGATATAAAAATTGAAGGTCAGAGAAGTGACATCGTTAGTGTGACAGGTCTCACAGTAAGAGACAAAGCTGGGATCTGTGCTAGGGCTCTCCATTGCAAAGCCATTGCTCTCTCCATTCACTATCATTCTGTTGTCTTCAGTTGTAAAAACAATAATTATCAATCAATCTCTCGCCCCACCATTTTCTCTTGAATAATGTCTGGCTGATAGTAGTTGCCCAACAGTTGTTAATTCCATTTCATTCTTTTCCTCCCTTTCCTATCTTGCCAATTTTCTTTGTGGAAAGCATTCACAGGCTATCAAAATTCCCCAAACAGTTCAAACAAGTTCTGTGTATGAGCAGAATATAGTATCTGTCATAATGTTGGCCACCCCCAAAATTATGTTTCTATACACTATGCTTTTCAAATTGGGGCCAATCAACTTGTCATTCATTGAAATGTTTTCAGCCGAGCGTATGCTGATGCACAGGGATGCATATGTCACATTTATAGGAAAAAAATTTTAAATACCATTCCACTGGCATCAATTCATTGTTAACCAAAGACGAGGTTATTTAGATGCATTGAGTGTGGCTTTTTTGGATCACTCAGCTACTTATGGTTTTCCCCAGACTTTAAAGAAATTCTCCTACAAGAATATATTAAAAAATGCATCCTTCTGGTAAAGTAGGGAAAAATGATGAAATATACTACAGATATTAGAGAAATGATGCCATATTCAAGAAATCACAAAGCCAGTTTTTTAAGTTTCATCTTACACAAAGTTGCATCTTTTGCCTGAAGTTCTGTAATGGGGTCTCTGCTATATGACATCGGGCAAGGAGGCCCTTGATTAAGAATCCCTGTAGGTAAAATGCAGGATTACTGGTTATGCTTCTTGGAAATAAGGACAGTACAGATTTTTAATTGTTTTTGTAATTCTTTTTTTAATATTAATTTATTTATTTTGAGAGAGAGAGAGAAAGAGAGAAGAGGGAGCATGGGCAGGGGAGGGGCAGAGATAGAGGGAAAGTATCCCAAGCAGGCTCTGCACTCACAGCTTGAACTCATGAACTGTGAGGTCATCACCTGAGTGGAAATCGAGAGTCAGACACTTAACCGACTCAGCCACCCAGGCACCCCAGGCAAGTACTGATTTTGAGGGCAACAGGAAGGTACTGAAGATTTAACCTGACTACTGTGTTTCTCATCCAGGAGAAGTCCAAGCTGTGGAAGTGGGATGGACATGAAGCTGGGATGAGCACCCGGAGTTCATGTCCTAACCAAACAGTGTCTCCTGAAGTCCAGAGTTGTAGTCCTACAGACTTGTCGACATCTCCTCCTGGGGGACATCTTTCACTCAACTTGTCTAGACTGACCTCCTGTCTCTCCTCCCCAGACCCATCTCCTTAGTATCATTTCCCTCAGTGCTTGGCAATCCCATGCTTCCAGTTACTTAATGCTACCCCTGATTCCTCTCTTTCTCTTTCTCTCACACCACATACACAACCCCTCTTTTATACCACACATTTGACCCCTCAGCATATTCTGTTGGCTTTGTCTCCACAATACATCCAGATTCTGGTCCTTGTCACCATCTCTGCTGCCAACACCTTGATCCAGGCCATCCTCATCTGAAGCCTGGATTACCACAATAACCTTCTGCTGGCTTTCCTATTCCATCCTTGTCCTGGATAAGTTATTATCAATCTAGCAGCTTTATTAAAACCCAAAGTAGATTATTCTCCTCCTCTTTTGAAGCTCTCTACTGGCTCCTCATCTTCCTTACAGTAAAAGCCATAGTGCTTCTCATGATCTACAAGGCTCCACAGTCTCACCTTTGTTACCCTCTGGTCTCTGTGACTGCCACCTCACTCTGCTCCAGCCCAAGATGATTCCTTACTCTTTCTCTCAGCCATAAACCCAATGTTGGTCTGAGTCTGGATTCATTGCTGATGTTCCATCAAGTGTCCTCAACTAGTGTCTTTTGAATCTGTTCCAAAAATCATCTCAACACCTTCTGGAGAAAATGTAAGTCATCCATCCAATTTATCAGTGAGATAAATCAACTCTACTTCCAAAATATGTGTTAATGGGTTATTTTTTCATCATCTTCACTGCCTACCAACCCTCAGCCCCCCACCAGTATTATTTATTTCTGGACTAGTGCTTTCCAGCTCTGTCTTTTCTCTCTGACTGGACTCATGTCCTAGAGATATTTATACTGCTGATTCCCTCACCTCCTTTCAAGTATTTACTCAAATGTTTTCTTCTCAAGGAAGCCTATCTTGACTACTCTATTTAAAATTATAACCAGTACATTTTTCTATCAGAATATAAACTCCATGGAAGTGGGCATCATTTCTTTTGTTTTTAAATTGATGTATCCTAGGAGTGTAGAACAGTGTCTGACAATAGTAAGTACTCATTGCATATTAGTTTAATGAATGATTAAGCTAGAAAGTCTTGTTTTATATCTGGATTTGATATTGTGGGACATTGGGCAAGATACTTCAATCTCCTGAAATCTGGATTTTTCACTTATGGAGAAACTATGGTATGCAACTCCTACTTCATGATTTCATGGTGATGCTCAGATTTTCACAAAAACATTTAAAAATACAGTCATCACTGTGCAGTTGTGATGTGGCTAAAGATGCAGAGGTCATGGATGGCACATTGAGGTCATGGATGGCATGGTGAGGTTATGGATGGCACATGGGCTTATGCCCAGCCCAAGAGCTGCCCTGGCTGTTGGCCCACATGGTTCATACTGATCCTTGCAATCTTGAAAGTCACATCCCAAGTTATCACGTGCTTTGTGACCAAATCATGTGTGAATAATTGTGCTCTGGATTTCAAAAATACTGTTACCTGGGGTTTACAATTTTTTAATTTTAAGTAAGTTCTTTATTAAACATACTTGTGTCAGAAACATTTGTCATTTTCTGAAACTGATGATTTGTAATTAGAGCAGGTTCACTGGTGCCTAGAATTTTAAGAATCTTGGTTTAGAGAGTTCTTGATCATTTTTAATGAGTTTCCTACCTTTGGGCATTGTGTTACATGCCTTTATTCATCCTAAGATTTGTTAGCAGCTTAAAAATAAAATTTTTAATTTTTACTGACAAAAGTAGTAGAGATTCAGCCATAAATCTAAGGGTTTTCTAGAAAGGAGAGATGATTTTGCTCATTCATCTTGGGGACTCCTAGAATTGTTTAGGGATATGTTGTAGGGTGGCTGGAATTTCTGTAATTATTGGTAGAGATGGAGGCAAAATATTTTGTTCATATTGCCTCTCTAATTTCGTTCAGAACGTTGTACTTGGGAAACACATAGTATAACACAAACAACAGCATTAAAAGACACCAACATGGAGATAGTCAACAATTAAGTGTTTTATGACTAAGGAGACCGTATCATTTCATAGGTGAATGACAACTTACCGTATAGCTGTTTATAGAATAACTAAGTATTATTTTTACTCTGATCAAAAATAGGAAGTTGGGGGGGTTTGGGTGGCTTAGCTCAGTCGGTTAAGTGTCCAACTCTTGATTTTGGCTCAGATCATAATCCTACGGTTTGTGGGAGCCCCCCGTTGGGCTCTGCGCTGACAGTGTGGAGTCTGCTTGGGATTCTCTCTCTCCCTCTCTCTGTCCCTCTTCTGCTCATGTGCATGTGTGTTCTCTCTCAAATAGAGAAACTTAATCAATAGAGAGCTCAGTACATTCCCACTTAAATGTTTTCTGTGTGATGAGACTGGTATTAAACTTTCTTCTCTCCTACCCATGAGGTTTTTAAAAAAATTATTTTATTGTGTACATAGCAGAAGATTTACCATTTTAACCATTTTTAAGTGTATAATTCAGTGACATAAAGTATATTCACAGTGTTGTGCAGTTATCACCACCATCTGTCTCCAAAACTGAAACTCTGTACCCATGAAACAGCTCCTTATTCCTTCTATCCCCAGTCCTTGGTAGCCGTTATTCTACTTTCTGTCTCTATGCATTTGGCTATTCTAGCTACCTCACATAAGTGGAATTGTACTCTACTTGTCCTTTTGTCTGGCTTATTTTATGTAGTTTAAATATTTTTAAGATTCATCCATATGGTAGCATGCATCAGAATTGTATTCTTCTTAATGGCTGACTAATATTTTATTGTATGGATATACCAAATCTTGTTTATTCATTCATATGTTGGTGGACACTTGAGTTACTTCCACCTCTTGGCTATTGGCTATTGCAATTAATGCTTCTATGAACATGGGTGTATAAATATCTGTCCCTGCTTTCAATGCTCTTGGGTATATACTGAGAAGTAGATTTGCTGGAACATGTGGAAATTCTATGCTTAATTTTGTTTTTGTTTTTGTTTTGAGGGACTACCATACTCTCACCAGCTTTTAAATAAAATTTCATCCTCCTCAACCTCTAAAGAGTGCTTGAGCTCTGCCTTCCCAATTCCCAGACTGATTATGAAGTAGAAGTAGGATCATGGGTTGAGAGAATTAAATGGTGGGGAAAGGGTCCCTTCATGTCTGGTGAAGCTCTCCATGTCCTTTTGTTGTGGAGAATGCAGATAATGAGCCAAGACAAGTAGAAATAAAGCCAAGAACTAAGATAATCACCATAATAAGAAAGCTGGGGTAGGAGAAAGGAGGTGAATGTCAGCAACTTGGCAAGGAAGAGGCATTGGCACAATTGCACGATTGACAGAAGACAAGGAGGAAGGAAGCTTCTAAGAAGTGTTCCTGCTGTGAGTTGTGAGTTGTAACTACTAATTGTTCTTAGATAAACCTAAAGTTTGGAATCCCTCTCAAATTTTCTCTTGGCTGCTGAGTTGGGTTCCTGACATTTGATTCTCTGCAGAGAATGAGTCATATGAAGCCCATAGATACATGAGACTTACACCTGAATTGGCCAAAGTGGCTAAACTTTATGCTATTATAATAGCCAAATCTTTAATACTTAGTAAATGAAAAAAAAAAAAAAGAAAGAAAGAAAGAAAGAAAATCACTAGGAGCACCTGGGTGGCTCAGTCAGTTAAGCGTCCATTTTGGCTCAGGTCATGATCTCACCGTTTGTGAGTTTGAGCCCTGTGTTGGGCTCTGTGCTGACAGCTCAGAGCCTGGAGCCTGCTTCAGATTCTGTGTCTCCCTTTCTCTCTGCTCCTCCCCTGCTCACGCTCTGTCTCTCTCTCCTTCAAAAATAAATAAACACTCAAAAAAATTACTTTTTTAAAAAAGGAAAAATATCACTCCATTAGAAGCAAAGCAACAAGGTAATAATAAAATATTAATTCTTTTTTCTTTGGCCTTCAGGCTACAACTTTTTACTTAAAATAAATGTAGCTTTGAGAAGATTATTTTTGTTGCCTGCAGCACAGCTTTTCAGCTCTGACTTTAACCAGAATTGTGCACTTGAATATTCATAAGTACAAATTGCAAACTCAAATCAGAATTATTTTTATAGGATACCAACTAGAAACAATGTCACCATTTATTTGGAAAAAACAATATGGTGAGTGGGATGGAATGAAGTTCTGGTAACAAAATTTTCCTAACCCTAAATTGGGCTGTGTTCTGACACATGGTCTGATAAGGCAAAATATTTTAAATCAGTAGAGTCCTGGAAAACCCAGGACATATGGCAGCCTTAGTTTTGGTACTAAAATAAGATCCCTTACTCAGACATGATTTTTTTCAGAAAATTAAACAGCAGTACCCCACTACATTTATGGATTTCTTGACTTATTGATTCAGTCTCTTCTTAGCAGGGTGTAGACTCTCTTCAATGTATGTTTCCAGTTTTATCTTTTGATTCTACCCTCTCTCATGGTCTACCCTCCACCCATCTGAAATTACTTAGTTTCACTGTATATGCCATGCTGTCCACGTTTTGCATGTGTTCGTTCCTCTGTGTGAAATACTTTTCCCTGCACTTTTTGCCCAGATAATCTCTGCTGATTTCTCTAGTTTAAGCATATCTCCTAGGGGAAGGTGTCTTATGCCACTTTGTACCCTTATCTTTTTTTTCCTGATGCTTTCTCTATGCCTTCAAGTATTCCTGGTAAACCTCTATCACAGTGTATTGCACATCGGATGAGAAATGTTGGTTTACTTTTTATCGTCTCCCTAGGATAGTAAGCTGTTTGAGGGTACATTCGTTTGCTAGGGCTGTCATTACAAAATAACCCAGACTGGGTGGCTTAAACAACAGAAATGCATTTTCTTACAGCTCTGGAGTTTGGAAGCCCAAGATCAAAGTGCTGATAATGTTGGCGTCTCCTGTGGCCTCTCTCCTTGGCTTACAGATGGCTACCTTCTTTTTGTGTCCTCACATGGCCTTCTCTCTGTGCACAACAGCATTTCTGGTATCTTTTCCTCTTCTTATAAGGATACTAGTCATGTTGAATTAAAGCCCCACACTTATGACTTTATTTAACCTGAATTCCTTCTTTATAGATCCTATCTCCAAATAGCACTTTGGGGAGTATGGCTCTAACATATCAATTTTGGGGAGACAGACACACAATTCAGTCCAGCTAATGAGGACAAAGTCCATTTCTTATTTGAATTCATATCTCTGCTTCCTACCAAACTGCTTGATACCCAGTAAGCAACCAGTCAACAAATACGTACTAAAAGATCAGTAACAAGTGGATGAATAAATGAATAAAACAACAGAAGACTGCCTTGTCAAGGTTTGAAGGAATTGGGACTTAAGAGGAGATATTCACAGAGGCGACAGCCAGAGTTGTAGTAAAGGACATGATTATAGAGAGAGACAGTTTGCAGAGAAAAAAAGAGCAATGCTGCAAATAGGGAGGGGTAAACAAGAGAAGGACACAGCAGAAGAGACAAGGCACAGCATAGATTGAACCTGGAAGAAAAGAGTTTATGAGGTAAGGGAAGACATCTGCAATGTTAAATATTGAAGGAAGATGAGGTTACTGGATCTCATAGATAAAAATCATTGGTGCACACCCCCCAGGATGGCTAAAATAAAAGAGATTTAAAAAAAATACCGAGTTTTGGCAAAGATATGAAACAACCAGAAACTCACACACTGCTAGTGGGATGTAAATTGTTACAACTATGACAGGAGAAGATAGGATTCAGTAGGCAGAGAGGGAAAGATTAGCAACCGAGGTCCCTGGGTGGGGAAAATCACCTATTTTGGAACAATGCTGGGAGTGTGTGACAACAGCAAACCCTCTCAGGTGTAAGGTTCCTCTTAACAAGTAACAGACCCCACCTACTACCCCTCAGGTTTCCCTTCAGGAATTTGACAAAAGACCTAAGTATGGCCATAGACCACCCCTCGTGCAATGAAAACAAGCCAATCAGGAATGCACAACCCAGCACCTAGAGCTATCCAGCCAATAAGGGTAGAATTTGAGAAGGAACAAGGGGGAAAGGAAGGGGGAGGGCTGACCAGAGCCTTATAAAACAAGGACCCTCCCCTATAGTCCTCAGGCATTCACTTTCTAATGTCCCCTTTCTGTAAGGGGAGCTTTCCTACTAGTCTTCATTTCTAATCTTATATTGTAATAAACTTTTGCCTACTGCTCATTTTGTGTCCACCTCTTCATTCTTCGAAGTGGTGAGACAACGATTCTCAGGTATTGTGGTGAAAAAAAAAATCCTGCAACACAACTGCTCTGGAAACTGGCAGTATCTATAACATTACAACTGAAGATAGGAATACTCTGTGCCCCCTGCCCCGCCATTTATTTCTAAATGTATACTCAGTAGAAATGTGTGCGTGTGTTTATTGAAAGATATATACTAGGATGTTCATAGCAGCACTATTCATAAAATCTCTCAGATTGGAAGCTACTCGAATGCCCATCAAAAGTGGAATAGATAACACCTTGTAACATATCCACACAATGATAAGTTACAGGAACGAGATGGATGAACTACAACTGTGCTCAACGATATGGATAAACATATAATTCCAATGTTGGACAAAAGAAGACACATGCAAAAGAATACATATGGTATGTTTCCATTTATAGGAAGTTTACAAACAAGCAACAGGACTGTATGGCTTCAGAAGTCAGGATAGCAGTTAACTTGTTGAGGGAAGGGGCAGTAAGTGACAGGAAGACATGAGTAGGAAGTCTGGAATTCTGCTAATGTTCTGTTTCTTGGTCTGGGTGCTGGTATATAGGTGTGTTCAGTTTGTATACATTCAATGAGCTTTTCATTTATGATTTGTCCACTTTATGTATATTGCTCTTCAAGAAACATTTAAAAAAGCAATTAAAATTCAATAAGTAATGAAGTGATGTAATATTCTGATGGTCTGACCTAAGCAAAAAGAAGTTTTAAAGTTTTGGTGTCTAAGAAAGCATTACTGAAGAGAGGATAACTATGAAATTTTGTTGGTGGAATGAAGGAACAGATTATGAGGGGTTTTGTCTAACTTAAGACATTTGGCAGCAGGAGAAGTAAACCCAAGCTATGTAAGCATAGCTGGAGCAGAGAAAGAGATTTTACTTCATTTTGGTTTTTTCCTTTTCATTTAAAGTAGGGAATAACCCAAGAATAGAAAGGTATTGCAGGGGAAGAAAAAATATTTTCTCTATTCTTCTAGGTTCTTGGCAGGGGCCCCTGTAACAAAAGACAGATTAATAAAAGAAAAACAATTTTATTAACATGTATATGTCATAGATATGAGAAATAAGTGTGGTTAAAGAGATGGTTTAGAATTCAGGCTTAAATAACTATCTTCAGCTAACTCAAAGAAAGAAGGGTGTGGGGAAGGCCACTTAAGAGGAGGTGACCAGGAAAACAGTAAACAAGGGAACGGTTGGTTATGATTTAAGTCTTCTCCATTGATAAAGAGTCTCTTGTGACTTGGAGCTATTTTCCTCTTTCTAGTACTGAAAGGGAGATACCCTTACAGATGGAGATTTCCTTTATAAATGTAAATTTCCCTTACAAAGGATAACTTATACCATTTTCAGAGCTTCTCCTGTGCCTGCTGTTTCTCAAAAGCAAATCTTAACCGGAGAGGCATATTTGGGGTGGCATACTCTGGATTCCTATAGTATCAAGGAGGGGGAAATTTGAGGTACCACTGAGGAGGAATGTTGAAAGTAAGTCTCAGAGAAGGCATTGATGAGGTAGCGTGGGGCCAGCTGAGGGCAAAGTACAGGCTAACAGCACCCCGCCCCCCCCCCCCCCCCCCACCAGGTAGGTCATGTGTGATATTCTTCAGACACTGGTGGCTGCCCAAGAACAGGGAAAAGGAAAGAAAGCAAATGGTTGGCTGATAGAGATCACAGTCCTACAGGACAGGAGTCTCCTGCAGTTTACAGATAATTAGTAAACTGCAAGAAAAAGGCAATCTTATCCATAGTCTAAACTCCAGAAACCTATAGACTCTGTTTCGTGGAGCCCTAATACCCTCATCAAGATGGAAAGGGCTTTAAGTGCTTGCCATTGTGATGTGGGGAACTAAGGCAAATGAAGAATTAAATTCCTTACTGCCTATGGTCCATTGAGAAGTCCTTGAAACTGGCAGAGTGACCTCCCTCTGGGAGCTCAGCTGCCCTGATGATGACACTTTGCTATGGGCAAAAGGGAATCTTGGCTTTATATTTTTCCAACCCCCAGGATATTGTAAGTCTATTTTAACATATAAAAATTCCTTTGGAAACTTCCTTTATCTCAACTCTCCCAAGATACATGCTGACAATAATACTTCAAGCTTATGGCCTCCAATATACATCTGAAGGGTCTCATGACTGAGATTTTACTAAATGGTAACAAATGGTGTTTCTCTAGCAAAGGCTAGCCCCTCAAGGTCCCGGAAACCTTGCTTCCAAAATTCCTCAAAGACTACTCTATTCCTGACCCCCTCCCAACCTGAGGGTATGTAAGGAGTTATCTGTCACGACCCCAGTGCAGCTCTTCCTGCCCATAGGTCCTATCACCAGACTTTAATAAAATCACCTTTTTGCACCAAGACATCTTCAAGAATTCTTTCTTGGCCGTTGGCTCTGACCACCCTACCATCATCCCCCAAAACTTCATCAGCGTGAAGATGGGATTAGGGACAAAGGTAGAAAGTGTGGGTCCTTGGAAAAGGATCAAGCCCTCTTCCTTAGGTATAGGATGGCCAGGCAGCAAGGAAATTGAGGCTCCTGGGCTCCTGTAGGTGTCTGAGTCCAGTCTAGAACATTAAATGTGGGAGGTGGGTGTGAAGATGGGTCTTAAAAGAGTGCAAGATTAGCAATCATGTCACCGGGGAACATACTGGTGAGACAAGAGAAGAATGCCTGCTTTGCATGACTCTGGAGGGATCCCATGAGCCTCCTATGCATTTTGTGGTACAATAGTGTGGAGTTCAGGGTGAAATGGAGAGACAGCGGTCAGAAGCGTTGCCCACACAATGTTGGGCATAAGTAAAGTTCTAAAAAGGTGAGCGGTTCCAGAAGGATCTTTACCAAATAGCTCTGCATGGTCTTCAGAGTTGCTGTTTGGCAGGGGTCAGTTGGAGTGTCCTGGGAGAGAGGGTCAAAGGGACTAGGGGTTGGGGAGTGTGTTCAGTCCCTGGAGGGAAGGGGGGAGACGGCAGGCCAGGCCTTTTGTGGCCTCAGGAGAGATTTCTTGTCCTTCCTAAATTTCAACTCTTTCACCCCACATGCACCTCAGAGTGAGCATTTTATTGTGGTCACAACCTCTTTATATAAAGCCCCTTAATAAATGGAAACTCAGGATAAACATTTTTTTTACATAAAGAGACGAATCCCTCACATTCCGTGGCAGTGGTCTTCGTGGTTGTTTACAGATGGATTCACATCTGGAGATCCTATCAGCCCCAAGAGGCCCATGACATTGTGTCCGATTTTTTTTTTAATGTTTTTATTTATTTTTGAGAGAGAGAGAGAGAGAGACAGAGTGTGAGCAGGGGAGGGGCAGAGAGAGAGAGGAAGACACAGAATCCAAAGCCGGCTCCAGGCTCTCAGCTGTCAGCACAGAGCCCGACACGGAGCTCAAACTCACAGACTGCAAGATCATGACTTGAGCTGAAGTCGGATGCTTAACCAATTGAGACACCCAAGACACCCAGGTCCAATATTCTAATGTAAGAAAAGGGTCCCTAAAATGTTGGTGACTCCAAGCGAAAGGTCCCTGTGCCATGGGAGAGCTGCAGATAGAATGGATTTCTTAACCCAGAAGCCAGGTCCCTCATTTATAAATAATACCATCAGATATGCTCTTTTTGTTTTCTAAAAAGTAAACTTGAAAATATACTCTTTTTACTCACAGAGCCATTAAATAGAGGCTCATTTTACCACCTGGGTTATTAGCCCTGACTAGCCTTCGACACAGAGCTAGGTTTTTATCCACATGAAACCCTCTGTCACCACCATCATTATCTGCTGCTTCTACCCCAATTTCTCATATTACACACTATCTGCCTCATTACCCCAAATTGGAGAATTTTAGGCAGAATAATCTGAGAAAATATCAGAGGTAAAAAGAAGCCATTACAGGCTGTTGATGTCTTGTTTGCTACTTTTCTGCTCATTTTACTGCACTTAACCCCCTAGAAAAGGAACTGAATTATAATCAACTGCAATTTATCAGTGCTAATGGAGGGGAGAAGAGACACCTGTAACACAAGATTGCAAGTAATGAGAGATAAATGTAGGGAAAAGACAACATATGAATATGTGCTTTTTAGGTATTATAAATATCTGCTCTGATAACTTTGGGATTCAACTAGAATGTCTGTGGTCTGAGATGGGGAAGGTGGTGGGACAAGACTAAGTAGGGCTAACGCAAACTTGATCATTGGCAGAGGCAGGGCGAGCCGTGTGGGAGAAAACAACAAGCAGAAAATTGAGAGCTGATTTGCGGCCAACTACAATGGAAAACAGACGGTATATCTGAGCCAGGTTGGCATATGCCATTCATTTTCTCGTTTGAAAAAATTGCCACATTACTTTTATCCTATGATTGGTGTTGCTATGAACCACCTGAAAGTAGACCTTTCTTGTTGGTGAACCCCAGGGAAAACTCACGTGCAGTATGGATCTCAACTTATATTTCTTTAGAAATGGATATACAGCGTGGTGCATGTCAGTCTGATGAAGGGGCCCCAATCTGGACTGTCCTTTGAAGCATGCACATGTGAAATTGGAAGACTGGCTGTGGCTGTCTGTGGGTAGGACAATGTATTCTTACCACGCTGACATCTCATTTCTATAGGAAGGCAGGGATCATTTTGCTGGATTCTGCACATAAGTCAAAATAAATCAAGATCTGCATTAGAACTGAAATCTCGATTACTTTTTCCATTAGATTTGCTTGGGCTGTCTATGCATTAGAAGGAGAGAAGGGGCAGACACAGAGTGGCAAAGAAACCTTTATTTATAATTTATTTTTTGCATTTTAATTCTAGCCAAAAGAATCAGCCGTGTCAGAACTTAGGGTTTTAATGACTGAATGTGAGACAAATCTAAGCATTCCTACAATTGTTTCCCTTTCTAAAATGCTGTTTTCTGTCTTGTCCTTAACTGTCACCTATGGGGTCATGTCAATCCATGACACATGAGACACCCTTCATCCTTGAAAGCTCATACTCCAGAGTCACAGTTTCTTAATATTTGTTTGGTTAAGTGCCACCTTTCAAGACCCAGTTATTACTGTAGCCAATTAACTAGTTCACTGGCTCATGAAAGCTGTAATGCTTCTGGAAGCAATAAAATTAAAGCTCAGAGCTCCTTTAAAAAGGCAGAGAGAATTGGCAGGGCTTTCTGTTGTTGTTGTAGGCATTGTTAGCTGTCCTTCATGTCTGAGAAGGCTGAGCTATCAAGAGTTTTACTGTATCCTTTGATGTATGAAGAATCCAATTCAGAGCTTACCCTGTGTACATTTTGCTGAGACCAAGCCAGTATTCGGGTTAGAGAGTAGGTATTAGCAAGGTCTTCACAGCAAAGGTTTTTTGCCCTAATAAATGCCGTAACAGAATCTGGTTAGCTCTTTATTTCTCTTTCCTCTGAGTCCAGAATTAGATCACATTGTCCAGCCTCCTCCCCCTTGAATTAGGAGTGTCCCTGGGATCAAGATCTGTCTGATAGAATGTGCTAGAAAAGTAATGTTCATACCTCTAGGCCTGGCTCCACGGTCTTTCTGGCATTACACAGACAAACGTGGTAACTTAGAGAATCTGTTGTTGAAGGTGATGGAGCCATGTGGTAAAAGGAGCCTGCGTCCTTGAATCATTGCTCTGAGGACAACTGTCCACTGATTTGGAGGAATCTTTATCGAGAAAAATAGACATCTGTTCTCTGAAGCCACTGAGACTTAGGTTTTATCTGTTAAATCTTTAGTTTCTCCTCAGCTGGAACTCTAGACCAGCATATGTCTAAATGTAATGCATGTTGACATTATTTTGGCCCCCTATGACAAGCAATTTTAGATTCACTCTTGTTACATGAAGGTCTGTGTGTCTGCCAGAGTTAACTATTCCAAATCCTTATAAGACAGGAGTTTTCTAAAGATCAGTTAAAATTAGCGATCAGAAGGCCTCAGTATGCAAAGCACTCTGGAAGGCGTTGGGTAGGGACAATGGCTATGGAATCAATATGATACTGTCAGAGCACACGGAAACAAGGGTGACCGCATACAGTGCACAGCTCTGTAGCTGAATGTTCAGAACTCAAAAACAGTGGTTACTAGAAGGGCTGGGGGGTCTGAGGCTACACTGAGCTGACGAACTAGTGCTTGAACTCTTGGAGCTGAGTTGGTTCAGGTTTCCTTCTGAGGCTGCCTCAGGCCTAGGGACACAGATGGAGACAGTCATAGCAAGAGTGACAGTGCTTTTCACCCACGGTCCCACCCATGAGGTTCTCTTGCACTCTTGCCAGAGATCTTTGTATTAGGCTCCCCAGACATACCTTAGCCCTTTCAGGCTGTTTTTGTGGAAATAAACAAAGACGAACCACATGAGGAAAAACAGGCTGTTTATTCTGGGCTTGTTAGAGCAAGAGAGGCAGTGATGGTTGCTTGCATTTGGCAGAGATTGAAAAGCAGGCAGAGGATGGGACAGCTTCACAGAGGAAAAGGGGAAGGCTCCAGGGGTGCCCTGACTGGAGGCTGCTGGCCTCAGGAAACTAGAGGTGTGTTAACTAGAACCAGAAGACCTATGCCATTGGGTTAGCGGTGCGTATGTGGCTTTCTCTGGTTGGTCCAAGTTGGAAGTGAGGTAAAACAGTACAGAAGCTGTCAGTTATGAACTAAGTCCTGGCCATTTGGGGTAGGTTAGCTTCTTGCATTGTTTCTAGAGATAGCACTCTGGCTTCCTGCAAGGCTGAGTTGCAGCAGGCCAGTTTCCTGGGCTATTTACTGCAGATAGGGGGTTGGTTCCCTGTAGATGGGGGGTAGGAGGGCAGGTTGCCATGTGTTGTGGGTCAGAGTCTATTTTTTACATATGTTTGGCCGTTGCTTGTATGTATATTCAGTCTCTTATTTATTTATTTTAACAATTTATTTTTAAACAGACCTCTTTCTTCCTTGCAGAGGACAGCTGACTGTCCCCTTCCACTGTCATATTAAAAAGCTGCCCACCCTGCTGACCATAAACCTGTCCCTGAGGTTGAGTCCCAGGAAATTCAATGCCCTCCCTGCCTGGGAGCAAGTCTCCTTGTCCTTCTTGGGAACCTCTCTCAGAAAGATTTGGCAGTAAAATTTATCTCATCAGTTTTAATCTCATTGGTCCTCAAAAACTTTTTTCTATTTCTGTTTCTCCTGGGGGCTGTGGCATCCTCATGCAAGCTGGTCTGTTGGTGGCTGCTCACTGTGGCCGCTCCTGGGTGGCCAGGCAGGGCAGGCCTCCCATTGTGTTGCATTAAAAAAAAAAAAAAGAAGAGAGGAATTAATGTAAAGAGCTGTGCTAACAAGTGGGTAGTACTATTGGGTGTGTATAAATTCATGCATATTTTTCTTTTTAAGCCTATTGGTTTATTCTGTTTTTAAATCAGAAATGGATCCAGCCAAAAAGAAAAAAATAAAATAGTTTGCATTTCCTTCTCATGCTCCCCTTTTAGCGGCTCAAGGCTAATGACAGAAAACCCCCCAACCCATTTAGCATTCTCTGTGTTTAAAAGACTCTCAAGTATTAGCTCTTGGGAAGCCCAGCATTTTAAAACTTGCAAAATAGGCAGGCAGGGCAAGATGCCATGTTTCCAACTCCCTGGGACTCATTTCAGGAGTTTGATTAACTCTTTGGTTCAAAGTATCTGCTTTGAAGAAGAGGTAGGGGGCATTCAAATGAGGGATGCTGTCTGCCAAGATCAAAGCGGCATTGCACATTTTAAAGAGTCTAATTCACAGACCCTTCGATAGTTGTAGCACCAACTTGAAGCCTATTTGGTCAGAAGTGGCCACTTGAGCAGTCTTGGGGGTGGGCGAGGGCTTCTTTGTTTTGGAAAGTGCTTCCCACCCAGAGGAAGGAATGTGAAGTGAGGGAGCCCTCTTTTGGACAAAAACTAAGGAGGAAAGTCAGGGACAGTGGGAAAGACCCAGTCAAGGCTGGGGAAGAACACATAAGCTAAGGACTCTTGGTTTGCCTTATATTGGCAGGTAGCTCCTCGGGAGAAATAGTCTGAATTCAGATCATGGGAAAGCCAATGTGCATTTTTAAGACAGAAGGTAAAGGGTATACTGCCTACAGGGAAAAATCTTCCAAATATATCTAGTCTATAGGTTACAGGGTTAGAATTTTTTTCTTCTTGTTTGTTTGGCTAAGATGAGGAACTTTAAAGGTGGGAATAGGGTTGGTGGGAATAGGTTGTGTGTGTGTGTGTGTATGTGTATGTGTTTTAGGGAGCTGGCATCAGGTACTGTCTTCTGTTGGGGCATGAACATAGGAATGCCATTCAAACGTATCCCATTGTGGTCCTGGATCCACTTTCTTTGCTTTCCTCAAGACCACCTGGCACAGGTGATCCAAGTGGAGATAACCCATGACTGTTTTGAGTACTAACTTTGATGAGTGTGGTCAGCGGCTTCTGATAGGGCCCCCAAGGATCCCACCTCCTGGAATTCATACCTTCACTTAATGCCCTCCCCTTGAAAGTGGGCTGCATGGAGTGACTCACTTGTAATGAAAAGAACACAGAAAAGGTGTCGGGAGGTCACTTCTGGATAGGTTTATAAAAGACTGTACTTTTATCCTGCTCACACTTCTTTTTCTCTTGTCCTCTACCTTGCTTCCCTTGTGCCACGGGGAGGCCCACATAGCAAAGCAGTCTCTGGCTAATGGCCAGTAAGGAGCTGAGGCTCTCAGTCCAACAGCCTTTGAAATGTTGAATCCTGACAGTAACCATGCAAGTGGATCCTTTTCCTGGAAAGCCTTGAGGTGAGTCCAGTCCACTGTTCCCTTGACTTCCATCTGTGCCAGGCTGAGAAGGAGAAGGGACAGCTACACTGTGTCTGGGTTCCTGAGCTACAGGAAATGGGACACAGCAAATGTCATTTCCGCAGCAAGAGATAATGAATATATCGGGGTATTTCGCTCCATCAATCTGCTTCTCCCTGACCCTGTCCATCCACATAGCTGCCAACTTCTGAAAGGATTTATCTTTCTTTAAAGTTTTTACCTCTTCCCTTGTCTCTGGTTTTACAGCCACAGCCCATTCCAAAGAAAGATTTAAAGTTCTTGGGGGAATTATATGAAAATAGATTAAGAGCCCTGACATTTGCAGAATGTCCTCCAGCCACTTGTCCTCATTACCCACCCTTGGTTCTTTCGGTTCATCACGTCTCATGTAGCTGTGCACCAATGAGATTGCCTTCGGCTGCAAGAGACATAAAATCTGGAAAAAAATATAGTGGATTATATGAGTAAAGGGTTTATTTTTCTCACACAACACAAAGTTTGGACTTAAGTGGTCAAGGATGTTATTTGAGCAGGGGTTGGCAAGATTTGTGAAAGACCAGAGAGTGTTTAGGCTTTGCAGGTTGTATAAGCTCTGTTGTAGCCACTCAAGTCTGCCCTTGTAATGTGGAAACAGCCATAGACGATAGGCAAATAAATAAAAGGCAAATAGATGGCAGCCATAGACAGTGTAAACAAACGAGCATGGCTGTCTACCAATAAAACTTTATTTATGGACCATAACATTGAGTGTCATATAATTTTATGTTTCATGAAATATGCTTCTTCTTTTGATCTTGTCCCAACAATTAATTTTTTGTAAATGTGCATTTATTTTTGGGGGGGTGGAGAGTGAGCAGGGGAGGGGAGGGGCAGAGGGAGAAGAGGACAGAGGATCTGAAGCAGACTCAGTGCTGTCAGCACAGAGCCTGACATGGGGCTCAAACTCATGAACTGTGAGATTATGACCTGAGCTGAAGTCGGACACCCAACCAACTGAGCCCCCGGGTGCCCCAGATCTCTTGAAGACTGATTATGTAAAATACTTCCTCCCCATTTTTCAGCTGTAATTCATGTTATGTTATGTCAGGGCACACTGATGAGCTTCAAAAATTGGGATAAGCAAGTATTTCACAAATTTGACTCATGATTTTTATTTTTGCCCACCACGATTGCAACACACAGGCGTATCCCCAGGATCTAGTTAATGTGGGCACCTTGCAAGTCCCGATGCTGCTTTAGCTAGTATGTCAGCACGGTTCTTGCCTTGGACAGCTTGTTATGGCTCATTTTATAAAAGCAGCAACTAAAATGCTTGCTGCAGTAGTTTCTAGTTCTTTCCTTCTTTGAGTCCTTAACTTTAACAGGTTCCCTCGAAATGGATTGCCAGCGGGGAATTGAAATAATTCGTTATTGTTGTTATGTTTTGTGCTGGTTCCACAGAAGTATCTGTTTTGGGAAACCTCTGGAGAGACTGACTAACCCCACAAGACAAGGGGAAGTTAGCCCTTCACTGTATGGAGGGCTACAGAAATCTCAGGGTCTCTGCCTGTTGGCAATGTCTGCATGGGCACAGAACACCAGATTCTGGGGTCTACAGCTAGGACACTTTCTAGAAAGGGGAGACCTTATGTGGCATATTAAAAGAGATGGGCCTGGCACATTTACTGGGATTTGGACATTTAAAAATAAAACCTCTGAATGAAATAGCATGACAAATGTGATACTCACTGCAATACAACCACTACCTTCTGGCTCTCTGACTAGCTGTGGCCCTTAAAACAAGTCAGTCACTTCTTCACATCTTGCTCGGTTTCCACTTCTTACAACCTGCTCCCATCTCGCTTTAAAAGGATATAAAATAATGTGTAAGATCACAGGCTTTGGCCTCAGACAGACTTGGGTTCAAGTTTCGGCTCTGCCACTTTCAGTCTGGGTGAGCTTGGACAAGTTGCTTGATCACCAGGAGCCTGAAATCCTCCTGTAAAATGGGCCTAACATGATCAATTTCCTACTTTGTTTTCAGGATAAAATGGGAAAATATATGTAATACTCTTAGCGTAGTCCTTGACAGTTAGTTTGCACTCAAAAATTTGCCACATACCAGGAGTCTTTTGGTAGAATCATGTGATCCTTTTACTTACTACTTACTAAGTCCCTTTGTGTGATACACTCTGAATTTAAACTGTATTGAAGTCTTTGTTCTGAGAGTTTACTTCATTAGACAAGCCTAGTCAGCCTGTGTGATATTTTGGAATTCCTTTTCTAAAGAATAGCTAACATTTATTGAGTGCTTATGACAATCCAGGCACAGTTTTAAGCACTTTGCATGTATTATTTTATTAAAACCTCACAATAACCACATAAAGACAGGAGTGTTGTTAATTCCCACATTAGGAAGGAGGGACTGAGGCATGCTCACCTTGTCTGAAGTTATTCAGCTGGTAAATGGTAGAATGGGTAATGCCACTAGGGTCAGTGGTTCCCAACCTGATCCTCCCCACAGAACATTTAGCCACATTTTCACAATTGTCCCAACAGTCAGATGGGTGCTACTGGCCACCCCAAAAAGAATTTTCTGGCACAATTGTCAATAGGGCCAAAGTTGAGAAACCTTTCCTGGGCTGTCTGATTCCTGAGTTCATGTTCTCAGCTATTTCTTTATCCAGTTTCCATATATTTTCGACAGATCACATAAGGACAACTTAAATACAAAGTGACAACTCCTGGGTCTCCTTGGGTTTTATGTGCCCTTCTGAAAAAACTTTAGGAGTAAGTAAGAATGGCTACAATTTGGTTTTGCAAAAACAGTTAATTGTAGAATGAATAATGTTAAACATCCAGATGTAACAGAGTACCGGAAAAAAAATTAAAAAAAAATCCCCCTCCTTCAATTCAGAAAGAGCAAGTTTCTGTGAGTAAGACACTGAAGTGATGCTTCAGTGGAATTGCAGAATACTCAGGGGGTGGCCCCTTGGGCGGTGACAGTGACTCCAAGCAGAGGCTTGCCCGCCAGCTTTCTCCTGAAGCCTAAAGAACTAGGCAACAGGTAACAGAATTTGTGACAGCCCTGGAAAAAAGCCACAAATACTTTTGAAGTAGAGGCATGACCACCAAAGAGCGCCAGGGAGAGAGGTAAGGTCCTGCCCTCATGAGGCTTGTACTTATAGATGAGGCAGAAAATAAACAAATGAACAAGTAAATATGTACTTTGATATCTGATGCTGACAAGTGCCAGGGAGAGAATTATGGCAGAATGGGAGGGCTGGTACTGTTTTAGGCAGGGTGTCTGGGAAACCCTTTCTGGAAAGATGGCGTTTGAGTAGAAACCCAAATGAAGTGAGGGAATGAGCCACACAAGGCATAGGGACAGGTGTTCCGGAAAGCGATGCAGTCTGGGGGCAGGAAAGGCTATCTTTTTTCCCTCCAGGAAGAGCAAGAAGCCCCTCATGGCAGAGAGAAGTTGGCAAGGAGAGGCTGAGAGAGGGGGAAGGTCAGAAGGGCCAGGCCAGCAGGGCCTGCAGGTGGTAGTGAGAGCTGAGGCCTCATTCTGTGTGAGGGAGAAGGGGTGGGTGGTGGTGGGCAGGGATTTGAACACATGTTCAAAGTGCAGTTTTCCAAAAGAATCACCTTGGCTGCTCTGAGGAGAGCCAGCAGGAGAGGCCAAGAGTGGAAGCATGGTGGTTAGTAAGGGGTATTGTTTGGTTACAGTTATTGTGTCAGATCCCTCTTTTGTCGTTAAAGGAAAAAGCATGTCAAAGATGGACTTTGGTTGCCTCTCAGTCCTGGGCCTGGATCTTGGCTCTATCATGACACTTTGACTTCCATCTGTGTCACAGAGATAGTTATCTCACATGACTATTGAGAGAATTGATGGAGAAGTGTTATATCGAGCACCTACCGTGGTTCCTGGCATTAAATGTCATTGGTGTTTATTAAATGTTCCTTTCATTCCTGCAATGGATTGAATGTTTGTGTCCCCTCCCAAATCCATGTGTTGAAGCCCTAACCCCCAATGAGATGGTATTTGGAGATGGGGCCTTTGGAGATGATTAGGTCATGAATGAGACTGGTGCCTTTATGAAACAGACTCTACAGAGTTCCCTCACACTCTCTACCTCATGAGGACACAGCCAGAAGACCACTGTCTACAAACCAAGACATGGCTCCTCCCCAGACACTGAATCTTGTCTTCATCTTGGATTTCCAGCTTCTAGAACTTTGAGAAATAAGTGCATGTTGCTTAAGCCATCCAGTCCATGGTATTTTTGTAATAGCAGCCTGAAAATACTGAGATAGTCATTTTGACCAAGAGGACAGCTCTAATCGCTACATAAAATGGCAACATCCCCCCCCCTCCCCCGACACCAGGCTCCCCAAATGTCCCACACCTAACTCTATTTCTCTGTCAGCCCCATCAGGAATGGGAGTGCCATGAAGGCAAGGGCTCTCGTTTCCTTGGTCACTGCTTTCCTACCACCCACAGTGGTATTTGACATCAGTACTTATGCCTCAACTGATATCTGATGAATGAAAAAAAATGAATTTGTTTGAATATTTATTAAAATGAGGACCTTGGGCTTGGATCCCTGGCAGCTCCATATGTGGACCACATCAAAAGCCCCAACTACCATCCAGTCAGTAGTCAGGGTTGATTGGGCTAATGTGCATAATTCAGACTTATTCATTACCTTAATTATATCCTTCTCAAATCTGAGTGGTTCAGCAGGGTGGATGATCTTGCCTATAGATTGTTCTTCAAACTAGAATAGACAAGAACATTTACTCTCTTTTTAGTATCTCTGAAACTGTCTTGAAGAGATACTTTAGATGAGAAAAAAAAAAACCCCTCTCCATCCTTTACTGTCTGGTATGTGAATTTGGGCTCAGAAATTGATAATCAGAAGCCATTTCTGCCAATCAGCTTGACAAGAGAAAAGAGATACAGGAAGATGCTGAAAGTGAGATTCTTTTTTTTTTTTTTTTTTTAATTTTTATTTATTTGTGAGAGAGAGACAGACAAAGTGTGAGTGGGGGAGGGACAGAGACAGACGGAGACACAGAATCCGAAGCAGGCTCCAGGCGGTCAGCACAGAGCCCAATGCGGGGCTTGAACCCACGAACCATGAGATCATGACCTGAGCCGAAGTCAGACGCTCAACCGACTGAGCCACCCAGGTGCCCCTGAAAGTGAGATTCTTAACAGGACTTGATGATGTCACATCTCCCAGGATACCCCTATCCTCTGACAGTGATAGAAAGCAATGTTTCTTAGTGTAATTGAAAATAAGATGACATTGGCCTGCCTGAAAAATAGGGTATTAATAACCTTGAAGGACTGAGGTTATTACATGGTTAATGATATTCTTTCCCCCCCCTTCCCCCCCCCCACCCCCACCCTTGATAGGTCATCTTTGCCATTAGTAACTGGAACAAGAGTTAAAATGCATGTGGCATTTCTAAAATGCCATTTCTTGTTGAAAGGTTAGCACCATAATGAAGTTTCAGGGAAACTATGAGGCCATCTCTCTTGTTTTCTTATAGTATGTATAGACAAAAGGCTCGTTATCAGCCAAGCCAAAGATTATATGATTGCAAAGTTAGTAAAAACTTGGTTTCTAAACCTTCAGTGAATCGATATCATGAATGGTTGGGGTGTTAGAAGGATGAGTTATTCTTTTTGCATGTGCATTCCAACTGTAGGGAGCTCTTATATAAGATGTATGTGGGGGGCGGTTCATGGTGATTGACATAATTCTCTTGAAACTTCAAATATATGTCAAAATATCAGAAGTCCAACACTTGAGGCATATGATACAAGTAATCTGTTCAAGAAAAATTTTGCTTGGAATAAGGATAAAGTCCTTCAAATTGTTTCCTTTGACTATAAAGAACTCATTATAGAAACTATGTTTGCCAGAAACTGGAAGAAGATGAAGTTGGATTCGAAGTGTCACAAAATAACCGATAGGACCCTGTCATACCCGAATCAAAGTTCAAGGCAAGTGCTGCTTTATTTTAACCACACACCTTCACCAACAGTTATGAAGAATTAAGAAGGAGTAAAACATATAGAATTTATGGAGTGCAGAGCAATGCAGTGGCATATGAAACGTAGATGTTTAGCACCTTTTCCTTTACAAGGTCCTTCCTATCTTTTAGCTTATTGAACACTCAAAACAACTCTCAGAGTGGCTGTTTATCTTCTGCTCATTTTACAGGTACTCAGGGGCATTTAGGAAAGTATTCCAAAATAGTACTCTTAGGTGGCCGAGCCTGGGATCCCTGTGTTTTTAACTACCACGTCATGCTGCTTATCTAAGTCTGGTAAGATTTTGCTTTGCACGGACATCAGCTGCTCAACGCTGGGTGTTGCAGATGTGTAAATGAAGATGGCAGGAAACGCTCACGTTACTGCAAGGAGGTGATAAAATAAATGTTTAAAAGATTGTCAAAGCCACTATAGGGAATGAGTCCTGCCCCAAAGGCTGAAGAACAATTGGGTATAATCATGTGCCGTTTACTTGAGCTCCTTTCTAGGCTGAAGTGGGCATATTTTGCCTACATTTTAAAAATCACTTATTCTGAAGGCAACTAAAAAACCAGGAGAGTATAAAGGGCTTGTCAGGAAAAGTAGTGGTTCCTGATCACAGTTTTCTCTGTATTCTCCTCCTGCCGTAACCTCCTGATTTTTGGAGCTCGGCATTTGCATGAGTATTGCCAGCTTGCTAACATCCACAGTCTGGGTTTTAACAGTGGTTAAGTCTCCTGTGCTTGGGACACAAATGATTAAAAACAAGAAACTGCAGTAGCTTCCTAACTGGTCTCTCTGCTCCCACCTCTGCCCCTTCTAGTCTCTTCTTGATGGCACAGTCTGAGTGATCTCGTTAAAGATCATGTCACCCATCTGGTCCCATTCCCTGCAGTGGCCCCCCTGTCACTGGGAGTGAAAGCCAAAGTCCCTCTAAGGACCTGGAAAGCCAGATATAACTGCCCACCTCCCTCTACCCCACTCCCTGCCCACCTTCCAGCACTTTCTCCTTCTCATTTGCTCAGGATCAGCCAGCCTGGCCTTTTTGCTGGGCAAGAAAGCCTTTCATCAGAGGTTTATTCTTCACCAGATTCAGATCTGTCTTCAAATGACTTCTTCTCACCCAGTCTTAATATGCAATTTACTTCACAGTCCACACCCTATCCCTCTTGGCCTGTTCTTTCATTTCCCCGGTGCACATAGGCCTACATAATTTCCTCAGTGGTTACCTATGATATATTATCCATTTCCTTAAAGATGTAAAACACATGAATGTAGCTTACAATGGGAAGGCTCATTTGTTTTGTTTTCTGTCCTTGTTTGTTGATCTAGCCCCTGTACCTAGACGATGCCTGGCCTTTAGCAGATACTCAGAAAACATTTGTTGAATGAATAAGTAGAAATTTCTATGCTTAAAACAATTTTTTTTAATGTTTATTTATTTTTGAAGGAGAGAGAGACAGAGCGTGAGCAGAGGAAAGGCAGAGAGAGAGAGGGAGACACAGAATCCAAAGCAGGCTCCAGGCTCCGAGCTGTCAGCACAGAGCCCGACACGGAGCTTGAACTCATGAACCACAAGATCATGACCTGAGCTGAAGTCGGTCGCTTAATTGACTGAGCCACCCAGGTGCCCCTAGAAATTTCTATTCTTAATGATTATATAAACATTATTTATTAAGAATTAAGGAACTTCTGATTACATTTCCTTCTCTGTGGTTCCAATGTCATTACCTCCATGCAACTTAAGGACAAATGTTCAATTGATTTTGCTTTCTTGTTCTCTTCTGAAGCAAACGCATAAAATAGAAGTAGGCATGGTCCAGATGTAAGGCAATTTGAAGGTGACATTTTAAGCAATTGTTCTTTTTTCATAATATCTCTCCTCTGCTCTATTGTAAAATGTCTTTAATCCAAGCTATTTTCTGACCGAGCTTGTGTACATTCCTATAGCCCTCGTGACTATAGAAGGCAAGAAGTAGATGGTAAGAATATTAGCTACCTGCTTTGGGGTACCTACTGTGTGCAAGATTCTATGTTCCAGCCCCTTTCCATTTACTATGTGGCAGTCAAGTGTGAGCTCCTGTCCCAAATGATTGGGAAGTCACTCTCTCTCTCTCTCTCTCTCTGTGGTCTCTGGAGGGTCCTTGGGACTGGCTTGCATTCCACCAGCTCCCAACACCTGACTAATCCAGCTCCTGGTTTCTCTCCAGTCACCAGCAGCTTTCTCACCACACCCAGTGGTGGTGTAAGGAGCTTAGACATGGAAAAGAAAGGAAAGCTCTCAGCATCATATATCATTGCATCTTGAGTCTGTATACCGTATTCCCACATGCAGTTTCTTTCATTGGCTGAACCTCTTGCTGGGGCCCATTCCTGCTAAACGGACCCCTCTTCCTCATGCTCCCCCCTAGGAATTCCTGGACACTCTACTTGTGATCCTCTCTGACTTTGTGAAGTGCCTATTTCAGGCTTTTGTCCAATTTTCCATTAGTTACCTGTCTTTTTCCTTATAAGAAAGACAGGGTGAGTTATAGGGCCCACCATAACTAGCTGTTGGGGCCCCTCCAATCTAAGACAATCAACATTTATCCTGCAACTAATAGAAGAAATTAGAGGAAATACAGCAGATATTCAAAGTCTGCATTACTTCAGGTATGTATTACTCCTAATGTTAAGCTCTGGGGAGTTAAGGTATTATAGACGTTTAGAGTTAATTGCATCGTGTCGTATATATTAAACTAATTTGATTCTTTTTCAGAAGACTGACTAGTTTTCAGCTTCATAATACTGCTTAAAATGAAACTGTCTGGAGGAACATATACAAGGCCTATCAGATAATAGCTTCATTAAGAGCATCCCATGATATAAAAGTAATTTCTGCTTCTGTTTACTATTCCCCCCCCACCCCCGACCCTGAAATCAATATAAATATCATTAGTCTGCAGGAATCTACCTTCTTTGTTTTAAATATCGAAACATAGTTGCCATGCATTCCTTTTTTAAAATAAATTTTTAAAATTGAAATACAGTGTAGATGTAGAAAAGCATCCATGCTATAAGCACACAGTTTGATGTGATCCATAATTTATATAAAGAAATAGAACATTAGCAACCAGAAGCTCTCCTCATACTCCCTTTTAATTATTCTTTTCCCAAAGATAACCACTGTCCTGATGTCTAACACCAAAGATAATTTTGCTTGTTTTTGCACTTGATATAAATGGTATTCATAGTATGTGATTCTGTGTGTATGTCTACTTTTGCTTTTGAGATCCTCAGTGTAGTTAAACACAGCTGTGTTTTCATTGCTGCATACAACTCTACTGAATGACCGACTGGACTACAATTAAAAAATTCATTCTAATATGAATGGAGATGTTTTTTGTTGCACATGTGGATACATTTCTGTTCAGCATATGTATACTTTGAGCCTCAGTAGGTACCACCTAAGAGTTATCATAGATGCCCTGACCCCCAGAATGAAATGATAGTTCTAACTGCTCTATAGTCTTGCTAATAATGTTTACTATTCTTAGCCTTTTTTTAAAAAAAAAATTATGTTATTTGAGAGAGAGAGAGAGAGCATGCGTGTGTGTGTGAGTGGAAGGGAAAAGCAGGGGAGAAGAGAGAAAGAGAGAGAATCTTAAGCTGGCCACACCCTCAGCACAGAGCTTGACTTGAGGCACTATCCCACGACCCTGGGATCATGACCTGAGCCAAAACCAAGAGTTGGATGCTTAACTGACTAAGCCACCCAGACACCCCTATTCTTGGTCTTTAAAAATTTTACTCATTCTATCAAATGTGTGGTGGTGCCTCATTGTAGTTTTAATTTTCATTTTTCTGATGACTAGTGAGGTTGAGGACCTTTCCCTGTTTATTGCCAATTTGGATGCCTCTTTTTGTGAAGTGCCTATTTAAGTCTTATGTGCATGTTCTATTATTTATCTGGCTATCTTTGTAAGAATATTTTAAATAGGACATAAGTCTTTTGCCAGTTATATATATATTGTAAATATCTTCTCCCCTTGTATTTTGTCTTTTCATGTACTTAATGTTGATTTTTTTTCATACAGGAGTTCCTAATTTTAATAAAGTCAAGTTTTTTCCTTTGGAAATTAATATTTTCCTTTGGAATTAGTGGTGTAAGCACCTGTTAAGAACTTCTGGTTACTCCATCATCATAAATATATTCTCTTATGATATCTGCAACAACTTTGAAATTTTACTTTTCAAATTTTGATCTACAGTCTAATGGGAATTGATTTTTGCTTATGGTGTGAGTTAGGGGTAAAGATTAATGTTTTCTTCCATGTGGATATCCAGTTGATCCAGTACTTAGCATAATCTGCTTGACTAATAATAGTGGATTGATAACAGTTATGATAATGAAAGTCCAGAATTTGCAGGATGATAGAAAGCCATATTACAATAAAAACAAACTAAAATAAATAAAATCCAACAAACAGCAAATACTGGGTGGTTGGCTATGAATGTAGGCCGTATTGGGGCATATAATAACATACCTTCAAATTTATTCCCCCTGTGGCTGGGAAATGAACATAGAACTTGCTTTTGAAAAATAACCCGACTTAAAATTTTTTTTTGCATTTATTTATTTTTGATAGAGTGCAACAGAGCATGAGCAGGGGAGGGGCAGAGAGAGAGGGAGACACAGAATCCAAGGCAGGCTCCAGGCTCTGAGCTGTTAACACAGACCCTAACATGGGGCTCGAACCCATGAACCATGAGATCATGACCTGAGCCAAAGTTGGACACTTAACCAAGTGAGCCACCCAGGTGCCCCTAACCTGACTTTTTAATTTATCACACCTGGTATCCCTGTGAACATGACATCTACACAGGTATTCAGAATTCTTAACCATATATAGCCTCATTCCTTCCTTCCATTATATACTTTTACATTATATATCTTTCACATTCATGTAATATGAATTATTTATTTTCAAGCCTCATGTAGAATCAGATAATTTATCCTTCTTTCTATCCTATTGTGGGAGGTGAAGAAAAAAAAAAAAACCTCTCATACAAAAATGCACAAAGAAAAAACTTTAAATTCTACTTGTTGATTAGTTCAAGGGAGTGCATCTATTTTCTTTTTTTAATGAATTTGGAATTGCTATTGTGTAACACAGTAGCCCCCCTTTTCCAGAGAGAATACTTCTCAAGATCCCTAGTGGATTCCTGAAACTGCAGATCGTACTGAACCCTATATATATATACTAGGTTTTTCTTATACATACATACCTATGATAAAATTTAATTTACAAATTAGGCGCAGTAAAAGGTTAACAACAATAACTTACAATAAAATAGAACAGGGGCGCCTGGGTGGCTCATTCAGTTGAGCATCCGACTTCAGCTCAGGTCATGATCTCACAGTCTGTGAGTTTGAGCCCTGTGTTGGGCTCTGTGCCGACAGCTCAGAACCTGGAGCCTGCTTTGGATTCTGTGTCTCCGTCTCTCTCTGCCCCTCCCCTGCTCATGCTCTGTCTCTCTCTGTCTCAAAAATAAAATAAAAACATTTTAAAAAATTTAAAAAATAAAATAGAGCAATTATAACAATATACTGTAATAGAAGTTGTGTGAATGTGGCTTTTCTCATATCTTATCGTACTGCACTCTCTTTTGTGATGTTGTAAGATGATAAAATGCCCCATGTGATGAGATGAAGTGGCATGAATGACATAGGCATTGTGACGTAGCGTTAGGTTACTACTGACCTTCTGATGATTCACCAAATGGAGGTTCATCTACTTCTGGGCCACGGTTGACCCCATGGGCAATTGAAACCTTGGTAAGTGAAACCAGGAATAATAGGGGTGGGGGAGTACTGTGCATTTAAATCCCCCAGCGTATTATTAGAACAGTCTATTAAATTGTGCTTCTATGAGATGTATCCATCCTTTTGCATATGAATATTATGTAAAACTATGGTCATTGCATTTCATTTGCTCACCACACCGTGACTTGTGGGGGTACAGTTTGTCTCCTGAGCACTTAAAAACTAGTTACAGGCTGGTGGATCAGATCAGAGAACAAAACATTTGATAACTTTTACTTTTTGTTAAGGATAATAAATGTAAATGCATGTTTCAGAAGTATTAAAGAGGAGTCTTCTTGCTTCTGTTTATCAAGGGACTAGAGGAAGCTTACATAGAATTTAAAATGAGAACTATTGACTTTATAGGAAATGTCCTTCAGGAAGTGGTGTTGGTATGTGGGTGTATGGTGCTTTGCCATGGAATCAATGGGGCTGGGGAACCCAAGGGTGAGGATGTGGAGTTTTAGCTCCACTGTAAGTGAAGCTGAGCGAGACATAATTAAAAAAAATGCAGCTTTTGCCATCCAGTGATTCTTCAGTGATTTAGGAAACCTGCCCACCTGGACAGAATTCAGGCATTCATTAACAGAAAGACCAAAAAAGGAGCTTGTAAAGGAGGTGGGAGAGTTAAATAGGAGGGAGGATCTTGTTTCTCGAGAGATTTCAGGAGATGTGTCTCTGTTGAATGGCATGTTTTGAATTTAATTCAGTTTTTCTGCTGTCTTTGCTGGAGCAGACATCAACACGGAGTGTAAAATTGGGGATGACATCGGTCTTGGACTCCGCTCATATACACATCAACCATAAAGTCTACCACCTACCACAGACAGAGCTCCAACTAATTAAAAGCAAATAAAAAATTAACTCTGTTCAGCAAGTCTTCTCTGTAATCCATGGCCTGTAGTTTTATCTGGCCAATGAAATATTCAAGTATTTGGTTCTTTTAAAGTCCTATTTTGTGTTTGAAGTTCCTTTTACCTTTTTAAAATTCTTGCCTTGATCCCACTTCTCTTTGCAGCTGTGACTCTTTCCCAAGTTGACTTTCCAATTCATTAAAAAAGTGAAACAAACAATTCCCCCAGCAAGAGTCATATATATTCCCCAAATGTGCCATTGCTTTCTTTTTGCTTAATTTTTTATATTAAATTTATTGTCAGATTGGTTTCCATACAACACCCAGTGCTCATCCCAACAGGTGCCCTCCTCAATGCTTAATTTTAATTTGTCCTACTTTGTAGCAGGACATACAACTCTAGGTGTGGCTAGAGTTCTATTTTCATGTAGAATTGTGAGCTGACAGATGTTTACCATAGTATTAAATTTTGCAATTGCTTTTTCAACTGTTTCTTTGCTGAATAGTATCTTCATGTGAAGCCTTGAATTCTTCTGCTAGCATTTCACATATAATTATTTTAGTTGTCTCTGAAATACTATGCCTGGAGTGAGCATCCCTTAGCCTCCTGGGAAATATATACAAATATTTTTTTGAGGTCCATGTCTAATATAACTGCAGCTGTCTCTCTCTTAGAAGAAGGAAGGGCGACAGCTCTTGAGTAAGAAATATTATTACTGAGGAATAAAAATACTAAAAAATATTTGTTATCTGCATTCAAAATATGGTTATTTAGACAGAACCTTTAGACAATGTTTTGGGGGTAAAGAGAAAAAAAATCGGGAGACAGGGCTTTCTACTGCTTTCTCCCTGGATGAGATCTATGAATACATGAAAATACTTTGTAAGGACACTAACTCTGCTTGTGAGTTTCACTGGAGAGCCACCAAATCAACTGCCAATGGGGATGTATTTAGTGATATAAATCCAATAAGGTGCAATTTGATGATTGAATGATAACAGCAGTATTTCCCCCAGGGAAGATTCAAATCAGACAATTAAAACAGAGCTCTATAAGTTTCTGTATGTTTTTCTTTCAAGGAAAAGGGATATTAATGTTGTATTGTGTCTTTTTTCACATTCTTTGTTGTTTAGACCAAAACTGTGGTCCCAAATTGGTTGACCCCCTGCTTCTAACAATATATGGAGGGTCCAGCTGTAGTGGAAACCCAATGCCATTTCCCAAATGGATTTTATATTGTCCATCCAGCAGCAACTAAGTGACAGAAAGCTAGCTTACTGATGGATATTTTGGAATATTCTAAGTCCTGTTTCTCAAGGAGGGGAAAGAGAATTAGTGAAACAACAACAAAAAGCTGTAGTCCTTTGTCACCTCTTTGCCTCTAATTTCTTAAGCTCTGATGATGTCTCATTGATCTCCCATGTGAAATTAGGGTGAAGCTGCTGCCCTTGGGCTCACCTTCCCAGAGCCCCCTGTGCAGACTGCTGGCTATTAGCAAGAGGGGATTTGATGTCCCTCTCATCTTGGGATGCATGGTAAGAAATTTATGAAAACACCGGGTCCTGAAGCCTAAAAGAGGAAATGATAGCTAAAAAACAAAGTAGTCTAGCTTGCTAAGGACTCTGTTCTTTGTAGGTGAGGGCTGGAAATTGTTTTTGAGGGTGGAAATGGCCGTAATACCTCCAAGGGAGGTGCCCATGTTCCAACATGGAACTGGACATGACTGGGACTGGCTTAGGGTGAAGGAGATAGAGGACACCAGCCTGCCCAAGGAAACTTTCTCCTTGTAGAAGTTGGAATAACACACCAAACACCAGAAGGAACAACCGTTGAGGGCTGTCTTGAGACAGGAATGAGTACTGGCTGCATCCTTTTAGATATCTTATCGTTTCCTCTAGGACATTATGCTTTCTCTCCCCAGATCTTTCAGTTGTGTTTTATCTTCAAATAAAAAAGAGAAACTGCTTCCAGAGCCCAGAGGGACCACTGTAACCACAGGATCATCATGACCATCTCTTTGGCCCCAGGAAAGGGCCCACTCAGATAGCATCAGACTGGATGAGGGACGGAACAACATGTTGCTACTGTGTCCTGGAAGGTCCAACTGTCTCCACTTACAAGGGTCTTATGTATCTCCATAAGGTTTGGTAAGATGCCCACAATACCTGCATTGTTCTCTTCTGGCTATGAGAATTAGGAAGTTTTGCTGTGTGAATGTAAGGGTTTGTTTACGCCTCAAGGCTTACAGAGGATTAGAAACCATCATTCCTTAAGACATTTTTAAAATGTTATTTATTTTTGAGAGAGAGAGGGAGAAAGACAGACAGAGAGAGAGAGAGCTGGGGAGAGGCAGAAAGAGAGAGAGAGGGGGAGACAAGAATCCGAAGCAGGCGCCAGGCTCTGAGCTGTCAGACACTTAACCGACTGAGGCACCCAGGTGCCCCTAGAAAGCATCATTCCTAAGCACTTTTGAGGAAACCTGCTGTCCCCACTGCTTACTATTGAAGGACAAGGCGAGATGGGGACATCCTGCTGACCAGTATGAAACACAGTGAAGTTCAGTGGAGGAATGGGGAACGTTCAGAAATAGGATCAATAAGAAGTGGTCGCCAATGATACAAAAGAGGGAAGAATCAAAGGTGTTGTGGAGATTTGTAGCTTGCTCAAGTGAGTAAATGATGGTTCTTCCTTCTCATCAGAGGAAGACAGAGTGTGGAGTACCTTTAGCTGCTCAGTTGTGTGGATCAAACAGGCTGATGTCCAGCTGGTTTGACTGGACTGGCCATAGAGGTTATGGAATACTGAAATATTTCCATAGTAAAAGTTTCCATTAAATTCGCCCCATTCCATTCAATGCCACTGAAGCCCCGCAACCACTGTCATCTCCTCTGGGGTCCCTTGATTTGCTTACCATTTATGAATAGGCAGCTAGTGATGGCCCCACTGCTATAATTGGAATCTGTTCTGGTTGGGCAGTGCCCATGCTATAACAGTTTTAAAATGTTTTGGATATCACCCATGGGCCCAAGGGTGGGGGCATTGTGGGGAGGGTGTCCATGCTTGGTGTAGGAGAAGAAAAAAAAGATTAAAACAAATTGAAATTTATGTCTTAGAAGGCTGTCAAGGTATATTAGTCTGCTTGGGCTGCCATAACAAAGTCCCACAGACTAAGTGGTTTAAACAGCAGAATTTTGTTTTCTCAGAGTTTGAGAGGCTAGAAGACCCAAATCAAGGCATCAGCAGTATGGACTTCATTCTGACATCTCTCTCTTCAGCTTGGAGATGGCTGTCTTCTTTATCTCCACGTAGTCTTCCCTCTGTGTCTGTGTTCTAATCTTCCTATAAGGACATGTCATGTTGGATTAGGGTCCACTTCAATTACCTCATTTAATCTTTATTACCTTATTTAATCTTAATTACCTCTAAAATAAAGTCACATTCTGAGGTCGTAGGGGTTAGGACTTCAACATATAAATTTAGGGGGGACAGAATTTAGCCCATAACACAAGGCAAAAGACTAGAATGTAAATTCAAACCACATTGGCAAAAATGGGTTCAAAACCAAAATGCAGCATCAGGAAAGGTAAGAAGGTGGGTAGGTGGCCAGGAGGAGTTTACCAGCTAGGGTGCCACCTGGAGAGTTTTGACAGACCCGAAGCAGTTTCCCTGATTGTAGAAATCAAGAACCATTTGAACATAGAACAACTGAGGAGCCAGGCTTGATGGCTCTGGATTCCGTTAAGGGAAAGATATCTTTAGGATTTACAGTTGGAGATTTCCAGAAAGCCGTGGGAGGTCAGAGTTTGAGCTGAGAAGGTGATGCTCCCTAGAGTGTAGATTTAGAATTCAGCCACTAGGGTGGGGGTCTGTAGGGTGGGGGTCTGTCTCAGGGAAGTGGATCACTTCTGGCTTGCTCCATGGGCTCTTGTCAGCTGCCATAAATATTATGCTTATTGAGGGCTCGTTGTCAGTCAGTTGGTGTCACCCTGAAATAACCAGCTGGGCTTCCTATGAATCAGCCATAGCCACTCAACTCAGAGATGCTGCCTGAAGGATCTAAATTCAGAACCATTAATTAATTCCTTCCCAGTGTCCAGGGCATGGGGAGCTCAAGCCCTTCCATTTCCTCTTATTGCTGCTGGCTGGGTAATGTCATGCAGGTCTCTTTTAATTTAGCAATGTCTTATTTGACAAGCATCTAGATCACCCTGACTCACCCTTATTTTCTTGAGCAAAAGAGAGAAAACAGGAGATCAAGGTACTAATACATCAGCCCTGCAGAAAAATGACAAAGATTACAATACGTTATATTTAGATCCACAATTTACCTAAGGAAGATGATTGGGAAATTAAGTTGCCTGATTGGAAAGTCAGCAGTCCTTCTGTTTTTGTCTGGCTGTGCAGTCTCGTAAATGTTCAGGGCTTCAATACCTTCAGGCACTTATAATTAATTTTGAAAACTGGAAGATTGTGTGTATAAACTGCCTGATTTAATGAGATAAGTCAAAAGGGGAAAAGGGAGGCGGGAGTTTCTTACGGTAATTGGTTGTTACATTTTTCACATTGCTTTTCTAATCCATTCTGTTGGGAAAAGCTAGGTTTTCAGATTGTAGAAGTCCATGGAAATAGGTACTATTTAACTTAAAGAGACAGAAGTAACCACTGCACCCAGGGAGGTCCCTGGGAGGTCAGCAGCCTCTCAGCTGGCCCTATTTTGTGGGTGAGAGAGTTTGACTCCCAGAGAACAGTTCCTGATGCCAGACCTGAAGTTCTGGAGTCACAGACTAGGGAGGAAGTCTTAATTGGAAGTTTCCAGCATTAGATTTTTCTGGGGACTCCGTTCTGCCAACCCTTCAGCAGGGAACCAATCCTTTCTATACACAAACTAAAAAAGAAATGTCCTCTCAAATAAGGTCATCTCTGACTTTGAGAACACTTAAGATGAAGTGTTTTAACACTTTGCAAGGGCAGCCCTAACAGTGTACCACAGGCTGGGTGGCTGCACAGAAATTCATTTCCTCATAGTTTTAGAGGCTGGAAGTCTGAGATCAAGGTGTAGGCAGAGTTAGTTTCCTTTGAGGCCTCCCTCCTTGGCTTGTAGATGGCCATCTTCTCTCCCTATACCTTTACATGGTCTTTCCTCCATGGGTGTCTGTGTCCTAATCTCCTTGTAAGGATTAGGGCCCATCCTTGCGACCTCATTTGACCTTACTGACCTCTTTAAAGACTGTGTCTCTAATACAGTCATGTTCTGCGGTACTGGGGGTCGGGCTTCAACATCTAAATTTTGGAGGACACCATTCAGTCCATAAGAGATGTGTATCTTATTTTCCAAAATAAAATTACAGAGGCTTTTCCTCTTATTCCTTATTTCCTTTTTCATCATCTCTGCATTTCCTGTGTCACCTTAGGTAATAATTCAGATTATTAGCTGTCTCTCTCCCTCCCAGTTTTACACACACACACACACACACACACACACACACACACACACACACAGTCTTTCCTACCTTCAAGCCATTTTCTGATTATTGAAAGAAAAAATGCGATCTTCCTTCACATACACCTTTCTACCATTTCTGCTTGGGTGCTGTGATCAAAGGTGGGCCAAACAACTCTATTAGGTCATGTCCGAATATAGCAAAATCCCTAAGTTCCATAAAAGATCTCTTTTGTTACCTCCCTTAGGATATTTCACAGAAGAGAGGCCCTGGGGGAGGTTGTGGCTCCCGCATCAATGACAGAGGTAGCCAGGTCCCAGGTTACTGCAAGAGCCAAGTGACTGTGCAATAAGATGCTTCTGTTTCTCCTGCTTTGGAGCTGTATTAAGTTGGGGACAACAGTTACCAGCTGGTCAGGTGTTTCTGATGTCACCTCAAGCCTATTCTTGCAGATACACACAGTGAGGGCTTCATGAGTCTTGCTGATGTGGAAGTGGAGGTAGCGATCAGGTGCCTGGCAGTCTGTCTGATGTACATTTTAGAGTTGTCTGTCCGTATGTGCTACTTAAAGCATAGACATACATAAAAATTTCTCCAGGGAGAACGTTTGGAGTGAGAGGAACATCATTTCAGATTCAGAAAAGGGGCTTGCAAAACAGCCAAGAAAGCAGAAGCCAGAGAACTGGGAGGTGCCATGGAGGTCCGGGGTGGAACAGGTTTTCAAGGAGTGAGTGGCCAAGGGTGGTTGGGGCTACTGAGAAGTCATGCCTGTGCTTCCTGAGTAGCCAGGCCCAGGCAAGGAACTCTAGAACGCTTCTTCTACTTTTTTCCGGCCTCACTCCCCAGGGACATTCCTAGGGCCTCCCCTTGGGGAGGGGCATTTCCCTTGATGCTTTTGTCTAATAGTTGGCTCATGGGGAATGATGGGCCTCTTGGCCTCATCTTGTATTTTGGCCACTGTGGGGCAACCTGCTGTGCACCAGTTCCAGCCACCTTGCAGCCTGACTGTCCTCACCACAGGCCTCCACACATGGTCCTTGCTTTGTGCCTTGGGCCTCTCTGTTGTCCCAGCCTGTGGGGGAGCCACTAGGATCTAATCAGCTGAGTCAACTCAGTGTACTGAGTGATCACCTTGTGGGGAGCCTGTGATCAGAGGGGGCTGGATGGGCAGCAGCCGACGGATAAATGCTTCCTCCCTTCTTCCCCTGGGACAAGAGCCCTACAAAATTAAGCCACCAGTTGCCTACAGTGATGGCCAACTCGAACTCTAAAAACACACCGTTATGTTGAATCACCTCTTCTGTGCATTGTTTACTCTTTTCTGGGTTCTTGGATCACCCTCCCCAGTAAAGTTCTAGCACTCAGCTTTGCAGGGAAGGGGGTGGTGGAAACTGAGGCTAAAAGAGTCAATCTGGGAAGAGCAGGATTTCTCAAGACAGACAGAAATAAGGATAACAAGTGATAAGAAGAGGGGTGATAATCCTTGGTGGGCAATAGCTTCACATTACCAGGGCTCTCACCTTAGCCTTAGCGTGGTTGAATGAGATGTGCCACACATGAAGGTGAAGCACTGACTTAGGTCAGGGGTCGGCAAACTGTAACCTATGGCTTGTTTTCCTGTGGCCTGTGAGCCAAGAATGATGTTCAGATTCTTAAAGGGTATGATAAATAAAGAATATGCAATGGAAACTATGCATGTCCCACGAAGCCTAAAATATTTACTATCTTGCCTTTGCAGGCAAAGCTTGCTGATCCCCGGCTTAGGTGCTAGGGTGCTGCTTAGACAGTGAGAAAGTAAAAACAGCCATGGCAGCTAGCACATGACGCTACCAGTGGGGATGAACAATGCTCACAGAATATAAACCATATTTAGACAAGGCCACTCCGTGCTGTAGTAGAACGAAACAGAGACAACAACACTCCAGGATTGTACAAAAACAAGATAGAGGACAAGGACACTCTACAACTCACCCCAAACAAGTAAACCTTCCTCTCTGCTCTTCCAACTAACACAAAAGATTGTTACTTCTTACTGATTGTTACCTGGTCTCTGCTTCAACCCTCCTGCCTCCTAATTAAAAATTACCAAGGCACCCAGTCACTGAATTATGCACCTATCCTGGTAGCATTTGGTCTCAAACCACTTTTGCTTCCTCTTTTGAATCCTCCAGCAGTGGCCAAATCCTAAAAGAGGCCCCTCTCAATTTTCCATCACTAAGATACCCATGCATCTGTGGAAATAAACAAAGATCACCCAAATGAGGACAAGGAGAGACTACTTATTCAGAACCCCCTATAACAAGGGAGTCAGCTGCCATCACTTGCATTTGGCAGAGTTTACGGAAGGCAGGGGAGTGGAAAGCTTTATAGAGAATAAAAAGAAAGCTTCACATGTGCCTGATTGGGTCTTGGGGAAGCTATAAGTAGGCTAATTAGAAGGCATCCTATGTGATTGTTTAGGGGAGAATATTTGGCTTTCTCTGGTTGTTCCTGAGTTGGCAGTGGGGGTAAAAATCAAGGAAGCTGCTAGCTATTCATCAAGTGTTGGGTGTTCTGGGCTGATTGCTACATGGGTTGGGGTTTGGCTTCCTGGGCTGGTTGCTGCAGAGGTGTGGGTCAGGTCTGTTGTGGGTAAAACAACACCCACTAAGTTTAAGTTGATTTGTTTGACCACAACAGATCCCTGGTGGTTGTTGGTTACTGGACTTGGACAACTGGATGAGTGCATCTGGGTTTTGTTAAATTCATTGAAGCCTTAATAGAAGAAAATGATATGCTGGTATCAACCAATTGTGGAAAGGTGGAGGCCTCGGAGGCGGGGGAGCTCAAGGGACCCATGACCTTCCTCAGCCAGGGCAGCATGGAGATCTACGATCTCCTCAGGGTGATGCTTGTCCTCCTGGAGGCCTGCCACCTATTAGCATCTCCAGATCAATGACCAGGATCAGGTCTCAGGGCCCTGCAAACACAAGGACAGAGCAGATCCTGGTCACCGTTGAGTGTTCTGTACCCTTTAAGTATGCATCAGCTACTACTTCCAAACTACTCCAAAAAAAATGTTTACTTTATTTTTGAGAGTGGGGAGGGGCAGAGAGCGAGGAAGACACAGAATCGGAAGCAGGTTCCAGGCTCTGAGCTGTCAGCACAGAGCCTGAAGCAGGGCTCAAACCCACAAACCATGAGATCATGACCTGAGCCAAAATCAGATGCTTAACTGACTGAGCCCCCCAGGTGCCCCTCACTAAAAGTGATTCTTACAGCAGGGGGAAGCAATTTTTTTCCATAAAGGACGAGGTAGTAAATAGCTTGATTTTGGCAGGATTTGAGCTTGGTTGCCCCTCCTCAACTCTGCCACTGAGGCAGCCACAGGCAACACATCAATGAATGGCTGTGGCTGTGTTCCAATAAAACTTCAAACAAGCAGTGTCCAGATTTGGCCCACAGGCTGTGGTGTGCCAATCTCTTAGATAATCATTCTGCCTCTGAGGTTTCATTTCTCCACTGAGAGAATGAGAGTGTTGATTTCACGCAATGCTTCTCACACTGAAGCAAGCATTAGAATCATCTGGAAAGCCAGTGAAAACACAGATTCTTGCACATGACTCCCAGAGATTCTAATGCAATGAGTCCGGGGGAGACCTGGGGATTTGCATTTTGGACAGACTCGCAGATGAGGCTGATGCTGCTGGTCCCGGGACCATGCTTGTAGCACAGGTTGGAGACGATACTTGTCATCCCTGCTGCAGAGGGGATTTTCTGTAAGAACTGATGCCTGAGACCAATTGAGTTAGAAGCAGAATCAAGTTTCTGAGCGTTTTAGAAGTCCCCCCCACAAAGATTCTAATGTGTAGTCAGGGTTGAGATCCACCGGTGGAATGGGTCTCCAAAGCTCTGCACTCCAATTGTGGCTCCCCAACCAGCAGCATCAGCATCACCTGGGATTTGTCAGAAATG
Organism: Panthera pardus; assembly: GCF_024362965.1. Lineage (NCBI taxonomy): Eukaryota > Metazoa > Chordata > Mammalia > Carnivora > Felidae > Panthera > Panthera pardus. The sequence continues at coordinate 19,513,534 of NW_026526654.1, read as the reverse complement.
CAGAATCTCAGGCCCCTCCTTGACTGAATGAATCAGAGTTTGCATTTTCACGAGATTCCCAGCTGATTCATGTACACACTGATGTTTGAGATATGAAACTCTAAAGGAAGGGACCGGCTTACATTTACAGGTTTCTTTTTTCCTGCTATGTGCCAGGCACTGGGTGGCCTCCTTACCTCACTTTCTCCTAAACTTGCCTGTATTCATTTTCCACTGCTGCCCTAACAAATTTCATGGACTTAATGGCTTAAGACCATACCCCTTTATTATCACACACTTCTGTAGATCAGAAGTATTTCAGAGGCAGTTGAGCTCTTTGCTTAGGGTCTACCAGGCCCAAATTGGGGTGTTGGTGGGGTGGGGTTGGGGAAGAAGTCACTTCCAAGCTCATCCCAGCTGTAGGCAGAATCTAGTTCCTTGTGGATATAGGATCGGGGTCCCTACTCCCTTCTGGACTGTTGGCCAGGAGTTGTTCTCAGCTTCTTGAGACCACTCTGAGTTTCTTTGTATGTTGTCCCCTTCCTCTTGCAAGAGAGCAGCTATGCATCAAAGTCCTTCTTATGCTTCTAGTTTCTCTGATTTCCCCTCTGTTACCAGCTAGAGAAGATTCCCTACTTAAATTTAACAAACTCACATGATCAAATTAAGCTTACCTGGATGATCTCCATTTTTAGTAACTCAAAGTCAACTGATTAGTAAACTAAACAACATTTCCCACATCCCTTTCGCCACGGGCATGATATCCTATCATGAGTCACAATCCGGGGTGTTAGGGCTTAAGATCCAGGGGGTCAGTAAACAATTCTGCCTTCTACACTGCCCAGACCACATGGCTTACAAATAACTCTTAGAGCCAGAATTTGAATCTAGGTTTGTCTGACCCCCAAACTCATAGTAACACTGTTTTATAACTTGTCTCTCAGTGGGGAAAACAAATGTGTTGCAGAGAACTTTATAGTTAACAATGAGCATTCTCATTTATCGTATTGTTTGGCCTCATAAGAAACTCCAAATGGGGCACTGTTATTCCTTTCTGTGAATGATGAGACTGGGGATTAAGAATGCCTATTTGTTCAAGACACTATAGCCAGAAAATAGCAAATTAAGGACTGAAGAATAGCTCTCTTGATGCCAAATCCCATACTTTTACCTTTAAATCATCACAATCCCTTAATTTCTTGTTCAGATCATTCTCATTATCTAATTGAGAAACAAATTTACTGGAGCAGAATAAAGACACTAGAAGAGCACTTCCAGATTGGATGCAATGTTTGAATGATACAGTGGTTCTTGTGCAGAAAAATGGGCCCACCTGTTAGGCTAATTGAAGATGAATTCTACCCAAATGCAGAGAAATGCTCCATTCAAGTCCTAAAACTTACTGTTCTTAAAGAAGATAGTCAAAGAATTCTCAGACATAATGTAGAAAACAGTCAATTCATGAAACAAAAACCTTTTACTGAAATTGCAAGCCAATCAAGTAATTGTTTGTGAGAAACAACAGGATTTTGGATACATCTCCTTAGTGATTAGGGAGTTGGCCCCTCCACAGAAAAAGCTTAAGAAGAGATCATAGAAACATCCTACTGCCAGTGACTATCTTCATTTCATTCCCTTGTTTCTAATGCAGAGAAAACAATGTAGCTTGAAAGAATGGAGCCACAATTAGAAAGCTAGGACTCTTTTGGAGGTCAGAAGGATGGTATGTGTTAAGCTTTTCCTGGCAGGGTCAACTAGGACGCAAACCTGCAGAGTATCTCTTAGCTGAGCCCCCGTATACTTTAATCATTTTTTCATCTCCTCTTGGGGCAAAATTTGTATCTAGTGAGAAACTATCCTTACACTGCCAGTTCAGAAGTTATTTTATGTTAAAGAATGGCTGATCATTTGTTCAAAAAAAAAAAAAAAAAAAAAGAGTTAGAAATTCAGTTGTATCCTGGGCCGGTTTCCTTGTCATCATTTACAGATGCAAAGAGCTTTGTTATAATCTGGGATTCAGTCTATGATTTAAACAAATTATGAAAAGAATTAGGCCTCAGTCAGGTCAATTTTATTAAAAGCCTTCAGATCTTGGAGGATCAATGAATGTAAGAGATAGGTTAACCCCAAGGGCTTCTGGTTGGTGAATAAACACATCAAAGGGAAATCACATTGTTCCCTTGGCCAACTTCTGACATTGCTCTATTCAGTTGATTTCAAGAGATGTGGAATGATAAACATGAACAGGTTACAAACATGGAACTCTTTCATTATATCCATTTAGCTGGGAGTTTTATCCCTTTATTTTTCATGAGGTGGGTTATTTTAATAGTAAATGCTGATATCAACAGTCAATATTGAATCTGTAATCTCCAATACAGTCTTTCCTAAGAGGATATTTCTAACATATTTGATAGAAAGCACTATCTGTCCATGATTTACATAGACCACTGTGGTCTCACGGGAGAAAAGGTGGATATAAGGAAGAGCTGGTAAGTCATTTTGGGCTCTTTATGTTGGTATGAGAGCATTTGGTCTTTTCCAACCTTTTTTTTTTTGGAGGGAGAATTGGTTGTGAGAACAATGTGGATACTGATGGAGAGAATACAAGGTGGGCCAGAGTGGTAAGTATCTATGTGACAAATGGTGGTGGAGATATCATTATTTGAGAATGTGCATATTCATGCTTAGTAGTGGATATGCAAAGATAATTGAGACGTGGTCCCCTCCATCAATAAAATAATACTGATGAATTAACATTCTGGAATCAATATTCTAGATTTGGTCATTAAGGGAAGGCCATATGTACCTCCAGCGCAGTCCTTTAAACAAACAAACGCACAAAGTGGACCTTCTCTCTAGGATACTTCTGATGAAATTGCTTCTGAAGGTTGCAAATTGGTGCTCAAGACCCTGCTTAAAAAACAGTTTCGGACATTCATTCAGGAAATCAAATGCAAAAACTGTCACATTTATTTGGGTTTTATTTATAGCAGGGAGAAGAACTAATAAACTGACATAGCATTTGTTCCAAATCTAAACCTGATGTCCCATTTGGGGAAGATCTGCGTCAACTCCACTCTGATAAATCAGCAAAAACAGAGACAAACAAAAAACCAGCCCAGATACCAGCAGTGGCCCGAGAACCAGTGACCAGTCAATACAAGAATCAGCTGGCTCTTCCTCTTCCTGGATCAGCCTTCCCCTTTCCAACCAGGGGTTTTTTGGTTTCAATCTCCTGAGTCAATTGCTTTGGGGGAGGGGAGGTCTTCAAATTGCATTCTATGTCACTCATTTCCCTTTCATATAGATTTTTCTCTTCTCTCCCTTCCAGGCCATTGATTTTCTTCCTTGGGTTTCTGAGAAAGCTTTGCTCCCTAGGCGTCTTTATCTGGCTTGCTGACTGAAGCATTATTCACACTTCTCCTGTGGCCATGAGGGTGAGACACCTGCTGCTAGGGACTCCAGGCTCCTACCTCTGAAGGACAGTGGACTAAATTTCTGACAGGGGCCATGAGACACCTTTGAGGGAAAGAGATGTAAGAGCTCTGATCTCTGAGGACATAAAGGCTCTCACAGGTGCTTGCTTTAGTTATCACTGCCTTTTAGATGGCATTTTCCATGAGGTTCTAAATTCTTCATCATTCTTCGCAGACTGGGAATGGGCTCAGAGGGGAAGTTGTGCCCCCTTGTGAAGTGTACTAAGGGGTCTTCAGAAGGTCCCACCACGGCCTCCCACACAGCAAATGCATTACTTCTGTGAAGAATGGAAATGTTATGAATATCATAACATGAGGGTGAGGGTGATCTCTGAAATCCATTGTGAGCATGGAACTCAATGGCCATTATCAGAGATAACAATTGTTGGCATTATTCATATGTGCTTTACGGGCCATAAAACACACTTGGCAACACATCTCATTGGGTTCTCACACTCTCGATGAGAGGTAGGGAAGGCATGTATCATTCTAATCTCATTTTACAGAAGGGAAAAAAGAGGCCCCAGGAGTGAAGCAATGAGAGGGACACCTTCATTGCTATGCTCCTGGAAAATAGGGGTGCTCTAGGAACCTCACCCTCTTGTATTCTAACAGCTGACTGAAAAGAGCCATCTTTCCCCTGTGACTTACACATGACTCACAGGTGTATCCTTGTTTCCCTATGAAGGGGCCAGACACAGACCCTCCAGATCCCTGCCTCATAAGGGATTAGTATTTGACCAGTTGAGACAAAATACCTGCTAACTTGACTTGGTCACACTCTTACAGATTTCTCTCCTTCCTGGTTTAACCTTTGAACTTTGATCTCCTGACGTTGAGTCAGCATCAGGGTGTGGACCAGCTGCTCTCTGAGAGGGGGCTGATTTCAGGGAAAGACATTTCCTGATTAGCTATCTGATCAAGCCATCCATTCATACCACTCCCCACTCCTGGTTCTTCTAGACCAGCTTACTCCCCCCAGGAAAGAAAATTCCTTTTTGCCCAACCTTTGAGAGGATCTTAGGTCAGAGTGTTGCAACAGTCTTTTCGAGTGACGTCTCCCTTCATCTAAGTCTTTGTATGTGATGTGGCACAGGCTAAGGATCAGAGAAAGCTTCCTGCCACCCAGTCTTAGTCACCCTCATGGTCTGACTGTTGCACCTGCCGGGGTGGGTGGTTGAATTGTGGCCCTGACTCTGGGCCCTGCCTATTCCAAACTTGGTTCCCATGGCTCACTTGGGGGTCTTGCAGCATGGTGCCCTGCAAAGGTCTCTGGAATAAAGCTCTTTCATGAGAACCGAGGAGCAATCTCAAAGGACATGGGTGCTCCAGGGAAGACTTACGCTGCTGTGTTTATACGGGTGTCTTACGTGAACCTGAGAACAAGTTGTCTGTGTCCCATTAAGAAGTGAGTTAAAGGGAGGAATGGACAGGAATTTGGGATGGAAAAATGAGACATCTTTCCAGTGGTTATGTTTTGTTTGAGATGAATTCCAGGGATGTCAGGCATTCTTATTTGGAGATGGGTTTAAAAACAATCCGAAACAACACTGTTCTGTTCAGCTCAAAGAGCAGTGCTGGAACCACATGTGCGTCAACATGCCGTTTAGAGATGCCAGAGGTACAGAGATGGACAGACCATCCTTGCCCTCAAAGGCTTTATGGTCTTGTGGAGGATTCATACATGGCCCGGACTGGAGAAGCAAGTGCATAATTACCCGCAACCTGAGCTTTGGTACTTGGTACTTGGTACTTTTTGGTACTTGGCTAATGGTCTCATAACTGTGTAGCTTGTTGGCCCGCTTTTTTTTTTTCCCCATAACACCAGCTATAGTGGAAGGACTTCATGTAGAAATTCTGAATTTTATTATTGTATCACCTTACAATGAGGATAATCTGTGGGCTTTGCAGCCAGTAGTTCTTTAGCTTGTTGATTCATGTGTGTGGCTACAGGTCACCACCTGTCCTGTACTCTCAAGTTTGCTCTGGAGAAAGCTTCTCTATGAGCCACCTGAAACATTACCTGCTTTTGTGGCTGGATTCCTTAAAACTCAATATATTCTGAAGGATGTGATCAATAAGCAGATGGTTCAAGCCCATACACATGCCAAGAAATGAGGCATCTAATTAGCGGTTAGACCAGGGTGTGAGGCAGTTGCAGAAGGGGGGGGTGGAACCCCTGCCTGGGCTGGGAGACCCCTGGATAAGACAATCAGGGCTGGTGGTGTGACATGTCAACACAAGGTAGTTGTTGGAAGTGAGAACACAGCCTGGACCTTCAGGCTGTGCTCATTAGGGCTTCGCAGAATTCCCAATTATCTTTTGACCTGGCCCTGAGCTAGGCCCCTTTTCATTGCCCTGAAAAAGGAGTCAATGGATCAAAAAGAACACCCAATTTGAAATTCTACATTGGTTTGGCTCTGAAGCTAAGTTGGTAGAACACAGAAAAGGGGCATTGTCTGCAGCCAGCGACGGTAGTGGGAGGAGGAGAGGCAAGATGGAGGCAGAGGCAGGTGTCCGCAGTGGGGCAGTTTGGGGCCCTGCACAAAGGTAGGGAAGAGACAGTTTGGGGGAAGAAGCCAACATACCCCCTGTGATGAATCCCTGAGGGATAGATATTTCAGTTAATCTATGAGTCCCACTGAGCATGTCAAGAGAGTGATGACTCCTTTCCATTCCCATCCCCTTGTCTCTTGGCTGAGACAGTAACAGATAAGGACTTTTCTCTCCTCTGCACCTGGGAGAACCCACTGCTGAGTGTCGCCTGGCACCAGAGGAGAGAGCTGAGCTCACTGTGAGCCTCCTGTGACAGGTGGAATATACTACTCCCCTGTTGCCAGCCTGATGTTCCCAAGTTGACTTTTTTGTTGTGTTTCCAGTGTTTTCCCAGGTAGAGCCTACATGATGTTTCTAACATGAAATGCAGACTCTGAAAGAGAAGAAAGTATCTGGAGTCTGGTCTATCCTATGACAACTGTCCTAAGGCTCCAATTAAGACAGAGAAGGTTAAGACTGTACCTGTGGGAAGGGATGTATCTCTCAAGTCCATTGACACAGCCTTGTGAACTAGGGTGAGCACCTTGACAACAAATAAACATATTAAAAACAATGTCAGTGCAATTTTCTCTTTCTCAATCTGCTTTCCTTTTTTCCTTGTCATGCAAGAAGCTGAGAGAATAAAATCAACATTCTTTGGTTCTTGGGCTGGGGAAAAAAGACAATTGGTTGGATTCTGGAGGCACACAATTGACTATAAGGTTGTACTAACCAACTACAGGTAATAAAACTATATTCATTATGATGGTTAAATTTATGTGTGTTGACTTGGCAAGGCTATAGTGCCCAGTTGTTTGGTCAAACACTAGATATTGCCATGAAGGCATTTTTTTTAGATGGAATTCACACTTAAATCATCTTTGAGGAAAGCTGATTACCCTCCATAATGTGAGTGAGCCTCATCCAATCAATTGAAGGCAAGAGTGAAGACTCAGGTTTCCAGAAGAAGGAATTCTGCCTCAAGACTATAAACATAGAAATCTTGCCTGAGTTTCTAGTTTGTAGATTTTGGAATCAACATTACAGCATCAACTCTTGCTTGAATTTCTAGTTGCTGGCCTGCCATTTGGATTTTGGACTTGTCATCAACCCCACATAATCCCATGAGCCAGTTCCTTAAACTAAATCCCCCCCCCCCCCCGCCCCTCTATATATATCCTATTGTCTCTATTTCTCTGGCGAACTCTGACTAATACACTCATTCTGTCTATTCCAGATGAGGTGCTCTCGCTGGCCAGACCCATTGGCTAACATTCTACTCTAGTTGCCTGCAAACATGAGATAGTACGTTCTATTTCCAAGAATGGAGTAATAGAGACTACTTTTCCGCCTTCACCTCCCTGTTCCCCTATCTTCTGTCCTTATTTTAATCTTTCCAACCTCCTCTTATGCTCCAAGAATGTTACCTACATTATACCGTTATCTCTATAAAATTAAATAAAGAATGCCTAAGAATATGCAGATAGTTCAAATCAAAAAGCTACCTTTCTTGGCCGTAATTTATGGGTACAATTGCCTTCCTTGAGATCTTCATTAAAGAAGACTTTTCTGGAAAATGTTACCCTCCTATTCCTGACAGCTCTTGGGCGAGTTGCTGATTTATTATTCTAGGTGGTTTTGACATGGCTTAGAATGTAAAAGTACCATCTTTTAATATGTGCTTATTTGCAGAGGACCCACAGGTCTTAGCCCATTTCTATACCTACAGTTGGGTTTGCTCTCATTTAAATCCTAAACATCTCAGTGGCAGTCAGGCATTGGGAACACTGTAAGGGATGATGTATCAAAACAAGGGGTTCCACTTAGTGTGATTTGGGGGTCACTATCCACATCATAGAGGAAATGGAGTGACATACCCATTTGTGGAAAGAACACAATGAAGCTATATAATTCCTCTTGTAGGTTGGTTGGTTCTATAACCAAGTCTTAAAATTGACATTGACATTGAATCACTGCCCACGAAAGGAGAATGAAAAACCACTTAAAATCTCCCTCTAACAAACCATCCATGTCTTAATTCAATGGCCAGTGATGCCAGCCCTTTAAATGTTCAAATGGGATTCTGATAGTTACTAGGCATACTACAGGGAGATTTTTAAATTAAATGAGTGGCGTACAGCATTGGGGAAAAATATAAAATATTAAATGTAAACCAAGTATATGGATCAAATACAGAAAGCAAGCAGATATGAAAGAATAAGTGCAGCATTGGAATTGTTTTGCTATTTCAGTTTGGCCATTTAGCTTTTGGGATCAGATAACAGGATATATTAATTTTTTTTTACATTTTAATTTTTGATGAAATGCGTATGACATGAAATTTTCTGTTTTAACCATTTTTAAGTGTATACTTTAATAGTGTTAAGTATATTCACATTGTTGTGTAAACAATCTCCAGAACTTTTGCATCTTGCAAAACTGACACTTGATACCCCTTGCACTACAATTTCTCTCCCTCAGTCCCTGGCAACCACCATTCTACTTTCTGTTTCTCTGAGTTTTACTACTTTTGATACCTCATATAAGTGGAATCTTACAGTATTTGTCTTTTTGTGACTGGTTTATTTCACTTAGCATGATGTCCTCAAGGTTCATCATATTGTCACCTATATCAGAATTTCCTTCCTTTTTAACACTGAGTAATATTCAATTGTATGCATGTACATTTTTTTCATCCATCCATCCATTGATGGATATCTGGGCGCTTTCACTCTTGGCTATTGTGAATAATGCTGCCATAAACTTTCTCCATATCGTCCTTTTTATTTTCTGTTTTGTTTTTTTGGATAGCAGCCATTCTAATGAGTATGAACACACTTCTTTTAGAGGTAGTGGTATGGGAGTGATCTTACACTGAAGTGAGTTGCTGAGCTGGGATGATTGGAGACGTTTTCTAGCTGTGAGCTTCCAGGCTGCAAACTAGGATTTAAGGTGTCAGTGTTTTTGGTGCCTGTGTCCTTCCTTCCACAAACTGATTCATAAAAGTGGACCTTCCTGAAACTCTAGAAACAAATCTTGTGTGTTTCTGCACTTCTGGAAGGGAGAATACTCAGAGTTGAGTGTCCTGATTAGGGTTCAGGCAGATTCAGGGCTCAACATTGCTGTTCCATGAAAGGCTCTTCTACTGTGCCCCAGTACCAGGGAGACAGACTCTGTTGTGGGTTGGATTGTGTCCTTTTAAAATTCATATGCTGAAGTCCTAACTCCTGGTACCCAAAAACAAGACTGTATTTGGAGGTAGGACCTTTAAATGGGGGATTAAGGTAAAATGTGGTCATATGGATGCACCCTGACCCAGTAAGACTGGTGTTCTTATAATAAGAGATTAGGACACAAGCACACACAGTAGGAAGATATCGGGAAGACACAGGAAGAAGACGGCCATCTACAAGCCAAGGAGAGAGGCCAATCTTTGCTGATGCCTTGACATTGGACTTTCAGCCTCTGGAACTCAGAGACATAAATTTTGACTATTTAAGCCCCCAGCCTGTGGTATTTTGTTATGGCAGCTCCAGCAGACTCACACAGACCCTCAGACTTCCTCTCTTTGCTCCTCTCTTTACCTCCTTAGGTTGTCTCATCCAGTTCAGGAATTTGAATACCATCTCTATGCTGATGCTTCTGGATGTGAATCCCTCTCTGTTGACCCTCAGGTTTGTCTATTCAACCACTGAATCTACATGCTCCCCTTGGAAGCCTAAGAGACATCTTTTTTTTTAAAACATTTATTTATTTTTGAGAGAAAGAGAGAGACAGCATGAGTGGGGGAGGGGCAGAGAGAGAGAGAGAGAGAGAGAGAGAGAGAGAGAGAGAGAATCCAAAGCAGGCTCCAGACTCTGAGCTGTGAGCACAGAACCCGACACAGGACTCAAACTCACGAATGGTGAGATCATGACCTGAGCCGACATCAGATACTCAACTGACTGAGCTACCCAGGCACCCCGAGACATGTAATTGGTATATCAAACAAGCCCAGTGCAGGCCATAGTTAAAGCAGATGTCACTTTTAGTTTTCTACCATCCCTTTAAAATTTATTCAGCAACCTTCCCTTGGTCCTAAATATAAACTCCAGCACCTTGCAACTTTTCTGGTCATCCTTATGTATTAGAAATGTTCAGTGGTCACCTTACATAGCAGTACAGTCTTGAATCAGAAATTAGAATGGTCCAATTTGAGCTTGATCTAATATCAGGTCTTTTCTCTTCCACAGACTCAGGCCTGCTTCAAGCTGGAAACCTGAAGTGGTAGACAGAAAAAAGGCTGGCCCGACAACTGGCCAACTGAGGATTCTGGTGGGGAGGTCAGACAGCTAGTTAATGATTTAGATTATGATGCACATGTGCTCAGAGTAAGCCCACATGGCAGATTTCATGAACCTGTTAGGTAAATTAAGTGAATAAATTCACATCTCATGCCTTTTTAATTTTATTCACTTATTTTTATTAAGTAGGCCCCATGCCCAATGAGGGGCTTGAACTCACAACCCTGAGATCAAGACCTGAGCTGAGATCAAGAGTTGGATGCTTAACTGACTGAGCCACCCAGGCACCCTTCTTTTTTCCTGCCTTTTGGAAAAGTGAGAAGCTAAATTTGGACTCAGGCAGGGTATGAAACTCATCGGAGACTACACAAGGAATAACCAGTAGATCCAGGACTTGACATGTATGTCAAACTACAAACTCAGAATCTTTGATCTGTACTAGTGTTTTTCCAGTTAGGTTCTCCTTGGAGCACTGGAATGGTCGAGGGCACCTTTGGGACTGGATTGGGTTTGGGGGTGTATTAGTTTTCTAGGGCTGCTGTAACAAAATACTACAAACTGGGTGGCTCACCTCACAGTTCCGGTTTGGAGGCTAGAAGTCCAAAATCAAGGTGTTGGTGGGGCCATGCTCCCTCTAATGCCTCTAGGGGAGTATCCTTTCTTGCCTTTTGCAGTTTCTTGTAGCCCTAGATGTTCCTTGGCTTGTGGCCACATCACTCCAACCTCTGCCCCTGTCTTCACATGGCCATCTTCCCTCTGTGTTGTGTCTTCACATGGCATTCTCCTCCCTGTGTGACTCTCTCCTCTTATAAGGACACCAGTCATATTGGATTCCGGGTCTGCCCTCCTCTAGCATTACCTCTCCTTAACTAATTACATCTGCAAAGATTCTTCCCCCAAAGGGTCACATTCACAGGGGCCAGTTGTTGGGATTTCAGTGTATCTTTTTTTTTGGGGGGGGCACAATTCAATCACTATCAGGGGATGAGAAGAGACCATGTGAGTGGGGTTCTCATCTTCACCCCAATTTCAACTAGGGATGTTTGGCTTTTGCCTGGTTAATACTTCAGGCATTTTTGAAGGACTCTGAGAAAGAGTGCCACTGCCAAGCAGTCTATTGAAAGCCACCTATCTATAGTATGCCACTTTCTACAAAGAAGCAGGCAAACATGTCAATCAACTGGCTTTGAAAATGCTTTTGCTTAAGGCTTTATAACTGGTTTTTCTTCTACATTCCCTTATCTTATTCAGCTTGGACAGGACACAAATGGCCAGTCGCTGAAGATGGGTGTTACTCTCAAGCTACCACTGAGAATAGAGTGAATAGCACTGGTCTGGCCATTCTCTCCCTCCCTGCTCCCTTTGAGTCCCCTTGAATTGCCATATGTGCAATGCTTGTGTGGTCTGTTCCCCTTGGGGGCTCTGTGTCAACTATTCTGCCCCTTATGCTTTCTCGTGTGCTTGGAACCAACAGCGTCCTTTAATTAAAGGCAGTGGGTGGCATGATGACAGGATTAGTATCAGTGTCTGGCTCCCTAAGGACCAGGGAACATTGTGGCCGAAGTTTTCCCATCTGCATAACTGGACTGTTTATATGTTGATGAAAAATCTAAGAGGGGTAGCACTTACCTTCTCGGCTTGCTGTCTGCTCTACTGGCTTCAGGAAACAGTAGAGAGGAGTCCCGCAGGAACTGCTTGGTTGTCTCACTTAATTGAAAATGTAGGGTGCTATGGCTTTAAATGCATTGCTATTTGGCCCTTTGCTTCACTGCAGAATGAACAACAATGATGTTCTGCTCAACACCAGTTAACAGACGTTGTAGGAAGGGCTCAGCAGTTTTGTGAGAATGAAGCTGTATTACTCAAGTGTAATGAGCCAAAAAATAAAATCTCGTTTTCATGCAGCATGAGTACAGGCCCATGCCCCAGCCATGTAAGATCCTTTTCTGTTTTATTGTTGGCTTGGAAGGTATTCACTCAGCCTTATGGACACAAACCTGAAAGGAACATTCTGGCTTAGGAACTGAACTGAAATGAATATCAGGGACAGAGCTTTTGCCAACTAATTATAGACAGAATATTCAAATACAGAGTCTGCAAAGTGCCTGCTTCCTAATGATCCCACCCCCAAACCCCCTTCCCTCCTTCCACACACGAGGAAGGGTTTGGAAATGATCATCAACTCAGAGTAAATTCTTTTACAAAGTCAGTATTTATTTGATTTTCTTTATGTACAAAAAGTAAACTCCAACTGAACGTAAAACCAAATAAAATCCTTTTGGCTTCACTGACTTTAATTACCCATTATCCTAGAGTCACAATTAATCATGTAAACAAGAGATGGCATCACAATGTTAAGTTTGTTATACAGACAGGATTTGGCTATTTTAAGGATGTTAAAAGAGAAAATAGATTATAAAGCAACCTGGGTGTCAAAGGACTCTGAGATAATTGCTGCATTAAAAGAAATCATCTAAACAGCAAATCTCCAGCCAAAAATAATGTAGGTAAGGGCCTGGATGTGCTTCTACTTGGTTGACCCAGTATAAGGCCCAGGTACTGTGTAATCGCTTTGCATTTTACCTTTCTCAGAGCACATGGTGTGTGGAACAAAATACAGCTGAGTTGTGGGGAACCTCAACTGTGAGTTCTAAGCACAATTTTACAAAATTACCATTATTTCCATAGGAGAATCTGGTAGGAGGGAGTCATTTTGAATTGAACATGGCACTGATGTGTTGGAATCAACTCATAATGTCTTCGCCAATTTATGGCAAAACCAATATACCCTGTGTAGGAAATGAAGCCAATGATACATCACGCACGTGATTTTTTTTTTTAATAAGCTGAATCATGTAGTTTCATTCCTTTTGCTAAACTTAGTTATTAAAAGGCCTTCACAGAAACTCAACATCTTCAGGTAACCACGTGCCTAAAGCGATCTACGTACACGTCTGTTTTAAACTTGTTGCTCCTTGGGACAATTTCTTTGCCTGGTCCCTGCACGCACAATTCTCTAGGAAGCAGGCAACAGTTTTTATTAGAGTGACTGAGTACAGAAACTGACTTGTTATGACTTCGGAATATCTTTTGCCTATTTTTAAGAATACCATGAGAAAAGGATTATACTTTTAAAAATTCAGAATCTGTAGTTTGTAAAACTACTATCATTTTAGTATGAGCTCAGTGCTGACCTTTTCAGATCAATCATAAATAATAATTTTCCCAAGGGAAGTATTTCTAGTAGAAGTGGGAAAAACAGGAACTAAGACTATAGCTACCCTACCATAAATATCAGCCACTTTGGGCTTAGCACTCTTTCAGGGGGTGATAATACTGAGTAAGAGCATATATGAATATACACCTTAGTTTACAGACAGGATATATGAAATCTTTGAGTGATCTACATCTGGTATTGGGATAGTTCTCTAATATTACAAATGCAACCATTAGGCAAATTTTCTCAAACTCACGGTAACAACTCCCTGTATACACAACAGCCACCGACCAAGTTTTAGGCCTTCCTACGGCAGGACAAAAAGCAACTTAAAGACCTCTTGTGACGAGATAGAATTAAATGATATCTTAAGTATAGACTGCTCGCCATGGTCCATGGTCCATGTTAGACCATAGGAGGAAAATGCTAGAAAACTGTGCTCCCCATTAAACCTTGCACTGCGCTAATTCCACCTAAACGTCCAGAAGGTCATCGCTGCTTTCATCGCTCTCCACCGTCAGCTGCCGGGTCCACCACTTCTTCACCTCGGAGCCACACGACGCCGTGTCGGTCATGGGGTTCATTTTGCACACTACGGATTTCATTGTTGTGCGCCCTGCAAATCGTAAGTTGACCGAAGACACTGAGTGGCTTATTGGTTTTGGTGCTGTGGAATTGACAAAAGTCCTATGAGCAACGTGGAGCTGTTCACCCTTTTGCAAGCCATTCCTGAAAAGCTGTGATAGTCCCAGCAGTAACAAGTAAACAAGTCCCCATAAACACGTCCTATCCATAGATGTTAAGTATGAAATCCTTCCAGCTCTCGGTTCTTTACATTCATCATGGACTTTAAAATTCTGTTCAGGGACAACTAGTGATACCATTTGAAAAACTGCTACTTGCCAGTTGCACTTTGAGATGACCACAAAAACTAAATAAGGTAAGATAAGATACAATAAAATAAAACATTCCAGTCTGGGCAAATATAAGTGTCATAGGAATACGGGTGAGTAGGTGTTTGTTAGTATATACAAAGAAAGAAAAACTACAAAGGAAAAGGGCAGATAGTGTCAGCAATAGCGAAGGGAGTCTGTAAATCACTTTAGGGGTAGACTTGAATTTGAAATCCGAGACCCAAAGCCCACAGGGTGTAGACACCTCTAGGACCTGAATCAATGGAGAAAGGACTCGGGGCACACACCTGAGGGCAGCCGCCACTGCCCGAACTTCCTTTGGGGTTTTCCGGGGTCTGTGGAGTCCTGCCGACTGCCCCCTCTGTCCGACAGCGTGGGGCTCAGAAGCTGCTGCTGGCTGCTGGTCTGCATGGGGGAGAATAAAGCAGTTACTGGCTCTTTGTTAACGCTGTGCTCCCCTCCTGTCCTCTGCACCAGTCTGGACCCTTATTTTATTTTATTATTTATTTATTTATTTTTTAGAGTTTAGAGTTTATTCATTTTTTTAAATATGAAATTTATTGTCAAATTGGTTTCCATACAACACCCAGTGCTCATCCCAACAGGTGCTCTCCTCAATACCCATCACCCACCCTCCCCTCCCTCCCACCATGGACCCTTATTTTATTTTAAGAAAGAAAGAAAACACAATAGGAAAAACAGTACTGGAGCCCCAGAGTCCACAATGGGGAAAGGAAAAGAGAAAATGGGTTCAGAGAGTCCAGGAAAGTGAGAGCCACCCCTGCACGCGGTGAAGGGAGGGGGCACAATTCTCCAGGTAGCACCTCCTCCAGGTATCCCTCCAGGACTCCTCCACTCCCATGGCTACCTCGCCTCTGCATCTGGGGTGTAGCTATGGACCAGGAAGGAAGCGGGGGACAGCAAGGACTGCCCGGTTTCCTGAAAGTATATTCTTGCCAACCTATAGGTCAGTCCTAGCACTCCAGAAAGAGAGCTCAGCAGACAACACTCTCCAACAGCCCCAGAGGAGAATGAAGCTTATACCAGCCAAGACTAATGTCAGAGAAGAGCTGAGACTCTCCACACATTTTACTCAGTCTCTGGTGCCGCCCCTTTCCTGTCAGTGCCTCGGACCTCACATCTCTTTGGTATC
Organism: Panthera pardus; assembly: GCF_024362965.1. Lineage (NCBI taxonomy): Eukaryota > Metazoa > Chordata > Mammalia > Carnivora > Felidae > Panthera > Panthera pardus. Next base: position 19,497,974 of record NW_026526654.1, on the reverse strand, counting down.
CCCTCTTGGTTTTTTGGTTACCTCATGGATTTTTGTTGTTGCTGTTGTTTTGTTTTTGGTTTTGTTTTTTTTTACCTAAAAATAGACAGCTCTGCAATCATCACTTTGCCAGCCTCATCAGCCCTGCCTGGCTGGCTGTCCTGATCTTACCTTGGCCCCACACATGAAGCCTCTATGTCTCTGCCCTTTGCTGACTGTCCCTGCACAAGTCCCTGTTGTCGGTGGCAGTTGATTCCCACATGTTGGGGAGCCGACAACATGAAACCCACCCCAAACTGGGCTGTGGAACAAGGAATTCCCTTGAAGCATCTCGCTGGGCCATGGAGCCACAGGCTTCGGTATTTACTGCCGGCCCCTGACTAGGCCGCTACACATCACAAAGCCTTACTGTGCCAGGGGCTCATCTCAGAGTGCCTGATCGACTCCAGCTCATCCATAACTGCGCCCTCCTAATGGGGAGGCCCCCCGCCAGCTGCTGGTCACAGAGCAAGGTTCTCCAGGGTGTCCATGCCAGGCTTTTTTATGGACACGTACATTGAGTCTGGAAATGGAAATAAGCTTTGCCCTAGTGAAGAAGGTCCTCCCGAATTCCATATGCTCTTCCAATGCCCAACTAAGGGAGGACAAAGCCTCAATGAGTCTGACTGTTCAAGGAAGGTGGTGGTCAATTACAAACATTTTCACTGATTCTACTACAAGTCCCTGTGACCTGGTAGAAGAAAGCATTTAGGGCAGAGCTTCGGGCAAACCATGTTCTCCTAAGTCAAGTAATATCACTGGACTCCGTTAAACCTGTAGAGATGTGATATTAACTCTTCAGACAAAAATCAATAGAATTAATGCGTTCAGAACATTAACTTTTTTTTTAGTATTCATACAACTCAGAATCAGAATCTTTTGAAATAACCCCAAAGCATTCCAAGTTGTAAAGGTCCAAAGATAATCTAGATCAATATGTTCCTTTTTTTTTTTTTTTTTTACTTAAAAACTTCCAATTAGAGATACTGTCACCTTGGGGTGCCTGGGAGGCTCAGTCGGTTAAGCATCTGACTCTCGATTGTGGCTCAGGTCATGATCTCACGGTTCATAAGTTCAAGCTCCGTCAGGCTCTGCACTGACAGCATGGAGCCTGCTTGGGATTCTCTGTCTCCTCTTCTCTTTCTACCCCTTTCCTGCTTGCACTTTCCCTCTCTCTCTTAAAATAAATAAATAAACATTTGGAAAAAAAGAAATACTGTCCCTTGTTTGAAATGGCTATGTGAACAGCACTGTTTTATTTTTTATTTTAAAAATGCACGTGGGGCGCCTGGGTGGCTGAGTCGGTTAAGCATCCGACCACTCCACTCAGGTCATGATCTTGTGGTTCGTGAGTTTGAGCCCCGCGTGGGGCTCTGTGCTGACAGCTCAGAGCCTGGAGTCTGCTTCAGATTCTGTGTCTCCCTCTCCCTCTGCCCCTCCCCCACTCGCGCTCTCTGTCTCAAATAAACACTAAAAAAAAAATACATAAATGAAAAATAAAAAATAAAAAATGCACGTAATATCCTTGGAGGAAGGATGCCTCATACACATACCTCAGGTTGCATATTATTATCCTGACTGTTAGCATTCATGTCCTCACTGGGCTGGGTGGTCTCGATACTGGGGGGATTGAGGAACCGGCTCAGCTCCTGCTGTTGGCTCTCCCTCAGACTGTGGATGATGCTGCATGACTGCTGCTGTTTCTATGGAAATATGATCATTCTCTCGGTAACGGAGAAATCAACCCAACATCCCCCTGTCCCCCAGCACTCAAATTGTATTTCCTTCTCTCCTCTCCAAAGAACCTGTATGCTCAGTGACCTCTTAGGAACTTCCAAATGAGGATGTTTAACTACTTCCCCTAGTTAAGTACCAGACTGCTATAAAGGCAGGCTTAGAGACCTCCCAACCCACGCTTATTTGCATAACAATGGGAATAAATATGTTCATTGATGCTAGCTCCTGTTGTATTTAAAACAGAATTTTTAGATCACTAACTTGGGTGTTCTATATTTTCCCTTCTTATTTTGCTCTGTGCTCATTCAGCCAATATGGATCACCCTTTCTGCGTTGTTAGAGGCAGAGAGCTTTGGATGGATGAGTGAAACCCTTGCTCTTGTCTTATTCTGGATAGAGGCAGGCCTGTCTGTGTTGACACACACTTGGGAACATAGTCTGGTGCTGAGCCAGCTCCCTGTGCCTTCTTGGGGTCTGTGGTGGGAGGGGGGGAAGGTTGGGTCCCCAAAGTGAGCAGGGCTATGATATAACTATTGTCTTGTTATAGGAGGTTGGAGTGTTTTGTTTCCCTGGGGACATTTTCTCCTCCAACAGATATGTTTCTGCTGTTGATGTTGTTCTGAGAAACAGGATTTAAAAAGTGTATTATATATAAATGTTTAGTAATTAGTGTGATTCTTTCATCTGTGTGTGAAGTGTAAGTCAAAAGCATAATCATAAAAATAATTATCTAGTAGAAATGCCTAGTGTAAACACAGTGTATGCCAACACAGTATATGTTCATTGATTTAGGAGTCAGAGAATCCTATAAGCTTATAAGTCTAAAGGCAACAGACAGATCATTGAATTCCCAGGAGACGTGGCCTTTGTTAGAGACCAAACAACATTATCAATGGAATGGTGGAATTTTTAGGAGCGATTTAAAAGTAGTTTTGTAAACTCGGTTGCCAGTCATCGTATAGAGATTTGGGCATTTTGAACAGTTGAGTTTGATAAATGGAGATCACAAATATTTTAATAAATATTTGTTCAGTAAACTGCTTTTTAAACATCAATGTTCTGTTATAAAAATGTGATTCCACGGCAACGCCTTATGGACTCTGCTAATGAGGGCGCAGCTGGGTCTGGATGAGAGCTCAGGTGCGAACCAGGTGGCCATCACAAGGGGATGAAGCTGACACAGTTGAGGGGCTACGAGGCTAATCACAGAGCATCTCATTCCGCTGTTCCTGAAGCTCTTTTGTTTTGTCCCTCCTCCTCCTTCTCCTTTGACAGGAGGAAAGAAAAACCCGGATGCTGCCAGTTGACTCACAGCTCTGATGCGCTTTAAACACTTTTTCAGCCACATGCGGATGGTCTGCTTGGCCACCTCCTCCTCGATGGTGTACTCCAGCTGCTCCCTGGCCAGCAGCTCCTCCAGCTGCAAGCTCTTCCGGATGTCAACCGACCTGTAGGACAGCATGCTGGGGGTGGGGTGGGGGGGGACACACAAGAGCATTCTAGGTCGGACTCATTTGGGACTCTGGTGGAGATCTCAACTTTCAGAGAGGACACCACTCAGTCCAACCAAGGTACTGTTCCTGTGCCACTGGACTAGTTATGTCACCTCCTCTGTAAGATGGGGACAGTCATGGTCTCTGCCTTATTAAATGACTGAGTTAATACTTGGGTGGTACTTACAGTAGTAAGTGCCATATAAGCGTTTGTAAAACCGAAGGTCTAGGCTGGTCCCTGATCTACATTACCAGCTGCTTAAGGCTCTGGAATGTTCCCTGTAGAAGGAAGACTGCTCTGTCTGTATACTTCCTTCACCTTCAGTTCCAGGTGGGGATGGTCAGTAAGGGTTGGCTAAGGTCAGGCTTCCTGCCCCCCGCCCCTGCCATTTCCCTCTCCGTCGATCCCATTTGTGCCCCTGGATCTTCCTCATTAATTCTGGTGGGTGAAAGGTCAGGGTGGAATACTTGCTCCCATTCTGCCCTAGGCGCAACAGGTTCAGGCAAGGGCACATGAAGCCAACACAACCGATGTGTCGCCTCAGGGCCCCTGGGCAGTAAGGCAACTGCATCCAGGCTGAGGGGTCTACAGCCAAAGAAAAACACAGCCCCTCTGCCCCTGGTGCTCGCCGGTGCTGCCACAGGACCCCCGGTTGGCGCTCAGCCCCTGCCTGCCCCTCCTGTGAACTCAGTGCTGCCTCCACCGCCCATATCACAGCACGGAGGTGCTCAGGAGTCCTCCCCATGCAGCACTGGCACCCCAACCTTCTCTTCTTTGCTAGCACTCTTCCCTCCTTGGAGGAGGGAAATGTGTCTGCTCTTCCTCTCTTCCCTGCCTCCTCCAGAATCTCATCAGTGCCAAACTGTTTTCATCACTCCTGAGCTGCAGGGATAGGGAGGGGCAATCCAGGCCCCCATTGGCTTCGCCGGGGTCCATCTTATCGGATGCCTCTCTGTGTTCCAGAGAGGCCGAATGAGAACTGCTGACAGCGGGGTGTCTACGTGTCTTCCTTTGACCTAAAAATATTCGTCACCAGGAGGAAAGATTTGGTGACATTCTGAGATGGCGTCCTCTGCTAGTCATATGTATTTTCTGCCTCTTCTTTTTCTGCCCTTTGGCTTGCTCCTGGAAGAAGGGAATAGCGGGAAGTAAACTGGGAAACTTGAGAGAACTTCTCCCGGGTCCTTCCTGTTCTTATTTTCAAATTTCAGTCCCAAGCATATTTCTGTATACCTGAGTGCTTCTGAATGTGTGACACCATACCCAGCCCTTCACCAAATATTTGCCACATGATGAAAATAGCCACTTCTAAAAGAGGGCCATGACTTTTCCTGCGGACAGACCTCTTTGAGAGTGGGGCCCATGGGACTTTTCATAGAATAACATTTTAAATGCATAAAATAAAATATCTCTTATTACCAAGGAAAGCAATTATATTCAAATACAGTGCTCATATTATTTTCTTTAAAAAGGTGATGATAGAACGGATAAAGAAGATACAGTATATATGCAATGGAATATTTCTCAGCCATAAAAAAGAATGAGATCTTGCCATTTGCGACAACATGGATGGAGCTAGGGGGTATCATGCTAAGTGAAATAAGTCAGACTGAGAAAGAAAAATACCATATGATTTCAATTACACGTGGAATCTAAAAAATAAAACAAAGCAGAAACAGACCCATAAATACAGAAAACAAACTGCTGGTTGCCAGAAGGGTGGAGGGGAAGAGGGTGAAAGGGAGAGGGAGGGTACAGGCTTCCAGTTTTGTAATGAATAAGTCACGGGGATGAAAAGTGCAGCATAAAGAATATAGTCAATGATGCTGTAATAGTGTTGTATGGTGACTGATGGTGTCTACTCTCGTGGTGAGCACAGCATAACATACACAGTTGTGGAATCACTATGTTGTACACCTGAAACTAATATAACATTGTATGTCAACTCTATTTTAATAAAAAAGAAATGAAATTAATTTTAGAAATTTTTAAAAAGATGATACAGTAACATAAGTGCTTCTTTATTAATGCATTAAATAATAACATCTAGCTGAGGTCAAAGGACTACTGTAATTTAGAAGCAGTGGTGAGTATAGAGGATATTGAAGATTATCAGCCACGTCAGCGATGCCATCTGAAAATATCTATGATTTCTGCTGGTGGCAGAGATGCAGGTTATTATTAACACTGTGGGGCTTGCTGCCTGCATTCATCACTGAAGAAAATGCTGCATTTCAGTGAGTGATTAATGACAATAGAGATGTGATTGTTTCCAAGCCCATTGACCTCTGGATTTGATCCATGGATTCCTGTTTAAATTTTTTTTTAACGTGTGTTCATTTTTTGAGAAATAGAGAGAGAGACAGAGCACAAGTGGGGGGAGCGGGGCACAGAGAGAAGGGAGACACAGAATCTGAAGCCAGCTCCAGGTTCTGAGCTGTCAGCACAGAGCCTGACATGGGGCTCGAACCCACGAACTGTGAAATCATGACCTGCGCCGAAGTTGGAGGCTTAATTGACTGAGCCACCAAGGTGCCCCTATAGATTCCTGTTTAAAAAGCTGTTATGGATTGAATTGTTTTCCCCCTAAAAAATCTTTGTTGGAGTGATGACCCCCAGTACCTCAAAATGTGATCTTATTTTGAAATAGGTTACTACAGATGTGATTAATTAAGAAGAGATAATACTGGACTGGGGTGGGTCCCTAATCCGATACGAATGGTGTCCTTATAAAAGGGGAGATTTGGACACACATGTGTAAGCACACACGCACATGCACACACACCCACACATGCGGGAAGAACGACACGTGAAGGTGAGGGCAGAGATCAGGGTGATGTTTCTACAGGGATGGCGGCCAACCCCTAGGAGCTGGCAAGAGGCTGGAAGAGTCCCTCTCACAGCCTCAGAAGGAACCAGCCTTGCCGACCCCTTGAATTTAAGCTTCTAGCCTCTAGGACTGTGAGACAATACACTTGTTTCAACCACCCAGTTTATGGAATTTCGCCCTCCTTGTCCTGTGTGGGGTCTCAGTGAGTGTCTGGAACGTGTGGTTTGCCAGCCAGCTGGGGGCGGAATCATGGAGCAAATGAGAAGATCTGGATTGGACTCCAGCTGGACCACCTAGTCACTAAACTCCCCCAGACCAGCTCCTCCCTCACAGAACGAGGGGAAGCTGTGCTCCCCAAAGCCCCTCATCTCTCCCATCAGGATCTCCTCAGTCATATGGGGCACCTCTGGGGATGTCAGGCCACTGCTTCTCCCCCCTCCTGTGTGCGGCACTCAGACACGGCCCTTACAGGACAGCGACAAAGGCCATGTGGAGCCTGAGCAGTGTGGCCTCACCTTATAATCTCAATGAGTGTGGCATCTTGGGCTGTGAGCCCACTTGTTGGTTGTATTTCACAAGGTCACAGCTTTGGTTTCTGCACTCACTCCAGCTCTGTGACCCAGGGTTGTGAAAACTCCCTCGTACCTTAGGACATCATGGAAAGTGACGTCCCCGCCATTATGCAGTCTCTCCATTTCATAGCACATGTGCTTAAACAGAAGTTTGTCTTTGTCGAGATCCACCTCCAGCCTCCCCCGCAGGAGCCTCAGCAGGAACTTCACACGGAAAGTCGGAATCACCCCCTGGGGGGCAGAGCACAATAACTGGTAAATCATCTTTAGGCCATAACGATTCACTTGGGGTTCTGTTTTCACAGAAAAAAAAAATCACAAAAAAGAAAAACGACACCAGATCTTTTTCTTAAAAGATAGCATAATTAGCACTGGGAAGTAAGGAAGTTGTTTGCCTCCCTGGAGGCTGGGTCAGGAGGGTGTTTACTAGAGAAGCACCACATTGAAAGCCGAGCACTTAGATTTTCCACTGGTGCTTTTCTGGTTCTGTGGGATCTTATAACCTGGCAGCATTGGGAGCCTAGGAGGCTCTCTGCCTCCCTGGCCCCAGCCCTTGCTTTACCAGGGTTTTCCTCTCCTGGTCTGTTTCACTGACTCAGCCTCTGCTCATCTATTTCTCTAAAACACACGCTGAGTGGGTTGCTAATGCATTATCGCAGAAAGTACAACATTCACATGTACATGATCCTCCTCTTCACTTAGCGTGGATGCTACAAACTTCTAAACATTTTTTATAAATGGCTTTTCTAGGGAATGATCACTCCTTTTCAGGTCTTCCCAATTATTAGCACAATTACATACAAGAGAATCTGGTCAGAGCGGCTCCAGATTCTGGAATATCAAACACATGTCGCTCCCTTACGGGCAACACAATCCACCGTGCCAGCCTGGCTCTGTCTTTGAATTAAGGCATTGGGCTAAAGGCAGGGACATGGGTAACCGTGTTTTCCTGTCAGTTAGAAACACCTTAACATGTGACTCATGGTGCCATCTTTGATGTGTGCATCCAAGGAAAGCAGGTTCCCGCAGGCAGTGGTCTTGGAGAGGCAGGTGGATCAAGGGGAGATAGGAGAGCTAGGCCAGATGGCCACACGTGCAGGTCACTGTCTCAGAGAAAGCCCCCCTGAGACTGGTGACTGCGGAAGTGGGGGGTGTTAGGGAGAGGGGGACAAAGGCGGTGAGGAAAGCCAGGCATTATTGTGCAGGCCTAGCTCAAGATGCCCCCTTCCTTAGCTTGTTCTGGCTCTTTGGTCTTCACGCCCGCTGTGAACTCTTCCTGCAACTGTTTTTGAACCTACCCATGGTAGATTTTCCCATGGTAGAACTTTCCTTGTTTTTCGGATGTCGGGTTTAACAACACCTCCCCAGCCAGACCGTCATGGCCACCCCGCTAAAGTAGCCTGCCCTCCAGTCCGACTGGTGTCTACCATATTACCAACCGCAAAGTGCTTATAGCTTCTTGAGATAATGATTATTATTATTTCACGTTATATTGTTTGTCTCCCAATGTTAGAATAGAAGCTCTGTAAGCATGGGTGACTTTCCATTGCGTTCACTGCTGTATCCCCAGCACCCAGAACTAGGCCTGAGTATTTGCTAGGGATGAAGAAAGGGGAAAAGAAAGAGCAGCAGCAGCAGCTAGAGAATGAGATATTGTTGCTTTGGCTAATTCCAGGAAATCTTGGGCAAGCTTTATGGTTAAATCATTCAAAGAATAAGTCCAAAATAATTTAAAAAATAACCTTCAGAAACCACTAAGTAGTTCCTTTGCACTTCTAATCAGGATTGCTATGTGTGGCTGTTTGTGGCTCTGTGTTACGCCATCGCTCTGGTGATCTGAACTTCACTACTTCTGCTGCTCTCATCCTAGGGCTGGTTTCCTCAGAGCTTCCTTGGTTTCCTCTCCTTGATGACTTTCTGAATGTCCAAGAAGAGGGCATCCACGGTTGGACAGGGGACCATTCTGTCCCTCTCCCTTCCTAGCATATTTTGCTGAATGGTCAATGATGGCTTTCTACAATTCACAATGGCCATTCCAAATTCAATAGATGTCTACTGGTGACAGCAAGACTACTTAAATGTCTGTGGCAGGGCAGGGAATCTCTTTGGGGGTGGGCATGAAGCAATGGCCCCCTTTCCTACCTCTCGTTTATCATCCACCATATTCCATATGATTTGAAAGTGGCGAAGATCGTTGTAACTTAGAAGCTGGTCCTCCTCTGTGGAATAAAACAAGGAGAAGTTCTCCACAATGATGGCTAAGAAAAGAAAAAAGAAAAATGGAGAAGTTAGATAATTATGCTAATCTGTCATTTTTTAGAAAAAGTAAAACATCTATTATAAATAATGGATTTTATCACCTACATCACAAGCCAAATTTTTACAGTGTTTTTTAGTGTGTTTTCCAAGTTGGCATATCTTACTTACACTTGGATTAAGCTATTTATCCAGCTCCTGCCTTTCCAAAACATGAGGGTCATGAGCATAAACACACATTCTGTGTGTGGAGATATCCATGCCAGCTGGCTTTCACTCTTAGTTGACAGTTCCAGGGCAGTATTTAAAGGTCAGATTGGGTTCTGGGTGGCCCCACACCTGGGTGAACACCATGTATCTTTCAGAAACATAACTGTGATGTTTCAAGGCCATAAAGGTAGCCCTTTCTGAGATTTCTTCAACTCAATCCATGAGAAGAGCTCTTTTGAAATTAATGATCATAATTAATAGGACAACTCTTGAAATTGCAATCAACTGTCATTAACATGCCTTTCAAAGGTCTTTTCAGCTTCTGGATCGAGAGGCAACAATTTATAATTAATGCCATGAAATACCCGCCCCAAGCAATCTGGGATAATTACTTGAAAATTGTACGTAATTATCTAAGTACCTGGGTTCAAAGATATTAAAACATATTCAGTGAACATCACTTACCTACAAGCAGATTTAGCATGATGTAGGCAATGATGACATAAAATGAACAGAAATACATAAGTGCCCCAGCGTAATTTCCGCAGTCTGTTGCCCAGTATGTGAATTCATCTGGAGTACAAAAGGGAGGCTGGACCTGTGGGCGATGGGGGAGAGGGAGGAGGGGTCAGAGTGAAGAATACGAATTTGTGCACATGCTATAGTTTGTGAACTATCCCTCACCACATAAAACATAATAAACTTCAAAGTTAATCTCCCAAAAGCCACGTACATTGAGTACATCATCCGTGGCAAAAATCAAAAAGAATCTTTCCTTTATTCTACACTTCTAGTCAGTCTCAGGGAATCTCAAGTTCAGTGCCATTTTAGAAGCATAATGAAAATAAACTCCCTTTCTTCCAAGACACATTCTTTCTGCCACCTGCACTAGTCCTGAATGGTAAGTAGTTCTTGTGATGGGAGCTGCAGAAAGTCAAAAAAAGCATTTAAAAAATTTCTTTGACCTAACTAATGGGTTAAGCTTTATGAAGATTTGTTATACATAGCAAATTCACATTCAAATTGTGTAAGAAGAAACCAGTAATCTTCATTCTTGGGGCACCATTATGGGACTTTACAGAAGAGCACTAGACTCAGGTTATCAAAAGTCCCCCCACCCTGTCTTTAGTGGCCCAATAAAATGCCGTCACCTCAGAGAAACCTGGCTTCTTTCAGCCAGAGAGACTAGCTCCTTCTTCCGCAGAAGAAGCAGTTGTAGCACTCTGCTTGTTGTATATTTAGAATCTATTTAATTCTGCTTCATATTATATTTGATTTGGTAAACTCTGTCCCCATTCACTCATGCATAGAGTTCTTTAGCTCCTACTATGTGCTGGATTTATACCCAATGTTGGAGACAGACAGGTAAGCAAGACATAGAGTCTGTCCCTCCTTCATGTTGCTGACGGTCTAAAGCTATACATGGGAGCCACGGACTGCATGTGGCTATTAAAATGTAAATGTATGTTAATGAACATCAAATACAGTTTGATGAAATTTAAAATTCAGTTGCTCAGGAGCACTAGTCCCATTTCAAGGGCTCAGTAACCACATATGGCTACTGCATTAGACAGAGCAGATTGCCATCATGGCAGAAATTTCTTTTGGACAGTGTTGTTCTGGAGGTTGAGAGAGAGAAAATAGAGACGGAATAATCAAGCCAGTAATTCACTATAGCTGTGATACATGCTACAAAGGAGAAACACAGAGTGCTGTAGGAACATGTCACTGCAGTCTTAGTGTGGGGCAGGATTCCTGATGGAGCCGATGCTTTAAGGGAGATGTGAACACGAGGAGGAAAAGGGAGGGTGTAGCTCAGGGCCTTGCCGTAAGCACCTTGAGCATGCCTTGGAATCAGGGAACACCGAGCTCCTAGCATATGGTCCAGTATAAGCCAGGCGCTCAGTGAATATCTGTTGAATAAATTCAATTAAAGAAGAGGAACTCCCCTGTTTGTACTTGACTGCCAAAGTGTTAAAGGTGGGAGGGAAAGAACAATGCCAACAGAATGCGTATCTGCCAGATGGAACCACAATAGCTCAAGCTGGGTTCACTGGATATTCTTCCTGCACATGGCCATATACTGCAATGTAAAAGGATGCAACTTTACGGACTAAATAGCCAGGATAGGTGTTTTGTACACAAAGTCTTGATGCTGACGAGGATAAGGCTGCTGATATACTGCACTGCAAAGAGTTTCATTTGGTTCTAAGTTGATGCACTGTTAGTGATGAAGAGAAGTTTACCATACAGTCATGCATAATCTTATTCCAGTCTTCGCCTGTGACGATTCGGAACAGTACGGTGATGGCTTTGCCAGCTGAGGAAAAGTTTGCATGCCTAATGAAGGAGGAAAAACCAGAATGTGGGTAATATAGTTGGTCATGAAGTAGTAAGGTATTACCACTAAAGCAGGTAGATTTTGGAGCAGATGTGGTTGTTAAGTCACCATGTCTGAAGGTTATATCTTCTTAATTTGTTATTCACACTTGCCCTCAAGCATAGCTGTCTAACCCAACCCTAGCATGGTGCCACCATTTTGTGGCCATGCATCTTGAGTGGCTAAGGGTTCCAATTTTGACAAGTAAAACTGATTCCTTCTTTCACATGGATTTTGCTATAAAAAGTAGAGCTGTCATGTATCAAATAAGCAATCTCTGCAACAAAACACATCTGTATATAATGTGTTGTATAATTCCTTTTTAAAAAACTATGAAGTGCTTCCCAAAATTAAAGATAATCTCTGAAAAATGCTTTTCGTATATAGTAACCATTTTGGGAACATAGTTTCCCATGTTTTGCTTTGTTAAAAAAAAAAAAAAAGAAAACCCCAAATCAGTTCAAAGTGTAATTTAAAAAAGAATATGTTGTTTTTTGGCAGTAGGTGGATAGAAATTCACCGGGAAATTACAAGTGGTTATTCCTGTGTAGTGGTAGATTTGGAATTATGGGTTCCTGTTACATTTTGGTAATATTACGGAGACAAGGTTTCTAAATTAAATGTGTAGACTGTTTTTAATTAGAAAAATGTCATTTAAAATTTGGACATTTTGTTTTAGTTTCCAACTCATTGTTTCCCCTTCCTCCTGTCTTTGATAGACAAAAGTCATTCAGGTTTTTATTCCTGATTTCATGACTATAAAAGTTTGCTTGATAAATGAATAGGGAGAGAAATCCACACCAACCTGTTAATGTTCTCTCCATACTTCACAGTACCAAATAAAACAACTCCAGCAAAAGCATAACACAATAGCAGTAGGAACATTCCCACTATGATAAAGAAGCTTTTGTACATGCTGACGACCACCGTCAGGAGAAGCATCTTTAGTGTTACCTATATGGAGATGTGGGGAGACAGAAATGAATATTTAATTCACTCAGCCATGGGGAGCCTGGGAAGTAAGTAACAGGTAAGCAGGTGGCACGAGAGTGACCCTCATTTTAAAATTGCTTTGAATTAGTTCTTAATAAAGGGTATTAATCTAAATATTATTCAAAAAACATTAGAGAGAAATTCGACTTGTATTTCCAACTGTTCAGCCTTTTCAGCCAAATTAATAAACGCCTCTCCCTAAAATTCCTTGCTTCTATTTTCTCTACTCTTGCTCCCCGAGTCTCGATGATAAGGGCTGTATATTTTTGGCCTATTCCACCAAGTAGGCTCAGGATTCTCCCACAAACAGATGTTCACAAAAACAAACCTAACCAATGGCAAAATACTAAATACCATCAAATAGCACGTATTGAATACGTGAATATATGGAACGTATATGAAATAGTGTCAGTAGCGAAAAAGGAAATTACATTAAAAAATGAAAAATATATGTGGAATATATGCATGAACAATAGCAAAGAATATAAAGAAATCTGGGGTCATAGAATCACGAATCTTCACTAAAGATGATTTTTCTTTCCAGTAAAGTAAGCTTATTCAGATAGAAACAATAAAAATAAAGAAGTATTAAGAAAGAGCATTGGTTTTCGCTTTCATGCCTGAGATGTTGTCTTTAGTTGATGACTGAGTTAATTTAGCCAATATGAAGAAGAAATAAAAGAACAGAAATGTCAGGAGATGTATCACAAGATAACTAAGCTGCCGATTCATTTTAATATTCAATATTTGCTCATTTGGACTTAGGATGACTACCAATTTGTTAACTTCCTGAAGTTAACGCCCTGAAGACCCAGATGGACAGCTGAAGTCAATCAGGCATCGCTCCTTTCTTCTGTGCATATGCAACCGTTGATAGTATCCTTTACAACGTACTCACATGCTTTCCACAGATAGAGAAAAACCGGAAAACAATCACGCAGGCACCCATCATGTAGGTATACGCGTTCTGAAATTTAAACAGAAGAGAGCCACTCGCCACGTGCACAGGAGATCTTGTTACAATTCCAGTTTTCATTTTAAGTCTTCTGTGAAGTCTACTGAGTAATTAGTTTAATAAAATGTGAAAATTCTTATAAGAAATTTATCTTTAAAAGGTGCCGAAAAGGTCACTGCCAAAACTCATGAATAAATATTAGCTATAAAATCAAATCTTAAATGAAACTTCGGTCTCTGTTTTGCTCAGCTGAATTCTGTATTTTAAAACTAAAATAAGTTTTACATAAAATAGTGACCGGCTCCTTTGAGGAGCAAGAAAAACTCAGGGTAACAGTGCAACATGAGGATGTCAAGTGAGACCAAAAATGCAGGAACCCTGGCAAAGAAGGTCTAGAGTTGGAAAAGATTGCAGGAGGTCAGCTTCCTCTTCTCAGAAGGTCTCCGGAGACTTTGGAGACCAGCCGGCCACATTCGTGTAAGCTGATTGCAGAGAATGTCTGTCCTGCCCAGAAACACATCCAGCTCATTCTTCAAGTGTGTAATCGGCAGCAAGAGATGACTGGGTGCACTTTATGACTAAGAAAGCTTCATCTCGGAAACAAAGATCCCACCAGCTAGAGCTGCAATAACAACTGTGGCATTAAACTGATGCCAAAGCGTGACTTTTCTCAAGGAGTCTCGCCTCGCCAAATGACAACTGTCACATATGGGCCCCCGGGAAGGGGGTCCGCTGAATATCCTTGAGGTACAAGGAAATGAATGTGTCTGCATAGAAATAGCTTAGGTGGGAACAAATACTGCATCTCCCTTCACGATAGGCCACAGAGAGTGCAAAGTAGAGTGGAGGATGAGTGTTTTTCCAGGACGGAAGCTTCTTGGGAAAGAACAAAAGCAGTCGGGCAGAATAGGCAAGTTAGTCTTTCCCGTGTGAGATGTCCTCTCTGGGACATCTAGGATTAGGAAGCCTGCCCTACTCTTCTTTTGGACCAAATAGTTTTTGGCTATATTTGTCTAGGGAAAGCTAAAAACATGGACCTTTCTTCCCCTTTCTATGTTAGTTCCAGATTTGCTATAGAGGCTTTCTCACTTCGCATTCTGGAAGTGACAGCACCCCCATCCTTCACCTGGTCCTGAGAAGTCCCGTCCAGACCTGGTGCCATGTGCCCCTTGCTCCTTCTACTCCAGGCACACTATTTCCTTCCCGTAGCATTCCATCACAGGGACAGCCACCAACATACCCTCATCCTACAGGCTGAACCCAATCGTCACTTCTGCAGGGACACTTTCCAGAACCTCTCTGACGCAGCCACCTCCCACTCGTTTGTGTCATTGCAGGAATACGTGTCTCTCCTCCATCTGCCTCACTATGGCTGCAACTCTCATTGACTTGGGAGCGTTCCATGAATGTCTACTTGTCCCAAACCACACCTGCCCTCCCAGCCTCTTGGATCATGATGAAACATTCTGGCGTGAAACTTTGAAACGAAACAAACAAAACAAAACACAAACTTTCCAGGCTGTGATGTCCATGAGAGCAATGACTGCCTTTGTTTTGATCTGTGCATTCTTCTCAATCTCCAGCACGGTGACTTACACATCTTTAGTGCTCAAAACCACTCATTATTCGAGGAAATGGATCAGGGTGACTGAGAGCCCACCTAGGCTTGGCACAGCCCCTGATGCTGACGGTGACAGTTGTTTTAAGAAGGACACTCAATACCTATCTGCCTGAGCACGGAAATTTCATACTAAAGCACACCCTTTGTGAGGTACAAATGGGTTCTCTGTTTGATGGAACTTTTCTGGCATGACTCTAACACCGGGGAGGATGGAAGAACAGATAGAAGAGAGCAGGAAAATGAGATAATATTAATTTTGGCTGGCGTTGAGGAAGAGTAACAAAAAAGAGAAGGTATTGATAATGTGTTGGGGTGTTGTACTTTTTACAGTTAGAAAAATTTCACATGTTACGGGTGCCTGGGTGGCTCAGTTGGTTAAGTGTCCGACTTCGGCTCAGGTCATGATCTCATGGTTTGGGAGTTCGAGCCCTGCATTGGGCTCTGTGCTGACAGCTCAGAGCTTGGAGCCTGCTTCAGGTTCTGTGTCTCCTTCTCTCTCCACCCTCCGCCCTTGCACTATGTCTCTCTCTCTTAAAAATAAACATTAAAAAAAAAAAAGAAAAATTTCACATGCTTTATCTTTATAATGCCCATGTAGAATGGATAGATTATGAAGTTATATCCCCAAGTTCAGAGCAGGGAGCAAAAGATCACTGAAGACAAATAACTTGATCAAGCCTGGAAAATGGTGGAGCCCAGAGTAGGGGCTTCTAGAACTCCACTGTCCAGTATGGTAGCCACCAGCTACATGTGGTTACCGAACACTTGAAATGTAGTGAGTCTAGATTAGGATGTGCTGTAAATATAAAATACACATTCAATCAAAGATTTAGTACCAAAAAAAAACGGATGTAACCTGTTTTCTTAATAATTTTTATATTGCTGACATATTGAAATGATAGTACGTTAGATATGGTAGCTTAAAATACATTATTAAATTCATGCCATCTGTTCCTTTAAAAAAAGTTTATTTATTTATTTTGAGAGAGAGAGAGAGAGAGAGCCCATGCAAGTGGTGGAGGGGCAGATAGAGAGGGAGAGAAAATCCTAAGCAGGCTCCCCACTCTCAGCACAGAGCCCAATGCAGGGCTTCATCCCATGAACAGTTGAGATCATGTCCTGAGCCAAAATCAAGGGTTGGGCGCTCAACTGACTGAACCTCCCAGGCGCCACAACATCTGTTCCTTTTTAATTTTTTTAATGTGGCTCCTAGGCAATTTGAAATTACATCCGTGGTCACATTTTATTCCTACTGGACAACACGGCTCTAGATCTCAATCAGACATATCCACGGGTGTAGGTTTTGAGCTGGACCACAGACTAAATGGAAGTTGGAGAGGCTCAAGGCATTTTAGGCAAGCTGGCGAGAACTCAGGTATAAACACAAAGAACGATATGCTTTAGAGAAAAGGCTGCTGGATATTTAGTAGAAAATAAGGCTTCTAAAGTGCCTGAGAATCCCACTGTGAAATACTGATTATAGTGTAGTCGCATTGATGCTACATTTCAATTCAAAAGACTGGGTTTGAGTTTTCTGATACCAGCTTGCATGTGAATTTAGGCAGGTCTCGTAATCTCTGTTTCCATTTTTTTTTCTCTCTCTTATTTTCATCCTTTGGGAAAATGAGAGTTAAACCAGACATTTTCAAGTCTCTCCTTCTGATTTGCACACTCTAGGACTCTGAGGGGCCAGATTTTGTTTGTGTGAAGAGTGTAGGGGAATGTACATGCAAGCATGTCTGAGGGCCTATCACGGTCAAAGCTGGATGTAGGAGGTTAATCAGACACCTGAGGGTAGGCTGACACAGAGGGAAATGAGACTGGAAACAGGGTTACCTGAACTGAAGTTATGAGCTAAAATAAACTTTTATTACATGCATACCAGGAGGGCAAAGTGAAGTACCACCCAGACCACGCCAAGCGATGTCACCAGCAGGTCGTACCGGTTTCTTCTGCTTTGCCAGAAGCCGGCAGGCGACATTGCTATGATCTTCATTGTAACCTGGGGGAAAATAATGTAGACAGTAAATAGAGGCTGAGTGTTCAACATATATTGAAATGTGTTAACTTAAGGCACATAATTTTACATCATTTTAAATTAATGTAAAATTTTCTTTAATGTTTATTTATTTTTGAGAGAGAGAAAGAGAGAGAGAGGGGGAAAGAGAGAGGGAACAAGGACAGGGGAGGGGCAGACAGACAGAGAGAAAGAGGGAGAGAGGGGAGAGCTGTCAGCGCAAAGCCTGACATGGGGCTTGAACTCATGAACCATGAGATCATGACCTGAGCTGAAATCAAGAGTCTGATGCTCAACTGACTAAGCCACCCAGGCACCCCATTGGGGCACACATTTTTAGAGGATGTAGAAACCAAAGAGAGAATTTATTACTAAGAGATGATAGATGATAGGATAGATAGATAGATAGATAGATAGAGATACAGATATAGATTGATCCACTATCTAAATTTTAAAGTAGGATAGGTTACAAATCTGTATCTCCATGCTCTTTTCTCCTTGTTTTATGACTAGTTCTGAGAGCAAGACATTTTTCTTCCTCAAGTAAAAGACCATAGATTTTGGGAAACATCAACCAGTACAGGGTGAAATAAGAATCTGCTTGTATTTCAAAGAAGATTGTGCTGGAAAGTGATATTATGTGGACTATATATTAAAATAATCTTGTCTGGGCCAATTCCCTTCGCCACCACATTGCAATTTGAGTCCCTGAATTACAGTGGTTTGTGCAGTTCGCTACAAATATTTGAACTCACATAACCAGACAGGCCAACATTCAGATACAACAATCAACAGCAGTTAGCAATTCCTGCGGTTAGAAAAATCTGAAATATAAAGTGAAATCTTTGTTCAAGTTAAGCACAACAGCCTAAAAAGGAAAATATCCTAAGAGCACGCTACCCCTCTCCCCAAAAAAGACTTCAAAAGCAATGGAACACAGAGCTGAAAGTCAGTGCTATCAAAGGAGGGCACTGTTTTACTTTATAATGTGCACCACAGCCCCCAGAGCCAGATGGCTCATTACCGTACCTCTAGAACAAAGATGAAGGTGAAAACAACTGACATTGTTGCCAAAGGAACGGTCACTGGGTCCTCCACATCCCACTGTAAGAGAAACAGCATCCAGGTCTTTGTCCATATCCATCAGAGACATAAAGACCTTCCCCTCTTTTTCTCATTTGAACATGACTATGAATTTTAATTTTTTATACTAAAGAACTTAGACTGTGAATGGATATGGCCCCTTGCAATAATCTTGGATGCACCAATGAACGAAAAAGTCCTTCTCAGAGCTTCACTGTGAAATAAAGTACCTTGACGGACAGCAGCACTGACTGGGCCAGGACAAGCAATGCAATTGTCCTCTTAAAGAATGGATGCTGGGTAATGTCATACATCTTAGCTCTAAAACCATCATTATCTGCAAAAGAAAGGTTGAGGCAAGGGCATTTCAGACATAGGTCACATTTACTTTCTTGTCTTTCATTTCCTTTAATGCTCATTTTAAAACTCATTACCTTTTTCCCCCTATAGTTCAATCTATTGTGTAGTGTTTTGCAGGAATGGCTGGTTCTGAATATTTAAGACGACGGTGCATGACGCCGTCTGTATTGGAAGGAGAACCGCATCATTCAATTTCTGTCAGTTTAATACATTTCACTCATATGTTTAAGAGCGAAGCACAAATATATTTTATTTAAAAATTCATTTTTTCATTAGGGCTTATCCTGAGAGCACTGAAGCACAGCCTTTGGGTGGTTGATTTTAATAGCCTATGGAGAGATCTGTAGTTTGGAGCCTGTTTCTATATTAACTTATGCACAACCGCCTAGTGGCCTCACGATTATTATTTTAATTGAAATCTTAGACTCCTGGGGAATCACGAACACTGGTGCCCAACATGAATAAAATCAGAGCATCTTTGATACCCGGGCGAGGTGGGAGATGAAGAGGCTGTGCTATCTTCAGTCGGCTCTTCAGATCTTCCCATCTTCTCTGATCTACAGTCAGCAGAGCTGTCCCCTTAATAAACAAAGGAAAGCAGAAAAAGGCCTTATGTCATCTACTCCACACCAAGGTCATTGCAAATGGGGTGGTGGTGATACCAACAGGACTAATTTGGGAGTATATGATAAAGATATTCTTCAAATACCATGGTGGTTCGATAGACATGGTCACAATTCTCAAATTTGGTCTTTAGAGGGGTCCCAAAAAGGGTGGCCACAAGCCTCAGAGAAGATCCAGCAGCCTTCAACTGGTATCTTCGAACATGTATAATATTCAGGTTTGGGAACATCTAAAGAAGGTTCCCTACACAATCAAATTTTCAAAAAGGGATACCAACTCTAATAGTGGTTAGTTTCCCTTCATTTTGCGGGGAAGGCTGCAGTAAAATTGTAGCTTGTCAATCTGATTGTGTCTTTAAAAAAATCATTCTGCTATACACTGTCGCAAAACTTTTTATTTATTTTGAGAGAGACAGAAGGTGAGTGAGGGAGGGGAAGAGACAGAGTGGGAGAGAGACAATCCCAAGCAGGTGCCACGTTGTCAGCACAGAGCCCAACACGGGGCTTAATCTCACAAATTGTGAGATCATGACCTGAGCGGAGATCAAGAACCAGACACTCAACTGACTAGGCCACCCAGGTGCCTCAATTGCAAAACTACTTTTAAGCAGTATGAAATCACAGAATTTGAATCTTTAAGAATTAATGCTGTGACAAATGGCTGAGTGAGATCAGATATTCTTTACCATATATATATGAGTACTTTATTAAAATGCATATAAATATATTACATGACATTTCATGTATTTATACATGAAATTATTTGTATATGGATAATGTATACAGATTATACATTATTTATACACTAATTTATAAAGGCAGAAATTTATACATTATTTATACACTAATTTATAAAGGCAGAAATATAGTTTAAGAAACTGAACCCCCACCCCACTCCCATTCTTCCTTTCTTTCTACAGAGCTGAAGACTGTCCTTTAAGGATGTGTCCTCCCCACTGCTTTCAGACTTTTGCTGTTTGTGTATATATCAATACATAAGAACATATTTGTTTTGAATTTTAAAAATTTATATAAATGGGATTCAATATGGGTTTCTTAATGCAGTTTGTTTTTATCTTCATTGAACACTATGTCTTGCATACCACTAGACACCAGATCTAATTGGTTTAACTGCTCATAGAGTATCCCACTGTACAAATATATCAGAAGTTATTTGCTTTAGGTTTATGTAGTATAAAAATGCTGCAATAAGTACATGTCTACAGTCTCATGGTGAATACCTACGAGATTTCCTTAATAGCAAATCTCTAGGAGAGGAATTGCTGGGGTTTAGGAATTTACACATCTTTATGTTTACCAGATATTGTGAAGTTGCTGTCCAAAGAGAAACAACCAAGAAAATTCGCTGCTAGCCATCTCCAAGTGTTCCAATGTCCTAATATTCTTGCCAGTACTTGATATTGTTAGATATTTTAATTTGGCCATGATGGGTGGGAAATGTGTCCACTTTAGTTTTAATATCAATGAGATGAAATGTTTTTTATATGAGTAAATAGGGGTGATGATTCTTGTATCTTCCTATGTGAATTGCCTGTTCATATTCTTTGCTCATTTTTGTATTTGGATATTTACTTTTAGAGGTTTTATAGAAATTCTTAATATATTCTGGATATTAATCTTCTGTCAGTTATGTGAATTGTAAATATTTTCTCTTAGTCTTAGCTTGCTTTCTAAAAAAAATTTTTTTTTGCCTTATCAAGTTTCTTATGTCTCAGAAACTTTTTATTTTAATGTAATCTAATCTGTAAATTTCTCTCTTTATGAATTCCACTTTATGGTTACAGTCAAGAAATCCACAACTCCTCCAGGGCCAAAAATAAATTCTACAAGGTTGAAAATGGCTTTTCACAGCTAGGTCTTTCATCCTTCTGGAATTCATTTCTGAGTATGCTATGAGGTAGAAATCTCTGTTTAATTTCTTATATCTAGACAATGACCCCAGCACCTCTTATTGATGGTCTCACCCTCTCCACTGATTTGTCGTGCTACTTCTCCTTTATATATACCTGGTCCTCCTGGGGCTTTTAGCTCTGTTCTAAATCTAACTTTCTATCTCTGTAACATTACCCATCCTGTTTGACTCACCATAGCTTGTTTACTTTCCTTTTCCATACTTTTGTTCATGCTTAGCCTTGAGAGAGGTTTGTCAATTTAATTTTTTTTAAAGAATAAGCTTTTGTCATTCTTGAATCTTTTATAATATCTTTGTTTTCTATATCATTAATTTCTGTCCTTATCTTTTTTACTTTCTTCCATTTTACTTTGTTGATCTTATTATAATTTATTGATTTGGACATCTGACATATTACTAATTAACCTCTGAATTTTCTTGAACATACACTTAAAGTTATAAATTCCTCTAATTGATTTATCTATATCTTGTGAGCTTTTATATGTGATTTTTATAAATGATTTATCTAAATGTCTTATGAGTTTCTATTCTAATTTCTTCTGTTACTCATAAATTATTTAGAATGTTGTCTTAATATTTCCAACATCTGAGGAATCTTTTGTTATCTTTTTTTATTATTGTAGAGAATATGTTCTGTACATTACCAATTTTTTGGTAACTATTTTTTATGACCTTGCGGACAGTACATTTTATACTTGAAAATTGCTGGACTCTGGGTTATTCATATGTCCAGTAGATCAAATGTTTGTATTGTGCCAAATCTCATATTTTCTTTTTTTTTCTGATTTATGAGTTTCTTAGGGATATATGTTAATATCTTTCACTATGATTTTGGACTTGCTGGCTTTTTAAAATAATTTGGTTAATTTTTGTTTCATACATTTTAGGGTTCAGGAGTTCTATACTTTGCTGGTAATTCATTTCTTCTGCAATTATCTAATTACACTGTTTATTCCTAATAATGATATTTGTTTTAAACTAATTTTTCTGATATTGATATTGCTAAGCCATTTTTCTTACTATCTGCAAACAAATATTTTGGGTTCTCTGGGTGCTAGAGATATTCATATTATTTATTTATTATACAAAACAAAATATTTTAGAAAGTTGAACTCTGAAATGAGCCAAAAGAATAATAAGCACGGTGGTATCATCTGATCATTAATATCAGAAAACCTCTGGAAGTTTATTATTGTGACATTAAGTTTATTAATAAAACTGTTATCTCATAATTGAGAAATTAAATATATATGTATCACTAGTATAAACTTTGAACTTTTTTAAACAAAGTTCCATTTTCCAGGGAAGACATAAATTTGCATAATGCAGAATTGTGCAAATGTTGCCCCCAAAGCTTGCCTTATCTCCCATATCTTTATATTTCCCTATTGCCTATATATTTGGAAATCTATTTACATACCTTTGGGTTTGACCATTAGAATGTGAGCTCCATGAGGGCAGAAATCTTTATGTGTTTAGTGTTTAGTTTGTGTGTTTAGTTTTTATGTTCCCAGGTCTGGCCCCAGTTAAGTTCTCAAAGAAATCTGTTGAATGACTAAATAATAAATCAATAAATGCTGTTATACAGCAGCTCATGTGCTACCATCTGAAAAGCTTACTGGGAAAAAAAATCCCTCCTAAATGGTTCATATAACTCATAAATTTACATTATCAATTAAATAATCAAGTTTGTCATGTTTTCTTCTACTTTTCCTCTTTCTGTAAGCACCCAGCACCCACTTGCTCTTAAGTCTGTGTTCCCCTTCTCAAGGCCAAGATGCTTCTTTCTTCCCTCAGCACATTAATACAACCAGTACTGTGAGTAGACCTCCTGATACTTGTCTTACTTCAGCCAGGCCTCCAAACTCAAGAGCTGCAATTGATTATATATTTGTCTCTGGTTGCTGAACATTTTATGTTGCTGCATTTATGTCGCTGATTTGTGAGCTGCCATAGGACCTGATTCTCCTGAAATCAGGTGTCTGCTCAGAGGACCTATCATGGTGTTTTGAGCAAGCAGGGCCTAAGCTCTCTACTTGGCTGACTGGCTTCTGCTC
Organism: Panthera pardus; assembly: GCF_024362965.1. Lineage (NCBI taxonomy): Eukaryota > Metazoa > Chordata > Mammalia > Carnivora > Felidae > Panthera > Panthera pardus. The sequence continues at coordinate 19,474,835 of NW_026526654.1, read as the reverse complement.
TTGTTCAGGAATCTCCGTTGTCTGCTCCAGTGCCAAGGCTCAATGGCATCAGAAGAGACCCATCTTCCTCCTTCTGCTTGGTATCAAATTGAACACACTTTAGGGCTTAGAGACACTCATTTATGAATGTGTTATAGTAAAATAGGGGGCTGGGCAATATGATCTCTCTCTATCCTTTCTTATTCTAAAATCCCATGTTTCTGTGGGTCGGAGTAGTGTTGGGGCCCAAAGTGGAGATTTTTAAGCCACACCCTTTGAAAGCCCGCACCAAATAACATCCTCATTAGGCACACATCAATGGTGGCCATCAACTGGGTAGCTGGAACCACACATGCAGAGCCCGGGGAGTGGGGGTGTGTGTGAATGATACAGTCCCATGTGCAGTTGCCCTAGCCAGTGGGCTCGGATGTGCTTGCATGCGATCCTGTCCTGGTCATGAATCACAGGAGCGTCATATCTAGCTTTAATTCAGTGCAGAGTGACATTTTTATATTCTCAGAAGAATTTCAGACTCTGCAGAGTGGGCACCGCTTCTGAATTGTGACCCCATTTTCTACACCTTAAAAGCCTCAGACAAGTCATGTCACCTCCGTAAACTCTGTGTTTTCTTCCACTGTGCATTTCAGAGTTGTGAGAACTGAAAATGGCATATGTAAACCTTAGTATGTGGTAAGTGCTCAAAAGCTGTATCCACCAGGGTACCTGGGTTAAGTGTCTGACTTTGGCTCAGGTCATGATCTCACGGTTCGTGAGTTTGAGCCCACCATCAAGCTCTGTGCTGACAGTTCGGAGCCTGGAGCCTGCTTTGGATTCTGTGTCTCCCTCTCTCTCTGCCCCTTCCCCCACTTGCATTCTGTCTCTCTCTCTCAAAAATAAAAAAACATAAAAAAATTTTTAAAAAGCTGTATGCACTTCAATTATGATTCCAGAAGACAGATCCTTACATACTAGAGTGCACATCAGCCATGGCCAGAAGAACGACATAGAATGTTCTCTCCCAAACTCACTCTTTGACAGGAAACCACACTTGCTGTTTTCCCATTCGGGAGCTCTTATAGTGATTGTTAGAGTTGTTCTGAACTCAGCATGCTTCCTGAGTCCATAAAGTATGTAAAGTTTTTATATGAAATTAGAATATCTTCTTTTTATTCAATGAATTAGGATTTAACATTTCTAGTGCACCCTAGCCCCATCAAAATTGTGAGTTCACCTATAGCGTTACAAAGAAGCATCCAATTTACATTGTGTGAAAGTAATATTACCTGCAATCAGTGCACAGTTAGTTCAGCTATTGTATTTTAATAACTTGCTGCACATCCTTTCAATTTGAACAATAGGAGATGTGCCTTTCAGTTGTCAGCGAATTAATGACACCATCACCAAAAGGGGAAATTTAGCGAGAGAACTGTGCTCTTAAATAATGTGCCTGAAAGGCAGCGATGAGGTAGCTTGTAAAATAGTTATAGAGATTATTTACACCAGTCACATTATGGTTTAATGCGACTTCATGCCGTGTGAGAAAAAGAGAGCTCAAAGCAAGTGGCTAGAAAAGAATAAACCCTGCGGTATTCAAACCAAGAATTCTTACCTTGTTTTCATTGAAATTAGCAATAACTACTCCAACAAAAAGGGTCAGTCCAATCATGCAACCCAGGAATACAAACACATGAATGTAGATCCCGTGCATCTGTATAAATGAAAAATACGATTATTCATCAAAGCAAATGAGAGCAGCTGTTGACACATTCAAAGGATTCCGTGTGCTTGCTTACCGGCCCCACACGATGAATAATAACATCCCTCACTTCCACCCAGCCTTTCAGGGACAGAACTTCAAACAATGCCAGCATGGCATTTCCCACATTGTCAAAATTAAAATTCCGAGGATTTGCCCTGCAAGTCAGAAAGAAGAATGTTCTGTGAAATTCCGATGAGAAGCACCCTAAGGCAAATATCTGTAGTTCTTTCCAATCTTGGGTGCGGGGTGTACTTAGCATTTGGAAGGCGGGCTAGATGGCATTCATTTGCTAAATCAGAAAAGTGCATGAGTATGTTATTATTTCTTAAAATTTAATTAATTATTAGGTAATCATGGGTGTTCTTAACGAACAACAAAACACAACAATTCAAGTTCTGGCTCTAGAGGTTCCTTGATGTTTCTGGCTTGTCCTGATTATATGGAGGGCTGGAAGTATGCTTTCTGGTTATAAACTGCATAGCATATTCTCACAAAGGGGCACTGGAGTTTGGATATGAATTTTGCAATAGTTTTAAAATTGAAAACTTCTCTAAAGGATAAATTACAATTCCTGATGTTAATAGAGCAAGTATAAAAAGAGTAGAATCTAGCCACTTTCTTTAATTCTGTGACATCATGGGAACATCACTTTGTAAAGTAGTGATGCATTTGGAAGTCCCTGAGAGGCCAGAGGTGTTTGCTGGTAGTCTACATGTTTCCAGATCATTCTCTCCCAGTTGGATTTTTTTTTCTCTCACTAACTCTGGGTGTTCTCAACAGAGACTTCTTGTAGACCCCAACATTGCAGTATGCTGTCTACATCCACACTTGATTGCTGGTATTTAAAACACTTTGGGTCCACTATTACTTTTTGTTTGTTTTTGTTTTTGTTTGTTTTTTTTTTTGAGGGGGCATATTGCATTTCTTGTTTTTTACTAACGTGTATTTACTTTTTTCTTCCCACTTAAGAAAGTGATCTTTTTTTAAAAATATATTACATCTCCCTTAGTCATTATGGGTCTTGTCTAACATTTTTCTTGTCCATAGAAGATTTCACTGTTTTCCTTTTTCCTCTTATTAGACTATTTAAAATAATTACGAGACCTAGACAACTACACACTGCAAAGTCATGACTATCACTGTATTTCCTGAGTTTGATGGAGAATTGGTCCCAGGACTACTAAAAAAAGTGGGCCTATAGAAGCATGGCCAAATTATATTTTGATCATTTTTTTTCCTATTAGCTCATTTATCAAAATTTAACCTTCACAGAAGGTGATACTCTGGAGAAAATCTGGGTTAGTATTTTTCTACACCTTTTTTTTTTTTAAAGTAGGCTTCGTGTACAGCACAGAGCCCAATGCGGGACTTGAACTCATGACCCTGAGATGAAGACCTGAGCTGAGATCAAGAGTCACCCACTTAACCAACTGAGCCACCCAGGTGCCCCTCTACCACTATATATATATATATATATATATATATATATATATAATTTTAACATCATAGAAACAATCATGCAATACACCTTTATAAGTTTTCTTTTTTAAAGCATTAAATAGATGGGGATCTAATAAGAAACTATACAAGTAAACTGACTTGCTCCTAAGGTTTAAGGATGATTGGTAGAAACGTTTTCCACATAGTGCAAAAGCCCCACTCAGAAATTCCTATTTTGGGATTCTGATTTATATTTTTTACATATGAAAGTATAAGCATATTCTCTTGGATTTTTCCACCATTTCTTCCTTTGGGGTTTCAATTAAATTTAATATATTTTACAGCAGACAGAAGCTGTAAGGATTCTGCAGATGCCACAGTTTTCTTGAATAAGGATTTTTTTTAAGCTAAGCAGGCCAGCTCTCGGATCCGATGTTGAACTTTCTTACCCATCCATTTTCTTTATGTAAAAGTACTTTTTTAGCTGAATATGCAGCATCCCAAAGTACTTTCATGTTCCACATCCTTTAGAAGTTAGAATATGTTAAAAATACACTTTTAGGCTAAACCAAGAAAAATAAAATGGAGAATCATAGACTTAAATAGTTGGAAGAGTACATCACATTAAAAAAATAAGTATCAGTTTTAATCATCTAAGATGTTCATGCTATGTTCATGCTACTAAAATTGGAAAGTTTTAAACTTTACCTATAACTACAGAGGACTTCAATAAATCCCAAGCCTAATCCATTGTTGTAATTTTCCTGTCACCCTTCCTTGATCTGGAAGCCTGTATATAATATATAATCATATATATATATAATATAATATATAATAATATATGTATATAATGTTGTATATAATCTTTTCCAGTTAATTAAAAAATTTTTAAAACATCATAATCTTGTCCATCCAATTGAGAAAACTAAGACATTGGTTCTAACCTTAGAGTTTTGTTAATCTTCTACCTCCCCGTGAAAAGCGCCCCAAGGTCCCAAGATTGCGATAAAGAGGGTTGCTCCTTTGGGAAGAAGGAGCCCCCAGGAGGAGAGGAGCTCAGCCTGAGCCCTTGGATGTAGAAATACAGGGGGCAACACTATCCAAAATGGCCCTTCCAAGATGCTGGAAGTAGTCATGTTTCTGTTAAACTTACAAAAGTGAGATAGATTTATATTCTTCTCCTTAAAGAGCATATTCAAATTGTTGGAGCTGTAGACTCAACAAAAATCTGATCTTCTGCCTAGAATGTATCACACTATAATTTAAAATTACCTAGAAGTCAACTCCAGGTAAGCTTCCAGTGAGCTAAGGGGCTTATTTATGTAGCATAAAAGCCTTTAGCAAATCATATTACATTATTTGTAATATTATCTCCTGTTTCTCTATTACATTTCAAGCTCCTAGGGGTTGGGGGCCATAGCTTGTCCCCAGTAATAGCGTAATGTCTGGAGAATAGTAAGCACTCAATGAATATATCTATTGAAACTGAATACTTTTTTTGGTATCTCTTATGCATCCCATTTTCCTATGTCCCAGACCTCTGCTTAAAACAAAACACACAATATTTGTAATATATATATTTTATACTTTTTACCAAGGTAATTTTTATCTCATCAAGTCTGAGTGATTCAGAAGAAGATGAATGTACTCATCTGAACAGAGAATATAGAAGCCTATCTCCTGAATTAGGTAGTGCATATTTATAGCCTTCCTAATTATAATTATCAAAGCATTCCCTAATGCCAGTTCTCCAGATATGTTATTTTCTTAATCATAAATTTGCCAATATAAAACTATAACATCTTGGCTGCTAACTCTTGATGAGCTTACTAACAAAGGAAAATGTAAAAATTATCATAGTTATAGCTGGTGTTTATTTGACAAAAGATTTTTATTTTACCAAAACTAACCCAAGTCATGGTATTCTGGACAAGTGGACAAGCATTATTGTTATGGTGTTCAAGTGATGCCCCTCTATCAGCTTATGCTTTTAAAGTGCCATTGAACTTGAAACCCCAAATAATAACTTACATGAAACATTGCATTTCAGTTAATTTGGATTTTTATGGAACAAGCTGAATGTCAGAGGGTACAACTGGAAACAGGTTTACTTTTCTCCCAACACTGCCTTCCGGTGGGTTCTAGCTCCCTTCCTGACATCTTGGAGATCCCAAAGCTTTTTTGTCACTTTCAGTTATATGAGTCTCATTCTGAAAAGTCCACTTTGTTCTACATCAAACCCTTGTTCCCATAACCCATTTAAGGACCCTATCCTCAGCCTCTCAGCCTGACCCATGGTTTGAGGAGGGAAGAAGAGGGCTGACCACTCTGTTCCTTCCTCCTCTTCAGGCCACCATCTGATTCTTAACAAGATGGCAGTGGGATGCAGTTGGACGTAGAGAAATGAGGTTAAATTCCACATATCTCACACTGCTGGCCACTGGCCACTGTTGCTCTGGTCATAGCAACTATTCTTTCATGGAACCCACTGCCTGCCATGTTCCTAGTTTCTGTACACTTGATACTTTAATGTCTGTCCTCCATGCATGTGTTGGACACACTTTGCTCTGGACAACCTGATAAAATGCCTGAATCACCCTGCCTTGGCCTCTTGCCTCTCTCATCACCCTCCCACCCCCTTGGAAGAGTCCTTTCTAGGGCTTGCTTTTCTTTTTTTCCAAACAAAATTTAATGTTTATTTACCTTTGGAGAGAGAGACCGAGCGCAAGTGGGGGAGGGGCAGAGAGAGAGAGAGAGAGAAACACACAGAATCTAAAGCAGGGTCCAGGCTCTGAGCTGTCAGCACAGAGTTCAATGCCAGCTTGAACTCATGAACCGCGAGATCATGACCTGAGCTGAAGTTGGACACTTACCCGACTGAGCCACCCAGGAGCCCCTAGGGCTTGCTTTTCAAATACAGACCAACCAACCCAGAGTCTACAGCCCCAAGTACCCCCTTTATCAGGCTTCCACCCTTTGGGCCACTATCCACCTGCCCTGATCACCAGGTAGCAGACCACTAGGGAGAGCCCTGTGTCTCAGAGCCCATTGAAGTTACTCAACTAGCTAATCCTAAGCCTGCTTGCCCTGACTCACCCATTCCAACTCAAGGAAACCACAATAAAGGCTCTGGTCCACAGTTCCCTTTTTCCCTCTGCCTCATGACTGACCCTGGGGCTTCCCTGTGTGGCCTCCTGTGGTGTGGTTTGCCCCATAGTGGGAACTATGAGTAACAAACCAGCTGTTCAATGACAATTGTCTTTCGATCTGTTGACTTTATTATACCTCAAATTTTCTATTAATACACTAGATTCTGAAACATCCTCAGCACGAGGGTGCCCCATTGTGTCATTCCTGCTGAGAGTAGTCTTCAGGTGACTCTCAGTTCCCATTCCTGGAAACATCCCCACAACCTCTCCAATAGGAGCACCCCCCTCCAGCACATAGCCCTTTGGAGCAGAGTTCCATCACGATGGCTCAGATCACTGGCCCGAGGCAGTGATGATTTGGAGCCTCCAACACTGATAACTCCCCTGTAGGATGGTGAAGAGCGCTTGCCTACATGAGTGTCTCTTCTTGCCTCATCAATCTCTGATATCACGCAGTCCCCATGGGGACTCACTCAGCTGGGGAGACAAGCACCCTTGACCTCTTCCCATAGTAAAGCAGGAGCGACCACAGCACCGTCTACTGAATTCACTCAATTTCACGATGCTGTCTCTGAGTATATAGTGTTTTCTTTTCCTGGAGCTGGGTGATGGAGGTGGATAATCTTTTAGGAAGTTCAGCTGGGACTGGCAGTGTTGCTTTCTTTGGAATATAATGAAATTTTATCTCTTAGTGACCTCAGCTTTGAAGCTTTTGCCAAAATTCCAAAACAGCAGGGGGAAAAAAAAAACTCATTTGATGTCTTGATATAAATAAATTATTTATGGTATAATAATGCGTTTTCACCTCACAAAAAATAAACTTTTTGTGTTTCTTTCATATTTTATTTTAATATAAATTAGACTTCTTTTATAGTTAGCACTGGGATAAGGATATCTTTGTGTGTTATGCACTTCCTGCTCCAGCTGAAGCCACACAGTCAAATTCATCTTTTTTTTTTTCATAATTCTTTGGTATTGAAAAAAAATAAAAACCCAGTATAAGTTGTACTGAATTGTTTTTAAAAGTGAATTTCACAACAGTGAAATGCCAAAGCTGGTAGCAATGGGTCCTAAGGGTGCAACTGGGTGAAATGCAATTTCTTTTAAAGAGTTTTGACATTTCCTAGAAAACATCAATTGTGACAAAAGCAGAGTCTTTGCTGTGGTTCACTTGTTATTCTAAGAGGTAAAATGAAAAAAAAAAAAAAGAAAACAGATGACTATTTAAAAGGACAAATGAAGTTAATAGGACACTTAGTTCATCAATGAAGCCCACTGAGAGATTTCATTCATCGCCATTAGTAAAATGGATGAAAAAGAAGGTACTAGGCACTTCTAGCTTTGATGTAAATGCTTTGAAAACTCATTTTCAGGAAAAATGAATTTTAAAGAGAAAGTTAGATATAATCATTTGTGTTACTGATTACTCCTTTCCGGCGTTTCAATAATGGAAATCCTTCCATGTAAATGCGTTTTAAAATTGAAACAGCTTTCTGATTTGGGCTTCTATACAACTGTTATGAGGATATCAGATTCTCCCTTAAAGATATAAACTCAGGACGAGTTTAGTTTTAATTTGATAGAAAATCTTTGTCTTTTAAGCCTCACTAATTTTTAATGCCATGCGAATCGAGTTACATACTTCAAAGTATTAGAAAAATAGAGGGGTGATAATCCATTAGTTACATGAAACAACATGGGACTCAGTGTACCACTTGCTCTCTCATTTACTGTATTTTTGCATCCTGTTGTAATTCAGGGCTTTGTCCTGTATTATTTAAAATCATTTTAGCACCTCTGGCAAAATTACTTTTCATGCCAAATTTTACTGATTTAAAACCTTACACTGATAAATATCACATTCTTCAGGATCTTTTTCTGAAATGCTTACCAAACACGGGGCACCCAAAATCCAGGCTTTTTCTCTCCAGGTCTTAATTTTAAATTTAAGTTCTTGGACACGCTTACATTAATTCTGAATATGCCGTTACAATCCTCCTAAAATAGAAGAAAACAGGTCAGGGGGAGCCTGGTCAGAAAATGAACTCCAAAAAGATAAAAGATAAGAAAGCACATTTTAACCTAGAATAACAGGTTTTTAAAAAAATATTTATTTACTTATTTTTGAGAGAGAGAGAGCAAGACAGCATTTGCACATGAGCAGGGAATGGGCAAAGAGAGGGGAGAGAGACAGAGTCCCAAGCAGGCTCCACGCTGTCAGCAAAGAGCCTGGTGAGTGGTCCCTCCCACAAACCATGAGATGATGACCTAAGCCAAAATCAAGAGTCGGAAGCTTAACCGACTGAGCCACCTAGGCACCCTGAATAACAGAGGTTTTTATGTGATAACAGTGATGTGGGCAGCTCTCCAGCAAACAGGGACAAGGACTGCAGAGATGAGTGGTAAAAGTTCACGCTAGAAACATTTGCAAGTAGGCAACGGATCTGAACAGACATTCCTTCAAGGAAGACATACAAATGGCCAATGAGAACATGAAAAGATGCTCAGTGTCATTATTCAGCCAGAAAATGCAAGTCAAAACCCTGATGGGATAACACGTGCCATCCACTAAGAAGGCTATCATCAAAAATCAAATAAACTTTGACGAGGTTGTGCAGAAATTGGAATCCTCCTACTAGAACCCTTACACACTGCTGGTGTGAGTGGAAAATGCTACAGCCACTTTGGAAAACAGGTCCTCAAACAATCAAACAAAGAATTACTTGAGGACCCAGAAATTCCACCCTAGGTATTTATCCAAGAGAAATGAACACAGATATCTACATGAAACTTGTACATGAATGTTTATGTCATTATTATTGTAAATAGCATTAATTATAATAGCCAAAAGGTGGAAATGACCCAAATGTTCATCAGTGGATGAATAAATTACATCAATAAAATATGGTGTATCCATGCAATGGAATATTTTTCAGTCCTACAAAGGAATGAAGCACTGACCTACGCTACAACATGGATGAACATCGAAAACATGCTAAATTAAAGAAGTCAGCCACTAATGATCACATGTTAGACGATTCCATTCATATAAGAGTCAAAAACAAGGAACTCGATAAGGCAGAAAGTAGTTTTGTGGTTGTTTTGCGATGGGGGTGTCAGGAGTATAAGGGTGAAACTTAAAAGATAATGCTTCTTTTTGAGGTGATAAAAATGCTCTAAGCCTGGGGCACCTGGATGGCTCAGTCAGTTGAGCATCCAACTCTTGATTTCAGCTCAGGTCATGATCTCACGTTTCATGGGATCAAGCCCCACATCAGGCTCCACAGTGTGGAGCCTGCTTGGGATTCTCTCTCCCTCTCTCCCTGCCCCTCCCCCGTTCGTGCTCTCTGTCTCTCTCTCTCTCTCAAAACAAATAAACATTTAAAAAAATGTTCTAAGCCTGACAATTGTACAACTCTGGATATGCTAAAAACTATTGAATTGTACACTCTGAGTGGGTGAATTGTGCAGTATGTGAATTATATCTCCAATAACATTGTTTTTAAAAGACTTTAAAACTAAAACATGAGTAAGAAGATTTTCACTCATTTTCTGTCTTTATTCTTCTTTTTGTTTTATCTTTGTTTCTTTGCCTGTGATTGTCATGTTTTGAACCTAAACCCCTTTCCTGGGTATAATGTGTATACACTTGGGATATTTCAACGGAACTTCAAAGTCTAACCTAAAGTCACCTTCAACCTTCAGCCTTGTGTCCTCCCAGCTTCCCGGTTTCTGTCCATGGGCCAGCACCTTGTTGGCCCCCAGCATCAAGATGCAGAATTGTCTATGGCTTTCCCCATCCCGCTTGGGCCACATCTCCATTCTTATTTCCACTAGTTTAGTGAATACCAATATTACTTCTCTTTGGATTGCCAGTAAAATTCCTTAGAATAAAAAGCCTTCTTACACCAATGATATCCCTTTAACTTAAAAAACGTGGATAAACTTACCTACAATAACCCAAAGATAAACACAGTTGACATTTTGGCATATATACTTCCAGTTTTTTTTTCCTATGCATATATGTGATCGTACAGTTTTTACTCTTCCATAGCCCACTGTTTCAGTTAAAATATATTGCAGTTAAGTTCTCATAGTAACCCTACACATTCATCTACAACATTATTCCTGTTGGCTGTGCTGTGGTATATCAAATAGAGGCCCCATGATATATTTGGCCTCTTGGCCTCTTCCAGTTTGTCTTTCTGAGCCCATGGGAGCCCAGCTTTGAGTGGGTGAGGCTGTCTGGCATCCTGGTGAAAAGCAAGGAATTTGGGGCCATGCTGCCTTGACATGAATCTTAGCTTCCCCATTTATTTTAGGGTGACCTTGGACAAGTTCTTTATCCTTTGTACTTCTATCCTTAGCCAGGTCTGGGTATGAGCAGAGAGTGTAAAATCACAATGCTCTTAAGCCATTATTAATATACTGAGTCCTGCAAAATTCCTCGTAGGTTTCATCTTGAAATGTTGTTGTCATCTTTTCGGCCTCTATACAGTGGGAATCTAAAATAACCCTTCTTGGCTTACCTGAGCTTGTGGATTAACGCATCAGTTCTTTATTACCTCCTTTGTTAGCTAATTTGATACATCATGACCTTTATGCCATGTTCCTTGTTATGTCTTCTCAGGTTTATCGAAGTTCCTGGAACGTCTGGAGACACAGGTGGTGTCTCTTCTGCTCTGCCACTTACTGAAATCCTCACTATTAACATAATTGATAATGTACTTTGATTGGGCAAAGATGCATTTTATAACCATCAGAGAATGAATAATTCTTACAGTCAGTAGCTCTGAAAATGTAGAAATTTTCATACTGATGTAAAATCTGTATTAGATAGCCATATTTGTTGGAAACATAGAAATAGGTATTATAGTTCAGCTGTATTAGGCCTTTTGAGTATGCGCGTCTTAATGGACTTAAGGCATTATTTTACCTGGATGAAAGAGGAAATGCTTTCGCTGTTTGTACGTTAGCAGTACTTGGATCACTTCATGAATCTACTTGAATATAGGGCAGAATCCTAAGGGAAGGCACATGGATAGTGTAGCAGTGATGGCTGATTGTAACCACACTCATCCTGTTTTTCTGCAGGACACATCACTGAGCCACCTGTTGCATTCTCCCACCTGCCTCGGGAGGCCAAGCTCTTGCTGGTAAAATGTGTGTTGAAGTGAGGTGTGCTGCTTTTGGCCCTGACCGTAACCCTCAGGCATGGAGGGAGTTCTGTGCTCTTCTCTGCCAGCTGAACAGAGAAGACATTGAAGACAGCAAAGGGTGGACACACAAAGAAGGAAGACAAAAGGAACTTGAGGCTCTGACAGGTCATTCAGAGGACAGCTGTCCACCTTATTCAAGATGCAATGTATTCACTCCATTATGTTCAGCAAATGAAACCCTGGGGTCACCCAGGAGCTGGCCTCCACTTACTAACACTGACTGAAGAAAGATAAGGCAAAGGGCAGTAGCGGAAGCAAGCTTGGGTCTTTGTTAGCTGTCTTATTGGGGCAGATTCTGGACTTCCCAATGAAGAGAATGATGGAGTGAGAAGTAATGAACAGTGGTATGACAGTTAAACTTTGCCTCTTGTCCTTTCTGGGGGGCTGTTTGCTGATATGTGACAGGATTAAGTTAGGGAAGCCCAAAGGGAGAGTGTACGAGCCTCACAGCTACAAGCATCTGGAATCGTGAGTGGCTATTCCAAAGGTGTCAACAGAGGTTCCACAGAAGACAATAGAATAATCTGGAAGGTGCTTTTAATCCCACAAACCTGTGCTAGCCAGAAGAAACAGACTGCCTCCTTTAAGCAGAAGGGGTTGGTGGAGAGAGAATTCTGAGTCTTACGTGGGGGTTATCAACATAGTGTCAGCACATGTTTACCAAGGGGTGGTGAACTACTCAATTTTTTCTCCCAAAAGAAAGAAAGCAGTAACTTACCCTTCTAATAATGTTAGGATCATTGCACTTTGCCAGTTTTCCCGCAAAAAGCTGAACTCCAAAGCTTGCAAAAACAAGCATTAATGTCAGCAAAAGAATGGAGACCTGAAAAAAAAAATTGGTGAGACATCATATCTCCTGGTAAAAAATTAAACAGTAGGCTTGATTTGAACAGTGATAGGGACACAACTTTTTGGAGAACGTGGTATGAAATTCTTGGTCTTTTCATGATATTATTTAACTTCTCCACCACAGGTCATTCAATTAGCCTTGCTGAAATGTTAAAAGGAGGGAATTAACAATAGGTTTTGGATTTTCAGAATAAAAACATATGACTTTCACGTAGGAAAATGGGCTAAGGTATTTTTGATATGGCTTAGGGTTTTCTGATTTTGAAATCTACATTAGTGGAACAAAAGAAAAATGTTTAAATAATTATATTTCCCCTATTTTCTCAAAATGAATTCCTCTCCTTATAAGCAGAGCATAAACTAGAGACAGAGAGGTTTTGCTTTCTTGTAAGCAATGAGGGCACACAAAAGTGCTGTACACAGAGGCTTGAGATCATGGAGTCCTAAGAAGTAAGTCTGGTAATTGGTGCTCCCTCTGCTGGATGGTGCCTTGGTCTCAGCACAGAAAAGTGGCAAAGAGTAAAACACTGAACAAACCACTGATCTGTGCTGGTTGAATAATCTAAACATATATCTTCAATATACTAAAATTCTACAAAAACATCATCAGGAGAAAGGCACAAATAAATTCTCTGCTAAATTCTATCAGGGCTCCACGATGCATATACATTAGCTGTCAGGTGATGACATCCTTTTTTCCTTCATTTCCAGCTGTGTGAAAAGCCACCATGTTATTTATGGCTTTAGCACAAAGAAAATGTGAGATTTCAAATATGTCTTTTAAAAATATCAACAACTCTATGCCTATGGAAACATCGCAACCTGTCTTTAAAATACCTTAAATCAACTGTAACTACAACTGTTCTCTCCCCATAGGTGTGTTTCTAGAAAGCACGATGTAAAATAAGCTTATGTAAATTAATTCAAGATTTCCATGCATGAGCAGAACTCATCAATAATAAAAAGAACCCTTTGATCACTCCTTTGTAAGGCACAGATCCTTCTGTAACAGATTGCGAGCAATGAGTCTCCTACTCATTGCTTTTCTGCAGCCCAGCTCTTCTAAGGCCCTAAATCAGTGCTCAACTAACAAGGTTTTCTCCTTCGATCACATTTTTAGTATTATTACTGTATCCTGAGGTTACTTAAAGTGGGGTATACCTGTATGTTACTTTTTTTTTAAGTTGTTTTATGTTAACACTCCAAAAATCAGACAGCGTCTACACTGTAAGAAACTAGGGACATACAAAATGAAATAATAAGCCCAAATCTATTAACTGCTAATATTTGTGCAGTAGGTGGTGTTGAATCTCACCTTTAATTTCTAGATAAGGAAACTGAAACTCAGAATAAAAATTAAGAATGGAAGTATTAGCAAATTCTACCTCTGGGATTCTTGGTTTCATTATACTTTTACTAAAAACGTTCATTGAATAAGTTATATCAAGAAAATATACTGACCAGTCAGAGCATCCATGGGTAAAGTTTCTGACTGTGTGTTGTGTTTTGCTAGTGCCTTTCTTGTCCTCTGGCAATGAATAAGATTGTACTTACCCTTGGCAAGCGAGGGTGTCCCCTCATTCACTACATTACAGCGTGGGGCTGTGTGAGTGGGAGGCAAAAGGGTAAATGTAACACACCAAGAAAATTTCCTTGAAGCCGCTGAAAAGTTCTCGAACAACTTTCCTCATCTGGGGCACCAGTTTGAATATCCGCAGAGGTCTCAGGCACCGAAGAACCATTAAAAGTTGAGCTCCTGATTCAGCAGGCACATTTTGAGGCATCCAACAAAGAAATATCAAACTCACCTGGGAGGGGAAAATAATCCCTAGAATTAATCCCTAGAATTAATATCTTTCACTATCTACACTTTCTGAGAGCCAAGTGCATACAACTTTCCTTGAGCAGAGATTCCACATAGCATGTAGGACAAGCTTTCACTACATATATATGCAATCTCTTAACTCTGATCTCTCAACCCAATATCGACCTGTTAGTGGCCCCACAGGAAAGTCATTAGCTGTACACAGAAATGAAAAGCGGGTGTCCACACTGTGGGTGCATGTACCCCAGTGCATTCTGCACCTTATTTTAACTTACACATGGGAGGCTCAGATTGAAATTCCTTTGATCAAGGATACTAAACTTCATGCTTGACCTGATTCTCACTATTTTACTGATGATCTAAAGATACTACATGTTAACGGTCACAATTCTCCTTGTTATGTTGGAAAAGACATTGATTTTATGCCTTCTTGGACATATAGAAAAAATGAAATTTCTTTGAGTTCCCTTCCTATGGTTTCCCAATTTAGTTTAACTGAACAGCTGAATGGTCATCTTGTCTAGGCAGATATATTGTGTATAGGAATTGAAAGAAATTGGAATTGAAAGTGTCCAATCATACTCACATTAGGTTGCTTTTAGCAATGAGGAGCTCATCAATCAATTATATGGTATAGATTTTTTTCCTTATGGGAGCCACAAGATTGCAGGGTGCGAATAAGATTTCTTAGACCTTATTAATGTATGTCTTACAAGTGTATTAATGTGGTTGATGTATGTGAACCATATCCATGGACATTTTTAATGCTTTTTATTTAGATTTTACATGAATGCCCTTCATTTGCCTGCAATAGATGACCTAAGAACTCAGTAATGACATCTAAACCTCTGGGACTCACGTATCTTTCTCTTGTACTGAGAAATGCAGGAGAGTTCACAAAACCATGACATCTTACATTTAGGAAATAACTAGAGACTTACAAGATATATAAATATGTCCATGACTCCACCAAAGTCCCTGATGACAGCAGTTGGAGTGAAAAATAAGCCATCTGCCATAATCTTCAGATTAAGCTCGATACTCATGAATATCACAAACACGTACTCAGCAATCTGAAATGGGCAAGAGGCAGCTGGGTCACCAACAAGGGGAAAACTGGAGCCCAGTTGTTGTCTGCTGAGCTGTGGGCTGAGATTTGGCAGCCGTACCTGCAAAGTCGGGGCATGCATGACTCTTCGAAAGGGGGACTCAAACATCATAGAAATGCAGGAACAGATGGTTACGATGATCATGACCCAGTCCAGGTAAGTCACCAATCCCAGCAAATCACTGCCAAAGACCAAACAAAACCGAGAAACAACTGTTCTAGGGAAGGCTGTGCGAGTCAGAGATGATCCTGTTGTGATTCTATAAGCAGGACTGGCGTTTTTTAAAAAGCAAATGCTTATGTATTTATTTTTGAGAGAGAGAGAGAGAGAGAGGGAGAGAGAGAGAGAGAGCATGCGCATGCATGTGTGCATGAGCAGGGGAGGGGCAGAGAGAGAAAGAGGGAGAGAGAATCCCAAGCAGGCTCCACACTGTAAGCACAGAGCCCGACGTGGGGCTCAGTCCCATGAACTGTGTGAGATCATGACCTAAACAGAGGTCAAGAGTCAGACACTCAACTGACTGAGCTACCCAGGTGCCCCATGACTGGCATTAAAAAAAAATCCCTAATTATCTATTTCACAGCACGATATGGCAAGAAAATACAGGTAATCTTTATATTTTTATGCAGCATAAAATAGTACATTGAAATTTCAAATGTGCACAGAAAACAGACTTTGTAATGCTTACTAAAGTTGATGGTACTTTGTATTTTTCACAGCTCCTGTGACAGGATCTGTTTTAGATCTGCAAGAGAGAACAAACACAAAATTCTGCAGCATAGCAAGCATAATTTGGCAGCATGGTATTTATAAACATCTTATCTACCTAAAATTTCTTTTATATCCTCTATAAAATTACATTATACAGGAACTGTGCCTTTGGAAGGCAGAGAGCATTAGATGAAAGAAAAAGCAGGAGGATTTGCAGCTGATGTTTGTGAAAGTAATTGAAAATTCTCAAAATATTTGATTTTAGAATTCATGACTCCATTCAACAATTTCTTTTTTTAATGTTTATTTTTTTTTGAGAGAGAGAGAGTGAGCAAGCAGTGGAGGGGCAGAGAGAGGGAGACAGAGAATCCCAAGCAGGCAGCACACTCTCAGTGCAGAGCCTGACGTGGGGGTCCATCTTGTGAACCTCGAGATCATGACCTGAGCCGAAATCAGCTGAAATTAAGCCGAAGTCAGATGCTTAACCGACTGAGCCACCTACATGCCCCTCCTCCATTCAACAACTTTTTTTTAAATGTCTATTTATTTTTGAGAGGGAGAGAGACAGAGTGTGGGGGTGGGGTAGTGAGAGAGAGAGGGAGACACAGAATCTGAAGCAGGCTCCAGGCTCTGAGCTGTCAGCACAGAGCCCATGAACTGTGAGATCACGACCTGAGCTGAAGTTGGATGCTCAATCAACTAAGCCACCCAGGAGTCCCTCAACAATTTTTGACATGGATATGACAAAGTAGAATTTTGACTTCCATTTAAAAACACTCAGTTAAAATCTCTGCCTTAGCAGTTCAAGGATTTTCCTCATGATTATTCAATTAAATCTCCAGAAATTAAATAGAGCTCTTCCTACGGTATTTAACTGTGATCTTGTGGAGTGATTTATGTAGGATTTCTTGGCGTCCCCACTTTTAAGTTTTACTTTCTAGAAGCCCATAACCAACTTCAGTGAAGCCCCAGACAGTGTGTGTGTGTGTGTGTGTGTGTGTGTGCATGTGTGTGTGTGTGTGTGTGTGTGTGAGCTCCCGATTAACAAATCTTTCTCAGTCCTTATCAGCTGCTGTGCTGACAAAAGGAGAGTCAGTCCACACTAAATGAAGTGGAGAATTAGCAATTAGATGTTAGCATGGAGGCAGCCAACAGGATAATTCCAGATGAAACACTCACTTGGGGAACTGATCAAATCAACTCTAAACTACTGGCTTCTTTCTTTACTTTGTGAACACTCAGGGAAGTATTTAATCATTATCATTCAGGTGCTTTAAACTGCGAGGGTCTTTCTAGAACAGCAGAGAGAACACTAGATTGGTAGTCAGAAGAGAGCCTTGCACTAGCTCACGTTCCCAAGAAAAGCCCTTAACCTCTACTGCCCTAAATGCTCTCCTCTGTTGGAGGGGGGTGGGTACAAATGACACCAAATGGTTCACGAGGTGTCCTCCAGCTCTGAAATATTACCACACTGCATTAGTTTCCTAGGGCTGGGGTAACAAAGTACCACAGACTGAGTGGCTTAAACAACAGAAACATTTTCTCTCAGTTCTGGAGGCAAGAAGCCTGAGATGAAGGTGTGGGCAGGGTTGGTTGATTCTGGGGGCCGTGAGGCAAGGACCTGTTCTAGGTGTCTCCCCTTCGCTTGTGGATGGCTGTCTTTTCCCTGTGTCTTCACATTACTCCCCTCTATAGGTAGTCTGTGTCCAAATTTCCTCCTCTTTTTTAAAAAAAATTTTTCTGTTTATTCATTTTTGAGAGAGACAGAGCATGAGCCAGGAAGGGGCAGATAGAGAGGGAGACACAGAATCTGAAGCAGGCTCCAGGCTCTAAGTTGTCAGCACAGAACTTGATGCAGTGCTCAAACCCATGAACTGTGAGATCATGACCTGAGCCAAAGTCCAACTGAGACACCTAGGCGCCTCCAAATTTCCCCCTTATAAGGACAGCAGTCATATTGGATTAGGGCCCACCTTAATCACTTTATTTTAATTTAATTACCTCCTTAAAGAGGCTGTTTCTAAATAAAGTCACATTCTGAGGTACTAGGGGTTAAGGCTTCAATATACAACCTTTCTTTTTTTTTTTTTTGGCAGGAGGATACACACAATTCAGCCCATAACAGATAATGATTATCATATGTTACTAATAATGGTATCAGGGAAGTTACAACCACTTAGAGGGAAAGCCTTCACACTTCCTCTGGGACTCTTAAGGTCTTCAGGGTATTTACTAAAGTTACACAGGACAAAAATTCCATTTTATCCACTAGGCTGTCTGCTAAAATTGGCTTGGGTCCTCACAAATGCAGTGTCCTCTGTGTTGACCACACTGACAGACTCTTACACATTTCTTCCATGTGAGTAGGGACAGAGACATCAGCCAGTGGGTTTTTATCTCATAAGAGTTGGTAATGGAAGTACTCGTCAACTTTATTTCTGTTTTACATTATTCTAGAAGAAACTAGGGTATTTTGACAACACAGAAACTATAAGTCTAAAGGTGTGGGCAATGACCTTCCCTGTGTCATTCAGCCTACCCTTTGGTTCGGTATTTCCAAAAGAATATATGGAGTTAGTAACGTTGATATAAACATGAACAAATAAAAATGGCTGTTCAGAGCTTTACAAACGTGAGTTTTATATAAATGTGAACTACTTGCAACCTTTGTTTGTTTTCCACCTGGTCGGCCGCTCAGCAAAGAGGAGCAGCATGATTAATTAGCCCACAGTTTATTTTGTGACCCCATTAGGATTACATGTTCCTTCTTCCTTGTATGACAACCCCCCCTGCTGTTTGTACGACTCAGGCCAACACCTGGCTGAAATGGAGTGTACTTACGCATTGAAGCGTGCCCGGACCACCACCCGGCAGAAGTTTCTGAACCTGTGCTCCCGTCCAACTATGAACAGTGGCTTGTCGAAGTATGGGTGATTCTCTCTCAGCTCCTCTTCCTGCACTTTCCTTGAAGGGGAAATTGATGTACAGTAAGGCTAAGGGAAAGGTTGCCATCCAGAAACGAGAGATAAGAAACACCGTGGGACCCCGTACCTTTTCATTTCCGCTTGTTCCTTTTTTTCCTGGATCATCTTTATTTCACTGTCTTCTCTTTGTGCATTTCTATATCTCACTGTATTGGAATGCTAGAAATATAACAAAAGGGGCATATAAAAATGGAAGATTCTTCTGAAGGTCTGAAAATATCACCTATAAGAAACTGAAAGAAATACCTTTATTTTAACATATACACTTTTATTGGCCACAGTCATCTTAGCAAGGGTATTTTTTTTTCCTTCTAAAGGGTATTTTTTTAAAAATAGAAATATTTATTGAGAACCTATTATGTGCCAGGCCCTGCTGTAGTGCTGGGGGTATGGCAAAAGGCAAAAATAAAGGATAAAACCCAGCTCTGTGGGGCTAATGTTCTAGTCAGGTAAGACAGATAAAAATTCAAACACAATATGGGGAGAGTTAGAAAATGTTTGGTGTTATGGTAAAAAGCAAAGGGGACAGAGAGTGCTAGGAGGCTCCAAGTTTAAATCTTTTTTCTTTTTTTTTTAAAGCTTGTCCATTTATTTAGAGAAAGAGTGTGTGGGAGGGGCAGAGAGAGAGGGAGAAAGGGAATCTTGAGCAGGCTCTGCCCTGTCAGCACAGGCTTGATCTCACAAACCATGAGATCATGACCTTGAGCTGAAACCAAAAGTCAGACGCTCAACAGACTTAGCCACCCTGGCGCCTCTAGAAGGCTCCAACTTTAAACAGGTCATAGCAGACCTCAATAAAAAGACGTTATTTGAGTGTAGGCTGGAAGGATATGCAGGTCGCTGTGTATCTGCAAAAATGTGCTCTTCCAGAGGAGAGGTGGGTCTGCCTGTGTGCGGCCCAGCCAGCGTGCCGTGTGGGTGAGCGTCCACATGGTAGGAGACAATGAGGCCAGAAGGGTGGGAGAGGGCCTGGGCATGTAGGACCCTGACTCTGATTTTCACTCCCTGGGAGATGGATGGCATTGCTCAAATAACCTGATAGATATTATCACAACTATTCCTTAGATTTAATTATCTGTATCTTCTATCATTTGGAATAAGTGAGACAACTGAAGCTCTGTTTTAAATTGCTTCTGTTATGGAGGAAATGACATCAGGGGGGATTTCTTAGGAAATTAGCAGAACTTCATAACCTTTTGCTGTGGAGAAGATGGGGAATGGGTTTTCATTATATGCCTGTGTAGAAAAGAGCATAAAAAGTCTTTGAAGGAGAACTAAGCCTCTGGAATTGAGACTATTCAGGGCCTTTTGTTGTGTATATTTAAACACATATTTTCAAAACTGCTCTAATTTGGTTCTTAAGTAGACTATATATTTCTACTGAATCACACTGAAGGGAAGTGCTTTGAACTAGAAATCTTCTCTGAATTCTCTCCTAGAAATCTTCTCCATGCCACATGCCTGGTCCTCAAATTATATGTACACAGGCCATGTGTTGGATCCGATCACAATTCCATGCAGATAATATGGTAAATCATATCAGACAGAGCTCTGCCTTAAAAATCATGGCGCTAACAGATGTGTCTGCCAATTAGAACCTTGTAAATTGGGTAATGATGGTATCAGGTGTTCTCATCACCAACGTCTTCCATTGTCAATTGTGCCTGGAACACTTAAGAGAGTTTACTCTAAGGCAGAAGTTTCTACAGATTGAAAGCAGTTGGATTATGCTGGAAACTCCAGAAAATCTTAAAAATTAAGAGATAAAGTGGTAAAAAAAAAAAAGACAAGCAAAACCCCAAAACCCCTAAGGCTTGCTACCTTTCTCTTTCTAGACCTCCTTTCTCAAACACCATCCTTGGCTCTGAACATTCAGGACTCTGCCAATTTAGCCAGACTCAACTTAAGACCTGTATTTTAATGAGGACTCCAGTAATGATAATTACTTAATGTGTACTTTTCAAGTCTCTTTTAGAAATCAGCATGATACAGCCGCTTGCGAGTCTAACCCAGAGGTTAGACTTCTGGTTCCGTGGGTTTCCCTGGGTTTTCATGTGGCTTGTTTTTTCCCTTCGTTCGGGTCTCTGGTCTAATACAGAGGCACCAACACTGACCATCTTCCCTAGAATTTCCTGCCCCCAAATCTCCATCTTTGGTTTCTATACATTATTTGATTTTTCTTTATACTACAGAGCAAAACTGTCACAGCAATGAAGACATAATGGGCAATAAGTTAAAAACACCCCCAGAAATGATTATATATTTGTTTCCTTGTTTAGTTTTTGTCTCTTTTCCTGGAATGTAAGCTTCGGGAAGGCAGAAGTTTTGTCTCTTTCCCCACTACTCCTCATCGCTTAGAACAGGGCCTGGCACGTGATAAGCACTTGGTAAATATTTTTTGAGTCCATTAATAAATAAATGAGTGTCATAGTGTCGAAGAACAAAGAAATTCTTGGGAAATATTATGCAGTCTTTGACAGAAAAATTCTTCTAGAAATCACATTTTATTTCTTAGTATGTAAAGCCCTGAAATTACACACTGGCTCTAGATTCTGGAATATTTGGAAATCAGTAAATGTTTAAAGTTTATGATGCAAATCAATTCTATAAAATGCTTTAAGTGTTTTTAATGTCTGTTAAATGCAACTGACACATCACTTTTGTATTGTCATCTTTATTATTTATATTTTTGAATTTTAAAAATTTTTTATAATTTATTTTGGGGGGGAGAGAGAGAGAGAGGGAGAGCATGAGTGGGGGAGGGGCAGAGGGAGAGCGAGTGAGAGAGAGAGAGAGAGAGAGAGAGAGAGAGAGAGAATCTCAAGCAGGCTCCACACTCAGCATGGAGCCTGATAGGGGGCTTGATCCCATGATCCTGGGATCATGACCTAAACTGAAATTGAGAGTCACTCAACCGACTGAGCCACCCAGCCTATCTTAATGAAGACATGTGTTTTGTGGGATGTCTGGATTTTTGTACAGTTAACGGTCACTCTTCTGTACTGTCCATTGAATTTGCTTCCTGAGTTTCCTGATTCCCTCTGGCATAAAGTCTTATGGAGACAGGACAATGTGACAGAAGGACACAGGTGCTGGAATTGTCTAAACAGTCATCGAAATGAATTTTCATAATCCTGGTTCCCAAATCCAAAGCATTGCTTAGAACTTACATCTTGAGTCAGGGTTTCAAGAGATTTCCCCCTGCTGATCCTCTGGCTGTTGGATCCATGTCTTAGTGATCTAAAACAACCACAACCAACAGATCGATACATCTAAGACCAAATTTTGACTTTCAAGCAATGACCATTATGAGAACAAAATAAATCAACTTTTCTGTTAATAACACACATCACAATAACACACATCACAAATACTTATTATCTTTTTTCAGCAGAAGCTTTAGTTTATTCAAATGTTTCTGATCCCATCTAGAAAATTTCAGAATTTTTCCTTCTGATCTTAAAAGCAAGAATTTGGCCATCACCAAGGGAAAGGTTTTTGCGAGATTTTTTTGAATCTTTGAAACTGATTGTGAGTTTCATCATGGTTGCCATTAGCAAACAGAACAAAGTTCCTCACCCACGCCTGTCTGCTAACCAGGGCTGCGCACAGAGAGCATTTCCTGTAAAACTCCTTTCCTTAGTTTCTCTGCAGCCTTGTCTCCCACTATATTTACCTGCGCTCTTGGCGGATATGATGCTGCACACTGAGAATTGACCTTTCCTTTGCTGGCTGCCCCTCAAATGATCCGCTCAGCATGCGCTGTCGAGTGCAAGCTCTAGGAAAAAAAAAAAAAAGGAGCCCGAGATAAATGCATGATCTGTACACTTGGGATGAATAATACATAACTGCTCATTATTCTTATTATTTTTAAGGAAACACCAATGATAAGGCAAAACACAGCAAATGACCCATAACCGTAAAGGAAAATGGGCTTGAGGCTCTGTGTCAAGAACACTTACAAAGCAGAACTGTCAGAGTTTCGCGGTGGTGCTAGAAAATAAACAGAAATCTCCTGCCCACCACGACCTGCCTCCCCCTAACCAAGGAGAGAGCTGCCATCAGGATTCTGCTAGCTGTAGGGCCAGCCTAACCATAGGTAGGCATGATGTTGGTTTTGCATTTAGACAAGGAGGTTTCTAATAACAGCCCTCTGGGGAAGGGTTTGTCCACCCAGGCCTCTGGGATGATAGAATATATGTTCCAAGGAGATTTTGCAGAACTCCAGGACAATAGGAAAGCATAAAGTTAGAGGCAAAAGTTAGTGGTAAAGAGAAGTAATTACAGCTGTGATTAATACCTAAAGAAACCTCAGTCTAAAGTCTATGGCTTATAGGTAACCAGTTACTACTTTCTCTGGAATCATGAAAATCTGATGTTTTTTTTAAGGCATTCCCTCTTTAAACCATACCTAGGCTGGTATAGTTTCAGATTTGCTAATGAGGGAAGACAATTGGGTGACTCGACACTTGGGGTGTGAATGATTTGAAGAGAAAACAAAATTCCTTTTCCAGAAAGTTCTCTCCAACTGGAAATTACAACGATTCCCTTGATGTAGCAGTCAAGTGGAAAGAAAATAATACAGGGGACTCGGAGGCCTGTGTTCCACAGGCGACACTGTCACGGACTAGTTGAGTGACCTTTGGGCTTAGTTTTCTTATTGGTAAAGTGAGGACATGACCTTGATCTCAAAGAAAACTCACAGACCTCCAATGCAATGATTTTATGATATGCAAATCTTATGATGCTGTATTTATTCAACACTTGAACACATAACTTCTGTCATTGCTTTACATAAAACTTTCATATTTACGTTTCCTAAAATGTGTATCTAGATTGACTTTGAATTATATCATCACTGTCTTGGAGTTAAGATCTTCAAGAAAAAGATCCATTTCTGTTTAGCATACTTTTAAGCAGCTCTTATGATATCATGTGTATATTCAAGTAGCTAAAAATGCTTTTGATGCCAATGAAGGTAATTATGGTAAATACCCATGAAAATCATGCAAATCCGATGAATGGAAAGGAGTTACAGGAAGCAACTCCTACCCCCTCCCCCACCCCAAATCACTCTTCTTAGTTCAATAAGCACATGGACCATTTTGAGATAAAATCCAGAGTCAAATCTTATAAAAAACCAAGGATTTATGGCAGTGATAGACAGACCGTGCTTAGTTCCATGACTAGAATGGTGTCGCACAGGAAGGTGCATTTATAAGTTAGGCTGAATTCACAAAGGTTTAGCACGATCTCATATTATGTATACTAAGATTTGTTTTTCAGACTAAGGATTGCAAATCATGAAGCATCCTGAGCACATCCATTTGGAGAAGAGTGTTATCCTGGCATAGATCTACAGATCCCTCCTATTTGTGTAAATGTCAAGGCTTAACCTATAGCCACTCTCTTAGTAACCTTTATTTTTTGTCACAAGACTCCCCACTAAAGCAGTTGAGCCCTTAGGCCTTAAATACAAAACACATACAACTTGATTACAGTATACAAGTTTGAGCTGGCCGTCGTCCGTGCTACGTCTGAAGTGGAAGAACATCTCTGGCCTTGAGCTGCCTGTGATAAGGGACTGCTGGTGTCTGCCCCACAGCCCAGTGTGAGCAGGCCCAGGCATTCTTGCTGGGAAAGAGTTGGGAATGCATCTACTGACTCCAGAACCTCATGGATGTCCCAGCACCCAAGTCATCTTAATACACCCACGCCCACTGGGGTGGCTCTGTGGATCCTACTGAGACTCCCTCTTCTGACTGAACAAGACAGGAAGGTCCCAACGGAGGGTGGAGGTGCACTCACCATTGGAAAGACTCCGAATCCCATGGCGTCTCTTCCATCCCCTCCACCAACAGCATGGCTGAAGTGTGGTGAGAAGGCAACCCCCCTTTCCTTTCTGGCTTAAGATCAGTCCTTTCTTTCCCACTGGGGTCTATCTAGAGAATTGAGAACCTAACAGTAAAATGGGCTGGAATTTTAACCATACATGTGACATGTGAATCTTTGTTCTCTGTATGAGCCACTCATTGAGCTCAGGGTGAGGGGGACTGGTTTTTAGCTCGACTCTGCAACCAGAAAACATGTGCTTCATCAGACTAAGATAGCCACTTCTATGCATAAAATATATAAAAGCATTGGCTTCCATTTCCTCTTCCTATCACTTTCTTCTGTGTATATAACAGTGTTTGTTAGTACAATTTCAAACCAGATAGTGATGAGAAAAAGAACACTGGGCTCAGCAACTCTGAGCCAGTAAAATCGTGTAACGAGTGACTTCAGAGTTCTGCTCGAGCCAAGGCTACACCTTGGTGGTTTTCATTTCCTCACTCAGGGGACCCTGCCAGAGCCTTGTGTTCTGTGAACAGAGGAATTCTTACCCACTGCCTCTTTTCCTGGAACTCCAAAGGTACCCTCGTGACCTGAGCAAAGTGAAATCAGGCAGATGCACCGATCTTTCCATGGTGTGAAGAGGTCGCCTTTGGTGTCTCAGGCTTAGTGTGACTGTCTCTGACCCCTATGCCAGCCATGCACCCCAGTACCGCTGCCATGTCTGGTCCAAAATAAAGGTCAACAACCATCTCCATCTTCTTTTAGCAGCCCTCTTGTTGAGTCTCTTCTCAGACCAAATGCTCTGATATCTCACTCTTGCTTTTGCATATCCAGTGGTTTTTGAAGTAGGAAACTAT
Source organism: Panthera pardus (assembly GCF_024362965.1). Taxonomy (NCBI): domain Eukaryota; kingdom Metazoa; phylum Chordata; class Mammalia; order Carnivora; family Felidae; genus Panthera; species Panthera pardus. The sequence continues at coordinate 19,449,119 of NW_026526654.1, read as the reverse complement.
AGGTAAATGCTAGAGTTTCTTAGCTGAAAACTAGGGGCCACATTCATCTAGCAAATTGCTATATAAATGCTTAGGTTAAGGCAATTTGCAGGGATTGAGGTTGGGCACGTGAAAGGCAGTTCATCTGGAGGCTCTTGAAGGCTTTTATTCCTCTTCTAAGGATGGTGGTGGATGTTACATTAAAACTCAAAATCCTCTTGTTCACACTGTATCCATTATAGTTAATAACTAGCTATTTGTCTATGATAATTTTCCCATAAAAACAACAGGTAACAGTATAGAAGAAACAACTTTTCTACAGATACATAAATCTGTCTAAAAGAAAACAAGGGAAAAATCTAATTACATTATACAAAAAAGCTAGCTGCCCAAAATGGGTTTCCTATGGATGAAAGGAGGAACTCATATGGAAAGACATAAATCTGGGATGGGAGAGGAGATATAGGGAGCAAGGAAAGAAGTTGCATAATAGCTCTGCCTTGAGGACATCTGGACATTGAAGCAGGTAGAGAAAGAAGGTCATATTATGATGTTTCTGCATAAAGAAAACAGCCTGATACATAAGCCATCATCACCTTCTTTAATAATGTACAATATTTTGTTATTTTGGAAAATAACAGCCTTGGTAGAAAATTAGTCACTTCAATCTGACACAATCGAATTCCATGAAGATGTTACACATTCTCTAATACAATGTGCCAAGGTTCACACGGAAGTATGGTAGGAGTTTGTTTTATTATTTTCAAAAGGAAATACAATTTTATTATACACAAGCATATATTGTAATCCAAACTACGAACTATCAAAAAGTATTTCTGACATGTGTAATACAGTCACAAACTCAGACATAAATGAGTCCTGATAAGTAACATAAAGTGAGAAATGAATATTCACCCACAAGAGAAATGTTTTATGTTCCATGTTTCTGTAGCATGTTATTAACCACACTTGTTCAACGCTTATGGCATTTGGTCATCATTGGTCACCTCCGTTATTAGGCAGTGAGTTCTTTAGGGGGCCGTTTGATCCCTTGTCCTCGTGTTCTAGGAAATGCGGTTGCTGGCACACCCATGAGCAGAGCCAGGGGACAGAATGGGTAAGTGCAAGGCAGGGAGGTGAAGGTATAAGGAGAGCACAGGACGCTGAGGGAGGTGTGGGACTGGTTCTCGAACTTGCTAGTCTCAAGGTTCAATTAGCACATCAGGTTAGTACTTTCCTACCCAGCATCAGGGCTTGAACAGAAAGTTTTGCCTTGGACTAAAGACTAATGGAGGAGTCGATTTGAGAACACACAAGGTTTAGGACTGCGCAGTTCCGACCTCGGCCTTTGCTGGCTGTGGGACCTCTGGCAGGTGATGGGCATTCTCTGAGCCTCCGCGTCCTATATGTAAAATGAGGAACAAGAACACCTCTCCCAGCAACTTCATAGGGAGTGAGTTGGGAGGACCAACTATGATTATGAATGTGCCAGTCTTTGGAAACACTGACACTCTGTTTACATTTTAGTTGCTATTATTTACTTTTCTGACTCGCCCCATGCCATGGTTGATATTAAAACATTCGACAGAAGGTGGAGGACAGAAAAGCAAATGTGACAGAGAGTCACACTGGGGGGTAAGTCTCCTCTGTTCTGACTCTGCTCAATGGCGATATATGTTCCGGACTAGAGCTGCAGCCTCTTAACCTGTCTCTACGCATCCACGCTCAATAAACATGTTGTATTATTATCCCCAGCAACGTGACCTCCGAAACGAACACCTGCAATGTTACTGTGTAGGTGTTTCTCAGATGGCCCTTAGTGATACATCCTCCCTGGTTTTCATGCCCTTGTGCAACCCAGAAGTGTGGGCAACTTGCTCCTCGCCGATGTAAGGCAAATGGGATGGGATAGGTCACAAAAGACCTGCCCAAGCAGGCTGCCATGTGGTGAGATGTTCTGTGGAGAGATTCCCTTCTTACGGAATGAGGGTGGTCTTCCATTAACAGAGCATGAGGAACCAAAGCATTTATTTAACTGCTAGTGAGGCACTAAATCTTATTAAGAACCATGAGAGGGGTGCCGGGGTGGCTCAGTCAGTTGAGCGTCAGACTCTTGGTTTCAGCTCAGGTCATGACCTCATGGTTTCATGGGTTCGAGCCCCACATCAGGCTCCGTGCTGAACAGTGTGGAGCCTGCTTGGGATTCTGTCTCCCAATCTCTCTCCTCAACTGCCCTCAACTCCTCAACTGCCCTCCTCAGGGCAGTTGCCCTCCTCAACTCCTCGATCTGCCCCTCCTCAACTCACGCCCTCTCTGTCTCTCTCAAAATAAATAAATAAACTTAAAAAAAAAAAAAAAAAGAATGGTGACAGTGAGCTAGTTAGGGGATTCCTCCCAGGCAAGTCAAAAGGCCTGCAGCCTTATGAGAGACCCAGCTAAGCCACACCCAGGTTCCTGACTGAGGCTGTGAGATTAATCTGTGTTATTTCAATCACCAACCTTTGGAGTCACTTGTTACACAGCAATTGGCAACTAAGACAGTTGTCATCGTTGTCTTAAAGTCTTCAACAACCCTATTGCTCTTCAGAGTAAGACTAAGACAAGAAGCTCAGCATGACTTCAAAGTCCCATAGGACCTGCCTCATCTTTTAACCATCAGGGACCCCCCCCCCCCCCCCGCCCCGCTCCGGCCAGTCAACCTCTTTGGTCTTTCAGTTCTTTGTGTGTGCCTCATTCCAAAAAGCTCTAAGAGAGCAGAGGTTGACTTAGTTACTGCTCACTTGTTACTTCACCTGTACACAGTAGGTGCTTAATAAATATTTGTGAAATGAGTGAATCTTGAAATATTGTGAAGATCAAACATTTTAATTTCTTTTTGGATCACTTCACGCTTATGAGGCACGGAAATAATCACAAATAGCACACACCGCATGTGTTTGAAATATGCTTTTCAAAGGGGAAGGTGATTTTATCTCCAGTTAGAATACTGTGCTACTCAAGAAATGGGCTGCACACCTATAACAGATGAGGCCCTGAGATAGTAATAAAAAAAAAAAATCAGACATTGCTTCTTGCAGGTAGAAAATTTATAAATCTTTATCTATAGTCTCTGTGACTGTGAAGGGAGACCTTCAAGCCTACATGAGGCAGAGCTGAACTCATTTCAATTTCCTAAATGGGAGATCTGATCTGTCCCTGGGAACATGGTCCCCACACACGGTGTCTTATATGAATCTACTACCGAGCTGAAATAGTAAATAAGTAAGGATTTTGAGACTTTTACAACTTTACCAATAAGAATGCACACATCATTAAAATTCCTCAGTAACAGACCTAGTCAGAAGGAAAAGTATTTGAATATTCAATTAAGTTATATTTTGCCACTTTAAATTTTTCATTAGAATTTAGATGCCTTTTGGTCTCCCCTGAAGATAAAAGAAATACATTTTCAGGATGAAAACATTCACTTATTTGTTGCCTAGAGAAAAAGCAAAGCTAATAGTATTGAAAATACACACCACGAACTTGAGGGACAGTCTAGCTTTCCTTAGGGGAAAGACCACAGAGTTGTGGTATTAGGATCTCATCATCTTCCCCATATCTCTTCATGATGGCAAGAACTAGCAAGCCAGTTTCTTAGAAACTCCATCTAGTGGTCTGATACAAAAAAAATTGGTCTGCCTGCTTGTCTTCTGGAACTGGGAGGCACAAGGCTTCAAGTGTCTGGTGAAAAATAATGAAGTCTTTTGTCTTGTCTGAGTGAGGAAATTCTCCATTATGCAGGCATGTGTAATCCCTTTATTCCTGCTCCCTGGAGGAGAATTACAGTGAGGCATTTTCCTTTTCCCAGTTGGGGTTAATGTTATGCCCTCTCTACCTTTGAAAGTAAAACAAGACTAGGACCCCTGACGATGATTCAAATGTGGGAATATTCTTCAGCAAACACACATTCCCAGTTGCAAAAATATTACCCCTGGTTTCTTGCCAAGCCTTTGAAAAAAACATATGAAAGATTGATTCTTTTTTTCTTCCTCTCTCTGCATTGCCTTTGTGCTGTGGAATTTCAATTGCCTCTTATATGACAGCTATATATATATATATATATATATATATATATATAGTCTTTTATGGAGGTGGAGGGAAGAGAATCATGTCTTAAGAAATTGTCTCTATTTTTCTTGACATTTCTCCATCACAAATATTTTTAAATTGGCCCAAAGATTATGGTTATAAGAGAGATCTTTGGAGCTTTATTAGCCTTTAAACACCACTAGTTGTTTATAGAAATAGTAGCAGGGGGTCCTCGGTTTCTTTCTTCTCTCTCTCCATATCTTCTTTCTTAATGTTCCAGAACAAGGGTGTGGGAAAAGCCTGTACATTCTGTAATGAAAGAGAGAGGCCTATGAGTCTTCGAATTATTTTCATTCATTATAGAAAAGTTAGATTGCATGAAACCATCTGGTATTAAGCGTAATTACCATTTAAAGGAACTGCAGTGTAAATCTGCAGAGCATTACGTTGGAGGGATTTTACTCCAACCTTGGGCTCCACAAGTTAACACACTGCAAAGTATTATCAGATGTAGGTTAATATAATGTAATCACATCGACAGAAAACAGGAAAACAGTCCTTCTGTGGTAATTACGGGAAACCGTGGCTGTAGAATGGTGTAAGAGAATGGGGGATGAGTATTTCCTGGAAAGGGCTCTCACCTGCCTCCAGGAGAGTGACAATGAGATCCTCCAAAGTGAAGACAACAGCAGACATTAACAGGTGAGCTCCTCTGTAATGGCCTCTTGCTGAGGTGAGGAAAAAGCTGCATTTTTATGGAGTGACTACCCCACTCCTTTGTGAATGGGCCCAGTCCCAAGTAAATGGATATGGCTCTTTAATAGCAACAGCGGATTTGTTCTTTCCAGTCTTGTGCTATTCATAACAATGTTGTCATTAGTACACACGTAAACATGTGGGCAACCAGAACCTTGTTGTAGACTGAAACATAAGAGAAGCCTTAGTGTCTTATCATATGCAGGTATGATACATAAAAAAGACAATCAGCTCGTGGGCAATCCCTGCCTTTAGTGCATCTATTAAAATTCAGCAAATAGAATGTCTGAAACCCCACACCACACTAGGGTTTAAATTTGGTAATGCTCCATCTGTCTCAGAAAAACGTAAACTACAATGTAAAGATTGAACTTTTTATTATAACAAAAATGAAATTTTGCAAATGTCGCAGAAACCATATGAACCAATTTTTCTACTGAGATGAATTTTCTTATACTACTTATTGCTTTATGCTCCAATGATAAAAGAGTAAAAGAGAAACCCTGTTAAAATAGTTTGCTGCATCTGTTGGGTAAAATTTAATAGTAGCTCTCCTGATCCATAGCACAATTATAATCACTTTGTAATAATGTACAAATCATGTACAATCTCAACGAAATATAACATATTTTGATTACCACAAATCAGGAAACAACTAGGAAAACGTCTTTGAAATATATTACTTTACTGTGCATGATAATGGATGTTAACTAGACTTCTCGTGATAATCATTTCATAATACATACAAATCTCCTCGAATTATTATGTTGTACCCCTGAAATTAATACAATGTTATATGTCAATTATATCTCAATGAAACTAAGAAAAGTTCAAGGAAAGTTTGATTTAATTAAAAAAAAAATTTTTTAATGTTTATTTATTTTTGAGAGAAAGAGAGAGCCAGAGCATGAGCAGGGGAAAGGCAGAGAGAGAGGGAGACACAGAATCCGAAGCAGGCTCCAGGCTCTGAGCTGTCAGTCAGCACAGAGCCCAACGCGGCGGGGGAGTGGGGGGGGGGGGCGGGCTTGAACCCACAAACCGTGAGATCATGACCCGAGCCAAAGTCAGATGCTCAACCAACCGAGCCACCCAGGCACTCCGGAAAGTTTGATTTTAAAAAAGCAAAAATATATATATTATTTTGCTTAAATGAAGTTCTATTTGGCCTCTTTGCCTCTTTATGTTTTATACAAATGCATATACCCACAGATCTTATCTTCTCATTGCTCTCTGAATACACTTAAGTTCCATATACTTACTTAGTTTCTGTATCTCCAAATGGTCTTTCAACTAGCCTACAAGAGTTTTAAAATCTCATGAATATGAAAAACCAACAATGAAGCAGCCTTAATAGAATCACAGATAAATAGTTATGAAAATATCTAATATTTAATTACATATTTGATTAATATTCAATGTTTTGACGGTAATATATTCAATATTAATAATTAATATTCAATACGTTAATATCTACAAATACATTACATATGTTAACAGAATCTTTAATAAATTAGATGTTAATAATTAATATTTTATTAATATTGAGTATATTAATACCCGATACTCTGTTTCCCGAAAACTTTGGGTGATTCTTGCCAAATGTTTGCCATAAAAAGTTGTTGCTCTGTCAGGAGGCTGACAAAAACTCAGCTTCATGGATACCTGGGCTTCTTCTCACCTGGAGGGTCCTTCTAGCATCCTCCCCTCCTGTGCTGGAGCGCATTCCACCGAGCGGTTGGCAAGTCTAACGGGAAGATCTGTGAGAGGCTACAAAGCACTCAGCCCCTCCAAGCGGTGCTAGTCGGGCCCAGAATGTGGGGCTGCAGGAAACTAACATGACCTCATCCAAAGCTGCTGAATTGCTAGGCTGAATGATGAAACAAGAATTTGAAAAGGAGAGCTTGTCAGATGGGAAGGAGCACTCGCGGGGTAAGATGCTAATGCTTTGCATTATTAAGCTCGCTTAGATTTCCATTTAATTGGGCCAGCTTCAGAGAGCTGGGAGCTCTGGGTCTAGACAGGGGAGGACAGAATAAGAATGAAGAGGGCCGTTTGTCCTTTCCTCAAATTTCCCTTGTCATATAGCTAATGATGTGCACAGGAACAGGTGGCCCCTTGGAGGGCTTCACAGGGGTTTAATTTGAACTCCTTCCTCTAGAAAACTCCACCATCTCCTCAGTCTCTGTAATATCAGGCTCATCTGTCTTCCAGAGGAATGTGACCTAGATGCTTCTGTTCTAGAGGAGAGCTCAGGTGTCAGTTCATCTGTCCTGAGCCCCGGAGAGGCAGCCGTGGGAGAACAGGACCCAAAAGGCCAGAGGACAAAAACACTCTCATTTAGCCTACAGCCTATGAAAGAGGAGCCCTAGCTAAGTCCTCACCACCTAGAAGTTGCGGGGCTCCAAAGTGATGCACACACCTAAGTTCCAGGTAGGCACTTACAACCCATGCAGAAGACAATGTCACGCTTATCTCCACCATGGCAGTATTGTTCTTCTGCTAATGGTGCCTCTGAGGGCAGGTCTATGTTCTCTTCCAGCCATTCCTCATGCCTGGATCACCAGCCTCTCTTATCCTGCAGAGATCTTGATTTAAATCCTACTCTCACTCTTCCACCTGCCAAGTCAATCAGGCTCACCTTTACCAACACCTGTGACCATGCCCTCAACTTCCCCCTCTCCCTTTTCTTTGCAACATGATTGTCTCTACCTGTTTGGCTAGGTCTCCCAATTCTGAGATAAGACCATTTTTTTCCTGGCCCATCCAAGCAGAGCAGAGAATGTCATAGTTGCACTTGAGACATTTCAAAGACCGTGGGTCTCCATTCCCAAGACTTTCAGTCAGTTACAGGTGATGCCAACTCTGGTTGATGAGTCTATGTTATTAGTTTGGGAGTGTATCTACCAAATGATGTGAACAAATGAGCTGATGATGCTTTTAATGTTAGCAAGACCAGCACAAGGGTGGAGCCAGAATGCCAACCCAGACTGGCTACTGAGCCACTGAGTAAGTGATAGACACTGCTCATTTACTCCTATGAGGTTGCTTATACCTCCACTTGAAAGGCATAAGAAATTGAGACTTTCCAAGGACTTAACCATGACTCAGAGGATTCAAAGCCAAGCATGGCTAACTGCAAAGCCTGTCCTCTTTCCACTTCTACTATACTGCCACAGCATACTCTATGTGACTATTTGGATTTGAACAAGAATGAGGTGACCTTTGTAGGTCAGAGTCAAGAAGGCCACACAATTTCAGTCCAGATATGAGCTTTTCTGAGCTGACTTATCCATCAGGGCCTGAGGTTTGAGTTGCAACAGATATCCAGCAAAAGATCTTCCATGAAGACACCTCTATTAGCCCCAGATGGCTAAAGCTGGTTACTGTCTACCACAGGAAGTTTTATGGAGAATATGGAGGGAGAGGAATGAGATTGGAGAGGGTTATGGTCCTACTTAAGCTGCCCCAGACAGCAAGGATGCCTGTAGACCACAAAGTACCTTTGCATAAATTGGGAAAAGAGGCCTGTTCCTCTGGAGGGATGTAGTCCTATGCCAGGGGCACTGCCTGGCAAGGATGGTGTGCCTTAGCAGGTACAGTGGGGGCTAGATTTCAGCTTCTAATTTCCCCTTGACCTGACAACTCTGTATGATGCATAACATGTTTGTACACCCTGAGAAGCATTCATGAGTATGGGAAAAACAAAGGCCTTAGTGGTTGTCCATAGAGTGGATGAAAACAAAGGATCCTCTATAATTTAAAAGCACAGAGTCATAGTTAATACATGGATTTTGGAGTTACACCGACCAAGGTTTGATTCCTGGTTCTCTGGCTCCCTGATTCATTAGACAAGGTGATTTAGGCAGGTTAGCTAAGCTTCCTGAGACTTAATTTTTCATCTCTAAAACAGAGCTAATAGTCCTTGTCTTTCAGGGTTTGCTATGAGGACCTAGTGAGACAGAGGTTGTAAAATAGTAGTGTTTAGCACACAGTCATCTTCCAGTAAACGGGAGAGATTAGTTTCATAAGTTGTTGAGGACACATAAATATGGCTGCCTAATTGGGAAATCAGATTGTAGTTGGTATCGATGTGATACCCAAGACCATTTCTATGGTATGTGATCTTGGGAGAAAGTACTTACCCAGTCTAAGACTCAGTTTTGTCACGCATAACATAGGGGTAATGATAGTATTTTTCCTAAATAGGTGTATTGTACAGATTGACTGAGATAATATGTGTAAGATCTTAGCATCATATGTGGGTCTTAAAAAATATTCACTATTCATTCTTTTCCCATTTCCCTTTTCCTACTCCTCTATCTTTATGTTGGGAAGGCATTTTCATGGCATAATGTAAACATAGTTTAGGGGACAAAACACTTTATTTTATGAGACATTTTAGATAAATGATTTCAATTATTAAAGTCACTCAGTAAGGGAACCATCACTATGCTCTGTATGAATTTTCTCGTCACAGTTGTGTTCACAGAACTAGAGATATTACTGAAGACTCTTCCATCTGACTAGTGTCATAATCATGTGCTCAGGGCAAATATGAACTCTTTGAGGGAATAATCTATGTGTCCAGTATCTCGGAAAATGCCTGGCGCATAGAAGATGCAGCAGAAGTATTTCTTGAATGAGCAAGTCCTTTCCTTCCAGAAGAAAATCCAGCTAATGTCATTTGAAAAACTATTTCCTAACAAATGTGTTCTGATTTTATTTATATTTAAGTAGTATAGCAATTGTATTTGTAGTCAATAAAAATGATTCTCTTAGAGAAAAAATAACCCCACATATGTCATTAAATAGACTTAAAATTTTTTTGGAGTAAGTAGCATTCAACTAAAGGCTATTCCTTAGACTTTAAAGAATTATTAATATGAGTGCACGGCAAGGAAGATTTGGTTGTAGATCCAAACATCAGAATTCAAATACTATGCTAGACTGATATTTCAAAAAAGGTTATAAAGACACTTCCTAACTAGTGAATTACTGATGGAAAACCACAAAGGGATGGAATATTCTAAAGTAATATAAAATGTTTAATTATTTTTTTCTGACATTTCTCTATGCATTCAGCCTAGCAGGAATGATAATGCATTTTTGCTCAATTTCAGGGCTCTGAATTAGAGAAATCTCAGTAGAGGCAGCGACGCTTTTGAAAGCACACTGCTATTTGTTTTGATATCTTCTGATGTAGTGAAAAGGTCACTGCTTTTTGAAGGAAGCTTTCTTTAGTGGAGCTGAACAGTACAGACGAAGTCAAAACAGAGTGAATTTAACAGCAACCCTGGATTTTACAGTTTAGGTGGTGGAACATCCTCTTTCTTGCAATCCTCTCCAGATAAGTCTTGAAAATAAAGAGAGAGAGAGAGAGAGAGAGAGAGAGAGAGAGAGAATACAGATGCCCATTTGTGCCCAGTGAATCTCCTGCAGGCAAGCAAGGGACCGTATTCTCAAGTTCTGTAAAAATGCCCCACTTCTGTCTCTTTCACAGAGTTCCCACAAATATGGAGAAGTTCCTTTCTATTTCTTACAACATAGATTAATTTTCAAAAATACTACCTAGGAGAACACAAATGAAAAAATTAGAGATGACTATGCGGAGACGGCACTGGTGACTCCAATGATTCAAATACCTCAGACTCTGGGCCCCTTTCTCTCTGACTTTTCCCTTTGTCAGCTTGAATTTCCTGTTCATAGTAAAGGTGTAGAGCATACTTTTTTTCTGGAATAACGTGGATCCTGTTTCAAACGGAAACATGGATCCCCTGAGAACTGAGACCCGGGCAGCCCCGCAGCTTAATTATCAGTACTAAGAACTCAGGCCTCTCCATCAATATGACTTTACTATTCACTCCAGGAATTTCCTGTCTCAGACTGTAAGGCCGTTAACCAATAAGTAATTTCATTGTTAGCTTCAGGAACTTTCTGAAAATCCATTCGTCTGAGTTATGGGCTAATGGACCAGCCCCTGTCTCTACATAATATGTCACTCAACTGGTCAAACCAATCACCTAAAAATAATAGGTACTCATCAACACTCAGGCCAAGACCCTGCCCAGCGGGGTCCATCAACCCTAAACATTGTTTTTTTAAATACTGTTTCTAAAAATTAGTTGTATTGGGGTGCCTGGGTAGCTCAGTTGGTTGGGCGTCCGAATTCGGCTCAGGTCAAGATCTTCCAGTCTCTGAGTTCAGGCCCCACGTTGGGCTCTGTGCTGACAGCTCAGAGCCTGGAGCCTGCTTCAGATTCTGTGTCTCCCTCTCTCTCTGCCCCTCCCCTGCTCATGCTCTGTCTCTGTCTCAAAAATAAATAAAAACATTAAAAAATAAAAAATAAAATAAATAAAAATTAGTTGTATTTATTTTTAAAGGTAATACATGTATATGGCTAAAAATCCAAGGGCAGAATAGAATTGATTTCTGGAGTGAAGAGGACAGCAGAAACTCACCACTGATTTCTTTCTTTTCAGAAATCACCCCACATCAGGAAGGAAAGTGAAAAACAGACATGCAAACTCCACTGAACAACTGACAAATGAAAGGTGGAGCCAGAGGGGGTGGAAAGAACACTGGGGCACAGAGTGGCAAAGGGATGTCCTCTCTAAAGTGCCCCACTCCCAGTGCCGCCCTCCCCAGAAAAGTAATGGTTCCTGTCCATAACACGTACTTGTTACTTGTGTATCCGGGAGAGTCCTACACTCTTTTTTTTTTTTTTTTTTTTTTTTAATTGAGGTATATCAGGGCACCTGGGTGGTTCAGTCAGTTAAGTGACTCACTCTTGATTTCTGCTCAGGTCATGATCCCAGGGTTGTGGGATTGAACCCCGTGTCAGGCTCCACGCTGAGCACACAGCCTGCTTAAGATCCTTTCTCAGGGCGCCTGGGTAGCTCAGTCGGTTAAGCATCCAACTTCAGCTCAGGTCATGATCTTACGGTTCATGAGTTCGAGCCCCACATAGGGCTACGCACTGACAGTGCAGAGTCTGCTTGGGATTCTCTCTCTCCCTCTCTCTCTGCCCCTCCCCTGCTCGCTCTCTCTCAAAAAATAAACTTTAAAAAAGAGAAAAAAGATTCTCTCTCTCTCCCTCTGCCCCTCTCTTCCACTTGCATTCTTTCTCTAAAATAAAAAAAAATAAAAATAAACGAGGTATAATTGACATATAATGTTGTATTAGCTTATAGCACACATTACAGCATTACAAAATAATGATTCGATGTTTTGTATATATTGTGAAACTGTCTAAACTCTTACATCAAGAATTCTGCCCAGTATCAATCACTAACTACACTTAAACCCAAACCCCAAACCCTACAAATATCCACTCCTGACCTATCTTTTGTGAGGTATTATTAAGAGTGTTGCAGTGGGAGTCTGCCTCATTGTGATGAGTATTAAATTTTGCTCTGATTGACCAACAGATTATTCAGGTGACCATTTGGGGCAGTCTATGCTGCAAAGGCAGCAGGTAAGTGAGTGGCTTAAGGTTATGGAGGAGCAGAGCCAGATGCTGGTCCAGGCCTTGTGACACCAAGTCTAGTAGCTTACGTTAGAATTAGTTGGACCCTGAGGATCACCTCCTGCAATCTTTAAATTCCTGGAAAATCAGGGATTTAAATAATTAACCTGTTTACACAGCCTGGTCTTGAGATACCTTAGATCAGGGATTTGTTCTGTATTATTTTCCCCAAATATTTGTTATTTTTAAAAGTTATTTCTAAGACACTAATATTTCATGGTATCTTCTTAAATCACACTGGATTTAAAGTTTATGTGACTTCTCTCTCTGTGCACCCAAATCAGCACAAATGCCCACCTGTTGCCAAAATGATTTGGCTGAGGTCTTCTTTCTGTGTCTTCCTGTAACCTTCTGCCTACCTCCCTGAAGAGGAACCTCTTAGATGAAACTAAGGACAATAAGGCTATGAAAATAGAAGACTTAGGAAAATCGAGAGTGACAGAGCACTAAAACAAGTCTCTGCTGCACTTCTTTTCTGTTGTATCAAGGCAGACCCATCCATTAAGATACAGAATCTGTACCTCCTTGTCCTTTCCTTCTTTCAAAGCCTCCTTCCAAAATGCAAAGGGTCACGGGAGTGGCCATTTTTCCCCCCAGCTTTACTGAGGGATACTTGGCAAATAACGTTGTGTAAATATAAGGTATACAACATGATTTGACGTACGTATATATTGTGAAGTGATCGCCACCAATAAAGTTAGTTAACACATTCATCTGCTGCCATAATATAGGGTAGGCCTATTTAATTGCTTACTCTGAAGTGACTGCAAATGTTTTCCTTTTCTTTCTTTTTAACTTCTCTTGTCCCTTCTTCTTTGTTTTTCTTTCCATTTGTTGTTGTTGTTCATTGAAAAATAGCACAGAAAAATGCCCATGGACCCATAGGTATTGACCCAATCAGTTCTTGACCTTCTTACATTATAATGCAGATAGGATATATTATTATTATCATCGTCATCATCATTACTACTACTATACAATTAATGAAAAAAGGTAAATACACCCAAAGAAACTGTCAGTTTGACATCTTGCCCTTAATTCTTGCAGAGACTAATGTAGCACCAACAAGGAAAACATTTTCACAGAAAAAGAGCTAAATGGCTTTTCTAAAGATCAAATTTGTATTCTTAAAAAAGTCTTCATTTTTTTCTAATTGTAGCCTCTTATTCCTGAGATTGACCAGGTAGCAGCTCTGGCAGCCTACAGTTGCCTCTCAGTTTGTAGTATGCTGGGCTGTAGTAAAATGCTACTGGGTCTGGGTGTTCCTCAAATTACACAATTATTAGGCAAGACTGAAGGCGTCCCTATTCCCTAATAGTCTTAAAAATTTGGCTCAGGTAACTCCACCAATATTCTCTTTTTAAAACCACTTCTGCACATTTAAAAATCAACAGCTAAATCCCTCCCTGCAATGTTATTTAGCGGTAAAGGATGTGATTTCTAGCACAATTACATCTGTGTTTTAATATGACTTTGAGAAAACACCAGAGAGTTCTATCCATCCAGTAAATTCACTTTTATGATATTGGGCACCATGATGTCAGCTTTCATAATCAAGCAGATGAGCCAAATCTGTCAGAAAAAGTCTGACTTTATTTTTCAACTCATATAACATGTTATTATTATTATTATTGTTATCATCATTGCTACTATATTATGAGTGAAAAAAGGTAAGTGCACCCAAAGAAACTACCAGTTTGACGTATTGACCTTAATTCTTATAATGTCTGTGTTATTTCTAAGGCCTAACCCTAAGGTAGATGAATTCTTGGAAGGAGGTTTTCCAAAAACTTGTCACCTAGATAGACAATAAGCTGTTGCCCAATGGGATCCCCTTTCTGGAGAAACTTGCGTGGGAACAGTCACTGTGTTTGGGAACCCAGATCAATACGCACCATAGCTTCACCTTCCTTGTGCATGAATTACAGTCTCACTGTGTTTTGTGTGTGTGTGTGTGTGTGTGTGTGTGTGTGGTGTTTTTTTTTTTTTTTTGTAAACTGGGAGCAGGTGAGTAAGGAAAAGGTAGTGGAAAAGAAAAACTGGAAGACCAAATTTAAGAAAATTCACAGAGAGGTGAGGCTCTGGAAGTGACTTCTTCCAGGGATGCCTGTCTGCCTGTGCTCTGAAGTCTCTGGGAGCCCCAGGGTACATTCAGGAAGGTAGTTACTCTGGGTAGGTGAGTAATGTCATTTTGGTTCCTAATTTGGTAAGTAGACTCTGAATACAGGCTCAGAGTATTACAATCCCCTCGTGGGTCCTTTGGATTGGAGGCTGAATTCTCTTCCCCGTCAGTGCACGGCATGGTCTGTCTTGTGTGAACAGAGGAGCATCTTCAAGACGCTAGGGATTGATCCTGCCAGGAATTCGTCTAGTATAGTAGTTACAGCTTGATAAAGACACTGGAGTACCATGCAGCATTCAAGGCCGGCCCCCCATGACGTTATCTGGTGGCAATGCCAGGATTGAGCCAAGTGGACTCAAACTGAAATTGGGATGCAGGTTGTTAGAGATTTGCTGAGAAAGCTTTCCTTTCTCTATTTAACCAGACCTTTTATGATCATCTCATCATATTTTGTGGTGATAATACATAATAAGCCCAGAAATGATTGTTCTCCTCTCATAAAAGGCACTGCAGCACATACTCATATCTGCGCGAACTGTCAGCAGATAAAAGACTGAATACCAGAATACTGTCTTGACTAGTTACTAGGATTGTTTTTGGCACACAAATTTCAAGTACTGTTATAAACTCAAAATAGTGTCTCAAACCATATATATTAGCCTTATTTCCTCATTACAGTCATCCAAGTTGTGATATACACTCTGGCAAAAACTCTTTAATGACCATTCCTAGAACAAAGGTAGACTAGAAGACAGTCTAACTCCTTCCTCTCAGCATAAGTTGGGAAGGGTCTTCCCAGTATAAATTCATCCATTCACCTTGTCAGCCATTCTCCTTCTAGCCTCCAGTATTTAGTTGTATTGTTACATGCGCCTGTGTAATATGTGCGCCATAAATAGCATTCCGAATGCTCGTGCATTGTTATAAAGATCATGCTCTTTCACGTTATGACACAGTCTTGCAAAATACTCTTAAGTAGCTAGCCTGATTTTCCTTTCTGGTACTTCATCAAGGCAGGTTTAAGAAACCACTGTTGAAATTACACATTTTCATAAGCATTTTAAAATGGATATGCTTTTGATTCTTATAGGTTTTAAATACATTTACTCTTAATAGGTTAATAAATCATAATTACTTCTAAAAAGCTTACCATTTCCCCCTTAGATTGTGATTTGTCCCTTATATATCACAAAAGAAATAAAACATGGAAGAATAAAAGTAAGTTATAGTCATCTTTTTGTAAATGTTCATACTTAACGATTTATGTGTATGGGCATGAAAAGAAAAATGCATGACTGAGCTAATAAAATATTATTTTTCCAGGAAAGATATAAATGATGTATTTGACATTATTTGTAACTACATAGTTACCCAGACCTACTTTCTAGCAGAAAGTGTATATTGATACTCAGAAAATTAGTTCATTAAAGAGAAAAGAGTTTTTTTGCTGGATATAATCCCACTAGGGTTAAATATGTATCAGTGTTTAATGGTGTTACCTTAAGATTTTAGTGACTGCAGTCTCTTTTTCTAGAAGATTCCTTGCCCTGATGCTGAAGACAGACTTGCGAAGCTGAAAAATTGTAAGTGTGGGTTATTAGTTTTGGAATGTGAAGGGATAATATACTGACAAATAATTACATACATTATATAGAGAACAGTATTAAAACATCAAACATAATTTTTTTTTTACTGACGCATCATTATATGAGTGATTCTATTCTTTAATTTTACCTTCTATTTTTACTTTTATTTGGGCAGAAATGCAAACAAGCTTGTGGGGCCACACGTCACAACTATGGTGGTGATACATTGGCTGTGCTCATTAGTAATAATGTCTTACATCTGAATAGGCTTTTCAGTATCCAGAGAATGTAGCATTGAGACAAATATTGGACTGCTTCTTGCTATCGTCCAGCAAACTGTTCTCTAATCCACTTTACACCTGTTTCAGGTTCTTTTATTTTTTTAATGTTTATTTATTTTTGACACACACACACACACACACACACACACACATGCACAGAGTGTAAACAGGGGAGGGGCAGAGAGAGAGAGGGAGACACAGAATCCAAAGCAGGTTTCAGGCTCCAAGCTGTCAGCACAGAGTCTGACATGGGGCTCGAACCCATGAACTGTGAGATCAGGACCTGAACCAAAGTCAGATGGTTAACTGACTGAGCCACCCAGGCATCCCCTGTTTCAGGGTCTTAGCCTGTGACTTGGTACTAATCTGAACGATGAGTTCAGGAGTTGCTTTGCCCACTGACATGGAGACAAATGAGATGAGCTTTCAAGGTTGCTTCCTAGTTAGCAATGATGAAATTATTCCAGGGAAAAGCACTAAGATAAACAAAATCCTGGAGGCTGCCTATAAACCAGAAGATTCCTCAAACTCAGCTCTGTCCTGCCTGATAGTTGCAGAAGTCAGAGGGGTGACAGGTGCGCAGGAAACTCAAGTGGGCAATCAGAGGGCAGAGAAAGAACAGGGAAGCATGCCAACCTAGGCAGATTCATAATAACAAATAACTAGGAAGGGTAACTCCAATAGTCAGACCAGAGATAACACTTGGACAACGTCCTGCTCATCTTTTTTGTTTTTTTCATCTTTTTAAACATTTATTTATTTTCAATAGACAGAGAGAGACAGAGTGCGAGTGGGGGAGGGGCAGAGAGAGAGGGAGACACAGAATCCGAAGCAGGCTCCAGGCTCTGAGCTGTCAGCACAGAACCCGACACGGGGCTCAAACCCACCAACTGTGAGATCATGATCTGAGCTGAAGTCGGACAACCAACTGACTGAGCCACCCAGGTGCCCCACGACCTACTCATCTTGATCAGTATATCAGGTTAGATTTTCTAAGCACTTAGTATGATATTAGTGACTATTAGAGATACAGCTTACTCACAAATCAGAATTGTTTACCTGAATCGAAAAGCCTAGTTACAAAGGCAAGGCTATTATGCATGAGGTTACCAGTAAAAAGTAGACAGTAAGGTGCTGGCTGCTGTGTCCAGCAGAAAAGATGAGCAGGCTGCACGATTCGGGTGGGCACAAATAGCTGTATCTGAAATAGCAAAGATGTCACTGAAGAAGTGGACACTGCACTAGGCCTTGAAGGATGGTTCAGATTTTCATAGCAAAGGAGGCTGTGAGCAAAGGACTGCAGTTGGAAATGCATGCGTGGGGCAAAGAGATCCAGCGCAGATGATATGCTTACGTGCTGAGCTTGGTGGAAGAAACACTGTAAGGCATACTGTGTTTCCAACAGATTTGAGGGAGGAAAAAAAATGAGCAGGAGACAGAACAACTCTGTATCCAGTAAAAACAGACTGTCTAATTTCTTTTAAACAACATAGTGACTTCAGGTACAAAGTCACAGAGCTCCATTCTACAACAAACAAGCCTATAAACAAATACTATACTGTCGATCGACATGTCCATATGGCCACAGCTGGAGAGGAAGTGACAGGCACAAACTGGTCTTTTCAGCCACACCTGACAACCTAGATAACACCATATCCAGCAATATAATTTTTGTATTTCACAGCAGATCTGCAATAAAGGGAAAGATCATTGAACACATTGGCAATTTCCCTCATATGAAGAAAGATGGAGCACTCATATATTTTCAATAATGAAAAACTGAATTGGTTTTTTTACTCATCAGAACTCATGGAAGAATAAGTTAATGTACACACAAGGAAATAAGCGTGGATGCCATTTTTTTCAGAAGTTACATTTTTAGGGTAGTGCACGGAAGGCTGTTTACCATGATGGATCCTAAAACTTTCTTAATCTCCTCCCCTCCCCTTGAGGTGACTTTGGGCATGGATTTAACCTCCTAGAGCTGACAGTCTATCTCCCAAGGAATGTTATTTAAAGTCATTTGCAGAGACAGAAGGGTCTCATCATGGTGGTGCTTTTGTCCTTTGGTTCCTAAGCACACACATTGTCTGTCATGGGAAAGGCCCGGGGTACGGAGGCCCTGAGACTGCAGGTTTGGGGAGAGGTCTGGACCCCACTCCCCTTATTTCATCTCTGAAGGACACTGACATGCCTTAGTCATCTTTCCCTTAGTGAAGGTGATGGTCTGAATTCAGTCACCTACCTACTGCCCTGTAATTGAGCAGCTGACACTTAACACAGAGTTCTTCATGTTAGAAAAAAACCTTTGCAGAAACTGGGGATAATATTTATTATATTGATTCCAAAATTATTTCTGTGCCGTCTAAGATTGCTAAAGGGCTGCTGGGTCTCCTTTGTCCTAAACCCGAACTAGTTAAAGTAAAATACACTATTAATCTGTACGAGGAACTTCCTGAGAACTGATTCTTTAACAGCAGAGGTAGCAAAAGAATAAATACTCTAATAGAAGAACTTCAGATTCAGCCTCAGGATCTACTGATTGATCGATTGGCTGATTTTTTAAGTAAGCTCTATGCCCAACATAGGGCTCAAACTCATGACCCCGAGATCAAGAGTCCCAAGCTGCACCCACTGAGCCAGCCAGCCAGCCAGCCAGCTACCTCTAGCTTCAGGATGTTTTAAAAGAAGAAACATTGGCATCTATATCTATCTGTCATCTATCTCTATCTAAACATATATGATAGCCCAGATATGTATTTAGTTATATATTTTAACGGTTCTTTTTTTCTAGTAAATAAAGAAAGCCTATAGTGATTATCTAGTACCCCTCCCCTTTTTGTTATTTCTGTAGTAGAGCATTGCACATTTTTTTTTTTCTGCAAAGGACACTGCTTGTCCCAAGTATTCAGAGCTATGCTGCTCTGCAGTGCCCTCTTCTGGCTCCAAAAGATACTGACAGTCACCTGAAATGATCAAAATAAGGAATACAGAAATCAAGTTCAGGATAAGTAATTTTAGACCTGAAGTTTAAATTACAGGTAAGGCAGGTGCCAGTAAATGTTTCTTCTGGATGTAAACACATCAGACATGTAGGACTTAAAGGGAAGGGTATGGATGACATTACACGGAGTCTGCACTGAAGAAAATAAAAGATTAGTTGAAAAAGCCCTTTTTGGTGGTTTTCTTTTGTTTGTAAATCTAGTACATCCAACTCCAGAAGACAAACATTCTCTGACTGAATTATCAAAAATACATTTAAACATTCAAACAAGAGACACCTGGGTGGCTCAGTCAGTTGAATATCCAACTCTTGATTTTGGCTCAGGTCATGGTCTTAGGGTTTGTGAGTTCGAGCCCCACATTGGGCTCTGCACTGCACTGACGGTGTGGAGCCTGCTTGGGATTCTCTCTCTCTCCCTCTCTTTTTCTGCCCCTCTTGTGCATGCACTCTTTCTTTCTCTCAAAATAAATAAACTTAACAAAAATTAAATGTTCAAGCAGCACAGAGATTTTTTTTGTCTTAAAATTTTAATTTAAAAGGTATTTTCAGAACTATGCACTTTAACGTGAAATTCAGGAGGTTCAAATTTGCAGTTATTTGTGGTTGAATAATTCGGAGCTGAAGGACACAGCAATGGATGGATCTCGCTGATTTTCTGGCAATTTCTTTAACATCTTTTAAGCTACAGGTACACCTCCTGCCTGCCGCCCCCCTCCCCCAACCATAGTTGAAGGACCGGGGGCATGTCACCTGGAGCTTCCAGGAGTGTGGATTTTCCCAAGTGCACATTCATGCCATAGTTCACATGCTCCTCTGTCTTCTATACCTCTTGCAAATTGGTAGTTGGACCCAGAGTCTCATCTGGCTCATACTTGATGGTTTTGGCAAGACCACAGGTGGTGGTGTAGCTTTTCATCAGAAGGCACACAATGACTGTTCCTCTTTTTGTGATGTTAGTAGTATTGATGTCTATTGCTTAGATCGTTGATTCATTCAGTTTCTAAAATTGACACTTCTTTCTCATTTATTAGTTGGAACACCTTTATAATGAAGTACTTCCTCTCATGCACTATTTGGTTACTCATTAGTACAGTTCATATGGAAAAGGCAAAGTAAATGTTGATTCTTTACCTTTACTTATTCATTTTTTATGTAATTAATTGGTTTTCTATCATCCTCTGAAGGTGACCAATTAGTAGTTTCAAAATGTCATCATTGGGGCACCTGGGTGGCTCCATCGGTTAAGCGTCCAACTTCGGCTCAGGTCATGATCTCGCAGTTTTTGAGTTCGAGCCCCGCATCGGGCTCTGTGCTGACAGCTCAGAGCCTGGAGCCTGCCTCAGATTCTGTGTCTCCCTTTCCCTCTGCCCCTCCCCTGCTCAAGCTCTGACTCTCTCTGACTTTCAATAATAAATAAACATTAAAAAATTTTTTTAAAAAAATAAATAAAAATGTCATTATTGACTTAAGGACTTAAATATATTTGGTTTCAATCCATTACAATCATTATCCTCATGTGAAGTCAAAGAGCATTGGGAGATTTTTCAAAATGGCTCATGGGTTCTTTTGGCCTGACTTTAGTAGTCTTTGTCTAAGCTTCCCTGTTATTAGTATGGCCAGATATCCCTAGCTCATCTTGTATATGCTTCCTATTCCAAATTACCATTTTTCTCCAAAAAGCCTTCGTTTATTTATTGAGAAATGGGTTTCAAGCACACAATTTAGTGATACTCTTCGCTACTGAGTGGGTCACTGTTTCGAGGGCTTTGCCTGATTTTATTCTGATATTTTCTATTTAAATTCAGGACTCTGCACTTTTACCTAATCTCTTCCATATGACATCTGTATCTCTTCTGTTTCTGTATCCTCCCATCCCACATCAAAACTCTTGATTATCAAATATACAGAGATAACAGACATTAGACTATCTGCCAATTACTCATTATTTTTATTTCACATTTCATAGGCACTAGTCTTAGCATTACAATACCTATTTAACACAATACAACTAATGGATATTTAAAAAATGCATACATTCTTCCCATTTTCCTTTCATTTGTACACTTGTACTATACTCATATTAGCAGAGCAAATAGATATTGCATATTTTTCTCTTTATTTTAATCCTCATGTGGTCCTAGTTAGTCATACACAGTTTAAGAATGTTTGCCACCTGTTCTTATGTTAATGTCTTAGAGTCATTTTTGGAATTCATTTTGGTTGTTTGAAGCATGTTTTTTAGTAATTTCCTCAGGAAAGGAACTCATAGGAACTCATAGGAACAACATTACTTACATTCTTACATCTTAATAGTAGTTGTTTTCTTTTCTCCTTTAAACTTGAGAGGCGGTTTTCCTAGACATAAGAAAGCTGGATGACATATTCTTTTTCTGGGTATCCTATATATGTGATTCTAATTTCTTCTGACATAAACCATTCCTGCCAAAAAGTCTGATGGTAATCAAATGTTCTTCCCTTTATAAGTCACTTGTTCATTTTGAGCTGATACCTATTTTTGTTTTCTTTTATTATTATATTATTATTATTATTGGTTTTAAGTTTTCAAGTTCCAGTTAGTTAACATGTAGTGGAATATTGGTTTCAGAAGTAGAATTTAATGATCCATCACTTACATATAACACCCAGTGCTTATTACACCCTCCTTTAATGCCCATCCCCCAACCACCTCCTCTCCAGTACCCCTTAATTCTCTACAGTTAAGAGTGATACATTAAAGACATATGTTAAACATATATATGTATATATAATTTTAAGTTATTACATTATATTATTATATTATAATTATAATACTAATTATAATATAATGATATAAAATATATAATACATAAAAATATATAATGTAATAATTAATTATAATAAAATAATATATTAAATATATATGTATATATAATTTTTTAAGTCCTGTAATTTGTCTGCTATATGTCTTATTTTTGGTCATTTGTTATTGATGTTTTCAGTTCCAATATATAGCTTCAAATCTTTTTACATTTCAGAAAAGTTTAATGCTGTTCTGTGCTATGGCTTTTGTTTTCTTCTTTCAGGATCTTTATAATACAGATCTGGGACCTTCACTGAAATTCTTTGATTGTCAGTTTCTTTCAAATCATTTTCATTTCTTTCTTCATTTCTTTTTGATGTCTTCAAATTTCCTCTTTTTTACTTCCTAGCTTTCTAAAGGCATCATCTGATGTATGTAATCACTTTATGTTCTGCCTAGTTTAGTCTTCATTGCTTTTACTAATATAGTTGACCCTTGACCAATGCAGGGGTTAGGGGCACTGACACTCCATTCAGTTGAAAACACACACATAGCCTTTGACTCCCCCCCCCCCCCAAACTTAACTGCTAACAGCCTACTGTTGACTGGACACCTTACCAATAACACAGTCAACTAACACATTATTTTGTATGCCATATGTATTATATACTGTATTATTACAATAAAGCAAGCTAGACAAAAGAAAATGTTATTAAAAGCATAAGGAAAATACATTTACAGATAGTACTGTGCTGCATTTATCAAAAAATCTGCACGTAAGTGGATGTGCACAGCTCAAATTCATATTGTTGAAGAGTCAACTGTACTTCTTTCCTGAATTCTAGCACCTTATGTATGAATTTCTTACTTTTGTTGCTATTCTAGTCTTATGTAATCTGTATGTCTTTTTAAATTTTATTTATTTATTTATTTATTTATTTATTTATTTATAATTTACACCCAAGTTAGTTAGCATATAGTGCAATAATGATTTCAGGAGTATATTCCGGTGATTCATCCCCTATGTATAACGCCCAGTGCTCATCCAACAAGTGTCCTCCCTAATGCCCCTTACCCATTTAGCCCATCCCCCTGACAGCCCTTCCAACAACCCTAAGTTAGCTCTCTGTATTGAACAGTCTTTCATGTTTTGTCCCCCTCCCTGCTTTTATATTATTTTTTCTTCCCTTCCCTTTTGTTCATCTGTTCTGTATCTTAAATTCCACATATGAGCGAAGTCATATGATATCTGTCTTTCTCTGATTGACTTATCTCGCTTAGCATAATACCCTCCAGTTCCATCCCCATATGTCTTTTAACTCATTTTCCCATATAATGCTACAGTTTGAGCCATTGGTAGGTAGGTCTTTAGGGTAAGTTTCACTCTATTGGGACAGTATTCTGTTCCTTATTCTTTGTCTCTTACAATTCTTGTAGGGAATTTGGCTGTGATAAATTTCCATTGCTCATGCTTACACACAGTTTTCCTGAACACCTTAGTATTTCCTTCTAGCTTCAGAGTGTCTTCTTCTGTGGTTTTAACATAGTGAACCATATGGCAGCCTTCTTTCTGAGATTTCTTGGCTTTGTTATAGGGAGCAGACACCACCAAGTTTATCTGGATCTACTTTTCCCCTCATCACTCTTGTCACTGGCCTGTCAAGTTTGTTTCCACTCCTGGATGTTTTTCTTTGTGTGGAGCTAGGAGGTGTGGTCCAGTCTCAAAGACATTACATGCCCTGTAACTAACTTGGCTTCCTCCCCAACAGCACCAATACTATGTGTTATACCCCAAATTCATGTGTTGAAGCTCTAGCCCCCCAGTGTGAAGACATGAGGAGAAGGGGTCTCTGAGAAGTACCTATGTTTAGAGGAGGTCATGAGGATAGCGCCCCATGATGGCATTTGTGCCCTCATAAGAAGAGGAAGAGACCAGAGCCCTCCCTCTTTCTGTCATATGAACATGCAGCCAGAAGGCAGTCATCTGTGAACCAGGAAGAAGAACCAGACACCAAATCTGCTGACGCCTCGATCTTAGGCTTTCCAGCCTCCAGAGCTCTGAGGGATAAACGCTTGTTGTTGAAGTCACCCAGTCTGTGGTATGTGTTGTAGCATTCCAAACAGACCAAGTCACCTTGCAAACCATGTGGCTATTGTTTTGTCTACAGCTGCTTTGACTTGTGGTTTGTGGATACCTAATTTTGTTGTAAATATTGTCTATGGTTGTTATCTAGGTATTCTATTTACTTTCATGTTATCTAGGTATTCTATTTACTTAGTTCAAGGAGATTAAGAAAACTATGCCAATGCTTCTATCATTATGCCGGAAGACTCCTTACATATTTTTTGTTGAATTTTAATGCAGATTTATCATTTTTATTTGTCTTTTCAAAGAACAAAATGTTAGTTTTACTAATATTACTTATTGCTTCTTTTCCCCCTATTTGATTAAAATATACTTATTTTCCCCTCCCACTGTCTTAATGTTTTCTTGGTTGGTATTTTAATAAATTCTTGAGTTAAATATTTGGATGATTAGTGCCAGCCTCTATTATTTTCTAAATATGCACTCAAGGGTATAACTTTCCCTCTAAAAATGCCTTTGGTTGCTTCTCATAGGTTCAATCTACACAGTGTTTATTAGTTTTCAGTTCTAGAAACTTTTTATTTCCATGTGGTTTCTTCTATGCTGTCTAAATTATTTAAAAGTGATTTTTAAATTTTGAAAAGTGTTGGTGTTTTCTGGTTGTTATTTAGTTTCTAATCTTATTACACTTCTGTTAAATAATGTCTTCTCTAGCATAGTGATTTGGTTCATGTTTAGAATTCCTTTCTGGTATGTAAGTGGTCATGTTTTGTAAATCATTTAGGTGTGCCTCAATCAAAATATGTGCTCTTGGAGCGCCTGGGTGGCTCAGTCAGTTAAGTGTCCAACTTCTGCTCAGGTCATGATCTGAGCTGGTGACTTCGAGCCCCATGTCGGGCTCTGTGTGGACAGCTCAGAGTCTGGAGCCTGCTTTTGATTCTGTGTCTCCCTCTCTTCTGCCATCCCCCACTCATGCTCTCTCTCTCTCTCTCCAAAAAAATAAATAGAAAATTAAAAAAAAAAAAGAATGTTCTCAAGTCGCTAAATGAAGAATTGTATAAATGCCCACTACAGGAAGCTAGTCAACTGTGTATTTCAAATATCCTAAATCCTTATTAATTTTCTTGGCTCTTTGATCGTGTGCTAAGGTATCTTACAAATATTTGTAATTTAATTTTCAAATTAATACTCATAGGTATGTGTTATTATCTCTTTTTCACAGGTGAGAAATCTGACAATCATAGAAATTATGTTGTTTAGGTCACTCAAATTATAAATTAAAATATTATAATTAAGTCTAGATTATATAGCTCAATGTTCAAATCTCATCACTAAACATGTGTATCTAAAATGTCACAAGGCTTAACAGTATAAAAAAAGGATTTTCCAAACTATACTGTAATACAATGCTGTTTATTTGACATGAAAGGTTTGGTTTATACATATAACTTGCTCTTATCCCAAATCTTATGCAAGATCTAAACTAGCACGTTTTTCCTTTGTTCCGTACGTATATGCATACCTGATTTTCAGAATAATGACCCTGAAGCACAAAAGGAGATCAATAACTTTTCTCACCTATTAATACCAGTATGATAAGAGTATTTATATTTTACATTTACTGATTGCTGAAATCTGGGATCCATCACAACTTTCAATTAAGTAGAATATTAATTCATTTATTCAACCACCAGGGAGTAACCCTACACTATCAGGGAATAGTAGCTTCCTTTGGAATGCTGCTGTGCTTAGTCTGAACACCTGTATTCTCTGGTAACCTCCTTCAAAATGAAGCCATTAGTATTTACTTGAGACAGAAAACCATAGCTATTCTAAGTATTCAGCTCACTTTTTCTGATTTGGAGTTGTTAACAACGTATTTCTGTTTGTAACTGAGAAAAAGTTTGAGAGTCATGTTTTTCCTTTTTTCATTTTTCAAATATTAACAGGCTGACAATAAATGGAAATGCATTTATAAAAACATATGACCATAAAGCACAAAACCATGGCCCAATGAACAGGGCTTGATGAATGTCATTTCTGCTGGAAAGGTGTAGTGTAATTATTGTAATTAGCTGCTTTATTGAATAAGTCTCCCACATAAAATGTCATAATTGGAAATAAGCAATTACTTAAAATTACATAGGTTGAAGGTGGTAGGTACATCATTCAGCCGTATTTTAATTTTTCATGCACCTGTGAACTGAAAACTAATACCATGGCGCATAGGACAGATCATGTGTATGGCAGGATGTTTCTATAAAATCAACTTTTTATAAAATTGACATTATGCTTGGAAAGAAAGAATTTAAAAAGGTGATTAGTGTAGGCAGCAGCAAAATTAAAATAGTGACATTACAATGTATGCAAAGGTGAGTACTGTTATAATAGCATGTTATGAAGCTTTGAAATATGCCTTAGAATGTGGATTTTGTGAAAAGGGAGTTTTAGATGATGGGTCAAGAGTTTTGATCTTGTTATTTCAACATTATAAATTCTGAACCCTGAAAAAACACCAGACATAAAAATTTAAAAATATATAAATATGTACACACACACACACACACACACACACACACACACACCCTTCACAGTCGCCCTTTGGGGCCAAGGGCACCCATACCCATTGATTTCTGCTCTGTGTGTGAAACACCTTTTTATCTTTCTGTGAATTCCACCGGATCATAGGCTCCATATGGTATGGATGGTGGATTCTTTGTCCACTACATTTCTCTCCACTGTCCAGTACTGCCTGTAATTTGTTCTTGAAATGTATTTACAGAATGAATACATTGCTTAATATTAGAGATGACTCTTTTCTGTACTACATTTCTTTTCTTATGAAGTGAATCCTTGAAATAACAAATGTGAATCAGGTAAAAATTACAAAGGAAGCCTATTTATTTTGAAATGCACCAATTCACTTGATAGGAAAATCTTGTGAAACTAGAAACCAGATGATTGGAAACTTAATTGGTTTGACAGTTTTTGCACTAGATTGCATGACAATGCTTTAGTCAGTCGAGCGGCGTTGGAGATTTGGCCGAATCTCCAACAACTTACACATCGCTAGACCAGTGTAATGATGCCGATGATTCAGAAGATGAGGGAGAACCAGTATCGTCAAAAACAGGTATGCTCAAAGTACGCTACCTACTGGTGGGAAACCATAATATACACTATAATATATACCTAAGCATATCACTTCATGCTTAGAGCTCATATAGACAGAAAGACAAAAACCAAAAACCTGCAGAGATTAAAAAAAAAAAGAGTGGATTTATGATTCTGGGAGAAAATGCCAGATGCTTTTAATCATGCAGGTATTTGTGAATTTAAAATCCCAGGCACTCTGGGAGCAGTGCTTGCTCTCCAATTATGATTCAATTGTATTTGAACTTTAGATCCAAATATACCAGCCCCAGCAGCAAATGTTAACACATTGGGATCGGTATTACACTTAACGGGAAAGTAAAACTTAAGAGTAAACTATACTCAAAAGAGAAGAACATTGAGACAGGGGAGTTAAATGTAACTTTCACAGATAGGCTTAGTTGCAAAGTCAGCTCTGATCATTGCTTTGGAGACAGCACCAAAAAATTGTGGTTAAAAGCCTTCTGTATTATCTACAGATGATGCTTGATCCTAGATGCATTTACTTTTGTACTTCAGTGGATGTACACCTAAGGAATTTGAAGTACTTATAATCCCAGACCCAAAATGATTATACCACTAAATATTCTGCAAGAAGAATCACTGACCGGGAATTTCTCCTCTTGTGTTAGCTGACGCCAGGACGCGATTTTTACCTGGACCCCAGCTCACTGTGTGCATAGAAAGGGTCTCAAGAAATAACTGAAATGGAAAGATGTGCACTCAAACTCAGCTGTACTTTGATCTCAGCACGAAAACATACTACAAAGGCCAATCAAAATGAAAGAAAAAGTTTTCATTTATATTTTGTATCTTTTTGTTTCCTCTCCATTATTGTGAATAAATGGACAATCAATCACCTACTAATGCATTTGTAAGCTAAACACAGAAGTCCGGAAGTCCAGAGAGTTTTCACATTCTGTCTGGTGGCTTCTTCCCTCCCCCCCGACCACATGGTTTGTAACTCTGCTATCCGGCCCCTGGTGAGGTGGTGATGCCATGTAATCTCCCACTGTCCTCCTAGAGATGCGTCTTGAATAGCACCGCGGAGATGCTAAGCTATTATTTTAGAAAATCCTTTCAGAAGAGTAAAAGCCCTAAAGATGAAAATAGGCTGTTCTTCCGCACCCCCCCCCCTTTTTTTTGGTGAGTAAATGTTCATCCTGAAAATTATAGATCAGTTAACTTGCTCTGTATGTAGTTACTGGAACAAATCATCAAACACTCTATAATCACACAGAAAAATACAAAACGCTGTCTGGCAATCAACAAGGCTTTGTGAAGAGTAAATCTTTACAGAGCAATTTAATTTACTTCTTGAGAATCTGAGACACTATGTAGGCAATGAGGGTAGTAACTGAAATATCACAAAAAATCAGACTAAAAATATCATATTCATGAGCAATAAGGAAAATAAATCAATAATTAGTATATTGTGCTTAACTAGACTGTTAGAATTGGAGGTTAATTTGTTTATGTAAAAGTCCTTTGTCTTGACTGATGAATGTAAGTCTATTTGCTTAGTCTGAATTCATGGTATGGTTTAGTATCGGTAATCTTTTTTATCTGGTGTTAGAGGCACGTGACATAAGCTATGCCAGTGCAATGCTAGGCATTTAACATATTATAATCTATTATTTAATCCTCATGACAAACACTGAAAATAAGAATTATCTCTAGAGATGAGGATGGGAACCGACATCACTTATGACTATGACTGGTCATAATCACCATTCTACTCTGCTTCTCATGAAGTTATGTAAAGCATTGTCGGTGTCCTGTGCTTTTCCACAGGCTTCCCTCTCTGCCTGGAGCACCCTCCTCCTACAATGCTCAAGCTTCCTGCTCCTGTAAGGGATCCTGTCTCAGGTTCCTGCAACAATTTTTACCCCCCTGCATTTACACGTTTGTCCCCACAAGACTAAAAGCCCCTAAAGGGCACTGCTCACATTTTGCTCAGTGTTGAATTTTCAGGTGCCAGAGGAACAACAGGTGTTCCATAAACGTTTGCTGAATGACTGAGTGAAGCTGAAGACTTATGGAAATAAAAAGGGCAAAGAAAACATAGTAATTACTTGTATCACTTCCCTCACTTTGTACATGTGTTAGCTGATAATTGTGGAGGCTTACTGTGGAACTTGCTGTGTATGCTTAGCAGAAAGGAGGCAGGTAAGACAGAGGCAGATGTTGCCCTATTGTCAGAGAAATACTCTCTATTTTTTTAACTTTATTTATTTATTTTGAGAGAGACAGAGATAGCATGAGTGGGCCAGGGGCAGAGAGAGAGAGAGAGAGAGAAAGAGAGAAAGAGAGAGAGAGAGAGAGAGAGAATCCCAAAGAGGCTCCATGATGCCAGCACAGAGCACGATATGGAGCTTGAATGCACGAAACTGTGAGATCATGACCTGAGCTGAAACCAAGCTCAGGCTGATGTGAGTGTGTAGTTCCCTCATGTTCTCCACACGCTGTGAGGTTTTGACCCCAGAAAGGGCACAGCAGCCAAGGCAGCAGGGCAGAAGGATTGGCGAGCTCAGCTAAAGGGCAGAGAGAGTCGCCAGTTCCAATCACAGTGCAAACCTTGACATTATGGAGACGATTCACCTGTGAATGGGCTGCTTTTATTACCAGAGCTACTGGAAAAGCACGTTCACACCTCAGTTTACTAAAAACACTCTACTAAAGAAACCCAGGGTTTAGTTTCAATAATCTGGACAAAAAATGGGTAGAAAACCATTGCCCGATTTCCTTCTGCTTGGAAAGTACAAACGTCCTCTCAAGAGATGCAGGTTTATCCTTTAACCAGGAGAGGGAACCCCTGGCCGACGCCCCAGGTGTGGGAGAGTAGGAGGAGAAAGGAATGAGGGAATTAGCCTTGGGAATGCCATTTTCTATGGAGTCTGGAAGGGCAGCCATTCACCACAAGGGAGAGGTTGGAAAGCACTGTTTCCTGTCTTTTTTTTTTTAAGTTTATTTATTTATTTTGAGGGGGAGAGGGGCAGAAGGGGAGAGAGAGAGAGAGAGAGAGAGAGAGAGAGAGAAAGAGAGAGAATCCGAGCAGGGTCCACACTGTCAGCGCAGAGCCTGATGAACGGCTTGATCCCACAAACCGTGAGATCATGACCTGAGCTGAAATCAAGAGTCGGACACTCAACCACCTGAGCCACCCAAGTGCCCCTCTGTCTTTTTCCTTTAGGATCTGCAACAACAACTTAAAGATTTTATGTTTTTGTTTGCTTATTGTTTATGGGGAGAAGGACAGGTATTTTAAACTACATGATAAAGGTGATCAGGTCCCTGAAGCATAAGGTTGCCATGGAATTATTTATGGTTGTTCAAAGCCAAGGTCATAACTCGGACAGTACCCTGCCCAGCATGTGCCTTTGTGCCTTCATGTTCCTCCAGTTGCATAACCAAAACCACCCCCACCGTTTGTTGTCGTGTTTTCTTTTTTATCCCTTAACTTATGATCTTCATGTTCCTGGGGACTCAGTATTTTCCTTGACACGAGGTCAGCTTTGTGGGACTCAGAAGTTTCTCCTTACAGGTCAGCGTTAATGGAAAAGTTTTACTTTAGTGCTCCTTTTTTTCATGTGATGGGAATCACTGTTAGACCGGCCTCACATTTTCTTTTTATTTCTTACTACTCTTTGAGGAAAAACAGCCTCAATCTGTGCCGTACCACGCTGGAGAGTTTCTTCATATAGAGAGAAAGCCCTTGCCATCCACTGGACACTGCCAGGCATTTCCAAAGGCAGCTGGGGCTGTCACAGAAATTTCCAAGTGCTTGCCGAAAAATATTTTATCAGAAGCTACGAGGGGTATGGTCTCTGTTCAGGATTTTTGTCATGTGCTTATGTAATTTTATGTGGCTTTAGGGTTTTTAAGTAAAAATTTAAAAAAGGCTTGGCATGTTTACAAATACAAATACTAGACTGCTTCCTCTTCAATTTCTGCTCCCCTGGGGCATCCTCATGCTGACATTCGTTAAGCGGGCTTCTCTGTGTCGGGTTTTCTGGGCTAATGGCACTCAACACAGACAACAAATCCCAGGTACTTCTGAGGACGGCCAGGAAGCGATGGCAGCTGAAGCTGCAAACACTGGAACGTCAAAGGAGGGAAGTTGACTTTCCCTGCAGCCTAAATAAAGCCAAGGCTTTAAGAAGCAACAGTAGCGTGGGTAAACCTTCTCGCTGCTGCCATGATAGGGTAGTGGCTACTGAGATGAAGAGAAAATATGTTCTCTACACCCCACCTTCCCAACTGGAGCATGTCTCCAGAGAATGGAGCTCACGAGGAGATAAATAATATTCTCCCAATTGTAGATTATCCAGATATGGGCCAATGAAGCTTGCCTGGGGTGAAGGATAACCTAACCATCACTATAATTTTCCTGGTACAAGAGCAGATATTGTGTGTTTGAATCAACCAAACTTATAGATTGGGGAATGCCTGTTGTCATCAAAAAATTCTAGTATCTTCTATTAATTTTTTTAAAAATTTATTTATTTATTTTGTGAAAGACAGAGAGAGCTGGGGAGGGGCAGAGAGAGAGGAAGAGAGGGAGAATTCCAAGCAGGCTCCACATGGTCAACGTGCAGAGCCCAAATTGGGGCTAGAACTCATGGAAACCATGAGATCATGACCTGAGCCAAAATCAAGAGTCGGATGCTTAACTGACTGAGCCACCCAGGTGCTCTAGTTCTAGTCTCTTTTACAGTGCTGAGTGATTTAGATACCACTGAGGAGCAGTGCCTGTGCTAGTTCATTATATTTTAGGATATTATGTTCTCATAATTGTACGATAATGGAATAAAATTGTAATTGTTATCTTACTTTCAGTTAGTTAAAAATAATGTTAAATGAGAAAGTAGACAGAAGCCACAAAAATATAAGGACATTGAAGAAGTCAGAAATGGCATCTGAAATTCTCAGACAGTGATATAGCACGGGGATCGCTAGGGGAGGGAGATGGTGGGCACCCAGAAGGGTGGTAGGGTGTGCCCCCCTTGGAACCCCCACACACCTGCCAAGAATCTTTATTTTTTTTCCTCACCAATTTCAAAATATTTTGTTCAGAAAGTGTGAGAAATGTTGTATTTGCTTTCAGAGAGAAAATAAATGATCAGGGACTAATTTCAATTTTGTGTTTCCAGTGGAATAATGTTATTAGTGACTTAAAGAGTATGTTGTGGATTTATGCCCACTTGGGGCATAATGGCCACCAGCTCTCGGCATTCTTTGTGGTGATGGCTGGTCATGACAACCACAGCCCAGGCTGGGGGTTCATTCCATACCTCTGGCTTAAAGTCTGCATTTGAAATAAAATTTAAAAATAAACATTCTCTGTTCTAGTATGTAAAATGCGACTTCACACTGAGTGGCTGAAACCAGGCCACTATCCCTCCACTTGATTGTCCACTAACACATGCAGTTCCTCGTGTATGCCCTGGACACAGTATTGAATGAAATGTAACAACTGTGGACAAGAAATGTGACAAATTTAATATTTTTAAAAAAACAGTAAAAGTCTTCACTGAGGGTTAAGAATATTGCTTGTATGTGTACACACACATGCAAACGCACATTTTGTGGGGTTTTTTTCCACTCAAAATTTAAAGGCAAAGAAAAATCTCAGTTGAGATCAATTCAGTGGCTTGGAAGATATAGTGGAATAAATATTTCAAAGCACAGAAGAAAAGCAGAGCGACGGCAATCATGAGGGAAAAAGTAAGAGCGAAATAAAGGGCCAGATGGAAAAGTAATAATTGAACAAATAGTAAATGAAAATTTCCCTGACAAATATCTCAGTCTGCAAACTGAAAAGACTCCCCATTTGGGGCAGTTCTGATGAGAAACGACATACAAAGTATATCCTGGTAAGGCTTCTGAGCCCCAGAGATATGTAGAAAGTCTTAAAAGCTTCCCCAAACCAGAAAGCCTACCTGCCAACCAACCAACCAACCAACCACCAAAGAAAAAACTAATTATATTCATATGAAAAAAAAATGACAGTGGCATCAGACTTGTCATCTACAACGTTGGAATCTAGAAGAGAGAGAAATAGCGTCTGTAGGTGACTGAAAGAAAATAAACAGGGAGAGACATCGTACAAGGAGTTCATTATTGTAACTGAGAACAAAATCACTGGGCTGCAGCACATGATGAGTGCTGGGAGAGTTAGAGGGGAGAGGTGGGGAAGGGCAGGAGAAAAGCAGCAGAGGGGAAAGGCTAATCCTCGTGGGATGGGAGAGCAGGGGAAAGAGGATGAAGGGGCTGGTATTTTATTTTCACGTGATAATGAGAAATATGTATTTGATTCTAAGCAACAGAAAAAGGGTGGCCCCAATTTAATGGAATAAAAAGTGAACCAGGACTTTCAAAGGAAAACGCCTGCAAGTGAACCCTAATGTTTAAGATCTGTTACAAACTCTGTAACTGGTCATTCATTTTCTAACTGTGGAATCAGAGGGAAAAAATTCCCTATCAACTATTGAATGATAGATAGATCACAACATGATTAAGACAACACATAGTGATAATTGCCACCACATACTAAGCACTTAATAAGCGGTAGTTATGTTGACTGATTTTTTTTTCTAATGTTTATTTATTTTTGAGAGAGAGAGACAGAGTGCAAGTGGGGGAGGAACAGAGAGTAGGAGACACAGAATCTGAAGCAGGCTCCAGGCCCTGAGCTGTCAGAGCCTGATGCATAGCTCGAACTCATGGACGGTGAGATCATGACCTGAACCTTAGACGCTTAACTGACTGAGCCACCCAGGAGCCCCTTGACTGATTTTTATAACTTGCTCTGGTTTTTCTCCCTAGTGTAATAACTGGAATAAACATGGTCTCTTGAAAAAGCAACACACAGGCCACCCTTAAACCTGGGGTGACCGCTGGCAATCAGAACCCTTCTGCAAGTAAGAAAATGCAGGGTTGGGACGCTCTCTACCCATCAAAGTCACAGGGCTGCTACCTGGCACGGCTCAGAAGCTGACGTGTACAAATGCAAAACTGAAATTCATAAATAATACCAATGTCAGGTTTAACAATTTCTTCTACAAATAAAATCATTTTCTTCATTATTGTCCTGAGACCTTCGATTTCAGGACCCCATAGAGCCTTGCAATTATGTAAAACATACATGCTTAAGAAAACTTTGGTAATTTGAAGCAGTGGATTCTTACTTTTTGGTCAATGTATTTGTTGTCTTCTATTGCGGACCGTTTGGAGTGATCACAGGACGAGGAAGAGGTGGAAGGGAGGCTCCGTAACAGGCAGCAGGTGTCCTGTTGCTGGCGATCGATGAACTGCTTCATGAAACTCTCCCTTTGCAAATGAAGTACAGACACACACATGTCAAGCATTGTTAAATAAAATGGAGCATGTGGTGGCGTTTTACACCTGTGCATTTGCTTGAGCTAAGATAGAGATGACAGAAGTTCAGAGAAAAAAAGACCCAGGACATTCACTTTCTAATGTCCCCTCTTTGTAAAGGGAGCTTTCCTACTATTCTTCATTCCTCATCTTATATTCTAATAAACTTTTGCCTGCTGCTAACAAAAGAAAGAAAGAAAAAGAAAGAAAGAAAGAAAGAAAGAAAGAAAGAAAGAAAGAAGACACATCATGCCAAGAGCAGTGTTTAAATTTAATTAGCAAAATAATTAATTTAGAGAAAGCTTCGTGAATCTTCAGTAGTTTTGTTTAAAAAAGCAATGCCCCTGAAATAACTTTTAAGCAATAATATTCAGTCATTGATGGTAGTTTTTTGAATCTCATTGTGGTAATAAGATACTTCTTTTCCGCCTCTAAGACTTAGAAGAATTAGTTCATCTCTCCGAACTTCCACTCATCATAAGAATTATCGAGAGATAATTTTACATTTAAAGATTAAAAATAACTCAAAGAAACTTGCTTTATCTCATCTCCAAAACATGGTGAGAATGCAAATAACACCTTTTCATACAACCACTAATCTTGAATCTAATATGTGGCTCTTTTATACTTCCTATTTTCTTTTTCTTTAAAATTTTTTAATATTTATTTTTGAGAGAGAAAGACAGAGACAGAGCACGAGTGGGGGGAGGAGGGGCTGAGAGAGAGGGAGACACAGAATCCAAAGCAGGCTCCAGGCTCCAGGTTTCTCAGCACAGAGCCTGACGGGGGACTTGAACTCATGAGCCTCAAGATCATGACCTGAGCGGAAGTTGGACGCTTAACCGACTGAGCCACCCAGGTGCCCCATACTTCCTATTTTCAAGTTAAAAAATTATTTTAATCAGAAATGCAAATATGTTTCCATTTGAATTTTAAATATTATGGCACCATATCCAGTCTCACATTTTTATAACCCCCCCACAGGACTGTTTTTAGAACTAGTTACATAAAAATGTCAAATTTCATACTATTCTGGTTCTATTTGTGATTTTTGAGCTACAACTGAAATAAAATCCTTTAATTATTAAAAATAAGGGTTTGAACACATCCTTTATGCAAATGCTTAACTGAAGGGCAAAGGGGTAGAAGATAAAATTAGTATAAGTGGGAAATGCCACATTTCTTCTTTTAAAAGAGGAAGACAAGGACCCAATAGAGCCTAAGGTGAGTGTGCTGGGCAAGCCATGTCACCAGAATTTTCCTAAGGTTGTGTCCATGCTACATTAAGGACAGTTTAAAGATTTGGAGGAACGACATACCATTCTCTCCCGCAATAGTTATGTTGGTTTATGATGCGTAAAGAAACAATGGCAACACACTTTTGAGCAGGTCTTTGTAATGCACTACTTGTTCTCTAAGATGCATTAAAGAATTTTTAAACTTGACAAAAGCATGAAAGACAAATTATA
The DNA here is from genome assembly GCF_024362965.1 of Panthera pardus. Lineage (NCBI taxonomy): Eukaryota > Metazoa > Chordata > Mammalia > Carnivora > Felidae > Panthera > Panthera pardus. Next base: position 19,412,928 of record NW_026526654.1, on the reverse strand, counting down.
CTGGAATCAGACATGACGTTCTAAACAAATGCTGTCACAGCAGGACAGAAACCTGGCTGGTGGCATTTCTCTACTTCCTTGAAAATAAAAGGCTTCAAGAGGCAAGTTTATCCTTATATGGTTGAAAGTCAGGGGTTGGTGTCTACCTGCAGCTGTGAGCACTCGTGCCCGTTACCTGGGGAGTCGAATCCCTGAGGAGCATCTCGGGAAGAAGCAGGGGGAAGCAGCCTAATGCCACCATCAAATGACTGCTCCGAATATATCCCTTAAAGGGGTCAATGGCTTTTAAAACAGAGGTAGAGAGAGTAGAAACATAAATAACGTAAAAATAGGAAAAAATACCCTTCTTTTAAACATGAACTTGAAAGAAGGACTGATGCAGATTCAAGATAACTCTTTGACAGTGTATTTGGCACATATGAAATAAGTATGTTAATACCTGATTTTAGGAACTGTAAAATCTGAAGGAAGCTTTGAGATTTTCACCATTTGCGGTCTGTTTGGAAATTTTTCAAAGATTCGAAGTCGCAAAGGGAGCTTCTCTTTGGTGTCTGCATTGGCTTCACTTTGCTTTAACTAAAGAAAAAAATAGAAAGAAGACAAGGGGGAACTTGGCTTACTGCAAGTCACCGTGTACTTGAGTTTTCGAATCAAGGAAACGGTGAGTTGGTGCACGACGGACGGTAGATGGCAGCAGAGACCCATCAAGTGCGTTACTGTCTCCCGCCATCTACCGCTCTCTCCGTGCACAAACTTGAAAGCAACCCGGAAAACAAACCCAAAACTAAACCAAGCAAAAAATTAGCCCAGAAAAAAAAATAATGAGAGGAAACACTTATTGTTATTTTATTCCCAAATATTCCCGTTAACACCAAACATTACTTTTTATTGTTTACTTCTTTATTATCACTAGCATATCCAATAACCTAACAATAAAATTTGTTTTATAAATATGTGTGCTACGGCAGGAAATCAAAAGAATACAAATAAATGAAACTCCTAAGTAGTAATAGTTGTAAAGAGGGAAAATGTCAAGAAAATGCATCATTTATTCTAGCAGATTAAAAAGAAAAGCTCAAAATGGAAACAACACATTTGGTACCTACAGGAAGAGTTCTCTGTTTAGTTAGTTTTAAGGATGGATGCTTGAGAATGATTATATTACATGCCATAAAATATCTTTGCAAGAAATGACAAGCAAATGGTATCTATCTATCTGTCATCTCTCTATCTACAAGAGGGCTTTTATATTTCTACAAATTAGGTCTCAGGGAGACTGGGACTTGAGGTCACAAACTGGAACCAGTGCTGAGCTAAGGAGCCGTCCTAAGGATGGATTTGGCTAGGGGAACTCTGGCCTGAAAAATGAAGTAATGTGCTTCCTCCCCTTCTCAGAACGCACTGTCTTCCCAATCCAAGGCTGACTTCTCTTGCCAACCTCCCTTACTTCTTTTTTTTTTTTTATGTTTTATTTATTTTTGAGAGCAAGAGAGACAGAGCATGAGTGGGGGAGGGGCAGAGAGAGAGGGAGACACAGAACATTAAGCAGGCTCCAGGCTCTGAGCTGTCAACACAGAGCCCCACATGGGGTTTGAACTCAGGAACCGTGAGATCATGACCTGAGCCGAAGTCAGACGCTTAACCGACTGAGCCACCCAGGTGCCCCCCCCCTTACTTCTTTTTACTACTGCCTCCTCTCAGACCTCTCTGTAGACTGGGATGAACCTCTCTATGTCCACCCAACTCGTCCCCCTCTCCAGCCTGCATCTCAGAACGCCGATCCGGTTCAAAGAGTCCATCAAATTCGGGCAGCTTCTCTGCTGGGCTTAGGGAAGCATGTTTCAAAAGCCATCAGCTTCTTCTCCCTTGCTGGGTGTGCTTTTACTTTATAATTACAACCTGTCTCCAGTTTGTGGAAAGATTAGCATGGGAGGCTGAGAACATTTTTGTAAGTCAGAGAGGTGCCAACTCTTCCCTCCTCCCTGAGTGAGGGTATCCACACTGGCCAGAGAGAACATGGGTGCTGCATTTGGGGGAACATACAATTTCAATACAATACACGGTTGTCCAATCGGTTGTGAGCTCATCGCGAGGTTACATGTCTTATTTCTAGTTCAGAAAACGTGCCTCATTTCTCATAAACTTCAGAAACTGTTCCTACATTTTTGTTTTATATAATATAAATATTTTGCCATAGCCATCTGTACATCTTAGTTAATTCTGGGGCCTGTCTGTGGTTTTTCTGACTGATGTGGTAACCTCATTTAGAAAAGGTAACCATTTGATGGTTATGATGGTGGCAATGATGAAGAATTAGCTCTCAAAGGTGCAAAGCAAACATGGCTAGCATTTCCATGAGATGCAGGGAATCAGAAAAATGGCCCCACATGTAAACACAGAAATTCACGAGGAAGAGACTCGTTTTCCAAAAATTTATTGGGACAACTGGTATAAAAATATTTGTCAGTGGTAAGTAGAGCACACAGAAAAAGAAAAGGCAGTTAATATGTTAAGTCAGACCAGAGAGAAAGGCAATTATGTAAGGCCAAAGACAGGCCAAGAAGACAGAGCAGAAACAAGGTATTTAATGCATGTATTTGCTGACTCACTTATTTATATATCAATGCAGTCACTTATAAATCAAATCCCAGAGGCCAGGTTCCATGCAAAGTTCTAGGGATATAAAAATAACTAAGACACTGTATTTGCTCTCACGGAGCCCACATTATAACCGATAGATGGTTATATAAACAGATAATGACAAATATAATAGCTCTTCTAGCTGAGATCTAAACAAGGTGCTGAGAGCTCAAGGTGAGGAGCAAAGGGAGAAGCTTTAAAAAACGACGGTGCTACTTTTATTTCCAGAAACTTCTCCTAGTATTCTGGAGGCTGGGAAACCTAAATCAAGGTATCAGCAGCATCATGCTCTCTCTGAAAGCTCTAGGGAAGACTGCTTTCCTTGACTCAGCTTCCCAGCAATCCTGGTGTTCCTTGCCCTGTAGCTACATCGCTCTGTTATCTTCCTGTGAAATCATAAGGCTTCTTCCCCGTGTGTTTCTGTGTCTATCTGACTCTCCTTCTCTTTTCTTACAAAGACACCAGTCATTTAAATCAGGGCCCACCCTAACGCAGTATGATCTTAATTGATCATGTCTGTAAAAATCTAAGTTCCAAACAGGTCCCATTCTGAGGCCCCAGGTGGACATGAATTTTGGAGGGACACTATTAAACCCACTACATACAGTAGTTGAAGTTCTTGACCACTGTTTCTCTTTCCGCTGAGCCTGTAAATTCTAGGATGACAAGGGTCCTCAGAGGACAAGGATGTTTGCAGGGGTTGGGTGTGTTTCCTTATTTCATGTTCCGGGGCTGCCACAATATTGACACAAAGTAACCGACACAAATATATGTTGAATGAATAATTATACAATCACCAGCAGAACTAAACTCTAGCAGATAACTTGGAAATAAAAGAAAGGATTGTAGGTATATCCTGAAGGGTGGAAAGATAAGCAGAAAGTATCAATTTACTGACTGAAAAATTTGTTGGTGTAGAGTCTAAGTATCCCTAGATTCACAGAATAGAATAAAATTAGACTCTGTGGCATTCAACCTGAACTTACATCTATCATCAATGAGCCCATAGATGTTTAGAGTAAGTTTAGATGTAAAATTAAAGAAAAAAGTTTTAACGTTTATTCGTTTTTGAGAGAGAGAGACAGAGCACAAGTAGGGGAGGGGCAGAGAGAGAGGGAGACATGGAATCTGAAGCAGGCTCCAGGCTCTGAGCTGTCAGCACAGAGCCCAACTCGGGGCCAAAATTCATGGACCATGACATCATGACCTGAGCCAAAGTCAGATGCCTAACCAACTGAGCCAACCAGGTGCTCCTAGACAAAAAATTGTATAATATTTAATTAAATACCCTAGCCTATCATGTTTGGCAAATGTAGGGTACCCGTATTGAAAAATAGTCACCTTGCCTGCATGTTTTTAAAATGGAACACATCTCATTCTACTTAGTGTTAGAGTTATTTATACTTCCCCAAACTTGTAAACTCCTCAGGGGCAAGATTCTGTGTTTTTTTACTTAAAAAAAATTTTTTTTAGAGAGTGAAAGATTGTGAGAGGGGAAGAGGGGGAGAGAGAGAGAGAGAGAGAGAGAGAGAGAGAGAGAGAGAGAGAGAAAGAGAGAGAAAGAGAATATCAAGCAGGATCTATGCTCATCATGGAGACCAGCTCGGGGCTCCATCCTACGACACGGGGATCATGGCCTGAGCCAAAATCCAGAGTCAGACACTCAACCAGCTGAGCCAACTAGGCACCCCAGATTCTGTTAAAATTTTTTTTAATGTTTATTTTCTTTTTGAAAGAGAGAGAGAGAGAGACAGAGCGTGAGTAGGGGAGAGGTAGGGAGAGAGGGAGACACAGAATTTGAAGCAGGCTCCAGACTTAGCTGTCAGCACAGAGCCCGATGTGGGGCTCAAACCCACAAACTGTGAGATCATGACCTGAGCCGAAGTTGGACGCTCACCCGACTGAACCACCCAGGCACCTCATGTTTTTAATTTACTTCTATAGCACCTTGTAGAGAGTAGAAAAATAATAACTGTTTGTGAATAAATGAATTAGAATTTAGCATGAATTGATCGTGGAACCGTAAAACTACAAATGAGAAGCTCTTTTTGATGACTCAGGAGGTTCTTCAGGATCCTACCAATCCTCTCAAATGTCGGGCATCATGGCTCCACAGAAGGGCCAGTTAAGCCAGAGAAGGGTGGGTGGTTGCATGGGGGGCAGACATATCAGATCTCACCGCAGAGGCGCTGGACAGAATCTTCTACAAGCGGGGGAGGGGCCTCTTTCTTGACAGCACCTGCCACGTGTTCTGTCTGCTGTTCACAGTTAAACAGCATCAACTACAGGTGAATATACACACATCCAGCATCTCGGCATCTACCAGAAACATGTCCACATGCACACCACAGCCACGTCCTCACAAGCCCACAGCCACGCTAAACCATAAACTCCTCAAATGCCCATCAGCAGTTGAATGGAGAAGTAAATTGTGGTTTATTTATGCATTTGAGTCAATGAACTACTTCCAAGCACAAGGATTTGGGTGAATTTTACAAACTAACGTTGAATGAAGGAATCCCCACCAATGAAACAAGTACATCCTGAACGATCCCATTTATATAAAGTTAAAGAGCAGGTGATGCTACTCTATCTGGCTGAGCGTCTGCAGAGTAGTTACCCTGGGGTGGGGTGAAGCATCATGACTAAGAGGACATGTGGGGAGGGGCTTCTAAGGACAGCTGATCTTGGTCTGGGTGCTGGGTGTGCTCGGTTTGGAAAAGTTCAGCAAAATCATCTAATCCTTACTCCACTGCTATTAATCTCCAAAACCTGGACGATTTCTCCTTCCCCAGTCCGTGATGTTGGTCAAGATACAAAAAGAGGAAGAAATACGAGAGGACGATGGGATCGGCTTGCCTACCGAGGGGTGTAGGGTGGGATGAAGGTGAGGCAGCCAGAGCAAAGAGAAATACTGCATGGTACTTGGAAACCACAGTCAAGTTTCCTGACGCACAATAAACCCTATTCTACCTTTTATCCAAATTCTTCCCCCTTCTTGCATTTAAGCACAGATTTCCCCAAGGTTAAACTTACTTTGATGCAAATGGGTGAGTAATATGGATTACATTGAAAATACGGGATGATTATTGAAGATCCTTATACTATATCACAAAAGCAGACCTTCTAACGTACAGTAATTGTAATTGTAAATGTTCGCTTGGAAATAATTTCAAAGATTATAACTCTTGGATGGAAGGAAGAGAATGCAGAATGCAGAGAACACAAGATTTCAGTCTTTATGTTGGAAAATCTAATGTAGGGGCGCCTGGGTGGCTCAGTGGGTTAAGCGTCTGACTTTGGCTCAGGTCATGTTCTCGTGGTTCGTGAGTTCGAGCCCCGTGTCAGGCTCTGTGCTGACCGCTTGGAGCCTGGAGTCCGCTTCAGATTCTGTGTCTCCCTCACTCTCTGCCCCACCCCCCACTTGCACTCTGTCTCTCTCTCTCTCAAAAGGAAATAAACATTAAAAAAAATTAAAGAAAAGAAATATCTGATATAAAGAACAGTAACAAAGGAAAGAATTCATAATGGCTTTGACTGAGCATGACGTGTGGCTGTAACAAATAGATCAGATGATAGATTTGTAACAGACTCACATGGTTTTAAAAAACACATTTGCAAAGAAGAAATTAGAATAAAAGAGAAAGATTCAAACCTTGAGCTTTAAAGTATATAAATCATCGAAGCTCAGGGCTATTCTATGGCTCAGCATCTGTCTTGTGGAGATATCATTACACGTCGGGCGGCTGAAAGCCTTTTGCTTTCTGTGTGCTTCTCAAGAGACTTGGGTGTAATCGCTCTGCATGACACATACCCTGTTCTGCCTCATCGCTTACATCTTCTGTATTCCAGCCTGTGCTTTCTTCTGTTAAAATATTCAAACATTATTCAGTTTCGGTTCCTTTCTAAATGCTGCGACAAATAACTGAATTGAAGGATTATGTTAAATAAAAATTTTTGTAATTTTTGGTGTGATTTTTCTAAAAGAAAACAACTTAAAAAGTATTCAGACTTGGGAACGATTCTCATTTTAAAATCTAGTTCGTGCTAGTTTGAAAAATGTGCACAGACCTGTAGGTCAGTGTAGCTGAGGAGTATTTTTCTGGCAGTTCAGTATGTGAAAAACAGCCACATTATGCTCAATCTGGAGAAGGAAGTTTGTCTATGTTATCTGAGTAAAGTAAGGCCGAGTTCTCTTTTCTTCTTTAGACAATGGGTTTGGCCGGTTTTCCTGGATCTATACATGATGCAGTAATTCAGAAGTGAGACTCTTCCTAAAGCATAAACTGTTCTTTTTCAAGCAAGTTTCTCTTGCTATTTTGCATCTGTGATTTTTACAACTGAAACTGCACGGCTTCTGGGTTAAAACAGATGGGATATCTGGAGTAATGATCAAACATGTTGGTCTCTGTTAATATCTCCGTGTCCCAGTGTTACTATAAAACCTTGATATAAAATATAAATTCACTAGGCTGTTGAGCCCAATAAGGAGTTTCTTAGAAGGGAGAATATTTTCTTTCTTTCTTTCTTTTTCTTTTGCCCTGGGCAAAGGGCCTTCAGCCACATGATTGAATATAAGACAGCACTACTGTATGCTTTTAAAAATGCTTCCCTTAAAAAGTGTTTAAGTCACCTACTCTCCCCCGTTTTACAAAAAATCTGGAATACATCCAGAACTTCCAACGTCAATTTGGGGTTTTATTGATACAAACTGGAGGGCTCTATTTCTTGGCTTCTGGGCCATAAATGAGACATTTTAATATGACAGCTGGCACCTCCAAATGTTCAAAGTAGTTTTATAACATCAGTTGATTCATGGCACTTGGTGTTTCCTTTCCTACATCTCTCAACAGACTCGGAGGGGTTCCTCATTCCTCCTTACAGCATGGCCGAGGTGTGTTCTCGGAGGAGCTGGTGCACTGGGGAGTTAAGTGGCTTCTGCACTTCCTGGTTTGGGAGGCCCAGCAGAGCACTTAGGAAGGACTCTGACATTTATATCGTCTTGTGCCATCCCTTGGATGTACACAGCACTGAACCTAAGATCGTACCGGCTTTAAGTGTCCTTCAGAAGGTGACTTTGTGAAGCAGTGTGAAAAACAGTTGCAACAAGGCGAGGCTAGCAGAAAATGCTAACAAGTTAGTAAGATGAAAACAAACAAACAAAAAAACCTATTCAAAACTAGAATGCCGAATTATGTCGAATGGGTAGGTTTTCCTCATATGATTGTCCCCTGAAATCCCATGAATGGAATTAATGATTTCTTTGAGACAGAAGTAATGAACAGTTTGCTTTCGCATGTTTTTTCTTCTGGTCCCAAACACCTCTATTTTACATTCTATTTCTCTTGTGTTATTCAAGTGAGACGCAGTTGTTTCCATTAGGAAACTTACTGAGTCATAGAAACATGTTCATTATGATAAAAAATGCGTTTTTTTGCTCCACTTCAGATGAAATTATATTAGAATTCTATGTAAACTAGATAGTTGGTTCTTGTTAAGAGATGAATATTCAGTAAGTAATAGGATAAAGCCCACACCAAAGGGAATTCAGAATATATATATATATATATATATATATATATATATATATATATACATATCCACACGTATACATATTACACTCACATAATTGTCCTCCCTGGTTTGATTTAGAAAACACAGAAGAAAACACAGTCTAAGTAAAAACAGTAAAAAAAAAAAAAAAAAAAAAAAGGTAAGAAGATGTGGATTTAAAATTTTGTTTGGTTTTATAATCCCTTAAGCACTTTGGATTTCAATGTTCTCAAATGAAAAATGAGGATCTTCCCTCCTTTATATAAATGCCAGATATATAAGTGAGATAGCATATTGTCTGTAATTTGAATTACTCAAGGGAAATGTGCTATAAAAACCAAAGCTATCACTATGCCACAGTAACTGCTAGTTCTGCCTGAAAATGCTCTCATCTCAGCGAGTGGGGATAAATTCTGAGGACGCTCACATGCTGTGCTGTCCAAACCCTCCCCTCCATCCACGCTCCAACTTCTGCCCCTTTGATTGACTGATTTTCTCAAGACCCTTGATTTTAAAAATGAAAATGAAAAGAATGGTGAACATTTCTCCTGATCTGATTCCTTTCCCTTTTCAAACTGCCTTCTCCGAAGTGTCGTCTACACTCGCTATACATACGGCTTACCTGCACTAACTTCCTCGCATCTTCCACCCTCGCTGTCTCAGGTCTCTCCCCAGCACCACCTCAGGGCTGCTCTTAGCAGCCACCAACATTTCCCATGCTGCTGAAGCCAGCAGCCACTCAGGCATCCTGGTTTTATCTCACTGCCTCTACTAACCCACCTGCCCCCCAACTGGGTTTCCATCTTTGTCTTGCCCCTTGAAGCCCATTTTTCTTTACAGAACACCTGAAAAAGAAACACCATCATGTTCCTGGTCTTTAAAGTAATTCAAGGATGTTCATTTGTATATAGAAGAAATTAGAATCTTCTAAGACGGCATAAACGACCCTTTGGTGCCTTGCACCTTATATTCCAATGATAGTGGTTTGCGGGTCCTTCCCACAGTCTTACTTCATGTATTTGTGCTCCTGAACATACTCCCTACTGCCGCCCCACCCCCCATCGCTTGCAACACACTTTCCTTCTTCTACACTCAGTTAACTCCCTCAAAAATCATCTCCTCTAGGAAGATTTCTTAGAATAACAGTAATTGGTAAGTTGAAGTAGTAAACATGACTCTATGCTGAACACTTGGCATTGCTAATATTACTTAATTCGGTTTAGCCCATGAGGCAGCTCCATGCTCTAGCATGTTACAGATGAGGAAACTGAGGTCACAAGAGCTTAAGTCAGCCGCCCAAGGTCACACGGCTGGAAGTCATAGTCCTGGCATGTGGAATCTTTCTGATTCCACAGCTTGAGCTCCTAAACACTGTTTTATATTGCCTCATCAAAACAACATTTTCAAGCAGTAGATGGGTTTTTACTTCTGCAATGTTGTACCTGCTATTTCTTTAACATGGAACGTCTTCTCCTATTTTGCTAACAACATTCCGGGTCATCGTTTCTAGATACATCTTCCCCACCTGCCTGCAATCTGAGTTAGATATATGTTCTCCTATGTTCCTTCTTCAACCTTAGTGCTCAGGTCTTTATGCCATAACTTCCTAATTATGTGTATCTTCCCCCCACTAAGATGACACATTTTAAATTAAGTGTGGGACTCTTAGTGCCCCATGGCCTCATACCATACATTTACATACACAGGACAAAGATAACACAATGATGATGAGATGGAGAATAAAACAGGCAGACTCAATGTGGTCTCATAAACAGGTGAAGTGACCCCTTTGTGGTATTTCTCAGCATTTTGTTATCCTTTTCTTAGGTTCTTTACAATGTGGAAGCAGCTATATTAACCAGCACAAACAAGTCTCCCAGTTTCAGAATGAGTTATTTTACTGATTAAAGATGAAGAGAAATGACAAGTCTCATCAGATTTTCTATTAGAAACAAAATCATAAAAAGCATTTGGCTCCTGATGACATGTATGCTCTCAACTTCTTAAGATCAGAAAAGCATAATGAACTATAAATTCTATACAACGTATTCATGGTATAAAGCTTGGCAGATGTACGTGTCTTTGAACAAGGCCACATAGCAGCCAATTTATATGTTGTGTTATTGGACTTTACCATAGGAAATTCTTATCCCATTTTTTAAAAAAACAACACTTTATTTTGAAATCATTTTAAACTTACATAAGAATTGCAAAGATAGTACAGAGAGTTCCTGTATGCCCTTGACCCAGCTTTTTCTTATGTTAGCATCTTACATAACCATAGAACATCTATCAAAACTAAGAAATTAACCTTGGTCGAAATACTTTTAACTAAAGCACAGACACTGGTTTTTGTATCAGTGTCTTTTCTGTTTCAAGATCCAGTCCAGGTGCCACATTGTATTTCGTTATCATGTCTTTTTAGGCTCCTCTAGAGCGTGTGACAGTTTCTCGTACCTTCCTTGTTTTTAAAAGACCTTGGCCGTTTTAAGGCATACTGGGCAGGTAACTTGCAGAATGGCCCTCAGTATGGGGTTGTCCAATGCTTTCTCAGGATTTGGCTGACGTTGTGGATTTGGGGGGAAGAGTATTATGGAGACGCTAGGCTTATCTCATCATATCAGGGGGAACATGACACCAATGTGCCTTCATGTTGGTGATGGCGACTGTCATTACTGGGGTAAGGTATCTTCCAGGTTTCTGTAACTGTAACGTTACAGTCTCTGTTTCCTTACACTACCAGGTAGAAGTAAATCACCAATTCCTGCCCACAGTTAAGAAGAGAAGACTTAGGCTTCACCTCCAAGGAGGGGGAAGTATCAAAGAATTTGCAGACATATGTTAAAAACCATTAGAATAGGGGCGCCTGGGTGGCTCAGTCGGTTAAGCGTCCGACTTCAGCTCAGGTCATGATCTCGCGGTCCGTGAGTTCGAGCCCCGCGTCGGGCTCTGGGCTGATGGCTCAGAGCCTGGAGCCTGCTTCCGATTCTGTGTCTCCCTCTCTCTCTGCCCCTCCCCCGTTCATGCTGTGTCTCTCTCTGCCTCAAAATTAAATAAACGTTAAAAAAATTAAAAAAAAAACCATCAGAATAATTAAAAAAATAGTTTTGAAGGAAGAAACTTTGAGGTCACGTAAATGTCTATTTCTCCTTAGAGCCTCATATTGATTTTAGCACGCAGCAGTAGGTCCTGCTTATAAATATAATGTTCTAATGGCGATTTTCTATTTCCCTCATTTATTATTCTATTATTTCTATTTCTCTATATTGCCTCTATATTCACTCGAGATTATTCTGTAAGGAACAGTTGTCACTTCTCCACTTTTAAATTCGATAATTTATGTGTAAGTATGGCTTTTTGGCTGTTTATTTCATTCTTTGGGTTATAATCTAAGACCATTATTATTTATTTGATTAATCAATTTGTCATCGGGGGCTCTTTCCAGGTGGCTTCTTACTCTTCCAGTATACCCTTTTCTTTTTCTTTTCTTCTCCTTTCTTTTTAAAAAGTACTTCCTTACTTTCTGGGCTCCACAAAGTACTTAAGTCTTATCTTCTATTTCCCCCGACTCAGCTTGAGAATCAACCATTCCTCCAAAAAGCCCTGATTTGCTTTACCGGAGAATGGTATTTAGAAATGAAAATCTTAGGGGCGCTTGGGTGGCTGGCTCAATCAGTTGAGCGTCTGACTTCAACTCAGGTCATGATCTCCCCGTCCATGAGTTCGAGCCCTACATCAGGCTCTGTGCTGACAGCTCAGAACCTGGAGTCTGCCTCGGATCCTGTGTCTCCCTCTCTCTCTGCCCCTCCCCTGCGCATGCTCTGTCTCTCTCACTCTAAAAAATAAATAAACACTAAAAAATTTAAAAGAAATGAAAATCTTAGCACCAGGTTTGCTTGTTGTTATTGATAGGTCACTGCTTCTAGGCTCACTCAGAGGAAATAATGTATGTATATAAAACAATGTATATATGCATACCTATATTTAACACCTGTGTATGGATGGATAGGTCTTATGTAACCTTAGATTATATATATGTATCCATCCATGTATCTGTGTATCTGTCTATGTATCTATCTTCTATCTTAAAATAAACTGAGCTTATACTAATACTCCTACTCCAATCTGGTGCCATAGGGTTAATTCTGGCATCTCCCCTTCGCGTATTTGTAACTTCTTTCTCTGACAGTGTGACATTATCTACAGTAAGTTTCCTTATCTGTTCCAGCTTAGTGTGCATATAACTAGTATCAGTGAAAGTATTTACCGCAAAACAAATACCACACTTTAAACTGGAGGTATGGAAGACACATATTTCGCAGTCCCCACACTGAGGCCTTGAACCTCAGCCGTGTTCTTTCTCCTTAAGTAATTCCTTTTCAGGAAATAAGCATGCATTTTCCAAGTACCATTCCTGAGTATGCTTATGGTAGATTGTAGAGTTGTTCAATTTTGCAGACTTTGATAAAAACGGCTTATTAGATGCACTATGAAGATTCACATTAATCAACATATTTTATGCAAAGCAAAATGGAAATAGGAATAACATCAAAACGAAATAGCATGCATGTACATTTCTCGTTTCCTAGAAATAACCTCAGTCACTCTTTTGTTCATATCAGAGTAGAAACTATTCGATAGTCATACGGCTGTGTGTGAGAATGTCAGTCTCACCCCATCTCCCACTATGCCTACTGTTGAGCAAGCACCTGGAGTAGAATATAAGGAAAGGCCAATAATGAACTCATTAACTCTCGAGTGCAAGGAAGCAGAATTATTAATAAAGAGAAAGAAGACTGGTTATTTTGATAAAGTCCATAACTCTCTGGCCACCTTTTATTAAAAATCATTCCAGTTCAATCCAGTCTCCTACCTGATTCAAACCTTCCCCAAGCCCCTACCTCATAGGGCTACAAGTGTGACTTCAGGTCTGGAACTGGGGAGGGGACATGCTCCCTTCCTTCACTGCTCCACATTTCCTTCTTTAGGGTCTAGCTTCTTTAGAGCAGAGGCCAGGGTGGAGGGTTAGGAGAAGAAAGGATTGTCTTAGGAAACCAGCCACATTTCAGGGTGGCCCCCTTTGTGTTTTGGTCTGGATCTAGACCTGTTGGAAGCTGATGACTTTCTGTAGGGATGACCAGCATTGTAAGCAGTCATAGACATGAAATTCTGGCCTAAAAGGAATGAGGTTGACTAGCTGGGATAATCAGATCTTCTCTTGTTGGGAGTTTGAATTTGAGACAGAGTGTTGATTATTTGTAACAAAACCAAAAGTCAAAACTTACATGGAGAAAAATGAGATTATTTGTGTTGCCTTAAGGGTAAAGCACTTGCAGTTACTAAACATTTTTTTTCAAGTTTCTAGTAGGTCTTTTCTTTCCACTCTGTATAATCTCATCCAGATTTACAACTTCCAGTATTATGTCCATATAGAAAACCTCACTAGGACTGAAGAATCAAAGAGGGAGAGGAGTTTTGTCTGGTTTCTTCCCTGACTTACCCCATGTGCCTAGGACAGTGCCTGGCACATGGTAGGCACTGGCTAAGTGAAGATTACCTTGAACATCCATATTTGTATCTCTAGCCAGCCAGCCAGCCCTCACCCCTGAACTCTAGATGTACACATACAGCTGTTAGGGGTCTCCACTAAGTCCCAAACTCATCACAGTCACAACATGCCCAAGACTAAATTGTTGATCTTTTCCCTCCAATAGGTTCCATGCTAATGTTTCCTGGCTCAGTGGATGTTACCATTGTACATTCAAGGAGATGAACCTGAAACCAAGAGTCATCCTTGAGACTCTTCCCTTTCTGCCCTTAAATCCAACCCCTCACCACGTCCCTGCTGATTTCACTTGCCAAACAGCTCTCCAATTTACCACTGCCTCCCATCTTCAAGTCTTCTGTGGCTTCCCATGTTCTTAGGTAAAACATAAAATTCTTGGCTTCTCGAAGTGCTGCGTGGTCTATGCCCAGCTTGCTTGTCTACACTCATTTTACACCACTTGGCCCTGGGCTTTCTGGTCACTGTTGCTCATCCTTCAGAACTTAGCTCCAGTGTTTCTTTCTCCTCCCTCACTGCCCTTATCTCCACGTGGGTCAGAGTCTTCTATGAACTTCTCACTCAGAAAAATGTTATTATTATTTTTTTAATTTTTAACTTTTTTTAAAATTTATTTTTGAGACAGAGAGAGACAGAGCATGAACAGGGGAGGGGCAGAGAGAGAGGGAGACACAGAATCGGAAGCAGGCTCCAGGCTCTGAGCCATCAGCCCAGAGCCCGACGTGGGGCTCGAACTCACAGACCGCAAGATCATGACCTGAGCTGAAGTCGGATGCTTAACCGACTGAGCCACCCAGGTGCCCCAGAAAAATGTTATTTTCTAAAGGAAGTTCATCTTGGTTTGCAAACATTTATTCATTGGTTTGGATATTTGATTTATGTCCAATTTTTCCACTAGACCATAAAGTCCATGAGAACAGAGAATTTTATTGTTTATTCTTGTCTCTTTAGTGCCTGGCCCAGCGTCTTACACACAGTAGGGACTCAAAGATTTGAGAAACAAATGAACAATCAGATAGTAAAAATGCTTTGGGAAGAATGAAAAGATATATGGACTGAGACTCAGAACAAGCAACAGATAGGCTTTGTAAATGCATTGGCGTTTGCGTTTAGGTACACACGGGGTAACACTGATTATAATCTTAACTCCTTATAGTCTTAACAGTTATGAAGGAGTCTTTTTGCAATGCAATGACTGTGAGACACTGAATAAAACTGAAAACCAGTTGTCATGCTTTTCCCTTAGAACCATAACAATCTACTTTCCCATTGCCTGTGAAAGGATCTGAAGGAAAAAAATGCTGTTCACTTAAAAAAATTTTCTTCTCTTGATTTCAGAAAGCAAATGAGATAGAGTCCCCACAGCTCAGCAGTAGGCACAGGGCTGGGCATGTGGAGTTGAGGCAGAGCTGAAGGGAGAGCTTCTTCCCCAGTTAGGGCATGTTTTACCTATGTACCTTCTCATTTTTTTAAAATTGAGGGGTTGCCTTACAGAGTGCTGTGGGAAAAAATGTAATGAAAGTAATTCTGAATTAGCACAATTGTAGAATGATACAACCAACAACTGATCAATGTAAACTTGAACGGTCTTAGGCAAGTCATTTTATGTTTGTTCAAAGGCAAGAGAGACTTCAGGTAATTTATAAAAAGTCCCAAGTGCCAGTGGAATGAGGCAAAGAACAAGGTTTCTGAAAACGAATCCTCTAAAAGTGATCTGGTTTGGGTCACTCATTCATGGAATGAAAATTTGAAAGGGCTTAGAGGAAACCCTTCTTCCAAGAGAGTCTCAAACTTATAACACTCACTTTTTATGGGACTTATGAGATTAAGGGTGAAGGTAAATGATTCCACCTGCTGAGAAAGCTGCTCTTGGTCGATGACAGTTGGTCTGCATCCTGAGTTGCACCTGTTGTCCCCCACCGGACCACGATCTCAGTGCCAAAAGGGAAGCACTTCTTCTTGAGGCCAAAGAACATGACTCTGGAGGTTGTGTTCATTTGTGAGGGCACTGGGTAGCTTAAAACAACAGAAATTTATTGTCTTACAGTTCTGGAGGCTGGCAGTCCAAAATCAAGGTGTCTTTGGGCTTGGTGCCCTCTGGGGGTTCTGAGGGAAGGTCTGTTCCATGCCTCTCTCTTACCTTCTGGTGATGGTCGGCAATTCTTGGTGCTCCTAAGCTTGTAGACACCTCACAGTCTCTGCCTCTGTCATCAGATGGTGTTCTTGTATATCTGTCTGTCTGTCTCTTCTCCTTTTCATATAAGGACACCAGCCTTAGCGGATTAAGGCTCACCCTAAAGATCTCATCTTAACTTGATTGTATTTGCAAATACCTCATTTCCAAATAAGGTCACCTTCAGAAGTATTAGGGATCAGGGCTTCAATATATCTTTTGGGGGAACACAATTTAATGCACAACCAAAGGACATAAATTCCAAAAGGCACCTCCTCTGTTTGATGACTATCACCGGTTTAACTCCAAAATTCAGGTGGGCTGTTTCCCTTTTGGCACTGACTTCTAGATTTCTAGGCCATATCTAATGCTGATAATTGATATCCCCAAACTCTGAGTCTCTGTTGTAACCTATCGACTTGAATTTTGATCTGAATTGTTTTCTGCCTCAGTCACTTTATCTCTTAGAACTGATCTTATTGCAGTCCGTGTCTTTATTGACATAAGCATGTATTAAACAGAAGTCTAACAATGAAGCAATTTCAGAAATAGCAGAGCAAATCCTATATAAGATGACCTCCTGAGATTTAAATTATGGAAAATTATGGGTATTAATATGTGAAGAGTCATTTCTGATTAAAAGATGGAGAGTGGCTTCAAGTGGAGTTGAGTAACATCAAAGGCTTCCAGTAAATACCACTTCCCAAACCCCAGTTGCTAATGATTTGTAGTTTCTTTAGGGTATTGAGCCTCTGGCCCCTGGGCAGCTCAGTGTTTCCTGGAGCAGCAGGAATCCTGGATCTCATGACTCCAACTGCCTGAGATTCCCAGCTGTTGATCCAATGTGTTGTGCAAACATCACTCTCTAACATGCCACAATGGAAAAAAAGGTTGGGTAGTCCTATAGTAAATAGTGGTGACATACTTAAAAACATTAAGAATCATCCAGTAACTAGTGGTCTGTCTGGAAGCTTAGAATATGATAATCCTAAGAAGAAAGGATTGGCAATTCATCCTCACTTCTTTAGCTGTCATTCACTGCTCATGTCTTAGAACCCAACTTCCACCCGAGTGCCTGAGCCCTACTGTCATCACCATCGCTTACCACCTCCTTACTGCTAATATCATCACCATTTTTTTATTTTTAAAGTTTATTTATTTATTTTGAGAGAGAGAGAGAGAGAGAGAGAGAGAGAACGCATGAGGGGGGAGGGATAGAGAGAGAGGAAGAGAGAATTCCAAGCAGGCTCCACACTGTCAGTGGAGAGCCCAACACGGGGCTCGAGCTCATGAAACCATGAGATCATGACCTGAGCTTAACTGACTGAGCCACCCAGGTAGTCCTACCATTTTTTCATTAAAAACTTTTTTTTAAAGTTGTGATAAAAATACATAACATAAAATGTACCATCTTACTCATTTTTAAGGTACAGTTCAGCAGTGTTAACTACATTCACTTGTTGTGCAAAAGATCTCTAGGACTTTTTCATCTTGCATAATTATAACTCTATAGCCATTGAATGACAACTACCCT
The DNA here is from genome assembly GCF_024362965.1 of Panthera pardus. Classification (NCBI taxonomy): domain Eukaryota; kingdom Metazoa; phylum Chordata; class Mammalia; order Carnivora; family Felidae; genus Panthera; species Panthera pardus. Next base: position 19,395,465 of record NW_026526654.1, on the reverse strand, counting down.
CTGCCCCCTCCCCCTGGCTCCTTGCAACCACTAGTCTACTTTCTGTTTCTATGAACAAGTGCACTCCAGGAACCTCACAGAAGTGGAATCATACAGTATTTCTCTTTTTGTCACTGGCTTAAGTCACTGAGCCTAATGTTTTCAACGTTCATCCATGTGTAACATGTGTCAGAATTTCCTTCCTTTTTTAAGGCTGAATAATATTCCACTGTATGTATACACAACACATTTTCATTATTCATTCATCTGCTAATGGGCATTTGAGTTGCTTCCACCTCTTGGCTATTGTGAATAATGCTGCAGTAAACATGGGCTTGCAAATATCTCTTCGAGACCCTGCTTTCGATTCTTTTGGATATATACCCAGAAGTGGTATTCCTGGATCATATCTATTTTAATTTTTTGAAGGACTTCATACTGTTTTCCACCGTGGGTACACATTCTCAGCAATAGGGTATACGTGTTCCAATTGTTCCATTTCCTTGCCAATGTTTTTTTTTATTTTCTAGCTTTTTAATAGGGCCATCTTAATGGGTGTGAGGTGGAATCTCATTGTGGTTTTGATGATTAGTGATGCTAAGAATCTTTTCATATGGTTTGTGGACATTCTTATATGTTCTTTGGAGAAATGTCTATCCAAATCCTTTGCTACTTGTTTTGTTGTTGAGTTGTAGAATTCTTTACATATGTGGATATTAACCCCTTTTCAAATACATGATTTGCACATATTTTCTACCATTCCAGACAGTGCCTTTTCACTATGTTGATTATTTCCTTTGATTCACAAATGTTTTTAAGTTTGATGAAGTCCCATTTGTCTATTTTTGCTTTTATTATGTGTACTTTTGATGTCATATCCAAGAAATTATTGCCAGTTTCAATGTCATGAAACTTTTTTGCAATGTTGTCTTCCAGGAGTTTTATAGTTGTAGGTCTTACATTAAGTTCTTTCATCAATTTTGAGTCAATTTTTGTATATAGTGTAAGGTAAGGATCCAGTTTGCATGTGGACATCCAGTTTTCCTCATTGTGTGGTTTTGACATCCTTGTTGAAGATCATTTGACCATAGATATGAAGGTTTATTTCTGGACTGTCTTTCTTCTGTTCCACTGATACATGTCTGTCATTATGTCAGTACCATGTTGTTTGATTACTGTAGCTTGGTCATATATTTTGAGATTAAGGAACATGAGGCTTCAATTTAGTTTGTCTTGTTTGGGGACCTTTGAGGTGCCACAGGAATTTTAGGATTTTGTTTTTCTGTTTCTGCAAAAAAGTAAATTGGGATTTGGGTAAGGATCACACTGAATCTGTGGATAACTTTGGGTGGTATGAACATTTTAATAATATTCAATCTTCCAATCCATGAACACAGATGTTTTTCAATTATTTGTATTTTCTGTAATTTCTTTCAGCAATGTTTTGTCATTTTCAGTGTAGAAATCTTTTACCTCCCTGGTTAAGTTTATTCCTCAGTATTTTATTCTTCCTGATGTTATTATAAGTAGGAGTGTTTTCTATAATGACAACTTTTGACCTCTCTGAAGTCTTTCACATTGTTAACCATGACCTCCTTCTTGAAACATTTTTACCTTTGAATTTGACAACAAACAGATTCTGGATTTTGCTCCTATGTTTTGGGCTGTGACTTCTTGTTCATATTTTAGGCTCTTCCTCCTTGGCTTATATGATTCATTTGTTGTTCCTCAGGAGACTTTCTTCCCCTGGTAAACTCAGAACTTCTAAAGGCTCAAATTACCACTAGCATGTTGACTCTTGCTCCTACCCAATACCTATTTCAGTCCCAATATTCTATCTAAGCTTTAAACCTTCTAGCTACTCATAGAAATTGTCTCATAAATATCTCCTAGGCATCTCATGGAAAATATGACCAGCCTCTGTCCTCCAAAATAAAACAAACAAAACCCCATTTCTTCCTTCTCCTGTGATCTCTGTCTTGGCACACCTTGGACAATCTAGAAACCTGGGTTACACCTTGGTCTCCTGCCTTTGCTCTGCTCTTACTTCGACTGGTCACCAAATCCTACCCACTGTATTTTCTCCTCTGTATTCCACCACCTCTGTATGTTCCCTGGTCTCAGTTTCATTTAGTTGAGGCCACGATCACTGTCTGACTCTGGAATGGTGCTCTTATCATTAGGTCCCTTCAGTCTATTCCCCATGCTGATGTTGGAATGTAGGGAACATTATGTCACTCTTGGGCTTAAATGCCCTCAGGATAATACCTAAATGCTCAGCACCGCTCACAACTTTTCACCTGCAATTTCCTGCTTACTTTTCCAGCTTACCATTTCTCCCTTGATCAACACTTGAGTCAGTGAACACAGTGAACTTCAAGTGACCTCCAAAAAAACACTATGCTTTTTCTTGCCAAAAGAAAAAGCTTGCTGTTCTTTTGGTCCTGAGTGCCCTTCCTCATGCCATTTCCTCCTAACCCCCTTCACCTGGATAGGCATTGCTTGACCATCAGAGTTTAGTCTACACCACACTTGTGAGAAAATGTCTCTGATCTCATCATCAAAATTGGGTATGGCTCCTATGTGCTCCCCAAGTCCCTCATAACATCTATTTACATGTCGCTTTCTCCCACCACCTCACAAGTGACTTAAGGCAGGAACAGTATCTTGGTCATCATTATGTTCCTTGGCCCTAACATAATGTTTGAAGCATAATAGGTGAGTACTCAGATCTCAGGATTACGAAGTGAGTAGATACAGTCTTTGAGCAGTAACCTCCTATCTATAAAAGGGATACCTCATACAATCTTAGCCTGATGCCATTACATATTTGAATCACACAGCCCTCCTCCCTCACCACCCCCCATACCGATTCCTGGCTTATTATGCTATGTTCTGATTATGATTTGACCTTCAGTGTATACACCCACAGTGAGAGAATATGCTAATCCATAGATGTAAGTACATCATCTAACCCACTTTCTAGACTCACATCTCATAATGAATGAATGAACTGGTTCTCTGAGCAGGCATCATGACGTCCTTTGGTGAGGACATTGGATTAGAGTGAGAGAGCCCAGGTCATTTCCACTTACAAACTGTATGAAATTAGGCAAGAAATATACTCCTTTGAGTGTTAGTTTCTGTGTCTGTAATCTCCAGCATAAAATGCAATAATTTAACATGCAGTACCTTGCACGAGGTAGTTTTCAGTATGTGATATTTACCAGCACAGCAGTTATGTCTCTCTTTTATGTTACACTTGTTTAAACAAATTTACTCATGGACCCAAAACCAGGAAGACTGAAGGCCTGACCCAGATCAGGAGACAGCAACCAGTGCTGAGCCGAATCGCACACTCCCCAATACCCTATCTCCATGCAACTGCCCTCCATCTGGAAGGACCTCAGTATGGACACAAGGCAGACATGAAAAGGAAAGCGCCCAGGTAAGGCTAACGAGAAACATGACTCCAGAGCTCACATTTTAAAGAGAATATGTGTTTTTTTTTTTTTAAATCACACTTACACGAGAGAAAAGCTCCTCTACACGTCCATCCTCACTATGCAGTGGACATCACCAAAGACCAAACATCATCAAGTTTGAACCAGAATTCAAATGAGACTTGATACCACACTGGGAAACAGTTTTGATTTCAGAGGATGGAATTTAATCTAAATAGACTATCTATACTTCCCCTCCCAATGATTCTTTCCCTGAGGCTTCTCTGTGGGCTTTTTTCCCCCTCACAGTTGAATGAATTTTATACTGCTTGAAAGAAAGCCCTTTATATCTGTCTTGCACTGAATTTGCAAAAATCATTAAAGCTGTGAGGAGCCTCCCCATTTTCAAAGTTTGCAAAAACTCCACCTACAACCTCTAGTGTCTTTGCTGCACCACCGAGGATCAAAGTCATCGTCTCCTGGAACTACTGTTCAGAGGACAGCATTGGGTCAAGGAGATTTTTAGCTTCTATGCAAACTGATTTGGCTTCTCAGCAGCCCAATTACACATTCATGGACAACCCCATTTCTAGTCAATTTTCTGGTCTTATATAGAAAACCATTACATGTCTATATCTTTATTTATATCTATACCTGTATCTGTATCTGTATCTGCATCTATATCTATCTCCATCTCCAGGGTCTGGGCTGAGGTTCAGGGTAGTGATAAGAAAAGCATGGTCTCTATTTAATTAGGTATGGGAGCTATGAAAGGATCGTTACTGCTATATTGCTTCCAGGAATCGGTTGCGTCTTATATGCAACACACAGGGAAAGCAAAAAATGAGTTTCATATGGAGCATCACTGTCATGACTTTTTAGAACATTATTTATTTTGAAGAGGGAAAAAATAAAGCTACCTTAGTGGCTATCAAGGCACAATGTTGGTGATACCGTGGAGAGGAGGTGTGGTGGGAATGGGTACTTACATTAGAGCCTCTCCAAATGTGTCCCCAAGGGGCCCTTTTAGTATATTGCTCTGAATTCTATTAAAAAAAAGACACTTTTCTGTTTCAAAATACCTTTATTAAGTAATAAATAATTCAATGCTTTCTCCTTTCCCTTAAAAGAAGGCATATAGGGGGGACACCTGGGTGGCTCAGTCAGTTGAGCATCCAACTCTTGATTTTGGCTCAGGTCATGATCTCATGGCTCATGAGATCAAGTCCCAAGTCGGGTTCTGCACTGACAGTGTGGAGCCTACTTGGGATTCTCTCTCTCCCTCTCTGTCCCTTCCCCTTCTCAAAATAAATAAATAAAATTTAAAAAAAATGAAGGCATTTATGAAGAGACTTCAGAGCATTAGCATTAGGGAAGCTTCACTGCCACCTAGAATTTGATTTGCAGATTCCAACTAAAAGTATTAAAGTTGGCATTTGAGTTAGCACATCTGGTCTTACATTGGGTGCACACACAACTCTCTTTCAGCTTCCTCAAGTGTTAAAAATGGTGGTTGGCTCCATACTTTCTCCTGAAGAGTTCTCCTGAAGATGGTCCCTAAGTGGAAGCCACTGTCTCAAAGTCCAAGGAGGTGACCAGAAAGTCATGGGGAAAAGAGATCTAGGATGCTTGTACTTGAGAAGAATGTGATTCTAGGATTCCACCAACAGTTGGTTGTGTTGACTTGCCTTCCCTGAGCTTCTCCCTGAAGGGTTCTGGTGTCCTTTGCCATCTGGCAATTTGACTTTATCACTTTCCTAACTCAGGGTTTGGCCCCATTGCTCCCCCTTCATCCCTGTGTTATATTCATAATCTGTGTTCTTTCCTTTGATTTCATATCTTGAATGATTTTCTAGTGCCTTACTTTACTTCTTCCTTCTTCTCTTCTGTTCTAGTTTTTTCACCGTACCTTTTAGCTTTCTCCTACCCTGTCCACCTTCAAGGTCATATTTCCTCTCCCAAGCATGAGAACTGACTTTCTCTTTCTAATAGCTTTGTCTAGTGTTTCATATTTAACCTCTGTATGTTAGAGGTGACTCACACTTGTTTCTATTACTCTTGAAAAATGTCTAGGAACCGGCATTTACATTTTAACACAATTGTTTTTTGACCACAATCAGAATAAAACACATTAAAAATCTCTAGAGGCATCGCTGAAATGTAATATGCTGCAAGCACACTGTGTCTGTGTCTAAAGAGGATCGCTACTCCAGAAGGTCACTGAGAGAAGAGGTGCCTTGGGCAGAGTCTGCCATCACGTGTACCGAGTGGTAAGGCTCTGAGCTCTTACCTGCTGCAAAAGTCCTAACTCCTGTGGCTCCGATTAGATCGTCTGCTTTCCCAGGGGAAACAAAGAACTATTTTGGGTAGTTTTAATGACTGGGTTGCTTGATTCACTTCCATTCCTCAGAAAACTACCCCTCACACCAAGTTATTTCATGAATATATATTGATGTTTCTGCCATCTAAAACATGATTATTTATAGACGAGTAATTAACATTCCACAACAGGCATGACTCATGTTTGGTATTGATACAGCTTTCCTGTGACTCAGTCATGGAGCCTGGGCTTTAGGTCTGAATTGCCTGGGTTCAAATCCTAACTCTGCCATGTATTCTCTGTGTGACCTTAGGCAAGTTCCTTAACTTCTCTGTGCCTTAGTTTCCCCATCTGTAAGATGGATATATTAATAATACCTACATCACATGGTTGCCATGAAACTTCAATAAATGAACATACACAGCACCTAGAACTGAAAGTGTCTGACAAATGTTACTATAGCTATAGGAACCTACAGATTAGTGGCAGAAAGGATAAATGATGAAAAAAGGTTTGTACTGAACAAAGGCAGATTATGGAGTATGTATGCTTTCTGGAACTTAAAACATTAAGAAAATCAAACATTTTTTACAGCTTCCCCATTCTATTCTCTATCCGGGAATAGTAAAAATAGAGTATAGGAATTTAAACCCTTGAAGGCTGAGGCTACACACAGAAAACGAAATGGGGATTTCAGGGAACATTTGTAATGGAGTTCTGTAAGAAGCTTTGAAAAACAGGCTACCATTTCAGGTATTCACATAATTACATGCACGTGTGTGTGAAAGTACATACAAGTGTGTGTACATTGGGGGGTGTGTGTGGGTGTACGTGAGTGTATTCTTGAAACTATGTAAATGAGCCTCATCTCAAAGACCAAGATGACTGGAAATAAGGGGGGGGGGGGTATAAAAATGATGTAATTTGTAGAAAGTAATGAAACACAAATATTCTTATACAAAATGGAAGAAAACAGTAAACATTTTAGTTTAGTGAGATAATCTTTGGTCCACAGCAATTAGTGTACGAATTAATTGATAAATTTAATAGGTATGTAGTGTTAGTCCAGTCATGGCCAAAGAACAATGTGAAAAGTACTAATGAAAATGAGTTTGCCGTTTTGTTTATGGTTGGGATTTTCAATGCTCAAATATCTCTAAATATTCAAAGAAGATACTTTGAATTGTAGGGTGGTACAATCCAATAATTAGCTCTGATGTATAGGATTTCCAGAAATACAGAGCATTACTAATATATAGCAAGTGGTTAAACAAAAACCATTTTATAACTAATGATAGATCCTAAAGCAAAGCCCCGTCTAGTTTACTAAAACTGTATAAACTAAGAAGAAAGTCAGATGTCAGTTAAAATCCTGATTTTTTTATTGTTGGTTTTTCACTTGGGGTCAGATAAAATGTGTGTGTGTATATATATATATATATATATATATATATATCCTATATATAATATGCAAAAATATTAGTAGGTTTGAATTTTACTGCAAAAATATTAGTAGGATTGAATTCACAAACTTGAAAAGAAATTGCCTATAGATTTATTTTACTTCTTTCTAGTAAAAAATGTGGGCTGGAATTATATGGCATTTTAATTGGCCAATGGTTATTTAAAACCATATTGAACCTGGCTGTAGCACCAATTTGAAGAAAATAAAATAGTTTTCATTTTATCTATAGACTACACATATTTATGTCCTCAGAAAGAGGACATTAAAAATCTATGTATAGTAAGCATTGTACACAGGAAAATCCACATCTAAATACCAGATTTGTAAAGCAAGGACTAAGGTGGCTATCCAACAGCAGATTTTCACTGGTTATGTCTAATGATATGGGTCAGTTTTCACTTTTGAACTCACTAATTACATGTTTCTTCAATAACTAGAAGCTGCATAAAGCATTTGCATCAGTGGCAGAAGAGAAGTTCCCAACTCTCATTTGAATAATCTGTCACTGTTGCTGCAAACTGAAAAGATCTGGAAGAAATCATTTCCACTATGCCCAGAGGGCCATTTTGCTTGTGTAGCTGAAGCACAGGAAAACACTTAAATCCTTCCTTGATATGCTCACAGTGGGCATCCCTTCTATCAAATATATATATATATTTTTCTTCTGTTGACTACCCTTGGTTAGAAGCACAGACTTTGGAGATAAACAAAAGTAAAAGGATGAAATGCCTAAAGTGATTTTAGGATATGCAAATGACAAGGGAACCTTTTAAATAGGTTCTGTCTTTGTTTTCGTTAAAGAAAAAATAAAACCCAGGGCACCTGGGTGGCTCAGTCGACAACTGTCTGACTTCGGCTCAGGTCATGATCTCGCAGTTTGTGGGTTTGAGCCCGGTGTCAGGCTCTGTGCTGACAGCTTGGAGCCTGGAGCCTGCTTCGGATTCTGTGTCTCCTTCTCTCCCTGCCCCTCCCCGGCTTGTGCTCTGTCTCTCTCTCTCTCTCAAAAATGAACATTAAACATAAAAAAAAAAGACAAGTCAGATGCAATTTGAAAATTCTGAATGTATAGGGCCTTCTTATAATTCCAGGTAAGACTTGTTTTCTAGCCTTAGTTTTTCATTAACATCTCAATTATTATTCTTGCAGTGCTGGGGAGCGTGATCCAAGAATATCTTACCTCCCTCCTCAGGCAAGGAAAAGAAGAGCAAAGATAAACTATTGGACTGCATCAAACTAAAAAGTTTCTGCATGGCAAAAGGAATCATCAACAAAATGAAAAGGCAACTTACTGAATGGGAGAAGATATTTGCAAATGATCCATCCAATAAGGGGTTAAATATAAAATATATAAAGAACTTATACAACTCAACATCCCCCAAAACCGAACAATCTGGTTAAAAAATGGCCAGAGAAACTGAATAGACATTTTTCCAAAGAAGACATCTAGGTGGCCAGCTCATGAAAAGATGCGGCACATCACTCATCATCAAGGACATGCACAATGAGATATCACCTCACACCTGTCAGAATGGTTAACGTAAAAAAAAAAAAAAAACACAAGAAACAACAAAGTTGGAAAAAATGAACCCTTATGTACTGTTTTTGGGAATGCAAACTGGTGCGGCCACTCTGGAAAACAGTGTGGAGGTTCCTCAAGAAATTGAAAATAGAATTACCATATGATCCAGTAATTCCACTACTGGGTATTTTCCCAAAGAAAACACAAACACTAATTTGAAAAGATGTATGCACCCCTATGGTTACTGCAGCACTATTTACAATAGCTAAAATATGGGAGCAATCCAACTGTCCATCGATAGATGAATGGATACAGAAGAGGTGGTATATATATACAATGGAATATTACTTAGGTACAAAAATGGATGAGATCTTGCCATTTGTGACAATATGGATGCAGCTAGAGGGTATTATGCTAAGTGAAATAAGTCATACAGGGAAAGACAAATACCATATGATTTCACTTATAAGCAGAAGCTAAAAAACAAAACAAATGAACAAACAAAAAAACCCCAGAAATAGATTCATAAATACAGAGAACAAACTGGTGGTTGCTGGGGCGGGGGGGGGAGGGCAAAGTTAATAAAGGAGATTTAGAGGTACAAACTTCCTGTTGTAAAATAAATAAGCCATGAAGATAAAAGTAGAGCATAGGGAATATGTTCAATAATATTGTAATAACTTTGTATGGTGACAGATGGTAACTACACTTGTGGTGAGCATTGCATAATATATAGAATTGTTGAACCACTTTGTTGCACACCTGAAACGAATACAACATTGTATGCCAACTATATTGCAATAAAAAAGAATATCTTGTCCACTGACCTTCACTCACACCAACTCTACTTTTCAAAGGGTCTCTGCTCTTTGATAGAACCATATGTGTATGCCAAGCATCTTCCATGTAACAGAAACTAGGAGAATGGTCCATCATGCCTGTCATCTTTCTGCCATCAGCCATATAACCTTCACACATTTTCATTTACATTTTTGGGGTATGATTATCAATGCCATAACCTCCAATCTGTTTTCATACATAACTGGGCACACAGTTGATCATTTATTCTATTCCATTTCTTATAATGACTATGGGCACCAAGACTAAATTCTCTTTTAGTGTCTAGAGGTCAGGCAAGTTGATGCTTAATATTTTTATGATGATGTTCAAGAGTATTACACACAATTATGCAAAATGGCAATCTGGCCCTGAAGCATTTCATTCTCAAACAACCTTTATGTGATGACAGAAGGGGAACAGTCACCAGTCCAATTTCCTATACTATGTGCATCTTACTTTTACTCAAAAGAGTAATTTAAAAATATTCCTAGGATAATTCTAGAGCCAAGAAAACTTTTTTTTTTTGTGGATAATGGATAAAAGTCAAACACAAGAAAATTCTGCCAACATAGACTGCCTTAATTTATTAAACTATTTTTCTTACTTTGAAGCTAGCTCTATTTATAACATTATCTGTAAGCACATATTTTACCCTTATTTTTTTAATTCAGAGTTAAAGAATTCCCCATACATTACTTACTTGTTTAAGCTTCTTAAGATCTTCATCAAGTTCTAAGTTGTCCAAAATAACAGCAACAAACAAACTCAGGAGGATCTATAAAATGGTTAAATAACAATGAAAAAACCCACATGCCGTAAGTATCAAAATACTATATATATATATATATATATATATATATATATATATATATATATACTATAGAATTTCTGCCTAAAAAATACACTATATAGAATGCATTAAATGAAAAATGAACATGTAGTTGTGAAGCACTGCATAAGAATTTTAAGGTATTTATCATGAATATGTTAAAGGCAATGCATATGCTAACTGAAATAATATAAAATATTATTTTGTTTTATGAAACCAATTTAAAATGGAAATTGAGAATTATTTTTTTATAACTCAACAGTCCCACTTCTGAGACTATATCCAAGGAAATAATTTGGAGTATTAATAAAAAGCTTTATATACAAAGGTGCTTGACAGACAGATAATACAATTATACAGGTCTCTATTACAAAAATCACACAACCATTAAAAATTCCCATTGTGGTAGCTGGTCTCTAAGAGGACCCCCTGGTGTTCACACTCTTGCGAGCCTCCTCCCAAGCTGAATATGGTTGGTCTATTGAATATGTTACGGAAATGATTGTGTGCGATTTATTAATAAGACCAGGTGATGAAAGACATTGTGGGTTTCAGTTTACTCTTTGTTGGATCACTCACTCTGGTGGAAGCCAGGTACCATGTTATGAGGACACACAAGCAGCCTAAAGAGGTCCATGTGGTGATAAACTGAAGCCTCCCACCATGTGAGTGATCCATCTTGGAAACTGGTCCTCCAGCTCTTGTCAAGTTGTTCAACTGCAGCCCCATCAACATCTTGACTCCAAACTCATGAGACATTCCGAGCTAGAATCACTCAGTTCAGCCTGTTCCAGATTCCTGACCCATAGAAAAAGTGAGAAATAAATGTTTATTGCTGTAAGCTCTTAAATTGTTCATAACTTATTATACAGCAGTAAATAACTAATGCACTCATGAATTTTAATAGTATTGAAAAAATGCTCACATTACAACATTAAATAACAGTATACATGGTAGAAGTGCAACAAGAAACAAAGAAGAACAATAGAGAAAATGCCAGAAGGAGGCACTTTAGAGATGTTAATGATGCCTGCTTTTGTGAAAAACAGTCTTTCCCCTTTTCTTTGTATTTCACCACATTGCACAAACTTAAAAAAAAAGCATATGCTTCTTTTTTGGAATGGGTAATTAAAGTAAAAGAAAGCAACAAAAAAGTAGAATTTTTAAAAATATTTAATATTTAGTCCCTTTTCAAGTTTGAATTCTCTAAAGTTCCACATTCATTTGATAATCTTTTTCATCCCTAATTTATGTTCCTCCTTTCAATTTCCCTCTTAAGAAATTATTCCCATCTGTTAATATTGGAGGGTTAAGCAAGAAGGTAAAAAAGTTAAGGCAATTCAGTCATGACTTTTAAGTACCAGAGAGATTTATTATGCAAAATTTAATAGCTAGCTCTTTTCCAAGTTCCATGGGTATATAACAAGGAGAAAAAAGCTTCCAAATATTATTAAATTTTGACAGTGTATGCTTGGCTTGGGAGAAGTGCCAATATATTTCTGTTTAAAAGCCATGTCCTTTGGGATCCTACCAGAACTTAAAGAAGATACAGAATCATCTAGATGACAGATTTTTACTGATGTCACCATGTCTGCCACACCATGGGCATCTGGGCACAGATATATTAGTCTTTCTCTAACCAGACATTATTCTCAACAGGACCAGTCATAGTTCCCTTGAAGTGTAGTCCCCTTGCCTGACCTTGATATTCTCATCAACAGCAATATCAGAGGAGGAATCTACCTTTCCCTACAATCTCACTCCAAATTCAGAGATGTCCACCAGAGGGTCTCCTGCCTCGAGGAAGTGCCATCCTTCACCATTTCTATTTCTCATCGGGCACTTATGCAGGCGCTGCTGGGTCTAATTTAACCAGTTTTCCTATCTCCCCACTAAAGGACAACCACGAATCTAAAAAGAAAACAAATTTCCTCCATGATAAAAGTGACTGTTCTCCTTCCTTTTCTTAGAGCATTTCCTTTAGAAAACATGACTTTGTAGATTCTTCGCATCCCCCTTTGATGTATACACAGCACTTATTTTACAACCCAAGAATGGTTTTCTTGGGAGGGGGGTGACCTTTTTGATATATAAACACTAGCCAAACAGCACCCTATCTATCATTCCCTTCTCCCTTCTTCTGGGGCAGGGCAGGGGGGCGGGGAGCGATGGGAGTGTCACTTAGCAACCTGGCTCCACATTCCAAAAGTACCTACTTGTCTTGAAGAGATGAGAAGTTTTCTTTTTCTTCTAGATAAAGGTAATTAGCTACCACAGATGGCCACCCCAATTACCAGGTGAATTTAGGGGGAACTCTATTTAATAAATGATCCTGTCAAGTCTTCTTATGTGAGGCCTAACTATTTTCATCTTGAGAACACAGATGTAATATATATACAAGGTGAAATTGCTTTGTCTTTGTGGTCTCTTTAGTGGGTTGCCTGTGATGCCCACTGCCGTCTGGCTTAGTGATTATTCAATAATAAAACTGTTTTCTTTCTCATCTACCTTGATGGAGATGTTTTCTGGGTTGGCAGGATATTTTATTTTTAATGATTTTCCTAACACCAGACAGATGGCAGGCTACTTAAGGACAGTGAGGTTATGTTATTCGATTAAATTCGACAAGCAGTTGATTGGGCTCCATCGATGTGTCAGACACTGCCTGGTCAGGAATATAAATATGATATTGAGCTCACTGCTATGAGGTTCACAGTTCAACTGGGTTGCTGTAGGTGGGCGGCCTGGGAGAAAGAGCACTGTGGTGGGAGACCTCAGTTAGCGACCAGACACTGAGTTTCAGGGCCCTTGTCTGTGAAATATTATGGATAAAACAACAAAAGCTCAACGAATTGCAGCTATCGCTTTTTCTGTTTAATCTTCTCCCAACAACCCTGTGGTTTGGTGCAGCCTGTATGAAAGTATACAGTCATAAACTTAGATATGCAAAAACTAAAATAATTTTCTTGATATTTCTACACATGAATTGAATTTAGTCCATAAACCCTCCATTTGTGCTGATGGCTGAAAGCTGCATCTTGCTATATCAATTCAATTTAGTCTTTCAAAACTCAGTTACATTTGAATAAATATTCCTTTTGTTGGCCGAAGGTCAATGATGTGCTTCTCATCAGGTCTGGTCCACTGTGGCCATGTGGCCTGTCCTCTGTCCACCTTCAGGGACAGTGATAGTGCTTGTTTTGGGGGCCTCTGCTGAATTGGTCACCACCTCAGCTCCTGCAGCTCCTACTAAGATCTGAATCTCAGTGACACCCCTTGTGTTAGTTTCCTAGGGCTGCTGTAATGAGTTGTACAAGCTTAGTGGCTGGAAACAACATAAGTGTATTCTATGATTGTTCTGGAGGCCATTGTCCAAAATCAGGTTGTCAGCAGGAACACGCTCCCTCTAGAGACTCCAGGGGAGGGTGAACCTTGCCTTCCATCTTCCAGTGGTGCCAGGTGCTAGTTAGCTTGTGATAGCATCACTCCAGCCTCCACCTCTGTCTTCATGTGGTCTTCTCTTTCTTCCTGTGTCTTGTCCTTATTTTGTTTCTCGTAGGGACATTTGTCATTGGATTTAGGACTCACCTGGATAATCTAGGATGTCTCATGTCAAGAACCTTAATTTAATTACATCTGCAAAGGCCCTTTTTCCAAATAAGGCCAAACTCACAGGTCTGGGAGTCAGGACGTGGATGTATCTTTTTGGGGGTCTCCATTTATGCCCTTCTACTCTCCATCTAGTCTCCAGCTTGGGACATTGCTCTTACACTAATGCTGTTCCTATGCACTGGCTCTCAACTCTCAGGAAAGCTGAGAAGTTCTTCCATTCCAGGTGGGAACAGAGAGAGATTTGTTTCTGAGGCTCTCTCAGGCCTCCCCTCTCTTCCCAGAACTTCCCAGACCTCCAACTCTGTGCAGGCCACCCCCTGTCCATGTAGGACCTCCAGCAAGGCTACCTCTTGCCAAGTTCTGGTGAGAAGTGGGGGCCAAGTCATGGATGCTGAACACGCCCAGGTTGGCACCACTACTGCTGCTGCCCCTGAGTGTGGCCGCCGCCCTCTGCTGCACCCCCCTGCTTCCCTCAAGCTCCATCCTGGAAAATGTCATTCCTTGTCAGAAAGGAGGAATGTGAAGCAAAGTTGGAGCAGGGGTTGAGAGTGAGGCTCATACCAATGTGAAGACTGAGGACCAGAAACTAAGCCCAATCAGAGTATCACACATTTAGTTCTGTGCCATCTGAGCATTTAGATTTCTGAGAGCTGATCTGGGACAATAGGCCTCGGTGTGTCTTCTGAGTGCTACTTATTTAAGATTGTGAGACACTGATAGGGTCCAACCCTGTGCTACTAAGATATCAAGATACTAAGGAGAAAAGATGATTTTGGCAGGAAGAGAATTATGAGAACGGATTTCCAGGTGGCATGAGCAAAGACAAGGCCTTGGGAACATGTGGCTTATTAGGGGCCAGGTGAGCAGTTAAGTATCACAGAGCACTGCCACCAGAGGCCAGAGAGGTAGGATGGAGGGGTGGCAGTTGGCCCAAATGCCACCAAGGGAGGCTGGGAGGTTGGCAGGTATGAGAGGGAGGCTGTAATAATCACTAAATGATGACATTTGCTTCCTCTCTGTTAAATTTGTCCTCCCAAATGTAATTTTTAATGCATAATGTAGTTATTTTAAATTGGTTCACTGAAACAGTAACTACACAGCATAAAGTACAGTTTGACAAAGGGCTATTAAATATATAAGGTTTTGGAGCGCCTGGGTGGCTCAGTCGGTTGGGTGTCTGACTTTGGCTCAGGTCATGATCTCATGGTTTGTGGGTTTGAGCCCCGCGTTGGGCTCTGTGCTGACAGCTCGGAGCCTAGAGCCTGCTTCGGATTCTGTGTCTCCCTCTCTCTCTGCCCCTCCCCCACTTGGGCTCTGTCTCTCTCTCGCTCTCTCAAAAATAAATAAAATGTAAAAAAAAAAAAAATTAAATATATAAGGTTTCCCATGTAGCTGGGAGTTTGGCTTTCAAGGTAGAGAGAAGGCAAGACTCCAAAAGGAAAAGCTTTGGCTTTGCTAGCAAACTCGATGAAAGGGCTCTGAGGATTGAAAGGCCCACGCCCACAGGACGAAGCAGCTGGGAGGGGTTTGGACAACAAATTCAAGAATAATATAAAAGAAAGTTGAAAGCTTGCTTTCAACTGTCATGAAACCTAAGTTCATTCAACAAATATCTTTGTTTAGGTGTTGCTGCTTAATTAACCTGACAACATGATGGCGCATGCAGAATCTGTATTGAAAAATCTGTGTGGAGCTCTCATATCCTCCCCAAACTCCACTTGGATACGGACTTTTAGCCTGGTCCTTGTTGCCAGGCACTGTGATAAGGTGGCACCTTGGCACTTAGAGTGAGAGGTGACCGACGACGTCTGGCTTTGATTGCCTGTTTGGAATGGAAACAGAAGGTGCAGGAGAGGCAGGGCTGAGCTGTGGCCGATTGCAAGGAGGTGAGAATTACTTTGTGGTTCTTTTCTCAGACTCGACTAAGGTGGCAATAACCACTGTGATAAAGAAATAGAAGTGAAGGGAGGGTGGCAGCTCGGCTCCTGTTTTATTTAATTCACGTTGTCAGTGAGACACTCTTTTCCTACAGACCCGGTGCTGTGCACAGTTGGGCTGAGTGGGATGCTGATCTGGTGTAGGCTATTCCAAAACCCCAACCCCTCCACTGCCCTGACAAAGTCATAGGATTGGGGGACAAATCCTAGTTCTGAAAGCAAGAACCGTTCCCAGTTCTCCCAGTTTCCTTTTGCACTTTTTTGTTCTGTTTTTATAGAAAGCTGAGGTGATGCTTATAGGAATCTGAACCCATTACATTGACGTCTGAATCTTATTTTCAGTCAGTGTTTACCCACAGGCGCCACATGTGCTGTGCCAAAGGGTTTTCCGTAGCCAATATGTGTGAATCACAGGTGTATATTAAAATGTTATTGCTAGAATAAATAGGTTTTTTACAGGGACTCACCACATTGATTCACAAGAGCTTCCTCATTTCCGTGGAACGCTTTTACCTTTACACTTGGCCAGTTCTAAATTATGCAATTAACCTGCTCTGCTTGATTTACTTTTTTTTTAATATTTGGATTTACATAATACTTGAATTTATAATGTGGCACAGAATACTACATCACAATTTTTCTGAATGATGTACTTTCAGGGGCAAAAGAGGCTAATGGTCTATCCTTTCATTTTCTCTTGAGCTTTGTTAGGGCACACATATACTTTCAACACAGTGGTATTTAATTTGTTCAATGCTTTAGAAAAATAAGTTCATCTGTATATTTTTGGGCATTGGCTACTAGTCACTTTTTAAGAGAGCTATGTAACTTTCCATTATATTAATAAGCAACACAAGTCTTTGTTCTACTATGTAATATACAACTGATGTAATACATGTACGTCCTTATTTATGAGCAATACTGATACACTACAAATCACCAATTTCAATGAAAAACTGTAGAATAACTATTAAAATATCACAGGTACCAAATTCTTCTAGTTTGCTCAAGATATTTTTATCACTGAGAATATATTTAGTGGGGAAAATGCCATATTAAATCTCTGGGGGGCCATCCAATCTCGTTCCTAGAATTTTTATGAATGACATACCAACATACTAGTGAGATTTTTGAACTTCTAGCTTAGTGGATTTCAAAGCACCCATTTCTGGGTTCAATATGGCTCCTGTTCCAGTGTCTTAACAGGTGTTCAGCTACCATTAAATCCTATGGCCTCTCTATCCTTCTCTAACTGCTGTTCTCACTCCTTACATTGTACTGAAAGAGCCAGATTCTCCTGAGCTAAGGGTTTACTAGGTATTTGCTATGGTTTAAGTTTTATACATTCAACCATAGACAATTAATCTGTTTTCCTTCCTTTTACCCAGAACACATTTTAGCACAATTTGACAAATTATGGAAGCAGGTGTGTTCCCCAGTATCGTTATTGCCTCCAGTTTTCTTGTGACAAGACCATTTTGCCCAGCACAACAAGGTTCTCCTCTACCGAAGACTCGACTTTTGGGTCAGCATGACTCAGACTACTGAAAGTCATGGTTTATTTTGAAAGAGGGTGGCCTTACCATTTTTTGAGTGGGTTTTCTTGGCTGAGAATGTCTACCTCTATTTTGCATTTTCTCTAACTCTGCATATAGTCCTGTCCTTGTCCTCCAAATCTTCCCCGTTCCCTTCCTACTTCTTCAAAGTTAACTTGTACTACTTTCTTTTCCTTCTGATGCAGCTTAACAATAGCCCATTAGCTGAAATGTCACCTTTAGTTTTATTTCTCTCTCTACAATGAGCTTTATTAATAATTCCTTTTTAAAAATTATTTTCGAGCATACAACAGGACTACAGCAGGCACCTGGTCAACACCCCATAATCCCGTGTTTTTCTTTTTCCTTTTTACCATTTAGAATCACACTATCCTAAGTTGTCTCACAAGCTGTGTTGGAAACAATCTCGTTTTTCACACAGGTCAACAAAAAGTCAAATGCAATCAGAGCAATGTAAAATGGGGTATGCTCAACACAGATGCACTTTTAAATGAATTCTATAAAATCAAGTTATTTAATTTACACTTTGGAATGCCATTTTTGTTAGCAAAATATGACTATTCTCAGAAAACTGCCACTACAGAAGCAAAATCAAGAGATTGCTGTGTTAATTTAAGCACTTCAAAGGTAACAAAAAGACTATCCACAATGAACGCTTAATTACATTTTCTCTCTTTCAGTATTCACATCACAGGGCTTTCCTTTGAAACAATAATAAAGGGAAAAACACTGAGCAAAAAAAAAAAAAAATAGAGTCTTTCAACTGGGTAAGTCTTCAATAGTCCTTATCGCCTAATCATTGGCAAAAGTGGGGGGTGGGGGGGGGAGACGAATTTCACAAGCACTGGGCAAACCGCAATCAGTCAGGACAGAAATACAGAATAAATACCTGGTGGATGAGAGAGACATTTTAAAGAGACAATAGATAATGGTTATGAATATGCATTTGCTATACACTTAAGCTTGATTTTCATTGTGGGCTGACAAATTGGTGCCCCCAGGGGGCGATGGAATAGCCTGCTGTTTTTTATTCCAGAACAAACTGCAGCCAAACATTTTTTTTTCTTATTTTGCTGCCTGGCATATGCCTGTCCTTGAAAAGACTAAATCAGGGACTCCCTGGCTTGTGCAGCACGACTTGGCCAGTGTGGATAAAAAACAAATCAGAGCTTGTATATTTATGTGGACTTTTTTTTTTTTCATTTGGATTAAAATGCTTTGTAGTATTTTGCAAAAAGAAGCATACAATTTAAGAAAAATGCTCATTTTAATTAAGTTCAAGCCTAAAGACAGGCTTATGGAATGGAGATTTTAACTTGTGTTTGGATTTTAAGGGGATGTGATGCATATTTAACACAGGCCTAGGGCCTCCATCCACATATTTTATCTGTCAATCCACAGACTGTCTCCAGCTGTTTTACTGCCAATATTTTAACTATTTCAGATCAGGTAGGGCTGGAATGAACAGGAATCAGAAGTATTATGTGGGCCCTAATAGAAGGCAAGCCACAGCCTTTTCTCACTTGCATCAGTAGGTCTTAAATCACAGGTTTTATTTGTTTGTTGGTTGGCTGGTTGGTCTGTGTTTACTTGTCCTACTTCTGTACTAGGTATAGGCTCAAAAAGGGGAGGGATTGAGCTCTTTGCCAAGCTGGCCAGGATGTAGGTTAGTACTTAGACATAGCAGTTGAGATTCAGGAAAACTGGGCTAAAGCAGATTGGGCTAACATTGTAGAGCCTGTCATAGTGACTGTGGGTTGGAGGATGTCCAGAGAAGCAGAGCAACTGCTGATCACGTTTTAGGCAAAATCTCAAGTGAACTGGCAAAGTGACTTTGGTCCCAAGACTTTTTGGGTAGTATAGTATGAAAGGGACACTCAGATTTCATGTCTTGTGGAGTGCCTTCTTTCACTGAATTAATTAGCTCTCATTAAAAAAAAATCATTTATAGGGGCGCCTGGGAGGCTTGGTCGGTTAAGTGTCCGACTTTTGGTTTCGGCCAGATCATGATCTTGTGGTTCATGGGTTCAAACTCCACACTGGAGCTCCATGCTGACAGTGCAGAGCCTGCTTGGGATTCTCTCTCTCTTTCTCTGTCTCTGTCTCTGTCTATGTCTCTCTAGCTTGCTCTCTCTCAAGATAAATAAACTTAAAAAAATTAAAAACATTAAAAAAAATTTATAAATTTAAAAAATCTGAGTAGTTGTCCTTTTGGCTTTAGATTTCATAATCAGAGAACCCAACCAAATATCTCAAAGCTTAAAACACTTCATATAAATCTGGTCAAGAAAAACCAATTTGAGTTTTCTTGCAGCAGTGTATTTTATCTGGCTCACACTATATACAAGCAGTACGTTAAGATTCCTTAAAGACCAGAAATTTAAAACAATTAGAAGACAGAGGAGAATATTTTTCCTACATCAGGGTGGGAAAGAATTTCCTAAGCATGAGTCCAGAATAAATATTGACCATAAGTGAAAAACGGATGGTTTTGACCATGTCAAAATATAATGTCAAAAGCCATCAGAGACAAATTGAAATAACAAAATGCTGCCTAACAGAGGAAATTTGCAACTCCTACAGCAGTCACAGGACTACTATCCCACAGGATATGTAGTACTCCGACAAATGCATTCTAAAAAGACCAACTAGCTTTTAGAAAAACAGGTAAAGCTTACAATATGATTGGGTGAGTCACAAAGATGGCCAGTAAGCATATGAAGAAGTGCTCCCTTATCAACAACTACTGAAACGCAAAAATGCAAGCTAAAGGCCAAGTGATACTACCATCCAACTCATCAGACTGTCATAATCTTAAGCCTAACCACGTCAACTATACATGAGGAAGGAAGAACATGGGGTTCTCAACTGCGGCACTTGGGAGGGTGAGCTACTACTCAGCAAGTGTCAGGTCCCTACAGTGAATATTTTAGGTTTTGAGGGCCGAGAGGCAACACTGATGATGTTCTATGCGTACTTATATAGTAATTTTAAAATGCACAAACCACTCCTGTGCATTGCTCAAGGGCTGTATAAATAAAGCCTGTGGACCAGATTTGATATATGGGCTTGCAGACCCATGCTATAGAGCCATCTGGACAGGATCCAGGATCTGGAGTTCTACTTTCTGGCATATAACCTAGAGAAACACTCACACAAGTGGACACAATGTACACATGTATTAGTTGCAACATTGTGAGGGCAAAACATTGGAATACAACTTAAATATCCACCAGAAAGGACTGATAAACAAATATGACAGTCAGTCATATTCCATATATTCATGATTATATATACTAATGAACTTTATGTACATTAGGATAAAAAGATTTCAAAAACAGTATTTGGGGAATGTGTGTGGAGTTTGATCCCATTTACCCTGAAAATTGCTGCTACTAATGATCTTAAGGAGGGAAACAATGATCAAATATGACTTGGCCTCAGCGTGCTATGTGGCCATAGCAGTGAGAAAAGTGTACAGGGATATGCGTCCCAGGGACATCCATCAGGGCACTGGAGCATAGCTTCTCAACTGGAAAATTAATATAAATCTTAAAAACTAATGGTATAAACTGTTTGTAGGTTATAACCTTAAATTTAAAACATTACATATTTTTGATGGATACATATATATGTGGGAAACTACTTCATTTCATTGATTTTTAGACACACGTTTATTTTTACATTTCAACAGTCTAAATAAAACTGGCATGCAACTTATCTATGTGTGTTTGGTTTAATTGTTGTTTCTTGTTAATGTTAGCCAAAATAAGAGTCTTCCTATAGTTAATAGCATGTTAAATTCAGTAAAATATGATTTAAAACTGGACGATAGATTCATACCAAATACATCCCAGTCGTTATCTGGGAGACATGGTGCGGCAGAAGAAGGAAACATTAAAGCAGAGAAGGACTCGGTCTAGGAATGGGCATCAATGATGCTTTAAATTGATCAGTAATACTTTACTTCTGTAAATTAAAAGCACCTGAACATATTAAATGTTTAGCCTTTACAAATGTATAGCTTTAAATGCACACAACATCTTATTTAAACTCAGTGTTGGTGATAGCTGTGATCACCCTCTTATCCCATGGCTAATACATCCCCCAAAATACAGCTCCCATGTAGATGGCATCTTGGAAAGTAGGTATGTGGGGCATCGTTACCCTCATTTTCAGATACAACGCAACAGAGAGGTAAAAGAAGTCTGATTCTTCCCAAGTCACACATCCAGTGACCAGTGGAGCTAAAAGTTGAATCTAGACTTCGAAGGTTGTACTTTCTCACCTGATTTACCAAAATGCCCTCATTGCTTTACAGATTTGAGAAAGATAATGAATAAAAGAAGAAACTGTTTCAATTTATAGTTTTAACTTAGAACCACTTTTTGAAAATCACAATGGAAAAATTATAATAAATACTTTGGGCAGATACTTCAAGCAGCAGCGTTACATATGGGTTTTCCAGATGTGCTCTGTGGATTCCCAGGGGTGCAGGTGAACCTCGGAAGTCCTTGGAAGTGCCTCAGTGTTCCACTGTTGATGGTATGTTTTTGGTCCCATAAGGAAAATTCAGACTGCCCAAGAAGTCTACATACAAGATTTAGTATTTTATTTCATTATCTCAGTGATCTTAGTACTTAGTGATCTCTGTAGTTCAATTTTTGAAAAAAAATTGGTTTGGTATAAACAGTTTACTAGGCCGAATCATTTTTCTTCTTGCTTTCGTATTGTGTGAGACTTTCACTAAAGGATCAAATTTGTGTGAAACATCTGCCATGAGGATAGCAAACAAATGTATTGTTTTAATAGAAGAACAATTAGATTATTACTATACATAGATGATTTCAATCATATCTATCCTACCTTTAACTATGATCAATAGTCTCCAAGCTATTCCACAGTTATACAGGAACTTAAACAGAGTAGGTACTTAATAAACATTAGTTGAATTGACAAATGGGTGTGTGGATGGATGAATGAATGGATGGATGGATGAATGAGATAGACTTAAAGGTCCCAGAAGACAGGATGCAAAGCCCTCAGGGCCAATGTCATGAGGCGCAGGCGGATTTGGCTCTGGAAACCAGGCCTCCATTCCTTCTGCAGAAGGTTCTTTCCTTTTGTGCATATTTTAAAAGTCACCCCAAGTAAAAAATGCCAAAACTATTTCTATGTGGTTCTACAGTTTGAACCTAAAACGTTACACCATGTAACAATGTATCCCTATACACTTTTTGACCTATTTTCTCCCTTTCGAAAGAAAGGTTCTGCCTATAGCAAATGCAACCTTGAACACATCTAGTTTCTGAAGCACCTGTTTAGTTCACATTTAGAATTGGAAGGAATCTTAGTGCCCATTTGTAATTTGTCTTATTTTAGTGACTCTTGGAGAGAGGTTTGATTCCAGGAAGACATTTTCGGTGATAATGCTAAACTTCACAATCGTAGGAAATAACAACGTAGCTGCCTGACCACAGGCTATGAGACCAGGAAGACATGGGAACGTCCTGGGTCTAGCATTTACACTGTACATGATGTTGGGTGTGTTACTTAACTCCTCTGAGCCTCAGTTTCATCATCTGTAAAGTGGGAACACTGCCTACCTTGGTTGTTCCAAACATTAGGAATGAAATTATGAAACGTTCTGCTTTTTAGCAACAGCAGGGCTTTTTGTTTTTTGTTTTTTTAATTTCATGTGTTTCTGATAAAGGATAACATTTTGGGTCCTTACACTAGAACTTTTAACATAATAGAGCTTAAGTTTGCTTCTTAAATATACACACATTTATTATAAGGGGATGTACTTTGGCCATTAGAAAGACCTGAGAATTATATCCCTTACTATGTCAAGGCCATATTTCACAACTTTTTCCTTTCTGTTTCATGCACATGCATTGAAAAGAAAATTCTCCTTGTGTGATAGAAGTCAATTTTTCCCAGGTTTTGGTATTTTGTTTTCATGATGCTTTTTGCAATATTTGTGACTCTATGTTTTAATTTTTCCCATGTGTTTCTTTCAGCCACACACCCCAGAAACACAGAGCTGACTTCTAACTGCACCCTAGGGTCAAGGTCTTCAGTTTAATCTCAGCTTTGGAATGGAAGCAGTGAAACTGAAGAGCGTGTCCCCACCTGATAAATAACAATAATAGCAGCAGCAATAATAATGACATAGTTCTGGGAACACTTAGAGATGGTTAACCATGTACTTGAATATCGGATTTCCATTATGTTTTATCTCGTGTTCCCTCAGGCAGACACTGGCGTATAGGATGGAGCCCTCCTCTTACTCAAATTTGGAATCTAGTTCCTTAAGCAGTTGGAGTCATAGAAATTTAGACTGGAAGAGACCTCATGTGGCCGGACTACTCTACACTGGTTCTCTGACTCTCGTTTTGACATTGAAAAGAGGCCATAGAAACCGGTTGATGCTTACCCCACTACGGTACTAAGATATAATTGACAAGAAATGCTAAACTCACCAGAGTGGCAAAGAGGTGATAGAGAATGAAATAGATGGCTACCACAGGTGCCCACATGTGTCCCACAGCATTTAGGGTTTGGTCCATTACGTCTACCCATCCTTCCTGGGTGAGGATCTGGAACATGGACATAAACGCCTATGGAGGAAGAGAATAGAGGCATTAAACACCAGCTCAGGCTTGCATGCAGTTTAAAACTAGTTTGTGGTGTTTGAGGACTTCGATCTCAATATTATTGATTTTTATCTGATTGATTGGGAGAACAGCCTTAATTCCACAGAGGGGAAAGAGCTGAGAATTAAAGATCCTTAAAGCCTGATATCTAACTATTCAGTGTGGAAAACTAAAATAATCACCCTGAATTATTATTAATAATAATTACCCTGAATTAATATTAGCCTTGTTGGTGGTAAGTACTGTTGAGAAAATAAAATAAAATAAAAAGACATCTTTTTATTTGACTTTCTTTTTTTTCCTCTAAGCAAGCTAACGAGTTGCTTAACATTTCCTGCAAATAACTGTATTTTTTTTCTGTTGCTAAGTGCAACTTATTTTTATAGCGAATTGCATTTGATTGTCTACAGGCATATGAGAATAATAGCCTTGATTTTACTTTTATAGTACCCATCCATCAAATTATTTCAGTTATATTAAAAACACAAGACTCATTAAAAAAGAAACATTTCTAAATGGTATTACCATACCAAGAGACTTAATAAAGACAAACATATTTTCTTGATTTTATTTATTATTTTCAGGGTGCATACCCAAGACCATGAAAGAGGCCAAGACCTAAATAAATTAAAAAAATGAATAAATAAATAAAATAGAGCATTCCAACAAAATCTAGCCACGCTAAAAGACTCATACTTAGTCTGCAAAGACTTTGGCTAGTTCTATTCTTACAAGTTTTTCTTATTAAATATATGATTATATGTACATCTCTGACTCGTGTATCTTACATACATTAGTGAACAATAAATGCTTCTTTTTTTTTTAAAGTTTTTTTTTTAACGTTTATTTATTTTTGAGACAGGGAGAGACAGAGCATGAATGGGGGAGGGTCAGAGAGAGGGAGACACAGAATCTGAAACAGGCTCCAGGCTCTGAGTTGTCAGCACAGAGCCCGACGCGGGGCTCGAACTCACAGACCGCGAGATCATGACCTGAGCCGAAGTCGGCCGCTTAACCGACTGAGCCATCCAGGCGCCCCAATAAATGCTTCTTAATGAGGATTTATTATGATGATGATGTCTGGAGACAGTGACAATTGTAATCCAGTGACTCTTTAAAAATGTCTTTATAGGCTTTAGTACAATGAAGATGTAACTTGGATTCTCAGATTCCAAGAAATAAGGTCCAGGATAATACAAAGATGGACAGGCCCAAGATAAAAAGCCCTGTTACACCGATAGGATCTTAGAGACAAAAATGAACCCTACAGAAAATCTACTCTGCCCTTTTTTTTTTTTTAGAAGATAAGGAAAATGAGGCTTAAAGATGATTGGTGATTAGCTCAAAGTCACTCTATTAATGTGTGGCAGTAATAAGTACCACTGAGTCATTATGACTCCAAAGTAAGTTCTTTTCCAAGCATTGCAGTCCATGTTCAGTGAGGTCTTGAATCTACTAGTTTCCAGGCTGCACCCCACACAGTACACACTCTTAGCAGTTTCCTTTCCTAGGGACACTTAAATTTTAACTGTTTTAGAAGTACGACATTCAATGCCCAGCACATAGCAGACCCATTTGAACAAAGGAGCAATTAATTGGTAAGTGATTCTTTTACTAGGAGATAAGTTTTTCCACCTATCCTTTGTCTATGTGTGAAACACTTAATGTCTCCTTGAGTTAATTTTTTATAACCTCATTACCTACAACGTGTTTTGTTCATGTAAGCATGAAGTAGGCTGTTACTGACGCTTGAACTCAACATCGCCAAGGACAGACAATATAATACTTTCTTTGCCAGGGCATCTAAGAGAATATTAGTCCTAACTCATCCAAAAAATGCTTCAGATTTTGCAATGCGTCACTTAACTTCTTAAGAATGCCAAAACTTATTGAGGACATTACTTTTTCCCTCTGTGTGTGTTTCTGTCACATATTTATTACATCCAAAGACAAGGAACACAAATTTCAAAGACAATTCACATCAAAAATATCAGTCTGCTGTATTTTCTTCAATGAAGATGTCACCAATGTGAAAGTGTGTGTACATCCTCAAGACTCAACAGCACAAGGGGAAGAGTCAACACATCTACCAGTATAAACAGAATTTCACCCGACATGAATTCCTTTCCCCCAAAATGACAGGCCAGCTTGTGATTAAATCCAACATTTATTCTTGGTACCTAGAGACCAAAAAATGCAGGTGTACCTTTCAACTGCCTTGGGCACTAACCAAATTAATTTGTTTTCATCCACTGCATTAGCTTTCATGAATCCTCAGCTATTATACATTCAGTAGATGTTCGGGAACATGGAGCAATGGGATTGTAACCTGTTGCTGGCAGATAAGCAATGTGGGCAAGAACACAGGGGTTATCTTCCACTCTTTTCAGAGTCTCAGAAGAAAAAAAAATCTCCTTTCTGCACAGCTCAGCCACCTGAAAGTGCATGTTGTAAGATGCCGTGAATTATATTTGAGAGCAATGCTTTGTTACAACGCGATTCATGTGTTTCCAGCTGCTTCCTTGAATACACCAACAAAAAGTAGCGCCATGAAATATTTCAATTATGGGCTGAAAATTAATTTGTGCCTGGCATGAAGGCTGCTATGTCAGTTTTGTCGAAATTTTATCCAGAAATTAAATCCCAACGACTGTTGGAGATGTGACTCAAGTACACTTACTTATATTTATATTGTCCATGCAATGTGTGTCCCTTGAAGAGCCTGCTTAGCGTATTTATTTAAATGTGGGTTATTAGTGGTTACTGAAGGCTTGATGTGTTGGGGACTGAGATGAGGAAGACAGTTTCTTCTATTGAGAAATTTATAATCAAGAGTAGAGAAAAAGATGAAAATGACCAACTGTAAGAAAAGGCAAAAGGGAAAACATGGTATATAAGAGAATTGTGGTAAAGCTATCATGAGCCAGTTAGAAGTATCAATGTACTCCTCTTGGGTGAGGCAAGAACTGTTTGGGGAAAATGATGGCAAGTGATTGTCATGATGAAAATGAGAAGGACTTAAATGGGGAAGAAGGGGGCCATGAACAAAGGGCTGGAGGAAGTTGTTTTCTCTGAGCTCCTTGTCTCTACTTAACGTCATTTTCTTATCCTGTTGACCTCTTGTCCCTCTTTAATAGCTTCTACCAGCTCTTTATAAATTAAGAAAATGGATCTTTTATCTGTTATATATGTTTAAAGTATTTTCCTCAATCCATTTGTGGTATTTTTGTGAACATAAATTTTACATTTCTATGTGGTCTAATTTGCTATTCTTTTATCTAAGGTAAAAAACTTCTCTCACTGGATGATTGGACGTAAATGTACCCATACTTTTATGAAGTAGTTTTAGTTTATTATGTTTAACATGCTTAACCAGAAGTCACATTTAAATCAGTTTGTATCTGGAATTTATTTTGGTATAAGAAGTGAGATAAGAATTAATCTTATTTTTTCTTTTAATAGATGATCAGCTGACTCAGCATATATAATTGAAAAAATCTATCTTTTCTTCACTAATCTGAAATAACTCTTATCATAAACTGAATACTCAGACAATTTCAGCTCTATTTCTAAATTTTTATTCTTTTCCATCAATCTATCTCACTCCAAATTGAGTGACTGTACATTCACTTTAATAATGATTAAAACAAATTAATAATTTGATTAATGAATTTAAAACATCGTAATGAATTTAAAAAGCTAGGGTTCCTAGCTGTTCCCCATAAACTTCTGTTTTCAGAATTCTTTTATTTACTTTTACGTATTAACTCCTCAAAACAGCCTCTTGTTTTATTTGTTGAGGTTACATTAATCTAAGAAAAACTAATATTCTCCAATCTCATAGAAATGTTTACCTTTCAATTTATTTTTTATTCATGATTCTGAGAAAATATTTCTACTTACATAGTTTCCACACACTTCTTGTTAAGCTAATTAATATTACCTTTCAAAAGCTTAATCAAGGTGATGTCATATCATTAAAATACTGTATAGTAAAGAAACCTGATGATGAGTTTCTTAATGGATGATAAACTGCAGACTACAGCTGTATGCCTAAGCACACTTTTTAGTCCTAACTGGTCTTTCATGCTTGCCAGTACATTTATAATCAACAGATTGATAAACTATAAGTTGACTATAAGAATATTGTTCACTGTTGAGTCGGGTAATGCTCTCAGATCTTACTTCCTCCTCCAGGGCTCCAGTATTATGAGGTATACGGTACCAGAAGATCAATGCTCCAGGTAAATGCTCCCTTTCTCACTTTCCACTAATTGCTCAGAATCTGACTTAGTTTCATGCATTTTATTTGAATCTTTGCTTTCTTCCACAATTTTCAGTTAAGTTTAGTTTTGCTTGGTTGAGATTTTCTGATTGGTTTTGACAGATTTTGTTGGAAAAAGAAATACATACCTCCCCCCCTTCTATTTCCTATACTTTCCAAATTCTCATGAATTTTATCTATTGTTTGGAATAAATTCCACTCTTATGCTGCTGTAGATGTTCTTCCCAAAACCTTCTGTTACTCCAAAACCATTGGATTCTTGCTCTCGGATATTTTTCTTAGAGTTTTCTTATCACCTGTTTTAATGTGGACTAATTGCTTTCTAGATTTGCTCCATGGTGGTCAGAATCTTTGCTTTGAATTTTCTTCTTATTCTTTTTTAAATATAATTTATTGTCAAAATGGCTAACATACACTGTGTAAAGTGTGTTCTTGGTTTTTGGGGGTCAGTTTCCATGGTTCATTGCTTACATACAACACCCAGTGCTCATTCCAACAAATGCCCTCCTCAATGCCCATCACCCATTTTCCCCTCTCCCCCACCCCCCATCCACCCTGTTTGTTCTCTATATTTAAGAGTCTCTTACGGTTTGCCTTCCTCCCTCTCTGTTTGAAATTATTTCTCTTCCCTTCCTCCATGGTCTTCTGTTAAGTTTCTCAAGATCCACATATGAGTGAAAACATATGATATCTGTCCTTCTGAAATACAATTAACTTTCTTGTCTAGATCTTTTGTTCTATTACAGTGTCAGAAAGTGACCCCAAATCTCATGCCTGGTTGTGAGCCCTGTTTCAATGTCAGCTGGGTTTTCTTCTCTCTGCTTTGCTGTCTCAGTATGAGAAGAGGGGTTTGCAGGGACAGAAGTATTAGCTAGGCTATGGGAAGTCATGCTCGAAAGATCAGGCTTCAGGTATTTCTTCAGTTCAGTTATTCAGAAATCCTTATTGCTGCCAGAGCCCATCAGTCTCTGGTGTTCGCATCTTCAGATCATGGGCTCTTCCAGACCTCACTCTCCCAGCACTGGCTCCAGGGGAGGACAGACAGGCTGATTCTGCCATTTTGGGTTCTCTGTGAGGAGAAAGAATACAAGAGGGGCTCTTGCTCCCAGGGCTGCTTGTCCCCTTGTGGCTTCTGTTCTTTTCTCCTCATACTCTCACTATGCTAAATTTTTGTTTATCATGGGAGACAATTCATTTCTGGAAATCATGATTATTTTGCTTTCACTCTCAAGCTTTCTTTCTGTCTTGGAAAAATAAAATGGTGAGATCTAGCAGTTTCTTTTGCCTCTCGTAAAAGGGCTGGAACAAGTCACTTCTACACTGGGGGGTTTCTCGTCTTTTTTCAGGCTTGTGCATGCTTCCATGCTCAAGTCTCCTCAAACAGAAGGAGAGGAGGATGTGTTTTAAGATTTGCTTTTCCAATTTATTTTCTTCTCAATGTCTGGAAAACAGGCTTAAAGCATGAGCCTCACGAGTGAATCCTCCCTCTTTGACTCTCTCTCTCTTTCTCCCAGCTTTCCTCCCTCCTTCTTAGTAGCTGCTATTCAAAGATAATGGTATGAAACTGTGGCTTTGCCTTTGTGTGGTTGTTGCTGTATAATTTTTTCAGGCTGATAATTAACTGTTTCATTTGTTTCCTTAGGTTTTAAGGACAGAAGGTCTGTGGTTTTGCGATTTTACTCCTCAAGTCCAAACCTACAGATGTAAATAGGGGTAAACAACTTTGTTTACAAGTCCTCTAACTTTTTTTTTTTAAATGACACAATCACATGTTAAACACCACTATACAGGTCAGGCCCTGTTCATACTGAAGGTGCCTGGAGGTACTAACTGGATCGGGGATGAGCAGTTAACTAAAGAATGGCCTTTGAGGTGATCAGGAACAAACAACTCTGCTCCATCAGGGAAGAACTAAACCAATCAAAAACATCTCTAATGAACCTCTAGTGGAAGGTACAGAGAAAAATCACAATACTGGCAGTAGCATCTGGAGGTGAACAACTGAAGACAAGCTGTGCAGGTCAGTAGGAACAAGAGGGATCATTAAAAAGTCAGAGTTATGAGTATGTTGATAAAACAAGGAAGCAAACGTCTCCGAATGAACAGGAATTAAGAGGGAAAGAAAACACACTGAGTAGACATGGCAATGATATTCACCAAATGGAGAAGGAAGGTCTTGAAAATCACCAGCTCAGTGACCACCTTTTTCTAATTGGAGTGCATCACATCCCTCAGGTGTGTGGGAATAAAACAAAGGGTGGGACCAGAGCAAGGGGAGAAAGCCACAAGGCAGGATTGTGATGAGGAGAGCTGTTCCAGGGGTGATGCAGGAGAAAACACGTCTAAGCATAGAGAACAGGGTCCTGGAGTCACTGAATGTCCTGAGCACTGCAGGAGAGAGACACAAAGTTCACCACCAGCCCTTCTCAGTCTCCTTTGTTGACATCTTCTCACGTAATCTCTAAACGCTGCAGAGCCTCAGGGCTCAGTCCTCAGATTTCTTTTGTGCCTCTCAACACTTACTAACTAGTTCAACTCACTCATCCCAATGCTTTAAATACCATCTATATACTGATGGCTTCAGCCTCACATCCGGAATCGACTCTGCTTCTCCACTTGAATGTCTATCAGACAGGAATCTCGAGCATTAGATGTTCCACATCAAACCCTTCATGCTCTATTCCCCAAACCTGTTCCCTCTGTCTCCTTCCCATCTCAGGAAATATCAGCTCATTCTCCAAGTTACTCAGGCCAATGACCTCACAGACACTTTTGGTTTCTGCATCCAACCTGTGAGGAAGTCTCGCTAAATCTCACCGTGGTTCTTGGTCTCAGTTCCACATTTATTCTCAATATTCCCTGATATTACTACTAACACAGCTAATAGTTTCCCTGTAAGTAGCCCTACATTTTGGAGCTATACTTTCCTGTCATAAACTGAGACTGGGGAACTTGAATAAAAATAAGACCAAAGAGGGAGGAATAAGAAAGTATTTTTATAACTTCTCTTTTGTTCCAACTAATGCCCTTGAATGTCAATCACAGATGGGGTGAACAATGTCTCCTAGACCAGGCTGCCACCAGGGCCACCAAGGGCTCATGCCACACTGTTGGTGGCAGAGATAGGTTTATCAATGACAAGACATCCTTTTCTCTCTCAAGGTCCCAGGGATCCCTTGATCTTTCTGACAGACCTACCTAGAGTTAGGTGAGACAGCAAAGCAAGGATATCACCCTATGCTGAAATAAACAGGCTACAAGTCTTTGTCCGGGCCTTGCAAAGCAGTTCATAACCCTTTCAAAAGCATATCGTGGATGCCCTTTGATAACTTGATGCCCCAGTGCATGTTTTGGGTTTTGAGTAGGTGTGAATATAAATTTAGGTCAAACAATAATTAAATATTTTTAAAAAGTAGGATGGGTAAACACCTCAGGTTTTAGTCAACATATATAGAGCAGAATATACAGTATGATCCCATTTGTAATATACAAACTAGATGTGTTCTTGTGGGCCTCAAAATGCTTGAAAGCCTATAAAATAAACTTGGTACTCTGAGGACTGGAATGTAGAGGACAGAATGCGGAGGAAGTGGGGGGGGGGGGTAGATACTCAATTTGAACTTCTTAAAGTAATAGCTTTACTGAGATATATTTTGTGTACCATAAAATTCATCTTTTAAAGTCTACAATTAAGTGTTTTTAGTTTATTCACAGAGTAGTATGACATTACCTCTAATTTAAGAACAGTTCATTACCTCCCCCTCCCCTCAAAAACTATGTGCCCATGAGCAATCACTCCCCATTTCTCCCTCCTGCAGCCTTCAGAAACCACTATACTTTCTGTCTCTCTGGATTTGCCCGTTCTCAACATCTCCATCATACAATCCGTGGTCAGGGTTCATGCATGTTGTAGTATGCATCAGCACTGTATTCCCTTTATTGCCAATTGATATTTCATTATAAGGACATACCACATTTTACCTATTCATTAGTTGATGTATATTTGGGTTGTTTCCACCTTTTTGGCCATTATGAATAATGCTGCTGTGAACATCCTCATACAGGTTTTTGTGTGGACAGAAAAATTGCTTTTCACTTAACATGCCTTTTATCTTTTGTATTCAAATACATGTAAAACAGATATTCATCTTATTTTAAAAAATAGACACTTTAAAAAATTTTAAATGTGGTGAAGAATACAACCCATATTGACATACAGCTTTCATTTTACAATATAATTTGCATCTACTTTCTCTAGCTCTAGCTGGTTTCGGGAACTCTTTCTCTACAATAGATGTGCTTTCAAAATGAAATCCACTTGACAACTTATATAGTGGCTCAGCCTTTTTATTGAGAGTGTCCCTGCTGTGTCTTACTACCAGTCAGCCCTAAAATAGAAGACTTGGCTTGATGTATTCACTGAGTACAAAAGTGACACCTCCTTTGGTTTTAATTGCCTTAATTATCACCTACTCAATCTCCTTGTTTCTTTTTTCCCCCGCTCAAATAGCAGTAATAGGTAGAGGAGTTTTATCCTCTAAAAAATCTACTAGCATCATGATCCTTTAATATTTTGTGGTATAGTTCTTTTATTTAAAACTTAACTATTCAAAACTTTAATATTTAAAATGACTTCAATCAATAGCAAATGTTAGACTTATCTCATGTTGACTGGCAAAATCATGACTGTCAAGATCAAGGTCTTATGGAGAGTTCGGGGGGGGGGGCGTGGAAAAAACCAATAAGATAACATTAAATGTACTTAAAAACCTAGAGTAAATTAAAGCTCTAAGAGCCACCACTTACTGTGGCTATACTAAGCTGCCCATAACTTCAAACTCTGTGGGTTCGAAATCTGGAGTAAAAACATAGCGCTGTAACATTAAAGCCACTGGCGGCAGCCATTTCTTTACTTCCAATTCCTCTTTAATGGTTTAGATGGAATTCGATGGTCCATCAATTCAGTTACACTTTTTCCAGTTCTCCAAACTCCGATTGTCTTTTTTGGCAAACTCTCAGGAAAAATGCCTACTCCTAGGTGAATCTGACCTTTCATGGCTGCGCTTACCCCTCCATGTGCTCTGAAGACGGGGCTTATAGCAGAGGAAGACAGGCTCCCTTGTCCCAGGCCTCCAAAGGGGCCTCAACACTGTCTGGCAAGCCCCTTCCATGTTTTTGGTGAGTCCATTACCAGCCACAAGCTTTCCCAAACTTTTTGTCATCTGTCACCTGACTAACGACATCCACTTCATCTCTGCCCTCACCCTCAAGAGATGACCTTCCTAGATGGGGGAGCTAAGAGTGTTTTTTAAATTGGAGTTGCATGAACTGAGTATAAAGACCTTGACCTTCTGTGAGCGGCAGAGCAGTGAGGCAAAGAACACCTAGCCGTCCTGATACCCATCTTCCCCAAATGCATGATAGCAGCACTCTGAAGACTGTTTTGAGAATCAAACTAAATTATGTGTGAGTACTTTATAAACATGAAAGCACCATACAAGAAATATTAATAAAAATGAAAAAATCTCTTTCAAGGAAAAACTTTAATTACCCTCATTTAAATTTCAGAGTTTCTATACAGTTTCTATGACTTAAAACTCTTTATGCCATACGTAGTATGATTCTATTTTTATAAAGCTTAATATTATATTGGATAAACTATTCATATTTTCAGAAGATATTTCCTTTTTGGGGTGCCTGGGTGGCTCAATTGGTTAAGCGACTGACTTCAGCTCAGGTCATGATCTCACAGTTTGTGAGTTCGAGCCCCGCATCGGGCTCTGTGCTGACAGCTCAGAGCCTGGAGCCTACTTCAGATTCTGTGTCTCCCCCTCTCTCTACCCCTCCCCTGCTCATGCTCTGTGTCTCTCTGTCTCTCAATAATAAATAAATGTGAAAGAAAAAAAATTTTTAATAAAGAAAAAGAAGATATTTCCTTTTAGATATATGATTTTGAAAGTGTGGTTATTTTTGATGGCATCATTTTGTTTCATCTTTGAACTAAATGATTCCCTAGAGAACCTCTATAGCTCTAAGTGTCTCTATTTTATGATCTATTAATTGGTACTAGCAGTCAATTGGAGAACTTTGTTTTCATACAGTAAAATTTCCAGCCCATTTTCCCAGACTATCTCTTACCTATAAATTACAGGAAAAGGCTGCAGTAAATGTTTTGTTCCTAATAGATCCGATAAATTACCTTCTGGTGCTGTCAATTCATCTGAGTATTTGTTGAATAAACAGTAAAAATCCTGGTGTTATCAAATGGACTGATAATAGAGAGCTAAGTAAAATAGGTGCTGTGCTCAATGTTATCACATACACTGGGATCTGAAAACAAATGAAACACTGGAACAGTGGCTGGATTTTGTTGTAGGGCCCTGGTCTGGAGAGTTTAGTCACTAGCGACCTTTAAATGGTAAAGGTTTTGAAGGCGTGTCTCTCTCTCAATATATGAACTTTTTGGAATTTGAGATCTGTTGAAATCAATTCCCTTTGTTGTTAATACGAAATGAAACATTTAAAACGTTAATCTCTCTGTAAAATGATAATGCCTTATACCTTGTCATTTAGAAAGAAATAAAGTTGAAACCAGGGGTTTCAATTCTGTGACTGCCTTTTATACTGTCCCAAAAGACCAAGCAGTTCTTTGTTTTTTTTTTCCAAAATGAACCCACATTATTTATTTCATTTCTATAATTCCTAAAATGTGCTTGTTGCCAAGCATTCCATTTAAATGAATAAAAAGAGACAGAGGGAAAAGCCTGTTTACTGGTCAAATTTTAGACCACTATGGAAGAGTCTTACTGAATCGAGACTAAAGTAATTGGCCTTAAATGTCAAAATGAGCTTGAATGTAATTAGAAGCAGAGCAGACATCAGAACCTGATGCCTACGCCAGCAGCAAATTACTTTCAGTAGAGCCTACACTTAAATATAATTTCAGGAGTAAAAGGAAAGATGGCAGAAACTCATTTGCAAAAGCCAGCGAATCTTTTTCTAGTCCTGAAAGTGTCTGGAGGTGTATCCAAACATCTCTTTTCTTTCAAATGGCCATGCTTGGGTTCACTTTTACATATAAGACCATAAGTGACAATACAGACAAAAATCATGGATTTGTACAGTCTCCTAGGATTTCTTTCAGGGTAATTGTCCTTAAAATGACATAAGGAGAGACACTGAGTCATGACTAGCATTTTACATGGTGCTTTACAACCCCTGAAGCATTTAATTGTCCATTATGCAGAGGAACTTGAGCAATAACCCCGCGAATTACTATTGTACATATTATACCCCGTACGGAAGTGCAGGGGCCTTACATGATTAATCAAGGCCTGCAGGAAAGCAAATGGTGGGGCCAGGTATCTAGGCTGGTCTTAAAATTCCTGCTGTCCTTTTGAATATTGCAGGTAGTATAAATCTGAAGAACTAGTAATTGCTGACTTCTTTTCACAATCTAAATTACTAAAACAAACAGTATAATATTCAACTTTTATAAATTTTGAAAATTTTGTAGTATTTAAAGTTTTTACCTTCTTTGTCTTACATAGTATCGGTACATATCTAGAACCGCAAGTTAAGCTCAACTGATTAATGGAAAATAGGTATCTGTAGTATTTTCTCCTCTTTGCTAAAATAAACTCCACTCATTAACATTTTTCCACATGGAAAGGACATAATGTTTTCATTTTCATGAGAATCTAAAATTACAGAATTTTAATTTGTTTTAATAATAAAAATATGTTAATCATTTATGACTTAAATGTTAAAGTGCCCATGTTAGAAACATTTATCTTAAGGGAAAAAAAAATCAACATGAACTGACTGAACTTAAATTTTTCCCCTAACAGTCTTTCTTGAGGAGCATGATATTTTTAGTTGAAAGGTATACTTCCCACCGATTATGTTAAAATAATTTTGAAATGCAGCCATCTCGCTGACAGAACAAACAGCTGTGAAAATGAGACCTGGAGGTTTATGCAAATAGGAAACTTCTGAATTAATTTTCTTCATAGAACAGACTGTCAAGTTTCTGGGAGTATTTATGCCCTATTTCTTAATTAGTGATTTTGCTAATGTCAGTCATATTAAATTTTCATGATGTAAATGATGCATTTCATTGGCAAATATGCGCTATAAAATTGCAGATGAAAGTTGACGTTCTACTTTTGGTGCAATAAAGATCTTGTAACATATACAGAAGAAACAGTGCTCCTGAAAACACAGCTGTGTGTCCTGTTGTTAAACAAGCAGAGGATTTATTAAGAAAACTTCTGTAACTAAAGTACCATGGAGTCTACCTAGGAAATTTCAGTGTTTCCTGACTATCGGTTTGTAAAACAATGCTTAAGAACAAGGTTTTTCAGGGCAGCTAGGTGGCTCAGTTGGTTAAGCATCTGATGTCAGCTCAGGTCATGATCTCGCAGTTCATGAGTTCTAGCCCCATGTGAGCTTTGTGCTGACAGCTCAGTCTGGAGTCTGCTTTAGATTCTGTCTCTCTCTCTCTCTCTCTCTCTCTCTCTGCCCCTCCCCTGCTCACACTCTGTCCGTCTGTCTCTCTCTCTCTCTCTCTCAAGAATAAATAAACATTAAAAAAATTTATATATATAAAAGAACCAGATTTTTCTATTTGGCTTCAAACAGAAAGCAACTCTGGTCAGAAAAAGCTTAGAGGTTTGCATTAAAAAACCAACTAAACAAACAATAACCCTACATGTTAGAAATGGAGTGTGCCACTGTTTGGTCTCTTTGAATGGGATTTGATGCTCATCTTTCTTCACTAAGTCCACAAAAAATGAGCTAGCTTTACCGCAAATTATATTGTCTACTCTTCTATCACACACATAAATTTCTAATCTGATAGTGCTTATTTAGTTCTCTAATACCTTGAAAATAGATTTGATAGTTGTTTACAAATAAATATTTAATTGAAATGATTTGACGTTAATAAAGCTGATTTTACAAGTCATGAATTAAAATTAGTCTTATTATATGACTAAAATTAGTCTTGTAGAATTTTTTATTTCTCAGGTAAGAGTAGATATATAAATAGGGAAGCATTATATTCTACCATTCTTTTCTGGGTGTATATATGTATTTGAAATAAAACTGAACTCAGTTACAAATATAGTTTCTATTATGCTTTTTTAATATTTTATCATCACAATTAGTGTCGCCCATGGCTTACCTCATAAGTTAGGCTGTAAAAATACAGTTTTGATAACTGTATGATATGCCACCACATTTAAAATTTATTTAGACTTTCCAGATGGTTAGACATTAAAGTTGTCTCAAAATTTTCACATTAAATAATGCCACAAAGAGCATTTTTTGAAGATCAGTCTTTGTATGCATCTCTGGTTATTTTCTTGGAGTAGATTTCTAGAAATGCAACCATTAGATCAAAGAGTAAAAATGCTTTTTAGTGTCTTCATATATAATGAAAAACGGATTTCCAGAAAAGTTATACAAATGTTCACTGCCACACGCAATGTGTGAGAGGGCTTTCTGCCAGCAGTGCACATGACCATTAGCCAAAAAATAAAAATAACAAATAAATCTTGTCCATTCAACACTTTTTTCCTGACATGCATTATAAATTAAGGTTGTATCTTCATGTTTTCCTTTGATCTGAAAAATTATTTATAGTGGTTATTTTCGACTTGTTTGAAAAGTCAAGTGTGTTTTGCTTTTAGGCCTAGAAATTTCTTGATCATCAAGAAAGATGAAAGATGATATTTTCTTTTTGTTTTCTACATTTTCACACTTCACATTTCCTTGCTCTAACTCATCAGGAAGATATTTCGATACATAGTATGAGGAGACTCTGGTATCGCCCATATTGCTTGTTTGAGAACAATTTGTCTTGTAATTGTGATGCTTTCTTTGCCAAATGTTTTTTGATGCATGTTTGTCCGTTCATCTATACGTTAACCCTAAATCACATTCTATTATTGTCGCCTTGTACATTTCCTTGTTAGTTCTTATCAATTTTTGATGATGTTCCTTACTGCTTTTTTTTAAACAACCTATAATGTGGGGGAAATACTTCCTTAATAGGTTGTTTTAGGGATCACATGAGATATATGTGGATATCTATGTGTGTATGTATGTATCTCTCTTTTTACCTATGAAAAGTTCTTGCTCTGAGGGCCTCACATGTAAAAAGTCTCATATATAGTAATTATTATTATTGATAATAATGATCCCTGGGGAAACATCTTTCTTGACTTAGTTAGGAATAATTATGCTTCTCTACAAAAATAGTTCATTTTCATCTCATAATCATCTTTCATCTATCTAAGTCTACTTTTGCTAGAAAAACTGGAGTCACACTTGTGCCTGAACTCCAGCAGATATGGATGTCCTCATGGTGCACTTTTGTGATTTGAATTTTGTTTTTGCATTCATTGTAATTTCAATTTTGTTTTCCCTTTAGATTAAATCTCTTAAATTTTGATTAAATTGGATAAGGATTATAGCAGGTCAAATAAAAAGGTCTTCCTCAAAAGAGTGCCCTTCTGGGACTCAGGCTTGGACTCTAAGGATGTTTTACTCAAGGAATAGTTCTGGTAACTGCAGTTCAGTGGACCAGTGATGGTAATACACAACAGGAAAAGACAGCTGTCTGTGCGTGATTCATACTGCATTAAAACTGCCCTTTAAAAAGAAGCGCACCAGATATAATTTTATCATTATGCCAATGATGAATCGCCACACAAAGAAATTCAGCTAGAAGCAAAAACAAACAAACAAAAAAATCCCAACAACAACAACAAAAACAAAGAAACTCAAAAACCAAAAAACAAGCCCTCTGATTTTATAGCAGGAAGAAAATAAAATTAATTTTAAAACTTTTTTGGGGGGGGATGGTGACATTAAGCTATATCACTAAATTACTTTGGATTTTAAAACAAGGTGCTAGTTTCTATCACAGCGCCAGGTCCAGACATGGATGAAGGCCTTGGATGGCCTAAAGCCTTTGATGGGACCAACTTTAAGAGACTGTAGAAGATTTGACACAGTAATGGCCACACAGAAAAAATGAAACTTACCTCCCTTCCTGCCCTGATGCTGCTGCAATTCCTCAATCATAAATTTTTGTCTTTGGTCAATAAAAACGAATTTTGTTCAGTGAAAATACCTCCTCAGAGAAATAACATTTCTTCCAGTGTAACTAACCTTCCTTAAAATAGCTCATCTGCTCTTCTCCAGGAAGAAAATAAGAAAGAGTGAAATCTTCAACAGCTTCCCTCTGTCACGATCCCAACCTCTGAAAACACCCTGTTGTCTGGCTCCAGACCAACACTGCAGTTCCTTTTTCATCCATCCCTCCATGCCAGTGATTCTCCATGTCTCTGATTTACTCATTCTGTCTTCCTGAAATGGGATATTCTCATCTAATGCCGTTGCCCAAATTCTGATCTGTGGAAACCACATGCACCCCTGAAGACCACTCTTCAGAAAGCTTTGGAAGCAGACCCTTCCTCTTATTAAAACAAGTGATTTTTGGAAGCTCTGTGCTTAGCACATAGTAGGCTCCCAGAATTTTAAAATATTCTCCAGATAATCTTTGATGTCATATTTCACCTTTTGGCTTATTTGAGTTCTTTCTTATGTGTCTACTATGGGATAAGTTGACTTCTTCCTTACGCTTTTGACTATGTTACAAGTTAAAGAGGGTAGTTGGTATGTTTGTTCATGTGTGTATGCCTCATGGTTCCATCACATAGAGAATGTGGGCTAAATTACAAACAGCAACAAAACACATACACAATTTAGTTAGTCTTCATTGTGAATGGATGTATCTGGTATTTTGTGGAAAATGGATTTCAATGGTGTAGCAGATTAGGGGGGCACAAAATGAGATTGTGAGAATCAATAACTAAATTGCAACCGAATGCAAACAAATATGAGGCTTCAGATGGTGGCCTAGCCTCAGGGTGTATCTGTAGAAAAAAAAAAGAAATCTATCCAACTGAAAGATAGTCACTGGAGTGGGTTTTTTTAATTCTCAAAAATATATTAGTGAGCCTTAGTATCTGATCATATATGGAAAAAAAAAAACCTGATTAGCCCTCCCTCCCCAAATTCTGTATAAAATGCAACAAGCATCCTTTTAAAGGCCTACTTAAGATCCCAAGACAATAATTGAAACCCTAGGACCAAAAACTAATATGCAGCTTGGGTCAAAAAAAGACAATCTTAGGGGATTTACAGTCTGTGGCAGACTTAGGTTTTTCACGTACTGTCAGGCATACGGGGCAAAGTCACAGGCCCTGGAAAGATGGAGGTTGCTAACTGAGATCCTTGAGTAAGGCTGGATATTCACTGGACTTCACCAGATATTGACAAAAAAAAAAAAAAATTCCATCACAAAAGGATATGATGAAAAAGGAGCTTGTGTGTCTTGACCAGGGTGCACACATGTGGAATCCTATTACGGCACAGCCAGCACAGCAGAACCATGGGGAATGGATAGACTAGTCAATAAATGGTACTGTGACAATGGGTTATCCAATGGAAATAAAATAAGATTGCTCCCTATCTCACAGCAACCACAAAAATCAATTCAGGTTAAATGAAGAGCTAAATGTTGAAAGTAACACACAGCCTGACA
The DNA here is from genome assembly GCF_024362965.1 of Panthera pardus. Classification (NCBI taxonomy): domain Eukaryota; kingdom Metazoa; phylum Chordata; class Mammalia; order Carnivora; family Felidae; genus Panthera; species Panthera pardus. The sequence continues at coordinate 19,354,402 of NW_026526654.1, read as the reverse complement.
AGACCAAGTATGGCTGAGTTGTGAAGCAGAGAACATTCCTATGTCCTGCTGATAGCATATACACTGGGGAAATTGCGTTGGAATGCAATGCAAGTTTATCAATACCTGCTGAAGTTGGAGGTATCTTTATTCTAAGACTCAGCAATTCTATTCCTAGCTACATACCCCCCCCCCAAATGTTCACATGTGCACAAGCTAATTTGCAATGTTCAGAGCAGCATTATTTGGAATTATAAAATATTAGAAACAAACACCCAAAACCTGCATGCATTCGTTTTCTATTTCTGTGTTACAAATCATTACAAACTTAGCACCTTAAAACAATATTTATTTCTTATTTGTAGTTTCTGTAGGTTAGAGATGTGGGCACAGTATAACTGGGTTCTCTGCTCAGGATCTCAGAGGCTGAAATAAAAGTGTGGGCTGGGCCGTGGTCTCATTTGGAGCCTCATTCAGATTGTTACCAGAATTCAGTTCCTATGGCTGTAGGACTGAGGATCCTGTCTTCTTGAAGCACACAGTCCCTAAAGGCCACCCACAGGTCCTAACCACATGACCCTTTAACATGACAACTTATTTCTTCAAAGCCAACAAGAGACTCTTGCTTCAAATGCCTCTTCAGCAGAGCCCAGTCCCTCTGAATGGGTCAGGCACACCCAAGATAATCTCTTTTTTGATGGATTCCAAATTAACTGATTAGTAGCCTATTCACAGATGTGAAATTCCATCCTATTTGTGAGTCCTGCCCAAACCCATAAGGAATTCACTTACCATGCAGGAGAATGGGAAAACAAATTGTCAAGTGTTTATATAAATAGTGCATTATAAATATAATGCAATATATAGTTGCATATTATACTGCAAGGAAAATAAATTTTAAAAAATTACATGTACTCATCGGTAAATCTCACAAACATAGCAAAAAAGCAATTAGCAGAAGAAACAGTATAATATGAGACCATATAAGGCAGGTTTAAATTATGCAAAAAGATACGTGATTTTCAGTTGATGCTTCTTTATGCATTAAAGCATAAAGGAATGCACTAAAAGCCTAAACACAAAATTCAGAAAAGTGTTTCTCTATGAGCAAGAAGGGAGTGATGAAGAAGAGGCATTCAGGGCCTTCAGATGTGCTCTAATGTGCTTGTCAAGCTGTGTATGGCTACAGAAGAATACATTTTATTATTCTTTGCATGTTTGAAACATTTCATGAGAAAATAAATTAATAAAGTCTGAACTAATAATTCTACTTTTGAAGATAAAATGTATCTTGACTTGAGGCACCTGGGTGGTTCAGTCAGTTAAGTGTCCGACTCTCGGTTGCAGCTCAGGTCATGATTTCATGCTTGGTGAGATCAAACCCCATGTCAGACTCCACGCTGTCAATATGGGGCCTGCTTCAGATTCTCTCTCTCCCTGTCTCTTTTTGCCCCTCCTCTGCACACTTGTGCTCTCTCTCTCTTTCTCTCAGATAAATAAACTGTATATATATGTATATATATATACACATACACATATATACATATATATACACATATACATATATATGTGTATATATATATACACATGTGTATACATATATATGTGTATATACATATACGTATATATGTGTATGTGTGTGTGTGTATATATATATATATATATATATACACATACACATATACCTTGACTTTATTAGAAATGTAATCAGACTCTCTTAACTACATCTGGCAAAAAATGCAAAAAAATTAAGGAGCAAGTTGTTTCTTTACATTTCTCAGTAATTCTTTCAGTACAGTTAAAAGCCATTTTGGTGGCGAGAGAGGGAAATTAATTTGTAATTAAGTGTTTTATCTCATTTACTGCTTATATTGTATAACTGCATTGGATATGGTTTTATAAGTGAAAACTCAACAGAGCAAGTCATTTGCATTTAGAGAATGCAAATTAAGAAAACATACGAAATACATAATATTAAAATACAAGTACCTGCTCTCATGGAGGGTAGTTTATTGCTTCTGAATAAAAACTCCCCATTGGAAGAACTGAGGAACAAATGAGGCCCATGGATTATGACTTTAGTGAGAGTTTACAAGGAATAAAGATATTGAGTTGGTGAAAGATGTACAGTGGATATTTACTGCATGTGTTTTAGTAACTTAGAGGCAACTTGTTTTGTACAATAAGTGGAGAGATAAACTGAACAAAGCCTTAGTGAAACTGTGCGCATAAGCTTTTGTCAGGCAGCTATGGGAAACACACAATTTGTTTTTGTTTTTGTTGAAGAAAGACTGGTGGCTCTTTCCTGTGCCAACCGGTGGTCCTTAGGACCTGCACAGGCTGTTCCATCATGAAAGGTTAATCTAATTGTCCTCCTTCTAACATAAGCTATTAGTCCCAACAATAGTCCAGAACTACAGGATCCTGCCTCACAGCAGGACTTGATCTTCCTTGGGAATTCTACTTAGCAGTGAAGTGTCTGTTTGGTCCAAATTAGAAGAGAAAGTTATTGGTTGAGATGACAAAATGGTTTTATTAAATTCTATCAATATATCTTCCTCCCCCCCACCCCCTCCATTAACAAATGTCAAGCTTCTCTTCTCCATCTCATGGGACTGTATGCTGAGGCTCCACTGGTTGTTTCTGCCCTGACCCTCCCAATCACTTGGATCCCAAAGCATTGGCATCAGCATCATGGTACATGCTTTGGAAGAAGAGAGCACGGTGCTGCCACCCTCAAGATACTTGAGGTCTAGGAGAGGCAACAGGAGCTTGCATAAATATTGATGGTGTGTCACAGAAAGTGACGACTGCCATAAACAGAGGGGGAGCAGGAATCCACTCTGTGCCAGGCCTTGTGCTGGCTTCTCTGCTGGTACTATTTGGACATCTTGGGAAGGAGCTGAAGCCCAGGTGCTTCAGGCGAGAGAAATTAAACACCAGTCCTTCTCCTACCACGTGTCTATTTACATGCCCACAGGGTATATCAAAGCTTTAGAGATGAGAGATGTGAGAGAGAAACCTTGTCCAAACTCTGGGTCTGACCGCTGTAGTGGTTTTGTGGTGTTTCTCCAATAGCCATCTCTTCCCACATGACTCATCTAAGCCAATCCTGTTGGCTCAGCCATCTTGTGAATGATTTGTTTAGGAACAACCAAGTTACCCAATCCTGCCAATGAACAGTGACAGCAAGTATGCTGGGGGAAGTAGAAAATGGTACCAGGAAAAAGCGTCCTTGCTCCTTGAAGATGACCCTCTTCTTCCTCAAGATTTTATCACAAATTCTGGAAATATTGCATCCATTTTGCTAACACACGAAGACAACACATGGAGAAAATAACTGCAGTAGTTTTCTTGGGCTGCTGTAACAAAGTACCAAAAACTAAGTGTCTTAAAGCAAAGGAATTTATTATCTCACAGCTCAGCAGTCTGAAATCAATGTGTTGGCAGGACTATCCTCCCTCTTAAGGATTCTCCCAACGTTTTCTAGCTTCAGGTGTTTTCCAGAAATCCTTGGAGGTCCTTGGTTTATAGATGCCACTCCAGTCACAGGGCTGTCTTCTCCACATGTGTTTTCATATCATTTCCCCTCTGTGTGTGTCTGTGTCTGTGTCCAAATCTCTTCTTTTTATAGAATGAATATCAGTCATATTGGATTAGGGCCCAATCAGTCATATTGGATTAGGGCTCATGTTAACTTAATCACCTCTATTTCCAAATAAGGTAATATTTTGGGTTACTTAAACATATATTTTTGGGGCACATAATTCAGCCCACAACAGAATTTCAGTGAAAGATTCAGAGTCTTGGCTTTCTGGTTTACCTAATCTCAAGTTTTGTGAGAAATTTCCTAATTGTTCAAGTTGATTGGGGTCAAGATTTCTGCTACTTCCTGCCAAAGCATTCTGATAGATTTATGCAGACATTTCAGATGGGATAAGGGTTAGGGAGATGGAGAGTAAAGGGGTTCCCAGAGGAAGGGGACAGCAGTGGAAGAAAGAATCTGGGATGTTGAGCCTGATACAGTGTGGAAGGATCATAGAAGTTTTCTTTGGTCTAGCATTGTTATTCATTCCTCTGTGAAAACCTATTCACTGGGAAGTGTTGTGCTAAGCATGGAGGGTTTAATGAGCAAGATAGATGCCCTCTCTGCCTTTGGAAGATGTGATGGGGGAAATCCTGAAATATGAGCCTAAATAGGTAACTGGGGATAGAGAAGAGAAGATACTGAAAACTCTAGCAAAATGTGTGGTATCGTGAGGGAAAGGAAGACCTTGAAACATTTTAAACAGGAGAGTTCCAGGAGACAGTTTAAGTTTTGCTACAAATGGAGAGGGGTCGAGAAGTGGCCAACTGAGGCAGAGACCCATTAGGGAATTTGTGGAATAACACAAGCGAAAATCCTTTAGGACCTCTCTGCCTTCAAGTGTTTCAGGAAATAGCTGGGGTCCTTCAGTGTGGCTGGAGCTCTGTCAGAGGGTCAATGCAGTGGGCAATCACTTTGTATGCCCAGGCTGCTGTTTTAGGAATTCACATGTTCCTGTCAGGTCCTCTTAGAGGGTTTCACAGTGGGCTGCTGGGCCCAAGATACAAATCCAATCAAACAGTGTTTAATTTCATATCCAGTCCTATTTCCTTAGAGAGAATATGCCACCCAGATGTCTGGGTCAAAATCTGGTTCACGAAAGAGCCACAGAAAAGCTCTTTTCCAGGCACAAAGACTGAGGCTGCTTTGCCAAGTCAGGCTGGCTCTGCCTCTGCCTCTGTTGGATTCCTTCAAGATGGGTGTTCTCCCAGCATCTCTCATGGGCGCACATAGTTTATTCTGCATTCCATAGCTCTAAGTACGTATAAGAAAAAATCACATGATGCATCCCAAAGTAAAACAGGAACTTGAAGACTCAGCACTTGTTTTTATTTTTACTTGACTCCCACCATCTCGGAGGCTGGTGCCTGCTAACCATATCTTGTGCACTTTGGCTAACACCATAATTAACCAACCTACCACAACACCCAACCCGTGGATAATGAGGGAGATGCTCTATAAGAAGGGAAGGGAGTAAGACCCATGGAGGAGTGTCTGAACAGAAATCTACCATCGACTATCATGTGTTTTTAACCATCTTTTCTGATGATTTCCTGTCAGGCAAGTAGCACCAACGGACGATGCTTTATGTGACTGGGAATGATAATGACTACTTTTTGTAGCTGCAATGTTTTCAACATTTCTTGCAAAATTTGATTATTTTTCAGGGATTTAATGCATAATGCGTTCATGTGCGAGGAAAATTCTACTCCTAGTCATTTCACACATTTAGGCTGTCAACCCCGTCAGCTGCGGAATCACTGATTAGGGGGCCCCATAGCTGCCTGGCTGCTTTCATTAAGATGGTCAAAGTAATCAGGCAGAAAGGCACAATTGAGTAATTGGAGACCTGAAAACGTAATGCTACTTGATTACTATTATGGCTGGAAAATAGAGCAAATCCCAAGGGGCTAAGTCGGGTGGCTCTGAAGCAGCCTGATCTTTTATACAGAATCTAATATACCGACTTCAAATATATTGTATTATATAGAATATAACATTTAAAAATGTTTCTAAGAGTTGGATTTTGTATATTTTGTATGTATGGTATATTATTAAATCCACATAATGGTATGAGGAAAATGCTATTGTTACCTACATTTTAGATGTGAAAAAATAAAAGCTTAATGACTAATTTGTCTAGTATCATATAGCTAAGAAGTGAGGGAGCAGTGATAAGAAATCAGATCTGTATGACAAGAAGTGCAAACTCTTATCTGCGATGCCTCCTTATTATATTAAAAAATTCTTGAAAATACCTAAAATTTCTCTTTCTTTTCTTCTTCTTCTTCTTCTTCTTTTTTTTTTTTTTGGTAGCTCATTTAGTGGCAGAAAGTCAATCTGACCTAAGACTTATTTATTGTCCTTATTTATTCTTCTTTGCCCAAAGGCTGATGTTTTGCTAAAGAAACATTTGTGTATTGATTACAGAGTGCTGACTCAAACAAATTAAACCAGGAAGGGAGTGATATCACCCTTGTACAAATATCTAGAATATTCTGAACTCCAAAAGCCATCTGACTCCAAGAGGCTTTGGCTAAGAAATATAAAATTGGTGATGTGAGATTAGAGGAGACAGTAAAAGATGAAGATAAGATTTGAAGTTAAGAGAAGATTGTGTACATAAAGAAGGGGACTGGGGGTGGTTTTCTTTTTAGGATCCCCTGTTCCTAGAACAATGGCTGGCTCTAAGTGGGCCTTCAATACTGTGTGCTGAATTAACCTGGGCTCAGAGATGGACTGTGACAATGACAGTCTCAGTGTCAGTCTGAATGATGCGCTCTGCAATTTTCATTTCCCCAGTGATGGGGCACACAAAGAGAAGGTGGGCTTAGTGACATCACTGTCATCTTTGCTTGCATGCCCCCAACCCTGAAGAAGAGCTGAGCCTCTTGTTGAAGAGTCTGGCTCCAGGACAATAGCATCCTATGTGGCCCGACCCCAGGCACCGGAGAGGCTCTGCCCCACAAGCTTGCAGGGTGGGCTGCCATCCCCACACCACATTTGGTGCACAGTCTGTCTCTGGAGGGAGATTCAGGCAGAAACTTGGCACCCCCCACTCCAGGTGGCCATGCTCTTAGGAACAGCCACATTCCTAGCCTGGGTGCTTCTGTTCTGAGGGTCACATCAAGAGGCCTCGGCTGAGGCACTTTTCCCTATTCTTCCTGCCACAATACACTCACCCATCTGACACTCACCCGGTGCTGTTCAGTGTGGAAAACGGAATCCTGGGAGCCAGTGGCTTGTACTGTGGTAGTAGGAAAATAAAGACTGGCTGTGACTCTCAGTTTGGCTTGCTGTCCTACCTCACCACCTCCACGCAGGACGTGTCAACACTTGTCTAAGAGCAATCCTTGTGCCTATGCTCTGGATACCCTCTTCAAGAACCCTTTGCTATTGTCCTCTGTGTCTCCTACATCTTCAGCCTCACCTTCTACTTGCTTGTTCTCAACGAACATTTAAATACAACCACACTTTCATCCAACTTAACCCTTCCTTGGTCTTATGTCCTCCTCTTACCATTGGCCTTGCTTTCTCCTTTACTTTCTGGAACAAGAAAGGCTCACCGCAGACCTTTAGCATATTCTGTCCCCAAACCCAGGACACTGTGTTCCTCCACTTTGATTGTCTATGTACAGCTGTTCTTTAGTGACTGTTCCAAGAAGCCTACTTAGACGTTTCCATTCCTGGTTACAGATCTTAGTTCTGGGTTCTCAGAGCACCTCGTGCCTGCCTCTATCATGCTTTGGATTTACTTACTTGGCACGCCCTTCAACTGAGAATTTCCTGAAGACTGGGGATATAGTCGTGTTTCTGTCCTAAGATCACCAAAATTGTCTGGCTCTTTATACGCACTCAACAAATGCTTGGTGATGCATAACAAATTTAGCACGATATTAAAAAAAATAATAACCAGCCTATATAAGTCTACCATTTTGAGTACAGACACCTTTGCCTTCAAAGCTTAGTTTTTTAATGTTTATTTCATTTTTGAGGGAATGAGCATGAGCAGAGGATGGGCAGAGAGACAGGGGGACAGAGGATCTGAAGTGGGTTGTGCTGACAGCAGCGAGCCCAATGCAGGCTCGAACTTGCAAACCATGAGATGGTGACCTGAGCTGAAGTCTGACACTCAACCGACTGAGCCATACAGGTGTCCCACAAAGCTTATCTTAAAAAAATGAATTAGGGGCGCCTGGGTGGCTCAGTTGGTTAAATGTCCGACTTCGGCTCAGGTCACGATCTCACCATTCGTGAGTTCGAGCCCTGCGTCGGGCTCTGTGCTGACAGCTCAGAGCCTGGAGCCTGCTTCAGATTCTGTGTCTCCCTCTCTCTCTGCCCCTCCCCCACTCATGCTCTGTCTCTCTCTGTCTCAAAAATAAATAAAACATTAAAAAATTTAAAAAAATGAATTATATACTGTTGTTACCCCGAGATTATTCTTCCCATATAAATGGGTATTTCAGCTTATGGTGAAAAAATACGTATTTTTTTGTCTTGGTCATTACATTTTTTCATGTTTTTAATTCCACATGGAGTTAATTTCAGAATCCTTGGTTAGGGGTTGTATTTTCTACATGAATTCTGTTTATGATTGATTTTTGACTTCCTCTTTTAGCCTAAGTGAATTCCTGATGATAATGCAGAGGCATAAACTAGAGAATTTTCCAAAGACATTTCAAATCTGAAGAGTTTATGAATTTTCTTACATTGAAAATCAAAAACTTAAAAAAAAAAAAAAAAAAAAAAAAGAAAAAAGAGGTTAGAGTGGGAGAGAGCCAAAGCATTAGAGACTGTTAAAAACTGAGAACAAACTGAGGGTTGATGGGGGGTGGGAGGGAGGGCAGGGTGGGTGATGGGTATTGAGGAGGGCACCTTTTGGGATGAGCACTGGGTGTTGTATGGAAACCAATTTGACAGTAAATTTCATATATTAAAAAAAAAAAAATATGGCTTATTTAACTTGAAAAAAAAAAAAAAAGAAAATCAAAAACTTCCTTCTAGATTGTGCTTGACATTAAAATCTATGAACTGTAGGGGCACCTGGGTGGCTCAGTTGGTTAAGCGTCTGACTTTGGCTCAGGTCATGATCTCACAGTTCCTGGGTTTGAGCCCCGCATAGGGCTCTGTGCTGACAGACAGCTCAGAGGCTGGAGCCTGCTTCAGATTCTGTGTCTCCCTCTCTGTATGCCCCTCCCCCGCTCTCACTCTGTGTGTGTGTGTGTGTGTGTGTGTGTGTGTGTGTGTGTGTGTCTGTGCGTGTGTGTCTCTCTCTCTCTCAAAAATAAATAATAAATATTAAAAAAAATTAAAAAATAATATATGAACTGTGAAACAGATTTTGAAATGTCAACTTTCACAGACACAAAAAACAAATTTTATTTTAAGATTCTGCTAAGGGCACCTGGGTGGCTCAGTCAGTTAAGTGTCTTGACTCTTGGTTTCAGCTCAGGTCATGATCTCTCAATTTCGTGAGTTTGAGCCCCATGTCAGGCTCTACACTGCTAGTGTGGAGCCTGCTTGGGATTCTCTCTTTCTCCTTCTCTCTGCCCCTCCCCACTTGTGCTCTCTGTCTCTCCCAAAATAAATTAATAAACTTAAAAAAAAATACTCTGCTATACTTTCATCTATAGGTACTAAGAACTCTAGCTTTCAACTGGACTGGTTTTAGCCTCTCATTTTATTAGACTATTTCCAGAATTTTACAATTGAGGTATAATCTAACAGTGTTGAAAACGGGCTCAAGTGCCTGCACCCTGCAAAAGAGACCATTTTAAATATTAAAACTGAATTATTCCAAGTTATCAAAAATATGCCAGTATTTTTGATCCATTGTTAAAGGGATATTATTTTGATGTTAACCATTATTGCTAAAATGGGAATGATGGATTAAATTGACTGCAGTTTTTATCCTTACCCTTGGAAACGTTGTAAACCTGTCCAGTTCTTCAACAAAGCAGAACATCTGAAGACTAATTGCTGACATAACAATCAAGAGGCTGGCAGTAAATACGACCAAACTCCCAAGCTTTTTTCCAGGACCAAATATCTTGTACACAAAGTCTTCTAATGCAGGTGAAATCTTAATAAGTCGAACTACCCGAAGAACCTGTTGTGGGAGAGGAAAACATATGTACTTGATCATTTACTCACACTGAATCTTAAACAAGTTCACACTAAAACCTCATTTTTCACAGTACTTCATAAAATCACACTTTTCCATGTGAGTAGCTACAGACAAAAAGTAACACTACAATAACTAAGATCTTGGTGTATCTCAGTGCCTGCCTTTCTGCCTTTTAGCCAGAGCTCAATAAATCCTGAATGAATGAAGGAAAATGGTGGTAACAAAAGCTTTTTTTACATATAATGTGATAATTCAAAGTGCTATTACTCTTTCTTTCTTTCTTTCTTTCTTTCTTTCTTTCTTTCTTTTTTAGAGAAAGAGAGAGGGCATGCGAGCTGGGGAGGGGCAGAGAGAGAGAATCCCAAGCAGGCTCTGTGCTGTCAGCACAGAGCCCAACATGGGGCTTGATCTCACAAACTGTGAAATCATAACCTGAGATGAGATTAAGAGTCACATGCTTAATCGACTGAGCCACCCAGGCACCCCTCAAAGTGCTATTAACTAATACATATTGTTGAAATACAATTGATATTTTTCTCATGTTCAAATGTAGATGAAAGGCTTAATCCAACATTAGCTATATGTCTCATAAAACAAAGCTTCCTATATATTATTGTACATATAGACTTTTTCTTTCAAGAATCCACTATCAAAGAGTCCTTACTTATGCCTGAGAGTGATACCATAATATCCATTCTATCCTCTCTTTAAATAATAGAACTATCAGAATTTTAGCCTAACAAGTGGCTAGCAAGGACTATAGACTACATTTTCCAGCCCCACTTATAGCTAGATGTGGCCAGTCGACTAAGTTCAGATGTAAGGAACATGAAAAGAAGCAATTTTTGCAACTTTTGGCACATTTAATTAAATAAACTTGCCCTGGATACTCTTTATGCTTTCCTCTGGCAGGGAAATTGAAATGAATGGAGTAGTCCCTTTGGACCAGAAATGGAAGCCTTGTATGGAAGCTAACAGATTCAATCCACCTCAATAGGCAGGCTTCCTGCATGACTGTGTGGAGCAGAGCCACCTACTTTCCCTGGACACCCACCAACTACTGGAGAGAAACAAACTTCTGTCTTATGTAAGACTTGCATTTTTAGATCTTTGTTATATCTAAATACACACACATATATTTAGATGTTTTGCATATATATAAAGGCAACTCTCCATAGCTTACTGATTAATAAATTCACTTGCTCTTCACTTTAACAAATACTGATTAATTATTATGTGCCAAACATTGTGTTGGACAAATAAGATTCAATGTTTATAAATTACAGAGGGAGTATAATATAAAGGCAAAGCTCCTAAGGGCATATTTATAAGATTAAAAGTATAATTTAGTATGTAATTCAAGGTTGAAATATAAAACATGGAAAAGTAGCAATTTTTCATTAAGTCTGAGATGTCAACATTTTTATATGTGCCTCTGAAAAATAAAAAGTGCTTCCAATTAAAGAATGGCATACCACTGATTATAAGACAGATTCCAGATTTAGAGATTTAGAGATAGGAAATAGGAAAACAGGAAAACTATGGTCTTGGCACAAATAAACTATGGTAAGTGGAAAGGTTGTCCAAGATGGTTCGATGAGAGCTTAAGGTGACTGTGAATGCTTTTTAGTAGCAGAAAATAAATACTCTTCAATAGAGTAAGAGCAGGAAATGCTTTTAAAACCTAGTTTTTAGGGGTGCCTGGGTGGCTCAGTTGGTTGAGTGTCTGACTTCGGCTTGGGTCATGATCTCACAGTTAGTGGGTTCAAGCCCAGTGTCAGGCTCTGTGCTGACAGCTCAGAGCCCGGAACCCGCTTCGGATTCTGTATCTCACTCTCTCTTCACCTCCCCCGCTCATTCTCTCCTTCTCTTTCTCTCTCTCTCTCAAAAATAAACATTAAAAAAATTTTAACCTAGATTTAATTTTTACACATATAAAATAACATATGTTTGGATTTTTCCAGCATCCCTAGCTTCCTACTGTTCCTGATTTTCTTTTGACAAATCATTCCTGCTCCACTCCTGGTCCATGAGGACCAGAAGGGACTCTGTGATGCCCATGATCCAGGCCGGGAGGGAGTATTCACGATGACCTGAGTCATCCTCAAAACTTTTGTTGGACCTGTAAGAGGTGTGCCATTTTTCATTCCCAATTCACATTACTGTGAGCACCACAGAAATCTTGAGCTCTGGGAGCCATCTTTGCCACTACATGGAGCAAAGCTAGCTTAGGAATAACTGACACAGAAGAAAAGTGAGTGAGGAAATAGACTGAGCCCCTGTGATACCATTTTAGCTTCTGCATCATGCTATACTTGAAGACACTCTTACTTCTTTAGACTTTGAATTAACAGAATATATTGTGGTGAAATAATAGGAGTGTCTACAGAATCCAAATGTAGCCACATGACTAGTAAACTAAATGGACACACATGTAAAGAAGTTGAGAAAATGTATATTTTCTTCTTCCTAATTTTAATTCCTCCTTGCAATACTGAAAAAAGAAAATTCATGTGAAAAATCATGTTGTTCCGAGTAAACATTATGCTATATACATGGTTAAGCTACCAGTTTTCTGCTTGAATTTATATATATTCCCAAATCCGAACATATTACACTCAGGTCATCTTTCCAAGTAATAAGCAAATAGCTTTATCATAAGAACTATTAAAATATTCACATTCATATTAATATCCTGAATAATTATATGGAAGGATTTCACATTCTTATCAGATTTGTTATTCTCAGATATAAATGATTCAGTATCTAATTGTTAATAGCTAAAATGAGCAAGTTTACAGGAACAATTTAACTGGCTTATAGCTCAACTTTCAATACAGTGTGTTCTCTCCACTTGTATTAAAATCATATTTAAAAGATTGTCTAGGGGCGCCTGGGTGGCTCAGTTGGTTAAGTGTCTGATTTCAGCTCAGGTCATGATACCTCAGCTCGTGAGTTCGAGCCCCACGTCCGGCTCTGTGCTGACAGCTTGGAGCCTGGAGCCTGCTTTGGATTCTGTGTCTCCCTTCTCTCTCTGCCCCTCCCCTGCTCATGCTCTCTCTCTAAAATGAATAAACTTAAAAAAAAAAAGAAGATTGCCTAAGTAATTTTGAGCCTTATCCCAAATTCTAATAAAACATCCTATGCACATCTGTGCAATTTTGATAAATTAAAATTTCATTAGTTGGAAGAAGCAGAACTTAACATGATTCCTACATGGCCGATTTGATCAGCATTTTCAAAGGGGAAAGCCTGCATCCTTGGAAAGGCAAAGTCCTTATCAGTGACTCTAGTTACGCCTTTTCATCTATTTGGGGATAAATATGCTTTTCACTCTGTTTACCCAATAAACCCTTTTGATTTGGTGCTTCCACAGACAGGAAATAAAGTAAACCACACTCTCAAAGATAAGCACTGCAGAACATTTTGTGGTTATTTCCAAAGCATATTTTCCTGGTCACATTTCTAAGTCTATCTCTTCAAGATCACTCTGCTAATTACAAGTGAGATACTTCAGAAATTGTATGGCCAAGAATATGGACTATGAAATTAAATTTCTTAGTAATGCGTTTCCATCACTTGTTAGTTATGTGGTCTTGAGCAAGTTATCAAGTGTCTTAGCACTTCAGCTTGCATGCATGCTCTCTGTCTCCCAGGATTGTGGTGCCTAACCAATAGCATGATGCTCTCGGCCCAGTGCCCAGCACATAGTAAATGCACAATAAATCCCAACTGACGTCATCATAATTATCCGGTACATCAGAGCTGTAGCATTTTGCAACACTTTATTTCTTCCTACAGGACAATGGTGCTCTATGCTCATTCCAGTCCAACCATGCTGGCCTTTGTGCTATTCTTCAAACACAGCAAGCATGTTTCCACCTCAGGACAGTTGCCCTGTGGTTCTCTTGGCTTGCCCTTTCATTTCACTCAGTCTCTGCTCAAAAGCAACTTCTTCAGAGAGGGCTGCCATGAGCAACCTATCTAAAATAGCACCCCACCCTCAATCTCCATCCTTTTCACCCTTGTTTCTCCTTTACTGCATTTCTAGAACTTTATTCCACATTCTTTTGTATCCTTGTTTGTGAACTATTTGCCCTCTAGAATGTAAGCTTACTGAGCTAGGGCTCTTCCCTGCATATTTACCTCTGTCCTCTGTTTCTGGAACAGTGCCTGGCACATAGTAGGTGCTCAGTAAATATCATTTGAATAAATAGATGAAGAAAACCAATGATTGCTCTCAGAGATAACTGATGTTATAAAGGGAGTCATTTTGTACTAAACCGTTGACTTCACTTAAATACGAAAATGTGAAATTCACCGCCAACACAATGAGGAAAGGCCATGTCAGATGAGAAATGTGAGGACCCACAAGGGAGATCAAAGTGGACCCACGAAGAGCCAATCTGCTCAAGTCAGTTCTTATATGTGAATGTGCAAAAATCTTTGTGACACTTAAGCTTCTCCACAAAACAATCCAGGCAGTGTTTAATTATTTCATTAGGGAAATATAAACATGGTCAAACAGAGAGAGATACAAATGAAAATCACTTAACCATTAACATAAATTAAACTGTTATCGATTATAATCCAGAATCAAAGATAACATTAAAGTTGCAGACTCGGGGCACCTGGGTGGCTCAGTTGGTTAAGCGTTCTGTCTCTTGATTTCAGCTCAGATCATGAAATCACAGTTTGTGAGTTCAAGGCCCACATCGGGCTCTGTGCTGACAGTGTGGAGCCTGCTTAAGATTCTCTCTTTCTCCCTCTCTCTGTCCCTCCCCTACTCTCTCTCTCTCTCTCAAAAAATAAACTAAAAAAAAGTTGCAAACTCACTGAGTTTCATACTATGTGACTATGTCTATATATATATAAAACTATTAGAACCTTGCATGCTAATTTTAGGTATTTTGGGAAAAATTGACTAATATAAAAAACTAGACATAATGACTGTTAATAATCTGTAATAATTTGGTTTATTTCTTTCCTGTCATTTTTCCATTTATAGGTATTTTACATATAAATATATAGCTATAGATATACATACATATAACATATATATGTTATGTAATTTTATACTGTTTTGTGTTTAAATAAAATATAATCATATTATTTTAATCATGTCTCTGAGTAATTACAAATTCATCATTGTCATTATTTTTGTGGTCAAATTCGCATATGACTTGCTAAGCTATTCCTCAAATGTTTACCATTTTAAAAGTTCTCATTTTTTTAATCTTGTAAACAATTCTCAAATAAATATCTTTAGATTCAAAGATTACTCTATTTCTAACTTCTCACTAAAAAATTATCTGTGAGAAAGTATAGAAATTTTAAAGCCATAAATATATTTTGTATATGTATCCTTGCTGAAATAGGGACCAATATTTTTTTTTAATTTTTAAAATGTTTTTATTTATTTTTGAGACAGAGAGAGACAGAACATGAATGGGGGAGGGTCAGAGAGAGAGGGAGACACAGAATCTGAAACAGGCTTCAGGCTCTGAGCTGTCAGCACAGAGCCCAACACAGGGCTTGAACTCACAGAGTGAGAGATCATGACCTGAGCCAAAGTCAGAAGCTCAACTGACTGAGCCACCCAGGTGCCCCGGGACCAATATTTTTCTTAACTTGGTTAACTTAATAGGTCTATAAAAGATATTTTGTTGTTTTGATTATCAAGCATATTTCCTATAATTATCAAACATATATATTAAATACTCATGTTGATTTTGTGAATCTAGACAGCAGTGCCCAAGAGCATACAATGGCATAATTGGGAAGTATATTTTGTACCAAGAGTTTTAAACATGTATATATCTCTTGCCCTACTCATCTCACTTATTATAACCAAGCCTAAGGATATAACCCAACAAATGACAAAGGGCTTATGTCCAAAGATGCTGATGTACTGAAAGCTTGAACCATATATCCTTTGTGATTTCAGTATGTTTGGCAATGATTACTAGAGGCCTACCTTTTAACCCATGTGTTGCAGGATATTTGTTATCATTTCTGTGAATTATATTTTCATGTCCTTTCCCCAGGTATCAGAAGTATAGACTTTCAGGTTGCAGTCTGGCAGCTGAAGTTAAAACTGCTCTGAAAATAACAGCTTTGGAATCTCTAACAAATAAAGTCAGTGAAGTTGGAATGCATCTTTTTTCAGCTTAGGAGAAAATTTCATCTAAAACATCTCCACTGTGAATTTTCAGAAGTTTTAAAAACAATGCTATAATTTATGAATGCACTATTTTTGGCACTGAAGATGTCGCTGGGCCTATCTGAAGTTTGTGTTTATTATATAATAATTGTATATAACTATTTAATATAATTATGTATAGTTATTATTACATAACTGGTATTTCCTCTGGAAAGAAACAAATTCTACTGACAAATAGACGTTATTCATATTACCTGAAAGTATGTGAACTGAGAATGATAAAGATCTGGATATACATGAAGAGTAGTTCCAATTACTAGCAGTAGCTCAAATTTGTGGAGAGATGAGCTAATATATCCAGTAAATCCCAGACACCATATTTTCAGAAGTGCTTCCAAATCAAAAAGTACTGTAAAAGCCACCTGGAGGAACAGAGAGACAGGGAAATTGGAACGTAAAACTGTAATTTATTTCAAAATGCCTCATACATTTGTTAGTGTGTAAATCTCAGCTGCTGCTATATAAAATGAAAAGCCCACAACAATCTAGAATGACATGTTATAAAGAAAATGGTTTAGAAAAACACCAGCTAGAACACAGAAGACCAAAAACATCTAAAGCAATCAGTAAAACGTGTTAAAATGTTAAATGTTTCTAAGTGGTATTATTTCTTTATTATTCACTATCTGATATTATTTAAAAGTCATCGTCATTTATTAAATTCTGTATACACAGAAAGTGTGCATTTTTCCAAACTTTATATTTTCTAAAGATAGTTTCTATAATGCATATGGCATATTGTAAAATGACTTGCATCTTACTAAGCATCATCAAACTAAAATAAAAAAGTGTAGATCTAATTTATGTTTTGGGCCACATAAACAAGCAAAGAAATATGGATTCTATATCAAGCATTATGTGTGTGTATATGCACACATAAATTAATATATTAATATGATTTATGCCTAGAATATTAAGAAAATTAACAATGCATATTACTATATTAATAAATTAGTATAACCATTTAATCTATCACATTAATTCTATGAATTTGCTATTACTAATACCAATATTATAAAAAGTACTCATAAACACAGCATGTTATTTTTCATTTACTTGTCCAATGGGTAAAAATACTCATTTTATAAAAAAGTTTGCAACTGGAATGAAAGTGTGTAATATAAAATTAACTTATAATTAAAGAGCACAAGAGTGGGTGTTGGAATTAGTCAAACATATCCCTCTGAGAAGATACCAGATGATTTACTGGAAAATAGGAGTAGTGGAGAGCTCCCCTCTCTTATTCTTGGCCAACACAGAGCATCAGAAGGGATTTTTTTCTTACTCATATTACATAATAAAGGCCATATGTGAAAAACCTACAGCTAACATCATACCCAAAGTTGAGAAGTGGGAAGTCTCCCCCTAAGATCAGGAACAAAACAAGGATGTCCGCTTTCACCACTTTTATTCAACATAGTACTGGAAGTCCAAGCCACAGCAATAAGGCAAGAAAAAGAAATAAAAGGCATCCAAATTGGTAAGGAAGAAGTATAAGAACTAGAACAAACAACCTTAAAATTTTTATGGAACCCAAAAAATCCTGAATAGCCAAAGCAATCTTGAAAAAGAAGAAAATAGGAGGCATCACAGTCCCAGATTATAAGATAGACTACAAAGAGGTAGTAATCAAGACAGCATCATACTGGCACAAAAATAAACACATAGATCAACAGAACAGAATAGAGAGCCCAGAAATAAACCCATGATTACATGGTCAACTAATCTATGACAAAAGGGACAAGACTATGCAGTGGGAAAAATACAGTCTCTTTTCAACAGTCTCAATTGTGTCAGAAAGTTGGATAGCTTCCATGTTGGATACATAAATATCTACGATTGTTATATCTTCTTGTTGGATTATTCCCTTTATGATTCTATAGTGTCCTTCTTTGTCTCTTGTTATAGTCTTTGTTTTAAAGTCTATTTTGTCTGATATAAGTACTGCTACCCTAGCTTTCTTTCCACTTCTATTTTCATGATAAATGCTTTTCCATCCCTTTACTTTCCATGTCCATATGTCTTTAAGTCTGAAATGAGTCTCTTATAGGCAACATACAGATGGGTCTTGCTTTTTTATCCATTCTGTCACCCTGTGTCTTTTGATTGGAACATTTAGGCTATTTACATTCAAAGTAATTATTGATAGGTATGTACTTACTGCCATTTTGTGACTTGTCTTATGGTTGTTTTTGTAGTTATTCTCTGTTCCTTTCTTCTCTTGCTATCTTCTCTGTTTGCTGGCTTTCTTTAGTGACATATGTGGACTCCCTTCTCTTTATTTTTTACATAGTTATTACTGGTTTTTGGTTATCATTATGTTTGTATCTAAAATCTTATGCACATAGCAGTCTATATTAAGTTGATGGTTGCTTAAGTTTGAACCCATTCTTTACTCTGCTCCCTTACACATTTTTATGTGTATGGTGTTATACTTTACATCCTTTTATTTTATGAATCCCTTGACCAATTTGTATAGATATACTTAATTTTACTGCTTTTGTTCTCCCTAATTTTTTTAAAAAATTTTTTAACATTTATTTATTTTTGAGAGACAGAGAGAGGCAGATCATGAGCAGGGGAAGGGGGGAGAGAGAGAGAGAGAGAGAGAGAGAGGGAGAGAGAGAGAATCTGAAGCAGGCTCCAGGCTATGAGCTGTTTTGTTAACACAGAGCCTGAGGTGGGTTTTGAACTCACGAACTGCAAGAGCATGACCTGAGCTAAAGTCGGACCTCAATGACTGAGCCACCCACCCAGGCGCCCCTGTTCTCCCTACTTTTATTACTCCTACTTAGGGTCTTATTTTTCACTCAAAGAATCCTTTTTAACATATCTTGTAGAGCTGGTTTAGTGATCATTAATTCCTTTAATTTTTGTTTGTTTAGGAAACTCTATCTTTCCTTCTACTCGGAATGATAGGTTTATTGGATATAGTATTCTTGGCTACAGGTTTTTTCTTTTAGCACTTTAAATCTATTAGGACACTCCCTTCTGGCTGAAAAGTTTCTGCTGAAAAATCATCTGATATCCTTATGTGGTTACCCTTGTATGTAATGGTTTTCTTTCACTGATTTTATACTGATTTTATAGAGTTCTTTATTTGTCACTACTTTTTTGCCATTTTAATTATTATGTGTCTTAATGTGGACCTCCTTGGTTGATTTTGTTTAGGGCTCTTTACCTCCTGGATCTGTATTTCTGTTTCCTCCTCCAAATTTTCAGCTATTTTTTCTTTCAAGTAAATTTTCTGCCCCCCTTTCTCTCTCTTCTTCTGGGATCCTTATAATGTAAATGTTATTATGTTTGATGGTGTCATTGAGTTCCCTAAGTCTATTTTAATTTATTATTATTTTTTCTCTCTCCTGTTCAGCTTGATTGCTTTACACTCCTGTCTTTCAGGTCGCTGATCCATTCTTCTGCTTCCTCTAGTCTACTTATTCCATTTAGTGTATTTTTAACTTTATTTATTGCGTTTGTTATCTCTGATTGGTTCTTTTTATGTTTTCTTTCTCTTTGTTAGGGACCTCTTCACTGAAGTCTTCCATGCTTTTCTCAATTCTAGTGAGTATCTTTATGACTATAAATTCTTTATTAGGCATATTACTTACCTCCATTTCATTTAACTCTCTTGCTGTAATTTTGTCCTGTTCTTTCATTTGGAACATATTCCTCTGAATCCTCATTTTGCCTAACTCTCTGGGTCTGCTTCTATGTGTTAGGAAAGTAAGCTACATCTCTCTTGGAAGTAGTGGCCTCATGAAGAGTTCCTGTAGTGCCCTGCCGTACAATGTCCCCTGCTCACCAGAACTTGGTGCTTCAAGGGTATCTTCTATTATGTTGTGTGTGCCCTAGTGTTATGGCTGAGTCTTTTTTGCCTTCAGTCTAGTCATCTCCAATTGCTCTTTTTGCCTGTTTTGGGCAGGGTTGGGTCCCTGTGTTGTTAGTGGGCTGGGCTGGGGCCACCTTGGACTTGAGTTGAGTCAGACCAGGTTTTGCCAGAGATGCAGTAGCACCAAACTGTAGGGTGCTTCCCCTGTCTTGTCCCCCGTAAAGTTTTCATTGATGGGTAGGACCAGCAGTCAGAGAAGATGTCTGCCCCTAACCCAGTGCTGGTGCCACAGTCAGACTGGTGTGTGTAGTTATCTTCCCCTCTCCCCAGGGTAGGAGTCACTTTGGGGTGGTGCTGGCCCCTGTTGGGGCTGTTTACATACTGCCAGGCTGTGGCACTGCTTTGGTTGGGCTCCAGTCAAGAGTGTATTGAAGGGGGCAGGTCTACAAAAGAAGCATGGGTGGGGCACACTGTTAACAAATTAGGTAGAGAGTGTTGTCTTACAGGTATACAAATGCCTGAGCTAGGGGGTGGGGGAAGGAATTGGTGTCTGCCAGCTCTTTTGTTCTTGAAGTCTCCTAAAGACCCCTGCCCCTCTAGCACATGGTCTGAGATTAGTAAACAAATGTCCCTTCCATAAATCCCAGATGTTTTTCAAACTGCTGCTTCTATGCTGTATCTCCCTGGGGCTGTTTGTTGTGTTGTCCTTTTAAGGGTGGGGAGTCATTTTCCTATTGCCTTCCAGGCCCTCCCAGAGTGGAGCCTATTGACTTTTAAAGTTTCAATCCTTACATCCTACTGATTGTAAGAATTACTGAAATTAGGCCCTTCTGGTTCCCAAAGTCAAATTACAAAGATTCCTCTTCCTATGCAGGCTCCCTGTACCTGGGATGCCTGGTGTGAGGGTCTGTTACTCTTTGCTTTCCATGCCCAGGCATCCCTCCCTCCCATGGACAGTTCTCAAGGTCATTTAGCTCTTGACCATGTCTCTACCCTTCCTACCCTCTTCAATATGGCCTCTTCTCTACATTTAGTTGTGGGGACTCTGTTCTGCCAGTCCTCAGGTTGTTTTCTGGATTATTTACACTAATGTGTGTGTTATCTAGTTGTATCTGTGGGATCAGGTGAGCCTAGGGTCTTCCTACTATGCCATCTTACCCAGAAATCTTCAGTGTTTACTTAATTCAACATTTTCCTTACTGATTTATTGAAGGGTGGTACTTCCTTGATAAGGAATCATCAGGAAAAATGGTTAAGCACTTTGCTACTTCTAAAACAAGACTGCACTAACTATCCTTATGCAATACCAGTATTTTATTGGGCTTTTATGTCTATGAATAGATTCTCAAAGCTGGCATTGCTGGGGCAAAGGACAGGTTTGCATATTTGATATTTTAGAAAATATTAAGGGATTACTTTTAAAATGCTATAGTAAGTCTTCTGCCTTCCAGCAAGGTAGGAAAGGGTTTCTTGTCCTAAATCTGAAGAATCACCAGATGTAATCAAACTTAATCAAACCTTTGCTTATCTGTTCATATATGTATTTATCATTTGGATTTTTCTTTTTAAAACAATTTTCCTGTTCATAACCTTGCCAATTTTCTATGGTGGTGTTTTGTCTTTCTTATCAGTTTTTGGAGTTGCTGATATTAAGGACATTAATCTTTGCCCACTATATGAACTGCAAATATTTTTTCTCTAGTCATTAGTTTGATTTTTAACTTTGGTGGCATTAGTTCTACAAGCACTCTAGATTGTATATGGTCACATATATCTATATTTATCTTTTTAAATTTTTTCCTTACCTTTTAAAACAAAAATGGACTTCAGAAGGATTACTATCGAGGCTTCATATCCAAGAACACACTGTTTTCTATTCATTTGGACTGTGTTCTTTGATAAATCTGTGTTCTAAATTTCCCCCACAAAGATGTTATTGTTTGCTTGTGAAATTTATTTCTATGAATTTAATATTCCAATAACTAATTCAAATGTGGTTTTTTTACCTTTTTTACTTTTTATTTTTTTACCATTTCCACCTAGTTGTTCCAGTGGAGAAAAAAGATACTGATTTATCTATATTGATTTTCTATACCTGCCATACTAGATTCTTCTATTAATTCTAATATTTTAAATATTATCTCCTGGATTTTAAAAAAATATGTACATTTTATCTGCAAATGAAGATAAGATTTGTTTTTCAAGACTTATTTTGGAGTTTGCATTAATTCATTAGCTATAATGGTACAGCTGTACAGTTATACACTACCCAATGAAGTGGCAAAAAGAATCTATAATGTGCTCCTACTTTCAAAGAAAGTTTTCCAGCCTTCATATATAATGGTTGCAGTGGGTTTTGGTAATTAATTGCTACCATGTTTAAGGACTTCCATTCACTTCCTGTTCTACTTACAGGATTTTAGCTTTTAATTCATTGAGGCAATGGGATATATCACACAAGTCCTTGATGTTGACCATTTATGTATTCCTGGAATAAATCTTAGATGGTAATGCTAGCCTGCTGGACTTTATTGAATAGCACTTTATTTATAATATTTGTAGCTATTGTTATATATGAAATTCGTCTATAATTTTACCTGCCCTACCATTATCAGGATTTGGTTAAGCTTATGGTAGCTTTATCAGACTTACTTTGGAGTTTTCTATCTTTTGCATGATTGATAATTTCTTAAATAAAATAAGAATGATCTCATCTTTGAAAGTAGGTACAACCCATGGGAACTCCAAGTCCATGTGAGGGCGGGCTTGTGCTGACTCATTTACAGTAAAGCTTATTCTTTTTCTATCCATCTGGAGTCAATGTCAAGATTGAAGTTTTCCTCATCACATCCTCCTGAGGATGGACTTTATCCTTTTTTCATTGAAGCACAGACTCCATGTGTCCTATGTTATGTGGGGGTCTCTGTTCTGGCACCTCATGTTCACAGCCTCTTCTTCTACACTGGTTATAGCTCTTAAAATGGCAAGTTTTAGGTGACAAGGATATGCAAATGCCTGGAGGGTAGCCACTGGCATTAGTGTCCATCTCATGTTCCACACTCAAATCACACATCAGTTTTTGGCCTTGAGAATATCCCTTAATCTTTTGCATGTTCTGCTAAGCATTTACAATGTTTTAATATTTTAGATGTCACTTTTACTTGTTTCATAGAGACATGATTCTCAGCCACCTTTTAGGGCCACCTTGTATGTGTTTCCTATTATCAATATACTATCTGAGTTTGTGTTTAAGCTTTATTGGATTTTCTATGTCTTTTGATAAGAAAATTCAACCTGTACACATTTAATGTATCAAAATTAGACTTGGTCTTCTTTCCAGTTTTTTTGTAAGTCACTGCTATTTCATCTTTTAACTTTTTCTTGTCTTTTCTGACCTGGTCAAACTGTTGCTGATTTCTTTCTCCCCATTGTTAATTTGGACATTCTACACTGCTTTTCTAATCCCACGGTTCAATTCCCAACTGTCAGAAATCAATCTATCTTTTTTATTATCGCATTAATATGAAATAATTATAAGCTCCTCTCTCTCCCACATAAATCTGCTTGCTCACCCATCCCTCACACCCCCACCCATCCACAAATTTCATAGCATGCTTCTATCACCCCATGCTCCATGGGTGTCATGCCCCTTCCTAAATCCTGCTTTTGCTGAGATTGTTTACACTTTACTTTAAGTTTCTTGAACCATAATTATTTCTTTTTTTTCCCTCAAAATTCTTATTTGGCATCTTTTTAAAAATCATCTTTCATTTGGATCTAATACCTACCTCTTTTCTTTCCTTGTCAGCTTCTCTGATCTACCTTTCCTTTTCTATTTCTCTAATACACTTGGGATTAGCATACTTGGGAGTAGTTTGCTCAGATAAATATCACAGGTTGCATACTCTCTTAAACCTTCTCTATCCAAAATGCGTTTTTAACACGGACATGGCAATTCTGGCTGCATACAGATTCTTTCCTCTTAACGGTCTATACAAATATTGTTTCACTGCCTTCTATGTTCCAATATTATAGATGAATCATCTGATGCAGTGTATTTATCTTGTTTTCACATGTTATTTAAACTTGTTCAGAGGCTTAAAAAAATTTTTTTTTAATGTTTGCAACCAAGGAAGGTCACCAGCGTATGTCTAGGAATGTTATCTTTTTTTTTTTTTTTTTCATTTCATCACCCTGAGATTTAGTGACTCTTTTTGGTCTACTGATTTATGCTTTTCCTCAATTGAGGAACATTTTTCTATGTCATTTATTATTGCTTTTCTTCTATCCATTCTCTTTTTCCTCCAGGGGCTAATATATTAGTCACATTGAAGTATCTAGTCTCTTTTGCTTTTTCCCCCTCATGATTTTTGCCATTTCCTTGATTGTTCTCCCTCCACTTGATCTCCTGTATAAATCATTCTTTTTTGGGGCACCTGGGTGGCTCAGTTGGTTGAGCATCAGGCTATGGCTCAGGTTATGATCTCACGGTTCATGGGTTCAAGCCCCATGTCAGGCTCTGTGCTGAAAGGTCAGAGCCTGGAGCCTGCTTTGGATTCTGTGTCTCCCTCTCTCTCTGCCCACCTCCTGCTCACATTCTGTCTCTCTCTCTCAAAAATAAATATTTAAAAACTTAAAAAAAATAATTCTTTCTCAACATCAGCCACACCCTTTTTCAGTTCATTTTTTGAAAATTTTAGCCAAAGTGTCAGAAAATTTGTTTTGTGCGTCAATTGCCAGTGCTTGAGACATTTAAAAAACAAAACAAAACAAAACCCTGCTATGTCTTCCATCAGTTGTACTTGATTGGGAGACTCCTGTACTGATTCATCTTGGATTTCTGAGTTTCATCTTCAGTTTCTGGGTCCCTTTTATGAGAATAATTTTTCTTTGCTTGTTCATGACTACATGTTTGCTTTTTGTTTGTCCTTTATGCTTTCCTGAGCAATGATAAATGAGGAGTAGTAGGGAGCACTGCGGTTTTTGTGGTAAGTGACTTAACAACCCATGGCTTCTCTGATGGGCATGAAGGAGGGAGCTGCCCCATGTCAGGACTCTCATGGGCTGGTGGAATCCATTTCAAACCCCCTCTACCTGGAAGTAATACAACTTCTAGCAAGGCTCCTTTTCTGGCTCATCAAAGTCAGTGGCATTCTTCTGGCTCTCTCTGGACTACAAGTGACTACAGTGGGCAGGTATAACTTCTTCACAGGGTCAGGCCCAGGCAACAGAGGACCCAAATCTCTGAAATAAGTCCAAATAAATGGACGAGTCTTTTCCAGCCCAGGCTTGTAACAATATGAAAAAGTCCTCCAGACACTCGGGGGATCCCTGGAGAAACTGAAACACAGCCAAGTGTGTCCTAAAGGTCCAATGTGCAGCCTGACCTGGCTGTCGTATTAGCAGAGTGAGCAGTGACAGGCACCCACACATCCATCTCTAAGTTTCACCTGCATTTTCAGAGTTTCATTCCAAAGGAAAGAATGAAATCCATATCAAAGTGTTTTTTTTTTAAAAGTAGGCAACTAGTAATAAATACCTGAAATATGTCCAAATAGATAATCAAATTATATATAAGCACAATTAATCACTTTAGTAACTTTGCATTTGCTATGAAAAAGACAGATGGTATGATCTCTTTAAAAGATCAGAATTCATAATTAAATATGCACCCGGATCCATTTGGATTATTATTTGCTTAGTGGGGAAACTTATATGCTTTTCAAACCTACTAAGAGCAACTAGAACAAGATTTAGCAAATTGTTATGTGATTATATGTAAGTACTATATTCCCACTAATTTTCCTACTAGAGTTCCTGATTTCAATACTCATGGGATCAATACCTCATTTTAAACATAATTTGTTAATTATTAAAGTCTAACATTCTACTTCTGAAAAACAGTAATCCCAAAGTGGTAAATTTTTGTGAAAAATGTGATAAATGAAAATATATGTAACTTGTAACTATGGGTTATTCTGGTATAGGGAAGAACTACGTCAGGAACTAAAAGAGGGGTTTAGAAAAATTAAATTAGCTTACATGCTCATTGGCTATTTTAGTGTAAGCTAGAGGGTTTAGTGCCAAGATTTCACTTCAGAGGAATGTAACAGTTTAATAGTATCAGAGGCAAGGGAAAGCTATAGCCACCCTTCTCAGTGGATGGCACAAGCTTGTGTTGGTGAACTGAGCCTTGACAATAGCCGGACAGGGGAGGAACTTGCCAGGGTCATGCTGTTGGCCATACAAAAGGGCTTTCTGCAGAACCCAACTACTTGGAAGAACTGCCCATAAGAATCATCTAGAAATGCGTCCAGTCTCGGACTTTCTATAAATCCCAGGCAGTCAGCACTGCAACCCATGGAAGGGTGGGCCCCCACTTGCCATTCCTGGCCGGGGGATGCACTCACTGTTGCTGTGGTGCCTCGCTCTGCAGCCCCCATATGGACAGGGCACCCTGGGACCCTTCCTCTGGCTCTCATCTTTGCAGTACATCACACAATGTGTGAGTGTTTACAAGTTGAAACTCACCTTCTTTTTTAAGAGGGAAGGTAAGACTTGTTAAGAGTGCGATAAACTCTCCATAAACATTCTTGTCAAATTACTTGAAACAACTTGGAAATAATGCATGCAGAAAACAAAATATTTCTTTCTCCTTATAATTTTTTTAAATAAGTGTTTTTCAATCTTTTTTTTTAATCACCCCCTCCTCCCCAACCAGGAGTCATTTTAGATATTTTCTTCCCAATCACCACCCCATATGGAATTTTAATATCAAAGATATATATATATATATATATATATATATATATATATATGCATCTATATCTATATCTATCTATCTATCTATCTATCTACACATGTCATGTACCTATCTCTGCTCTATAAATAGAAAAATTAAGAATTTTTGGCCTCTCTAAGAACCAATTTTTACCTCTTTAGAGGTGTTTTCACCCCTGTCGAAAATGCATATTCTATAGATATATCTGGTTTGATGTCACCATGGCAGAGTTTAAGTAACATTTTCAGGAATGCAGGTTATATGAGTTCTTTAAGCATCACATTCCATCACTTCTTCTCCAAATTTTCATTTTGTAATAATACTTATGGAATTTAATATGTACTGTAACAAACCCTCTTGTCCTCATGAATATTACCAATAATGGAGTTCAGATTTAAAAATTAAAAGAGTTGTTTTAAGAAACAGTATTACATTTGTTTCCAGGAAATATTTTTTTCGGGTGAAAAGTAGGAGAAATTAATTTAAAATGCTTGTTTTCTTTTTCATTTTTTTAAATTTTTTTTAATTTTTTTATTTTTTAATATATGAAATTTACTGTCAATAAAATGCTTGTTTTCTAAAAGAAGTTGTAATTGGATTTGTGAGACTAGCAGGTAAAACAGGAAGATGACTGCCAAATTTCTGAAGCTAAGGAGAAAAATAACCACGTGGAAAATGACATGCATAATATAAATGCGACAATAGAAATCGTTTTGCCCTTTTAATTCGATGAATAATGTATGACCATTTATAGGTGACAAATTATAAATGAGCTGATAGTACCGTACAGGTCTGAGAAGATAAAATGGTAGAGATACCACCCACATATAGGAAAGATATTTGAAATATATCATCCAAGATTTCTGTTGTGGTCTCTATTTCATACTTTCAAAGAAACATAACGGATATTATGAGAAAATGAAGGCAAATTTGTCACAAAAGAAGATTATAGGACAAAAATCATGAGAAATTCAATTCAGGTAACCTATTCTCCTAAATGAAATACAGATTAAATAACACCAAAATAAAGGATTATTTGCATCATTCTACAGGTGTCTGTAAATCACCTGCTCTTAGTCTACAGTGTTCTTTCAGTATTCTACATAATTAAAGAGCAAACTTTTGAAAAGTCACTGAATAGTAGAAAATGTCATTATTATATGATTTTTCACCTAAAAGTGTACTTACTAATGTCCACGTCCATTGGCAAAAAAGTACCACAAAAGTTATTGCCAGCAGAAAGTTATTTAATGAAGTTTTCCAAAAAGGAAATTAAACTTCATGATAATCTGAAATCATAACTGCTGTTATGGCAATGAGTTACTTTCTTAATTTGGTCATTTCTTGTGATTAATGAGCTGAAATATGAGTGTCAGATTTTGTTGGAACTAAAACAAATGGCTCTTTCATTTAATGTCATTTTAACAAATATCATAAAGCCAGATGTCCTCAGAGGGACACAGAATTACTTTTCTAGAAAGTGTGAGTCCACACTTTACAAAAGCCATTCTGCTTCAAGCACACGGCTGTCATAGGAAAACAGAAAACCGAAGAGATATCCCGGAGTTCTAAACAAGGCAAACGTCTCTCCTGAACAAAAATGCAACAGAGACTTCACTGCTCACTTCATTGTGCTTGCTCTCCCATCAGTTGGTGACTTTCTTAAGAGAGGAATTTTTTTAAAATTGTTAATCTTCTATGCATAACATTGTGCTGATAAATTTCTGTTAATGGTACAGCCTAATGGATACGCAGATATGTTTATGTATTTTTACATAACGAGGAAAGTATTGTTCAAGTTTTATTACTTGACGAGAATATCCAATTTAAAATATAATTACGTTCATTATAAAAATGTGATTTTACGTATAATATGTATTGTGTTCGGTCAGAATTAAAAATGAAAACTCTTACAGAAGAGAGTAAATTTACCTTTTTATGTTTATACATAGCCTAACAAAGAAAGAGACTTTTTTCCTATTTCTTAACTAATTTTAAATTTAGGCTAACTGGTCCAAAATGGCAAAACTGGTATCCAGCTATAGAATGGAAGCTGAGGAGCTTAATGTATGCTTAAAAGATATTTTGTAGACTGCAAGTTGACTTTCATGGGTACAATGGTTCATTTTGGATTTTGGAAATTATCCTGGATTATATGGGAACTTGAGAAATTATTGCTCTGAAAGCTCAGGGCCTTTTCTGATCTATTTTAAAAACAAACTTTCCAACACATTACATAACGCTATTGCCTTAAATACTGGATCACTATAAGTCCATAAACTTGAATTTCTGTTATTATAGCTATTTTAAGAATCAAATGGGATAATGAATTCCTTTAAAACAGCAACATAATAGAATCTCCCTGAAACTAGCAGCTATTATTGTTGTTAGTATATTTAAATTTAACACATAAAGATGTCAGTTGACATACTGTCTGTTTCTATAGCTTAAATGAAGACTGAGCCCACTGATTATTTTTGTACAGTTTTGTTTTGTTTTGTTTTTCTCAGAACACTACCATTCTGAACCCACACTCACTTTTGTACAATAATGGTAGAGTTGAGTAGTTGAGACGATGTGTGGCCTGAAAAGCCTACAGTGTTTACTATCTGGCTCTTCAAGAAAAAGTTTGCTGACCCGGACTTAAAGCTCCAACTGTCCTTGTAAACTTTTTAAAAAGAGAGTATTTTATTAAAAAAGAAAGTAATTTTGATTAAAATAACTTATGAACACTCATTTGAAACAAATGACTTTGATTCATGTAGAGGTTTCTGATATAAGAAGAGATACTACAATTTGAATAAAGGCCAAACATGCTTTGGGGAAGTTCAGATACCCAAAATCAGTCAGTAGAAGTGGAACAAATTCTGAATGCCTTAAGTTCAAGAATAAAGCAATGTCCACATGGTTTTAAAGTGAACTAAGTCACCACTACCTAGTTTACCAAAATCAAATTTATTTTCAGTGGTTTGGGAAGAGGGCAACAATTTGTAGACACATAACAAACAGATTCTGCTGTAGAATCCTACCCGGCTGGGTTTTTTATTTATTTAAAAAAAATTTTTAATACTATATACAAAAAGCAAATGACAAGGATTTACCAACTAGACCTGGGCTCTCCCAATGCACTTAAATAGTATCAGTGAACTCTATATTAAATTATTTGAAATTTTGTTGGCATTTCATGATCATAAATTAGCTAACACACATAAATACATTAGGGAAGAGATCAAATTTATATGTGGAAAAATTAGGTAAAATTTACCAGAGGATTTTGTTCTATTCCTATGTTCCCAGTGGATGGCCTTGGTGTTTATCCTACGGGGCTGATTTAGTGACCAAGTTCCAACCCTGGGCTACACAAGAAATGTTAATGTAATCTCCAATATCCAGGACTTCTTCACCAGCAGATACAACTCACTCCAGAATGGTTAGCATAGTCCCAATCACCAGTAGCCATTTCTGTTCGGATTCCCAGGCGTTTTGTCATCAGCCTTTTAACCTCTGGTTCTAAGACTATTGTGTAGTTCTTCCACCTCACCTATCTTCCTACCTCTCTCCAGCCATAGCCTTTAATTAACCTTTGGGTCTCATTCTATGTTAAGCAATTTCTTCTACATTCTCTTATCCCCTTTCACTGAATTCACTGAATCTGCTTCCTATGTTCTTGCCTCAGCTGGTTCTGTTACAAATGTATGGCTTTCTCCACAGCCCTTTCCAGAAGAGGATGCTCATGCTCCAATATCCCATACAGCCCATGTAGGATAGCATATGGATGACGAAGAGATGCCCAATCCATTACCCTTCAACACTCCTTTGAGGTGTATTCCAACAGGTTAAGATGTCCTCTCACCTGACTCTCCCTGTGGCTGCTGTCCATTAATTTCTCCATCAGTCCCTTCTACATGCCCCTGCCTACACTCCTTCCCCAAGAACTGGCCTCACACTGAATGACTTCAATGTCATTGTGAAGATTCAGCTGACACCTTAGTTTGAGAGCTCCCTGCCATCTTGCCTTAACTCCATCATTATGTTTGAGCCACTCATATCCATATAACACTCCATATTTTGTATTTAGTTTTCCAGGATTATTATGAAATCCTGAATCTTGGATCCCACTCTATGATCACAACCATACCTTCGGGCTCTCTCAGTTCCACCAGCCTGAAAAAATTCCAAAGCTGGCTCAGGCTGAGTGTTGCCTTTCTCCCCTTTATGCAAGACCTTAAAAAGGGAAACATCTGTCTATATTGGCATCTTTATGAATTTGTAGCCTCAAAATTCAGCTGGGTCTTCAGCACTGCAATTGATGTATCTTTAATTTACTTTTCTTTTTTTTTTTGCAATCTCCACAGTACCCACTTCCTCTTTCTTTCCTCCATGACCTTCCCATTTTATAGTCTTGTTATAAGGCTGGACATAGACCTTGCTTCCTACTTCAGACAGAAGTCACTTTGTTGGGATTCCTTCAATGTTTGATCCTTGTGTTACAAATTCACCTGCAAATATTATTGTTGGTCCATGTTTCCCTGTGTTTTTAATGACAATCCAATCTTTGTGTGCTGGATATGCAGCAAAATTGTACCAATTTTTCAGGTGTCAGGCTGGATATCATTTCTTCATGCGCCTCTGTCATTGGTACTCCACAGCATAAAACAGTTACTGCTTACTGTCTATATTTCTTGCTAAACTGTAAGCTCCATATTCCACACAGATATTAGGCAGCATCAAACCACAGTGAAAGTTTAATACAAATGATATTTTGTTACAGGCAACAAACCTCCATGAAGAGGGAAATTCATAAGTGACTCCTTAAATGTTTCTCAATACCCAAACAGATATTACCATTCAATAAGTATATGCCATCAATTCTTTTTCTGAAAAGTTTACGTGTGGGGGGGATTGAATTTGTATTAACAAAATCCATTTTTAAATGTTCTGGGAGAATTCTGGATATCTTAGAGAACTCAACTATACGGCAAATTGATTTTTTACATGGAAAATTCTTTTATAATAAAAATAATCGAATTACTATTTTTCTGCTTCTTAACTTTACTTTTTCATATACTGGATTTCTTGAAGTGTAGTTCAGGTGTATATAAATACCTCACTTAAAAAGACACATGGATTCTAAAGAGTTATACGTCAATCAATTTTTCCATAAATAGGTAATCATTCAACTCTGAGATGTATTTTAGAAATAATTTGTCATAATAAAAAAGTAGTCTGTGGACATCATTAAAATGTATTAAAATATTAACAAAGTTACTCAGTCAATAAGAAGTACTATTCCAGGGGCAGCTGAGTGGCTCAGTCGGTTAAGTGGCCGACTTCAGCTCAGGTCATGATCTTGCACTTCGGTGAGTTCGAGCCCCGCATCGGGCTTTTCGCTAACAGCTCAGAGCCTGGAGCCTGCTTTGAATTCTGTGTCTTCCTCTCTCTCTGTCCCTCTCCTGCCTGCGCTCTGTCTCTCTCTCACAAATAAATAAATATTAAAAAAAAGAAAAGAAGTACTATTCCAAAACTCTAGTGTAGTATGTAGTGTGCTAGAAAATGCTTATTTAATCACTAAACCTACCTGCTCCTGGCTTGACATCATTAGTGCAGGTGGGGACTCCTCAGTTTCTACAAAAGTTATCTGTGTTACCAGAATTTCCCTCCTGCCCTCTCCTAGGTATTGTTGAGCTGACTTGCTTATTTACAGTCTTCTGAATCTGTGCTTGCTTACGCTTAGTAGGGAACAGACTAACACAACTTGAGAAAGGGAGTGACAATGAGAGGTGGATATGAAAACAGCAAGTTCCAGAGAGTAAGACGCAGGGCAAAGGGGTTACCTCGGCAATGTGAAACTGT
Organism: Panthera pardus; assembly: GCF_024362965.1. NCBI lineage: Eukaryota > Metazoa > Chordata > Mammalia > Carnivora > Felidae > Panthera > Panthera pardus. The sequence continues at coordinate 19,322,024 of NW_026526654.1, read as the reverse complement.
AGGCAAGATTACTCGGTCTGAGGGCAACACAAAATGAGCCAGGCAGCATGGTGACCAAAGAAACACTTAGGAAGAACACAGTGAATCAGCTTTGGCCAAAGTCAAGTAATTCACAAATGGCTTTTCCTTTTCGGATTTATAAAAAGTGCTATCTGAGGTTCACCTTTACCTTGAAAAGTCATCTGTGTCCAAGTGAGCCACTTACCTCTGCGAGATAGAACTCGTCGTACTGCCTCCTGAAGCTTTCCCCTTTGTGGTAGTTGCTGGCAGCAACTATCACATCCACCGTCACCATGCTCAGAATGAACATGTGGAAAACTGATGACCGCATCATTTGCTGAGGAGGCAAAACAGATAAACTCTTAACAAGGAAAGCAACCGCTCTAGGAAGTCGCCGCAGTTTTATAGATTAGAAAATCGAGGCTCAGTGAAGTTAAATAACTTTCCCACTGTCACACAGCATTGCAGGTGGTGCCGTGATGTGGACCCAAGTCTACTGCCTACACTGAGATGAAATAATTAGACATTCAAAGCTAATGACTGTTATGATAATGACTGCCATGAATTGAACGCTTACTATGTTCCAGGCCATACTAGAAGCGTGTTATTTACTTTATCTCTTTTAATCTCCACCATAGCCCTACACAGCAGGATATATTACTCGCTTTTCCCAGTGATTTCAGACAGAAAAAGTCATTTGTCCAAGATCACACAGCAAGTACACAGTAGAAGTGGGCTCCCTATCCAACCAAGTCTATGTAAAGTCCATTCTGGGACCCACTGCCCCCAGTGGGGTAGATGATATATGAAAGGAGAGAGTACAGGCCAAAGGCCTTGGGCAGCAAAAAAGTAGAGAGAAGCTGGCCTGTGGAAAGGACCTGAGTGCAAAACAACAACCACTAAATCCCATCCCTTGGTGCCAAATGCCAGAGATGAGCACCACCATGTGTTAAGGCCTTGTTGCTTCCTGGCATGTTAGGGACACAGATCCTTACATTCGACCCAACTTGAAAAGTCTTCAATCTTTGCAACTAAAAGAACCTAACCAGAGCAGAGCCTGGAGATGGGAAAGGAGAAACAGGACTCAGGACTGCCTCCTCTGAGTACTGTGAGTCCAGCTGCTATCTTATGCATCCATATATGTGACCGTACACGGCCTTTGTCACCCTATGCTTGTCTATAAGGACATGGGCTCCCAGCCAAACTGCACACAGTGGAACTTCCACCACTTACAAGTTCTGTTGCCATTGGCAAGTTAGCTAAGCCTCTCTGTGCCTCAGTTTTCTTATTAGTCAAGTGGAGATAACAGTGGCCAGTCCAAATGTTGTTACCGTTTTAAAGGAGTCAATGTCGATAAAGTGCTTAGAGCAAGTGCTAGCATATTATGAGTGTTCCATAAAGACTTGCAATAAAAATAAATGCAGTTCTGTGAATCAGGCATTTTTCTGTCCAGGAATGGGAAATTAATTGTCCAAAGTCAAAGAATTAACTATGTTGTGTATTTGACTGAGTCCAGGACCAAGAAAGATAAATAAGAGTGATAAGATCTATTAATTTGAGAGATGTCAGAGCCAAGGGAAATGCAGATATTTCGTAAGGTTTTGTGTCCCCATGACTTTGGAGGCATTCTTACATCCATGTGACTTTGACTTTATCTTATAGGTAATACAAAATCAAATTCCAGAACTGACAACCAACATATGTAAGTGCACATCAATTTGCTTGCAGGAACTCCTGACCTTCATAACACAGATAAGCAAATCACTTGGCAAGTTTCTATTCTCACCAGTATTTTTATTGTTATTTTGTCTTTCTTGAATTGTGAGACTTAAATTCCATAACTATTATTCCTTTTCTATATTCTTTTCAACATAATGTTCTATTAAAAACATTTCAACGGATTTCTACTTTATCCGCATGACAGAAAAGCCACAACTCTCTCTTTCTATTTTCCTTAGCTATGGATTTGTGACTTAAGTAAACTGTTATTACTGAAAGATCCAAACAAAGCTTTTAGCCATGGCTGTCAAAAAACTTTTAAATTGGTTTTGTAACTGTCACAGCTTCACTTTGGTGCTGTCATTATAATTAGGCTGTTTTTTGTCTGAGTGTCTACGTGTCCCTGTTGGTACAGAGTCATTAAAATAATCACTTACAATGGATTTTGATACACTATAATCACCATTGCTTAGCTGACTTTCTCCAAAGTAATGACTTTCAAATATTAAATAAGAATTAAGGTGATCTGTATGTGCGGTAGCTAAATCTGAGTATTAGAACCAGCGGCTCTAGCTTTGAAGTGAGGGCTGGTGACACGGTCCACTTCAGCTCAATTCAATCCAACCAGCGTTTGAAACTGGCTGTCACTTTCCTTAATGCAGAGGCCCGGAAACATCACATTTAGACTCAATGCTTATATCTATAGGACACTCCAAATTTATACTCTTCATTTTTTTTCTTTTTTTAAAAAATATTTATTTTGGAGAGGAAGAGCACAAGTGGGGAAGAGGCAGAGAGAGAGGGGACAGAGGATCTGAAGCAGGCTCTGCACCGACAGCAGAGAGCCCGACACAGGGCTTGAACCCACAGACTGCAAGATCATGACCTGAGTCAAAGTCTGACACTTAACTACTGAGCCACCCAGGCACCCCAATTTTTTATTTTCTTATAAAAATCAACATAAAGGGAAATGTTAAAGTTGAGTCAGAATCACAACATATTATGTAACTTGAGATTTTTCAGAATTATTTAATATGGATGTGGGTATATATACATATATAAACACACATACATGTGTGTATATGTTTCTATACATGTGTGTATATATTTTTATATATAATAAAAGACTCTTTGGATCCTGCATACACATTCAATTTTTTAAGGTTCTCTTCAATTGCAATGTCACCTTGGTTTATATTTTAAAAAATCATACAGGTTTTCCATATATTCTTAGCTTGGCTTTGATCCAAGAAATACAATTTCTGTATGCAACAACTGGAATTACCAAAATACAAGTAAGAGACTATAGCAAAACCATCCCCAAGGCAGCAGTATCTGGCAGTAACACTCAGGAGTCTTACTACCCAGACTGGGTCCCTGAACCAGAGGCTTCCTGGGAGCATATTAGAAATGCAGGTTCTCAGGCCCCATCGCAGACCTGCTGAATCAGAATCTGCATTTTTAACAAGGTCACCAATGATTAATGTGTGTATCGAAGTGTGAGAGGTTCTGTTGCAGAGCATCTCCTTGAGCAGCAGTTTAAACTGGGTGACCTATAATTTTTTTTTTTTTTTTTTTTTTTTACAAATTTACAATTTCATGACTCTAAAAAGTCTATAATCACTGATTAGAATAGAACACATACTGGCTGGAACATTATGGTAATATGTTAGGATACACCATCACATCCCCTCTCTCCAACCCCAAGATCAAAAACCAACTAAACCAGGTTCATGAAGACAAAAGTATGTGTTGACTTTTCAACCATTTGTGGGGAGTATTATGAAGACACCATCACAGACTCATAAAGTCTAGGAATGCAAGTGGTGTCTAGAGTCTGGAAAAGACAAGAAAGTGCTTTCTTCTTTGTATCTCCAGAAGTAATGCAGCCTTCCTGACACCTTCATTCTAGCCAGCTGAAATGTACTTTGGAGTTCTGACCTAGAGAACTGTAAATAATGTGTTGGTTTAAGTCAATAAATTTGTGGTTATTTGTTACAGCAGAATAGGAATCTAATGCAAATATTGTTCATGACTTTGACATACACCAGTTCAAATTGTCTCCTATGGAATCTGATTGTAAAGAACACCAGTGCTACAAAACTCTACTGCACCAAGGAGTTGTACCCAAGGAGATATGCCAGTAGGGGTCTCTGTAAAATTCATTACTACAGATTTAAACTCATCATGGCAATCAAAGTTTACGTTTTGTTTGTAACGCGTTTCAGAAACACGGAATGAGACAATGGGTCTGCAGCAATGATACTGAGTCACGCCTCAAGTGGGAGGACAAGAAAGGTCACTTTATATTATTAGTTCTGAGTCCTACCGTGAAAGGAATGTTCTCAAGAGACTGAAGTCTACCTCGAATATGAATAGGGATCCGCACTCAACCAACAAGATGTATCAACAAGGGCTACCATTTGGGTGCTTGGTTAGTGGCAAGTTTTGGTGCAAGCATATTGCACACCTCAATGCACTGCATGTAAAAATTTCATTTAATCCACAACCCTGTGCAGTAGGTGTTTCATTATCCCCTTTCACATACGGAGAAAAGATAAGGGAAAGATAAGTAGGCTTCCACATTCCTAGAGGTAGAAGGTAGTCTCAGATGTTTTGAGCCCAAAGTAGGTGTTCTCTTGCCTTCTAACAGGCAGTCACAATGCCTCTGACGCGGCTCTACATACTCCAGAAGAAAGAACAGCAGCTCCCCTGCTAAGTGTTTGTGATTAAATAGAGGGAACAAGTTTGCGAACCTTATATTTGAAAGCTGAAGATGATCTGTTCCTTACAGAAGGGTGTAAGATCGCCAGTGTGGGGAAAAAATGTCGGTTTTGCAGACAGGTTGAGCTGAGTTTGCATCTCAGCTCTGTGCATGAGTAAACCTCTCTGTGACTCAGTTTTCTTACATGAGAAATAGATGTCAGAGCACCTACATCTCCAGGTTATAACATGACTATAAGAGAGACTATTTAGTATAGAGTCTAGCCTGAAGCAGGCATCTTGCACTCAGGATTCTTGTTATTTGTAACTGTATTTGAAAACACTGGAAGGATCTAAAGGTAGAGATACAATTAATCGCTTGTGGTGAAAGTGAGAAGGTACAACATGAGAAATCAAGTGGGGGAGAGAACTAATCTTGAGAGGAAACATGGATGTGTATAGACTTTCGAAAAGGTCTTATGCTATCCCAGTTTTTGGCGTGACTACTTCATAGGAGCTATTTCTATTAATTTGTTCAGGAATTTTGTTTATAAAATAGTGCCATAAAGATTCTGAAGACTGTCCAGGCAAACATCCAACAAATCAAACTGTGGCCTTTGAGGCCGCAATAAGGATAAATTAGGATAATGAATAGTACAGCTCAGAAATCAAATCTTTCTTTAAATTGCTGCTTGAGAGAATAAAATATACTACTTGGTAAACACATTTCAGGCACTGAACATTGCATCAGCCATGTACTAAAAACTGTGTTTTAATTAGATTTCAAAGTAAACATATTTGGAGAACAATGCAATTACCAGATGAAATTCTCAGAAACCATCCTGCATATGCAGCCATGAGCATACGAACAAGAACATAATGTAAAAGACCAAGTGCATAATAAATCTCTCCTTGCGTGTGGTACGTTTTTTGCTTCCTGTATTTAGAAGACATCTGGATATATGTTACTTCTATCATCAGTATACAAAATAATGCTGTCTGATATAAAGAATTTGTATTAAAAAAGCAAATATATTTATATCAAGACTGAAAACAGACCCAGCAGATGTCCTTAGAAACTCTGCCTTTCCCATCTGCCTGCCCCTGGCATGTCCCTGGAGAGCCAGATGATAGAAGGAAATCCACCAGTGACTTCTCTCAAAGGTACTAAACATCTGTGATACCTGTGAATACAGGACAAGTCCTGACTGGGCTGCTTTCTTTCCTGGACAGTAAGCTGGGTAAGAGAAGCTCAAACACGGAAGCCAAATTGTAGAAAGAAGGAAGAGTTTAGTTTTTGTCTCTTGGCCAGCATGAGTATAGCTTTCCCTCTACTCTGTAAGAGTAAGGTTAGATGTTAAATCACAAGTTGCCACACAAATATCTATTACTGTTACTACCATTTTTCAAATGCCAACTCCAGGCTGTATAACCCAAACCAGATTTTGACGAGAAGAAATACATGCCCAGTAGAAAAGGAATGCCACTAAGAGGAACTATAATGCTAAGCCAGTGACTGAAATTTCTTTTAGCCTGTGTGGCAGAGCCTGAAGTTGAACCTACCTCCTGCATCCACAACCTTGGTAGCGCCCTCCCACTCTGACTCTGGACTTAGCCATGTGACTTGGTTTGTTAGTAGGACAACAGCAAAGGTGACATGAACAGAGACTTAGAAAATAGCTGTGGGTTGAGACTTACTCTCACAGCTCCTCACGCTCTCCAGGCAGGCCTGTTGCATGGTGGTCATGGGCCCTGTCTTCCCCTTTGCCCCAAAAGTCTGCTGTGCCCCAGAAGCAGAGATGCTAGCTCATGAGTTAGCTGGGGGTGCTGGCTGACTGCAGACACAAGATGAGCCCGGCTTTGACCAGCCGAGAGCTCAGACTAGCAGCTGAGCCACAAATTTGTGAGCAAAAATTAGTGTCTGTTTTATACGCCGTTAAGTTTTAGGGGTGGCTTGTTGTTTAGCAAAAGCCAACTAATACACCCATCAAGCCTGTTGCCTCGGGCACAGAGCTAGTGACATTACTTAGTCTATTAGCATCGAAGTGGGGCCAATACGAGTGGTTCTCATTGCTGGAATAGAAATGTGTCATTTTGAAAAGGGCAATCAAGAAAGCGTGTGGCTTCTTCAAATTCTCTCTCTCTTCCCCCCTATAGTGACCTTGGAAACTAGGTGCTTCAGATCGGATTACCAAAAATTTTACCATATATATATGTATTTATATACCACATAGACATATATTCTATATATATGACACTATATATATATATATAAAATAGAAAATATTTTTATAATATATATATTTATATATATTTATAATATATATATATTTATAATATATAATATATATATTATAAAAATATATATATATAAAATATATATATATATATATATATTATATATATATCAATGTCATGTTGTTAATTTGAAATTGGACATAGTGGGAACAGGTAACACCATGGAAACTAGTGAATGCTACCAATCTGGACTCTCCCACTTAAAGATGGTTGTTAAACATTTTAAACATTTGCAAGCACACCACTGCCCCCTCGCCAAGCTGCCCGAGCCCTCTGGCACCTCCTCATTGCTCTAGGCTGGAAGGGATATATATTGTGTCATTTTGATACTTAGAGACCCAGCATGACCCATAATGCCAAGGGCACTCCATATACCCTCTCACTCTTGATCTTATTAAGATGTATCAATGCAAGGTAAGTAAAACAAATTAGAACACTTAAGTTCAAGTAATATAATCTTGTTTCAAGTAATACAATTGTCTATTTGCATATTCCAAGGAGCTGCACCATTCTCTCCTGGGCACAACAGGACCCGGGGTGATGACCGGCTGGGGAGGTACTGCACATATTCCAGCAATAAGCCTCCATCAGTGATGGTCACCTGGGCCATTCCTTCCTCACAGTCCTCTGATTCTGACTCACAGCCAATTGTAAGTGCAATGCCAGAGTGCAGAAACTAACATTTTCTAATTTCTCACGAGTGCTACACAGGCCATATAGTTACCACACAGTCTCACCAGATGTGACAAAAGGTGCTTAGCCATCAGTAGGGTTGTGAATTTCTCTTTGTCTTCATGAGTACTCTAGTGAGAAGTTAGGAAGGTCCACAACAGGGCCGCTAGATAGGAGACACTTAAACTATGACGATTTTAAGTTCTTTGGGCACTTTCATTGACATTCCCATAGCTAATTAAAATGTTTATATGTAGAATCACTTGAAATTTACTTGTATATGTTTACTTTACTCACAAATGGTGAGTAAATGAACATAAAACTTTTGTTTTAAATTCAAAATGGAAAACACAAGGGGCTCCTGGGTGGCTCAGTTGGTTAAGCGTCTGACTTTGGCTCAGGTCATGATCTCTCGGTCCGTGAGTTCGAACCCTGCGTCAGGCTCTGTGCTGACAGCTCAGAGCCTGGAGCCTGTTTCAGATTCTGTGTCTCCCTCTCTCTCTGACCCTCCCCCGTTCAAGCTCTGTCTCTCTCTCTCTCAAAAATAAAAATAAACGTTAAAAAATGGAAACCACAAATTCAACAATGAATTTAAATAGTGGTCATGTTAAATAAACTGCAGATTTAACACAGTGAAGGGCTTAGGTTGGTACATGTGATGAATGCAGAATTAAACAAATATTTTTGAGCTATATAGTATGTTGAAGTGGGAGATTCATTTTGAGATATTTAAGTCATTTAGGGAAGAGAGAAAAACAAATTTGAGGGATTGAACACTAAAGAATTATACCAACTGTGAAATGACAAGTTTTTTTTTACTCTGTCCAAACCTGTCGTCAGCTGTAGGGTAAAGAAGGATCACAGGGCTCCTTCAAACCCTTCAACTGCACTAATTGTGCTGAACACTGAGAAAATGCATAGCAATTTAAAATCACAACTGAAGACCTTATGGACAGGACTGGACGGTTGCATATTTAACTCCAGAAATCAAGACTCAGAAGAAGAACAACGTATCCTTCATTTCTTCTAAAGGTGACAATGTAACATATATTTGATGGAAAATTGTCTCTAAAGACTGTATTATGAATGCCTGGCATAAGTTAGTAAAGGTCTCCCGATTAATATAAATGTAAATACCGAAGAATCATGGGACTTATTCAAACTGGAAGATGAAAATATACAACAATATAGGAATTTAGTTTGGAATAATCTGAAACACAAATAATTTTAAAGATGTTTTGAATATTTCTTTCTTCCAGTGAGGCTCAAAAATCAAAGAGGTAAAACCATTTGATCAACAGAAGGTAAATAAATAAAAATAGTATTAATGATTTTATCTTATTTTTTATTATGTCTGGTCTCTATTCTGGATATGATTATTATTTGAAGTACATCTATAGTCTATTTATGTATGTAAATATTAGGATATCTACTTAAATATATATAAAATATTTAGAATTGAAAATCTGCACAATTGCCTCCCCTCTTTAGTTAATTTGGCTATAACTGATTTCAAGACTATAATCAGACTCTCAATTAAATTCTTTAAATGTTTTATTTATTTTGAGAGAGAGAAGGAGAGGGAGCAAGCAGCAGAGGGGCAGAGAGAGTGGGAGGGGGAATCATAGGCAGGTCACACACTGTCAATGCAGAGCCTGATGCAGGGCTTGGTCCCACGAACCATGAGATCATGACCTGAGCCGAGATCAAGAGTCTTAACCCAATGGGCCACTCAGGCACCCCTCTCTCAATTAACTTCTGAGCTACCTTCTTTTACCTTTTGTTTGTGCTGTTTTGCCTTTAGCTATTTTATTCTCCCTATTTTAATTCTTATTCCAGGTTCTCAAAGAATAATTTTTTATTCCTTTCTTTCTCCCAAAACTTGCCTTCCAAGCTCAGTGTTTTATGTTCTCCTGTTAGAACTGAAGGTGATCCTGTGTGTGCACATGCCAAGATTTGGGACAGGTGTCACTGGCATCTGCGTAAAGGGGGAGTAAGAATATGTAAGGCCGTGTAGCTCTGTGCATGAAAGCACCTCTATTTGTACACTCACATATAATCCCCCAAATATGTGCCTAGCACTTATCATGTGACAGCTGTGCTGGAGGAAGCTGGAAGTCGAGAAGAAAGTGACCAAACTTTAATTGAGGAGCCAGAGATCACTTCATTGAGGAAGTCTTGTTTGACCTGATTTTGAAGGTAGGGGCATTCGACTGGGGTGGAGGGGATGATTCAAAGAAATTCAAAAGACGGAATTAATGATAGATTGAAGATAAGTTGGATTTGGGGAGGATGATGAGGGTGCATCACAGGTTCTGGAGATGCAAGAAAAGTCCCGTTTATAGGTGGGAATGGGTCAGGGAGCAGTGCGTTTGGTTTTTCAAAATGAGAGGGGTAATGTGCTCATGAGAATAAGCAGGGGCATGTCCGTTGGGCTCTCAGAGTTCACTCCTAAGATGCAGACACAGGGCTGGAGCAAGGCTGTGAAGGCACTGGCTTGCAGGTGTGCATGAGAACAGGCTGCCCGGGAGTGCACAGAGCGTGCTCACAGAAATGACAGTCATTTCTACGACCTTGTGACCACAACATCCCACACACTGGCTAGGCACTTTACGTACGACATTTGTAATTCTTATAAAACCCTCAGAGCTGGTATTATCCCCATTTTTCAGGTCAGGAAGTGAAGGCTCCGGGAGATGCAGTAAACTGCCCCAGGTTCCCCCCGGGCCCGTCTCAGCAGGACCCACACTATCTTGTCACCTTGGTCTATAAGTAGAGCAGAGGTTTGCTTGTGGATGGAAGCTACATTCTCCTGGGTTCAATCATGCTTGAGATTGTCTGCCAGTTTCCGGGAAGGTTCATTAAGAAGACAGACATCTGAGAAGTGCCTAGGATGTCACTTCATCACTTGAAATACACATATCACACGGTCCACCCTCCCCCCCCCCACTCTCTGCCTTCAATGGAAATTTTCTCAAAAAGCTTTAAAACACTAGAGTAATAATTTTGCCACCATTTGACCTACTTATGGTAAGACCTATTATCTCTGTTCTTTACGGACGGAGGCACACGATGCTACCAGAGAGAAATTGAGCTTGAGCATGCCAGGTCTCATGCATACTTTCATGTTCTTGTCAGTGACTTCCTTCATGGGAATAGATCACTGGGTGTGTTTTAGAAGATGGCTCAACTGTGCAGCCACATCTGTCAAATTGTCAGGAGATGAAAACCCCTACCTGAGAGGCAGGGGAAAAATGGCTTGTCAGTGCAGCAGTTGAGGACTGAGGCTCCAATTTAACAGAACTTTTAATCATGCATTAGAGTGACCCCTTCATGCAGCTGTTGCCTATGCTAGAATGGAATTTAAACAGCTAAGCGACTGGCTGATGTTAAAAGGATCTATTAAAAGTTTTCACTTTTCTGAGATGCACCATTAAGGACACACTGAAGAAACTTTCTAAATGGTTTTGGTAATAACCACGTAATGAAACTGCACTATTGCCCGAAGAGGGTGAGAGGTGTGCATTCACAGGCAAGCCCTAATATTTTAGCTGTATCTTTCTAACATTTCAATGTCTTCTCAGTTAGAAGTGATGCAGAATTGCACAGAATTTCTGGGAATCATTTGAAAAAAAAAAAGCAACAAACAAATGGGCATATCTACCAGATGAATAAGAAATCAACACAAAATATAAGTAGCATATGACTATATATAAAAAACGCTCTGGGCACCTGGGTGGCTCAGCTGGTTAGGCGTCCAACTTGTGTTCAGGTCATGATCTCGCAGTTCCTGGGCTCGAGCTCCACGTTGGGCTCTGTGCTGACAGCTCAGAGCCTGGAGTCTGCTTTGGATTCTGTGTCTCTTTCTCTCTCTCTGCCCCTCCCCTGCTCATGCTCTGTCCCTCTCTTTCTCAAAAATTAATACACATTAAAAATTGTAAAAAATGCTCAACATTCACAGGCTGTAATCAGGGAGATCTAAATTTAATGTTCTATCTTCACACCATCAGGTGTAAAAGTCCAGTAACATCAATTGTAGACAAGGATGCGAAATGAGATTTCTGACAAGTTGCTGATAGGAGTAAAAAGTGGCACTAGAATCCAGGGGGCCATGAGGCAATATCTCATAAAGCCTAAGGTTCTTCCTTTACTCCAGCAACTGCTCTCCTAACTATGTACACTCAGATACTTCTCACATATGTGCACAAAAAGTCATAGATAGGCAGTGAACTAGAATGTGTGCAAGAGCAAAACAGTGAAAAATGTCCATCAATAGGAGAATGAATGAATGGATGAATGAACAAATTGCAGTGTATTTTTATAGCAGGAAAATTCCCCATGTGAAAATGAAGTGGTTAAAAATATGAGGTAGATTGCACAGGACAAAGTCCCTGGTCAGCAACCAGCTATGTGGCTTGCACCAAATGACTTAAGCTTTCTGTGCCTTGATGTCATTTGTTCAATAGATGTCATGATAGTACCTACCTCTGTGGCATTGTTTTGAGCATGAAATAATTTCACGCCTCAAACACAGAGCATGGCTGACACACAGGGAGTGGTCCATAAATGAGAGTTGTTATTATTTCTAATGGTGGATACTTAACTATTCTTCCTATCTGTGCTTTTATATGACTTCATAATAATTTTTATGCAAGGAACTGATTGAGTATGGTATTACAAAATGGCTCCAATTCACAAATTATTCACTTGCAAACACATGGAACCTAGGTGGTGTTTCTTCAAAGAAACTATCTTATACAGAGTGATTTGAACATCAGGTCAGACCGTTAACAGTCTATTTAGCCCTTAAATGGCTTCTCAAATCCTGTGAGACTTAAAAGTTTACTAGTGAAACTACCTCTGGGTAATACTACCAGGTAGGTAAACTACCTCTGAGGTCAAGTCCTACTACTCACATGGCCAAAAAGATAGGTCCCTTCTCCGCCAGCTCCATGAAGCTCACGGCGGTAATGAGCAGTGGCTCTTGTAGGTGGAGGTGAGACAAGGCTTTCAGAGGGAATGAAGGAGGGAAAATTACTTTGGGTTCCTACTGTGGGAAAACTTGGCTTAAGTGGACTTGCTGCTTTCATTCCATTCCCATGACCTACTGCCTCTGGCCAATTGCCCATTTTGGGTGGCCAACTAGGAAACGAAGGTCTCCCTGCTTCATGTTAATCTTTGGATGTTTTCCAGTGAGTCTCTTCAGAGCTCTTGAATGAGAAGTCACCAAACTCAGCTGTAAGCAGCCAAATTTTGGCACTGTGCAAGAAACAGAATAAAACCAGTCTTTGGGGAGAAAATAGAGGCAGGATGCACAGACAGAAGCAAAGATGCAAAACTGTGTGGCCTCCAACAGAGAGTGAGAGAAAGACAAAGAAAGCACAGCTGCCTGGTGGGCCTGATTATATGCAAATGCCCCCTGTGAGCATCACGTCTGTTCCTTGCAACTAAACAATTCTTGAGTAGGACATAAATAGTCACTTAATCCTCATGACTGAGGAAGGAGACACTATCCCTATTTTACAGAAATATGCCCCAGGTCATGCTAATAAATAGCACAGCTGAAATAGGTCTGTCTCCAGAGCCTACTCTCTAAGAGGTATAACAGGGTGATTTGTTCTCCTTTAGGAACAAGGCTGTACTGGGTATTGCTTCATGGATTACCTGGGCAGGCAGGTGTGAGAGGGAAGGGAGTCAGGAGCCATGTGCTGGAGGCAGGTGTAGCACAAAAAGAAAAGGAAACCAGGTCTAAGTCTTGGCTCATCCTTATTCTCAGGCTTTTCCTTGTCATTTCCAGCCATCTTGTTCCCATCATAAGAACCAATAGCAGGAAGGTGTGGGACCTCAGATGACGAGCAAGGCAGCAGTGCCCAGGAAAGTAGAGAAAGAAGCAGAAAGACATTCCAGGCAGGACCAGGGTGCAGACAGGGAGTGTTTCGGGGGCTACAGGAGGTTCGCTTATTTGTCCTTCACTTAGGAATGAATTTATAAGGAATTTCAGATTTCCTATGGCTAAGTTCCTTATTAAACGTGGTATTAATTTCATTAATAAGTGGCTAAAAATGAAAAATGTCCTAGGAAAATTAAGTTAATTAAGTTAGCACTAAGTTAATCCATTGAAAATTTCAACAAGTGTTATCACAGAGCTCAACACACATAACCTAGCAGGTTATGCTCTGAACTTGTGGTTTTGCAATTAAATTTAAGAGCATATATGCATTTTCGTTTATTATAAAAACAGAAAAGACCACCCTAAGGGTGCCAAATTGAATTCTTTCCCTGTATGCCTGGATATGACTCTCATTATGATTATAATTATAGCTACGATTACACTTAAAATTTGTGTCTCACAACACAGAGTGGAATTTCTAAGTTTCTAATTGCAGATCAAAGGTGCCTATTTTTTTCCTCTACAACTGGCTCTTTAAAGCCCATTATTCTTTAGAAGAGTAAGAAGAACTCTAAGTTTCCTAACTCATTTGAAAGCACCATAATCAATATATGGAAAGAGGAAGCGGGGATACCACAATGATTGAAATGAATATGAGGTCAAATATGTATGTGTGTACATAGTAGTGTAGGAAAACAATAAAAAAAAACCCTGTTCCTATTGCTCAGATCCCATCACTGCTCAATGGAATATATAAAATCTTAATAGATTTATTTCTGCAATGTAAAAACAATTGTATGTATAGATATACAGATGCATATGTTGTATGCATATATATGCATGCATGCAGGTATATACACATATTATGTTGTTTGTATATACATATACATAAATACACACATATTTTTTTACAGTGCAGGAATACATATGCACATATACACACACATATATCTTTTAGATACATACATACATACATACATACAAAGAGACAAACTATTACACATCAAACACCCAGAATCACAGAAGGATCAGTCTACTATGTATTTAGTTGAACAGTAGTAGGGAAGATTAAGCCAAATCAATCAATCTTATTTTATTAAATTATTTAATTACTTATGGTTAGCAGGAAATACACGTAGATGTTCATACCAATAAAGTAGACTAGCATATGGAAAACAGAATAGAAAATAAAAATATAGGGAATAATACCAATGAAGAAAGTAGGCAAACCCAAAGCTATGTCACATGAAACAAGGACGGATATGGTTTTTAAATATCCTTCACTTATAAAGGCATTCAAGCCAGTCTCCATTTACGTGGTAGGTGGTTTTAAAATTTTGAATATTTGAAAACAGAATTTATGGAAAGGCTGTTTAGGAATAATTGAAATTTATGCATTACTTACTATTATGCCATCTATGTGAACTAAAATCCTATTACTATAACTTATTTCATTAGTTATCTATTTTATCAAAGCAGTAGGATATATGGGTTTCTGGGTAAAATATTTTGTGTTTTAAACTTGGAATCAGGGCACCTGGGTGACTCAGTCAGTTAAGCACCTGACTCTTGATTTTTTTTTTCAACGTTTTTTTAATTTATTTTTGGGACAGAGAGAGACAGAGCATGAACGGGGGAGGGGCAGAGAGAGAGGGAGACACAGAATCGGAAACAGGCTCCAGGCTCTGAGCCATCAGCCCAGAGCCTGACCTGACTCTTGATTTTGTCTCAGGTCATGATCTCGCGGTTCCTGAGTTTGAGCCCCACATCAGGCTCGGGCTGACAGTGCAGAGCCTGCCTGAGATTCAGTCTCTTTCTCTATCTCTCTGTGCCCCTTCCCTGCTCGCTTGTTCTCTCTCTCTCTCTCTCTCTCTCTCTCTCTCAAAATAAATAAACATTACAAAAAAAAAAAAAAAAAACCTGGAGTCAAAGTTTCAAACAAAGTTCCACCCGCAGGACAAAATCCATGGTTTCTTCAATACTCAAATAGGAACTCTGGGCGACCAGTCTGCCATCTCTCAAATATTTATCCATACCTAATTTTTCTGATTTATTTTAATGATGGCCAAATTACTAACTCAAATTAATTACAGCTGTTCATATTTTTTATTACAATAAATTCTACTTTTTTTGTTAACATAGGAATGGTTTTGGTTCTTTACAACTATGTTATTCCTGAGTAAGAGTACATTTCTTTTCTGTCTTTTTGTTTTTGTTTTTGGTTTTGGTTTTTTTGTTTGTTTGTTTTGACTTACATCCAAGTTAGTTAGCATGTAATGCTATAATGATTTCAGGAGTAGATTCCAGTGATTCATCTCCTACATATAACACCCAGTGCTCATCCCAACAAGGAGACTACATTTCTAATCTTAGACCCATTTATTTCACATGCTGAAGAAGATAAAAACTCCTGTAAGCCGTAGGAAATAATCAAAGTCATGGCTAGGTCCTGCTGACTGCCACCATGTTTGAGAAGAGACACACTGGCAAAAGCATCCAACATTATCCAACTTTGAAAGATGCCTTCAACCAACTCCCAAAGTATTGTTTGTTTTACACTTAAAAATAAATTATTGTATAGAAATAATGTTATTGGCATCATCCACTCAATTTCTGGTTCCTAGAAATAAGACCAAGAGAACAAATAGAGCTTCTTGTAGGTGAGAAGTCAAATCAATACTTGCACAAGCCAAGAAGGTTCTAGATCCTTCTTTCACTTGATTGTTCTCTTGTTTGGTAAACACCAATTGAGCCTTTTCCCTGTATCAGGAATAGCTCTGGCAGTGACCATGATCGTTATGGTCCCTACCGCTATGGAGTTATCTCTGGTTGGAGAAACAGACTTTAAGTAATGAATGATACCATTTTAATTTATTTTACTAAAATCATGACAAACCCATAACATGTGGAAATATACAATGAGGGAACCTATGTATTCTTTGAGGATGAGGAAGGCTTCCTTAAGGAAGTGACTTTTGAGGTGAATTCTAAGTGGGAGAGAAGAGTGTTCTAGAAAGAGGAAACAATGAAAACGACAGAGCCTCATGGAAGCAGAAATGCTATTTTATAAGAGATATAAAGTGTAAAGGCAGGAGTAGAAAAATTGGCTTTCTTGGTAACCTCTAGGCTACCTCTGGAAAGGGATGATGGAGGATAAGCTGGAAGGAATTAAAGCAAATACTTATTCTTCAATGTCATTCCTATAGTTTAAAATATGCTTTAGGAGAATGTAACGTCACATTTTGCCCATTTTAAAAATGAAAAGAAGTGATATATTCTACTGTTTGTCCTTGAGGGTGAGAGATCATTATGATTCCAGGCAGGAGCAAGTGGATGATTCCAATGAAAATTTTCTTGTTACCTAGTTTTTAGATGGCATTAGTCATTAATAAAAAGCCAATGAGTATTTCATGGCCATTTTATTTTAAATATTTTTTTCTTGACTTGATTCTTTTCTTTCTTTCTCTTTTAATTAAATGATGAATGGTTAATCTATTTTCCACTCAGACCCATCGATCCCTTGGCCATCCCACTTTTCATTTGTACTCTTTCAGGTACACTCTTCTAGAAAGCTTGATTTTGGACCAAACATGTAAAGCTGAGCTCAGTGGAACTTTCTTCATATTGAAATGTCAGAATTTATTCACCTTCACTTCAAACCACATGTGTCATTATTCATAAAACCTATCAAACATGCCACCATATTCACAAAGATGTCTAATATGCAGGTCTCTTGGATCCAACATCGACATACTTCTAGCCTAACATTTACCCACCTCTTCACTGACCTTTATTTTCCTATATCCATGCACAGTGCTGTTCTTTCATTACACTCTCCTGGCCATTTATCTCTTGCCATCTCAAATTTCTGTGATAAGGAGGCTAATAACTTGCTTTCTCAATCCAGACTGCAACCTTGACACATCTACTCAACAAGTATTTAATACATTTTAAGCAGCGTATTCAGGGCCCCTGTAAGACTTTGATTTGGTACTCATGGCTGGCCTGATAGTTTATTTCTACTACAAACTTAACGTTTCCTTGGCATATTTTTCTCCCTTGGATACAGCATGGAGCTAGGAGCCAGAAGACCCAGGAGCTAGGAGCCGGAAGACCCAGGTGTACCCAGGGCCTCTCCGTTTGGTAGAGGTGCAAGTTTAGGAGCTCACCCAGGCCCTCTGGGTCCTCACATCCTCATCTACAAAGGCTGAGGGAGCATGGCAGTCTTTCTCCATCACTGGGCTATACCGAGTGAGGGCCTTCCTTGACCTCTCAGAGGAGGAGTGAGGACTCCAAAATGTAGATTGCCATAGCATCCTGCTTTACTTCTTTAAAATCCTCATTGCTCATGAGAAAGAATGAAATATGTCCCTTTGTAGCAACGTGGATGGAACTGGAGAGTGTGATGCTAAGTGAAATAAGCCATACAGAGAAAGACAGATACCATATGGTTTCATTCTTATGTGGATCCTGAGAAACTTAACAGAAACCCATAGGGGAGGGGAAGGAAAAAAAAAAGAGGTTAGAGTGTAAGAGAGCCAAAGCATAAGAGACTCTTAAAAACTGAGAACAAACTGAGAGTTGATGGGGGGTGGGAGGGAGGGGAGGGTGGGTGATGGGTAGTGAGGAGGGCACCTTTTGGAATGAGCACTGGGTGTTGCATGGAAACCAATTTGACAATAAATTTCATATATTGAAACAATAAATAAATAAAATCCTCATTGCTCTTGTAATTGCTCTTTAGACGCTGGTTTTTCTCCACCCACCCGGAAGTAATCTCCAAGAAAGCAGGACTATCTTAGTGCCACTAATTATCAGCTGATGACTGATTACTGAGTAACTTTTTAGGCAAGAAGCTACGACTACCATGCTGTCATTGCCATTACTGTCAGTAGCAATGGCAGTACCAGACACAGTCGTAGGAGTTAAATTATTAGCACCATCCAATATACAACAGAAAGAAGCCACAAAATAATATTAGGTCTTATCAATACTCCTTACAAATGTTTCCTCTTTTCCTCTTCATTCTTTTAACTGATAGAAAAAATTTAACTATATGGTTAAACGCCACAGTAATGGTCCAAAGTACAATACTTTGCTTATGTTATGTATCAATCTTTGAAATGTATCAATCTCTAATCCGCACCTAGAGTATGATCCAAAAAGAAAGAAAAGCGTGTTCTTATCCTGAAGCAGATGAAAAACCCTTCCCTGATTTACGGGGAGGGATGTAAAGAACTACAAAAGCAGCCCCTTGTAAGAAAAGGATTTGTAACTGAAAACAAAAGACAGTGAAGAGAATCAAATTCCACAGGAGGAAGAATCAATTCCCTCTCCCCGGGATGATGTGGTTTGACTCTTCACCCTTAAAGAGTAAGGAAATGGACTAAGTGAAAATGCAGTGGGGTGGTAAGGATCCCACTTTTGGAAAGGTGATATGTTTTGAACACGAATTACTGACATTTGGAGGGAGAGAGGGAGAACAAAGCAAGAGAAGATGCCAGGGCAGTCCACCAAGGAAAAGGAGTTTATTGGGCTTTATGAAGAGATCAGCGTAGAGGATAAGTCCAAAACATCCACAGACCAGAAACCCGATGGGAGGTCCCCTGATGGCTTCCCAAGGCCCTAGGATCCACCCGCCATCCCAGAGCCTCGTCTGCAGCAGGTGCAGTTTGTTAAGGAAGCGCCTTTATTATGTCCCGTTGCTCAGACAGCTTGCAGATGCAGAATAAGCTACCTATTAAAAATATTCCTTCCCAGTTCCTTGGGAAGGTACTCAGTTAAGTGGATTGTGATTGTGACCACCCTCATGTAAGCAATTCAGGCCTTTGTAGAAGAATATTTTTACATCATTTAATATGACAACAGAATATTTCACTGATTTAATGCTGTTGGAATGCTAGCACTACCTGTGTGCATTCATTTGCTTGAAATTTACCAAATCCTTGCTGTGTATCTTAGGAAAAAAATAGGTAGATCCTGGGAAAATACCATCCGGGATGGAGCAAAATACTGTCCCTGACTCCAGGACCATAAATTTGGACAGACATAGAGTTCGGAGAGCCAGGGATTTCCTTGGATAAAAGTCAAAGAACTCTGCTGCATGAGTTTAAAAATGGTATTTACTGCACCTGGAGGCAGGCTGGGGCGCGTCCCTGGGGCTTGTTGACATCCACGGCTACCAGCTGCCATCCACCAGCAGCGTCTTCATGGAACATCTTCAAGACAAAGAAGGAGATGAGTCAGAGACACTTAATATGGAACATTGAGAACTCCTACTTTATGTCTCCAGCGCTTACATTTTTTATGTTATCAAAGATGTGTCTTTTTATGGATTTATATTTAGAACATGAGTCATTCCAATTATGTTCATTTGAACACTGAAAACTTAAGTGAATAATAATCATAATGAGAATGATGGTAATCGCTAGCCTGAATTTATTGAGCCCTTGCTATGCATCAGGTCCTTTCTGCTTTATACATCCTTGGCATATAATTGCCCAAATATTCTTCTTGAATAGACTTTAAAGTAGGCATTTTATCCCCATTAGATTGGTTATCGATTATTACATTATTAGATTATTAGACCTGGAAGAAAATGAAAATGAGAATTCCCAAGCATTATGTCCGGTGTGATTTTTACTAGGAGCTGTAAGTTTTTATCTTTATTTAGTGGACATTTCTCACTGAGCCAACAGAAAAATATTCTCTGGATAAATAATATAAGATGTATGCATGTGGCACAGGGAATAAGGCTGGTGTTATTTTAATGGTAGGAGACTGACATATCACTTAGACTCTGTGAAATTATTTTAACTAGGCCAAATTAATCTGCTCAGCAGAATTTTATGTACATATTTATGAAGGGAAAAGTAGTTTCTTTTGCCTTAAAATACATAAGTGATGAAATCCAGAATGGTACAGGATACTAAAATCTGATATTTATTGAATTGGGTATCTGGATTGTTGGCTGCCTAGTTTATTATCTTACTGCACATTCTACTACCTCAAAGATTAGTCATCCATCATTATTACAGCCAGTGGGAAGACACTGCCCACTATTTCCCCACTAGTAAATTTTCTTTCCAATTCCTTATGGGTTTGTGTGTAGCGGGAGGGGTGTGGTTGGCAGTGAGGTAAGTTGGGATTAACGATTTTTATTTTTCTAAGACACTAACTATAAGCTAGTTTTTTTTTTTTTTTCCCTGCCCAAGGCCATAGTTTCACACATGTAAGTAGACATTTCCTTTGCCATACTTATTCATGTCCTTGTGTTAGTCTGTGTTCAAAAGGGTAATTATCGATGGAAATATTAGCCTATGCAAAGATCCCATACCTAAGATTCCTGGGAGCAGATCATTTGCAGAAAGACAACTTTCCCTCTATAAAATAAGTGACATAGTCAGGGACAAGTGCCAAAATTCACAGACCATATATGTATTTACCAAACAACAGTTTTTCTAGGGGTGCCTGTGTGGTTCAGTTGGTTAAGCGTCCAACTTGGGCTCAGGTCCTGATCTCACCGTACATGGATTCAAGCCCCACATCAGGGTCTGTGCTGACAGCTTGGAGCCTGGAGCCTGTTTTGAATTCTGCGTCTCCTTCTTTCTCTGCCCCTTCCCCGCTCACACTCTGTCTCTCTCCCTCTCTCTTAAAAATAGATAAACACTAAAAATATTTTTAAAAAAAAGAAAACTTTTTTTAATCGTTGAATTGAGAATTCTCTACAATGCCATCCTGCAACTCAGAAAATGGTGCATCAGTTGTTTATGTCCTAGAATCAATACTTTTCAAAGACTGCATGGGGGCTTTTTGCCAAGTATGCTACTTATTTTGAACTTTAAAACATATACAGAGAGCACCTTTCATAGGACATCCTACAAAATATTGTTCCACATATGCTCAATTTAATTATCCCATGAAACAGTACCCTGATTTATTTTTACATTATGCTATGTTCACCCCAAGGATAGCTACCATCTGTCTATATACCACAGGTGTATTTTTAAGTGAAAAGATGGGGGTGCACATTTACCCAAAGATTCTTTGATCAAAGATGGAAGTTACAAATTGCTTCGCTCAGGTGTCCGTGTACAGGATTCTGATTCCCTTTAGAATGAATTTTGAAAGGTATTCTTAGTGGTAGAAGCAAGCATATCCCCATGAATAGGCTCATTCTGAGACTACATACATTGGTTGAAATGCAAACCTTTTACGGTGTCTTTTAAAGTTCCCGTCAAAATTCTGGGTGTCTCCTTTTAAGGAGAAAAGACAAAAGCAATCCTGTCAGTCACTAGCTAAAAATCTTCTGTATGTGCAGCCTATGGTCTCTTATCATGACACAAAGGATCCCTGGGGCATAGATTTGCTTTGATCAGTAGCAGACTAGTTTTCTCTGTTAAATTATTTTTTTTCCAGCTGACCAAAATCAAATTAATCAATTTAATTGTTAGTAAAAGTGTTCTCTCAAGGTCACCCCTTTGTATAAAATGAAGTGAAGGAAATTCAGACATGTCCAAGGTTCCATTTGTCTTTAGTCCCCTGAATTATAAAACAACATTTAGATTGGTTAATGTGACAGCTATGTGAGTTAGACAACAGGACATCCCAAGCCAGGAACCCTCAGGGCTCGAGTCCTGAGCTGCCAGTTGTCCCTCCATATCCCTCAGTATGACCCTAGGGAACTATAATTCGTACATAAAGGTTAGGTACACGTTAATTGCCAGAGCCTAGCTCGAGTGTTTTTTGAGCACGCATAACACAAATGTAGCCTTGTGTGGCCTTCAAGCTTAACAGTTTCGTTCTCCTCCAGGCAAAGTGAAACAAGCTTATATCCACCATGAATCAGCGTAATCGGAAGACCACATGACTGGTGACTGGTGACAGGCGCTGAGGTGAAGCAGCTAAGGCATGAGAACAGAGGCCTGGGATGGAGAGCAGCTAAGCTCAGGATGTTTCCTACTAGCACTGTGTGCATCCCAGCATCCAGCTCTGGGACGATACACCCACACTACTGTGGACCTATGCACGTGCTGTTATATCACAGACCTATGGGTTTCCTGACCTTTAACCCAACACACAGCTGAGCATGGGGCCACCGTGACCCACGGCTAATAATTGTGCAAGTATGAAAGCCATCATCTTCATCAGAGCTCAGACAAACTAATGATTACTCCTCTGAAATTTTCCACATCATTTTCTCTTTGTTTTCCTGTGACATGTTATATTACAGTCTCTCCACAAGTCCTTTGGCACTATTTTTTTCCGTAATTTGTTTCTATGCTGTGAGTCGAAAGCAGACTGCTTTGTTAATAAAAACAACAACAACAACAACAACAACAAAACAAACCCATTCAGTTCTCATCACCTGGTTCTATTTTGCCTCTGTACGGTCCACATCAGAGGCAAGTCCTCTTGAACTAAGATATCAGAAAGCCCCCTCCTCATTACATTAATATGTATAATTTTCTTTCTCAACACCAATGCTCTTGAAAAGTCAAGGGACCCAAAGACACCAACAAGTGCACTAAGCCTGAGATCCTCTTAGCCCTTCTGTGAGGATAAGTTACACAGAACCACTGCATATGTTCCACATATTAGAGAATGGCAGGAAGTGGCTCCAGGTCCGCAAAGCTGTGTGCTTTGCAATACAATAGCCATCTTTGTTTTATTCTCTTAATGCCTGTCTGTTTTATTAGAATTATAAACTAATGATGTAGTTAAAAAATTTTTTTTTAATGTTTTATTTTATTTTTGACAGAGAGAGAGCCAGAGCATAAGTGGAGGAGGGGCAGACAGAGAGACAGAGAGAGAGAAACACACAGTCTGAAGCAGGCTCCAGGCCCCGAGCTGTCAGCACAGAGCCCGACGCGGGGCTCGAACGCACAGACCACGATATCATGACCTAAGCGGAGGTGGACGCTCAACCGACCGAGCCACCCAGGTGCCCCAATGATTTAGTTTTTACAACTATTCCACGTAAAGTCCTTGTGCACAGAGTTCTGCCAGATTTTGCAAATGTAACAGAATCGCAGGAAATGATGTCCCTCCTCTCCTCAGACACAAAAGCATCTGAGCCACTTGCCTCCTGGCTGGCGAGGGGCTGGGCGGGGCCTGCAGCCTGTTGCCAGGCAGCCCAACTGATGTTTCCCGAGGCTGCTGCAGGAGCTCTGGTTGCCTAGCAACCGGGTCCTCTGCCACAGCATTTCTCTTAATGAAGGTTTTTCAGGATTCTCTGTGTGATTACCTCTGCTGAATACCTAGACGCATTACCTCTGAATTACCAATTTATTCCTCCTGATTAGGTATAATTTTGCATCAAAACCATTTTGCACAACTTTGTTCAAAGTCCCTTCCCATTTCACTTTCTATTAGAACTGCTAGCTGATTTGGTGGAGCTTCCAAACACGACTTTTCCAGCTGTGGCTTTATAAATAAGAGTTACTTAATAAGCATAATGTGGTTTTAAAGTCATTTTATTTTAGGTCATCTCTTAAGAATACTGAATGCAAATTCTGCGCTGAGTTCTTAGCTTTATGCTCTATTTAGTTCTCAACGTCTTAGAGCAGAAAACACACCTTCCAGACGTTGTCACCTGACTTAAAAGACAAGCCAGAGTGGACCTTGAACTTTATTATATTTCATAGTTCCCTAGAAGAGATGACAGAAGAAATAAAAACTAGATGTGCTTTTTTTTTTACATCTGTGATATAACCTATATAACATTAAAAAAATCTTTCATAAAAGTTTGAATAATTGTCTGCCAAAATTGAATAGTATTAATACTATTTCATCTATAATGAATTGGCTAGTCAGTTCAAACCTTCACAACACCGTAAAGATGCTGCTTGAGGCTTTTCCAAATAATAGCATGTTTAATAGCATTTTAGCATGTAATTCATAAAAGCTCAATTTGAAGCTTTTCAAAGCCAGATTTGTACCTTGGAGGTTTCACAAATACCTTTGTCCACAGACTTGTATAATGATTTACAATGTTACATTAAATTTATCTTACAATTTAATATTAAAATAGTAGTCATGAGCATCAAAATAATTTCATGCTTGATTCAAGAACTTTTATTTTCTTTCTCTTATATAAAGATTCAAACTAGACTAAGACATATAAACCTTCCCTTCCTTTTTCTTTTTTTTAAGTTTATTTATTTATTTTAAGAGAGAGAAAGAGTGACAGAGAGTGTGTGAGTGAGTGGGTCAGAGGCAGAGAAAGAGGGAGAGAGAGAATCCCAAGCAGGCCCCGCACTGTCAGCACAGAGCCTGATGCAGAGCTCGGTCTCACAAATGTGAGCTCATGACCTGAGCTGAAATCAAGAGTTGGATGCTGAACCGACTGAGCCACCCAGGCATCCCATCCCTTCCTCTTTCTAAACACACACAAAAAAACTACCCCCTCCCCAAATCCACACACAAAACAAAGCCAAAATTAAAAACAAAGACATAGGATCTGGACTACCCTCCTAGTTAATAATTGCCCTGAAGCTTTTAACCAAATTCTAGGGCACTCCCAATTTCTCGGGAGCATAGGGCTCCCCTTCTGAATATGTAATGATTCCTCAAAAATCAGATATGCATTATGAGGTATTCTTCATAATTTACTATACTGTGATTGGATCGGTCTGAATGAAACATATTTCCCGTTCCAAAAAAAATTCGAATCCCATATATAAAGTCCATCATATTGGTTTTCGATCACATGAATAAATATTTTTAAAAACGGGAAATTCTACCATTTCCACTTTTATCTGCAAGCTCTCTGAAGACTTGTAATGACCAAATGAAATCAAAGGTATATAGTAAATGTGGGTTTTGTGCCAAACCCACCCACGGAGCTGATGAAACCATAGGTACCCTCACCCTATCACCCAGAAAAGCTGATGTGGTTGCTCTGGGTTTGGGCCTGTGCACGGGCATTGCTGAATAGCTCCCTCGGTGGGTCTGACTGCAGAAGGCACTTATCCCAGGGCTTTCCCACGTTCCCTCAGGGCCCACTGAGGGTGTGCCTGCGTTCCAGCGGGGAAAGGACATCACCCCCCATGGGTACCTGTGTGGTGGCCGTTGAAGTGGTGCTGCTTCTCGATCCCCACATCTGCTGAAACTGTACCCTGATTTCTGCAAATGTTTCAATGATGACAGCAATGAACACGTTCTGAAAGAAAATCCCGACCCGGATGAGAAAGTGTAGGGCAACGAAAAGCAAATAAAACATCATCAGAGGCTGTGGGGGGCGGGGGGCAGACAGATTCCACTGGGGCCAGTTTCTATGGTACCTTCACAAGCCAGGCCAGGAAGAATATGAGCGTGATGAAGTAGAAGTAGGACCGCCAGCGGGGGAAGCTGTCAATGGCTCTGTACATGAGGAATACCCAGCCCTCCTGGGATGCAGCCTCATAGACGGTGAATATGCTGGTGCCTGTGGGGACACAGGAGAGCGCACGGACTTACAACGGGCTTTGGAAATGGGGAAACGCTTTTGAGAAAAAACAATCGATATTTATCCACACTCATTTTCTCAATGACAAAAGCTCTTCTAAAGGGACTCAAATAGCATGCAATTTATTTTATTGTTCTTATTCTTAGGATTTTGACAAAGTTGTTTCTGACTTCAGGCCAGGGCCCTTTCATTAGCAATAAAATAACTTTATGTTATATCTGTCCCTGTTAAATGCATCTAAGAGCGTGGAAAAGGAAAGGAACCCTCAAACCAAGTAAGCTATAATAAAAAATAATGTGTGCAGTACCAGCTTGCCATTTGGGGCTTAACACTTTCAGTGTGCTGAAAGCACTTGTTATGGTTTTAGCCAAAATGAAATAAATTTGAGAACTGGGTTTCATCTGAAGTCACTTTCCCATAGGGACACTAAAGTACCTTAGGCTCCAAAAATTAATGTGACGGAGCCTGTCTTTGGATTCCATTGTGTTTACTGAACACCGAAATGTAAGGCAATAAATCATCAAATAGCACTCTGTATCTCCACTTCTGGGAGAATTGTCTCATTGAAAATACTATTGATGATGGAAAGAAAGAGGAGCGAACAATATACAGACAGATTTTTGCTGTAGTGAAGAGAACCTAAAATGCCATTCAGGGGAAAGACAGTGTTTGCCTTTCATGACATTATGAGGGATGTGTTATTATTTCCCCAGTTTATAGATGGGAAAACTAAGGCACAGAAAGAGTAAGTAATTTACCTAAGGGTGCACAAATAATAATAGGGGAACTTGAATTAATCCAGTCATTCTGGAAAGAGGCTCTGTGATGATACCAACTGTGATGGTACCTTGCCTCCCGACATCTTTTCTGTGGTTTGTTTTCCCCATCTGTAAAATGCATAAATAATAGCTCCTAGTGTGGTGAAGATAATTTCCTTTCTGTAAAACACTGACACACAGTGGACACGTAATAAATTTTAGGTACTATTATTGTAAACATTGAAAATAGTTGCTTAATAGTATTTTGTGAGAAAACACATAAGTAAAAAGTATGGTACTGAGTTAAAGTTGTTTGTAAAACACACATGATGCATATTGTTATTCACAACACTGGTGAACATTTGCACCCCAATAAACGCCATTGGTATAAATGGATTAAGTATTATGGGATATAAAACCAATATCCACCCATCTATGTTCTAATTGCACAGAAATTTAAAACTAGACTCTTTGTACAATCAGATGTCCAAACTAAGAAGAGGGTTACTGAAGTTGGCTGATGGCCACCTGCCTCTCTGAGCCTGTGAATGAGGGAAGAATAATTAGAGCATCAATGGACCAAAGCATGCAGGACAACAGAAAGCCTTGTGGTAAATGGAGACAAATGGGACATATGCAGCCTTGAAAGAAAAGCTGAGAGAAAGAAGGAAAGCAAATACTCATTGAGAGAATGCCTATTATGCTAAGTACTGTATATAAAATATAACGTCATAGAATCATATTTTGTGCATTGGAAAGTTGTTGCCATAACAACTAGTATTTGTAAATCCTACTTCGTTTTAAGGTTCTTTTACCTATTTAAATGCTCAGGAAAACCTGTGTCTAATTAGGCAAGTAGATGGGTAGGTGTGTATAAGAGCTGGTATTATCCATCACATCCTTTTACAGAAAAGGAAACTGAAGGTCACTGGATAATGAATTTGCCTGGGGTAGAAAATGACAGAAGCAGAAACTGAGGCCACACCATCAGTTACCAAGTCTTTTAAACTCTTTTCATCTTTACTGTCTTACTTATATTTTCTCTTGCTCAAGACTGGGACTTTCCAAAGAGCGTATTTTCTCCTACCAACCTTAATTTGAATGAAGTCCATTTTTTTTCCTGAGGGACTATGGTGGCTAAGGTTGTAGCATACTGAGAAAATCATACAGGCAGATGATTTTTAAGGGTAAGATTCAGGGAAGAAAAGCATGCACAAAAAATAAAATGCCAATAGAAAAACAGAAATGATTCTTTTCATTAATGACTCATAAATACTAAAAATGTCCAAAATATTTGCTTTTGTGGACTGCATACGAAAGACAATTTTCACATAAAACAAGTAATTTATGTTCCATATTTTCTTCTAGTTACTTGAACTACAACAGAAATGTGACTACAAGAAATCCATTATGAGTAACTAGCAAAGCCTAATAGTTTTACCAATTGAGATTTACAGGTAAAATATGAGGACTGTCAATGTAAGACTACATTTGAGAGGAACACTGAATTATCCTTCTTCTATTTGTCCAGGTCCTTCAATATTAAATCTACAGGGAAGATGCTATTTGAAAGTAAGTAAAAATAACAGTATGTTCTTATCTCAAAGAGTTTCCTTCATTTTTTCTAATTTGACACACACACAAAGGGAAAGAAGTAGAAACCCACCATGCGGCTCAAAGAGCAGCATTTGTTGATACAAAGAGATCAGACATTTGTGAAAATGTAGCTAAAACACTTCCCAGAACAATGCTGACTGTTGAGGAAGTGAACTCCCCTGGGTCAAAGGCTGGGAGGATGCACCTATCAGTTGTAGAAGCGAAGGCATTTGGATAGGACCTTCCTCATCACTTTTCTGCTGCTGACTTTGCAAAGTGTACGAAAAGAAAATCCATTGGAAAGATTTTCCAATTGTTCAACATTTAAACTGACAAAAATGGAGTTTATGAACATCTTATTTTCTCTGGGAAGTGAACAACGCTGGGGAAGAAGCCAAAGGTACCTAGCTCACACATGCTGCTCTCTGGTGCCTCCTGGTGCTTGTCTCTGGTGTGCTTAGCGGAGTCCAGTGCAGCTCTTATCCAGCCCAACTCACCTCCATTGCCTTCAGGCCACACTGGGTTCTCAGATCTCCCAAGGAGTCCTGCGTGCACCTGTGTCTCCTATCACACTTACTCCTGCTGCCTAGTTTATCTCCCTCACTAGCACTGACTAGCTGACTAACTTGGCGAGCACTGTAAGTTAAAACTCTTTCACTTCTGTACCTGGCATTGATGAGCACTCAATTGTTGATAAATGAAGCCATTATCATGGTATTAAGACACGAAGGCTTTTCTCAAATATTTGCTTTTTTAAAAAAATTAATTCTTCCTCACTGTGATTATTGCACAATTTGGAAGCAAAGGGGATAATTTTATGATTGACTTTATGTTTTGCTGACTTTCAAAATTCACTTAAAACACATACACGTATGCAAATTTCAAAGTCCACACTACATATAAACAAGAAAGTCTTCCTGTATTGTTTGTGCCACCATGGAAAATTTCTAGAAAATATTGTATTTTATATATACAAAATATTTTCTAGATATATTCCAGAATATTTTAAGTCCATTTTAACTATAGAACTAAACTTGCTACCTGAAAAGACCACATTTTGTTAAATGAATAATGATTCTACAATAGCATGTGGGGATAGAATGCATTCTCTTACTGGAGAACATTGTGGCCTGCTCCAAAAATATCTCTGTGAAGTTATTGGAATTGTACCACTTTCTTAGCCTCCAAATTCTCAAAGCATAAATTCAAGTTGTATAAGAAATAAAATCACAACGACACTCAGCTCATCAATCCTCCTAATTTCATGCACCTTTCCTGACCTCTTTCACTGATGGTTTGAATTTAGTGGATAAGAAGACCTATTAGTCTATATTTGGAAAATAAGTTCCTGGGAACTTGCTATAGGCTATATATATTGAGACATAGCAGTGGATTTTTTTTCTAGTTCTGAACAAAATTATATTTCCTTTGTTTTGACTATCTTTGATATTACATTTATTGCTTGGCTGTCTTCTGCTGACTCTTTTTCCATTAAAAAAAGTGATGAATTGACTGTCTCCTGGGAATATTGCCTATTGTTTATTCTAGTCATAGGTTACAAAATACCATGGAGTCATTCAACTTTCAAAGAACAGGGCCACAAAACTGTGGTGACAAATAATAATAAGCTACTAACCTGGGGTCCCACCATTAGACTCCTCTTCAAACCCAAAATATATGTGATGCTATTCTAATGATGGTGATACCCAATCCATTGTGAAAATAAAAGGGGGGGGGGAGTTAGAGTTGGTGATGTAAGCTTGAGACAGTTGAATAAGTAAATACATCAGGCTTTAGTCTGGACAATAACCTTTACCTTCATATTCAAAATTCCCAAAAGAACCCAGAAAGTTCCTTTTAGGACCATCCATTCCATCCTCTCTCTCACTGTTAGGATCCTTGGGGAAATGTTCCTGAATTTTAATCCCTCCAGTGATAGAGAACACAGAACCTCTTGAGGCAGCCCCATTCCAGGTCTGACAACCCATCCCATTGGATGTTGGCTCTGGCTCGGTCCCTCTGGAATGTGCTCTCGGTTTTGCAAACCATAGCAAGCTACAGGAGTCTGGAAGTGGTCCCTTCTCTTCCAGAGTGAATCATCCCTCCTTCTACAATCCTGCTACAGATACTTATTTTCTTATCTGGTCCTTTAACATTCTCAACCTGCTGTACTTTTGATGAAACTGACCTGATTGTCTGGCTTCATTTCCCACCAGGCTCAGACTCTCACTTTTGGAGGGCACAGTGATGGTATTTTTGTTATTCAAGAACATCAGTTTCCTTCAAACTTATTTTAAGTTGCTCTTTCTGTTCCTCTGGCTGCCTTTGGTAGGATCTCACTCTTTGGACATCAGCTGATTGAGTTTTCCTCTACTATAATCCAGTTTGAGCATCCCCTTCAGTTGGGAGGGAAAAGAAAGTTACATGCTTCTCTACCACTACATTTGAATGTTTGTGATCAAAAAGTGCCTCAATAATCTGCTCTTAACCAGTATATTTAACTGTGGAGGGATAGAATCACCATCCTAGACCCCCAAAGGATGCTTATTTGATCAACTACAGTTGCAATGACTAAATATACAGTCCTGGAAGGTGGTCCAATAAGTAAACACACATAAAGAGCTTGATCTTTGCATGTTTCCATTACTAAAAATACAACTTGTTCAAGATGGATTGTGCTCATTGGTGCTCATTTGTTTTGTCGTGTTTGCATTCATATAACTTGCTCTCCAATTAAATTGTTTTTTTAAACTCTAGAATTGCTCCATAGAATGATATTCTTAATAAACCACAAAAGTAATAGAAAAGAAGGGCTTTGCATAGCTTAAGGGGGGAATTGACTGAAGTCACTCAAAGGTAAGTTGTCCTGTCAGTTTGAACTGAGGTAGAATTCACTGGGTTTTTGTTTGTTTGTTTGTTTGTTTGTTTGTTTTGTTTTTTTGTTTGTTTTAATTCCTCAAGTGTCACTCACTGGCTTAGTTGACACTCTCACCCAGGGTTCCTCAACTTTGGCACCAGTGACATTTGGGGCTAAATAATTTGGGGGCCTGTTCTGTGCACTATAGCATCCTGACCTCTACCCACTAGATTCCAAAAGCACTCTCAACCCCCAAGTTGTGAAACCGGAAATGCTTTCAGACATTGCCCAGTAGCCCTTGGTGGGCTGAATCGCCCCTGGTTGAGAACAACTCTTCTAACTTGACAGTCTTTTTGATTCTGTAGCTTTGCCCTACAGTGCCTAGCTCTGGGCCTTGCATATGATTTGTATTTATTAAGTATTTTGAATCAAATTGAAGTTCTTCTCTTGACACAGGGAAAAATGGAACACTTGTGAGGTTTCTCAAATTTCTCCTTGGCTTATTATGAACGGTTTGGAGGTTAAACAATTTGAGGCCAAAGGAGAGACCTAAAAATGCATTTCTGGACTATATTTACAATAGTCTACATTTGAATTTGACATTTTATTCATCTCTACAGATTTCTGAAGGCTAAAAGCCTAGATCCTAAGACATCATTTGTTTATATAAAGTATTTGCCACACGGTGGATAGCTCAATAGTACCAGTACATTAATATTAATGAGTTTTCTGTTGGAAGAAAATCTTATTTTTTTTTTTTTTGATTTCCTGCAATTTTATAAGATGACTGTACACACATGTAGCCTGGGGGGGAATATTTTAGTTTGCAGAATGAGATATTACAAGTATATATTAATTAAGTTTTATAAAGAAAAATCACATATTTTGAATGAAATAAATGGCACAAAATCTTCCTCACCAAAGATTGTAGTGGCCCTTCCTGAATTATTCCAAAACAAATCACAAACACACGTTTTACACGTTTTTCAGATTTTACGTCTGAAGAAGGCATTCGTTATATTCACAGACACAGAAGAAAACGGACACATCTGTAGTCTATGTTCACAACTCTGGGCTGTGGGGACCATGAAGCAGGGTGTCAAACAGAAGGCTGCTAAACAGCACGTGACATGTGTGGGTAGGTCTCAACAGTGGGATCTAAGCAGCCATGACCGAATTTCAAACCGCACGGTGGCTTCTCTAATTCAACTACAACTTGTAGCTTGGGGTCACCTTTGACCACAGAATCTACTCTGAAATCCTTTATGTTTTGGCTAGCTCTCTGTTTGTTTCACCTCTGGCAATTTCCCCACTCCCAGGGATAAACTTTCTCCTGCACATTTTAAGGACACATTTAAACATTTTAGCCAAGGCTCAGCTGTGAGCTTCACTGCAACGTTCTATATGTCTTTCTCCCACCAAACAGCCGCATACCATTTACCTCTTCACAAGAATTGCACACTCGAATCCTGGTAGTGGGACCTGTGGTGGTAATACATTTTACCCAACAGTGGTTATCATAAAAGCAAACACCAATGAGAGATATGTATTCTTATAGTGGACATCTGGATTCAACCTAATAAAGCTTTGTCACTAAAGCTGAATGTATCCACATACATGACATGTGAATCAAGTCAGCAGACCAGCATTAGCAAGAAAGGTCCATCCTGAATTACAGATGTTTATTGCACAATAAACCAGCTAGAATTAAATTACCTGGAATGATGTCACTTTTCTGAAGAATAAAATCTTTATGAACAATGTTTTATATTCCTTGGGATCATGTTTAATTTTACTAAGATATATATGCAAAATAGTTAATTCAAGTGTTTCACCTGATAGAGAGTGATGTGACCTTATGATTATAACAATCTGCACAGAACTCATCCAATGCTCATCTAAGGATCCACACACACATTCAGGCTGGGAATTGCCATGTGGCCATCAAAACAGCAAAACAAAACAACACTTCTTATTTGCTATTCCAGAACGGGGAGCAAACACAAAAAAGACTTCTTTATTCTAAATGTTTTAAAATGTATTTATAAACCTTATTTGGGGGTAAATGTTAGCTTAGTTTTGTTTTGTTTTTATAGTAAAGCACTTCTTGGGAACCACATTGCCTCACTGCTGAAATCACTTTATCTATTACCTTAAAACCTCACTCAGAGCACTAAATTGCAATCAGATCAAAGGCCATATAGAAAAAAACATGTATATGTTTCTATACATTTTCTAACTTAAACCTTTTAAGTAAGTAATAAAGATTCTTACTTGAAATGTATTTCTTCAGATGTAGAAAATTTCTACACTTCCAAGTTCTAAATGTAAAACACTTCTAGAAAAGGAGAGGTGAAAGCTTTAATACTATGGTATTCACAAATGGAAAAAGAAGTGTTGACAAGGCCGGATGCTGACATTGGCAGGAAAGTTCGGGTATTAGAGTAAAACAGTTCCAAGAGCGCTTAGTCCATGTGCCAATGAAAACACTCCCTGCCTCTGGGGCTGGGCCATTTCCATGTAGGCTGGGAATGAAAGCAGCAGAGGAGAGGTCATGACAGGTACTGGTTACCTTCTGCCTTTGAGGAGATTTGACTTCAGATCGAAAGAACTTCTTTGAAGTTACTTCCTGTTAGTTAACTTAAAAAAACTACACTTAGCCACAATTAGCTTTTAGTTATCTTCCGTAACATTCAAATTGTCCACTACTTCTTATCTACTGACACAGTATCAGCCAGTTAACCATTCTGGGCCTCAGCTCCCCATAAATAGAATATAATAATGATGATACGTGTTGGTCACCACTAACGCACTAAATAAATGTCATTTAGTAACCTTTTAATTTTCTCAAAAAGGAAGCAATACATACATGCCAAAAATATGGTTTCTTTTAGAGTGTTGTAGCTTCATCACCAATCTTTGAAAATTTATTGGAAATGACAGTCAAAAGAAATGAAGGCAAAAAGGCCAGAATTTCATGTAAGTTTTGGTGAGTTAATAGTTTTGACATTAGAATTTCATAATAATCCAAAATTAGAATCAAGTACAGTATTTGGAAAAAGGACCAAGACTTTCTTGTCTTCATATTCTGGGACACACATAGTTCACATCTCTGTATCACCATGCATAAGCAATGAAAAATAAGAATTAACTCTAAGGTAAACCTGGTCCATCTACCTCAGAATAGCCACAATAGCGAAAATTTGTTTCAATTTTAATAGGAAGGCTGACTGAATTGTAAAGTAAGCATAGGATCAAAAGATCAGCCAAAATTGTAAATAAATAATTTGACATTTTTGCTCATAAAGGCATGTTAATATTGAATCAGGTCTACATGCAAAGGAAGTAAGATTGTTGAGTGATATTAAACAAATGTAATTTACAATAAATATGATATAAGAAATACAAATAACATATGGCTTTAACTAAGAATAAAGTTCTTATCTGTGCTATGATAAATATAAAATTTCCCTGATTTACAATAAAAAACTTAAAAAGTTATATGGTAATATAAAACTAAATATAAGAAGATGCTGGCGAATTCTAACAAACATTTAAAGAATACCTATTCTTCTGAAACTATCCTGTTTTTTTTCTTCTGAAACCATTCTAAAAAATAGAAAAGAAAGGAGGCATCTGGGTGTCTCAGTCGGTTAAGCGTCTGAATTAGGCTTAGGTCATGATCTCCCAGCTCGTGAGGTCGAGCTCCGTGTCAGGCTCTGTGCTGACAGCTCAGAACCTGGAACCTGCTTCAGATTCTGTGTCTCCCTCTGTCTCTGCCCCTCCCCTGCTCTCTCTCTCTCTCTCTCTCAAAAATAAAGATTAAAAAATGTTTAAAAAAATAGAAAAGAAAGGAAAACTTCCAAATTTATTCTATGAGGCCGACATTACCCTCACACCAAAATGATATAAAGATACCACCAAAAGAGAGAACTACAAGTCACTATCTCTGATGAACATAGATGCAAAAATCCTCAACAAAATACTAGCAAACTGAATGCAGCAATACTTTAAAAAAATCATTCACCAAATCAAGTGGGATTTATTCCTGGGATGCAAGGGTGATTCAATATTCACAAATCGATAACGTGATACATAACAGCAATAAAAAAAAAGGATAAGTACCATTTGATCATTTCAATAGAAGCAGAAAAAGCTTTTGACAAAGTACAACATCCATTCATGATAAAAACCCTCCACAAAGTAGGTCTAGAGGAAACATACCTCAACATAATAAAGGCCATATGTAAAAAACCCACAACTAACATCATCCTTAATGGGGGAAAACTGAGAGCTTTTCCCATAAGGTCAGGAACAAGACAAGGATATTCACTCTCACAACTTTTATTCAATATAGTACTGGAAATCCTAGCCACAGCAATCAGACAACAAAAAGAAATAAAAGGCATCCAAGTTGATAAGGAAGAAGTAAAACTTCACTATCTGCAGATGACATGATACTATATATAGAAAACTCAAAAGACTCCATCAAAAAAACTGCTAGAACTAATAACCAAATTCAGTCAAGTCATAGGATATAAAATCGATGTACAGAAATCTGTTGCATTTATGAACACTAATAAGAAAGCAGCAGAAAGAGAAATTAAGGAAACAATCTCATTTACAACTTCACCACAAATAATAAGATCCCTAGGAGTAAGCCTAACAAAAGAGGTGAAAGACCTGTGCTCTGAAAACTATAAAACACTGATGAAAACACTGAAGACAACAGAAAGAAATGGAAAGACATCCCATGCTCATAGATTGACAGAAAAATATTGTTAAAAATATCTATACTACCCAAAGCAATCTGCACATTCAATGCCACCCCTATCAAAATACCAAGAGCGTTTTTCACAGAACTAGAACAAATAATCCTAAAATTTGGAACCACAAAAGATCCTGAAGAGCCAAACCAATATTGAAAAAGAAAAGCAAAGCTGGAGGCATCACAATTCCAGACTTCAAGTTAGATCACAAAGATGTAATAATCAAAACAGTATGATACTGGCACAAAAACAGACACACAGATCAATAGAGCAGAATAGAAAACCTGTAAATAAACCCAAAATTATAAGTCAATTAATCTTCAACAAAGCAGGAAAGAATACCCGGTATGGTAAAGGCAGTCTCTTTAATGAATGGTGCTGGGAAAACTGGACAGCAACATGCAAAAGAATGAAACTAGACCACTTTCTTACACTGTACACAAAAATAAAATTGATTAGAGACCTAAATGTGAGACCTGAAACCCATAAAAATCCTAGAACAGAGCACAGGCAGTAACTTCTCTGACATTGGCTGTAGCAACTTTTTTTCTAGATAGTTCCCCTGAGGCAAGTGAAACAAAAGCAACAGTAAACTATAGGGACTACATCAAAATAAAAAGGTTCTGCACAGCAAAGGAAACAACCCACCAAACTAAAAGGCAACCGATGGAATGGGAAAAGACATCTTCAAATGACATAGTCAATAAAGGGTTAGTATCCAAAGTACATAAAGAACTTATAAAACTCAACACCCAAAAAACAGTTTAATTAGAAATGGATAGAAGACATAAACAGACATTTCTCCAAAGAAGACATACAGATGGCCTACACACATATAAAAAGATGCTCATCATCACTTATCATCAGGGAAATGCAATCAAAACCACAATGAGATATCTCCGCACACTTGTCAGAATGGCTAAAATCAACAACAAGAAACAACAGATGTTGGTGAGGATCTGGAGAGTGTACCCTTAGTGGAAATGCAAACTGGTACAACCACTCTGGAAAACAATAGGGAGGTTCCTCAAAAAGTTAAAAATAGAACTACCTTATGATCCAGAAATTGCACTACTCGATATTTATCCAAAGAATATAAAAACACTAATTCAAAGGAATACATGCACTCCTGTGCTTATAACAGCATTATTTACAATAGCCAATAGCCAAGACATGTAAACAGCCCAAGTCTCCATCAATTCATAAATGGATAAAGAAGTGGCATATATATATATATATATATATATATATATATATATATATATATATATATATAAAACACACACACACTGGAATATTCAGCAATAAAAAAGAATAAAATCCTGCCATTTGCAAAAACATGGATGGAGCTAGAGAGTACAATGTTAAGAGAGAGAGAGAGAGAGTGAGACAGAGAGGAAGAGAGGCGAAGAAATAGATGTTAATTATAGAGAACAAACTGATGGTTACAAGAAGGGAAGGTGGGTGGGGGATAGATAAAATAAGTGATGGAGATTAAGGAGTGCATTTTCATGATGACCATGGGGGATGTACAAAAGTGTTGAATCATACACCTGAAACTAATATAACACTATATGCTAACTCTACTGGAATTAAAATAAAATGAAAAAAAAACCAAGATGTTTTAACATCATCCATACTAATACTACAGCTGAATAGTTACAACTTTAATAGGAAATATTAACGAATTATGAAAAGTTTAAAACTACACATGGAGAATTTTTTGCCATATATCTTCACATTGATAAATGTGTACAAAAATGTTCACAAAATTTTTCCTATATTTGCTGTCTACTTTCTTCCATAAACTTTTAAGGCCAAAAACATATTTATGGTTAAAAATGAAGTTTTCCAACTGGGTTAGGTTTATTATTCAGATGTGTCATAGATTCAATGATAGATTTATTAAGATTATACAAAGATGAGAAAAATGTTCATGCGTTAAATGCTGTGTTACTAAGGAAGCAAGATACTGTTATTCCTACGTGGCCAGCATTTCCAATGTAAACCACAACTCTACTAGGTGAGATAAGGATGTGAAGAAATAGCAATAAATTAACTTAAAAATATAATAAACTTCAGTTACTTATAGCAGTTTTAGATTTACTTAAAAATTGAGCAGATAACATAGAGAATTCCCATTTGCCCCCTCTCTCTCTCTGCACACTATCCCCTATTATTAACATCTTGCATTAGTGGGGTACATTTGTTACAACTGACGAATTAATGTTAGTATATTATTATTAACTCAAGTCCATTCTTTGTGTTTTAAAGTTAGATGGATCTTGAAAACTACACAATATTATGTATCCACCATTACAGAATCATACAGGTTAGCCTCACCAATCTAAAAATCCATTAAGCTCTACCTAT
The DNA here is from genome assembly GCF_024362965.1 of Panthera pardus. Lineage (NCBI taxonomy): Eukaryota > Metazoa > Chordata > Mammalia > Carnivora > Felidae > Panthera > Panthera pardus. Next base: position 19,283,941 of record NW_026526654.1, on the reverse strand, counting down.
TTGACCCTCACTCCTCTCCTCTGAGCTCCTGGCAACCACTGATCTCTTTACTATCTCTACAGTTTTGTCTTTTCAAAAATGCAATATAGTTGGACTCATACAGCCTTTCAGAGTGGCTTCTTTCATTTAAAAATATGCATTTACTACTTCTCTGTGTCTCTTGGTGGTGTGATAACTCACTTATTTTTATTGCTGAATAATATTCCATTGTATGGATGGACCACAGTTTATCTCAAGCTGTGCCCCATGGAGGGGCATCTTGGTTGCTTCCAATTTTTATCAATTATGTATAAATCTTGAATTTGAGTAGTGTCAGTCCTCTGTGTCCTTCTTCAGTGCTGTGTTGACTATTCTATTCTGGGTCTTTTGCCTTTCTATATAAACTTCAGAAACTGTTTATTGATATCCACACTACAACATGATAGAAGTTTGACTGGGATTGTGTTTAATCTATCCCTCAAGTTGGGAAGAACTAATATCTTTAATGCTCTGTTGATAGGTACATACACGTTAAGGATCGTTTCCTTGGAAATCGACCCCTATATAATTATGTAATGCCCCTCTTTCTCCCTGATAGTCAGCTTTGTCTTAAATTGATATGACTACTTCTCTCTTTTTTTTTCCTAGTGTTATCATGGTATATCTTTCCCCACCTCTTTACTTTTAATTCATCTGGGTCTTTACAGTCAATGTGGGTTTCTTGTAGATAGCATATGGTTGAGTATTTTTTCTTGACTATCTTAGTTTCTGTCTGTTAATTGGTATATTTATACCATTAACATTTAAAGTAATTATTGATATACATCGATTAATATATAACATATTTATAACTGTTTTCTTTCAATGGTACCTTTTTATTTCTTGTCTTCTCTCTTTTTGCCTTCTCTGGTTTTAATTAGGCATTCTATGTGAGTCCATTTTTACTCCTCTTAGTAGATTAATTACATTTCTTTAAAAATATTAGTGGTTGCCTTATAGTTTACAATATACATTTACAACCAATCTAAGTCCACTTTCAAATAACACTGTCCTACTTCACAGATAGTGTAGGTTCCCTCTTCCTTTCTCCTCTCCATTGTGGTTATTTACCTCACTTACCTATAATCCATATCCATCTAATAAATTGTCACTATTATTATTTCAACAAATAAGTATCTATTGGGTCAGTTAAGAATAAAAAAATGAAATATTTTATTTACTTCCATTTACTCCTTTTCCAATATTCTTCTTTATGTAGATCTGAGTATTTGATCTGTACCATTTTCCTTCTCTAAAGAACTTTTATCATTTCTTGCAAAGCAGTTCTACTGACAGAAAATTCTCTGATTTGTTTCACTGAGGAAGTTTTTTATCTGGATAATACCTCTGGATATAAAATTCTAGGTTGTTTTTTTTTCTTTCAACACTTTAAATATTTCACTTTACTCCCCTCTCACTTGCATAGCTTCTGAAAAGAGGTCCAAAATAATTCTTATTCTTATTCTTCTACAGGTGAGGTGTTTATTTTCCCTTTGGCTTCTTTCAATATTTTATCTTTTCTATTGGTTATTCACAGTTTGAATATGATATACCCAGGTGTAGATATTTTTGTGCTTACTCTGCTTGTGTTATCTGAGCTTCCTTGATCTGTGATTTTGTGTCCAAAATTAATTTTAGAAAATTCTCAGCCATTATTACTTCAAATATTTCTTCAGGCCCTTTTTCTCTTTCTTCTCCTTCTGGTATTCCCATTACATGTATGTGAGACCTTTTGTAATTGTCCCACAGTTCTCTGTCATTCTGTTTCATGATTTTCATTCTTTTTTCTCTTCCCATTTCACTTTGTGAGGTTACTGTTGACATCGTTTATCTCATTGTTTCTTGACTCAGTTGTGTCTAGTCTACCAATGAGCCTATGAAAGGCATTCTTCATTTCTGCTACAGTGTTTTTTTATCTTTAGCATTTCCTTTTGAATCTTTCTTAGGATCTCCATCTCTCTGCTTATATTGCCCATTTGTTCTTGCATGCTGTCCACTTTTTCTATCACAGCACTCAGCAAATTAATTAAAGTATTTTAAGTTCCAAATTATTTAGAAGCTACTAAGTCCCTGTCATACCTGAGTCTGGTTCTAATTTGTCTTGCTTGCTCTTGTCTCTTCAGATTGCATTTTTATTGCACTTTTATCATGCCTTGTAATTTTTTTTGAAAGCTGGACATGATGTATTAGGTAACAGTAACTTAGAGAGATAGGCCTTTTGTGTGAAATTTTATGTTAATCTGGCTGAGGGCTAGGCCATGTTTAATGTATGCTGCATCTGTAGGTGTTAGAGGCTTCAATTTCCTCTAGTGTCCTGGTTTCCTCTAGTGTCCTGGTTTCTTGCTGTTTTTAGGTTTCCCTAGAAATTCCTCCTAAATAGAATATGTGTCTTGCAGCTGAGTTGGAAGCCAGTTATTATTTTGCTGCCATTAATGTGATGATAAGGTATTGGGGAAGAAAAATATTCTATAACTGTATAATTAAATCTCAGTTTTCTTTTTTTTAAGTTTATTTTTATTTATTTTGAGAGAGAGAACAAGCGATAGAGAGATAAAGAGAGGGAGACAGAATCCCAAGCAGGCTCCACACTGCCAGTGCAGAGCCTGATATGGGGCTAGAACTCACAAACCATGAGATCATGACCTAAGCTGAAACCAAGAGTCGGATGCTTAACCGACTGTGCCATCTAGAGCCCCAAATCTGTTTTCTTAGACCAAGTCATAGGCTGTGGCCTTCAGAAAGTTTCTTCACCTATTTTTCTCAGCTTATGTGATACAGGAAGGCCAGAGGGGGCTCCACTCATCTACCTGCACTCTCCTTAGTTCAGTCGAGGCTCTGGGAAAGTCGATATCCTCAAGGGCATGGCTTTATTATAGAGAACAGAAGGCTCTGGATTTACTTCAGAAGGATCACTGCCTCTCCCCTGTGGGAAGCATGCGGGAATTTTTCTCTGATCTTCACCATAAGAACTTGGCAGGGCTTCTGATGGTAAAAGTCATGAAAGTGTGCCCCCACCCCTAAGACTGGAGGGATTTTTAACTCAAGCTCGTCCATGCCCAGCCTTCAGCAATTACCCAATTACAGTGTAAGTGCCTCTGGCTCTAGTGGCTTCTGCTCCTGGGGAGATATGATTTTCTGTATTTGTCATCCCAACAATTTTCAAGGCAGTGCTTTGCTCTGTGACCCCAATTCTCCGTTGGACCTGAGAAGCATTGTTGACTTTTTTCAGAATTGCTGATTTTTAGTTTGTTTAGTTTGTTTTCTTCAGAAAACAAGATTGACAAATTCCAAGTTCTTTACATGTTGGAGCAGAAATTAGAAGCTGTTAACTAACTTCTTTTTGATTTAAGATATGGGCCAGAAATAACATGGGTAAATGAGCACGTTTGATTAAAAATAAGAATTCTAGGGGCACCTGGATGGCTCAGTCAGTTAAGTGTCTGACTTCAACTCAGGTCATGAACTCACGGTTCATGAGTTTGAGCCCCGTATCGGGCTTTATGCTGACAGCTTAGAGCTTGGAGCCTACTTTGGATTCTCTCTCTCTCTCTCTCTCTCTCTGTTCCTCCCCAACTTGTACTCTGTCTCTCTCCCTGAAAAATAAATAAAGGTTAAAATCAGAATTCTTAAATTAATGTGTGCAGAGGCATGATTCTCTGCTCCTATGTAAGTTAGTCTGCTTGGTCACAATTTGGCCCACGTTCTAGTACAGCATAGGAATGAAAGGCCATCATTAGTACAAAGTAAGACTAGGTTGTGATAGTGAAACCTATCCTGGCTGGCCCCAAGTCACTGTGTCGAATCTTACTGGGCCACGTGTCATTTCCCCCACTGTTTCTCTTACACCTTAATATCTGCCTGTTTTTCTGCTTGATTTGAACAACAAACTCTAAGGCAACATTAAACACAGACAACATAGTAATAATAAGACTGTGGAGAAGGAGGAAGGAAAAAACACTCATTTGTGGGATATGGTTCAAGTATCCATTATATAATAGTACAACAAACTTAACCAAAGCCAAAAAGCTTTGGGCAGCTGTGATCCAGCCTGCTTATGCTTGGAATGAAGTCTTTCTATGCTCTCATGAGGCACACTGGCAAGACAGAGTTCCTATGGCCAGCAGTCATTCCTTTCTAGCAAGTATCTGGGCTCAGGACATTAAAAGAGCAATCAGACATTTGCACTGTGGCTGATGAAGTGATCCTAACTTTTCATCCCTGGTAAGCGGAACTGCAGAAAAATCATCCCTGGAAATACCACCTAGTATCCAATACCCAGAGAAATATGTCTGGAATATGGAGTGATTATTTAAAGCTTTAATAGTCTTTCAACTCATTACGTAGCAGGTATATAATCACACTCTTCCATCAGTCATTTATTATTATTATTATTATTATTATTATGTGTTGATGCAACCCACATTATACAATTGATGGAGGGGTTTAATGAACATCCATCAAGGATTTATTCAACAACCCTGGATGTTTTATCTAACTCTTTTATCTGACTCATATTGTGACTCTTTCCATCAGTGGTGTTTACTTATGAATTGGGAATAAGCATCTACCTATGTGAGCTGTATTTTATACTTCTCTTAAACTTGAATAAATTTACTATTGTCTTCATGGACTAATATCACATTTCTAGCACAAATTACTAAAGCTTAAAGAAGTACAAGGACTTCTATCAATGACATAGCTACTTTAGTGAAAAGGCTCTTTCATTTGGCCCATTTAATTTTTCTAGCCTTTTAACCCCTGTATTTTGACCTAGAATTCTTGAATATCTCTTACTTTAAAAAGAGGCAGCAGTCAAAAGATTGATCTTCAAGGTTAAATCGTATTTGCATAAAAAATTCACACCCAACAATCTCTTGCTTTTTTCTTCCCCAAAGCTCTGCTTTTCAGGTATGCACTAATCAATCCTCTGTGATGTAGGACACACCACTATTTATCTTATTCTATGGGTAGAGTATAGTCTTTTTAAAAGTTTCTCCAAGTTTTAAGGTTTAATATTTACTTTCCCTCCCCCTGTGGACTGCAAGAACCACAAGAGTAATGGCTTTGTCGTGCTCACCATCATGTTACTAGAGTGCGTGCCTGGCTCATAAGGTAAACATGAGGGTAACAGAGCAGAGAGTGGGTTATGTCAGGAGGAGGGGCTGGTGGAAACAAAGAGAAAATGGGCACAAGAGGGCAGGGTGAGAGGAGTAGCAATCTCAAAGCAGACTTTGAGAGCTGGCCAGGCTGCTCATCAGCCATCTTGGAGGGGATCCAGGTGTGGACTATCTGCATTAATTTCTATGAGGAGACGCTGCCTTGGGCCAACTGGTGACCCACACCAGCCGCCAGGGCTCCCAAGGCTGGGATAGCAGACTTGCTCTGCCTGTTGAAGGATGCTCCATGGCCCTCATTTTACCATAGTGGCTGTCGATTCCCAACTCCCCACCCCCCCAATCCCTCAAGCATCAGTCTAGCTTAGTGGCTTTACTTCTCCCCTGCAAGATCTTCATTCTATTGTCTCATTTGACCTTCCCCAATAAAAGTCCTCCCTGAGGTGCATGAATCCATTGTCCTTCTCTACACACTGGTAAATCCTTGAGTCCAGTAGTGCTGGTGTTCACAGATCTGCATCCTCCACCTTGGATTCTGAACATTGTAATATGTCTCTATTCACTGATGTGGCTGAGCCCTGTGATGAGTTGGCAGAGACCAAGCTTCAGCTCATTTATTCCTCACAGCCTTTTCTAGTACTATTAATCCCGTTTTATAGATGAAGAAACTGGAGACAGAGAAGAATTAAGTTTTCTGTCCAAAGTTGTGTGGCAAGGACGTGACAGAGGTGGGATTTGTACATGTGATCTTTTGAATGTCCTTTTAACCACGTGGCGCCTGACTTGATCTACACAAATGCTGCCATCACATCCATTTTTTTTGACCTTTAAGAACCCAGGCTGCACCTGCCTGCTTGGGATTCTCTCTCTCCCCCTCTCTCTGCCCCTACCCGACTTATTCTGTCTCTGTCTCTCTCAAAATAAATAAATAAATGTTAGAAAAAAAAAGAACCTAGGCTGCCCCTGATATTTTTGAGGTAAAAGGTGGGCTTTTGAAGAAATATCTCCAGTTGCTGGAAGAGTTAAGTATGCAGACCATGAACAAAACTGTTGCATAAATATCAGTGTCAATAAGAAGTGAGTAGCTTCTTCTGGGCCATCACTGCCACGAACTTCTCAGTCAGAACAGGGTCTTAGCTCCATTTTCTTGTGCCATCACAGAGATCTCTGGTTGCCCAGCTCCTCTTTGTCTCATGGGGAAAAACCCATTGGGTCAGGAAGGTTAGGTTCCCAGCAGAACGATGGTAGGGTGGACTGTGTGGGACAGCTCCTGCCCAGGCAAATCATGGATGACGCCTGGCCACAAAGCCAGAGGGACAGTAACCCTGAGCCTCCGGGAATTTCACAGACTTACACGGATGGAAAGAACCATCCTGTTATATGCAAGGCTCTTTGTATGCAAGGCTCTTTGTATGCAAGGCTCTATTCATACACTACCATGGTCATTCTTACTGTTCGCATTTTATAAATGGGGAGACTGCAACTCAGTGAGGCTAAGAAACTTGCCCAAGGTCCCCCAGAAGTGACTGCCTGAAGCTGTATTCCCATGCTTTCCTCCAACTGTGTTCTTTCCACTCTGCCACGCATGTCTGAACTTTCTGAAAGTTCTCTTGGCTTGGTTTTGAGGAATTTGAACAAATTCCTGTCTGGTATACTTTGCGAAAGCAAAATTCTGCTTTTAAAATTAAACAGACTAGCCCAAGGAAAGGGCAGGGAGGGAGGTGAAAATTCCTCCCTGTGTCTTTGGATTAGGAGTGGTTCTCTGTGTTTGTTCGGGGTGAGGAAAGAACGTTCATCTGTCATTTCTCCACCCCCACTAAGTTCTTCACATTATTGTCTGGCAAGAGTAAATGGAGATAGTTTCTAACTCCAGCTTAAACACCGAAAATACAACAAAGTTGTAATTACTTTCACTTATGGGGAGAATCTATTCGATAAATCGGGACACACACAAAATTTAAAAGCAACTCATGTAGTTTTGGGGTGTACCTGCTGGTCATTTAGCTGGACGACCTGAAATTCTGTAACTTTGTTCTGTGATGCAAATATAATCCTTTGAGAAGGAGAGCAGAAAACACAGAAACGATTTACATAAAAAATAGATCTGTTTTTTACTTCCACTAAATGGGTAATTTTAGAAGATATTTATAATCGACTGGGCATTTTGTCCCTTGCATAGTTAAGCCTGTGGCAGATCCTGTCATCATTCCTCCAGACTCATTTTCCCCCCAGACTGCTCAGCTGGAGAATATATTTCCTGGAATTTCCTGCAAGGAGGTGTGGCCCTGTGACAAAGTTCTCCCTGATGTGGGCAACTTCTAAGCCATCCACAAAGGCTTTCACTGGATTCATTTTTCCCTTCTCTCCCGCCAGCTAGAAATAGAGAAGCCACGGGAAAACGTGGAACGTGTGTGTTGAGGATGGCAAGGCTGCCCCACATGCTGTCTTTTGGGATGACCTCGTGGGCCAGGGCTCACCCATCAGCCACCCAAGACTATGACTTCAGAAAGAAATAAACTTGTATTTTACTTGCACTATTGCAATTTTGGGTTCTTTCTCTCGTAAGTTTACTTTACCCCAACTATTACACAGCCTAAAATTCAAAGTAGCTTGTTCCATGACCACTGTTCTCAGAATGGCTGGTGTCCGGAAGAATGTCCATCTAGAAAAATATGGTATCTGAAACTTTACCTACAGACATTTTATGATCTCATACAAATATGTGAAGCAGATTTGATAGTTCAGGAAAATAAAACAAGGCAAAGTTCAAAAAGGCTTTCCATAAAACAGCTCTATTTTCCCCCACAAAAACCACTCTATTAACCTTGCCCTGAGTTACTGGCATGCTGAACCACAGGAATCCATACTCTACACATACTCCTAGCCCAAGAATGAATTCTAACCACAGCTCTTAAATAAAAGGTAAAATTAACAATTTAATGTCACATAAAGACTTGCTTAAGATTCTTTGAAATGTTCAAAGGAGGTACTTTAAACATGAGATTGTTACTTTTTTAAATATAGGGTTTTGGTTTCATGGCTAAATGGTATGATTCAACAATATGAAGCGATCCATTATTTCTCAAGAATAAGAATTGTACTTTAATTTATCTCATTTCAATGCTCTAAAAACTTACCAAAGGAATGTTATTTCTCGCTGAAAGATGTTAAGATATCAGCAAAGTCCAAAGAATAATACACACACACACACACACACACACACACATACTGCAACATTTCTAAAGTCAGTCACACCCACAGAAACTCACTTACTTGAAAGGACTACTACCAGTCTGAACCTTGTTAATCTAGGCAAAGAAATATGACAAATCTTTAGTACTGGAGTAGGATGTACTTTGGCAAACCATCAAATGTACTTTGAACTCATTGGGGAGTCTGGGTGGCTCAGGAGGTGCCTGGGTGGCTCAATCGGTTAAGCGTCCGACTTCAGCTCAGGTCACGATCTCACAGGTTTTGAGTTCGAGCCCTGCCTCGGGCTCTGGGCTGACAGCTCAGAGCCTGGAGCTTGCTTCCGATTCTGTGTCTCCCTCTCTGTCCCTCCCCTGCTGGCACTCTGTCTTCCTCTCTCTCAAAAATAAATAAAAACATTAAAAAATTTTTTTGAAAACAGTACTTTGAACTCACAAGTGATGAGAGTAATGATGGCCATCTCAGTGAGATATAAATCTGACTGTACGTAGTTTGACAAAGTGTAAGGATGCATTGCCTTAACTGTCAATCAAAACATACTCATTGGCTACTTCCGCACATCAACCAACCTACATTCATTTTATCATTAGCAAAGATTCCTAAGGCAGTGTGTTTGATGACTTTCAGCAAGACTTCAGAATAATGTCGCATAGAGTAGGTGAAATTTGAATCATGCAGCCAAGCTTTTGCAAATCTGATTGTTTTGTTTTATAGGGAATATGCTCATCTCAGCCACTGTTGACTTTGCTTATTTGACCAAAATTGAACAAGTCTCACTGACCCACTGTAGAGTCAAGGACTTGAGTTTTTACAATCTAATCAGGTATACTTTTCACTATTCAGTCAAGGCTTCTGCTTCAAAACAAAAAAAGGTAAGTGAAGAAATTCCACCAGCTATAGCATTACCTGCACAAATCCCTCACACTTAACATGTAAAAAAGTTGAAGTCCTCATCCTTCCCCACAAACACCGTTCTTCCAGAAGTCAACAGCAACTCTATCTAATCACTCAGGCCAAAAACCTTGGAGTGATCTTTCTCTTGTACTCAACCCGCACAGCATACCCAGAGTGCTCTCACCATCCCCACTGCTACTATGCAAATCCAGATGACCACCTCTCCCTTGCATTATCACAACAGTCCCCCACTGTCCCTTCAACTCAGTAAGCAGGGCATTTCTGATCAGCTTCAGTTTCTCCTCTGCTCAAAATCACTCCCATGGCTCCCCATCTCACGTAAGAGTAAAAACCAAATGCACTGCATTGACCTGTGCGGCTCTATACCATCTGCCCTTGTTGATTTTCTGATCCTGTTCCCCCTTTACTCTCAAGACATGAGCCTCCTCATATCAAGAGAGAATAGGAGCACACTCCCTTTTGGGGGTCTTTGCCCTGAATGCACCATCTGCTTTGTACAATCCTCCCCGCGAGAGCCACGTGGCGCGTCCCCTCCCATCTATCACATTTTTATTCAAAGGCAGCCTTTGTGGTCACCCTATCCAAAACTGCAACCCCGGAACACAGTCTCCCCTCTCCCCCTCTTCATCCCCTCGCCCCCCACCTCTGCTTTTCCTTTTCTTCCTGTCACCATTTAATGCACCACTTATTTTACTTGTTTGTCCTGATTATTTCCTGTTTCTTCATGTAGAATTTGTAGGCTCAACAAAGGCAAGGACTTCTTGTGTCTTTTGTTCCCTATATCGTAGCAGGTCCCCAATAAAAATTGTTGAATGCTGAATAAATAAAAATATTTTCTCAAATAACTGGCCAGGAAGGGAACTCAGAAAAACAGTAAAAAACATATGCACATCTACTGGCAAGAAAATAAGATCAGGACTGAATCAAGTAATAGAATATGGAATGTGTAAAAATCTCGTTAGTTATTAGCTAGGGGCATGAATCAGAGAAATAGCAAAAACAAAAACAAAAACAAAGAAAAAAAAGGAGAAAGAAAGAAAAGAAAAAAAAGCCCAACAAACCATGGGAGTACATGTGAAACTGTGAGGCAGGGGCCAGACTAATGTAGGAACAGGTGGCATTTTCCTAATGTGTTCCCTCTATGGCAGATGGTGTCTATAGTTTATAGCCCACATATTTCTATCACTGTGAGTTCTCCAGTCACTAGTAAAATACAACCACACCCAGGGGACAGCCACACTACAGCACATCTTTCTCCTCCATCACCCACATATGCCCAGGAATCATTCTGTTCTCTATTCTCTCCATTTGAACAAATGCACAGAAAAAAATTTTCAACGGAATACTAATCACAAATTATACTGATCAAAGTGAATTTCATACATCACAGATACACTAACGTGGTGGAGACCCATCAACTAAGTTCCATGAACACCTCGACAGGATCCCATACAAAGGCAGGTGAGCGGAACTTTGCATTCAGTGTGTCACTTGGATGCTCGTGAGATCTGGTGGATTGTCTGTCCTTATGATCTTATCCCAAGGCACACCTGTTAGTCACTCACACTTCTCACTGGTGGGCAGGGAACAACACAATGAAGGTCCAAAACCTATGCTTCCTAGAAATCATCTCAACTGAAAACCTAAGGAAGAGATTTTCAAATGGAGAGAAAAGCTTTTCAAATGAAAAGGGCACAGGGAGAAAGACAGAGAGGGGCTTCAAGGAGTGACTCTTAGTCAATACAAAAACAAATGATCCCAGTAAAGAGGCTGAAGAAATTGCTAAAGAAACCCAGTTGACTACCGTGAGACTCTCTGAGGAGCTCATATTTCATGAACAAGAGGTACAAAAGGTAAAAGGCTGGATATGTAACCAAAAAAAAAGCATTAGGTTGGTAAATGAGGTTGAAATTCATAAAATTTCTAACAAATAATGATTGCTGGCAATGTGGAGCATGAGGATAAAAAAGGGAGTGACTGAACTATTGCGTTGAGGAAGATAATCATTAACCTGGACAGGACACAATCAAGAGGAAACAGCTTAAAAAAAAAAAAAAAGGAACAGCTGATGAAGGGACATGATGGAAAGAAAAAGTGGGTAAGGTATCCTAATTACATGAATCCAAGAGCACCATGTAATGGTTATCAAGTAAATTAGCAGTAATTAAATAAATTGTAATCCTTAACAAATTGATAAACCTGAGAAGTATTCTGAAATTAGCAAAAAGCCAATGAGGCCTTGACTTTGAGAAAGAAAAATGGTCAATAGTATAAAATAACCATTACTCCTAGGAAGTCTAGACACTGCAGACCTTTCTAAAGAGAAAGGGGAACCTGCCAAGGGCCAACAAACTCACTAAGAGGCCATTGATTCCAATCTGGTTTACTTTCCTTTTTAAGGCTATATTTAGCTGTATTTTTTAGTTGTATTTAAAGCTGTATTTGAAAGATTAATTGATTATTGATAGGATTATTAGAAGAATAGATCTGGTGGCACCTAATTTCAAAATGTCATTTCACAGTTTATCCTTCAGAAAATACCAAGAAATCATCTTGAATGATAATAGGGGTAGGTGAATTCACAGCTGACCAAACAATATTTTCTATACTAAATTTCTATGTAGAAATTAAATGAGAACTTTTATGTTAGGACATAACAGGATATATAGGATATAATTGTTTATATAACATAAACAGTGTTTCCTCATCAGAGGAAAACTGCCCTAATAAGAATTTACATAGCACCCCCTAAAAATACAACTTTTCAAAAAAGCTATTAAAATTAATTTACCCTTTTAAATTGATTTCTAGTGATAATGATTCATCAGGAATAATAATTAATACCAAGTAATCACTAATATCAATTAATCTAATGATAATGTTTTTCAAATATAATAAACACAGGGATTAGAAAGAATATAGTTAGAAATTGCAAAGCAGATTCTAAGAGGGGAAAAATTAAGAATCCTTGCTGAGGTGTGTGCTAAGAGTTGGCAAGACTTGACTCCTCTTTTTAAAGCTGCTTTCCTTCTTATCTCCTATGCTCCTGATATAACCTAAGTCCTAGCACCTACCCTGAAATAACTAATGGACACAGAGGGTTTATAACCTTCTTCCTTCCTTCCTAGGGACATAACCTAAGCCACCCAATACTCATACTCAGCCATAGCTCTGACACTAAAGAAATGAATTAAACTTGTTGAGTCAATACAGTGAGGATATTTAGACTATGTGTGGGAAGGCACTCTGTAAAATGCAATTGCTACCCAATCATTTTCCTCTCATCAGAATGTACATATCCCATTCTGTTCCTCTCATACACAGCAGTAGATGGCAATGGTCAAATTCATCATACCAATTAGCAAGTAGATCAAATTGTATACTATCCCTCTAAGTTCGAATGACCCCTAATCTAATTGAACTACATGAAGTCCCTCCAGGAGCTCCTAGGGAAATACCCCATCATTTCATTTAAACATGTGAGAGAAACACTTTGATTAGAGAGTCTTCCAAGGACTCCAGATTTACTCCCCATCTACACATCTAATTGAACAGATACATCTTTGTGATTTCTCAAGATTACCTGTTTATGCCATGTTGTCAAGAACATCTTATTTCCACATTCATTTTTCCTGACTTTCAGTAGACACTGAAAATATTATGTGAAGTCCAGCAAAGAAATTTTCCATTTTCTGAAGTTCAAGCACTGAATTTTTCTTGGATGGAAGTTTAAGCCATCTGTCAGCACTATGGTTTCTTGTAAAGAATATACCCTTTTATACCTGTACCCTGGAAAATTCTTGTTTTAGTTTTTTGCAGGTATCACAAGAGAAAAAACAAATAACATTCAGTTTATATGTTCCCTTTCTAAAATTCTTAAGGGTTGGGACAAAATGACCACGATAGTCTCTAATAATTTTTTTAAAATATGTCATTCTGTAGATTACCACAGAATACATTTATGATAAAAATTGCATCACTGACAGAAGCAGATAATTAAGTAATCTTATGCTTGCTGCTAAATATGAAATATTTGATGTAATTTTACACTCTGTTATGCCTTTTCATTTTTAAAATGAATTATTACAACTACCTAGCATAATTAGCCTAAATGTTTCTAGTTATTCTTAAAATCTTAATTAAAGTGCACAATATTCAATACACTTCCTCCCGGTATGCTCTTTTGAAGGCTTTGTATTAATTCCCAAAGTGAAATGCAGTTTGGGTGAACTTAAGCGGCTTTCTATTACCTCCTGAAATTGTTTAGTCCAGTATTTAGAAAGGTTCTTCTGGAACTGTTCAATTTGTGTCCACTTATTTTAATTTACAAAAGTCTTTTTAAGAAAATGTAATTATTGATATAAATAATACTGTTTGGTATTTCTAAGTAAGGATGCACTAAGGACAATTTTATGAGATGAAGGCAAGAAATGTTAAGCATGAATTAAATAACCTCTGGAAATGCTACAGAATCAGTGAAGTTAAGAATTTTGACCTGATTCAGCCTGGTTAGGAACTGCCTTACTAATCTACATGTGAAAAATGAAGACCAGGGCCATTTTCCAGAAGCCGTGACCTCTCCCATGGGAATGTCCTTGATTTAAACTCAGAGGAAATGGTCCAGTTAGCTTTGGTAACCAGCGGCTGCTTCCTGATTAATTTAGTATTTCACTACTCAGCATGGGCCTCCATGTCTGCCTGGCTGGCCTGTCACATCCTCCTGTATCACTCAAGATTTCCTATGATAACACTGACCAAACCAATCACTTAGAGTGTCCCACACTGTCATTTCTGTCGTGGTGTGATCCCCAACACATGGAAGGTGCTTAATTCCCTTTTGATCGTTCACTCTTTTTCCAGGAACAGTAACCTCTACAGGGGCCAGGGGCCACCCTAGGAACTTCAGGGTTTTAGGAAGGTTGTATTTTAAGTTGGTTGATGGGCTAACCAGTGAGTGTTTATTTTTAGTTATGCTTACGTAACTCACATATATGTTACTTATGTTGACTCTTTTCATACATACATATGTATATACATATATGTATATATTCCATTTTATATTATATTTATATTCCATTCCATTATACATTCCATGTATATACATACATATATACATATGCATGTGTATATATACACACACACACACATATATATATATATATATATATATATATAATGAAAATGAATTATCCCATTATTTTTTTTAAAAAGCTAAAAAAAATCTCTATTCCCTTTTTAGATACTAAAAAGTCAATTCTTCTGGGATGATGCTGTGATAGTGAAGGGGAAAAATGCTACTTTCTTTGTGTTTTTATAGCAGAAAGAAGTACATTATTTACAAAGCTATCAGCCCAAGTAGCTTGCAGATTCTTTCATCTGATCTATCCCATCCTCCACCCTTTCCCCATCCCTAGCCATGCATGCAGTGCTCAGTCTGTGTCTAATAAATGGAAGTGATGGAAAGATCGCATCTCCAGACAGACTATACCTCAAGCGCAAGATGAGATTACGTTGGTATCAATAGAAATCATCCTCTTGCTTCATTTAGTCTTTCTGAAGAAGTTAAGAACCCGTTAGCACTGTGTTAGAACACAGCGAAGCTGGTTCATCTGGCATTTTCCACTATCCCCAGAGAATAAGGTTTCTGGTTAGGGAAATCTAATTATGTGATGAAGCATCTAGCATTCTCAGGGAGATCTATCTGACATCAATTTTTTTTTTAACTTTTTAATTTATTTTTGAGAGACAGAGTGCAAGCAGGGGAGGGACAGAGAGAGAGGGACACAGAATCCGAAGCAGGCTCCAGGCTCTGTGCTGTCAGCACAAAGCCTGACATGGAGCTTGAACTCACAGACGGCGAGATCATGACCTGAGATGAAGTTGGAAGCTCAACCGACTGAGCCACCCAGGCGCCCCCCCCGACATCAATTTTTTAAAAATGACTTGACTCCTAAGCAGAAAAATATAATTAAATCCAGGATCTGTGTATTTGATGTCCCTATTACCCATAACGGGATAGAAACAAGAATTACATGGAACTAAGGAAATCCAGACCAGAGAACTCTTCAAGAAAACACTACAATTTTCAGTAACTTACCAATAAGAGATCCCTAAAATTCAAAACTAGTGTTTAAAATTAAAACAAAAAAAGTTTTGTGGGTACAACTAAACATAACCCATTTGTAGAATAAGTAGGACACGGGACAAAATTGTTGTCACATTCTCAAAGCTGACAAAGGACCTACAAAACCAGAAATCCCCAACTACCCTTCCAACTCAATAAACCTGAACTGAAGTTAAGAACCCAATGAACGCCTCACTGTGGGTAAAGTGCGACCAAATGTGAGCCTGAGTGATAGACTGGGAATCATAACCTGGGCACAGGTAGAGGGAAGTCCCTGCAGACTGAGTGCACCTAAAGCTGGACATGAATGGGAAATCACAAAGCTGTCGGGGGCGGGGGGGGGGGGGGTCTCTTAGCAGGCAGGTGGAGGCAGCCCCCAGGGTGCAGCCAGATACATCAAGTATTCAGAAACTCTTTTCTCGCTTGGCAATTGGGCTTTTTCACTCCTAACCTGCAATAGTCAGCAAACCTCATCATAAGGATCTTCCAGTTCCTCTAACCTCTCCTGCGTGTTTTTCTTGGCCCCTGTGGTTGGACGCTGGCTTCACCCTGTGCCAGACCAGTGATATTAGGACTCATTTGACTCAATCATACAGTCCTGCCAGATGAGAGATACACGTTCGAAAGATGAAACATTCTGCTTTAAATGACGAAATGCTCAGAAAGTATATTACCCTCTGAATCAAGGAGATTTAATCATGTTCAGAATGTTGGACTAAAATATATTTTATTTCATTTTTGGAAAATATATGAACCGTGCTTTCAAAGTGCCTTTTTCTGTTAATACACTTTTACATTTTCAAATATTCCTAGAATGCATTTGTTACAGTCTTGTAATGAGACAAATATTTTAATTCAAGAAGTCATGTATATTTTCTGTATACACTAGGACTCATTTAATTAGAAAATACCCATGTATTGTGTAGAAGAAGGATTTTCTTGTATATGTAGGAAGCAAACAAGGCTGAATTTATATGCCTTTTATTTTTTATTATTTTTTTAAATTTTTGTAATGTTTATTTATTTTTTGAGAGAGAGAGACAGAGCACGAGCAAGGGAGGGGGAGAGACAGAGGGAGACACACAATCCAAAGCAGGCTCCAGGCTCTGAGCTGTCAGCACAGAGCCTGATGAGAGGCTCTAACTTGTGAACCATGAGATCATGACCTGAGCTGAAGTCAGACACTTAACCAACTGAGCCACCCAGGTACCCCCAGATGCCTTTTAAAATGTGGACTCAATTAATATCAGGAAATGTATCTGGTTACAATTTTACTTTTATATGAAGTTGATAGTCCACTGCTATGAAAATTTATTAATATAGGGGGGTGCTTGGGTGGCTCAGTTGATTAAGCCCCTGTCTCTTGGTTTCAACTCAGGTGATGGTCTCCCAGTTGGTGAGTTTGAGCCCTGTGCTGGGGTTTGTGCTGACAGCTTGGAGCTTGCTTGGGATTCTCTCTCTCTCTCTCTCTCTCTCTCTCTCTCTCTCAGTACAAAATATACAATTTTTTAAGTTTATTTATTTATTTTGAGAGAGACAAAGACAGTGTGAGTGGGGGAGGGGCAGAGAGATGGAGACAGAGAATCCCAAGCAGGTTCTACACTGTCAGCAGAAAACCCACGTGGGGCTCCACCTCATAAAACTGCAAGATCGGGACCTGAGCTGAAACCAAGAGTCAGATGCTTAACCAACTGAGCCACTCAGGCACTCCCATAATATACAATTTCTTAAAAACAGGGATATATTCCCTAAGCATTTGTGGATTTGTAAACAAGCATTTTTCTTTTGCAAGCAATCTCAAATACATAATCTCTAAAATCAAATATTTTTTTATATTTTCCATAATAATCACTGGTTCCTATTATTCCCGCCTATCTCATTTCTCACTCCTGGGTGATGAGAACTTTTATTGGCATCCTGTAAGCCCTATTTTCCATCGTTTTCAGCTTGTTTGTACTGCGTACACACTAGGTTATTCAGTGCACTCCAGTATTTAGTTTATAACATCAACAAAGCAAGTCTTGCATGTGTGTGGCAAATTCTAAACTATGAAGACCTTTACAAGACTCGCCCAGTTTCATCAAATTAAAATTCACTGAAATTAAAAGGAAGTGAGGAAATTATGAGTCCTCAACATTCTTAAATAAAATATATGTCAGAAAATGTCTGGCTGTCATTTTAGGTTTGGTTTCAGATTAAGGTTGGTTCTTTCCCCCCACTGTATTTCTCTTTTAAAAGTAAAATCACAAAATCTGGGACATTTTCTGTGCTGAAGTCATTTGGTTTTTAGCTTTGTACCTTTTAGACACTTGAGATGTTCAATAATGCCACATAGCATACTTCTTGCTGTGTGCTATTATTTCCTGCCATATAAAGTTGGCTTTTCATAGGAGAATATTAAGGTGGGGGAAGAAAAAAAAGGCTTTTTTATATCCCATTAGATAGTTTATTGCCTTTTAAGACATTGATGGTAAGGAATGGCCCATTACCAGTCTTTCAGGTTCTTGAATCTGTCTCAAAGACTTTTTGTTACTGATGGCAGTCAGCTTTCAGAGCTTCATCCTTGTTCCTGACAGACTCCCAAGATGAGCTTATCCATTATTATTTTTGTTTTCTATTCTATCAAATCTGCCTCTCTTACTACATCCATTTCTCCTTTTTTTTTTTTTTTAATTCTAACATCCTCCTAACACAATCCTTTGTCACATAACTTTTTCCACTCTGGTAATACTTTCCCGGGGTAGAAAAGTAATGAAGAGTAATGAGATCTGCCAGCCTACCGAGCAGCCCTGTTAATTTCTCTATCACAATACAGGTGATAATATCATTCTATGGTGCCCATGTTGTGACAAAGTTATTCCTGATTCTGTGTTGCCCATTTGTGCTAAGTCCTTTATCTACGATACCCCACACTCTCTTCTCTCCTTTCTTCCCACAAGCCAAACCCTTATTTAGAACAAGACTTCTGCTTAGAATCCCTTATACATTTCTGTGTTCCAGGCTTCTGGCGTTTTGTACTTTCATAACTGTAAAATACTGTAGCCTGAAAACAAATAATATATGAAAGTCAAGTGTCCAGAACATATATAAGAATAGAGCAAACAACCCAAGAGAAAAATGGGCAAAGAATATAAACTGGCAATTTATAGAAGAAAAAAAATCTGAATGGCCCATAAAGATATGAGAAGATGCTTACTGATAAAAACCTCGCCAGTTACTAGAAAGGTACAGAAATACCTTTTCATGCCCATTTGATAGCTAAAATTTTAAAGTTTGATATCATCAATATCAAAAATTGACATGGAAAGCATACTCATAACACTAATGGGGATAGAGAGGAACAATTTAGGAATATCTATTAAAAATAAAAATGTGCATACTCAGCACTTCTATTTCCACATATCCTTTATAGAGAACCATTCACACTATGCACAAGGAAACTCATGCACAAATATTTAATTCGCCAATGTATTAATCACACACAAAAGAAAAAGTCATCTCTCAGTTATAGAATGACCAAACAAAATGTTTGAAAGAATAAAAGATTACATAGGTGCTAAACTGAATGAAGAAAATACATATTTATTCATGAGAATAATACTGAAACAACACTATGTATATCATATGCAAACATACTTATGCATATACAGATGAGTTTAAAGTCTGAAAGGGTATATATAGTTTGAACTCATAATAATATTATCTTGGAAATAAATGCTGGAGAGGTAACCAAAACTGGACACAGTCATCAAAAAAGACTGCTGTGGGTTTTTTTGTTTGTTTGTTTTAATTTTATTTTTTTAAATTTACATCCAAATTAGCATATAGTACAACAATGATTTCAGGAGTAGATTCCTTAGTGCCCCTTACCCATTTAGCCCATCCCCCCTCCGACAACCCCTCCAGTAACCCTCAGTTTGTTCTCCATATTTATGAGTCTCTTCTGTTTTGTTCCCCTCCCTGTTTTTATATTATTTTTGTTTCCCTTCCCTTATGTTCATCTGTTTTGTCTCTTAAAGTCCTCATATGAGTGAAGTCATATGATTTTTGTGTTTCTCTGACTGACTAATTTCACTTAGCATAATATCCTCCAGTTCCATCCACGTAGTTGCAAATGGCAAGATTTCATTCTTTTTGATTGCCGAGTAATACTCCATTGTATATATATACCACCTCTTCTTTATCCATTCAACCATCGATGGATATTTGGGCTCTTTCCATACTTTGGCTATTGTTGATAGTGCTGCTATAAACATGGGGGTGCATGTGTCCCTTTGAAACAGCACACCTGTATCCCTTGGATAAATACCTAGTAGTGCAATTGCTGGGTTATAGGGTAGTTCTATTTTTAGTTTTTTGAGGAACCTCCATACTGTTTTCCAGAGTGGCTGCACCAGCTCGCATTCACACCAGCAATGCATAAGAGATCCTCTTTCTCCGCATCCTCGCCAACATCTGTTGTTGACTGAGTTGTTAATGTTAGCCATTCTGACAGGTGTAAGGTGGTATCTCATGGTGGTTTTGATATTTATTTCCCTGATGATGAGTAATATTGAGCATTTTTTCATGTGTCGGTTGGCCATCTGGATGTCTTCTTTGGAGAAGTGTCTATTCATGTCTTTTGCCCATTTCTTCCCTGGATTATTTGTTTTTTGGGTGTTGAACTTGATAAGTTCTTTATAGATTTTTGATACTAACCCTTTATCTGATGTGTCATTTGCAAATATCTTCTCCCATTCTGTCAGTTGCCTTTTAGTTTTGCTGATTGTTTCCTTCACTGTGCAGAAGCTTTTTATTTTGATGAGGTCCTAGTAGTTCATTTTTGCTTTTGTTTCCCTTGCCTCCAGAGACATGTTGAGTGAGAAGTTGCTATGGCCAAGATCAAAGAGGTTTTTGCCTGCTTTCTCCTTGAGGATTTTGATGGCTTCCTATCTTATAGGTCTTTCATCCATTTTGAGCTTATTTTTGTGTATGGTGTAAGAAAGTGGTCCAGGTTCATTCTTCTGCATGTCACTGTCCAATTTTCCCAGCACCACTTGCTGAAGAGACTGTCTTTATTCCATTGGATATTCTTTCCTGCTTTGTCAAAGATTAGTTGGCTATACGTTTGTGGGGCCATTTCTGATTCTCTATTCTGTTCCATTGATCAGAGTGTCTGTTTTTATGACAGTACCATACTGTCTTGATGATTACAGCTTTGTAGTATAGCTTGAAGTACAGGATTGTGATGCCTCCAGCTTAGGTTTTCTTTTTCAAGACTGCTTTGGCTATTGGGGTCTTTTCTGGTTCCATACAAATTTTAGGATTATTTGTTCTAGCTCTGTGAAGAATGCTGGTGTTATTTTGATAGGGATTACATTGAATATGTAGATTGCTTTGGGGAATATCGACATTTTAACAACATTTGTTCTTCCTATCCAGGAGCATGGAATCTTTTTTCCATTTTTTTGTGTCTTCTTCAATTTTTTTCATAGGCTTTCTATAGTTTTCAGTGTATAGGTTTTTCACTTCTTTGGTTAGATTTATTCCTAGGTATTTTATGGTTTTTGGTGCAACTGTAAATAGGATCGATTCCTTGATTTCTCTTTCTGTTGCTTCATTGTTGGTGTATAGGAATGCAACTGATCTCTGTGCATTGATTTTATATCCTGCAACTTTGCTGATTTCGTGAATCAGTTCTAGCAGTTTTTGGTAGAAACCTTAGGGTTTTCCATATAGAATATCATGTCATCTGCGAAGAGTGAAAGTTTGACCTCCCCCTGGCCGATTAAGATGCCTTTTATTTCTTTGTGTTGTCTCATTGCAGAGGCTAAGACTTCCAATACTATGTTGATTAACAGTGGTGAGAGTGGACATCCTTGTCTTGTTCCTGTCCTTAGGGGGAAAGCTCTCAGTTTTTCCCCATTGAAGATATTAGCATTGGGTCATTCATATATGGCTTTTATGATCTCAAGGTATGCTCCTTCTATCCCTACTTTCTTGAGGGTTTTTATCAAGAAAGGATGCTGTATTTTGTCAAATGCTTTCTCTGCATCTATTGAGAGGATCATATGGTTCTTGTCCTTTCTTTTATTGATGTGATGAATCATGTTAATTGTTTTGTGGATATTGAACCAGCCCTGCATCCCAGGTATAAATCCCAGTTGGTCGTGGTGAACAATTTTTTTAGTGTATTGTTGGAGCCAGTTGGCTAATATCTTGTTGAGGATTTTTGCACCCATGTTCATCAGGGAAATTGGTCTATAGTTCTCCTTTTTAGTGGGGTCTCTATCTGGTTTTGGAATCAAGGTAATGCTGGCTTCATAGAATGAGTTTGGAAGTTTTCCCTCCATTTCTACTTTTTGGAACAGCTTCAAGAGAATAGGTGTTAACTCTTCCTTAAATGTTGGGTAGAATTCCCCTGGAAAGCCATCTGGCCCTGGACTCTTGCTTTGGCAGATTTTTAATTACTAATTCGATTTCCTTACTGGTTATGGGTCTGTTCAAATTTTCTATTTCTTCCTGTTTCAGTTTTGGTAGTATATATGTTTCTAGGAATTTGTCCATTTCTTCCAGATTTCCCATTTTATTGGTATATAATTGCTCATAACATTCTCTTATTATTGTTTTCATTTCTGCTGTGTTGGTTGTGATCTCTCCTCTTCCATTCTTGATTTTATTTATTTGAGTCCTTTCCTTTTTCTTTTTGATCAAACTGGCTATTGGTTTATCAATTTTGTTAATTCTTTCAAACAACCAGCTTCTGGTTTCACTGATCTGTTCTACTGTTTTTTTGGTTTCGATAGCATTAATTTCTGCTCTAATCTTTATTATTTCCTGTATTTTGCTGGTTTGGGTTTTGTTTTGTTTTTTTTTTTTTTTTTGCTGTTCTTTTTCCAGCTCTTTAAGGCATAAGGTTAGGTTGTGTATCTGAGATCTTTCTCCCTTCTTTAGGAAGGCCTGGATTGCTATATACTTTCCTCTTATGACCGCCTTTGCTGCATCCCAGAGGTTTTGAGTTGTGGTGTTATCATTTTCATTGGCTTCCATATACTTTTTAATTTCCTCTTTAACTGCTTGGTTAGCCCATTCATTCTTTAGTAGGATGTTCTTCAGTCTCCAAGTATTTGTTACCTTTCCAAATTTTTTCTTGTGGTTGATTTAGAGTTTCATAGCATTGTGGTCTGAAAATATGCATGGTATGATCTCAATCTTTTTGTACTTGCTAAGGCTGGTTTGTGTCCCAGTATGTGGTCTATTCTGGAGAATGTTCCATGTGCACTGGAGAAGAATGTATATTCTGCTGCTTTAGGATGAAATATTCTGAATATATGTTAAATCCATGTGGTCCAGTGTGTCATTCAAAGCCATTGTTTCCTTGTTGATTTTTTTATTAGATGATGTGTCCATTGCTGTGAGTGGGGTGTTGAAGTCTCCTACTATTATGGTATTACTATCGATGAGTTTCTTTATTTTTGTGATTAATTGATTTATATATTTGGGTACTACCACATTTGGCACATGAATGCTTACAATCGTTAGGTCTTCTTGGTGGATAGACCCCTTGATTATGATATAATGCTCTTCTCCATCTCTTGATACAGTCTTTATTTTAAAGTCTAGATTGTCTGATGTAAGTATGGCTACTCCAGCTTTCTAAAAAAGACTGCTGTTTTAACTTTTCAACATGAGAATGAAATTATTTCTTAGGTAATTGAATTTTTTTTTTCAACTTTTTAAATTTATTTTTGGGACAGAGAGAGAGACAGAGCATGAACGGGGGAGAGGCAGAGAGAGAGGGAGACACAGAATCAGAAACAGGCTCCAGGCTCCGAGCCATCAGCCCAGAGCCTGACGCGGGGCTCGAACTCACGGACCGCGAGATCGTGACCTGGCTGAAGTCGGACGCTTAACCGACTGCGCCACCCAGGTGCCCCGGTAATTGAATTTTTTAATTAAAGAAACATACAGATTGTGAGTCAGACACTAAAATTTTACAGAACCCCTGTACTTTACAAGTCAAACACACTGAAAAAATACAATATCTATTCATAGATTATAATTCACTATTAGGGAAAACTATATGCCTATAGGATTTTTTTCCAGTGAATTTATCTTTTAAGTGATACTGCTTTTGTATCTATTACTTGACTGAAGTTTCAGGGAGTGTGTATGTAACATATATGAATGTACGATTGCATGTGGGATATAGGGAATCCACACAAATGGATTTATGATTATATACTTTGATTCTCATTATTATGCAAATAAGTTGATAATGCACAAATATATATTATACAAAGTAAAAGAGTGCAGATGATAAAAATGTGCAAATGATAGTGTGTAAATTATTTGACAAGGTACACAATACATTTTACAGCATGTAACATTTACAAATGCAAGGTTCACAAGTATATAACTTCATCAGTATCAGCATAAAATTCTTTACTTTGATGTATGGTTTTGTACCATCCTCAAAGAACAATAATTTTAAAAATATTTTCAGCCCATTAATTCAGTATGTTTAAATGGACTATCAAAGAAAACATCTGTTCAATGTCTTATGTGCCTTTTACTTAAGTCTATGCCCTAGCAGAATATTAGAATTGATCTAAATATGATCTAACATATATAGTTTCATCCTTCATGTGTATCATTTGTGATTTACGCTAATATCATTTGTTTAAACTGCTATAAAATTATTGAACATAACTTAGTTAAACATCTCTGAGTGTACACATTTTAAAAGATACCTCTTTTTTGTTGAATGAGTCTTTAAAAATTCTAAAACTGCATTCCAACAAAATAACAATCATGATTCACCATCTTTATTAACCATTTCTTATAACTTCATAACATTGTGATTTCATTTCATATATGCTTACTTAACATGAAACAGCTTACCGCTAATTGGATCAGTGTAACAAACATGAGTCAACTAATAATTAATTCGTGTAGTAGGCAGTACATCAAGAATATAAATAATGAACTTGCCGACTTTCTTAGCAGAATGCAAGGCTTAAATAACTCGTATTTTTATGAGTCACTTGTCTCAGCCACTTAACTAGATTAAATCTCCCTGAGTTGCCAAGAGCTCATAAACAAATTACAAATTTAATGGTAGAATCTGTTGACATCACCAACTGATCTGTACTCAACGAATCTGGAT
This sequence comes from Panthera pardus, assembly GCF_024362965.1. Classification (NCBI taxonomy): domain Eukaryota; kingdom Metazoa; phylum Chordata; class Mammalia; order Carnivora; family Felidae; genus Panthera; species Panthera pardus. The sequence continues at coordinate 19,259,412 of NW_026526654.1, read as the reverse complement.
GGGAACATCTAGTGCAACATTACTAACTCAGCAAAATTTCTTGGATTCTATTTCCACGGTCCCCCTGTTATTACCCCATCTTTCAAAATTTATTTTTAAGACTGTAAAGTTTTTAAAATAAATTTTTTAAGTGTATTTATTTATTTTGAGAGAGACAGTGTGAGCTCTAGTCAGGGAGGGGGAGAGAAAGAATCCCAAGCAGGCTCCACGTTGTCAGTGTGGAGCCAGATGTGGGGCTTGAACCCACAAACCATGAGATCTTGACCTGAGCCGAAATCAAGAGTTGGACACTTAACAGACTGAGCCACCCAGGCACCCCAATAATTTGTTTTTTAAATAGCACCTATAACTAACCTTATGTGGTAATCATTTGGCAATATATACATGTAACAAATCACGTCACACACCTTAAACTTACACAATGTTATATGTCAATAAAGCTGGAGAAAAAACTAAAGACTAAAAAATACATCTAAAAGTATTAAGTTAAGGGGTGCCTGGGTGGCTCAGTTGCTTAAGCAGCCAACTTCGGCTCAGGCCATGATTTAACGGTTCATGAGTTCGAGCCCCATGTCAGGCTCTGTGCTGACAGCTCAGAGCCTGGACCCTGCTTCAGATTCTGTGTCTCCTTCTCTGTCTGCCTGTCCCCTGCTCTCTCTCTCTCACTCTCGCTCTCTCTCAAAAATAAATAAACATTAAAAAAATAATAAAAGTATTAGCTTAATTTAAACAGTAGAACATAAAGTCTCACATGTAAATCTTATTATCTGCCGATAGCCTCAACCGAATCAGTTCAATTATTGGTTAGAATGCATAACCTGTACAAACAGAGCTTTTATAATGGGGTCTAGATGGGAAGGAAAAATAGGTCTCATGACTTGCCATGAATTTGGGAGGGATACATGAGGGCGGTAGTTACATGTTCTAACATGCAACTCATATATCTGCTCTCTCATGTGATCCTTTTCCTCAGATGCTCACTTTGTGTATGGCCTCTCTATATACTGTCTGAAGACTTGTGTTTGGTAAAACATGGTATTTTCCCAAATCCTTAACTTTGTGTTCTGCCATTTTGCTGTAGGTGGCAAAGGAGGTGCTGAGACAGGGTCCTGTATCATACAAAGGCACGTGTCTTCACTGAATAAACAGCATAGCGCTGAGTTCACTGAAGTGCCCCATCACCCAGCAATCCAAGGGAAATGAAACTCAACCTGTTAATAACTTCATATGACACTAATATTGGGGAAATATACATTTTCAATATAATTGTATTTAACTACACAACCAGAGGGTTAAAATGTTACCATCAGGGATAAAATGGCTTACATCCCTCATAATTCTCTAACTTTTGGTTATCATCAGTTCAGATATATCGAGTACTCATAACACTTCTCAACCAGCTTGCAGAGGAGTAAATGATGATTACATAACTCATACTACTGCACAGCAAATATTCAGCTCAGTAAATTAAAAATAATAGCAATAAGTAACATTTCAGCGGCTTCCATTAAAACTTAGTAACACCAGAATTTAAACTATTTTATCAGGTTACATGGTAAATACTTTTTCAATACATTTTCTTCTCCAGCAGCTTCTTTTTTTCCCCTGACAATCACCATACTTGCTATGCTTTTCCTCCAAGGATTAAACTCATGGTGCCTTGAATCTGTATCAGATTGACCGATTTGGAATACTATCAAAAGGCACACATCTTCCACTGGACAGACTACAGGTAAGAAATGGACGATCAGGTTGCTTTTATGAAATGTCTCAAACAAACATATAAACACAGATGGCCAAAGGCACTTACACCTGCCAGGCTACACTTGACCCAAAGGAGCTAACACACCAATGGGCTGCTTTGCACACCAGGTTAGCTGACGAGATGGAAGTACCTCTCATAGTGCTTGGCACAGTGTAGGCACCGAAACAACGCTCACTTCTCTTCCCTTAGTAGCATAGATAATGGTCACTGTATGACACAACCCATAAGTCCTCTTGAATGTCGCCCCTCACACAAAACAGACAGCTGCTGCCCCTTGATCCCAGGCTGTCTGCCATCAAAACTTTCCTCCCAGGTTCCATTTCCGGGGGCCTAGGGCCTCTCAACCCTCTGCAAAGGTCTCAGCCAAATGTGTGTTTCCCCACCAGCTGCTCCTTTTTCCTTTGTTCATCTTCCAGGCCAGTACTAGTGGCTTTCTTGTGGCTCATTTTCTTTTTAGTCTTTGCAGACTAATCGCAGACAGCTGCCAGCTAATGAGCCCCTCCAGGTGTCTGCCCCCAGGTTAAAACGTGGCATGGTCAGGACCCAAGCCGGTTAGAATTTGTACGATGTGTCATCCACTATTTTGACTCCATTTTGGTGCATTCTGGATTCATTTTAGACAGCTTTATAAAACTCAACTCACTGGCATCAACAAAAATGAACACAAGGCATTCCCTTTAAACTGATTAAAAGAAGAAAATAGTTTCATTTTTGAAATCTGCTTGAGACTTTGAGACTTTACCAAACTCTGCCAATGCCTAAATAATCTTATTTCATTAAATAACATAGTTTAGATGTTATTTATTTATTTTATATTATATATATTTATTTTATTAATAAAAATCATTTTGTTTGTTTAAATAGCTTCATGCCCAGCACATAGCCCAGCATGGGGCTCAAACTCACGACCCTGAGATCACAACCTGAGCTGAGGTCAAGAGTCAGATGCTTAACCAACTGAGCCACTCAGACACCCTGATTTTATTTTATATTTTGTTTTGGCCTACATGTTTCTTTTTGAAAAAAAAAAAAATTAAATGGCAAATCCTGTTTGACAATTTATTTCTTGAAAGCTAGCACTATACTTAGGCTAGCCCAAAAAATTAAGTACACAATTAGAGTCCCAAAGTCTAATGAAAGAAATCATTTCTTAATAAGGAAATTAACTTACAAGCAAGAATGAATTTCTAATAAAATGAAAATATAATGCCATCCATCTGTGGTTCTGTATCAGCACTTACTTCGTGCCTTAAAGTACTAAACATAGTGCCTAACATGTAGCAGGTTCTTGATAAATATTTGCTGAGTGAATGAATAAGCGAATGCATGGCCCTTAGAAGACTATCTACAATCCTCACTTGAACCATTGCTCAGAGATGGTGACTGTTCCTGTCAAGTCTTGCAGAACATTCCTGATTTTTTTTCTTCCAAGATTTTACTTAATTCAAGTTAGTTAACATATAGTGCAGTATTGATTTCAGGAATAGAATTTAGTGATTGATCATTTACATATCATACCCTGTGCTCATCACAACAAGCGCCCAACACCCATCCAACCCAACCCCTGCTCACCTCCTCTCTAGCAACCCGCAATTTGTTCTCATAGTTGAGAGTCTTTCATGGTTTGCCTCCCTCCCTGTTTTTATCTTATTTTATTTTTCCTTCCCTTCCCCTACATTCATCTGTTTTGTTTCTTAAATTCCACACTGAGTGAAATCATATGGTATCTGTCTTTCTCTGACTGACTTATGCTGCCTAGCATAATACACTCTAGCTTCATCCACGTCATTGCGATGGCAAGATTCCATTCTTTTTGACGGAGGAATAATAGTCCATTTCACATATACCACATCTTCTTTATCCATTCATCAGTCAATAGACATTTGGCCTCTTTCCATAATTTGGCTATTACTGATAGTGCTGCTATAAACATTAGGGTGCATGTGCCCCTTCGAAACAGCACACCTGTATCCCTTGGATAAATACCTAGTAGTGCAATTGCTGGGTCATAGGGTAGCAGAACATTTCTGATTTTTAAAGTCCCAATAGGTGCAACATAGCAGCGAGCAAATTACATCTCCCAGACAAACTCTATCTTCATAAATGATTTTTTTTTACTGATCTTTTGTAAATATAATAATCTTTTCCCCCTTTTGTACTCATTTTAAGTAATTTTTTCTGGTTAACATGAGGCACTCAGGGATAAGAGTATTTTGGTTCTGACTTTTAAAAAAAATTTGTTTTAATGTTTATTTCTGAGACAGAGAGAGACAAAACATGAGTTGGGGAGGGGCAGAGAGAGAGGGAGACACAGAATCTGAAGCAGGCTCCAGGCTCTGAGCTGTCAGCACAAAGCCCGACGCGGGGCTCGAACTCACAGACCATGAGATCATGACCTGAGCCAAAGCCGGATGCTCAACTAACTGAGCCACCCAGGTGCCCCCTGACTTTCTTTTTTTAAATGCTTATTTATTTATTTTGAAAAAGAGAGAGTGAGAGAGAGAGACAGAGCAGGAGGAGGGGCAGAGACATAGGAGAGAGAGAATCCCAATCAGGCTCCACACTGTCAGTGCAGAGCCCAGGGCAGGGCTTGATCTCACAAATGGTGAGATCATGACCTGAGCCGAAATCAAGAGTAGGCCATTTAACCAACTGAGCCACCCGGGCACCCCTGATTCTGATTTTCTAAGCAGGTTTTTTTAACCATTGAGACTTATCCCCATACTAAAGAATACCCATTTAGTTAAACCTAATTAAGATTCATTGGAGTCTATGTCTAGCATATCACCCATTCTTCAAAAATTCCTTGCCTCACATCAATTACAGATTCAGTAGCCTTTGTATTTATGAGACACAGGAGGAGGAAACTTTCAGGGTTGTATATATCCAGGATACCCTTTCTTTGCAAATCTCATGTTTAGAGTTTAAGGAATTTTGACTCAGGGAAGGAGGGCCAGCATTGGACTCTCATGAACCTAGACAAAAATCACAGATGTGTTGTGGTCTCTGGCTTTCTAGGTCCAAGGGATATAAGAAGAGGTGAGTGTAAAAATCATCAAGGAGGCTAGGTTGCTGTGAGGATGTAATAAAAAAGAAACATGGGATGAGCACTTTTTCCTACCTTGATTCTAATGGAATGACTGGCAAACTTTTCTCTGTAAAGGATCAGACGGTAAATATCGTACATTCTGCGGGCCATAGGATTTCTGTTGGAACTACAGAAATCTGCTATAGCATCAGAAAGCAGCCATGGACCATAGATAAACAAATAGCCATGGAGTTGCAGCAAACTTTATTTACCAAGTTAGGCAGTAAGCAGGATTTGGCCAACCAGCCATGGTTTGCTGATTCCTGCTCTAGTCAATTGTAAACATACAACTTCAGCATTGCTTTAACCCTTTAGAAGCCCAGCAAAGACAAAGCATCTCAGCCTAGAAATGGCTTTGCTGGCAGCATCTCAATGCAGGAGATAAGAAAATATTAACATTTTATTCCCAGTGCAAATGTACATGGACTAAAGGATATACCAGTAAATGCAGCATATACTAGCACAGTAAAATGTGAGTATATTGTTAAGTTATGTTGTATGATCCTGAGTGGTTTGCCAAGACTAAAAGAATGATGACTTGGAAAGAATATTGATATTGGAAGAGTTTACTTTCACATTCTAACTGTGTGACCTCAGAACACTGTGCTCTGTAATTCATTCATTCATTTACTTGATAATTATATACCTAATAAAATGATAATTAAAACCATAGTTAAATTTTACTGAGGATTATTTTTTTAAGTTTATTTTTATTTATTTTGAGAGAAATATAGAAAGCACGTGGGGGCAGGCAGAGAGAGAGGGAGAGAGAGAATCCAAGTAGGGACATGGGGCTTGAACTCACGAACTGTTGAGATCAGGACCTGAGCTGAGACAAGAGTTGAACGCTTAACCAACTGAGTCACCCAGGTGCCCCAAATTTTACTGAGGACTCTTAGACATAAGAGTGAGAATAATCTAATCTTCCTACCAGTCTACGAGACATGTACAATTTTTACCCTGATTTTACAGGCAGAGAAACGTTAAGTAACTTGTTCTATGTCACTCACAACTGAGCTATGGAGTGCATCCTGAAACCAAGTCCTTCTCTTATCTGGACCTGAGCACTCACAAGATGCCCACTTCTACACTGGAGACACTGGGAATACAATCACCACTAAGACCTGATGCTGTCCCCCAGAGCTTCTTTCCTTCTCTGAATCTTGGATGGTTAGGTGGGGTTAATGCCATGCACGTGATGATATATGAGGAAATTACATTCCTTACCTAGATGCTTAGCTTCAAACCGTCTTTGTTTGAAAGTCTCCTTCAGTTCAACTTCGATGTGGTGACAAGGTTTGTAGTCACTAGCAGTTTATTTATTTATTTATTTTTTTAACATTTATTTTTTTGAGAGACAGAGAGAGAGAGAGAAAGAGAGAGAGAGAAAGAAAGAGAGAGAGAGAGAGAGAGAGAGAGAGAGAGAGAGAGTATGAGCGGGGGAGGGGCAGAGAGAGAGGGAGACACAGAAATCAAAGCAGGCTCCAGGCTCTGAGCTGTCAGCACAGAGCCTGATGCAGGGCTTGAACTCACGAACCACGAGATCCTGACCTGAGCCGAAGTCGGATGCTCAACCGACTGAGACACCCAGGCTTCCCTGGTTTTAAAATACAGTAAAATAGGGGCGTCTGGGTGGCTCAGTCGGTTTAGCATCCAACTTCAGCTCAGGTCATGATCTCAAGGTTTGTGGGTTCAAGCCTTGCATTGGGCTCTGTGCTGACAGCTCTTCGGATTCTGTATCTCCCTCTCTCTGTGCCCCTCCCCCCCCCTCAAAAATAAACAAACAGTAAAAAAATAAAAATAAAAAAATAAAGTAATATAACTCCCTGGTAAAATATAGTATATCTTTTATTAGACACATGAGAGTAAGAATTGGCTAAGAACCTTTACTTGCTTTATAGTTAGGTGATTCCTGATTAGGCTTTTTATTTTCATTTTATGTTTTTGCTTACTTGCTAAAGGACTTATGTGGTGGAAGAAATCATGTGAATATTTGCTGCAATTAATATTAAGAAGATTAGGGACCCAAATCTCAATCCATCAGGATTTATTCTCTCGGTGCTCAGTCACTGCTATTGCCTATCTGCAGCGCCCCCCGCCCCGCCCCCATAGATTTTTGTCTTCAAGCAAAGTAACTGCTGAGCAAAGTAACTCTGTGCTGAGGCTGCACAGAGGTTGGTGTAATAATTCAATAGCATAGTAATAAAGATGATACTGATATGGGATTTTGTAAAAATAAAACTTCCTGTAAATATATACTTACCAAATATTAAGAATTAATGCTAAAAATGCATAAAATATATTTTTGAATGTAAAATAAATGTGTGATCATATCAGAGGAAGAAAAACCACATCATTGTAATGAAATTATATACATATATGTGTGTATATATATATACACTGGTGCTCTTGGGGTGCATCTGAACACAGGAACGGAAGCAGACACTGAGCTGAGTTGTGTCTGCAGAGCTGGAAGTTCCACCAAGGTCACTCTGCATTTTAAATGGAGACCGGAAGAATGCTGCCCTCCGGACCAGGCAAGCAGAAAGTTGCTTGACTTCCATCCAGATCCATGTGGGGGCCTAAGACTCTCCTATGAGAAACCAGAACCCTAAATGTGGGCCAAAGTTCTTCGTCCAAATTTACACTGTCCTCTACAACTCCAATGGCTCAAGGTTCTCTCCTCCCACAAGCCACAAAGGTAACATAAGGATTAGTCCAGGATTAGTTACTATCCCTGGGATTCCAGCAACACTGACAGAAAGAAACCCTCACTGGAATTGAGCTCACAGCCGAACATTACAAACCATAGGAAAAAATGAACTATTATAATGGAGAATTAGAAGATATGGAAGAATCAGAAAGAGATTCTAAAATAAGCATGTTTAGAATGTTTAATGAGATAAAGAAAGGGTTAGAAAGAAAATGGTAAGAACAGGGCTATGACATAAAAAGAACAGACAGATTTGGAACAGTTAAATAGAAATTCTAGATAAGCAGATCATAGATGCTGGGATAAAAAACTCCATGAGTAAGATGGGGAGCAGACTGGACACACTGAGGGAGAAAATTATACAGAGTTCAGCAAAGAAGCTAAAGAAGAAAATACACAAACAACTTTACGAGACATGTAAATACTACAAGAAGATGCACCAAGCATCTAATGGCAGGGTCCAGAGGGCAAATGCAGCGAGCAGAGAGAAGTTAGAAAGCAAGATCTACCAGCATGGAAAATGGAAGAAGCAGTTTTAACAAAGCTTTAATCAGTATTCCAGAAAATAAATAATAGAGAATGGAGAACACATATGGATTTGTAAAGATAATATCTCCCAGAAAAAGGCATGAGCCTTCTATGAAAAAAAAAAAAAAAAAAAAAAACCTACTAGATAAAAAAAAAAAATAGATCCATGCCTAGACATATTATAGTTATGACCATAACATTGCAAAGACGAACAGCAAATCTTAAAAACCATCAATGAAAAACCAGATATGTTTAAAAAAAAACAAGCAACATAAAAAAACAAAAACATAAAAGCACTACAATTAGACTCAAAGGAGGGGTGGTCATTGGCAAAAACAGATTCCAAAATACAATGGAATGATTTTAAACCTTGAGGGGAATCTAAATACCAATTAAGAATTCTGTACTCAGTCCAAACATTACTCAAAAAAAAAAAAAAAAAAAAAAGATAAAGACACTCTCAGAAACGTACCTAAGAAGCAGACATATTTGACCAGGGGGGAAAAAAAAAAAGGAAGGTGGCACTCTTAATTGATGTCATTCAATACCTTTTTAACAAAAGCTAAAGTAAAAATATAATTCTCAAGCCAGCATTTTCGATGATCAGACAGAACAAAAGCATTTGTCTCAGAGGTTAGACAGATTGTATAAATGTGAGAAATGCTGAATACAAGGCAAGTGGGAGGAAATAGGACTTGTAGCAAATTGGAGTATTCATGGTTGGTTTGCTTGTACTCATACTCAAAAAAGTTTTAAAGGGATGTGTGGGCACACACACACTGGGGCATGAGTTCCTTCCTGTACCTGGCCCATAGCTGCAAAACTTACCCCGGTTAAGGATCAGCCCTTTTTTCTGACTTTACTTCACCTTCATTTATTTTATTTTAACATCTCCGTTTGGGGGAAGGAATTTGGTTACATTGACTTACATCATTTTATTTCAGGCCCTGTATGCCTGGCATAGAGTAAACGTATAACAAATATTTGTTGAGTACATTATTTATGAAAACATCTTTTTGCTATTTAAATAAGAACGTTTCCCCTATTATCTAAAAATTCTCATACTTTCATGAAAATGGGAATTTTTTCATGAAAAAAAATTTTACTTTTTCCTTATTATCTAGAAATAAATCTGATCAATAATAACCTTTGTAATACTAATTGTGGCAGTTATCTTTGTTTTAATACTGGCCACTGATATTTATTAGGCATTTGCAATTTATGTTAGTATATTTGTTTCATTCTCATTTGGTATCCTTTATCTTAGCATATTTAGTATGTGTTAGTATCTTCAGTATAATCCCGGAATCGCAAGGCCTATGCGTGTGGGAGCTGAGGGGTCCAGGAGCATAAAGGGGAAGAGAGGGAAGAGACTCCTTGTCTCCACAGTCCAGTGCCCCCTCAGGGTGGATGCCATCTTCTTTCTCACAGCCCTGTGTAGCTCAGGTTAGAAGTCCATTTTCGAGGGCCAGAGAGCTTTCTCCTCCGAGGAGGAGGCCATGCTCCTTGTCAGCACAGTTTTGCTAAGCAGGGCTCATGTATTAGAACATGCAACCTCAAGGGAGGTAGGAGTCGGCTTTCCTATGGCCTCATTGGCCTTGAGGGAAGAGCTGCATGGTGCTTCCCTACAAGACATTATTCCTTTTTGGTCCAACTGATTAGTTGGTGAGATTAATTTAATTTCACAGAATGTCAAGGGAATTATGTTCCACTGACTGCTGTTACCAGCAGAGAGAGTTTCCTTGACCGTCAACACAAGACTTCTGTGCTAGTCTGTTCACATTTGTTTCATGTGAATACCTGCCATAAGGCAGATGCCATTTAATTTCAAATGGAGAATGAACTTAAAAGGGAAGAGTTGTATCTGAATTTTATTTAAATTTTCCCTCATGAAGTTTCCACGGAATAATGATTTAAAAAGGCAATGTATCTAATATAAAATTCTCCCACATGCGATCAACCAGTCTTCAAGTATATAAGGAGCTCACTGAGAGTTAGAAAACACATCACGAGAAGCACAGGAAGCTTTGTTCCTACTCGAGGCACCTGGGATCTAATGAGCTCATTGGGAAGAAGAGGATAAAACACACGCAGACACACAGATACACACACACATACATGTACATCAGACAGAGGGAACCAAACAGAAAGAAGCATTAACTTTCACAGACCAGCTCTGTCACAGTTCAGACAGAAGGCGACAAGGGTGCTGTATGAGAAGCCACATGCACTGAGGCCTTAGAGAGTGGGTCAGGTATTGGTAGGAGGAGGCATGCCAGGGAAAAGGGGAGGAAGGAATGCGAGGAAAAGGAAATGGGCTGCTGGTGTTCAGAAGAGCACAAAATACAATATGGTCTCTGTTATATATATTTTTTTACTTCAGTATCTTTGCATATCAAAAGAGAATACCTTATACTTTCTAAAATTCACTCTCACACAAAAAAAGCAGGACGATGAATTCTTAAAATCTTTTTGAGAAACACAACATTATTTATTTATTATGTTAAAAAATGTGCATACCCTTCAACCTAGAAATCGTCCTAGGAATCTATTTTAAAGAATACTGCACACACACACAAGATATATGCGTGTATGTGTGCGTGAGCATTTATTCAACACAAAATTACTTACTGTAGTCAATGACTGAGAACAGCTTAAATGTCTGTTAGCAGGGAAACAGTTAAAAGCATTTTACTAAATACCACAAAACTGATAAAGATGAAAGAAGGCAGGAAGAAAGGAAAGGAGAAAGGAAGGGAGGGATTTACATATGGCAGAATTCATTACTTTCTTTAAACCTCGTATGCTATTTGAAGTATGATTTTTATAATCTAAAAATATTTTTTATTTTTTAAATTTTTATTTATTGTTGAGACTGAGAGGGAGACAGAATCCAAAGCAGGCTCCAGACTCTGAGCTGTCAGCACAGAGCCCGATGCGGGCTTGAACCCACGGACCGTGAGATCATGATGGGAGCCAAAGTCAGATGCTTAACCAACTGAGCCACCCAGGTGTCCCTATAATCTATAAATATTTAAAATGTAACTATGAACATGCTAATTTCTTGGAAACCACTAGATATTTCCAAGGAGTATTGTCTTCTATTTATAATATGAAAAAAAATCATTTATGCCCTCAAAATCCACTTTTAAAATTCCTTCTTTCACTGTCCAATGGCAAGTCACTCCAGCAGCTGTTTTTTCTAATCCATTCAACAAGAACTCCCCAACACCTGCTAGACACCAGGCAGTGCATAATCTTCTTTCTTCCTTCCTTCCTTCCTTCCTTCCTTCCTTGCTTACTTCCTTCCTTCCTTCCTCCCTCTTTCTTTCTTTTCTTCCTTTCATTTCTCTTTCTTTCTTTCTTTCTTTCTTTCTTTCTTTCTTTCTTTCTTTCTTTCTTTCTTTCTCTTTCTTTCTTTTGAAGGAAGTAGAGAAAGCAGGAGAGGGGCAGAGGAAGATAGAGCATCCCAAACAAGGTCTGCATTCAGCGTGGAACAGCATGCAGGGCTCAATCCCAGGACTCTGGAATCATAACCTGAGCTGAAATCAGGAGTCTGAAGCTCAGCCGCCTGAGTCCCCCAGGCGCCCCTAGTGGATATCCTTTTTAAACATCACTCTGCATTTGCTACCTTTAGACTCCCAGTTTTCCTAATATTCTGAATAATATCTGCATATGTAATTTCAGTTTAAATAAGTTTGTGACCCTGTTTGAGAATCTAATGAAGCCCAAAGACTTATTGCCTTTAGAAACCCTCAGGCACACACTTCTACGTGCAACCTGAGGGCGTTTGCTGATGCCTGGACCCAGGGATGAAGCCCCTGTATTTGACCAAAGGTTTTCACAACTATTCTCCTTGTTGAAGCCTCATGATCTTGTCCTCTATTTAACAAAAATACAATCAGGACTTCCTTGTCCCATGACAAAGGAATTCCTTCAAAGAGCAAGTCTAGAATTGGCATAGACTCGGGTAAGCACTTGTGGTCGAATGCTGTTGCCCTAGTTCTCTCTTCTCTGTGTTTTCATAAAAATCGATAAGTACTTCCTGGAGCAATGCTGAACACAAAGATTAATGCAGGGAAAATAAGCCTTCCGTGCTTTTCCACAAAGTATTATAAATCTCAATTACATATTTTACAAATTAGTCTTTATGGTGGCTTTTTTGCAACTGCAATAAAAATGTACATTCTGCAATAAATCACAGTTATAGATACATAATAACTTCCTATTTTCTACTCATTTGTAAAGTTTCCTTCTGACACCACATGCTGCAACATGAAATACAGTTTAACATCATTTAAACCTATGAATCAATTTTTAATAGCGTCATCAGCAAAGTTCAATTTACATCTACTGTGATTTGAGTGAAAGTAATTTTCTTTCATCTTATTTTATGGACATATTTAATATCAGATGCAATAGAAGACAAATTATAAAAGTAATAGAATGTCAATAGAAAAAAAAACATAGGGGGAATTTTAAAGTAAAGCAAATCCTGTATTAGAACTGAAACATTAAACCTGTGTAGGTGGCTTTATGGGCAATTCCATTTCAGCAAGATATGGGGTAGTTTCGAGCACGGAACACTACTAGTGATGAAAATAACCACTGATGCTGTTTCTCATCAATATTAAATAAAACTGATTTATGACTCATGCAGGGTGCTGAGCCTGTACTGTATAGTCAATACCACCCAAAGTCAAATAAGGAAAATACCACATAGTGGATAACGGCTAAAATGTATTTCCCATTGGAAAAAAAAAAAATACCACTCTCCAATTCCAATACCCATAATAGCCTTCTTTAGGAGTGACTCGGGAGTATATGAGAATCTGGCAGGTGATAGCCACCCTGCTTTAATTTACTTCATTTTCTCTGAAGGTTCATTAATATATCATCAAAAAATGTTTCAAAGATAATAAGTCATCACCTTAAATTTATATATGTATCCCAAATTTACATCTTAACTTATGTGATGCTGATGACCTATAGTTTTCCTACCTAATATTGTAAGGAAGGCATATAAGTTTTATGATTTTATTAACAGAAAGGTCTAATAAGGTAAATGCTTCTTATGTCATATATCTAATAAAGGAATTAATTAATATGCATCTGCAAAATCACCTTAAAGAAACCTGTTGGTTAATTTGTAGTACGTAGAAAGCAAAATTAAATATCTGTATCTCAAAGGGAAAGAGAAAGTATATTCACATATGCAGAAGAAATTAATGCACGTAGCTATAAATTACATATACTACGCCCATAAATCACAATGTGGTCAAATTTTGAATTTTGCTCAGATCAGTGTGAACCTCATGGCCATATACCAAATAACATATTTTTGCTTGGTTTCAGTGTTCTCTCCCACATCTCTAGCCTAAATGTCTACTATCTCTTTTTGTATCAAAAGCATATTTACTGATTTTTGCTGCCATTGCTTTGAATCCTTGCCCAAATGTTGATAGCTCAATAAATTATCTTGTAAAACTGCACTGCCTCCCACGTATATTCTTTCATACTTTAATCCTTACATAAAACTCACACTTATCATGCACTGACCCTGTCACAAAGTATGCAGGAGGCTAGATGCAAAGTCAGAGACCAGCCCTGAGTGGCCCTGTTTCCAGTGGACATCACTGTCAGCCTCCTTCACCCTTGTCCCTCTGTCCCAAAGACATGGTGGTGGGAGGAGAAGGCAGCATGTCTGGTGAGTTGTTGCCCTGGAGGACATGTCCCCTCCTTTATCATCATGAGACCCTCTGATGAGCCAGCTGTCCTGACAAGCCACGGGGAATGGTGGTTACCCATGGCCAACTGCACAGCTAACTCAGAGTCTGCAGTTCCAGAACACAGGCTTTGACCTCAGCACATGGGCAGCAAGACTTGGCTCCCAACTGTGGTCTGCAGGTGACTTTGGGCGAATCAGTTCTTTCTCATCTCATTCTCCTCACTTATCAATTGGGCATAATGACACCTTATGGATTTATTGGGAGGATGAAAAACACAATGAATAGAAAATCTTTTACCTAGTGCTAGAGATACATAAGTAATTGATAAATGAGTACTTGTGATAAGTAATGACAGTAATTGCAATAATGAAGATTGTGGGCAGCTAGTCACATAAGACCACAGTGTGTGCTTTATTGTGCAGAAGGCGTAGGGGAAGCAGTCACCTCATGCAGTCCAGGTAGCATTAAAAGCATGTATAATTCAAATGTTTTTTTCTATTATTTTCAGAACGTTCTGTTTATAGTCTGATCTTGCTTATGGACTTCCTCTGTCTGATATAAACTGTCTCAATCAAGTTTAGTTTATCCTGGAGTTTTACAAATTTGGGCTTTTGTGTTTTGTTCTTATGATTTTGAAGGCTAATGACAACAACAAAAAATGCCTGATATCTATTTACTACCTAAATGACTTGTCAGGATGAATTTTATATGTCATTTACTGGGTTCTTCTATCATAGCTACCCAGGTTTCGGTCGCTTTGGTGCATATAAACATTGGATTATAAAGCTGGATCCCCTCAAATTTACATAATGAAAAGTTAAAATAAATAAATAAGTTAAAGTGGACAACTTCTCTTCCCTTTTGGAAGCCAGACATCATGTAAATAGTCTGATCAGAACTTCATTCCAATTATGAGAAAACATCAGATAGAACCAAACTGGGAAACATTCTACAAAATGACTGACTAGTGCTTCTGAAAAGTGTCAAGACTGTAGAGACAAAGCTGACAAATTTACAGATTAGGAGAGATTAGAGAGTTAATGACTAAGTATAATGTGGCGTCCCGGGTAGGATTTTGAGATAGAAGAAGATCATCAGTGGATCCACTATGAAAGGTAATGGGATGTGCACCATAGTTAATAGCATTGTGTTATGCTAATGTCTTAGCAGTGATAATGTAATACAGTTGTATAAGAAGTTACCATCCTGGGAACCTGGTGATGTGTCTATAGGAACTCTCTGTACTATTTTGTAACTTTTTTTTTATGTGAGTCTAAAATTAGTTCAAAGAACATTAGTTCAAAAAATTAAAGTAATAAGTAAAAATATATTAAAAAAACACAACAAAAAATTCTGAATGTTTTGTTTTTACCTGACTGTACAATGAATGGAGAGTTCAAACCTGAATAGATCTGTACTCATCTGCTATACCCAATTTCTTACATCTTTTGAAAGATCATGACAAGTAAATTGCCAGTTTAATGGCATTTGCTGTGATTTCCTTCCCACGTGTGATAGATTTGCTGTTGCTTTTTTCCCAACTGGCATATCACATCTGTTTGAATAGTTATCTTCTGTACCAGCATCCTACCAAAGGTGAGTGATACTAACCTTCTACTACAATATTAAGAATATAACTAAGCTTTGCAAGGTTTTTTTTTTCAGTTTTATTCTTAATGAAATACTGATCTGCAATGTAAAAAGTTTGAGGGATAAAGTAAGTTTTAGTGGGAGTATGTGAGTCACAAGAAGTGAGACTCTCCCTGCTTCCGTGGGGAATTCTCTAGAACTCTGACCTTATTCACTCTGAGGCTCAGTTGCCCTCTCTGTAAAACTGTGTGGGTGAACCAAATGACTACTATCTTTTCCAGCTCAAAATTCCTCTAGTTTCATTTTCAGTGCCATTACAGAAAACCACAGTGTCTCAGATTGAATCCCCACATGTTGACAAGCATGTGGTAACACAGAGGAACAGAGAGGCTGAAGGTGGGGTGAATACTCGGAACATGGAAGCAGGGCACATTTTCTAAACAGGGTAAGCTGATGTGGTGTTTTGGTTTCACCTCTACGGTAGAGTTTTTGGGTGTCACCTGTCCCCAAACCTTTTCACCGTGTGCTGGCTCCCGACTTCCCCACACTCACTGCAATCACAAAATGTGAATGTTTGCTAAACAGATTCTGTGACCTCTAACTATGTCCTTCCAGGGGCGACTGCGTGGCTCAGTTGGTCAAGTGTTCGACTTCGGCTCAGGTCATGATCTCACAGTTTGTGGGTTTGAGCCCTGCACTGGGGCTCTGTGCTGACAGCTCGGAGCCTGGAGCTTGCTTCAGATTCTGTGTCTCCTCTCTCTCTGCCCCTCTCCTGCTTGTGCTGTCTCTGTCTCTAAAAAATAAATAAACACTAAAAAAATAAATAAATATGTCCTTCCAATAATGTATATTCCTCAATAGGTCTGGAATGTGGGGAGTATGTGATGTCTCAAGTGCCTAGGTTAACATCCTACAGATGATGTACTAGTTGAGGGTTCTAAGAATGGGCTGTAAAAAAGGGACCCAGAAATAAAGATGGAAGGTATTTGAATGGAAAAAAGGGACAGAAAAACCACCAACATTTCAGTCACCATTGGTACAGGGATTCATGGGAGGACAGAAAGTAAACCACTGAGTGCTGGGGATCATGCAGGAAATAGCATGGCTGTGGCTTCTGGCTCAGTGAGCCAAAGGATGCTTTTTTGAGGTCTATGGAAGGAGGGCCTGTTGGCACTCTGCTAAAGGACAGGGAGTGGCCCAGTCCAGGGTCACAAATTCAAATGCATAGGGATAAATAAAACTATAGGTGTAAGGTGTAATGAAACTATAGAAAATTCAATGGCCTAGGCTAAATATGGATAAGTTCCTAAAGAGGAAGCACAAAGGAAGGATATTTCTGAGAATAACAAGAGAATAATAATTGATTAATGAAGACCAAATGCCACCAAAACTTGGCCCTCTGGAATTTTGTACATTGATTAGAGAGAGATAAAATGCACGGTATCAGTTAACAGGGACATAGTGCAAGGTGAACACTAGTCTCCCCACTTGCTCTAAAATCCTGAACAATCTGAATAGCAAACTACTACAGGCAGAAGGGAGTAATATAAACCACGGCTGTGTTAATCTGAAAGCATTGTGTTCTCCCCTCTCTTATTAAAGCTGCCTTTTTTGGGGTGCCTGGGTGGCTCAGTCGGTTAAGCAACCGACTCTTGATTTCGGCTCAGGTCATGATCTCATGGTTCGTGAGATTGACCCCCATGTCAGGCTCTGCGCTGAGAGTGTGGAGCCTGGTTGGGACTCTCTGTCTCTGTCTCTGTCTCTGTCTGTCTCTCTCTGCCCCTCCTCTGCTCACTCATTCTCTCTCAAAATAAATAAACTTAAAAACAAGTTGCCTTTTTTTCTCAAATACCACAGAGGTGCATTCCTGTTTTGCCAATGCAGCTCTAATTTCTGGCTCACTCTGTGCTAAGTGTTCTAAGTGCTGTGTTTCAGTCCCTTCTCACGTCAATGCTATAAGGGAGGTCTATCCTTTATCCCACCTTACAGATGGGGATATTGAGGCACGAAGAGGTTAATTACTTCTCCAAGGTCACCATACTAGTATGTAGTAGAGCTGTGATCCAAACCCCAGGGCCATTATATTGATTGTGAATTTTTTCTAAAGTAGATATTTTTTACTTTGTAATTCATTCTTGTTCAACTACACATATACCTCCATTACATAAGTCATATGTAGCATAAGACAATATATTTCTTATTGCTGAGTATAAGGACACTAACATCACTACACTGCCTCCCTGGATTTTCTTCTCATCTCTTCTACACAGCCATAATGTGTAATATTTATATATTCTGTAAATCCTGAAGTTGTATTAGCTTTGTTTTTACACTGAGTAGATACTAGAGACTAGGCTCACGATCTGTCATTCTTGATTGGCCCAATGTCTTCAAGAAGGATTAATGGAAAATGCAGTCTCTGAGTTCTTGTTTCTTCAATGGTAACCAAAACTAGTTTGACACGTTCTTTCTCTGAGGACTTTGTAAGCCCTGTGTCCCTGTATCCTGGACTTGAGTCCTGACAAAGTTTCAGTTCTCAACGATGGCTTCCCTTAGAACTGACTGGAGGCCCCGGGTTCCTCCCGGAGCTACACTTTTTTGAGTATTGCTTGGGAAAAAAAGAAAAAGAACTGACTTGATCATTTTTTTCTGGATGCGCATGGGATGCTTTCTTTAGCTCTGAATTCCAACAACTTTAGTAAGAAATGCCTCAGCGTTGATTGTTCTATGATCATTTACTGCAACAGCTGTACCCTTTAAATCCACATATTTAGGTCGTCTTTTTCTGCAATTTTTAAAAATTATATCTCTTGGATTTTTTTTTCAGTTTTACACATACCTAAATGTGCATTTTTATAGATATGGTCCTCATTCTTTTTGATCGTTCCTTATCTGTGAAATCAGTTTCAGAGGATCAGGTATTTGTCAGGCGGGAGAGAAAGGAAGTTTTTTCTAAGACAGGTGTGTGTGGGTGTATCAGTGCTGCTTCAGTCCAAGTGTTCACAACGGTGCATGAACATTTAGAACACACACTGAGCTTCTAAAAACCATCTATGCCTTGGATCATCCCAAGGTTTTCATTTAACTGGGCTGAGAGTGGTGCTTGAGAAGTGTTATGTTTTAAAAGCCTCCCCATGTCATCTTAAGGGATAGCCAGATTGGGCCCTTGTCTTCATCAACACGGAGCAGCAGCATCGGGGCCCCCCCAGACTGAGGATCTCGTCTTCTTTATTTCTCTACTAAATGTTTGCAGGAACGAGAGCCTCCACTTTGAGATGTCACATGGAGTCCCAGAAAGTTCCCATGGTCAGCCACACACTGATGTCCTGACTCAAACAGAGAACTACTCTGCTCCTCTGGGAATATTCTTTATTTGAGAATGTCAGCATTCTGCTGGCTCTGCCTGAGATCCTCAGTTGCCAGAATCCTTTCAGGAAGTAATCTGTTAGACACCTGGTCTTCTGATGTGTGGTTTATTAGTGCCGGGTTTTTCAGAGTCCTTAAATATGGAAACTGCATTTCTACTTCTCAGTCTTCTTGATATTTGATGACTTTAGAGATGCAAGGGTGTCTTTACAATTTTACAGTTGAAGCTCTTTATAAATTTTCTACTTTAATGACTCTGGCTTTTCATGTATTTTAAAAAGTGAGTTTTTCAACATCATCAATATTAAATTTTAACGAGACATAAAGCTACTTATAAATGAAATGTTATAAATGAGTTGAAATTCAATGTATTATATGACAATCTGATTAGTAAGAAGAGGAAATGTGCTCCTTTTTAATTAATCATGCTTACTTACATATAAAGTACATTGACCAAATTTATATGCACAATAAATCACCTAATTGTTTTAAATTCAACTGCATGCAAAAAGAGATGATCATGTGTGCCTAGTAAAATAATTTCTTTTCCTCATTTTGGAGGAAAATTTTATTTTGTTTCCATAAAACCTTTGAGATGATCTAAAATATCACAATTTGTGTATCTACAAAGATGCATAATATCAGAAAGTTAGTTAGCAATTTCAGTCCAAGGTATAGCGACCATTTTAAACTTTTTGGGTTACAGTACAAAGTCAACATTTCATTATGTAACCATTAGTCATACAGTGGTGTTGAACTCAAGCATCATTTGAGAAAAAGAAGCAAACAGACCAAATTAAGCTTGTATAGAAAAGCAAGTCATGAGGAATAATGAATACTGCCAACAAAAGCAGACAAAACCAGGGGAAAGAACAACAAGAAAACAATTTAATTCTCTATTATGGCTCTACATCCTAACACAAACATGACTGGTTACCATCAAATTCAAAAGGACATATACTTTGTTCAGTCCATTAGTAAATATTTATGGAGCTCGGCCTTGTGCCAGGCCCTGAAGGCATGGAGATGAAAAGATGTACTTCCTGTTTTCAAGGAGCTTAAATCCTTGGGAGATAAATGTGCAAATAAACAGTAAGATTATTGCCTTAGTGGAGGCCTGCTGCCCCCGGGGCAGTTCTCTCCTAGAATCAGGCTTCTGAAGCCAATACGCTCTGTGAGAAAACTTGCCTTCTCAAAGAGAGTACTGCACAGTGGTTGAAGTCATTGTAAGTCACAGTGAAGAAAGCTGAATCAGCTTGACCATAATGCAGCATTCTGAGTTTAGGCACAATTGCTGCATTCAAAATGGCCAGGAAGTGATTCGATTTAGCAATATGATTCTATAGGAATAGAGATTTTTGTGCAAGGGGAGTCTAACTACTGAATGCTGGCCACCCTTCATGAAGACACGGGCACACCTAGTTAGCCCTTTAAAGAGTTAGAGGCTCTGATGAGCCCATTCTAGCTGTGCCCAAGGGGTCAGGATTCCTGGAACTCAGTCCACGAGGCTTACCCAAAATATACATCCCATCTCCCAAACCATGCCTGTGATTTCCTGCTCATCCCTGAAAGTCATCAGCATAATCTGTAAAAGTCCTTATAACCAGGGGAAGGATATAAGATTGATTCCAAAGCCAGATAAGTTGAAGAGAGTACAGCAAATCGAAATGCCTTCACATCTGCTGGCTTCTAAATTTGGTGACGTAGGAAAGTGTACCATTGGCCAAAGGGGTGAACGATTACCCATCTAAACACAATGCTGGAAATACGCTCTGAGGGCATATTAAAAACATAAGAATACAAATTTAGGAACGTTATTTGCAAAACTCACTGTTTTAAAACTACCAACTATTTGTGGCTTTCAGCCCAAGTTCACTATTATGCTCTATCTAAAGGCTGTAGCCTTGTGGTTTTTTAGTTCAGACAGCAGAAGAGTATTCCTCAATCAGTGCAAGATCTTCTACATATTCTTTCTGAAATTCCAGCACCCAGCCCAGAGTTCATTATGCCATCCCGCATAACACCATCTGTGGGCTGCTGTGATGGAACACCAGGGTGAGAGGAAGATTTATCAGCCACTTTTCCTGATGTATAAAGACTGATTGGCTATGTCTATAGCAGTTGCAATCCAGGGTTGACAGGAGCTCATGCTCTCCTGCCTGACCATGACACCCCGCATTGTACAGCTGCTCGCGGAGTTATGAAACCACACCAAAAGTCAGGAAGTAGATTTGGCTTCCAAAGAAGCACAACCACCACACTGTTAAACACGGAGATTCTCTTAGGTCCTGGGTAAAAGTGTCTAGAACTCTCTTAAATGCGCCTGGGCCTTGAAACTTGAAGGGAAAATTGTTGTTGTTGTTGTTGTTTCCAAATGATTCTGATAACAATTCCCTTACGGACTGAACGTTTGTGTTGCTTCCACCCCAAACTCATATGCTGAAGTCCTAACCCCCACTGCGATGGGATGGTGTTAGGAGATGGGGCCTTTGGAAAGTGAATTCAATTTAGATGAGATCATGAGGGTGGGGCTCTCATGATGGGATTTTTTTCCCTTACAAGAAGAGGTCAGAGAGCTTTCTCCCTCTCCCTCTTCTTCCTTTCTTCCTACTCACTGTCTCTTTCTCTCTCTCTTTCCCTATCGTCACCACCAAATAAGAATACAGCGAGAAGACACCCATGTGTGAGCCAAAGAGAGGGGCTTCACCGGAACCAACCATGAGGGCACCCTGAGCTTGGACTTCCAGGCTCCAGACTAGAGGGAAATGGAGAAATGAAGTGATGTTATTTATGCTACCCAGTCTATGGTATTTTGTCATGGCAGCCTGAGCTAAGACAAGTTCTCAAAGCATAAAATAATTGTTTAGAATGCTTAGGTTTTTGTTTGTTTGTCTCAATAATGAAACATGCACCCCTTGCATGAAATGGTAATAAATGCAATGATATAAACTAAATGGCAGATGTTAAGTACTTTCATTACTGTATATAATGGCACATTTCAGGACTTAATAGCACAAGCCACAGATAAATGTATACATTTGAGCATATCATCATTTCCCATATGTCTATTACATAGTTGATGCATATTCATTAAGTATTTCATTAGCTATCTTCCATTCCAGGATTACTTTCCAGTTTTCATGCACTCATCAATGACTACTACTTCAGTTATTTAAGACTTACCTTGCCTACTGGTTCACAGTTACAAGTGGAACAAAACCCAACCCTGCTTATCTTTCAGTCAACAAGCCCTGAACCTTGCTCAACAAATAGTTTTAAGTGCTGTAATTAGGAATCAAAATACTCTAAAATAAGGGATACTGAACCCTCTACAGACACTGATGAATATCCATACAAGCAGACTGTCTTTACAGACTGTAAGGCAGACTGTATCACAACCCAGGAAGAGCATTAAAATCTGTAGTTGTGTTTCTTAAATGCTATAGCCAATCTCAACAGCAAACATCAGTTAAACAAGTATTCTCTCCATTTCATAAACATTTTAAAACAGAAACTGAAAATGTGTTTTAGTGGTAAGACAGACCTATCTCATTAAAGCCACTGTAGCCCAGCTCTTGCCTGCTAAGTCCCAGGTCTTCGAGGTCCATGCATTTAAATCCCGGGGGGCACTGGTAGCCTTCCTCCAGCTCTGGTGAGCAGTGTGTATCTGGGATAGCTAAGCTATTCCAGGTTACATTTCTGTGAACAAATTATGAAAAGGTTAGCCAATTTGGACAATTGTAAATGTTGATTAAAATGAATAATGTAATCACCCTTCGCTATTAGCTGTTGTATAGGGACCCAGACGTAAGATTCATGATTCATGAAGGGTGTTCATAGCATTAATGACATAATGAGACATTCTCAAATGATCCCTGATTTGTCCTCACAATAGCTCTATATAAGAATACTATTACTATTATTGTTTTGGTCATTAAGGACCAAGACCCAGATAAGCAAAGGAAAGAATTCTGCTGTAAATTTTCAAGGAATGTTAACCTGCTTGGGGCTTCCTTGTTGTTCACCAAATACTTACCCTACTGTGGGCACAAATTTTACTTGCCTACTTCTAACCAAACAGTAAATGATGACGATCATAGGATGTCATCCTATGAGTCGCATAAATGACACTCAGTCTTCTTGTGTGTTGGCAGATGTGCAGTTGAGAAAGGAATCCAGACAAATAACGTGGGATTGAAGGAACCAATGGAATGGTGTTGGAAAGAGAGAGATTATAGGGTGATTTGGTGATAGCTCCAGGAACATGAAGGTCTTTTAGGTGGATGGTAATACATCCCTGTTTCATTGTTCTGGAGGGCAAGGTGGAGATTAAATTGATGTATGAGGATTTAGATAAGTAACAGCTTTCTTGGGAGCAAGTATGGGTCATCGCTGGAATGGTGATTGTGGAATCTCATTCTGGGCTGACCTTTAAAATGGGCCCTGAATAACTGCTCTCTGAGACAATTCACATGGCTTGTGCCCTGACCAAAGTTTAGGCTAGACGATTTCACAAGCCTTCTAAATCCATGATTTTATTACAAGTCATTTCCCACTACCTCGATGTTTGTAAGCATTTCCTAAGTGGGGATGGACCTCAGGACAGTCTTAGCCCTCAGCTTACAGCCAAATTGAGGCAGATGTTTTGGGTCATATTTCTTCTTTAATACCTTCTTATATTCAATTGGCTGCTTCCTTCCCTGTGTATAATGCGTTTTCTCTAGAGTCTGACACTCAACACTCTGCAATCCCTTCCCTGCTTGAGGCCACCATGCACACACACAATTCACAGGTTTGCACATACATACCTGAGGCCTGCTGACACCTCACCAGCTCTGTCTCAGTTGTAAACAAAGCTCTAAAATCCTCACCTGCATTTCAGACACCCCAAGTGCATTCCTTCAGGATTCTATTAGCTGCCAGGAGATAATCTGTCCACTGTCAGGGAATAAGTGTTGAAATAATTGTGCCCTCTGGTATATGGTATGGGCTCCTTTGGACCCCACACAGAAAACCCAAGGGAAAGTTCTCGTTGTGGAAATTACTACTTGGTTATGTCTGAGAGATATGATTTTGGGTAGACATATCACTTACTTCACCCTATTTTCATATTTTTATATGTAGACCAAATATTCATCTTTGCTTAAGTCTGACCTGACTATGTTTCTGATGTGGAGACCACACATTAGAGCTAAGTGTTAAGGGGACTTAAGTTTCAGAGTAGGTTTTCTGGGTTTGATCCCAAGGTCTCCCAATTATTAGTTGTGTGACTTGAATAAAGTTCTAAATGTTTCTAAGCTCAGTTTGTTCATCTGTCAGCTAGGGAGAGTAGCCATAATTAAAAGCAAAGCCTGTGTGAAGGTTAAGTAAACCAAGGAATTCACTCAACTTAGCACCTAGCATGTCACAATAAATAAATGCTCAACAATAATAATAATGCTCAATAAATGCTTATTATAAATATTTAGTAATCATTACAATAATAAAATGTAGCAAACAAAACATACGTAAAAACATAATAAAGATTTGTCAAGAGGGGCGCCTGGGTGGCTCAGTTGGCTAAGCGTCCGA
This sequence comes from Panthera pardus, assembly GCF_024362965.1. Taxonomy (NCBI): domain Eukaryota; kingdom Metazoa; phylum Chordata; class Mammalia; order Carnivora; family Felidae; genus Panthera; species Panthera pardus. The sequence goes on along the minus strand of NW_026526654.1, from coordinate 19,235,062 downwards.
CTTCGGCTCAGGTCATGATCTCGCAGTTCGTGAGTTCGTGCCCCGCGTTGGGCTCTGTGCTGACTAGCTCAGAGCCTGGAGCCTGTTTCAGATTCTGTGTCTCCCTCTCTCTCTCTGACCCTCCCCCGTTCATGCTCTGTCTCTCTCTGTCTCAAAAGTAAATAAACGTTAAAAGACTTGTCAAAAGAACAGAAGGAATTCAGGCACGTGATACTGACAGCACTGGGCAGCTGAAAGAAACTGCATAGATCACCTAATTCCTAACTTAAGGAAGGTTAAGGTGAAGTTCAGAGAGGGAAGCCCATCGAAATTAATAATTTACCTATCTGTGCCTCAGTTTCTTCCTCAGGAGATGGCAGGGAGATGCCTATCTCACAGGGCTGTGGCAAAAATGTAATGACTTAGTCTGTAAGGTACTTAAAACAGGTACTTGGTAGACAGTAAGTGTTAGCTGTTCTTGATGGCTATTGATAGCCTGATTGGATTGGACAAGATTAGACTGGAACCCTAGTCTTGTTGTGTACTGCCTCAGTTTCCATATTTGTAAAATGGGGATAGCGTTCACACGAACTGGTGGGAGTGTCTTATGTTTCAACAAGCTAATATTCAACTCCCAGAATAGCACTGGGAATCAGTTACTCACCCAATAACTGTTAACTATTACTGATTTATAAGTATTAGAGCAGTTTTCTCCTTTTGTATTCCATTTATTTTTTTCTTTCATATTAACACTGATTCTCATTTCAAGCACAACCCTCACCAGCCCAGATATTATGTTGAAATCTTTTGGCTTCAGAGGCAGCAGATCTGAAACACATTATTTTTGCCAACATCAAGCTATTAGCAAATGCTTGTTAGAGACACATTTATTAGATGATTAATTGCCCTGGAACTCATGTATCTAAAACCACATGATAATTACTCTTTTTAAAAGTGGATATAAACATTGGGAGTTTCAGAATGTATAGTTGTTTCATTGTCACCGTTAGCAAGAATCTTCTAAGTTTTATTTTTATTTGTTAACGTTAATTATTTCCTTGTTCATTTTCCATCAGATATTCATGATACAAAAAGAGGCTTTCTGGAATTAGGGAGGGTAGAATTCTTGCTACAACCAGCCAAACTCTAAATATAGACAATGAGTCTTCCAGTCCTAATAAATATTCACTCATGCTTAAGTGGGTTTCAAGACCTGCATTTCTTATTCACAGTTGGATTTCTTGAAAAAAAATTATCAATTTCTAAGCCCCCTAATTTAATTTTTTAGCCTCTTTTGCATGATCCCGAATCCACTAGACTTGCTCTTGTTTATTTCCATGTGTCACATCCAGCTGGACCATTTTCAGTTTCTCTCTCCTGCGGCTTCTGATAGCACTGCACATACTTGTTTGATGGTGGGCAGAACAACGTCCCCCTCAAGGTGTGCACATTCTTATGTCCGGAACACGTGAATATGTTAGGTTACATGGCAAATGGAATTAAGGTTACAGATGTGAACAAGGCTAAAAAGCTTGAATTTGGGTGATTATCCTGGATTATCTGGGTGAGCCTGACCTAATCACACGAGTCCTTAAAAAGAGAAAACCTTTCCCAGTTGTGGTTGGGTGGGGAGGGGGGGGAGAGAGAGAGAGAGAAAGAGAGAGAGAGAGAGATGCAACAGTTGCTGACTTGGACGATGCTAGTTTTGTCCCTGTCTCTCAGGTCATTCTCCTTCTGGAACTGGCCCTCAGTTCTGAGTTGCTCTGAGCTCGGTCTTTGGCCTCCTCTCTTTTTTTATGATAGTCTCTCCCTGTGCAGACAAATCCATTCTCATAGTTGCAGTTCTCTCATCCTAGGTGTCTTTTAGACTCTCAGAGTTACATGTCTAACTACCTATTAGATGTCTCCACCTGGCTACGCCCCAAGTGCCTCCAACTCTACTCCCCTTACTGAGCCCAGACTCCTTTGCCAACATTCCTTCATGACAAGCAGCACCATGAGACATTCATCCACAGTGCTGAGCAAGCTTGAGAGTGCGCAATCTCCTTGATATCTACTTTTCCTTTAACTCCCATAACTAATCATCATGTGGCCCTAAATATCTGCCAAAATATCTTTTGAGCTCATTCAACTCTCACCATCTTCACCTCTACCTGCATCACCATCTAGTCCCCGAACTGGTCATCCTGCAGCACTCTTAACCCTTCCAATCCGTTAGCCACAGAACATACAGACAGGCTTTTCATAATCTTGGTCTTACCTGAAGCCTGTCCATGGCAAATCTCATCTATAAGATCCAAAGGATCTGGCTTCTCCCCTTTCAAATGGCCCAGTACCCAACATGGTGGTCTTATCTCAGCTCTTGGTGTGCTCCTTCTACTTTAGGACTTTTTCCTCTGCTTGGAAACCTCTCCTCCCATCTCTGCTTGGTTAACCCATTTTTCACTTTTTAGGCCCCAGCCTGAATGTCACTTTCTCAGGGGAGCCTCTTCAAGTCCCTCAGGCTGGGTTAGGCTTCTCTGCTATAATTTCTCAAAGTACCCACACTTTTCATTTCTGGCACTTGGGAAGTGTGTAATTCATGTTTGAGTGGTCAGCTGTTCATTGGGTGTCTCCCAAACTTGACTGTTCCCCAGTATAACCTCCAAGTCCACACAGTTCCTGACATATAGTCTGATGGTTAAATTTATGAGTGAATTTGGCTACACTATGGTGCCCAGTTGTTTGGTCAAACACCGTCTAGAGGTTGCTGTGAAGGTATTTTTTAAGATGCAATTAACATTGGGGCGCCTGGGTGGCGCAGTCGGTTAAGCGTCCGACTTCAGCCAGGTCACGATCTCGCGGTCCGTGAGTTCGAGCCCTGCATCAGGCTCTGGGCTGATGGCTCGGAGCCTGGAGCCTGTTTCCGATTCTGTGTCTCCCTCTCTCTCTGCCCCTCCCCCGTTCATGCTCTGTCTCTCTCTGTCCCAAAAATAAATAAAAAACGTTGAAAAAAAAATTAAAAAAAAAAAAAAAAGATGCAATTAACATTTAAATCAGTAGACTCTGAGTAGAGCAGATTATCCAACATAATATGGGTGGGCCTCATCTAATCAGTTAAAGGCCTTACGGAAAAATACTGAGATCCTCTGAAAAGAATTCAGCCTCCAAACTACTTTTGGACTCAATACTGCAACAACAGCTCATTCTGAAATTTCCAGCTTGCTGGCTTGCTCTGAAATGTTGGTCTTGCTAGTCGCCATAATCACATATGCCAATTCTTTAAAATAAATCTCATTGCTTCCTATAAACATCCTATTGGTTCTATTTCTCTGAAGAATCTTAACTAATGCATAGTAAATGTGTAATAATTATTTTTTTACTAAGTGAAGAAATGTGTCTTTCTACAATTATTTAAATTTATGACAAATCTACTAATGTGTTTGTTTATTTGTTTGCTTGTAAAGTAACCACAGAAGAAATTCTTCAGCAATTGGATCCTGTTGTTTTTATGCAATTTGTAAGTGTGATATCCAAAAATTGGCATGGATTTTCCATTTTTTTAAATTCTGGCTTCAGTAGTTTCCATGTTTCAAAATGAATACTAGAATTCCTTGGAGTAGTTAATTGTTTTTCAAAAGACATTAATTATCTGCCTGGCATATGCTTTTTTAAAAAATTCTTAACAAAATATCCTATTTACATATAACATTATGTAGGAGTTTGAAATCTAAGAAAATGTGTTCTGAACTTGTTGCTAAAACTGTTTACAACAGCCTCAAATAATACTTAAGTATTTAAGAGTTTTATGGTCTTTTAAAAAAAATTTTAATGTTTATTTATTTTTGAGAGAGAGAGAGAGACACAGAGTGTGAGCAGGGGAGGGGCAGAGAGAGAGGGAGACACAGAATCCGAAGCAGGCTCCAGGCTCTGAGCCGTCAGCACAGATCCCGACACGGGGCTCGAACCCACGAGCTGTGAGATCATGACCTGAGCCGAAGTTGGACACCCAACTGACTGAGCCACCCAGGCAACCCAAGAGTTTTATGGTCCTAAGTTAATTATTACTCCTGATGGTACAGAGCACTGATAGAGCTATACATTGGAACACAAGGATATCATTCAGTTTAGTGATTAACCAACTTAATCACCTTGGGCAATTCACTTTGACCATCTGAGCCTCAGTGTCCTCATCTGTAAGATGAGAAACTTTTCAGCTATTATTAAAAACAACTATTCCCAGAATGACCTCATCACATTTTCATTTAAAGAAAAAAAAAAAAAAGGTAATAACTAGAGCAAATCACATGCCCATTGTGTTCTGTTCTCCTCTGTCCATAGGACTCAACAATGCCAAATGCAATAGCTCAAGATTTTGTGTTCAAATTCTTCTCGTTACTCACAATCTCATCTTTCTCTACCGATATCAAACTGCTGTCACTGCTGGTTGTAATGCATTTAGTGTTGGCATTTTGTGGTTACTCTCACTTAAGAACATAACTATTCTTATTACTTAGCCCCTTTTCAGAAATTGTTTTTCCCCTATTCTTAGTGAGGCCACTTTACTGCATTTGTCTATTCACTCATTCAAAATGATTATATTTGAATGGCCCATTCTGTGCCACACAACATGCTAGGAACAGAGATGACCAAGAAGGTATTTCCAAATCAGAGGCTTTACTACCTAGCAAAGTCATGACCACAGTAGAGCATGGCGAATGCTTTGAGAGCCAGCTATATGTTGCTAGTGTTACAGGCTCACAAAGCAGAAACATCACATCTGACTGCAGGTGGTAGATGGTGAGCATTGGGAAGACCTTCCAATGGGGTTGTTGCTTGGAGTGACTACTTAAGGATCAATAAATGCTAGGTCTAAGGCAGATCTAGGGCATCCTGGAAAGAGGAAATGCCAGAGCCTGTGTGTGCACAGGAGAGAGAGAACAAGAAAGGTCAGGGAGAGAAAGAGAACAACATTTTCACCCCTTCATTGCTGGTGTGGCTATTCTCGGCTTTTTCTCAGGGATTATAAACAAGCACTTGTTACCATAGCAACCAATTTTTAAACTACATTCTCAGAGATTTTGCATATTGGGGAAAAAAGACAAAAATCTGTGCTTCCCCCAAACTGACACAGTGTGTCTGATACACTTTGAGCTTACTTACACCCTGTCCCTCATTTGTGAGAATGGCCAAAAGGTCAAAGACACTAATTGACAGAAGTTATTACTTATTTGCAAGATTTTCATGAACTATACCTACAATGGGAATTTATAGATAGCTATTTTGTTTATATTTTTCTTACATTTTTTCCCCTGAAGAACTGCACATAAGCAGAAAAACACTGAGCTCTTGTAGCCAAATTTGGTCCATTTGCTGTAAAAAAACATTCACAGAGGCTTGGCTACAACGAACGTGTTTCTGAGGATTGCATTCCACGATGAAATTGTCAGTGATGCAAAAAAGGAAGTACATGGCACAACAAATCCATATGCAACAGACAACACTATATACTTGAAAAGCATTTTGTTATTTATTGCATCCATAGGTTTCTCTTCTATTTATATTGTATGTTCTAGAGAGAAGTCAAAAATAAATAGGAGAATACATTTCTGGTTAAACCCATGGAGTGAACACACACACACACACACACACACACACACACACACACACACAGTCTGCACCTGGAAGGACAGTGAATGTGCCCTTTGATACATTAGGGCATTGCTTGCCTCACTCTTAATGGCAGGCAGACAACAAGGGTTTTTTTCTTGCTCAAAACTTAGACCTGCATTTACAGGTTGTCCCTTTCCTTTGCTGACAATGGACTCACTCTGGCTGCTACCCGCATTTTGGGTTCATTCCAGAGAATCATCTGGCTTCGTTTTCATTCCTATTTGGCCTCCTCTTCCAGGGTTAATTAAAAACTCTTATGAATTGGCCTGGCTACTTCCAATGCTGGATGTTTTGGAACATTTACCCCACCCTGGAATTTGCAGAGAAGAGACTATTTATTGATTTTGAAAACTTTTAATTGCCCTACCTGGACTTTTAGAGGGACTACAAAATAAGACAAATAGTCTGAGGTAGGAAATAATATTGACATCACCCACATTTTATAAACAAGTAAAACTGGCACATTTTGTAAGTAATTAGGGAATAAATTTCCCCTTACTGTTTGGCTGAGAGTATTTTAATGATTTTCCATTCCTTAATCCATTCCTGAATGGGTAGATAGACAAAGCCATAAAGTGCTAAATTCATCATGCATCAAAATGGCAAAATTAAATACTTTTTTCAAATAGTGTATGTAATTTAAATGACAAAACATTATTTTCTTTTGAAACAAGTATTTTAAATCATCATTGTACCTTGTTATATCTGAATAGTTCTTTTAATTATATATTTTCCCCAACTGTACTCCCTTAATTCTATCACTCACTACTTTGCTGATATGGATAAGTGACAACACAGGTGACAGGGACCAGGAAATGGGCATCTGAACAAGGATTAGACAATGAGAGGTATTTGAATGTATTCATGTATTCAAAGAGTATCAGTAAAGTATCAGGACACAGAGTTTGCATTGATCAGCTCCAAATTGGAAATGTGAAAACTGATTTGAGGTCATAAGACAAAGTACACTACCCTTGACACCTTTTTTTTGGGGGGGGGGGGGGGGAGAGAGAGAGAGAGAGAGAATATGCAGGAGGGGCAAGGAGAGGGAGAGAGAGAATCCCAAACAAGCTCCGCACTATCAACACCAGAGTCCAATGTGGGGCTCAAACTCACGACAAACCGTGAGTTCATGACCTGAGCTGAAACCAAGAGTGGGATGCTTAACTGACTGAGGCATCCATGTGCCCCTACCCTTGACATTTTGAATCTGGACCAAGGGCTCCTCAAGCAGTAACTCTTCTTCCTTTGCTTAAGAAGCTACAAGATCCCAGGGTGAGGAGTCAGCTGGCAAGGCGGAAAATGGCCACCAGAATTTGGGACAAAGATTATAGGTCTTCAATCGGTGATTCTATCAATTAATTAATGTGTGGCAAGGAGCTACTTCCTCTTTTCTCTCATGAGGATCCTAATGCCCAACATATGAGATCACCTTATGAATTAGCAATTAGGAATACAAAGTGCCTCATACCTATTAGAAGCTCCAAATATATTTATGTTTACTGGCTGTGGTTTGGCTGAATTGTACAGCTGGGGAACAGCCATTCTCCCCACTCTGACAGGGTGCTACTGTTTGCGGTTAAATGATATGAGTTCCACAGTGCTAAGAATGTGTAACTACCAACCACAAAGTATACCTGCCCCACTCAACTGCTAGATCTAAGACAGGTGAGTCACTAAATAAACAAAATTTATTTTATTTCTAGAGTTCCCAGAACACATGGGCAACCTGCTTCTTTGGAAGAATGACAAGAAGCTCTCATCACCTCTGGTGCTTCTTAGATATTTTTTTTAACTTAAAAAGTAAAGAAAAAAATTATTTATTTTTGAGAGAGACAGAGACAGCGTGAACAGGGGAGGGGTAGAGAGAGAGGGAGACAGAAACAATCCCAAGCAGACTCCCAACTGTCAGTGCAGAGTCCGACGCGGGGCTCAAACTGACGAAACTGCAAGATCATGGCTTGAGCCAAAGTGAAGGTCCTGTGCTTAACTGACTGAGCTACCCAAGCACTGCTGACATTTCTAAGGACACAGTCTGAAGGGTCAGGAAACTCAAGTTCCCCACAGGTGGAAGCATAGTAGCTAAAAGCTTAGCATTTCTTTGAAGATTCCAGATTTATCTTTGAAGAAACCATGCAAAATTTGCCTTCCACTCTTAACACATTTTTGGGAGTTTTAATTGTAGAACCAAGGGTTTAAATCACTGATTTCTAACCCAACCAATTCTGAGAGTCTCAGCCCTGCCAATAGATAGGAATCCATGGATATGGCTCAGAGTTTGTATTTTTACAAAGTTGGCCAGGTGATTTTCTCTATCAAAGAGATCCCACCCTAGAGATGAATTCCCAACAGGTACTCCTGGTGCTGCTATGGTCACTGCACGTGAGGGTGCTTTCTATCAGGAGGAACACAAGCTGGTCCGATTGAACCTGAGATACCAAAATGATGCTCAGTAATGATTTCTACACAGACAACTACAGTGAACGCGATTTGTGAGGGGCTGAACCGTCAAGGCCCCTCACTTCCCATTCACACAGTAGGTTCAGGAGTGCATCATGACAGAATTTTGAGTCCTAATATAGGCGATCTCAACCAGGTACTCATCTGCCAATTCAGAGTTTGTCTCCTAAGCATGTGCTCCTTGCAACCGAAGGGAAACTAAACATTTTATTCAAACATGGACACACGCACATGTTGAAGATCATCTCACTTACGGACCATGGTACAACATGAATCTTTAAAAGCCTAGAAATCAGTGTTGGGGAGAACTGGGTTTCAACTCTGCTTCTGCCAGTTACACACTGTTTCATCTTGGATATCTTATTTAACCTCACTAAGGTTCAATCTCCTTGGCTGTAATACAGAGTATAAAAATAGAACATGACGCACGTAGAAAGCTGTTACGGGTATTGAATGAGAAGATAACAGCTATCAATTGTTCAATAAATATTTACCACTAATAGCAAGAGTTTTATAACCTATGTTATGACATTCTCTTCTTTCTGGGAAGTAAGATCAAAAGAAGTGCTATATTATAATTGATCAAAAAAAATCACTTGATTACTTTTAGACCCTTTTTCAAAGTGTAGGATTTTCTTTTTTTATATTGAAGACTCACAAATGTTTTTGCTGTTCTGGTGAAAATCACTTTGGTATTAATTTTCATATGGGAATTCAAGTTATTCTGAAATATTTACTCACATTTATTTTTTTAAAATTAGTAACAGATAAAAGGTGGATTTAACTGGTGGTTCAAATGGGCCACATCTTTGAGATGGATATGCACAATTTTAGAAGGGGTCGATGGACTCATACAAATATATTGTGTGTCACTATTTTATGGGCTTGGATGAAACAGAACCCCCGGAACACACCATCTCCGTGGTGGTAGAAAGAAACCAGAGGTCATGTAGACTTTAATTTTCTCTATGCCATATAAAGAGTGTATCATACAGATGTGCGCCTGTATGTGTCTACAGGTTTACAAATATGGGATCATAACAAGGTAGAAATTGCTCAAATGGGAGAACAAGCAGGGGCTTGGAAGTCAGACTTGAGTTCAAATCCTAACGCTCTCACTTACCAGACCAACATATTATTTATGTTGGGACTGTGTCTTCATCTGCAAAATGGGGGAAATAATTCCTTTCAGGTTGTTCTAAAAATAAGTTATAAAAGCACAATACATGAGGTAGAACAGGTGCTCCATAAATGTGGCTGTTAATTTAGTTAGAAATTTACATGCACCCATCAGAGTATTTTCATTTCTTCTTTAAATATTTTAAAGAAAAATCTCTCCAATATGCATTTATCCAAACTTGTTCTTATATCGCCCACCCAGCAGACATCTCTGCGTGAGTCCTGCAAGTTAAACTGAACAGTGTGTCTTCATCCTTCAAAAGAAGTTTAAATATAAATCAAGAAGACTTCAAAGACCTTTGCATGAATTTGAGGCATTACGATTTTACATATTCTACAAAATTCCCTCTTGATAAAGTCCATAGAAATTAAAAATTAACATTTTAAGTTCCACCACGTTTCTATCTTTAATTCTTCTGACTTTTCCATTAAAAAAACTCATTATTTTGTGAACAGAATTTATAAGATAATAATTCATTTATTTTCCCAAGTACCCTAAAGGGTAAACTTAAATATTATTTGGGGCCAGTAATAAAAAACCCAAATCCAACTTTACCTTATCTCTAGGCTAAGTGTCAGTGATATTTTATAAAATACCACCAAGTCCTACAAGCTACCCTGGGGTGGGGTGACCATCCCAAGATTTCCCTGAGATGGAAAAGAAAGCTATTAGTAATTACTCTGCCACAGCAAGGATACTCTAGGAACGTCCTGGGCATCTGTGATGTGCGGTTCCCTACCTCTGGGTCTCAAAACTAATGGCTCAGCCATTATAAGTATTTACTTGAATTCCTGGTGGAATCAACTTTTATATACTTAATATTCACATTTGCTTTCTTTAGGGTTTTTCTAATTATCTCACTCTTGGGAAGAAGATTTCATTATTTGATACTCAGCTAGAAATAAATTTCTCTCCTTTCTCAGGAATGGTAATAAGGTGGCAGATAAGTCTTCATCTTTTCTATTTCACCTACCAGCTCATTTTTACGTGATCATCTTGTAGCTTCAGGGAGATTTCTGCCAACACATTTGGCATTTTGTAACACCTGTTTCTGCCACAGGCCATCGCTTTTCTCAAATTTCTGTAGGATATGAACTGCTTTGCTGAGTCAAATCCCATTACCTGTGCCATAACTGCCTTAGGTCGCCCTTCATTATCAGAGGAGAATAAAGCTTTACTAGTAATGCTACTGAGGACAAAGCTAAGATTCCCTTCTCTCTGCTTTAAAAGAAATCAGCTTCATCTAAAAGCAAAACTGGGTGTATTGAGTTGCTTCCTTATTTATCCTGTTTGCCTCACAGGCTACAAATAATCAATTCCAGAGGTCAGCCTGGAAACGCAGGATATACAGGTTTCTGAACAGACACAGCTCTGCCTGAAGACTCTCCCATTATTAGGCTGTTGTGCATGCAAAACAATTAAGCAGAAATCGGAAGGATTGTTAAAGGACAATAAATAAGAGAAATGAGGTCATGCCAGTGACTGGCAACACTGATCGCTGGAAACACAACCATCAGGATGTAGCTTAATATCTGACTCAGAGATGTTGATGAGAAATTCCTAGTTCAGAAGAAAAGGAAACAAAAAGGTTGGAATTTTTTTAATTGGGATTTTTTATGTGTTTTATTTTGACTTTGGATAGTTTTTTGAGTCTCTAAGAATAAATTAATGTCTGGCTGGAACTAATGGTAAAATGGCATCAATAATTTTTCTGCTTATGAGTGAGACTAAAACTCAGTTAATACTGAACTGAAAATTAAAACAAAAAATGGCATAAATGATCGGTCCTTCAAATGAATCATCAAACTTACGAAAGAAAGCTGTTATTGTAGCAACATTACTATCCTGCGGGCAGTTACATATTTTCTTCTCAGAGAGTAAACTGTCACATAAAAGGAAGGCAAGATATATGTGTATGGACATAACGCTAATGGGCAGATTTTATAAATACTGGAAAGAGAGAAAATGCAGACATTCTTCCATAACTGCTGTGTCTAGAGTAACCAAAAACTCTGCCAAAATGTATGAAATTCTTCATAGAGAATTCCATTTTTAGGATTAAGTAATGAGCTGGAGCTAATATTCAGAATACAAGAGGTCCTTTAATGGCTTTTTTTGTTTGCTGTTTTGTTTTTTGTTTTGTTTTGTTTTGTTTCTTTGCCATTCATGTCCTAGTACTGCATATGGTAAGGAGATGGTGAAGAGCACTTTCTGAAGTGATGCAAGGGCCCTGAGGTCAGAGGTGCTCCTATCCCTCTTCACCATTTGTATTGTACTTTATGTGTCAAAATGAGGTTTGCCAGCAGGATGTCTGATCTTCCAAGTAGTTTTACAATTCTAACATGCTTTAGAAGTCTCGCATTCTGACTTGATTTTTAATAAAATGGAAACTTTAAATCAGCTTCCTGTGCTCACTGCTATTAGAACACAGAGGCTTTCTTATCCGGAAGCTTTCTCTGTTCAACTCTATTCTATTGTTTCCCACCCACACAATATCTTTTTCCCACCTCCATATTCATTCATGGAACAATCTAGACATATTTTACAGCCTACATACACTTAAAAAAAAACTACTTACAGGTTTTCTTCCACACATTTGTCTCTTCCCTCACCCACACAGACAGCCCCCTTACTCACCTCTTCCTTCAACTTCCTCACCATATTTGTGCTAGTTCACTGCCTCTCTCCACTTTCAACAGTGCTTTTCTACTTTTTAACTATTTCTCCTTTGTCCTATTTAGAAACTTGCTTTTATTCCTCTGTTTTAAATTTCCTCCTCTATATCAACTTGTCACAATGTTATTATTATCTGTGTAAATATAATGTATTGTGCACCATGCCTTCAATAGACAGTTACTAAGTACTTACTCTGCGCTAGACTAAGTACGAGACATAAGATGAATGTTCTCCACCCCTCTCCCTTTGTGTCCTCAAGGACTTCACAAGGTAATGAGAAAAATTGGGGGGGAAAAATAGCTATGAGTGCCAGAGGGTAGTTCCGGCAAACTGGGCTGTATTAAATTCAACACTTTCCATTACAAACAAGTGGACCGGTTGGATAAATGGTAACATTTAAAGATGCCTATCTGGGCTTTCAAGAAAGAAAAATACATTCCAAAAGGTCAAAAGGTAAGAGGGAACTAAAAACTAGAGACAGGGAAATACACGCATTGAAAAATGGTATGAATGGGGCATTAAGTGTCCAGGAGCCAAGAGCTTGGATTTTAATGCCCACAAGATGCAGATAATAGGGTTCTGAGCTTGTGTAAGGCTGGAAGCTGGAAACAGACCCCATGTATGCAGCCATGTTAGAATTTAAACAAATTCTAGAGTGTGTAATATGGGTAAAGGGGTAGTTAAACAGGGGTAGTCAATCAAGCACAACAGAGTCCATAGGTACAAACCCAGTATAAACAGGGAATTAGTAAATGAGAAAAGTCACGTTAAATTCAGTGGGTAACAGCACAAAATAAAGAGTGCTCAATCAACTGTCTAACTGTATGAAGAAATTTAGATTTCTGCTTTACACTAAGACATTTCTATACCATTTTAGTAAAATATACCTGACATAGAATAAATTGCACATATTAAAATATACAGACTGGGGGGCTCGGTTGGTTGGGCATCCAACTCTTAATTTCAACTCAGGTCATGATCTCATGGTTGTAAGATCGAGCCCCACATGGGCTCCATGATGGGCACGGAGCCTGCTTAAGATTCTCTCTCTCTCTCTCTCTGCCCTTGCCTCAGTCTTTCTCTCTCTCAATAAGTATTTTTAAAACATGTACAGCTTTGATAAATTTTAAGTGCACAGAACCACGACCAAGATAATGAACATGTCAATCAACCTCAAAGGTTTCCTAATGCCCCTTGGTTACCCCTACTTTTATCCCCATCCTTACTCCCAGGCTGTCACCGATTTCCTTTTTGTCATTACAGACAAGCTTGCATTTTTTAGAATTCTGAATTCATGGAATCACAGAATATGTAATTTTTTTCATCTGGCTTCATTCGCTCAGCATAATTATTTTGAGATTCATCCAAGATGTTGTATATATCAATTCCTCATACTTTTTTTTATTGCTAAATAGTATTCATCATATGGATATAACCACAATTTGTTTATTCATCAACCTGTTGGTATAAATTTGGGTTCTTAGAAGTTTGGGCTATTATAAATACAGTCACTAGGTAGAAGTCTTTTTTTATGGATATATGTTTTCATTGCCCCTGGTAAGATACCTAGAATGGAATAAACGGAATATATGGTAGGTGTCTGTTTAACTTTCTAAGAAACTGCCCAACTGTTTTTCCAAGTAGTTACACCACTTCTCATTTCCATCTTATTTAAATAAGAGATGAAAATACTCAGATGGTATTATGGCAGCACGCTCCTCTTTCTGTCACTCCGAGGAAAACCTCCAAATGCACACTTGGAATCTGCTTAGTCTTTCTGCCCACAGGTTTACATTTTTTCAGTCTGGCTTGTCTTGAATACTTATGTTAAAAAATCAGACAAAAAAATTTTGAGGAAGCAGAGAATATAGAACAGAGCCCATAAATACTTTTTTGTTCCATTTAGACACAGATTTTTCTCCTAAGAATTGCAGAAACTTTCTTGTTAATCACCTAGATTAAAATGCAGTTAGTAGATACACTTACCCTGGTTTCGTGTCATTTACTACACAGTGATAGGTAAATGTTCCAAACATCTGAACTCCTAAAATTCCATAAAGAAGTAGAAAGAAAAGTAGGAAAATCGAAACGCTCCATATTTGTTCTCCTGATCGCCTAGGAGGGGAGGGAAAAGTAGGTAAAACTTACAAAAATGTCCTAGACTTTCCTCCTTAACATCTATAAAAACAGTGCTTACTTTAAAATGTTTGTAATTCTGGTCCTTGGTAGTTCAAATCGGAAATAAATCCGGAATGCCCGAATCATAATTAGTGGCCGTGGGATCCGCAACATGCCCCAAGGTGACATCTGGTCAACTATATCAGCAATTTCAAATACCTGTAAATTAAGAGGTCAATAAACAAGCTCAGGGCTTCCCTTAGCATTGTCTGCAGTCACAGCAAACACAGATGGTATCAGGAGGTTCACCCAGCACTCTGGGCTTGGCCCTGCATTTTCTTCCACTGAAATGGATTTTCTTTTGAGTCCACCTGGAAGCTACAGCTATCTCTAGAGAAAATGAATACATAAACTAATGTAAATGCCACTGCTCTTAGTAATTTCCCATGTAATTCATCAAAGCACAGTTTTTATTACAAAAACAAATGCCAACTTAGGATACAGAGCAAGTATGCTAAGTCGTCTTCACTAATAATAATAATAAAAGTTCTTTGGTGGAACTTTTAAAATATCTAGAACATGAAGTAGTGGAGAAAGGGTTAAAATTACTATAAAAAATAAAAAGGAATTGTACCATTTACTAAACAGAGGCAAAATGATAATTAGAAAACGTCTGTCAATCACAGAATAGCTATTAAATGGAAAAGAACACATTAATATGCAGGATGAAATCAGACTGTTGGAGAGGCGAGCTTTATAAAAATAAGGAGAGATCTTCAATAAGCGTTATGATGACTTTGCGGGATGGATGTGAATTTGTGTTATTCTAAATTTTTTAATGACGAATATGGTAACTTGCGTTGAATTAAATGCAAAATCAAGCCTGAATGAATGCATGGAAATGAATTCTATTATCTGGGAAAGTCCCACCTTTAGGCCTTTTTAATATATGTTCCCCATTTCTCATAGTAAGGCATTTTCTATTTGGAATATAGTATTTTATGTTCATCCCAATGTATCTACACTTTTCAGCCGTTTTTAGTGAGGATTCAGTCACATAAAAGACGGATTTTGAATTTTTAAATTAAATTTCCTTTATTTCAATAAATATATTTTTACACCTTTTTAGTAAGAAGTAATTTGCTGTCGTATTGATGTTCATTACTGATTAAAGTCATTCACAGATGTGACAGACAATGATTAAAATGTTATGGTTTTTTTTCTCATAAACATTTTAAATAACATAATGTTGTAGTAAGTTACACTATGACATTTGACATATATTTGTTACTATTTTTATTGAGATTTTCAATGCAAAACAATGCACATTTTGGAAAATACCCCCTTGTAATTTAAAAGTTTTAATTACCTGCAATACCAATGAAACCCAAAGGCAGAAGACCATAAATCCATCAAAAACACACCAGCGATCTTTCACATAGGAACTATCCCCCTAAAAATAAATTGCATGTGGAGTTATCACACAAAATTAATAACTTCAAAAAAAATCTGTGGAAAGAAGGGCCAAATGTTAATTCGGTATAAGCTATCCATAATTTTTGTTTCATAGCTGAACACACTTTCCAAAGGAATACCTTTAGCATTTTAAATGAAGCATTTTTATATAAAGAAAATAATTTATAAAACACAAGTGACTGCAGAGTGAGACATGGAAAATTTTAAGTTCACACAAATGGAAATCATCATCATTTTTTATCTTAGCCACACAGATTCTACCATTTAAGAAACCAGAGGCCATCCTACTCAGTAGGCAGCTTAAGCCCCCAACCAGCTCTCTTCCTACAAGAACTAAGAGCCACAGGGATCAGCATGAAGGCCTTTCAGACTGTGAACCAACCACCATCAGTAGGAAATTAACCACGAATTCACCGTGAGCTACATTAAAAGTGAAGAATACACTTGCCTTCAGTAGTAAATATATCAAATATATATTGATTTCAACTGTAATTGGAATCATATGTGATAAAAAAGACACACTACTTTCATCTTTGAATAATCAATCTACTCTGACACTAGAATGCAAATTTTTTAAAAAATGGGAATTAAAAAAAATTTCCCTTTCAAATAACAAACCAGAGAACTCCATTAGTTGAGAATTGGAACCTTAAATAGAAAGGCCTTTTCTTTCTTAGAACTGCCCCATTAAGTCACTAGTTTCATCACAATATATGGGACTCAATTCTGAATTCAGTGACATCTATTATTACCAACTCTTACTGAACCTGCTTAGAAAATAAAAATAGGAACAGAATGCCAAGATTTTTTTTTAAATGATGAAATGTGTTGTAGGATATTTGTACATAATTTCCAGAACCATCCACCCTTAGTAATAAATAAGTTATCAAAAAAGATTCCTTGAGAAGTTTCCAGGAATAATTTTTATTATTCACCAAACTAACAGTATGATAAGCCACTTAGTAAAAGTTATCTGACTCAGAGATGAAGTATAAATTCAGCTTAGTAACACGGAGGAATCATCTACTTTACACAGAGGATGTATAACACTGGGGTGCCTGGGTGGCTCAATTGATTAAGCATCTGACTTTGACTCAGGTCATGATCTTGAAGTTCATGAGTTCGAGCCCTGTGTCAGGCTCTGCGCTGACAGCTCAGAGCCTGGAGCCTGCTTCAGATTCTCTTTGAAATGTCTCCCTCTCTTTCTACCCCATCCTTGCTTGCACTGTGTCTCTGTCTCTGTCTCTCTCTCTCTCTCTCTCACAAAAATAAATAAACATTAAAAAATTTTTTAAAAAGAGGAGGTATAATGCCTACTAAAACACAAACACACATACACACAAAACAATCTTGCATAGAAAAGTGTATATGTACACACGCAGCTAATGTGTAAGATAGAATAACTTACAATAAACCTATAAACATAGTGGGGAAGACAGGAAAATTAATTCTATGGAGAGTTTAAAGAAAACAATGCTAGTTCCCAAACGCCTAAATAATTTTATCAGTGGTGAGAGAATCCACCAAATTTGGTAACTCATGTACTTGAGAAGATTCACAAAAGAGATATGAAAGTAAACCCTGAGTCTTGGGGTCTGGGTCATGAGGACAATGACCTGTTAAGTGTTATGATCGTTATATGATGATTTAAACCTGAAGAAGAGAAAAATAGCACCTCAGAGAGCCACTGGTTCTGAGTATGTGCATGCACACACGCGCACACACACACACACACACACACATCACATACAGAAGAAATAATTTAAGGATATGATAGTTGCCCTCAAAACCTTACAAAACATCTTTCATTATAAGCGTCATGTTTGCCTGGTATATTGCATAGTTAGCTGAAAATATGAATTAATTATAATCTAAATGTAGACAATATAGCCAATATAAAATTGAATTTTCTATGAGTCTAATTTCAGTTGATATCCAAAAGGATGACAAAATACAAATTACTTAAAGTTGCACTTTGAAGATTCCCTTGAGTTTCTTAATATACTAAGCAAATTTATTGTTCATTCATTCACTCAATGTATAGAATATCTTCATGATCTAGACAGTGTTTAAGGCTGTAATGAAAGGAGTGAAAAAAAAAAACAAAACTCCTACCCTTATGTGATTTACATTCTCAGTTTTAAAAAATGTTGAATATACAGGGGTCCCTGGGTGGCTCAGTCGGTTAAGTGTCTGACTTCAGCTCAGGTCATGATCTCATAGTTCGTGAGTCCGAGCCCCACGTCAGGCTCTGTGCTGACAGCTCAGTCTGGAGCCTGCTTCAGATTCTGTGTCCCTCTCTCTCTGCCTCTCCCCTGTTCATGCTCTCTCTCAAAAAGAAATATTAAAAAATTTTTAGAAAAAAAGGTTAAATATACAATATATGTTGATATATCCTAGGAAGAAAAATAAGTGTACATTTTCAAATTGACTTTTATTAAACAAATGTACTTTTTACTGGAATGTTGGCAGAAAGAGACAAAAATATCACTTGATCTTTATTTTAAGAATGAGGCATAGTTGTGATTGTTTAAAAAAAAACACAAAAAATTCCAAAAATGAAAACTGAAATTTTATGGGATGCAACAGAGAACTATTTTAAGCTAGTTCTTAACTTTTAACTTAGGCTAGTTTTAACTTTCTAAGGAACCTCCATACTATTTTCCACAGTGGCTGCACCAGTTTGCATTCGTACTAACAGTGTTAGAGGGCTCCACTTTCTCCACATCCTTGCCACCCTCCGATCCAGCAATTATACTACTAGGTATTTACCCAAAGAAGACAAAAATACCAATTTGTAGGGATACATGCACCCTGATGTTTATAGCAATATCTACAATAGCCAAATTATGGAAAGAGCCCAAATGTCCACTGACTGATGAATGGATACAGAAGATGTGGTATATTGGTATGGTGGTGAAATAGTCCACTAGGCATAAGTTTTATGTATTATTTTTTGGCTTAGGTTACCAAGAGGCATTTAATATATATAAAAACCTTTAATAGGCAGTACAGTGAGCTGGGATACAAAGACGAGCAACACTCAGACCTCACCCTCCACCTCGTAAGTTTTGCTCTTTTCGTGTTCATTATTCATGCTGTCCTATCTTCCTGAAAAATCCTCCCAAGTCTGTGCCAACTTTTTCCTTCAGATTCTGATCTGACCACAGCCCACCCTGATCAATGCTTTAGCTCACACATAATGCAGCAAGCAGCGTTTCAGCCCATACATGTTAAAAAGGTTCATATTGTCTAACTTCCAGAATCGTCCTTTGTAATTCCCACCTGGTTGTTTAATGAATTACAATTTACTCCCTCCTGTTAATCAGTTCCTGTTTATCAGTTTTGAAGTTTGAGTTTTCCACTTAAATCTTTTCTAAACATATTCCCTGGTGTTGCATTAAAAAATAGTTTCTCCTCATTGCAAATGAGTCTTTTCTGAAGATTAGTAACACCTTGTGACTGGACAATTTCGGGCACCTTGCACAGAGTGTGACAACCAGAAGATATCAAAGAATTAGATAAGCGTATATATGATGTCTTACAGAGTTTCTGCAGATTACAATGCATACAGTAAGAAGTCCATTCATATGCCTCATGAATGCATCCATTTAAGCATCCATTCACTGAAATTAGTATTGTTCCTTAACAGGAATGATTCTTTGACTTCTGGCAAAGAGAGAAAGATGTATTATTATCTTTCAAGTTAATATCTAAAAGTTACGACTTTTTTCCTATATGATCATGAAAGACCACAGATGAAATTATAAGATAGCTTTTGGGTATTTCCTGGATGCATACAGTTTGACTGAAGAAAGGCTACAGGCCATGCAAATGGGAATCGGGTCAATGTGCATATACTTTGTGCACTATAATGTAGTTGCAAATATGACTGAATGGAAATTGATATCATGTTAATCACTATTGATAATCACTAAGGCTTCATAAGCTTAAAACAACTTTTTAAAAATATTTATTTTTGAGAGAAAAAGAGGTAATGTGAGCTGGGAAGGGGTAGAGAAAGAGTGGGGGGGGACACAGCATCCAAAGCAGGCTCTTTGCTGAGATAAGACAGCCCAACTTGGGGCTTGAACTCACAAAACGTGAGATCATGACCTGAGCTGAAGGTAGATGCTTAACCAACTGAGCCACCCAGGTGCCCTTAAAACAACTTTTAATACATAGACTTTGAATCTGATGCTTTGAAATGTAATCTCATAATACATTTTGTGTCTGACACATTTACCAAATTGCCTCTTTTTTC
Organism: Panthera pardus; assembly: GCF_024362965.1. Classification (NCBI taxonomy): domain Eukaryota; kingdom Metazoa; phylum Chordata; class Mammalia; order Carnivora; family Felidae; genus Panthera; species Panthera pardus. Next base: position 19,215,257 of record NW_026526654.1, on the reverse strand, counting down.
ATTCATGTTGTCAAAGACTTTTAATCATAATTGGTTATGTCCATATCCTTTTAAAATCCTCCTGTATTTAAAAAATTTTTTTTTTACATTTTATTTATTTTTGAGAGAGAGAGAGAGAGAGAGAGAGAGAGAACAAGTGGGGGAGGGGCAGAGATAGAGGGAGACACAGAACCCAAGACAGGCTCCAGGCTCTGAGCTGTCAGCACAGAGCCCGATGTGGGGCCCGAACCCATGAACCGTGAGATCACGACCTGAACCGAAGTCAGTTGCTTAACCGACTGAGCCACCCAGGCGCCCCCCAAAAAATCCTCCTGTATTAACACCCAAGTTATATTCGCAAGTTATAAGCTGTCCCTTTTCCCTACCTCCAGAATATGTAACCAGAGCCTAACATACAGGTACTCAAGAAATGTTAACACCTCAAATATGGCAGAAAGGTTTTAATTTGCCTGTTCCATCCACAAAAATGGAGAGCAGACAATGCTGAGGCAGAAATCTGCATGCTGGTGGCTGAGGAGTTATTCAAGAGTTGTCTGTCAATTTTTACAAAGGTAAATACTCAGAGGCTGCCAATCAATTATACAGTATAAGAGAGTAACCTAAATTGCCATGCAAGTATTTAATAAGCAGAGAAACCAAACACATTTATCTGAAGACATTTCTAAGGATACAGTTTGCCTTTGCAAAAATGATAGGCACTGGTCTAGCTTCCTGAGCACATGATTTATTGTTCCCCATTCCCAGGGCCCATCTGTCACTGTGTCTTAGCCTTATTATTTATCACTTCAATAGTGCTCAGAGCATGCATGTTACTTTTACCTATGTTTATTGCCACATGAAAAATAGACAAACAAGGATTGTCTGAAGAATTTGCAGTCTGCAATACATGGAATGTTCTGCAACAACACAAACATCTATCACCCAAATGGTTTATTTCTGCCTCCAGGGACTTGGTGAGCTAGACTGCTTCTCAGAATAGGGATTAGTGGTGAGGCAATTAGAAACAAATTATTGGGGAGTGGCAATGAATTGGCAGACCTTCAAGCATGAGGAACATTATAAAAGCTGTGAAATCCTTAAAATAATACATACCTCAAACAAAAATTTTTGAAGACATTTCTTGCCAGAAGGATTTCCTGCCTCAGTTTCTCCTGCAGTGCACGGAGTATGTCACCTCTGGAGTGAACCACTCAAATCCAAAGCAGATCAGGTCACTCTCAGAGTTGAGTCTCCCATGTACCTTTACTGACCCTTTACTTCCATCCCCCAAGACCCCTGCCACAGACCACATTTACTCAGGACACTGGCTTCACGTTCCTCTTTCTTCAAGACTTCTCCAATATCCCCAAGAAAACTTTTTCACTATTTCTTGTGCCCTCTCTCCCCATATGTTTTACAAAACACCATTACAGCATTTTTGCAAAACTACAAAGGTGTGTCTCTCAATCTGAATTCTCACTATTTATATTTGCAAAAATATTTGTCCCCAGATCACTATGTTACTAGAAAATCTCTATAATGAATCGGCATGTGTGCCAGTGGAAACATTGAAGCTGCCCATAAATCCTTCAAGAAGGTCTGGGTACAATGTAGGTACAGCTCTGTTGCTCTTTTGGGCTAAATCTTGTCCTGGCATTGATCATCTACTTCACAAATAAGGGTCAAGTGAATCACAATCTTCCTCTGCCCATCTTCCCTCAGAGGGTTAGCTTTTCACGGGACCAGGGACTAAAGTCTACGAACTCAGGTCATTTGATCTTGCTTCAACAATTTTAAGACATCTTATCCACCCCCCTCCACCCCAACATAGTTTAACATTTCTAAATTTAGGATGTATCTTGTAATCAATTGCATCAATTGATTGCATTCATTACAATCTTACATCTTACAATCAAAGTGTAATTAGAAGCACTTTTTCTTTCCTAGGGACTATAACGTGATGCCTCACCTTACAACGGATGACCTCATAGATTCAATCAAATGTGACAGATAGTCCTTTTGCATATTATTTCTTTGCTTATTTACATAAGAGCACATGACCCCACTCTTGTTTGGTGCATACAAAACATCCACTCCTGAATTCCTTAAGTACAAATAACTGAGCAATAGGTGTTTTAGATGTTGTTCATTATACAGAAATGTGAGGGGGAATTATACGGTGTTAGAGAACAATTTAGTGATATTTGGAGAAGTTGGTCGGGGTTTCTGTAATACATTATTAATTTTCCATTTAAACTGATGGAACACAGGCACCTGTTTTCTGCAAATATGCTGAAATATATTTGCAGGAATAGGTTAGATGCAGAAACTCAGAGGTGCTCATAAGTGGTTTACAAGTCAGATCCACAAAGTGGAGTTCTGCTCTTTGTCTCTTCTCCTAGGGCAGTGGTGATATCATTACAAGTGGTCCAATCAACGTCTGCCAACTGATTAAACGGAAACTTGGAAACAGTACTTGGGATTAACAATATAACTCTCTCTTATATTTATATTATACTTCTATCTTAAGCACCTTAAAATTTTAGGATCTTGAATATATATTTATGCATAGTTTAACATATGAGACAAAACACTAGGTCAATAAAACTAGTGACCAATACTAGAAAGCCACAGTGTCAGGACTTTTGCTTCAAAAACTAAAGTTTCTGGATTTGGCTTGCTGCAGGTGATTCTATAAACTAGGTGATTAGTGGATCACATTCTCTTAAGCATTAGGTAGGAATTTTAGGTGTACCATAACATTGCCAAAGCAGGCTAGGTATAATTTTAGAGCATTGTATATGATGATGAGCACAGCACACTGGTTTGCTTCTATCAATATTTTATATGGACAAATATAGTTCTACCCGTGGAAAACACTCTTCCAAAAATAAAAGACCAGAATTCCCCAAATCCCTGACATATGTGTACACCGACTCACTCATACTCTTCCAACAGAAGACACATGACATATTGCTGTTAATCACTTAATAACTAAATCTGACTGCTCCTCAGAAATATCGTGGTGAAATCAGTGCATATGGTACGATTTCCAACCAAAATATTTGTACAGCTCTGTTACAAAAAATGTAAAATCTTATTAACAAAAGTATAACCTGATGCTTAAAATAGAATATGAGATGCACATATACATTCATAGTGATCCTGTATACGTGTGGAAAAAACACAAGTGTTAAGCCCTATAAGTGAACAAACACAGCACGTGTTTGCAAATTTTCTGGGTAAAGTCACTAAAAAATCGAGAGGTAACTGTAGTGCTATTGGCCAATGAATTAAGGTAGAGAGAGTATGGAAATATTTTATGAAAACACAAGTTTTTTAGCAGACAGGTGTTTAATAAAAGTTTAAAAAATATAGCAGGGTTAATTAATGAGAGCACAGTAATTCAAACTTGAGGTCCTCTGGAAAATGATCATACAGCCCCTATATGGGCTGATGTATTTTATTATGGACTAACTTAAATACTTACATCTTTCTCCCTCAACTGTAAAACCAAAACAAATTTATAAATACAAAAATACAAGGCCAATAAAATTTAAATTGACGACATAAATTTACTGCAACATGATATTTTGCTAAAATTAAGTATTTTTTTTTAAAGTTCATTTATTTATTTTGAGAGAGAGAGACAGATCATGAGCAGGGAGGGGCAGAGAGAGAGGGAGACAGAGGATCCGAAGTGGGCTCTGTGTTGACAGCAGAGAGCTCCATGCAGGGCTTGAACCCAAGAACATGGGATGCTAACCTGAGCTAAAATCAAGAGTCAGATGCTCAATCAACTGAGCCACCCAGGACCCCCGCTAAAACTAAGTCTTATGAAAAGTCTGAGATTTGTTCCCAGCTTTAGCATATAATCCAAAAATTTCAAATTGTATATACTTAAGGTGTACAACTTAGTTGTTGACATATGTTTATAACTCAATAAGAAAACAAATAACCTGATTTTAAAAGGGCAAAGGACAAGAATAGACATTTCTCTAAAAAAGACATACACATGGCCAACAGGTATATGAAAAGGCACTCAACTTCACTAATAATCAGGAAAATTAAAATCAAAACATAATAAGATATTATTGCATATATGTTAGGATTTACCAAAAAGACAAGAGATAACAAGTGTTGGGAAGGACGTGGAGAAAAAAGAACCCTGTGTACTGTTGCAGGGAATTTCAACTGGTACAGCCATTATAAAAAAAAATATGGAGATTCCTAAAAAAATTAAAAACAGAAATACTTTATAATCCAGCAATCCCACTTCTGGCTTATATGTCCAAAGGAGTATATGTCCAAAAGAAGGTAAGTTAAGTTTCAAATACAAGAATGTAATCTCAAGTCCAATATACTCTTTGGTCTGTATCTGTCATAACATGCATGTTTGCAGAAATACGTGTTACAAAAATGATAATAAAGTCATGGCTTTCTGCAGTGGGGGGTACAAGGGTGAAAATTCAGTGAGATGATAAATTTAAAGCTTGGTTCAGGAACATCAAACTTCCTATTTAACTACATTTAATCAAAATGTCAGTTAGCATTTAAATACTGAACACCAGTTTTAATGAGATATGAAGCTGTAACGATTACTTCAAGATAATGTTAGCAATGCAGCATTACTAAAATCTGCATTATATTTGTGTTTAATACAAATATTCCTAAATGAAAAATAGAAATCTGTGTTTGATGTTTATTTTCAATTTTCAATTCTTACAGACTGAAAATTAAAAAAACATTTTTAGTTTTAGTCAATAGCTCATCATCCAAATATTGATGGAAGTCAGAAGACACTGGACATGACTCAATAACAGCATTTTGAAAACAAACTGGTCATAAAGCAAATATTTTATTTAATGACTGCTTTGACTTTTAATATTTGAACTATTAAAACCTCTGTTCATTCAGCGCTCTGTTCACTTGGCATGAATATATTAAGTCTACCTCTGTTCTTCTTGTCATTAGACTGTGACAGTGAAATGTCTGTCATTTTCATGATGTGAAATCCAAGGCTTAATTTATTAAATAACTCAAGAAACAAAACTTTTACTCTAGGAAATGTCATGCTTTTGTTCATTCAAATTGGAATCTCAAAGAAATCAACACATGGTGATTTTAATCCCAAAGTAATCCATCCAGAATATTCAGAGATTGTCATTGCCTGAATAGCCAACATACACAAGTGCCAGGGTCATCCGAGGCCCTCTGGGGAATCACAGAATTAAAAACAGGGCTAGGCTGTGCTGGGCGTGAAGTTACAGTGGCATAAAAAATTCCTCCACCCTCACAAGACCACTTTTCCTCCAAGTTGACCTCCTGGTTTAGCTACCAATTTTGAGTACCTTGACATATCTAAACCTAATGTTTAAAATAACTGGCCTAGCAAGTTTGTGAAAAACCTAGACAATCTTCAAATCATTCTGAAATCCACTGGTTGAGGTATGGCAGGTGCCCACTGCTCCCATGAACCAGCACTTTTCCCGGTGGGCTGTGGGTCACATATTAGAGCCATGTTGCCTTTCCTGGGGGCCATGCTTACTATACTCACAATAGGCTCTTGGTGATTCTCTGAGTTTACTGGTTTCTTGGTAAATGCAGTGGTGGTAGATTGCGGTGGCTTTGAGGATTCCTTTCAAGTTCAATTGTTGAACTTGAAACTGAATTTCTCTTTTACATGTATACCCCAATTTTCTGTGAGTTTCCACAGAACTCAGAAGTTTCCACAAACTCTGTGAAGTTTCCACAAACTTCAGAAAACTCTTTTCAAAGCTTCTTACAATATCTAACAATAGCAAGCAGCTGCCTGGTCAAGTGGCTAGCTGAAACTAATTCTGCAGTGAGTTGAACAGTGTGCCCCCCAAAGCCATACCCACTCAGAACCTCAGAATGTGACCTTATCTGGAAAGAAGGTCTTTCCAAAATGTAATTAGTTAAGATGAGGTCATATGGAATTAGAGTGAGCCCTAAATCCAATGACTAGTGTCCTTAAAAGAAGAGGTGAGGACACACAGAGACAAGTGGAGGGAAGAAATCCACACGAAGACAGGAGCAGAGATTGGAGTAATGCAGCTAGCTACAAGCTGAGGAATCTCAAAAACTGCCCGGAGCCACCCAAAGTGAGGAAGAGCAAGGTGGGGTTTTCCCTAGAACCTTCAGAAGGATCGTGGCCCTGCTGACATTCTGATTTTGGACTTGTGGCCTCACAGAACTGTGAGACAATAGATTTCTGTTGTTTTCAGCCATCAAATTTGTGTCATTAGTTATAGAAGAAGTAGGAAACTACTACAAACTCCAAAGTACTTGTGAGCTCTTTGGAGTTTAATTCTTTGAAGGCCACTATGACTATGTAATCAAAGGCGGGAAGTCAGGCAATAACAAACGCTTTGAGAGCAGTGTTCAGGGAATTAATCAATGTATCTTTAGACAAGCTTCCAGCTTCACTCTTGTCCTTTTTGTCTCCACTATCAGGTGCATCAGACTGCATTTCTCCCGTGACTTCTCCTCCAAACCCTAATATAACCTGGCCAATCAGATATTCACTCTCACAATTGTGAACCTTGACTTCTGAGGACAAAGACAGAGAGAACCTGGGGCAATGTTCACAAAGTCAGCAGTGGTGGCATGTGGACCAGATTGCTGTGATGTGTGACCTGAGCTGAGCTCATTGCTGCCCTGAGTGCAGAGCTCCCTGGAGTGTACTGTGTAAGCTTGATCTTCCAGTGCCGAATTCGCTCAATATGCTCAAGAGACCTCCCACCACTTCCTTTAAAAAAAAAAAAAAAGACAACCAGAATTTGCTTCTTTGGTCATAGAGTAAGCAGCTGTGTCCAACACAAAGTATATGCTAAATAAACTGCTTTAAAGGTTAAGCAGTTGACTTCAGTTGGGGTAGGATCATAATGGTAGTTCTTTGAATCTCCCAAATTTCCTAAGAAACGAAAGCAAGTGAGATAGCATAGAAAAAAATATTCATGGACATAATCTTGAATAAAGCTATGTGACAATGCATTCCAAAATAAAGACCAAAACTATTGACAGTATCAACACCTACTCAAGATCGCAGCTTGGGGAGGCTATAGAAGGAAAGCATGCAGGGAAGTTATGGCTGATCCAAGAATTTCATACTGAAACTACTAACAAATACTAGTGAAATACTCAGGGGAAGCCTCACTAAGTGAATCTGGGAATACATAGCAAAATTCCTAGAAATGTAAATAGAGCAGTCTACAAATTGGAGGTGAATATAACATAAAAGAACAAAACAAAAATAAGTAATAAAAACAAAGTGCCCACCAAAGGGTTGCAGAAAGATAAGAGGTAACAGAATATCTTAATCTCCCAAATGTACCTAATAAAAACTCCTTACAGGGAGACCAGAGACCCAAGCTAAATAAAATCTCCTGGAGTAGAATCCAAAGTGGGTAAGGCAGGGACATGAGGGACAAAAGATAGGAAGGATTAGACAAGAGGACCAGCAGTTCAGAGGAGGTAGAGATATGACCTGGGATGGTCACCACACAGAGAAGCTATATATTTTATACTTCATGGTAACAACGGGGTAGGGAATCCTCAACCTGATAACGTATGGAAGCTACTCTACCCATTTCACAAGAGCAACAACAACAAAGATAACAGAACAAAAGGATTATGACCGAGTCCTTATGAATATATTATAATCATATATTAGATTATATAATACTACATATATGATCATAGTCCTTATAAATATGTAAAATGATGTATGTTTTACATATAAATATGTAAAATAAAGTATAAAATATAAGAAACACAAAAAATAAACATATAAAACATAAAAACTCCAGTAGTATATAACAAAATGATCAAAAGAAATTAAGAAAAATAAATGCTGCAAAAGCACCACAAAACTGGAAACAGGGAAGTACAGAAATGATGTCTAAATAATAGGACACTATGAAAAAAAAGACAGGAAAGTGTTCAGGAAATAATTAGAATTAGAAAGAAATGGAAAAAAAATTTTAGAAAGGGAAATAAACTTGAAGGAGCACAAGATGGGGAGTACAGTAAAGGAAACAGAATTAAAAAAAAAGATAAAAATGAAACAAATGAAACAAAACACATGTAAAGAAAATGATGGAAATAAATGACCAAAACGTGATCCTGGAGTAATTAGAATACAAAAGAAATCCTGAAGAACAACAAGACAGGATGGAATAAAATAAATATCATGTGATATACCTATATCCATAATAGTCAACAAAAGATGTATTCTCATAAAGCTACTGGCTTTACTAAAAAAGGAAAGACTCTCAGTATTCAAAAGAAAAGATCACACAGAAGGAAAAAGCAGTCTCATAGTCACATTTATACCAGAGGCAATCAAGTACCATATTTAAAAATCTCAAGAAATGACAATGTGAAACATCTTCAAAAATCTAGGAATAGACTAAAAAAGTAAACCAAAAAAGCAAAAAATAAATAAATTAATTAATTAATAAAGGCAAAAGTAAAAAATTGAGTTAGAACGATTAAGCTAATTCTAAGTAAACCAATTGGCTAATCTAAAACAAAATGAAACAAAACAAAACAAACAATACTAGCCAATATAACCTAAAGAAACTCTAACAAAAGATTCAAAATTCAGAGAAAGTACTAATCAAAGAGAGAAAATTAAAATTATTTAAACAATCTTATGTTAACAAATTAAACTAAAGAGTGGATAATTTCCTAAAAGAGTAACTTCACCAAACAGATCCCAATAGACCACACAAGTCTAGACAGAACAATTTCCATAGAAGAAACAGAAATAGAAAGGAGCTCCAAAAAAAAAAAAAAAAAAAAAAAAAGCACTAGGACCAGATGGTTTCATAGGAGATTTGTACCAAACTCGTGAAGTTAAAACAATTTCAAGATAGAGCATAGGAGTGCATGTGCACCCCTCCCCCCACACACGGAAAATCTAATATCAAATCCTGACAAAGATCAGACAAAATTAAAAGAAGGAAAATAATAGCAAGTATAATAAATTGCACATTAAACCAGAATTAAACTGTGCCGTGACCCCACTCAGGTTTTTCCAGAAATGTAAGGATGGCTCAATACTAGGAAATCTACCCTATTACAAGAGCTAAAGAGAAAAATAATCATTCAACAAAATTTAAAAGCTATTCATGATACAACAGTCAAAAACTGTAATTGATGTTTATTCACTTAATCTGATAAGATATACATACTTCAAACTTCAATCCTTCTAATTATTTAATGAGGAAACATTAGAGATGTTCTAAAGAAGCCAGGGGTTAAGCAACTACGTTCACCACCTCTAATACTTTTTAAAATTTGGCTGACTCAATTAAGTAAGCGAAAGCAATTAGAAGCATATGCATTGGAAATAAAAAGACAAAACTGTCTTTATTTTTATAGGATTTGATGATATGGAAATACCAAAAGAAATAATGGAAAAGCAGAATTCAGTAAATTTAGTAAAGTAGCAGGAAATAATATCAACATATAAAATAACAGCCTTCATTTAAAAGAACAATAGCAAGTTTCAATAGCTAATAGAAGATAAGACCCCATACTGATAGGAAAAAGATGAAATAACACACCAAAGCATAAATATAACAAAAAATGTGCAAAATGTATATAAGGAGAAGTATAAAACACTCCTGTAAGACACAAGGGCAGACTTGGTAGAATGGAAAGACAGCACATGATTTGGGATAGGAAGAAATGTGTGTGGCTTGAAAAACCATGAGCAAAGATAATGATAAGTAGGGACAAGTAAATGCAATTTACATCACAAAGGGCTAATATTCCTAACACAATGAGTACCCAAAATTTGAATGAAAAATAATCACAACTTGAAAATGGCCTTTGCATACAATCAGGCTCAACCTCACTCTCAAAACAGAAATGCAAATTAAAACTACACTGCGTTTCCATATCTCACCCATCAGATTGGCAAATATCTGTAAGTTTTACAAAATACTTTGTGATGACCACTCGGGGAAAGAGGCGCCCATGTACATCGTTGTCTACAAAGTCAAAATGGTTCTGGGAATATGGAATATAGAGAAACTAATAATGGAACCACTAGGAAGCAATTCACCATTTATTTAGAATGTAGAACTTTCTACAGAAGACTCATTTTCCCAATGGATCCATGATATGAAAAAAAATTTTTTTTTGCAAGGTTTGTGGAGTTGAGAACTAATGGGCTTAAAGAGACTTAAATGAGTTTTAAAAATATAACAAATATCCTTTGTGGAGCTTGTGTGAGACCTGATTCAAAGAAGCTATCTTATTATAAAAGGAAATATTTTAGACAATTGGGAAAAATATGAATATGAATCGGTACTGGCCTACATTAATAAATTATTGTTAATTCTGCTAGATGCAATAATAGCACAATGGTAATGGTTTAAACATTTTACCAGCAATGCATATGGAGTTACATCTGAAATGACCTGATTTCTCAGATTTGCTTTAAAATGAATAGAGTCTGGCAAATATTGATAATTGTTGATATTGAGTTATAGGGATTCACTACAACTCTAATCTTCACTTTTGTGTGAACTTAAAATTTTCCATAAGAAAAAGATTTTCAAAAAGTTAAAAATGAAAAGAGTAATGCATTGACCGTGATCCCTCTCTTTTAAGGATAACGCACAATGAATTATGTACAAAGAGAAGCAGTGACCCGTAAGTTCATGTTATGCATCATCTCATTAGATTCTTAAAATCCTTGTACAAAATAAGGCCCTTTTCTACCAAAATTATGTAACTGGAGATGCTGGTACAGCCAGTAAAGGAAAGAGCTAAGGTTTGAGTCAAATCTGTCACTCACAGACCCTTTATTGTCCATTCTGCAATTTCATCACACCACTGACTCCCTACATAGCACAATTTCAAATACTTTAGACACGTCATCTACATAGTTTTATCCTCTGTGTGAAGGTCAGTGGTATAGAAGGGATATCTTCAGACAGAACTTTCCTTCCTTTGCTTTTTCTTTCTTTTCCTTTTTATTTATTTTTTGTCTCCCAATGGTGCCAATTGCATGCCACAACTTCCTTTTATTATACTCTTGCTTTCCATCTCATGTCCTTTCTCTTCACCACTTTATATCTTCAGGACACCTCGGACTAAAGACATTCTGAACACCATCACACTGTGACTTCATCATGTAACATTTATTCTGCATCCTGTAAATCCACAGGAACCACACGTGGGCTGGTCACTGCATCAGGCCACGGGTTCACCTGTATGTGGCAGAATCAACCCTACTCTGGCCATGAAGCCAGTAGTCAGACCATCTAGCTCCTTCCTGGATAACCCAAGGCTTTGCATCTTACACAATTTATTTCACTTTTTAAATATTCTTAGGCATCATATTTTCACCAATCCCTGGAGTTATGCCCAATTTTTAAAAACTTCAGTATGGATAAAGAGATGTTTTTGTTTTACTGAGACGAAAAGGAAAATATTATTAAACTACAGATTCTCCATGCATTTTGGTTAGAAAACACTCACCTTGACAATACCCCGGATGTGCATTTTTGCTATCATCTCCGCGGTGTAGAGAAACATCAACAAAGTATCCAGAGTGAAAGTCACATACTGAAGAGGGGGGTAGTGTTCGAATGTCATGGGCGTGTTCATACAGACAGAGATAACGCTGATGATGGCACAGATGCGTAGCAAGGAGTGAACCCACTGCAAAAATGGTCCAAAGTTACCACGTGACACCATAAAACGCTATCTTCAACTTGTGCTCTAAGCCACACTATTTGGAAACCATGATACTGAGATTAAAATATTTCACCAGGATGGTGAAGACAAAGAAGGAAACTAATGTCTGTTCAGTACATACAATGTGCTAAATATTTTCACATACTTTACATCATTTAATGCTGAAAGCAGCCTCCGGTCCACATGAACACACTAGGACTGAAAGTTTAAGAGACTCTTCTGTGGTCATGTAGTTCAGCCTTTAACGAAGCAGGAGGATTTGACTCATCAGAGGCTGGGAAAGGCCTCGGGGCAGGGAAACCGTGTGAACTGGCCGGATATCTCGGAGGAACAGGAAGACAATGTTGAGGCTCAAGTGGACAGTGTGCACATCCAGGAAGGAACAGTTGCCGGGCTCTTAGAGCCAGAATATAAAGAGTCTTCAGTGTAACACTAATGCGTTTTAATTTGCAATGCAGGTAATAGGAATGTTTCAATGACTGTAAGGCAAAAGGGCAATGTGAACAGAAATGGAAATGTAGGGAGAAATCTGAGCATGTCAGACACGTAGTCTGGAGGGCAGCTTAGAAGAAGACCAGAAAGCGGGGGGAGACAGGGCAGATGATATTTACCCAGGTCAGGGGAAAGACAATCACTGCGAGTGTAAGAGTTCATTCCCTTCCTTCTGCCTCTGCTGTGAGTTCACTAATACAGTGGAGCTTACTCTGTGTGGTAGAGATGAGCATTGAAGACCCAGGAACATGCCATTCTACCTCTTGGCTGCTACACTATCTAGTCCAGTGACATTGTACCAAATGTTCCCCTCAAGTTTTCATCACCTTAATTAGGCAAAAAAGGTGACAAAATTCTTCAGAGGCACTATGCACTATCTCATTAACCTTTACTTCTACTCAAAACTTGTAACTCAGAAGACAACTTTTAATTCCAAACATTCGATTATCCCCTCACAGATTCATGCACACTGAGAACCATGAGTAAAGGGAGTCTGATAGAACAGATTACTCATCTGGGGCTCCGGCTTTGGATCGGACTGAGAAGTGGCATTATCGCTACGCTGAGGACAGCATGACGGAGGGGGGAGAGGCGGGAGCAGGCCACCCAGAAGACCTTCCTATGTGAATAACTCACAGCGGCACCTCTTTATTCCGTCTGAATTGCTCTCAACTTCCAGACTCTGAGACTCATCCATATTCTACTACAGCTCAAACAGTCATTTCAAAGCCAAAGGTACATGATTTTTGAATTATATGAATCAAATTTCCTTTTCAATCAGCATGTGCTTCTCCATTCTTCAAAAAAGAAACTTACTGGCTTGTTAATCCAGAGTATGTCAGCGTTGTCTGACAGAGATTCATCCGGACCAAAGTCAGCAACTGGCTGGGCCTCCACCCTGGAGCTCTGCTTCCTTTTGAGCATGCTGGAGTTAGCTCTCGTGAGCAAGTACAAAACTGCAGTCTGGAAGAAGAGAGACAGTTATGTTAGTCACCTAAACCATCTTGACCGCGATGACTTCCAAAGCAGAGTCCCCCGTGTAATCATATGCATACATTAATTATACACAGGATCGATTATATTGTGTATGATAAGCACATGCAAAAAGAAAAAGAAATAGAAATTTTAAAAGCATGAGATGAAACATCAATCCAAGTTTGAATTTTTTCTTCTCTCTCAACACAACAGATCATCCTGTGCACTTCATAAACAATTTGCATGCCAGTTTAGAGAGCACTAGTCTAGGTGAACTGGGGTAGATTAGCTTTGCCCTTTAGGACACATGCATTAGTAGGAACTTTTTTGAGGTCTATGTTCATACATCCAGAGCTGTCCCCACTTAAAGGCGGTCTGTGCTAGAGCACAGGTGACCAATCCAGATGAAATATTCAGATCTTTCGCAGGATTTCCCCCCAAGTTAATTGAATGTGACATTCACAAACATCTATCTCCAATGGTAGTTCCAAACTGAGTTCCCAGCTGTCTTTGACACAGAGGATGTGGGGCAGAGAGACTTGGGCAGAACCTACTCTAATTTTTTCTGTCTTTTACGAAAACTGTGACTGCATCAATCCTTCCAGTTATCTTGAAGTAAATCCAAATCACACTGAAGACTGAGAGGAGATGCCTGCTTGCCTCTTCAATCGCCACAGTTCCAAGGCATCCACATCTTGCTATATGTGTCACCTCCTTCTATCCAGTGGCTATCACTTTCTACAGTCCAGCAGCCATTGAAGGAGGGCCTATTCTATGCCGGGCCCTCAGGACATGAACAGCAAACAAGTACAATATAATCTGAGAAGAGACACAAAGGCAGGCGGTGCCTGGTTACCCTGAGTCCACAGACTTCTCATTTGATTAACACCTAGACTGAATCCTTTGTTTTTTTAAGTTTATTTTTGAGAGAGAGAGAGAGAGAGAGAGAGAGGAAGAGAGAGAGAGAGAGCCGGGGAGGGGCAGAGAGAGAGGAAGACCGAGAATCCGAAGCAGGCTCCGTAGCAGAGAGCCCTCCATGAGGCTCAAACTCACCAACTGTGAGAGCATGACCTGAGCTGAAGTTGTATGCTTAACCCACTGAGCCACCCAGGTGTCCCAACACCTGGACTGAGTCTTAAAGGAAGAGGCAAAGCTAACATTTTTTGGATATATACTATGTTTTGCACACTTAGCAATAATCTTTTACTTCTTCTTTACAACTGACAATAGAAAGGAAGCATTTGTCTTTTCATGCAAGCATGAGAAATGCCAGCCTCAGGGCGGTTAATAACTTGACTGAGGCCCCATCCAAGCAAACTTGAAATGTAAAAGATGTTCGTCTGACTACAAAGCCTAAGTGCTTGTCGTGGTCCGAACTGATGCTGAGGACTGATCAGGATTTTGAAAGGCAGGTAAGAGAGGGAAAAGGTCCAGGCGGCGAACAGCCATGGAAATGTTGAGTCAGGAAAACACAGTAGTTTTAACACCAGGAAGGGGCACTGGCTCTCCTATCTGCTAGATGAAGAACTCTAACTAAAGGGACAACGAGGGCCACTCAATTCTCGGGGGAGCATGAGAATAACAAGAAATGTGTCTGCAGTCTCTGTAAATATATGCCATGGCGATTTTCATTGGGAAAGAGAACAAACCACAGCAGCTCAGGACAAATCAGCTTTGACTTTGATTCTCTGTGTCTGGGTACCTCCTTCTATGCCCATGCTCTCCTGGATGCACCAGGTAGGTGTGTCTGCCCAGCCCTTGGATTCCCAGAAGAAATCAAGCTAATTGGCTTTAAGATGTGCTAGGTATTTCCAGGCTGTCTTGCCCTGAATATTGGATTTGAATATGGGCTTTGCAGTAGGCTGCACTAATTAATTTTATTTTACATAATTGGAGTTAGGGACTCTTGACATCGATATGTAAATATATGCAGAATATTCAAATTATGCTTGCTCTCTGATTTACTATGGAGGCAAACATCTGGTGGCCTCAATTTGGGATGCTTCTTGAATGACAGGCTCCTATGTACCCAAAAACAGGATACTGAATCTTTAAGAAATCCTTCAAGATTACACAACACAAAGGAAATAAAGAGTGGTTTTACAAAGTTGTTTGAAGATGATACAAGAAAATTTTATAGACCTAGCCACTAATCATAATACCTTTTTCACTGAGTCAGTGGAGATTTATGAATGGCCATTTATTGCTCTTATGATCTGACCATAAGTTACAGTCTGAAAAACTTTTGATGTATAAATGTGATACCTTCGCATATGAATTTCATGCACCTTTTATTATAAATATCCCATCTGAAGCAAAGCCGATTTTTTCATTATGGATTTCTTTTTCTAAAGAACTAGACATCCAAGATTATTTATTTTTTAATCTCTATGCTGGTTACATTTGACCCATCAAAACCGTGCACCTATAATGAATTAGTTGTCATACACTTTGTCCCAAACTTTACCTACTGCAAAAATGCCACCAAATTGAACAGAGCCCAAGAAAACCATCTGTTCAAACTCTCATAGAACCTGGTTAATCCACAAATACATTTAGAACTCAACAACTAGCTCCTGCATCACTGAGGTTTTGGCTAATTTAACAATATTAAATATTAGGTAAAGCACTCAAGTAGTAAAACGAATTAATGTTACAAACATGTGAAGAGTCCAAAATTAATTTGAGGCAATTGATTATAAAAACTTTTGTTTCTGCACAGCAATTACGATTTTACACATTCATTCATGCTGAAACAATATTACCAAGTACAGCAAACCTATTACTCCACCATTAAAGACCAGCAGGTATGTTTAAGTATCCCAGGTAAGCTGATTATTTTGATAGGAAATCGTTTCTGTGTATCTTAGCCTTATCACTATTATGTATTTATAATGCTTTTTTTTTTCTGCTTAAAGAAGTGCCCTTCATAAGGCAGTGCACTAAATTTAAAAGGCAAGGCTTCTGGTAGCTGTTCTGCCCTTATTAAAAGTGGTTGGTATTTAAATAGTTCAATAGCAGGAGAAGGCTGCACAGTTACAATATGTTCGTTGATAAATCTTTCACTTGGAAACAACTAACGGCAATTCAGGGAGAAAAACTATTTGGGTTCATTGCTCTCTTTTAAATGGTTAAAATCCAGTTTTGTATTCTGTGATGTGAACATTCTACTTTTTTGGCATACACTTTGCTTAGGACATTGCAGCTCTCTCTTGACCAAACTGCAATTGATATATCCAGTTTTCTTTTAACTGCAAAGTGCTTGCAACACTATGGTTCAATTCTTCTCCTTGTAACTCTCTTGGGCTTGCATTAAACTCTTTTGAATCTTCCATATTCTAAATGACGGTTTACAGTATGTCCTTCACCTGTCATCCCCTGTGTCTGTCCTCTGTACTTAACCCCTTAAATGAGCATCTGTTCTTAGAGTTTCCATCACCATCTGTTGGTATCTGGATCCTGAGTCCTGGATCTACTCTGCTGCTTTGCAGGCCAGACACAGGCCATACCAACACTGTCATCACTTAAAAATCACTGGGACAGGTCCATACCAGTCCCACATGCTCGTGCTTCACTCTTTCTTCTCAATTCCCAGATCTTCCTACTCCGAGCTCTTCGGGTCCTCGTATGTGCAGAAGGACTACACAGATTCTCCGTCCTGGTGCACATGGCCTCCTTCACATTTGCCCCATTACTAGAGTCCTTGCTTGGCCGTGGGCTTCAGGTCTGGACTACCACCGACATCAGCTTTTCAGCCTTTCTATTATGTCCCGTTCTTTATAATAGAAACCAACTTCCCAACACACTTAACGGTCTCTCCTGTAACCCAGAAAACCTCAGCCTATCCCCTTATTTCTCATTCATCCATCCATTCATTCACTCATTCACACAGAAAAGACTGCACATTCACCATGATATCAGGCACTGTGGCTCGTGCAGGGAACAGCAAAAGCATTCAGAGCTTACGGACTGCCTGCCTTAACGAACTGTAGGTTGTAAGGACGCTTAGTTCCACTGAGCTTTACCTGCACTTCTGGTCATGCTCACATCCACAGGCTCCACTTGAATTGGCCAAGCGTCTCATCACTCCCATCCCCATCCTCCAACCTCCAATCTTTCTCAGTGATCTCAGCTCCTTTGTTCCAGCTGGGGTCTCTTAGTGATCTGTTGTCAATCCCACATCAATCCTTCGTATTCCCTAACTCAACTCATGCAGGGTTTTTAAAAGGAAATGAAAAAAATAAAATGTGCAATGATATCTCTCAGACTTCTTACCCCACGCTTTAGTGTTATGTCTTTGGAAAATCAGCCTTCATTGCTAGCAGAAGCTTCTCATTCGTTCATGCTTGCGTATATTTAAAAAAAAAAATTATCCAGGAGTGCCTGGGTGGCTCAGTCGGTTAAGTGTCCAACTTTGGCTCAGGTCATGATCTCCTGGTTCATGGGTTCAAGCCCTGCATCGGGCTCTGTGCAGACAGCTCAGAGCCTAGAGCCTGCTTTGGATTCTGGGTCTCCCTCTCTCTCTGTCCCTCCCCTGCTCTCTCTCTCTCTCTCTGTCTCAAAAATAAATAAACATTAAAATTTTTTTTATCCCAACCATTGTGTTAGGTGATGTGAATTTAGCACTAACAAAGCACACTTGGTCTCTTTCCTCCTAGAAACCCAATGCCCCGTGCTCCTGACACAGGCGACACGTTTAATTAAAGGAGAGCATGTCACCAGTGCATACTGATTCTTCAACCTCCACCTAATGATACTCTTATGTTTTCACTACCTTATTGCTGGCTCCACACCACCTCCCTGGGCAAGGGATATTTGTTGAACAGTTGATTCCCAACATGCACCTGGATCTGTGCTAACGAGATTCAGTTGACAAGTCAGGACATCTGACTACTGGTCCCTGCCTAGACCTCACATACCTACATCTTAAGTTAAAGGAAAAGAAACGCATTTTATTTTTATTCTACTTTCGTTATGCAAACAATGCAGCCTTGTTGCAGGATAATTAGAAAAAAATACAAACAAAATGAGAGACAAAGTGAAAACCATCAGGAATTGCACTCAATTGTTTTTGCAAAGTAGCTGCTGAGTGGACGCATTGTGCCAGCCCCTGGGCAAAACAGAGCAATAGTCAAATACACTCCCTCTCCTCATGACACTTCTTTTAGCTGGGACACTTGCTCTCCAATGGCATATGGATTGTATCTCTGCTGTTTTCTTTTCCATATATATTTTCCCATGCATGTATTTATTTTTAAATGGCTGCTTAAACACTGCCTTGTAACCAGCTGTGTTTTTTTCATTTGCAGTATCTTGTGAACATCTTTCTCTGTCAATAAATATGCATGCACAGAAAATCCTAACTGTAAATAAACACCACCTTCAAACACCTGCCTTTCCATGTCTCTCTTCTCTCCTAACCTCATTTACATCCTCATATGTGCGAGCCCCTGCCAGGTAAACAGGTAAAAGCACATCTTTCTAGATTAAGTATCAATGTAGGTGAGAAAGGTATCACCACGTATTTTGGGAGACAACTTAATTTGGTGTTATCAATTTTTTTGAGCAATACAATCTTAATTCTTAATTCAAGTATTCCTATTTCTCCTTCTTTTTTTGGTGTTGTTATTTTGTTTAAATGGCCACTGAACCCAAAACAACCACTGATATCTGTATTTGAACAAGTTTGCTGCATCTTTCCATATACACATTTAAATCTTCCATTGTACTTCAGCACATCACAATAACAGTTTGAAGACAAAGGTGATGTTTATTCCTGATGCTGGAACTGCCAAACGTCATTGTCTTTGTAAAGTCAGACTGCCCATTTTGGCTGGCCAAATTTCTTTCCCAACAGACGATATGTCCATTCAGAACAAATGAATATATTGGGGCGCCCGGTTCACACAGTTAGTTAAGTGCCCAACTCGATCTCAGCTCAGGTCTCTGAGTTCGAGTCCTGAATGGGGCTCTGTGCTGATGGTGCAGAGCCTGCTTGGGATTCTGTCTCTCCTTCTCTCTACCCCTCCCCTGCTTGTGGGCAGGCGTGCACGCTCGCTCTCTCAAATAATAAATAAACTTAAAAAAAAAAAGAACAAATGAATATAGCATCACATTTTATGTCTTCCATGTAAATTAGGGGGGAAACCCCACTATTTTTGTCTATTACCTGTGATCCAAAATCTTTCTGCCCTGCCTCATGCTCCCCTGCCCCCTCATCCTTCCTCCTATTTCCAGGATACGGTGGAGCCTCAGAGCCCTTGATAACTGCACCTCCTCTTCAGCTGATGGTTCTCTTACTCATTCTGAGTGCCTGACACTCCTTCCTGGTTCTGCAAGCCCAGATCACCTCAGTTCTTCGCTACAGGCACCAGGAACTGGTGTCCTGTGCTGTCTCAGCAATGCACAGCTGCTTCCGTGAGCTCACTTCCTGCAGCCTCTACAGCCTGGCACACAGCACTTCCCCACCTGTACTCCACCACTCAGCAACTCCTTCTTCGTGGTGCTCAATAACTGTTTTTGATCTTAATAATCAAAACTGCTTAAGGAAAAGCATTACAGACAGAATTTGATACGGACCTGAATATATATTCCCCAGTCTGAGTGCTTTATAAAAAGGGTAACAATCCTCAAACACACACACACACACACACACACACACACACACACACCTGTAGAAATTCATCAGGAAGCATGATGAATGCTTTGGAAGATAAGGAAGTTGCCAGGGTAAAACTGTGAGCTCATTAGTTGACTCCCCCTCAAAATCGGTCAACTGCCATGTAAAAACAGACTCCTTCCAACAACGTTTACTGAGGCCTTGTCATGTGTCAGGCTTTGTCCTAAGCATGTCATGTATCATGTCATTCCATTCTTATAAGGACCTTTTCACAGATGAGGGAGTTTAGGCACAGAGATGAGTCAGGATATGAACCAAGACAATATGGTTTACAGCACTATTAAAATTAACTATGGGGGAGCCTGGGTGGATCAGTTGGTTGAGCATACGACATTGGTTCAGGTCATGATCTCACGGTTTGTGGGTTCAAGCCCCGCATCGGGCTCTGTGCTGATCGCTCAGAACCTGCAGACTGCTTCGGATTCTGTGTCTCCCTCTCTCTGTGCCCCTCCCCTGCTTGCACGCTGTCTCTCTCTCTCTCTCCCAAAAATAAACATTAAGAAAATTAAAATTAACTATGCTACAACTTAGAGTTAATTTAAAAAAAACCCTACTTTTCAACATAGTCTAATCAGACAATCTGATTATAAACTCTTGGCATCGATTATTTTTTGTGAAAATAGTACAGACATTTCTCATTTCTTAAAATTGAATTTATTTGTTTATATGATTCATTTTATGGTTATTCCTGCCACATGTTTTTAAAAATGTATCTTTTTAAAAATTTTTTTTTTCTGGAAAGAAATCATCAAATGTCTCATAGAATCTATCTAAATGTCCCTTTCCAGTTTCTGAAGTCGTCATTCATTATCCAGTCTTTTTCCTCGAGGGTGAATTCTAGAAATGTTCTATTATGTTTTTATTACCTTTTCTCTACAATTTTGAAAAAAAAAGGAAAGAAAAGCATTTACTAACTCTCACCTGATAATCTTAACATCTTATAGTAGAGACGGCCGTCTCAATTTCCTACAGATGACAGATTTCTTAATTTCCCAGAGTCTGTTTTAGTTTCATAAATTCTTGACTGAATATGCAGAGAATGTGAACTTAGAAAATAGATCCCACTGATGACACCTGGGCAAAAGAGGGTATGCTTTCTGCAGAGAATATACCAGGGCAGGAAGAAAGGGTTTATTGAAAGAAGTCCTTCTGCCATTCTCAAAATCCACAGCTTGGAACATGGTCAAGGTTGTGATTTTATTTTGGAATGGCTGTTCTTCAGTCAAGGAAAATCCGAACTAAATGGAAGCTATCAATCAGAGGTTAGCAAGTGGTAGCTGTTTAATCTAAAATATCCCAATAATAAATAATGCACTGGGCCATGCCGAGAGGTGGGCCGGCTACCTTCTGAACATTCTAAGAGAATGACTACACATTGTGGAGTTTGCAGACAGGACTTCTCCATCTACATTTTTCAATCCATTACATCCCAAGAAACTTCCAATGATAAAAAATCTGTTATCACACTCTTGAAGCTGCTCTTTTTTTTTTTTTTTTTTTTTGCATTTTATCAATTCTTATGGTAGGGTGATGGTCCATAAACTACTGTACATAATTTTAGAAAAGAATAAAGCTTAAGCATTATGTATTCTTTCTCCCCCAACACACACTTGAAAGAGGAAAGCAAACATCTATGGAAAGTTGGCTCTGTGCCAGGCTCTATGCCAAGGCCTTTACACGTCTCTGAAGTTGTTTTTAGTATTATCCCCATTTTACAGATTACAAGTCTCTTGTCCAAATCCACAAGAGTTGGAAACAACTGTAGAATCCAGGAAGTCTGAACTTCAAGAACCTTTGCAAACTTCAAATGTTTTGCAACAGTGATAAAATTCATTTGTGATGTCTTTACAACAAATAAAATATGAAAATAATTAGTTGTGAAGCTTACACAAATGACACCTAACATTTGCTGAGAGTTTATGATGTGTGAAGCTAAGAGCTTTGCACGGATGACCTCACCTCCTTCTTGCCATGCCCCAGTTTGGCAGGTGTTGCTACTCCTACTTTATAGGTGAAACTGACATTGAGAGATGGTAAGTGCCCTGCCCAAGGTCACTTCCTGATCTTTGCCCCCATGATATTCAGTTGTCTATGTCTTTCAGTCTAACCATTCCGAGGCTTGGTGACTAGAATCTTCTTTCCCAGGTATCAGGGTCAGAGATTCTCCAAATCTTGCCTCTCCCATGTCTAAGGAGTAAAACCCAATTCGCGCATGACTGCCCCTAGTGCTGCATTGCGAGTCCTTCCTAGCCACTCTCAAGCAAGCCTGTCATCAGTCCCCTTTGCTCATGAATTTTTATGGGCCAGATGCCTCTTTCCCTCTAATTGCTTGCAGAAAACGCAGGTGGCTGTGTTGTTTTCTCTCTCAAAGCAGCCTGGAACTTAATAAACTTTAAAGAAAGGGGGTGCCCAGGGGGTTCAGTCAGTTAAGCATCGGTCTCTTGATTTTGGCTCAGGTCATGATCTCACGGTTGTGAGACTGAGCCCCAATCCCTGGGATTCTCTCTCTCCTTCTCCCTCTGACCCTACCATGCTCAAGCTCTCTAAATAAATAAGTAAATAAATAAATAAATGTTTAAAAAAAAAAAAAAAGAAGCAGCCTGAGTCTTATGTCTGCCTCAGCGATCAGCAGAACACATCATTTTAGCAGGAAAACTAAGACATCATTGAAATGTTGATCCCTGGGATCACAGCAGCAAGATCTGACTCTCTCTCCAAACGCACTTTTCTTTTGGGTGCTTATTCATCTACATCTTGGCCCTTGCCGAATCAGGATGCAATGATGCAAAAACAGACTGTTACATGTATGGTCCAGTCTCGGCTGACTACAGGGGCCACCCAAGGCGGGCCACCAAGCAGAGGAAGCCAGACATCTCAAAGGGCCACCCCCAAGGCCAGCTCCTCCTTTCTCTGCCCCTTTTGTCAGCAACACTGATCAAAAACAGAAAATGGTCCCCGCTCTTTAGACTGATTCTACTTCCCAAATCCCGAAGGAAAACCACATATTATTGTTTTCTGGTTGCTTCTACAAATGCCTCAAAACTGTCCTCACTTCACTAAGAATTCTGTTTTGTTTCAGTTTTAATTGTGAAAATTGAATTTTCTCTCATTTGAAAAATCACTGGATTTGGAAAGGAATCCAGGATAGACTAGGATGGCTTTAACACTCCTTTGTTGTTATACCCTGCTTCCCAAACCAAACTGGCCCATCAACAGGAGAGGGCACCGGGCTGTATTTGTGCCACTTAATCATTGTATCGATTACAAATTAGGGCAATCAGCCTCTCTCTATCCCCTAGTCCGAAAATCCAATCTATCCTTTGAACAAGCCCCTGCCATTCACTCTGAGTTTGGGAAGGATATACATTTATAATTTTGTGACTTATTCCGGGTACGGTGCAGGTATAAGAACATTTTAAGAAAAGAATGTCAGAGATAAAAATCACCAGAGGTGGATGGTGTGATTTTGTAAGAAGGTTACATTTCTTAATCTTAATAGCCCGAAAAGGTCCTCCCTCTCTCCACACACAGCAGAGCCTCCAGGGGTGTTCATCTCCCAAGAGTTCAGTGACAGGCATTTTATCTTGATAAACTGCTACTCTCATTTAAACATTATGAAAAATCAGAAAAGAAGATTATCTATTTTTATTGTGGTTGCTTAATCTTGTAATGAATCTGCAAAGGACAAAGAAGATGGATGGTTTAAAATAGTGGTTGGCAAAACTTTAGCATACGGTCCTTAAATGGGATGGAAATTCAAAAGGAGTTACTTATTTCTTTTTCTATGATCATTTAATTTTGTAATAGGGATCCATAAAGTTGGGACAAAGAAAGTGAAAAGTTTCCAAATAGTAGTTTCTAATGACTACTGAATCTTTGCATCATCCAGGGAGATATTTTTTTAAAAATTTTAAATGTTTTATTTATTTTTGAGATAGAGAGAGAGAGAGGGACAGAATGTGAGCAGAGGGGCAGAGAGAGGGGGAGACACAGCATCTGAAGCAGGCTCCAGGCTCTGAGCTGACCTCACAGAGCCAGACATCGGGCTAGAACCCACAAACTGTGAGATCATGACCTATGCCAAAGTCAGATGCTTAACTAGCTGAGCCACCCAGGCGTCCCCATCCAAGGAGATTCTTAAACATTCTCAACCCCAGGCATCCTTCAAGTCAAACATACTAAGTCAGAACCTTCTGGGATGGAGTATTGGAAGCCGTATTTAAAAAAACCCTCCCCAGGCAATTCTAACACACTCTCCCAGAAGTGGTCCCAATTAGTGATGAGGTCACTGATATAGATGCTCAGAAGAGCATTTTAACAACTCCAGAGTTTATACTTCAGAGTCAAGACTGGTTTTTGGAGGGGTGGGGGGAATACGAGAGACTAGTTATAAACAACTGAGACAAAACAGAATCTGAGACAAAATAGAAATCTGATTTATAAGTGTATGTACATGCAGTATATTCTATTCTTAAGTCTTCCTCAGAAAACTTCAGAATTTACTAAAAAAAAAAAAAAGAACTAAATGGAATATACTTTATATACAAGAATAAGATTTTGGTTTTTGTCTTATGAAAATATAACTAAGAAATCTTTTACTTGGGTTTTCTACTATAACTTTTCAGTCTAGAATATACCTTGAAAATGGCTATTCATTTATTGAAGTGAATAAAGCAAAAACAAATCGTGTAATTCCACTAATTATTTTTTAATATTGCTTTAATTTTTACTTAATAAAAAGGAGAAAATTGTTTTGAGGTTCCCCAGAGTTTAATATTTTTTTCTCCATAAAGTATTGATATATCAAACTGAGGGAAATGGAAATAATAATTCAAGGAAAGGGGTTTCCAAACCCAACAAGCTCTATTTCTAAAAATTTAAAGCCCTTATTCACAATATTCACTTTAATCTCTGTGTTTTAGCTAATGGGAGGAATAGTTAAGGAAGTTTCCATACTTGAGAGATTCTCACTCCAGTTTTACATCATCCAGGATTTTTAAAATCTCCACTTTTATAATATATATTTATTGGTTTCTTAAGCTATCACCGACTTGTATCTTGCCTAGTAACATATATGTATCTTGTCTCATATAGGCTTCCATAATATGTCTTTTTAAGAAATAGTAAGTAACTTTTAAAATTCCTTCCTCTACTCCAGAAATGATCTGTGAAACCTATGGATTTCATAATGACAACAGAGAACAGAGAGAGAAAATAATGAAGCAAATGGCAAATGGTTTCATCTATAGACACCGTTGCCTGAAAGATGAAGAAATCATTAGTCGTTTTGTCTAGGCATAGCAAATATGAACAAAAACACCCACCATCACCCGAGCCTGAAGTCCTGGATTTATTTTCCACTATGCCTTCTCTTTCCTTCTGCTGGTTTGAACACCAGGATCTGTTAGCCTTTGTTCTGTTGATAAATCAACTACCCACTTCTCTGCTTCCATGATGAAAATCTGATTCCAGTTACTCATTCTCAAGACTGCACACCCAATTTCTCCAACATCTTCCTTCACTGACCTCCATTTTTATTTTTTTTCCTTCTTCTTGACCTCATTCCTCAGGTCTTGCCATCACGTGTGAATGGCTATTATTAATATGCCTTAAACACTGGAATGTGATGGCTCTTAGCTTTTTTCTATCATGTCTAAAGCTTTCCCATTTTATAATGAATTCATGCATGATTTTAAATATCATGCTCTTTCTTGCCCTCTCTGGTTCTGTTGTGTTGTTTCCTTTACTTCCTAGACATGCAATGCTATCTCACTGTAGTTTGCGGAATCCTTTGAGAAATTACTGCATCTGTGGACCATGTCTCCTAAAATAGACACACAAAACTACTTTTGGCTAAAAATATTATATTGCTGTGATAGCTGGCATTGCTAGAAGGCTTGTAATGATAACTTTATTAAAGATAGTAACTTTCATTTCTTTAAGGTCCATTTTTTTCTCAATCATGTTTCAAACAGCTGTTCTATTATTTACATACTTCACCTTTTCTTTGACTTGCCTAATATGGATTTCCTTATCTTTTTTTCTATTTCATTTTGTTTCCAACATCAGTATCATGCAAGAATTGCCTTCTGGTATTTTGCAGAATTACACATTTTCAGAATAGTATTTTACTGCTTGCTGATATTTAATTTTGTATATGAAAGCAGTTAAAGGCAGTCAAAATGCTCCCTTTGTAGACAGATAAACATTTTTCCTTTCTTTTCTTTTCTTTTCTTTTTTTTACGAACACCACCATAAGTCTGGTTAATATCCATCACCATAGCTCTTCATGATGTTTGTCCTGTGATGAGAACTTTTAAGATCTACTTTCTTAGCAACTTTCAAATATACAACACAGTATTATTAACTAGCATCATCATGCCATGCATTATTACATCCATGACTTGTTTATTTTATAACTGCAAGTTTACACTTTTGACCCCCTTTACCCATCTTGCCCACCCAGAAACATTTTTTTTTTTAATTATTTTTTTTTCAACGTTTTTTTTATTTATTTGTGGGACAGAGAGAGACAGAGCATGAATGGGGGAGGGACAGAGAGAGAGGGAGACACAGAATCGGAAACAGGCTCCAGGCTCTGAGCCATCAGCCCAGAGCCTGACGCGGGGCTCGAACTCACGGACCGTGAGATCGTGACCTGGCTGAAGTCGGACGCTTAACCGACTGCGCCACCCAGGCGCCCCCCCAGAAACATTTTTTAACTTGATCATGATACTGATGGGATACTTTTCCCTTTCCAGTTGTTCAGATGCAAAGTGTTCACTGGGCTATAATAAGACATTAGCTACTTTCTGTTAGTATTTCCTGGTCCATTATAAGGCAACTCCATCTGCATATTTGGATTATATGTTTTCATCTAAAAGAAAACAGGGATCACATTTCACTTCGAAGGAGGCTTCTGCTCCCTTGCTCTGATCTCCCTGTCAGGAAGAGCACTCCTTTGTGTGTGTCTGTTGGCTGCCTTCCAGACATATCACCCTGCTCCAAACAAAGTCTCTCCTCTCTTTCCTTTGCATAATTGGAGAGAAGTCCCACTCTCAGTCTCTGCAGACACTCTCCCTTTGGCCATGGTGTGCCGATCTTTGGTCTTCTCACCTCCTGACTCCCTCCACGGAAGCCCCAGTCCTGTGCCCCTCTCTGCACCCAGGGGTAAGTCCCTGTCCTTGGAGCACATTCCAGCTGGTATGGCTGTGCCTGCCCCGGGGTCTCATGGAGAAACTGCTTCAGAAGTCAACTTTAGACTTCACCCCTTCCAATGAAGGAGTTCTGCCTGGAGGTCTGTTCCTGATTTTTTTGTACAAGTTGCAAGGGAACTGTGGCCTGAACCTTAGTTTTGCCCATCCGTTCCATCTGTCCAATTCCATCTGTGCCGAAACTACCAGAAATGCCTCGGAGTCTACACCCCACTGCCTTCCCCTCCCTGTGCCTGTGGGGTACAGGTTTCTCACTATATAAAGTCCTTTGATCATTCTTTTCAAGTTTGAGTAGGAAGTAAAAACCAGAATTAGACTCCTGAGCTCAAACATCATCATTCTTGCATTTACTTACTATTTCCCACCCCACCCCAACTTACCACTACTGTAACATTCTTATTTTGGTTTTACACTAACAGGTGTATTTTATTATCTTGATTTTAGATGAATTTGTTAAAGGGGTGCCTGGGTAGCTTAGTCAGTTAAGCATCTGACTTTGGCTCAGGTCATGATCTCATGGTTTGTGGGTTCGAGCCCTGCGTCCGGCTCTGTGCTAACAGCTCAGAGCCTGGAGCCTGCTTCAGATTGTGTGTCTCCCTCTCTCTCTGCCCCTCCCCCACTTGAACTGTGCCTCTCTCTCTTAAAATAAATAAACATAATAAAAAAAATAGATGAATTTGTTAAAGATCAACTCTACCTAGTGTAAAGGTCATATATCCAAGATATTGTTTTATCTTCTTTAATTCCTGTAAAAAGAGGGTAAATGATCCACAAATACTAAAAACAAGGCAGACTTACTGCAGAAAGCATATTAAACATCTTATCCAAATTTATATCTCTAGGAAAACAACTTGAGGATACATATACAGTATATCCATAATATATATTATGTATCTCCATAATAACTTTGATAATCCATTTAATTTTGATTATCAAATACCTTTGATAATCCAGGAATATCATTGTTTGGAACTTATTATGAATAAAAGACATCAATAAAAATAAATCCCTATACCCTATATACCAGGACACTATAATGATGAAAACTGAAAATAACAAACTTCCAATGACAGAGGTATGGCCATAGAAGTGAGGCTATATTCATGGGACATAGTCTTATACAGCTAGTTAGAATTTTTTTAGTAAGAAACTGTATAGAGTGAAAAAAATGCTTGTGCTGAATATTAAGTGGAAAAGCCAGTATAAAAATTATACAATGCCCTTATTCCACTACACAAAGTCATGTAGTTAAAAAGGCATAGATAATAGATAAAATAGATAAAAAGACATAACAAATACATAGATATTATAATCACTTGTGTTCATTTGTTAGACTGTGGATGCTTATTCTCTTTTGTCTATCATGTCTGTCATTTCCATCATGTCTGATTACCTTAAAATTCAAAGGATAAATTTAAAAATGTTTAATGACACAAAGACTTTTGAAGGTATAAAGGCTTCTTGCATTGGTCTTTGAAGAAGATAAAATCATATAACATGTATAGTTAACCTTTAAAGTGTCCTTGGGGTCCCCGGGGGGCTGAGTCAGTTAAGCTTCTCACCCTTAATTTCAGCTTGGGTCATGACCTCCCAGCTCCTGAGTTTGAGCCCTGCATTGAGCTCTGCCCTGACAGTGCAGAGCCTGCTTGGGATTCTCTCTCTCTCCCTCTGACCGCCCCCCCCCCCCCACCCCACCTCTCTCTCTCTCTCTCTCAAAATAAATAAAGCTTAAAAAAAAATGTTGTTACCAGTTTTGGGAGACAATTGATCATTTTTTTAAGCTCTGGCTCATAGTTTCCAAACCCAAACTAGCAAATAGGACGTCTCCCTATCTGTCCACTTGATTACATGGTTGCCTTTCCTGACAGATTTTAGAGTTCCTCACTGAACTCCCTGCTCCTGGCCGACCGCTCGGCTTATAAGTAGGATATAATGTTGTGGGGAAATGTGGGGTTTTTTTTCTTCACAAACTGGAAATCCACTTGTGACTCTTCCCCTGAGATAATTTATATAACATGAAAATTCTGAAATTATCCCAGCATCACTGATAAAGGATAAAAACAAATATGTACATGCATGCCCAGGTATGTACACACACACACACACACACACACACAAAATGTATGCTGGAAAGAGACACAAATGGAACACATTTCAAAGAAAGGCCATAAGCAAATAAGAAAATGCCACTCAAACTTTTGTCTCTAAACTGCAAAGAAATTATACAATTTTGAGTACTTCTTTTTTCTTTTAAAAGTATTTTTCCTTTCTTGAATACCTTGCAAGCCATATCTAAAGTTATAACTGCATTACCACCATTTCACATGACCTGACTCATCTTCGTTTTTTTAATGTTTATTTATTCTTGAGAGAGAGAGAGAGAGAGAGAGAGAGAGAGAGAGGAAGCGGGGGAGGGGCAGAGAGAGAGAGAGAGAGACACAGAATCCGAAGCAGGTTCTAGGTTCTGAGCTGTCAGTGCAGATCCCAATGCTGCGGGGCTGGAACCCATAAGCCGTGAGATCATGACCCGAAGCAAAGTTGAGCACTTAACCGACTGAGCCACCCATGAGCCCCTCATCTCCAGTTTTTATACAGGTTCTAGCACTGTCCTTATTAGGGACCCCACATCTCTTCTGCCAAGATGTCACATCTTCTATGAACAGAAAAGGGGTCCTATGAGCCTGTTCACTTTTTAATTTTCCTCTCAAGCCTGATTTTTCCTTCACTTTATCTGGCCTTAGCAATAGCTGGGTGAAAATATACCACAGAAGAATAAAAATCCAACCTGGAAAGGCCCACAGAATAAAACCCAATCAATTAGGATTTTTGTTGTTGTAGAGGTTTGAGAAGCCATGATTCTTATTTAGAATAGTTGAAACTTAATCTTTTAAAAAAAAATTTCTTTTTAATGTTTATTCACTTTTGAGAGAGAGACAGAGTATGAGCGGGGGAGGGGCAGAGGGAGAGGAGACACAGAATCCCAAGCAGGCTCCAGGCTCTGAGCTGTCAGCACAGAGCCCCATTCAGGGCTGGAACTCATGAACTGTGAGATCATGACCTGAGCAGAAGTTGGACGCTTAACCCACTGAGCCACCCAGGTGCCCTGAAATTTAATCTTTTAATGTAAAAAGCCACTGTTGCCATATACCAGCCTGGGGAATAACTGTCATAGACCACCCTGTCCTTTCCTACTTAATATCGAATCAAATCACAGTCGTAGCTATAAAAATGTGAAGCATAAACTGTAAAAGAATAGCCTCCTGTTAATTTCCTATCCCTATTAAAGGTCTTCTCCTCCGACCTTGGCCTCCGTATACAGCACAGTCAATCACTGGTACCCACCAGCAGGGAAATCTGGGCCTATCTGATGGATACACAAACACGAGATTAAGACTACAACCTTAGGAGGCCTGAACTTGCACGTGTACGAATACAAGTCCTTGATAATTTATCCTATGATGCTTCAAGAATGTATAAAGACCTGAATTCAGAGTTATCAACCACCCTTAAAGAGGAAAATTCCGAGTCAGAGGGGCAGCCCCTTCCTTGCTCAGGATTCTGGGGCCCTCTTAAGATTCGAGCCAGTCTCTTAAGGACTAAGGGACAAAACGCTGTTGCTTAGGCAGGACCCTGTGGCCACCCTAAGGACAGCTGCTCAACAGGACCAATTAATAAAATGAGGACTCTGAAGCTCCCAGCAAGCCGCAGGAGCAGGGAGCAGGGTGGGGTGGGCAAGGCCCCGGCCCCTTTCGTTAACCTGCTGGAGCTGGGTTGTCCCCTTCACCCCACGGCGCGCTCGCCCTCAGGTGCCAAGGGGCCGCCTCGGGCCGCGACCGCCGCGGCCCGCGCCACCTGCCCCTGGGGCTCCTGGCGGGGCAGGCCTGGATCTGGCGGCCCTGGCTCCCCGCGCCCACCGGAGCTCAGGCGGGGCGGGGAAGGCGCATCCCCCCGCAGGGGCAGGGAGGCGCCTCACGGCCGCCCGCACCCCCTCCCGGAAGAGGCTGGGGCGCCTTTTCTCCCCTTCCCCCCAGCTCCGGGCCTTCGCCCCCCGCCCACCCGGCCCCGCCCGGCGAGGGCCACCGGCGCGCGCCCGGGGCCTCGGGCGGCCGTGACCAACCTGTAACCCCAGTGCTCGCAGCGGTCATGGTGCCGCTGGCGCGGCGGCGGCGGCGGCGGCGGCGGCGGCGGCGGCGGCGGGCCTGGCGCGGCGCCCACCCCGCGGGGACGCGGTCCCTCACCTCCCGCGCTCCGTCGGCGCGCGCCACCCGGCCGGGGCCGCGGCTCGGCGCTCGGCGTGCAGGCGCGCGCTGCTGCCACCCGGGCCCCGGGCCTGCGGGCAAGGGGGTGGTGGGGGGGGGGGGGGGGGTCAGGGCTTTTTGCTCTCGGCTTTTTTTTTTTTTTTTTTTTTCAATCAGAGTTGTCTTTGCCGCAGGGGCTGCGACGACGCCACGGGCTGGAGGGAGGAAGCAGGAGAGGAGTCTGCACTGCAGTTGGTGGGGAGCAGGAGTGTCGGTGCTAGCAGGTTCCTTCTCGCTGGCTGCCACCGGCAGTCAGTCTCACAGCAATAGCGGGGCTCTCCTCTACCGGCTCCTCTCATGCAATCGGCCCGTGCATGGCCGCATGGCCTTGTGCACCGGAGAGGGGCACACGCGGCGCACATGCAAGGACATTGCATAGAGCCGAGCAGGGCCCGCGTGCGTGCATGTGTGAGCGTGTGTGTGACTGTGAGTGATCTGGTCGTTCAGGACACAGTTTCTGAGGACGTGGACTAGTTTCACCCTTGAGGAAATTGCTAAAGGAATGCCTGGGTGACACAGTCTTATAAACATGTGAACATTTCCCCTTAAAATTAAAATACTTTGCTATCTGGATGAGGCGGGATGACCAGTCAAGTATTGACGGTTACCTCCATGTACTTTAAATTAGGAGGACAAGAGGCAGCATCTGATACCTGCGGCTTCTAGTTGACCAGATTTAGGGAAATCTTGGAATCTTTTTTTTTTTTTTTTAATTTTTTTTTTCAACGTTTTTTACTTATTTTTGGGACAGAGAGAGACAGAGCATGAACGGGGGAGGGGCAGAGAGAGAGGGAGACACAGAATCGGAAACAGGCTCCAGGCTCCGAGCCATCAGCCCAGAGCCCGACGTGGGGCTCGAACTCACGGACCGCGAGATCGTGACCTGGCTGAAGTCGGACGCTTAACCGACTGCGCCACCCAGGCGCCCCAGGGAAATCTTGGAATCTTGAACACCATACTCAGACCCAGAGGACATCTTCTCTCGGCTGCACTCTTTAAAAGCTCAATTAGAGACTGGCATCTTGCCTTGTAGTCAGATATTAAACCCACCAAGGAACCCTGGAGAAGTGATTGACATCATACACACAGGCACATAAATAACAGAGAGAAAACTGAATGAAGCTTCCCCTAAAAGAGAAATCGGAACTCCAACAGAGAACAATCCCCTGTCAGAAAATATTATAGACCAAGAGATGGAAGTAAAGTCAGAAGCATACATTTTTAAAATGTATTTTCTGTTTATGTATATTTAATTAGGTTACATCTACAAAAGAAACCTGTGCACAATCCATTCACTTTAGGACAATATTAGCACTTTTTTATTTTTTAAAGGCAATTTACAAATAATGGGCATTCCATGAAATTCAAATCCATGTGGAATATTTATTTTCAAATATCTGAAAATTTCAGAAGACCAACTCTATAAAAAGCTAAGTTTCAGACAAAGCAGGAAACCATGTGGAAACATTCTTCACAGCACAACATGGAAAGTAATTTAAACAATAATAAATCTATAAACCATTTGTTTAGAAAAACTATTTACCAATTTGTTTAATCATCTTAAAACACTGCTCTCAATGGTTTGATTTAAATGATAGTTTATTTCCATTTGTATCTCTAAAATATATAGCTGTGCATATTTTTTTTAGAATTTGACAAGTCAGAATAATCAGTTATAAGATCTTATTAATGAAATAATTAAAGACCAAGATGTACAAATTTTGTCAATGAGGTGATAAAGGCAGCAAGTGTACTAAATCTCAGCACCACTCCCCACCAATCACGCATTTCAGACCCTTCTCCAGTCCTGATTGAATTATGGCTGTGTAAGTATCTATAATTCACGTTTAGGAGCCAAACAGTTCCATGAATTATGGAATAAGTCTTGAGAAACCCATGGATGTTAATGAAGCAGTCATGGAAAGGATCAAAGCATGCATTCTGGAATCTGTAGGAACTCAGCATATATGGGAGTAGACAATCATAAAAGACAGATACCTATGTGCCAAATATCACTCTATCCCTTCTATCTGCTCCTCATCCCTAGTGCTTTCTTATCAGTAAAATTAGGGAGGTCCAACAGGCTCTGAGGCTATATTTATTGCTATAATTCAATGACAGTGCATTGCTATTCTATGGGTTCAATATAATTCACAGGTGTGTTTTTGACTTGCAAACATTTTTGACAAATTAAAATCAATTACCAAGACTGAAAAACATGAGATTTTTAGTTTATCCCAGAAAATGGGAAGATCCAGCCAGGTCAGATGTGCATTTCCACATGGCAAAGAGCAGCTGGAGGTGCATATTCTTCCCATTTGCTCCTACCCCCAAGCCTGCTTCCATGCCTGGCCCCAGGGAGGCATTTAAGTGTGAGAGCCTGTACAGTTAAATCTGTATTCAACAGGGGCGCCTGAATGGCTCCGTAGGTTGAGCGTCCGACTTCAGCTCAGGTCATGATCTCGCAGTTTGTGAGTTTGAGCCCCGCGTTGGGCTCTGTGCTGACAGCTCAGAGCCTGGAGCCTGCTTCGGATCCTGTGTCTCCCTCTCTCTCTGCCCCTCCCCCACTCACACTGTCTCTCTCTCTCTCTATCTCTCTCTCTCTCCTTCAAAACTAAATAAACATTAAAAAAATTTTTTAAAAATAAATAAATAAATAAATCTGTATTCAACAGTATGTGATCAGGAAGGGGCCCTATCAAACAGAGAGGAGACTGTCAAATACAGGGAACTTTATAATAGACAGGATGAACCCAGGGCAATGTTCGACTAAGACAGTAGACTATGAATTGGAGAAAATTTCGTTCATGGTCTGGCAAGCACTTTGGAAGGGAAGTAGCTATGAAACTCTCACGATAGTAAGAATTTAATGAAAATGAGATATTTCTTCTCACTAACTCATCTGTCCTTACTGCTTACTTCCACCTAAAATTAGTATCCTACTTGGTACCATAGTGAGTAGCTGAGAAAACACTAACAATTGCTGGAAGAGAAATTTAAATATCCATGGGGGGAACACCATGTGCTTTATGGGAATATCGGAACCTATTCAACTCCAAGATTCTGTTACGTTAGATTTATGGGGAGATGACACTAAGGTTAAGATTGGTTTTAATGTGCACACTATTCTTTTCTATTGTGTGTTTTGAGGGCTCACATATGGCTCACTTGCCACTCAATATTGGTATGGTTGAATTTTCTCTGATGGAGATACTTTGGGCAGGGAAACCAGAGGTCCAGAAGACCCACTTTGAAAATAGAAATAGGTGGTGCGCCTGGGTAGCTCACTCAGTTAAACCTCGGACTTTGGCTCAGGTCATGATCTCAAAGTTGGTGGGGTTCGAGCCCTGCATGGGACTCTGTGCTGTCAGCGCAGAACCTGCTTCGGATCTTCTGTCTCCCTCTCTGTCTACCACTCCTGAGCTCTCTCTCTGTCTCTCTCTCTCAAAAATAAATAACAGTAAAAAATATTTCATGAAAAAATAAAATAAAATAAATATAGAAACAGGCTCATCAGGGGGCATCTACTCACAGATTAGCACGTTCAGAATTGAGTCTATGCAGAATAGATGCATTTTGATGATGGGGAGCCCAAGGGAGGCTTACCACAGTTTGTTTCCTAGATATCCCAGCAGGAAGCATGATATTGGGCGTCTCTGGAGTGTTCTTATCTTCTCATAAATCAGCTTTCCAGACAACCAGGAAACATTCATTCACCACTTAAATATTACAAGGTTTTGGAAGGCACCTCACATGTTACCTTTTCCTTAAGGCGATGTTTCCTAAACTTTCTTCATCATAAGGATCATGGGGGTGATCTTAAACATTTCCATGGAGATTCTGATTAAGTATCTCTGGATACTTAACTATGCAACTATGGAGACTCTGTCTTAATAAAACAAGTATTCCTGTGAGCATGGTCATTCCAGAAATTGGCACTAGTCATGATCATTTCTTTCCTAATAGACCAGAGTGGACTTGCCCACTGTCTTCTCTCTCCTGTAAGTCCCATGCACCTCCAACATCGTATGAACACTGAACCAGTTGTGGAATCCCAACAGACCCTGAACTTATGTTGTAGTTGTGTTATCTGAAGCACTGAAAACATATGAGTGCAACTAGGTGGTCAAAGACCCTCTGCTGAGTCATATCTGAGGTCTTCCCAAGGTCATATGACCAGTTAATGTTTCAAGAAGTTTTTACATTCAAATCAGTCTTAGATAGATAGGCTTATCGCACCTTTCAAAAGCAAATAAAAGAAAGGGAGATGGTATTAAACCTCAGACAGAAGCTATGACTCTTAAAATAGGCAGAAATATGTTGGAGCAAGAAAGGCAATCGATTTCTCTTACAGAAAAATAAACTGTGTAATGATGGAGGTGGGATTCCAGAGGACAACCTGGACTGACATCGAAGTGAGCGTGGTCCTCACACTGTGCTTACTTTACAGGGTAATTTCAAAATAATTCATAGATCACCATTTTATTCTGCTTTAGATTAAGTTTTCAGAGGAAAGACTGGGAAATCAGGAATAAGTAATATCAGTGAAACACTTGCACTGGGAGCAGACCACAGGTCTCATCGTATCAAGCCAGAGCTGAGCCAGTGGCCCAGAGAAACTTGTGGACTTCTGAAAACAAAGGTCATGTTTCAAGAGAATCACTCAGTAATAAAATGATGTATGTTTGGACTATTTAATAATAAAAGCTGCTACCAGATAGAAATAAATGTGTCAGTTCTGAAAATAACCCTGAAAATCTCATTTATTGTAGAAAATACCTTGTAAGCTCCTCATAACCAAGGTCTCAGACCCCTCAAGGCTGATGGGCTAGGGCACTTCACAAGGCAAGCACCCAAAGGTGCTAGTGCAGAGATGACAGGTCTGGAAGAGGTGATGGAGAAGAGAGCTGACAGGCATCACTTATGAACTTGGGGTCAGCTACAGCATTAGGGGCTGCCCATCTCCCTAATTCTCCTCTTGTAAATTGTCCAGGAATTGGGACCAATCACAATCCCGGAGAAACTGCGCCTGGATGGAATAAACAATGCACAATGTGAGAAGCAAATAGATCTGAATAGCACTGAGAAGGCGAGGGTGGAAGGCGTTGGAAACTGTTGATGCCACACTCAAGCCTCTCTAACAGGCCAGGGTACCCATCCCCAGATGCCGTTAGGGTTAGTGCTAACTGCTCATAACTGTCTCCTTCTTCAGAGAATGTATAATGTCTTATACTATATACTTGTTTGGGCTATTGTAAAAACATATAATTTAAGAAGATAAAGTCAGATTTATGCTACTTTCTGAAACCAATGAATCTTGGGCTAACAGATTTCTTGATATTCTGTAGCCCTTCTTTTCATGGAAGATATCTACAGAGAGAGAAAGATAAATGAGAATATGTATCATCAGTGGGGGGCAGGGAATGACAAAGCCATTTGGAACCATATCAAATAAATAAGATTCTTTAAGAAATGTGCATTGTGGTTTATCTACAAAGCTATTCAACCTCACTAACCCCAATGGTGACCTGCAAAGTTGGTTTTGAGATGTTTCCAGATGGAATCTATCAAAATAACAAGCATTTCTTAAAGAGTACAAACAGTTGGGGAAAATTTCTGAAAGACAGAGGAAATATACTCACCTTATATTATTATACATTAATGTTTTCCAATGGATAAAATTGACCCTATTCTTCTTTCCATACAGTGTTTCCATACTGTGTGTGTGCAAAGCCTTCAGTGGCCATTGGATTCAGCATCCACATCTAGGCAGGATGATAACTAAATTATACCAAAAATACTGTTGCTTTCTTATATAAGAATCTTTTTGGAAAAAAAACTGTAAACTTTTGTCTGTAAGTTTCCCCTATGGTATACAGCAAAATAAAAATTATGGACATGATCTGTTTGTTGTGTTCATATTACACCAAGCCATGGGTGTAATGGGTCTTTGTAACTAAATTTGTAAATGATAATAATTTATGAACACATATCTTCTAATTTAGATTTTTAAAGCCCTTAAAGAGAGTAATCTAAGCTTATAAGCCTTTGCATTCTATTTCCCCTTGTCTAGTACTTTTTTTTTTTTTTTACCTAGTATGGTACCTCATCAGTATTTGTTTAATGAATTAACAAAATGCCAATTAGTCCACAAATTCAATTGTTTAAGATTTAAATGTTTTATGTGAATAATTTCCCTTTGAAGCAGTAGGTATTTTTAGTGAGGCAGTCAAATATTTTTATATTAGGAACTGAAAATTTTCCATTCCCTGACCAGAAACCAA
Organism: Panthera pardus; assembly: GCF_024362965.1. Lineage (NCBI taxonomy): Eukaryota > Metazoa > Chordata > Mammalia > Carnivora > Felidae > Panthera > Panthera pardus. The sequence continues at coordinate 19,177,594 of NW_026526654.1, read as the reverse complement.
TCTCAAAACTCAGCCATGATAATGTGTAATTACTAAACCACCAGGGAACTGAAGCTTCCTATTTTAGTGTGAAAATAAAATAGAGAATGATGTTGAATAAGTATGTCCTCATTAGTCTTCAAAGCATTCTCACGTTGTGAGACTGGAGAAAGCCTTCAGCGGCCATTGGATTCAGCATCCGTATCTAGGCAGGATGATAACTAAATTATACTGAAAATACTTTCTTATATAAGAATCTTCTTGGAAAAAAAACTATAAACTTTTATCTGTAAGTTTTCCCTATGGTATACAGCAAAATAAAAATTATGGACATGATCTGTTTGTTGTGTTCATATTTTGGGGGGGGGGTGGGAATCCACTGTATTCTCTATTAGACCACATCTAAGTGACGTGTTCACTTTTAAAGGGATGTAATAAACAGCAACCAACCAAGATGGTGAGGAGACTTGAACCCCTGGGTAATGAGGAAAAGTTGAAGAATTCATGAGTGATAGAAGAACCATGTTGAAATACCTGAAAGGCTACTGAATGAAAAGGAAATTAAACTCATCCTGGGGCTGCCCCAAGACTAGAACTGATGATTAGGAGCTTTAGAAACACATGTTTTAGTTCGGAATATGGAAGAAGTCACGTAATAGACTGTCTTAGAATGTAGCAATCTCCATCCACATCCATCACTAGAAGCATACAAAATGCACATGGTGGCTGAACTATATAATGTTCAAGGTGCCTCTCATTCTTGCTTTGAAATTCACTTAGACACCGTAAAAAGAGGAAAAACAATATAACGCATCTCATTAGTTTGTTGAGAAGCACTTAGCACACAGTTATAAGTAATAGCACTCACTAAAAGTCAGCTGCTAATAACATCGATGAAGTTCTAAGATTTAGTCTTTATAAATTTATCAGTAGGAGATTATTTAAGTCTTGTGTTTATAGATCACTTTTTTGGCATTATCAATATTATCCTGAATGGTGGTTTGGGTATCACTTAAGCAACTTTAGGATATCCCGATGCAACTAAAACTTATTTAGTAGCATCTGGGGAGCAATCTTGTGAATTCTACACTGTCAGGATCTTACAAGTTGAATTGTAGCACTATGCTGCGATTCCAAAGGCAAATGATATGATAAGATAATGTGGGGTGACTGTAGGAAATGTGAAGAAAATAAACTTAATAAAATCTGGCAGACCGAGAGAACTCCAGCAGCACAGCTTTGTGTTAATTGTTGAAAAGCAACAGCAGCTGAGGTCAGCCTTACGTTTCACATACAAGACACAGGGGAAATGGCTCATCTTGAGCAAAAGGTGTCACGAAGTCCACCTGGGAGAGCTGGGTACAGAGACAAAGACAAGCCAACCAGTGATCTGATTACCTGCTTACCCTGGGAAGGTAGTTCTGTAAAAACGTTGCTACGTCACGGAGAATAAGGCTGGCCTCAGCAGCATCTTCAACAAAAAGAAAACATGTGTGACTGCTAAGAAGGACAATGAAGTTGTCTTAGCATCACACTTATTTAATTCCTCTTGGTTCCTCCAACCCCAAAGGGAAAATGGAGAGGAGGCAGTACAGCTATAGAGCAGGACAAAGCTGGGGCTAGATGAGTGACTAGAGCCAATGGCTTTACCTCTCCAGGCCTCAGTTTTCCCATCTGTGGAATGGAAATAATCTGTTGTGTTCATATTTACCAAGCCATGGGTGTAATGGATCTTTGTAACTAAATTTGTGGACTCAAGCAATGGTTATCAAAAGACTTCCCAAAATCCAATGATCCAAGAGTGTATCCATTTTTCCAAATAAGTCATCAGAAATCATCTTCTTTGATTCAAACCTGTTTCTTCTCGTAGTGGATATAAAATGGTTGTTCAACATGAATTCTGCCATGCATTTGTGTATATGCCTATATATTATTATTATTATGTGTATATGATTTTTTTAATGTACAGAGGCATTTGCTGAAGTTAGCCTAATCTACTTTTTCTCCAAATTAAGTAATTCATTTCTTCTTGATCAATCATTCAATATGGAACCACAATTCTTAAATCACTGGAAATGACTATCCTTACTGGTCATAAACAATTGAATAACAGTAACTGTTTATGGTTTAAACTAATATATTCCACATAAAGTTAGGTGCTACATGTAGTACACAGAAAATATATATGTTATTTTAGTTTGAATTTCTCAGAAGCAGACACAGGAATGAATATTTATGTGCCATTAATTTTAAAACAAGTGCTCCCAGAGGAAATTAACTTGGAAGTAGAGGAAGCAGGACAGGGAGAGGAAGAAGATACAGGCAACTGTGTAATTTTAGACACAAGACCCACAGAGAATAAGGTTTATCATGATTATGCAGAGGAATGCGGGATTTTAACTTTTGCCTCACTGTTGTCTAAATCTAGGCAAATTTGCTGGGCTTTCACCCAACAGTCAATCAACAGATTGTTTAATGGTTTCAGGAAGGTAAGCAAGGTTGTGGCAAGGGACATGCTCAGGGAATAAAACTAAACATCCAGGCCCTTCTGACTGCACCTGTTGACAAGGTGGCTCCAACAGTCTGACAAGGTGGCCAGAAGAAGATATGCAAGTGCTGGTCTTTGAAAGTACACTAAATGGGCTCCATCCACCCAAAGAGAAATTTTGAATCTGAGGGGACCTAGGCAGGGAAGGTCTGCTACCTATGGTAGCCACCTTTAAGATGTTGAGAAAATACAACCAACGTATATAAGACAGTTAAAGTATAATGTAAAAATTAGTTCAATAACTGTCGCTATTTTTTACATGGGCTGAAGGAGACTGAACAGACTTGTTTATAGAAGGCATTGAACGCAAGTGTAGGTTTCCTAAAAGGGAGAAGATTTAACTGCATGGAGGAGAAGAGAGGGCCTTTTCAAGTGGATGTAAAAGCAAAATTTTGCAGATTAGAAAGCACATGGTGAGAAGGCAGGCAAAGTACAGAAGTTTTTGGGGGGGAGTAACACCTGGGAAGAGGGAAGGCAGGAAGCCATCAGACTACTCTGTTGATCTGACATTGCTCCGTGCTCGTCCATAGGAAGCTCTTGTGTAGTGATTGCCCCCCGGAGCAGACTGTGAGGGGCAGAAATAGCTGGGTTTCATAATCTGGCCTTATCCAGTCAGTGATGGGATATTCCAACAAAAGCATGACCTTCACTAGAAAGCTGAGGTCATCTCTGAAGAGGCCAACAGCTGGTGGCTTTCAGCTGACCATGCTCCTCCCAGTGGGTTAACTAGTCCTTCCTTGAAGAGAGTTCTAAGCAACATTTCTGCATTTCTGCACTCATGACTAAATGCAAAGTGTGAGAAATTATGGAGGTCTGTGACACAATGTCCTTGACTGTAGGAATGGAATAGGAACCACTTTTGTAATCATGCAAAATATTAGAAATTGTGAGAAATATTCCTTGGGTCTGTCCTCCTTGTTGATACATGTTCTTGTATCTCAACCCTGGTTTCATTCTTGTTGGCACTTATTAGATGCACACTTTATGTTTTTTGAATGAACAACTGAATGATTGCAAGCAGTAAATGTTGCTAAAGCAAGGGTATGGAATGATCTAATGTTCAAGGTGGATCAAAGAATACTGAGTTACCTATGGACAAGTGGCAGGGAAAGAGGAGTAGCTGAAATGGAGAATGGAGGACTATGGGACAAATCTCACCTTCTTCGTCATTTGACCTAAGACCAATTCTGTTCCAAAAGAAGCAACTGACTTTATGCACATATTCCTTATCCATCATTTACTAACATTATCATCTTGGTTTATTTGCCTGACTTTTGTGAGCAACATGTTTCTACCTCATGAAGTTGTTGTAAGAATTAAGTAAGATAAAATATCAATCTTGTCGATTCTCAGAGGCAAATGTTTTTTTCACATTAAAAAGAAAATCTGAAATCAGATCAATGGTAACTGATGGAATCTTGCAACTGATGTTGGCCAAGACAATCATGATGATGCATGCATGTTCAAAGCTCTAATCTCAAAGTTTGCAAATGTGGTGTCAGCCTCTTGGAATAAAATCCCAGAGATAGTAGCAGAGCAATCTTGGAAACCAGATGGGTGTGGTGACCAGGTGTAGACCATGGGGATTCAGATGAGCTTAGCAAGATTCTAGACGTTGCAACCAAAATTTGGCTAGCTGTACAAATATGCTAATAACTCAGCACCAAAGGGGTTTGATTTCTTTTATAGATTGTTTTAAGTAGAACTGCATAGTCAACACTTAATGACACAGAGGATGATATGGTATGAAAAATAGTCATAAAATTCTAAGTTGAATAGTGAGTAGTTAGATTTTGCAGAGAAGTTTTAGGAATAAATATCTCAACCAATTTGTTTCACTTGTGTTTTCCCTTTTATTTATAGAATACGGAGATATGATAAAAATAAATGCACTTCTACATAATCCTAAAAGATCTCTTTCAATAAGTATAAAATAAAACAGCTAACTGATAAGAACACATGTCACAGTTTAGTTGGCCATATTTTTTTCTTTCTGAATTGCACATGAAACAATGATGAATCCTAAACGGATGGCATAAAACGTGATCGATACATCATAGGCTCTCAGTGCAAGTGAGCGGACTTGAGATTTCAATTATTTGTTACGTCGCCAATCTTAAAGAACTTAGTTATTTAAGCCATTGCAATAAAGCTTTGGAAGAACCAACACAATGAAAAATACACAAGCCAAATCATTTAATTAAGACTTTCTTGCTCCATTTTATAGTTTTATCATTAACTGAAAGAAGTCTATGCTACCTCTCTTTCTATCCACAGTTATACCCAATCAATAGTAAATAGTCTTAGGAAGAGAGTTAATTAATAATATGATAATTATAAAACCATGAACTCAATTTTCCCATTGTGTTCAATATTCTTTCAGTACACCAGAAACTATTAAAGACATCTAGGTTTTCAGTTGTTGAATATCAAGCTTCATTTGACTGTACAATGCCAAAGCAACTAATGTAGGGGCAGAATTAACTAAAGGAATAAGTTGCTTGACCATTTCAGCCAGAGCTTGAAAGGCAAGTGTAATTTATAGTGTTGCTGTAGACAAGGGGAAAGCAGAAAGTGGGAGGAAAAATGGTAACTGAGTTACTCAGACAAGATAATGAGCTGCTCTCTTTTCAAAAACTGCCTTTATTGTTCTAGTTCTTACTCAGCTACTCAGTTTTTCTTCTTTTTAGTTACTGGCCTCATTTACCCCCTCTCCTTTTTCCTGAAGCAATTTAATTGGTATTTACAGGAATTTATCTGCATTGATTACCAGGTTTATATCAAATGAAATGTATAATATTGAAATTCTTCATTGTTCATGAGACTACAAAGTTTTGCTGACAATTGTCTTCACAATGAGAAAATGTTTGCAAGTTTCTTAGTCAAACAAATTACATCCAAGTCCACATAGTGCTTTTTTGACCCCTATAATTTCAGTTTATAAGTTGCATGTTATTGGGGGGAAATACTCAGCTCTGGTATGGGATCTTGTATCGCTGTTATAATTGCCACAGTGCTTATCACTCTCTCAGATGATACACTCAGGACAAGACTTTCTACCCAGGCTCCAGCATGCAACCAGCCAGGCATCTCTCTCCACCTAGATAATCTCCTAGATGATGTCCCTTCAGTCTGTTTATTTTTTCCGGATTTATGTAGAATGGGTCCTACTGATGTTGGAATGATGGTGCAAATAATGGAAGCAGTAGTATAATAAAATTAAAAAAAATTTTTTTTACCATTTATTTTTGAGAGACAGAGGAAGACAGAGTGTGAGCAGGGGAGGGGCAGATAGAGAGAGGGAGGCACAAAATCCAAAACAGTTTCCAGGCTCAGAGCTGTCAGCACAGAGCCCAACACGGGGCTTGAACTCACAAACCAAGAGATCATGACCTGAGCCAAAGTAGGACTGTTAACTGACTGAGCCACCCATGCGTCCCTGGATAAAAATTTTAAAATGGGGTAACCTGTGGTATACACTGCAGAAAACCCCTGAGTAGTGCTGCAGCGAGGAGGAAACCGGGTGGTTCTCGCTACTGAGCAGCTTTGTAAACCAGTCCACAGAATGCAAAAAGTCTCTGGAACAGAGTGCAAATAAAACTACACATAAATGAACTACTTTTAACTTCTGGAAACTTATGCTGTATAAACCAGCTCTATATAAAACCCCATTTACCAGAAAACTAAGTACTAATTTCCATCATTTCCATCTCTAAGATATGTATATATGTAAGCAGATATATAAATATAATGTATAAATATTCATATAATACTATGCAGAATTTGTATTATTTATATTTTATTTATAGAATATATTATTATATTATGTAAATATAAAATTTATGTAATAACATATATTTGCTTATATGTATATATACATACATACATATTCCTAGTCCTCTTTATACCTGGAAGGTTTAGACAAATATAGAAAGAAAATACAGTCACAGAAATTTAGAATTGAAGAAAACCAACATTCCCTTCAACCATGACATTTTGGAAACTGAAATTCACCTGGCTAAGGAAACCAGCCAAGATCAGGAACCTTTGGATGAAAATGTCAGCATCAGAAACCCTTCTCTGAACAAAATAGTCCAGTGTTCTACTTGTCCACTCCCGATTATAACCTTCTGGTTATTATTAATTGATTAACAGCTAAGCATGGCTTGAAGAATTAAGAGTTTATTCATTGGGATTAAATACTATTGAAGAGAGAAATCCCTTTTCCCCTGAAGTCAATGAAAACAACTTTCTAGATGTTTTTCTTTCCCCTAAAATTTCCCTTCAGCATCAACTAGAACTGCAAAAATACTCAGAAGACTGAAAGATTATTTCTTATCCCAAAGGTTCCTAATATTTCCAGGTGTTTTTACTATGTGGGAGGAAAAAAAAATGCCTCTGGTTCTGTACTAATGTCTGGAAAAGATGTTAACTAAACACCTTTTTGTTCCACAGCTCTGCCCTGGCTGAAAAGTTCTTTTTTCTTGGAAATTTAAACTTATTTTTATTGCTGCCCGGGAATACTTAGCCTTCCTGAAAGCTTTGGTGTGCCTTTTACCATTCGAAAACCTGGAAGCCTCTTTTTGGCTGAAAACACTATCCAAGTGGGTTTTGAGTAAAAATAATTATTTTTCACTTCAAATTTGACTCTAAGGGATTGAACTATTAGCTTGCCACACATGTATGGAGAGCTCAGTAGGAGCTGTTCATTTTCTGACTCTAGATTAGCATTCTTGATTTTTTTCATGACACATATAATTTTCTTGCTGATTTTTATATTTTAGTTGCCTAACTCATCTCTTAACCTATTAATTCTTTCCTTTCGTTAAACTTGAAATTCTTTCCTTTAGTTCAAATTGTTGAATTTAATCAAGGTGTATTAAACTTTTAAAACTCACTAATTCATGGGGTGACTGGGTGGCTCGGTTAGGCGTCCAATTCTTGATTTCAGCTCAGATCATGATCTCACGGTTCATGAGTTCAAGCTCCACATGGAGCTCTGCACTGACATTGTGGAGCCTTCTTGGGATTCTCTCTCTCCCTCTCTCTCTGCCCCTCCCCAGTTTGTGCTCTTTCTCTCTCTCTCAAAATAAATAAATAACTCTAAAATAATAAAATAAAATAAAATGACATGAAATAAAACAAAACTTATTCATTCATTCAATCATTTTCTAAGCAAATATTTGTTAAGATTCTACTCTGTACCAGGAACTGGAGTTATAGCAAAGGACAAGAGAGCAAAGATCCTCATTCTTATGGAAATTGCTTTTAAACAGGGAGCAGTAGGGGTGCCTGTGTGGCTCAGTTGGTTAAGCATCTGACTTTGGATCAGGTCACGATCTCACGGTTCATGGCTTCAAGCCCCACATGGGACTCTTTGCTGACAGCTCAGAGCCTGGAGCTTGCTTCAGATTATATATCTCTCTCTCTCTCTCTGCCCCTCCCCTGCTCACACACACTCTCTCTCTCACAAAAATAAATAAATATTAAAAAAAGTTTTAAAGGGGGTGTAGTAGCTTTTACATGGTGGATAAATAAATGGAAAAATGTAATGTTAGACTCTGCCAAGAAAATCAAACAGAACAGAGTGCTTGGTCAGGGAGAGCAGGTGTAGGGTATCAAGATTGTTGCAAGTGGGAATTAGGAGACTGTCTTGTATCTGAGTGATCAGACTGAGTGAAGGCTGTTCCGGAAGCATCCGGCAACTCCCAGTGAGGGGGGCAGCTGTGAACTATCAGCTGAGGATACTGAATCAGCGAGGGATGGGTGCATGGACCCTGGAGAGGGCATCTGGGTTGAGCATCCACTATGGAGATAGTCAGAGTCCAAACATAAAGTGTCTTGTGTGAAATTATTGAGTGCTTAAGCTTTGTGCTGTAAACAATGGAGAACCATTAAAATATTTTTCAATAAGAAATAGAGGTGATAAAATTTGTATGTTAGAAGAATCTCCCAAGGGCATTGGCTAAGGGGAGACACAAAAGGATGAGACTGGAGAGGCCAGCTGGGAGGCTATGGCCACGTTATACAAGATAAAAGCAAAAATAAAGGTAAAGATGTTGAAGGAGGAGGTTAGATTACTAAGAAGCAGAATCAACACGATTCAGGGGCTTACTGGATAATCCACATGAATTGTAGAGAGGAATCAAAGTAACTCTCTGAACTATGGCTATAGGAATTAGGTAAAAACTGGTATAATTAATAAACCTAGGCACATATGAAAAGGACCTGGTGTTATTCAGATTCATGTTGTACCTGTCTGATGGCAGGAGTTCACAAATGTCATCTGACAGCTGATCCAGAGTCCACTATATCCCCAGCATCATTGCTGACTCATAGATCTAGTTCACATGTTTTGCATCTTTTAATTTGTGTATACCTCCCATAGGTATTGAGTGTATAACATGTCTTGGGCACAGTTTTCGGTGCTGGCAGAAAAGGTATGGAAAACCCCAGTTTTCCCTAGTAAACTAACTGATGGGATCTGTCATAATATTTTTGTGAACAAAACAAAGACATGGGCTGATTCCAGACAACTCAGTACACTAACAAGAGGTTAGATTGCCTGTCCAAATACATGTCAGTTAGGGCACTGCTATCGTCTTGAAGAAAGGTCTCACCTACGTTTGGTCCTTCACCCATTTTTTTCAACTACGTTAGTAATTATGTGGATGAAGATGGGGGAAGTATGCTCATCATACTTACTTTTAGAAGGGTGAGAGAAATATGAAAACAGCAGCCATAATGACTTTGGATAAAATCTCCATGAAAGAGCTAAGCCCAGGTAAAATTTAATAAAGTAAACATCAACTTATATTTGGAAGAAAATACACTTGTACAAGCACATGATTGGAATGATGAGAGTGAAGAAGTTAATCTTCAGTTCATTAGTAGAAATATAGTATATGAAGTAAGGATGTTGAAAGCACCAATCTGTTCCTGTTGGAAAAGGTCATGGAGAGGACGTGACTGCTGGTAGACCCACAAGCCGGGTGCATAAAATCAAATGCTTGTCACCCCCTCTCCTGTTCTTGGAATGTATGTTTTGTCCACTGTTCCCACAGTAGGATTCGTTTTCAAGGACACAGACTCGAGAGAGCAATGTGTTGGTGAGACCATCTGGATGGCATACGTGACTGAACACAGTTAAGACCTCTGTATAAACACTTAAGATTGTGCCAGGTGGGTGTGGAGTTCTCCTTGTCCCGTGGCTCCCCAAGATAAGCCTTGTAGGTAAGTTCTTTGGTTACCACACCTGCCACCTGCCAACATGGAGTGGCCTTCTTTCTCGGTCTCTCCTTGCTTTCTGTGTTTGGGGGCCATTTTATGAAACAGAAGTTCCGCACACGTCAGACTACACTTACTTTATGGTCACACTTTACAGAAGCATCCACACCAGATACAGTAAAAGCACTTAGGAAATCAGGCTATGGAGGGTTTGAAGTTGTAACATGTGAGCAAGAGGTGATGGAAGCAAGAATGTTGATCTTGAGAAGGGTAGAATTATTTGGGGTGTATGTAGACAGGTGGTGGGACTTCAGAACACACACATTAGATCTTAAACTGTTTTGTAGCAAGGCTTATGGCCAGGATGTTATTTTGTAAAAAAATTTTTAATGTTTATGTATTTTTGAAAGAGACAGAGCATGGGCAGGTGTGGGGGGAGCTGGCAGAGAGAGAGAGAGGGAGACACAGAATCTGAAACAGGCTCCAGGCTCTGAGCTGTCAGCACAGAGCCCAACGCGGGGCTCAAACCCACAAACCGTGAGCTCATGACCCGAGCCAAAGTCAGACGCTTAACAGACCGAGCCATATAGGCACCCCCAGGATATTATTTTAAATGACCCCTTGGAGTAGATTTAAAAGCAAAGGTTGAGAACTTCAGAGCTGAAATCAGAGGGAGATGCGTTCCCTTTAACTTCTGTTTTCTTCTGAGTCTATCCGATCATTTGCCACGTGTGGTACATCATCAAAAAATTAATTTTGAACCATTCTGTCTTTAAAAAAAAAACGCTTGAACCCTGAGATTCTATGATTTTGTGACCTGAGGACTCAAGGACTCTGTTCAAGGACTAATACATTTTCAGTGCCTTTGAACTGGGTTCCAGGTGCAAGGAGTTCTCCTCCCAGCATCCAACTCAGGCACCCTCCACTGTGCATCCAAACCACCGCTTTTCCCCTAGCACTGCCCCAAGGTCTGCAAGGTCAGCGAGAAACTCAAGGCCCTGCAGGCAGGAATTGGGCAATACATCTGCCCTCATTAGGATGAATGTTGTTGAGGTTTCTGCAAACAGGGAGAAGGGAGAAGTAGACATTTCCAAGGCATTTATAACTTCAGCAGAAAAAAACACAAGTTTACTAGAGGGAGAAATTTTTAAGTTATTCTTTTTATTTCGCCAGAGTTTCTGTGGGCCCAAGGCTTTCTACTGAGTCACTAAGGCAGCCACGATGTAACTATTTCAACTTGCTGGGAGTATTATTTCTGAGTCACAGTAATATAATGATCTGAACATTTAAATGCTTTCTGTCACCTAGCACCTCCGATCTTCATGGCTGCACACTCTTAACGATGATATTCCTCACTGCACACCACAATGTATGAAAATACCACAGGGTAAAAGAATTGCCCTAATTCATGAACGAAATGTTCAAACATCAGGTCCGTATTTCACAATGATTCTTCTTTTCCCTCTCAGAAAAGAGGCAGAAAGTAACACATGACTCATTTGTTACAAGTTCCATGTTTTCACTGCAAATTCCTAGTCAGGCTTTGGAATTGATGCTTCTCTTCTACTCTTCCCATATTCTCTGAGTCACCAAGGTTTTTAGATGTTGGCAGGAGAGCCTGTTCCTACATCCTCATAGTGTTCCACGTGGCTGAGAGGGGATATAATTCTGGAAGTGGAACCAGGAGTGAGTGTAAATCCACCCTTAGATCTAGGCATCCGTGGCCCCAGCCCTGGGCCCTGAGCTTTGCAAGCCTTCTCAGATAAATTTCTCAGAATATTTTTAAAGGCCCCCTGTGATTCAGTAGGTCCGGGGTTAGGCCTGAGAACTTGCATTTCTAACAAGTTCCCAGGTGCTGCCGATGCTGCTGGTTCACAGATCATACTTTGAGAATGGCTTGTTTAGTGACTCCTTCCAAAGGAAGGATTTTAGTGTCTCTTGTTTAGTGTCTCTCCTCCAAATGCAACCCTTCACCCCCCACCCCCAGGATGAGTAGTTCATGTGACCCAGGGAACTTACCAACCTATAGCCTATGTCACTCCCTCTCAACCACACTCTTAGTACCCAGGACTCCAGAATTCCCTGTCTAGACCACTTTCTGACCCACGTACACCCTTCCCCAGTGCGTCCTCCTGATGGCAGATCCCCTCACCAGTGTGCACGTGCCTGGGCTTAAGGGTTGACAAAGGGTCAGCCATTTGGAGAAGGCTTAGCTGTGTGGGCTACTGTTGTGGCCCAGACCCCTCCTGGTGAGAAAGAGATTGGGGAGACAAGAGAAAAGGGGTAGGCTCTCAATGGAGGAACTTCTTTGCCTTCTTGCCTCAGAAAGCAAATGCTGGGGGTAGTCTTATGTCTGTTCATGTAAATAACAGGGAGATATCCCATCCTGTTATAGCTTATCTGGATGTTAAGGCCACACAACAGTAGCTTGGATGGTTCTAGTTGGTGAGGAGCCACTGCCTCTGAAGTGCTCTGCTTAGACCTAAGAAAGAACATTTTCTACCCTTTCATGCCACCCTCCACTACATTCCCCAGGTGACCACACAGTGTAGAGGACAGTGTATGGGCTTTGAGTTCCCAGATTTCAGCTGGAGCCCCCACTATAACTTCCTGCAGGAATCTGAGCAAGTCAGTCACTTTTGAGCAAGAGGTCATTTTTTGCTCTTGGTTTCTTGAGCTTGATTATGGGGATAAGAACGCTTCTCCCCCTCTTCCACCCCTTCCCCATTCCCACCCAATTTTCTTCTCTTCAGCCCTCATCCTTTAGCTCAAATGCCACCATCTTGATTAGCTCAGGCACGTCCAGCTACTCTGGAGGGAACTGCACTCTTTTTTCATTGCACTTTGTCTTTTATATTTGCTTTTGTTTGATTAATGTCCACTGGCCCACTGGATTCCAAGCACAGGGATCATGCCTCTATAATTCTCTAGTTGTGTCCGTTCCATCTGGCACGGAGCCTGGTACCTGATAGATGCTGAACCTGGGTTTGCCAAATGAGTATACCAATGAGTGGTTATTGTTGACATTGGAGATAAAATATACTAAGGGACTGGCGCATAGTAGGTGCTTCATAAGGGACACTGATGTTATTTCAGTGCAGTTGATGCCAGAATCTCACATTTTATTTTGTTTCTTCCTACTTGGTGCAGGGGGGGAGGGGGGGAAATGGGGTGAATTTGGGACAACTAAGATCTGAACCGTCCAAGACAAGAAAAAATGTGGTGTGATAAGCTACTGGCCCAAACACCCAGAATCATGACATACTTGTTAAAGGCTTAAGAAATGAAAAACCCATCACTTAAAACAAAGAGTAAAAAGTACAAGAAAAAGTTATATTCGTCCATTGCGCTGGCCCCCTAGAACTCATACCCCAAATAACACACCTTCTGAAAAAGCCCTTGGGGGAAATAATTCCCTACTAAGTGCTCACGCTGACGTCACTAGCCCTCCCCTTCTCCCCTTTCACATCTAAGGGACTATTTTATCTGTCCCTTGAATATCAACCAGCCCAAATACTCCGCATCTCTGGGGCCTGCACTGAAGAAAGAAATGATTTTCCTAAATCTGTGAACAGGACGTTTTTTTTTTTTTAATGTCAAAATAAACCATCTGCTTGTACAACTGTTTCTAATTACTCCTCTGCCTAGACTCCGCACTTGAGGGGTTTGGTACCAGCACCCCGCCCAGAGCGGTGCCGCTGCCCAAATCCTCACAGGCAGGCAGCTCATCAAGGCACTCGCCCCTCCTGGTAGAGGCCCGACCCGCGCGTCCTGGTGTCTCGTGTCTGTGTGTCCGTCTGCGGGACGGTCTGCGCCGGTGGCACCTCTCCCCACCCCCCGCCCCCCGCCCCGAGCGCCCCCCCCCAGCCCCCCACACACCGGGAGCCCCACCCTGCAGGAGCGCAGCTCGCCTGCACAGCCCCGGAGCTCAGCATGCGTCCTGCAGCCATCAGGAACTTCTTGCTGCTGGCCTCCTCCCTTCTCTTCGCGGGGCTGTCAGCTGTTCCTCAGAGCTTCTCGCCATCTCTGAGGTAAGTTTGGTTTGTTGTTCTTTGAGACCGACCTGCCTTGCTTTGTGTGGCAGGGCTTCGAGTTTGCAGGATGGCTGCCCAAAGCCAAGAGCAGTTAGAAAGTTGGCCACGGGGTAAACTCTTTCCAACCTGTTCTTATTCCTTATATGTCTGCACTGTGTGTTGCTTCGCGTCTGTCCTTTTACTTTTCCTTCGGAAAAATACAGTGAATAAATATAGATATATAATCTCCTCCTAGTTTAGTACATAGCAGGAGGAACTTCTGCCGTGAGATTGAGGAAATCCTGTGTACCTACCTGTGTGTGCTCATAGCCTATAAGGCAGAATTATTTCACAGGGTCTGCATTACATTATTGTATTGCCTTTTGAAAGGGTCTTTGAGGCACATGATAATAACTAAACTTTTTTAAAGTTTATAAGCACTGCTTAATGCAACTAGGAAAATATTATGTCCTACACTATCATAACATCTATAGCTCTTCCTACATATCCCTCTCTTCTTTTTCATAAAAGGCTGCTCCTGGCCATCAGATAGCAATAGGACTTTTTCTTTTATTTATTTATTACAATTTCTTTTAATGTTTATGTATTTTTGAGAGAGAGAGAGAGAGAGAGAGAGAGAGAGTGAGAGCAAGTGGGGAGGGGCAGAGAGAGCCAGAGACACAGAATCTGAAGCCGGCTCCAGGCTCTGAACTGTCAGCACAGAACCGGGCGAGGGTTCCAACCCACAAGCGGTGAGATCGTGACCTGAGCTGAAGTCTGACACTTAACCCACTGCGCCACCCAGGTGTCCCAGCAATGGGACTTTTTAAAGTGTACTGAAAAGTCATCCAAATGTCATGCTTTGCATTCATTTGCATTTAATCAAAATGTGCATATAAGATTCTGTGCCAAGCCATCAAGAGGCAGGGCTGGACCACCTCTGTCCACTTGGAAGGTGGTCCTTCCACTTGGAAGGTGGTCCTGTTCCTAGGTGTGCAGGTTACCCCTCAACGTTTGGGTCATTCTCTTGTGATGGCCCATGGCTGGTGCTCGCTTGGCCCCGGAGAAATGTGGAACCTCAGACTTCCTTTCTGTGAAGTTGAACGTCGCCAAAAGGGTGGTTGGGGGGAACGTGGGCTCAGAGCAGAAGTGGCTGTGTCTGCTCTTGACCATGGCCCTGCTGTGGTTTGTCGCCCTTGCAGAATTGGGCCGGGTGCAGCGTGCAGGCTGTCCAGGGCCGAATCGGAGCGCCGGTGTCGGGCGCCCGGGCAGCCCCCAGGGGGCGCTCTGTGCCATGGCCGCGGCCGGTGCGACTGCGGGGTCTGCATCTGTCACGTGAGCGAGCCCGGCGTGTTCTTCGGGCCCCTGTGCGAGTGCCACGAGTGGGTGTGCGAGACGTACGACGGGAGCACCTGCGCAGGTAAGGGGGGCCCGGCTCACCGCGGGCGCCGGGGGCGCACTCCCCGCGGGGGTTTCTGCCACTTCTCGGGGAGAGCCGGCGGGAGGGGGCCCCTAAGACAGCTCTCCAGGAGGTGACTGACTTCGCGCGCGCGGGTCCTCCTAACGCTCCTCCACTCTGGAATCACGTGTCTCAATACTTTCCTCCGCCTCAGGGTTCAAACTTAAATAGAACTAATAATGGTAAGATTCACTCAGTTGATTATAACTCTAGTTTGCCTCTATTTTAGTTCCTTATTACACACTTAAATCTCCAAACTTCCTCACCAACGGAGTTAAGCTGGTGGGCTCCTCTACCCCAATCGCGTATGTTAATCATATTTGCAGAACATAAACCGGTATTTTATTTTTACCAAGGAAACTCAGGGGGAATATTACCTTCCTAAAATCCAGCCGCGGTAGGTTGTGTCTTTGAACTCTGATTTGCCTTCTTCCTCTTAGGGTATAGTTCCCAGAGGGAAGTGCATATCAGAAGACTGTAACAAGGGAAAAAATAAGCAGACCCAAATCTACTTAGAAGTGATTGCTTTTGTGTTGTTTTAGCCACTTGGGTTTTTCAGCTGCAGTGAAGCTTGGTATTTTGGAAGGAGTGGAGTCAAAATAAATTCATTTCTCTTGTACATTTTTGAGGAGTGATTCAGGTTGTGATATTGGAATGGGTCAAGCTATCTCTTCATAGAGAACCCCCCCCAGCCTATACCACTTTCACATTTACTTAGGGCCATTCAGTTACTTAGGACCAGAACTTCTGTTGGGTGGCTGTGAATGATACAGACGCTCCTCTGTTAGTAAAAGGACAACACAATGGATTCTAACCAGGGTTTGGCAAGTTTGTGGGGGAAAAAAATCACAACGTATTTTACCCACAATGTAATGAAGAGTCCAACACTAACAGTGATGAAGAGTGAGTTTATAGCAAAATGGTTTTTTGCTTGGCACCTGGGCCCAGAAGTGCATACTGAGAATACTTAAGATGCACAATGGAAAAGTAGTCATGTAAGTCATTTGGAGGGGAACAGGTGCTTCTATGTGGCTTTGTTTACCCTGTGAAGGCTGTGGCTCAGCCCTTCAAAGGTACTGAATGCCACAGCTTGTTACTCTAACTTTGTCAGTCCCACAAGCTGCTGTATTATTGAGGACAGCCCTTTGGAATGAAAGCTAAGTATTGTCTAATATTTCGTTCCAAATTCCACTGTTACCTGACTTCTCTGGCTTGTATTGCCTCTGGCAAGGCCTTTTCAATATCACGGGTTCTGAACACATTTTTTCATTGGAAACGTAAGAAGAAAGATGCAGTCTTGAACGGGTGAAACTAGTTACAGGTGTCATCAGATAAAAGTTCCCTATTGAAGAAGCTTATCTGGGTCCTTTCTGCAAAACTATGCAGAGGGAATGCTATGGTATGTAGTGTTCTTGTTGATCTCCCGTGGAAAGTGATGTGTTGTTTCCTTACAACATCTCACTGCATTCTTTCCTCCCTGATACGAACAGCACTGAATCATGCGTGGTTTTGTTTGCATACGTGTGTGTTCCCCTGGAGGCAAAATGCTTCTCTTTATTTCAAGGCTGAATGAGATAACTGTGTTCATTTGCAGTTCTCACCTTTGTGACTGATGCCCATCGAGGCCTGCTCTCCTGGGCCTGGTGAGAATCTGTGCCCGCAAATGCTCTGAATACATCTCCCAGGCGAATGAGATCTTTACACACAGCACCTTCGAGGTGCTCACCAGCTTGCGTCCCTTGTTCTGTGCTTCAAATTGAGCTTTTCAATTCCGTCTTCAAGAACAAGTTCCTATATTATAGCGAGTAAGATAGAAACATAGCAAGTTGCCTTTTATGTTTTTATGTGCACCTGGGCCTTTACCTCTATGGTGCTTTCCAGAAATAGAGTAGCTTTCAGAGACCTCCCCCAACCCCTTTGAAGAAAAGAAAATCCTGCTCCTGGTAGTGTATCACCGAGTCATTAATACTCTGGGCTCTGGGGGAAAGAGTTCAGGAGGCCGATCCCAGCCCCACCACTTAATAGCTGTGTGAACTTTGGCAATTTCTTACACTTTCTGAGCTTTGATTTCTTCATCTGCAAAATGAGAGTGATAACATTACCTATTTTACAGGATTGTTGTGAGCATCAACACATGTAAAATACTTAGAATAGTGTTTTGCACAAAGTGCTCAGTACATATAAACGTGTGTGGATGCTTATAACGTAATATTATTACAGTGACACACAAAATGTGAACTCGTATGGATAGATAGATGCATAGGTAGATGGGTAGCTAGATAGCCTGGCTTTGTCTTTGTTGGACATTTGATGCAGTGAGAGCAGTTTGGTTTTTGTCATGTAGCCTGGGCCTGTTATTGATCCAAAGCTCAAAAGGTCGAGCAAGGATAGCTATTTTGGCCAAGCCTCAGAGCAGCTGTATTAGATACACCATGCCCTTTGAAAGTTAAGTCCTTTGGGATTTTTATACTGTGAATCATAAGAAAGATACTTATTTTAGTTTGAGCCTGCTTGAAAGTGATTTTGTGTATACTGTCATAAGTGGTTTATTTCTTCCAGTTTCCACTTGTTCGTGGCCCATGAATCTTCCTTGGACTTCTGTAGTGTAAAGATCTGGCTCAGAAGTTGTTCCTGTGTGTGTCACAGTCAAATGAGAAGTAAACTAATTTGGGTGGGCTATTTCTTTGAGAAGAGTAAAATGTTTGATTTTATAAAAACAAACTTTCAGCTAGTATTTGAGAGCATCTCTGAATAATCCCCTGAACAAGTATGATTACACTTAAATAAAATACTGTTTTTTTAAAGTTTATTTATTTTGAGAGAGAGAGAGAGAGAGAGAGAGAGAGGGAGCGTGCAAGCAGGGGAGGGGCAGAGAGAGAGGGAAAGGGAGAATCCCAAGCAGGCTCTGTGCTGTCTGTATGGAGCTCAGTCTCAGGAACTATGAGATCATGACCTGTGCCCAAATCAGGAGTTGGAAGCTTAACCAACTGAGCCACCCAGACAGACCTAAAATATTGTTGTTGGTTTTTTTTAATCTATTCGAATCATTTTTGAAATGTATCACTTAAATGAGTTTCAGTTTTAGTAACTGGGAAGAACTAATTGAATTGAATTTAGCAAATACTTATGAAGTTGTATATTTACTAGATCGTCTACTGTTGAAGGGGGTATAAAGATGTTGAAAAGAGGGGCTCAGTTGGTTAAGCGTCTGACTTTGGCTCAAGTCATGATCTCGCAGTCTGTGAGTTGGAGCCCCGCATTGGGCTCTGTGCTGACAGCTCAGAGCTGGAGCTGCTTCGGATTCTGTGTCTCCCTCTCTCTCTCTGCCCCTCCCCCGCTCACATTGTGTCTCTCAAAAATAAATAAACATTAAAAAAAAAGTTGACACAAATGCTTAGAACAGTGTTATTCATCGTAGCAAAAAAAAAAAAAGATGTGGAAAATATGACAACTTTCCATTGAATAGGGAGATGAAAAGAAATACCAAATACATGTAATGCAATGCAGAATATACTTTCTATAAATTTCTGTGAGAGTTCTATTCAGACAGGAATTAAATATTGTGGTTAAAACACTTGAGAAAGAGGTAGCTTTTGACATAAATCTTTGTGTGTACAGGGAGGTTTTTAGTCCAAAAGGTGGACTATTGGAATTCTCAGGGAAGAAAAATTCAAGCAGTGGTTTAGAGGCATAAAAGCATGTGGGTGTGCTTGGGAACTAGTGAGGTATCTAGGTTTGGCTTTGGCTGGATCTTAGGGCTGTGGGGAAACTACTGGAAGATATTTTGAGTTACAGTAGGACATACTTTTTGAGAGCTCTGAACCTGAATGTGAAGTCTGTGCTTAATTAAGCTGCATATAGGAGCCATGATGTGGTTTGAACATGGGAGCAATGGTTAGTACTCTGACCCATGAAAATTAACAGGCTGTCTGAGGGCATGGCAAGTTAGGGTAGACACTTGATGGGGAGGAACTCCATTTAGATGCTATTTAAACTGTAGCCCAAGGGAGTGAGAATAAGAACTATAACGATTTTTAAAAAATTTTTTCTTATTAAATTAAAAATTTTTTAAACCTTTATTTATTATTGAAAGACAGAGAGAGACAGAGAGTGAGCAGGGGAGGGGCAAAGAGAGAGGGAGACACAGAATCTGAAGCAGGCTCCAGGCTCTGAACTGTCAGCACAGAGCCCGACGCGGGGCTTGAACTCACAAACCGCGAGATCATGATCTAAGCCGAAGTCGAATGCTTCACTGACTGAGCCACCCAGACGCCCCAAAACTATGATGAATTTTAAAGACTATTGAAGGTACAGTCAACAAGCTTTAGTACCCACGGGTGAGTAAAATGATAAATCAGTGACTGGAAGTGTGATAGAACTGGTGGAATGAGGGTCAGGAAAAAGAACCAGATGACTCCTAATCAATGGCTAAAAATCTTTATTAGAGAAAAAACACTTCTTTGAAATCTGAAATTGCTGTAAAAATGAGGAATTATAGCTAGCCGAATGAATTTGGACTTTATTGGTGGTGGATCTAGGACTAGATGGATCATGTCTGAACTGTTAACTTGGGTTAAATTGTTTGTATCCTTCACGTTGAGCCAGCCATCTGATTTCTCTGAAACTTAGATTCTTTTTTTGGAACATCTTTATGGATATAAAGAACCTTGCATCCTGCATTGTATTATTCAGAATAATTTTTATATTTATGTATAAATATATTTAATACCCACATAATTATGCATTTATACACTAATTCATACTATGTATAAAACATTCTTATAAACATTGATTCATGTATATAAACTGAATATAAAAGTAATTAAAATACATGGAAATACCCCTATTATATAAATAGTAGCATTTTTTTTCTTGCAGATATTTCTTTTACACTGCTAAATAAATAGTATGAGGTTTTTTTTTTTTTAGTTGATTTATTTATTTTGGGAGAGAGACAGAAAGAGAGAACAAGCATCTCAAGCAGGCTTTGCACTGTCTGGGGCTCGAACTCATGAGCTGTGAGATCATAACCTGAGCCGAAATCACGAGTCAGACACTCAACCGACTGAGCCACCCAAGTGCCCAAATAGTGTGAGAATTGTATATGATTATTCATGAGAACTGGACTTCCTGGCTCTTTAGAGTCAGTCTTAGGACTCTTTGATCTGCTTTTCCTCACAGTTGTGTTTTTCTTGGATAGTTGTGTAATTCCCTCCAAGCCTATTTTGTGGAATCACTCTTTGGTTTTTCCTTTCTTAGTCATTTTCCATTTTCCACCTTCTCTTCCTTTCTTCAAACCACATTCTGTCTTCCTTGCCCACTCCTTTGACTGTGTCCAGCCTCTCCACCTTGGTATTTGCCATCATGGTTGCTTCTTTATATTCCCTCTGTGCCCCCGCATGGGGCACCAAGCATGTAAGACCATTGCCTCTTCTTTACTACCCCATTGAGTAAACGATTGTGTTGAACAGACAGACCCCACTTTCCACATCACCTCCTTTCTTGTGTTTTCATCATGGTCTTAACATGTCCTTAGTTTTGGAGAACACATTCAGGAGTTCCCCACCACTAGCTCACTCACTTCATGCAAGCCTCTTGGTTTTTTTTAGTTCTACTCTCTTAGGTTC
The DNA here is from genome assembly GCF_024362965.1 of Panthera pardus. NCBI lineage: Eukaryota > Metazoa > Chordata > Mammalia > Carnivora > Felidae > Panthera > Panthera pardus. The sequence continues at coordinate 19,156,741 of NW_026526654.1, read as the reverse complement.
ATCCATGTTGGATAAGTACATCCTGTCTTGCCTCAAGGGACACATAAAAATGAAAGATTTTCATCTTCACTTTCTCCCATCTGTACTGCTTTATTTGTAGAGTACTCTGCAATTCAATGATAGAGACTGAAATACCTTGTCGTGGGACCAGGTCATCCCCACACCTTGTTAATCTAGAAGAGTGTATTTATGACATGATGGTGTTTAGATCAAGTAGTGTCAATGTGAGAAGTTCCATGGTTATTTTTCAAGTAGAATTTCCCCAGAAAGAGAAGGGGACATACGGGAGTGAGTTTATTTATATTACAAAATTTAAATTTTCAAAGTAAAAAAACCTCCTTCATAGGGTTCTCAGAAGCCTCCCCTATACTTTGAGACATGATGCTAAAATGGACAGCCCATGTCTCTTAATATCTTAACCCCCAAAGCTTCTCAGCTCTCTGGGTCTCAGACATAGATTGTCGAATCTGACCTTGTGATTCCTGATGCTCAAGGTTTGGAGGCACGTGATTAATTCCATAGCAGCAGAGATATTGGATAGTGTTCTCTGTCCTAAGAATTATGAGGAGTTATGAAGTAAGACATTTTCCTCAATTCCAACTCCTGCCATTGTATTCATCTTCTGTTGCCCTTATAACAAATTACCACAAACCTTGTGGCTTAAACGACACACATGTATTTTCTTATAGTTTTGTATGTCAGAAGTCCCACAGGGTCTCCAGGGCTAAGCTGGTGGCAAGTCTTTTACCCTCTGGAGACTCTTAGAAAGAATCCATTTCTTGGTCATTCGACACTGAAAGAGTTTAGTTTTATGTGGTTGTAGGACTGAGGTCGCATTTCTTTGCTGGCTGTCAGCTGGGGGTCTTCCTGAGCTCCTAGAGGCCTCTCTTGGGTCTTTGCATGTACACTTCTACATCTCAGAACCAGCAACGAGGTGTCAGATCCTTCTTGTGATGTCGTCTTTCTGAGTTTCTTCCATTGTCACATCCTCAAGATCCATAATTTTAATCACATTGGCAAGATCCCTTTTGCCATGTAAGCTATTGATGGGTTCCAGGAACAAGGATGTGAGCATCTCTGGGGGTCCTGGGACGTGCACGAGGAGGAATGCTGTAATGTGTGGATGGCAAGAGAGAGAAGTTCCAACTCCATTAGTACTTGGCTGTTCTTGTGCTGCATCTAGGATGCCAGTGCTGCATCTTTTCCTTCCTTTCAGTGCTTATCTTCATGATTTAATTTCCCTGGCCCCAGTTTTTCCCACACCACTGCTGATAAGAAACATCAGGCTTCTGGTCCAGATCATAAAAAGTGACTTATAGCCCAGCAATTACCTACATTCGATGCCTGACATTATCACTTGCCAACTGTGGGCAAGTTACTTAAACGTTTGCAACTTCTGTTTCCTTATTTAGAAACGGGGACAATAATATTATCAATGGGGGATAATAATATTATTTACCTAGCTAAATGCAGGAGTGATTAGTGAGTCAATGGAGTTAGGATGCTTACTTATGTCAGATGTCCCTCTTCTACCCTCGCTTGATACTCAGTCAAACGATATTGACTCCCAAAGAAGTGATTTTCCTCCCATGTTGTATCTTCTTCTGGATTTAAGTCTATGTTCACCTTTCCTCCTTTGACTGTCAGTGAGTTTTTGGAACTATCTCAGCTCAGTCAGCGTGCCTTCTCCATCGTGTCCAGGCTAGGTTGAGCACTCAGCCCTGGCCATCTCCAGCCTGAGACTTACTGGGTTAACATTCCAGCTCACTGGATGTCTAAGTTTTTGACCCTGGTTTCTATCTTTGGCCCAGGAGGTTGACTTTTGTGTTCCTGTCCCTGCAAACTTCACCCTGATTTATGGTTCTGGAACTTTCCTGCCCCTGCAGTCTTCACCCTGATGTATGGTTCTAGAGCCATGCCCTAAATAGTGTGTGGTTAGTCTTTGAATCTAGAATTTTTATTTTTTTTGTCATTTTCTTTACTGGAAACCCTAAGATTTCTGCAAATTTGCAGAGTTTACACTCAGTGCATTGTTGCTTCTGACCCTCACCTCCACTGAGATTTCTGAGTTTCCTGGCCGTTCCTTCATCTCCTCTGAAGCATTGATCTCAGATGGGTTGAACCCAGAACCCATTCCTTTATCTTACAAAAATGGGAGAAGCAACACAATACAAAACAAAGTCAAAACAACTTACTTTCAGAGAGTTTTTGAGTACTTAGTGAACATCGCTGAATGTTCTGGAGACACTGGAGATGGGCTTGTTGAATCTGAGGAACATAAATAACTTAAGATTCAATAGTAATCACTCTGGTTCTTAAAACTCCCACTTTTTCAACGAATCCCCTTTCTGAAAGCTAAGTGTGGACCTGTGATGGAATTCTGGTCGAAGAGATGTAAACAGAGACGTGGTGGGGGCTCCCAAAGGCAGCCAACTTGCAGGGAGGTGTTTGTTTTGCTCATATACCCTCCTTCCTGCCTCGAATGCACCTAGTTGCAGGGGCCCCCTTGCATTGAGAGATGAATATGGTGGCCACCTATAAAGATGGCTCACCCCCAAGACAGGAGTCCTGACTTTTGGGGACAATGTGGAGCTGCCACACTAGTCCTGAACTGCCTGCCTCTGCACTGTGTTTTAGACATAAAAATAATTAATTTTGTTTCAGCCCCTGTCATTTTGGGGTTTTCTGGCAGCTAAAAAATATAATCCTATCAGAAGCAGTGGTTTTATTCAAAAAGCTCAAGTCTGTTAAAACAGGGCCATGGGGGCATTTGTATAGGGGTTGAGAACTTGCACTGGTGACAATGGTAGGGCTGGGTTCCACCCCAGTTTACCTGCTGTGTGGATTCCAGAAGTTTGGGTGAATTCTGTAAGACTCAGTTTGCTCATCTCTGAAATGGGATATCGTTAATACTCTGTGGAGAGTTATTGCAAAATTTAAGTGAGAAAATACACATGAAGCATCTAATAAAACAGCCGATGTAATTGTCATTCTAAATGGGAGCTATTATTATCATTATTAAACCTAGAATCTCTAAGGAGATTATGCTAAGGCAAAAGGGAGTATGTCTTTGCTTTAAGTGTATTTGCTAGTAATCGAGTGGCCGGTTATGAATGTATATTCCCTGTACCTGTTTATATATTCAATATATACTGCTTTTTTTGCCTAGCTATTTTTATGGGGTTATTATTTCTATGCAAAGATGTAATTTTTCAAAATCTGGTTGCCAGAAATTAAATTACCGGAGAGAATACAAGCATTGTTTATGTATTTAAATGTTTTTTAAGTTTCCCATCTATTTAGTTATCTCTGTATTTAAAATTGATTAAAACACAACACATGTCTGCTACAAAAAGTCAAACAATACATAAATGCGTGGATAAAAATCAGTGCAGTGGGGTTGAATTTTATTCAGAGAACAGATTCTACATCAGCACAAAATCAGACAGTTGAAGTTTAAACATTCCCCTGACAAATCTCCAAGGAAGGCCCTGTGTTTGAGTTGATTACACCGTCTCTCAGTCTAGCACAGTAAACACTAGTAAATGAGTGTTTACTCCATGGCTGTTTCTGTGTTTACTCCATTTTTGGTTTTTGGCTGGGTATCAGAGGAGTATTAGCTGGATTGTTCATTTGGGGACCCTCAGCTGGGTGGGATGCTCACAGTAGAGACATATACCAAGGACATCAGCCCAGGGAAACACCATCTCTTTCACACTCCCCTCTTGTCCCCACTTAGGACCTCCACTCACTGGATGGAATAACAGAATCTCTACACTATTTAAGTTATGATTTCACTTTCCTTTACTAAGTATTTACCTCAACACTGAAACACATACGATTGATGTCAGGTAAGCTAAATATGTGTGTGCTGTGACTCCTCTTTAGTCTGTTCTTCGGCATAACCTCTGGCATTAATCAATATTAAATTTGGGGCATATACTTCCCTGTTTTCCCATGCTTGTATACACACCCATGTTATAAATGTGCATACACACTCACAGCCCTGTTTCTCTCCCTCTCTCTTGTTTTTTTCTCCTTAAGAATATATCACAGCTCTGATTCTAGCTTAATAATATATGTGGTGGAGAATTGGAGTGCCTGGCGTGCCTGGGTGGCTCTGTGGGTTAAGCGTCTGACTCTTGATTTCAGCACAGGTCATAATCTCATGGTTTGTGGGATCAAGCCCCATGTTGGACTCTGTGCTGAGCATGGAACTTGCTTGGGATTCTCTCTCTCTCCCTCCCTCTCTGCCCCTCTTCCCCCCGCCTCTCTCTCAAATTATTTTAATAGGTGTATAATATCCTATGGTAGGGATATATTGCTTTATTAATAAACAATTTGCCTATTAGTGAAAATTCTGGTTGCTTCTAGTTTTTGTTATTGTTTTATTCATTGATGTAGGAGGATGTTTTATTTGTTGATGTTTTATTTGTTGATGTATGTACACATACGTGTGCACATCTCCCTAGCTCCCTTATTCTTGCATGTACACACAGACATTTCCACCAAATGACTGAGTCCCAAGGCACATGTGAGGGAGTGATCAGCCAAGAGAACTGTTAATGGAAGTGTCTTCACACATTGCTGATCTTGGCGGAGGGGAACTTCAAATCAGGTGGATCTAGGAGATCCGAAACCTTTGTCCTGAGGGAAATTTAAATTCCAAGCCTGGTGTGGGATTCAAGGTCAAGAGACGTATCTGAAGGGGAGAAATATCATACAGCAGCGACCGAGAGTACCAGGGGGATTTACCAGGGCATTTTTAGGCCCCCTGCATGGGTACATTCTCAAGCTATTTTCCATTAACTCTTAAATTGGTAAAGACAGAGAGCTGCAAGGTGGTTGCAAATCTCATTTTCTTTGGAAAAGAGTGCTTTGTCTTTTCAAGGATCACATTTCCTGGCAAATAAGAAACTATATTTTGTAATAAAACTCATTCTTCTGTCTACTCTAAATCATCTTACTTAAGGCTGGGTGGAAGAATGATAGCTTTATAAAGGGAAAAGAAAAATAAGACCTTTAGAAGGATGCTCATTGGCTTGACCTTGAGTCACCTCACTGCTGACTTATGCCGGAAGACAAGTTTCTCTGCCAAGAGCCCTAGCCTCCTAATTGTATATAGTCACTAGTTCAAGCATCAAATTATTCCAAGTGAATAGTAGCCCACTCTAGTTTTCTGTTTTACTATTTTATCTGGATACTTTCTGAGGAAGGCAGGCCAAAAAAAGTTGTTGTTGTTGTTGTTGTTTTTTAAAGAGGTCGATGAGTTTTGGTATTGCTTAGAAACTTCTCCTATGGCAGGGCCTTAACGGCAAATTCATGATTTAGTCAATGGGAGAGAGTAAGGAGGCAAAATCAGAAAATCAAAACATGGTAAATTTATTTCCTAATTGGCCATTACTGCTCTTTGAAAGCTATCATTTTCTGCTGTGCAAAATACTTAGACGAAACTAGTTATTTTTCTAAACAAAATGACTTGGCCACTTATGCCTTTTCCTCTCCAAAATACAAAAGGCAAGTTATGGACTTTTTTTTTTCTTTCTTGGTCAACATCATTAGTTATATAAGCTCCAAGAGTCGTCCTGACATGAAATAATTCATTTGTTTTAAGAAGAAAAATATTTTATTTCTAGCTGTGTCCTGGATAGACTTCAATTGCCTGCTTGGATGGATTTGAGCCTTAAAATTAATGCTGTGTTAGTAATACAAAGGAGTAATGGGAAAATATCTATTTCTATTTGAGTATGCTTTGCTGGAAAATATTTTCATACATTTGAACTCTCATTCAATTCTCATATAACTTTTAAGAGGTAGTCAAAATTGTTGTTTTCCTGCTATCATATTAAGGAACCCTAAGAAAAATTTGCCCCCCAAATCCATAGGTGGCTTCTTCTTGAACATACTACAGTTGTTCTGAAACCACATATTTAGGGTAAATATTTTCATGAACTTGGAGTCCTGAAATAAAATAATTTTGAAGGACCTAATTTTTGTATTCAAAAATATATCTTCTGTTGATTTTTTTTCTTGGAAAAGCAGATTTTCATTCTCATTTCTGCCTTATGCCAGAGGTAGCAGGTGTAAAAGCTCCAATACTGGGCAGAAGAACACCTTATTCATTTAGTATCAAAAGAAGTCTCGGTAGCAGAAAGCATTGGGACTAAATGTCATACCAACAAAGAGCATTTCTCTCAGCTGTAATTGATATTCTCAGAGAGATTGCGTTTAGCACCGACTCTTATCAAAATAAAGTTCTCCAGAATCAGGAACGAGAGAAACTTTTCTATAACCTTTGATTTTCAGGGTCTATAAGAATGAAAGAAAACATAGGTAGGAGAGTTGAATATATATTTGTTACTTTCAAGGACATTAACTAGTTTTATTTTGACTAAGAAGAATAAATCACATTTGAGAGAATCTTTTGCTCTTATAAAATTATTCATAATGTGAAATCCAGAAATTAAAATACATGCCATTTTTAATATATGTATAGCCTTTTTGAGAACAAAGCAATGGGAATCAGCAGAAATGCACAGTGAGAGAATATAAGTGTCTATAGAAAAGTGAACAATTTTGACTGGGTCATCATGAGGGTGTACTTTACTCTTTGGAGGTGGGTATGTCACTCCTCAAGCTGCCTAGGATTTTTGAAATTCTAATCCTTCTATATTTCATCCCTGCTAATATGCCAGGTGTAGAATTTTAAGAGTTAGGAGTGGCAGTGCACTAATCTGTTGTTAATATAGTCTCTCGTGAAGTTAGTAATCTTTCCTTTGGGAAAGCTAAGGGAGCAGGTTTGGATAGGATGGAAATGTAGAGGCACACTGCTCTGGAGAGTGCCTGCGAATTGGAATTAAAAAGCAAAACAAACAGTTCGTTTTCCACTCTTGTTACTTCCTATGTGACCTTGCTTGAGTCACTTGCTTTCTCTCAGCTTCAGTTAGGTTAAATTCAACAAGCATTTATTAAACACCTCCAAAGAGGCGACTAGCAGAGGACAGAACATGGGTGGGTGGGAGATTGGAACCATCAGAAAACAGCAGGTGCTGAAATCCAGTGACTGCTGGTTCAGGAAAGGGGTGGAAAGATTTTCATGTCGGACAGTTGACCACTGCAGAAAGAAGGCCTATTGCCTTCAGCTTGCCTTGAAAGCTTTACTTTCTGAGAATTTTTAGAATTCTCATAATTTAATAGTTAATGAGTGCTCAATGGCATACCTGCATGGCATTCTACTACAGACATTAACATTCTATAAAGTAGACTTGGCATTTGTTAAATTCCCAACTGTCGGCACACAGCCTATGAGAATACAATAAAAGAATATCTGTGCACATCTTGAAATTTGCCCACAAAATAGATATCAAAAGCCATATCAGAATCATAATAGTCACATCAAAAACCACAACAGCCTCTGCTGCCCTCTACATGGAAGAGAACTAGTCAACCTGGGGAGAGTGTCTAGCATGAGATAGAAGAACATGTGGTGAGTGATGTGTGCGGGATTATTTGCAGGAAATAGCGACAGTATAGGAAACAATTCCTTTCAAAAGGGGCAGCGTTTTATGGGATACACTCTAGAGGGGGAGAGACAGGGAGGGAAGGAGAGTCCCAAGCAGGCTCCATGCTATCAGCACAGAGCCGGATGCAGGGCTTGATCTCATGAACCCGTGAGGCCATGCATGACCTGAGCTGAAATCAAGAGTCAGATGCTCAACCAACCAAGCCACCCAGGCACCTCTGTATGGGATATACTTTAAAAAACATCTGTTTAATTATAATAATGTATCTTACAGTGTTATTATGGAATTGAAATAAGGTAATGATGATACAGTTAATATTTATTTAGGATTTGCTCTATGCCTCTTGTGTTAAATTCTCACAGTAAACCTACTGGGTGGGTCATCTTGCCATTCTAAAGAGAAAGAGCTGGGCCTGAGAAAGATTAAAAAAGCTGTGCAGTCACTCTTGTGTTGACTTACCCTGTTTTGCATAATGCCACCAGGTAACAGATGCCCAAGAATGTTTAAATTCCTTTTCTGCAATTTCCAGGGCAGGAGTAAATGTTCCCTAACATTCTCTCTTAGGACTTTATTGCTATTGCTTCAAGAATTGCTGCAGGGGTGCGTGGCTCAGTTGGTTAAGCATCAGGCTCTTGACCTTGGCTCAGGTCATGATCTCACGGTTTGTGAGTTCGGGCCCTACATTGGGCTCTGCACTGACAGCATGGAGCCTGCTTGGGATTCTCTCTCTCCCTCCCTCTCTCTCTGCCCCTCCCCTGCTCCTGCTGTCTGTCTGTCTGTCTGTCTCTCTCTCTCTCTCTCAAAATAAGTAAATAAACATTAAAAACAAAAGAATTGCTGCATTACAAACTACCCCAAAATTCAGTGGCTTACCAAAAACCACCAAAAACAAATCTATTTCCCACTCTTGGGTGTGTAGTTCAGCCACGACTCAGCTGGGCCGGACTGGATTCCGGAGAGCGGGCTGAGCTCCCTGTCAGGGTGTGCTTTTGTCATGGTGGGTCACAGGAGGGCTAGAGGGTAAGAGGAAATGCTCAGTGGTCTTTAACGCTTTGAGTCACCTGCCCATCGTGTCCACGTACTGTTGGGCAAAAGGAGTCACATGGTCAAGCCCCATATCTGTGCTCTGCTTTCTCCTCCACATGGCAATGTGACATGGCAGGAGAGAGCCAAGCTGTTGACAGCAATTATTCTATCAGCCACAAGATTTAACATAGGTATTCCAATATCGTGGCTCCTCAGTGAAATTAGTTGATTGATGTGATTATAAATATCTGATATTTAAATTTAATTTGGAGGTAAATATGTTTCAGCTTTAAATGTAACCATATTAATTATACAGTAAATTATATTGATTTTTATGAAGGGGTAAGAAAATTAAAAAGAGAAGAGCAAAAATATATACAGAAGCTAGTATTTGATGAGGGAATTCATCCCAATCTCATAAAAATGAGTTCTCTAAATATAGACTTAATGTCCTGTGAGTCAAAGGGGAAGTGTTTCTCTCCACTGTACTTAAATATACCCAGTCTGTCATTTTTCTGACATGTTTCAATGGGTCTTTGCAGAAATGCATGCTCCAAATGCTATAAAATACGGTGGTTTGATGAAAACCAGACATATGTCATGAGGCAGATTCAATGGTTGTCTGTTTTCATGTGCACATTTAGTACACCATTGATCTACTTTTTGCTAAATTACACGTTTTAATTTTCACACATTTTCCACCTCAAAAGAATATTTTATGTAGGATAATGTGTTAGGTGACTTGAATTAGCTATTTTTGGAATTTTTTTTTTTTATCTTCTGAGAACTTCAAAAAGGCAATGGAATCAGTCAACATATTTGGTAGTATTCAGATTTCTCATTTTCAGATTTTAAACAACAGCAGAATTCAATTTATTTAAGACTCAAGAACTGGGGTACCTGGGTGGCTCGTCAGTTGGGCGTCTGGCTTCGGCTCAGGTCATGATCTCCCAGTTTGTGGGTTCGGGCCCTGCGTTGGCCTCTGTGCTGCAGCTTAGAGCCTGGAGCCTGCTTCGGATTCTGTGTCTCCCTCTCTCTCTCTGCCTTTCCTCCGCTCATGCTCTGTCTCTTTCTCAAAAATAAATGAACATTAAAGAAAAAAAAAAAAGACTCAAGAACCTAAACAGTTTTAAATTGTGTGAGCTGTCCCACAACCATTGATTGGTCAGGCAGACGTTGTAAACTGCAACACTGTTAGGTAGGTCATTAACTTAATAGAGAACGTATTTCTTATTTCTAATGAGGAGCCGTAGGTCCCTTAGGGACTAATTTTCCATAAACCTTGATTTTGAAACTCAAATTACTTACAGTTTTATTGGAAGTCCATATGAGAACAAATGTTTTTGAGAAAAATATGTGTATAATTATGAAAAACTGTGCCCGTATAAGTTAATCACTATCTTTAAGAGTTGAAACTCTGAAAATGGACTGCTTTATCATATATAAAGATCCAAGAATTTATATAAAGATAGATATAAAACAGAAGAAATACATATTGGTGTTGTATGTATATAACTGCCAGATATTTTTTAAAGCAACTACTATGAATTAGACTCTACCTTGGTAGCTGTATGGGGCTATAAAGATTAAAAGATATGAGTCTTGGGGCAGCCTCAATGGCTCAGTTGGTTGAGTGTCTGACTCCTGACTTTGGCTCCGGTCATGATCCCAGGATCCTGAGATCCAGCCCAGTCTCAGGCTCCGTGCTGAGTGTGGAGCCTGCTTAAGAGTCTCTCTCTCTCCTTGCCCCTCCCCCACTCACATGCTCGCTCTGTCTCTCTCTCTCTCTCTCTCAAAAATAAATAAAATGATACGATTCTTTTTTCTTAGGAAATGTAGTGGTAGGTTTGAAATATAGGACAATGCAGTATTAATTGCAAAGTGCCTTGCATAGGAGGAGTTTGAGCTGTTTTGAAAATAAGTAAGAGATTAACTAGTGGGTTTGAAAGGAACTGGGTTCTAGCCGGAGGGAGGAAATAAGCAAAATCTGGAGATGGGACTGAGGTCAGTGGGTGCTTTCCGAGGGGTTCTCAGGGAGAATTCTGCAGAGAACTGCGAGCAGCTCATAGGCAGCCTTTCAATACCAAAAAGAAAGGAAAAAGGACTGTGGACAGCCCTTGGCAGGCAATGGTGAGCAGAGAATTGGCTTTTCCAGATAGAAATTTCGGGACATAGATCTTGGGATAAATGGAAAGAGAAAAGCCTTTAAATGGACAGAACAATGAGAAAGCTATTTTAACAGCCAATAGTGAAAACTAAGACTATTCTGAGTGTGGTGGTGGCCGTAGAAAGAAAAGGGAAAGGAGGATGCTGGGTACATTGTTATATGCATGATGGAATTGGCAGGAATCAAGGATGGGGCTGGGGAGGTAGGGGCCAGACTTATTTGCTAAATATAAATTATTGTGGTCACACTGGTTTTTAGATACTCCAAGTCCTGGAACCTCCAGGGACACTTGGCCTCTTCATAATTGGAAATTAAAGGGTTAAGTCTCTGCCAACTAGGGAACGACTGCCTGGCTTTGGTGCTAAGCAGTGGTACTTCTTCCTCCTTGCTGGTTAGATACCTTACTTATATGCCACCTGGGAGGGTAGAAGGGGCGACTTTGGGGCCGTAAACAGGAAGTTGAGAAGATAATGGTTTTGAGGGCAAAGGGAGCAGGATCCATTGTTCCTAAAACAGCCATCTGAGGGTGGTGAGTGGTGGCCAAGGGACACATTGGCTCCCAAAGACTGCAGTTCATCCCATAATGAATGGGTAGCAGAACCGAGAAGACTAAAAATTCAGTGACTCCTGCACAAAATGTCACATCCAGATAAGTTTCTAAAAAATTTTTTTAACGTTTATTAATTTTTGAGAGATGGAGATAGTGCACAAGCAGGGGAGGGGCAGGGAGAGAGGGAGACACAGATCCGAAGCAGACTCCAGGCTCTGAGCTGTCAGCACAGAGCCCAATGCTGGGCTCGAACTCACGAACCACAAGATCATGACCTGAGCCAAAGTTGGATGCTTAACTGGACTGAGCCACCCAGGCGCCCCTATAAGTTTCTAGTTACTTAAACACGTATTTTTATTTTGGGTGTCTGGGGCACTTTGACTCTTTACATATAGATAACTATTTCTCATTAGAATTGCCAAAGATGAAGGAGAAATGAAACTATAGGTTGTATGTTAAACACTAGTTGCGACTCTTAAGTATAGTGTTTTTTACTATATCCAAAGTAAAACAAGATCTGTGTTGGTAATTACATTCATTATGTAAAAATAGCTTCAATTTCAGTCCATCGAAATAAAATTCCGTGTGAAAATATCAGAAACGTTCTGTTATACAGAAAAGAAGTCTAAGTATTAATTTTTTGTGTGTGTACCTCTAGTATTTGATTACAAGATGCTGAAATTTAACTGAAGTAGGTAAAACCCTTAAATATACTATGAAATGTATGTTATTCTGTGTAATAATTGCCTCGTGAGTTTCCTTCATATGCTTTTCATGTATGAACTCCAACATGGAATAATTCAGGCTTATTTGGGGGCCAGCTGTCGTCCATATACTCATAGATATTTCAGGTAGGACATCTTTTTGGGGTCCAAGTAATTGAAAACCCAACCCAAACATGCATAAGAAAAAAATTACAGGGGTATCTAGGTGGCTCAGGTGGTTAAGCGTCCGATTCTTGGTTTCAGCTCAGGTCGTGAGTTTTGTGAGTTCAAGTCCTGCATTAGGCTCCCTGCTGACAGTGCAGAGCCTTCTTGGAATTCTCGGTCTCCATCTCTCTTTCTGCCCCTCTCCTGCTTGTGCTGTCTCTTCTCTTTCAAAATAAATAAATAAACTTAATTTTTAAAATTACAATTTATCAGCTCACTTAAATGAAATACTTAGGACAGTGTTTCTTAAGGTGTGTTCTTGAGAACAGCATCAACTAGGTACTTTTTAGAAATGTGAATTCTGAGTCCCCCTCCCCTACAGTTTACTGAATCAGAAACTCTCGAAGGATACCACCAGGATCTACCTGTGGGCTTTGGCTCCCCTGGGACCCATTTCCAGACTCCACATTGTGGCCAGTGACAGCTTTAACTACCCATCATCACAACACCTTGTCCAGTAGACAAGAGAAATGGTTTCATCTTGAACTGAGTCTTTAATACCAGATAGAAATCTGGATAGTAACTACATGGATCAATATATATGGTATATTTTTATTTTATTCAGATCTCTTTAAAAGAGATAGTCAGAGGGGTAAGCATTTGACTACAGAGAATACCAGAAAAAAAGGGACGAGACATTAGAGAAAAGCAGGAGATGAGGTGACTGGGATGATAAAGACTATGTGAGAAATGAGAGAAAATGGTAAATAGTATATAGATCGGCAACATGGGTTTTAATATTTTAAAAATCTAGACCCCTTGCAGCTTTAAAACTTCATAAGCTATTTAAATATCATGTTTAATATCATAATCGTAATTATTCATGCTGATTGCTGTTCTCTATGGCTATATTACTGTTCATTTATTTAATCAGTGCATGTGTAACACTGTAAGGGACATACACACACAGCCAGTATTCACATCTTATTTTGGTGAATTTTACACAAAAAATAGTCAGCTTTTTAGTTTTTTTTAATGCTTTCTAAATTGCATCAACCAAAAGGGGAAGACTATATAAAAATACATAAAGAACTACCTAAATGCATTCTTAAGGTCAATATTTTACAAGAAAATACTCTTTATAATATCTTTTCATAATATTTCTTGCTTCAAGGTACTCCCAGTGATTTTGGTAACCCATCTTATTTTTTTGTGACTGTATCGACTATATCTTTAATAGATAAAAATGTGCAGGTTTACCTGAACACATTAAATTTCAAAAGAGAAATGTGTAGTTATAGCTCGAGGGCAGGTGTTGTGATCCTGTCAGATTGCTCAAGCTAATTTTGAGCCATGTCAGGTCAGTTGCTGGGAGACGTTTGAGGAGCACAGGAAATTATATGGAGCCTGTTGATAACAGCTTGTCCTTATACTGTGACCTAAAATAATACCAAACCTGCCACATTACCAACCCTTTTGTTAAAATAGAAGTCCCGTATTGGTGGTTTGCACCAACCTCACTAAAAAAGGAAACTAGAAGGATTTAAAAATACGGTTGCAATTGTTGACATGTTGACAGGGAAAATAAAGTTGGCAATTATCATTATGTTGGCAAGAAATTCCCTTAAAAATATACTTGATGTATAGTTAAATGATTTCAGTTGTGTTTTCCAAGCTTGGGTGACCCTAAGTATTCACTGTGGTGTTTTTCTGTTGTCGGTTCCTAAATCCTTCTTCTGGAGAAGTGCATTTCGTAAATGTGTCTGTCTAGCCAGTGTTCCAAGTAACGGTCATGCTCAGATGTAGCGGCAAAGCACTGGCCTAAAGTATGGGATTTGTATAGTTTTCAAGGAAGTGAATGTGGGGAACTTTTAGAAATATTTCCAACCTCAGCTTATACGTTTTATTTCCTTCCAGTTCATTCCGTTTGGAAAGAAGGGTTAACCTCCCTAACTCAAATGGTGCCTGGGAAGAAAGAGGAGTGGTCAGCTCGGTTTATGGTGTGTGTGCAGCTGACGTAGGAGGGGCCGCATACAGCCACGCAGAAAGCTGGAGGCCAAGGAGGTGGTGACAATAGACCTCTTGGGTTTGGCTGGGATAGGAGAGGGTTTACCGAGGAGGAAATTGGTGGGGGTCCCCAGTAAATAGAGATACTGATATTTTCCAAAGGATGTTTGGGTGACACAAGCCAGGTCTGTCAGACCTGGGAGCCAGCCTTGCGTTTGGCACTCAGGGGAGTGTATAATTCCAAATGAGGCTGAAGTCAAACGAGCAATAGCTTTCTGTATTACAAGGCATGGTCTTTTCAGAGCAATCTGCTCTCTCTCTCTCTCTCTCTTTTTTTTTTTTTTTTTTTTTTTTTGGTAATTTTAAAAGGAGTATAGGTTTTAGTCTGATATATACTCAACAGACTCTATATCTTAATTTAAAAGAGCAGATGGCATTTCAGAGTTCATCCCTTTACTTTAAGTGGGTTAAGGACATATACCTGCTTAGTTTTCCCATGTCCGTTGTAAAATTGAGATGCCTTCAGGGACTGACACTGAAGATTCCAGGTTATAGGCTTTGTAACCAAGAAGACTTAAGTTGACTCTTACCTCTACCTTGTAAGAGCTGTGTCAGGATGTAAAAGTTTCTGAACCTGCCCCATGGCTGTCCTTGTCTTTAGAAGAGTAGGAAATTTTTTTAAATGTTTATTTATTTTTGAGAGAGAGAGAGAGAAAGAGAGAGTGCGCAAGTGAGCGTGTGTGGAGGAGGAGCAGAGAGAGAGGGAGACACAGAATCTGCAGCAGGGTCCAGGCTCTAAGCTGTTAGCCCAGAGCCTGACACGGGGCTCGAACTCACGAATTGCGAGATCATGACCTGAGCTGACGTCAGACACTTAACCAACTGAGCCACCCAGACACGCTGAGTAAGACTTTTTTTTTACTAAAATTTTTAAAATTTATTTATTTATTCTGAGAGAGACAGAGACAGCATGAGTGGGGCAAGGGCAGAGAGAGGAAGAAAGAGAGAATTCCAAGCAGGCTCAGCCACAAAGTCTAGTGTGGGGCTTGAACCCACAAACCGTGAGATCATGATCTGAGCCGAAAGCAGGAGTCAACACTTAACCAACTGAGCCACCCAGGCGCCATAGGGCATTTTTGAAAAAAAAATTTTTTTTTTTTTTTTTGAGAGAGGAGTATGAGCAGGGGAGAGGCAGAGAGAGAGGGGGGGACAAAGGATTGGAATCGGGCTCCTAACTGACAGCAGCGAGCCCAGAGGGGGCTGGAACTCACAAACTATGAGATCCTGACTTGAGCTGAAGTTGAATGCTCAGCCACCTGAGCCACCCAGGTGCCTCAAGAATAGGACGTTTTAATTGAAAGTGCTATTCACTGAGCATATACCGTGTGCCCAGACATCATGCTGGGCATCCTATATACTGTTCATGAAACTCTGAGTCAACCTTGTGAGAGGAGCATTCTTGTGTCCTGACAAGAGCAATAACAGTATTCCTTACAGGATTTTTGGCAATAATTAATGTCACTAACACAAACAAACAAAAATCATGTTCCAAAAAAGGGATCAAATTCTACTTCTTTTTGACACAAACTGTGTACAGCTTTGAAATGACAGGGTTTCTCCCTCCCCAACTTCCACCCATTAAATTTTTATGGAACTGTTCCTCATCTATTAACACATGGCATATAAGAGGTGCTCAGTATATTTCAGTCCCCTTTCGATGTTTTGGTGTGTGACTTGGAAAACCCAGATGGTGTCGTTGAATATTTATGGGCTTCAGGGTTAGAAGAATACTGGGTACATAGAATCTTATCGATCTTGGATTGGCTGGGTGACACTGAGGGGTTCTTTTACCTCTTGTAAACCTATTTCTCTTGGGAAGAATGGAAACCATCTCACAGTGTCCTTAGGAAGATTCAGTGAAATAATGTAAGCTCACCTATCACAGGGATTGACAAATATTGGATAATATTTTAAATGGAATACACTTGAATGACAACGTGCAGAATAATTGTTTATAAACGCAAGTCTACATCCCGTAGCAGGAAGATTAGTTTTCTGAAAGGTGTGAATGTAAATAATGTTAGAGGACTATGCTTTTGAGTGATATTTGGTAAGATCCATTTTTTAAATGTTTATTTATTTATTTTTGAGAGTGAAAGAGAAAGAGATCGTGAGGGAGGGAGGGGCAGAGAGAGAAGGAGGCAGAGAATCACATGCATGTTCTGCATTGTCAGCACAGAGTCCGATGCGGGGCTCGACCTCATGACCTCGAGATCACGACCTGAGCTGAAATCAAGGGTCAAACACTCAACCGATTGAGCCACCCAGGCGCCCCTGGTAAGATCCAATTTGAACCGAGGGAGCTGGTGAAGTTTTGTTTTATTTTTTCACACTAAAGGAAGAAAGCCTGACTGTACTGCCGGGACTGAGGTCAGTGGCATGAAAGAACACTGAAATACTGATGCACACTGATAAAATAACATTCAGTTTGTCTGACTCTGGTGAAGAAAGAGAAACCAGTGAGAGGTAGACTAAAGATCTTGGTGTATGGATTGCTAGCTTTTAGAACAGGTGAAAAACCAATGTTTTCATTTTTGATTTTTGTCTCAAGCCCTTATTTAAGGTGATACCAGCATTTAATGAGGTAACTGTGTCTCATTCAATTTAGTTAGCTTTCTGTTATGGCTTGAAAGTTTGAAATTCATGTTGAAACCCTAACCCCCTGTATGATGGTATTAGGAGGTGAGGCCTTTGGAAGGTGAGTAGGTGATGAGGGGGGATCCCCCATGATGGCATTGGTGTTCTTGTAAGAAGGGGAAGAGATGCCAGAGCTCTCTTTCTCTACCATCTGAGGATATGGTGAGAAGTGAGTTATTTCCAAGCCAGGAAGAGGCCCTTCCCTAAAAGCCAAAGCTGCCAAATCCTTGATCTTGGACTTGCCAGCCTCTGAACTGTGGGAAATAAATTTCTTTTGTTTAAGCTGCCCAGGCTATCATATTTTGGTATACCAGCCCAAGCTGACTAAGACACACTTAAGGAGCTGCTTTTAGGCACAGAGTCCTCTTAAGCAAGAGGCAACAGTCCAACCCTAAAGCCGGTGAAACCAAGATGGATTAAAATGATGCTGTAAATAGAGGTGTGAGGAATTTGCTGTTCATGTATTGATTCTGCCTGGGATTATCGTGCAAGAGTACCATTTGGGTAGATCTTGAAGAATGAGAAGGATTTGTATCTCTGGGGTGTGATAGCTTTAGAGGGGTAGGAACTTGCAAATGAGTGCAGAGAAGAGTCTCCCCTACAAACAAATGCATTGACAAAACACGAAGAACCTAGAACTGTAGGGCAAGTCAAATGCCGTAGCTCTGGCTCTGTATTATCTTCTTGCTTCAGATTTTAGTCTGACAGATTTACAGAGAAAGGGAGCAGCGTTTCTTGGTCATCAGAGAAATCATCATCGAATAACATGTTCTTGTGTTGATAAGCCGGAATCCCCTAGTGTTCCCAGCATCAGCGTTGCCCAAAAGCCAAAGACATTTATTGACATTTAGTAAAGACCTTTCTAGTTTCTTTTCATACTGACTCCATTGTTCGTATGTGGTATAGTAGCATATCGCACGTGTAGGATCTTTCTTGGTTTGGGGCTGAAAAGTCTGTAGGAATGATTTTTTCTAAAGTTCTAATGATTTTTCTTGCTCATTTGTATGCACTCATATATCTTCAACTTCCAACTATGTAAATCGCTGTGAGTTAAATGTGTTTGCATTTTGCCGTTAATAAATCTCTGTCTGATTCTCTGTCTCTAATGAAACAATGTAAGTAAAATGCATTGGGCTCCTTCACAGCCTTCTCCTCTTCCAGGAGAGCAGGATGGTGGAGGTCTTTGGGGCCAAGTTGAGCATCATCTCTCGTCTTCTTAGACCATTTTACCTTCCTTGTCACAACAACTACTTACCTTATAAAGCTGAGAGCATCCAATTGACTCACTCTTTGTTTTGTTTTTGCTTTTTCATCATGAGGAGTTTTATATAAGTAGATTATAAGCTGTGAAGTTTTGTTCAGATCGTTGCATTTGAAGGGATCTTAACCTTAGACAAACTAGTAGGGGGTCCTGTCTGGACACTCATTCTAACTTCCCCCCATTGTCCATTGCCATTTTCTTAGGCCACACATGCCTTTGATGCGTTTTAATATTTCACTTTGTTTTACACTGATTTATAAGATGACAAATTCTGAGTCACCTGAATGAATGGTTTTCTTATAGAGGAATCTGGAATGTATACAGTGCCTTCTTTTTGAAGTTCAGCTGCTTCAAGTGCATGACTATATTTGTGGTCATGCCTAGCAGTTATTCATTTAGGAGGTGATTTTGCTATTTTTGGAGCAAAGGGGAATGGAATAAATGGAGTTGCTTAGAAAGTCTAGAAATCCACTTGACTTGATGGAGCTGACACACTTTATTGCAGTTTTTAGGGCCTCTTTGTAATTTACAGTGGATACTAATTTTCTTGCTCAGGTTTCCTTTGGCAGTGTCTGCTGAGTCTAAGAGGAGACTGGCAGGTTTATGTGGAACAACATCCTGAGAAGGGTGCTCAGGATTCGCTCTGTGGTTCTACTTCCTCTATCTTCCCTTCTCTGGTCTCCCTTTTCTTTGCCTTTCTTTTCCCAGAATTCCTCAGAGCTTGAAAGGATGAGATTGTCTTTTACTTCCCCTTCCTGTGCTTCTGGGAAATCCATTATCTAAAACACTAGGATTAAATCACCAGCCTTAGCCGTTGATAGGTTAAAAAGTGACCACCAAGAGAATGTAGAAAATTCTTCAGAGCTCGGCTCTCAAGTATGTTGTCTAACCATGTAGTTTTCTTTTGAATTTCGGAAGCTAAATATTAATTCCTTCTTTTCTCTTCTCTAATAACCCTAAAATTCCTTACTTTCACCCTCCAAATTCAAATGTAGAAGCCTTAGGCTGCCTAATGATAAATGCATTGATGAAGAAAACAATAATCCCTCTCTACACAGGCCTTCGCTGGGAGTAAATCCCAAGGTTTCTGGGAGTAAATCCTTTGTTAAGCACATAGTAGGTGATCTATAAAGTTTATTGCACAAATAAGTGGATAAATAAATAGGTGAATGAATGAGTGGTGGGGAGGTGGAAATGATGGATTTTGTGGAATGAACAGGTTTCAAACCGTCCTTGGAATTTTCAAAATTTGGCTCAGGGGAGTTGATATTGTAAGCTAAGAAAACATCTAGCAGTTCATAAATAAAGGGCTATTTGAATTCTCTTCCTTACCGGGTAAAAATGGAGCTCCTGTCATTTGATATTTTTCCCACTGTCCAATGATTTGATAAAGGGTGGTGAACCTAATGAAGGCTGGGAAACTTTAAGAAGATGCCGAGTTTCACCTCCTTTTTGGGAAAAACAACAAAAAACCAAAACTTTAAGCTATATCCCATTAAATCATTTGACTACGCCTTGTGTCATGTGCTCTGTTATGATTCCTGACGCTGCAGTCAGTTGTGTTTTGAGAGTGACTAAAACTTCCATTTTGCATTCGCTTATGTAGTGTGGAGTGGTTCTGACGTGGGTGGGGATGTGACGTCAGCCGCCCTCCTCTGTCCAGGACAGGCTTCAACTGCACAGCACTCTTGCCGAGTGATATGTGAACTGGGCCTTCATCACCTACTTCTCCTGCCAATATATTTTCCACTTCTGTCCTCTTAGTCACTTGAAGATTTATACTACATGCCTGATGGCAAAATGTCCTTGCACCTGGGGGACAGAAACCCGTAGAACATCGATCTCATCTTCTTCCTTTGACACAAGTCCATTAGCGTCATCTGTCTTGAGGACAATCCCGGCTCAGAGCCTATCTGATTTTACTTCTTTGGGGACCTTTCAAAATTTCAAGGTTATAGAGAAATTGGCTTTGTGTGAAGCATGTTGCCATCTGTTGCTGGTTTCTAATCTCAGATCCATTTAAGAGATTTGCCAGGCTCGATTTATATAGATGTTTTAACTAATTATGTTTCTTTCTATTTAACCCAAGAGCACATATTTAGATTTGTCTTTTCAGTATCATTTACCTAGATATCTCACCATTCAGCTCTTTTGTGAGGGGGGATGCAGTGTTTATGTGCCATTTGTGGTGAGAAGATGTAACATACAACCTGTGTGTATTTGGTAGTTATAAAATAAGAATGCACATGAATAGAGAGCCAGAAAGAAAACAGGGGATTTAGAGATTCCTCTTTCGTTTTGTTTGGCTTGTTCTGTTTAAAATGAGAAAATTGAAACCCAGAGATCTTATGTGGCTTCCCATCAAAGTCTCAGATGAAGTTTGCCTTCAATTTCTAAATAAGCTATAGCACTGAAGTGTTGATGACCGTTCATTTATTCCTCAAATTTTGCTTTATTCCTTGATGTATAAGGGATTATTTAAAAAGTTATGAACATTATTTTTTAGTAAAGATTTGAGAGGGGCCAAAATATAATGCTGTAGTCAGAATGTATAACTATGTAATTATGTAACTGTATAACCATATAACTATATAACTATAACTCTCCATATTCACATCTCTATATAGATATACACATGCCTCTATACAAATAAATGTGTTTATATGTTTGTATTTTGCTTTGTGTTATTATATTACATATGCTTCATATATACTGTCCCACATACAAAGTTCTAACCTTAGAGTCAAACAAAACAAAACAAAACAAAACAAAACACAACACGACAAAAAACCACCTCTCTTCTGGAAATTTATCCTAAGGAAATAATCCAGAGGAGGGAAAATGCTGATACATGAAGACACTTAATGAATCGATGCCTATAATAGTGAAAGTTGTAGGTGAATTGTTTATCCAATAATATAAAATAAATTATAGCACATTACCTTAGTGTGACAATTTATAGTCATTAAAATGATATGTGTAAGGTTTTGTATGTGTACATGTGAAATCAAGTTTAAAAACCTCAAACCACTATTGTAAATCCACTCTGGTCTCAACTATGGGAAAGGTATGTATGCATACATATAAACGTAGAAAGTTCTGTGAAATACTAACTGGATGGGGTTGGTCAAATTATAAGTGGCTTCTTGCTACTTTTAAATTTTTCTGCAACTTAATATTGGTTTATAATGAAGCACGATTACAACGGTATGATGCGTACCCTCAGGAAATGGGAACATGTTCGTTGAAGAGGGATAACAATGACAGAAGACAAGTGCTGTACTTCTCTAGCATCCATGACAGCATTCCTAGCTGGTCAGGGAGGGTTTTGAACCCTCAGTTGAGCCTTTGGGTCCATAGATTGATCAAGGAAGCATGGAAGGTTCTGACTATTTTAAATTCTCAACTATATATTTCAAATATATTAAGTTTTTAGGAAGATTGTTGACTTTAAAGGGACTCCAAAATATATAAGTATCAGGAATGATGGCTGACATAAAACCCCCTGCTGGTGTCCATTCCCTAGAAGTGTGTGATATTGAAGTGATGGGCCTGGTGGAGACTGAGTAAACTACCGGCATCACCGTGGAATAGCCCACATTTGTTTCTAGCCCCCACACAGGTAATGCCCTATGTCTATGCTCAGAGAGGTGAGTACCAGAGGGAAGATCTTTTTCAAACAAATGACTTTTAGTACTTCTCACATCAGGGAGGTGGAAGAGGCTTAGAAGGGTCTTTACTTGGAGTTACCAGAGATTTGTGGGATTTCATGGTCTCTTTTGGGACATGATTGGGAAGAAGCTTTCCTATTGGGGTAGTGAAACTTATATAGTTTCTATAACTGGCATAATTTTCCTTTATCTTTAGACAGTGACTCTAGGTAAAACGAATTCATTGAGCTAACGGTTAATATACTTTATCTTACAGTGTGTATTTTGTAACAGAGGAGGACATTTTCAAAAGCTTTATTTTTTTATGGTGTTTTTCTTAATGCTTTTTAATTTTCCCACCAGACTGTTTCCAGAACTTACCTACATGCAGATACCCTTGCCCTAAATCTATTATTTCCCAGTCTGTATTACTCCAGAGTTACTATTTCTCCCAGAACATTTCTACTGGAATGATTTACTAATATCTGAAAATTAACGTGTTGGAATCAGGGGTCAAAACCTATTTCTGTTGTGAAATAACAGTACTCATTATGAAATTACACACTCTCAACAAATCCCATTTGCTTCAAAGGTAGGGTGGTGGCCAACATGGGATGGATTTTAGGCTGGGGTTCCTTTTGCCTGAGCACTGCTATAGGAGCCAGCAAATCATTTAACTTTTCACACTTCAAACTCCCTGTCTGGGAAAGGAGTGGCTTGACCTATGTGATGTCAAAAGCTTCTTCACGCTTAAAAATCGTGTTTCTATGATTTTAATATTGAACAATACACATAATTGTGCTTATGCTGCATGATAATTAGCCATGAATGATAATCACCATGAATGACGATGATTAGTTATAACCTACGGAGTGGAAATGTACTTTTAAGTCTCTCCTTTTCTTATTTTATTGGGTTTTCCAATGTCAATAATCAGTGTCAGTGTCAATTTCCCTTGACATCTTACATCCTCTACTTATTTCCCTCCATCGTTTTCTGAGTCTATGTTAGGCGGTCCTCTCCTATGCCCTTACTCCCCTCCCATGAAGATACTTTAGTGGAAGCTTCCTGCCCTGTCTTGAACAAAGGTTTTCTTAAAAACCTGGAGAGGAACATGGAGGAATTAAGGAAACAGGATCTATGCAATGAGAGTGGACACTCTCGGGAGGTTGGAGCCTTGAGCATGTGGGTCACATGGCCACAGGGGTCCAGAAAGCCGAGGCAGCCTCCAGCAGCATGACAGAAGGTAAAGACCACAGTAAGAAAGAGTCTGGAACCTGCCTTCCCAATGGGAGTTCTGATGCAGTGGGAAAAGAGAGGAAAACAGCCTTATAGGGTAGAAGAATCTAGGAGTGAGGCCATCAAAAGTAAATTTACCTGACAAGATCATATTCATTATTATAACTAACATTAATTGGCCTCCACAAAGATGCAGGGGACTAAGGTAAGTACGTTAAAGGATTATTTTATTTCTCACAGTATTCATTTTAGGTAAAGTCTTTTTAAAAAATTTTTTTGATGTTTATTTATTTGTGAGGGAGAGAGAGACAGAGTGCAAGCAGGTGAGGTGCAGAGAGAGAGAGAGGGAGACACAGAATCTGAAGCAGGATCCAGGCTCTGAGCTGTCAGCACAGAGATCGACTTGGGGTTCAAACCCACAAACCACGAGATCATGATCTGAGCCAAAGTTGGATGCCCAACCAACTGAGCCACCCAGGTGTCCCTTAGGTAAAGTCTTTTTTAACTCTTAAATCATAGGTCAAGAATCTAAGGACTAGAGTGTTTAGGAAACTAAGTTATGGGCTCCTAGGTAGCAGGTGACAGAGCCAGCTTTAGGAAATGCATGTTTTTGGCACAAGGAGAAGACAGTTTCTTTCCCCTTCTGCTTTCCTCACATTACCTACTCCATCCCCAAAGGGTATAACTGCCATGTCAATTTTTCCTAATGAGGTGGGCCAGAACCTTAAACCAGGAAGGCACTGAGACTCTGAAAGTTCTGTGTAGTTGAGAAAACTAGTCCTAGAGTGAAGCTGGAAATGAAAGAAAAACTTTGATTCTGCTTGGTGCATTTTCAGTGAAATTGGCCACATGGAAGTCCTGTGCAAAGGTACTCTGTGTCCCACATGGCCGTGCCTTTGTCTTCCTGAGCTGGGAGCATGCGATGTCCCTGTTTACCCTTGTGACCATATAGCTCCCCTTAAGGGCAGTCCCTCGGATGATGACTGAGTGGTCTCTAGAGAAATTATCTGGAAATTGATTCTGATGTTAAGGAGTCCTTGAAAGAAATAGCGTTCCTCTCTTTTTTCAAAGTAATTCAGCTGAGATGGATTTTCCTTTCAGGCTGCTGCAAAATTCCACGCCATTGGCCCCAGAGATGAGGGTTCCTGATGTAGGGTTTAATACTTGGACAGTTTCAGTAGAGATGGGGGCAATTTTGATGCCAACCTCAGATTGGAATGTTTTTCCAACAGTAGCATCTGGTTCTGTTGTAGGATTTCTCATCCGTAAGGTTTTCCGTTTAGTCATATGATCTGGTACTGCTGATATTCACATCCTAATTTAATTTATCGGACCCATCGTTTAAAATTTTTGTTGTACTTCTTGTCATTTAGTACCAAAAGAAAAACGTTCTCTACCTGAGACCTCATATGACTTCTATTGGGAACGGTCTCCACTTTCAACTTAAATTTCCTTTGAAATTCCACTGGCTGGCCTTAGTTTCCACATGTGCTGATGAGAATTCTTTGTATAAAGGTGGCATTATATTTGCTTTGCAGATGTAAGCGTGCTTTTTTTAAACGTCTCAAATAGGATGCATAGTCAAAACTGTTAAAATATTATGTAAAGTGTGTCTTAGGGTGGAAATATAGGGTATATCTTTATATAAAGATAAACATTACAGCTATTCTTTTGCATATCATGTGAGACTTGTGAAATGCTTTACTACATTGGTTTGCTTCCCCAGGACCTTTGGGATGTGGTACTATTTGTGTTGGTTTATGTCTAGAGATCTGCAGTGAAGTATTCAGTGAGACTCATTTAGGATTCAAGTAATTTGGTTCACTAAGAATTTAAGATTTTACAAAACTAAGGGAATTAATTAAGAAGAGGTGAAACGTCATCTTCTTTAGAAATATACAGGTGATCTAAAATATTCATATGTGTACATGTCTGCATGGCTATGATATATGAGTCAGCTTTCTAAACTACCAATCCTACCTCCTTGAGCCCCAGATGGGGGTTCGCCTAGGTTCCCAAATGTCCATTGCTGGCTATGGCACCTTTGGTTCCTACTGTTTTCTTAACCCTCTCCCATGTCTTTACATCAGCAATTACACAGAGGCACCTGATGCAAAATTTATTGTACCGACAGCATAGATGGGGCCATAATAACTGCTTTACAGTGGAAGGCTGCCCAGTGTTTTTGTTTTGTTTTGTTTTGTTTTTTGTTTTATCTGGGGAAAGAAAGAAGACTGTTTACTAGCACTGAAATATTCTTCTCTTTATGTTCTTTATGCTCCTATTTTCCCCTTTGCTTTCATTATAGAATGCTTTGACCAAATTTTGGAACTAAATCAGAGAGAACAAAGGAAGTCATCTAGAGTTGCCACTCCTGGCTTGGACAGGAGATTTCTCATGTTGTCCGCATCCCCTTAATGTGAATCATACATAAATGAACAGTCTTTGGTAGTTGATTTTTCTGCTTGTAATCAGATGCTCCCATAGGGATCATTAATGGATGATCCTAAAAAAAAAAATTATGTGTCCTTGGAAAAGAGAGGTGGATCAGGGTTTGGGTGTCTGTATTTTAATTTGCTTCTCAGATGGAGCTTTGTGCCTGGTACACACTCCCACTTTCTGCTGTTTCAGCCATTGTCTCTGAGACCTCCTTCCCCTCACTTTGGCTATCCCAGTGACCTCCTTGTCACCACTCTCTACCCCTGATGCCATCTCTGGGCTACAGCAGCACCCAATTTCACTCAGCAGAAGTGACCCACTAGGCACTCAAATTCTCTGTGGTCTCTCAGGATATAACCAGTAGGATAAAGACAGTAGTAAATTCAAAATAGCCTTTATTTGATTTGTCATGGTTAGCATAATTTTTCACCATTGCCTGCAGGCTTGCACTAACTAGCATAAAGTTCAATAAAATGTATCATGAAGTATCTCTTTATAAATTGTTTCCTTGAATAGTTATGAACAGAGCTCTTTGGATTCTTATTTATAACAGTGTGTTTAATGTAGCGAATTTCCTGCTGACCAATATTGGAAATGAAAGTTTCACTTATAAGGATGCAATTAAATAAAACATTGCCAAGTTAAAAATGTCACGTTGCTCTTTGTCAATCAGATTCATTATGCTGTATTATTATATTTGTATAAATCCTTTCTTGTAGGGACCTTAATGTTCCCTGAATATTAATTGCCACAAAATTCTTGTGAGGTTATTATTATTCCAGATTACATAAAATTTACAAATCATTTACTAATTAATCCTTCGGCATCTCTCACAAGTAGAGAGAACTCAAGCAGATTTACCCACTGGAAAAGGAGGTCCCCTTTCCAATGTTGAGTTAGACAGAACCTCCCCCACACTTACCTTTCATTTCAATCAGTTGTAGATGCAGAAGAGGCGTCCTGATGGGGAATAGCATTTTACAGTCTTAAACAGCTTTTTCCAAACAAATAATAATCAGAACTACTTGGGCACATGTATATAAGTTGTCTAAGAGAGGGATTTGAATAGACTCCAGTATCTAGCCTGGAAATGCCTTAGAATTGTTTAAGATAAAAGCAAATAAAGCTTGGAATCCTACCCCAGGTCATTACCCAGTTGAAATCCCTCACAATTTAACTTAATTGCTCTTCCTGCTTCCTTTTGACAGTAAGTTATTTTTAAACACCAAAGTGGTATATATCTCAGTGGTTATACTGTGATTACTACCAGGTGCCTCTGGTTCTGTTTCATAGAAGAGATGGAGTTTGGTTTGACTTGAGTTCACCTCTTGGCTCCTGCCATTTGGCTTGAAGTCTTTAGCCTGTCCTGCGTCGCTTACATGGTAAGTCCTGGAATCTGTTCCAGGCAGGATTCAAGTAGCCTGGATCCGATTACTCTTCTGGAGGGAAAGTGGGTGAAACAGGGAAATGGTAGGAAGTCCTTCCAGAATGCCTGGTCTTTTGTGGCAGCCCAGCCTTCTGTAAACTCCTTCATGCATTTCTTTACTGAGCACTTCCAACAGGGGTTGACCATGGTGTAGTGAGTGGTCAGGCTGTCCCTGCCATCTACTGTTAGCCCTGCCAACCATACTTGGCCACCTCACCCTCTGGATCTCAGGGTCCTGATGGATGTGACTCTGTGGCATGCAGTGCCCTTCCATTCTTCTAGTGACTTAGTTTCTAGGCAGAACCAAGGAAGAGCTTTCCCATTGGAAGTCCAGCTGTCTGACAGTGACAATCTCACTTGAAATACATTGATCTTAGGAGACTAAAATGAAATCTTGTGCAAAGACAAATGACAGATACTACCCAGCAATAAAACCACATTGGTATGGAGACTCGTAATACCCCACAATGGCCCCTAAAGTCATTCCCCACTTAGTTTCTGGTTGAAAGATCTGTAAGTGCTGTATGTCCTTAGGCCCTACCTTCCAGTGGGATCAGTTCCATTCATAAAATATGTTGTACTATTCACTGTTGGGTCTCCATGAGGTCAAGATTTCTCCAGGGTCTGTCCCATGGACAAGTTTTTGGACCAGTGGTCAGCAGACTGCAGCTCAAGGAGACGTATATTGCCTAATCAGCTTCCCGAAGTGGCTCATGACCTAATTTTTGGAAATCCTTTATCATAAAGATGAAAAAACTGAGGACCTAGGATCACATATAAACCAGTTACATTCTGCTTACTCTGCATATATCCCTTTTCTCAAGGGCTCCAGTGATCTGCCTGAACAGAAAGGACTACTTGGATTAGTCCCATTAGTGGAATCAAGTGGATGAGGGCAAAATAAAGTGACATTGTGGACTGGGCCCCAAGAGGACACCTTAATGTAAGGATTGATTGGATTTCATAAGTACACACTTAAAAAAAATCGCTGCTCTTTGACAGATGGCCTTATGTAAAATAAGTACTTAAAGCTTTTAACAGTCTTTAATTTTTATGTAAATTAGTATTTTTATTCTCCAATTTAAAACATTGTGTTGTTAAATAAAACAAAGATTAAGAAAATCACACAAAACCATGTATGACATAATGCGATATCAGAAGGTTCAACTCTTGGAGCATCCAGGTGGCTCAGGTGGTTAAGTGTCTGACTCTTGGTTCAGCTTAGGTCATGATCTCACAGTTTGTGAGTTCAAGCCCTGTGTCAGGCTCTGTGCTGACAGCATGGAGCTTGCTTGGGACTCTCTCTCGCTCTCTCTCACTCTTGCTCTCTCTCTCTGGCCCTCCCCCATTCACTCTCTCTCTCTCTCTCTCTCTCAAAATAAGTAAACTTGCATTTTAAAAAAAATAGTATAAAGTTAAAAAGAAGGTTCAACTCTTAGGCTAAGAAATTGAATTCTGAAGCCACACCAGAAGCTATGTGCCCCATCCCAAATTTGACCTCATGCTCTTGCTTCAAAAGTAATCAATGTCTTGGTAGCCCATTCCTTCATTCATTTATTCATGATCTGGCAAGCATTTGTAGGGTATCTGGCATTCATCAGCTTTTTATCTTCCATTTGAAACATTTGGAATGGCATTTTAGGTTTCTAAGACATAGTTGTAAATATATTTGATTCTCCTGACCTAGAAACTCCTTCTTAAGAACTGCTACTTATTATTCTGGCATAGATAGGCTAGTTAATATATTTACTAATTAAATATATTTTTATTGGTAACTTTTAATATTCAATGCCTTGTGTTGGCATTTATGAGAGACAAATATGAATAAATCAAATTTTTTTTCCCACAGTACTTATACTGTAAGGCCAGAAGACATAATGTAGAGGGAATGTTACTAGTAAAAATGTCACAGGCTCTTTTCCCCCCCAAATTCTCATATGCATGGTTATAGCATTTGAGACAGAAGGAAAAACAAAAATGATTTGGGATGTTTCTTTTCTCCACCAGCCATTCCCTGGGAGAGAAGAGAGAATGAGGTAAAATGAATTGGATTGTTCCTCAGTCTTTTTCCATTATACCTCTCCATCTACAGATTATATTCTTTAACAATTTCCTTCCTCTGATTTAAATGCAGTGCTCCTGGGAACTTATTTTATGTGTACCCAATAAAACAGCATTAATCTGATAGTAGTTTGTTCAAACTGGCACAAAATTTGCAGCAAGTGCTATTTTCAATGTGCCAGATGTCATATTTGGTCAAAGAAATATGGGAGAGTCAATTTTAAAGTCTCTAGGGTTTGACTATATTGTAAAATTTAGGGAAGTAAAAATCAGGATACAGGCAGAAGGATCCAGAACACCAGAGGAAATAAAGTAGTGTTCTTAATGGAGCTAAGAGCACTTTTCCCCCCTAAATACGTGAACCCACTATTTTTAGGACTTTGTAGTGAGGGTTGGGGGGTAGGCTTTCATCTGTATGACCACTTCAGACACTGGGATATAATAGCGATTCACCAGCTACCTGCTTCCTAGAAGGGGCTCTTGGACCTGTGAGAAAATGGTGACAGGAATTTGAGCTGAGAGGCTACCCTCAAGGGATGGGAAGTAATATTCTGAAATAATGAAGGGAAATAAACCATGTTCCTACCATGGGGTCTGGGACCAAGAAAAAACTCAAAGTGAGTTGGGAACCCACCCTTTACCTGGATGGAGGCACCATGTCTATTCATGATGAGCAGAGAGCATGTCTTTGAATGTGACACAGTTGGGCAGCTCTGAAATGACTTCTAACATGGCCCCAGGGGGATGCACCTCAAATTTACCAAAATTTGAGGAACCACTAGAAACAGAGAACTGGTATCTTTTGGGGTGCTTAGTTCCTGGTGTGGAAAAGTCTTCCCTTAGCTTCTATAGCTAAAACCATGGGAAGGTGACCAATGACAGTGCTGAGACTTTTGCTGTTAAAGGTGACAGAATAGAGTCTTTGGGTATCAGAACAACCAGTAATTAAACAGCAGCACATGGTGGATGGTCACTGGGAAGAGGGAGACGTATTCAAGTCTGGCTCTCTGTAAATCTTGAACTTATTGTTCTAACCTTGATGGCCATCTTAGCCTCACGTGACATGGAAAAGCAAGGATTTTGTGAAGAAACTTAGATTGTAGCTAAAATATGGGCATGCCTTCAATCTTTAAAAGATACAGCCAATTAAAAAAATTTATTGTAAAAGAAAACATTTTTTGATGAATGTTGGAATAATCCTTAAAAATATTTTGCTTTATAAATATGTATTCCCAGGACAGCTGTCAAAAGCACTATGGTTAGGATAGATCCATTAAAAAAATGAAAAGATCTATTTTTGTTATAAAACTTTTCATCCCTTCAGTACTTGACGTGAGCTGCTGGAGACATAAAGCAGATGGAAAGGAATCATGGCTTCTCATAGAGTAAGTCAAATCTCAGTGAGGGGTTTGAACATGACAGTCTGACTCCCAAGCCCAGTCTCTTAACTACTATTTTTATATTAAGTCTCAGGGTTGTTTTAAGATTAAATAAGGTAACAAGAGTGCATTGTAATGTCATACGCAAGTAAAATACCATGAACTAATAAAGTGAATGTTTTGTGCATTTCCTTGAAAAGTATATTAAAGTATTCATCCAGAACATCAGACTGCTAATCACTAGTGTTTACAAATCAACATTTTCACAAATTTGTTTTAGAAATGCAAATCTCAGCATGTCCTGCATATACATTTTACGTGAGAGGAGAGTATTAACAAAACACTGAAATCACAAATGGTGCTTGATCATTCCACCTTTGCCAGAAGCCTCTTCTACCTATTTTGCAGGAAGAGAATTTGAAGAAGCCCAAGTGGTATATGGCAAATAAGAGCTGGCTGGCTGACTCATTGCTTTAACTTGTTTGGTACGTGCTGCTCCTATCTTGTCTGTGTTTAAGGGGAAAATATACCCAGCACATTGCTCTAATGTGCACTTTGCTATACTTGCAGGAAATCACATATTCACAAAATGTCAAAGAAAAAACAGCATTACACAGCATTTTTGTACAATTAGGGATAATTCCACGTAAGTGGAAGAAGGTGAGGGCAAAACAGAACGTTCAGCGGGGCACCTCTCCATGCAGTGTTTAATACTGAGACATTCTGGGTTTCCATGCTGTGCCTTACGCTGTTACCAACTCGCAAGCCTGCCTACTTATTTATTATAAACATTCAGAGCTGAGACCTTCACAAAAGGCCACAATTAACAGTGAGTGCATTCACACAAAGAAAATGTATTTGAATGAGATGTCTCTACTGTTAGATAGACTGTCGGTAGAATTGTCTAAAAGCGTATTTATACTTCCTTCCCCAGTCATTTGTCTTTGACAGTCAAGAACATGAAGATTCCTGTGGTGGAACCGTGCACATAAATGGCATTTTTATCGGTTTAGTGAATAATTTTTGAGTGCCTACTATGTACTAGGTGTGTATGTCTTTGAAGAGTTCATAGTCTAGCAGAAGATATAAACGAGAACAGATGTTTAGGGTACAATGTGATGAAACATTTGAGAGAAAGAAATACTCTTTGGGCCTTGGGGACCTTATGTGAGTTATAGCTAACTCTGCCTGGAGGATTTAGAGGAATAATAATGATTAAAATAATGCATATTAAAAATATTCTAATATCGTTATTTTATTCAGTCTTTACTGAGTGCTTTAGTATATGTCAGGCACTGTATTTGGTGCTGGAAACACACTGGTGACAAATATAACAGTGTCAAGAATGGAAAGGACCTGAGGTTTTTGCTTCCTTGAAAGTTAACAAGTTAGCCTGGCAGTGTCATGGGTGCTGACAGAAGATAGGAGTTTCCTGGGTCTGAGACAAAGAATTTTTTTTTTAATAGGAAATTTATTGTCAAATTCGTTTCCATACAACACCCAGTGCTCATCCCCAAAAGTGCCCTCCTCAATACCCATCACCCACCCTCCCCTCCCTCCCATCCCCCATCAACCCTCAGTCTGTTCTCAGTTTTTAAGAGTCTCTTATGCTTGAGACAAAGGATTTTTATTATTATTCATGTCAAAGCAGGCAGGCATAAATTCCATGTTGATATAAGTTCCTCTTGCTCCCCAGATCTTATGGGGAATTGCAGTGTGGGTCCAGGTTGATACTGAGCACGCTCAAGTATGAATTCAGTATTTTCTGCTTCCTAAGTAAATCCTATGAATTTATACTTTATCTCAAAATTACTTGTTACATTGAAATATTCAAATTGTGTTACCACTGAATTACTGTATAGCTCTTTATTACCAGTAAAAATGTTTTGATCTGCATTTACTTTTTTCTTTTCAACAATAATTTTATTTCATATGATCTTAGTTGTTTTTTCATCATAAATATCTGAGTCTTTTCCTTTGGTTAGATTTTAAATAACATGTTATTGAATGTATTGATAAATTTTACTAACTTTGACCAACTTATTTTCTTTCTTTTTATATTTTCTTCTGCTTTTATTAAGGCTTTGTGTTATCTAAATTTAGAGCTTAGTTGTTTTCTATTCTTTTAATTCATAATTGTTTAACACCACGGATCTCATTGTATACTGATTTGTTAGCATGTATATTAGGCCACAAGGTTTATATAAAACATCTTGCAGACGTTTATGTACTCAAATAGAGACATATAAACCTCTGAGTGCTTAGAATGGCATTTCTATCCTGCCTTTTGCCCTGATGAGTAGGCTTTTGTGATCAGGGAAATGGCCTTTTTCTTTGGATATAATAAATTGAAAAATAGGTACCGAATGAAATATATTTATTTTTGTACAGATCTTCCTCAACTTATGATGGAGTTACGTCCTGATAAATCCATCATAAGTTGAAAATTCATTTAATACCAAACATCATAGCTGAGCCTGGCCTACCTCACAGCAGACAGGCATAAATTTCAGATTCTCTTGCTCCCCAGATCTTATGGGGAATTGCAGTGTAAGTCCAGGTTGATGCTGAGCACACACAACTATGAATTCAATGTTACATATTAAATGCATTTAATACCAAACATCATAGCTGAGCCTACCTCAGAAGGTCTGAAGAACTGTCCTAGCTAGCTTTACTATCCTCTCCCTGCTTGCTGACACTCGAAGAAGCCAGGATACCACTGTTCTGCTCCACTGCGGAGCATGTGGACAAGGGCACTTTCAGGAGGCAGCAGTTCAGTTCTTCAGAAATGATTAAATTGATGGCAGAAGAAACTGGGCTTGCTGAGACTCGGTCTGCTGATTTCAAAGTTGTTTCTGTGGGCCAGTGTCTGAGTTCCCTTCCCTGGCTGCTGCCAGCCCCAGGATGACAGTACAGCAGGGACATGAGAGAGATCTGTTGCCAAAAGGCTCAGTGACTTCTGAAGAGGTGGGTTTTCCTACCAAGTGAATATTCTTTTGATGATGGGCCTACTGCAATGTGCTCGATGTGGAACTAACCGAAGGACATCTGAGAATACTTCAGATGTCCTGAAATGTGATAATGCACTGCTGAGCTAAACAAGACATTCCTGATGTGTTGCATTCTACTCCTCAGTTTGGTTCAGGACAAAATAACAGGAGGCATGTCTTTCTAC
The DNA here is from genome assembly GCF_024362965.1 of Panthera pardus. Taxonomy (NCBI): domain Eukaryota; kingdom Metazoa; phylum Chordata; class Mammalia; order Carnivora; family Felidae; genus Panthera; species Panthera pardus. The sequence continues at coordinate 19,123,269 of NW_026526654.1, read as the reverse complement.
TTTTATATAACGTCTGTGACATTGAAGATAGAAAAAAAAAAAGTTGATTGTTAAAGACAAACTAAAAAAGGTCGACTACAATGGCCTATTTTCTTCATTTTGCTTATTTTGGGATAAATTTCTGGAGTCATATGTGTCCGAATAGCAATGAGATTTTCATGGTAGGCCTTTTTTACCATAGCAACTGTGAAGGACCACAGGCAGCAGGGTATTGCTATACTTGGAAGATGTGCCAAATATTCAGAGTGAAGTAGCAGGTGCGTAAGCAGGCAAACAGGGCACATTCACATAGGCAGTGCTGATGTGTCCCTGTTCCATCTCCACCGTCTGTCTCAGCCTTCACAGAACATCTCCAAACCAGAAAACACAAGACACTCTTTGACTATGACACAGTTTGCCTCGGGTTCAAGGTCTCCTTTTTTTTGGCCTAGGACTTGCTTTTGGTTTCTGATTCCCTTCGACTTGTGTGACATGTAGGATTCTTGTCTCCTGAGACCTCTCATGACTCTGAACTGATCACCTGTGTGACATGAAAAAACGATCGGCTTTCCATTTCCAAGGACTGTGGATTTTAAAGAGAGTCGTTGGTTTGCTCGGTAGACATCATGGGTTTGAACGTGTAACTGGGAGAACGAAGCTTTTCTTTATGAGGAAAGGAAGTATAAAAACACTGGAGGAGGTCTGGGAGAGGAAAGGACTGCCTGGTTTGGAGAAGAGGGAGTGAAGGAAGCCCGGTGGCTAAAGAAGACGTTTGAAGTCTGTGCCCTCTTTGTGCCCTGGTTGGCTTTCCACATAGTGGACAGAGTAAACCCTTCTCCTCCTGGTTTCATGAAATCTTTAGGAAGACACTAGTTTCTCATCAATCTGATATGAAGTCAGGGCTATTTGTTTTCTGCTGGCCCCACCAGAAGTTCAACGAAGGGAGGCCAGTTTATTCTGGTCTCTGCTTCAACCCCAACACCAAGCACTGTGCTTGGCACGGAGTGGACACCCAGAAAATACTTGTTGAACAAATAAATGACTTATTTTTTTAGAACTGTAGTTATTTATATGATCATATGGAACAGATAAACTATTTTTTTTCCTGATTTATCATCCCACTTCAAATAATATGTTTCTAATACAATGCACTTTTCAAGCCTTTGCTTAGGATAAAAAATATAAAAATCCTTTAATATTTTTAAAATACAGAAAAAGATGTGAGACAGGGAAAGCACAATTTACATCTACCTTGGGAAACCACTAGTTCTTTGGCCTATGTCTTTCTAGTCATCTTTGTGTATGTTTTTATACAGATGATGTTAACTATAGCATCATTCTCACACTTAACTCCAGTGCTTTAAGGAGATATGGATATAGAAAGCTCACAGAAGCATTGACACAACTAAGCTTTCAGAAGAAAGCTTCCTCTTGATCCTATTGTTTTTCTAATCTGCTTCATAACAGGTTCATGTGTGAGGCATTGCTTGCAAGGGAGTCTGGGAAGTGTAGTTTTTAACACACCAAACTCTTACCTGTCTATTGGTCCTTGTAATTCTATTTCATTTGTCTAAAACCCTCTTCCTACTACTATTCACAAAACTGACCCATATTGACATATTTCAAGTCTTAGTTCAAAATCACCCTCACAGAGAGACCTCACCTGTCCAGTGAATCAATCACACGGGATCCCACCACCCAGTTCATTTTCTTTGTAGCATTTCTGACAATCTAATTATTCACTTGTGTCCCTTGGCTTTCTCCTCCAACAGAATGTAATCTCTGTGAGGGCAGGGACTTTGTTTCATTCACTATTGTATCCACCGTACCTAGCACTCTGTCAGGGCTTTAACACATTAAAAAATTTTTTTTGGGGGGGCACCTGGGTGGCTCAGTCGGTTAAGCGTCCGACTTCGGCTCAGGTCATGATCTCGCAGTCCGTGGGTTCAAGCCCCGCATCGGGCTCTGTGCTGACAGCTCAGAGCCTGAAGCCTGTTTCAGATTCTGTGTCTCCCTCTTTCTCTGACCCTCCCCTGTTCATGCTCTCTCTCTCTCTGTCTCAAAAATAAATAAACGTTAAAAAATATTTTTAATAAAAAAATTATTTTAATAAAAAAAATTTTTTTAACGTTTATTTATTTTTGAGAGGGAGAGAGGAGTGGGGAAGGTGCGGGGCAGGGCACAAAATCCGAAGTAGGCTCCAGGCTCTGAGATGTCAGTGTAGAGCCCAATATGGGGCTCAAACCCACAAACTGTGAGATCATGACCTGAGCCGAAGTCAGATGTTTAACTGACTGAGCCCTCCGGGTGCCCCAAGGCTTTAACATATTTTATATGTCTATTATATTATATAACATATAATATATATATATATATATATACACACTATAAATTATATAATATATAATATACATTATACATTATATAATAAAACAATATATAATATATAACTTATAATTTATGTATTACATATATTATTATGTTAACATTTTATATGTCTATTACATAAAATTTGTTATGTAATAGATTCACCCAAGGTTGTACCTTCAGTTTCTTTCCAGTTTACTATCATATGAACTGCAATGATACATGTCTTTGCACAAAAACCTTTGTCTAGCTTTCTGACAATTTCCTTGGGTCAGTTAATAAAAAGGAGAGATAGGATGGTCAAGTCTGGAACATTGTACATTTGCCAAACTACTTTATAGGAATACTATTTCAGTTCACTTTCCGGTCAACGATGTGTAAGAGCTTGCATTTTATCACATCACCACTGGAGCTGGGTATTTTCATGTTTAAACATTTTCTAGTCTTTTACCAGTGAATTTTAGAGTTTTTTTCCTTATAACTATTTATCAAGTCTTAGTATATTTTGGATATTCATTATTGGTCATATTTTTTGTAATAAAATTTACATTGTTGTATTCTATGCTAGAGGTTTTTAATGTCTGTGTAGTTGAACTGATTGATTCTTTAGTGATTTCTTCCATTGTTACAGTTTTTGTCCAGAGACAGGATGAACATTCTATTTTTAATTCATTGATGTCTTCAGTATTTCAATTCTTTCCGATACTTCCTTTTTATTTTTTTTTTTACAAACTACATTTTGGGGGCTTTTAAAATTATCTTCTTTATCAAATTTGAAAGTGACTCATATTAGTAGGTAAGAGAAAACATTACAGGCAAAAAGAAAGACCATTAAATATGGTTTTTATCTTATGTATTTATCTATTTTTGTACCTGTAGAAAACAAGTACGAAAATCACATTCAAGTACTCATCTCTTGTTTTAACTCTATTCACATATATAATTGTGCTCTTGTTTTAAATGGAATGATGCCATCAAACCTGGTTTGTTTAGCACGATGTTGTGATTTTTTTCAATATTAATTATTATTAAGTAATAATATTATCAGTTGGTAAAGTTTGTACATGGACCTGATTGTAGGTTTGAAACTGATCATTTGACTTCCCATAGGCTAGGAGGGATGGAGGGGAATTTGATTTTCATGATGCAGGAAGCCAGTCATCCTTAGTGTCTGACTCCAGAGTGGATAGAAGTAACATGCAGTTCTGTATTTCCTTCAAAATACAAACATATCCCTTAGCTGAAGCCCTTAGACTAATCTCTTTGAAAAGTACTCTTCTCAAATTTCCTGTTCAGGTGACAATTAAATGACCAATGTTTTGTAACTGTGATTTGTTACTATAATAATTGAATTTAACAATATGCCTGCCTAGACATAGATGATGCAGTGACCTGGAAACAACAAAGAATACTAGAGAAATTGAATCTGCCCTATTCTGATTTCTTAGTCTTCCTCACTTTTTGCCCCTTCCTTTTTTTTTAAATAGTCATTCTCTTCTACTTTAATTTGAAAAACAACAACAACAACAACAACAAACAAAAAACAAAACAAAACTCCAGGAATAGAATGAATGGGAGATTATTTTAATTTTCAGAAACTATGGGTTTACATCTTTGGGTATTACAAATGAGAACTCTGGAGGAAAGTGTAAAGGAAGAGTAAGTGAGTGTAAAGTAGTGTGGCAGACAAACCCTGAGGGAATCCTGATGATTCACACCTTTGCATAATCCATTTCCCTTGAATGGAGCCTGGGAGTTGCCTTTAACTGGTAGAATATTGCAAAGGTGATGTCACTTTAATGATTATGTTAATGTATGTGGCAAAGATTCTGTTGATGTATTTGTTCCCATTCTGTTGTCTTTGAGATTGTACTAAGGAAGATTGTACTAAATAGAACTGAAGTAATCAAGTTAGTCCTTTAAAAGAAGGTCCAGGCCTTCTAGGAAGTTAGAGTTTTGAAGCAGCAAAACTTTCCTCCTCCTTTGCTGGCTTTGAAGAAGCAGCTGTTATAAATCCAACAGCCACAGTAGAATAAATTTCACCAACAACCTGAGGGAGCTTGAGGGTGGACTCTTCCCTATCTGAGCCACCAGATGAGAACACAGCCTTCATGCCAGCCTTCTGAAATTGGAATAGGAGAATTCAGCTTAGCTGCCTCCACCCTGATCTATAGAAACTGGAGAAATGGGTGTTGTGGGTTTTTTTTCCCAATGTTTATTTATTTTGAGAGAGAGAGCAGGGGAGGGTCAAGGAGTGGGAGAGAGAAAGAGAATCCCAAGCAGGCCCTGCGCTGGCAGCACAGAGCCTGATACAGGGGTTGAACTCACAAACTGTGAGATCATCACCTGAGCTGACATCAAGAGTCAGATGCTTAACTGTTGGAGCCACCCAGGCTCCCCGTTAAGTCTCTCTGTGTGAATTTGTTATGCTGTAACAGAAAATTAAGGCAAAGAGACTCCTTGATGGCATTAGCCAAAGGAAGGAGAATTCCTTCTCTCAGACACAAAAATGGGCAATTCCTGTCTCAGTTTGCAGGTTAATTTGAAATTTTGTCCATGCCTGAAGAACTGGTCTGGTACGACTTCTTTCTTTGTAGACTCTTTTTTATTAAGGGATGCTGATGAAAACACCAAAGAGTATTCTTGACTTAATCCCCCTCTGATTAATGCCAGCACTTATTCCTCTGAGTTTTGAGTTTCCCTACAGTTTAATTTAATTTAATTTTGAACTAGATGACCTTTAAGCGCTTGAGCCCTGAGGTTCTATGATTTTGTGACCTCAGATTCAAGGACCTACATTTAAGGATGAAGATGTTTTCAGTTTTGTGCTCAACAAGTGATTCTGCATCTCCCCACTTCACTTCTACCTGGTCAGCATGGTCATTTCAGCCACCCTGTGTTCCTCTTTCCATTCCCATTCTGGATCCACTCCAGATCTCTGTGTCTTCCGTATGCCACTCAACATCCAAGACATTTTTGTCTCCTTTTCTCCTTAAGATTTACCTCCATTTAAGAATTTCTATTTTCTGCTTGACAGGTTTCAAATTTAGAAATGTGGAGCTAGGCCCATTCCTTTGTGAAATTCATGGTTTCCTGTTTATTTTCCTCGAGAAGAGGTGAACAAATGTGCACGCAGCTTTGAGTGACTGTGAAGTTTGCCTCCTTATTGGATATGGATCTTGGAAACATCCTGCCTGAGCTCTAGAACTGTGGGACAATTATTCAAAGGCTGTGAGTGAGTGGGCAGACCATTCCTAGTGGATGTGCCATCTTTTAAGAGCCACCAGCATTGCAGGGAGAGGTGGTTATTCTTTGACCAGAGGACATCTGCTATAGACTGAATGTCTGTGTCCCCCCAGATTCACACATTGAAAGCCTAAACCCCAACATGATAGTATTTGGAGGAAGGGCCCTTGGGAGGTGATTAGGTCATGAAGGTAGAGCCCCCATGATGGGGTTAGTGCCCCTGAAAGAGATCCTGGAGGGGCGCCTGGGTGGCTCAGTTGGTTAAGCATCTGACTTCGGCTCAATCATGATCACATGTTCTGTGAGTTTGAGCCCCATGTTGGGCTTTGTGCTGACAGCTCAGAGCCTGGAGCCTGCTTTGATTCTGTGTCTCCCTCTCTCTCTGCCTCTCCCCAGTTTGTGCTCTCTCTCTCTCTCTCTCTCTCTCTCTCAAAAAGTAAATAAACATTAAAAAATTAAAAAATGAAAGAGATCCCAGAAGGCAAGCTTGCTCTTTCCACCACATAAGGACACAGCAAAATGACAGCCATGTATGAACCAGGAAGTGGGCCCTTACTAGATACCAAATATGCTGGCACATTGATCTCAGACTTTCCAACCTCTAGAACTAAAAAAATAAAAATAAAAAAAATTAATTTGTTATTTATAAGCTACTCAGTCTGTAGCTACTCAGTGGTGTTCTGTTACAGCAGCCTAAACAGACTAAGACAACCTCCTTTCTGCTGCGAATGCTCTGGATATGTGGCTTCTCATCTATGATGACCTTCCCTTAAGTTGATCTGCATGCCACGGTCTCTCCTAGTCCTCGCATCTGTGCCTCATTGTCTGAAGCTAGGATTCAGAATATATTATAACTGAATATATTATAAGAATTGCTTGGGTGTTTCCTGCACCAGGATATAGCAGTGGCTTGGTGCTCTGCCCATTGGTGTGGCAGGAAATACTTTCATTTGTGCTGGTGAATTCATTTTGTCTGGGATTTCTTCCTTCACTAAAAATCTTGCATTCTTTGACTTAACAAACAAGTAGTGAGTAAATACAGCATTCCAGGGAGTGTTCAGAGGGCTATGGAAGGTATAAAGATTAAAAAGAGCTGCCTTTCTCCTGCCAGCTGTAACAAATGTGAAATATATTGGGAAGGTGACACTGATGTCTGGTGGGTATACATCTGCTGCGTCAGAAGGCTGGTGCATTGCAAGACTCGCTAAATGAGAGCTTCTGGGTATAGAGTCTGGAGACCCCAAAAGCCTCCAGTGTGATTCTTGTGTATACTAAATTGTAAGACCCTTATTACCTGGTATCCAAATAATGTCATTGTTGATGATGATAAGATAAAATACCAAAAAGTCCCCCAAGTTTTTATTATGTCTTTAAGAAAATTATTATCATTTCAATTAAAGGGACATCATATACTCCTTAAAATTATTTTTATTAACCAAAATGAACATTTGGTTGAGGGCTAGAATTCCTGTGTCTTTCTAATTCTCTTGTACTTGTAAGCCTAAGGCTTTTAAAATGGTCTTTCACAATTATACTTCAGCTTAATGGAGAACCATTGACCCTGTGAAATCAAGTTCTGAAATTGACCTACAAGTAATGAATTTTTAATCAGGATATATTATTCACATCTGCAGTAATTATTTTGGACTAATAATATTCTAGATTAAAATGATCTTGGAAAATGTCTCACATGCGATACTTCCTGATCTCAAAGCACAACTTTCTAATGAATAATGTACAGTTACCTTTATTTTCCTGCAGTGCCTGGATGAGGTACTGCTCTGAGCATAGGTAGAAGTACATTTTCAACATTCGTTTGTTTGTTTGAATTGAATCAAATGAAATTAATACCCTAAATTGTAATACTGTCTGCATCATTACTTATTGCTCTGTATCATGAGATTTTAAACATGTCTAATGCTTAATAGATATCCTGTGTTTTCATGTGCTGGTATATAAAAGAGGACCCTTCTAAAATTAGAAGCAAAATAGCCTGTATCTAAATTTTCCTTCCTACATACCTCCATCTTTCTGCATTATATACAGCAACGTGCTGATTGCTTTATGTAAGTTTAATAATTAAGTATACATTTATTTCTGGATTGAAGATAAAGGGAAATATGTGCATCTGAAGGTGGCCAAAACATTGTTGACATCTCTTAAAAACTTGCTAAGTTTCATCATTGAAATGACTTAATATCCTCCAGTGTATAAACGTCTCCTCTGGAAAAAAGTAATCACTTTTGGAAGTGCATTAATTCTTCCAGGTCACCAAGGTGCTCCTTAATGAATCACCTCTAATCATTAGTATTATCTTTTTAGTTATGAGCTATTTTTAAGAGTTAATTTCCTAAAGACTGTCATTTCTTCTTTTGGTGTCATTTGTGCAGTGAGAGATAAATATTTACAAGTTATGATAAATATAAATTAATTATAACTATTAATATTATGATATCCTCAATTTTTTCTTTGTAGCTGTCATCGAAATCACCTGCATTCAATATTTGAAGTTCAGTTTTTCTGATATCCTTTTCATATGAAAGTCTAACTCTGAGTCTGAAACAACCACTGAAAATACTGTCTTCAAAACATGAAGATGTGAGCACACTCTTACTTACCTGAACTTGGGTGACTTCAGTTCCTTGCACCCAACTTTGCTCCAAATGCCCCAGGCTAGAGGAATCTGGGTTGTACTAAGGAGCCCATTAATATTGGCCACCAGAGGGCTCCCATATTCCTTCCAAGTATAAAAATACAAAATGCAACTAACATAAAGTTCATCATCAAATAAAAAGTCTTGCAGGAATTTATGATATAGTATCTATAGAGGAGAAATGTCCCCAAACCACTGTGTACTTATGCAAAATTATGCTAATGAACAAACTTGAGAAACTAAGCACTTTCTGTAGAACAAAGTGATTAAATTGTGTGGTTGATGTTGGTTTTGTTTCTGGAGCCGTGGTGCAGACTTAAAATACTTAATATTGACAATAGGAAAATTGGGTGCAAACCTATTATGTGTTTATGAATGATGTAAAGTATAGCTGATTCTAGTTACGGGAGTACAGTTTTTGATCACACACAAGCTATATAGATTATCCTGTTTTTTGTTAGCCCAGTTTTTGACATTACACAAAACTTTATAGAACCAATGGTTGGGTTTTTTTGGGTGGGCATTGGTGGTAAGAGGAATAATGTCATAAACTATGGACATTTCCACTGGAGAGGGAGAAAAGGATTGCTTCTCCTGAGGGCTCTTCCGCTAGTTCTTGTTGAGTTGTGTCGGCTGAGAACCAGTCCCCGGAGCTGAAGCTCCACAGGATAAGTCTCTGGGTTTCTGGAAGCAGCAGAAGCATTTGTCGTGTGTCTCTTTTGGTATGGTCGTTTCTGGCTCTGACAACCCAGGTGTTGTCCATAGAGTTTATGTAGGCAGGCGCATTGCTGCATTAAATACAGAGTAGAGTCAGCAGTTAATGGCAATGTTATAATCCACAGCAGAACAAACTTTGAAAACAGTATCTTTAGGAACTCTTTGAATGCCGGTGAAGCACTTCAAATGAGTCATCAGATTGGTCTTCTCTGTGATGTTTTTAAACCACAATTCATTTATCATCAGTAGCTGAAGATGCTGTTTAGCCATATTCTACCTCTTTCAATTCCTTTTTTTTTTCTAGAATACATTAGTTATTGCTGCACTTAAATGTGCATCAAAGAGAATAGCAACGTGGAAGGCCTGATTAGCTCAATTATACACCCACACCTAGATGCTGTCTTTTTGACTGTAAGACTGAAATATTGTTGCAGAAGAAAATAAAACAATCTGTTCCCCCCTTTATTTTCCATTATGTTCTTCTGGTCTAAGAATTATTTTGTGTTTTCTTTAGAGAAAGAGAATTAAAAAATAGAGCTAATTTTGGTTTATCTTGTACTTCTTGAAATAGTTTAAAGCAGTTTTATGAATTCTGTTTCAATCTGGGATTTTTGATGCTATTTCTCCAAGCAAGCTTTCTCTGAATCCCCCTCTCCTATCCATTGCTTTCCCTCCATAAGACCATGGTGATTAAAAAAACACTCTACTCCTCAGGCTTAGATTACCATGTCTAAATGAGACATAGATATGAAATTATCAGAGTGTAGAGTCTATTTTAGAAATTCAAGTGGAGTTGGTGTTATTTACAACCACGTAGTAACCAATCTAGTCCAGCACTTCTCCGTGATTCACCGGATTTGGATTTGACTCCATTTATGTTCCAGGAAACCCACAATATTGCAGCTGGTAATTAACTTCATTTTAAGACCATTGCTAATCTTGAAGATCAGTTGCTAAGTTCAGACTATGCATGAGCAAAAGAAAAGATGAAATTTTTTTTGATAGTGACTGGGTATCACAATAACCCATGAGCTAATTATACTATATTTCATGTTTGTCATGGAAGTCTTTGAATTAAAAATCAAGGACATTTTTCTGGGTCAGATAGATAGATTTTGTTCAGTAAGGTCTTTGCTAATTGCCATACTACTTCTAAGTTTCTATTTTTTAGGAGTAAAAATATCTGGAAACATTTTAATTAAAATGTCCAAACTATTTCACATACACCAATTGGTTCCTAGGTTTCTTGAATAACCACTTAAATTATGAAATTCAGCATGTATAGATACTACTCCAATTGTAGGTATTTACCTTTTAGAAAGAAAGTTTGTTCCTATCTAGACTTTGTGAAGTTGAATTGGCATAAAATGAACTTTGGCTCAAAAGCTTCTGACATTTATTTGCAAAAGTTTCTATGGCCGGTATTCCTGTAGCTGAGGTGACATTAAGCCTTGTTGGTCACCAGGGAGGAATGTGGCTTTTCTCTTCACTCATTCTGGGTGTGAGAAGAAAGGAACTACTAGTGGATATGCCAATCTTGATATGCCTCTTTCTGCCCCTAGCAATACTTGATATTTACATTTCAGGCAAAAGATGAGAAAACTGAATTCCCAGCATAGGGAGACAGTGATCAGAGAGAGAACCTGCCTTGCCCAGCTCTTAAAACCTGCATAAGCAGCTCTTTTTAAAGCCACTAATGATACCTAGAGGCCTTCTAATCTCAAGATGTTGATATATGTACTTATTTCCCCAAGATTTGGTGATGTCTTTAACAAAAAACAAAATATAAACATTACCTTAAGACACTGGTGCTCAGTCTTGTCTGCTCATGATAGTCATCTGGGAGTGCTTCTAATTCCTAAGGCTCAGGCTGCATCACAGACCAGCTAAATGATAATGTCTGTGGTTAGAACGAGGCATCAGGTTTGTAAACCTCCCCCAGGTGACTACAGTATGGAGCCAAGTTCGAGAATCACTGCCTTACAAACCAGTATCCCTAAATGATATTGTAATCGTACATCTGAACATGTGTAGTGGACAAGGATCTCAGTCTCCAAGCTCAGATGTTCCAGAAACACTCATTATTTTCTTACAGCCTAATTGAATTTTGATTATGAGTTGCATGCCAACTTCTATAATTCAACCAGTGTGGTGGAGGATTGATATTGGCCCATTTAGGATTCTTTCTTTCCCTGGGATTGCAAGTGGCTTACATGGTACTGAAATGTTTGTGGGCAGGACTGGAGAGGGCTGTGTTCTGCATTGCTACTGAAACACACACCAGCACTGTCCCACAGTGGATCGGAGGTCCACCGAGTTTCCATAGCATGGCCCCTCCACCCTGTTCCAACCCTTTCCTTCTCCGTGTCACATCCTGGTGTGAGGCACTGAGGTGAGCTGACTCCAGTCTGTCTTAAAACACCATCAACACTTTCTCCTTCCCCATCTCCCCACCCTTGGGGAAAAGGCTAAGCATTTGCTGTTTCTAAGAGACTGAGTGTGATGTTGAGGGAAGATGTTAAGAAAGGAACCAGTATTAAACTGCAGCTTCTGGTCGGCAAAACCAGTGTCTCTTCTTCTTTATGCAAAATCCTATAAATTTCTTTTTAGTTTATCAAGAACCATGAAATGATGCCTCTTGTCTTGAAACAACTTTTTAAACATGAATTGTTTGGTTAAAAATGATCATTAACAAGTATATTCACATAAACATTCAACTCCAAGTTATTTTGCCAGATAAATCTAATTTGTCTCTGTCTTCCTCAGGTAATTTTGTCATCTGTCTACACAGTATGAATCACCTTTAAAATTGTATCAACTGGTGCCACCACCCTAGCACAGGGCAAACTTGTCTTAATCCTATCAGTGCTACCTCTCTTGTCATTCAGAACCTTTCCTTAATTATTGGTTTATATTAATTACTTCAGTGTACTGAACATTTGAAGCCAATTCAAGGGGAGAAGCACAGGTTATTGATGGGTACATGACTGAGTACATATTCTCAGTTTGTCTGATTTAGGAAACCTCCAGATGTGTATCACCTTGGCCCTAAGAAAATATGATTCTTGGAGTGCCTGGGTGGCTCAATGGGTTAAGTATCTGACTCTTGTTTTTGGCTCAGGTTATGATCTTGCAGTTCCTGAGATAGAGTCCCACATCGGGCTCTGTGCTCACAGAATCCCCCTTCTTGGGATTCTGTCTTCATCTCTCTTGGTCTCTCCCCTTCCTCAAAATAAATAAATAAACTTAAAAAAAAAAAAGAAAATATGATTGTCCCTTACAACGTCCAAGTCAAATACTCATAGATAGAATTTGTATTACCATCATTGTAACAACAACATCCATACCATGTTTATGCCTAATAGAAATTGTCTTGTCTAATTTGACAGTCTTCATTTCACAGATTAGGAAACTGCTCAACCCACTTGTTCAGGTTCACTCAGCTAGTTAATTGTAGTTATGACGTGCTTCATCCACCCTCTTAACCAGTATACTTAGACATACAAACTGAAGACAATTCTTTTTTTTTTAGCTTTTAAGTATTAATTCCAGGATAGTCAACATAGAGTGTTACAGTAGTTTCAGTTGTACAATATAGTGATTCAGCAATTCTATACATTATGAAGACAGTTCTTGATGTCCAGAACTGACTATTATAATCTCCTTTCTCATCCACACATGATAAAACAGTCCTTTTCCTAGAAGGTAATAAACTTAGAAAATAAAATTAGTGACATCCACTAAAAATAAATATGTTCAAATTCATGATGGAATATCAGGAGAAGCTTGGAAATATTTTGGGAGGAAACCTTTCGAAGGGAATATGATAGATGCTATCCAGGCCACCACCAAAGTATCTTGATACCCGCGTGTCAGATAGAGGGTACTGTCCTCAGGAGACCATGGCCTAACCCAATGCTGCCTGATAAAAAATATATGCAGTGATGGTTATTTATTAGCACTGTCCAATATGGTGTCCAGTTAACCTCTCTCTCTCTCTTTCACACTTTTCTTTCTTCTCATTTCCTTTCTTCTCTTCTTTTCTTTTCTTTTTTTCCTTCCTTCCTTCCTTCTTTCAAATAAAGGGAATAAATACAAGCTTTGGAGTAGACAAATGAAAGTTTAATTTCTAGTAAGAATATGAGCAAATAACTGATTCTTTCCTTCCTAAGTGTGCACAGTAAGTAATAGCATTTACTAATATGGTTATTTTATGATTAATGGGATGATCCATGTAAAGTTTCTAATGGTGATCCTGTTGTAAATCATCTCTTGATGATTTGGTTATGATGATGGTCGTACCGATGCTAATAGTGTGTCCATTTAGCAAAAGGGATGAAAGTGTCATCTGTGTCTCATGTGTTACGCTGTATATTTCCTCATTAATATAGGAATATCTCACGTGCTGTTAATAATGTCATGTGTGTAAACAGTGGCTTGTGAACATGGAGGAGTTTGTCATCCATCAACATGCACATGTGCATTTTGAAGTAAGAGTTGAAATATTAGGCATATTAGCAAGAGAAGGATTTGCTGCAGATCACATGGGACCTGCTCTCAAATTTCCATCTTCTGTCTTCATCTGCTTTCCTCTCTGCACTATCATACTGCCTCTTAACACATAATATGGAAGAGTCTAATGCTCACTGAAAAATAGAAATGTTTGTGGGACTTCACTAAAACTCTCTGATATGAAAGAAGGACAATAATTTGTTAGAATCAGTGCTTCAGTGTGATCAAAAATTTCAGACGAAATGATTTTTCAGAAACATCTTCTGTTTTTTGAACAGACCGTTAGCAGTGTTTTTCAGAGGGAAGCTTTATTTTGTTTTGATCTTACAATTGGAAAGTTTCAGGCCAAGCCCTTGAAATGAGCAAAATAGTGGCAAATGGTAGAGAAAATCCAGTGTTCTTCAGGGATAAAAATTAAAGACGCAGTCTTTGGGCCAGGACACACGCCAAGTCACGGGTCCACTTCCATCTTGCGCCATTGTCATAGCTCCGTGGAGGAGACAGCGTCTAATCGTGTTCTTAAAGGGTAATCACTGTCCTGTTCAGGATGTCCTGCTGACTCCACGGGGATGCTAGCAGGATGTGAGAGACATCACAAGGCTGACTCACTGAAACCGAGGGATTTAGCAAATGCAGGAAAGGAAAGCAAGTTTAAGCTGAGAATGTAAGTGATTTGCTGAGAAGCCAGAGCAACAGAGAAAACCTTTCTTCACAAGGGTGCCCGGCGCATTTAAAACAGCTCTAGCTATTAGAATTTTTTTTTCTTTTATTAAGCTGAAATATGTTCATGTGGTGGGGCTCTTAGGTGGTTCACTGATGGGGGTTTATTCGGTCAGCAAATATTGAGTGTCTACTCTGTGCTAGTATCTACTGTATCCTGTCTGCACAGTTCTGGGTCTCAGGAGCAAGTCGGGGGTCTTTGCGCTCATGATAGTTACATTTAGTGAAAATAACAAAAAAAGTCAGATTTGAGAAGCTTTAAATGCAGACACAGGAAGACATTGTTTGATCTAGGCAGACAGGTGGCAAAGAACAGAAGCAAAGAGGAGCAGGAACATAAGGTCTTAGGAAAATGAAGCAACATCTTCAAAGGAAAAGAAAGCATTTGGTTGTCCAGCTGCAGGCAAAATAATGCTAATGGACAGACATCTCGATACACGTTCATTTCTCATCCAAAGATTTCATGCAGAGCTTCCCCCCCCTTTTGTGTAAACTAAATGGAAATAATGCTGCTTTATGAAAATCGACTCTTTAACTACCTTTCCCAGACCATAACTGTTCTGTGAAACAAAAGCAATTGCTCACCCTAGATCCTTTGTCCTTGAAATAAATATTTGGTCCTACATCCAAGATTTTTTAGGAAATTGATTTAAGTGCTGGAACTGTTTCAGTAATCTGTGAATGACCCTAAATTACCTATTCATGGGAAGAGAAGGCCAGGGCTGGATGGCAAACAAAGTAGCCTTTTCATTCCTCCTATGACTTCCTCTCCTTGGCAAACCATCCTGTTCTCTTCGCAGGAGCCCGGCTCCCTGCCTCTCTGGCCCACGACGCTGGTTCAGAAGATGGCCTGGAGCGCATGGCATGCCACCCACTATATTGGAAGCTGAAAGTGTTTTTGCTAGCTGAATGTCAAATTAATGAGGTTTTACTATCTAGATAGCATGCATTGACAAAAATACCATGTACCTTTACTGACAGTGAACCTCCTGTTCTGGATTAATGCTAATCCAAGGTTGCTTGTTTTTCATATTAGAAAACCATGGCCTTGTCATTAGCGCAGGTGACTTCTCAAATGTCAGAAATGAAACACTTTGCTTATTCACGGAAGCAGTGTGCGTTGTTCATGTTCAGGGTCACTTATTTTTATTTTCTTAACGGCACTTTGAACTTAAAACAGATGTGCACCAGGCAGCTCTTAGAACATCTGTGGCTGTAAAAGAAAATAATGCCATGCGCTCCTGGGTTGCTCCATTATAGAGATCCTCAGTTTTGTCCCTGCACCCGTCTGCGTCACTCGCAGTGATTCAGGACCAGCTTGTGGGAGGGACAGCCATTCCACACTGCCGTGAGCAATTGCTGCAGACTATGATGGCTTTCCCCAGAGCTTTCCTCACTGCTTCTCAGACTGGTCTGCGTGGTGGAGGCAAAACTCGAGGGCTGAGAATTACAGACTGTGGCCAAATGAGTTGTCACTCCCTGGTCCAATGTGGGCGAGAGGGGGGAGAATGTGACAGAACCATTTTTACTGCAGTTAAGTGTGATTAATCGATGCCTTTCTAATGAGATTAAGGGGGGAAAATCTTTTTTTTTTTTCTTTCTTTTTTTTTTTTTTTTGCCAGCTCTCCTCTACTCTGGGAGTTAATTTAATGCATTCGGCAGAAGCTATATGGCAGGGAACAATTGCTCCCTTGCTGGAAATTCTCCCAATTAAGCATAGACTATCTTAAACAACAACAACAACAACAACAATACTATTGATGATATGCTTTAAATCATATATAAATATGATCATTTCACATTGCCTCATCATGATTTACTTTTTTAAAGAGGAAATAATTCCATTTTTTTATTGGTGAGAGATTGAGATAGATTGTAAGAGTCAGTGTTTTCTCACTCATTCCTTTTGTAATTATTGTTCAATCAAAACTTAAAATATGACACTAGAGCTTGATACCCAGAGTATGGAATGTCAAAAAAATGAAGCCATCTCATGTCTGGGAAAGATATTGATGGTCATTAGACAAACTGATTATTTGTATAGTTATCACCATTGATGTAATTTTACATGTGTTTGTGTAATTACTTGATTGCTAACTGTCTTCTCTACTAAAGTATGAGGGCTATGAAGACAGGACTCATAGATGTATGGGCTCATCACCTCTTTCAGAGCATCGAACACAGCCCTTGGTATAGAGTTGGCACTCTGCTTTAATGTCTGTTGAATTAAAAGAATGAATGAATGAACCTAATACCTATGATTAGAGTTTTACAGAGTTTCTTTTAAAAATGCTTGTCTAAACTTTTTTGAACACCTCTAGCAACAGAGAAGACCTTTGTTCACAAGGGGACCCAATGCATTTTAAACAGTTTTGGCTGTTAGAAAGTTTTTTTCTTTGGTTAAACTGAAATATATTCATGTATAGACTTTACTATTCAAAAATAGAATCTGATATTGTGTAGAGTAGCATGAGTAGTCATCAGAGACCATCTTCTTTATGTCATTTATGTCCAGATACATTTGTTTTTATTGTTTGTTATTCCTTCACGTCATTTAAGCACTGTTCACAAAGCTCGTTTAGTTATTAATTACAATTAGCTAAAACTGTTTTTTTAATTTTTTTTACATTTTATTTATTTTTGATAGACAGAGAGACAGAGGACAAGTGGGGGAGGGGCAGAGAGAGACAGAGACACAGAATCCGAAGCAGGCTCCAGGCCTGAGCTGTCAGCACAGAGCCCAACGCGGGACTTGAACTCACAAACCATGAAATCATGACCCGAGCCGAAGTCGGATGCTCAACCGACTGAGCCATCCAGACGACCCAGCTAAAACTGTTTTAAGAAAGGATTTTGTTGGGGAAAAAATGTGGGTACTATATAAAAGTCATTCGTAATTAAAATGAAATTGGCTCAAAGCTACGTTTTCTTAAGCTCTTTTTCCTACCTGTTTTCCTGGCCACCTTATTTTGTCCACAGGCTACTCTGCCAATACAGTGGTTCCTATTTTAATATCTGGGAAAAAATTAGGTCTCTTACTCTTCCATCATTCCAAGTGTATTTAAGTTCTGTTTTATTTTCAAAGCATTAAGTATTCTGAAGAATATATGTCAGTTCTTTAGAAGACAGAAATGGCTGCAATTATATTATTTCTGTTTGCTATATTTCTATATTAAGAATTTCTATATTGCTAATTTCTATATTAAGACAGGTGATATGTGCACATATGAAAACATTCTCACTATCTGACATTAAAACTTTACAGATAAAGCTAAAGACCTCTTTAAACAGTAATACCTCATTCTGTTTTCCATCCCAGAAATAAACTAGTATCAATTTCATGTTTAGTCTTCCAGTTATTTATATATAATTTAAGTATATAATTTATAGAAATTAAAGATGTTATATATAAATTATAAATGATATATAAATTATATAAATATAGTATATAAAATATATATACTATATAATTGATTTATGGATTATTTTATATTATATATATATATATATTTCACATGCATACATGCCCACACATATACATATGTACATATATACACACAAACACACGCACACCTACTTGTAAGCAATAGAAACCAACTCTTGTTTTCTTTTAATTTTTAAAAATTTTTTAATTTTTTAAAAATCTTTTTATTTTTGAGAGATGGAGAAGGAGAGACAGAGTATGAGCGGGAGAGGAATAGAGAGAGAGGGAGACACAGAATCTGAAACAGGCTTCCGGCTGTCATCACAGAGCCTGATGTGGGGCTCAAACTCATGAACTGTGAGATCATGACCTGAGCCAAAGTTGGACACTTAACTGACTGAGCCACTCAGGTGCCCCAGAAACCAACTCTTTCTCACGAAATTCACTAATCAACTAAATTTATTGAGGCATATCATGTGCTAGGCACTGTTGTAGGGACAAGAATATGGCAATGAATCAAGTGCCTGCTCTCATCAAGCTTATATTTTAGATTAGGAGGGCAAAGACATAAGCAAATAAAGTAATTTCAGAGAATGACTCTTCAGAGAGTGATACCTATGAGAAATTTCACGACAGAGATGTGACCGTGGCAAGAAGAGCTACTTCTGAGTGGCTGATCAGGGCAGGTTTCTCTGAAGTGACACTATTTTTATTGGGAAGTAAATTGTGACAATGAGCTGGGCCTGCTAATGTCTGTGGAAGGAGTAGTTCAAGCAAAAAGAACAGCAAAATAGGAGACCCTGATGCACGCATAACTTGGAATGTTGAAGGCATAGAAAGGATAGTAGGGCAGGAGCAAAGGAGAGTTAGGATAGGAAATCAGAGAATCCATCAGAGTCTGTTTGCCTCCATCTAGACAGGAAATTTTTGTCACAAGAGTAATGGGAGGCTATTAAAGGATTTTAAGCAAGAGTGTGTTGTTACAGGATCTGATTTGCTTTAAATTTATCACTCTGGCTTTAGTGTAGAGATAAGAATGAATTTTTCTTGCTTATTTGTCAGAAATCAATTGACCATGTGTTTGTGGGTTTATTTCAGGACTTTATTCTCTTTCACTGATCTGTGTTTCTTTCTTTTTGCCAACCCCACACTGTTTTGGTTAAGGTAACTTTATAGTAAACACTGAAATTATATTATGTAATTTCTCCTGGTGGTATTTTGCAATTTTTACTGTACATGCATTTAGCATTTGGATACTATTCTAAATGGATTGTATTATTGGTTTCATTTTTCAGTACATTGTTGGTAGTATATGGAAATATATTCAATTTCTGTGCATTGGCCTATGTGCTACATGCTACATTCACTTAGTTTTAGGAGCTTTTTTTTTTTTTTGAATTGAAGATTCCTTAGGCTGTGACAACCTAAACAATCACGTTGTTTGCAGAAAGACAGTTTTCATTTTTACTTTCTTATCTGGATGCTTTTAAATCCTTTTTCTTGCCTCATTACATTGGCTAGGACCCCAGCATAATGTTGAACTGAAGTGGTGAATAGATATGCTTGCCTTGTTCTCTATCTTAGGAACTCTTCACCATGATGCATAATGTTAGCTTCAGGTTTTTGTAGGTGATCTTTATCAGGTTTAGGAAGTTCCCTTCTGTTACTGTGATCTTCAGAGTTTTTGTCATGATTAAGTGTTGAATTTTTGTCAAATGATCTTTCTGCATGTTTTGTGCTGGTATGTGGCTTCTTTATTCTGACAACTTGGTAAATTATCTAGTTTTATTTTTGAATTTTAAGGCCAGTTGAATTCCTGGGATAAACCTCAGTTTATCATGATGTATTATTCTTTAAAAATATGTATGGATTCAATCTGGTAATCTTTTTTCATGAAAAATCAGTCTGCAGTTTTTTGTTCTTGTATCTTTGGTATTTTTATCTGTGTTGCTGGCCTCATGAAATCAGTTGGTAAGTATATCTTCTTTCTCTATAAATCAGAGAGTTTACATAGGAGTCATATTTCTTAAATTTTTGATAGAATTCACCAGTGAAGCCATTTGGTCTGGTGTTTTCTTCATGCAAAAGTACTTCATTATAAATTTGTGTTTTTACCAGGGCTATTAAGATTTTTCCTCTTTTGTCAGATTTTGTTGTTTCTATCTTTCAATGAACTTATCCATTTCATCTGCTTTTTAATTTATTGACATCAAGCTGTTCATAATATTGTCTTATTTTCCTTTTCGGCATTCAAAGAATCTCTAATTGTGCCCACTCTAATTTCTGAGATTCTAATTTGGGTATTCTTTGTGGTTTTTTTTCTTAATGTTTGTTTATTTTTGAGAGAGAGAGAGAAAGAGAGAGAAAGTGAGTGGGGGAGGGGCAGAGAGAGAGAAGATGACAGAGGATCTGAAGCAGTGTCCAGGCTCTGAGCTGTCGACCCCGATGTGGGGCTCGAACCCATGAACTGTGAGATCATGACCGAAGCTGAAACCAAAACCATGACCAAGCTTAACCATCTGAGACACCGGGTACCTCTTCTTCAAGTTTTTAACAGTGTACATCGTTACTTAATTTCATTGATCTTTCCAAAGAACTCGCTTTTGGTTTCATTAATTTTCCCTATAGTTTTTTATTTCATTTATTTTAGCTCTTATATTTATTAATTTCTCTGTGCTACTTTGCACTCTTCCTAGCTTCCTAAGGGAAGCATCTATTGTATCATTGATTTTAGAATTTTCTTATTCTGTTTTGTTATTATTATTTTACTTCATATATTTCTAATTTGTTTGTGATTACTTGATGCATGGTTTCTTTAGAAATGCTTATTTTCTAGATATTAAATTTATATCATGAACATTTTCTGATATCATTAAGTAGTTTTTAAAATGAAAACCACAGAAGAGGGATCTCTGTGAAGGTAGCAAAGATATTCTGAACTTAAAAGTTATGGAAAGAGTAATTTTCTATTAAAATTGAGACCAAATTTCCTCATAAGATATTGTAGGACAAAGGAGAATAAAGAGAAAAATAACATCCTTAGATGTAATTAAGAACAGGTCAGATGGACCAGACAAAAATTGTAACTTTGTATTTCAAGATTAAGACATTAAGAAAATAATGCAAGACATGGAATGATATTATAAAACAATTAGGAAACCAAGAAATTAGGTACGAGGACATGGAAAAATAGAAATAAAAAATATATTTCAGAAATGAAGACTAAGCTAGTAGTATACCACAGGAGCAAATAAAAACTTAGACAATGCCTTAAGAGAAACTGAAGGTGAAAATTAGGAAAATTTTGAAAATGAGAAATAAATGAAGAGAGATAGAAGAATTTGAGAGAAAGTAATATGTGCTGCAGAAAGGTAAATAAGTTCTGAAATATGGGTAACAGGAATCCCTAAAGAAGAAAATGAAAGCAAGGGACAGAACAGATTGTAAAAAAGTATAATTTGAGGAGAAGTTCCTGCAGTGAAAAAAAGAAAGAAAAGATTTAAAATACATATTGAAAGAACATACCGAGTATCTGAGATTATTGAACCAAATGAACCAAGACCAAGACATGTTTTAATATAATTACCGAACTGCTGAAGAAAAAGAAACTTCTTTGGGCATCTGGGAAAAACAGTGACCTGAGGAAATGAAAATATGATTATCATCAGAATTTTGACAGCTGTGTCTTATTCTAGAAGAGAATAAGGTAATATATTAAGATAATCAAAAAGAGAACATGTCAACCAAAAATTTTATACTTAGCAAAACTGACTTTCAAATATCAAAGACACAAATTGTTCTGTTTATGCGAGAACACAGAGAATAATGTTCTCATGAATACTTCTTGAGTAATCTAATAAAGAATGAATCTCAGACAACCAAAATGACAAGAAAGAAAATTGATAGGTGGTAAGCTTTAAATTTATTGTTACCCATGTTGAATAAGTCTTATTGCCATACTAAGACTAGATTAGAATGAGCCCTAGTATAGAAGTATGAATAAATGAGGTTTGAAGGAAAAGAGTATGGTGTGTAATGGCTATATATTTATACAATGCATTACTAGAGAATCAAATGACATTTGTAATTCCTTTTGTGTATGTGTGTGTGTGTGTGTGTGTGTGTGTGTGTAATATATAGTAATGACTACAAGTAGATCTTATACTTCTTAAAGAACAATTTCAATGATACTGGTAATTATATTCTTGCTTTTGCTGTTTGGAATTACCTTCCAAAGCATAAAGGAATTCCAGGTATCAGGGTGATACTTCTTTCCACACTCCTATTTCTGCACAGGTTTTCATTTAGATAGTTTCTCCCCTAAGATTGTTTTTGCCATTATTTCCTAGCTCCCAGAACCTTCCCTTTTGATGGCAGACCTCCAAAACCAGGACTGAAAGTAAGATTTGTTTTACTAGTGTGTATTCCTAGGGCCTTTTCGTTGTAATAGAAATTAATATTATTTTTGTTTCACATGCTGATATTTTTAATATTTTATTCAACATTGTTTGTATATGTTTGGTAATTTCATATATAGCTCTCAGTTTACAAAAAAATTAACACAAGAATGGAATCTAATTTACTTCCTAAATTTCATATAATCTGTAACTCAGCATATATGATGGATATTCATGACAAACTGCATGATTTCACTAATGCTGTTGGCAGTTCTTCAGAAAGTTAGGCATGGATCTGTGGAATATACTGATGAGATTTTGACCCATTATGGTGGTTATTGATCTAAAAACACATTTCTGGGACATGTTGTATGTGAGTAACAATAGTTTCCAGTGAGTTGTTCTTGGGCTGACCATCTGTTCCAAGTTCTTGTAGGGCAAACCACACATACGGTGGTGTTTGGTTGGGCCTGGGCTCATGTCAAAATAATGACTAAGAAAAGTCAAATCACATGTTTGAAAGCATCCTGAAGATTGTTTTTTCCCTTCCCTCTCTCTCACTCTTTCTTTGTCTCATTTTTTTTTTCAGTATTGAAACTGCTAGAGGAGTTCCAATTCATTCTATAAAGATATATTATAGGAATATTCTGTTGATTTTCAAAACTTTTGGATGTATATGAGATAAACTATAAATGATAGCCAAGTTCATGAAATTCAACTGAAATATCTAAATTATATACTTAGCTTCAATTGTTAATTAAAAAAATCTTATAGTAGTTTGTTTAAATCAGAGCTCTTCAATATTACTTCATATCATTAAAAATTGACTAAAAACCTCAGTATCACTTCATGAAATTAAAAAGTGACTAAAAGAATTTAGAAAACAAATAACTGTTTACATGGTAAGACTTCAGGGCTTGCTATTTCTACTAGGCCACTACTGGACTGAAATTCCTTCTTGTATCTTACTTTCAGTGTTAGCTTTCCACAGTCATTACTGTTCGTTCACTTATTCAGTTGTCAAGTATGTATCCAGGTCTTCCTATTTTTTGGGGGGTAGATACCATGTTTCTTTTTTCATTTTATTGAGCTATAATTGACATATAATGTGATTATCAGTTTCAGGTGTGAAACATGATTCAATATATGTATATATTGAAAAAAGATGTCCATAATCAGTTTAGTTAACAGATACTGTGCTGTTTTAAAGTATACTGAAAGGGATAAACATTAACCATCAACATTATCTTGGGAAGGCAAGCTCCTTGGGTGTGTTTTCACGGAATTAGAAGGGTGATGTGTACTGAAAACAGGGATTGTTGGTGTCTGCAATACCCATTTACTTCATAGTTTTGTTGAGAATGTACCTTAATCTATTAAGTAATTTAGGCACTTCATTAGTGATTTGGACTTTTCTTGAAGGTTTTATACTTTTTAATTTGCTCTCAAAGATTCAAGACATGTAAAGTGTACATCTGAAAATAAGGTATACACCTCTATTTAAAGAACTAATCTTTTCAAATTATCCCCTGGAAGTAAGCTGTTTATTTGAAGAGATGTTAATTTTTAAAAAAGGATTTGAGTACCATTAGGTACAGTTTTAAAAACCAAAGGTAAATAAGTACAAAAAAATCACTTGCAATAATTCTCTACTTATCTAAGAAGCTAATTTCTATTTTAAGAACATACAGAGTAAATATTCCATGTGTTATTTGACAAGTGGTGTGTTTATTCATGGCAAATTAAAAATCATCAAGTTCACAATTGTTCTGCTTAATAGATACTTAAGTATATTTTAACAGATTCCAAATATAGGTTAATGTACATTTTTGGAATTCTGTGTCAGTACATTTTATGCTAATTGCATAGTAACCTTCCTTTCTTTCTAAATTGTCAGCTCCATAGATTACAGACAGCATTCCTGTTGCAGATTTTCTAACTAGTGTTCTCCTTAGAAAGTCCTCTTCACTCCCTGGCACTTAAGATTGGAAAGAGGAAAAGAAAGTTGTTGAATGTATGAAATTCTTCCCTGAATATGAAGTTATAAAGTGAGAATGTATTGATGCAAAACAATTTTAAACTGTTACCTTGCAAAATGCTTTGTTTTCTATTACACTGTTTTAATAAGGTGGAAAGATTGATCAAAGTAATGAATCTAAATAATAGTGTTATCATAAAGATGATTATAGTTATCGGTGGGAATCTAGAAATATTAGGTCCTAACTCCTAGCATTAGGTCCAATTTTTATTGCATGATTATTTGAAGACATATAATTAAAGTAACCTACAATAATTTGGAACAGAAAATAATAAAAAAAAACTCCTCTTAAAAGCAGTATTAACAATACAAAATTGAGGTACCATATTCAATGGATATGTGTTACTGTCAACATTCAGCTGAGTTTAACCCAAAGTTGAATACCATCATCGCTGAACAAGCTTCCAGAATGACAAGAATCAATCTGAAAATTGACTAATTAAAATCAAAATGATATTAATTTTAATTATTAAAAGTTTTAGTGGTCAAATTTGAAAAGACATCCTGTTCACATTTGTTTAGTTTGAACTTTTAGCCCCTTTCCAAACATCCTTGAACCCCTATGAAAATCATGACTGGAGAAAGTTTTCTGTACTTCTTTGACTGCCAGAATCTAGGCTAAGTCAGTGTGTGTCTCTGTGGAAACCATTTACACTCTGTCTGGGTCTAGACTCATTCCTTAAGGATATGACAGTTCTCCTGAGTACATGAGATCTGTCCAGAACTAAAACAAGTTGACACACATTGCCATAATCTTCACAAACAACAGCAACTACAACAACAATAAAAATAAAATATGTCTCAGGATGTCCTTAATCTCTTTGGAGACAATTTGGTTTCTCAAAACTTAAGTAGAGAGAATTACAAAAACATTTTCCTTGCAACATTTCTCAATTCAAAGCCCTTCTTCACAATCATGCTGCTAAAAGTTCAAGCTGAATCGTTTTATATGAGTCTTAGGAGCTATAAACCAAATATCGACAGTAGGTATAATTTGTGTTGGGACAGAGTTTCTGGAGTGTTTTTCCTGGTGAGTTATGTGTTTTAGCTTCTTGACATAGATTTTGCATTTGGCCTTCAGTTTATTCCCTTGTACTTAAATGTGGATACCTAGGGAAGGTTTGTGATCCTAAATTTATAAAGATTCTGCCTTAGCAAATAATTGGAGGATAAAGCTATAATTTTTTCCTCTAAGTTCAATGTTAACTGCCCTTCTTTTCCCAAAGTCAGGATTACTACTAGAACAAGGTTGCATTTTTTTTAAATATCTAGAACCATGCAGTTTCCAGAAAAAGAAATACATAAAATGATGTCCATTTTCTCTAACAAAGCAATCAAGGTAAGATTAAATAAAACAATTTCTCAACAGACATAATTTTAAGTACCCAGCCATGGCAGTGTGTGCATTCCTGAAAGTTATGTTGGAAAGAGGCAAAATTGATAGTGATTGTTGAAGGAAGTGTGGTAGGAAAGACAAGATAATGGGTATTGGGTTTGAATCAAATTTTATGACTTGAGACAAGCCATTTGCTCTCCCTGAGCCTGCATGTTGGCGTTCTCTTTCTCAACTCATAAGGTTGTAAATAATTCATTGTGCTGACCAATGGGTAGGATCTAGTATAGCCCCTGGCATATAATAGGTACTCAGTGAAAGTTAGCTTCCTCCTTTCTTCCTTTCTTACCCTTGTTTTTTTACCTTATCTGCCTCATGAAAATTTCTAAATAAATTGATGGAAGCCCTGTATTATTTTCCAATATGGTCATTCACTAGCTAATATCATCTTAAACACAGAGGGTGATTTCTGGTCAAATTAACTTATTTTAATCTCTTGTTAATCATTGTTCCCTGAAAAATGTTTAGGACAGATGATATTTGTGCATAGTCAAGAAACGAATGACACTTAATAAACTTGTAATATATAAGCCTTTCTTTATTTATTGCTACCACCTATGAACATAAGTGGATATTGTTATCTATGATTCACATAATCTGCATTTTCAATAAATTATTTCCTAAACCTATTCTAGTATCCAGTGTTTCTCTTCCTAACTGTGATCATAAATATTACTAGGGTGGTGTGTATATAGAGGTGACAATGTTAAAGTGGTACCTCCTTGTTGCATTCCATGATCAGTTTCCTGAAACATGTGACATTCGTAATATTCTAATCAACTTAACTACAAACAGCCCTGACTATAGAAAAATGATATCAGCTCTGACCATTGGAAAGCACATTTTGGAAGTCAAAGACTTGCTATCTGGGATATTCTATTTGAAAACAATAAGAATTAAAATTTTGGCGAAGTAACTTAGCTAATATTTAAAATATTTAAAACCAGGGATAGAACTATATTAGATTAAAATAATTTTGTATACAACTTAATCTTTGGAGATCTATAACATTTCAAAGAAAAGCTTTGAGTTCAACCATTAGGACTAAAAATATATGGCAGTTTGGGGTGTTGTTGCCCATGGTGTGACTTTGGCAAAAATTATGTTGAAATGGAAGTATAAATTTTAACAACTGGGCAGTTTACTTCATTCAACATGCAGTAATATGATAATCTCACTGAATTTCCTGGATTCAAGGTTGAACCAATGATACTAATTAGATAGTAAAATTAAATTTTACTCATATTTATCTATAGTTGCCTAGTTGGCTAGATAAAACTATTGATTTTAAAACACACATATCTTTTCATATAAAGCAGTAATATTCCTCTGCTTTCTGAGAGAATTAAAGTTGTCCTATGGATCACCAATTATTAACTTAGTGTAACCAATCTCAGGCATTTTATCATAGAATTGACTCTAAATGTAGTCTGTATCTTCATTTGAAGAAGAAATAAGAGGTTCTATAAGATTGTTTGCATGAGGAGCAATTGAATTTTACTCAAAATTATCTAGAGTTGGCTAGTTGCAGCTTAATCAAAAACGAATTATGCAGTACTTTCTCGAGGGTTTATTAATTCCATGGCAAACTTTGGTTACACAGGTAGAAACTATATTTGAACCAAGCTGTAAAATCTCATAAATTAAAGCTTATTATTAATATCTATGCAAACCATATACCATAATTTTATCAGTGTTTGGATGAATAAGGGTCATTTGCAAGAGTCATGTGAAAGATAATTATGCTTTCAAGTATGTAAAACAGATTTTGACCTAGACTCGCGTCCTTTAATTTCTATTGATATAACGTAGGAAAGTTATAGTGAAAAAGAACATGATTTGTATGGGAAAAACTGGATTCAGATTCTACTTTTACTGTTTACAAGCGGTGTGAACCTGGACAGTAATTTTATGCAACCTTTGCCATTTATGTATTTATCAAGTATTTTGTAGGGGCAATTACTATATTCCAGAAAATTGGGTGGGAACCAAGGATATAAAATTAAGATGACAGAGTCCCAGTTCTAAAGAAGATAATAGTTTAGCAGGGAGAGAGCCACGTAAAGAGATAATTATGGGTTAGTGAAGTAATAGATATGTAGTTGGTATAATGGGAGCCTGGAACAGGTTCCTCTCCCACTTGAGATTCACAGATCTTTTCCAGCAGAAGGAAAGCATGCACAATGCAGGGCAAGAAGAAACACTGAGTTAGAACTGTTGGCAGAAACAAAAGTCACGTACACCATTTTAGAAAACATTATGGCCATATCTATTCAACTTACATATTCATGTAACATCTAGTTCATCAACGTTACCTTTAGAAATTAATAATCAAATATTTACCCACAGGTGCAAAGAAATATTCATAGAAAAAGTTCACTTATCCGGTTCCTTTCCACATTATCCTTCCAAAATGATGGATATGATGAATAATAATTGAGAAATGAGCATGAGAATTGTGAAAAAGATAATGCAAGAAAGAAATACAGAACATGAATATAACAAACAAAACAGATAGTCAATACCTGAAAGATGATCGTACTATGGAGCTGATAAAAAATATGAACAATTTTCATGTTATGAAATTAAAAAGAAAGAGTTCTGTATAAAAGTAGCTAATGTCTATATTGCTTCTAGGCAACAGGAGCTCAGAGGGAAGATGCAAGTATTCAAGGATAAAATTACAATAAAACAGAGAATTGTAAGGATTTAACAAATACTCGTATAGTGTTTTATTATGTGACAGGCACTGTCTTTAGCACTTTACAATTGTCTACCAATTTATTCTGTATAATAACCCTATGTGGCAATTATTGTTATTGTTCCCATTTTACAGCTGAATATTCTGAGATACATAGAAAGATTTAGTAACTGGTTCAAGTTCACACAGTAGTTACTGAGCGGGGATTTGTACACCGGCAATACAGTTACAGAGTTTGTGACTTTAAGTTTTCTGCCCTGCTGCCTCTGAAAAAGTAAAAGGAGCTGATGGTGTGTGTATGTGAGAGGATACAGGAAGAAGAAACAACACAGGAAGGAATACAGAGAAAAAAAGAAGAGATGCTTCTCAGGCCAATCAAGAACAAAGAAAATTAAGAAAAAAATGAAAAATAACCAAGTATTATACCAATGATCAGAGAGGAAATAGCATATTAAAAGGGTGAAAGGGGATCCAGCATAATTGATGTACCTATAGAAGAGAAAAAACATGAAATTGAATGATTTTCAATAATATAATTCAGGATTACTTTGTTGAGAGTATGGGCGTGCGCGTTAATCTAGGGTAAGAGAACAACATATCCTAGAAAGAAATACAGATCAACCAGCAGCAAAATATAATATTGGTGAAGTTGTTGAGTTGAAAGATAAAGAATCCTGGGGGAGAACCAGGCTAAATACAAATAAGCAAACAAAATTCAACTTGTTCAGGGACATTTATGTGATCAAAATTGTTCAGATATGTGTACAAAAGACAGATATTTTCAAACACGTAAGAAATGAGAGAATATATGCTCATAGCATTTTTTGAAGAAACCATCAGAGGGAAAAATTCTGTCAAGGAGTAGACAAGAATCTTTAAGAAACACCTTTCCTCAGCACTGTAGATACAGCAGTGAACAAGATAAAACTTTCTTGGTTTTCATTGAGCCACCATTTTAGTATATGACGGTATAGAGAAAAATAATCAAAGAAGAGGAATTCTACAGTATATTCAAGAATGTTTGTAGTCAGGGCGATATTCAACTAATCTGTGCTGATGAGATTATAACAGTTGTTAATATTGAAATACTTCTCTAGAAGTTGATAAAAAGATGTGGCCCCGAGTTTCCTAAAATCCTCTGCCTTTTTGTCCACTGCAGGCCTTCCCCTGGAATTTCTCTATGATCTCAGATCTGTCTGTGCTCCAACAACTGAGGTGTTAAGGCAGAAGCTAGCAGGGAGCTTTTGGGTTGGGCTGTGTTCTGATGGGTTATTCTAGTGGTTAAAAATTTCAAATATTTCACCTGTTTTAGTCACATTATTGGGATTGACAACCACTGGAAACAAACCCAAAGTCCAAAAGCATATGAAAGCATAATTTAAAAAATAATCATGTAATGAAGTGTATTAAATGAAAAGAGTGAAACACAGTCATATATGACAAGATGGATGACTCTTACAAACATAATATTGAGTAAAAAGTATGTTATAAAATTAAATATAACATTAAGTGACAAAATTGATACAGTATTCTTTTATAAAAATCAGAAAGTATTTGAAGTTAAACCATTGTTTATGCATGTATACAGATGCAATAAAATTACAAAGAAAAGCAAAGAAATCATAAACAAAATTCAAAGTAGTTGGTGCAATTGTAGTAGGGCATAAGCGGTTCAGTACTCACTATCATCTTATTCTTCTTTATCTGGGTGGTGGGTACAAAACTTTTATTTCATTGATAGATGTTAAACCCTATGTAAGTCTTATACCCTTTTTTGTTTATGAGATTGCTTAACAAAACAATTCACATAGCAAAAAATGAAACCAACGGAAACAAGCTGAGAACATTTTAAGTGCCCAAAGTTAAAGTAAGAAATACAACAAAAGAATAAAATAAAAAAAGCAAAAGAAAAAGGTAATGAAACAGAAAACAAAAATAGAATAAGGGTGCCTGGGTAGCTCAGTTGGTTAAGCATCCAACTCTTAATTTTTTTTTTTTTTTTTTTAACATTTATTTTATTTTTTTTTTGAGACAGAGAGAGACAGAGCATGAACGGGGGAGGGGCAGAGAGAGAAGGAGACACAGAATCGGAAGTAGGCTCCAGGCTCTGAGCCATCAGCCCAGAGCCTGACGCGGGGCTCGAACTCACCGACCGCGAGATCGTGACCTGAGCTGAAGTCGGACGCTTAACCGACTGAGCCACCCAGGCGCCCCAGCATCCAACTCTTTATACCTGGTCAGGTCACTATCCCGCAGGTTCGTGGGTTTGAGCCCTGCATTAGGCTCTACAACTGACAGTATGGAGCCTGCTTGGGATTCTCTCTCTCCCTGTCTCTCTGCCCCTCCCCTCTTGCATGCATGCCCATGTGTGCTCTCTCTCTCTCCCTCTCAAAATAAATAAATAAACTTAAGAAATTAAAAAAAATAGTAGAATAAAGAAAGCCCAATATTAAGTTTTTGAAACTAGACAATCCTTTTTTTTAAAGTTTATTTGTTTATTTTGAGAGACAGATCATGAATAGGGTAGGGGCAGAGAGAGAGGGAGAGAGAATTTCAAGCAGGCTCTGTGCTCAGTGCAGAGCCTGATGCAGGGCCTGAACTCAGGAACCGTGTGATCATGACCTGAGCTGGTATCAAGAGTTGGACACTTAACAGACTGAGCCATCCAGGTGCCCCGAAAACTAGACAGTCTTACTTATTGCACACATGATCAGGGAAAAAAAAAAAGCCGAACTAGTAACGAAACAAACAAATGAAAAACAACAAAGAAACAAAACACAAAAAAGAAAAATATGTTATGAATGAAAATGCATACATTAAGTATAGAATTAACATAGTTTTAAAAACATAGTGAACAATGTTTCTCCAGCAAGATTGCAAATTTAGATGAATCTATCAATTTCTAGAAATAAAGTTTATCAATCTGATTTAAAAAAATAGGAAATTGCTCTCTATCAGGAATGAGAGGAGGATGTTCACAACATAACTCTAATCGGTATTTTACTTAAGGTGCCAGTAAGTGATATAAAAAAAATAGTATTAAAATTTGAAACAGGGGCACCTGGGCGGCTCAGTCAATTAAACGTTCTACACTTGATTTCAACTCAGGTCATTATCTCACGGTTGTGAGATTGAGCCCTGCTTTAGACTCTGTACTAGTGTGGAGCCTGCTTGGGATTCTCTCTCTCCCTGTCTGCCCCTCACCCGCACGTGCTCCCTCTCTCAAAATAAATAAATAAACTTAAAAAATTTTTGAAAGAAAAATAATTCAGAAATATTACAGTCAGTTCTCTATAATTTTAAAAATAAAAATCAATCTAAAGCAAATAAAACACAAAGCAAGATCTTACTGACTATAAGTGTTAAAAATCTCTCTTGAAAATTTTTCAAAAAAGGAAAATAAACTCAAACTTTAGACTACCAAGACTAATAATCAAAATACTCAATATTAGAATTTTGCATATATAAAACCTATCTATGTATCTTTTATGTACTAATTCAGTGATTTATTTACTTTTCTCAGAATTTGTTGCTAATTTTTCCTTTTTCCTTATGTATTTTGTGAGCATCTATCTTGCATATTTTTGTATTTATCATGATGGCTAATGGCTTTGACTTTTTACCAGCTATTAATTAGCTCACTTGTTTGTGTGACTATTTTCTAATTTATTAATTCTACTTTCATCTTTAATGGTCCCTTCCTTATTCTTTCCTAAGGATTGTTATTTTATGACTTACTTTTTAAAGTAAAAGCTTGATTTGTTTGTGTTCTTTGTTGCTTAGTATTAAAGATATTCAAGGAGTTGTTTTCCCCTTAACATTTGTTTACATATATACAAAAGGATCTGATAATGTAAAACAACATAATATCTGTCCATATAAATTTTAAAGCCTAGATGAACAAAATAACTAAATACATGAAAAATAGTTATTTTTATTTAATTTAATTCAAATCTTATATATCTAAAACAAAATAAGACAAAATAACCATCTGAAAAATAATTCTTGTAAGTAATGAGTAATAAGTAATCAATTACCTGAAATTGGCATTCCTTTTTTATATTATATATTAGTGTATATCTGTGAATTTATCCTAAGTTGACCTTAAGTGTAATTAGCTCCTCTCTCCAAAAAAATAATTTTGTTTATAAAAAATAATTTATAAACCAACAAAAAGGTTGAACTTCATCCACAGTTAACACATGCCAACAAAAATGTCCATTATAATTTTTAATGCTCAGATTGATACAGGTTATTTGATAATACTCTGTGTTATGTGTTGGCAAGTGTATCCTCACACATTGTTAGTGATAATGTATTTAATATAGTTTGGAAACAAATCTTTCTATATCTATTAAATTTTTAATGGTATGCAATACTATTTCATCTATAAACTCCACCTATAATGATTTATCCTATGATATATTCATACTTCTGCACAAAGATACATGCGTAAGGAAAAATGCTTATGATGACTTTGTTTATAGTGCCAAATGATCAAAACTAGCTGAATGCACACCAATAAAGGATAGCTAAATTATTGTGGCTACATACAATTGAATATTATGCAAAGAGTAAAGAGTTAGAAAGAGTAAAGTAGATTTATACGGGCTAAGATACTAATATCAATAGCTGTAGGGAGATAATTCTCCATGGATCTCTTCTATTTCTGTACTTTTTAGCAACAGAGACACGGATTATTTTTATTATAAAGTGTCTTTTCATGGATATTTGTACAGACAGCAGGCTTGGAAGATAGACTTAGTGTCTCCCTCTGGAGCAAAGAAAACTTTATAGCTTAGTATAATAAAATAATGTCTCCTTCTGGGGCAAGTTCAGGTGTACTTACGGCCCATTATAAAAGAGTCATGGTCCCTGTCTCTTCCATTGTTCGCCTCCTCTAACAGAACCCACTGAATGTGCAAGCATCATATGACCCTCACTGTGTTGTCCTGTGGGAACTGGCATTTGGTAAGTGACTCAAACGGATATTTAAGTTACTGCTATTGATGAGTAATAAAGTCCTTTGACTCTGACCCAAGAGTCTCATGTCTTCTGCCAGAAACCGTGAAACTCTAGCAGGTTAATTTGTTAGTTCCAAATAGGGTAAAATTGAATCTAGCCCCACTTCAGATTTCTTGATAGAAGTTCTCCAAGATGTGTTTTAGACTTAAAAAGAATTAAGACTTAGAACAATGTAAATGTTTTATTGCTAATTTTAAGAAAACTGATAAGTGTGTATATGTGGCAGATTTAACCTTACATTATTTATCTTGCACCTTGGGTATATGGATATGCAAAAGAAATATTGCTTGTAATTCCTTTTTAATTTTCTCTGTTATTCCTTATGAGCCTTCCTCCTATTTTCCAACTGCTCCCTGAATGACAGGGGAAAAAAAATAAAACATAGTTCAAGCTTGCTTAAAACCTAGTATGATTCAGAAATGTAAAGACTATCAGGTTTAATGAAGTCTCTTCAGAATAAATGTGCCAGAGTTTTTTATTCCTCTTATTTACCTTATCTTTTCTCAGATGCATTGGGGAATATGGATTTTACTGATGCTATATCTTTAGGCATGATGGAGGGGGACAAGGAGGCAGAGAAGGACATGGCAAAGAATACATCAAAGAATAGAGAAGGAACAGATAAGATAAAGACTTAAATGTCAATTGATTTAAGGAATAAAAAGCTTAGTAGTCATCTTAGACAAATGTCAGTGTGATGGTGGGATTGAAATCTGATTGTGGAGAAAAAGTGAGACTGGGAGAGAAAACTACCTTTTTGGAGATTGGAATCAGAAAGGAAAAATGAACAGGAATAGAGATTAAAATTAGAGACACACGTTTAATAGAGGCAGTCTTGATTACATTTTGTAAAGAAAGAACAGGACACACTTGCTCAATTTTATGGTATAAAGGGAAGGTGCTAATTAATGAAGCTGAGGCTGAAATAAAGGAGAGAGAGGGACTATGCCTCCAAAGGACCAGAAGGCAAAGCAGTCAAGTCTTCTTGAAAGGAATGGACAGACCTTAATGTGGCCTCTGGGGCTGGAGAGAAGGAGACGAAGTGGATGAGGCAGGTGGGAGGAGGCAGGACAGGAAGTCTGGGGATTTCACTCTTGCTCCTGAGTCTCAGGGTACATGAGCTGAGTGGGAGACTTGAATGCTCATTAAAAATTTGGAGGAATCATTTAGAGACATGAACCAAAGATTTCCTCTTCTGTAAGTGAGGTTGGTAATACTTGTTTTCTACTTTTTCATGCCATTTTGATAATCAAATAAAATATTATGAAGTAAAGTGATATGTCACTCAGGAGTTTAGTATACATTTGTTATTTTATGCATCATAGTATACCTTGGTAAAGCTATTTTCCAAAGTAAATAAATATCTGTTTGCCAGTCCCAAAAGGAAGATGAGACACATTATCTAGAATGATTAAAAAGGAGACACTTTGTAAATTTAATGATAGGTGAAGCTTATCTATCATACATTATGATAGCTGTAGACTTTCAGAATGGGGAATGACATGGCTCATGAGTCAAGAACAGGGAGGGCATTCTGGACTGGAGTGCGTCAGGTTTGAACTGATCATATTTTCACATGAAGATATTCCCTTTGTTTGGAGCCATTGCCACCACTGTTGTCACACTGTTTTTCTACTTCTCCAGATGGTTTGGCTTTAAAGGTTTCAAAATAAACTGAGTGAACTGGCTGTTACAGCTACCTTGCCTTTCCTTTTGATCACCTAAATGCACACCTCAGTACAATCTGCCTTTCCTCCTCCAGGATACATGATTTCTAAAAGAGTTCTACTTGTCAGATGAGCTGTGTCTAGTTTTTACTCCTAAGGAAATGAGGTAGGGGTATCCCAACAGAGCAACAAAGTATTATATCCTAAAAAATAAAAAAAAATTTCTTACCCAATGGCTTTATTCACAATTTAATTTTTTTGTCTACCGACTTAGATTTTTAAAAAATTTTTTAAAGGAAATGTAAAATGACAACTCATTTTTAAGTATTCGTACCTTGTCCATCAATTGCTTTTTAAATTTTATAAAATACTTCTTGAGTTACTGAAGAGTTTTAAAAATGAATAGTAATGAGCTCAATTTAGTCTCCATGCCAGCTACTGATAAATATTTTTCTGGTGACTGATCTTTATATTGTAGAAAATGCACGATTTAATGTCCTTTACCTGCTTGAAGAGAAAGTTTTCGTTTTTTTCCCCAATCAAGTCAACCAAATTGTCAACAACTTTTATTAACTACCTACTTTATAACAGCTTAGAGCAGAGGTATTGTACCCTAGGGAGTTACTGAGTTAATAGAAAAGGAAATCATTGCAATTAGCAGATTTATAATAAAGTTAACTGAACATACAATGTTTGTTAATTTTTGAACTGAGAAGGAAATAAAAAAATAAATTGTTGCCATCTGCTCCTTTTTAGTTGTATGAGGAAAAAATAACATTCCAGAGAATTGCTTGATCATAACATTTGAGGATTATGAGGTGATCATAGATAATCTGTGATTTTAGCCCTGGCACTGACTTATTTAAGGAGCAATAAAAGAGTTCTTTATTAAAAAATAGATTTTATAAAAAGTAGACTTTACAAACACTCTTTATAAAAGTTCAGACTTTTTATAAAAAGTCTACTTCTTGGGCATAGCTTGGAACCTTTATATGGGGGACAGTTTGCACAGCCCACAGGAATTTAGTAATGCAGTTGGGCCAGAAGGAGAGGTGTGGTATTCTTTTCACATGAAGGAAGTGGTTTTATTTTCTAGGAAACATGATTTGGGGAATGGAGGAATTTTAAGTAGAATGAACAGAGATATACACCATAAAGAATCATTTGGCCTGTTTCTCAGTGATTGCCTAGGGAGTGTGTTTCATTAGAGGGGGGATTTCTACTAAATTGTTTTCCTATCTCCTTTGGACACAAGTTAATGGAGAGCAATATATACTGTTGTTCAGAGATTTTTGCCTGGGAGGTTCAGAGATGGCCTTGGCCTCAGCCATTATTTATGGAGTCATCTCTGAAGCGTATGGATTAAAATTACTTTTCCAAGCCACAAACTCAGACGTGTAAAATGATAAGCCTTTATTTTTCTGTAATTCTTTGAAATCATTCCTTGAGCTCTCCTATATTACTCTGTTAGGACTGCTATAACCAAGTACCAAAACCAGATGGTTTAAATTACAGACATTTTTGTCCCTCATTTCTGGGGGCTAAAAGTCTCAGATCAAGGTATCAGCAGGGTTATGTTATGAAGGAAATTTTGTTTCATGTCTCTCTCCTGGGCTTCTGGTGGTTTGTGGTGAGCACTGGGGTCTAGAGAAGTTAGGTGACTGGGGCCTGAATTCTTTTATCTACCAACTTTAGCATTATCTAATTTTAAAGAGTAAAGTCTGATAACCTTACTTTTAGGAGTTCTTTCACCAAGGATTATCCATAATCCAGTTCGGGGCCTGTGAGTTCCAAAAGGAAACGGCAATAAGTAGACCAGTAGTGTCAAGCCACCAATCCGTGGCTTTTACGGACACCACCTTTGCTAGAACAAAAAGGGTCCTTTCAAGTCTGTTGCGGTGAAACTAAACAGATAATGTTGGCTGTAATGGAAAAAACACAGCTTTTCAGCTTGTAAACTATGTGACCTTCAGCAAGCTAATTATACTTTAGTCCTCTTCTTTGTAAAACTGGGAAACAAAATCTCACTGGCTCCTTATGAAAATAAAGCAGACTAGCCTGTATAAAGTACTTATGGTACCTGGAAGCTAATAATTACTGTTGTCCTTTTCCTCTCTTCTAATTTCCTGATCAGGGTCACGTGTCTGATTAATGTCAAGGCAGGACTAGAGCCCAGACCTTTTATTTTCTAGGGCAAAGCTCTCTGTTACACAGAATTTTTCCATTGTTCTCTGGATTGGAAGCAGAAGTATCTAAGAAGTCATGTTTTGTTGGCCTGAGAAGCAAGTCAGGGACTGGTGCCCCTGTCCTGAAAAGGGTCAAGATTCTATTGCAAACCATGAAATAATTATAATATTCTATAAGGGATCCTTTCACAATCTTTTGTTAAATTCTAGGTGTGGCATAGTAAGTTCTTTTGTTTCTTATACCTAGAGAAGGCTGGGGAGCGTATAATGGCTCCGAAAGAATAGAAGAAAATTTGAGCCTATTAAGTGAGCTTCTTTGAATATTCTGGAAAGTAGGACACGGTGCAGGTCATGGGAATTTGCCTATTTGACCAACACAAATAGATTTGCAGGGCCAACTGAGTGCCTAAATTAAGATAATCTCTTTTGAGGTTACCATGAGGTTCTAGAGTGGTATACCTAGCTTATTTGACCCCCAGAGAGAGTCAGTTTTTAACATCTAAATGTTAAAATCTAAATGATAAAGTTTTTGTTAGTAGTATTCATGAGATAATAATTAATAATCAGGA
Source organism: Panthera pardus (assembly GCF_024362965.1). Lineage (NCBI taxonomy): Eukaryota > Metazoa > Chordata > Mammalia > Carnivora > Felidae > Panthera > Panthera pardus. The sequence continues at coordinate 19,085,675 of NW_026526654.1, read as the reverse complement.
TTTTCCCAGTTTTGTTGCAATGTAATTGATAGGTGACACCGTGCAAATTTCAGGTGCATGATGACATGACTTACGCGGGTTGGGAAATGATGACCACAGCAAGTGTAATTAACATCCATCATCTCATACAGGTACACAGACAATGCTTCCTTGTATCCTAGTCCTCGTGTTGTACATTGTATACCGAGTACTCCTTCTAACTAAATTTGTACCTTTTGACCACCTTCCTCCAACTTTCCTCCCTGACCCCCTGCCTCTGGAAACCACAAACCAGATCTCTTTTTTCCATGTGCTTGGGTTTTCTTGCTTGTTGGTTGGTTGGTTGGGTTTTTGTCTTTTGTTTTTTGCTTTTTTTAGATTTCTCCATATAAGTGAGATCATACAATGATTGTCTTTCTCTTTTGGATTTAGCATAATGCCCTCAAGAACCATGCTTGCTGTCCTAAACAATAGGATGTCCTTCTTTCCCATGACTGAGTAACATTTCATGTATGTATTTTTATCCATTCATCTTATACCTATACCTACCTATATGTACATCTATGTACGTATGTATGTATGTATGTATCTATCTATCTATCTATCTATCTATCAATTTTTCCCCTTTTGAGACTTGAAACCACAGATATATGGCTAATCTGATAGGCACATTAGTTTCAGCAGTTTATTTTTACCCAAAATATCAGTAGACTTGGAAGAGAGTTCATTGCTATCTTCTTTGTCTCTATTATTATTTTTTAATTTGGAAAAGGTAGGTACAATTCTTTTTCATTGGTATATACAAATGGCTAATAGATTTTTTTTAAGTTCTTCAATCCTGGCAAAGTCTTTATTTCCATTTGCAGTTTGTTTTAATTTAAAAATCAAAAGCAACCACTTCTGCATTGCTCACTAATGTAACAAATTTGTCACCACTGCCCCTGGCATAAGTTAGGCTTCCCAAGGTAAAAGTGATCCAGAAGTAATGGTGGAGCTGCTGATGCGTGTTAGAGAATCACAAAAGCAACTTTATTCTGTCTTTGCTGGGGTGGTTTCCTTTATCAGTGGAGATCGAAGCAAGGCTTAGCTCACTTCAGGGAAGCACTGGAGAAAGCAGGCCAGGCCTCCACATTCTTACCTGAATACGATGCTAAACTACTGGATTTTACCCTCCACTATGGCTTGTCTGTCCTTTCCAGCAACTGGCTACTCGACTGCCAACCTGGAAACAGCAAGAATGGCCTTTTACTTTTTCTTCCTTGTTACTTTGGCAGGAGCTGTTTTGGCATTTCTGTGACATACTTGTTTTGTGTGTGTGTTTTCTCCTGACTCCTTGGGAACTTATTTGAAGGGCAACAGACATATTGCCAAGCATCTTGGATTGTTCATTTTAAGACCACATTTTATAAGGGTTCTCTGGAGAAGAAACAGACCTGGAGAGGCCTACACAGCCAGAACGGTGAATGCTCTGGTGGTTAGGATTTCAGATGGCTGGCAAAGACTACTCTTCAACCTTGGACAATAGGAGCCCTCTTCTGGGCCTTAAGATACAGGGGTTTTGCTTTGGTTCTCCTGGGCCATCATTCCCAGCAGATAAATTATTTTGAAAAATGGAATGTTTTTGAAGCCATATTGTTGATGCTGTAATGGAGATGACCTATAATATAAATACAATAAGATAGCAACCCTATTCCTTGGGGTCTGCTCAAGAAATTATTAACCAGAGAGAAAGAGTAAAAAAGGTCTGAAGATTTTCTGTCTTAAAGAAATTATATATTTACCTCCAAATTAGGTCATGCAGGGTATTACTTGATAATTCTTGACAGTGAAAAAAATTGATTTCTACTCACTTTCCTAAATGGGAAAAAGTGAATCAAGGACACCTTTACTGGGTATAAAGTTTAGAAACAATATAAAGGCATATGACCCTGTCCTACATTGACTATCTTCTTCACCTCTGATCAGATGCTAAATGAAAAGTTGAAAGCACATTATCTAATAGAGTGTTGCTCCAAGTGTGGTCTAGGAAATTTATGTGCTTTATGAGAAAAAGAGGCATCTTAGTAAAAAAATATTATGTATTCTGAGTGAAAATTAAATAGCTTTTTTATGACAGGACATTAAGAAGCTTCAGTGTGCTGATTTATATCATGACACACTAAATATATAGTGGGACTCTTTCCCATGTTTATTTTATCACAGAACCTTTTATGGAAGAAATTTCTGAACCTGGGCCTCCATGAGCTAACTTTGGGGTGTAAGCACCCTAGAATATTGCTCCCCCTAATGCTTCTTTGGGTCAATTTGAGATGGAGGGTCCTTTCCTATCATCTGTACATTTTCCTTAGTTTCCCTATATTTTTAAAATCTCCCACCTTTAAAAAATCTGTAACCTTTGGCCTACCCACCACCACCCATCTCTGTTATATATACCGTTGGTTAGGATCCGAAATGTCCCATCCCAAAGAAACATTGAGTATTCTTTTATTCCAGATTCAGCAAATCATTGCTACTGCATTTCATTATCTTCTAAATCATTTCTATTTTCTCTGCTGTTTAGATAAAGCCGTTTTATTGAGATGAACCATAAGAAATAGCTGGTATTAAACTAATAATAATGGTGATCTCATGTGGTTCAGCCTAATACGCTAATATTATAAAAGAGTAATTACAGTTACCGAGATACTTCTTTGCAAAAAGAGACTTAGCCACTTCAAGAATTTGGCTTAATACTTTTATAAATAGACTGGATGGTTGGCAGGAGAGATCACTTATGCTTGTAAATGATACCAAGTTGGCCGAGATTGACAATATCGTGTAGGGCCAGACAGGAATGCAAAATGATACAATCAATTTGACAGTAATGTGCACTGGATAAAATGAATTACAATTAGGGTGCATGCAAGGTTTTGTTTGCAAAATAGAATAATTAATTTGAAAAATGCAACAGGAATAGAAACATTTACATGGACTGGGCAACATTCAGAGGAGTTTTAAAGTCACAACCAATCATAGATTCAGGCTCTGCTGAACATGCCCAAATGGGACACCTCCGAGTCATTCATTCTGACTGGCCATCTGGACCTCATCATGTGGATTTTGGCTGCCACACTGAATGACTGCTGGCACTAGATCAATGATTCCATTCCACTCTGGTCTATGAATTTCAGGCATTGGGACATAGCATTATTATTTTGAGTAATGTAAGAATATTCTCCCTGCAGCCCATTCAAACTCTGCTCACCTTTCAAGGCTCATTTAAAGGTCAAGAAAGTTCACAGAATCTCTCTCCTGTTATTTCTATAGGAGACTATATTGCTCCACACAAGGTCTGACGAATATTTCTGGCTGAAGATAACCCCATCTTTGTTTTTTTTTAAGTTACTTTTTAAGTTACTTGAGGACAAGAGCCAAGTATTGTACATGTATTACACACTTGGATCTGACTAGTGTGTAGTCAATATAAACATTGGTAAGATTCATTAACCAAGACTTAATAAAGTTAATTATCATAAGAATAAAAATAGCACAATGTTGACTCAAGAACATGAAAAGTTGAGAAACTTCTGTGGAGGTAGATGACTATGGCTCTTAACCCTTTTGATTCTTGAACCATATTTTCTTATTAAGAAACAAAGTATGTGCTTCTTTTTCATGTCAATCTTATCCCAAGGTGGTATTTAATATGTCCATTAAACTTTATTACATGCTAAATGCCAATAAATCAAAGGCCAGTGTTTAGTTTAGTGGAGTTTCATATAAGACTTGTTACTCAGAGTGGTGGCTTTAAGTGTTATAAAATGCAGTTAAATGGAAATAATTTTTATTGGGCTGTTTTGTCTTAAATGTGGAGGTACTAGACGTATCTTTGTTTTTTAGTGTTAAATTTTCTGACAGAAATTATACACTGGAAGTGTATAATTAAACTTCTAGTTTATGGTCTAGTGTCTCTACAAATTAATTGATGGTTTCAGAGTGATTTATCAACTTTGGTTATTGAAATAAAATCCACATATTCCATTATACTGTATGCATTAGCATTACCCCTCGGCCTCCATAATGTACATGTTTTTGAATTCATTGTAACTCAGTCCTGAACCAACATCACCCTTAAGACTTTCAGTTACAATAACGGGTTTCTCTGAAAAACAATTTGAGTCTGACTGGATGTTGTTAAATCCTCAGGCCATGGTAAGTGTGACTGTGGCAAGTGCAAATGTGACGAAGGATGGTTTGGGGATGCCTGCCAATACCCAGCTCACTGTGACCTGACAAAGAAAAAGAGTAACCAAATGTGCAAGAATTCTCAAGATGTCATCTGCTCTAATGCAGGTAAGAAATCTATGACAATCCTTAAATAATCAAATTTGGGTTTTAATGGAAATATGTAGGCGTCAAGAAATGTGGAACCTCTGAGAGAGAATGCTTTTGAGTATATATTTTTGAAATGAAATTCAGATAAATCAATAGGGAAAAAATGTCATCTTGCTGAGACTGGCAAGTTTGATGCTCTCCAGCTGTTCCAAATGCCTTCTTCAAGCAGGATATTCACAGGAAACAACACCCCAACAACATTTTATGTAAATTGTGAGCTATGATTTTGAATGCTGGATTAAATCTTTTTAAAAGGATTTATATAAACTGATTTAATTATTTTCTATTACAGGTCAAGGGTGCTTTGAATTTATACCCTAGTATCAAATAGAAGCAAATCTTTTTAATTTGATAGAAGCTTTAGATGCACATAGAAGAATAGAGTGACGTCATGATTTTACATTTGGCTAAAATATTTTTGCATCTCACAGAAGTCATTTAAAAACATTTTTTAGAAAGTAATAGTGAAGCTGTTAAAATTAATTACCAAAACCATATAAAACAAAACAACTGGTTTTGGTTTCAAGAATACTAGGATGGTATTACTATAATTTAATACTCTTTTCATACTTGGGCGCATGGAGCCTCAAAAGTCAGCTTTTCTCAAAGCTGGCTGAACTTGAGAATGCTCCCTTACAATGCTAGAGGCTTTATTTCAGTTGTTTTGGTGGGTATGGTCTGGCCTGAGGTGGGTTTTTAAAGCTCTCCAGGTAATTCTTATGGAGATCAATGGGCATGAGCCATTGTTTTGTGTGCTAAAGACAAGTATTTGACTAGAGTGAGAATCTTCCCTCCTGAAGTTCCTCCCCTTGTTGGTAGAGTCCTTCTATATTCAGAGCTAGAATCTTTCTACAGTCTTAGATTGCATTGAATTGCTCTGTGTAGATTAAATGCAGTAAGAGGGTTTTGCTAGTAGAAATCAAGGCCATACCCAAAGCAAGGTGTGAGTGGATCGGTCAAGGACCATGATAAATGTCCTTAACAATCAGGTCACTTTTCGTGTTCACTGATATTCTCCTTCTCTCCAGCACATCAGTCTTTTCTGTCTTCTCAGGAGGATTTTTCTACCTCCAGTTCCTAACATCCACCCCTCCCAACACACACACACACCACAGAACCTCTTCATTTTGAAAACGTCCAGCTTTCCAAACTTCTTTCAGTAGTAAGACTTGAATTCTGTTTTGTTTGTTTGTCCTTTATTTTTGGATTTATTTATTTTTTATTGCTTATTTTTCAAATAAAATCTAGGTTTTTTTCTTTGTAATAATACATTATAACTGAATAGGGGTTAGACTAGGAATCCCAGTGTTTCAACATTATGGGAAAAAACATGTGATTTGCTACATTAGCATACCTTAAAGGAGAAAATTTACAGAATTGTTTCAGTAGATGATCAAACATATTTGGTAAGATATAGAATGCAGTTTTAAGATATCTGAGTCTCTATCTTTTTTTTTTTTTTTGTAAAAGTGATGAAATTCTTTTATGTAATCTACCGTCCATATTCCAGTTTCGTTTATTGGCCCAACAATGTCCTTTACAGCATTTCCCTGCCTCTGTAGGATCCAGTCTAGGGCAGAGTTATCTTTAGCTGTTATCTCTTGTTAGCCTCCTTTAATCTGGACCATTTCCACAGACGATGGTATTATAGCATTGAAAATTTTGAAGAAAATTGTCTCCATCCTTTTTTTTTTTTTTTAAGTAGAATGTTACTCATTTTGGCTTTGTCTGATGTGTCCTCATGATTAGATTCATGTCATACATTCTTAGCTGAATTGAAAGATAGATTATTTTGTGTTCTCAGGATTTGTCATCTGGAAATCTATGTTACCCATCTGCTCTCAGTGGTGAGGTTAATTTTGATCACCCGGTCAAGGTGTTGTCTGATGTCTCAGCTCTGTAATTACTGATTTTGCCTTTGTAACAAATGAGCAGTCTGTGGGGAAACACTTAGAAATTATAAGATATCACATCCTTGTCAAAATTACCCCTGATTTACCATCCATTGATGACTTTCACCTAACCCAGTATTTACACTGGTGATTGAAATATGATGATTGCCAAACTCCAACATTCCTTCCATATTTACCAGTTGGTACTCAACATTCTACCACAATTAAGAGTCTTCTCTCATCAACCAGTTATTTGGTATTTCATTTACTTAGTGATTTATTATCACTCCAGTATCATAATTCCCAGTATTTCAATGGTTTATTATTCATTATTGCACTCAATTATTCTGGTGCTCAGATTGTCTCAGATTAGGCAATTGGAACCCCTTCAAGATAGCTTCTCAGTCTTTGTGATGTGCCTCCGTTGTTGTGTTTTATTTTGTTTCAGCAAATCTTTCCTTTCTGACATAACAAGATATTCCAGAATCATATTGTATCTGGCTTGCCACAGCTTTGGAATCAACCATTTCTCTAAAGAACCTTGGTTTCTTTAGGTTAAGAACGGTATTAGAATAAAAATTGTGAGCACTAGGGATGTTTATTTCTACTGGGGTGAATTTGCTTGTTGACCCTTTCTGCAAACAGGCTAGTAAACATGCATGAACATATATATATATATATATATATATATATATATATGTACACATTCATATGTACATGCACATGTATATGCATATACATACACATACATATTTTAGAAATCATGAATTCACACCAATACATCCAACTTCAGTCCACCCCCCAACAGGGTTACTTCCTATTTTTTCCCCTTCCATATTTGCATGTCTCATTTTTCATGGTGAGAGGACTCTGGCTTCCAACATCATGGCTATATTTGGTCATTTGTTCAGTCTTATGCTACACCTAAAATTGTTTTTAAAATTGCTTCATGCATACCACTGTACAAAGCAAATCTACCAAAAAATTTTAGGATTTGTTGGCAATTGATCTCCTCTCCCACTTCCACCCCACACCAGTCATGCTCCAGATTGGGATACTTAGTTAATTGCTGTGTTCATAAGTTACTTGGATTTCTTTCTTTTTCTCTCCCTTTAGTGTAGTGATTGTACTCTTTTGAAATACATTGAGCTTGTTTACTTCAGATGGCTTTCAGTTTTAGAGTTTTTCCCCTCCCTTCCGTCCTCACTGATTTTGTTTTGCAATATGTAGAAGATGAACATGCTTCCAAAAGTCAAAACTATATTAAAAAAGCCTTCTTAATTAATCATCACTCTCTTGCTAAACCTTCCCTCCTGCTTATTTTCATACCTGATAGGTAACCAGCTTTACTGCATTCTGCTTTATCTGTGTATGTGTTTATTTTTTCTAAAGATAAATAGATGTATTTGTTATTATATTTTTAGTTTTTCATTCATTCCCTATACAAAAAAATAGCATGCCATATATGTTCTTTTGCACTCTGGCTTTGCCACTCAGCATCTCCTAGAATTCACTCCACATCAGTACACAGAAATCTTCCTCATTCTTTTTTTGGATGTATAGGACTCAGCTCTATACAGGTGACATAATTTATTCACTCAATCTCCTATGGTTGGGCATTTAGACACTTTCCAATATATTGAAATTACAAATATTAATGCAGAGAATAAATTGGTATGTGTCTGTTTTCATATTTTTAGAGCATACCTTCAGGATAAACAACTAGATGTGAGATTCTACACCAAAAGGTTATTCATATTCAGTGTTACATTTAATCTTTTCTCTCTTACTGTCTATTCAGTATAGAAGCCTTTCAAGTTGACTTTAGCAGGCTGTGTCGTACATGGCTTCTTTTTTTAATGTCTATTTCTACCAGCCTAGTTCTGGACCACTCCCCTACAACTGCATTAGGCTCTGAGTTCTCTCTACTAATATTTCCCCTTATATTATGATGTGGTCTCTGGAAGCAGCTTGGAGCAGAAGGGGAAGAGGAGGCACCTGACTGGCTGGAAGACCGCAGGGCAGGATGAGATGGAACTGGGTCTAACGGCATTCCAGAAGCTGACTCTACAAGGGTGCGGAAGGCAAGGCACAGTCTGCAAAGTGGGGCTCCAGCACCATCGCACAGGAGTATGGATGGTGGTCAAGAGAGGGAAGTCCTCCTAGAGAGAGTTCAGCTGTATTAGTCAGAATGAAAAGTCAGAGCAAAAATAATCTAGCATAAATCAGAAGACCAATCCCAGAGCCCGAGCTCACTGGCAACCAAGAAGAAGAAGCAGTATGACATAACATGAACACAGGAGTCTGTCACTTTTGCCTGGGCTTCCATATGCCATATCTTGGAGCCTCAGTTGTGAATTCTACTTGGTGGGTGAGAGAGGAAGTCTCTGAGCTGTTGTAAACGTCCCACATTAGCCAGGAATGGTTCAGATGTGTGGATGGGAGGGAGCTTGCCTGTTGGGGTGTCAGTGAGATATAGAATTCAGAGGTAGAGGCTGTTCCTTCCTGTCTTTCCTGAAAACAGCTTACTGTGTACGCTGCCCTGACAAGGTCACACCTTGCTCCCAAACCATGAGAGGCTCTTGGTATTCTGACAGAGAAATTCTAAAATCCTTAGCCAATATTCTTGATCCTCTACTCTCTGCCTTAAACTGACCCTCTTCTCCAAACTCAAGCCAGACTCTGCCCTGTTCTTAAATTCCACATCCTTTTTCCTTAGCCGAGCCTCCTTCCTCAATATCACAAGCCTTTTCTCCATCTCCACGTGTTGAAATTCTATCCATACACCAAGTGTCAACTCAAGAACTTGCTCCTTTACTGTGCCTTTCCTCCTTTGCAGAGCCAGACTGAGGTTTATACTTTCTATATAGCATCTGTCACAAATCTGTTGCAAAGGCCCTTGTGTCATCTGGTCCCATATGTATGTGTAAAAATTATTGGTCTTCTAACTCTATCTTCCTGCTCTATGATTTACTTAGTTTCAACTTTATGCATCTTAATATCTCCTATAGCACCTGGTACTTTGCTAACAATATAATCGGCAGCAAGAAAATGTAATGAATGGACATGTGGATGGGTGAAAGATAGCATGAATAAACGTGAAAATGAAAAGGAAGGGTGATAATTAGAGAGAAAATGCGATGAGACAATATCATGCATTACAGAATTTGATTTGAAATGAACTTTTATAAATTAGTTTTCAGGGAAAAAAACAAAGAAAGTGAAATTTAATAAATGTAAAATTCATATGAGTATTCTCAGGGAAGAAAAATAATTAGCTCAAATTCTGCAAAATCACCGTTTCTATGTAGCTGTGAGAGAAAAATCTCTTAAATATAATATCTAATTGCAAGTGACCCAGGTGACAGAATCATGCGGAGCATATGGAGACAGGACGTTGTGGGGCCTATCAATATAAAGTGAGTCTGGAGGAAATGTTTGGGAACACGACTCTTATACTCAGTATCTTCATGGAAGAAGACGAAGATCTCAAAGTTTTCTGGAAACCTATGGCATAACTGGACAAATATTGTTTTCAGAAATATGGCTGGGTGATACACTTACCACTGGGTTCTCATAACTGCTCTATGGAGCAGATGTTATTTGCAGATAAGGAATTTGAGAGTTAGAGATGAACATAACAGCCTCAGAAATGTATAGCTACTGATTATTAAAACCTAGATTTGGATACAAATCCCCTTTATCCATGTGTTTTGGGGCACACCACATACAGACTTGCGAATACCCAGTAGCTCAGTCCAAATATCAGTATCATCTTTGGTTCCTCCTGATTCTTCACCACATACACTCAATCACTGAGTCATCTGTTCTTTTCCCCTGAAGATACCCCCAAGGGTATTTGCCTCTTTCTAACTCACTGCTGTCACCCTCTTCTGCCTCTGTCTTCTTTCCTGCAGACAAATGTAATAACATGTCCTCATGTCCACTGTGCCTCATTTCAGTTCATTCCTCATGTATTAACTAGAGTAATCTGGTAAAAATGCATGCCTGATCACATGACCCCCTGGTAGAGAATATTTCTGTGGCTTCTCATTCTTCCTGGATTAAGGTTGGAAATCTTTAACATGACCTTATAATAAGACTTCCATAAATGGCACCTTTAGTCACCTTATTCATTTTATGCCTCTTTCCACATCATTTTCTATGTTCCAGCCATCTTTGACTTTTTCTTCTAATTTCCTCTTTTATCACAGAGCCTTTGCTATAGTCTCTTGTGGGAAGTGGGCCTCTCCACCATCTCACTTCTCTTGCCTATTATTTTTACTTTGCTCTCAGTTCCTTATTTAGGAGCTACTTCCCCAGGGGCTCTGTCTGACCGCCATGTCACAGTCAAATCCCCTGCTAAGCTCTTCTGCAACATTTTGCACTTTTCCATTTATTTTATCATATCGGTTTACTCATATAAAACTCTGAGAGGAGGATTATGGCTGACTTGGTCTCCCATTGCATTTCCAAAGTCTAGGAGGCTATCTGGTGAGTGGTCAGGTCTCAGTGCATGTATGTTGATGGCTATGATTATAAATTACAAATGGAAAAATAAGTATTAAAAAGGAAGTTCCTTAAATGGAAATTCTATTTTTCAATATCATTTTAATGCTGTTTTACTGTCAGTGAAATCACTCTCGAGGGTTGTAGTCAAATCCACACACACACACACACACATATATATATATGGCATATATATATATATATATATATATATATATATATATATATATATAGTAAGTGGTAGACCAGATGATTCCAGAGCCTCTGTGTCATCCTGAGCTGCCCTGAGGTTTTGGTGAGGTTCCAGAACTCTATACCTATGAAAACTTGCCCTGGTCCTATTGTCATAAGGATGTATGTATCAGTTTTAACACTGTGCAAGTGAAATTACTAGGAGATTCTAAGTTTGTAATTTATGCATTTGTTAATGAATTCCACAAATATTTATTAATAAATGTTATGCTCAAATATTGTGCAAAGCATTGAATAAATACTGGTGAGGAAGATAAGCGATGCTACTTCCCTTACAATGCTTAGAATTTTCTGCTTTAGTTCACTTCAGACCCAGGTGTAATCAGAAGATAGTCATTCATGCATTGATTGGATGGCCATGTATAAAGTAGCTCTGCACTTGGGAAGGTCATATTTACATTAATGAATAAATACATCATACATTAATGAAACTATTAGAGGTCAATCATAATAGTTATGTGTCATAAAATATAATTGCTATACTATAATCACCAAGAAAGAACTTTGTTATCTATCTCATCATACCCACAGTAATACACAATTGAAAATTAAATTGATTTGAATTGTCTCTGTCTTTGAAAGAGATAGATTAAAAAAAACCATTGGTTATCAGGGTGCCTGGGTGGCTCAGTGTGTTGAACATACGACTCCTGATCTCAGCTCAGGTCTTGATCCCAGGATCATGAGTTCAAGCCCCGTGTTGGGCTCGGCACTGGGCGTGAAGCCTACTTAAAAAAAATTCATTATCATTTATATGCACCTAACAAATACTTTTTGTTTTGTTTTCATGGTTTAGGTACATGTCACTGTGGCAGGTGTAAGTGTGATAATCCAGATGGAAATGGCCTTGTTTATGGCAAATTTTGTGAGTGTGATGATAGAGAATGCATAGATGATGAAACGGAAGAAATATGTGGAGGTAGGTACACTATGCAGAAATTAGTAAAAGTAACTTGATTTTTGATCTGTTTTCTTATACTTTTATCTCTCTATAAAGGTTCTGCACTAAGTTTACTCATTTAATCTGAATTTGTGTTTATTTGGAAAACACTTCATATGAGGCATTTAGGGTAGACTAGAACTTCATAAATGCAAAATCAGACTGCTTCCAGGGGAGAGCCAGATCATTATGACAATAGGCAACTGTGTGGTCCTGAAGTCGTCCTACTGGTACTTTATCTTCTCTGCTTACCACGGCTACTTTTATTCTGTCTCTGCTCTCCCAGTCTCTCAGTTGCATGTTTTAACTTCATTCCATTTCCCTTTCTAAATCATCAGCCTTTGAGTAGTCTCATGTCCTATTGGAGACATTGGAGGCCAATAGAATTATTAGCCTAGAATCTCTCCCTCCCCACCACATACCTAGATAACATTTTTCATGATCTTTGCTATGTTCCTATGGCATTTCTATGAACAGCACGAACAGTTTTCTGTTGTACCAGTTATTATATGTGCCACACTTGCTAGTGCCCAGCACTGTAATAAGTTCTTCCCATTCACTAGGTAATGCACCCAGGGTCATTCCAGCAATTGCATAGACTCATGTGTCTGATACTGAAGACTGTGCTCTTGACCCCTCCCCATGGAGAATTGCATCAGGGCCCTGGAGTTTGGATCTCCATGAGAAGAGCCCCTCCTTATCACCCAAAGTGTCTTCTTCTGCTTACCTGTCTGCCAGCCTGTTCCCAGAGTTTACATTTGCAACTATGGGTAGCACAGGAGAGGAGAGGAGAGAGCAATGAGCATCCCTTCAGTTTACATAAACTCATCTCTGCTGTTTGTTAAAAGTTTTAGCCTGGTTACCCCTGGCCTCATCTCTTCATTAATAAGCAATTACTTATTTCATTTATCTCTGGCAAGATTCCAATCCATGGAATCCTATTCTGCCTGCAGAATGAGTGATTTCAGAAGAGCATTTTCTGTGGAAGGATCAGGGGCCAGTGGGGCAGGGGGAACGAGAGAGCCATAGGGAAAGTGTCACTGACTTAGGACAAGCGGTCCCTCTGTGTGTAAAAAAAAAAAATGCAGCTTCAATTCTTGTGATCATTCAGATACTCTTATTTTAGGTCTGTTTGGCTCTCTCTGGCTTCCTTGCTGTACAACCCACCAAAATAAAACAGACAAACACAAAAATTTACATTTTTCAAGGCAGTGACCTAAGCTAGATGCTGCTCAGACAATTCTGCTAATGGACTCAATCCAAAATAATTAGAACAATTAGGTAAATCCACCCACAAATATTATGCATTTATCCTCCTCCTGATGTTTCATTTCCAATTATTATGGACCAAAAACAAAGAGGAAGGGAACATGCTTGGGGCCATTGTGTTCTGATACACATCACCAGAGCAAAGTCTATTTGCATGTGTAAATACAAACATTTAACATGAAGTCACGCAACAGGAAATGTTTAACTCCCAACCTTGCCATTTACTATTTCCATTTGTTTGAGGCTTAAGCTATTTCATGGCGTAAAGGTTCAGACCATAGACACCAGCACTTCGGTAAATATCCTCTGGGAGTGACTTTGACTGGGATTGTAGATCTTTCCACATATCATTCATTCGCATGAAACCAATCTGTTAAGAGGTGATTCTACAGCCCATCAGTAAAACAATTTAAAAGGAGATTTTCTTGCTCCATCGGTTTACAGAAAGCAAAGAATGATATTTATTGTGAGGAATGTGTATTGCCCCAAGCTTGTATTTTATCTCCATTATCCAAATGTGTCCTGTTAACAGTATTTTCATTTGGGTTGTGAGGATATCTGCTTAATTTTTCTGATCTACATCCAAGTGTAATTTCACATGATTCTTCTTTCCTTATTCACCTATATCTCAATGATTTTTTAGTAAGACCCTGATTCAATTATGAATTTTATAAATATACAAATAATTTGGATGTAAAGAACATAGATTTGGGATTATTTGTTAATGTCATGGTAATCCTTACATATGTGGCACCTTATATAAATTTCCTGAAATTACAGAGGAAATAAATTCTAGTTTAAAGGTTAATCAAGTCTTGAAAAAACCAACTTCTAGAAAAGCTTTTAGCACACAGTTGTCTTGCTATTTTCCAGTGTAATCCTCAAGTTCCTGAGGACATAGCACTGGGATGTGATATTTTGTGTGGGTACTTGAGAGATAGGTACTGTTGAGTTCATAAATAAAAGGTATAGCTTTTATATTTTATCACTGATGAAATAATTTAATATCCTTTACATTTGCTTCAGTGAACAAATTAAAATTTGTTGTAGAAATGATCATTGACTATTCGGTTAATAAGAGGTTTTCCATGGACATCCAAATCACAGCTCACTTAGGTAGAAAACATGGCATCTTGTGCTTGGTTCCCTGTGTCTTTCTTATATCTCACTGTAGCACTCTTTTTCTCTCTCTCTTTGTCTCTCTGATGTGTGTCTGCTTTTTTTCATTGACAAGAATAGGGTAAGAGACAAGAATATTCTATTGTACATTCCCCTTTCTTATGTGAGTTCTGCAGGCCCTACTGACACTTTTGCCATGAGCCAGAAATGCCATAGTGTTTAGGAAGAAAAAATAGCCTCACGTTGAGTTTCCCATGGGCCCTCTGAAATTATGGCTGCAGGAGAAGAGAGAGGGAAGAACGACTTTAGCTACAGACTCTGAGAAAACATAATTCTATGAAATGGAAAGAATAGACTAAGCAAAATCCAGCGTGGCCCTCGTTTTCATCATATTTACAAGAACAAACACACATTCATGGTTGGGTGAATACATAACTATACTCCTAGGAATTTACATAACCACAAAAAGGGAGGATCTAAGAAGTAACTTGAGGTACATAGAATTACCATCTTTTGGGAACTTGTAGGATTGCTAGATAAGGATGCAGAAAGTGATGATGTGACAGTTCAATAGGGGTTGCTTGGATGTAAGTACAAACAGGCCGGGTAAAATTTAAAACGAGGCAGGAGTTGAAGGGGTGTGGTGGCATCAGAACACAAAATGATGGGTCATCCTGTCCCCTTGACGAATAGGAGGGGCTTTGATTGTGAGGCCAGGGGTCCATGCTATTTTATTGGCCTAAAGGAGTAATAAACACTGGTTTAACTGAAAACCTCTTTTCTACGTGGTGGAACACAACAGCTTGTAGGACACAGTTGAACGAAAAGGTGAAATATCTCCTCTGGTTTAGGAAGCGTTCAGTCATTAATGATGTGCTTCCAAGTAAATATGTACCACTGGTTTCTCAATGGTTGATTTCAAATGAAATCCTTGGATGACTAATTCAAGAAATGCCCTTAGCATGAATGCTTACATACATTTGACTCTGATGCGTGCATTTGAGATTGGAGGGTAGTAGACCAGCCTGTCATTTCTTCAAATTTCTTTCATTTTCACCAGCTACCTGGCTAGGACAAGTTACAAGACACTTGCTCTTGCTTTTTGTGTATGATTATGGAGGTATATGCGCACCCATGGTGTGCGGGGGACAGATCTATAACTTGACTGTTTTAAGCAAGGATTGTAGAACTGGTATATTATTTCAAAAGGCAAAAATGATCACAAAGAGGTAGAAAGTTAATTTTGCTTTTAAAAGTTGCTTTCTCCCCCCCCCCGCCCCCCTCACTCTATAAAATTCATTTTGGGTAAAGGCCATGGAAAGTGTTACTGTGGAAACTGTTACTGCGAGGCTGGTTGGCATGGCGATAAATGTGAATTCCAGTGTGATATCACCCCCTGGGAGAGCAAGCGAAGATGCACATCTCCAGATGGCCAAATCTGCAGTAACAGAGGTGGGTCATTCATCCACGTTACTATGAATTGGGAGGAAAACAAAGCTCTTCATCATTAACCCTCCTTTTCCTTGTATTTCCTTGGGTGTGGGGGGAAGTGGTCTTTTATAGTGTTTGACTTCGATGTAAGTCAACATTTACAATGCCAACAGTCTTCTCTTTCTTATTCTTTATTGAGTAACAAAGCAGAAAGATAAGAAAGTTGCTGTAGTTATTTAAGCTTCACTGCACAAATAGTTAACATAGGGACTGTAATTTCTTTGGCGGCCATCCAGAAATAGCATAGTACAGCTAAAAGGCAATTCTTGTAGATACTTCTGTTAAATGTCTCTTGACTAACAGAACCATCTACAGCACGAGCATCTAATTATCTAGAGAACATTCAAGAAACTCTTTTGTCTTAATTATGAGTAAATCGAAGGCTTGGTTGTAATACTGAATTGATCTGGAGTCACTTTTATCTGCAATAATAAAAATGATATAGAATAGGTATAGAAACTGTGTCAGACAACCAGATAAAATTTAGATTGACCTTCGATATGAATTTTAAGAATATGTTGGTATTGCTAAAATGTCCTTTAAAGTGAGTTAACTAACTGTTGATATCAAATCAAATTAGTTTTATTTAAATGCTTTTTAAAACTCCTTGAAAACACATGGGGTCTGGGTGATTCAGTTAGTGAAGCATCTGACTCTTGATTTTGGCTCAGGTCATGAGCTCACAGTTCATGGGTTTGAGCCCCACCTCGGGCTCTGCACTGACAGCATGAAGCCTTCTTGGGAGTCTTTCTCTCCCTGTCTCTCTCTGCCACTCCCCTGCTCTCTCTTTCAAAAATAAATAAATAAACATTTTTTTTAGAAATCCTTGAAATTACTTGTCATTTTCCAGCTGGACCATTTGTTGCCTGCCTGAAGATATATATAAGTGACCATATTTCCTTCTTCTTTTTTTAAAAAAATTTTTTTAGTGTTTTTATTTATTTTTGAAGGAGAGAGAGAGAGAGAGAGAGAGAGAGAGAGAGCATGAGCAGGGAAGGAGCAGAGAGAGGGAGACACAGAATTGGAAGCAGGCTCCAGGCTCTGAGCTGTCAGCACAGAGCCCAATGCAGGGCTAGAACTCACAAACTGTAAGATCATGACCTGAGCCGAAGCTGGATGCTCAACCGACTGAGCCACCCAGGCACCCCCATATTTCCTTCTTTTAATATTATAAAAGTCTGGAAAGTTGGAAAATTATATTTTTTTAATTTCTGTAAATGAATGGTGCTTTTTATCAGGTAATGCTTATGTGGGAAACCTTAACATACAACCAATTTTCTCTTTTCAAAAAATGGCGTAAGAAATTAATGCAGAAGAGTAAAATGGGCCAAATTTCTATACATAGGGAAAGGAAAGCAAAAGGCCTGAAGTTGGAAGAAAAATTATAAAGAAAAGTCCTCTTTTTAATGTATGCAGAATAGGTCTGACTATATATCCCACTAATTCATGTTATGTTTTCCTTTTCTATATAAGGACGTGTTTCTGTCTGCGTCCTTCTTATTCAGTAGGTCCAGTCATCACTGTCATGATGTTAGTATAGGAATCTTGGGCTGTGTTCCCGTGAGATGTTGAAAGGAAAGAGGAGAAAAATGGCAATGGTTGGGCTGTGGATCAGGGCCGGTTCTGCAGCAGGGATATGTGGGCTCTGAGAGAGACACACACTACTCGCCAACCCCTGAGGTCTCACCTTCTGCCTGTCCTTTCCTGCACTTGGAGCTGTCTGATTTGGAGATCTGGCAGAACAGACTGGGAGGCAGCATGCTCAAATGAGGCTGGGTAGCAGTGAGATTTCAGGGGTTCCTGAAGGCAAGTCGGGAGGAGGCACAGCAATATGTCTTTTTTTTTTTCTCAGAAGGTACCATCCGCGTCTCCCCTGGCACTCTTCCTCATTATTGCTTCCGGGGCGGGGGGAAGGTGGGGGGCGGGAGAGAGACACCAATCCCTGCACAGGCTTACCTCCTTTTCCTTGTTAGCCCATCTCCAAGGACCAGAAAACCTTTGTTGTAGACACAGCTAATCAGGGATAGAACAAGTGTCCTGTATTGCCTAAATCGTTTATTCAGTGTCAGGTTGGACTCACCTTAGCATATACCTATCCTTATCCCCTGCACCCACATCAGTTATACTATTACGAAAGCCAAGGGTATTCATTTTTTAAAATATAGATACAGATATTTATTTATTTTTATTTTTTTAAATGTTTATTTTATTTTTGAGAGAAAGAGAGAGTATTTGAGCATGGGAGGAGCAGAGAGAGGGAGACAAAGGGTCTGAAGCAGGCTTTGCACTGACAGCAGAGAGCCTGATGCAGGGCCCAAGCTCATGAACTGTGAGATTGTGACCTGAGCCGAAGTCAGACGTTCCACCGACTGAGCCACCCAGGTGCCCCCAGATACAGATACTTTAAAAAATCCAGGCACAACCACCTTTTACATTTTGGTACATGACCCTACAGTCATCCAGTAGCTTTCTTTTGTCAGATAGATTGCAGATTTCTTGAGGGCTGGGATTCTAACTCGTATTCATTGTTTTGATGCTGTTTTGGAAAGAAACCACTACTGTGCTAAGGGCACATCCCACAACCCACACAATAATAGACACAGAAAATAACTTTTATCTATTAAAGAATCTCTGCCGTCCACATTAGATGGTGTTTTTCCTTTGTAGAATGTTTTTATCCAATATATGTATTTTCCAAATACACAGTAAGCAAAAGATTTTAAAAAGCAACATGTAAGATGCTTTCTTTCATGGTTTTTCTTCGCTAAAACCGTATACAATTGTTTTCTCATCTAGGGACTTGTGTGTGTGGTGAATGTTCTTGCCATGATGTTGACCCAACTGGAGACTGGGGAGATATTCACGGGGACACCTGTGAGTGTGATGAAAGGGACTGTAGGGCCGTCTATGACAGATACTCTGATGACTTCTGTTCAGGTATGTGCTCTCCTCGCTCGCTTTTTTAAATTAAAAAAAATTCATTTCCCTATTTTCAAGCTTCTTTCTGATTCTCACAGAAACTGTAAGAGAACTGAATCTGTGCATGGAAAGCGTTTGATATTCACAGTGCTCCTATTGGTGCCTTGGAAAGTCTTCAGAGAATTTACACGTTGGGCAAAGACAAGGGATGAAAGGGCTCACTTTCCTAAAATTAGTCTAACTCCTCCCCCCAAGGAGAGCCATCTGCTACAGATATGGGTTGCTCATCTCTAGGCCTACGAAACCAGCAGTCCAGGTGACAGTGTCCAGGATGGAGACCGTGAGAACAGCTACAGTCATATATTACAAAACTTCAGATAATATGGTTCTCATGGGTATTTTATTTTATTTTTTAATGTTTATTTATTTTTGAGAGAGAGACAGACAGAGTATGAGTGCAGGAGGGCAGAGAGAGAGGGAGACACAAAATCTGAAGCAGGCTCCAGGCTCTGAGCTGTCAGCACAGAGCCCGATGCAGGGCTTGAACCCATGAACCATGAGATCATGACCTGAGCCGAAGTCGGACGCTCCACCAATGGAGCCACCCAGGCGCCCCTCTCAAGGATATTTTAATGAATTAATTCCTTAGTATAATTTATATATTAAAATTATTCCGCAGATTAGTGTAGGATTAAATATCAATAATTGGATTCCAAAATTTTATTCTATAAACATTTATAGAGCAGACACCGTTTACCAGGGTCTGGACTGCATCTGGGCTCCTGGCTCTGGCAGTGAAGGAGACAAACATGACCTCTGACTTTACAGAGCTTGCAGCCTGAGTGCAAAGGCCAAAACACACTCTGCCAGAACTTCTAACGGTGCAAAGGAAAAAAAGAAAGCGGTTGGATTTGTTTGAAAAAGTGTCACTGAGCAAAAATGGAGTTATGGATTTTCAGTCCGGTCATATTTGACAATCCAGAAGACAGAGACATATATACATACATCTTTTTAAGCCTGACTGCTTGATTGGTGTGTAAGTAGATAGGAAACTCCACTGTCTCCTGAAAGTTTGCCAGCAAAAGGGAAATGAAAGAGCTGCCCTATTTAATCACGATTCCACAGCCGCAGAGGCTTGTCTGGCCTGGCTGAGGGAAGCCTGCTGCTAACACTGTGCTCCCAGAAGGGTTTCCCTGTTCTGATGATCCCTGATGCTCGGGAGAGTCTCCTGAACATTTTGTCAACACTGTTCTTTGGGGGAAATGCCCTTTTCAGATTTTTCTCTGTTATTCATTATATACGAGTGTTCTTTATTATCCCCATCATCTGCACGATGGAAATGAGACAGCTGGCATCTCTTGGGTAGGTCTCTATGCCAGACACTGTGCTAAGCACTTTCCAGGTCGTTGCACTTATTTTTCTTAAAAGTCGATGAGGTGGGGATATTTTCTCATTTTACTATTGGGGTTATGGAGGTTCGAGGAAGTTCCATAACTTGCGGAGGGCCTCACAGTTAAGAGACAAAATCAAATGTTAAAGAGGTCTGTGAATCTGAAGAAATGTAAAGGTTCTTTCCTTACTGAAAAAAGTCTTCGTTTAAACTTGAATTTAATATGACAAACATTTATGGAGAGCCAACTATGCTGGAGGCACTATGTGAGATATTATGGTACAAAAATGCAAACACAAAAAATCGTAGCTTCTACCTTCAAGAAATTTACTGTTTAGCAAAATATGAAACAAAAAAAAACCAATAATGACATGGGGTGCCTGGGTGGCTCAGTCGGTTAAGCATCCAACTTCGGCTCAGGTCATGATCTCATGGTTCATGGGTTCAAGCCCCATGTCAGGCTCTGTACCGACAGCTCAGAGCCTGGAGCCTGCTTTGGATTCTGTGTCTCCCTCTCTCTCTGTCTCTCCCCCACTCACACTCTGTCTCTGTCTCTCTCAAAAATAAACATTAAAATTTTTTTAAAAAACAATAATGACAAAACTGCCACATAAACATGTAATTTTAATACACGGTGCTATGGGAGATTTGCTTAGTCATGCATTTGTTACTCATTTGGCCATAATGCTGGGGATATAGCAACAAACACAGATAAAATCCCCCCTCTCATGGAATTTACATCCCAGTGGGCTGGAGATGCAACAAATAAACTGAATAAGTGAGATATGTTAGAGAAAGTTGGGCGTGGGCTTATTTGACACTTTACTTAGGGTGATGAGGCTCTTCGCAGAGGTGGTGACATATGGCTCATGCGTTGCTGACATTTTTGTATCCCCATGCACATGTCTACCCCTACCCTACCTCAAAGGTAGGCTTACACGTAAAAAGAAATGAGAGAAACATGTCCTAGGCAAAGAGAGTAGAGGTGTGTGATCTGTGCAGGGGACTAGAATCATCTTATTTACTCCCAGAATGCCCAAGTGACGGAAGGGAAAGCTGGCGAGACACAGAACTGGTGGTCTTTTTACCTTGCTGTGGAACTGGACTCTATTCCAAAGGCAATGGGGAGCTAATGATGGGTTTAGGCAGCAAAGTGCTACAGTCACAGGTGCCCAGTCTGGTTGTCTGGATAAGAGTTGTTGCCATTTACTGAAATGGGGAACATAGCAGGAAGTTGTCAAGTTCATTTCTAGATATATTGAGCATAAGGGACCAATGGTGACCCAAAGTTGATATATTTTTTTTTCAGCCTGTTGAGTGTGTGAGCCTGAAGGGTCAGGGCTAAATGTGAGGTTGGAGTCATACACATGGAGTGGGTAATTAAAACTAGACTGGGGTTCAGGAAGTGCCATGTAAGAATGCTGCCTTGAGCTTGTCTGTGAGATAAAACATGAATTCATACAATTTTAAATGGGGAAATGAAGGAGATAATCAGGCTATCTATAGAAAGTTATAAAGTTTGGGACTTTCTGATAGAATGTTTTTGTTTTTGTTTTTGCATAGGGGACGTTCATCCTTGATCAACCCATGACCTTGCTTTTGGAGTGGGGTTGAAAAATTCAGAATTGCTACATTACAGTGACTGCTCAGGGTCCCAAGTGCTGTTCTGTTTCACTGTGAGGGAGGGGGCTCACAGGGTGAAGATGGACAATGACACTTCAGTGGACACTTCAGTCCTTTTATAAGAGCACGATTCCCTACTGCATGTCATTTGGGCTCTGTTACCCCAGTAGGTTGGGCAGGTGAAGGTCATCAGGAGGCCTCCTTGGAACCTGAAATTTTCCCCTTCGTTTCTTCCTTCCCTCCTTATTCTGCCCAATTTTCCTCTTTCTCACATTTTCCAATCCTCCCTATCCTTGGAGATTTCAGGGACAGTGAAGCAGTTGGGCAGTGATGGCTGTGGTTGGTCAGGTTTGTCGTGGGAGGAGCTGAGGAGGAGTGCTTAGCCCTTTACACGGGGTCTCCATGCTGCGGGGGTAGACCCCTGGGTGTGGGAAGGGGGGCTGGTTCAGACATCAGTCTGCAATCGTGACTTTATCATTCTTTTGTTGAAGTGAACTGAACATGGCCAATGCCCACAGCCAGCCTCCCACATTTAAAAGGAGGAATTTGGATGGGGTGCCTGGGTGGCTCAGTCGGTTGGGTGTCTGAAGTCGGTTGACTTCGAGCTCTGCGTTGGGCTCTGTGCTGACAGCTCAGAGCCTGGAGCCTGCTTCACATTCTGTCTCCATCTCTCTGCCCTTCCCCTGCTCACGCTCTGTCTCTCTCTGTCTCAAATATAAAAAAAAACTTTAAAAAATTTAAAAAACAAAGGAGGAATTTGGGGCTCCTGGATGACTCAGTGGGTTGAGCATCTGACTCTTGCTCTCGGTTGGTGAGGTCGAGCCCAGAGTCTGTCTCAGCGCTGATAGCGTGGAGTCTTCTTGGGATTCTCTCTCTCCCCACCTCCCCCTGCCCCTCCCCCATTCTTGCTCACTCTCCCTCTCTCTCAAAATAAATATATAAATGTTTTTGTAAAAAAGGAATTTAGGGAAGAAGAAATTTGCTTTGAGACTCCACACTTTTAGTCCGTTTCACACACCTTATTCCATTTTACCTTCACCCTAATTCAGAGGGGGAGACATTGTTACCTGCATTTTAACAGGGGAGGAAACAGGTTCAGAAAGATTAACTTGACAGAGTTCATGTGGCCATTAAGTGTCATCAGGAAACACATCCAGAGCCTAAGTATTCGTGTAATTTAATCTCCAAGTGATGCAAACAAAATTCTTCAATTTTACTCCGGATGCTCAAATTCTTATAAAACTAAGCTTCTCTGCATGTCATTATGATGTGAGGCAGGTATCCACCCCCAGTATTTTTTCATTCTCATTAAATCTGTTGAATTCTGTACATTCTGTTTAGCGAATTATTAGTCTCCACAATTTTCCTAATTGCCCGTCTGAGTTGCACCACAGAAAGGGTGCCACGTTGGTGCCTCTGTGTTAGGAGACAGAAGTAACCCAACTATGTCAATGTTCTCTAGTGATTTATGTAAGGCTGGAAGGTAATAAGGCTCAGCTGAAATGCAGCTTTATTTTTAGCTCCCATTGTTACCATCCTGACAGTGTTCGTCTTATTTAAGTCCCAGGGATTCTCCTGGTGGGTTGCTCTTTTAATTGACATTCTCATTGTATTCATTCATTTCCACCTGTCCATTCATCTATTCAGTAATACAATGAAATGTGAATATTTTGTGCCTACTACATCTGCTGCATCATGGATACAGAAGATAGTATTTTAAAACCTGCTCCCTGCTCCAAATAAATCAGTTTTATTTATTTCTTCTTTCTTTCTTTCTTTTTTTTTTAATTTTTTTAACGTTTATTTATTTTATTTTTGAGACAGAGAGAGACAAAGCATGAATGGGGGAGGGTCAGAGAGAGGGAGACACAGAATCTGAAACAGGCTCCAGGCTCTGAGCTGTCAGCACAGAGCCTGACGCGGGGCTCGAACTCACGGACCGCGAGATCATGACCTGAGCCGAAGTCGGCCGCTTAACTGACTGAACCACCCAGCCACCCCTCTTTCTTTCTTTTTTAATGCATATTTATTCTTGACGGTTATGGGGTGAGACAGACAGAATCCAAGGCAGGCTCCAGGCTCTGAGCTGTCAGCACAGAGCCTGATGCAGGGCTCAAACCCGTGAACTGCAAGATCATGACCTGAGCCCAGGCGCCCCTCTTCTTTCATTTCTATTTGTTGCTCATCAACCACATAGTGTGTGTGTGTGTGTGTGTGTGTGTACGTGTGTGTGTGTGTGTACCAATTCCTTCATACACAGATATAATTCATGCACACACTTGTGTACACACACATCCACAACAACTCAAAGATGTTACTGTTAACAGGATTTGAGTGTCACTAAAATGACCAGGGCATGACCAGCCATCCTGAAGTGTGCCAACTGTTTGTTTTGTTAGTTATATAAGCTGCTGCCCCCCGGAATTTACTTCCTGATTCTGAAATAACTTTTATTCCCGATAGCTGTTTACACTCTGGTCTATTTCCCCAAATCCCATAATTGTTAAAATATGTTGCTGTGTGACCTTAAACTTGATCTTTCAACTTGTCTTCTCTACCCGAAAAAGTACTGGCTTAGAGTTCCATTAATTTGGAAAGTGGAATCATTTGAAAGAACTGTATTATGTGAGGAAATTTATCATTGTGGATTACCAAAGCATTATGGAAAGAAACTGAAGGAAATGATTAAGTATATTCAGTTTGCATTATCTTGAAAGAAAAATCAAATATGTCAAATGTAGCAAGTACTAGTTAGATCTAATTTATTCCCCCAAACTTTTCCTATTGATGGTCCTCATATTACTTTGTAAGAAGCTACTTGAAAAAGTCAGATTGCAGTTCATGAGCAGTCTTGATCATTATAAAAGAAAGAAATGTCCTGTACAGCAAAAGAACATTTGTCTGGAATGGATGCAACTACATTTGTCCTGGATTGATATTTCTGAAATGGCTTCACTCAAAAGAGCACAGTGATTACAAAGGAAAAAACAAGTTTCAGTGTCAACACCCTCTCCTGTAATGGCCTGAGAGCCTTTCCAGCTCCTACACGCTCAACGTGGCCATGGTGCCACGTAGTGTCTAGCCGTGCCGCCCACTGCCTGACCATGTGGTACAGACGGGGCTACCATCCATTTACCAATGCTAGGCACCGTGTTGTTCTTCCATTGCTCTGTGTGTGTGTGTGTGTGTGTGTGTGTGTGTGTGTGTGTGTGTGTTTAATGTAGGTCATAGGTCTTCTGAGAGCTATTCTTTAATGTGAATTCTTCACATGTTTTGTATCAAGGATAAACAACAACATTCTGTATTTGTTGATCCTCTGTTTACAGAGTTTCAGAGTTTAGCGGAATACTGTTTAGAAGCCATGAAATTAACTCCTGGAAGCCATATCTATCTACCTATCGATCGATCAATCAACCTATATATTTAAAAAACTAACACAGAAGTATGAAATTTCAGTTTGGTAAAATTCACTTCTAATTTTTTCATTTGAAAGATAAAAGGAGATAAGGGCCAAGAGGTGGACTAGTGACATATTTAGATTAAAAACACAGATGTAATTTTTTCTTTTATGCATCTTTCACTATTTATTTAGAAAAGATTTGTTGTAGTATATTATGGCAGTCTAAAGGATTTTCATGCTAAACAAATAATCATTTCTAAACTCTTTTTTATATATCAAAACCAAGCATTTTCATCTTTTTCATTTTATCCCTATAAAATAATTCATTCTCTCCATCTTTGGCATAAGTTTTATACTGCACTTGAGAAACTAGTAACTCCAGGAGAGAAATTACTATTTCATTTTACGATTTCCTGTCTCCTCTGAGAGGCTCAATACCGGCTTCAGAATCTGATATCAATACCATGCATTTTTAAGTGATTTCCTAATTCCACTGATGAAATATCATAAAGGATTTTATAGAAAAGGTACAATTTCATTTAAAATGAGATCCATAATATTCTGAAATATATTTGGACAGCACATGATTTGGAATTGTTGAAACATGTAGGACATAATCTTCATTACTGTGAAAGTAAAAGTTAGGTTGATGCTTTAACTTAATTGCTAATAAACATTTAGATTCACAATACTGCTGTCAATACTATTTTTCATCATATTAAACTAGAATTGTTTAAACCTTGCTTTATTACTTCCACATTTGCTTCTCTGTGATCCTCACTGGGATATTTGATTGAGGTGTTTCTACTTTCCCCAAACGATGGAACCTTTAAGAAACGGTCTATATCCCTGCTATCACCATTTAGAGCCGTTGCCGTACATTTTCTGACTCTCAGTAATTTCATTCATTATGGATGGTTGAAATATGAGAAATATTTAAATATGAAATATGATTCATATTTTAATAACTCTTATTTCCTCAGCCCAAACTTGTTCAATTTATATTGACTTCAGATGGCATAGTGTAGAGAAGACTCATAAGTGGGTGATTTGGGGAGGAGCTATGGCCATCCTGAACTGGATAATATTCCCCATTGTGATACTTTCCTATTTAAAGGCAAAAGCTTTCGGTCTGCAACCAATCACAGTAGTGATACTGTCTCATTAATTCATTCCAGTGCATAAGCAACAGACTACAGCGGGGTTCCTGAGGGTCAATAACCCTCAATAACACTCGATGACTGGGTGAAGGCTGAGGCTGGGGAAGCCTCCAGAAGTTAGGTAGGGCTCATCACACAAGTGGCAAAAGTGAGAACACATTGTATGTGTTCTTCCCAGTTTTGCTTGGAGTTGGTGATGCCTGGGGGTGATGCATAACTTTATAGGACTCATTCTTGAGAATGTTCATTATGCTGCTCTAAATGCACAGGAAATAGAGATATAGGACCACATAGGCTGCTTCCCCACCCACCCCCACCCCCAGTGATTGTATTAGAGCACAGAGATAGCAAAGGGATAGAAAAATCGCATAACATTAGGGAGGAAAGTGTAGAGATTAAACACTGAGTGAGGAAAACAATAAGAGAACAAAAGTGAATTTGGAGCATAAAGGTGAAAGAGTTTCAGAGATTTCGTCTTCTAGGTCTAGAGCAGCCGCGTTGTTTTGTTTTTTTTTTTTTTTTTTCAAACTGTGTCACTGCATTCATAGCTCGTCCCACTTCTTTTGATCTTCATTGGACCAGATCTTAACTCTAAAAACTTCTTATTCATAACTTCTGACTGTCTTCATGAATTTTTTATTCCGCCACCAATTTTGTTTGAAATGTTGACATGTGAACAAACCTAAGATAGAAAACAGTGGCTGCTCTGAAGGCTGTATTCCAGCTACAGAACTTGAGAAGGGTCTGTCTTCGGTCACTGCTTTCCCTCCACACAGGCTCCTGCTTCGTTCCACGCCTGGGGACCAGGCCTCCCCACCAGGTGTGTGAGGGCATTCTCCTGGGTAGTTAGGGATTGCCTGGCATCCTTGCCTACTGAGTGTTTTCTTCTAACATTCCCAGCTACTTCAGACTTTTAAGAGTAAAGCTTTTTTCCCCTTTCACCACAACCCTGTTGTTCACTGTTATTGTTAAAGTGTCAGCTCGTCTCTCACAAATGGCAGCGTGTTCTGTTCTTTGTTCAATATCCTCATGACAGATCTGACTGTCCTCAAAATGAGACCTCTTATCTCCAAGAATTTGGCCTCTATAAAAAGCAGGATTCGTTGTACTTCAAATGTTGAAATCTGTTTTAGCATTGTTATTTATCTATGTTTTTGCAATGTGGCTCTGTTTAGAAATTTGGCTTTAAATTACATGAGGGTTGAGAAGAAGGGTAAGGACTTCTAGGATAATAACAAAGAGCCACGAAGTCCAACAACCTCTGGAATATAACTGCCAATAAGTTAAACTAGTACAATAGAAACTCTGATATTTGAAGGTTTAAGTGACCCCATTGACATGTGATACATATTTATTAGCAATCTTAATTTTCTTTTCCTTTAAAATGATGATCTCAAAGGCAGAGTACTAAGGACAACAGCAATTTGTTGTTTAGAGTCTGTTACATAGTAAGTGATCAATAAATGTATGTTTAATTGGATGTAGCATTGAATGCAAAATTTGGATTCAGTGATCCCTAAGATCTCATTCCACTTTGACCTATGATTTTATGATTCGTTCCATGATGAACCAGGTTAATAGGTGGTGAAAAGCTTCCAGATATGTGGATTGTCCAATTCTTCCAACTCAAATGATAGATATCTGCCCACACACCTCACAGACTATTGAGAAAACACACTAGTCTTCACTGAAGGACAGTTTCCTTATTGTATGGTTTATATTAATATCAGATGCCAAAAACGAAAGAGCATGGAATTTCATTCATTAGTATTATCTTTGATTTACTTAAAAAAAGTACAATTCCACTTCCTTTAAAATCTTTCATGCATTTTTTGCAGCAATTATAGAAATCCACAGTGTTCTGCATCTGTAATAATGAATATCTGAATGCTGATTAGGAGTTAAGGAAAGCTCAACTCTGTTGCTTTCCTTTCTATTCCTACTTGTTTACATATGTGGACTCAAATGAATAAAAATAACAATAGCTCATTTTTATGTAGCATTTTAAGATATATTATGTACTTCCTGATAAATGTGGATAATGTATTATTATCTTCTTTAAAAATGAAGAAACTAGGGTCGCCTCGGCAGCTCCATTGGTTAAGAGTCCAGTTTCGGCTCAGGTTATGATCTCACACACGGTTCATGAGTTTGAGCCTTGCAGTGCAGAGCCTGCCTAGAATTCTCTCTTTGCCTTTCCTCTGCTCATGCGCAGTCTCTCAAAATAAATAAATAAACTTCAAAAAAATGTGAAGAAGCTAAATCTCAGAGAAGTTGACGTTTGACCAGCCCTACCCTATAGATAGCAGGACCAGGATTTAGATCCACTTGTTTGATTGATAACGTAGGCCATTTTTTGTTTGTTTGTTTTTTCGCTTTACCACGCCACTGCTCATCACAATTCTTTACAGGCCCTGTGACCATGTGTAAAGAACTTTAATATCTTTCCTGACCTCTTTTGTGTATATTACATTGATCTTCAGGGAATGTGAACTCCACAGACGTTACTTGTTTTAGACTAAGCGTCTCTAGGCTAAGCATGTCGTGTGTAGAAAAATGGTAATGAAAATAAAGTGTGGGGGCCTCTACAAGATAAGACCTGTTTCAAAAGCAAATTGTTTTCAATTTCCTATGGCTCTCCTCCACATGAATTAATTACCAGATCCATCACATACTCCATTTAGGCCCCAGCAGACCAATGCCATTGCAAGCACCTGGATTTTGATGGATTCAAGTTTATAGCCCTACGAACCCATCTATCTTATAGGGAATTGTTGCTTTTCTTTACTCCTCATGATCAATCAATGTAAACCAGGTATTAAAGAACTTGAGAAAAATGTGCCTTTGCTTTAATGTTTAATATGGTGTTAACGAAGATCCTGGTTATTTGTGATATTCACTGTTGAAAAGAAAACATTCATTTCTGACTTCTGACTTCATTGTCTATTTTTTCGTATTTTTTATACTCTCATTGTGAAGGTCACGGCCAGTGTAATTGTGGAAGATGTGACTGCAAAGTAGGCTGGTATGGGAAAAAGTGTGAGCACCCACGTTCCTGCCCACTGTCAGCAGAGGAGAGCATCAGAAGGTGCCAAGGAAGCTCAGATCTACCTTGCTCTGGAAGGGGTAAGTGAGGGCTCTCAGGCCTGTTACCACCTCCTATGAATCAAATGCACTCAATTCATATATATCTTATTTAACAGATAGCTGAGATCCCTGAATATGGAAAGGTTAGTCTTTTCAGAACTAATAATACATCCAGTTTGCATGACTGAAAGTACATGGAGAAATATAATATCTCTCTTTTTCCCTCTCTATTGTATGCGTGCAGGTGCACACACATGCCCACACCTACGTGCTCTTACATGATCAGTTTAGCTTTGAGGTCTGTTCAATTTCAGTTCAGTTTAGTTCAATGCTACATTAAAAACAACAACAACAACAACAACAATAACAAAAAAACAGTTTTTCCCAGGAAACAAAACAAGCAAAACAGAAAAGTAACCTACTGAAAGGAAGAGGAAGAAGATATTTGCAAATGATCTATCCATGAGGGGTTAGTATCCAAAGTATATAAAGAACTTGCACTCTCAACACCAAAAAAACCCCAAACAAATAATTTGACTTGAAAATGGCCAGAGTATCTGAACAGACATTTTTCCAAAAAGACATACAGATGGCCAACAGACACATGAAAAGATGTTCAACATCCCTCGTCATCAGGGGAATACAAATCAAAACCACAATGAGATATCATCTCACACCTAGCTGAATGGCTACAATAAAAAAGACAAGAAATAACAAGTCTAGGTGAGGATGTGGGAAAAAAAGGGAACCTTTGTGCACTGTTGATGGGAATGCAGATTGGTACAGCCACTGTGAAAAATAGAAATTTAATTAAAAATGTAAAAAATTAAAAATGAAATTATCATATGATACAGTATTTCCACTACTGTATATTTACCCAAAGGAAATGAAAACACTGATTCAAAAAGATATATGCACCACTGTGTTTATTGTGGCATTATTTACAATAGCCAAGATATGGAAGCAACCTATCAATGGATGAATGGATAAAGAAATGGTATGTATGTATGTATGTATGTATGTATATATACATATAAAATGGAATTTTACTCAGCCATAAAAAAGAATGAGATCTTGCCATTTGCAACAACAGGGATGGACCTATAGGGTATTATACTAAATGAAATGGATAAAGAAATGGTATGTACATATGTATGTATGTATGTATGTATGTATGTATGTATATATATAATGGAATTTTACTCAGCCATAAAAAAGAATGAGATCTTGCCATTTGCAACAACAGGGATGGACCTATAGAGTATTATACTAAATGAAATAAGGCAGACAGATAAAGACAAATAGCATATGATTTCACTCATGTGGAATTTAAGAAACAAAACAAATGAGCAAATTAAAAAAGAGAGAGAGAGAAACAAAAATACCGACTCTTACAGAGAATAAACTGATGATTGCCAGAGGGGTGAGGTCAGGGATGAGCAAAATAGATAAACGAGAATAAGAGTACACTTCCTAAAAAAAAAAGTTTGGACATTTGCTCAAAACTTTCTGAATGAGACATTTAATTGTCCACTGACATTTCTGAAACTCATTAACGTTACATTGAGGAAGTTGTTGACTTTTGAGAAAGCATTGTGTAAATAGATGGCTGAATAAGCTGATGCTGTTTTAGAAGGCACGTAGCCTCAGGTGTGGTCTTGGTTCCAGATCGGTGCACCCTGGAAGAGGAGAAAAGCATCTAGAGGAAAGCTGGTTCCATTATTTTCATTTATCAATATAAGAAATAACAATTTCACCTCTCACATGAACATGGCAAAGTTAATATGAAATATGCCTTTGGAGGAACTAATCATTGAGATTATTACAGATTTTGTTCATGAAAGAGGAAAATGAGAAATACTTTCTTTTACCTGAACGCTAGACCAGAAATTTCATTTTGTTTTGCAGTTTTGTTTTTGGAGAAATGAATTTTTTTTTTATTGAGATATAATTCAAATACCATAAAATCCACTCTTTTAAAGCATAAAACTTAGTGGGTTTTAGTATATTTGTTTATTTATTTTAAGTTTGTTTATTTTGAGAGAGAGAGAGAGAGAGAGCCAGTAACCCTGAGCAGAAACCAAGGGTTGGCCGCTTAACCAACTGAGCCCCCCAGGTACCCCTGTTTTCAGTATATTTATAAAATTACGCAATCCTCACCACTACTTCATTCCAGGGCATTTTCATCACCACTAAAAGAAATCCCGTCCTGTGCCTCCTCACCAGTCACTCCCCATTCTCCTTCCTGCTCAATCCCTAGAAACCACGGATCTACTTCCTGTCCCGAGGGATTTGCCTAATCTGGGTATTTCAAAATATGTGATCTGTTTGTCTTTGGTTTTCTTTGACTTAGCATAATGTTGTCAGGGTTTATCCATGTACATCATTTCTTTTGCTGGCTGGATAATATTCATTTGTGTGGATTTCCACGTTTATTTATCCATCCATCTCTTAGTGGACATTTGGGTCATTTCTACTTTTTGACCATCACGAATACTGTTCTATGAACATTCACAAATAAATTTTTGTGCGGGTATGTGTTTAAATTCCTCTTGGACATACAGGTCAAAGTGGAATCGCTGAGTCATATGGTAGCTCTGTTTAACTTTTTGAGGTACAGCTAAACTGTCTTTCAAGTGGTGACACCATTTTACATTTCTACCAGCAGTGCCTGAGGGTTGCAGTTTCCTTACATCCTTCCCATTCTTTGTAATCATTTGTCTTTTTGACTACTTAGAGTTTTCTTTATGTAGAAGACAAAGTCCTTAAGATTATTTGCTCTGTAGGTATTTTCCCATACTCTGATATGTATCCCTAATGGTTATAAGTAGAAGGTTAGGGCATGGGTAGAAGGAAATTTTCATTTCAGAGATTTTATTTCTGACTTGCCCCATTTTCACCAGTAACCCCAGAGGGGAACTACTGTTCTGTCTGCATTAATAAAATATCATCAGGGTGCCTGAGTGACTCAGTTGATTGAGCATCCAGACTCTTGATGTCAGCTTGGGTCATGATCTAACAGTTCATGGGTTCAAGCCCTACATTGGGCTCTGTGCTGACAGTGCAGAGCCTGCTTGGGATTCTCTCTCTTTCCCTCTCTCTCTGCCCTCCCCCACACTCTCTCTCTTTCTCACAAAACAGCAACAACAACAACAACAACAACAACAACAACAACAAAACACTTTAAAATATTGTCATTAGAAAGCTTGAGTAAGCCTGTCATGCTTTTAAAGGAACAAAGATTAAAAATTAATGTCCCTCACACTACTGTCATCCATTCATTCATTGTTAAAAGTAACAAATTATATGATAGAAAAATAAGAAAAGCATATAAAGTATCTCTGAAACACAGAACATCACTCTCTACATATTACCAGTTGTTTCTCATTTGTCTCTAAATTTTTTAATGCAGTGTTAGTGCAAGAAAAGTCCTGTGGATTTTAATTATTGTGGATGTCAGTCTTCGATAACTCTGACAAACACGTATTTGTCTCTTACCTTCCTAGACAGTCACTAATGTATCAGTTACATATTTATAGCACATATTTAAAGTTTATCTTATTAAAAAGTAGTTGAATAAATGTATAGAATTATGATACTTTTTATTTCATTTAAGCTTTTTAGAGTACTTTAGAGATCAATAATAAGCTTCCCTAGTGTCCTTGCAGGGAAAGGAAGGTATTGATGAGTGGAGTGATTTCCCAGGGAACCATCACAAAATATGAGGATTCTGAGAATGAAGACCAAGGATTTAGGAGAGCCAGTCCAATGCTCAGACCAGTGATCAGAGACCCTTCTTTTCTCACAGCTGCATCTGCAAACTCATTGGCATTGGATGCTGTAAAGCAAATGGCCAATCTGAAAACTTTTAAAGGATTAGTTTTGCCATTTATGAATGACAACTGCAGCTGTGGTTACATGAGTGAAGAAAGCAATTACAGGGCCCAGCAGTTCTCAAGACGGAGAGCCTCAGCAGCTTGCTTGCTGAGGCCAAGGAAAAAAAAATTCTCCCAGCAGAATGTATTGATGCTCTTCAGTGTAGTCCACCTGAGGGGCTAGGTGAAGGCATTTGTGCACCAGAAATTAAATTAGATCACTTGCTTCCGCTAGGGATGACTAAGTGTGATCATTACATCTTGAAAATAGGGGAATAATTTAGATAATCTCTTAAACTCTCTATTAATCCTGTTACTCCTTGATTGCTTTTTTTTTAAAGTGTATTTATTTTTGAGAGAGACAGAGTGCAAGCGGGGGAGGGGCAGAGAGGGAGGGAAAGAGACAATCCCAAGCAGACTCCGCAGAGCCAGATGTGAGATCATGACCTGAGCTGAAATGAAGAGTCAGACACTCAACTGACTGAGCCACCCAGGCACCCTTATTACTCCTTGATTTCGATTCCTTATTGCCTATATATATCTTTGTTTAGAGGACTCTCATCTAGTCGATTTGAATACACAGTTACTCATCCTAATTTCTGCTCCCAGGGACTGGAGCTAGGAGATAACTTTCTCTAGTCTTATACCAGCGTTCTGCTCAAAAACTTGAAATGGCTTCTGATAGGCTACACATTACTTTTAAATTCTCCTTGACCTAAGAATAAATTTTTATTTTTATTGAGTTTCTCCTTCTGAGTAGGTGTCTGGCTTTGGCCAAAACGTGTGAGCAAAATTGATGTGTGTCGCTCCAGAGCAGAAGTTTGAGAGGCAGTGAGAGATTTGCCATCCCTCCTGTCCCCGTGTGGGGACTTGCAGTGTTTGAGATGGTGGCTGATTCGGGAGGCGGGGTCTCTGAATGAGGATTGAAGAGACTTCTGCTGACCCCTGAGGAACTGTACCCCAAGTGCTGTCTTAAGCAGCTGAGATATTACGGTTTTTTGTTACTGCAACAGAACTCCTGACTCATACTCTTGCACATCCAAAATTTAGCGAATGAAGTTAAAACAAACAAGCAAACACAAAAAATCATGCTTAAACTCCAAGAGATCAGGAGAAAAAACAGTTGAGGTTTATAACCATATGCATATCTTATCACTATCAATAAACGTGTATATTTTACAAATGATGTATTTATGCTATTCTGTGAACAGCATTCATATGTACTTCTTCAACAGGGAAAATGGTAAGAACATTGAACGTATTGTCATTTGTTAATATCCCCCAAACACAGTGAAGTAGGATGTATAATTATTCTTCTTTTTACAGAAAAAGAAACTGGAAATTTGAATAGTTTGCCATCTTACATAGTAAGTGCCAGAGTTGCAAGTTTTTATACAAACTTTTATTACAAGCCGTCCAACTCCAGAACTGTTGTTTTAGATCGTGTATTCATTCTTTTAACATGCCAATTGGTTGAGCGATATGTAATGACTACATTTCCTTGTTGAAAACATTTTTATGCAAAATCGTTGATGTTGCTGCATCGTATTCCCTAGCATAGTTGTAGTATAGTATCTATAGCATAGTATGATAGGATAGTACATAGTGGTAATGTAGTATAGCATTTATACTATAGATTTATACTATAGATTCCTTAATATAGTTTAGTGTAGTATCTGTAGTATAGTATCTACAGTATAGATACCCTAGTATAGTTGTAGTATAATATCTATAATATAGTATCGTATAGTATAATCAATTCCCTAGTATAGTTGCAGTATAGTGGCTATAGCATATTATACTATGGTATCTACAGTATAGTATAGTATCGTATGTTATCTATAGATTCCCTAGTATGGTACAAGTATAGTATCTGCAGCATAGTAAAATATAATATAGTATAGTATAGATTCCCTTGTATAGTTGTAGTATAGTATCTATAGCATAGTAAGATATAGTATAGTACAGTATAGCATAGCATAGCATAGTATAGTATAGTATAGTATAGTATAGTATAGTATACTATCTATAGTATAGATTCCCTAGTTTAGTTGTAGTATAGTACCTATAGCATAGTATGGTATAGAATAGTATAGCGGTATAATATAGTATAGTGTAGTATTTATAGTATAGATTACCTAGTATAGTTCCCAAGTATAGTTGTAGTATAGTATCTATGGCATAGTAAGGTATGGTCTGGTATGGTATGGTCTGGTATGGTATGGTATGGTATAGTATCTATAGTATAGATTGCCTAGTATAGTTGTAGCAAACAAATCTAATCATTCCTCCTCTATTAGATAATCTAAATCATCTCTTACTTTGTTCAAGTTCTAAATGCTGTAATTTACATTCTTGTAGCAGAAAATTTGCACAATTTTTTCTTAGATGTAGAATGTACATCTAAATGTATACCAATATAATAAATATTTTCAATAAAAAAATTACCCAAACAAATCATTTTCTCTAGAAAAAGTGGACTAGTATACCCTCCTACCAGGAACATAGCAAAGGTTCCCTTCACTCACCAATGGTGACAACTGCAATACTAAGTAAGCTGTTCTTGATACATTTTGCTCTTAGTTTTATGAGCTCACCATTTATCAAACTCCTTTCATTGACTTCTGTAATCATCAAACAAATTATGTATCTACAGACATTATTATTCAGAAGCTTGTGTTTGCTGTATTTGCCTTTTTGGATCATCATTTGTCCTTGTGTCTAAGTCATCTTTTTGTTTGGTCTGTTCTCACATGTTTTTACTTGTCCTCTCTGCCCTTTGGTTTTCTTTCATCAGACTTGTTCTAAGAGGTTTTGCGTATGTTTTAGTCCTTAAACACACATAAGCATTTACTCCCACAAGGGAAAGTGGGAAGTGGAGGAAGAATGATAAATTAAAGCTAATTATTTAATATTGTAGCTTTTAGAAAATAGAAACTATGTCCTCATTTTTATCAATTAGTACATTTTAATTAATGAATTAAGCAAGTTGGTTCAATTCCCTTAGCTAGAAACATACTTTCAAAGAATAATAGCATGCCAAATTCCCACCATCTGGAGATTTTTCAATTTGAGAGATAATTTATCTCTTTTACTGGCAAAAGACATCTTTAAATTTTCGTTTTATTTTATCAGAGAAGTTTCCCATTAGGCATGTATTTTTTTAACCTATGTGATTTTTACTCTGACTTTTTGACAACTGAAGCATAATTTTTCTCATTCATGTGCGCAGAGATGTTTTTTGGAACAGACAAGGAAAGTCCTCCAACGAACGTATTTTAAAGACTTTGCTTGGGAAGGTGGATCTTTGTATATTTTTACTAAATTATTTTGTAGCTTTATTGAAGTATAAATGATAAACCAAAAGATAGCACATATTTAATGTAAACAATTTATTGAGTTTGGACGTATGTATACACCCATGATGTCATCACCACAATCAAGGTCATAAATATATCTATGCCTCCAAATACAGTAAAACCTTGGTTTGTGAGCGTAATTCATTCTGGAAACATGCTTTTAATCCAAAACACTCATCTATCAAAGTGAATTCCAAGAACTATTGGCTCAGTTGTGATCATGTGATGTTGGGCATCACATACTACTGGTATTTGCAAGTCATCGCTCGTGGTCAAGTTAAAATTTATGAGAAATGTTTGCTCATCTTGTGGAATACTCACCGATTAAATTGCTCACAATCCAAGATTATGTCCTTGTGTCCCTTTGTATTTGTGTATTTGTATTGTGTCTACATGCGTGTGTGTATGTGTGTGTGTGAAGTGCATTCGGGATACTTAACATGAGAGAGATGTCTACAATAGTCAAACTTATAGGAGCAGAAAATAGAGTGGTTGTTGCCAGAGGGGGAAATGGGGACTTGTTTAATGGGTATAAAATTACAGCAACACAAGACGAGTAAGTTCTAGAGATTTGCTGTACTGCATAGTGCCTATAGCAAACAATACAGTATTATGGACTTACAAATTTGTTAAGAGAGTAGACCTCCAAACATTTAAATTAAGCACCACACCACCTATTGTGATTTTTGATTCTATTTTAAAAATTCTCAGTGGCGTAATTAAGTATCTTATTATAAGTTAGCTGCAGTGAGAAATGCCCGGTTTTCAAGAGACAAGGGAACCCAGTGTGTTCTTCCCGCAGTATTTCAAGACAGCATGCAGGATTCAGATTTACTCTGTTCTAAGTGTTTAGATGGATTGATCACTACATCATCTGGTGCTCGAGGAATAGTCATGGTAAATTATAGCATTTCAAACATAGTTGTTAAGGACCGCAGCCAAAGGAGAAGAAGAAATAACCCTGTAACATTAACGTCTTACTCTTCCTTATCCAGAAGGAAAGGAGCTGATTTTAGAGATGTACCAAATGGGGAAAATATCAGTGAATTGGTAAATCGTGCCAGAAACAAGTCTGTATTTTGTCATATTAAATGATGACAAATCAGTCTGTGGATCCTCAGGCAGTCTTCCATGGATCTCTGAGCACATTGTGCTGTCTACTATGGCTTTTAGTTCTATTGTCATGGAATGACCCATAATAGTAGGATGGTACCTAGGAGGAGAAAAGCATGTTTATTATTTGCTTTTTTTGTACTTAGGCACACTTACTGGAATGTCTGAAATTGTATATGCATCCTATATTTCACAAAACCTCAGGAATGTAAATGTTATTTATATGACTTTTTATAAGATAGTGCAGAGACAGAAAGTTTGGGATACAGAGAGAAGTAAAAATGATGCTTCCAGCATTCTTTCTCTGTGTTCCCATGAGGTGCCGGGACTTCTGTGTGTTGGGTCATTTTCTATCCTCAAGGAGGCCAAAGATGCAGGTGCCCAGAACTGGTGGCTTCCTGGAAGGCCCTGATTAAATCCAGTGTTAAATCTCTCATTTATATGAAAAAGCAGCGTTCACTAAAGGCATAATTTGCATATATTGAAGAGAATTGCTAAAAAGAATTTAAAAGAACCAAATTTCATAGAAATGACAATCTCATACAAGGTGATTGTTTAAGGACTCCTTTTTCCAGTGGGTAAATAATTATCCTTGTTCCTTATTCCCCCTTCTTTATTTTATCTTGCCTTTCTTCTTGCTATTTTTATATTCCACAGAACCTAGAGGAGAGGAAGAAATTCAGAAGTTGAAGTTAATAATTTTGAGTTTTTAAAAGATGGTAGAAGATATTTCAATGGAAAATTACATAGTATTTTTTTAATTACCTGAGATTTTTCTAATCTGTAGTCCAGAATACTGTATCACTTCCAAGATAGTGTGAATATTTTTTGTGTGTTCCAGTCAACAATCTTGTTTAAATGTTTTATCTATGGCAACAGAGCATATTGTGTCAAAGATAGGAATTGATCCAAATAAATAGACAATTTTTATTACATTTTGCATAATTTTTATGTGATAAATTGAAAACCAGTGAAATTCTTTGGCAAAGAAAACTTCCTCATAAGGCCTGCAACAAATATTGTCAAAATCTATTTGAAATGAAAATAGAAAATTGAACATGAATTCAATCCCAATTTCTTTAAGTGAGCTTAAAATGAAATGTGTGACAACTATGACTATTTTGTTACTACAATTATTTATTTGTTTCTATTAAAACACTAAACACATAGTGAAAGAGGTAGTGTGGTGCTCTAGCAATTATTTACTTAATTTTATTCAATATAAAAACGCAAACCAGATAGTTTTAATAAGAAACAATCTGGTCTGGCTATCAGCCATAATCTTCACGGAACCATATACTCTACAGATTTTCTTTTTAAATGTTTTTTTTAATGTGTATTTTTGAGAGAGAGAGAGAGAGAGAGAGAGAGAGCATGAGCGGGGGAGGGGCAGAGAGTGAGAGAGACAAAGAATCTGCAACAGGCTCAAGGCTCTAAGCTGTCAGCACAGAGTCCGACGTGGGGCTCGAACTCACGAACTGCGATATCATGACCTGAGCCGAAGTCGGATGCTTAGCCGAGTGAGCCACCCAGGTGCCCCTAGATTTTCTTTTTAATAGAAAGCCAATGAGCCAGAATTTCATCATTTTGTCTAGGCTTTAAGATCATATAGCTGATCAGAACCCTGTGATTTTCCTCTTGGACACATAAGATATTATTAAAAATTGATAGGACTGGCCCTTGTGCAATATTTGCATAATGGATGTATTCAATATATAATCATATGATAGCACATAGCTAACCCATACATCCTACTTTCATTAGTGATGTTGTTTATAAGATTTAATCAACCTGATTTTTACTGACCACCCTACATTGTATTTCTATGCTAACCCAGAGGTCAGGAAACTAGGACCAGGAGGCCTGCATTCTGTGTTTACAGATAAAGTTTTATTAGAACACAGACAAGCTCATTTGTATGCATATGGCTGCTTTCTTGTTATAATGGCAGAGTTAAATAGCTGCCACAGAGAACGTATGGCACACATAGCCTAAAATGTTCACTATTTAGCCCTTTGTAGAAAAAGTTTGTTTGCTGCTCCCTACACCAAGTATTTGTGGTAAATGTGACAAAATGTGGTGGGAAAGGGGATTGAGTACCTTGAGAGTAAGAGGAGGAAGATACTCTTTTCTAAATAAATTTGGGTGCAGATATGGTTCATGAAGTGAGTGAAGCTGGAATTGAGTCTGTAGGGATGAGTAGCCTTAGACAGATAATGATTTTGAAAAAAGTGTGTCCCAGGTAGAGGGAACCACATGAAGAGAAACACTGAAACACTGAGTTAACCAGAGAGTAAATTTTGCAGGGAACAAGAAGAAAATTCACTTTTGATGATAAATAAAGAAAAAGAAAATAGTGGGTGACAGCCTAGGGGCAACTGTCATCCTCCCTCCCCCACTTCTCCCCATGTTGTGATAGGTTTGAGACAGAAAAATCAACTTCTTTGCAGAGCTCTTGTTCTCATAATTTTCTTAGGAGGTTAATTGTTAGTAAGAAAGACACACATTGTAAACACAGATTGTAAATATGCTAAAATGATGTCATAGAAATGCCAGGTTAACCTTGCTTAGTGCCCACTCCACCGTGTCATTGCTGAAATGCCAAGTTTAACATAACTACAGTTACCAAGATTCGGATCTTTCCATGAATGAGACAAATATGTTAGTGTCTCTCATGTATCTTTCTCTCTCCTTCCTGCCTCTCAAATCAGGTTTACTTATTTACTGACAGAATAGGAAAACACAAGCACAAATCAAAAGTGGATGTTTTATTAAAAGTCATTCATGATAGCAAAGTAGTAACATGACAGGATTTTAGCAACCAGATTAGTATCTTGAGGGACACATTACCTGTACTGGATATTTATACACATACCCATGTGTTTTATTTTTAAAATATTTTTTTCTTGAGTTTTTATTTAAATTCCAGTTAGTTAACATACAGTGTAATATTAGTTTCAGGTGTAGAGCTTAGTGATTCCACACTTGCATGCAACACCCAGTGCTCATCACGACAAGTTCACTCCTTAATCCCCATCACATATTCCACCTATCTTCCCTTCCTCTCCCCTCTGACAACCATCAGTGTGTTCTCTACAGTTCTCTCTGAGTCTGTTGTCTCTCGGCATCTTTGTTTTTTCCCCCATGCTTGTTTATTTTGTTTCTTAAATTCCACGTATGAGTGAAATCATATGGTATTTGTCTTTCTCTGACTGACTTATTTTGCTTAGCATAATACCTTCTAGTTCCATCCACGTTGTTGCAAATGGTGATATATCATTCTTTTTTATGGCTAAGTAATATTCCATTGGAGATAGCTATATATAGGAGATATCTATCTATCTATCTATCTATCTATCTATCTATCTAGATATATCACATCTTATTTATCCATTCGTCACACCCATGTGTTTTAAATGGCAAAGGGTCATCATGTCATGAAGCAAGATAGTAGGTTATTGGTATGGAGGTAGGTGACTCTAAGTGTGGGCCCTACCACCAGCTAGGTATCTGAGCTAGCAAGTCACAGGCTAAAGTGGCAGCAAAACCCTGATGGTGACTGTGGACTTAACTTCTTTAGGCTACTTTCCCTCTCCTTTCTTTTCTGTCCACAGGAAGTGAACTTGACTGTCTTCTGACTCATTTGGATGCTTAAATTTTCTGTCTGTTCTCATGGGCTCCATGCCTTTATTTTCTGAATCACCTTCACAACAGACTCTGGTTTTGCATAGCTAACTGGATAGACAGAGCTGACTATTCCTCACGAGAATCAGGTGACTAGCCAAGTATTCTTCTAGGCACTGCTTTCTGCAGAGTGACTGTTTGGGGTACGAAGTAATGTATTCTTCACTTATGGCATCCTTTCATTTGGAATATAACAGTTAAGATGGATGAGATATTGGTTCTCCATAAATATTTTTTTCTCATGTGATGCCTTTTATTTGGATAAAGGAGGAAAGGCGGGATTCTTTGGCTTCTTATTTAAGTTTCTAAATAATTCTGGCCTCTATGCTGCTGAAAATATCCATGCCATGTGGATGCTTGTAAATAGTACCAAATGGTCTGGCATAGTACAGTTGTGAGCCATTTAAGGTTTGAATGGTCTCAAGGATGAAATAGCAAATATTTGAGGTCATATGTAAAGTGCTTTATAAGGACATTAAATTCTTTGCTAGGATGTCTTTCTCTGGATTTCTTCCTAAGGCCCTATATTGTACAATAGTTAACCGAAGGAGTTTAAAAGAAATATGAGTCATATATATACATATATATGTATATATGTTATATATATAACATATATATATGTTATATATATGTTATATGTATATATAACAGACTCTTAACTTAAAAAATGCAAGCAGATGTGAAGTATATGGTGACTGGAAAGTCTCTTATACTGCTTCATTTGATTAATTTGCCAGAAGTCTGGGTATGATTAATGTTACTATTCAATTATAGTCACAGTGGTGAGACAGACTTGCATAACTTTATGCTCTTGAGTGTGGTTTAATTATGAAAGAGTCAGTAGCAAAATCCAAGTGGCATAATTCATGTTTGAGTCTAGATGCACTCTTCTGGATGCTCCTACTACATAAAGAGAAAAATCCAGAGGGATCGCTGGGAAATGAGATCTTAGTTTTGCTGGGAAGCCTGAGGTCTTGTGACTACACAAGGGTGGGAAGAGGGTTGCTACAAGCTGACATTGTTCAACCCTGTTCCCAAACGTTACTAGGAACAGGCATCGGTTTCTACTTGTTTGGGTAGAGAGGCTCACACACACTGCCACCGTTGTGCTTCCT
Organism: Panthera pardus; assembly: GCF_024362965.1. NCBI lineage: Eukaryota > Metazoa > Chordata > Mammalia > Carnivora > Felidae > Panthera > Panthera pardus. The sequence goes on along the minus strand of NW_026526654.1, from coordinate 19,043,125 downwards.
CTCTGTATCTATAGCGTTTCGCAGCCGGCCACCTTCCTTGTGAGGACATGTGCCTCTGTAGGGGCAACAATTAGGGAGATGGCCGTATGGCTCATGACACCTTCACAGTGAAGATGTGTTCGTGCCATTTGTTGTTTGTGTGCCCCTGGAACATTTTTTTTATAGCTTTTTGGACGCTCAGTTATGTTAGCTATAAAATTAGTGTTGTAACTTCTCTGTTTCCTCTAAAATGTTGTTGTGAGGAGCAATTAAGATAGTGCATATGAGATTGTTTTGTTAACTTTAATATGCCATTGTAAGGGATTACAAGGGTTTAACTAGACATAGTAGATGAACTCAAGGACACAGAATTTAATAGAGAAAACAAGATCAATATTTACTCACTCATTCATTCATTAATTCATTCACGCATTCAACATATACTTATTGGCATCCTGTTATGTGCCTAGAACCAGTCTAGGTGCTGAGGAAAGAATAATAAATAAGACAATTAATGTCAGGGCCCTCAGCATTTCCAGTGAGTTTGGCTGGAGAAGTTAAATAAGAAAACAATTTCCATTAGAGCCAGAAGAAGGAAGTCAAGATAATACATTGAGTATCTGATGTAGAGTTTGGGATAAGGTGGTCAGGGAACTTCTCTGAGGGGGTCCTGTGTGGCCAGATCTGAGTATTGAAAGGGAGCCAAATGAGAACAGAGGGAAGGTGGCCGGAAAACAGGAAAACAATGGTTTATACAACATTTCAGACGCAGATGATGGTCGCCTGGAAGAGATCCAAGTCAGGTGGGCTTTGTCCTTAAAGAATCCACAGAAGAGACTGAGAGCTTGTTGAAGAAGAATTTTTAAAATGCCACTGCGAGCTCCTACCTAATTTAATTTGTTCGTGATGTACCCCGGACATCAGGGATTTTAAAAGCTCCCTGGTGATTCTACTATGCAGTCACATTAAGAATCGCAGTTCTGCAGAGTGTATAATGGACAGTCCTGCAGCAAAGGATGGGCTCTTTTGCTTTTGCCCTACTTCCCACAGAGCAAACAGGGCTTCAGGGAGTGCTAGGAATTGCAGAAAAATTACTGTCATGTGGGGTCTTTTCCTGATTTCTGTTGAATAGGTGGGAAGGCAATGAGGCAGAGGTAGAGGGGTATGCTCTCGGAGAAGGGGGGGAAATACTGGAAATCACCTCAGGAGGCACAGAAAGATGAAAGAATATGGTATGTTTGTTCAAGGACTTGCTCCATCCCAGATTTTGTATATCTGCATTTTTAAATAGATCTCCAGTGTAATTTTGAAGCACTTGGGTATGAATGCTGGGTTATATCTTTTTCACAAAAATGTCCTTCCGTGGTCCTCAATTACTCAGAACCCTTAGAGCTGCTTTCAAACTTCATAGATTGTTTTCTGAGAACTAATCTGTGGTGCTTCCCTGACCTGAATAATTTGTATTGTGATGAAGGATTTTTGCAATTCTCTATCAAGGGATTCTTAAGCTGGGATTCATGCAACTCTGGAGGTTTATGGCTGAGTATCAGGGCAATACGAACCTCTTAAAATAACACAAATATGTTGTGTGTACCTTTTTATATTTTTATGAAGAGAGGGTCCACGGTTTCTTTTACCAGATTCTAGACGGACTGCCTACTGTCAGTTAAGGGTGGCAGTGACTTAGAAACCACTGCGTACAACCAAACAAACCCTTTTAGAGAGAGATCACAGATTATTGAGGAACATATTTTGAGCTGGCTGTGCCTTAGCTATACACTTATAGCTTAATAATTAAATCAGTAAATTATATTTCTAGCAATCAAATATAGAAATGCTTTGTGGTATCTAGTTGTATATGGAACTTATGATTTGGCTTATTTAAAAAATGTGTTCATAAGATTTAAATTTGGAATAAAAAGTGGACCAAACCCAAAACCATTTTATTCTACGTCATGAGAATTTATCCACTGAAGCTTCTCATTAGGATAACTGGGAACACAGCCAGAAGTTCAAGCAGAGAAAAAAAACTTCCATTGCTGTTTTTCTGTCAGAACAGAATGTCATTGCTTTGATAATGCTTTAGATTTTAATCTCTAGCCATGAGAGATGCCCATTCTGATTAGTAAATGTTTTAAGTATTGGATGCTTATAAGAGTACAACCTGGCATTCTAGGAATAACAGGAGTATGTGAATAAGAACAGAAGGAAATTTAATTTATATGCTAATCAGTTTCATTAGGAATTGTTTTATGGAGACCCATCTCATTATGTAAAAATAAAGTCTTTTATTAACAAATATAAAAATTTAATAAAGAAATATAATTGGTGTTTTCCTACATGACTCCAAAGGAAGACTTAATGAGTCTATAAACTTATTTCCAGTTAACATTCAGCCATATTATTATTGCTTTAACTTCGGCTAGTTAATGTGTATGAATGTCTGTGAATCTTGGGAACGTGCGGGATAGAGCTAAATTATCAGAGAAAATTCCAAGCAGTGTGACAGAGCATATAACCTGAGGAAAGAGTGGAGCAGACAGATGGATAGGTCATAAAACAGCAAGAACCATTGGTTGTTAATATTGAATGATCCGGGGCTTACTTCCTGGGCTTACAACTATTCATCTTATATCCATTCATATATTCATTTATTCATTCAATGCACTTAATTACAGTGGCAATATAAAATGACAAGGAAGGTTTCCCTAATATTTACCTTGATGACGTAATTTGGGTAGCTGTCATTTTACTTCTGATGTTGCTTTTAGCTTCTGGTTGAATCCGAAGGCTTTATTTTTATGTTATAAACTGGCTACACTAGGGAAAAGATGTTTAATGAGAATATTTGCTGTTTGTTTAATGTAAGCGATAAATGTGGAAGGTGTTCAAGAAACTGTAGCTGATACCGTAGATCAAAGATTGTCAGTAACACAAAGGTGTGTAGCATTGTTGCCTCCAGATCAAGTGCCAGTTTTAAATATCTTAAGAGTTGTTTGGGATTTGCATCCTAAAAGAAGTCTAGATTTTCTGATTATGTTTTTAATTCGTTTGTCATTAATTACAGCGCTGAACATATAACAAAATTACACAGCATCTATTTTGACTAAGAGTCTTTTGGGTACAAAGGACAGAATCTTAATTCCGTCAGAAACAAACAAATGAGTTATGTGCTCACATAACCAAGAAGGACAGGGATAAAGATGACCCTCAGGATGGATGTAAATGGGACTCAGACAACCTCACATCGGCCTCTCTTTCTCTCTCTTTCTGCCCCCTCACCCACCAGTCCACACATTTCTGCTTCTGCCAGGTGTTTGGTTTTAATCTTGCCTACTGCAGATAGATTTTCTCTGTGTAGGAGGACATGGATTTTAACCTCACCTAAGGTTATGTTTTGACTGTGGCCTGATCAAGGAAGATGAGAGGCTCTTCCCTGGAAATCCAAGGGATGGGGAAAAAATCTCAGGGAAAAACTCCGATTGGCTTAGGTTGGAACCACAATCAATTGTGAACCGATACCCATGTCCAAACAGAAGGATGATGGAATATTAAACTTGGCCCTCCTTGGAGCAAATCTGAGGTGGTGATATGGAAGATTTTAAGACTTCAAAGAGCCCTTCTGAGCAGACAAAAATAATTTTTATTGGCTACAACTGCATCTGAGATTGCTATTGGCCTTGAGAATCTGTGATTACATGTAGAAACTTCTTGGTGTAGCAAGGATGATATATAGCATGTTTTCAGATTTTAAAGGACAGCACCACATTACGAGGCAATTCATTAATGGTTGTGGTACACCGAAGAAGGGTCCACAGAGACATTCATGTCCTGGTCTGTGGGACCTGTGAATATGTTATATTATACGGCTGAGGAAGAAAGCTGCATTTGGAACTAAGATTGCTAATCTGGAGATTGTAGTGGATTATCTGGGTGGGCCCAGGATAATAACAAGGGTCCGTACACGTGGTAAAGCAGACAGAAAAAGACTCAGAGTCAGAGTGATTCAACCTGAGAAGGACCTAACCTTCTATTGCTGACTTGGAAGATAGGAGAATGGGGCCAAGAGCCAGGGACTGTGGTCAGCCTCTAGGAGTGAAAACACAGGGGAATATTTGCCCCTAGAGCCTTCAGAAGGAATGCAATTCCTTGATTTCAGCTTAGTGAAATCCATTTAGACTTCCAATCTCCAGAGCTATCAGATAATAACTTGGTGTCATTTTGAGCCACAAAGTTTGTGGTAATTTGTTATAGCAGCAGTGGAAATAATACAGTGATCTGTGAAAATATTCTTTGCTATAGTTAATAGAATATACATCAGAATCTTTTCTGAGTGAATGTATTCCTGTGAATTGTTTTAAACTTTTTATAGACAATCCGAGAAAGAATAATATTAAAAATATTATTTCTTTTACTGCTAGTACTTCATCTGTCAGCATAAACATAAAAAGATTAGCTAAGATATAATTTCCTTGTTGAATTTTCTCTTGCATTATTTTAAAATAATGGAAATTAGTTTTAAAGTAATGGAAATTAGTTTTAAAATAATGGAAATTAAATACAACTTTTCTGCACTTGATGAGAGCTTACAGATTATTCCTTGTTGTAATATAATGTGGATACATTGTTCTAATTGCTGTATACTGTGTTAAGGTATTTTGAGCAAGCATAATATACATCTTTATTCCCTTATTTAATACATTATTCTACTTAAATGGCCCATGAACACAATTATAAGATTTTAATATTATGGCCTGAAATTTTTTTCTATTTCTGCATTGTAATTCAACATTGTAATTCTGGATGTACATCATTATCCAGAATAAATAAGTAGATCCAAGTTTTGCAGGGCCTAAATTTTGGGAGCCTTTCATAATAAAATGAATGCAAACTTACAAGTACAAAATTAGTTAAGGTGAGTATTTATTTAGGATGAAAAGGAAATAAATATACACTTTTTTTTAAGAGAGAGAGAGAGAGAGAGAGAGAGTCTGTTTGCTCATGCAGGAGAGTAAGGGGGGGGGGGTGGAGGGAGAGGGAGAGGGAGAATCTTAAACAGTGTCCACACCCAGTACAGAGACCATCACAGGGCTCGATCTCACAATAGTGAGATCATGTGTCCAATGCTTAACCTACTGAGCCACCCAGGTGCCCTCAACATACATTTTTAAAAGCAGATAAATACCACAAACATTATGAAATCCAGAATATTATGTAATTAGAATTTTATGTGTCTGTTGTAAATGGCTCTGTGTATTTCAAAACCTGTTTCTTTTCAACTTCCCAAGTGTGGGTTGGGCTTCATAGAAAACATTCAATATTATGACTTGGTTTCCGGTCTCACATTGTCATGAGCCAGTATTTACTTCAGGAGTATTCCTAGAAGCCATTCCTATATGGCCAAAAAGCCATAAAAGTGGCTATACCCCACTAATCCAAAAGTAAACGTATCCTCAATTCAACTTCTGTCTGGCCAGATCCCCAAGATGCCCAGAGTTATTCCAGTGTCACTTGACATGAGCAGAAGTATGGCTAAGTGGAGGTTGGAACAGAGAGTGTAGTCTTCATTAAGTGAAAATTTCTTATTTTGGGAAATTTTCCAAAATATCTATCACCTATTGCCAGGGTGCTCGCTAGCACTGTGGAAGGGACCCCCACAAATAAAAAAAATTGTGGATTAATTGCCACTCAACTCCATGGCCAACGTGCCTCTGACTCTTGATGGTCGACACTGAAGAACTGTACTTGGGGTTGTAGCCAACGTAGAAAACAAACAGTGAGTTTCTACATCCTCTCATTGATTTTGTGTGCTTTCCTCTCCAAAAGAATGATAAGCAGATCATTTGCTAAGGTGGCACACTGGCTGTGGCTTCAGCCTTTCTCCAGATCACTATCAAGGCAAAGTCTGTTGTAACTATTTATGATGCTCCCCCCAAGGATGCTTGGCACTTTGTGGCCTGGCAGCTGTCCGTTTCATGATGTTGATACGAACATTCTTCTGAACTATCAGCAGGGAAGTATCTGCTTAGATAGACAGTTCTGTGTATGTGAGTGCCTCCAGCCCAGGCAACTTTCCATTCCCTGGGCATGTGTGGAATTAGAAGTATTTGTCACATTATCAGCTTCCAAATACATTTAAAACAACAACAACAACAACAACAACAACAAAAAAACCAAAAAAACCCCCTGGAAGTGGATAGCCTGGGGCCTCAGTGTTTCTATTTCTGTTTGTCATCCAGAATACGTCACTTCTCACCTGAACCCTTTGCAGACTTCAAATGCAAAATGTAATAATTCAATCATGACCTTGAGTCCTAGTTTCATACTCCATAAAGAACTAGATTTTGTGTGATAGAAATTCAGAGGCAGAGCCCTCCTGACTATTTTTTCCTCACTTAAAAAGAGATAAGGAAGTCAATCCACCCCAGATTGATGCTAAGCCTAAAATGAGCTTTGCATACTCATTGAAAAGTGTTCCCACACTGTACAGTCTTTATTCCATCCTTTTAAATGCACTTGTCCATCTCTTCACAAGACTTTGGAGACAGGGGATTTTCAGAGTCTTAATGATGATATGAAGATGAACAAAAAGAAAGCTTTCTCAGAACTTTTTTTACCCTCTGCGACATCTCTCCGGGAAAAAGCAGACCTTTAGTTTAGTCAAAAGGGAATAAGACTGTTGGCAATGACAAATTAAAGTTTCAGGGGATAATTGAAACAAGGAAGTGGGAAAGTTTGGTGGACTATCCCTAAAGCTAGAATCAGACAAGGAAATAAAGCAGAGACAGCACAGATTTAAGTGAAGATGTGTGCTCTCAGGTCAAGCACCTACACCAGTTGGGAGCAAAGAGATAGAACAAAAAGAAATGAGAGGAAATGCTTTAATAGATTGAAGACAGTGGTGTGTATATATATACGCAGGGCTTTTGCAAGCTGAGGATATGCTTTTTATTTCTTTTGCCGGCACAGAGCCCAGGAATGTACTAGAGGCTTATGTGTTGAGTGAATTAACCTTTCCCCATATGAGAAAATCTGTATGATTAAGCTTTGGTTCTTATGCAGTGCTTCTAACACTAGATTGGAGATTTAGTGGGTGATAGTAGTTAACATTTAATAAATATTTTCTATGTGTGAGGTACTGTGCTAAGTGATATATCTCATTTAATATTCTCATGACCTCGTGTGTAACGGTGGTATCATGATTATCCCTACACCGCTAAACAGCATCTGTCTCTCTTTCTCTGTCTATACAAATTCTCTTGTTTCTGTTTGCATGGATACTATTCTAGTCCAAGTTCTTGGGTGTATCCTCTCTGCCGAGGACATCCACCGACACATTGTAAGCTAGGGTAAATCAAACCTCACATGTAAATGTAGTTACATTTTTCGTGTCACATCTACACCTGTGTACACATTCATTTCTGCATTTACACTACTGTAATATAACTTTTTGTTTATGTTCTCTTCTGTTGTTGGCTCCAGGAGTAGTGGTGTTTTTCTTTGTATTTCTAGAATCTAGCATCAATCAAGTACCTGACTGAGCATAAAGAGCAGTGATTAAGTGTGCAGTACATGACTAAATGAGTGCCCCAGATGAATCCACTGTTTCTTCTTCTAAGTAAATGATCATGTGCAACCAATTAAAGAACTGATTCTTACCATGGTTCCTAGGTACCTATAGACCTAGGAGGGGAAAACCTTTATTTCAGTGGATAGAGAACCTCCTTCCCGTGGGTCTAGTTCTGAATTCTGTCACAGTGATCTGGAAGGGAAAAGGAAAACTGAGTCCAGAATGAGGTTGGGGTGTGTGTATATGTGTGTGTATTTTCCTGTACTGGTGATCAGCTGGTGATCATATGGGAATCAGTGATAATATGGGAATTTTCTACTATTTATGCTTTTTATTCTCTAATTGAGAGATTATATTTTTACAGAGAGATGAACAAAATTTTAATTCATTAATAATATGTAATTTCCATAAATCACCAACATTTGATAACATTAATGAAGATGGGATTTTATTCTCCATTTAAATTGTGCGTTTTAATATTTTCTGTTAAAAATAATTCACCACAAATTTGAAGAAAACTTTAAATATGAAAACAGTAATGCAACCTATTATTTATTACTTTAGCTTGATCCTGTGATAGAGTGATCCAATATTTAGTATATGATCAGCAACCTGTAAGAAATTTTTAGGGGTTACATCTTCTGTTTTTCTAGGGAGATAACTTTTCTCTATAAGGCAAAAAGTTTGTTAAATGAATCAAGTCTCATATTTTCTTATTCTGAAATGATTTTCTTATTTCAATGCAAATCCCTAATATGTAATTCTTTTTTATTTCTCATTCCACATAGAGAAACACTATGTCATTATCTTAAGAAGAGGCATATAAATACATTTAGTTACTCCTACGTGGATGGTTCTGTATAAATTCCTGACAAAATTATAAAACCCAGGTCTCCAGCTGACTTTCATCTGAGGACAGATAATGAAGTTCATCCATGAGTCACCCTAGTTCCAAAGATGTAAAGAAATCTCTTGCAATCACATGTAACCTTCATATAGTATGGACTTAAGGGGAAATGCAAGATTTAAAAATGGACAGTTAACAGAAGAACCTTCTCTTTCACCTTGGATGAGATCATCAGGGCAGTCTGGCTAATAGTCTTTTGATAGAGCATTTTAAAAGAATGAAATAGTGTTTTCTGAATATACACTTTAGCCTTTTGAGCCTGCTTTAAATCTCATTTCAAAATACCCCATAAGATAAAGGAACAAATTTATAACTATTCCATTAGACTGGTTAAACATGCCCCTCTGCCGTCTGTTTAGAAGAGCAATGTATACAGGCCCTTGCTTTCGTTCAGAGTAGTGATTTGTGCAGGGTGTCCTGGGACCCCAGGGTTCTTAGGTCACTTTGGAGAGAGAAAAATCTGGGTCTGTTGCACTTTGCTCACCGCTACCCCTTGCTTCTGCCAGACAGATTTCACTTTAAAAAAAAATTTTTAACGTTTATTTATTATTGAGAGACTGAGACACACAGAGTGTGAGCAGGGGAGGGTAGAGAGAGAGGGGGAGACACAGACTCTGAAGCAGGCTCCAGGCTCTGAGCTGTCAGCACAGAGCCTGACGCGGGGCTCGAACTCACAGACCACGAGATCATGACCTGAGCCGAAGTCGGACGCTCAACCGACTGAGCCACCCGGGCGCCCCCACGTTTCACTTATTTATGTTTTATTTAGCAAGGATCTTTTCATGATTTCATTTGGAATACAATGTTTCTGCTGGTTGCTTGTTGTTATTGTGGTTCAAATGTGAAAACCTTTGCTTTCGTGAAAAGCAAGCACCATTGCTTCCAGAGTCACATCTTCCCTCTGAGCAAACATTTATATTCTATGCTCCAATAACTGCAACACTTTTAATTTTCCCTGCTCTGAGACTTTAAGTGTCCACCTGAAAGCATTTAAAAATAGCCTGTCACTCCAAAAGGAAGTAAGTGTCCGAGGCAGGGAGGTGGGTTCAGGCAGGGTTCAGGATCCCAGGTTTACCTGTGGTTGGTCATAGATGGAGAACAACAGAAAAGCCGAGGTAGAATAACACCAAAGGGAGAAGAATCAGCAGTTATACCTTCTTTTTGTCCAGTGCTGACACCTGGCTCATAGACACTCTGCATTTTATTCCTGTTACATCATTGACTTCACTGAGAACTAGGTGGGAGAGCTGAGCATCAAGGATTTCCTCTCGCCTCAGATCCTGGTTGCTACTAAGAGCTGGAACCACCCACAGATTCCTTTTGTTGATAAGTGGTTCAGGAAGGTAAGGGAAACCCTCCCCATCAGTAGGCTGCAAATGAACGGAACTGCAGCCCCGTTTACAATGTGTCTAACATTTACCCTCGCTTTTGCAGGGGGTGGAAAAGGTATTTTTTCTAGTAATAAAGTGCAATCTGTGAATCCTGCCATGTACCAAATTAAAAGAGCTTCTGCCGGTACAGCAGTCTGGGGAGAGAAGAAGCAGGTAATTATTCAGAGATGACGCTTCTGCAACAGAATATTGTCACCGCATAATGGTCCCCTGCTGATAGATAAATGTAGAGGCAAAGGCAGTGTACTTATTTTTTAAAGCAAGAGACATTTTTTCGGTGACACAATTGCAGCCCTTGTGATTACCTTTCCTGTTTTACCAAATGAATAGTTGTATGGTTTAATCATCATGCTTCACGGAGGGCTGGTGGCACAAAGTGACAGTGGTGAGCCCAGTGACAATAACCTGCTGTGTGCAGATTGACTTGGTAAACACTCTTGGCACAGACTTTAGCTGCCGAAGAGCTACTTTGTTATAAATGGGTAGATTCCTGATTATTAGTTATATTCCTGCCAGTTAAGACTTAATATGTCTTTCCTTTGTCAATGAAAAGTCAGCTAGCCTGTAACATACAAGATGATAGTTTTAATTTGATTTTAGGGAATGACTTTGTTTCACCTGTAGGTTGAAGTTTCCATGTAGTGGCTAGATAGTTCTAAAACTGCCCCGTAACGTTCATCTGGTTCAACTGTGTATTTTATATCCAGTGATAGTAATAGCCAGTTTTTACTGAGCAGTTAAAATATGTTAAACACTATCCTAGGAATTTCACATAATTTTTACATTACTCCTGTATCATTTACAAATCTGTGAAGTATTTTTTTTAAGTTTGTTTATTTTGAGAGAGAGAGAGCGCCTGCGTGAGCACATGAGCAGAGGGGGTGGAGAGAGGGAGAAAGAGAGAATCCCAAGCAGGCTCTGTGTTATCAGCTCAGAGCTGACATGGGGCTCGAGCCCACAAACCATGAGATCATGACCTGAGCCCAAATCAACAGTCAGACGCTTAACCAGCCAAGCCACCCAAGCACCCCCAAATCTGTGCTGTATTTTATTCAGGTCAGACATAGGAGAAGGTTGGTGATGTGGTCAGAGATGGGATAGGAAGTAGGTGCTGCTAGGTCTTGTTAAGGATTTTTCGCTTTTACTTTGAGTTACCTGAGAAGTCATTTAAAGGTTGAGAGCGTAAGTGCTGTGAATAATTAGTTCTAGCAGACCGTTCTGGCGATTGTGTAGACAAAACACAAAAGTGGTCAAGGGAGGAGAAAGTTGTAAATTAGGAATCATGCAGTATTCCAGGCCACAGATGACTGTGGCTTGAACTAAGTTTGTGGCATTTTGGGTGAAGAGAGTGTGTCGGGTTCTAGATTTTTCTTCTGAAAATAATAGGATTTCCTGACAGAACATATAGGGAATATGAAATAAAGAAAGAAATCACAGATGGATCAATATTTCAATCTAAGGCCTTAAGCAAATGGAAAATGGAGTTGTAATTAACTGAAAAAACAAGAAACCCCCAAAACGTGCAGTAATTATTCTCGTTTTACCCAGGAAGAAATTAGAACTCAGGGGAATCCGTTTTCCATTGCGGGGATAGTATTTCAACTCATCATTTTGAACAGACCTTGAAGAAACATAATATTGCATGGTTTCAGATATCATACACTGAAAGCAGCGAGTGCAAAGCCTGTAAAATAAGCCTAATTATTTTTGTATTTCTTAATATTACTTTTATTGTTAACTTTAATTATTTGAACACTCGGTAGAAATGAAACTGATCTATCAGGCTCTATGACGCTTGTCAACTTTAATATCACTATCCTAATAAAGTAAATCTGAGCTGGAGTATTCAGTGAAATAACCACAAACTGAAACTTTGAAAACAGGTAGAAATAAATGGATATCAAATTCTGATGACAGTTGTCTAGAAAGGGAGTGTGGAGGTCATAGCGTGCCCACATGCCTGGCATAAGCAGTTTCCTAGAATTGAGACATTCGGTGATGATTGGCAGTAGTTGAATAACAGGTTCCAGGTAAAAACACTATATAAAATGTCCACATTAAAAAAAATTCAAAATAGCAAATATCTATCAATTTATTATATGCAAAAAAAAATAAATTTCATCTAAACTTTCTTCATAAACAGTGTCCACAAATTGTTCAGAAACTTTTTTTTGCTGTTTTAAAATATGCCTCACTATGACCCATACAATTTTATGACCTTTCCCATAATCCTTAATCTGTTAAGCATTTGGAAAATGGCAGTATAATTTCATGGCCCAAGAAAAGATTAGCAGAGTTCTGGGGGCATTTCAATAAAAAAAAAATGTAATTATAAATGAATAACAATTTTCTCCAAAATAAGCAGCTTACCATAAAAGTTAATTCACATTGATTGGTGTTAGTACCTGAGTCACAGTCCTTTTGAAGAATCAGTCACATCTCTCACCTAGCTTAAAAAGTACCATCTACTCCAGGAAACTTGGAACTTTTCTCCTGACTTTGCATTGATTTTTGTTTTGCCTGATAGTCTTTTGCAGGTACCATAACTTTCTTGTGGTTCATTGCTTCGTAAAGACATTTTAAACACAAATGAAGGATTTGAATTTAAATTAAAATCCAACTGCACACATTCTTAATAAAGTTACTAATTCAGTTAGGAAGATCTTAATCAGTAGGCGTTTTCCATTGATGTCCATTTGCCGATTCTCCAGCAATGAAAATACATCATTTTTCTTTTAAGAAACCATTTTAAGACTCATCCTACATCCTAATTTCACAAACCTTAAAGTATGAAAAAAAATTTTTTAGAATCAAGTAGGGCTTGGCTACTTAAATGCTTTCCAATTACCATCTCAGTCATTCGATAGAAATCACATGGAGTATCTTGAAAATCATCCTGGAATAGGAGACAAGATCTGGGTTGAGGCCCTGCTTCGGCCATGTTTAGGCTGTGTGACTTTGCAGAGGTCACTGAACCTTTCTGAATCTCCTTTATCTTGTCTCCAAATAAGGATAAAAGTCTTACTAGGATTAAATGAGGCTGAAGTGGTGGAGTTTTCTCTTCTGTTTCACTAATCTCTCTGACAGGTTGTATGTTTTACTTTCTCGAGCTTCTCAAAGTCTAGTCTGAATTGTAGGAATTCTCTTTCATTTCCATTTGGCTTTGTTCATTTCTTCTAGCTTTATGGTATTATGATCACAGAATGGAGCTTATAGCAACCCTGTTTGGGAATATTCCACTGATTTTTATGTGATGTAGTATAATGAGATATATATAACAAGTTTGGGTAAACATTCTATGGATAGTTTAAATTCTATTTAATGTTTATTTATTTTTGAGAGAGAGACAGAGACAGAGCACAAGCAGGGGAGGGGCAGAGAGAGAGAGGGAGGACCAGAATCTGAAACAGGCTCCAGGCTCTGAGCTGTCAGCACGGAGCCTGACGTGACTCTCAAACCCATGGATCATGAGATCATGACCTGAGCCTAAGTCAGACACTCAGGTGATTGAGCCACCCAGGCACCCCCTATGGATACTTTAAAGAAAAGTAAGATATTTAATAAATTAGCCGTATTGATTATTTTGTCCAGATCTTATTTGATCCTATTTAATCTACCCAACATGGAAATAAAAATACTAAAAGTTCCCATACCAATAATCAATTTCTCATTTTGTTTCTAGCAGCTTTTATGTCACATGTATTGGTAATGAATGACATGGACCAAAAATTCATGGCTTTACAGTAATCATGAACGTTGAAACGTTAAAAGAAGAAAATCATGATCTTCTTGTTTAGTTGTTTTGTATTAAATTTTACTGGGTCTGAATTATATTTTACCATCTGCCATTTTTCCTATGTACTTGGTAAATTTTTGCCAATGCTTTTCCTTATATTCTTCATTCTTTTGAGTCAGATTTGCCCCTTGCGAGCATCACACTCTTGGATTAATTATTTTGTTTTTTTAAATCTAATATGTAAGTCTCCTCGATAGGAGGGTGGAATTAAGCTATCTGAGTTAATTATCCTCACTGGTACATTTGATTTGAGTCCTGTCAACTTGTTTTATCTTTTCTTCATGTCAGTTTTTAGTTTCTGTGTTTTGTTTCCATTCCTGTATGAAACACACTTTATAGGTTTCAGTTTCAATGCTTTGCAAGTAACTAGATTTGTTTTTATTTCTCCTAATGGTTATTTTATATTAATTTAGAAACATTGTCAGTGTTAATTCTGATAAGGGTCTCAAATTAAATGGCATCATTTGCCCATCTATTTAAAATGGAAAATTTAGAATCTTTTTATTTTCCTCTTGTCTTTACTCTCTAGAAATTATTAATGTACCTTTGGATTTTAGAACTAGGTAAATAAAATAAAATTATTAGCGTATAGAAATGCAACTGATTTCTCTATACTGATTTTGTACCCTATGACTACTGAGTTCATTTAGCAGTTCTAGTAGTTTTTCAGTAGAGTTTTTAGGGTTTTCTATATATAGTATCAGGTCATCTGCAAATAGTGAAAGTTTTACTTCTTCCTTACCAATTTGGATACCCTTCCTTCCTTCCTTCCTTCCTTCCTTCCTTCCTTCCTTCCTTTGATTGCTGTGGCTAGGACTTCCAGTATGATGTTGAATAAAAGTGATGAGAAAAGACAACCTTGTCTTGTTCCTGATCTTAGGGGGAAAGCTTTCAGTTTTTCATGACTGAGTATGATGTTAGCTATGGGTTTTTCATATATGGCCTTTATTATATTCAGGTATGTTGCCTCTAAACCTACTTTGTTGAGGGTTTTTATCATGAATGGATGTTGGACTTTGTTAAATGCTTTCTCTGCATCTATTGAAATGACCACATGGTTTTTATCCTTTCTCTTGTTGATGTGATGTATCATGTTGATTAATTTGCGAATGTTGAACCACCTTTGCATCCCAGGAATAAATCCCACTTGATTTGGTTTGCTAATATTTTGTTGAGGATTTTTGCATCTGTGTTCATCAGATATTGGCCTGTAGTTCCTCCTTCTTTTTTTTTTTTTTTTTTTTGTATTTGTCTCTATCTGGTTTTTGATATCAGGGTAATGCTGGCCTCTTGGAATGAATTAGGTTTCCTTCCTCATCTATTTTTGGGAATAGTTTGATGAGAATAGGTACTAAATATTCTTTAAATGTGTGGTAGAATTCACCTGTGAAGCCATCTGGTCCTGGACTTTTGTTTGTTGGGTGTTTTTTTGATTACTGATTCAATTTCATTGCCAATCTAAGATTATTTTTTCTGTTGCCCCAAACCTGAAGATTAGTTTACCTTTGTTAATCAATATCTTGAATGATAATATTTCATCTCTAAATATATTATTTTATTTTCATGTATTAGTTGTAAAATACCTGATCCTTTGTAGGTGATCTTCATTTATTTCCCATCTATATATTTAAATTCTTCCATTATGTGAATCTCTTTTAAGTGATCTTTCCGTGGATCATGGTAAATGGGTCTTAGCTTCATCTTGAGACCCAGTTTTAAATGCAATATGTGTTTTTCAGTGATTTCTTCAATTGCACTTCTGGTACTGCTGTGCCTGACTATTCCTGGGGAAGACCCATGCTTGTTGGACGGGTACTTCTACATTTAGCAGAATTTAGTATCACAAAGATGTTTTACCTTCTTTGCTTCACTGCCTTTCTCACCCTGTTGCCTGCCTCTTAATATCATTTGGCTTTCCTGTGTGGCTTTTCTTTTTTTAATTGAAGCTATATCTTTTTTTTTTTTTGCCATCAATAAAGACAAAAAATCTCCTTTTAGGGCTAAAACGCTATTTAGAAGCATGTGTTTTCTTGATTTGATTTGTCGCTTTGCTTGTTTTGTGGTTATTCTTCCCTCCCTACATTGATTACTCTGTCTTCTTCTTAGAAATACCCAATGCCCAGGGCTCCAGGGTGGCTCAGTGGGTTAAGCATCTGACTTCAGTTCAGGACAGCTCGGAGCCTGGAGCTTGCTTCAGATTCTGTGTCTCCCTCTTTCTCTCCCCCTTCCTCTCTCTGTCTGTCTGTCTGTCTGTCTCTCTCTCTCTCTGTCTCTCTCCCTCTCAAAAATGAATTAAAAAATGTTAAAAAAAAACTTAAAAGAAAAAGAAATACCCAATGCTCATCAGGTGGTTAAAGTCACTAATGCAATTCCATAGTAGGAAAACTCTTTCACTCTGCCTAACCCAACATCTCCTAAAATTAATTGATCCTGGAACTTTCTTTCATGAAACAGTTCACAGAGTTAGTGTTTCATGAAATTATAGTTGACCACAAACAGCTACAAATATGCCATTTTATAATTTGCAAATATTATGAGAAATCCTGTGGCCACTATAATTACCCACCGCTACTCATTTCCCTGCAAGGACAATTCATTATAATTTTATATTTAGTTATGATTTCTTTACAAATGAAAATAAATGGTGATGCGCAGCTTCTCATTGTTTTTTTTTCTTATTGTGTGAAAATAATATGTAGATGTTAAGTATGTATCTTATAATTCATTTAATGAGGTTTTTATAGACACATTTCAGACACCCACATAGAGAAACCGCTAAAGAAAATTGAAAGCATTTATCACGTGTGTTGTATTATCATAAGTCACATTGAAATATTGCAAGGGAGTGCTAAAAGGTGTCAAAATTAACTAATTTCAGGCTGTGAACTCATGGTTGTGCTTATATTTGTCAGTCAAACAACTCTGTATGTGGAGAGGGAGTGTTGCAAAGTGTCAGTTGACTTAATTTGTGTGTATCAAAAAAACACGCTGTATTACTTTGTAACTACATACACTATGAAAGAGGTTTACGCAAAAACAAATAAAAAATAAGAGTGAAGAGAGTCTCCACAACTACAGCTAGTCATCATGGCAAGCTAAGGAGGACAGGACGCCTTTTCAACAAATGATACTAGAACAATGGAATAAATGTATGAAAAAGAACGAATGGACCCCTGCTATGCAGTGTACATAACCAAATGTAAAACAACAGAGTTTCTAGATAAAAACAGTAGAAAATATTCTTGTGACCTTGGGTGAAATGGAGATTTTTACAGGAGACACAGGAGGCACAAACCATAAAATAAATGTTGATAAAATGAGCTGCTTCATAATAAAAGCAATGAATTCTAATTATCAAAAGACACTATTAATAAAATGAAAAGAAAGTCACACATAAAATATTCTCAATACATATATATATCTGACAATAACTTACTTATACTTAAAATATATAAACAACTTTTATTACTCAGTAATAAAAACAAAAAGAACCCAATTACCTAGGAAAAAGACTTGCCTTGACCTCAAAAGAAGACACATGCTTGGCATAACCATATGGAAAGGTGCTCGGTGACGTTACCAGGGAAATATAAATGAAAACTCTAGTGAGTTACTCCTGCACAACCAATAGAATGGATAAAATTAAAGATACTAAAACACCAGGTGTTGAAGGTATGAAGCCTGGGACTCTCATACATTGCTGTTGGGAGTATTAAAATAGAACCCGTCCATTGGAAAAGGGATGTTCTATTCTATGACCCAGCAATGACACTCAGGTGTTATCTCAAGAGAAATGTCTGCAAAAAAATACTAATAGGTACATAAATGATGGTAATGTATAAAATGAAATGTAACTAAGCAGTAAAGGGGAATACACAATACACCCCAAAATATGGATCCTGTGGAAGATGAACACAAGTAATATGCATCCATGTACACAGCTTTTATTTCATCTCTCCTCATCAAAAATAATTTTGGGAGGAAGAGATATTTTTTTCTTTGCCTGAGATTTTCTTAATAGACACTATCAGGTTTTCAAGTTTGGAGGTAAGAATGCTGCTGTTGGAAAATCATCGATTCAGAAGAGGGGAATTCCTGAATCACAAAGTTCAGCCTTTAGTTTAATTTCACCTGGTAGTATAGTGTTTTTATCTGATAATTGCTGTTAATGACAAACCAGTGGTTCTCAAATTATACTGTACCTCAGAATCCCCTGGAGTTTCAGATTCAGCAGGTCTGGGGAGGGGCCTGAGAATTTTTTCTTTTTTTAAGTTTATTTATTTATTTTGAGAGAGAGCCTGAATCGGGGAGGGGCGGAGAGACAGGGAGAAAGAGAATCCCAAGCAGGCTCTGTGCTCTCAGCACAGAGCATGACATGGGGCTCGATCTCACAAACCATGAGATCATGACCTAGGCAGAAACCAAGAGCCGGTCACAACCAACTGAGCCACCCATGTGCCCCAAGAATTTTAATGTCTAACAAGTTCCCAGATGAGGCTGATACTGCTGGTCTCAGAACTGCTGGATAACGGGCTCTGGGGATAATGGGTGAAGAACTCAGAGTCGTTAACTTTCAACTTTGTATTTCAGAGAAGACACAAATATCAGAGTATGGTGGGGGCATCTGCTGAGTCCTGGCCTTTAAGATGTATCACTGATCTGACTACTGAGTCAGTTCTTATAAACTGCTTAAGGCACACTCATAATGAATGTATCTTCTTTTGGTCAAAATTTACTTTTTTCATCTCTACTTGATCTGAGAAGAAGCAATTGTGAAATGTTATTAAGCCATGTCATTGATTTATTGAAGGGGGTGGGATGTTGTGGTAGATTTCATTACTGTATCCAATTCTTCCTTCCATGCTTGCTGCTGTGTGACTTACACATTGCTGGATGAGGGGGAGGTACCTGGGAAAGGAAATTTTCTCACCTGACAAGCTTAGTCATGTGAGTTGTCTTGGCCAACGAAAAGCGAGTGGAATGTCCAGTTCTGAGTATATTTGGGAATCCTCCTGTGATCTTTCAACTGTCCCCCCACACCTGCCAAAAGAATGGCATATCATCACAGATAGTGTCTGCTCCTTTGGCCAGAGTGAGAAAAAGACACGCAGGAGAGTTGCGGCCAACATGGAACGTGAGCAAGAAATAGATATGAGCAAGAGATAAATATCTGTTAGTGTATGTAAGTGAGATTTGGGAGCTATTATTATAGCAAAATCTAGAGAAAATCGTTGAATACTCCATACCTCATACTTGATGTCAGGTGTTGTCATCAAGTATGTTATTTTAGTTTTAGTTACCACAGTAATCCTATTAGTTAGATGTTCTTCTTCAAATTGTAGGGAAGAAATTAAAGTTTACAGAGACTATACTAATTCTGGTAAGAGATTTCTTTCAATTATACCATGGTGTGGTAATGCGTAAAATGGTGAAATAGAAGTAAATAAGATGATGTACATAGACAGTAAAGTTTAGAGAGTATTAAGAAATATTATTTAACCTTTCTCATCCCAATATCTTAGTCAATGGACAGCATTAATGCAGCTACAGAAAATAACAGAACTGGGGCGCCTGGGTGGCTCAGTCGGTTAAGCGTCCGACTTCAGCTCAGGTCATGATCTCGCGGTCCGTGAGTTCAAGCCCCGTGTCGGGCTCTGTGCTGACAGCTCAGAGCCTGGCGCCTGTTTTGGATTCTGTGTCGCCCTCTCTCTGACCCTCCCCTGTTCATGCTCTGTCTCTCCCTGTCTCAAAGATAAATAAAACGTTAAAAAAATTAAAAAAAAGAAAGTAACAGAACCTCATCCATTGGAATTGGTTTTTCCATTCAAAGTTGTTGAAATATGTTTTTAACCCCTCAAATCGAAAACTCCAGTTAAAAACATTCACTCTTCAAAACTCTAATTTAATTGTTTTTGGGGGGAAAGTAGAGAAGTTAAGATTTTGATGTTTGAAAATGGAAGGTAGACCCCAAAAAGGTGAATGAATGGAGAGACATTAGCCTATTAAAGACACATTTATTAGAATAAATAAGCGTAACTTGATAGACCATTGAAAGATTGATTGTTAGTGAGGTAATAAATGAGAAATGCAAAGGAGAGATGATAAAGACCCTGGAAAAATCCGAGTTTGTGCCGGTCTGTGTAAACAAAGAGTCTAAACTTAAAGATATACAAGGCAAGGTATTTACCCCTAAGATGGGAAAGACCGCGATAAAGATGTTTTATGAGGAAAGATTAAAGAATCGACTGGATAGTCATATGGGACTAGCTTTCTCAAATGTTTCATTTATTCATTCTTTAAATAGTGTTTATGGTGCACCTGCTCTTTACTAAATGTGCTAGGTGTGGATTGTACACAGTAAATAGGAAATAAACCTGTTCTCACAGATCTCTTACATTCCAGTAAGGGAAACAAAGAAACAGAAGGACTAATCTTTTGGAAATCATAAATTCAGTGGGGAAAATGATAAAGGAAGATAAGACTGAGTGCGAATATTTGCAGGAGGAAGAGAGGCAGTTGGGGCGAGGAGAAAAGGACTTTGATGAGAACCTGATGCTTGAAGTTCCGCTAGACAAAGGTCTAGGGGAAGAGTGATCCTGGGTGGTACCAGAAGGGACATGCCTAAAGGCAGCAACCAGGTCCTCAGTTTCTATAGCACGAAGGCCTATGTTTTCTACATTGAAAAGCATATATAGATGTAGTATCTATCTATATATAGATATAGATATAGATATAGATATAGAATCTCTATATAGATATAGATTGTTTTTTTTTTTTAATTTTAACGTTTTTATTTTATTTTTGAGACAGAGAGAGACAGAGCATGAACGGGGGAGGGTCAGAGAGAGGGAGACACAGAATCTGAAACAGGCTCCAGGCTCTGAGCGGTCAGCACAGAGCCCGACACGGGGCTCAAACTCGCAGACCGCGAAATCATGACCTGAGCCGAAGTCGGCCACCCAACCGACTGAGCCACCCAGGCGCCCCATAGATTGTTTTGAATACAAGGATGTGTGTGTATCTGTTGTTGGGCTCCTTTAAAATAACTAGTTTTATAAGCAAGTATGCTCAATTTCTATTTTAATTTCCTTTTTTTCTTTTTCTTTTTTAGCTTCATGGGCATGTCTTCACTCTTACAGCTATATTGGGAACATGTTAAATTGTATATTATATAGTCAAAAAGAAAATGAGAATGTACAATTATCTGGGAAGTTTCATATCACTCATATAAACTTTTGAAAAATAATTTTAGTTGCCTAAATTATCTGTGCTGCCTCTGCAAATAAGAGTTTCTCAAGCTTTTATGGCACAAAATATTCTATGGAGCAAAAGATTTAGTCACTGGGCTATTTCTACCCCTGATCCCCTTAAAAAAAAAAAAAAAACTTCCCCAAAAAACAAAACAAAAAACCTCCCTCAAACCAAAGAAAATAAAACACATGTTAAATATCTATATAAATAAGCCAATAAAAGAACCAAAATTAATGTCTGTTTCAATAGACTGAATATGAATATTGTCTCTTTGAAATAAAGTCCAATTTAGTCCTAAGCAAATTATATTAGTCACAACAATATTATTCCATGTCATATAGTTGTATGCAGAAAAAAACATCTGTCTCAAAGCTTATTAAAGGAAGTGTAATTGTGTTATATGTTTAAAGGGTTAGAAATACATAAAACCTGGCCCCATTTCAATTAGTGCCATTGTATAAATACTTTGCTAGTGCCTGTGGTATGGACAGAAGACACATTCCTTAATCGAAATGCACTCAGGTAGAGAAAATTAAATGTGAAGCTCTTTGTGTATTTGGATTAGCTCCAATAACTAATGTAAACCTGAACTATATAGAATATAGTGATTGTATATGAATGAAGATGAGCATATTAAGGTTTTCCAAATACTTTAAATAGTCCCTGGGTTAATTTTCCATTTTGATATGAGGATATGAACTGAAGACAATCCAGACTATAAAATGCTTCACTATTTTTATTTATCATAGGTTAATTTTGGCATAATTCAGTCAGTATCAAAAAAAATTGAGGAAATAATTATTGTTGATCTAACCGCCAACACCAAAAAGAGAAAACCATGAAGATATTAAGTGACATATTTTCCAATGAACTATTAGAAAATATAGAGTATATAGAACTCTAAAAATTTATTTACTCAATGATGAGATTGAACATTTTTTCCAATGTATAAGACAGTGCATTTTTGATGCTTTTCCTTCCATTTTATTCTTTTCTGTAATACATTTAAAACTTTCAAACTGTGTTTCCTCTTCAGTTTGCCCCCAGTGTTAGCCAAGAGATTCTCAATAGCAATTCAAAACAGAAGAACATTTAAATCTAGACATAGTTTGGGCATCAGAACCTTTTACAGATGCTTTTTGGGAAGAAAGTCTATTTTCTAATTAGCCAGTGGCAAGTTCACCTGCTCTTCTATCATCTGACATATATCTGTTTAGTGGGAAAGTTACCTTGGGTTTATTATCATCTGATCTTATGACTCATTTTCAAGCTGAATGCGTCAGAAACTTGTGTGACCTGTTGTTTAATGAAGGACTAACCAGAGAAACCATAGTACCCTCCATAAATAGATTTTCTATATTTGATTAGAAGCCTCTTCAAACATTTATAGAGCACAGGCTTGTAAATATATTACTTATATCTCCTCCGTATTTTTTATAACAAGAAACTCTTTAAAAATTAATTGGAACCTTTTCATTGACTTTCTTTGGAGACACTGAGTTCTAATCCTAGATTAGCAGAGTATTTTTAAGTGCATTGAGCTACTTAAAAATAACTTCAGCTGTGCTCTGCAGAGGTGGGAAGGAGAGGCTATAGCAGATCATTATTCCTCCCTTTCAGTGTGTAATAAATGGTCATGATGATTTTTAATACCTCAGAGTGCTCTAGGACTTCAGAAGGTACTGGAAATATCATGCCATAGTATTTGTTTGGATACCAAAGGTTCAGTCTACTGCTTTGCTAAATTTTGTCCTAGCTCATTACATCAAATATGTTTTATGAGGGAATTTAATTGGAGTAATTTTATATGTGATGTGATTAAATAATCATATCCAACTTAATTCTGAAATTAACTCCTTACTGAGGCTAAGGTTTGAATCTGCTAAATTTAGACAATTCCATGGGCACTAATGAGAAGATTTCCTTTTCACAGTCATAAAGAGTTTTTTTCTATTGATTACCAAAAATAACAACACGAGAAAATGCACCAGAAGTGGTTCAGAGCAGCCTTTACTAAACCTGGCTTCTCAGTACACGCTGGCATTATCAGTGACTTACCGATGATGTTTTCAAGTAAAATCAATTTAGACCTTCAATTCAATATATATTGTATGCATACATAAATATATGTATATGTATATATATGTGTGGGGGCATACATTTGGCTTTGAAGTCAACTCAATGATGGGGGAAGCAAAGTCAAAATGATTGGGACAGTTTTAAGACCATCAATTATTGTTATAGGGGCTGCATCACGCAAACAGAAATACTCCCAGTAGTATATGCCAAGTACTTCTCTTATCCTTAATTTACATGGAAATCCCATATCTAAGTATGCAGAAATACATTTCCTAGGAACGGGTAGTACACTTTCCCATTGTCCAACACCACTAGCACTTAAATTAATCTGATACCATTTAGCAGTTCGTGGCTGAGCTGAGTTGATTTTGTTCAGTAAAGCTTAGTTCCATAACAAAAACAAATCTTCGAGTACTTGTGCCATTTAATTATTATTGAATGAAAACTTATTTACATTTCTATTTAAATAATTTATTTAAATAAATCCCATTAAAAGGAATATTTCTTGGGTGCCTGGGTGGCTCAGTTGGTTAAGTGTCCGACTCTTGATTGTGGCCCTGGTCATTATCTCACAGTTTGTGAGATCGAGCCCTGCATCAGGCTCTGCTGATAATGTGGAGCCTGCTTGGGATGCACGCGCCTGCTCTCTCTGTCTCTCTCTGCCCCTCCTCTGCTCTCTCTCTGCCGCTCCCCTGCTCTCTCTCTCTTTCAAAATAAATATTTATAAATAAATAAATAGGATATTCCCAGTATAACAAAATATATTACCAAATACTAATGTAGATTTAGAAGAAAGGAAAGATCTATAATGAAACAATATATCAGAAAAGGTTTTCACCTGTCATTGCACACAATTTCAGGGTGTTTTGAGAGGTTCTGATGAAAGTGTATTGCTCATCTTTGGAAGCTCAACTCCCTCTCTTCAAAGAAAGTCAGTGGCATTATTTTATAGGTTATTTGATAGGAATGAAATCTAATTTAAAGCCACATAAAAGCAAAAGCATAATATTTGCAATTACTCCATGGTGTGTATATTACAGCTGCTGCTGCCCTTAAAGGAAAGCATTTGAATTACAAAGGGAAGAGAACACTGTGTTACATCTTAGTGTGATGTGAGGATTCAGTGAACTAGCACACAGCCTGCGTGCATTTAGTTTTCAATATCTGCAATTGCAAAATAATATTTTCTCTAAAAAGTCCGCCATGGTTTGGAATAATTATCATGAAGTGCAAAATGAGCCAAACTGAAAATCTTTCACAATAATTTCTTTTGGAGTAAAAAAGTAATTTTGTTTTTTAATAATGAACAGTCCTCGTACGGTGTGTTTTACTTAATTGTTTGCACACATTAACAGTTTTTGAAGCATTACGAAGACTAACCGACTTGGAAAAGAGAGAAGGGAAGTGAACACAGTACTATATGCAAGTAGATGATTCGGTTCACAGCGTATGGCTCTCACTCTGAGGGTCCAGCCTGTGTCCCATCTGGGAGACCTACCACTGGGAGCCCACATCTCAAGATCAAGCTCTCCTTCCCTAAGTCAATACCTAAAATAGCTGTTTACACTTGGAAGATAGTCTTCTAAGTATCTGTTACACCTGATCCTGAAATGAAAAAAGAAACTTTTTTTTTAAGTTCAGACATCTCATAAATTTTTATACCATGTTTTCCACTGATGGCCAGTGACCCCCTAAGACAACATTTTCTTTTGTTCTGCGATTCATGGGGTAAAATTGCTTGAACAAGTGCTAATTTGAAGGTACTGATTAATGTTTCACAAGAAGCAAAAATGCACGTATTTCATTGTCACTGGGAGTTGGATGAGTCATCTTCACATTATTTAATATGAAATATGATCAAGTCAGTTACTTCAACTACAGCCTACAGACGTTCCTGAAATTTCTATCCTATGTTTTAACAGGAATTAAATCTTTACTTTTAATATTTATTCTAAAACAAAATTTTACTACATTGAAGACATGAAGATTTCAATTTGGATTTTTAGGTATGAGGAGGGTTTTTCTCCCTGGATTTTTAAGTTCTATATAGTATATCTTAGAATATTTGTCTGCATTTCATGCACAATCTTTGTGCATTTCTGATTATGAGACATCGTTTTGTTGGATTCTTTCAGTCTTTTACAGCATTTTGTTTTTGTTTTTGTGTTTGAAATATGTTGTGGTTGCCTCTCGTCTAAAATGCATTAATGCAATTTCACTTAAACTTCAGATCATCCAATTATCAGAATAGCACTATGTAGACAACACATGAAGAAATGAGTCATTCACCCATTTCCCGTCTTTTGTTTCCTTTCCTGATTGAGGGGCTCAATAAATTGCTTTGGCTCATAATGACTATGAAAGTTACATACTATTTTTATCCATTCAGCTGGATTTTAAATGCAGCATTTGGACCCATCATTCTGTCATGGGCAGAAGCTCTAGAAATTCTTGACAGCTTATAATCTTCCTTGTTCATATTCACAAGTGAAAATGATTATACTTAAAAGCAGGAACTTTACACACTAATTTCTGAATCAACTTTCAGAGAAGCAACCGCCCTATAAAGATCAGTGCTCTCTACTGCTTTGGGGAAAGTTCTTAATCGTGGAGAACAAAGCATTCAGGATTTAGGAATTAAGTTTATTACTTGTTATAATTTAAGAACAAAATATATGAAATCTAATTATCTCTGATAACACTTGCTTAACTTATGTGTAAATGTTCTAAGATTAAAGCTGAGTCAAACATTTGGGAGTCTATTTGGTAGCAGACATTATTTCCACATTAGGAGAAGAATAAAAAATCCCAGCCCATTCAACCCAACTTGCACCAGGCCCTCTCACTGTTTATTCTCTACCCTGTTGTGTGTGTGTGTGTGTGTGTGTGTATGTGTGTGTGTGTGTGTGTAATTTTTTTAATGTTTATTTATTTTAGAGAGAGACAGACAGAACATGACCAGGGGAGGGGCAGAGAAAGAGGGAGACACAGAATCCTAAGCAGGCTCCAGTCTCTGAGCTGTCAGCACAGAGCCCAACATGGGGCTTGAACCCACGAACCTTGAGATCATGACCTGAAGTAGGACACTTAACTCACTGAGTTAAGTTCCCTGCTGTTAAGGCACCACGTTCCCTGCTGTCTTGAAATTCTTATACTTTTTGAAGTATTTCATTGGGCTTCATATTTCCATTTTGCACCAGGGCCTGCAAATTATGCAGTCTGTCCTTTGGCAGGATGTTTTAAAGATTAATTTTAATGAATTTTAATAATATTATATTACAAAGTATTTAGAATAATATTTCATTAACAATGAATTCTCTTTTCACTTATTTCCCTCTTCATTTCCTAACATGTATAGATTTGTGTATTTCTATAGAATATTCAATAATTCAATGACCAATAGTTGTGTAAAATAATAATCATGGACTATATATAATACTTTCCTCAATGATTTGGAAACCTTTCAATGTGGGAAGACAGCAGTCTTCTACAATTTAGTTAGGTACTTAGAGTTTTGCAAAGGGCTGATTATTTCCTATTGTTTATTATTGAAGGAATTGCAGAGAAACAGTATTCAAATTTCCTTTCTTAGGATGATGGCTAGTCTTAACCTTTCTCATTGAACCATTTCTTTCTGTTTTCTATTTCTGTATTCATATCCTGTATTAAACAAAGTTATATAATTATATATTATATATTTATAAATGCATATAAAATAAATGGCTGATATAATATGATACTACAAAAACAACCATTAATACTCAAGTGTCTCTTTTCCATGTTAAAATAACATAAAATGGAAATAAATATAAATAATATAGTTTAAATTAAGCAAACCTAGACAAAGTCTTAAAAGAGCATAATTACAAAATAAGTGATAAGTATAAAGAAATAAAACCAAAACTTTCAACTCTATACTAGTGTGTAATGAATAAAATAGAACAAACAAATATAATAAAAATAAATCCAAACTAAGGAATATGAAGTGTCAATAACATAAGTAAGTAATTTGAAATCTGTTAAAATCCCAGAGAGCTTTGCTCTTGTAGCGTAGTGAACAACAACTTCTGTTGGAGCCGAGCAAATTCCAAGGCTTCACACAGTCTGTTCAGGACATCTGAGCCCAGGGCTTCAGTTGTCTTGTGGACTTTGGACTTGATCCGCTGCTCCTGCCTTCAGAGTCTGGCCAATGGTTCCTAAGAGCCGCGCTCTTCCCTGTGTGTGGCTCAGGGTGTGGGATGTTAGTGGCCCTTGCGTTCTCCCTCAGGAATCAGTGAAAAGTGTGGCAGTGAATGGGTGTAATTTCTTGGTAAGCACCAACATTTTTTTTCTCCTCTTCCTGAGGTTGTAACCCAGTGATCATCCAGATAGGCCCATGCAATGTAAGCTTGATTTCAAAATCGGGATCATCATCTAGAGTTCTGGGAACTCACGAAAAAGCAGATCTGGCACAGTTGGCTTAGATCCCTGACTGGCCACATCACTTCAGCCAAGAATGGCTGTATGGAAGGTTACGTGCCTTCCCCTCTGGCCCTGATCGTCCATGCTGCTTCCTCACCTGAACTTTGACGGCAGCTGCCCTTTGTCTTCATACTTGCTTACAGTCGAGAGGATGAGGAGCTCCGGGGCGGCTCAGTCGGCTAAGCGTCTGACTTCAGTTCAGGTCACGGTCTCACATGTCAGTGAGTTCAAGCCCCACATCGGGCTCTCTGCTCTCAGAATAAAACACACACACATTTAATAAGTTAAAAAAAAGAGTAAAGTATTTACTGTGCACATTCACTTAATTCATAGGCTTGGTCATTGTAGATATCTGAGTTTGTCCTTTCCCCACCACAGTGCAAAATAGTGGAATTTTATGTGTGAACTAGAGGGAGATGGTTAGGTTTAATTCTATTCATTTTGTAGCATTTGGAGGCTGAATGATGTTCATGGAGAGAACAAGGAGATTAAATAATAGAAGTAGTGTCTAATAATTACTACAGACAATAGTAATAGTAAACACTTGTGATATATATAGATACTGACGTAGCATTAAAGTATTAAGTAAAATATTCTCAGATTTCTAACTACCCTATACTATAATGAGATTACATCTAAAAAATAAAATTTACCAGCTTGCACTGAAAAGACCATTTTAACCTCAAATCTGACATACAAAGATTCAAATTTGTCTTTTAGGGATTCAGCAGTCACTTAGAAATCAAAGCCATGTTTGTATGTAAATCGTTCATAGTGGGGAAATACAACCTTGTAGTTTATGAAGGACTCAGTTACTATTATATCTTCTGGATATCTTCCCGATTATAACACCAATTTATTCTCCATCTTTTTTCCCCATTCCTGAAATAACCATGCCTCAGATTTTCTGTTTCATAAAAATCCAGTAACCATTTTCAGATGAGTAGTCAGTATTTACTCATTTATGTAAATAAGCAATTGACAATAAAGGAACAAATTAGATGAAATAAAGTAACTGATGAAAATATTAGCACAAGTAAGAAGGATTTCTGAATTATGTGATACCTTAAGCACTAGATTCTAGGAGAGAATATTTGAATATTAAATAGAACAAAAAACATAATCAAGATGAAGAGGATGCAGAGAAAAACAGAGACGAGGTTGTTAAGTGAGTATTTGGAAAATTGCATGTCAGGAATAACTTTTGGCTGTGATTAACAGATGTCCTTCCTCCCAATCAAGTGGTAGTTTAACCAGATGTGGGGGAGGTCTCATTTTAAAGAAGTCTGGGAACACCTGGATGGCTCAGTTGGTTAAGTGTCCGTCTTCGGCTCAGGTCACAATCTCGCCGTTCGTGAGTTGGAGCCCCATGTTGGGCTCTGTGCTGACAGCTCAGAGCCTGGAGCCTGCTTTGAATTCTGTGTCTCCCTATGTTTCTGCCCCTCCCCCACCTGTATTTTGTTTCTCTCTCTCAAAAATATAAAAATATTAAAAAATAAATTAAAAAATGAAGGAGTCCGAAGGTAGGCAGTTTGGGATAGTATGACAACTCTACAATGTCATCAGAGGCCCCAAACTTGCTTTGGTTCTGAGATTCTTAGGGTAGGACCACCCTTGCCCTCATGCTCTTAGGGTATCTATTGAAACTCCGGAAATCATGTCTGTGTCTCAGGATGGAGTCTAAATGCCAAGGGAAACAAAGTTGCTTGCCAACTTAACTTCTTTAAAGGAGCTATCTCAGGAGCCTACCCAGCTTGTTTTGCTTGTGTATCATTCTGTTATATCTCATTGGCTTGTATCTCTTTAGAAAGGATATTAGCCTTGCCTAGCCATGGGTGAGCCTTGGAATAGAGCTTTTTATTCAGACATCTTGCAAACATGAGTAAAATAGGAGTTTCGTCAGTAAGAAATGTTTAGGGCATCATGTTGCATTTCTCTCAGGGTGATTATATAGTACCTTGATGCATAGGTCGAGTTGGCAGGCTCTTTGCAAGAACTTTATCCGGTTTGAGCCTGGTGGGAGCGGTGGGAATGACTCAGAACATTGAGACACAGGCCCTTTAAAGAGAAAGTTCAGGAATGGGCTGTAGCATGGCCACCACATGATACAGACCCTGGGACTGCCTCACACAGGAGGGACACATGATCTTTTCTGACACTTGTATAAGGATGTTGAATTTTGAAAAGTGAGTTTTGCTAGTGGATCTTTCATTTTTCATATTTTGTTTGCTGGAAGAGTTTCTTTTTTTTTTTTTTTTGAAATTTACATGGGAGAAAAGTTTATTATGTAGCTTTTGATGGTAAGGTTTTCTCTTTTCCTCGGACTGAACCTCTCTTCCACCTGACTCCAGGGGCAGAATCTCATTTTGCTGTAGGAGCAACATAATGCTGTTCTCTCCTAATGAAAGCAGGTAATCATGATTAATGCCTGTGAGTGTGTGCTCAGTGGGAAGAACAGAACTGCTGGATACTGTCCTCAGCTGTCCATTAGATTGATGTGTTTCCATTGGCTTTAACCCTCCACTTCCTTACGTCCACAGCACTGTGAACTTTAAACACTGTATTGACAATAACTTGCCTTTTGTTGGAAGGCACCAAGTAACATGTATTCTACCACTCCACTGACTTTTTCGATGAACAAAACACTCTTAGGGTAATTGGTATAATTACTTTCCTGGTGGGAGTTGAGTAGAAAAAAAAATGTTATTCTTAATATGAAAAAAACCGTAAATTTTATGTGAAAAATACAAATTACATGAAAAAGTGTGGTCAAAGAGCTTAAACAACTTACCTAAAGGAAAACGTAAACTTAATTAAAAGTGTATGAGTCAAAGTTCTTTTGAATTGGTAATTTGAACTTTTTGACATGTAAATTAGGAGTGTTTTTTCATGATATCCAGTGTTGCTAAGGCTTCACTATGAGAGCATGCCTTGGCTTAAAGGCTCTTAGGGTAATTTGCCAATGTGCATTAAAGAGCCTTAAAAATCTGTACCTAGTTTTATTCAAAGTATTTACCTACACAAATACCCCCAAATGCAAAGATGTGTATATGTGAAAATACTCTTTAGAGTTTTATTTCAATGGTGGAAAAAAGAAAACCTAAATATCGAATAATAGAATTAAATGGTCAAATGCAGTAGAATTCAGAGCCACAGTAAAAAATTAGTTTTCAAAGAATACTTGAAAGACATGAACAATGGTCATGGTATAAATAAAATAAGAAAGATGTAAAATACATTCTTAAGTTTTATAATATATATTAAATATAATCTGTTTAAAAGAATAGAAACAAATGAATAGAAACAAATACACCAAAAATTTCAAAGGGATCCATTCTGAGTGGTAGACTTATAAGTTATTATTTTTGGTGGGGGATTGAGAGAGAGAGAGAGAGAGAAATAATATTAAGCAAGCTCTGTGTTTAGCGCACAGTCTGATTTGGGGCTCTATCTCACGACCCTGGGATCACGACCTGAGCCAAAATCAAGAGACAGATGCTTAACAGACTGAGCCATGCAGGCACCCCAGTTATTACTATTTTTGTTTTTCAAATTTATATTCATTTAGTAATTAGAATATGATGAAATATCTTGGTTAGCATGATGTTTATTATTCATTGAAATATTACATGGCAATTTCTAGAACAAGTGATAGCAAAAATATCACACGATTATGAGAACTAGGAGGGGTTTTAAACCTCTATTTGCCAAAGTTATGTAAATCAATGAATGCCAAGTTTGTGTTTCAGTAGCAATAGAAATTGTTACCTCTTTTAATATTTTACACTTTCAAAATCTTCTGTGATGAAAAAAAGTCATGTTTGCCTACAATTAACTTGTAATGAAGTATAAGATTTCATGCGGCAAAAATTCACTATAAATATTTTAAAAATTAATAGTTTTATTTCTCACTGTGATGGAATCATTTTAATAGACCAATGCCGTGGCCAAAGATAACAGGAAAAGCTGGATAAATCTGTCTGCAGGAATTGGGATGCTATTGAGACAACCAGGGTTCAAGGAGTCGAGATCTCAAAGAGAAGAAAAGCTAATTTAGATGTGAACCTGGTATTCTTTTTTGCTGATTTTTGCCTTGTACAGGGAAGGAGGGTGAGAAGCCAGCAGACTGTATAAAAACACAGAACTTCCTGGAATCTTAAAAGCGTGGATACACAATACTTAATGTTGAAGCTGCTGAGACCACCAGGACCTGAGGGGTCAAATCTTGGAGATAAGGGAGGTGCAGAGAAGTGAGCCAAGTACTCCACCCTAGTTTTCTTTCCAAGGCACTTGCCAGTTTATGGGCAGTAAAAGATTAGAGAAGAAAGTGACTAACAAGCTAACAGCTTTAGGGAATCATGGTGCTTAAGAGACAAACATTGAAATTTCAGGACCCACTGGGAACATGGATCCCACATCCTCATAGAAACCTGGAGAAGGGGGACGCCTGGGTGGCTCAGTTGGTTAAGCATCTGACTTTGGCTCGGGTCATGATCTTGCAGTTCATGGGTTTGAGCCCCACATCAGACTCTGTGCTGACAGTGTAGAGCTTGCTTGGGATTTTGTCTCTCTCTCCTTCTCTCTCTGGTCCTCCCTGACTCATGCTTTCTCTCTCTCTCTTTCTCTCAAAATAAATAAGTAGAAAGAAAGAAAGAAAGAAAGAAAGAAAGAAAGAGAAAGAAAGACCCAGAGAAGTGTTTGTGAATCAGAGACAGATCAACAAATCGAACCTTGCGAAGATTACAATTAATTGGACTCAGCTCAGTTGGTGAATTGGGTGGGATCTATCTCTAACATTGATACCTGCTAGAGAATAAGATAATTTATCTCAGGAGAAATATTACACTGTTCAGAGCCTCTTTAGCATCCTGCACACTCAGTGAAAATATGTCCACACAAACAACACAGACAAACAACAACTAGCTGGGAACATTTGGGAACATAGACAATAGAAACAGACCCATAGGGGACACTGGAATATAAGGTATATGTGATCTGTTTTTGCAAAAAGAAAGGACAAGATGTAGAATTTCAAAGTATATTTAGAATCAGTATGGGAATATAGTTACTGACAGCAAGAGCTCAAATGGACTTAACAGCAAATTGGGCATAACCAAAGAAAGAATTGGTCAAAAAGAATGAAAAACATGTATTTAATGGTGAAATGTTGAAAGCTTCCCCCCCAAGATTAGGAACAAGACAAAAATGCCTGATCGTACTACTGCTATTCATCATTGTTGTTGTTTTTTTTTTTTTTATAAAAAAGCATAGGGATGGAAAAGAAAAAATAAAGCCATCATTGTTCACCATGAAATGAATATGAATGTATGTGGCTGTATCTGTATATATCCAAAGGAATTTCAGGCAAACCATTAAAACTATTAAATTTGGAAAGTTCCGAGAAAACAAGAATATTAGAAAAAACATCAAGTGTATAAGTTTATTCCAGCCACAGTGCTAGACACAAAAGAATATATCCCATATGATCCATTTACACAAATCTCAAAAAATTGATCGCTAGTAATGGACGCTAGATTAGCGGATGTGTTTGGGGGCCGATGAGGGAGGCAGAAGAGGGATGTCTGGAAGCGTAGGTGATGTTTTATTGCTTCATTTGGGTATGACATGGATATGTTCACCTCATTCATTGGGTCACACGTTGATGATTTGTGCACCTCCCTGTATGTGTATTATAATGATTCTGGGATTAATATGCCACAAATATGAGACACCTACATGAAATCTTAAAGTTTGAAAAGAAGAGCCATAATTAAAATTATGCTTAACACATTTTCCCCTCTTAATAAAAAGGAGTATCCATTAGAATCAAAAAAAGGATAATTTTAGTTTCAGAATCTTATTGGCTTTTGAACATCTGCTCACTTTTGTCGTTCACAGGTTTTTAATGTTTATTGAAATTCAAATGTGAAAACACATCTGTTTCTCTGATTCATATTTTTATGGTGAATTCTGAAATGAGGCAATTGTTGTGAACCAAGAAACCATTCAAAACACAAGTACGTGTCTTCATATTATTTATGGGAAAGAAGTGTACAATAAAGTCCTGAAATCAGCAACTTGTATGTTGGCTTGTTTACATGAGAATTTATATTAAATATGTACTTTTCTACTCACATATTTACTTTTCATTTAGAGTATAAGACCAATGTAAGTAGGGTCCCTAAATAAAAGTGAAAAAAAAAGGAAGCATGAAGAGCTGGGTTATCTTTTGAATTAGAAGTAGATTTTTAATAGTGTAATATATTGGCCTTGTGGATGATAATATTGCTTGTGGGAATTTTATAGTTCTTTGTACATTCTCCTTTCGAGTCAAATGAAGAAATGTCCGATCCGCTGCACACTGCTGTCATAACCTTAACGTGGACCTTAACATAACCTTAACATCATCTCTCAGTGTGTTGCTCTAAGAACCTGTCACCCCGGGGGGCACCTGGGTGGCTCAGTAGGTTAAGTGCCGTCCAACTTCGGCTCAGGTCATGATCTCACAGTTCATGAGTTCGAGCCCCACGTTGGGCTCTGTGCTGACAGCTCAGAGCCTGGATCCTGCTTCAGATTCTGTCTCTGTCTCTGTGTCTCTGTCTGTGTCTGTTTCTGTTTCCTTCCCCTCCCCCACTCATACTCTGTTTCTCCAAAACTAAATAAACATTAAAAACAAATAAAAAAAAGAAAAAGAACCTGTCACCTGGTTCCTCTGTTACTTGTCTTGTGCACTTTGATTTATGTGTTCTCCATACTGCTGTCAAGGCATTCTTGCCAGAATCCAAGTTTAATTTTCGAATTTTCCAGCTTAAAGTGCATTAAGCCTTCAGGAAAAGTCTAGACTCCTTTCCTCTCCCACACCCACTTAGGTGGGCTCCAGGACTCACTACAGGTGCCACCTTTTCCAAGAAACTGGCCAGATCCCTGTTCCCCCAGCTGCTTTTGCCACATTCTTACCATATTTTGCTGTAACAAGTAGGCTTCTTTGTCTGCTTAGCCCAATAAAGTGGGAGATGCCTGAGGAGTAGAGAGAGGAGAATGGGAAAGAGAGAGACTGGGAGACACAGTTGGCAGTTTTCCGAAAAATGCATGACTCTCTTGGGTTCACAGTGCTAGTGGGCCTCAGTTTTGTCATCAGATCCTCAAATGCCCAGGAGATTTGTGACTAAGGTAAATACAATTGATATCCCATACCATGGTTTTATATTTTGTCAGATATATACTCATAACATTAGAGGTGTGCCTTATTTTCTTTCCTTTAAGAAGAAGCAATAGTGTTGGTAGAAGGATGGGTGAAATAGGTAAAGGGAATTAAGAGGCACAAACTTCCGGTTATAAAATAAATAAGTCTTGGAGATAAATACAGTGTAGGGAATATAGTCACGAATAATGTAATAACATTGTGTAGTGACAGATGGTGACTGCACTTAATGTGCTGAGCAGTACATAGTGCAAAGAATTGTTGAGTCAGTGTGTTGTATACCTGAAACTAATACCACATCTCATGCTCTTAGACTTCAATAATAATAACAATAATAATAATAATAATAAAAGTGTAGGGGCAATAGGTTAGTTTGTGTGTAAAATGAGCAAACTGGTTTGTGAATATGTTTGTAAGGACAATGGAATAAAGTTTATTTCTCCTATACTTGATAGTAGATACTTGGATGTTTCGTTAGACATTTCCCCAGTCCCTCCCTTTGCATTGAGAGTGACTTTTATAGCATGACCCTTATTTCATTTTGAAAAGCAAGAAATACATTTTATGCTGTTACTATTAATTACTTATTTGGTGGATGAAGGACTTAATGTGAGACAGGAAACCATCAAAACCCTAGAGGAGAAAGCAGGAAAAAACCTCTCTGACCTCAGCCGCAGCAATTTCATGCTCGACACATCTCCAAAGACAAGGGAATTAAAGGCAAAAATGAACTATTGGGACCTCATCAAGATAAAAAGCTTCTGCACTACAAAGGAAACAATCAACAAAACTAAAAGGCAACCGACAGAATGGGAAAAGACATTTACAAATGACATATCAGATAAAGGGCTAGTATCCAAAATCTATAAAGATCTCACCAAACTCCACACCTGAAAAACAAATAATCCAGTGAAGAAATGGGCAGAAGACATGAATAGACACTTCTCTAAAGAAGACATCCAGATGGCCAACAGACACATGAAACGATGCTCAACATCACTCATCATCAGGGAAATACAAATCAAAACCACACTGAGATACCACCTCACGCCAGAGTGGCTAAAATGAACAAATCAGGAGACTGTAGATGCTGGTGAGGATGTGGAGAGGCGGGAACCCTCTTGCACTATTAGTGGGAATGCAAACTGGTGTAGCTGCTCTGGAAAACAGTGTGGAGATTCCTCAAAAAATGAAAAATAGACCTACCTTATGACCCAGCAGTAGCACTGCTAGGAATTTACCCAAGGGATACAGGAGTGTTGATGCATAGGGGCACTTGTACCCCAATGTTTACAGCAGCACTTTCAAAAATAGCCAAATTATGGAAAGAGCCTAAATGTCCATCAACTGATGAATGGGTAAAGAAATTGTGGTTTATATACACAATGGAATACTACTTGGCAATAAGAAAGAATGAAATATGGCCTTTGTAGCAACGTGGATGGAACTGGAGAGTGTTATGCTCAAGTGAAATAAGTCATACAGAGAAAGACAGATACCATATGTTTTCACTCATATGTGGATCCTGAGAAACTTAACAGAAGACCATGGGGGAGGGAAAAGGGGAAAAAAAGTTACAAAGAGGGAGGGAGGCAAACCATAAGAGACTCTTAAATACTGAGAACAAACTGAGGGTTGATGGGGGGTGGGGAGAGAGGAAAGTGGGTGATGGGCATTGAGGAGGGCACCTGTTGGGATGAGCACTGGGTGTTGTATGGAAACCAATTTGACAATAAATTATATTTAATATAAAAATAAACTTAAAAAATTGCTTATGTGGGGCATTTGTCTAAAATAAAGAGTAGGTATAATCTAGTTCTTTAAAATATACATTTTAAAATATACATATATAAAATGTACATTAAGCCAGATAGTTGATTGAATCCTGGCTCCACTATTTACTGACTGAATGACTGAGTAAATTACCTAAACTTTATAAGTCATGTGTCTCATCTGCAAAAAAGGGACAAAATCAAGGCCTTATTCCATGAGGTCTTGGTGGAAGAGAAACAGCGGCATAGAGTATTTAGTTCAACGCCAGGAAACTGGTCAAATGGGCATAGTCACATCACTCCCTCAGTGTAGAACTATTTTCTTGCAGACAGTTAACTTCAGGACATTTGCAGAAATTTCAGTCCCAGCCACTGATATGTGGAAAACATGTGGAAAAAAATAAACCATTTATTTAACATCAGTGAAGGTCTCAGTGAATGTCCACTCCCTTACAAGTGCTTTGTTATAATTATTTAAACATATCGGCTTCTAGAAAGGAAAAAAAGTGAGAGAAGGTTCAGGAAGTGTTCCCTCAGAAACACAAAATGTATAAGAAGGAAATGGGCTTTCCAAAATTGCCACTTTGATAACATAGATAAGTGTTTGGTTTATCTAATCTGTTTTCTTATGTGGGAGGAATGGACATATTGCAAAAAGCAGTTGTTAGACATGCATATTTAAATGTAATAAAAAGCGAGGTGGTAGACGAGATAAATTTAGTCAAATTAATGCACTAATAATTTATCCTCAGAAAATGCAAATCCTCTTTATAGTTCTCCTCCTGCTCTACAAATGTGATTAAAGCATTGATAAAGCAGAAAAGTCACAGAACTGGAATTGAGAGAAATCTGATGTATAAGAGAAAGAAGCATTGACAATTTTAAGTTCCTCTCTGCTCTGTTTCTTAATTAATATCTCTTTATCTGTAGACCCAATTTTCACTTTCCCTTTCTCTGAAATGAATCAGTAGATCTTATCTCTGTCCCTACATTTAAAACATCCAGTATTACTTCTAAATTCATTTGCTTCTCCTTTGTCAAACCAGATGGTCACATCTTACAACTGATGGGCCACAATGTGATGCATGAGCTGACTGGTTTAGTGGCAGTTCTTGTTACCATGGCCACGCCTTTCCCCACTGATTGCCACAAGTGGTAATTGGTAATGCCCTTAAAATAAGCAATTGGAAACCTTATTATCCAGAAAATGTGACGCATCTTCATAGAGGAGCTTAAGGATCACCTTACTTAAAAAAAAATGTTTATTTATTTTGAGGGGGTGGGGAAGGGCAGAGGGAGACTCCCAAGCAGGCTCCACACTGTCAGTACAGAACCCAATGCAGGGCTCA
This sequence comes from Panthera pardus, assembly GCF_024362965.1. NCBI lineage: Eukaryota > Metazoa > Chordata > Mammalia > Carnivora > Felidae > Panthera > Panthera pardus. The sequence goes on along the minus strand of NW_026526654.1, from coordinate 19,005,369 downwards.
ATCTCACAAACCATTAGATCATGACCTGAGCTGAAATCAAGAGTAGGACCCTTAACTGACTGAGCCAACCAGTTGTCCCAATACTCTACTTTTTAAAAGGTACTCATATTCTAATTTGTCTGCAATAGTTGACATTATTTTCCTCTCCTTTATGGAGAACTAGCCCTCGACCTTACTGAATATGCTCTTTGAGTAGCATAATATTTTTATTGCAGTTCCAAGTCTATGTAATATATTTTCACATCCTCCTCTTTTATTCCCCCCTTTTTGTCACTAAAATACATCTTAAACATATATTCGAGCTACTTTTTAGCTCAAATAGTGTTATGTTTATTAAAATATGTTTCTTGTATCACCACTGATAGAAAACCACCCCAAATGCAGAAAGGAAAGCACTTTGTCCTGGCCATACACATAACGAAGCTGATATAGTGCCCATTGAATTTGAACTCTGCATATGAATATAATTGCTGTATTTTTATTGTTTGAAACCAGTGAGCTTTTAGAATTATGGGGGCACCTGGGTGGCTCAGTCAGTTGGGCGTCTGACTTTGGCTCAGGTCGTGATCTCGCGGTCCGTGAGTTCGATCCCCGCATCGGGCTCTGTGCTGATAGCTCAGAGCCTGGAGCCTGCTTTGGATTCTGTGTCTGCCTTTCTCTCTGCCCCTCCCCCGCTCATGCTCTGTCTCTCTCACTCTCAAAAATGAATAAATGTTAAAAATTTTTTAAAATTATGCTTAGCCTGGTTTGTCTTCAGTTTTTAATTCAAATTGCATGAAAATTTATCATTTTGTCTCTTAATAAAATTATTATTAACATTTCATTTAACTCATTGTTTTAGGCCATTATCAAGTGTGACCCCTGTCTGCTGATCTGATGATATACTGACCCTGGGTAAACAGTCTAGTTGAACACATATACCAAGTCTACAAACAAAGTCTAACACATACACCAAGGGTATGATTCTACCTTTGTTCTGAACTGCTCATCACACAAAAAATAAACATTGTAAAAAAGCATCTTATGATACATTCTTATCCCCATTCTGCATGTTACTATGGGTCCCTTTCTTTGACTTTGATGTATTTTATCATATGGAACTCCCCTTACACATTAGCTAAGTTTACCCAAACTATAGTAGTGGTTTCCTTTACAGTTAATAATATTTTCAGGTCCATTTAGCTTCTGCAAAAATTGGAATTCATACCGGAGTGTCTCTTTCGCCTCCTTGAGGCCATCAGTCTTTGTAGACTCGTTGGTTTGATTTAGAATTTGGACATTTTCTCCCCATGTTCTGTATGGTACCTAGAATGCTTTCCACATGTTTGAATATTAATGATTGTCTTTACAGATGATAAAGCAGAGTTCTCTATTAACTAATCTACATTAGAACAGTCCTGAGTGAAGGGAGTATAGAGTTCCTCCAGATCCCTACATCTCTTCTTATCCCTTGGGTAGCACCAAGACAAAGCTCATTTATGAGAGTCCATGGGCAATTTTAAAAAAGTAATGTAGAAAGATGATTTTCTTTTTTCTTAGAGATGGCCTACTTACTGATTTAAGTGACTAAATCAGCGGTATCTCTCCACTGGGAGTAAATGCCCAATTAGTTAAGCTTTAAGTAAATTAATCTACACTTGAAATTCTGTCAAGGGGAATTCAAATGTGTGCAGCAGAAGCTTTGGCTGGTACTAGGTATATCTACTCCTTTAAAAAAAATAAAACCATATTTTGGGATTAAGTCCAAGCACAGCTTAGGTCGTGAAACGGCTCCTGGAAGAATGAGCTTAATTAAAATGAGTAACTTTCAAAGTGTTCCTAACTAAAATATTTATGTTATAATTTAAGATAAAATTATGTTGCATTGTTTACTCACATATGTAAAAAGAGGTGTAGACGAAAGACTGGAAGGAAATTCATTGCAGCATTAACTGTAATCACCCCCGAGTTTAATGGGAATTTTACTGCCTTCTATGTAGGTATTTTCTCTTCATTTACATTGACCCTGTATTGACTTATGATTATGTATTGTTTCGATAATAATATGTTTATATCATTTGAATTTTAACTTAAAAAATAAAAGGCACTCAGTATTCTAGTGCATTTATATGTGTGTATATATAATATTTTCAAAATCTTGATTTGAAACTAGGGAAGAGATTTTTTTTAATAGATGGATAAGGGGAGTATACATTAAATAATATAATGAATGGGAGTCTTATTAGGGGCATAGAAGTGATAATGACTTGCAAAAGCACTGCATTCAAGATGCAAATAAGCAGCTGAGATTAAAAATTATAAAACAGACTTTAACACCATGCAGCACATTTTAGAACCATATCTGTTAGACTAGAGCCCTGCCAAGGTTCTATTTTAAACATTTTAGTGATACCTAAGTCAAGCCTGAAGTAGTGATCAAATGCAGTGTTGAGGGAATGGCAGGCAGTGCTTCTTAGAGGAGGTAAAAACCATTGGTCATAAAGGATAAGTGTAGACTTGGGTGAAGTAATTTTCAGGTGAGATATGACGTATCTGTCATATGTATGTATGTGCATGATGCCAGTGTGTTTGCACTTCTTGGGGGGGAGCAGTAAACAAGGGATAATGAACCCAGCCTTAGGTGAGCTCTGTTGCTAACTAAATTAAGGAGATGTGTCCTCACTGTTTTTAGCAGCCCAGCGAACATTTTGAACTGGACAGTTCTTTGTTATGGGGGCTGTCCTGTGCTTTGTAGGATGTTTAACAGCATCCCTGGCCTCTACCCACTAAGATGCCAGTGGCACCTCCAACCCGTTGTCATACCCAAAAATGTCTCTAGACACTTGTTGCCTGGGATGAGAGGCTGTGCTCTGTCTGGTTATCAGAGGTTAACTATTTCTAGGAAAAGACTATCACCCAGAAGCTCTGTAATCTTTTCATATATAGTTCATGACATTCAACCAAAGAAATAGGAAACAGGACTAAGGAAATGAACAACAGGCAACAGAAACGGATGCATAAATGTCTCCTAGTTATTGGGATTATCAGATACAGATATTGGAATAACTATAACAAATATATTCACAAAAGGATATGTCAAGATGAGTAGTTGACAATATCCAGTTTGTAGCAGAGAGCTAAAAAAGGTTAGTTTTTATTTACTTTCACTCATGGTGGTTTGTTTCCTTGTGCATGCTTGTATTTCAGTCATGTGTTTATACATACTTAATCTTAGTTTCTGGAAAATCTTGAAGCCTAATTTCAGGACACTTTTCTTCTGCAAAGATTTGTGTTTGTTTCTCACAGGATACAATTGATCTTGGGTCTCTTTATTCCTCTTTATCCCTCTTTTCATGGTCCCCAGATAACTTGAGGAATCTCAGGTTCAACTTCTCTACTTTTACTGCTTCAAGTTCTCATACTTGCTTTGGGGTTTCTTAGAGAATTATATATCTTGTGTACTTCATTGTAATATATCCTTTGTAATGCTATTTCAAAAAGTGAAAATTAATTTTAAAAAATCACATTTAAAATCACATGTCCCCACCAAAACAAGAATTAAAGTTGAAAATAAGTGGAGCAAAAAGAAGAAACTAGATTTGGAAAAATTTTAGTTTAGAATGTTTTGTTTTTTAAGTTTATTTATTTATTGAGGGGGCGTAGAGAGAGTTTATTTATTTATTTTGAGACAGAGTGGGAGACAGAAATTCCCAAGCAGGCTACACACTGTCAGCACAGAGCCAGCATGGGCTTACAAACCGTGAGAGCAGGACCTGAGCTGAAATCAAGAGTTGAATGCTTAACAGACTGCACCACCCAGGCACCCCAAGTTTTAGTTTAGAATGTTTATTAACTATACTTCCCACAAAGCAGTTGTCATTTTCTTGCCAAAAAAAAAAAAAAAGGGAATGTGCAAATTAAAATTGCCAGGGGAATTAATGCAATATCTCTTTACATAACACATCATGAGCAAGCAATCAATCCCTTGGACTCTCAGGCAATCAGATGTATTTAAGCCAAAGATGATTCAAGATAAAAGTAATCAGGGTTCCTCCAACACTGCTTTTTGTGTGATGTATTATTGTTTAAAACATCTAATCGCTTAGCCTTTATTTGTTTTCTTTTATTACCTCATTTCATTCCCTGAATAGCTTTAGCAGTAGTGATGTTAACTATTATTGCTGGAACTGATTGAATAGTCTCTTTCTTTTGATACATCAGGTGAAAGCAAAAGTCATTTTACTGTCAAGCTGATACTGCAATTTCCTGTTACTTCAAAGAAGACGTTGCTTTCAAACAATGGCATGAATGTTTTTGACAATTAGCAATTACATGTGATTTTGTTTTGTTTTGTTTTTATTATCCCGTATTCACTTTTTGATTTTATTGAAGATTTGGATGAGAGACACTTATAAGCACAGTTTAACTCATAATATAAAGGGACTCAAAGTAAGCTTAGTTTCTATTTCAAACAAATGATATTTATCCTACATTTTCCATAGTCAGGGAGATGTGAAGGCTTGCATGAAGGACCAGCATTGCAAATGCCTTTATTTCCTGACATTTTTGCCATTGCAAATATAGACAGGTAGTCCCATGTAATTTGAGTGTTCTTTTTTTCCCCAACATTCTCCTTCTCTTCCTCTTCTCTTAATTGAAAGAATATTTCCCTCTCTTCCTCCACTCCTATCTGTAAAGTACCCTTTTGATATTCTTATCAAAATTGAATGTTTCCACTTATTTGGTAGAATCCCAGGAATGTAGAACACCCTGATTTATCTGGTCATCATGCAGGTTTTCTAGGCAGCCAAGTTTAGCCGTGGACGTCTTTGTGGTCTCTCCTCTATTTAATTATCTTGAAAGTGAAAAAGACGCCAAGCAGTTTTGTTCTCATGTCTTCCCACAGTCTCTGAACTGTTTCCATGAGTTTTAGCCACGTTTTTTTTTTTTTTTTTTGCCTTTACTGGCAATAATCATTAGGACATAATTTGAGAATTTATATATTTCCATAAATGTGGATCACTTATGACCCCAGTAAGTTCCATCGTTTGGAATTGTATTTCTGTTTAACTATTTTTACTTCATAGCCAATGGCAGGAAGTCTTTCTCTATCTTAGTTTATCTAGAAAAGAAATTGGGAATCACAAGCAGTTGGCTTTCTATTTGTGATGAAAGGCAACAATTTTAATATCTAAATATAGGTTGATTAAATTCATATGATTTTTATATGTGCATTGCATAGTAATATTCTTAGAGGAGAATATTGCTGGTAATACCATAGTAGCTGCCATTAGAGTCTAACAAATTATCCAACCTGGTCAGACATATTTGGAACATTTAACTCGAAAACAGAACTGGTAGCTATAACTGATGCAGGTTTGTGAATGAAATGCTATAGCTACACTTGAGACACTTTAGAGATCATTTAGTCTAATGACTAAAGATCATTAGTCATTAGACTAATGACTAAATTAGACTAGACTAGAGATCATTTAGTCTTTGCACAGAGAAGAAGAAACTGAATCTGTGAAAAGCGAAAGTGACTAGTGCAGGCTAGATAAAAACATTTATTGAAAAATAAACCTTTCTCAACTGTAATGTGATGTCACCTCTGTCATAAGTCAACTGGCCTTATACTGTATAGGTCTTCTTCCAGTGTTTTCATTTTGTTCCATTTGTCTATTTTTCTGGTATTTTATCAGCAATATATTCTTAAATACCATAGCTTTATAGGAAGTCTAGTATTGTAATCTCTTCACCCATTTTTCTTCCATAACAATACTCTGGCTATTTTCATCCCTTTGCATTTACATACTATTAATGATAACTGAATACTTAGGGATGCATTAAATCTATACAACAATTGTTGGAGAATTAACACTATTAAGGTCCTAATTAATTAACATAGCATACCTTTGCTCCTACTTATATGTTCTTTAATTTCACTTAGTAGTTTATAGCTTTCTACATAGGAGACTTAACATCTTTCACGAGTATTCCCATTTTATGTTTTTTATGCTATTAAAAATTAAACCTTTAAAGAAATTTCATGTTTATGCTATGTTAAAATGCAACTAAATTTTAAAATATTAACCACTTATGTCTTATGACCTTGCTAAATTTACTTCTTAATTTTAATGGTTTATATGTAGTTTTTTTTCCTACTAGTGTAGTCACTCCATAGGTGAATAATGACAGTATTATTTCGTCCTTTTTTATGCTTTTTAATTCTTTTTCTTGCCTTAGAATACTCTATAAGACACCTGTATGATATTTATTAGAAATAGAGATAGTGGACATTCTTGTCTTGCTCCCAGTCTTTGGTAAAATGTTTTCAGTATTTTGCTTCTAACTATGATGTTTGCTATAGATTTATTTTAGATCATAATCAAAATAAGGAAGATAAGAAAGTTATCTTTTATTCTTTATTTTTTTTGCATGAAAGAGTTCTGAATATTATCAAATATATAATATGTACCTATTTAGATGACAATATTTTTTCTGTTAATGTGATGAAATATTTTGATTGATTTTTAAATGCTAAACCAGCTCTTTAATCCTGGACTAAACCCATTTGGATATGAATCTTTTTAAAAATGGCTGGATTCCATTCTTCACAGAGCTAGAACGAACAATCCTAAAATTTGTATGGAACTGAAAAAGACCCCAAACAGCCAAAGCAATCTTGAAAAAGGAAACCAAAGCTGGAGACATCACAATCCCAGACTTCAAACTATACTACAAAGCAGTAATCATTAAGACAGTATGGTACTGGCACAAAAATAGACACTCAGATCAACGGAACAGAATAGAGAAACCAGAAATTGACCCACAAATATATGGCCAACTAATCTTTGACAAAACAGGAAGGAATATCCAATGGAATAAAGAGTCTCTTCAGCAAATGGTGTTGGGAAAACTGGACAGTGACATGCAGAAAAATGAACCTGGACCACTTGCTTACACCATACACAAAAATAAACTCAAAATGGATGAAAGACCTAAACGTACAACAAAAAGTCACCAAAATTCTGGAGGAGAAAACAAGCAACAACCTCTTCGACCTCAGCCACAGCAACTTCTTAATTGACATATCTCCAGAGGCAAGGGAAACAAAAGCAAAAATGAACTGTTGGGACCTCATCAAGATAAAAATCTTCTGCACAATGAAGGAAACAATCAGCAAAACTAAAAGGCAACCGACAGAATAGGAGAAAGTATTTGCAAATGACATATCAGATAAAGAGTTAGTATACAAAATATATGAAGAACTTATCAAACTCAACACCCCAAAACAAATAATCCAATGAAGCAATGAGCAAAAGACATGACTAGACACTTTTCCAAAGAAGACATCCAGATGGCTAACAGGCACATGAAAAAATGTTCAACATCACTCATGATCAGGGAAATATAAATCAAAACCACAGTGAGATACCAGCTCACACCTGTCAGAATGGCTGAAATTAACAACTCAGGAAACAATAGATGTTGGTGAGGATGCAGAGAAAGAGGAACCCTTCTGCACTGCTGGTAGGAATGCAAACTAGTGCAGCCACTCTGGAAAACAGTATGGAGATCCCTCAAAAAATTAAAAATAGAGCTATCCTAAGACTCAACAATTGCAATACTAGGTATGTATCTAAAGGATAAGGAGTGCTGATTCAAAGGGGCACATGCACCCCAATGTTAATAGTCACACTATCACACTATCAACAATAGTCAAAGTATGAAAAGAGCCCAATGTCCATTGACTGATGAAAGGATAAAGAAGATGTAGATTTATATATATATATATATATATACACACACACACACACACACACACACACACACACACTCACACACACACACACACATACACACAATGGAATATTACACAGTGATCAAAAATAACGAAATCTTGCCATTTGCCACAATGTGGATGGAGTTAGAGTGTATTATGCTAAGCAAAATAAGTCAGAGAAAGACAAATTTCATATGATTTCACTCATATGTGGAATTTAAGATACAAAACAGATAAACATAAGGGAAGGGAAGCAAAAATAATATAAAAACAGACAGAGAGAGAGAGAGAGAGAAACCATAAGAGACTCTTAAATACAGAGAACAAAGTGAAGGTTGCTAGAGGGGTGTTTGGTGGGGGAATGGGCTAAATGGACAAGGAGCATTAAGGAGGACACTTGTTGGGATGAGTAAGTGATGAATCACTGGGTTCTACTCGTGAAATCATTATTATACCATATATTAACTAACTTGGATTTATTTTTAAAAATAAATAAATAATAAAAGAAAATGGCTGGATTTAAAGTTTGTGAGAGATTGATTTGGAACATCTGTTTTCTATGATGTCCTCGTGTGATTTTGTTGTCAAGGTTATTATACCACCATGAAATTTAAATTCTAACCTTTGACTTTTATAAGAAATTACTTTGATTCTATAGACATTTTTCATTTATATTTTCCCCTATATTTTGGGCTTTATTTTTCATTATTTTAGTGTTTATATTTTGGATCATTTTCATAGTGTGTGAGAAACTTTTCTTTAGTATTTTTTCTGATAAGGCTCTTCTGGTCATCGCTTCTTTTAGTTTTTGTTTGTCTGGGGGTGTCTTCATTTTGTAATCAAATTGGAAGGATATTTTTGTTAGGTATAGAACTGTAATTTGACAGTTTCTTTCAGAATTTTAAATGTCATTCCGTTGCTGTCTGGCATAAACATTTATTTTGATTATTCAGTTGTCAGTGTTCTTGATTTTTTTCTTTGAAGGTAATGCATCTTTTTATCTCTGACTACTTTTAAGACTCTCTCTTTGTCTTTCAGCAATTGACTATGCTGTGTCTCACCTAAGATTTGTGGTTTTCTATATATTTATTCTCCTTAAGCTTCATGAAGCTTCTCGAATCTATAGTTCAAATTTTTTGGCACTTGTTTTAGTTTACTAGGGCTGCCATACTAAACTACTACCAAGTGCGTGGCTTAAATAATAGAAATTTATTTCCTCACAGTCCTAGAGGCTGTAAGTCCAAGATTAAATGGGATCAAGGTTGATTTTTTCTGAGGGTCTCTCTCCTTGGCTTGTACATGACCATATTCTCTCTGTGTCTTCACATGATCTTCCCTTGATGTGTCTATGTTCTAATCTTCTCTTTTATAAAATCACCAGGTTTGAGTCTCCCTTGAATGGCCTATTTTAACCTTAATTACCTCTTTAAAGATCCTATCTCCAGATATAGTCACATTCTGAGGTACTGGGGATTAGGAATTCAACAGATGATTTTTTGGGGGGGAGTGCACAATTCAGCCCATATTAGAAATGTTTTCTCCATGATCTCTTAAAATATTACTTCTGCCTCATTCTATCTTTTATTTCTCGGAACAATGCATGACATATTATTTCATGTCCAGTAGGTCTTTTATGCTCTCTTCCCCTCATTCTTTTTGTTTTCTATGCTTCAGTCTAGGTATTTTCTACCAACTTACTTCCACTTTACTGATCGTCTCTTCTATGTCTAATCTACCATTGTATCTCTTATTCAATTTTAATTTCATTTACTGTATTTTTAAACTCAGAATTTCCATTTAATTTTTTTACATATAATTCTCTGGTTGATTTCTCCATTTAGTAACATAGTTTCTTGAATATATTAATCATAGTTATTCTAAAATCCACTACCGGTAATTCCAGTTTAGTCATCTGTATCATTTTTGGATCTCTTTTTATTGTCTATTTTTTCTTTTTCATTTTTGGTCACTCTAGCCTATCTTTTGACATATGTGGGTTTTTTTTTATTAAGCATAAATACAGTTTAATAAAATTGGTAGAATTTTGTAAGTTATGCTATCTTTCTTGAAGAGATTTTTTTTCTAGAAGACATGTGCGAAAGAAGATAGATAATATTAATCCAATTAGGATTTGAAATGATTTCTAAAGTGAAAACCTGGGATGTTTATATGACGTCTGTCAATGCCCTCTTTTTCAAAGTTTCCTGAATTCCAATTGCTATTTTTCTAGTTAGATGAAGTCAAAGCTCTGTTTAGTTTATTCACCTGTTAGATGTTGCTTTTTCCTTGCCCTAAAAAGTTTCAGATTTCACAATACAGGAAGAGGATTATTTGCAGAGAAGGTGGAACTTACATCCCTCTGGTTTCTTTTTCTTTAGGTTGTTGGCCACTTAAGTCCAGGCTGCCTTGGGAGCCTTTGACTTAATCTTATAGCTGGATTTTTGCTAGTCAAAAATGATTATTGAAGCTAGAGACAAAATGGAGACAGGAATTTCAGGTGCAATAGGGTTTTGTTGAAAAGTAATGCCATTATAAAATCCCTTTTAAAGAAATAGCATTATTTAATATAGAGACCATGAGTTATCTGAAAGATATTGTTGGCAGAGGAAAAAAAAAGAAATTGGAAGTTCATACAGAGGTAGAAGCATATTAGGCTCTGAAAAATGGAATACTACTTCCAATTATATAAGAAATATAAAAAAAATTATTATATATGTGGATCTATTTAGGGAAGCTTTTTACTCTTTAAGTTACATGTTTATTTAATTTTGAAATGTTAAATACTGTGCCACAAACCAACATCATAGTGGTACTTAAGAAACCCAAACGAATACTTAAAAATAGATTTTTATTTCAGTATTTTTAGAGGTACTTATTAAGTAGGTATTCCCAATTTTGAAAATTTTTAAATTGATAGGTTAAGTTATTCCCTAGGTTATTAAGCATATAAGTAGTCAGTATTAAATTCTGTCTTGGGTCTTCCTGAGTTAAGAACACAAACTCTTAACTCTTATCAAAGATTCCCTTCTTAGGGAGCTAACCCCTGTCATGGCAGTGCCTTCCGTTAGGGAATACTCTGACAAGTAGGATGTTATTTATTACAGTATACTAAGCTCTGCTTCCTTATTACTCTAACCTATTAATTCTGAATATGCTAACTGTGCTGTAAAATACCGAAGTTCAATAAGTTTTCTATATTTATAAATTTTAAGTTTATTGAATTTCTAACATTTTTGGCTGTGCAATTCCCAGGCCTTGCATATGTTTGACACTGCATTATTGAAAAAATTGGCTTAAATCCTGAATATGATGTTAAAGAATATTTCCCAAAACTGAATGTAAAATGCGTGGGTCGGTATATGCATAATTATTGATAAGACTTTAGTTTTTAAGAAAATTTAGCTACTTAGATACATTATGTCTAGAGTTTTACTTACATATGTTTAAATTTTAAAATATTTTTATTTTTAAACAATTTCAAACTTAGAAGACCTAAGAATAGTGTAAAGAGCTTTTTTACATGAACCATTTGAGGATAAATTGCTCACAAGGAGTTCTGTCACCTTCAAATTTAAATGTACTTGTATATATACATTCTCATATTATGTATACACTTATATATATACACAATGTTTTTTCTAATGTTTTATGATTTGGTGAAATCAGTATTAGGAAGCAAAAATAATACAAAAAAAGCTATCATTAGGAAATATTGCTTTTTGGTTAATTTTTTCTAATTTTAAAAGCCTACCTTGTCATTCATGGAAAATGTATTATTTATTGTGACATATATTTCATTGTTCAATTTGTTAAATAAATTTCCTAATTATCTCTGATGTGGGGAGAAAGTTCACAATTATTTCAAATCAATTTAATTACCACTGAAATGTGTATTAAGGAAGTGATATATTCACTCACACTTTGGAATTTTTTTTTAAGTGACAAAACCCAAGGATTTAATAGTGACTAGGGCCTGATTCCACACTACCCTTCCATTGCCCAAATAAAGTTTATTTTCAAGAAACTTTCTGTAAAAACATTTCTTTGATTCTATCAAACACAGCACTCTCACTGGTGAATGGCAGTTGTTGCCTATGACTACCCTATGGCATTTGTCCCATAGAGTCTTTCATGGTGAATTACAGTTGTATGTGTTTATTTACGACCTAGAATGGGATAATTAAAGTCAATGCCAAGAAAAGGCCCTGATATGATAGGATTTATGTTTGCAGAATCTCCAGATCTTGTTTCTTAAACAAGGTACTATTCATTGTCTAGCTAATAGGTTCACCCGCTAGGAAGAAGGAGATTCTTATTTTAATTGATACTGGGCACTTCATGATGGGCCACACTCATCAATTACTTAAGCTCCATATTTTTTAACCTCAGTCATTCACTGACTTTTCAAACCTTTGACCTGCTGCAGAAGGTTTCTGACTTACGTTGACAAATGAGTGTGATATTTCTCCCTAATTTATAAGTGTCTTTGTTAGAAAAAAAATGAATCTTGAGTAATTGTTATTTTAGAAACTATCTTAAGGTTGAAACAGTGCCATAATCTAATTTAGAAGCCTAATGGATGTCCTCAGTGATGCTTTGTTTGATACATTGGAAAATATTTAGGGAAAAGTGAGACCTGGTACACAATTTCCCATTTTCAGTTTTAGGCACTTTAGGGCAGGCAACAGAAAATTATATTAGTTCTACGTTTGCTTAAATGTCTCATTTCCTCACATATTCCATGATTGATTACTCTAATCCTCGTGTACTAAGACAGTACAAACAGAAGAATTGACATTTATCCATATTTTTAAAAGTCATGAGCAACTCTTCCTTGGCTGATAATTGTGATGTCAATGTGGCTTGAATTATGAGAAGTCTCACCTCCCATTTTGGGAGGTGAAACGTTCTTCTTCCCTTTCAAATGTCTGATGGGAGATTACTTCATTCTCACACACAAAATATTTGTACTCAGATGAAATGGTACAGAATATTATAGTTCTCAAGTGTTTAATTCCATCTCATAGAAATTTCAGGAGAACTTAGGATGCATTTGGCAGGAGTTTTTCTAGTGCAATCAGGTTGCTATGGTAAACCTATTATTTTAGGCAAAGGAGGACTGTGTTAGTAAAGTGCTAATCTCTTTTCTGTTTTATGTGAGCCTCTAATTACTATCTAGCTATTGAGCATGTACTGCAAGTGTGGTTTTTACCATTTTAAAAAGTGAAAGAAAATAAGGTCATAGAGAGTGTGCCTGCTGTTACTGCACTAACAGGTGCATTTGAGAATATAGTGCTCTTCCTAGTTAATCTCATTCTGGATCAGGAAATACAGGTGTTTGTTTGTTTGTTTGTTTGTTTGTTTAGAGAAATGGAATAGGAAAGGAATGGATTTTATGTGAGTAATTGAGATGCAAGCCTCCCAACATGTTTTCTATTGTAAAAATGTAAGTAACATCTATTGTTTATTGAGCACTTACCTTGTGTCAGGCCTTGTCTTATGTACTTTATATGCACTACAACGTTTAGCATTTGCAATAACATTGTTACCAGTTTTATTATTATTCCCATCACACGACCACAATAAATTAGCTTTAACTGATTCTTCCAAGGAATTACATTTAATGGTGGACATGCCAAGATTAGAATCTAAATTTATTTAATGTCAGATCCCATGCTTTTAGTTGTATCTGGGCCACAAAATGTATCTCCCTTTCTCTTTACCTTACTGACATTTAACAAACACTTTGAGACTTATTGCCACATCCAGGTCACCTTTATCAGAAACTTTTTCTAACCTTGTCAGGTGTGTGTGCTTGTATATTTCACCTTTAGTCCCTCCACTAATGAAAGTTTTTAAATGTTCTCCATTATTTTGTATCTTCCGTAGCTAGCATAATACTTAACCCATAGTTGATATTCAAAATGTGTTTGTTGAGTGAATGAATGAGGGAGTGATCAAATTGGTACAGATATTCAAGGTTGATGAGCCCAGTTGAATCTATTCTTGAGCACGAACATGTTTTCTATGCGGTATAGTTTGAAGGAAGTGAGAATCATTCTCCACCTAAACACCTCAAATGTCAGCATATAAGGTAGAAATGATTTTGTGTGTTTGGTTGTGTGTTGTGTTTTCAGTTATGGTCGCTGCAGATGTTTTCAGTCTTTGTTATTCAGGTCCGTATATCTAACGTGCGGTGTCTGAAAATTTCAGATTATAATCCTGCACAAATGCACAAGCATATTATTGGCAGTAATGGAGAAGATTCAGTTGGTCATTAGCATCTAATGCAGTATGGGTTTACCCAATTGGTTTATGAAGGGGCTCTTCCTTAACTGTTAATACATGAGATGAGGGATTAGTGTCTATCTTGTTTATCTTTGTATCTCCTCATCTAGCATATAGTAACTAGTCACTGATGGTTTGAAAGCTGTGCCCTGTGGAAATGAGGCCTTAAAAAGAGAAGTTTGAAAAGAGTGAAGGGTAGGAGAAGGCAGAGTCTAAAGATTTAGAGATTTGTCATGGTTAAGATTGTATAAGAAGAGGAATCCAAGAAGAAAAGAAATTCCCAGAAGAAAGAGGGAGGGAACAAACATGGTGTGTGTGTGTGTGTGTGTGGAGAGAGAGAGAGAGAGAGAGAGAGAGAGAGAGAGATGGAAGAGGTTCGTTGGAGGACAAAGAAGGGAGTAGAGGATGAAGAGGAGGAATAGGAGGTAAAGGAAGAAGAGATATATAGTCTAAAACATAAATGTCACCCTCACAGTTTCACATTTATATCAGTTTTGGGAAATCAGCTTCTAGCAGAGATAAACACCTTTTCTTCAGACAATGCTTGTAGATCTCTCTCCATTTTCATTTGGAAAGAGTCACCCAAACATCCCTAAATATTAAAAAGGACAACCAACAATAGTTCTATAAACAATTGAGGAATAAGAGTTGACCTTTCCATCCCTTCACACACTCTGTGACCTTGAGAGATAACCTTTTCACCCTGTGTTCCTGAGAAAGTAACATATTATCTCATTCTCAGAGACTCATTTTCCTTATCTGTAAATTGTAGGGCTAGTTGGACTTGATCATCCTCCATGATTTTCCATCTCTAACAATCTCCAGTTTTATGAAATAATTAAACGAATATTTCTACCATAGCTGTGCTCTGGTAGTTAATAAGGATGAAAACTAGTGAGATTAATAAATAAGGAGTATTTTTTAGTTTTAAATTTTTATTTAAATTCTTGTTAGTTAACATATAGTATAATATTAGTTTCAGGTATAGAATTTAGGGATTCATCACTTACATACAACACCCAGTGCTCATCACAACAAGTGCCCTCCTTAATACCCATCACCCATTTAGTCCATCTCCCGCCCACCTTCTCCCTGGTAACCATCAGTTTGTTCTCTATAGATAAGAGTCTATTTCTTGACTTATCTCTCTCTTTTTTTCCCCATGTTCATTTGTTTTGTTTCTTAAATTCTCCATAGGAGTGAAATCATAAGGTATCTGTCTTTCTCTGACTGACTTACTTTGTTTAGCATAATACACTCTAGCTCCATCCACATCATCGCATATGGCAAGATTTCATTCTTTTTGATGGCTGAGTAACATCCATTGTCTGTGTGTGTGTGTGTGTGTGTGTGTGTGTACTCACACCAATTCTTCTTTATCCATTCTTCAGTAGATGGACTCTTTCCATAATTTGGCTGTTGTTGATAATGCTGCTATAAACATATTTATAAATAAATAAAGTTTTAATCTTTTAATTTCTAAAAATGTAAATGAGGCAATCTACCTTTTATAAAGGTATCAAGCTGCTCTTTTATTTCATCTTATAATTTAATGGTACGTAGCTATCCTATAGGTAGAAAGAAAGTCCTATTTTCTCTTTCTACTTCGGTATTAAAATAAAGGTATTTTATTTGTCTATTCCTTGAAGCATCTTGTGAGTAAAATCTAAAACACCGTAAATTAGGGTTTCTCCAGTCTATATCAGGTAAAATCTTATTAACTTGAAACTTTCGGAGCTTTCAAATATTTTAATGAACCAGGTGACTTCCCTTCAAAGTATAATTATTTTAAATTTGCAGTTTATTTCCATGAGATTCACTAAGAGATATAAATAATTTATGTTAATACTGATCATCATGTAGTATTTCTATTTTGAATTATCCATTTTGTCCTTAGTCTGTTTTTCTCATGGGTGTGCATTATTGGTAATTTATATATGAGCTCATATGTATAGTCATTTTTTTTGAGAGAGATAGAGAGAGCATGCGCTTGGGGGAGGAGCAGAGAGAGAAAGGTAGAAAGAGAAATCCCAAGCAGGCTCCACACTGACACCACAGAGCCCAACACAGGACTCAAACCCACAAACCATGAGATCATGACCTGAACTGAAACCAAGAGTCAGACACTTAACCAACTGAGCCACCCAGGTGCCCCATATAGTTATTTTTTATTATGTTTTATTTGTGCAAATATTTTGTCTCCATTTATTGTTTATGTGTCAGTCTTATGTTATTGTTTTAAATATTGTTTATGGTAAAACTTGTCAGTTTTTTAGTGTTTCTGGTTTGTTGTCATGTTTTGGATAGTCTTTCCCACCCGAGGGTTATGAAAACTCCCACCTATATTCCTGTCCAGGATTTTATGTGTTAAACTTCTACATTTAAATGTTGAATACGTTGGGAATTTATTTAGTTGCAATGAATGAGTTAAGTAAAGGGTCTGATCTTTTTGCAACATAGCTCACTGGTTGTAGGAGACTTGTTTGATAAATAATCCATGATGCCCAAGAAAATATATAGCATATTAACTTATAACATTATGAATCGTTACAAAGTAGTAACATACAAAGCCTTGACCTGGGTGCAAAAATAGAATAATTCCAGGATCCCAAGAGCTCCCACCCACCCCTCCTCAATTACTACCAACACCCTCCTCTGCAAAGATGACCATTATTCTCACTTTTAAGGTGTTCTATGCCTTTCTTTAAAAAAAAATTATTTTAGAGAGAGTTGGGGAGAGGGGCAGAGGGAGAGAGAGAGAAACAGAGAGACAGAATCTTAAGCAAGCTCCACGTGGAGCCTGACATGGGGCTTGATCCCAGGACCCTGGGATCATGACTTGAGCTGAAATCAAGAATCAGACACTCAACTGACTGAGCCCCCCAGGAGACCCTCTATGCCTTTCTTTAAAGTTTGCCTCCTAAATATATATCCCCAAACACTATGAAGTTTAGACTTGTTTGTTGTGTTGTGAAATATTTCAAACAATATATGTCATTTCGCGGCTAACTTCTTGCACTCTACATTATGTGTTGAAGATTCAAGCATGATGTGGCAAGTAGCAGTGTCTCCTTCACTCTAATTGTTGTACAGTGATCCCCTTAAGAATATAACTGACACTTATATATTCTGTCACTGTTGGATATTTGAGTCTCCTTTGAGACTCTTAGGAATAGTGTTGCTATGATTGTTCTGGAACATCTCCTGGTACAAATGAGTATAATTTTCTCCAGTGAATATGACCAAGAATTGAGTTGCTGGTTCATAGATTATGCATATTGACTTTACTAGATAATGCTAAGCAGTATTCCAGAATATTCTGCCAACTTATAACTGTACCAGCTGTAAAAATATGCCCTGTGTTTCCACGCCATTTTCAAAACTTGTTACAGTCAGTTCTTAAATGTTTGCTCATGTGGTTGGTTTGGGATAGAATTTCAATATGGTTTTACTTTGCATTTCCCATATGATTTAGAAGGGAGTATCTTTTCAAATGTCTACAGACCGTATGAATTTTCTATTAAAACAAATATTAAAAATGTTGCCCATTCAGTTTTGTAATTATAATAGTAAATTTTGTCAATAATACTCAAAACAAGTGTGTAATATTTGGAAATATCATTCTCCAACACTGTTATTTGGAGTTAATACCTTGTGAAATGAAATAGGATATAGAAGGATAGCAGAAATTACAGACTTACATATCCCTTGTTTAGAATTATACTCCCATATCTGATTAGGTGCTTCACACAAAACAGATCCTTCATATTTGCTGAATTTCAGATGTGAAACAGTTTGGAATCTGTCAGTTTGGAATAAGTGCATGAGGGTTTTAAATTTTAACATGGTACTTACAGAAAAGTATACTCCAAGGCCAACATATGCACGTGTTTAGCTCTCTTAGTGAGTGTAAGAAAACTTAAAGATGATATTAAAGTGAGGTGTATTTTATTTGTTAAAATGACTAGTTGTGCATAGCAGTATGAACTGCATTTTGTCAGTCTTGGAGTGTTTCTTTATTGCATGGAAGTGTCAAATTAGAAATGTTTAAGTAAAATCTTTTTAAATCAGAACTTCTAGATACCTGCATTAGGTCATTACTCTATGCTAATGTATAAGCCTTAAAATACAGTACATAAGGATTGCCATACCATGTATCATTGGACTGACTTTTTGTGTGCTCTTAAAGGTTATCTGCTTTTTTAAAATGTAATAGGAATGGACAGACTCAGTGTAAAGTTCACGTAAGTTTTGGTTGGATGATATTGATGATATTGGCTGAATTAGTTTCTTCTCAGATGGTTATTTCTGTCCTTTCCATCTGTTCTTGAATTATCTTTTCAAAAATTACTCGGCTTATTTGTATTTCTTTGAGTGTATCTTTCATTAGATTCTCCTCCCAATTTGTTATACAAAATGGCACTTATTAGTACTAGAAGTACAAACTTCCACCATCCTTCATTCTTACTTCTGTGAATACTGATAGTCATTTGAGAAGCTACATTTATATCTCCACAACACTAAAATAGCCATTGAAATAATAATATCATTTAGCAAATAAAGGAAGGAGATTGGATTCAGTCTCTTGTTGAAAAAGTGAAAGACAATAAATCTGTCAGTGTTTCCTACTCCATCAACAGAGAACTTTGCTGGCTGCCAATAGGTTATTAATCTCACTGTCAGCCTGGACCACAGAGAGTTCAGTATTTGTGGTCGATTCAAGCATGCGCTTATCTAGTATAAAGTTTACATTCAGTGATCTACTAGGGGTGTGTACAAATTACTGTGGGATCAGAGAGAAAGAACAACTCATTGAGGTAACCCAACAGGGATGGCGAGGAAAGTTTCGTAGAGGAGAGGAGATCTGAGTTGGCTGTTGAACATTGGATTGGAAGGTATAGAGAAAGTGGTAGAGTGCACAACAGAGAGAATAAGTGGAGCAAAAATCAGTCTCTGAACATGAGTGTACTGTGAACACTGGATGTGTACTGGGAAAGGTGAGTTGGACCAGGGGTGGAGAGCTCTGTTGAGGAATTTGATCTCTGCCTTGAAGGTCCCGTGGAACCATTAATTGAAAAAGGGTTACATAATCATAGACATGTTTTAAGAAAGTGGATCTGGGGCGCCTGGGTGGCTCAGTAGGTTGATCCTTGATTTGGGCTCAGGTCATGATCTCATGAGCCATGAGATCAAGTCCCACATGGGGCTCCACACTGACAGCATGGAGCCTACTTGGGAATCTCTCTCTCCCTCTCTCATTGCCCCTTCCCTGCTCATAGTCTTGCTTCCTCTCCCTTGCTCTTGCTCTCTCTCACAATAAACAAATGAACTTAAAAAAAAAGTGGATCTTATGAAATTTCAAACTGGAAGGAGAAGAATAGCTTATTAAAAGAAAAAAGGAATCAAATATATATATATCAAATATATATATATTTGATATATATTTTTGATATATATATCAAATATATATATATATATATATCAGATATATATATATATATTTGATATATATATATCAAATATATATATATCAGATATATATATATATATAAAATATATATAAGATTTGGTGACACATCAAATGATGGTGACCTTCTCCTGATAACAGGATACAGGAAGAGAAGTAGGTTTGTGAATAAAGGTGATGGGCTTGCTGTGGGACATATTTCACTGATGTAACTATGGGAAGCACAAATGAAGTTTTTCTGGCCAATTGGAAAGGCATATTTATTCTGGAGGAGACATTCTAAATTTAAGTTCTATCATTAAAGCTCATGTGTTGTGGGAATATTACTAAACTATTTACATGCAGTGATTGTTTAGTGCATCTGTTCAGTAAGTATCGATTCAAACATCATAAGGACACACAAGAAGGTAGTTGATTCTGCTGTATTTGAGAAGGTACATGAGTAGCAGGGTGCAAGTATCGTGGATTTGGTGACATTGGATATTGAAAGATGAGCAGAAATTTAACTGGCAAGTATGTGTCTTGGTTGGGACTGGACTGAAGCTGTGAACTAAGACAGCAAAATAAGGCACTTTAATATGTGGACTGTATGAACAACTGACTCTTCATTAATTTTCTGTAATAAATTAGCCTGTCTTGATTTATGATTTTTTGCCTTTCCATATGAAGTTTCTATAGCCTATGAACTGTATTACAGCTGTAGCTATAAAGTAAGTCAGCTAACAGTTGGCTTGATATAGCTTTTTAAAACCCCAACAGATTCATGACCAAAAAAAACCCCAAAAAACAAAAAAACACACCAAGAAATGCAGAGTGGCTAATTATTCTCCAATATTTGAAAAAGGATACCTGAATTATAATCTGCTAGGGAAAAAATGAACCTAGGGCTGAGTATGAACACTTTTCAGTGTAACTTTATAGAAGAAATACAAGACAGAAACTGTCCATAATGAAATAAATGAAACGTTGATATCCGAATCCATATGCCAGCATTTCTGTCATCCTTTCCAGAGAGGCACAGAAACCAATAATGCATATCTGGGAAACTTCCCGAATGCCTTAAAATGTTAATAAATTATCACCACAAATACATATGCCCTCAAACTTAAAAATTGATGATGATGTGATAACTGGACTGCATTCCCTCTCAGGAATAACGTGGTGGAAGGTTCCCATATCTGTCCATGCAGGACTAGTTAACAGTATGTGGTTGTGCTGCTGATGGTTCTGTGGTTAGTCTCTTTGTCTCCACAGTCAAAAAAATGACATTTTTTGTCATTCACACACACACACACACACACACACACACACACACACACACTCATAATGAGGGCGGATGTGTTTATGTACACCAGAAGGTAACTGGGGCTCAGTAAATCTGGGTTCCGGTACCAACCTTGCTAATGTCTACTTTGCTGGCCTTAAATAAATCATTTAGCCTCTGCTTGCATGGGCTTCCTCATCTATTAAGTACACTGCAGAAAGTCATGGATCCTCTTGACATTTTATAAAAAAATAAATGAGTGCTGGTGTATTTTTCCAAGGAGAGATCTGGGGTCTACCAGTTAGAGTTCTTGTCTGTGGACAACAGAAACCAACCTCATTAACTGGGATGGAAAAGGATTTTATTAGAAGGGTTTAGGTGCAGAGTGCAAGCTTGGACAACCAGTTCATGCAACAGCCCAGGGAAGCAAGGCCCTGCCGAGAACTAGCCCCTGCTGCCATCACTTTGGAACTGGGTGCCGAGTTCCTCCACTCGTGGACACTCATTTCTGTGCTGTTGCTCTTGCAAAGTCTGCCACAGACCCTGTGCCTTTTCTTCCACCCTCAAGAATCAAAGCCCTGGCCAAGACTGTCTGGTGTGTCCCTCTTCTGTCCACCAGTGCGTAGGAAGAGGGAGTATCCCTGGGGAAGGGGAAGAGCTCTGCCTCCTGCTGAACCTGGACCCATCTCCAAGTAGGAAGACAGGTTGAAGGGCAGCCAGAACAACACTATCTCTTGCAATGTCTTCCACCAGATTCTCAAAGGGACCATGACCCCCACCTCTGCTGCCAGAAAAGATTATGAATCACTGCATTAGATTATCTTTAATTACAGCTCTGAAATTATATGATTCGAAATACTAATTTTCCTTTCTTCCATCATCTACCAACTCAGAATTTCTTTAACAAGATACAAACGCAGCAACAGAATGACTAACAACATTGCAGGGTCAGCCCCGAAGCATCTTATGATCATTTCAGTGGGTGTGTAATTATGATGGTTGGGCTAATGACAGAGAGGAACAGATGTCTTGGAGTAGTCACCCAGCTGAATTTCTGCCAAACCAGCACCGATTCCTCAGACAAAGGGAAATTTTCTTTCTTGTATAGCCTCCCGGTGCTGCGTTGAGTATATTAAAATGCAGTCTGGCTTCATGGCTAAGTGCGCAAATTTTAAGGTTAATAAGAATGGATATAAATTTTGAATCTCTTCCTTATGAGCTGGTTCACCAGGGAAAGGAACTTGGCGTCAGTACGTGTCTGTTTCCTGTTTAGTAAAATGATAGTAATAATGCTGGTCAATGTGTGGTATGGTGAAAACAAAATGATGGGATTCAAAGAATTGCAGTATTTGACACGTAGTTACAGCTCAAGAAATAATGATGAAAGCCATAACGATAGTAGTTAAGGAATTCCCAAACTTTGAATCCAACTCATTGCAAAGACCGCTTATACTTTAAAATTTCAAGTCAAGAATAATACTGGTATTAAGGTCGTGCACTTTGATACGTGGTCCCTGTTAAAATGAGTTCTCTGAATTACAAAATTGATGCCCAATTGTCAAAAAACATCACCTCAAAATGTACCTATGAACATCGTTTGCTTATGTGGCCGATAGAGCCCCAGTAACAATACATAAAATATTTTTTTTAAATGACAACGTTATCCTAAGTTATGTCAAAATATGTATGATTTGGTATCATCAGACTAAGTGGAAGATGAAACGCCCAGAGGGTTTAATAAGAGAATTCGTCTTGAAAACCGAACGAAACAAAAGCATCACTCCAGCTCCCGGCCTCCTCGGCACTTGGCCTTGGTCTTGCCGGAGGCGGTAAGAAAATTATCTGTGGAACTATTTCCAGGCGCAGCAGGAACAGGCTTCATGGTGTGTTAGTTGTCTGTATCCTTTGGAAGCCTGGCCGATTCCATGACCCTCCTAACAAGTGTGCCCTCCCTGTGCGTTTTGCAGGTAAATGCGAATGTGGCAAGTGCACCTGCTACCCTCCGGGAGACCCCAGGGTGTACGGCAAGACGTGTGAATGCGACGGCCGCCGCTGTGAAGGCCTGGACGGCACGGTCTGTGGGGGTAAGCACTTCTCACAGCTTCGCGGCCAGCTTTGCCTGCCTTTCTTACCCTACTTCTTCTTCTTCTTCTCCTTTTTTTTTTTTTTTAACAGAAGGAAACTCTGTTAAAAAAGAAGATAAGATAACCTGAAGGCAATATACAAGTAAACCTAAAAGCATTATACAATTCGGTTTGTAATGATCTTTATTTTCTTGGACTCTTGACTTAGGGATATGTGAAAATACGCAGCCTGCTGGTCACAAAAGGTCATTGAGATTATGCTAAATCTTGTGAAGATAGTGACAGGTTTTGCTGCACCTGCTCAGTGAGAAATGACGTTTCTTGCTCTGCTAATAAAAACTGGTAGGGGAAGCATGTATTACCTGCAAACGTGGTGGTAAAATCACACTCTACTTACAAAAGCACAGAAGATAGACATTCCATTTCCATGATGGCTGGGAGACCCAACAGGAGCTCACCGAAGGTAATAATCTTCAGAGCAAGGGGGACCTAGGGAGAGGCCAGGCAGCAGAGGGAGTGCAGCACAAATGAGGGTCCTTGAGGGCGAACGTGACAGTGTCTACCCGAGCTTCGTGCAGCCAAGGGGATGGAGCCAACCCTCATTGTCCGGTTTCAGTCTTGCAAAACTTCATGTTGTAGAGATGATGCCTGCAGACTGCAGCTCCGTGCAGGTGTCCAGAACCAGCAGATAATGATTGTAATGTGATTGGGTGCTATTATCAGGAAAAAACCAAAATGCACGGACAGCTCACTGAAGGCGGGGATGCCATCTACCTGGCATCCCTGTGTGTCTTTCTCTCTGTTCTCTCTCTGACCAACTATAACACACTGGTGATTTGAACAAACATCCTTTGTTCTTTTCTTTCTCTGTGAGCCAAGGGAAGAGGCCCTTGCACAGCCCCAGAGATTGCTCCTGCTTTCTGCAATTCACAGATGCGA
Organism: Panthera pardus; assembly: GCF_024362965.1. NCBI lineage: Eukaryota > Metazoa > Chordata > Mammalia > Carnivora > Felidae > Panthera > Panthera pardus. The sequence goes on along the minus strand of NW_026526654.1, from coordinate 18,981,562 downwards.
CAGGGAGTGAGGTTAGAGGTGTCAGTGTCCCAAAACTAAAAAGTGGCAGAACCCAGGATGTGGGCTCTGACGTTCAGTTCACAGATCTTTCTCGATACCACAGTTTTCCCCAGGGTGACATCAAACTGTTTGGACTTTTTGGCAATATTATTTTTAGTTTAGATTTTTTTTTCGTCATTGGTATCAGTTACCAGAAATATCTAAATTGATTATAGTCTTTTTATTTTTCTGGTAAGTGCTCTATGTTTACTAACTCATTTAATTATTATTTTTAAGAATCTTTATTTATTTTTGAGAGAGAGAGGGAGACAGGATCCCAACCAGGCTCTGAGCTGTCAGAGAAGGGCCCGACATGGGGCTTGAACTCATGAACTGTGAGGTCATGACCTGAACCGAAATCAGGAGTTGGACACTTAACCGATTGAGCCACCCAAGTGCTCCCTAACTCATTTAGTTCTTACAGTGGTATCTAAAGCCCCTACAAAGAGCCACATACACATCTTTGCTCTTATTATTAGCATTGTCATATCTCTGACATGGAGCGTCTATCTCACATGGGTCTCCCTGCCCATCTGCCTCAGTAACTTGGTTGAAATGGCTGATATTGTAGAAACCTATTGCATCTACATACCCATAAATTATAGGCCCCCTCCCCCCAGTGCATCTCTCTCTACAACTTTGGGGAGGAAATCAAAGATGACAACAAATCTGTATAACTCCCTGCTAGATGAAATCAAACATGTGTTAGGTAAGTGAGAGAACATCTCACAAAGTAATTTTTTACACTAATACTTGACTCTGCTTGTCTATACTCTCTGTATTTTGTCCATCTGCCCAGAGTTATCTGTGCCCCCGGGAAAACTGATTTTCACTAGCTAAACTAGTAAAACACCAATGTATAAACCAGGATACCAGTTACTTGACATCCAACGAGAAATGTAATTGTGCTGGAGACTAGAACACTTTGTAGGGGAACTCAGTGGGAAGTAAGATTCAGAGATAAGGATTTGAATGCAAGGAATGTATTGAAAAGGTGAAGGATACATTGTAGGAGAGTGGGTGAGGGAAGGCAGTCAGTTACGATGGTGTTATCAATCCAGTTACCACGGCGGTCAACTGTAGCTTCATCCAAGGACAGGGGATGAACCTCTGGGAGCCCAAGTGAAGCACACAACTCTGATTTTTCCATCAGTCATTGGTCGAGGACTGCTTCTAGGAGCCATGAGCTCGCCTGCCACATCCAGTACGCCTCAAAGGTACACGCATGATCTCAGAGCAGTCTTCTCTGGCTAGAGACACCCTTGGGGCCGAGAACCCCAGGTGGCACCGGGTGGAAGTCCCCAGAACAGTAAGGATGATATTGGTGGGCCCAGCTGCGGCTGCCAAAATACATCTGCCAAAGGAACAGACCACTCATGCCAGGTGGCCTGAGTGTCTTCTCTGGATAGTGCAGCAGACAAACCAGCACAGTCTTATTCTTCAATACTGGTTAGATTCTGCCAACCATCCGATCCAGCCTTTCTTGATACAGGATGTAACACAGTAGATTAGACAATAGCTGTAGACATGCTAACACCCCTTATCTTCCTGCTATAGCCTTGGTTACAACTTGGAAGATCCTTACTCACACAGTGAGAAATTAATTCTTAGGTGGTTGATCTCACCGAATAGAGATGGTATCATGGAACTTAATTATCAGAGGACAAAGGCATTTTTGAGTTTGGACAGAACTTTGCTGCTGCTCCCGTGTGCTCAAAAGAAGAGCACAGCCCAGCCAGCAGCAGGCACGTAGCAGCCAGATATGCATAGTATCTTTGATCACTATAATCTATAATTGGATGCATCGTCTCAGTGCTTTTTTCTTAAATTGTAAAAACCAGATCTAAAAAAAAATCACCTATGCATTTAATTTCATATTTTAAATCTTATTAAAAACACTTTATCCACCAAAGATTTCCGAATACCTTTCAAGTATGTAAAGGAAAACAATTCTTGGACATTTCCCTTGAAAATATTGTATGTTATTCATAATTTCACTTTCATATGTGAATAATGTCCTTGAGAGATTTAGGGTTGGGTAATACTGGTATTTTAAAAGATTGTCTTTAGGTAACAATGACTTGTTTTTCCTTCCTTCTTCTGCTTCATCAAAGCTCCTTGAGCTGACCAGCCCAGTTGACAGTGTGGGACATTAAATTCTGCCACCATTTCTTCACTAGGACTTCTGCATGCATCTTTATACATACAAGTCAGTGTGTTTTCTGCTTTTCTTGTCATTTACTTGAGTCTTTACTCTGGATGGTCAATCCTATTGTTTGGAGAGGGATAGTTCCAGGACGGAGAGGGAGAGATTTCCCCATCAATGGCCTACTCATGTTTATCCTAAGTAACATACAGCTAGAAAAGCTACATATAACTCACAGCCCACACACACACTCTGTTTAGTATTCCCCAACAAGGCACTGTCTGGTCTTCTCATTCATGGTAGCTATAGTCTATCAAGTTTCCGTGAACACTGAATTAGCAAATACTGAATCATTGCTCCTAAGAAAAATACGGGGCCAACTTCCTGCCTCTGGTCAGAGGATTTTTCATCAACAGATCGATAGATACCATTGTATTATGTTTATTTCTGTTTAAAGACCTTGTATAATGCATACTTGATTCATTAATATGGAACTCATGGCCAACAGCCCTATGACTCACGCCTGAGCAGAGATTATGTGACAGGTGTTTTCTCCGTAAGGCACATTACAGCCTTTTTGCCCTTAGGTACACGAGGCATTTCAGCACTATACTTAGGGGACATCTCAAACATCAAAATCATCAACAAAAAGCATGAAAATGTGAAAAGCATAGCCCTAAATACACTGCAGAAAGGACACTTCTTTACAGTGTAAGAGCTAACACAAGAGGCAAAGCGTGATCTTCTTTGGCCTTAGCTGAGAACGTGAACCATTCTGCCTGTGTGCTCAAATGACCTGGAAAACTTTAATGAGTATTGATTTCAGGGATACAAATACATTTCAGTGAGTAAGCAAATTCTCAAATACAGAATTTTCAAATAATGAGAATCAGCTGTAATTCATGTTCTCACTGGGAATATTACCTCCCACCGCAGCTTTGCGCGTGGGCTCAAAGTGGGATTTCTTTAGGACAGCTAATAAAGGTACTGTGATTTTAATTCTTTTATTGTCGGAGCACTGCTTTAGGGGAGGAATTACTTGAGCCTTGGTTATCATAGTCTTGAATTTCATCTCTGTCTCCGCTCTTCTCTGGAAAGAAAATACAAGAGACATGACATTAATTGACATGTTTGAACCTGTGGTAACTTTGGTACTAAAGTATACAGCATACTAAACCAGTGGATGAGGCGATCACAAGTTCCTGTGTTTTTCATGCAAATGCAAATGTACTTGAATATTAAGAAATATAAATGGCAATACGGTGAAGCAGTCAAGACTACAGATGGGAGCATTTTTTCCCCAGCCCTGGCTCTGCCACTTACGAACGATTTTACTTGAGACGGTTTACATAACCTCTACTTCTCACTTATAAAGTGATAATCATAATATACCTCTTTTGTAGAGTTACGATAACATTAGTGGAGTTAATGCAGATAAAGTAGCCAGCATATAAGTGTATATATGTATGGCATACACTTACATATGCACACATCATGTATTATTACTGGTGTTAGATACATATAAAGAGAATGGCACACATAACAAACTCAGGCAGAAGTTTCTGCTGTGGACTACAGTAAACCCTAAGGGATGTGTAACAGGGCTCCATGTTTGCTTATTAATGCCTTTTGTAAGATCAGTTTATTATTCAGAACTGTGACTTTCTGATGTTCCGTTTTAGACAGAATGAATGTTTTCTCCTGTCTACTTTTTGCATAAAGCCGTCTTTCTCCTCACACTTGACACTGAGCTACCAAATCAAAGTGGCCGCCATATTTTTAGTGGCTCTCACTCAGCAGTGCAGCTTCTGTGGGGGAGCTTCTCATAGATTTTCCCAAGCATGGAAGAGCATAATTAACAAGACACTGGCCATTGGGGTTCCTCGGGTCACAGTATGCATTACCAAAGTTTCTGTATTTCTCAGTCTTATCTAAAAATATCCATTATCCTAGTGAAACCCCTCTTATCATGTATATAGCACATCACAGTAATTGAGTCAGCAAATACTCATTGCATGCTTATTCCCTGTAAAGCCCTGCTCTGCCCTTCAAACCCACACATGCCCTTAAGTAATTTTATCTCCTTGATACCATCCCCTCTGGCCTCTAAACTTACAGCATTCCTCTTGGTTCAGTGTTAAACCCATGTAAACTTGGTCTATCCTCAACGATTCCACATAACTGACTCTCCCTAAGGTTATGATAAGTCCTAGTCACGCACATCCTTGGTGATTTTCAGTTCTCCCAGCATGTGACCAGGTGTAAACACAGAGTTGTGGGTACTCTAAAGCCCCCATTGAAATGGTCTCCCCTCTGAGCCTCGGAGACCCCTGTCCTACCCATTTCTTCTCCCACTTCTCTTATAACCACTTTATTTCTTTCCCTTGTTCTTCTCCCAGAGCCTACCAATAAATCTTATATTTCCCTTGAAGTGGCTCCTGGATGTCTTTCTACTTGCTGTGTGTTGCCCTTGAGCGATCTCAGCATCTCCCACGTTGATGTTCAGGACAGTCTCTCCAGGTGATTTCTTTGCTCCATTCTCCTCAGCTTCAGACTCTTCTTTTCAAACTCTAATTAAATGTTTTCATATGGAAATTCTTCCAACCTCTGCCTGGTTGAAGCTGAAGTTATCATTTATTTCTTCATTAATTCATCAAATATTTATTGAGCCTCCACTATTTGCCAGCACTGGAGATTCGGTGGTGAGTCTGCTGGGGCTTACAATTAAATTTGAAGGGCAGACATTGACAAAGGAATGACAATGAATTGGGTCCTGCTGAAAGGAGAGCCATGGGTTCAGTGGGAATATACATAATCGGGGGCTGTAACCATAGACTCTATTGCCTCCATATCTGGGTAACACTATATGGTGCACAGTATGTGCTTCACATGTATTAATCAACCGAATGTGACAACCACCATACTTATAATAGGCTGCATACAACTTAGCCAGGTGCTGGCGGCAGATGTGACACAAACAGTCACAGAGAACAGCACGTGCGGGGCATCTGTGGATAAAGCGAGAGTGATGTATTCCAGGAACATTTGAGAACCAGAGAGAAACCCTGGCTGGTTGGAGATTGGAATGCAAAGTGGGGAAGGGTGCAACATGTTTTGAAAACCATATTAATGATTTGAGGCTTCCATCAAAGGATGATAGGAAGCCATCGAAGAGGTTTAAACAAGGCAGTAACATGACTCCTGCAGTGAAAAAGTACCTCTAGCTGTGGGGTGAAGCGTAGATCGCTGGGAGGAGTTTGTTCGCAAAAGCTGGCGGGTGGAGATGTTTCCGAGAGGAGACCTGGAGAGAGGTGAAGGCGGTTCAGCCAGGCAGGGGACAGTACAGATGGAAAAACTTGCTAGTACTGGCGACAGTATTAGATGTGGACAGCAGGCTGCCAAACCCTTACTTTGCTACAAGAGATGCTGACCCTCAAGCTCCTGGCTTGGGTTCCCTGGAAACAGATGAAAATGGTGTGTGCCAGGGTTACCAGAAAACACTTCTCATGGCAATAGTGACCTACGATTAATAAATTTCAACCAATTTGGGAGGGATTATGACTCAACTATGAATGTCTGATGGGGATGTCATTCCTTCGTGGGATTTCTGGGAGCTTATGCCCAAGGAATCATTAGGAGAGGTTTTGGCTCCTCTGGGACATAAGGCTTCCTCTAAGTCAGGGAAGCCTCAGCACCTGTGCAGTATGGATCTCATCTCTGGACATCTGGGCTGTGTTATCCGAAGAGAAGGAAATCCCCACACCGCTATATTGAGCTGTCACCCTCATGAATTGCTCAAGGACTGGCATGGAGAGGAAAGCCTGGTACCATCCTGCTGCCAGGATGGGGTTCCTGACCCGTTTCCTTCCTGGGAGATTGGTGCTGAGTGTCAGCCAAATGCTTAGACGGACCTCCACTGCCCCAGGAGTCTGAGCAGCATTTACAGAAGCCCATGATTAAAGGATGTGAGTGAGAGCGGGGTAGGTTCAAGGATGAATCCCAAGTATGAATCCCAAGTTTCTGATTCGAGTAATTGGATGGGGGGAAGGAGACAACGCTTTTGTGGCACCAATTGTCTTCATCTCATTTTAAAACAATGATTTCTTCATGGAGGTCCATGGAGATGGAGAATTTTGGATGTGTTATGACTTTGTCCCTTTTACCTGACATCATATTCCTTATCTTTGCTTCTTCTGGAACAACTCCTCGTCATTCTTCTATTCTTCCATCAGTCTTCCAAATTATCTCCTTTAGAGAACCTTTCTGAAATTATTCTAGACTTCCTCCATACTGCAATACCTTCATTATTATAACATCGTGACATGTCATTGTAAGTGTGCTTATGTGTCTTTTCTTCAAATGTGTACACTTCCCATGGGTGTAATGAAAGTCTCTCTCTCTCTCTCTCTGTCTCTAATTATTGTATCCTCAAGCTTAGGATTAAGATATCAAAAAGTTTTTTTTCTTTGAATAAATTAGAAATTAAGAGAACCACAAATAAGGGAGGGAGCGGTGGGCAGGGAGAGAGAGAGAGAGAGAAAGACAGAGAGAGAGACAGAGAGATCTCAGTTTGAAATCAGAGAATTCTTCAAGTTGGAATGAACATCTGACTGGGGCCTTGAACAGCAAATATTTAGATGTATGAAGCTTGGGTGTGAAGAACATTTTGGGTCTGGGAAAGCTAAGTGAAGGCACAGAGATGAAAAAATATTTGACATGTGGAAGAAATATACTGTTTCATTTTCTTACATCAGAACTCTTCTCTACTGCTCTTTAATCCATCCTTGGGAAGGATTTTTTTCAAACTACTCATTTATCATTTATGGTATAAATTACTTCACTTTGTTTATTTTATTTTGCTCATCTTTAGATGTTAAGACATTATTAAATATTTCACTTTGCTTTTTTTATTTTTCAACCTTTAAAAAAACTAAAATATAAAGGACAAAATAAAAATCACTCATAAGTCCATCCTTCGAAAATGATATCTGGGAATCTTTTGTTGTATTTCTACATTTTTTTTGGAGGGGTAGAACTTTTTAAAAAATCTTGGTTTATGAATCTTCTGTGGGTATTTTGATATTTTGTCTGGAGAAAGTCCACAATCTATGGTGTGTGTGCGTGCACTCTGCTGCATTTTTTCAAGGAAAATTTAAGTGAAAGAGGTCACCATTTTCTTGGAAGCTAAGTGAGCAGTGCCACACAGCAAGCTGAATGTGAACTTCATACTCGACCGACCAGGAATTGGATTCTGGCTCCATTTCCTACTAGTTGTAGTAACTTGGGCAGGTTATTTGGTCTCTCTGCCTTGGTACACTCATGTATGGTAAGGATTATAATGCCCACCTATTGGCTTTATGATGAGAAGGGGACATAAAGAATGAAACGTGACTGGTATTACATGCCAGGAAGGCATCAATGCACGCCCTGGGTACTAGGTGGAGAGTGAAAGATTGAAACGTCCATCTTCAGAACAGGAGAAAACAACATGTCTGTCTTGGCTATCATAAAGCATTAGCTACGGAGGTTTTGGAAGGAAGTTGGCATCATATGAATCAGCAGTCCTGTGCCTCAGAGGAGTGAAGGCTATGTGTTCAAAGCTTTTAGCTTCCCCATGCTGTGGCAGCCAGTGGTTGACAAATATTACTACCATGAGTACGTGAAACTCCTTAACATCATCCCTCTGGTGTGGCTTCAGAGGAGAATGAAGCAGAATCACTAATTCGGGTCATTTTCTCAGTGCACTACCAGACACAGAGCTATAGTTCACACGGTCTTTCATGGGGAGGAATGAACTAGAACCCTGTGCAGCCAGTGTGTGGCCAGAGAGCAAAGCAGGGACTGCCTGAGTATTTTAGCAAACAAGGAATAAGTAAAATCAAACACATCCGTAAACCTACCTAATCAGCATGCACCTGAGAAATAATAACTAACACTGTTTATCCCCTCCTAACAATAACGCTGGAGAGGATTAAACCAGTTCTGGTAGGCTGGGGTAAATTAGCAATTGTACCTGAAGGTGAATGTAAGTAATTACATAATTTTAAGCGGTTCCGTTTTGATTACACCAAAATCACGACCTGAAAATGACTGGCAAGCGGAAAATCAGTATGAAGTAAGACCATTCTTCATTTAACTAAATTATTGGTTAGTCATGTTCAATGATCATAGACCACATGTAGACCTTCTCAAAACATCTTTATTAACAATAAAAATTGTGTGTGATCTGTAAATGCACGGATTTTTTTAATCAAATAAGTCACTACTGAAAAGAAAAACAAAAATGCTGAGTCCAGGGTGATAGTCCCTAAGTATTGCTCACTTTTTAGTGGATTATGACTTTAGGATTTCATAAACAAAATATATATCCACGCATTGGCTCAGGTGTGTCTAATTGTCTTAGCCGAGCATAAGCTTAATCAGAGACCTCCCTCCTGTCCTCCATTTACCCAGGATGAGAATAAGAAATGGACTGCTTATTGCTTTCCTTCTTTCCTCTGTGCTCCTGGAATAAATGCTGCCCATGAGTCCAGTTGAAGAACAAGAAGGGGTAATGAAGAGCCACCTCTTAATTACACAATCAGTTCACATTTCTCCTGGGAGTTGTTTAGTTCAGAGCTGCAAATTAGAGAGCATACCGCCGAGAATATGAACGTGGCGACCCCCAGGCACTGCTGGGTTGCTCACATTGGCAAAGGCCTCCACCCACTGACTCAAGCCAAGCCTTTCGTAGCTAGGGGTCGCAGTGCGATTTGCATCTTAAGTTACTGCAGAGATAGATAAGGAGGTGACTACCCGAAAGCCATCAATGTCCCACACACCTTCTGTATTCACTTCTGCCCTTCCAGTGTGACTTTTATTGTCATGCTCAGAGAAAGCCTCCTGTGTGTCTATCAACTAGGGAAAGAAAAAGGGGAGAGAGAAAAGGGCAAAGACCAAAGGACACATACATGCTGGCTGTGTCCCATCGGGTTTTCTTTGGAGGACAGCAGCTATCCTAGAAACTAGGAAGGGATTTTCTCTTGTATCTCACTTATTAGAGGTAGGTCCTAGGTCAAAAGGAGCCTGGGTAATCAAACATTTTCAGATGGGCATATTATCACCTCCCTGAAAAAAAATGAGTGTCCTCCTAATATTAACAAGGGGAAAAGCATATGGGGCAGGCAATATGTAGTATTTGATGCAAAGAGATCCACTCCTGGGTCCGTTTCCTAATTGAGAAACATCATTGCTGTGGTTTAAGGAAATGTATCTCAGAGCCAATGAATTTCACTGGGAAAGGTCTTTGTCTAGAGCAGCACTGTCCGATAGAATTTTCAAAGCTAATGGGAATGTTCTGTATCTGTGTCATTCAACACAGGAGCCACTGGCCACATGTGGCTACCAAGCACTTGAAATGTGACTTATGCACCTGCGAAACTGAATTTTAAATTTTACTTTAATAAACTCAAACAGTCATGTGTGACTAGTGACTACTATACTGGGCGACACAGGTCTAGAGCATCCTTGGTGAGAGAAGGGAAGAGAATAGGAAGAAGAAGCAAGGATGAGGATACCAGATGCAAGGAGGTAAGCATCTGGGAGAGGTGAATGGCTCTCAAAGTGAAAGTCCAATGGAAAATTACTCACCTATGTGAAGACTTGAGAAGTCAAGTGGAGGCCAATTTAGTGTACTTCATATGGTTTATTAGGCTGGATCTTTCTAAGGTTCATTCTAGAATGACCCACTATACATTTATTATATGAAGATAACTTACCATTATGGATTCTGCCACCCGGCAGGCATGTTCTTACTGAAAGGTGTGCACGATACTCCAGTACATCTGCCACTGCTAGGTGTTTCATTTACGAGCCTAAGCGACAGCGTGGTACAGTTGGTCCGGCAAAATCTGACTGAAACTACTATTATGGTCTTTTTTTTTTTTTAACTCTCAGTTTTCAGGAACATTGCACTCAGTAGGCCTCCTTTATGGAATACTTTCCTTTGTCATTTTATAAAATCATCTCGTTTTCCTCCTTCTTTCCTAGATGTTCCTACTTGTCTGACTTCACCTCCTCTACCCTAGCCCTAAATATGGGAGTTTCCCAAGATTTATTTCTTCCTAGATGGGTTCATGAACTTTCAGAGCTTTAAGTGCCATCTATGTTTGGCAAGTCCAGAATGTATAAGCTTAGCCCTAACCTGTCCTCTGAGTACCAGATTTGTGTCATCTGATTACTTGACCTCTCTACATAGTTGTCTTCAGAGTATCTCAGACACACAAGATTCAAAACAGAACGGATTTTCTGCTCCCAACCTCTCCGTCCCGCAGTTTCCATATCTAACAAATAGCATCATTGTTTATAATATTTCTCTAGCTAGAAAACTAGTCCTTTCTTTCTCACCCGCCACGTCCAATCCAATAGGCACCTGCCACCAAAGTGGATCTCTGTCTACCTCTCTCCATTAGTACTGACACCACCTCTGTCACCTTTCACTTGGACCACTGCAACATCCTCTCGCTTTCCCCACACTCCGTGCCTCCCAACACACCTTAACCTCTCTCACACAGCTGCCAAATTGAATTTGCAGATTGTGAGTTATATCATCTCACTCTCTCGCATAGCACCCTTCTATGATTTCTCATCCCTCTTAGAATTGAAACTTTTTACCAAGAACAAATAATTTCCTATGCTCTCATTCCTGAACATTTCTCCAGCTTTGCTATTTATTCCATTTTTTCTTACTCAATTTTCTTCGAACACGTTGACCTTTTTTTCACTGCCTATAACATGCCAAGCTCTTTCTTATTCCAAGAACTTTCCATTAGCTTTCCTAGAACATTAGCTTTCCTCTCTGGCTTTGTGTCATCCCTTGGGTGTCACAGAGCTCTTCTCTGACTACTCCAGTTAACAGTGTTCTCACTGTTGAATACAGTAGTGTCCTTTTTAGTTGTCCCATAGCTCCAATGCATTTGTTTGTTGGTCCTTGTTTTCTACCCTTGTGGGCTATAGGAACCATGAGAGTGGAGCTAGTATGGTGCCTGGTACCCGGTAGTTTCTTGAATGGATGCCTATGTTATTAAAGCTTATTAAAAAATTTTTTATTGAAAGGTTTTCAAAATTTTTAAGTAAAGAGAAGCCATGTAGATGGCAAAGCAAAACATTTGAATACCAATGCATTCTGACCATTGTCTGGGCTAGATGCCAACTTAATTTTGCAGAAGGATGTCATGAATGGGCTAATAAATGAAAAACAATCTCCTATTTCCTTGAATATAAATTCTACATTAAATTACCTGCTGTGAGGAGCCATTTAGTTATTCTCAGTGATATCCTAAGTTAAAGGGAAAATGGCTTTCTCTGCAATAGGGATTAAATGATTCCAATTATGTCCAATTGATGGTAATTCCTACTAGCCCAGGGTCAGTAAGAAGCAAGAGCATTTGGAAAGTCCATAGCTTGATGTCCGTGGTCCACAGAAGCTCTTTCTCAATTTTTTGTATCCCAGGTTATCTGCCTCCAGAGATGGACAATTTTTTTGAACATCTTAAATAGATCTCACTTTAAGCGGACTTTTGTTTTATTGGTGAAGTCAAGATATAATCAATTTAGTAACTATTTTTTGTGTATGTAGCTCCTAGGGGGCACCAATTCTCTAACTTCACTCCACCCTACTGAACACAAAAGTAGAACAGCCATCCAAAAACTGTCCATTGTCCTTCAGTGGCCTATAATAATGTCCTGGATTCAGTTTATAGTTCTAATTTGGGATTTGGGGGTGGAGGTGAGGGAATGAGAAGGAGATTTAAAAAAAAAAAACAAATTATTTCAATCTAGAAGATCTTTTTGTTTGTTTGTTTTTTTTTTGAGGATCCACTATGTCTAAGGCAGTGTGCTTGGACTCTGAAGGATTGCAGTGATGAATCAGAAGTGATTCCTATTCTCAAGGAATTCACAGTCAAGTAATGGGTTTATTTGATACATAACTGGGTATCGCAAAGTGGAAGACACTGTTCCACAATAGAAGCGAAAAATAAAGTAGTATAGAAATTCAGAGGAGAAGATGAACTTTACTTGGTGACCTTAGAAAAATCTTCACAAAGGTGTAGTCACCTTCCCTGAGCTTTGAAATTTATCAGGAGCAGGCTGTGTCAGGTTGGAAGAATGGATTCCCATCTCAACAAATGCAAGAAGTCAGAAAAGCCCTGGAAATGTACAGGGACAATGAGCAGATCAGTTCAAATGGTGAAGTGCATGAAAGGGGAGAAGAGGAGAGAGAGAGAGAGAGAATGAGGTTGGAAAAGTTGGGTGTGTTTCAGGAACCTCAAACATAAGCAAGACTAAAGTAGGTGACCTTCATCCCACAAGCATTAGGAAGCTGCATGGGGCTGGTTCTCAAGGCTGTATGTGAGTAGACTCGTGCTGTGGGGAGCGGGGAGCACAAATGTTGGAGAGTGACCTGATAGAAGGTACTCTCAAAGGTTGATGATGGTGACATGGTGGACATTTTGGAAGGTAGTTTCAACAGGTTCTGGCAACTCTTTAGAAGAGGGGAGTAAGAGAGATTCAAATGTGATTCAAAACGTTTCGAACTGGGTAACTGGAAGCAGGGTTGTGCCACTGAAAGAAATATGCAAAACAGAAGAGCAAGTGTGGGAAAGAAAATTGCATATGCAAGTCTAGAAGTATCAGTTTGGATACTAGTGGAATACAGAGTAAGAATCATGGGAGTGGCCTTTAGGAGGAATTTAGAGGCTGGAGATATAGCCCAGTAATTATTGCAGTTATCTGACAGCCTGTGATTTATGACTTTTTCAAAAGAGAGATCAGAGAAAGAGAAAAGAAGGTTAAGAATAGACAGTCGGGGTGCCTGGGTGGCTCGGTTAAGCATCCGACTCTTGGTTTTGGCTCCAGTCGTGATCTCACAATTCGTCAGTTCAAACCCCATGTCGGGCTCTACGCTGGTAGCGTGGAGCCTGCTTGGGATATACTCTGTCTCCCTCTCTCTCTGCCCTCCTCCACTCACTTTGTCTCTGTGTCTCAAAAAGTAAATAAATGAAAATAAAAATTTAATTTAATTTAATTTAATTTAATTTAATAAAATTAAAATAAATAGAAGAGACAATCAGGGAACACCCACATCAATGGGATTAGGGGAAAAAATGTGGAAAAATGGGCAAAAGAGAAGTGTTGGAAGGAGACGGGGGCGTCCAATGTCATGAAAACCACTCTAGGAGAGACTTTTTAAAGAAGAAAGTGCCCATGAATGCCAAGCGTATACCTTAAACTGTGTAGCAGTTCAAACTACCTGTCATCACTGCCGTGCTTGATTTGGTATGCCCTGGTACCTAGCAAAATGCTCCGTTCATAATCAGTAAAATTTTGCCAGACATATAGTTTTTTGGTGGTTCTGTCTGGAGATCTGGCTGTAAGGTGATGTGCATATAGGTAAAAGAATAAAGCATTGGTTGGAAATAAGAAATTAAAAGGGGACGATGTGACAGTGTAATGGGGGTGTTGGCGGCCATTAGACAGACTTCTATGCCGGTGTATGACTGTCATAAATACGGTGTTGTATACACACCCCAAGACAAACATCCCCAGAACTGGGAGCCAATGACAAAAACAAGTGGAAAAAAATTCCCAGACAGGAGTCAAAGCCTCAGGCTGTTTTTAACATCTGTACCATAAATCTACTTACACTAACATCTGTTCTTCTTAGTAAGGGGAGAGGTACACAAAGTAATATGGCCATAAGCCATTCCCCTGGAAGTTAACCTTTTGTTTTTTATTAGTAAACAATAGGAAAGCAGTCAATAAATGCAGCAAGCGATGGTGACGTGACCAGCCTTGCAAGCTGGTCTGGACATCCCTGGTGTGTACAATTAGGAAACGCACCGAGACGTCGTACTGACAAAAATGCAAATGAGGAAGCATTTGGTACCAAGAAAGGTTGATGAAACTCCATTTTAAATTGTCTCAAGGTTTCTTTCTTTCTTGGTCCATCTCCTATGCTGCATTCAAATGTAGTATGTTAATCCGGAACTCCGTTGTGGAGTTCTTTTCAACAATGACATGCCAAATTGAGTCTGTATAAAGGAAAGCACGTTCGCTTGACAGGAAATGAGGTCCTATGGTTTGCATATTTCTTTCTTAAAAACTGTGATTCAGCTGGATATTTACCCACCTCCCCCTCTCGCCGCCCCTCCCCCACCCCGCGATTGCTTCGCAGGCCACGGCACGTGTTCCTGTGGTCGCTGCGTGTGTGAGAGAGGCTGGTTCGGGACACTCTGCCAGCACCCGCGGAAGTGTAACATGACGGAGGAACAAAGCAAGAGTTTGTGTGAATCAGCAGATGGCATATTGTGCTCGGGGAAGGGTGAGTATCTCCTGCCGGAGCTTGGACTGGGTCCCTGTTCTGACACATGGTCTGTACAGCCGCACGTACAACCTTTCACACGCCTGCGTTTTGCAGGAATGGAACCACTCTTGCTTGTACCAGACTTCAGACTTGAAAGGTAACCGCAGGAAGTTTGGGATCTAAGGAAATGAAACGCGTGGGAAGGTTTTCCTGCAAAAAGGGCCTCAGCCGCTTGTATATATCCTCATTGCTGAGTGACACAGAACTAATAATTGCATAAAGAAGAAAAGGCAACAAGATACAATGAGCAATGAATGGAGTGAAAAAAAGGCAAAAGGGTAATTGTTGAGTTCACCTGCGACGTAGCACAGCCCAGAACTCGGAAAAGTGATCACAAGTATCTGAACTGCCAACAAGCACGACTTTGGGAACTTCAGAAGCTAGATTAGGTAGATGGGTGTGTGGAGGAGGGGAGGCTTGAGGGTGGGAGAAAGACACAAAGAGAAATAAATATTTTGTTTCATGAAAAAAAGGAAAAAAAGCATATATGTATCCCCAAATTCTGGTGTCATTTTCTTTGGCCTAAAAATCATTAATATTCCAATCAAACATGTATATGTGTGTGTGTGTGTGTGTGTATACATATATATATGTATATATATGTATAGTATATATATATGTATAGTATATTTATATGTATAGTATATTTCACAATATATATGTGTATATATGTATATACACATGTGTATATATATATGTATATATGTATAGTATGTATATATATATATTTATATATGTGTGTGTGTATATATATATATGTATAGTATATATCAAATTAAGCTTGCATGGAAGTTGTAATTTGCAAGTCAATTGAAAAGGAGCCACCAGCTCAAACATTTATCAGAGAAACAAATTCCAGAAGAAGAATCTCACCCATTGCCCCCACCCCACCCACCCCACTGCCCGAGAAAAGCAGAACAGATTTTTTTTCTGAGACAGAATATGAATAAATTACATTTCAGATACCTTGATGTTGATGTTTCTGTATAAATTCTGGAAAGGACTTTAAAAATTCTCCTCTCATAGTGCATATGGGCCCGTCTAGGAGGCTGTCACGTTCCTCCCTGCCAGTGCCTAGAAAAACACCAGGAAGGCTCTGGAAGCTTGCCTGATTCTCAGTAATGTTCTGGAGCTGCCCTCTGTGGAACTAGATGGCATGGAGCAGACCAGCTTCTTCAATGCAGCGGCCTCCTAGCAGAACAGACAGCCCCCTCCCTCTCCTTTTCAGACAAGGTGCTACTGGACATGAAACGCCTACCCTGGGTCTGGAATAGCACGTAAATATCTTTCTGAAGGAGACAGAGTCAAGCAAAGAGAATGGCTGAATAGGAGGTAGGGGTTTCTGAAGCAGGAGGTGCTGTGGGGCTGTGCCCCTGGACAGTGGCTGTTCCTTTACCCATCGCCAAAGGCCAACGCTATCAGGTGCAAAGAGGCTTTTTGGCATAACTCCAGAGATAAAATCAGATGGAATGCTGTGACCACATGTGGTTCCTGGAGGAAGGCTGAAAATTGGAACAGGCTCAATTTTAATAGACAGCCGTGCTTGCCCTTGGTTCCCAGGAACGCTATGTTTGAGACCTTGTGCTTGCCGTGGTCTGCCAAGGAGGCCATGCCTTCAACCTAATGCAGTGACAGCCGTCAGGTGACAACCCAATGGGTTTAAAGCAACCTCTTTGTTCCCCGGTTATTCTCTTAACAAATTCATTCTCATTCCAACTCCCCGAGGAATCTAGCACCAGTTTGGCTCTCGGGGGAGGAAGGGTTTTCAGCTCCTGGAAACACTTGCTTTAGGTTCGAGCTCTGTTGGGAAAAGCAAAAGTGAAGGAAGGAATGGTGGAGAAGGAGATTGACAAAGAAAACAGGAAAGGAGGTGGGATGGAATAAGCCTTCGAGGTTGGAAGAAGGAGGGAAGAAAAGAAATGTTACCAGATCAGAAGGTAGTGTCCTGCATATAACAAAGCAGTGAGAATGACTAACCTGAGTTAGATTTCTTCTTTCTTTTTTTTTTAATGTTTATTCATTTTTTGAGAGAGAGAAACACACACACAGAGTGTGAGTGGGGGAGGGGCAGGGAGAGAAGAAGACAGAGACTCTGAAGCAAGCTCTAGGCTCCAAGCTCTGAGCTGTCAGCACAGAGCCGGACACGGGGCTCAAATTCACAGACAGTGAGATCAGAACCTGAGCCAAAATCGGATGCTTAACCAACTGAGCCATCCAGGTGCCCCTAAATTTCTTCTTTCTGAGTACAGCTCCAAACACAGAGCCCTAAAGCTTAGAATTTTTTAGTTGGTCTTCCATAATGCCATTATCATTGGAATACGGATATTAATTTTTTATAGAAATTGTACAGAATGAGGATGCCCATCTGCATTGAAACATTAGTATGCTTGGGGCACCTGGGGGGCTCAGTCAGTTCAGTGTCTGACTTCAGCTCGGGTCATAATCTCACGGTTTGTGAGTTCGAGCCCCGAGTCAGGCTGTGTGCTGACAGCTCAGAGCCTGGAGCCTGCTTCAGATTCTGTGTCTCCCTGTCTCTCTGCCCCTCCCCCGCACACGCTCTGTCTGTCTCTCTCGCAAAAATAAATAAACATTAAAAAAATTAAAAAAGAAAACATTAGTATGCTTGTTTATATTTGTTGACTTCAAAAATCAGCCACTTTGTGTGTGTCTGTGTGTGTCTGTGTGTGTTTTACTAGATACGCTATTGAATCATCAACATTGTCCACGAGCAGGCCTTGGCTAAGTCATATCCAGCTACAGGTACAGGAAGAAAACACAAAGCCAAACATCAGTAGCAGTCTGTCATTCCTACACGGAATTTCATACAAAGAGGAGTAGTTTCTTTTGAAGAAATGAACATCCTTTTTAAAGCCATTACTTTCTGAGCAGGGTCTTACTTTCCAATATCATAAATGTAGAAAGCGCAAAACAAACAAACAAACAAACAAAAAATGTTGACTAAATATTGACCCAAAGGCATCTCCTCGAAACAAAACACAACAAAACAATACAAGGAAATCTCTCTGTGCTTGATGCCTTTTCAAATTGTTTGCTTTGGGTGATGGAAATATATCCAGAGATCAATGAAGGGTTGAAAGTATATTTGTCTAAACTGTTTATCCTTCAGTGAGTGGAGAGGTTTAGAGTCATTAAACTCAAAGGGGAATGTACAAGCTGCCTGGAGGGTGTACTTTTTGAGGCTGGTGTTAGTGTTGATGGCGGACGTGCGTACTGTAGGCAGCAGCTGACTGTGGGCTTCTTTCTCTCCTCCTGTTCTGGAACCATCAGATTATAGAGGAAGGGTTATGGAGGAAGAGGGGTCAAAACCAAGATCATGAAACCGTAGGCACAGAGGAGAGTGGGGCTACAGGAGTTTTTCCTGTCCCCACGAAGGATGCCACCCCATCTCCACCCCAACAACCACAGGAGAAGTAGTGCAGGAGATAGACTAACATAACAGCCTTCTAACATGGTGGCGAAAATGAGAAGGCTGTTCCAAGGTACTTGACTAGGGCCATGTATTTCTCAATCTCATGGACTTACCAGAAGTGTATGTACTTTTTCTCAAATTTGTAAATGAAACCCCCTCACCCTGATTATCACAGAGGAAATTGGAGCCCTTCTTTTTGTCCGCTTATGATGGGACAGAGGCACCGGGTAAGCCTGAGGTCACAAGGCTGCCAGCTCACAGCCCAGAGCCAGCCGGGTGTGTCCACCAGAAAGACAAGTCCAGAACGTGCGCTTCCCGTGAGCTGTGAATAAAGTTGTCACCCCCGGAGACGATGAAGAAATAGCGTTTATTTCTTTACAAATTGATAGCCAAGACAATAAATCACTCCATAGAAAAATTTAAAACAAGATACATCGTTGTGACCTTCATAACAGATGGAGTAGTTAGTACAATAGTGAAAACTGCCTGCGGGGATGTCTGGTTGCAGCATTTTGTCAGGCTTGATGAATGGAAAAGAAAATCCAACTTTATTAATGGGGCAGCTAACAAAGGTGCCTTGCCCTTAGACTCAAGTTGTTTCTGTGAATGACCGAGGGATGAGCTTAGAGCCAGGTCTCCCCTGAGTTTAGCCACCTTTGCAGAATATGTGACATAATTCATAGGCTCTTTGGGGATTTATTTATTTGGATCCAAGAGTACACAGTAACCTTTTTATGTTCATAACTTCAAGCTAGATACAGGCTGTCGCCTGTAGTACCCTTAAAGATGCTGTTGTGTGACAATGAGTGTAATTGCAGATCATTGACTGTCTCCTCGAGCTCTCCAGGGGTACACACTGAGTCCCACATCAGCCCTGGAAGTCCACGGTGCTCACGCCCACCCACCTGTCCCACCATCTACCCCACCCCTGCTCATCCTCCACCACCAGGAAAGGGAAAGGGTACCAGTGGCACTTCAAAACCCACCTTGGGCTGGTTGCCTCACCCAATGTGGCTGTCTCGTCAGAGCCGAGAACACACAACTTATTTTCATGAAATGACATGAAAGTTTTTCCTGTGAGAGGCATTACGGATAGATAGGTAGATGGGTACAAAAAAAGACCGAATCAGATTGAAATCTTGGGATAACTATTGTTTCTGGGCCATGTGGTCATGAGAAATCCTCTTCTCCTTCCTGTACTTCCATTTTCTCATCTTTGAAGAAGGCAGAAGAATTTGATTTCCTTCTCCTTCTTAAGTCCTAAGGATGTTATGAAGACAAATGAGAAAATGTGGCTGGTTACCCAGGAATGGAAGCCAGTAAGAAGCACAGAAGGGAGATTGGAATTTTCTTGGGGGCCTTACACGGAGAAGGAAAATAAGTGGGTTAGTGATGTTGTGGTCCTGAGGTAACTACCTGAGAGTCCTACCAAAATGGGCCGGCTGCACCCTGTGGCTGGACTGGTCTCATGGGTGTGAGTGGGTGCTGGCCAGCTGAGCTCAACACTTGATCACCTCTTGACAGTCAGGTGGCCTATGTCTGTCTGACAGAATCTTCTCCCTAAGTTTTTCCCTTTGCAAAGACAGGCAATTTGACCTCTAGCTATTGGTGAAACCAGCCAGAGCACTCCACAGCAAAGGCTATAAGAGGTCCTGATAACTATCCCACTGTGTATTTATTATTACATGCTAGGTTATGCCTAGTCTCACCAGCCATAGAAGAATTTCCAGCCTCTAAGTTGCACTGAGAATTGACAAACGGGAAGGAACAGCACAGCTGGGGATGATGCTGACTGAGAAAAGCTATTTTTCAGAGAACACACAGAAATCAATGCCCATTTTTCATTCTAAGTATTTCAGTAACTAGTAGACGTTGGGGACTGAAATTTACTTGTCAAACAATCTATCAATGTCTACTATATTGACTTTAGCTGAGCTTTCCAGTTAGGAAAATACTTTGATATGGCTGGAAGCTAAGTATTTCAGCAGCTATAGCAGTAATTAGAAGAGTTCCAGAATCAAGGGAAAAGTTTGAAAATGAAATGTGAGATCTTCTCATGAATTGTGACCAAAAAAAAAAAAAAAAAGATATACTAGGTGTGATACATGAATATCACGGATATACAAAGTCATTTGCTTCTGCTGCTTTGTAGAAATAATTTTGCAATGCAAAGGAGGTACTATTTTAGAAACAACTAAAAACAGTCAAATTCTTCAAATAATTGAGCTTCCTCTACTCGTGGAAGTAAGGCACTAAATATGGTGCCTTCTGAAGAAATTTCAATGAAAAGTCAATGGCATGCCCCAAGTTTTCTTTGTTGCAGATAGATCGCTAACCATGTGCTAAATGAGCAGTTGAATGTTGAACATTTCTGTGCCTAAGAAAATTGAAAAAAAGTCTTTAAAATGAAGATAAATAAATTTCTAAAGGAAACACTGTACCTTGACATGACCAGGAAGGAGCCACCCTCCCTCACAGACGGACCAGCAGGCTCAGTGACTGGCAGCAGCCTGCCAGTCACTCATCAGAAGTGACAGTTGTCTGAATTGTACTGAAGACTGTGTAGATCAACCCAGACCCTCAGGAAAACAGTCTAGACTAAATGAAATCATGCTGTGGTTAGGCAAGAAGTTAATCAGTGTAAACACAGTTGTCAGCGTATCACTAATTCTGACTACTCCCTTACCTTGAGAAGTGTGACAAGGAATGTCACACATTTAATTTGGCCATTGGGGATTCTTGTAGCTAAATGCATATGCCAGTTTCCACGTGAAATATCACAAAGTGCCTAAGGCCTGGGACGCGTTTATACAAATCCTTTGATGATATCTGTGACAAATGCAAATTATTTTCTGTAACCACTTTACCCTCCAGCTTGCTAACTCATTTTGCAATCACTAATGTTTCACGGAGGCACTAATTCGTGATTGGTCCCAGTACGTTTTGAACTGAGCAATATGGAATTTTGTTAAACATGTCAAAATACTTCTTCTCCTTCACATTTTCCTAAAGTGATTTTTGATCTGAAAAATTTAGTGATACCCTTCATTTAGTAAAAGGAAATCACACTGGGAAAGAAAAACCAATCCAAGGAAACAGAAGAAAAGGGGAGGTCCTTTTTATATGTGCTTCTGTTTTAATTTTAAAGTTCTCTACTGCTGCTATGTAAGTAATTTTGCCGTGTGAGGGTTTTTTAGCCTGTTGTGTAAAGACGTGTAGACCAAGAGAGCTTTCTTCTCTTTGTGACATCATTTAATTCATGTATATTCTTTTCTTTTAAATAACCGTTCATAAAATTGTTTTCCAGTAGGTCAAAATAGTTTTAATAACAGAAGAGGATGTTTTTCATTAGGGAGGAAGGACAAAGGGGAAATGGGTGAAGTAATGAGAAAGTTGGTTAGACCCAGAGCCTCGGAGGAGATGAACATTTTGGGAGGATCGTATGTCTCCTCGACCATGGCAGGAGGCCCCGAGGGTGAGATCCGATAAGTCACATGAACACAAGTGAGCGTGTGTACGTTTTGAGCACTTTTATGAGCCACCCTATGCAGCACTTTTACGAGCCACCCTAAGAAAAGCATGCAGGCAAAAATCCAAAAGGAGCAGCACAATAATTTAGTGGTACTTTTAATTATAAAATGCATCCTTATTTAATGGACCTTACCATTCAGTTCCTTTGAAGAGCAGACACTTTTAAAACATGATTCAATTAAGGGGGGAAAAAAGAATAAAAGAGGGAAAAAATCATGTATTTTTGAACACCTTTTCGGAAGGCCATCTCTAAGAATCAGCACATTCTGCTCTTATTGACATTTCAACCAGCCCGGGCCATGGAACATTTGCTCAAGGCTAATTGCAACTGTCTAGATCCATAATGAAGCCTTTCCCAGATGACCTTTATGAATGACGGTAAGTAAAGCTCCCCTCTGAGCAACAGGCTCTTCGATAAACTTTTACCTTTGGAAGGTGGGTTATTAGAAGCCCGTTGTCCGTGTGTTGCCGATGTTCTATTCTAGTCAGAAACCCTTAGTGATGATGCCCTTTGTGATTTCAGGTTCTTGCCACTGTGGGAAGTGCATCTGCTCTGCTGAAGAGTGGTACATTTCTGGAGAGCTCTGTGACTGTGACGACAGGGACTGTGACAAGCACGACGGCCTCATTTGCACAGGTGCAGTGTGACCTGCTTGGTTTGCTCCGCACTCCCGGTTTGTGAGAAAGACAAACGGCCCCCCACCCCACGGTGCTGCCCGTGGCTGTGTGTGTGGTAGATACTGCTGTCCCAATTACCAAGTCCTGATAGATGGTTAGACACGTGTGCTAGATAAGTTAAAGGCGAAGTGGGGACGTAGAGAAAGTTCAGCTGGAGTGATACAAGATGGTCACTGCTGAATGGATACTGCATAGTTGGTGCTACCAAGTAGGTGCTGTTAATCGTTTGAAGGATCAGAGGTCCCATAGCTGTTTAATAAGTTAATAGCAACATGGCCATGCAGTAAAATCTGCAGAGGATGAATGAAATGGTTTTGGTTAGGAACGGTTATGGTTTATAGTAACATACTTGAACTTGGTGCATGGTTTATAGTAACATACTCGAACTTGGTGCCTTTCGGTCATGATGATGACCCCCCCCCCCCCCCCGTATTTTATTGCAGGGAATGGAATATGTAGCTGTGGAAGTTGTGAATGCTGGCGCGGATGGAATGGAAATGCGTGTGAGATCTGGCTCGGCACAGACTATCCTTAATGACCCCGTGGGACAGGACTGCATTCTTATGTTTGTAGGCCATTAGGACACATAAACGCAAAGGAAACCATGTATAATCACCACTAGGACAGGTCAAATAGACTATTGCATGTTTTTCTATTTCTGAATGCCTGAGTGAAGGCTGGGCACCCATTAAAAAACAAGTTAGGCAAAAATCTGATGTAAGTAAGGCCAGAAAGAATTTTTCCTCCAGAATTTACACCTGTGGTTCTCAACAAGGGTGACTTTGCCACCCCAGAAAACATTTGGTGACGTCTGCAGATAATTTCGATTGTCACACTGGGTGGGCTGGCAGGGCATGCTACCGGCCTCTAGTGCATGGAGGACACAGATGCTTCTACGAACATCCCACGGGGCACAGGACAGCCCCATGACAAAAAGTTCTCTGACTCCAAATGTCAATAGTGCCAGAGTTGAGAAACACTGAATTACATGGTGGTTAGAAAGGCCACAAAAAAAGTGGTCACGAAAAAAAACACATTTGAATCGAAGGAAAAGATATATCCTCACATAAATCCATCCATCATATTTTTTCAGATTCCTTATCACTCAGCATTTCCATTTGGAATCAGTAAAGACAAACGGGCACAAGGGCTAGTGTCGGGGGTGCTAAAGGCTGGATCACCAGTGCTTTTTAAAGAAGAAGACTGGTCAGGTTTAGCCAGTAAGTCATGCGTCTGGTCTCACTTTAAATTCACAAAAGAAGATTCCCTTATGAAGGAAGTATGAAAAGTGTACAATTTAACATTTTTAATAAATAGTGACGTTAAGTTGCTTACAATCTGTGTCAATATATATTTACCTACTGATGATTAACAACAACAACAACAAAATGAATTGGTATTCAGGGGCACCTTCTGTTACTAGATCATTTTGTAAACTGGGCAGGGAGGGGTTAGGTGTAAAAGGAATTTGATTTCTCACTATTTTAAATTGCGTCATGGTAACTTGCCTTTTAGAAAGAATATCTAATTGGACATAGGATGGGCCTGAAATATGCATTCATTTCCCTTAAAATATTCTTATTTCTAAGCATACATTATTTACTGAAAAAGCATCATGCAAAGAAGTCAAGAAGAGATACTGTGATCAAATGGCACCAGTCTCAAAGCTCAGAGGATAAAAAAAAAAAATCTAGAAATGTCTTAAGTAGAAATTACAAATATTCACTCAGCGATAGGAACAAAATGTTTATTTTCTTAATGGTGAAATTTTGCTCTGTATGAAATTCACATTGAATTATGAAAATGTACAATAATTAGGACTTCCCTTACATATTTACAGTTAAATCTACTTACACACATTAGTTTAGGCAACCTTTAATTATTTGGAGCTAAAAAAACCCACTTTTTTTCTAAATGTGAATTATATTTTGTAAAATCCTAGAGTAATGTAACAAAATCATTTCCGCATTGTTTAAGATGAAAATTTTTACTTGGAAATTTTACTTGATGATGTAAATATCCTAGAGTCATGGCTTGGACTTTATTAAGTCAAATCACCAAAAAATAAGGAAAATATGCATTTGCCGAGTTACTTAAAAATTTAATATTGAAAGTTATTTAAGAGAAAATTTGTCTGATGCTGACTTTGATAGTACTAATAGTGTTCTCATACTTTAATAGATTTATAAAATTGTTATCTCTATCCTGAGATGATGGAAGTGCAACCATATTAGTTGTATCTCTATTATTGAGTATGTCCGTTGATATATCAGTTTTGTAAAACGAGGGAAATATAAGCAGTTCAGAAATCATATAGATGATATTCTTTCCTCCTCTCTCTCTAATCATTTTTAGCCTCAAACAAACATATTGTAATTATTCAGTAGCAGTTTTGATGACCGGACGATGTGCAATCATCAGAATTCACTACATCACGCACACTGCAGAACTCTGCTTTCCATAAAGGACCAGTTAGTCAATACTTTAGATTCTGTGGGCCACTGACCTCTCTGTTGCGTGTTCTTCTCTGTTTGTTTGTTTTTAACACTTTAGAACTATAAAAGGAAAAACGGAACACTCATTCTGAGCTCCTGGGCCATACAAAAACAGACCGCATGCTGGATGTGGCTCCCAGCTGAGCAGTAAGTAGTTTGCCAGCCATGTTCTACTGGAGATGCCCTTAATTCATTCCCTTTGTCTTATCCTGTATTCCTGGGTGCATCTTAGTTTTCTCCTAACTCCCTCTGTTTGTTATCCCTTTGTATTAACAACTAAAATGAAAGGGCTTCAATTTTTATGTTTTCATGTAAGGAAAATGTCCTCAGCATGTATGGTTTTTTTTTTTTTGTTTTTTTTTTTTTGAGAAAAGGTTTCAATATGGAGAAATTATTATACTATGAAGATTGAAATGTGATTTGTCCAAATTTTTTGACAAGGCTGAAAATACAGTCAGCTATATTCCGGGTTCATTTAGCTACAAATTATTGAACCAAAACTGAGTGATAGCCTAAGTCACATGGTACCTAATCTCTAAGGAATATTTTTCTTTTAAAACAGAAATATTTTCTTTTTACTTCTTTCTGTCTGCTATATTTCATATGTGTGTATGTGATTTTGACTCTAGCAATGCAAACATCAATAGATATATTAAGAAGTTATTTAATTTACATGTTTAAATTGGAAAAAATAAAATATAGTTACATGTAAAGACGTAAATCCTACCCTTCTTCAATGTGATTTTGTATTTTGACTTTCAATCCCGTTACTAAGATAAAAACTCCCTCTTTCAAACAAAGGCAGGGCAGGAACCAACTTGTAACGGGTGAAAGGGGAAATGTGCGAATCTCTTCGGCTTGTTCGAGTTCCTGTGACAGGGAGATTAACGTCAGTTGGGAAGGGATGTGACAGGACACGTTTGCTGCTGCTGTTGGCACGCACCATGCTTGTTGGCAAACCATCACCGAGGAATTCTTCCCCAAGGACTTTTCAATATAATTCGAATTGGGTCCTAAGACCCAAGAGGACATTTTACCCCATTTTCTCCCTGCACCCTTCAGCTAATCCAAATGCCTGCAGCACCTTGAAAGGAACGGCCTCCACCACGTCAAATACAAACACAATCTCTGCCAGCAAACATCGGGATTAGACCAAATGATACAGAAAACTGAGAACAAATCAAAACAAATCACAACTCAGCCTTTGTTTGCAGACTCCCTGTCAAAACTTTGAAGCCCTACTCAGTATCCAAGGGTCCACGGGCCCTGTGTAACCCCCTTGTAAGCTAAGAAACTTAAGCTGGGAATTGTATTTTTCTCCAAAGCGATACAGTTCTCATCCGGATGTTGGTATATCGGCATTTAGCCAATTGCTTTCCCTGGAAATAGTCTTGTTCTGAAATAAAATTGGAAATAGTTTTCAATTATTTTCTTTCTTTCTAAAACGGAACTCTTAGTCAATCTCTCCCTGAAGCATTAGTTCTCTCTGTAATATTAGGACTAAAACCTTAAGTGAAGCGATACGCACGTTCTAACTTAAGGAACAAGAAGTTTTCGTTGTTTGTTTGGGTTTGGTTTGTAAAAGAAAACCAAATCTAACATTGGTCATCTCGAAAACATCTGACTGTTTTAATGCTTTAGGCATTAATTGAGCAACTGGGCAGGTGTGCTAAAACTACTCCCTCTGCTCACTCTCCAGGAGGTAAATAACGAGAAGGATTCCCCAGGAGGTAATGAGAAGGACTGCAGCAGGAGTCTTGCAGGCCCCATGTGGAGCTCCTAACGCCACCTCCTACCCCAAAACCCTCCGGGGAGCACACATTTAGAGCAAGGATCTCTAACATCTGCAGGATTTGTAAGGACATGTTGCTCGGTCCCATTTTACTCTTTACACAGGGTGCACCACCTGCATTGCTTCTGCAGTTTTTCCAAGTAAAGTTGTAGCAAAACATTG
Source organism: Panthera pardus (assembly GCF_024362965.1). Taxonomy (NCBI): domain Eukaryota; kingdom Metazoa; phylum Chordata; class Mammalia; order Carnivora; family Felidae; genus Panthera; species Panthera pardus. The sequence continues at coordinate 18,954,886 of NW_026526654.1, read as the reverse complement.
TAGAAAGCAAACTTAAAATAAAACCGGTGTCGCCTGGAATATCAAAACAATGAACATTCCCGAGCATTGCTGAGGGATGGGTGAAGCCATCAGCTACCATAACAGATCAGTAGAAATAACCCTCCCCTACCAGATATGCATGCAAAAGGAATGTGACATTAGAGACTCGATGCAATTGACATATGTACATGGAGGTACAAAACACACAGTCTGTAGATACAAATGAATTCCATCGGATTTACTATACAGAACATTGATAATGACAGACTGCACTTACTTAATAACAGCAAACTTAATTTTTGAGGGGAAAACTGGTGGAGTCTTATCCCAGAAAAATAGCAAGAGAGGTATCATCAAAGAGCTAAAATTTTCTTTGGCATGGTAAAGGGGGAAATTGAGTGTACCAACTTATTTACATGATATTTCTCTATATTTGTGGGTGAAGCGATGCCATTTTGTTACATAAAGTTGTTTGATGTTTTGTAATATGCCTTCATATCAATATTTTATTCAGTATGTTGTATGTGTGAATACAACAAATGGTATTAAACACAGAAACTGTACAATGCAGACAAACTCTTTGTATGTAAATTGAATAATACATACCACAGTTCTTGATACGTAGGTCCTACTACATGCAGTTCACCAGTGCTGTCCTTGTCCCATTCAACAGGTGAGACCAGACACAGAGGAAACGGTCTAATTTACAAATAACAAGGACCCGTCTGCAATATGTCTAAACATATATTAGAAGAAAGTATTTGACATCCATTCATAGGGATAAATGCCCTTAGAGACAACTCATATAAAAAACAAAACAGAGATGCACATTTACATAAGTCTCAGTCATTTACAAAAATAAATCTTGTCTTAATTTTAACCAATTAACAGGCTTGCAGTGGGAAAAAACCAGCAAGTAGGGCTGATTACCAAAAACAAATAGGTGGGGTTGTTTGGTGTGTGTGTGTGTGTGTGTGTGTGTGTGTGTGTGAGAGAGAGAGAGAGAGAGAGTTGGGGCGAGCGGTGTGTATAAGCCCATCTAATTGGAATGTCAAGTTAAATAATTCATAGTTTGCCACATATTATAGAATATATGTCTTCCCTAAATAGTTGGTTCATGAAACTCATCTAACATATTTTAACTCATCCTGTTGAAAATGATAGGCCTTAAGATGGTGTAACAGGAAATCAAGAATGGTCAAAGGAATGATTTTGTTATGTTCGTACTTTAGCATTATTGACAATAAATCTACCCAAACGTTATGCTAACTTTTTATTTATTAAAATGAAATCCAATATGAAAATGAAGTAAGGCATAAACAGTTAAATTTATACTAAATCTTTAATCAGCTAAGCAGGCCAAAATTTTTAAATGCCGGGCAAGGGCTGTCATGGAGACTTAGGAAAGCAGTGACAAAATAATTTCCAAGAAAATACAGTGCAGATGGGGGGAAATGGCGACTGGGTCAGCCTTCCACGTGGAAATAATAACAAGAGGCCAGTACATAATCCCACATAGAGTTTTCTATAAATGAGGTTCAGTTTGGTCTCAGTTAACTCTTCGGAGGAGAAAACATTGAATTTTATTAAGTATACACAGAGCTAACAAATATATTTCCAAACAGTTTCGTATCAAACATTTTGAAACTCTTTATATCCAATACCGAACGTTTTGCTTGGTTTCTTCCTTGTGCCGTCAACTATATTCATGGCCTTTCTTAGCAGTTGTCTTCCCTAAGCTCAGAATTATGCAAAAGGAAATTAAGAAAGCAAGATAAAACAAATGCAAATCAACTGAATGGACCGAAAACCTGATGTGTGAACGTGTTGGTTTGCCTTGAATTTTATCCAGAATAGTTCAACAGACTGCATTCTGAGATCATGGCAAGGCACCTCTACCCCAGCCACTGGGCAACTGGGGCCCCAAGAAGCTGAGTTACAGGTTTGGAGTGGCGAAATACACAGTACCTGACTCAGCATGCTGAGCTAAAAAAAATATTTTTTCCTAATAATATGTCCAGTTTTAAAAACTTGTCATTAAACACCAAAAATATTAAAGTCTAATTTATAACTAACGTTTGCATTGCTGCTGCAGAAAAAGAACACAACAGCCGCCTTGCCCATGCTCTGCTGAGTATGAGTGGAACGCAGCCAAAACTGGGGATGGCATTCAGTTCGGTTCATTAAAAACAGGTAGGATTATATCTGAAATGGATTTAGGTAGCGCAATTCTTGTAGGTTGTAATTATTGAATTTTCTTTTTTTTCTTTTTTTTTCCCAAATAATGAGGATTAGTAGATGAAAAAATGAACCTTAATCAGGCCTACAAGGCCTACAGAGTTCTTTGGACCCACTTTCTCAAAAACCAGTGGGTCTTGCTCGCTGGGCAAGGCAAATGTTACCATTAACCAGTAAGCTTGTGATATGTATAAAACACACACACACACAAAGGAACTATAGGGGGGTGTCAAACACATATCTTTAGAGAGCTTCCCCTGGACTGTGTTTGACCCATTTCTCACCCCGGCCACGCCGACCAGAGGAGCACAGTATCTGCTACTGGACAGAGCATATATGTGTGTTTAATTGAGAGTGGGAGCCGGAGACAACACTCTTAATCTTTATAGATGCAATTTGTACTAATAGGTTGAGAAGGCTTCCTGATTCCCTGATCGCTCTCCGAACTAAGCCAACTGCAACATTTAAGATTTAGAGGAATACAATCCCCGCAAAAGGTCACGGACAGTGGAGCGGGCAGCCCTGTAAAAACGGGGGGAAGAGAAATCCATAATAGCACAGGTTTACAGCGTCTAACTAGAAATTACTCAATAGTATTTGTGTGCTACAAAATTGAACTTAAACACATGGATTTCGCTGAAACAGGACTCAAAAAGGATTATGGGTAGCTGTCAGCAGGCAAGGTATCGAGTGTACTTGTGAAGTATGTCATTCACATGAAGTGTCACAGTCACAGAAAAGATATTAAAAAGGCATTCCATATCTGGTAGGGCATTCCATGGTCTGAGTTGAGCTGGTTGTCCAGGTGTCTTCTTGTTCTGGGGGTGCAACAGGTTGAAGATTTATCCACTTGCAATCAAGAAGTTCGAGACAGCAAAGAGCAAGCATTGGCTTACTTCCGGCCGCTCCTCAGCCTCGGGAGCAGGAATGTCTGGCAAGGATAAATCACTCAACTGTGCTCAGGACGAGTAAGTCACAACACCTGTGAGGATCTGGCTATGTTGTCTTACTTTTGTTGACTGGTTTGCCTCCATTCATTATTGCCGACGCACTTGTGCTTTTACTTGGCGTCACCCCGGCCTTCGGGACCGTTTCTCCCACGTCGTGCAAAGATGGTTCTCGGTACATGGCAACTGGGGATGGGCGGCGGGGCGTGAAGAAGGGAGGAAAGGAGACATTAGGGCGGTTAGGCTCAAGAGTGGCCAGGCCTGACACACCGGAAGTAATGCAACCCCTCGTAGAGGGGACGGAAGACAGTACTTCCTCCACATTCTCCAGCTTGTGTAACTAATATGTGCACTTGAGTGAGTGTGGGTTTTTGTCTAGGAGAGAGGGTTTAAATAGGAGCAGTGGCCTCTTTGTGGGGCTCAGATATAAAGTACACACACACACACACACACACACACACCAATGGCAAGCACTTAGATAACATATCTGCATATCTCCTTTAGGGGGGGGCACAAACCTGGTTCTCTTTGTCCAGTCAGGAAGACTCACACTTCCCTTCCACTGCACCCTGTTGTCAACACTGAAACCCCTCACTCCCATTCATCTTTTCGAGTCCTGGTATTTACCCTCTAGATCATCACGTTATTTTCCACTCAAGTGGTTCAAAAGCAACATAATCACACTCGCGTCAACTTCAAAAGCTATCCAAAGCAATAATAACTCACTTTCCTTACACCAGGGACTGTGGGAGATCATTCTTTAGATTTCCTCTCCCACCATCATGGAAAGAGACCCTTAAAAATCTGAAGGCATGTGTGGGGCATTTTGTATTTTTATGTCTCATTCTGATATGTTATTAAAAACCTAATAATTGATGTCATATAAGGCAGAAGCACAGAATGGCAAGAGTGCATGTGGGAAGGATGCCCGAGTAAGTCCTGAGCAATTGCTTGAATAGTGTCCAGTGGCTCAGTTAATCACAGCAGTTCATGTGGGTTTTTGGAAAATAGTTCTAGGGAATCCTGCAGAAGGACATTTCAGGGGGACTGATGCTTGGGGGAAATTAGCTGAGTTAAAATCATCTGCTATCAGAAATACTCAGGAATTAGAGCTGTCTAACCTGCTTTTTAGGCTTTGGAAAGGGTCTGATATTTTATGAAGAGACTCTATGTTTGGTCAGGATGGACCACCATATGCGTTCTCCATGCTCAAGGTGGTACAACCTCTTTTGCATCAATGCAGCATGTGGATTTTCAGCAGCACACACATTTGAAAGTGCATGTGTACACCAGACCTGCCTGAAATGACTTGGCAAGGTAGTAAAAGGGATTAATCCATATCCTTGAAGCACTGTCCGATTTCTCCTCTCTCACTACTAATTCAATTAGGAGACAATAGCAGCAAAGCATTAACCTTGATTGTCTATGTGGTGAAGTTGTGTAAGAGATAGGAATGCCCCAGAGCATCGATAATTAATCAAGTACCTAATTTGCCATAAACATTTCCAATCATATAATTTACATCCTGTAGGGGTTTTGAAATTAATTCTCCTCTATAACTTACACTACGTGATAACCTCTGTCATTATAATTAATACCCCCTTAATTGTTCTTAGAGTACCTCTGTCTGCTAATTATTTGAAAATACTGTTCCTCTTTGCCTGAAAAATACATAAATGCACAACACACACACACGCACACACACACACACACACACACTCAACTCTTCAGTGTATGATTCAAATACCAAGTGATATTATTACACCTCATCTCAGTCTCCGATATTTCCTGCTAGATATACAAAAATAGCAGGTCTCCAGATTTTGCTTCAGTTAAGAGACATAAAGTCCCTTTTGATTTTCATTACATTTATGTAGCTAAAAGATAAGATTTTAGAAATTTGGTTAATTCTCATCTGTTCATATTCAACACGAAAGTTAATATAAAGAGACAAAGCGAGATGGCAAATAAACCAAGATTTTTCTAGAACTGCTACGGACTTAGTTTTTTAATTTTTCACTTGCATTTGAATATTGGTGAGTCTGATGGTCTCAAAATTCATCAACAAACATAAGGCCAAATCATAGAGGTGTTACTCTGGAAGAATAGCCAAACTCTCTCATTTCTTATTTCTACTCTAATTGCCTTATGATCTATCATATAATGAGAATAATTCACTCCTATTTCAGATTCTGGCATAATTCTTCCTTTCCTAGATGGGCCATGGTGGCTAACCAGTTAGGTTTCAATGGCTTTTTCTGTAGGCAAATTGAGTTAAGAGGACAGTAAGCCATTATTGATGAAATCATACAGATGGTATTAACCAGTAAGAGTGGTTTTCCAAACTTAGGCGAACTGAAAGCTGAATTATGCATTCACAGATAATTAATAATTAACCTTTAATATTCCAAATTATCTCATTCCTATATAAGGAATATGGATTATAAAAAACCAGTGTACATTTTCTCTTGATGGCTAAACCTTTCTTCTGGGAACAAAAAAACAAAAGGAAAATCAAACTAAGTTAGATGAAAGTGTTTATTTAGTTACTGTAGATCTGCTTTTTTGTCAAAGGTAAGCAAAAGTATTTGAATAGACAACGCTTTTGAAATGCCTCCATGTCAATTTTTTTTGTAGTTCTCAAAAATTATGTAGATAAGGTAAATGGAACTTTTGGCAGAATCCTTAATGAGAAAGGCGCAGATGCTTCTGATTAATTATCAACACTTTGTGGTCTGCTCTCTGTGAATCTGATCAAAGTAAATGCCAAGGCTTCATTGTTTTCAAGTGAATATATAAGAAGGTGGTACCAAAGTTTACTAAACAATTTCATAGTTGGAAGGGAGATCTGTGATATCAACACTCTCTCAAGGCCAAGTGATTAACCCTTCATTTTCTGTAATTACAATAATTCACAAGTATGTGATTACTTTCAGCTAAATACCATCAAAATGGGCAAATACTGGTATTCCATAATTTTCAAAACAATTGTGTATGTATATATGTACGTATATATGCATATATTTTTATAAACCCCATAAATCTTTATATCTATGTTTATGATCTATGTGTATGTGTATATATATACATCATACACGCACATATGTACAGTAAAGTGTACAAACCTTAGATTCATGGCTAAAGTAGATATCTGTGTGATTACCACCCAGATCCAGGTACAGAAAATCTCCACCATTCCATGAAGTTCCTTGCGGCCAATGTAGAGTTAGCAATGGGGAAAATAAATGTGTGGTAAACTGAGAAGGATAATGTACACAGAACACTCACCTTCCAATGGCTTGGGTAGAAAATGAGCTGCTGGTTTGGTTTTCTTTACTCTGTTTCCTTTCATGACTTGTCCTTCCTTATTCAATCCCAAAAACCAGGCTCTACCAGATTCCTGTTGTCTATACAGCATAGATGAGTAGATGACATAATAGTTTTCAAAAACAGATTCTTTAAACTTGCATTCAGGGGTAAACAGTTCCTGTTGAGACAAGAGGAAGAAAAGACAGTTAGAGGAAGGAATGGAAGCCTCCCCAAAATTTCTCTTTATTCCTCCAGAAATTTGTCTGCCGGGGATGAATGAGATGGGCAGAGATGACCAGCCTCACCTCGTATTTGCACACTTTTTAAATATGCAATGAATATTTGCACACTTTTTAAATATGTAATGAATAGAGAAGAATCTGCTACTATTGGAAAGATATACAGAGGCAAGAGTATGGATGTCCTTTTGCGAGAAAATAGGAGACACGCACAAACTCAGAACAGTCTCAGTGAAACAGTATACAATTCAGCCAGAGTACAACCAGAAAAAGCACAATACTCACAATATGCTAAACAAAAATAAGATTTATACTTATGGAATTTGTTCATCTATTTTCACTATTTCCATAGGAATAATTATATGCTCCCCTAGTAGCTGCTAGCCATGCATTAGATCATTGATATGATAGGGTGTTATGTTTTACCTACAAAGAGACAGACCCAAAACTCAAAGGAAAACCATGACAATCAGCTGGCACACAAGCCAGCCACGGGAGTTGAGGATGGGTGTTGTGTCAGCTGCTCATAGAGATGGGAGCTGGAAATAATGACCTAATTCCATGCTTTGGAGACCCACTGGATTTATTATTTTTAAAAAAAATTTTTAAAATGTTTATTTATTTTTGAGAGAAAGAGACAGGGCACGAGTCAGGGAGGGGCAGAGAGAGAGGGAGACACAGAATCCGAAGCAGGCTCCAGGCTCTGAACTGTCAGCACACAGCCCGACGCGGGGCTCAAACTTGTGAACTGTAAGATCACAACCTGAGCCAAAGTCAGACACTCAACCAAATGAGCTGACCAGGCGCTGCACCCCAGCTAGAATTTTTGAAGAGAAACATTAAAAGCTGCCCTGACTGCAATCCACCTGGCTTTTCTGGAAAGGGTAAAGTGAATTAAGTGCCCTGAGTCTCACTGCCATGATCTCCACCAATGACCAGCCCAAAGCTCCCTACTATATGATTATCATTAATGACATAAATATTCATAGATGACTTTTACACACTTCTTTTTTTTTAAATTTTTTAAAAAAGTTTATTTTTGAGAGAGAGAGAGAGAGAGAGAGAGAGAGTGTGTGTGTGTGTGTGAGCTGAAGAGGGGCAGAGAGAGAGGGAGACACAGAATCCAAAACAGGCTCCAGGCTCTGAGCTGTCAGCACAGAGCCCAACGCAGGGCTTGAACCCAAGGACTCTGAGATCATGACCTGAGCCGAAGTCGGATGTTTAACCAACTGAGCCACCCAGGGGCCCCATATGCACTTCTAAACTTTAATCAAGAAAGGCATTTCTGACAGACTTCTATTAAAAGTAATTTAAAACTTCAAGCTTCCTAGTTATACACACAGAAATGACTTAACTAGTCTTTGTGGCTATTTTAAATAGTTCAACACTGTGCTATTCTATATATATATATATATATATATATATATATATATATATGAAATATAGATGCAAAATAGAGGTTTCTTGTCATTGACCTTTTAAAAAATATCACTGTACTTGAAAAAATTTTCACCTGAATAGATTTTTATGACTGCAGAAAATAACTTGTTTCTTTTTTTATACATTGTTTTCTTTATGCATTCTGAAAAACATGTCCTTTAGGGACCAAAAATTAAACCTGTAAGAGTTAAAGTTATGCCAGCTATAATAAGGAATGTGACATTACTGCCTGTGGAAAGGTTCTTTCAATATTTCCCATGAGAGTGTGAATTATCAAATGGTGTCCCTTGCAGGATACAATTAATTCAGAGTGCCCCATAACTTTAATTCACTGAAAGCTAATAGTTTTCCAAGGGGAACAGGTTTTGTTAATGGCAGACGTTTTTCATGACAAAGATAACAGATCCAAAAGGTGATTCATTTGATGAGATGAAAGTAGCCAAAAGGTGGGCTTAGCCCCTCCCAAAGGAATTTCAGTAGGTCTTCATTTCTTCTATATGATGCCAGCTCAGGTTTGAATGAGATCCCACCCAAATAAATATTCTGGCCTTCTACAATATCTTATTTTTCCAAATATCCTCCCATTAGTTCTCTTGCTAATAAATGACAGTCTCTGAGTTAATCAGGCCATGCTGTAGAGGGAGGACTGACTAAAGGATGCATGCTCACACATTTGTGGTGGGGAAAAATAAAGTGGAATGCTGTAAATCTGGCTTGCCCTCAAAAGACTAATGAATACAACATACTATTTGCATGTGCACCTTCTATGACAAACAAATTAGACTCTGTGTGTCGCTGGCCTTTTATTGAGACAGGCCAAGGCATCCGGTTTTACCTGTTAAAACCTGTCTCAAAACCAGCTGGGAGGGGGGTGGAGAAGAGCTGACCCGGGAGGCCACTCCGGGGTCACAGGAACTGGCACCTGCCATCTGGGATAGCCAGTCTCTGCCCAGAGCCTGGCTCACCTTACTGACAGGATTACTGACTGGCCTTTCCCTAGAGACACCAGGGCCTCCAGTGTTGGAAAAGTAGTTACACAGAGTAGTCAATCCCTATCCCCATCTGATCCCCACTGCTCAGAGGACATTACCAATAGCAAATTAGGAACGTGTCACATGGTCTCTACCCTAAATTATATATGAAAGAGAATGAAGATCCTAGATGTGGAAGAAATCATTTGTTCTTAGAGTATACTTCAGGACCTCGGACACTAGGTCTTTCTCTTTTTTTACTTTAAAAAAATTAATTAATTAATTATTTTTAACATTTATTCATTTTGAGAGAGAGCGAACAAGTGGGGGAGGGCAGAGAGAGGGAGACAGAGGATCCAAATCAGGCTCTGCTCTGTAATCACAGAGCCCAGTGTGGGACTTGAACCCAGGAACCGTGAGAGCATAACCTGAGCTGAAATCAAGAGTCGAATGAGCCACCCGGGTGCCTCTGACACTAAGTCTTTTTAGATAAAATGTTTGCCTCTGGCCACTCTGAGGAAGTCATTCCACATCCCCCTTCTGTGAGGTGGGCCAGTGACTTCACAGATATGTGGATAGGAAGGTAGATTAGGGAAATGTGAAGGGTTTTGGACACTTTGATAATTACTTAGATTCCTTATGAGCAAGAGGTAGATATGCAGACAGCCCTTCCTGAATAAGCAAGGGAATAATAATTTAGTCTGGTATTTTGCAGACACATATCTGTTGTCAGTGTGGAGGATGGTTCTGAGACATTAGTAACACTTATACTCTGATGTGTTGAAGCCCAGTCTCTTGCAAAATGGACTTGAAGATTGTACATGCATATATGTGCGTTCACCTTAATAATCAGTGTTGATATCATTATCAGAGACACACAAAGTAAGAAGAGAAATAGCACCGGAATTGTGACACATTGCTAAATTGAGTTATGAACTTCCTTGCAGCCCAGACAAACAGAGAAAGGCTCTATGTTCTAAAAATTATTGAAGACAGAAACCCTTTTCTTTTTCTTGGTCCTACCTTCTAAAAGGTATTTCCTTGCAAGGGAAAACTGGCATTGACCAAATGAATAAAACATAACCCATAAACATACCTGCTCTTGATAACGACTATGCAATTAACATGGCCACAGTGTTGTGTCTGAGTCCCACAACATGCTTTAGGAGGACAGATGGAGTGAATAGTCCCACAGGTGGACATTGTTGCTGATGAGATCCCTAGGGGACATGTAGACAGCAGGGGTCACAAACTCGGTACCTCTACTGACCAGGTAGACACAAGAGTGAAGCTGGCTGTTGGAACCCTGGCACCATTATGAGGCTAAATGCTCCCCAACTCAGGCTCAGTGTTGAAGAGACAGAGTGGTGGAAAGAATGATAAAAAAGAACAGCTGTTCCTCACACGGTTCTCATGTGAAAATAGAAACCTTAGAGCTTTAGTAAGCCCGGTTTTCCAAAGGAAATAAGACATCAGGTTTCTAGATACAATTTCCTTTTAATAGTAGCAACTATTTCTTAATTCTTGTTTTTGTTTTTCAGTATCAGATAGACCCAGGGTCAGAGATGGGCCCATGAGCCTGTAGTTTGAGACCTCCAATGTAGAGGAGCAGAAACACTAAATGAAGAAGGGAGCCCAGGTGGCTTAGCAGCACAGCCCTAACCTATCGTATGGTTTTTATACGTTTGAGTAATACGATGATTGTGCCAGTGAACTGCTCTAAAACCGGCAGTGATAAAATGAGAATGCTTATTTAGATGTAAGCTTAAATAGAAACTCTCCGAAACTGCCAAAATGAAACAGATAAGGAGTTTGATGTGTCTTTTTCTTATCTTGCCTGCCTATATTTAGAACCATCGATACCATAACAACATCAACAATGGTTGAGTTCCAGCAGAGGCTTAAATATTAATTTGTATCATTGCCAAACTAAATCGTCAACTCATAGAATAGAAAAACAGAACAATTAGACAAAAACTTTCTATCTCCTTTTATGCTGTGGTTGTTCTGAATTGAAAGCACCATCTGTGGTGCACTTATTATCTTAACAGTAGGGGCAGAATCCCTCTTCTCAGGGAAATGCCTTTGTTTAGGAAAATACCCCGATAAGCCATTTGCATATACTAAGGCAGGCTTCTGGGTTCTGGATGAAAGAAGAGGGTGGAGGGAAGGGAAGGCCTATGTTCTGTATTTCATAACTAATGAAGAGCTACGAACCCAGATAATTAAGGAAAACCATAACCAAAGTGCTGAAAGTGACCGTGAGGCTGTAAGTCAGTGGTCCAGCAAGCTGTAGCCCAAGGGACAAATGCAGCTACCATCTCCTCTTGTAGCCCACATTCCGAAGTTCAGGAGTGAATTGTTGAGACAGATTGTATGGACCGCGAAGCCTACAACGTTTACTGTATGGTGATTTGCCAAAAAGTTTTACCAACTCTGATCTAAGGACTTCCCAACCTAGATAAATGTGGAGGGGTTGTTCATTAAAATTCAAATTACTAAGGAGCTAAGTGTTGCCAAATTGAACTTGGATTCTACCTATTTTCACATATACAAGCGTAAACAATTTCAATCAGTTTCATGAGTTTGTCCCTGGAAAAGCCCATACGGTGTGTTGTGAGCTTGGGTTTCTGGTTAGGAGACGCAAGTAGTTAGCTCACAAATTCCTTCAGTCACTGCATCAACTAGGAGAAACGCAAATTTGCATTTGGTTAATATCTAAGTGTTTGCCTACCACCAGCATCACCACCACCTCCGCTGTTTCAAAGGAAAATATATAAACAGGCATTCCAGATAAATGTACAGCATCTATTACAAGGTAAGGCAAATCTAAAATAGATTAAAAAGAGAGGGTAGAGAAATGATATTAGATAGACACTAGCAAATAGCACATGATCAATGCATAATAAATAATACCTGTTAATATTATGTTAACTTCTATATTTTCAGAGTCATCAAAAAGCCCAGTCTTCTCTCATCAATATCTCAGTAATGACCCTGACCCTGAACTTTGGAGTGTTTCTCCCCAGACTTAAACAGAGAAGGAGGGAGCCAGACTCCAAGTTCTTCCTCGGAGAACAGTAACAAATCATAAAGGTTTCTTGCAAACCTCAAATAAGATAATAGAAGTGCAAAATAATTGGTAAAGTGTACATTGAGCTGTAAACTATAGGCATATTTATATTTATATGGGTAATTATATAATATATAGAACTCCAATGTTCACTGTTACTATGGCCAGGGAAGTAGTGACTTAATTATTCTTCACAGCTTTCAGTACAATAGACATTTCTACATACAGGAATCCCAAAGATCCACGTGACCTGAATTCTCAGGGTTTTTTTTCTTCCTTTTCTACTCCTCAGAGACATCACATACTAGAATTTATCCTGAGATCAGTAGAGACCTACCTGCTCTCCTTCACCTTCTATGGTTTCAAAATCCATGGTTTGCATTAATGATACTGTTCTGATGCTACTCAGCTCTTTAAAAAGAAACTGTGGGTACCCTGAAGACTACATTTAAGGAAAGAATATTCTGACCTTTTAGAAGAGTTTACAGTTGTGAATCTGGGGATAAGACAGAACTTGTAGTTAACTCTCAAAAACAGACAACTGAGGTGACTAATGTAGTTATCTGAAACTCTACATAATCAAATATTCATAATATTAGACAATGACTAATACCCACAGGAAGAAAAAAAAATAGTCAATTGTTTGTGCATGTACTTCAGAATAAAGCATAATTACATTTGTGTTTAGGAGACAGCTTTTATTTGATTGTAAGACCCAGTGGTTTGAAGTATATTGTTACCAATAAAGCAGGCTCTCCAGTGCTTATATTTATACATCCAAAAGCTCTTCCTGAAGTAGTTTCTAGAGAAAAAAATTGCAAATGAAGACCCTTTCTTTCTTTCTTTCTTTCTTTCTGTCTTTTCTCTTCTTTTGCCAGGAAAGACACTATTTGACATTTAGAGATGTTATTATATAAACACAGATTTATCTTTAGACATATTGATTTATTTATTAAATATATTTTTAACTTATTATATTGAATAAATATTTTCTTTTTTATGACTTATTGACATATTTGTTTAGAACTGTGGCAAGAATGTAATTTGTTTATTATACTAAATAATTGATTTAGTTAATCTATTGATTTATACAACTATGTACTTTTATGTATGTTCACGCATGTTATATATACACATATATAAAATCTTTAACTATCCATAGGAGAATATATATATCTGCTTGCTATTCAGGGACCAAATAGCAACTTCTTCACCTGGGAACTTGTCAGAGATGCCAAATCCTGGGCTCCACTGCAGATCTACCAAGTCAGAATTTGCATTTTAACAAGACTCCAGATGATCTGTATGACTATTAGAGCTTGGTAAATATTGGAATATGTTCCTATTCCCATTAGTAAATTAATAAATGATCAGAAAATTTTAGGAAATATCAATTAAACTGGTATTATTCATAAGCTTACTACTATTTCTTAACATTAGTATAACATTTATTAAAGCAAGAAAATGGAAACAAATAAGAAAGTAAGAAAGTTTAAGATTAAATAAAAATATATGCCAACTGGTTCTAGAATGTTAAATCTGTTTTCTCTAGAATATAGACATGGATAAATCCCTAAAATAATAATGCTTGTAACATGAACAGATGGTATCAGTGCTATAAATATTAGCAAAAAAATTACAAAATAAATATGCTTAAGAAACTGCGGATCCAACTGTACACCATCCTCACACATTTTTCAGTGCTCAACAGTGAAATCTTTACCACAATAATGATGATAATAATACTAATGTTAACAACTTTTACTCTTACTTAAATTATGTATACTCTGCATCAGGCACTGTGCTAAGCACTTTACATAATCAATGATTTTAATCTTCACTATCATTCTACAGGATTGGTGCCATTATTATCTCCATTTTAGAATGGAAGATATTGATCATGGAGAGTTTCGTAACGTGCCCAAATACATTTATTTTCATCAAGATAAATACATCTAACTATTCCTACTCATTTATCATGGAATTTAGCTGAAAGTATTTCTTCTTTTAGGTATGCAATCAATTGCCAAAATGGCCCAAATGCTTCACCCTCCCCTGAACAATGCTCTTTAGCATGTAATTTGACATGTCCTCCCACCGTGAGTCAAGGTGAAGAAAGTAGAGGTCTGATGACCTCCTGCACAGTCTCTCCTCCTCCTGCACAGTCATGACAGCATGCCTGGCTAGCCTGCTTGAGGAGAGACATCGGTGGAGTAGAGCCAGCTGTTCCAACCTAGGCTGGCCCATTCCCAGACACACAGTCAAGTCCTGCCCGAGATCTACAGAGTTGCTTAGCCAAGCTCCACCTGACCCCCACGTGTACAAGCTGTATGCACTTAACAGTTACGTGCCACATCAGCTCTTGTGGTTGTACATGGTGTCATAAAGGCGATTGATAACTGATACAGATAATTACTTTATCCTTCAGCTAAAACACAGAAAATATGTATCTTATCTGCTGATCTTTATATCTATGCCTGCATGCAAAAGAAAATATAGATGGAAAACAGTAATGAGTGATACATGCTATTATATTGACAGAGGTGACTCATCTCTCTATATTATTGTACAGAGGGAAAGAAAGCAAATTCTTAAGAGAGTGTAAAAAAAAAAGAAACAAGAAAACATACGGGTACTCAAAATGAATCCCTTCTCCCCTTCGCCCAACCTGTATACAACATTTCTCCCCATTGATCAGTTAAAGAAACATTGAACAAAACAGAAATTGGGTTGGCTGCCATCTGTTGCCAACCATCCCCCCAGAAAAACACAGTCCACGGCTGTCATAAATTCCCAAGGAAAGGGCTGGAATCGGATGAGGGTGTCATAGTGGATGATGTTGTGAGTAAAAACTGAGCTCTCAGATCAACTGTGTTCTGGTGTTTTATCACACATCAGCTTCCCAACGGTATACTTCTCCAACATATGTAGGGTCATATGCTAACTGTACTGAACTTTGCTAAAAGAGAAATGTAAAACCGACAGTGCATTATGTGAAGGGAATCACACTGAATATATGTAAGCAAATCCAGAAAAAGTGCTGCTACAAGTTTTAAAATCTTTTCTGGACGATCTAAGTGAATGATGTCAACAGATAACATATGCACACAGTGATATGCAAGCTTCTTGGTCTGACAAATACAGGCTTCATCAAAGCAGAGATTTGTGGCATCTCAATGTCAGATTATCAGCATTGCCTCATCCTCCATTTTAAGGATTTTACAGATTCAGTTAGTGATTGGTACTTTTGTTACAGCAGAAATATCAAGTGAAGTCGAAGTTGTAGATAAACCAATCATGACAATGTCAGGGAATATTTTAGAACATTTTAGAAATAGGGTCATCTCATTCAAAAGGTAAATGACAGAATATATTACATAGTCTCCATCATAGGACTACTTAAAGTTTGGTTCAGGGACCTGTGCCCGGCTACAAATTATTTATTCCCTGTCTGCAATGAAACAAGTACAGAAATTGAGCAAAAGCATTTTTAAATTTCTGTAGCAATTTAAGAGTATTTGTTGAATGTAAAATTAAAAATGCTGCCCTTTTATTTGTATTTTTAAAAATAATTTTTTAGTAATTTAAAGTTCTTATATTTTATGGAAATACCTCTCTGCAAAAGATTAAAAATTAAAAAGATAAATACTGCTGTCTACCACAGATGTCTAGGGAACACTTCTCTATTATAGACTGGGTTAAATGTGAGTGTAAATCTAATTAAAGCAGAACTAAAACGCATCTTAGTAATAATTAACACATTTTCATTTATCAGTGTAAGTTGGTCACAAAGCTAACTGCTTTACATGTATGATCTCATTTTATTCCTTTTAGCAAACTATGGCATTAAAGTTAAGCATCTGGGTAAGAGTTTGTGCAGAGCAGGGTTTGATCCTCAGCTGTCTGACTCTATGGCCTGGGCTCTAAATCACTAGTTATATCATTGGTCAACCCAGTGTAGTTCTAAAAGGGAATCTAAGAGAGGAATGTGACTTGATAACAACTAGGGCGACCACAAACCCAAGTTAAGAGAGTTCCAGAACAAATGTTCTCCTTCAATTGAATGACCCTCAGGAAAGGACTGGAAAAGATTATTAAGTAAATTTGGATAAAGTATTTAAAAATTATCAGCCTTGGGGTACCTGGGTGGCTCAGTCAGTTAAGCATCAGACTCTTGATTTCGGCTCAGGTCATGATCTCATGGTTTGTAGGATTGAGTCCCACTTGGGAAGTCTCTCTCTCTCTCTCTTTCTCCCTCTGCCCCTCCCAAGATTGTGAACACATGCACTCTCTTTCTCTCTCTCAAAAATACATAAATAAATAAATTAAAAAAAATTATCAGCCTTAGCACTTGTTTTATTCTTAATTTATTACTCGTCCTTAATGTCTCAGGAGTGTTGGGTTTGGAAAGGAACTTGTAACTGCTCTGGTCCTGTCAGGTGTCATATTTACCTGAGAGAGAATAAAGAAATGCAGGGAGTTAGCATTTAAGACATAAGATGGCACAATTAAGGGCTTCCAAAATAACTGGAGGGGAAAAAAACAACAAAAGCCTGTGTTCCCAGAGTCTGGTGCCTCTGGCCTTGGTGAGGGTGTGAGTGGGGGAGGGGTACAGCAGAGACATTCCTGAATGGGACAAAGGCTGCTGCGGAAGATATTCATCTCTTTTACACCCAACAAGACAAAGGCATTACCACTGACGGTAGCAAACATTTTCAAATCATTGCACTAGAATTTTTGTTAGCCAAAACAAGCAAAATTTGCTTTGCAAAAAAAAAATAATAATAATAATAATTAATTTTTAAGTTAACATAGTTAGAATAGAGGTATTCAGTATCTCATCATGCCCTAGCAAACCCAGTCCAGTTGCTTATTCTTTCTTTATTGTGTTCTTTCAAAAGGTACTTTTGAATGTACTTGCTAGCCCATTCTGTCTTGACTGAGTATAAAATGTCAAATACTTAGCTGTGACTGTTATTCTGCCGAATTCTATGAGTGAGTATGTCCTTGTTTTCTTCCACTTACCTCCTTGAACTGCATTTTAATACTATTTCTATGACTGTTCATGTTTCTTTCTTTAGGCTAATTTCAACACTCACCTGCAAGCTTTTTCTTTTTCCTTTTTTCTTTTTCTACTTTCCTTTCTATAAACCCCATTTAAACTTTTTTTATTAATTTTTAAAAATGTTTATTTATTTTTGAGAGAGAGAGAGACAGAGTGCTAGCAGGGGAGGGTGAGAGACAGAGAGAGAGAGACACACACAGAATCCAAAACAGGATCCAGGCTCTGAGCTGTCAGCAGAGAGCCCCATGCGAGGCTTGAACTCATGAACCATGAGATCATGGCCAGAGCCGAAGTCGGATGCTTAACCCACTAAGCCACCCAGGTGCCCCTAAACTCTAAATTAGACCTTTCCATTAAACTTCTATTTGGTATTAAGTGCATGTGTTGTCGATGTTTCCTAATAAGACATACCTAGTCAGAACCACTTACCTGTATAAATAAAAAGCAAACCAAAGCAAACAATCAAAAGTACCAGTTTATCCAACCTTTAAAATGCAAGCTTCCATAGAAAAATGAGTGAACTATAAGCAGGTTCTACAATACTTCTAAAATGCTGTATTTACTGAATAACATTAATTTATATTGAGCCCTAGGACTTTCAAAGATCATTCACACATATTTTGTTTGAACCAAACAAATGGAAAAGATGTTCTTATTTCTATCCATTTGACATTTTACATATATCATACTGCTACTTAGAAAATATTTGTTCGTAATAACAATGTTAAAAGTATGGAGTAATTTGAAGGGGCTTAATTTTTTCCCAGAGTATCCAATAAATCACCTTGCTGGACTAAGAAGTCAGGGTCTGATAAGAATCACCAACAGTGAATGTATGAAATACAGAGGAAGCCCACATCACACTAAGATGAAAACCTGAGGATTATCTTCTCTTGATTTTGCTTTATTAGCTAGTAAGACATTGGGCATGATTTCCCAGATTCTGAAACAACTTGTTTGATGATTCCAAAGGTTAACACACAAGGACAAACAGAGTCCAGACAAGTATGAAAAGATACAATACCTTCCAGGGAAGCAGAACAACCAAGGAGAGAAAAATGTCAACCTATGGCTAACTCTTAACTAGGTGAAGCCAAGGCCACTGAAGCTGGCCTCCTATGGATTCGATTCTGTCTAAATTTGCACTGAATTATTTTCATATAATATCATGAAATTTTATAGGCATTAATGAGTTGCATTATCTTACTTTCCAGGTTGTTGGTTGAGAATATGACACTATGAAATGGAAAGAATTATATATGGAAAGAAAGAAAGAAAGAAAGAAAGAAAGAAAGAAAGAAAGAAAGAAAGAAGCCTACCATGACAAGTACTAAGTTTCCTGTTTCAGATATGATATAATACATTTGAAAATCTGAGTACTTTGACCATATGGAAACAAATTTGCAAAATTCTATACTTAATGATATGTAAAAGTCGTGCATTCATTGATCCATAAAAAAAAAATCAGTGAGTTTCTAGTACCTGCCAATCACCTTTCTAGCTCTTGAGACATTACAATGAGCAAAAACTGATACAGGCTGTCCTCTTTTGGAGTATACAGTCTAGTGGACAACAGATATTTACACTAATGATTATATCATCATAAAATAAGTTCTTACAAGAAAAGGAATGATTTGTCTGAGAACATACAACAAACAAATCTGATCTAGCCTGGGTTGGTAAGGAAAAACATTAAACTCTGAGCTGAAATCTGAAACATTATCAGGAGTTAACTAGGCTTAGAGCGAGGTGAAGAATATTCCCGGGAAGGGCAATATCATGTGCACAGCCCTGGGGCAGGAGCAGAGACAGATCATTTGAGGGATAAAATGAAAACAGTGAAGGAGGCAGCATGGAAAGTTATGATGTGGAGGCTAGACATGAGCCGAAGCAGGTGGTCATGTTCAAGGTTTTAGTCTTTCCCCCAAACAAGGGGAAGATTTTCCCCCAAACGAGTTTAATGCAAGAGCATGCCGCAGTCGGTTAGGCATTTGAAAAGACCACTCTGGCTGAAGTGTGAAGACTGGGAAAGAAGTGAGTCGCTTTGGATACAAGAATGCTGATTTGTCTACTGCAGTGCCAGAACAGACTATTGGCAGTGGCTGGACAGAAAAGGTCAGGCTTGAGAAGTTTTTAGGAGGTCAAATAGCCCGTACTCTGTGATCCTACGTGGTAATGAAGGGTGAGGGAGTGTCAAACACAATGTGCATGCTTCTTGCTTGTGGAAATGGCTGACATTTGGCGTGTGTTCCTTGCTGTTTCCAAAAGGTCAGACATCCCAGTTTTGTATTCTTGAGCAAAATTAAGTTTACGTGTGTAACAGAAGTTTACATAGTACTTTCTGTCCTTTTATAGACTATTAATTCTAATATCTATAGAGTACATTTCCACAATGTTGTGTTTTTTCATTTTTTTCTTCAGTTGTGTGTGTGTGTGTGTGTGTGTGTGTGTATGTTTTCAATTCCCAATTACTTGATAAAACTGAATGCATTCCTAAAACAAAGACAAATCGCAGTTGAGGAACTATTAATAGTTGCAGAGCAAATGGAATTGGAAGAGAAAGGACTGGAATTTAGTGGGGGGCGGTTCCTTTAATTTCTTATAGTTGTACTCCTTTTAAAAGAAGTCTCAGTCAACAAGCAAAATGACTCCCAAATCACCACTAAAACATAAAAGCATGACGGCCATTATAGACTTCTGGGTGGAGGGCAGAAACATTTGCGAAAGGTTTGCCTCATAAGTTTACTATGGCAGGAAACTATTCTATTCCCAGTCTGTGAATTAGTTAAATACATAAGAATGACCCCAAAACTGCCAAAGGAAGTTACATTTGTGACTTTTTCAGAATACTACAAAACACAATTATTCTTACTAATGTCAGGGCAAGAGGTTAGCAGTAGGCTCCAAGATACTTGTTTCTTTAATAGTTGTTATTTATCATTACTCATGAACTCACCTAACTCTTTTAAAAATGATTTTCATTTTTATGTGGTAATACAGTAAAACAACAACACAAATTCCATCAGTACATCCCTCTGCCTTCATTAATCTATACACTTGAGCCTACACTTGCCACGTTTATCTTTCCAGATTGAACTGCATAAGCTTTTAGGTCTCGTTTCATAGATCAGTTCTTCCATTCACTCTTTCAGTCCAATTTGCTGTCACAACTAAAAAGGCCAAGCAAACAGTAGGCCCTCTGAGGAGGCAAATTGAAAATAAATTAACAAGTATCACCACACCTTGTTACAAAGCTCTCATGAGCCTGCCCCTGAGGGACAGTGTGCTCTCAGAGTCACTACACTTTTAAGGACAATATAAACATGCAAAGAAAGACAACTCAATCAGTTGAGAGGTCAAGAAGTGGTTCGAAACAGATCAATAAATTTGAATGAGACGCATTGAAGTCATCAGGAGAGAAAAGTACAGATGACAGTCCAGTGATCATTGTGTATCTCCCCGTCCCCAAGCACAGTGCAGGGGTTAAGTTTGAATATTTGGAAACTAAATAGATCTTTGTACTTACTCTGGCCTCTTAATTAAGAATGATCTTGGAGAAGTCACTGAACCTGCAAAACAAAATACCTCTCTAGAGGCCAATGTTTCAGTGCAGGTGGCTGGAGACACCGAGGCGAACCACATATGTGCGCCTCCCCTGCCTCATGGTAGCCATGTGTCAAAGAAGCTTGGCTTCTTGTTGCCAAGCATTCTAACAGAGTTCTGTCCAGAGGGTATCCTTTCTTGGTGCCCTCTAATTATTAGCGTTTTTAATGCTTTGGAGCCACATAGTTAGACTACACCTTTAATAAAGATTAAAATTAAGTTGCCTTAAAAAAAAATCTGACATTGCCCATGATTTCCACTTTATAAATGGAGAAACTGACAATCCCAAATGCCACTAATAATGATAAAGAGGAAGATGATAGCTCTTGCACCTGGTGAAAAATCAGTAACTAGTTCTCCTCATTGAACTATAAAGTAGACTTAAGATATGCAGTGGGATGCACTTGCCCAGACAAATGGACGTGAAGGTAAAGTATGTAGACAGGAGGATGGATATGCCACATCAGCACTGTTGGAAGAAAACCTGGAAAAATGAATGTCTAAGTATGTACATATAAACCTACACAAATACCACAGAAACATCACTACTTACAGAAATCATAAAAATGCCTGGAAGCAGAAGTGGTTGAAATTATTTCTGAGTTTTGTCCATAAGGAATGCAGAGGAGGGGTGCCTGGGTGGCTCAGTCGGTTAAGAGTCCGACTCTTGGTTTCCACTCAGGTCGTGATCTCACGGTGTGTGAGTTTGAGCCCCGCATCGGACTCTGTGCTGACAGCGCAGAGCCTGCTTGGGATTCTCTCTCCCTCTCTCTCTGCCCCTCCCCCACTCACTCACTCTGTCTCTCTCTCAAAAATAAATAAATAAAACTTAAAAAAAATTTTAAAAAAAGAATGCAGAGGAGACATTTCAGTAAATATTTGGAAAAGCCGTCATTTCTGGGGCACCTGGGTGGCTCAGTCGGTTGAGCAGCCGACTTCGGCTCAGGTCATGGTCTCGCGGTCCCTGAGTTGGAGCCCCGCGTCAGGCTCTGTGCTGACAGCTCGGAGCCTGGAACCTGCTTCTGTTTCTGTGTCTCCCTCTCTCTCTGCCCCTCCCCCATTCACGCTCTGTCTCTCTCTGCCTTTCAAAAATGAATAAATGTTAAAAAATTAAAAAAAAAAGAAAAGCTGTCATTTCTACGTTTTCTCACAATGATGAATGAGGCAAAAACTAAACGAGATAATCACCCACACTATCCATCCACCCTGCTTACCCTCACATAGTCTCTTCCAGTAGCTTTCTGTATGCCTGCCAGCCCCTTAAACTTCACCTTAAAAAGGAAGAGTCCAAACAGTTGGCTGAAAATAAATAAATGAAGCCCTAAACTTTCAAGGAGTTCAGAAAAAGTTGGGGCAATCTCATCTTCAAGTGGGGAGAGAACTGAAGACCCTCTCTGATTGGTTGCTCTCCTTGTACACAGGAAAGGTCAGATCTTAGCAGGGGACAACAGACAGGGGTGTGTGTTAGTCATACAGTTCAGCCACAGTTCACCATTGGAAGGAATGTTTGAGGCGACCATCATGAAGTGATTCAATGACATGTTCCTTTTCCAATTCTAATTTGCAAAGGAGAGTTTAACTCCCTATCATCCGTAAGCTGGCGCAGTTGCAAGACTGCACACTTATGCATCACCCCACAAAGCTGTCAGGAGTGTTTTCTATTGTTTGAAAATGGAAGTTGTTTAATTAATGGAAAAATACCTGATCTTAGACATAGCAGTAAATGTTCACAGGTTAAAAAATGCATTAACTGGAGAGAATTGTAAAAGTTATTGGAATAGTTCACACCCATTCCGTATGAAAACACACGCAATTGTACATGGATACTATTTTAGTATGAAAGGACAGCAGGCTTATTTTTCTGGAATAAAGGTTTCAATTCAGGCTGTGATCTGTTCCCTGAAGAATATAATAATGATAAAACCACCCATCCTTCAAAGAAAGACTACCGTCTTTCCAAAGGCAATCTTTCCTTGTAACCTTAGATGAAAGTTAAGAATTAATTGAGACTAACTCATGCCACAGAAAAACTTTCTTCGTATTTTAGTAGTTATGCATTTCATATGACAGTGTTTTTCTGGTTTATGGAGGTGGATAAAAATGAAAACCATTTGTATCTAAAAGTCCTGGCTAATTACTGTGGTCTTCTTTTACATGAGGTTAATTGATTTTCTTCTTGGTAAAACAGCTATCCAGTGTTCTAGAAACATTCTTTACAATAATCTGAAAAAAGAGGAAAAGAGTACAACCGACGTGTTTTAATTCAGTTGGCACTATCCCATGCCAAGCTTTTTTTTCCTGTTAAAATTATTAAAAATCAAGGTAGAAAAAAATCACGTTAGTAAATCAAGCATCCAAAATACATAAATATCACTTGAATTCACAGTGTTGAAAGTTTTGAGTTAATTTTACATGCTACAAAGAGATATTTATTAAGATGGTTTTTAAAATCACATTGAACTCTGGTGTCTAATTGAGATTTTTAGCAGAGTTACTAGTATAACATTTGCAAATATATTACTTCCTAAATCTAAACTGTGGAAGGGAACCTAAATCTGGTGTTCAATATTAACCTCTTAGGGTTGGATCTGAACTGCACTCCTTGATCATGGCCTGAACATTCTGATTGTGCCTTTCCTTGTTCTTTGGTATCTAGAGAAAATACTGGTCTCATGTTTAAATTGCTACATGGAACTTAACAAAATCCTCCGGCCTCTTTTGTTCTATTTTGTTTCTAAAAAACAAAGACATGGTTGTCTTTTCTCATATGTTCATTTATGTTTTGTTTTTGTTTTTTTCTGAGGGTGGGGAAGAGAGGGTATTTGAGAAGCAGAATTAAAACAGATAAGAATTTTAAAATTGAGGCATGCATTTATGAGTAAAGAATTTGCCCTGCGATCCAAACCGAATGTAAGCAATGGCTCAGTTCTAAATGTTCCCAGCAAACTACTGGGTTGTTTAGAAATGGGCAGCTATTCAGGTCTGAGTCAGCCTGAAGTGGTGCCTTGGGCCTCTCTCTCACTTTGAATAAACAGCAGCACAAATCTAATGCTGAAGAAGCTGCTGAGGACACCCTGCGTTTATCTGCGCCCTGCCTTAGATAAAGGTCACCCTCTAGTGGGGTTGACACGTATTTCAATCTCAATCCTCACTCTTGGAAATGTCACTTGCCATGAATTTGAGTCACAAAATGAGGCATTTTGAAAATCGAATGCAAGTTCAGAATCAGGGATTTTTATCTGGGTGAAATAGATAAAGAGGTAGAGATTATGGTATTTAGCCCTAAGAAACCCTGGGATTAAGAAATTGAAAGACCCACTAAGCCTTGTCAATGCCATGTTGAAGTCATCTGTGAAGAAGTCTTGAAATGGCTTTAAATGACAGTAGAAAAATGGACAGGCTGGTCCTCATTTTAAAAATGGGAAATAAAAAAACCTCATTTTTCTTGTCAAGTGCTACAGCTTTACAACATCTGGATCCCTTCATAACCTTTACATGTGACTTCTAACGTGACTGCTTATATAGGCCACCTATGGATTCACTGGAAATCAAGCGATTAGAACCTTGGAGCAACATCAAAAAATTAAATATAGACTCTTGGATACTTTTCCTGTGTATCAAATCCTTTCTTTAGGCAAAGTGATTTTTTGCACATTAGCTTAGTTTTACAACAATAGAAAATAATGTAGGATATTATTATTAAAGGATAACAATGACATATAAATTATTATTTTTATAGCATGGATAAGGAAGCTTAGAGGAGCCACTCTCAAACTTTGGTGTGCGTCAGAATCACTTAGAAAGCTAGCCGAAACAGAAGTCTGGGGAGAATTTACATCACATCAGGGGATGCTGCTGATGCTTGCCTGGGGACCATACTTTGCAAATCTAAAGTCGTGACAGCTAAATAACATAATAAACTCTTAAGAGCCAAGTTGGCATGCACGTGTGACTTTTGGCATAGAAATTTCTTCTGCACAGATGTATGATGAGTGCATAGTGAGAACTTAATATACTTTATATTTTAAGTTTTTCTGCCCTTGCAAAGCAGAAAGACATAGTTGCTATAAGGAGATAGTAATTACAAAGACAGTAACTAATCACAGGGACTTGGTACCCAGGAATCCAAAGCTAAAACTTTCCCCCATTTCTGGAACTAGTTACAGAACTTTCTAGTTCTCTATGTGATTGACAACAAGTCAGAGGAGTTAGTGAAAGGATGTAACACCTTACCAACACATAGATATTGGGCCCTGAGTAAATCAATGGTTCTCAAAATTCAGTATTTAGACCCCACAGATTTTTATTCTACAGTTCTAAGTTGGGATAAGGTATTTGCTTTAATAAGTATGCAGATGATTCTTATGCAGGCAGTATCTTCTAACACGCTTTGAGAAACTCTAGCTTATAGGCTTAACAGGTGTCTGGTTGCTTCTGAATGAGAAAAACAATAACAGTGACAATAGTCACGAAAGCACTGTTCCTGTTAGGGCTGCACTTCTGAGCCAGTCTTGGTTCAGGCTGCCCGGGCATGCCCTTCCCACGCCCGGTGACTACTTTCCATGTCTAGTGCAAAACAGAGGTACTTGCAGAAGTCTACAGAGCTTCACTGTGTCCTTGTTGTTGTAACTACTCCAAATTTGGAGAGAATCTCAAGATAGACAAGGGGAAGGGACTCACCTTCTCACCACTCCACCCACCTCCCTGTCCCCTTCTCCCTGCCCTCGCCACTAAGTCATCACATATGAGCTATGGTAGCCAGTTGGATACTCTCACATAGAAGTCTGAATACAGAGGGAATGAAGCACAGGCCCAGTGTACTGGGAGGCAGGGTGGAGTAGAGACCGAGGTGGTGAGTCAGAGAGTGATCGAGGTGGCTAAGGACCATCATAGCATCAGTGCACAGTCAATGGTCAGTGAAAATGGCATCAATGGCACATTCTCATATGCAGACTGCTCCTGGTTGGACTCAGGGCTTGGTTATCTCAAGGTGTTCGACACCCTGCCAAACCTCTGATCCCTAGGCTGTGAGGCAGGTGTTCTTCATTTAGTGAACAATTTGTCTGACTTATTTTAATTTTACAAGAGACCTTTCTACGTGCGTTACTTTCAGGGAAATAATTTAATCTTTTACTCGGCTGTAAACTTGAGAGGAAGGACTCGATGATGTCTAAGACACTTCCCAATCCTCAAGATCCCATCCTATTTGGTCTTAGAATAAATTCCCTTGGGTGGGAGCTATCACCGTGGAGGAGAGAGGATCAGATTTATTATCTGGCTCTTTTCTGTAGAAGCAGAAATGGAATTTAGATAAGTGGAAGGATCAGCCTAGAACTTTCAGAGGCTGCTTCCACCTCTTCTTTTGGGCTAAACTTAGTGGCTGCTAAATAACCTAATAAAATCCTAATGGGGAAAAGGATTTCCCAACTGCCAGGGAAATCTCATGTCTCTTCATCTAATACCAAAATAGGGGTGATGTGAATGGTTCTTTTTGCACAGACTATGGCACCAGCAGCTCAGGGGAAAATCTACTTCTTTAGTCAAGGTAGGGTGACAAAGTGTCCTTAGATGAAACTATTTTTGACAGAGATAAATCTGAGTGAAATATGAACCAGTACCTAGAATGAAAGGCAAGACTATGCCAATTAAATTCTTTGGAACCATTTCAGTCCCTGGAGTCTGGAAAATAAAATACATCTCTTTGGGGCTTATTCTACGTTCACTGCTCGTCTCTCTTCTACCTTTTCTTAAAAAGGCTTTTGTCTAAGACTTCGGATTGTCTGGTGACTTAATATTCTCTCTATCAACACCTATTGTCAAATGTTGCCTATTTACATGATAATTTTCATAAACAGTATCACAGGAAGATTTAAAGTGCTAAGAAAATCTATGAGAAGTAAGCATAAAGTGTATCTTTAAAATGGCTTTCCAATGCTTTGGGTGCTCAAAGCACTGTTCCTGCTGTTCCCTTGATCAAAAGCCATCAGTGGCTCCCGCACCTTCAAGCACAAACTCTAAATTTCTTTTGACATACGATACACAGAAACTGCCTTAACCAACCATCTCATACATCCGTGTAGTCATTAAAATGCTAACAGGTACTTATGGAGCATCTATTGTATGCTAATTGCCTGCTAAGATTATTTTTCTTTGATTTCTTCTACCTCACCCCTGCCAGGACATGGCACTTTCTCATTACCATGTTTCCTTCCACCAAAAAGTTCTTACTTTCAACAACCACAGTGTTTCAAGCCTCACATCATGCCACCTGCTCCACAAATCCCTCTACAATGTCCCAACTATATTGAAAAATTCTCTGAGTTTTCCTGATAATGGTCTTATAATTGTATTATAATAATAATGGCCATGTTCTGAGTTCTGTCATATTTATTACTACATATGTTTCATCTCTAAATCTGAATTACACATTCTTGATTTACAAAAAGAATATCTAGTACCTGTAAATGGTAGTTTGCAAAATCAATTTCACTGCTGGGTATCTTGAAAAATCATTTTATTGAGGCTAAGGTAGGAATTACATAAATTGTAGCCCTATAACCAATTTTATAATATTTCTCTATCTTAATTTCCTTGATGAGTACAATAAAGCCTTATCTTCTGATTTTTCATCTTCTATTAAAATGAAGGGATGGAGCCTCTGGGTGACTAAGTCAGTTAAGCATCCAACTCTTGGTTTCAGCTCAGGTCATGATCTCATGGTTCATGGTTTTGAGCCCCACATTGGACTCTGCACTGACAGCATGGAGCTCGCTTGGGATTCTCTCTCTGCCTCTCTCTGCCCCTCCCCTGCTCACTCTCTCTCTCTCTAAATAAATAAATAAACATTAAAAAATAATAAAGAGGGTGTTGGAATTATAGTTCCAATTCCAAAAAATTTATGTTAAAAAGTCATGACTGCCCTCTAGAAAATGACCAATCACACTCACTGTTCAAAAGCAAGTCTAAAAAAATCAGGGCCATAGAAAGCCAAGGCCCTACTACTTTAATTTTTTCTTAAAACAATTGCTTGAACAAACTCTAGGACTTCCCTGAAAAATTCTAATACCATTAAATGGCAAGTGACAATATTATGTTAAATTTCATTTACTATTTTAATGACAAGATTTCTAGTTTCCTATTGTTAAATTTTGAAGGTCACCTGGGGAACAAAATGAATTCCAACAAATACTAGTGTTTAACTATTAATAGTTTTCTGTTTTATCAGAAAAACAACTCACACACCATCCCTGGTCTTTGTAGATCTGTGGAAATCAATAGTAACACCGGAAAATCAAGACAGTTCTACATTTCAAAATAAGAAAAAATGGATCCTTTAACTATATGCTAGTTATGTCATTGTATGGTCTGAGCAAAAAATCTAGAATTGATTATCGAAAGGTATGGTTTGTGAATAAATGAAAACTGTCAATATCCATAAAACCTAGAAATGTACAACAGAAGAAATTACTTCAGACGCTCCTAATTTCTTTCAAGAGGATTGCCAGACTGTGGCATATGAAGGCATCCATGAGGCATATGAAGTACAGCACATGAGACCTGTGACTAAGGAATTTACCTGCTGGAAGTGAACAATAGCTTGCATGATCTCATCTAAAGATCTTGAATCTGTATCAACCTGAGCAGGGCTGATAGTAGCCAGACATAAAGTTCCATCTTGTATCCAATCCACTTTAACACTTTTCCTAGTGAACATGAGATATTAAGCAAATTGAAGATATCATGAGGCTAAGAGTCTTGGTAAATATATTGAATGATAGAATCTAGATCTAAAAAGATTCTAAGAAGTTGGAGTGATAGGTTAGATATAATGAGATTCACAGAGAATAAAAATGAAGTCCTGGCCCTGGGTCCAAGTTCACTCTTCACAAGTCCCTGATGGGATACTCATAGAGAAGAGAATCTGAAACACATCAGAGGTGTGTAGCTGATGGTAGGCTCAATGACTCAACAGAGGGCTATACAACTGCCCAGCCTAGAATATACAACCTTAGTTAGGCTCTACTTGTAACAACTACTGTTAAAACTGCACTTCTCTGAGCACTCACTAACTAGATGACCTACTTGGGAAGTAGATTGGCAGTTGTAATGTTTGCTGAGCCTGCCTATCTGAGAAATTTCTTCTAAATAACACCTAAAGTTGTTTTTAACTCAACTCATGACTTCATAAGGATATGACACAGGTCAATGACAAGAATGAAACATGTATTTGTAATTAAGACTCTTTGTGTCCTAATGGATAATTTAATCTCCATGTATCTTACCTGCCTTTCAGCCTATGTGAAAAGGATAACTCCATTCATTCTCCACAAATCAATCCAGTCTACATCTATCCTTAAACCTTCAGGTCTTGGTTCCTCACTCTGAGATGTTAGATGATGCGAAAATAACACAGGTATTAGAGAGAAGGTAACATTCTCAGTTTATATAGTTCCATACACCTTCAACAGCAAGGGCCAGCAAATAAAACTTACATAAGAAAGTATTTTCTGTCAGCTGTCTGAGATGTAACATAGAAGTTCATGATCAGAAGGGAGAAAACCATGTGTCATTAATGTGGTAGGAAAGAGAGGTCAAGCATTTGATGAATGGTCATTGTAGGTGGTATATGGACTGGATGTTCATGCCTCCTCCAGCTAATATGTTGAAGTCCTAATTTCCAGTGTGATGTGACTTGGAGATGAAGCCTTTGGAAGGTAATGAGGTTTAGGTGAGCACATCCCCTCAGGATGGGATTGGTGTCCTTCAAAGAGGAGGAAGAGACCTGAGAACATGCTCCATGCACTCATACTGAGGAAAGGTCATGGGAGAACACCATGAAAGGGGAGCCATCTGCCAGCCAGGAAGAGAGGTCTCACCAGAAACTGACCATGCTGGCACCCTGGTTTTGGAATTCCAGCCCCAAGAACTCTGAGAAATAAGTATCTGTAGTTTAAACCACATAGTCTATGATGTTTTATTATAGTAGCCTGAGCTAAGATGGGTGGCTCTCTTCTGATTATTCTATCATTTTAATACTTCTCTATGGGCCTTTGTATTTGCTATTTCCTTTATATATAGCATTACTCTGAATGCTCTTCCACTCATACCCACAAGGCCCACCCTACTCCATGTTCTTCATGTCTCTGCTCAAATATCTCCTGCTTAGTCTTTCAGAATCACCCTTTATAAAATATACCCCTCCTCTCATCCCTCACATGCCCTATCTTGTTTACATTGCTTTCTTTTTCTCTTGTCAATCCTCACTGTGTGTGTTTCTTTCAACTTGTTTGTTGTTTGCTTCTTTTCACTAGAATTTCAACTTTAGGATAGCAGTGATTTTATTTATTCACTGGTATCCTAAGCATCTACAATGGTCTTTAACTAGTATTTGAAGAGCATTTGTTGAATAAATTAAAAGGCGTTACAAAAAATTCAAAGTCAGCACATTTGGTACTTTGTAGAATTAATTATTGTCTTGAAAGAGAAAAAATTGCATTATTTCACTCAACCCTCTATTGAGAATTTATGCCTTACAATTCTAATATAGTAATCTTACCTCTCAGACCAAAATATAAATTAGGTACATTCCTTTTCTAGTATTATTTATTCATAAAGACTTCTAAAGCCGGAGGCCTTAAATCAGTGACATTTGTTATATAAAAACAACAAAATAATGCTGTATATTTGTGTGTTTAATTTGTACTAAAAATAAATTAAAATTTTTTTGTAATGTTTTATTTGTTTTTCAGAGAGGGAGACAGAATATGAATGGGGGAGGGGCAGACAGAGGGAGACACAGAATCTGAGGCAGGCTCCAGGCTCTGAGCTGTCAGCACAGAGCCCAAGGTGGGGCTCAAACTCACAAACCATAAGATCATGACCTGAGCCGAAGTCAGATGCCCAACTGACTGAGCCACTCAGGCACTATCAAAAATAACGTTTAACTGAAATAAATACATTTTGTGAATCTCCAAATAAATCACAGAACTTGTAGGGGGAAGGCATAAACCAAACTCTCCATTCTAGTTTATATAATGTTTAAAAATGACGGGGGAAAAAAACAACACAAGATAATGACATATACAGAAATTTTCTAGCTAGTTGAAAAAAGATAAAGAGATATTCATACCACAATCTCTGTTGTACTTTGGCATATTTTAAAGACCCAAGTGACTACTGTCTGTCACTTGGCCAGCCAAGGAAAAGATCAAGGTTTGGAACCTACCTGACCATGGGTTCCTTCTATCAAGAGTCGTTCAGTGTTCTGAGCGCTACAGGAAAGCCAATGGCAGACACATGCTTATTTAGGTTTCTTGGTCAAGTACACAGCAATGAAGAGCCTTTCTATTCTAGTAGAATAGAATTCTATTTCTCTGCATTTCTCTGCAAATATTTAATTCACAACCCAATGGCTCGAAATCACAGTTAAAATCTCCCATCTCTGGGGAAATACCCCAACAGAAGAGTCACTGAGACAAACTGACGAAGAGTTAGCATTGGGGAGAAATCTACTAACTCTTGTCATTTTGACTCTGATTGCAGGTGACAATGAGCACAAAATGGTATGTATTCTTGATCTGTGTAGGAAGCAATATGACGTACCGTATTGTACTGTAGATAAAGCATTCTAGGTTGTTCCATAGCTACGAGACTTGAATAAACTCAAGGAAGCTGAAACCCAAATGGTAGGGTCATTTTGTCTGATTCCTAATAGCACTCTTAAAAAGGTTTTGAAAAAGCTTAGAGATGTGTGTTTACCTTGAGAGGGTCAAGTTACAGAGTACTGCATTAAATCTCACCCAGTAATAACAATGTTTTGAAATAGCATGCCTTAAATAGGAAATTAGTGATATTTGCCTTCAGCTGGGTAAAATCTTCAATGAACTCTTCAAATCCCATTGTGTAAAGTCTAGACTTTCTGAGTGAGTTTGAGATTGCAAACAATAAATTCACTAATTTGTTACAACAAAATAGCTTTTGGTAGAAGCATTATACTCAAGTAAAGTATAAGGCAGGCATCATTGTGCTTTTCACTCCACACGTTTTAATCTATCCATTCAAAGACTAACAAGAAATACAACTTTAGGTAACACGTATAAATAGAACGCCAACTGAGTCAGCTGATGTTCATCTGTGTGGTTACTGGTAACATGGCTGAAGACATTTTATTCATGTTTGTTTGTTTGTTTGTTTGTTTTGAGTGAGGGGGGAGAAAGGGAGGGTCGGGGAGGCACATACACACACACACACACACACACACACACACACACACACACAGGTTCAGAGAAAGAGAGAAAATCCCAAGCAGGCTCTAGGCTGTCAGCACAGAGCCCGACAAATCCCAATCCCGTGAACCGTGAGATCATAACCTGAGCCGTGTTCAAGAGTCAACTTGTGCTTGAACAACTGAGTTCAGTGCTTAACCAACTGAGCCACCCAGGTGCCCCTGAAGA
The DNA here is from genome assembly GCF_024362965.1 of Panthera pardus. Taxonomy (NCBI): domain Eukaryota; kingdom Metazoa; phylum Chordata; class Mammalia; order Carnivora; family Felidae; genus Panthera; species Panthera pardus. The sequence goes on along the minus strand of NW_026526654.1, from coordinate 18,922,548 downwards.
CATTCTGGAAATGGCAAGATCTAAACAACTTGACCCATAAGACACTGTTGTAAATGCTCTCCTAGTTAGATGGAGTTAATCATAGTGTAATCAACACAACTGAACGCTTTTTTTACACTTCAATACCTGTTGGGAGTCTGCAATGTGCCAGTTTCCATTGAACTGCACAGCATTAGCAATTGTCACATTTCATTTTCCCAAATCTGTATCACGTCAAATCCTACCTCCTGCCTTGTCATATATTTCCTCTTTCCCTGAGGAATATTTTCATGCTAGTCAACGAGTTGTACTTTGGCAGGCTGCTGACACAGCCATGGGGAATATCTCTTAGAGCTGCACCAAACGCACAGCCTGAATCCAGCCTCTAGCCTTCTGTCCCTTCGTGAAAAGGTCAGAGGTTGTCTCTCAGACTACCAACTGCCATTTCTCCTTCTCATCACAAGGAGAGTCAACATAGGACAATGGGGTCTGGTGGAAGTTTGTAAAATGCACAGAAGTGAGAACACTTGGCCTAGAGAGCTTGGTGGAGCTGGAATGTGAAAAAGCAATGATCGGGGACATGAAAGGCACAGCACAGGGACCTGTGATCATAGTTATAACACACTATTTTACCTGTGACAAAACAGAAGACCTGTAATGTTTCCCAGCCAGTCGTCCCCAGCTGTGGCAAAGCCAACAGAAAGTCAGGAAGAGATTTCGGTATCACTGATTGGAGTAAAAAAGATTGGTTGACTCAATTGGACCCGATGTACCACTATTAATATGTAATCTGCCCAACCTGTTGGATTTTAAGGATCTACTTCTTTCCCTAAAATAGCATAATACTTCAGTTATAAGCTTTAGACTGGAATAGTGCAGGAGCTTGTGTGTAGAGACTTGAGATGTGAGATTTGGTCCTACATCAATGCATTCCTAATGCCTCTCCAGTTTCATTTAGGGTTGACATACTTACCCTCCTAAAGCAATGATGGACCAAGGTAGGAGGGCTGGTAAGAGGTCTGTCTCATTGGAAAAAGTGTTTCTTCCCTGACATTGTTTAGAATGGTAATAAAAAGCAGAGAAAATTTTGGTTGGTTTTATTATTATTTCTTACATTTCTACAGACAAGGCTCTCTGCTGTTGCCAGAGCCCAGGGACTACTTCCACTGACCTGCTTCCTCCCTTTGGCGGGTCTCAAAGCTGTTCCAAGCTTCAGTGTTCCAATTTGCATGTGGCAATTTTAGTACCTGTCCCCACAACCTCCCAGAATTGTGAAGATGAATGTATAATGGCGAGAAAGTGTTTGTTAATTGTCAAGCAAATTGGAGCAGTTAAGCTCTTGATTATCTCAAGGTGTGGAGCAGAGTGAAAGAGAAGGAAAATGGTAGCTCACCAGTGAGGTCCCAACCCTATCTTTGCCCCTGGTTTAGAAGAGTCCCCCAAACCGTAAGTGAGTAACAATGCATGAGATTGACAAGCCTGGGGGCCAGCTTCCTCATTCTCTGTGCTTTTTCTAAAGCAGAGGATCTCAGCCTTGGCACCACTGACATTTTGGACCAGATAATTCTTTGCTGTGGGGCTTGTCCTCTGCACTGAAAGATGTTTAGCAGCATTCCTGGCCTCTACCCATGAGATGCCATCTGTATCTCTGTCCCGAGTTGTATTAATCAAAGGTGTCTCCAAGTATTGCCTAACGTCCCCCGGGGGCCGTGCCAGAAGCCTAGCCATCCAACCAGCCTGATGGCAGGGCCCCGGGTGGTGGACGGATCGGGACTACAGGGCGGCCCACCGACAGTGAAGCTTCTTGTACTCCCGCTTTTATGTAATTTGGCCTTAATAAAAGTACCTGGGGAGTTGTCTGTTGGGGAATTGCCCTCAACAGGCCCCCTGGGAAAAGAACTACTGGGGAAAGAAAATAAGGTTCTGCAAGGAAATTGTGCGGCCCTACATTTAGCCCTTGCCACCCCCTATAAAGACTCCTCTACCTAAAGGAAGGATAGCCTCATACATTTGCCAGCAAAGGAGGAATAAATGGATTTAAAAGCCCCACTCCAGCAACAAAGGAGTGTATCTATGGGCACAAGTTACTCCAACCCCTAGGCCCACTTGGCCCCCAGGAGGCATTCCAGATGATGATTGAACCTAGTCAGTTAAAGTACAGAATGGTTCATTAGTTCCTAGGTGCATTGTCTCTCTGAGAATGTATAAGGTGTGGGCTCCTAAAGCCCTCTTGGCCCCCTTCTAGCACCTCGGACCCAGGCGAACACTTTTGTTCCTCAAGCCACAAGTGGTTCAGGGAAACAACTAAGAGGTCATGTCCCTGTAACTGTTCCACTTGAGGTGTTGAGGGATAGGTGACCTTTCATGAAAACAGCAAAGCAAATGCTTTATAGATTATAGATAAATGTAGATACATAATGAAAATAATGAAAATAATATGAAGAAATTAATCAATAAGAAAAAGGCAGGAGGGAACTTTATGAGAAAATAACCATGTTATTCCTTAAAGGGTGTTTACACATAGGAACATTTCTAGAATTAGGTAATGCCAGAAAACATAGATGATGTACACTTCAAGGAAATTGCTAACAAATATAATGCCACATTTGCCACAATAAAGCGGCCAGTTCAACACACTGCTGTTGTCTGTATCCATTTTTATTTATTTATTTATTTATTTTATTATTTTTTTTTCACTTTTTCGCTGACACCGTTTATCCTTCGGGAACCCCTGGACCTGCTAGAGCTGGACTCCGGCAGGACGGGGGTTGCAAAATCATCCCAGGTTAATAACTGCTCTAAAGTAATGTCACTATTTAGAAACAAGATGGACAAAATTGAACTAAGAGAATCTGGAAAATTTTCAAAGTATTTATTTCCAAATAACCTCAAATGTACTTTTTTTAGGTGAATAATTCCAAATTTTTAAACTGCTTATGTGGAATTTAATTTGACCTTGAGTGAGAATTAGCATTTTAATATGCCAAAGTGATAGCCATACCCCAGGGTTCAATATAATCACTCCTAGACAGTAATTTCCCCCATCTAGATTCTCCCTGTATCTGCCATAAAGTGATGCTTTGTCCACACAATATATAATTGGCATTTTGTGAGTCAACAGCTCTCATCGTTCCATTTTGGTTTGGTTCATACATTTTACAATATATATGAAAGCAGTGGCTACCAGAAAACTCAGACAAAAGAAAAAACCCAGAAAAATAGCTTGAAAACCTCCTGTATATGACAATTATGTGCAAAATCCTACTTGGCCAAAGGCTGTAAATCCATGAAGCCTCTAAATGGCATGATCCAACAACTGAAGATGTTAGTCACTTATACCATTGCCATGGATTAGGATAATAGTAGTAAAATAATGCTTTGCTCTCAACCCTCAAAATGTTTTAGAAGATAAGGGAAGCTTCTATTACCTGCTATATGTTCCCACTCTTTCCCTGATAGAATCTCTATCTGCCAAGTCAATGTTTTACCCTACAGATTCCTAAGTTATGGAATGGACAATCACATAGATGGATCAGCATATAAAACAAAGCTTACTGAACACACATAGAAGCCTTTTACTTCTTAAATAAATCTATGGAGAATATGTTTCCAAAAGTCATGAGGTTCAGTAATTTGAAAAACAGGTCTCACTAGCCATTGACTTGGATCTACATTTGTATAACTAGACACTGTACTAGATAGCACACTATATTTCAAGTATAAGATATTTGACATGGGTAATGAATACCAATATTAAAAAAAATATTTGCAAGAGGCTCACCAAGGGAAGGTACGCTGATGTTTCCTGATGATGTTCCCTGTGGGGCAGGCTTATACCTTGTGCTGTATGCAAGTGAGTGGCCACGCATTCTTCTCTCTCTCTCTTTCTCTCTCCCTCTCCCTTTCTTCCAGTGCTTACCAAAGACTTGCATGAACCAGCACAGGTGCTAGATGTTCACAGACAAACCTGAATAAGTCATTCCCACCTGCTCTCAAGGATTTCACAAACCGTGGGAGAAAAAGGTATACAACGGACTTTTGCAGTGTGTTGTTAGCGGCATTATGACAGAAGTAAGCAAAAGATGCAAAATATACACAGAAGACATGTGTGGGAGAATTAGGAAAAGTGTTGAACAACATCAAAAGCTACAGAGAAGGCAAGTAATATGAGGGCTCAACAGCGTCCTCCCAAAATTCATGTCCACTTGGAATTTCACAATGGGACGTGATTTGGATGCAGGGTCTTTGCAGATGTAATTAATTAAGTTGAATTCAGGTCACACTGGATTAGGGTGGGCCCCCAATACAACTGACATCCTTATAAGAGAAGGACACATGAAGACATAGACACACACAGAGGGGAGGAGGCCATGTGAAGATGGAGACAGAGATTGGGAAGCTGGATCCACAAGCCAACGAATGCCCAGGATGGCCAGCAACCACTAGAAGCCAGGAGAAAGGCATGAGGCCGATTCTTCTTAAAGCCTCCAGAAAGAACCAAGCACACAGACACCTGGATTTCAGATATCTGGCCTCCAGAACTGTGAGGAAATAAATTCCGGGTGCTTTAAGCTCTTCCATGTGTGTGGTATTATTTTACAGCAGCCTAAGGAAACCAACACCAGGACTGAGGGGAGCGTGCTCTCTAGTAGCCTATGTTAGGCATATCCTCAATAAAAAAGGAGAATTTTCCTATCTCCAACATGACAGTCCTTACTTTACTGAGCTAGAAATGCAATTTATCACTCTGCTGGAATTTTTGTCTGTTTATCCTCTCCATTTACATCGACAAGGGATAAAACGAGAGCTCTTCCCAAGTGCCCTAAATCATTGCAGGCTTTACATCTCTCTCCTGTTGTTCTAATTTTTTTTCTGGACACCTATGTGATGATGAATTAATATAGACTATGATTAATACTTATAAGGAAGCCACCTGTTCTATTGTATGGTGCCACGGTTGGCCACCATCACTGCATTTGAGAATCACCCGGAGAACTGTTTTAAATACTGAGACCAGAATGCTAGCACCTGGAGATTCCAATTTAATTGGTCTGGTGTGATACTAGGTCATACTTTTTTTCTTTTTTTTTAAGGCTCCCCAGGGTTTCTGAAGTGCAGCCCCCAGTTGAGAACTACCAATATAAAGCAAGGCTTTCTATACTAGAAGCAGATAGGCTGAAGCAAAGAATGTTAAATGATTGTCTGAAAGCACTAAATTGAAAATACAAATCATATCCAAGAATAAGCTCTAAATTCACTGAATCTCTGTTACAAACTCATGCAGTATGATTGCATTGTTTTACCCCAATATGACTTCAATCCAAATGGGGGGAAATAGAAGATCATGGAATGAGATCTGGATCAAAGTTAGCAATATCATTGATTTGGGGCCACAGTTGGGGGTAGAGAGACTTGTCCTTCCAGACTAGTGGAAATAAGGGGGTGAGGGTTTAAAGACAATAATAAAATCACTATCATCATGCTACCCTTTGGAGACCCTTTGAGGACAAGCCTCTCCAGATTAACCAACCAAACAGAAAAAGGAAAATAGTCACTTTTGTTACCAAATGCTTTCTTCTAGAAAAGATTATATTGCCTTTTTTTACATTTTTAAGTGTGGATTTAAATTTAAGTATCTTGTTATACAAATGAGGTACTTTTACATACAAAATTGAGACTATATCCTCATGGTCTAAAATATCTTTCTCATTTCCTCTTTGATGCCCACATTTATATTTTATTGCTTTTGCAATTTAGAAGAAAAACACTGTTGTTTCTAAAATGAACATAAAAGGAAATCATAAAAGTCAACAATATGTAGACATTTTGGTGTGAGCAGGGAGGTCTCTAACTGCACATAAGATAAAATATCTGTTATTTTTAGAACCATGCATCCTTAAAAAACATTTTACTCCAAATAGAGTGCATCGAGCATTTAAAAATGTGACAAATATCCACATAGAAAGAAAATGTTTTTTTTAAAGAACATTTTTAAAGATTATTTATTTATTTATTTATTGAGAGAGAGAGGGTGGGGGGAGAGAGAGAATGTGAGTGAGGGAAGGTCAGAGAGAGAGGGAGAGACAGAATCCCAAATAGGCTTTGCGCCCAGCTGAGGGCCCAAACCAGTGAACCATGAGAACATGACCTGAGCTGAAATCAAGAGCTGGATGCTCAACCAACTGAGTCACTCAGGCGCCCCTAAGAGTACATTCGTGTTGAGGTTTTTATTCCTGCGAATTTTCCTACATTCAAGATGGTAGAATCCTTTATGAATGGTTGAATCTGACCAGAACTTTTGTCCAAACTATTCACTAGTTGGCCTATGTGTGTTGATATATTCAGAATAAACGGTATCAGTAATTTTGTCATCTTTGCCATATATTTGTTTAATTTCTTCTTTTTTAATGTTTATTTTTGAGAGAGAGAAAGAGAGAGAGAAAGAGAGAGAGAGAGTGCATGAGCAGGGCAAAGAGAGAGAGGGACAGGACCGAAGCGGGCTCTGAGCTGACAGCAGCAAGCCTGATGTGGGGCTCGAACTCACAACCATGAGGTCATGACCTTAGCTGAAGTTGGATGCTCAACCGACGGAGCCATCCAGGTGCCCCAGCCATATGTTTGCATATCCATCTCATCACAGTGCATATTAGTAAAACTTAAAGGTATTCAAGTATTTTAACTGGAATATTAAATATTATCTTATAAGTGGGTCTTATTGAAACAAACATTTGAATAGTATGTGACAAGTTAAATTGTATTCGATAATTAAAAAGTTAAATACTACACTGTAAAAAGAAATAGCCTGAAATATTTGTGTTAGTCCTATTGTCTAACCTCAGAGTTGAGAAGAGTTAAATTATCAATTAGACAAAACATTCCCCTCTAATTATTTTCTTGTATGAAGTTTCTGTAACTACAAGAAAGCATGTATATTCTATATTGGTAAGTAATTACTATTAAATTGCATAGTCTAAAATACCAAGTAAGAAGCTTAAAAAACCTACAATGACTTAATATGATGATTAGATATCAACCATGATACTTTAAAATCTTTTTTGTTGATTTGAAAAACGTGGATAGAATACACTGCATTTCTAAACAACCCATTTAATAGTACTCAAATATTGCACTGTGCCAGGAACATTATTTGAAATCAGATACTGACATAGAACCGACTATCAAGGAACTTACTGGGGAAATACACAACAAACAATAAGAAATAGAGACAGATCTGAAACCAAATGAAAATAAAAGCAATGCACCAAAAGCATTTTTAAACTGCCAATATACAGGTTTCCCCTAGTATCTGAAAGTAGAGCGCTTTTATGAAAACTTTTGTATGTTGAAATGGTGTAAAGTGAAGAAACAATTACCATTAACGTATATGGAAAATTTTTTGAGCATTCCCAGACCCAAAATGTCACCTCTCTTAGGTTTTCTGATACCTTAGAATACATCTTGCTAACAGATGCACAAAATAAATCGACATAAAGCCCAGATGCTCACAGACACAGTAAAAGCTCTGGTGGTCTGATCTTGAGATGCGGAGTGTGGTTCTTGGGGAAGAAACTTGGCGGGGCTACTCCTGCTGCTGGGGATGCCCGCAGTCTCTACAACGGCTTGCTGTGAAACCAACGCTGAATGCTATTTCCATTTTTTGCCGTTTTTTCATGAAAGTGAAAATTCTCTTCGTATTTGTTTCAGTTAGAGAAAACATGTACTAAGTTAAGTCTTCCATAAAAGTAAAGCTGTGTAACCAGAACTTTTGAAAAGTGGGGGATATTGAAATACATGTTGGGTCTAAGGAATTTTAGAGGATGCTTAGAAGTGCATAAACATCTTAACATGGCTGTAGTGCTGAAAGATGTTTTGGTGCAATCGTTGTGGATCTACATATTTCCCCAACAGGTTGAAAGAGTTTTCACAATAGGCTCATCTTCAGTTGGTATGTCATTAGTATCATGTTAGCATTCTATTGCCACATGCACATTTCACAAAGAGGGTTTAAGGAAGCCTCAGCAAATACATTGAGTGTAGTAAGACACACGATGAAAGGTTAATGCCATGGGCTACAAAGTTTTAATTATTTAATATGATAAATAGCCCTTTATTTTTTTCAAGTATTGACCGGAGAGAAAAGATTTCTTCTCATTATGGCTAGGCGAAACATCAACACAAGAGCATTAGTAGATAATTACCGTTTATGTAGAGCAATGTTACTAAACAAGAAGTCCATTCACGGGAGCCAAATGAAAACTTTGAACACGACATAGAGAACTTCAGTGAAATTATATTCACTCTGAATTGTGGACATTAGACACACATCTTTTTACTCAATTGGGGATGTTACAATACTGACTATTTACTTGGTACCCCATATATAACATATAGTCATGCTCTCTGATCTATGAAGTTAAGGCATGGCTTGACAAACTTTTTCAGATAAAACTCTCAAGTTTTCATCTTGAGTTTTGTAAACTCTAGGTTTTGCACATATTTGGTCTTTACTTCTTTTTTTTAAATTTTTTTAAACGTTTTATTTATTTTTGAGACAGAGAGAGACAGAGCATGAACAGGGGAGGGTCAGCGAGAGGGAGACACAGAATCTGAAACAGGTTCCAGGCTCTGAGCTGTCAGCACAGAGCCCGACGCGGGGCTCGAACTCACGGACCGTGAGATCATGACCTGAGCCGAAGTCGGCCGCTTAACCGACTAAGCCACCCAGGCGCCCCTTTACTTCTTTTTTTAAAACATATTGTTATGACTTTCAAAATAAAAATATAAAAAATTAGGGTGCTGGGTGCCTCAGTTGGTTAAGCGTCTGAGTCTTGGTTTTGGCTCAGGTCATGATCTCATGGATTGTGAGTTTGGGCCCTACATCGGGCTCTGTGCTGGCAGCGGGCTCCAAGCTGGCAGCTTGGGATTCTCTCTACTTCTCCTCTGTTCATCCCCTGCTCTCTCTCTCTCTCAAAACAAACAAATAAATAATTTAAAAATATATACAAAATAACTTAAAGGTAACCAACTTTTAAGAAATTCTTAAATTGTTAAGTATTTGTACCATTTTGATTTGCATATACATTAAAAAATAATGCTACCAAAAAGATGTTATTTGATGCCTGCCTTTGATCGATTTCAATAAAATAAATAAAGAGATAACATATTAAAATATGGCAGCATCTTACATTCACAGGAAAAGAGGTGTTGTTGAAAGAGGGAAGGATTATTGTGTCGATGAGGACATGGGATGCTCCCCAGACCAGACAGTTGACTGCATCATGGGAAACCTTCATAGAACTAAGAACTGTAGAGTGACAGAAGAAGGTTTTAACCGCAAAATCTAAAAGCTGATTCACTGTTATTTGTTAATTAATCCACCACAGTTTCATATAATTAACACGAACTCATCTTTGAATGGAGATATAAAAGTTTTCCAATACTGTTCTCACAGATGTGCCTTCTGAACAGGCTGTCTTTAAACCACTGTATCAGGACAGAACTTTCCATGCAGAGAAGAGTGGGGTGAGTGTTTTCTTTTCTCTTCTCTCAGGATAGAAAGGCTGTGGTTGCTATAATTACTTCCCATTTATCCTTAGTTGAAAGTGGGTGAAATTGCCTATTAATTAAATTTGAATTCTCTCAAATTGGCAAGTTTAAGACAATGACAGGAATAAATTGTACCACATATTGCAATCAAAACAAGGTTGATGTAGAACAGATACATTATGTGACTTAATGAAGCAATATTAAGAAAAGAGAATCCACAAATTACTCAAGTTAAAAGCATAAATAAATTGTAGCATTAGATAAGTTAGAAAACAAGAATTCCCTTTTATTGGGCACATTTTTGAAAGGAGCCTGGCAAGGGTGCCGCTTGTAGAATCAAAGATAATTTTCTTGTATAGAAGAAGAAAAGGAGACTCACTAAAGACCCAAGTGACAGACTATTACTAAATAAAGAATTTGGCTTAGTTCTTTATAACCAGTCTAGTCATTGTTGGTGTCTAAACATTAAAAAAAATACATAGCAGAAGGGTCTACTGGCGCATCATGAAGCCCTTGTCTTAGATTAAGGCACATTCTGACAACTGTTCCACTTTCACTGGTCATTTTGTATGGCTTTTGGACCAGTATTTATTGATTCGCTTCTTTCCATTAGTGTAGGGGGAGGTGATGCCCATTGGTTTATACCAGTGTATGTCCTGCATTTCCTCCTCTCCACATCCCGGAGAAAAGGATTTTCAAACTTAGCATAATCCTTTAAAACATATTGGATCATAAAACTTTCAATGTATGGAAATCCCTTTGAAATTCTCTAGCCCTGTTTCTTCATTTCACAGATATGCAGTCAGATGCTCTGGAAGAGGATGATATCTGCCCATGGTCACTTAGCTAAGATATTGGAAAACAAATTCACAACCAGTGACAAACGTATGCTCTTCTGTTCACGCCAAACACTTGTGGACATCCTTTGCCAGTGATATAGGTGAATAAATTTCACAAAACTTGCAGATGAATGAGAGGAAGAACGAATATGTTAGAGATGATCAAATAAGAGTTTGAGGGAATGTTGGCAGGTTGGAGCAATGGGAGAAAATGGTAAAAAAAAAAAAAATTGAGGAACTCGGATGTGCCATTTTCCTCTAAGTTGACCGTACACATGTGGACTATGCACCGTTCTACAGCTGCAGAATGGAGAAGGTCAAGCTTAAGAAAAGCTCATGCCAGAACAACTGATTGCCAGAAAGACTAATTTAATTGGACATCAATACAAGTGAATGTCTACTTGGTGACAGGAGTGGTTCCTATCACCAGGAACAGGTGACAGGCAGGCAGAAGACTTGTGCTAAAGTTCTAACTCTGTCACACTTATGACTATTGTCTGAGCATCATCTGTAATGATTTTTTAATCATTTGCTATCTCCACTAGATTATAAGAGCCACAGGGGCAACATCGTATTTGTTTTATTCCCTCCAGCATTCCAGGATTTTGCACTGTGCCTGGCACATAGTAGACACTCAATCAGTCTCTGCTGAGTCAATTAGTAAGGTATGTGACTTACCCCCTCTGTGCCTGGGCTTCTCATGTAAAATTAAGAACCTATAGTTGCTTCTGTGAGTGTAAAATAAGAAAGTATGTGGAAGGGCTTTGGAAACTCCAAAGAAATGACTACTATTGTCAATAAATACTACCAGTGAGGCATAAGTAAACAAACAATTTTAAAAACCTGAGATTAGTGAAATATTATAGTTGTCTCTAATCATTTGCAGAAGTATTGTACTAACCAGAGATTGGACCCACTTTGTGTACTGCTCCAGAGGGGCAGGCCAGGGGTCAACTGGCCAGGCAGATATGTCTTAATGTAAGGGCAATCTGTAATTAGAATGCAGTCTATAATTCTGTGTCAGCAAAAATCAGTTGAGACTCCAGAGTTTCTCAATATAGGGACTTAAAGGTAGAGCAACCTGGTGGTAGAGTGGAGTAGGGGGTGAGAGATCCATCTGGAAGCAAGCCCAGTACATCATGTCATAAGTACAATCTTTTACTTAGCTTTGTATGTATTTATCATGGCCAGAGGGGCTGAAGGAAATTATGTTGGTTCTGAAGTCCTGCCTACCCACTGCTTCCACTCCCGTCTCTGGCCTCACTTTGACATCATTATGGGTGAAAATGTTTAAACAGAGGCCAATATGGATGACAGAGTGAATCTTGCATGGGACAAGCATAGACCTTTGAACTTCAAGGTCACATCCAACTGTAAGTCTCTGGATACAAGCTAGAGAACCTAAAAATTTTGTATTTGGTAGGAATAAGAGTCTTAAAAGAACTGGAAAATAAGGGATATAAACTCCTTTTTTTGCTTCCTTGTAATCGAGAAAACAGAGTTTAAGCAACAATTTATATTGGTTACACCTCCCACCTTCCTGCAAAAAATCACTGTATAAAATTCTATATAAGAAATAATGTAATTTTGTATTAATATATAAACATGATTCTTTGTACATATAATACATAAACATGTAAAACCAAACACATATAACACAATAACATAGACGGTTCTCTAATTCACATATTTACTTTTGGCATTTATGTGAATCTTTGTACATATAATACATATACATGCAAAACCAAACACATATAACACAATAACATAGATGGTTCTCTAATTCACATATTTACTTTTGACATTTATGTGAACTTAGTTGTCAAGTATATTAACACACAGAAAACTCTTGAGCAATTTGATGAACCTTGAATCCACTGAGAATCTGTCTTCTCAAAAAAAAAGTAAAAAAAAGAGTGTATGTTTTTAGAAAACCATTTGGCCCAAAGATAATATAAGGGGAAGCTTTTTCCCATTTAAATAGCTGCTATTTTTATAAATGGAACCAAATCAACTTCTCCATAAGGAAAAAACACATTCTTATGAAGAGCTGAGAAATTCTGAGATGTGGGAAAAGGGGGTGTTAGAGTTGCCAAGGAGTTTTCTCTTACGTTTCAGCAACGTATCTTAGGGGAAAAGAGAGGCACTTAGACTTATTTCCTTGCCCCTGTGTAGATTAGTATAGCAAAGAGTGAAGTCTTAAGGGAGGAAGGGGATACTGGGGAAAGTGCCTGAAGGGTCTCACCAAAGTTGGCCAGTAATGTGAAATGAAATTGGAAAGGTCATTCCCCTCGATGCCAGCATACGCTTTCCTTTGATATTAATAGTCACTGAGCCAGGGAGGAAAAGCATCTTTACCCTTTACAATTATTAATTACTACCAATGGTAGGCACCGGCTAGAATGCTCAAGCCACATACACACACATCTCCATTGGAAACACTGTTATTTCCTTTAAAAAAATTTTTTTAATGTTGTATTTATTTTTGAGAGAGAGACAGAGAGAGACAGAGAGAGAGAGGGAGAACACAAGTGGGGGAGGGGCAGAGAGAGAGGGAGACACAGAATCTGAAGCAGGCTCCAGGCTCTGAGCTGTCAGCACAGAGCCCGATGCGACGCTGAACCCATGAACCATGAGATCATGACCAGCGCTGAAGTCGGACACTCAGCCGACTGAGCCACCCAGGTGCCCCTGAAACACTGTTATTTCTAAGAGTAATTCTAGAATATGTCACATGACAACATTTTTCCAGGACAAAGAAATTCATGAAAGCATTATACAACTCTCCCAGTTTAAAAAACCAGCCCAGTCAACAGGGACTGCTTGCTGAAGTTCCATTCTCATATTCACACGACACATTCAGTAGGCACATTAACATAGATGGAAATTACACACAGGTATCGGAGGAAAAGATGTCTCAGCCCTCAGCGCTTCCCGTGATTATCAGTGGGAGCGTCGAGGGCAGTTTTCCCTCTGCATTATTTCTCTTCCTGAGTGAAAGCTTGTTATTTAACTGTATCTGTCAGTCAGTCAGTCAGAACGTGAAGATATTAACATTCAGGCCTGGGCTCCAGAAAGGTAGCTGTTCCGTGAAACACCAAAATGAAATTTGCCTGGTGTAATTACGGCCATCTTAACTTGAAACCATAATTATCAGGACGCGTTTCTCAAGGGCAGTGTCCAGAGAGCGCATAGATAATAATGAGAGTTGATTTTCTCCTGAAACTTGCCGTTCAGGGACTCCGATTTCAGCTCAGGGATATTACACTAAATCCCCTCCCAATTTCTACAGATCAGTGTCAGATCTCAACTGGCAAAAGGCGGCTTTCAAGCTGACCTCTTCAAAATGCAGAAGGCCACCGCTCCAGACACAGTCACTGAAAGCTGAGAAGCGCTGAAGGAAATCCTAGCCACGGAACAAAACGCACACTTCAAAGCACAAGCCCGTGCTGAGTTCTGCTCACCCTCGACGTGTTCTAAAGCGATGCTTCTGGGTCCCCCCAATACTTCCTGTGCTATAGAAAGCCTTGAAACCTGCAACACTCCTCCTATTGAAACTTCTGTAATTAGAGGCCAAAGAACAAGGGCTACTGGCTACCGACAAAACAGCAGGCTCCAATTTCTTTCCCGGCCAGCTCAATGTCCAGGCCATTGCAGACTTTAAACAACATTTCCATGAGTCCAACTGCTCCCCAGAGGAGGTGTGAGAGCAAACGCATCTTTTCCTATCTACAGACGGACATGGAAAAAAAGTGACGGAAAGAATGAGAAAAGCATGCTTTGGTTCATGAGTTCCTATACTCCACAGTTTATTTAAAACAAGCAGGGGGCACCTGGGTGGCTCAGTCGGCTAAGCATCTGATTTTGGCTCAGGTCATGATCTCACCATTCTCAGGTTTGAGCCCTTGGGCTCACAGCGTTGGGCTCTGTGCTGACAGCTCAGAGCCTGGAGCCTGCTTCGGATTCTGGGTCTCCCTCTCTCTCTGCCCCTTCCCCCCTCACACTGTCTCTCTCTCTCTCTCTCAAAAATTAAGTAAACATTAACAAAATTAAAAAAAAAATAAAACAACAAGCTAGAAAGGTGATTCTGATGATCTACAGCAGAATAAAGCAAACAGCTTTATTTCTGAAAGGAGAGTCCTGATGTGGTGAGCTCTTTTGATGTCACACTTACACCACAAACTCTCTTTTTCCTGGTATTTGTCTTATCTCCTCATCTAATGTCTAACTTCCTGGAGCCGAGCCTCCCTGTCCTGTGGCCCCTCTTCCACTGAGATGTCTCTAAATGAGAGTCAGTGGAAACCTGCTTTGTTACCAAAAGGATTTGTTCTGTCCTCGTGAACCAAGGAGGAATGGTCGTGAAGGCTGGTCATTTGTTAAGCTGCTGGTCTTTGTTACGCGTTCTTTGTAATATCGTAATTGGCAAAACTCAGAAATTGATGTGAGACCTAGCGTAACCATATTACACTCCAGGGCTGTCACCCAAGAACCAGGTTGACATCTGAATTTAACTGACACCGTTTGCTGGCTCTGAGGCTGCCTTCCCATTGTGTCTGTGGCTGCAGATGACAACGGCTCCCTGGGAGAAACCTTTGGGATCACAAATGCGTAAACATCTGGGATTCAAATCTCTTTCAATTACATTAATGATCTACTATGTGCAGGAGAAAGTTTTGAGTTTAAAATAACAATTAATTCAATCTCAAGGTTAGAGGGAGAGATTTTAAACTTCTTCTAAGCCCCAAATGCCCTTTGAAGCCCCAGAGGGGAAACATCTACATGCACTCCTGTAATGAAACTGTGATTAGGCCCTGTGAAGGGAAGCGTATCCTCGAGCTTCTCGGTGACAGTAGCTGATAAATCAAATGGCTGTGACTCCGGTTTCCATAAATCAGTCAAAGGACAGTCTAGGCTGCCAAATTATTTACTTAAGAGGCGGTCATAATATGTCATTCAACCCTATAGCAATTGTTTGTCTACCCTGGCCTTGTGCTCCAATACAGTTCAATTCTGCTGCCTTTTTCTTTTTTTGAAATTTTTTTGAGCAAATGATGTCCATTGCCATCAGCCAAGCCAACCTCTTGCCCGCCTTTTGCCAATACCTCCCATGCCATGTGACTGTCATGGTACCACTTCCAGCAGTCCCTTCTTAAGTAAACGGTCCACCTATCAGAGCAAGCTTAGACCTTACTCAACCAGCCTCATCCTGCAGCCAACGCTCCTTCACACCACCGTGCAGGCAGCCAGCCCTCCTTGCTGACCCCTTGACGCTGACATGCAATAAACTCATTGACTCGAGTCTCTGCACCTACCTATGCCCCACCTCACCGACCATCATGCCCTTCTTGTTCTCCCCTGGTCCCCATTATCCAATGCTCATCCTTCTCAAAGCCTCCTTCATGCTCTACTCCATCAATGATCCCAGGCTCTTTTGATTCACACAAACTCTCCCCTTCTCTGTAAAGTGTTTACAGACTTTACGTAGGGTTTAAGTGTGGTTGTACATGTTTGCGAACATGTGTAAACATATGCATATTTATAGAGAGACACAGATTGTCATTTCTGAAAGGACGCAAATTCTTTTGTTTCTTCCTGAATATCTAGAACCAATGTGTGAACTCCTCTGTCTTCATAAAATAAGCCTGACAACCATGGGTTATATTCTACTACGAATTAGCAGAAATAAATGACTACAAAGGTCATAGAAGAAGTCAAAGCACCATCCCTTCTTCCCCTGGCCTCCTATTCCTGCCGCCTGCCTTAGTTTCCTCACCCCTTTATATGATAGTAAAGGATCCTTTCAAAAATCCAGTGATGGAAGCTGGGGTCAAAATGTCAGGTAGACAACAGCATCATTTGTACAGAGCTTCCTTCCCAATTTAGAAGCCAGAACATGGGCTCACTACAATAAAAAAAAAATAACAAAACTAACTGAAAAAAAGTTTCAAACTGTCAGTGTTTTAATCTGTTTCAGGGACTAATACAACTTTCAAAGAAATAACAATCGAGGGGAAACTGTGCCTTGCAATATCCTTAGACAGCAAACTGTGCTTAAATTAATATTAATTCCATTTTTAAATATTCTCCAAGTATTTCTTATATATGTAAAAAACCCTGAACATAAAAGGCATGCAAATCAGAGAATTTGCATGTGTCTAATACAAAGTTATTAAATATTTCGGTTTAAACTTTGATCTGAATATTCTATGGAAAAAACTCCTGTCATTATTAGTTTAATATGCTAATTTAATATTTATTTTAATATGGTGTTCAGCTTATTTAATATGCTTTAATGGTAGTTTGATTTGACTATTATATTTACAGAAAGAAAAACTAGCACCTTCTTCTCTAGGAAATAATAATGCTATGGAGGAGAAATGAGATAAACTATATGGGCCATGTGCTTCTCCAATAAAATATTTGGAGGGGGGAATTTAAAGTAACATCTCTTTATTTTCAATAAGTATATTACCCTGGATGGGGTGCCTGGTTGGCTCAGATGGTTGAGCATCCAACTCTTAATTTCTGCTCAGGTCATGATCCCACAGTTGTGGGATTGAGCCCCGTGTCAGGCTCCAACCTGAGCGTGGAGCCTGCTTGAGACTCTCTCTCTTTCCCTCTGCCCCTCTCCTTTAATTGCGCTCTCTCTCTCTCTCTCTCTCTCTAAAAGATAAATAAATAAGTATAATCCCCTGGAAAACCTCCCCACCTACAATTCTGTGTGAAATATCAAGGAAACGGACTCTGGATGAGCTTAAATTCAAGTTTTGGTTCAGCTCCTTACTAACTGATTGGCATTGGACAATTCACTTAATATCCCAGAGCATCTGTTTTCATATCTGGAATAAATAGGGTGGCAGTGTTTCCAGACTTACTATTTAAAGTTAAGATAAAGCTAAGATAAGTGATCACTAAGAAGTTGTCCTAGTCAATTGATGTATAGAATTACCATTAGTAGCTAAAGGGATACCACTGCCAAATTCCCCCAACTCTGTGCAGCTATAAAGGCATCCTCATTTCCTTTGTTATCCTGTATCTTTTAAAAGTTGTTGTCACAGTATCTCAGCAGCCAGAAATATTGCTGCTGATTTTGTGGTTTTCCAGCAGGCACTTGTGAAGCAACATATGCTCTAATTTTTTCTAAGAATTTCCTGCAACATTAAAAAAAATAGATTTGCTATGTGAACACCAACCTACAACTTAAAGTCTTTGCTACTTTTGTTCTTAAACATGAAGCCAAACTCTTTTTATTCATCATTAAATTAATTCTAATGACTGGTGTCTTCATCTAAATAGTAAAGCTGTGTGTAGTGATGTAGAGTGGGCTTTGTTTTTCTGTTATAATTGTATATTTGAAGTAGGGTAAGGAAAAGGTGTGGCACCCTGGAAATTTGTTTGTTTGTTTGTTTGTTTGTTATAGAAAAAAACAAGCTTTCCTAAAGCCTTTAAAATAGCGTTTTTTTCCCCCTCCCTTCAGACTTGGAAGAATCTTGGCTGCAGTTCAGCAAGAACAGAACTCACAGCATAGCACTGATACACAGGCTCCAGGGTAGGGAAAGAAATAAGAGGTTTAGAGAAGCACATCATAGAGGTTTATTAAGTATTTCTTTAACTGAATTTAGAAACTCTAACTTCCCTCCAAGGCAGATGGTGTTATTCCCTTGCCCTAAAATCCCTAATGGCTTCCTATCACTTTTAGCAAAAATGCAAACTCCTTTGGGCTCAGAGAGCCTACGTGATCTTCCCCTGCTGACAGGTCTGACCTCCACCCCTTGGCCATGCCATCCCAGCCACAAGGACCTGCACTCTTGCTATTTCTCACACCTGCCACCCAGCACAACCTCATGGACCACGCTTCTCTCCTCAGTCATCTTGCCATGGACAGTGTTCTCTCTCATTTCAATCTTGTGTCCCTTAAGCGTCGCATCGAAAATACAGACACCCCACGCAAATCTCATCATTCTTAGGCTGTCTCATTTTACTTCAGAGAGTTTATCACTGCCTGAAGTTACAGTATACATTTTTTTTTCAGTTTACTTGTTTATTTTTTCATTCTTCCACTAGTCTATGAACCTCAAGAAGACTACACTCTGTTTCTTTCTCTGATGGATCCTCCACATCTGGACCATGCCTGATCAAGATAAGAACTCAAAGACTAACTGAATAAATGCATGGATGGGTGTTATACACAAATATCAACCACTGGCCTTGTAATGCTGCATTTCCTAAGAAAGTAGTAGAGAATTAAATGCATCACCACATTTAATTTCTTGTATTAAAAAGAAAACATTGTGGAGCATCTTTTGTCCTCATTTTATTGCTGAAGCCTCATATTTTAGAATTTACAAAACTTGCCCAAGTACATATACTTAGCAAATGACTGTCATGATTTGAATCTTAGTTTCTAGATTCCAAACAATTTTGGAATTATTCCAGATAATTTTATCTATAAGTGACACAGATGTAAAAATAAGTTCTAAAGATGCTTAGAGAGCTTGATAGAATTCATTAATTTTTAGTTTAATGGTTAGTATCACAAGGAAGCTCTGATTTGGAAGCTGGGATGAGAAAGAAAGAAGTAAATGAATGTTTATATAAGCAAAAAACCAAGCAGCAAGGGAATTAATAAAATCTAGTATTTTTCATTCTTCTCTGGGTCTCCTTTCCAATATCCCTTGAATATCTGTATCTTTTAAAATTTAACATGTGTTCTTTTACATCCATAGTCTTCCCTTAGAGAACTCATCCTTTTTATGGATTCATAACCTTAATTCTGCATTTCTAAGACTGACCTTCCATTTAAACTCCAGCTCTGTCTCTTAATATCTAGTGAACATTCTCACTTGTGGTCTAACCATCATGTCCCCAAAGCCAGTATTTCTACATGTCCCCCGCTGGCTCAATGCTCTGAATTTTATCTACCAATGGTATCATAGTCTAGTCACTAAGGATTAGCCTTATTTAACTATTTAACCAAAAAGTGGTCATACTTTATCAATTCTTATTTAAATCATGTCTATGCCTTGTGTTCATCTCATCTTTACTATTCTCACTGATGATATCATATTTCAAAGTCATGTGTACTCACTGGGATTATTAGTTTCTTAATTGATCTCTGTTTCCTGTGTCTCCTTATTAGAGTTTATCCTGTACATCACTGCCAAATTATATCCCTTAAAGTTTTTTCAAAAAGTCATTGCTTTCAGTTCAAAGTTTGTATTGTGTGGCTTAGAAGTAGCTATCAACTATGTGGTCTGTGGAGGATAAGCTTAGGAATCCCCCAGGTTTACACCAATGGGTTAACAAGGCATAAAGAAATACAGAGACATAAAATGCTCACATTCGAGTTTGGGTACACCAGATTGGCACCCTAAGAATAGGGGGGTGCAAAGGCACCCAGAGAATACGGAGGCACAATGGTGCCAGGAATAGGGAGGTGCAAAGGCACCCCAAAATAGAGAGGGGGTGCAGAGCTCCCAGAATAGACAGGGAGAGGCAAAGGCCTAAAATAGGAACTGCACAAAGATGCCCAATACATAGATATATGAAATAAACAAGATTAGATATTCAGGGTGGAAGCACCTCCAATTTAGTACTATAGCAGAAAAGCTGCTTTCACAGGAGGATAGGGCCAAGTTAGGTAAATTGGTGAATTGGACTTTGGACTACAATGCTGCAGGCAAAGCAGCCCAGAGTGGAGATGGTTAACAAAAGAAAAGGTGCCTTGTTAACTGTGAGATTATTTCCTCTATCTGCCTTATCCCCTAGGTAAGATAAGCAGAGGTGCTGCCTCATGTCTGCCTTTAACAACAATCTACCCATCTGCCCGGGACCAGGATTTTGTTTTATATTGACCCAAACCCCAAACACTCTATATCTTCAAAACCCCCTTTCTCACTCATGTCCTCAAGTTAATGTTCACAGTTTCTTTGTCTCTTTATACATGCCTATCACGTTTGTAAGCCTTCTGATCTGAATAAATATGGGGCAAGGACCCTTATTTGGGACTCTTGCCTTTTCCTGGACATTAGCCATCTCTCACTTTAATCCTGTGTCTACTCTTTTGCTGGCCAAAAAAGAACTTTAGACTTAGAGTCTATGACAGTGGTCCCAATATGCCCTTTCTCCCTATTTCTTACTATTTCTTAATAACTTCCCAGTTAAAAAGGTCTTACAAATATTGTCTGTTCATATTTGTTGTCCAGAATTTTCCCACACTCTGGCCACTTCTAGGAGTAGAGTCCCTTCTTCTCTCCATTTATTCAGATCCCTCAGGAGCACCTATGACCCATCATCATGAAGACTTTTCTGATTGGGTTGCCATATGACTTGACTCCGGGAGATACATTAACATATATATGTGTCCTAGGATGCTCATTTCTTTTTCACTGTTGGATATTAGCACCTCTTCCTTTTAGCCTTTAATCTTATGGAATGCTTCACTGATGTCATTCTGACAATTCTTAAATCATTTCAGTGTTTTTATTATACCACATCCTGAACAGATCTCCCCAGTCCCCATCTCTTTGTTCAGTCTATCCAATCTTTCTCTTCTTCTATTTGCCAATTCCTGCCCTCACTTTTGGGATGGGTACATATTTATTAAACACCTGCTGCTTACCTTGGATTGTTTAAGGCAATGGAGATACAGCATTGAACAAATCAGACTGATCTTTGCTTTGAAGTGAAAAAAAAGCATCACTCATATCATTATTCATTAGTACACTGTTCATTAGCAGTCTACAGGACCAGGTGCTGAGAGGGAGAAGTACCCAAAGCTAGAGAAGCTGAGCAGTAAGCTGACAGGGTCATGAAAGCTTTAGGCTGGGTTTTAGCCATCTATTTCAGGAATAGCTCTCAGGATCACCTCTGGCTTTCTTCATACTGTTCCCTGTAAAGAGGGAAGAGTAAACTACACATTTGCAAAACATATCCACTTTCCCTAATTGCCCCCTAGATTCTCTTTCTATTTGAGCAGATAAGAAGTACAATCATTACACCCTCCACATAAAATTACACCTCTCCCCAATATACAAATGGAATGTGCACATGGATGTAACCTTGACATATCCTTAGTTTTCAATTTTTTGAATTATATATAGATCTGTAAACTACTGGAAGGCAAGGAGCATAACTTCTTTCTGCTTTGGAAGACACATTTGCAATGGGGGTCAGCAACCCCAGCTGATGGGGACAGCCTCTGTTTAAATATCCAAAGTTTCAAAGGCCAGCTTCCCTTGCAGTAGAGAGAAAAATAAGTCAGTCAAAAATGTAAAGTAAAACAATACTATTTCTGAGTGGTGAGCAACTTGACTTATAGGTTTTTGTGGCTTTAAATGTCATTTTAAGCCATTTTTAGAATTAGCTTAGTAATTAGGCACTGTGATTAGACACATCTATCTTTAAGCTAAAATGTATTGTATACTACAACCTTATCCCATTACCAAGGCACCCGGCTTGATAGCAATATATGTGTAGAATTCCTTCTTCCTTTTTTTTCTTAAATTGTTTGTGGGTCTTTTCTGGTGGTAGAAACAATCAAGTATAAGTGGTATTAAAGATTAAGTTAATTTATAGTGTTTTTGGGGGGTTTTTTGGCTATCAACATATTCCTAATGTTCTAAATAGTAACACCATGAGAATTCTACTGCCCATGCTTGAGAATATAGACCATTCACAACGCTTTGCTGAAGTTTCATTATTACCGACCATAGAACTCTAATGGACATAAAATTAATCAGTGCTTCCAAAGACCCTGGCTGTTTCTACCATCTGGCAGACTCCATGAGCCAGTTTCCAGGAGCCTAGCTGATATAACCAGCTGCTGGATGACACCCACTAGACAGGACTGGCTGATGTTACATGCCCATCACTGTCCTGATATTCCAGTACCAAGGCCTTGGCTCCTGGCCCAAATATGCATTTTACCCCAATTCACAGAATTATGAAAGCACTATTATTCACTAAGTCTCATGAACTGTCTATCCATGTTTGGTTTATCCATTTATCTACAAGAATAGGGATTTTACTTAGTCATTGACTATTTGAATATGAAGGGTTCCATTGATTCTAAATATGAAGAGAAAATACTTTCTGTATTAGTTTGGTACAGCTACCTTAACACAGTACCACAGAGTAGGTGGCTTAACCAACAGAAATTTATTTACCCACAGTCCTGGAAGCTTGAAGTGTAGATGAGGTTGATTTTGTTTGAAACCTCTGTCCTTGGCTCTCTTCTCCCTATGTCTTCCTATAATCTTCCCTCTTGTGTTCCTATGTCTTAATCTTCTCTTTTTATAAAGATACCTATTGTATTGGATTAGGGCTTTTCTCAGTGACCTCATTTTAACTTAAATACTTCTTTAAAGGCCATGTCTTGAGATATAGTCACATTCTGAGGTAGTGGGGGTTAGGGTTTCAACATATGAATTTAAGCGAAGACAGAATTCAGCATAACACTTTTCTTTTTCCAGTTTATCTGATTCTTGGGTTTCCTACTATGGTTGCTAACTATTAAGCCAAATAGCATTTATATAGGTTGTTATAAGGTTAATGGTATGCCTTTCAAGAAACTTAAAAAACACCAACTGTCTCCATCATGGATTTTATGACATACTTGCCAGGGAGGACAACACTGATAACTCAAGTCACGTTGCCATTTAATCCTGACCCACTGACTGCCATTGTGCAATCTGTTTTATCTTTCCAATTATACTATGTTATGTGCTATCTAAAAGCCAGAATCCAAGACTAATTCTGGATTTTATCCTCTAAGTGGATATTCCAAACATAGAATAAACACTGAACTATAATTCAGAAAATGTGACATCATCCACATTACTAATTAATGGTGTATCCTTCAACATATTGTTCAAGAGTATACTGCAGGGGTGCCTTAGTAGCTCAGTCAGCTGAGGGTCTGTTGACTCTTTGTTTCCACTCAGGTCATGATTCCAGGATCGTGGAATCAAGTCCCATGTTGGGGGCTCAATGGGGAGCCTACTTAAGATTCTCTCTCCTCCCATGCATCTCCCCATCCGATTCTCTCTCTCCGTCTGTTCCTTTCCTAAACCAGCTCTCTCTGTGTCAAAAAATTAATTAATTTTTAAAAAGAGTATATTGCAAAACTAAGCCAATAGTACTTTCCTTAACTTTCTAATACAGTTTTAAAAAAGAAAATTAGAATCTATAGGAAAGTCTCTTAAAAGCCATAACATATTGGATAGCTATTATTATCCCTTTTTATGATTCTTACTGTGAGTGAATGGATGACCCACTATTTTTATGCATCAAACTCAGTCATTTCCCGCCCCCCCCCATGTATTTCCATAACACTCTCCCTTAACTTTATTATAATTTTCATTATCCTATGGGGTTTTTTTTTGTTTTGTTTTGTTTTAAGTAGGCTGCATGCCCAGTATGGAACCAAATGTGGGGCTTGAACTCATGACCCCAAGATCAAGACTTGAACTGAGATCAAGAATCTGATGCTCAACCGATTGAGACACCCAGAAGCCCCTCATTATATTACGTTTTAATTGTGAATTCACTCATCTTTTTT
The DNA here is from genome assembly GCF_024362965.1 of Panthera pardus. Classification (NCBI taxonomy): domain Eukaryota; kingdom Metazoa; phylum Chordata; class Mammalia; order Carnivora; family Felidae; genus Panthera; species Panthera pardus. Next base: position 18,898,623 of record NW_026526654.1, on the reverse strand, counting down.
TTCCCACTGGATTATAAACCCTTGAGGAAAAGGATCATGTGTACGTTAAGTTCTGCTTCCTCAATGCATAACCCTACATGGTTTTCAGTAGAAATTCGCTGTGTTTTCTGGTTACTGACTGCATCTCCTCAGAGCACGTCAGCTGGATTTTCATTCTGGGTGGCAAACATCCTGTCCTCTTTCCATCCTCCTCCCCAGACAGCTCACAGCCTCCATCCATGAGCAGTGGCTGTCTAGGCACACTTCCAACCCTCTTATACTGTCACCTCAAAGTGTGTAGGATTGTAATTGGGCTTGGTGTTTGTTTTCACCCCGTGCTCACCTCTGCCCACTGAGAAGATTAAATCACACATAAATGCCTGGCTGTTTCCAATTACCTTTCTTTTTCTTTTTTCTAAAATCACCAGGGCAGTTCTGCTGGTATGCAGAACATGCAGAATGCAGGCGCACTAGTGTTGGGTGCCTCAATGATTTGGGAAAACCACAAAGCTAATTTGAGGTTGCTGAGATGTCTGCCTTCTGATTTCCCTATCCAGGCTGCCACTGTCAATTTAGAGCAATTAACTGGTAATTACGATTCTGAACAGGAAAATTAATTTGGGGGACTGTAATCACCATCCTCCCTCCAGGAAATCTACACGTGTGTGTACGCACTGAAAAAAATTCTGAAATATTTGTCAGTGTAATGAAAAGCAGTAGCCTTGAGACAGAATACTTGGTTAATGAATTTATCATGAATCCAAAGCCTGTAATTATCAGAGAGACCTAATCGATTCTTTTAATGTGACTTGGACATTACATGCTTGCCTTCTTTGCTCACTTTGAATGTGATCAAGTTCAAAACCAAATGCAAGGAGGAGAAGATGCAGACATTTAATTGGATTTTTCAGAGTGTGTTTTCCAAGTAATTCCCCATTTTGGGGTTAGTAATATCAACCAGAAGGATTTGCTTTTCGGTTCTATAAGTATCAATAGTCTCACCTGTCTAAGGTTTTGGATATTTCTTCACCTTTTTTTGACCTCCAGGATGCTCCCTAATTTAAGGGAAATCCTACCCTTTCATTATTCTTTGTGCCTTTTTTGTCTATACATTTTTAATGAAAAAAATTAATGTTTGTTTATTTTTGAGAGACAGAGAGAGAGAGAGAGAGAGAGAGAGAGAGAGACATAGAGTGACCAGGGGAGGGGCAAAGAGAGAGGGAGACATGGAATCCAAAGCAGGCTCCAGGCTCTGAGCTGTCAGCACAGAGCCTGACACGGGGCTCAACTCACAAACCGTAAGATCATGACCTGAGCTGAGCTTGGACCCTTAACCAACTGAGCCACCCAAGGCCCCTGTCTATACATTTTTAAAATCTACATATTCATTGTAGGATCTTCTTTTCCCCATAGAAGGACCCATGATTTGGTTTGCTCTCCCGTCTACACATACACTGCTTTAGGGGTTTATTCACTAGCACCTTTCCAGTCACATGACTCACAAATTATCTCTGATTTCAGACCTTCCTACCTCTCCTTCCCTGTGCTGAACATATCCAGGACTTTTTCCATTTCAGTGTTTCAGTGGCCAGGATTGTGTCTGGAGTGGAATTCTCTCCTTTAAGATATCACTTCTCCTATTTTTTATGCTTCCCATCCCTCACATTGTTCTTTTATGTCCCCAAGCTTAGACTTCTGGAATCCACTGGGAATTCTTTCTCCCTGGCTTACCCTTGACCCTCAACAGGCACCAACTACCAAATATTATTTTCTTTCAATTTCCAACATTATAAGGTTTTTAGAGTTTTGCAAGTGCCTTCATGCCCCAGTTTCTGATCTCTGTGTTGGTTTTGTAAAGACTGTCTTCACTTCCCACCTCAAATTGTAACTTGTGACCCACTTAGAACACCACATTCTTTACTCTCCATCCAATCGGATCTGCTCTTCAAATCTTCCACAGATTTCCTGGACATCATGAAATCTCTTCATATATGTATTCTGAACTCTTCTCTGGTCATTTGGATAACTACAAAATTTAAGCATCGACTGCTATTCATTTGAGATTCTTGTGTTCTCCAATTTTAGAAGATTCCAGTAAAATTCTGAGGATCATAGGAGCCCAAGATACTATGGAAAACTGGAGTGAAAAGAATACTTTTTCGGAATAAACATATAAAAGCCCTTTTAGATATTATTAGTTTCATAGGATGGAACAATAAAGAGTACATTAAATTAAAATAATATGTGACATTTTATACACTTCAAATTAACAATGCAATTACTCTGTATTAAAAGGCACTTACCATTCTTTGATTCCTGTCTTTACTGTTTCAATGATTTTTTTTGCTCTATTGCAAATAACACACTTCTAGGGGCTCATCTTCCCTGCTTTTAGCCTTCAAGCAGATGTTAAATGTCATTCTGATGCCATGACCCTTACATTTTGCCTCCTGGCCTCATTTCTTCATCTAAAGTATTTCAGCTTCCATGGATGAAGGTCTAATTCTAACATTTTCCCAATCATTTCCCTTTTTAGGTTTACCTCTCATTTTTACAGAGCTTTGTTTTATTTTTCACAATAACCTCTTTTCACAATAAACTCTGCTGTCTGCTCTACCTCTCTTGTTTTCTTTGTAATTCAGGAGTCCCTCCTTTTTCTCATTATATCCTGCAGAAGTTCCAGCAATAAATGTGTAAGCACTAATCTCCTCATGTCCAGATAGGACAGTCAATTGCATTTGGGTGAGGCAGACCAGAACATGGGTAGTGTTATCGGCTGACTTTATTTGTTCTCTTGTAAATATCTACATTTGTTCCAGAATTTATTCCAGTACAAATTCCTCCTAACACATGAAACACCTAAACGCCAGAAGATAGCTGTATTTCTCAGGCCTCGGTGTGCTTCACTGTACCTTTTGGATAATTGGACCCACCATAGGGATGGTGGTTAAATAGTTTTGGGCTTATGCTCATGAATAAATATATTAAATAAGGATCCAAAGTGATTTTGACACAACTTGACTTTGGAACATATTACGATGAACACCAGTGGAGGACAGAAAAGAACAACTAGTTGTACATCTTAAGAGTATTGGCAACCTGTCATACTTGTATCATTATATTTATATATCATTTCATTACACAGCTATATTGTAGATTTCGGTATGGATGTTTTGTACCCCAAATTCCCAAGTTCTTTGCATCTGAGAGCACTCGCTCAGTCAATAAGCCAAATGAAGTTAGGGTTAGTCGTGTTGATGGAAAATATTTTCTGTGACTAACACACAGGTTAGCTATTCCAGAGGGTGGCTGTGAAGGAACCTCAGGTAGCAAAGAAATCCTGTCCTCTTTCCTGGCCTTCTTCCCAGTTGGGTGACCTTTGATAAACATAGAATATGTCAAAACTTGCTTCCCCTATGAGTGTAATATGGGAATGTCACCATTTACTTCAAAGTGTTGTTTTAAGGATTAAATGAGAATGTGTTATGAGGTGCTGTGAACAGAAAACAAGCCTTAGGGAGCATTAATATGTCAGGTGTGAAGCATCGGAAGATGTAATATAGTATGAGATGCTCTGGCTTTCTGCAACTGACGATTTTACCCTCGTCTTCATACAATTCCTCTTCCCCTTTAAATTATATATTTTTTGTAAGTTCAGAAAACTCATCTTACTCCTCAGGAGCTCTCTGAAAAATAGAAGTCTGTAGAGAATAAATGTTTCAAGTGAGTAATTTTACAAGCATACCTACTCTTCAGTAAATATCGTTTGCTAATGGTAATGCTATATTCAACTCCTTTATCCAATATCTCCTTATCAGAAAGGGGATTCTTTTTAATGAGTCTATCACAAACTCTTGCAATAGCTCAGACACAATAAGATGGCAGGTTTCTAGAAGCCTAGGCTCCAGTCAAAAGCCTTGATGTTGCTATCTTACATTATACCCATTTATGTAAAATTTTAACATTTTTATGGCCAGTTTCATGTGAAAGTTAATAAATGTGCACTGAAACCCACAGCGTAAAAAGGTGTCCAAAATTTAGGATTTACTTGCTCTAAGGAAATATTCAACTGAATATAACTCAGCCATTTGGAAAGTAAAGTTCCCTGGATGTCCAAGAACAAGCTGGATATGTTTATAAATTGGCATTTAAAAATAAAATTAACACAATATTAACTCTTCCTGAGGAATGAGTGTAATTCATTACAGCACCCAATAAAGGTAAATAGAAAATATTTTTTAAGCTTTGCTTGTTTTTTTCTTATCTGGCCTTTATGATAAATGAGAAAATAAACAGTCAATTGAAATGGTTACTGAAAAAGATCTGGAATTGTCACAGGGAATATTATTGAAACCAAAAGCCATCTTACTAACAATGCAGAGTTTAAGAAGAATTCAGGTAGAATAAGTAAAAAGAAAGAAAAACAGAAAAGAGAATCGGCAAGGGTTATCTAAAGATGAACAATTAGAGTGAATGTAAGCTACTTTCCTGTTGTCAGAGGAAATCTTTACATCAGATGTAAAGAGCCCTGATTCACACATAGATACCACCATCACTTTGGATCTCTGAAACAACAGGAAATAAAGGAAAGAGGTTTCTGCTAAAAAATGACAGCTTTTCATTTTAGTGTCATCTGGGTTGACAATTGTTACACAGGACACATGTCAAAACTCATCATTGCTTATCTTGCAGATATGGGCCTTGGAAGTTTCCAGCAAAAAATGAAAACTCTGAACAACACAGTGAAATCCTATTTCATGAGATGAGCTCAGACCAAGGTGATTTTAGTGAAGGAAAAAAATTATAGAAAATAGTCATTGATTTATGGCTCAGACTGCCATCATAAGAGGGCCATCAAAATTCAGGCTTGTTGTTAGTTGTAAATCCAACATCCTAAAACAAAGCTCATGCACAAATATTTTCTTTGCCCCATATTGTTTTTTTAACCAATGGGACTCATGTTTGAAAAGCAGAACTCACATAAAATTGAGTTTTCTAACTAACTTTGAAAAATCTGATTTAGCAACACAAGCCCTATACCTATGCACCTTTGACACACAATCAGAAGAAGCTGAACAGGAAGCTGCGTCTCTCTCTTGCCACCAATGCCTATTGCTTCCTCCTCCAAGACTGATTTCCTCATTTGCCTGCCTGAGCTCTTAGACACTTGAGTGTGAGATCCTTTGCTAAACCCTAAATAGGGATGTTTTGTGATTAATGGCCTCTACATTTTATTATGAAAATGATCAATTAGCTATACTTATTAGTGGAACTCTAATGTTAGCAGCTCTGTTGATTTCAGGTAATCAAGCTTATTGCAAGGACACATGGAGATACAGGATAGGTAAACACACTGAGAACCATATGACTCCCTCTGTCACACACACACACACACACACACACACACACACCTCCAATGTTGTATCAGCAATTGGAAATGTGTGTAGTCTGCCTCTGACCACCTTTACCATCATTCTTGTGACTTAACCTCTTTCTTTGCTTTACTGTTTCTACTTTATTTGCTCTTCCTTCCCATCCTTTATCCAGCTCTTGCCCCCCACCCCCTGCCCCGTATTTCCCTTTTCTGCTAACAACACCCAGGACTCTCTATAAGTCTCTGGTCATTCCTGACACTTTGTAGTCTGTCCTTTTTCCCTCTAGCTTTCAACTCTCCAGGGGAAGCACTGCTTTGGCCAGCAGTCAGATGGGATGCAGTGTAGAATGCTCCCATGGGCAGAGTTCTCATAGATGCTGCTGGGGAGCCTGAGATGCTATTAAGTAGCTCAGCTACCAATTCCTGGTCCCAATCAGAAGTGACTAAGATAGATGGCCTCACAGTGCAAAGCATGTAAATTTAGGCACAAGGAACTGCCTGTGGCTCCTTTCTCCTTATTCAAGTAGCAAGCATTTTGACACATGTCCATTTAATATATGGATAATGTTTCTCTGTTTTATCAGCAGCTCAAAGCTTCAAATTTCTTTTATTGTTACCATGTTTGAGCCCCTGGGAACTTCCTAGCAGCAGGAGAGTAAAAAATAAACCAAAACTATGATTCATTTAACTGGATATTCTGTTTTTTTTTTTTAATTTCAGCTTTACTGAGGTATAATGGACAAATAAAATTGTACAATAATTTAAAGTGCACATTGGTAATGTGATATACGTATACACTGAAAGGATTCTTTCCCATCTGGTTAATTCACAATCCATTACCCCTCTTATCTATTTATTTAGTTAGTTATTTAGTTAGTTACTAGGTGAGGACATTTTATTTCTATTCTCATAAATTTCAGTGATATAATACAACATCATCAGCTATAGTCACCATGTTTTACATTAGATCCTCAGACCTTATTCATCTTATTTATGAAAATTTGTACCCTTTTACCAACCTTTCCATATTTTCTGCACCCCCCAAACCCCTGGCAACCACTTTTCTACTCTGTTAATTTTTTCAAGATATCACATATAAGTGATACCATAAAGTGTTTTTGCCTTTTCTCTCTCTGCCTTATCTCACTCAGCATAATGCCCTCAAGGTCCATCATGTTGTCACAAATGGCAGGATTTCCTTCTTTTTCATGGCTGAATAAAGTTCCATTGTATGTATATACCACATATTCTTTATCCATTCCTTCATCCACGGACATTTAGGTTGTTTCCACCTCTTGATTAATGTTTGTTATTTCACTCCTCAGCAAATGGTGTGGAAGTGTTTCCTGGGAATTGGAATAACAAACATAAACAAAGGGCAGGTTTCTAGTACAATCTTTACAAAATATACTGTGAGGCTGAGGAGTGGGAAATGGATGCAACAAAAGCTGATTGCACAAATATTTATTGATTGATGACTCATGAAGATGGACCCCATCACATCTGCAGGCTGACCAAGCTTGGATTTCAGCCTTTGCTTTTTAACGTTTTGCACCTGCTTTGAGAATAAATTACACTCCACTTCTTCACTGGAAAACTTTGTTATCTGACCAAACACAATGATGATTATCAACCTCAGGGATAAGCTGAAGTAATTGTTATGAATTGGTGTGTGTGTGTGTGTGTGTGTGTGTGTGTTCACACTCAGTAGAAATACAGATGTTTAAAGTCAGTAAGGAAAAAATATCTTGGAAATGATAAGTCTCAAAAAAAACACAAAGTAATCTTTGCATTGTCTTGAAGTTGTTTCAAAAAGTAGTCTTTTCTTCAAAGACAAAATAACTATAAGGAAAGGCTGAATTAAGAAAATTCATAATGGTTATCAGTAGATGGTAAGATTTTCCAAAACTATGAAAGTGTGTGCTAACGGCATTTCCTACCCTTAGATAATCTCTGGTGTGAAATTTCTTCACTTCTATTTCCTCTCAGTGCTTTGGAAAGTATTCCTTCCTTCCTCCCTCCCTCCATCCCTTCTTTCTTTTCTTTCTTTCCTTCTTTTTTCTTTCTTTGGTTAGTTACTTGGTGAGGACAACGATTTGGTTGTTAAGGATCTCTAGATTGTCATGAAAAGGAAGCCTTGACTTGAATAGCTATTTTTTCCTAGAGCAATAATTAAAAAAAAAACATACGAAGAAAATGAAGCACACAGTTTAATTCCACACAGATGTCTTGTTGTGTTGTAAAATCAACAAATAGGGGAATAGGGGAATAAGATTAGTTTAGTGATGTATGCTCTAGAACAGCTCTGGTAAATTTTTTGGTTTTTATCTGAAAAAAATATCCCATGATAAAATCATTTGACATAAAAAGAACTCAATTGGGGCACCTAGCTGGCTGTTAGTAGAGTGTGCAAATCTTGATCTTGGGGTCATGAGTTTGAGCCCCCATGCTGGTTGTAGAGATTACTTAATAAAACTCTTTTTTTAAAAAGAACACAATTATGTTGATTCATAAACGACTGATTTTATTGACATTGTAAGTCATATGACACCTTGTTCAGAAAATAATAGGTGATAAAAAAATCTAAGCTGAAGTTTGAATAACACTATTCCACATCTCAGGTGTCTAACTGGTCTCTGGGGAGGAAATGGTGGTCAAAATTGAAAATACCGATGCAGGGCATATGGGTGGCTCAGTCGGTTAAACGTTCAGCTTTTGGTTTTGGCTCAGGTCATGATCCTGTGGTCCATGAGTTCGAGCCCCCCATTGAGCCCCACATCGAGCCCCACATCGTGCTCCACACCGGCACTCAAAACAAATACAAATTTTTAAAAATTTAATATGCCTATAGACCAATGAACAATCTTGCTATGAATAGACTAATACAAATTTTAAGTCATACACATCCTGCAAGTTGTCATTTTAAGTGCTGTGTGGGAACATAGGTTCTGTTCCTCTGTATCTAAGGGAAGACAGTTCAGCTATGTATCTAATATAAATAACTAAAATATGGGATTAGATAGAGGTATGTGCATGTGCATTACATTTATGATTGTGTGGTTTGGAGTGGATGGAGAGAAAGTCAGCATAAGCAATGACACTGGCATGACATTTGTAAAATTTTGAGTTAACTTCAGTTTTAAAGTATTGTTTCCTAAAACTAGTTACAGTATTCTACTATTAGATAGAGGTATGGTTAATTAGAACATTAATCACTTGGCAATGAGTTGATCTGAGGTAAAGATCATCTTGTACGGATAGGGTAAACACAAAATAACTATTTTCCACATATGAAAGACACCAGTCAATTTTTAATGCAACGTGAGTGTGCAGAATTGGTACGCATCTACTCAAATCTCAATGTTATTTGGCTTTTTACTGAACTCAAGTCCATTTGGGGATGGAAAGTTGGAGACATTTTTTTCCCTGTCTGATCCTTCTCATTTCACATTCAAGCTGTTCCCTCTGATATCCCTTTTGTCTTTCAAATCTGAGGTTTCTTAGAATATATAAGCCCAAAGGATAGAGAAGTCACGTCAATGCCTTGGTGTGACATTGACGTGATGTCTTATAAGCCTTTCTTCTCTCCTTTCCAGACTCAGCTGTTCTCTTGAAAAGCAAGGGAGTGCCTGCAAGCAGTGAAGGAAAATGCACTGCTGAGGCAATTTGCTATAGCAAAGATCTCTTTTCATAGTTAGTGCTGGGGAAAAAAAAGATTTAGAGCAGAGAAACATGGCTTAAGGTCAATCTGAATAATATGTGGCACTGCCAGACACACTAAGCAGTCAAATGTTTGTGGGGGAAATTAATACATATATGGTGTGTATGTATTATTTTGTAATTGTCATTACTTTTTCTCACCATGTTTATTTCAGAATTTTGATTCTGTTCTACCTGGGAGACACTCATTTCCCACTCCCTTCCCAAAGTGAGCTATTCTTTTTTTTTAAGTTTATTTATTTATTTTCGGAGAGAGAGAGAGAGAGAGAGAGAGAGCGAGCAGGGGGAGGTCCAGAGAGAGAAGAGAGAGAGAATCGCAAGCAGGCTCTGCATTGTCACAGCTCAGCCTGACATGGGGCTTGAGCGCACAAATGGTGAGATCATGACCTGAGCCGAAATCAAGAGTCAGATGCTTAACCAATTGAGCCACCCAGGTACCCCATATTCTTAAGCTAATAGAAAGACTATGTAAGAACAGTGAAAGAACAGTAGTATAGTAAAGCATTAAAAATAAGGCCTTTATGAAAATGCTTAAAGAGAATAATTCAAGGAGAAGACAACTAAACATTGTTTTCAGAATTGTCAACAGTAATCATTTCATAGAAGCTACATGGGGATTATAAGATACCATATATAGGAAGCATGCATATGGGCACTAGCAGCCTTAGCAGCTAGTGGGGGCAAGGAAATTGCCTTTAGGTAAGCTTTAAATAGAATTTCTATTTTTTAGGACATTCTCTGCCTAGTCCTCCACAAAGACTTTGAAACAGTGCCATGACACAATAAGCTTTTACTTTAATGAGGTAGTACTTTAGAATTTTCAGACACAAAGGTGTCTTGAATAAAAATTGAGTATCTCAAAAATCACCATTAGCTGCATGTCAGCTACAAATGTCTTTTACTTTCCTATAAGATGGCCTTCTCTTTTACTATTACATGGTTTTCAAAATGATTTATAACTCAAAGATTATTTCAACTCCCCAAAAGTGATTTAGAAGTATGAAATGTAAACACTAATGACAATTGCTACCTATTCTTCAAATTTAACTGCTTAATATAATAATCATAAATTTATATATAATATATATCAGCATATATTATAATCATAAAGTATATCCAAACCTAAAGACACTTATTCAACTGTTGGTTAAAACAGTGTAAATACTAGTGTAAAAATCTGGTCCTCAGTTGTCCCTGAAAATATAAAAAATGTTTCCATCTAGAAAATAGATGCCTGCTTCACCAAAATGAAATAAAATTTATTGGCAATTTTTATATTCTGTGTGTCTGTGCACTTCCAACTGGCATATTTTGGTGAAGTAGCTGGCAAGATAATTTGACAAAGTACAGCTTAGCTGTATCATGTGTAAGCTTCTACCTCCTTCTAGAGAGCTTTATTCAGAAATAGCATCTTAGTAGAACATCTCTTACAACTTTAATCAAAAGATAGAACATGTTGGATCTTTACAAATATTTACTTAATGACAAAACTGCCTGGAGGATGGTCCATTAAACTGCTTTAGAAAATCTGACATAATACCCTGGCTTAATTCCCTTAAAAGGAACATCAAAACTGGGTGTCAATGTACTTCTGAGTGGGGGACAGTGTCTCAGTCCTTTAGGGTTGCTGTAACAGAATCCCATAGCCTGGGTGGCTTATTAACAACAGACATTCATTTCTCTCACTTTTGGAGGCTGGGAAGTCCAAGGTGAAGGCACTGGCATATTTGGTCTCTACTGAGTGCCTGCTCCCTGGTTCACAGATGGCCACCTTCTTGCTGTGTCCTCACATAGCAGAGGGGTGAGGGGACTCTCTGGTGTCTTTTCTATAAGGGCACTGATCCTTATTCATGAGCTCTCCACCTAATGACCTAATCACCTCCCAAAGACCATAACTCTAAATATCATCACATTGCGCATTAGGATGTAACATGAATTTCTTTTGTGGGGGTTGGGGGAATGTAAACATTCAGTCTACAGCAAACAGAAGTTGTCCCCAAAAGAGCACACATCTGAAAGCTACTTCAAATAACTCTTTTGGGGGCTCTGTTATCACTGATGCTAAATGCATAATGGTTTTCCTTGCATGATTGAGTTTTGAACAGAACACAAAGTCTGAACTGAACACGAGGTCTTTGCTTAAGAAAAATTATAAAGACCATGTAGAGTCCAGGCAGCAGGGAGGCCTATGCTGTCTTCAGTGCACAGAACACACAATAATTCATTAAATATTTATTGTATATTTAATATTTACTGAATGTAGAGGTCAGCAAACTATTTTTTTACTAAAGAGATGGTAAATATTTTAGGCTTTGCAGGACATAAAGTCTCTTTTACAACTGCTCAACTCTGATGCTGTAACATGAAAGCAGCCATGGATAATACATAAACAAATGAGTGAGGTTGTTTTCTATTATTTCTTTATTTATAAAACCTGGGGACTTTCTAAATTTGGCCCAAGGGTCGTATCTTACAGACCTTGCTCTAATGTATCAAAGAAATAGGAAGGATAATATGAGATTTGGATGTTCTTGCAAGCTTGCTCTGACTAACCTGTTTAGAGCACGTGAGAAAACAGTTAAGGACTAATTTGCAGTAGAGACTCCATCAAGGGCAGAGGCTGACTTGGACAGGCTACCTTGTTGATGGTGGAAATGGAGAAGAGTTGATAGATTTAAGAGCTATGTAGGTGGTAAAATATACAGAACTTGGTTACCAGTAGACTATATGATCTGGGAGAGGTGTTCTGGATGGCACCCAGGCTTCTGGCACGAGGAATTGGGCAGATGTTGCTGCATTTACTGAGCCAGAAAACACTGGAAGAAGCCAGGTTTGGGGCAGAAGAACATGAATTCGGTCTAACACATACTGCATTTCAGATGCAGATGAGGCATTGGTGTGGAACTTTTGAGTAGGCAGTTGAATTAATATACAAGTTTGGAGCTCAGAAGAGAGGTCTAAACTATAAATGTAAGTATAGAAGCCAATGACATTGAGATGGAAATTTCAACTATGGAGGTAGATGAATAATATTGGAAGGAGCCTAAGATTAACCCCTAGGGAACCACAATAGCTGAAGTTTAACTGGAAGACGAGCCAGCAAAAAAGTCAGAAATGAGGGAGGAGCATAGAGAGGCATGATGCTGTGGGGGTCATCAAAGTGGCTCAGGTGGAGAATGAACGATCTTGTGTCTCAGGCAGTTGAAAAGTCAAAGATGATGAACACTCAGCAACTTGCAGTCTGCAGGAAGCTTTGTGAGAATGGTTTCCAAACTGCTCTTTGCATTCAAGCTGGGTAGGCGAGTAGACAGTGGAAGTCAGATTCAAGTGGGTGGTGGAGTAGATAGAAGGTGATAAAATTAAGTAGAGGAAGAAACATTCATGACGGCGGTAATTCAGGAGGAGTGCAATGCATCCCAGAGGCATTTTGGAAATTTATTGGTGCACAGAGGTTAAGTGCTACTTGCATTTAGCATGTAGGAGTCACGAATGCTGTGCCCCACAGTGGGTGAGGTGGTTCCACACGACAAGAGGGATTATTCTGCATCCTACACAACTGTTCAATGTCTTACAGGACATCCGTGCAGATGAAAACCTATTTATAAATATCTGTCTATAAATCACAGCTCCATTTCACACACACATACTCACACATATTCACCTCTTCAGAGTGATTTATTTTCCTTTTTCTAGAATAAAATACCAGTTAAAGCTTCCATGAGAGCTTCTATCCAGCCTAACATAGCCTGCTAAATTCAGAAGGAGCAAGAGGCAGAGAAGATTACAAAGAAAAGAATAATAGGAGGAATGGCACAAGGAAAAGAGTTGAGGAAGGGCCTTACTCTAAGTTCACTCCAGACAGCACATCACTTTTAGTGGAGTGGCCTCTAATGCTGAACATACAATTATATTTTTCATCAGTCCCTGGGACATAACCACTACTCATTCCCATTGCAATTATTGAGGAAACTAGCAATGCATTTTACCTCATTTCTTGAGCAAACCCATAAACTGATAAATGCCCCCCAGTTGTGAACCCTGCTGAGCAGAATCACTTTCTATGTTAGTAAAGAAAGTTAGTAGGCTCCATGGATTCATAACATTCTGATTTTTCTTAGAATTAGATGACGATTACTCGCTTTAAATGTTCTCTCTGAAAGCTAACAGGTATCAAAGCAATAGAATTCACATACTCACATACTACCTTCTAATAAGCAGGCTTCTTTTTTTTTTTCTTTTTGGTTCTAGCATTTTTTTGTGTGGGCTTTGAACTAAAGCATCGTATATTTCCTCTAGTATTTTATAATTTGGAACAAAATACAAGAAGAAGAATGTGCTGTGAGTAGGCACATAAGACTAATGGGCTAGAGAAAATAATTGCTGAATACCCATAATCTTTGAAACTGGAAAAGTATACTTATTTTACATCACCTGCAAACAAAAGAGCGGAAAGGTAGTAGTTGGGATCACAGATTTAAATGTGTGTGTGTGTGTGTGTGTGTGTGTGTGTGTGGTGGGGGATTTGGAGAGATTTTTACTTGTTGCCAAGTAAACAGGATATTTCAATTATTTTGAGCTCACCATTTTGTCTTTTGTAACTTTCACAGTAATATATCATGGAAGTAAGAAAAATGGTAGACTCCTAGGCCCTGAGCTGGGTGTTACCTGGTACAGTAATAATATTATTCTGCACAATGGTGGTAGAGCCTAGGAAAAAATATATGTCTGGTAATCTATTCTTAGTGGGGAATATAATGGTTTAAAGGTTAGCAATTAAAAAGCTGCAAATAGTCCCTTATGCTTAAAAACTGAAAACAAACAGGGTTGATGGAGGGTGGGGGTGGGTGGGTGATGGGTATTGAGGAGGGCACCTTTTGGGATTAGCACTGGGTGTTGTATGGAAACCAATTTGACAATAAATTTCATATTTAAAAATAAATAAATAAATAAATAAATAAATAAATAAATAAATAAATAAAATACTATTTGAAATTTCTCAAAAAAATAAACGTTAAAAAAATAATAAAAAGCTGCAAATAATGGATAATGAGCAAGAAATATGCTTTGTATTGTTCTCCACAGAGTTTACTGCTGTGCTTTCCATCTAGCAGGTACAATATATTTTAATGGAATAAGTGAAATAAATTAATGAATAAGGTTTTCAAAATAGCAACTCATAGCTCAAATGATTTGCGATGTATTATAAGTAATTAAATAAGAGAACACCATTTATTGTAACTTGCAGGTATGTGTGAATCTCTAAATATATTTCTATCTTTCTTTACCTCTCATCTCTAGTCCTTCCATTGTTCTCTTTTCCTTTTCTTCTGTATTTTTCTTTTTATGTGCTTCTTTACTTATTACACTTCTACTTTAATTAATCATTATTTGGAAACAAGGTGGTTCATTAACTATTTTTAATCTAATAAAAACTTTGCAAACTCACACTTAATTTTACAAAACTATTAATTTAATGTTTCCTATATCTTTAAAATTACAGTGAAAATTCATTTGAGATTCCTTAATATATTATAAAAAGTATTACCTTCACTACTGTCCCACGTGAGCAGGGGAGAGAGGCAGAGGGAGGGAGAGAGAGAATCTGAAGCAAGTTCCATGCTCTGTGCAGAGTCCCACACAGGGCTCAATCCCATGACCCTGGAATCATGATCTGAGCCAAAATCAAGAGCTGGATGCTCAACAGAACGAGCCTCCCAGGGGCCCCTTATTACTCCATTATTAATATGGGGAAACCACACTGATAAGATAGAGTAATTTAGTCTATGATATAATTCACAATTTCTTCTTTTCCGATATCATGTGAAAATTACATTTTGGGTCCTTGCATACAATCTTGGATAGTCTGCTATCAATTCATCTTACTCTCTTCTACTCTTAGTAATTACGAGAATGGACACAACATTTGAGTGCAAGTTTTACAACCCTCTGGAATTCTTGACTTTGGTAAATTGGGGAACTGGTCCAGTGCTATTTCACTTGCGTACTTGTCCTATATTAAAAGTATGACAGTGACACCTATATTTTCACAATTTAGGTAAAAATTTTCACCCATTTCATGTTATAGTGAAATTATATGTTAAGATGAATTGATGATAGTATACACAATTAGAAAAACACTTCATGTAGAAAATAGAGCTTAGTGTAGATTTCAGGATTTTATTTTTATTTTCAGAAAATATGATTAAAAATCCTTAACCACGTACTTTTTGACTGATGGCCAATAACCATCACAGCAGTCAATGGCCCTGTCACACAGACACCTAGCTGTCCCAGGTCCAGGCTCTGAAGGGCTTATCATAAAATCTAAGCACAATAAAACCCACAACAGTGAAACAGGATTTCATTTGCCTTCTCTAATTCACAGTTACATTATCTTACAAATGAACACAGAAGGCTGTCCTCAGTTGGAATGACCCAAACTGGTAAAATTAAACAGGTTAAAGGGACTTATAGCAAAGCAGCAACAACACATGACAATTTCACACTCCGGATCTAGGGTAAAAGATTCATCTAAGGTGCATGATAGACTAAGGGATTTTAATACAAGAGCGTGAAAAGTTCATTCAGAGTTCTAGGACTCTAAGCTTTGCAGTTCCTTAAATGCAGACTAAGTCTTGGCTAAATGGGTCATGGTGTCCATCAAGAGCTGCAATCCAACAAATGGGGCTTGCTGTCCAATAACTCATGTCGGCCTTATCAAAGCCTTATAGGCTGTTTCCACTATAATCCATATTTTGTAGAGGAAGAGACTCCCTAGGGCCACACACTAGTTTATCATCTAGTGAATTGGCAGCGTCTGTATTTGAATCAAGAGTTTGACCTCTTAACTAGTTTAGATCGTAAGTTTCTTGAAAACAGAATCCATATGCGATTCATTTTTGTATTTCTACAGTATTTACAAATTATTAGGCCCCTGGTCATTGTATACATTGGCAATTGTAACAAGATACAACTTCAAAAATACCACTTTGTCACTGCCTCCCAAATGTCCAATTATGACAGTCACAGCTTCATCCCTCCCCAAATTTATTTCAGGTGCATGACACCGTCATTCGCATTACATGCTGAGCAATCTAAGGACACAGAGGCGCTCACTGTTCCTACCCTACCCTGTGGCTTAGGAACCTCCGCTCTGCCAGGCAGGGTCACTCTCTTCTTACCAGGTGTCCACATCACTGCAGCTCTCTCATCCTGACTTGATTCAGGCTCTGCCTTACAGATTCCTCCCTCCCATTCCAAACCTGCTCAGACTTCATGTACATCACTAACCAACCCTCAAGGGGGCTCTTTCTTTAGGTTAGTTCACAATCTGTTCCTACAGACATTGGGCTTATTTTATAGTTGCCAAACTATCCTGTTCTCAAATATTTCTGTTTATAGAGACATCTCTGAATCTTGTCCTTTCTGTGATGAGACGATGATGGACAAAATCAGAAGAGCCTGGGCCATCTTCTAACTATGTGACCTTGGGCATGACACTTTATAAACCTCACTTTTTCAGCCACAAAATGAAAGGCGTGGCCTAAATATTTCTGCTTATCTTTCGGGTCTACAGTTTGAAGGTCTCTAACAAGTTATTTTTTTTTTAATATTTGAATAATACAGAGAAAGATAACAAGCAAATTCCAGTTATTTAATTTCCTAAATTGAAAAATGATATAAAAAAGAGTTCCAGAGATGTTCAGGTCTAGCTCCAAAGGATTTATCACTAACCAGCTATAGGACTTCTGCTACACTGCTTCAGGTTTATCTAAATTCCCTCATCTACAGTAAAAGAGATGAAAAGACATTCTATTTTCCCGGTAGGCTTGTTCTCTGGAAAATATGTGAAAGCATTCTAAATTATTTAACCATGTTACATGGTTGGAAACTCTTTAAATTATTACTCAAATCATCATCAGTCAATTGCTACATTTTAGATGCTGGAGAGCTTCCAGGGAAAATATTCTTAATCCAGGACCACAGACTCCCAAGCAGTGAGCAAGCAGAATTCAGAGGATTCACAAACCGAAGTGCAAAATAATGCATCTTTGTTTTCATTAGCTTTTTACTCAGTTTTAGCATTTTCTTCCACTGTAAACACAAGCAGTAAACCACAGTGGTATTGTCAATACCTAACATTTTGTTATTAATAGAAATTACAGGCATTTTATTTTTATATTTAGTTGCAGAGATTTCAAAGTATGTATGTTCATCACTACTTAGGTTTCTTAATAGATCTTATTTAATATGTTATCTTGAAAAATCACACATATTGCTACATCATTTTTTTATACTTTGAAAACTGTATTTCAATTTAATTGTTTTCCTTACCAATCCTATTGACTTTTATTTTGTGCATTTAAAAATGCTTTTCTTAGGAGGGGTTTAAAGACTTCAGCAGACTGCCAAAGGGGAGAGGTCCAGGGCAGAAACATTTCCAGTGTACAGGTAAAGAGAGATGTGATACCATCCTCACCGTAGCACATACAGAAAACAGCATAACCTCTACCTGAATCCAGATCTCCTGAATCAGAGTGGTGCTCTTTGTGCCATGCCAAGCCTTTCCTCTAAGTTCCCATTACAATGCCCTGGGTCTATGAACCCTAAATGCTGTTTGGTCAAGAAAAAAAGAATTTCAAATTGACTCTGTATAAAGTTCCTAGAAGCAGATGTGTTTAAAGTTAAAATCAAGGTTTCAGGTATTTGAATTATATTACCTCTAATGGAAAAGTGTAGTAGGTGAACTTCTCCTTCAGAACTGTGTTCTCAGAGACACTTGTTCCTAAAAGTCTTAACAACAGGTTTTTGATGAGGAATCAGAGGAACTAAAATGATCTTCAGTTTAATTTCAATGGCCAAGGAAAGCAGTACAAGGCTGCAACAAATATTTTAAAGGTCAAAGGACCTAGTACTAATATAGCTAAAGAACTTAGTCATCAGATAGGTTCTTCCCATCTGATAAGTTGTCATTCTGCTATCATGGAAATCGAGTAACCCCTACAGGCCAAGCAAGTGGAGAAACAACTAAACGCTCCCTCTGAAAATGTGGTCCCCAGACCACAAGCATGGCCATCTCCTGGGAGCTTGTAGAAAAGCAGAATCTCAGCTTCCACCCCAGAACCCTGAACCGGATTTGCATTTTAGCAAGATCCTCAGGTGAGTTGTGTGCACATGAAAGTTCAGGAAAGATTGTCCAAGGAACACTGGACTGAGGGGGAAAAAAAAGGTGGAGGGCGATATTTAAGTGAAAAAAAAAATAAAATGCAACTATGCAGAAGCATAGTTTTGAAGGACTTCAAAGAATGTATCTCCACAATTTTAACTGCTTTATTGAAGCAGAATTAATAGGATAGAGTTTACCCTTTAAGAGTGCAATTCAATGAATGTTAGTAAATTTAAACAATCATGCAATGATAACCACAATTTAGTTTTAGAATACCTTCCATCATCCCCATAAGTTCCTCATACCTCTTTGCAATTAATCCTCTCTGCCTCTGGATAACTTCTGATCTGCTTTCAGTGGCTATCAATTTGTCTTTTGTAGAAATTTCATATAAGTGGAATCATATATTACTTAGAAGTTTTTTGTCTGACTTCTTTCACCTAGCATGATATTGTCACGGTTCACCTAGGAATCAGTAATATGTTCCTTTTTATTGTATATCCTTGCATGAATATACCACATCCATTCACCAGTTGATGGTTGTTTTCAGTTCAGGGCTTGCTATGAATAATAATAATGCAATGAACATTTGCACGTGAGTCTTTACGTCTCCACAGTGTTTTTTATAACTATCAATGAGCAATCCAATATACAAGTGATGAGCAAGTAAAAAAGATGATAGATAGATAGATAGATAGATAGATAGATATCCAGACTTGTTAGTCTCTTCGACAGTTATTCTTACAATACCCATTTGGGCAGCAAAGTGGACATCTCCTAATCTAGAGAGAGCCGATGATGTCAAGTGAAGAAAAGAATAATGTCATGTTGTGTAATTCTAGAAAAGGATTAGAGAAAGTTTGCCTTTACTACCAGATATGGAAACTAATATTTGGGCTGATGTAAAGGAGGCAAAAATAGTCTATATTAAGAAGCCATATTTGTGGGAAAGTCCATAATTGGATTGATGTGTTAAGGGGGTGAAAGGGTGAAGTGATCACAAGTCTGGGAAACAAATGACAGATATTTGTGAAAGGCATCAAAAGAAAGGTTTCAGGAGGTCATTGTGAGATGAAAGGTAGGTTTACTACCAGTGTCCAAGCCCTGTGTCTTTAAAGAATGCTCATTGAGTGAACAATATGGCACCCCCAAGAAGCTAATCATGGAGAACCTCCATTGGCTCACTGATGCTCACCTGGGATTCTTTTGGGACACAGCAGCTACCAGGGATGTGACTCAAGGTACTCGAGGCTTCCGTTAATATTTTCAGAAGCACTGGACACAGGGGAAGAACCAATTGGAGATAATGGCAGAAGCAGATGATGAAGCCAATGAAGGACATCACATTGTTAGTTCCCTCCCCTACTGACTTAAAAAGGATGTGTCTGTTAGGCAGCTCACTCAAGATGTTAACCAGTTGCAGCTTGAGGAAGAGGATAATGGAGTCATTGGGGTAGTACTCCTTTATATAGCTTTCCCCTAAGCACTTTTCCAAGAAAAACTAGGTGTTAGCTGGGATGAGAAGGTTGCTGGTGCCTGCGTGTTAAAGTCAAGGAAGACATGAGAAACTATGCAGTGTAGTGCTAACAGGCGGGTAGTGGGTTATCAGCAGGAGAAGGGATAAACTCTCTCAGCCACAAACAAAAACAATTGCTTCAAATTTTACACAGGTGAATTCAAAACCTGATTATTCTGTCACGAATGTGAAGACTATTAAAAAGTTGGCTTACCTGAAACATAATAGGAGGTTTAGAGTTTACAAGTTTTGTTTGACATTTACCTCTTTGACTTTGAGAACTTCTTGCTCTCCCTTCCCTTCCTGACATGGTGAAAGAGAGGCATTAAAAATCCACATAAGAGAGAAATAACATAATTGACCAGCAAATAACATAATATCAGTTTGTTCCCTGAGATATAATTACCTGGGTCACCGTTTTGATCTAAGCCATGTACTAAAACAAAATTATGTAAAAGCCCTACAGCTACAGAGATCTGCAAAAAATTACAGAGCATAAACAGTACTTTAGTTTGACTGGATTGAAAAAATCAGTTTATCTCAGCATGATTTTTGCATATTTTAATAAGGAAAAATATGCTATTTTTGTTCTTCATTAACCTTCTTATACCCTCATGCATAAGTGTCATTCTATTGTATAGATGTCTCATTACAAAACTCTGGATTAGAACAAAGGGGAAACCAACGTGGTGTTAGAAAATAAGTCATACCTATTCAAACACACACACACACACACACACACACACATATATTTTTTAATGTTTATTTTTTGAGAGAGAGAGAGAGAGAGAGAGAGAGCGAGCAGGGGAGGGGCAGAGAGAAGGAGACACAGAATCCAAAGCAGGCTCCAGCTCTGAGCTGTCAGTACAGAGCTCAAACCCAAGCAGAGCTCAAACCCATGAACCATGAGATCATGACCTGAGCTGAAGTCAGACTCTCAACCGACTGAGCCATCCAGGCACCCCAAGAAAGCATATTTTTAAATGATACTTATTCCTACAACATAAAGATAACCACTTTTAACAAGTGCTAAAATTCCTCCACTGTGATGTTAAGCATAATTGTTACTTTGCTAAACTTAACTTCTTTATCAATTTTGACTAAATGGGCCAGTTTTAGAAACAATGTAAGGTCATTTTATCTTCTTTCAAAAGAAACATGTTTAAGGCCACATCTCACCTGCCTCTTCCTCTCATCTCTAAAGAATTTTGTAAGAGGATGAACAGAAATTTCTTGTTAGATTTTTTGGAGAACTTAAATAAATGGCTATTTCCAAAAATGTACGTGGGTTAGCCTGTGGTAGTAATCTTCTCTCAGGATCACAGGGCATGGATTCTGTGAACATCTGGAATACCAACAACATTCAGGCCACATTCACTTCATGTAATGATGAAGTTCCTCTGCCTCCACCAGCCTATCTTTCTAGTTTCTTGCCTTTAATAAATAGATGTCAAGTTTGTCTGCCAATTAATTAACAAAAGAATAAAGTGCTTGAAACATAAAGAAGGAAAAAACACTAAATAAACTTTAAATACAAAATGTTCTCTAAAATATAAGTCTTGGCTATTTATTTGGGTTTCCTCGAAACATAAAAAGACAAATGACATGTTATCAGAAGAGCAAGTCACTCAGTCAGTCTGTGCTCACACCTTCTGTCCATTGTATCTTTTGAGTACACAATTTCATCATTACAAATGCTGCTACTTGGTTTGGCAGTATCTTCTTTGAAGAGGCCCTGAAATTAATATTTTATTTTTCATTTTAATTCATTTTTTCCCCTTTTACTGGCAGGGAATTGGAGAAATAAGTGGTTCAGTCCAACCTCTGAAGTTCTGGGTAAGGGTATTCTATGAAGTTCCACTGCCTGCCTTTCTTCCTGGAAACATCACCAGCATCCTGGATGCTATCAGGATCCAGCTGCTGTGTGAGCAGGAGTTTATATAAAATAGAGAAAATGAGTAAAATTTGCCTCGCAAACCTAATAGTCTGAGAAACATCTTTTCTCTCTGATCTAATAGAGTACTGTCAGCTATGGTTTTGGTGATGAAAGCAACAAGACAGAGAACCAGACATTGTAAAGATATTAGTCCCCACACACAAGCGCACAAAACGTAGATGCCCTAAATGTAGTCATCCTCCTCACTCTTCACTCACTTGCTCATTCATTCACCCAGTCAAGATGGATTTACTAAGTGCTTGTTATACATTAGGAACCATATGCAAGGCTCTTGGAAAGTCAAGGTTACCAAGACATGAACCATGAATTGAAGATGCTCTTGCTTTCAGCTTCAAACAAAAGCCTTTTGTCTTGGGGAACATACTTGCTGACACATGAAACCTTCAAAAACTCAATGAAGCCTGAATCCACTAAGAATACTGTCAGTCTATCAGGAGTGAAAGATTAGTTTTTTCTTCTTTTGTTATTTAAAAAAAAACTTCTTTAGATTTAAAGATTCTTGGACCAAACCCAAACTCAGCAATTCTGATAAAGAAATCATTCTCAACCAAACTATTCATTTCTCCATCAGCTTTGGCTCTTTCAAAGGACTTGAGCTTAGAAGCCTGCCAAGGCAGATCCTCCCTCTGTTTTACAGGATATTTTGGATAATGCACTACATTCTAGATTCTATTAATCCTCCAGCTTTCTTATAATGGTGAGTTCATTGAAAAAAATGTATGTGTGTGTGCTACTGTCAACTCAAGTAAAAAGGAAACCAATGTGGAATCCCTGCTACAACCATAACATAAATTTAGAATACTCTTGGATTTTTGGGGGGTATTATAACTATACTCTTGAATGCTTGGTTTGGAGAGTTTAATCAATACTTACTAATGAGTGTCTTAGGCAGAATTATAATCCACCAATAACATTTCCCAATAAATTATATTGCTAACCATTCCAGAACAGTTTATAAACTTTGAGAGAATAACACAACTTAATCAATTTAAGAAAAACAAAGGTCTATTTTATCAGAGGAAGCACAACATGAATCTTTAAAATATCAGGATGCCTATGAAGAGCTAAGCCTACCAATTTGTTCTTATTTAATAGGATTTCCAATCTACCTACCTTTCCTAGCCCTGGCTTGTCTGGGCACTACCCTTCTATTACTCCAAAAATAACTTCTTTATTCATTTCTCCAGCTCCCTTCCTGTGAGGCTTACCCCAAGTCATCTTGAGCAGCTATCAATTAAAAAAAATATGATATAGTCATTTATTGAGCACTTACCTCATGCCAAGTATTTTGTACCCATTTATTCCTCCTAATAAGCCTATAAGGTTGAAAGTATTTATCCCAAATTGAGAGGAGAGAAAACCAAAGCTCAGATAGCTTAAGAAACTCTTCTAGTACTACAGAGCCCTTACATTAATTGAGGACTTAAATTAATGGGAGACAAATTAAAATTTAGAGAAGAACAAGAAAAAGGTGGAGGGAAATAATGGAGAGAGAGACAGCCAAGACCCTTCATTTATAGTCAGTTAGTTTTCTTATGAAAAATAAAATAAACTTAATCAAAAGACCCAGAAGTGGCATAAATTAATGCAGAAGTCTGCTATGAAAGCCATGTACAGCAGTGGGAAGGCTCACATCAAAACTGGGTTCAAAGATTATAGGTGAAGAGGAGAGAAATCCATGTTTCGTAAGGAAATAACTATCTACCTATCATTATATTCTACCTATCAATAACTTGAAAGGTGATCTAAATTGCAGGTAAATAGGAAAAGAATATTATGGTATAATTCTGATGCTCAAAATAATGTGAAATTGAATCTTTCAAGTAATAACTGCACCACCCACGATCAGCTGAATTTAAATTCTAGCACCAAAAACGATGCTGGCATCTGTATCTTTTCTAGTATTGCCCCCCACTCATTCCCCCAAATCATCATAATAATGAATTTTTAGAATTTTCATGAAGATACATGATAGATCAACCACAGGTCTTATGACTAGACAGAAAACATGCCGGGGCGCCTGGGTGGCTCTGTGGGTTGAGCGACGGACTTTAACTCAGGTCATGATCTCGCGGTCTGTGAGTTTGAGCACCGCGTCGGGCTCTGCGCTGACAGATCAGGGCCTGGAGCCTGCTTTGGATTCTGTGTCTCCCTCTCTCTCTGCCCCTCCCCCACTCATGCTCTGTCTGTCTGTCTCTCTCTCTCTCTCTCTGTCAAACATAAATAAGCATTAAAAAAATTTAAAAGAAAACATGCCTTTACAGCTTCTATTTTGGGACGTGAACCCCTCACTTTGGTAACATTCCCCTCTCCCTCTGATGCGGAGGCCCTCATTGATGTGAGTGACTGACAGTGATGCTGGGCAGGGCACGGGCTGTATAATTAGAAAAAAAGAACACTACTTGAGTCTCAAGTGTACACTCATCATTTTTGTCATCAAAGAGCCACAAGCTTTGGAGAAATCAGCTTTTCCTAGCTAGTTCTTGGCTGACAGCAGGTGAAAAGATTTACGATGAGAATTAATTACACTGATACAAAGCTACCAAGGGACATGCCAATGAGAGATGCTCATTGGCCCCAAAGGATATCAATGTCAGAGAAACAGCAGTGGCAATATATCAGCAAACGGATGTTTCTGATGCTTGACAAAACACATTATATCAATAAAAGATGTGTGTTCTGTAATGAGATTGTGTAAGAAAAGAAACCAGCACCACTTTTTTAACAGATATACTATTTAAGACAAAAAGGTTTCTTCATGGATAGGACAATGGTGAATAGATGAGTCCTATAAAGTTTTAATATTTTTGCTATTAGAAATGAGGGAAAATAGATTAAAATTTAAAAAGCATTGAATAATAACAAAGTTAAGATTATAAAACATAAGCAAAATTAATATGTCCAAGAGGAAGGTTAAGACTTCAGGTTTAGTTGGTGCTTCTGAGTTGGCCTATTACAACAAAGTCCCAGTTAACACATAAGAAGAAAGCTTAAAGCTGAATTTTGAAAAAATACACTGTATCTCCCATACCGAAAGCTTATCAAAATACAGTCATGCCATTTTTTTTCCATGTAACTGGAAAAATAATTTATGGCAATGCAAGAATGATTGTGAAAAGAAGCACTGAAGGTGATTTGGAAGCCACACTTATGCTCTCTTTTCTCTGTTCTATTGAGGTATGCCTGCATGTATTAGAGCATCCAAATATGAAATTTGCATCTACAGCTATGTTATACACATACACACATGCAACACACACACACACAGGTGTCAGATCAAGATATAAGGCACTTATAGCACCTCACTTGTACTCCTCCTAATTAATAATCTCTCCTCAAAGGTAACCACCATGCTGACATCTATCATCAGACTGGATTTGCCTGTTTTTGAATTTCATATATATTAAATCATTCAGCATGTACCCTTGAGTGCCCAGCTTCTTTTTCTCCTTTTATATCTATAAAATCACACATAGTTTAGTGTGTTGAGTTTCACTGCTGTGTGGTATTCTATGACATAAATATATGGCACTTTATCCATTCTACTGTCAATGGATGTTTTGGTTGTACCATATTGAGGCTATTATTAATAATGCTATTAACATTCTCATACATGATTTTTTTACTAGAAATAAACATACATTTATCTTGCTATATAGCCAGAAGTGTCAATGCTATTCTTTAAGATATATTTATACATATTTATTTAACATGAGTAGACCTTCTCAAAAAGTTTTCCTAAATGGTTGTACCAATTGGCACACCAGAAGCAATATATGAAAGTTTGTTTTGTTCTGTTCTACATAATTGCCAACACTGGATATTCTCAATAATGTTCATTTTATCCATTCTGATCAGAACCTAGAGGCGCCTCTTTGTCATTTTAATTTACATTGTTCTGATGAGCAATGATGCTGAAAGCCTATTCATAAACTTTTTGGCTATTTCAATACCCTCTTTCATGAAATTCTCTTCGCTTCATTTGCCCATTTTTAAGTAAAAGATGGCATCTTTTAAAGAGAGGTTTTGTATAGCACTAGAAAATGTCCTTCTTTACATTTAATATGCACATGGTTTGGTATTGATGACAAAACAGTCACCAGAGGTAATACGAACAACAAAAATTCAGCTCTTAATTAATGAAGAATAATAAAAAGTTATATCAACCTCCAACTGTGCCAGTAATTTGGCATTCCAACTTAAACATTTTTACATTTTAAAATATATTGTATAATTCTTATTAATAGCCATCTAAGACCTGCTTTCTATAAAGTCTCTTACAAGTGCTTTCTATACTTTCATTCATCTCCAGAAAGAGTAAAGATCTTTATAAGACATATATATATATATATATATATATATATATATATATATATGAAATCCATGATTACAATTATGTTTGTGTAGTTTATTTATAAAAACAGGTTGGACACTGAAAACAGTATAATTTAGCCTAGACTGTTTTATAATCCAGATTGCCTATCAGTTTAAGACTATTCATGGTAACCATAATTATGAAATACAAAAAATGATCACTGCTCACTTACTGGTAGTAAAACCAAGGTACAATGTTTCACTTTATTTTCATTGCCTGAATCAAGCCAATATAGATCTTTACTACTATAGGCACCTTCAACTGCTTAGAGACATGAACTTGAAGCATTGTAGGTAAACTTAAGTCATTCTCCTGCTACTCAGGGTAATTACTAAAAACAAAGAAACAAACAAACAAACACGTGGCACTGTGGCATGTTGACTCTAGGAATGTCGAGTTACATATTTTACTGTCATGTCTGAATTATTATGCAGTCAACTCCTTTATTTTCCTATCCCAAGTATAGCTCATTCAAATAAATTATTTATACATTACAAATTAAAGGCATACACAGATATACATCAGCATGTGCACGTAGATCCCATATGTGTATATTATCCTGACTACGTTTACAAGGATAAAAGCTGCGATGAGATGATATGCAGTTGTTTTAATGAAGTAGATGCATTCCCTACTACATGCCCATTTGCAAACCTCAATGTGTCCAAAATGCCAATAGTTTCGCTTCTACGTGGCTGACTCCCACACAGCACAGTAAATAATGCCCATCAGACTGACTTGGAAGGGTTCACTGAGAATGCGATATCCTCACTGGACCCTCCAAGCTGTTTAACACGAACATATTCATCACTGATAGCTGCTTCTGTCACCACACGCTCATTAACTGTGGAACAATTCCTAGAGCTAATTCAAAGATTTTTAAAAATAAAACACGGTTTTGGGGGCGGCGAGGATCTGAGGGAAAGCACTGTTTGTAATAACCATTCCTGAGTTCATCTGGTGATCAGTGTTATCATGAAGTTTCCACATGGAGGGCTAAGAGGATGGCTCATATCTTTAGTATTCAGCACAGCATGCTGAGTTCCACATGGCCAACACTGATGTTTAGATTGGATCCATAATAACCGGGCTATCCCAAATGGATGGGTTTAATCCATGGATTAATTCAATTCCTTACATGCTCTAATTTTATTCCAATTATGCTTGCTGGGTTGAAATAAAAATATCTCTGACTTCAAAAAAGGAGGAACACATTTTAAAGAAATTGCTACTGATTGGCTTTTGATGTGTTTATTTTTATATACACACTCAGAAAGGGAAAGCAGTGTGGGATCCCACGCTGGTTCTCTCACACCTTTCCTGCCCTCCCATTAGAAACCAGTGTCACACTGGCCAGTAGAAACTCCTGATGACAAACTAAATCAAGGGGAAGGAAACCTGTTGGTGGTCTCTGCCCATCAGGGTCTACAATGCTGTGTTCCTGGTGTTTCCACATTCAAACCTTTGCTATTTATCCCTGGGCTGAGACAGATCTAATTGCAGGTGAGCATTGACAACCAGGGAAAAGAAGGAGAATCAAGGAATAATATTATTCCCATACAAAGTCTTCACAGAAAGTTCAAATTAGTAAGTAAGTTGCAAAACAAACAAACTAACCAACAAACAAACAACAACGACAACAACAACAAAAACAGCTAGCTCATAGCCAGCCTGGTCTTTAAACATCCCTGTGAGGGAAGCATGTGTAAAGTGCAGGTGAGGTATTACAGAGCAGAGAGATATCAACTTTGACTGAATCTGTGTGAAATCACTTCTACACAATGCTGTAAGGTGTCATCACACGGTTCTCCTGTGTTCAATTTATAATGAAATGTCAGCCACAATAAAGGAAAGAATAGAAATTATATAATTACAAATAACAAAAGCCTGAAAACAAAGGTTTATATATAGTGGTTTAAAAGGTAGTGAATCACATTCCTTGGACCAATTCAGAGGACATTAACCAGTCAGCATTGCCAAACACTTGTCAAACTGTTCTATTCTTCAATTGTTCTGGAGGTATTAGGACCAAATGAACATCTGTCTTATTTAAACCCATTTCCAGCATCATTAAAAAAAAAATCCATGGTTCATTACAGGAACTGATGACACAAGGCTGAAGCAAACACCAGCATTGCTTTTGGTTGGGAGAATTTCATAAATAACTGAATGACCCCATCACTAACCCACAGTAGACTCATCCTCTAGAGGATAAGATTTCAAAAGTTATTAACATCCAGTTAACTTCTAATATGAGGCAAGTTTTTTTAACACATTATCCTATGTAATTCTTATAACTAACATGTGAGGTGGGATCTTTATTTCCAGTCTGTCTTTAAATGAGGCTTTAAAAAGATGACGTGATGTTTCCATGATCTTTTGCTAATAAGCACTATGACTTAGAATCAAACCAGCCTACAGACTTCAAAACCTTTGTCATTTTTATTGTATCCCAAGGCGCTGGATGAGGAAAACAGGTGTCCCTGTGACCACCTCCCACCCCTGGAGGATCTGAGGAAAGCTACTGAGTCTCCCTGAGCCTCAGTTCTCTCCCATGTAGTCTATAAATTAAGGACCATCTCTGCCTACTGCATAGAGTCATGGTGCCTGAAATAAAATACTGGCTATAGTTGAAACTTGAGAAAGCAAAAATGAGCTTCTAAGAAATATAGTCTTACCATTTAATTTTTCCTCCACATCATTACAACAATTTTGGAAGAGGCTCTTATAGGTATTTAGGGAGTAGGGAGAAGCAAGCAGTAAGAATGAAACCACCATGGCGAAGGATAGAAGGGGAAGAGGAGCAGAGATTTTATGTCAGAATCACCAGCTAGAGGTAGATCCCCTATCATTTGCCAGGTTCCCTGGGAGGTCAAGGTCTGTGGTGTGCCTCAATCTTTCCTGGCTCACAGCTTCTAAAACTCTTGGGATTTCCTAAGTGCTGAGAGTGATAATGGGTCTTTTGCTGTATTAATGAAGGTGATTGTCAGGTTCCACACAAGGGTGGGTGTCAGTGGCCAGAAAACCCAACTGTACTTGTAGAGGTTTGGAACGTTTAGTCCCACCTCCTCCCAACACCCAACTCCAGGGAGAAGAGAGGGCTGGAGGCTGAATCACCTGGTGATTTAGTCATAACTGTGTCAATAAGCCTCCATAAAAATCCAAAAGGATTGACTTCAGAGAACTCATGGGTTGGTGAACACGTGGAGGTGCCATGAGAGCAGTGGTCCAGAGAAGTCCTGGAAGCCTGGGCCTTTTCCTCATGCCTCACCGTATGTTATTCTTCATTTGGTTGTTGATTTGGATCCTTTACCATCTCCCTTAGTAAACTAGCAAGTGTTCCCCTGAGTTCTGTGAGCCGCTCTAGCAAATTAAAGGAACGTAAGGAGGAGGTCATTGAAATCTGTAGCTGGTGAGTCAGAAGCACAGGTAACAGTCTGGGACATGTGTCTGGGGTCTGAATTGGAGGGTGGAGGGGCAGTCTTGAAGGATTGGGCCCTTAACCTAAGGAATCTAACGCCATCTCCAGGTGCCTAGTATCAGAATTGCTTGGTCTTGTGGTGGGTGTGTGGGGGGAACCCTCACAAGAGTGGAATTTAGGGTGCAAGAACCCTAAAGAGTTGGTACCAGTAGAGAGCCACAATCGTTCCCGAGGGAAGATTGTAAGAGTAGTGGGATGAGTTTATATCACAAAAATTAAGATGAGGAAAGGCTGTGACCATGAAAGGGTTTGGAATTTATATGAAAACTTCTCAATGTTGCTGTTATCCTGAGGCTTTCTTACAAATTCTGGTCAGTTATATGTAAGTAAATGAATTATCACTTTGCCTGATCTCATTGACACCACTGCCAGAAAGCACCAGAAAAGCAGTCGTTCACTGTCCTGGAAGTAGAGGTTTAGCCTGGAAACCTGGGTTCACTCTCCTGGGAATAGGGGTCTAGCCTGGTAACCTGGCCTCACTGTCCTGGTAGTGGGGGTCTAGCTTGGTAACCCAGAGCTGAGGTTGTTTTCCAATCCTTGCTATCACTGAGGATGGCTGTGTCAGGCCAGTTTGGGGAAGAGGTACAACGTTTACACGTAGTATACAAACCCCTTTTACATCTTTCCAAAGAGGCATGGCATTAAAAGCTTATTTGCTTTTAAAGTATAAAGGCAATCATGATTCTAAACTACTTTTATATGAAAATACTTTTCAGAACTGCAAGCTTTTGTGTGGTAAGTGGCTATAAAAGACAGATATTTAGTAAGTACATTGCTCTTTTATATCCAGTTTTCCTTTTAACTTGTGAGGGAAATGAAGCAGGATTCCCACTTAGGAAACATTTTCAACTGTATTGACTGAATAGTTACTATGGGCATAAACTACCCAATGCTTGGGGGATATAGAGATGAGGAGGTTAGGGTTCTTACTCTCCTGAAAGAAAAAAAAATACAGAAATGTAAATTTAACTAATTTATAACTTGAAGACTGGAAGACAGTCTCTTGCAAGTTGCTCAAGTTGCAAGTTGTTGCATTTTTAAAAGTACTTGCATTTTTAGAAGGACTATATAGAAATTATAGCTATGTATCTATACAGGGAGAGATATCTCAGTAGAGAAAACCATAGACTTTATGGTGGTTAGTCCACACACAATTTAACTCTGTAAGTAATTCATCAACTCCGCTGGTTTAATTACAATTCAGCATCCTGCCAATTGCCATTAAAATTCAAAGCGTGTTGTTGTGTCTTGTTGCTTAATTGTAGACTTCAGCTAACTAAACTTAATGCTGAAGGCAGAAGTTAGCAAACCTCCTAAGCTGATAAATGCACTTTGTTATAGCCTGACATATATCCAAGAAATCAAAGGATTGTTCTACCCAAACAAGATCATAGTCCTAATTCATACATAGTGCTATTCAAAAGAGAACACCATAGCTACTTTATTTCTTAAACCAATAATATATTCCCCTAGTGATCAAACAATTGCCTCCAAGTGAGAGTATGGAATAGGTAGAAAGATGTAAAACATTAGAACTTGAGCTGAAATGCTAGAGCGTTCCTAGAAAATTTTGATCTGTGGGTAGCATATCTTTACTTGATACCCAATCTCTCTGATTTTACAAAATCCATTCATCTTATTTAGCAATGGTCTGTTAACATATCATAGCGTTTAATCTCCAGGTACTTGCCACGTTCTCATGAAAGCATTGTTATAGTCTAGGCATTTGGGAATGTGGGTACCCAGAAGATGTCTCCTTTCACAGAAAGTGAGACATTCCAAATCAGTAAGCAAAGAAATGGAAAATATGTGGTGGTCCATGGCTATACATAGGCACTACCTGAAAAAAGATCCACGCTTTTCATTAATTCAGGATTGCTTCATTAAATGAAGTCAAAAGTTTTCCAAACACCCATTTATATGTACTAAGTGGCAAGTAGTATGCATTGTTATTTTCAGCACTCACATAATAATACTGACTATCCTTCATGTTAAAATAGGACTTCAAAGAAAGATCCAAGAAAAGAACTGAGTACTTTTCATTCTCTATTCTCAACAGAACACATGGGATATAGTTCTTTCTTTTCATTACAGACAATTCAAGACAAAACAGGAAACATTGTAGAAGGCAGTCAGTCACTGACAACATCCTAGAGGTCAATGATGGTAAGCCCCAAAATGATTATATATTTTTACAAAGCACAAGAGTCATATATGAAGACTGCGTTAGGCACCTAAATATATTGGTTAAGATATCATGGCGCCATAACTTTCTTGCTAATCTTGATCAAGCCCAAGTAAATATGTAACGTTTCCATAACTAGTTCTCATATTTATAAGCCATACATGGACTATAAAGAAAAAAATATTTGTTGCTGCTTCCACAGGGAGATTCAAAGTTGAACTACAATGCATATAGACATTTGAATAGAGAAAGAATAGGCATAGAGAAAGCATTTTGTTAATTGTGACAAAGAATTACACTTGAAATCATGATAAATCTACATTCAGTTTCTCTTACTTATTTCAAAATAAGAAAGCCTCAAATCTGTTTTTCAAGTAGATGCACAGGGATGAGCAATAAACTTTTCCGAAGATAAATGGAGAACATTGAATCTACTCAGCTTTCCTAGGTGTGTGTGTGTGTGCATGCACACGGGCGAGTGCGCACGTGATTTGATTTTTTTCTTTTTCAATATCCTCAGTGTTTAAACAAACTACTTCTAAATTAACCCAGTCAGATCAGTTTAGATAACAAAGTTTTTGGCTCCAAGAGAATCATAAAGCATTGTGAAACCAAATATGACTTCATAGAGACCATATAAAGTTTTCCAAATTTATTTTAAAAAAAAGATAGAATTAAACTATAAAAGGACTAAAAAAATGTAGAACATTATTCCAGCATGTCATAAATCAGCTGCATTGGTGATAAACTGTACAGCTTCAATTCCAATCTCCCTTTGGATTGGTATCTCTCCCCCTCCCTGTATGCACACACAACACTACACATACCTATGGGGTCATGAGGATAATGATGTATCCCTATTCTGGTCACCACTGTGCCCTCAAAACTAGGAAAAGTGTCTGACACATAGTAATTATATAAGTATATAAAATATAAGTAAGTATTTGGTGAATAAATGAGGGAATACATTTCTCTGTATAAAGTCATAAATTTGAACATGCAAATTACACACGTTGATTGTTAGAGATAAAGGTTTCATTTGTGTTGATTCCATAAAAGAGGCAATAACTTATCTGGACTTGTTTAACTCCCTGTGACATAGGAGAATCCTGAAAGTTTTTATATTTTTCTTTTTTTTCCCTTTGGTATACAATTAATGGTATACGTTTGACTTTTTAAAAACTATATTCAAGTGAATGTTGACTGTCTAAATAGCCATTTATGAACATAATGGATTAATCCTAATCATGCAGCCATTAGGCAAAATATTTAAAATCTATTTCTCCCTCTTCTCTTTCTGTCCTTCTCTCCCTCTCTCCCTCCCTCCATTCCTCTTCCTCCCTCTCTGGCTGTCTCTGTCTCTCATCTTAATGCAGGCAATTCTGAAGATACTCACCCAGTCCTGTCCTCTGTCTGAACTTCCATTCCACATTCTCACTGCTTATGGGAGAAAGTAGTGCTAAGCTACTGCATTCTAAATATAAGCATTACCAAAATAAAATGTATTGTGGAAATCCTATGAATACTTATGGTTAGTCAAATACAGGTTATTCACAAACTGAACTCAGTCTTAATTATCAACTAAGTTAAAATTTCTACAGCAGGTAACCAAGTTCTTACTCTATTTATTCTATGTCTATATATCTATATGTTTGTTCTGATTGAATAGATCAAGTATATCAGATAGGTCTTATGTAAAATACTGAAAGATTGCACTCATGGGGACTATATGAACTTTTATTTGTTTCATAACAGAGGAATCTTCTTGAACAGGAAGACCCCGTAAAGCTCCAACAAACCTTCTATTGTTGGTTCATCAATTTCTTTAAGCTAAGATAAAACATCTGAGCTTACATTCTTTATCAATAAAAAAATCACACCACATATGAAAAAAACATGCAGTGAAAGTCAATCCAGGCCTCGATGAGCATACTATAAACCACCACAGTAATTAGTGATCTAAGGAATATTCCCCAGTTATTGCCAGCTGGGACCAAAAACATCTTTTAGGTTCCAAACATGTAACAGCCTTACATTTCGGAAAAAATTGCAGCAAAATGTTAAGCTATAGTCTGCCAGAATTCTTTGTGAAAATAAAGCACTTTTGCTCTTTACCATATCTTAAAAGAAAAAGAGATTATTTCATCATTACATGATTCAAAACAAATACAAACAGTAAAACTATATAAAACCTAACACAAACTATTGCACTTAACCATCCTTCCTCCCCCGCCCAGTAATATGTATTTTAATAGGAATGGTTTTAAAACACCAGGTGTTTCCAAAATATTCTTCTAACCTTTTTCTCAACTATAACAATAACCAATTGCAGAAAGGTAGATGAAGAAGGAATAAAAAAAAATTTCCTCTTACCCAAAGAACCCCCCCCCCCCACACACACACATACACACACACTACTTAAAAAAAAAGGAAACATGGAAAGAAATGCAAAATTCCTAATGCTGGATCAAGGATTCATACTAAATTCTCTCAATTGCCAAATTTCTTCATTTTCCTGAATTATTTAATTACTGTAAACTAGAGAATCAAGGAACACACTTTGGGTGCCTTCTACATGTAAATTCTGTGTTGGGACACAAATAACGTGTTGGACATACCTAAGTGAAAAACCACAGATTCTGAAATGGAAATGACCTTGTAAATGAAAGTTCTTAATTTTGTAAGCATACAACCATACCTAAACTTTGCATAGTACTTTACAAAGTACACAGTACTAGCACGTATCTATTGCCTTACTCAAATCACAACTCTAAGAGACAGATATTAAAAACCACCATTTCACATATGAAGAAAGCTCAGGTGAGAAGCCTACCCAAGGCTAGACAGTAGTTGCTCGACTTGGACTTTCTGAGATTGTTTAAGGAGCCTACCTCTACATCACAGAAGTTGATTAAATACTGCCAAGCTATTTAGTGGCATATGTAAAATTTCAAAACACGTATGCTCTATCATACTACCTTAAGCCAAATTGAAAGGTAAGCAGCAAAAATAATGCCTGCTATATGCCTGAACCTACACATACTGAATAAACACAGATGGTGGTTAAATAAGAAAAAAAAAAATAGCACCATAAGTATTTATACCCAAAGTAGAGGAATCATGGAAGCAAGGACAAAATAGTCTAAAACTAGAGTCAAATTTTTCACAGGAAAGCCAGTGGTTACCAACTTTTTGTGTGTATTTGTATCTGACATGCTTCCTAAAATGCAAACTACAGGGGCGCCTGGGTGGCTCAGTTGGTTGAGCCCCCAACTTCGGCTCAGGTCATGATGTCGTGGTGAGTGGGTTCAAGCCCTGCATCAGGCTCTCTGCTGTCAGGGCACAGCCTGGTTTGGATTCTCTTTTTCACTCTGTTTGCATTTCCCCCACTCATGCTCTCATCACTCTCTCAAAAATAAATAAACATTAAAAAAAATACAATCTACAGGATTACACACTCATCTGGGAAATCTGATTTAATAAATTGGGTAAGACATAACTCAGTGGTCCCCAAGTTTTGTTGTATGTGAGAATTACTTGGTTGCTTTCTTTTTAAAAAAATTTTTCTAATGTGTATTTATTTTTGAGAGAGAGACAGAGCGTGAGTCAGGGAGGGTCAGAGAGAGAAGGAGACACAGAATCTGAAGCAGGCTCCAGGCTCTGAGCTGTCAGCACAGAGCCTGACACCGGGCTCGAACTCACAAACTGCGAGATCATGACCTGAGCGGAAGTCAGATGCTTAACTGACTTAACCACCCAGGCACCCCAAGAAGTATCTGGTTGCTTTTAAAGATCCAATGCCCAGACTGTACTCCAGGGTGATTAAATCAGAATGTCAAGGGGTAGGAACCACACATCGGTATTTTGAAAGTATTTTTCTCAGGGGTTAACTGAGCGTTAGTATTTAAATGTTTCAATTTGAACAAAAATGGGAAAACTTTATTCCAAAATATATTTTAATTGTCCTCAACGGGAATTTCACCCTAACCCTGTTGTTCACATTCCCCCGCATGAGGCATCTTTGTGACATCACAGCTTTTCTCAATGCGCGGGAGTTTTGTTCGATTATGTTCTACTTCTCTGAAGAGACCTGGAGCCGGAGGGCTCCCCAGTGATTCCTGTCACTCCTCTGGTTGCTCTGTTCCATCCTTGACAAAGATTCTGCTCCAGGCACAGTGATTCATCCTGAAGCCTGAAGCCAAAATGTGCATGGAAATCACTTTCCGAAGATTAAAATTCATATTTGAAAGAGAAATGGTGGTAGAAATGAAGAGGGCTTATGCAAAGAATTTTGGTTGCTTGGCAATCACAGCACCTTCAAAAGAACCCTTCAGAGGTCAAAGAACTTTTTACCCTTTGCTCTTGTAAGGATCTAAAGTAAACAAACAAAAGGTTGTGGTGCTATGCAAAGCAGACCCCAAATAAAGTCCTGTCATAAATACACTTTGGTACAACATGTGCTTTCTTTTTTTTTAAATATAATTTATTGTCAAATTGGCTTACACACAGCATCCAGTGCTCATCCCAACAAGTGCCCTCCTCAATGCCCATCACCCACTTTTGCCTCTCCCCCACTCCCCCATCCACCCTCAGTTTGCTCTCTGTATTTAAGAGTCTCTTGGGGTTTGCCGCCCTCTCTCTCTCTGTATCTATTTTTCCCCCTCCCTTCCCCCATGGTCTTCTGTTAAGTTTCTCAAGATCCACATATGAGTGAAAACATATGATATCTGTCCTTCTCTGACTGACTTCT
The DNA here is from genome assembly GCF_024362965.1 of Panthera pardus. Classification (NCBI taxonomy): domain Eukaryota; kingdom Metazoa; phylum Chordata; class Mammalia; order Carnivora; family Felidae; genus Panthera; species Panthera pardus. The sequence continues at coordinate 18,862,120 of NW_026526654.1, read as the reverse complement.
TTCACTCAGCCTAATACCTTCCAGTTCCATCCACGTGCTAAAATGGCATGATTTCATTCTTTCTCATCGCCGAGTAGTATTCCATTGTATAGATAAACCCAGCAATAGCACCACTAGGAATTTACCCAAGGGATACAGGAGTGCTAATGCATAGGGGCACATGTACTCCAATGTGTATAGCAGCACTTTCAACATGAGCTTTAACGAAGCAAGCAACTCAGGGACAACACAGTTACTCAGAAGGAGAAGTAGCGGCAGGTTGCAAATGATTTCTGCCTCGTTAGCACCCCCACAGCATTCCCCCCAAAATGAAGAAGTTGATAAAGAATGCCCAGGCAAAAGTTCCAACAGACATGTGTGATTGATGGGTCACAAACTTCTGTTTTCCAACTGTTCTCAAAGAGGTGTTTTGGGTTTTGTTTTGTGTTTTAACTTGTCTACTCTTAGAGCCAGAGGCAGACACTATTAGGATACCTACGGAGCTTTTGAAATGATCAGCCACAGATGCTCATACCCCTTCTCAGACCAGTTATATCATATTCTCAGGTGATGCAACCAGACAATGATATATTTTTAAAGTTACCCGAGGGACACCAAGGCTGAAATTCAGTTTTAGATTAACCTGAAAGATATAATACTAATAATGGTATATATCCAGAAGATGTTAACACTTATCTGTTTATCTGTCCTGTGCATTGTCTGAGGAAATATACAATTTTAAAACAGCATTTCAAAAGCTTTTTACGAACTTTAAATCGAATGCAAAGTTAGGTTCTCTTTGGTTCATTCTAGCAATAACGGCCTTTGAAATACTATGTGAAATGTAATTTGTAGCCCATATACAAATGTGATCCTGAGAAAAGCTTAGGTTTTTCAATTTAAAGGAAAAATTTCAGGGGCACCTGGGTGGCTTAGTCACTTAAGCACCCAACTCTTGATCTCTGCTCAGGTCATGATTTCACAGTTCATGGGTACGAGCTCCACATCAGGGTCTGTGCTGATGGTGCAGAACCTGCTTGGGATTCTGTCTCTCCTTCTCTCAGCTGCTCCCCTGCTTGTGCTCTCTCTCTCTCTCTCTCTCAAAATATATGAATAAACTTTAAAAAAAAATAAAAAGCTTCAGTATATGGAGAGGACATTTAGAAACAAAGAGAAAGATCAAATTAAGACTCTCATAAAAAGGTAAGATTAAAGTAAAATGCAGCTATCAGTGCTAGCTACCAGCTGGATAAAGGCCACCGCAAACTGAAAGGTGAGTTCAGGATAGTCTCGAGAAAGAAAATTTGAATTCAAAGCTTCATCATAGGTTTTGTCTACTGTGTCTTCCCATTGTCTCTCTTCTTGTTTAAACTGAATTCTAGATCCTGCGGTATTAAAGAAAGCCCTAAGTAAATGACACATCATTTAGAATATCACTCCCTGTGTACAAACTCAAAATGAAGAAATGTATATATTCACTGTAGGGATGCGTTTACATAGAGGAGTAAGACAAGAACCTGTTTTCCTGGACAGGGCCGGGAGAAGTCAATTCTACTCAGGAACAACTGCTGATAATGCTTTTCTATCCCCTTAACACTAGTAGTTTAATAAGTACTTGTGATTCAGTAAAGACATTTTTGAGCGAAGCCCACACCTCAGTCTCTCTGGCTAATGAGAAATAAATGTTCGGAAATGTAAATACCAGCTGAATCAACACCCGTGTAAAGTGGGTACCTGCTATTGCAAATCTGCTTTTATAGAAGACATAATTACTATATCTGTTTTTGAAAGATGCTAAATTTATTTTAAATTGTGGAATAATTTACAGTTCCTCTAGCTTATTCTTCAATTCATAAAACTTAATGTGGTCATTTTATATATGTCTTTTAAAAGACATATGGAAGGTATTATGCTGAGTGAAAGAAGTCAGAGAAGGACAGATATCATATGTTTTCACTCACATGTGGATCTTGAGAAACTTAACAGAAGACCATGGGGGAAGGGAGGGGGGGAAATAGATAGAAACAGAGAGGGAGGGAGGCAAACCATAAGAGACTCTTAAATACAGAGAGCAAACTGAGGGTGGACGGGGCAGGGGTGGGGGAGAGGGGAAAATGGGTGATGGGCATTGAGGATGGCATTTGTTGGGATGAGCACTGGGTGTTGTATGTAAGCGATGAACCACAGGAATCTACCCCAAAAACCAAGAGCACACTTTCCACACTGTATGTTACCGATTTGACAATAAATTATATTTAAAAAAAATAAAAAAAAATACATATGGAGAAGCAATTCCTAATTTCTGATATCTTATTTTTGTACTTGAAGGCAACTTTTCCTTATTTCTTAGTTACTTAAAAGAGGTATCCTAAGTGTCAATTATTTAATTTCTGTCACAATGTACAAGTATTTGTGAGTGTCTGTTCAGTGATGTGCAATAACCCCGATCCACTGATACAATGACGTACCTCCTAGTAAGGTGACCATATCTGTGATGTAAATAAAGATGTACATTTATAAATTTGTAGTTAAAAGATGCACAGAAGGATATTACTGAAGTAATACTGAAAGAAATCACGGGTTTAAGTCAAAGAATTTGACACTTATATTTAAATATTTCATGCAAAGTAGCAAACGCAGTGTTTTATACATGTGTAGCAACCAAATAGATAAAACACATAGGTAATTACATACATACAACAGATAATTTTTTTCTTTTTTTAAAAAATGTTTATTTATTTATTTTGAGAGAGAGAAATAGATAACGATAGGGGAAGGAGCATAGAGAGAGGAAAACAAAGAATCCCCAAGCAGGCTCTGAGCTGTCAGTGCAAGGGCTCGATGTGGGGCTTGAACTCACAAACCGTGAGACCATGACCTGAGTGAAACCAAGAGTCAGACACTTAACCGACTAAGCAACCCAGGTGCCCCAATAGAGCATTTCTTTTTCTAAAGTATCTTCTACATTTTTGTTGTTGTTGTTGTAACCTTAACTATTCAAACCTATCTATATCCAGAAACAATCAAGAATGTGTGCTTTTATGCTTTAATACACATTCTAACCATAGTTTAGTAGTTTAAAGTTTTTTATCTCTAGATAAAAGATGGACTGACACAAAGATATCATTAACAGGGCAACTGTCACCTGGATCTCCTTGTAATAAGGAGTTTATGGTTGCAAGTGTGGAACTGTTTACAATTTCAAGTGTGGGGCTCAAACAGAAAAGTCCTCCTGGGTAAATATAATGAATTAACTACATTTTCCAGTATGGACACAATGCATCCCATTGGTGTTTGCTATTTCTGCCATTAGTAATAGTTATCCTTTGATTTAAAACAAAACAGAACAGGGACACCTGGGTGGCTCAGTTGGTTAAGTGTCTGACTCTTGATTTTGGCTCAGGTCATGCCCTGAATTGGGTTCCACGCTCACAGTGTGGAGCCTGCTTAGGATACTCTCTCTCTCTCTCTCTCTGCCCCTCCTCTGCTCTTGCATGCATGCATGTGCACTCTCTCTCTCTCTCAAAATAAATAAGTAAACATTAAAACAAAACAAAAGTCTTATATGGCATATACAATAAGCACTGTTAACAAAATAACCTTTATGTTATTTTATTTTATTTTTGTCCCTTTGCATGATGTCATTCACTCAGAATACAATGGGAGCATAGGCCACGGGGATAGTGGTTTACCAGGAAATATCCCAACAGGCTATTGATTGAACTGAATAAGATAATCTCATATACTCTTATACTACTTTCAAATAATCAAAGCTCTGTGTGGATTTTGTTTTCAGAATCTAAGGTGCTTCCCAACTCAAAGAGATTATAAGTAAGCCCACGTTAAGTTACATTTTTAGCTGGTAGATTTGTTTTCCAATGTGACTTACTATTAAATGTACATACTATTTACTTTTAAGCATACACAATGCAAAATCCCATCACGTTAAACTCAAACAAATAAGAGTGTCTTCCCATGAAGTCATGAAACCTAGGACTAGTAGCAAGATGAGTATTCAGAGAGGGAAAGCTGGGTCCAGTGTTCATTGAGCCTTGGAATGGTAAACTATGTTCCTAGAATTAGTAGGTGGAAAATCAATAGTGACCCTGTGGAAACCGCAGGGGGGCCAGCTTCTCAGGACTCCTGCTCCTGTAGGACACACAAACTGCCATTTCTGCCAATTCTCTGAATCATGCCTCATAACTTCTCTTGGAACAGTGAATATTTTGATCATCCGAGGGCCCCTGAATCACAAATGCAAGAATTCCTGCTCCTTCCAGAACAACTCTGCCTCTCCTACAACAGACTCCAGAAATGTACTTTTTTGCAGGGGGAAAGAATATTCACTGTAGCCATTTATGTGAATCACCTGATTACTAGCTAGGATACAGCCAAGTGTGCATATAACTAAATATATACCAATTTTTAAATATTTCAAGTTTTCTTTCATGACGTTAGGATGTGTCTGTGGCAACACAGCTACAGTGTATTGCTTATTTGGTGTAGTTTAGGTTTATATCTAAACTTCCCTAGGAACCTCAGATGCAAAGGGGAAAAAAGCAAGCAAGCTCTGTAGGGCGCCAAATTTCCCCTGCCCTCCCTTCCCATATTCCTCTCTGCCCTCAGCAAACAGGCCTCCGCGATTATCCCACCATTCTCCTCTCTTCTTTGTGTATCCTCTTTCTACTCTCCATCTTGATAACATATCCGGACTTCGTCTCCCTTCTTGCTTAACAGTGCATTATTACCTATTCTTTTATAAGGGATCCTTTTATAAGGTTAAGCTTCACTTGCCAATGTTATTACCTGTGAAATATTAGTTTTACAAATGGCAAATGGAGCTATAAAGATGCTTCTGGACACAGAACCCCGCAGGGAAGGAATACCGATAGCCCCAGTAGGTCATGCAGGCCCAGAATTGACGGTGGGCGAATAAATGTCAGAACACATCCAGGAAGCCCCAGGGTAAGTGCTACTGGATGACTGGGTAGGAGATGTCCAAAGTGCTTAAAGTGGAAAGAAAAGTGCTGTAAAGGAGTGTTATCTCAGCATGAACAGTAATGGTGCTCATCTCTACACCATGTAAGGAAAAGGAGGGAGCTGACAAGAGGGACAGGATGGCAGGCAAGTGGGCACGTCTTGACCGATGTGGCTTGAAGTGCAATGAGCTTCACTAGGCAGGTCCTACCACATCTTTCGACCAAAGTTTTACTTATCCCTATTGCATCATGTGTGCCAATACTCAAGTTAATTACAGAAACAATTTGAAATGTAATCATACTGAGGGTGACTGCATAATATCCTCTAAACTGGGACACCTTTAAGAATGAAAGTGGCGCTATTCGTGTTTACACCAAAACCACTTGTGTGAACCAGAGCTGTCCCACTCAGACTAAGACAAATGGCTCTCCTAATTACTATTCTTCACTATGGATGCATACAATTGAGGCTTTTAATAACACATCTGTATTCCATACCTCTCATATGCTGGATGTGCAACAGAGTTGAATCTAAAATGAGAAGTGTTCAGGTTTTAAAATTAGCAAGCAAGGCAGAACTTAAATTTAATCAAAATTATTCTTAAGCACTTTTTAGGGCTATACCAATTTTGGAGATTAATATAGCATTTCTATATGTTCAACAGAGGCAGTTTTCCTCCAGCATTAGAACCAGTCACTCTAGGGCACCTGGCTGGCTCAGTCGGTTAAGAGGCCAACTCTTGATTTCGGCTCAGGTCATGATCACACAGTTCATGATATTGAGCCCTGCATCGGGCTCTGCGCTGACAGCATGGAGCCTGCTTGGGATTCTCTCCTCCCTCTCTCTTTGCCCCTCCCCTGCTCATTTTCAATCTCTCTCTCTCTGTCTCTGAAATAAATAAACATTTAAAAAATAAAATAAAGCCAGTCACTCTGGTTTTACCTCCTCATTGGGCCTCAGGAGGCTTGCATTTGGGGGCCAAAGTATATTAAAGTTTCCCATTGTTACATATATTGTACAGGGAATTAGAGTCACTGGACAGATACTCACAATATGAGTGCTCACAGAGCTGAATCTGACAAAAGGAAAGCAGACAAATGTCTCCCATCTACATTCAGTCTGGGCACATGCTCAAATGTCCCCACGCCACTTGTTAGGATTCCAAGTCCACATGTATGGTGGCCTTTGCTTAAGTTATGTCTAACGTGGTACTACTCACAAAGTTGAATAACGTATACTTGAGTAGTGTAGCTCTAGTTTTAGGAGGAGATAGCACGGTTAAACAAATCCTCATGATAAAATATAATAAGGAACAAAAGGATTATGTATCTCGATATAGGGAAAAACTAATTACTTGCTTCTGCAAGTTCAGGGAAGAGGCCCTTTGTCCTAGTCCATGACCAACGAATGGAAGTCTTCCTGACAGAGAGAATGAATGGCAGCTTGGGGAGGGGAAGGGGTGATACTGAAAGAGTAAATTTATATAAAAAGGAGCTCTCTCAAACTCTGTGAGACTTAAAATAAAAGCATGGGACATAAAAATGAAACAAATAATGTCAGTTGTCAACATAATTTTAAAATTATGAGAAAGAAAGAGCCTTCATATGAAACTTAAAAAATTAAAATGTATAGTGTCCTATTGTAAAAGCCTGTAATGGATGAGATAGGAAAATAATTTAAAATAAATGAGTGTATAGGGACAGTGAATTTCAGAGGTATAGCCATTTCAATTATGAAAAACACTCTGTATGTTCCTTTAAGTCTATCTACTACCATTGGTAGTGGACTTTAAGTCTATCCACTACAAATTGAAGCCATTAAAATAAAACACTTTTTTTTCTTTTCTTTTCTTTCTTTCTTCTTTCTTTCTTTCTTTCTTTCTTTTTAGAGAGAGAGAAGTTGGCACATGTGCAGAGGAGAGGCAGAGGAAGAGAAAGAATCTTAAGCAGGCTTTATGCTCAGGGCGGATCCTGACACAGGGCTCGATCTCACAACTGTGAGGTTACAACCTCAGTCAAAATCAAGAGTCAGGAGTCCTACCAACTGAGCCACCCAGGCGCCCCTAAAATAAAACATTCTTAAAATCATGACAAATAAGCGATAGAAAGAAGATTCTTGTATGGCTGATGATTATAGATATTTGCTAAAACCAGCAAGACCAGATACATAGAAAGACTGATGTCATCAGTGATTTTGACGTTACATCTACATAGACTCACTGTCTCCAAAATAGTGTCCTCTGCATTCTCATTCTCACTAAAAGACATCATTCCTTGAAACTGGCTTGAAGAATATGCATGAGAACACTGTCTTCTATAAGAACCTTTTTTGCTTTAGAAGCCTAGTGAATAAAGGACATATATTTAAAGCCCATTTTATCATTGTAGCCACATATTCACAGGCTCTAAGCCTTTTGTTCAACACATTTCACAGTTCTCTTACCATATGGTTAAGTTACTTTTGTTTTTGAATCTTTGCCTTTGACAGAACAGAATTGCCCATTTAAAAATGTATGGTACTCTAGACTTAGCATAGGTAGCGCCATTAGGAGTCTCCTCTTTTATAATTTCCAAACATTCAGTGATAAAATGCAATCACTGCATACATTCTCAATGTACATTCTCATTGACTTTTGCTTTAGGAAGAACGTAGTTTCCCTAAATCGCATGTAGCTATTTGCTTGGGAGATATTTCCACGGAGTTGTACAAGTGTACTTGAACACACCTTGGCAAGTCCAACAATGAACTCCGAGCATGGAGTTATGATGTTGGAAATCTACAAGATTGTGTTGTAAGTGCCAGGAGACCAATTTTCCAACTCCACTGACATTGCAGAAATTAACGGGAATGGATTTAGATCCAGAAGATCTTTCATTTGGGTTGGTTCTCTCTGCATTTGGTACAATAATGGCAAATCCCCATGATCTACTTAAAATGCGAACTTCTAGCCTGGAAGGACTTGTCAGATGAGGTACTTATCACCATACATCATCTAGTACTTTGTAAATGCCATGTAAGGACAGCAATGCAGAAAACAGTCAGCAAACGAAGAAGCGCATTTACAAAGAAAATCCTTATGCAATAACAAATATGATATTTTAGAGTTTAGTGATATTTTTAAATATCTGTGATATGAAAATTCACTATGGCACTTGGAACTAACACAACCTTAACTGGTGAAAGCAAAGTATCTTTAAAAATGTAATGTTGGTCAAAACTTAGACGTGTGTGAGATTTTTCAATAATCATCTTTCAACAGCTTTTCTGGCTTTTTGCATGTAGGAAGCATTTTTAATCCAAGACCTTAAATGTTTGCTGAATAAATAGTTATGCGCATACAACTTGCAAAACAACAAATAATGGCTCTAATGTGATATAAAAACTTGGGGAGCCAGGGGCACCTGGTTGGCTCAGTTGGATAAGCGTCCAGTTTGGCCCAGGTCATGATCTCATGGTTCATGAGTTCGAGCCTTACATCAGGCTCTCTGCTGTCAGCACAGAGCCTCCTTCGGATCCTCTCTCTCTCACTCTCTCTGCTTTTCCCCTGCTCACTCTCACAAAAATAATAAGTAATTTTTTTTTAAACTTGGGGAGCCATTCCTCAAATTATAATAGCTGGGTAGGGTGAATTGTTCCTGGCGTGGAAGAGAATAGACTTCTAATGTGACCATTTATAAAGATACATGTAAAGGGGAATGGTTAACTTGAAAATATCCAGTGGCAGAAACTAATTATAACTTGAAGGTAGTGGTGAAGGTCACACTGTAGAGACAGGGAGACAGGAACTACAGTGCAGGCATCCTGAGAGAGACAGGGACAAATCAAGGATGAGAAAGAAAGAGGTGATTATGGAAAAGGGTAACGAGGAAGAATCTGAGGCTTATAAACAAATGTCTACACGCAAAGGAAGAATGGCATCAGAACTATTAATGAGGTATGAGTCACATACCTCTGGGATGCTTCCTCTGGGATGTGGTAGGGATAAGGGCAATAGATCAGGGAAGACTTCACAGGGTATGTTGGCAGAAAGCTTTGTGTTCTTGGGAAGGAATCCTGAGTGTGGCAGAGATCTGAGTATAATTATAATAGTATGACTAGTGAATATATCTGGTCAACGCGCCAACAATCTGGTCAACATGCAACTGTGTGCATAATTCCGACATTTCCTCCTACTGCTCTGTGCCGCTCCTTTGAAATCCTGTGGACAGTAGCTTTATCTAATAGGACTTGTGTCTAACTTATTTGCCAAGTGTACACAATTCATTAGCAATGCTATCATGATATCTATACAAGCTTAGACATACAAGCTTAAAAAAAGAATACTAGAAACAAACTAGGTGGTCCAAGAAGAATGATATAAAACTATACAATCTGAAGTAGTGCCTCATTTCCCCTGTGAATACCATATTATGTTGATCATGTATCACAAGTGAAAAATCACTAACAGAAGATTATAAGTAAAAATCTGCACAAAGATTAAGTGCATAACAAGTACTAACCTCATGAAGGGTCTTGGAAGGAAGGAAAATGGAAATGGATTAAAATATTATTATCTGGGTTCCATCCCCTTTTAACTTGTAGGAAGTTTAGCTGAACTAACTAGGAAATTTTCCCCTTAATATTTTTCCATGTCTTTTACACACACACAAAAACTAACACTTCATTGATTCCGACAATCTGAATATCCAGAAAATTCCCTGATTATTTCATATGCTGAATAGGCTGAAAGTAATTATACACTCCTTCATTATGACAGAATTACAAGTGTTAAATGGGAAATATACTGAAACCCTGAGCGCAGCTAAATATGGATAAAGTACTTTTTTCATAATACATATACATCAGTGACTTGAATACTAGTATATTCTTCACAACATCATTATTTCTTTTATGCAAATATAAATAGAAATGTGGTAAACTTTTTAGTAGACGATCACTGTCAGGGAGACCCAGAGATGTATCATAATTAAGAATCATATTTTCAAAATAATCAATGTCATAAAAATACATTTATCTCTCTAAGATAAATTGGTTGTTTCCAAATGACATAAGATACCTATTGCCACAAGTTGAAATAAAAGTTTTACTGAAATTACCATCAAAATGAAGTCAAAGTCTATCTTTAAAATATTAAAAGCCACAGAATAAATGGATTTAATTGGTTTTAAAGTCAATAAACTTAAAAAGCAATCACAAGTTCCCTTTAGAATTATGAACATGTTTTTTAGCTTTTTCATGTTTTTATTTCTACTATCTTGACATTTTATCTGGCTTCAGGACATAAATTCATGGCAAGGAATGTTATTTTATGGGATCTACTTTCACAGGAATTTTTCTAGGTCACTTCAGTGACAGAGGGAAAGCCATCTGACATTCACAGAAAGATAGTAATAACAGTTGCAGGCACAAGATAAAGAAACCCTGAGGTCTACTAGTGAAGGGAACTGAGTTGTAAATCTTACCAAAAAAAAGAAAAAAAAATAAAGATTTTGACCCCAAAGCTCCAGAATTTCTTTCTTATGGGCTAATTGCTTTAATGATGGGAATACTACACAAGCAAGGCTATTTCATTTCTCTTGAAAACTCATTAGACTTTTATGAAACTTAGAAAATGTGGAAAACCATTACATCTGCAGCTCTCTTACAAGTATTCAAACCTATGTGATCATTCATGTGAAGGACCACGTATTTGAACGTAATCTTTACTCTGTTGGAGACTATAACAAGTATGTATATATGCTCACAGATAAATATAAATACCCTTTGCAATTATCATAATTTTAGTCTTCCTAAATTCTGAGGAGGGATCTTAAGATAGACAAATAGTGGACAAATAGAATCCACTCATTTCCTGCTGCCCCAGTATTTCAACTCTGGGCTTGCTCTGTGGCAGAAGAAGTTTCAGAGAGATTACCGCCACTGGCACTGTGCCCACCAGGCCAACTGCACAGCTGGGAAAATTCTGACTTGTTCTTAATGTGTATATGATAGGCATGGCGATGTTTGCTGACCTAATGTAATTAATTGCCATCATTCTGCCAGAACATAATCATAATATCAGAAGATTAAAGAAAACATAATTGAGTGTTTCATCTATTCCTTGGAAAGCATTTCAAATGTCATCATCACGTTATAAAAAGTCATTCAGAATCCTCAAGGTCACTCCGAGTGTCCAAATGCTTAAATTCGTGCTGGTGGCATTGCCAGATTTCATCTAGTCTTCTGAGCTGGCTATTTTCCCCTCACACTGTCCACTTGTCCACTTCTCAATCCCACTCTGTTGTCCATCTAAGAAACAGACTGTAAAAAGCATTTTCCTTTGGAGAATTAACAATAACAGGAGCTGGGAATTATAGATCTTATACAATGTCCCTAAAGGTGGATTTTATTTTCATAGCACTTCACAAATGAATAGGCAGAAAAAAAATGCCTAGGCGATAATGAAGAGAAAAACAGGTGCATGTACGTATCAGGATACTAGTTTCTATCTGTGTGCCATTTTCACTGGGTGGGAAAGAGTACGTCATAGTAGTTATGATTATAGAATAATCATACACGAATACACACACCACACAGAGCACCTAGTAAAATAACTATTTTTTCCCAGTGGTAACATAATTCAGATTATTCAGTTACCCTCAACAAACTCACTTGGAAGTGGGACTGCCCAAGAATAACTCATTAGGACCTTAAAACGACTCAGCTTTGCATACCCTACATTCACAAACTTCGGCATTATGTTTCTTTGCCATTGTATTGCTATTATCACCACTGTCTCTTAAATGTAAAATCACAAATAGCCGATTTCACAATTTACCACTTTTTCCACAGTAAAAAGTTATTTTCAAGCACCAATTGCTTCTTGGTAGAACACTGACATCAATAGAAAATGCAATTAGGTATTGAACAGAATGGTTAAGGTAATTTTAACATGCTACTATTGGATCAATTAGTAGCCAGTAATTTCCAAGATATGCAGAGCTTTAGCAGACCCTTAGGCAAGTCTCTTGTTAAGAAAATGATTGGGATATTAGATAATTGAAATTAACTACTGAAACGTGCCACATTTCATAGTGAAATTAACTACTGCAAAGTGCCACATTTCATAGTTTTCCCCAGTCATATTAGAAACACAATGTATAATGAAGTTGTTATTCATAAAAAATTTAAATAAATGATAGTTAGGTCCTGCTAGTTAATGGTGTAATGAGTCTGAGGAATTTCCAACTGGTCCCAAAGACTGACCATCAGGAATAAAATAAAGTTGAGGCTGGATTTTGTGACTCAGAAAATGAAAGTATGATTGAACATCCTGTGCTTCTTAAACAATGAGCTATTGCTGACACGGTTTCTTTCTTTCCTTCTTTTTTTGGTTATTGTTTTTCCATGAATGATGCATAAAAATTAATAAGAATTTTGTCTGCATTCAAATTCCTACAAGGTGTTATTTGATTTTTTTTACATAAACACAAGGGAACTATTGCCCAAGGCCATTCTTCCCATTTCAATGTGCGAGCCTTCTCATGTAATGTAATTTTAAATTAAATAAAGGTTCACTGCTATTTCTCCTGGGTATATATTTGGTTTTGCTTCGTCTATAAAACAGTCTTTCAAAAGCCTCACACTGCATTAGGAAAATAGCTAACCCATTGATGGTACCTGTGGACCAATTTCTTCCTCCTTTCCTCCTTTATTTTAATATGATATTGCACATTAGAGTTTATTTCTCCATGGACATTAAGAGAATGCCTCTTACCTTGTCTCTAAGTAAAAGTTGTCTAGAGAACTTCTGAACGGTTTAAAAGTTGAGTCTTCTGTTACTGATATTGCTAGTAATATAGAATTCTAACTGATATTGGAATAAAAACAATGTAGGAGTTAGGTATACTGGCCACCATTCAATGGTATGTAAAGTTATCCAAGTTGCAAATTCTTGATAAAAAAATAATTTCCTATTGTTTTTATTGATAACCTTAACTGATGGTTAGAGGATAGAAAGCAAAATGTTACATGAAAGTATTTAAATAATAATGCAGTAGATGCTCTGATTTTTTCCAAAGTTACTTAACTTTTTAATCATCATTTTACCATTTAACACAATAGCAAAAATAATATGAGTAATAAGTCTTGATTATAGAGGAGGTTCTTGTAAATTAATTTGCATCATTGCCTTGTGGACATTTAATGTCATTTTTAAGAAAAAACAATGTTTCCCATACCTCAATAAATAGGCAACTCTCAAGGTAACATATCTTCATGTCATAATTTTACTCTTTATTACCTACGAGTAAGAAAGAAAATTGGTTTTTTTTCAAAGCTGTGTCTGCGTACAGCCCAGGAAACCAAAACTCTTGAACTATAGCAGAGGATTGCTCACCATAGAAAATAAGTTGCCGTGACAAGGATCTCGGGTACTGAGTCTAAGGTTTATATAGTAGAAACAAAGCTTTAAAGGGCTCATGACTGAGAGACAGATGAGTTAATTGGAGAAGTTTACATTAATGGGGAGTCATTGAGAATCAACCCCTTTTCCTTATCACCTGGTGAAGGGCATTCAGAGTTAATTTATTAAATAGCATGAGTAAACACTTCTCTCATGACATAAATCAACACTCATCATTTGTCTGATTAGTACCATTATGTATTATTTGTACCAGCTTAAAAGTAGAATGTTTCCTGCTTACCCACATAACTATTTCTGCTAAACAGTGGCCTAGATCTAAGATTAATAACCAAATAAAATATTTCCACCTTGTTAAACATGCAGCACTTCCAAAAATATTTTGTTCCCATTCAGTCTCTACCTCTATAGGGACAGCAAACAGCACCCAATCATGATGCTTTTGCATGGCTAGGACATGTCAATAAAAGTGACTTATGTCTCTTCATTTCATATAGTCATTAGACCTTAAAAGCAATAAATATCTAACTCCAAGCGAAACTCTTAAGATCTACTAAGTCCTTGCTCAAGAAGTGCATCATGTACCTTTCCATAAACTTGCATTCCAAACTGAATACATTACTTTAGGACAAACAGACAATGTTCAGTGAAACCCTAAGTAGCTCAGAGCACGTAACACACTTCCAGAATCTAAACAAATCATTCAAAGTGAAAATGCACTGTGTATGGACCTTACATTTATAGAGACTGTAAGTTCCATGAGGCCAGGGGTTGTGTCTGCCTTTTTCATTAGGTTCAGGAATGTGTTGCATCAATATTGGTCAACAGGTAATATCAGAATGGAAATATGGCCCATATTTTCAGTCAAATAACTGGTCATCAATCTTTCAATAAAACTATAAGTCTAAAACCAGTGGAAACAAAAGACATAAAGAAGAGGTAACAAGGAAAATTATCACCAAAGGAGTGATTCTTATCAGTTGTTTGCATATAACATGTGGGGAGGAACAGCCAGTTAGGCTTTTCAAAAAAAGTTGCTTTAGTTCTTTCTCAATAGAAAAGAAAAAGAGAGTAGTTTTCATATTGCTGTGAATTATTTCATAAATTATTTTTCATTTTTATTCCTAAGTGAATAAAAACTTGGATGTAAATGATTGGGGCTGCATTGAGGAAACTGAAAGAAACACCCAACTCATGGTTCATGAATTCTCAGAGTCCCCGGCAGGTAGCTCACATGCAAGAAGTAGGAAGAGGAAGAATCCTCCAAAAGTAAAAAAATCAGAAAGAAAACTCATCCACTCAACTTGGATGGGTGATGTGTATCAATTTCAATCATGAGTCTCCCACATATGCAAACAATTTTTAAGGAAGCAGAATTTGGCCCCAAATTTTAATAGCTATTAACTATTGCTTTACTATTAGAGCTGGTTTGCCATTCACTATATGGTATATTGGCTTTGGCGTGTATATAGTTTTTGTGTAATATTTTTTTCATGACGTGGAAAATGAAAGCAAAGAGATAGTTCATTCTCAAATATTGTTTATCTATCATTTTAGGTAGGTATTGTTTATCTATCATTTTGAGGTAGTCTTTAAAACTCCTTACATGCAAACATTTCTTTCATTATCTCCCACCTATCATCTACCCTCTACAAATACAAATTTTGAAAAAGTAAAACATTTCAATCAAACATAAATTTTGTTACTCTTTACAGTATTTCATTTTGCTCTGGAGAAGAATCAAGATAAAATGGCAAACTTCAATGGTATTTTTTTTCTTTGACACTAAAAGGAAATAAAAAACCAAAGTATTTGATGTCATTTCATGGACATCTGTAAATAATAAAATCCTTTCTCTAATTATGATTATTCATGTGCTTGTTTTAGAATTTTTTTAATGTTTGTTCATTTTTGAAGGAGAGAGAGGCAGAACGTGATCAGGGGAGTAGCAGAGAGGAAGGGAGACATAGAATCCAAAGCAGGCTCCAGGCTCTGAGCTGTCAGCACAGAGCCTGACGTGGGGCTCGAACTCACAAACTGTCAGATCATGACCTGAGCTGAAGTTAGACGCTTAACCGATTGAGCCACCTAGGTGCCCCCCATGTGCTTGCTTTAAAATGTTCAAGTTCAAGTGCTAGCAACATTTACCAGGAGTCAGGTTTTATTTTCTTGCTCCAAGATTCTCTCATAAGGTGAAGACATTACCACTCACTTTATTAATGCAAATATAACCATGTTAGAGTGCAGACATAGCATATCCAGTTCTGTCTCTGTGGGTTTGTCATGCTCTTTCAGGAAAAGAATGGGTAAATAGTGCTTTTCTGCAATTCTAGCTTGAGAAATAAACAGGCTCCTATGTTCTTTGCTGATGCTTAATGTTTTCCAGCGGGTAAAAAGATAAATGACATTCATAATAAATATCATGAACAGGAGGGCACTTGAGGAATAAATTAATAAAATCTACCGGTGACATTTATTCCACCTTAGCAATAATCAATCAAAAGCTACAAATTAAAGACCTCCTACATATCCATCACTATTGAAAGAGTGATAAGAAATGTACAGATACAATCATGGAATCATAGAGTCTGAAAAAAGATAGGAGCCTTAAAATTCACCTCATCAAGATGTACATCCTATCCATTGGATGCTCAGGGGTTTTTTGTTGTTTCTAATTCAGCCCCATCTGATTATCTCTGAAGCCCCAGCACATACAGCACATTAGCTGTCAGTGGAAGGCATCCGAAAGTGTTTCTTGAATGAGTGAATAAATAAATTCATGATTATAGACATCCCCACCAAGTGCTTGATTCTTCAGCCCATATTTAAGTGCTAAGTAATTATATTGAGTAGAAGTAGTTTTCCACATATTTCTTGCAGACCCTTTTGTAATTAGACATATGCGTTTAATTTTTGTGAGGTAGGTATTATGGGCTTTGTGTAGTTAAGAAATCTGTAGAATGATGGGTCCATACGGGATTAACTCACTCTCTGTACTGGACCTGGAAAAGGAGTTCAAAGGTAGATCAAGCACAGGGACCTGCCGCTCACCTAAGAGGGAGGAGGAAGTCTCTCTAGTCCAGAAATGAGACTTGTGTGGAAAGACCCTGCTTAGAGGAAAAAAAAAATGTCTCGGAGGAAATAGGGGTTTAGGAAAAATAAACAATTTATTAAATAAAAATATTTACTTCATTAGTAAATTTTTTAATCTTAAAAGAGTTCATTTCTGAAGGAACCTAGGTTTGTTGTCTTTAGCAGCCTGCTCTGACAGGATGCCCTTGGCCTGAATTGGCCCTTCAATTCAACAGGTGCCCTGTGGCCCCCAGCTGACTGTCTCAGGCTGATTTCTCCCCTGAGCTTTAGGTGATGGAGACCACTTCTTCTTTTCAGGACTATAAACCAGCTGCCATTGGTTTGAAATTCAGTGTCTTTGTTTCTATTTTCTCAAGTCTCAGCAAAATAACACCTGTCCTTCCACATATTATCTTGATGCTCAAGGACACATTTCTTGTCCTATTCTTCCCCAGACTGAGTGGAGCAATCACAGACAAGGCTTTTCTCTTTGTGTATCCTCACAGGCCAGCTCACCTGGTCAACAGGAAAGGTGAGCACTACTTATGGCCATGTCTTTCTGCTTACTGCAGGGGCCTGAACCAGGCCGTGAACTTGTAAACATCAACATCATCATCATCATCATCATCACCATCATCATCAATGGTAAATATAAAATCATTTCATCTCAATGCCCTGGTTCCTGAGACACTGATGTAGACCCATGTTTATCAAAGTGTGCTCCTTCAGACATCTGCACTAGAAATGCCTGGGATACATATTCAAAATTCTGATTCTGGAGACGCACTGGATTCACTGAATTGGAATCTTTCAGGCTAATGTTCTATGATCTGGTTATCTGCACTGCTCTCTGAGTAAGTCTTAGGTATCTTATGTTGAGGGTTGTGAACCACTGTGAGAATATCTGAAGGCCTGATACTTCCCTCCCATATCTTTAGCATCATTTTTATACAGGTTAGGAATTTAACTCAGTCCTCTGCTTTACTATCCACTGTCCAAAATTGCCTGTACAGATGCTGTATACTTGGGAATTAATTAAAATACATTAGTAAGCCTTCTCAAGAAGTGTGTTATTTTATAAAGTTCTTTCTAACATCTAACTTCACTTATGCTGATGTCATTCACCTCATCTCTTCATTTTCTGTCTCACATTTGGGATGAAAAGGAAAATTATCACCATCCATCATAGAACATTCTTTCTCTATCTGCACGTCATTCTTAAAGACAGCCCTGAGACATGATTATTCCAGAATAAAGAAGCTTTGTCATCATCCAGTAGTCAACCAATAGGATTATAACCCACCTGCATATTCCGGGGACAAACCGAACACTTCCCGAACTGAATGCAGCAGGTTCGCCACCCAAGTATCCTCCTCCTTCTGGGTTTTGTCCTCAGTGAGGAGTACCACCGAGCACCAGGTTCTGAGCCAGTCCTCCCAGAGCGAGCCCACCCCGATACCCAGACCACCACAGACTTCTTTCCGTATCTCGTCAGAAAACACTCAAAATATCTCTCATCCGTTCCAATCCCTTAATCCAGAGGTTGCCAACACCACCATCTCCAGGTCCAGAAACAAAGTCAACATGTGCAGCATCTTCCTTTATAAAATTAAGGAGAAGTTGTCACTGTGGCTAAATAGTAGACTGAAGAGTGCATTCCCCGCCCCAGATCGTATGTGCACTTAATGCTGTCCAAACAGAACAAACATTCGTAGTTTGCAAGCTCTATTTGGTTTCTATCTTTTTTTTATCTCTTCTCCCCCTGTTCCCCCACCTCCCTGACCCTGGTAACCACTGCTCAAGTCTTACTTCTATGTATTTGATTTGTTTAGATTCCACAAGTAACATCATGCAGGTGTTTTCTTTATGTGTCTGGCATATTTTACTTCTGCGTGTTGTTGCAAATGACAGGATCTCCCTTCTTAAGGCCGAATATTATCCCTTTGTATGTCCTCAGCATCCCTCACCTGGCCTGTTGCAGTGCTTGTCACACCATCACTAGCCTCTTTCCACTAATCCTCACCATCACAGGCATAATCCTGTGGAAGCCAAGTATGGCCACACTTGCCTAGAGAATAACCAAGCACAGCCAGCATTCTGGAAAGGGGGCTAAGGGAAGGGAAATAGGTAAAAGTGGTCATGGGGCTGGAGCAGACAAGGTATTTTGGGTGTGGTCTGAAAGCCTAGACTAGGCTTCACCAGGGAGGGTCTTGTTTTCTCCACCCCAGAGTGGTGGGAGTCAGGGAGTCCCAGAAAGGTGATGGAGTGAGCACAAGACATGGTCCTCCCTCTCTCCTTTCCTTGTAACATGACTTCCCTGCTTCCTTCCCTTTGCTATCTGCTCCTCTTTCTTTTCTCCACTCTTTCCCTAACGCTGCCTAGTGTATCTCCCCACTGCTGGTTTGTGATCTCCTTTACATTTTCCTTTTCCCCCTCTTCTTCCTCTTAAGCTTCAGTGTCTTCTCTTCCTCAATCCCAGCTCCTGCCTTCACACTCCTTAAAATGACACTGGAACTTGGATAGCCTAAAAATACATTTAATTCTTTGTATAGCCTACTATCAACCTAACATAGGGTGTTTCGTATCTTTCTTTTGCCCAAAAGGCTGCTTAAAATTAGTTACATGTAGTTACCATTTGCATTTGTTCCTCAATTGCTTTTTCCTTCTGGCAAGTGACCCTAAGTAGAATGACAGCATCCTTGCCTTTGTCATAATCAATTACTCTGTGCATCAGTGTTCAGTGTCGTGGGAATTACATGAGCACTGGAGTGAAATTAACTAATGTGCCATACTTGCTTCCTTGTTACTATAAATTATCTTAGCCAAAATACCAAGAAAGGATAATAGCCATTTTCAAATTGGGCAATATATCCAACTGAGTCATAATGCAACAGGAACCATAGGGAAACTTAATGAAAAAAGAAATATTTTTTAAGCATAGCAAGTAAAGCTTTAAAATATGTGCAAATTTGAAAACTATTATTTAACATTTCATAAAAAGAAATAAAAACACTCTGACCAAAAGTATAATCATGTGAATAAATGTGTGCATAATTTAAGCACAATACCTAATTCCAATGAAACACACACAAATATATATGTGTATATATATGTATATATATATATATATGTATATATATATATACATATATATATATATTTATGTATAGTCTCAAAAGGTGTTAGAGATTGTGCAGAAGAACATGCATATCAAGTCAGAGATTGTTTGAAAATCAGAGATATTAATAATCATTTCAAATTTAATACACTTTTTAAAATAAAGAAACTGACCCATTCAGAGAGATCAACACTGAAGGATGAAAGGTGGAAACACTTCCATTCTGAAAAGGGCATCTCTGTGTATCCTGATGAACTTAGATTCCTGCTTGGTTTAGTTTTGCCTCCCTACTCCCAGGGGGCAGAGTATAAAAGGCTGGTCCCCAAGGTGAGC
Source organism: Panthera pardus (assembly GCF_024362965.1). Lineage (NCBI taxonomy): Eukaryota > Metazoa > Chordata > Mammalia > Carnivora > Felidae > Panthera > Panthera pardus. The sequence goes on along the minus strand of NW_026526654.1, from coordinate 18,842,237 downwards.
AGTTTTCAGATGCTACTGAGGCCCTTGGTTTAGGGACAAAGGATATTGATGGCCATTGATGGTAGATGTAGCTCAGATTACTTGATTAACCCCCTGCCTAGAGCCTAAATTTAAAAAAAAAAAGCCAGGAGGCAGGGACAAAGTACCTTAGCAACACTGGGATACGTAGTGAGCCATTTCCTGAGAATGGATGTCCATAGATGCTAGAGATAGGATGGGTATCAAGGATGGCCAAAAAACTCACACAACACCCCAAAGCATAGAAATATGGGTGAATGATTGTGTGTACCATATATGAGTAACTCTCAGGAAAGAATAGAGAAGCTGGAGGGAAACTGGGCACCACACTGTGAAAAAACAAGTCAGTTCCATTTCTAAACCCCAAACCTGAGTGATGAACAGAAGAATTGTCAAGAGGAAATGTCAAGAGGAAATAACGTTGTTCCGTCCAATTTTATGAGAGCGATGGACTCTGTAGGAAGATGTATGATTGATGGGAAGTGAGGCAGGGACTCTGAGGCTTTCCTGTCTGGGATGCTTTGGGACATTGAAGCAACACAAATCACCATATGTAAGAGACGCCTGCTGGCACAGAGGTAGGGAAGCAAAACCACCTTCTCAGAAGAGGCTCATGAAAATATTTCTGAAGGATGGGAGTACAATATTAGAAAACTACCTCATGTATAATAGATAAGATTTTGAGGTCCTTAAACGTGTTTTTGCAGAATATATGGCGTTTACCTTGTTTTCCTGAATTAAAGACCATTTCATACCCCCTCCTTCCACATTCATTGTCTATCGATAGTTGGGTTGCTAATTTAGTGAAGAAGAGGACAGAACTGCTTCACATTTCTGCAAACTTCAAATTAGAGGCAAAGGAAGTTAGGAAAACCAAACATTTTATTCTACTCAGTGTCGGGCTCTGCACCTAGGTACCTGCCTACCAACTCTACTCTTACTACCTTAACCTAAAGCTACCATCATCTCCCCCAGCAGCCATTTCAAAAATAATTGCTATATGGTTGGTGATGGTTGAGCTACCAGCTTTTGACTTACCCACTAGTGGGTGGACAGGGGATCCTTATTAATATAGATTCCTGGGACTCCTACTAAACCCACTGAATTGAAATATTGGGAGTCTGACCCAAAGAATCTACCGTTTCTCCCTCTTTCCAGGTGATTCTTATGAGCCCAAATATTTAGAAATCACAGTAGCAGTGTTACTTTTTTTGATTCATTTAACAAATCTACATGAAAAAGGATTGTCTTCCTCTCCCGTTGTATCACTTGGTTAAGAAACTCAGAGCAAATATTAATCTCAGGAGAGCCCCAGGGCTTACTGCCTCCCCAGATGCCTGCATTTGGGTAACAGAAATATTTATATCACCCTTTGGAATATGATATTCTCATAAATGTCAGCCTGTGATAAGATAGCAATAATGAGTCTTTATACATTTTATGTATGTTGCTTATGTCATCATTCAGAAAAATCAAACAGACTAAAACCAGAATTTTAAAACCCCCAAATTAACTTAAGTATCCAGGGAAACATTTTAATTGTATAGACGAGAAGCTTGAGAGGCAGAGACTGGGGCATGAATGACAACATGAGCCTTGGCTGGATCCGGGGTCCAGGTGTCCCGAGAAAGCCCATGGTTCTACTCACCATTAGTGTCTTTTCCTTCCTCGCCCCTCCCCCTTTTCCTCTTCTCATATCAGAAACACATTCTGACTTCCACTCTTCTCTATCTGTGCCCCAATGATGAACAATCCTTTCCTTCATTCTGAGTTCTTCAGTATTCAGAATTTACCTTCAAACCATGTCTCTCTACAGAGGATTTTCTTAGTCTTTCAAAGCTACAGATTGCTTGAAAAAAAATTGTTCCTCGTGGTGCTATAGACAGTTTATAGTTGTTCAAAATACATGTATTTCCCCAAATCATATTAAACTAATTCTTTAATGTAAGTATTCCCTTGTCAGTTTCTGTTCTACCATCTTGCAGCTTGTCTTCTACCTTTGAGAAAATCGTTCATATCTGACATTAAAGCTCTTGATATACATCTCTGAGGAACATATTATAATCATTATGACCACAAAAGAGACGACTATTGTCATATAAAAGGAAAGATTCCACAGGGAACATGTGCCTTCAGCATCAGAAATGTGTTTATTTTCATTTAGTACTTTTTTTTTTGTCCCACCTCCCCTACCGGAGGTGAAATTATCTGACAAATTGAATATCTTTATTTGGATGGCAGGGGCTTATGAGAGTTACTTCCTGAAATGCCAATAGAGAAATATGCACCTCAAATCAAAACTCTAATGTGATTTTCATTCAACAGAATTTATTTTGAATGATCTGTGTGTTTTATTGCCTAGCTCCTAAATCTATGGATCCTCAGTAAAATTGGTCCCATATTGGGCACTAGTTTTCACTGTGCAAACATTAAGTTGATCTTTTTAAAGTGGGCACAAACTTAAAACAGATTCCTTCATTTCCAAGACTTTAATCTTTATTACTTTTTTCTTTAAACCTGAGGTTGACTGGAGTTTTCCTTTTAAAGCATTTACTCAACTTAACTTCAAAACCTCTTAGCTGAGTTAGCCATGTGTGGCATGGCTTTTTAAAAAAATTTTTTTAATGTTTATTTTTGAAAGAGAGACAGAGACAGAGTGTGAGTGGGGGAGGGTCAGAGAGAGAGGGAGACACAGAATCTGAAGCAGGCTCCAGAATCTAAGCTGTCAGCACAGAACCAGATTCGGGGCTCGAACCCATGGACCATGAGATCATGACCAACTGGGGCTGAAGTCGGAGGCTTACCTGACTGAGCCAACCAGGCGTCCCCGGTATAGTTTTTTTAAATTTAAATTTCATAAGTTACATGTAATAAATTTTAATATTAAATGCTTAGTACATAATATCAACTTTTTCCCAGAGAGATGCAATTTTCTATGATTTCTTTTTTAAGTTTGAGAATCTCCAAAGGAAAAGGATCATGTTTCAAATTACACTTCTTAAAAATTGAAATGAAATCTGTTCCCTAGGTAGCAAATCCCTAAAGGTTTTCCTTACATCATCATGTGTTTATAACTTCTTGTTAGATAGAATAGGTGCCAGACCATATGATGAAAAATGTCTGGCACATAGAAGCATTATAGTGAAATAGTTAAAATGTAAGCTAATGAGTCAGACTATTAATGCCCAAATCCTGTGTTCTCTATTTACTACCTGGGTGACTGCACAGATTCTTAAACTCTCTGTGCATCAGTATCACCATTTTAAAAGCATTTGCTCAATAGGATTAGATGAGCTAATACTGGCCAGTGCTTAGAACAGTGTTGGGCAGAGTTTACTATATAAATACTAGCCATTATTATTACTATAGAAGTAGATCTATTGTTATTATATAGTATAGCAATTGTTATATTGTGTTGTGCTATATTATTAACCTAGTGAGTACTCACTACTTATGAAATAGAGGACTATGGAAATATATTCTTTTAATTTTTTTGAATGTTTATTTATTTTTGAGAAAGAGAGAGACAGAGTGCGAGCAGGGGAGGGACAGAAAGAGAGGGAGATACAGAATCCAAAGCAGGCTCCAGGCTCCGAGCTGTCAGCACAGAGCCTGACGCAGGGCTCGAACTCACAAACCATGAGATAACGACCTGAGTCAAAGCCAGCCGCCCAACTGACTGAGCCACCCATGTGCCCTGGAAATATATTCTTTTTACTGAAATATTTTAAGTTCACATTTCATTACATTGAAATAAATAGCACTTTAACTATGGAGTAATAGTAAATATTGGAAGTTGCATTTGATTTGCATTGGAGTCCTTTTCCTGAAAGATGGCTGAGGATTATAAGGGCCTGGCCTATGCAGTGGGGATCTCACAGGGTGGGGGATGGACAGATAGAATATCTTTTACCAGATCCTGGATTCAAAGCAAAGAGTCAAGATTGGTAGAGAAGAAAGGCAACATCTGTAAGTCAAGAATCAAGGCACCAAAAGGAAGGCACAGATGCCAAGGAACTGGAGAACCAGGGACACTGAGAACAGAAAATAACGGGTCAACAATAAACCTGAAGTTGTCACTGAAACAGATTGGAGCAGATGCTGTCACCCATAGCTAGCCTTATTAGACCTGATTCCTGGGCAGGAGGCCGTATGGACCAGCCATTAGTCCCTTCATCACTTCTATTACTGCTGCACTGTTTTCCACCAAACACAACCTGAACTTGCATTTTCGGCAAAGACACACACTCAAGATGATATTCATTACCTTAAAAAATGGTATTCGTGTGCAACTTCATCGCAAAAGAAATAGAAAGCACCTCCCTCAGTAGCAAAAAGATAAAATAAACATTCACATGTCCCTCTGACATCAACACATGTATCAGAGCACAACAAACAACATGATAAAATCATCAACAGAAACAGAGACCTAGAAGTTATGGCAGATACTGCAACTAATAATTTTTAGTTATGTCAAAGATGACCTGGGGGGAAAGAAAGAAACAAAAATAACAGAACAAATGTCAAATTCATAAAATTGACTTGTATCTGAAAGAAGGCATCTCCAGAAAGTGATCTTTATCTGAATCATACTTCTCTGAAAGGGGAGGATAGGGAATTCTAGCTTGATCTTGCTCTCAGTCTGTTGAATATTCATTTTGGGCAACAGAACACAATTTACATCATGTGAGGCTCAGGTCTGTGTGCAGGAACACCCTTTAGGGAACTCAGATGAAGCTTCTAAAATAACAAGAACATTTTCCAGTTCACCGCAGAGGGAATCCGAAGCTCGAATTTCATTTTCTTTGACAGGTTTTTCCAGATTTGCTCAAGAAAATGCCCCAGAGAATGATTCTGCTTAAGTTTTATGTGCGTGTGTGTGTGCATGCGGGCGTGTGCGTGGGTAATGTCTCTATACATGTTTACATGTAGTTTTTTGATGATAATATTTAGCAATAACAGAGTTTTAAAGAATTTAAATGAACATGACATGCAAACCCAAATAAGAGCATTTTTCTTTGAGGTACCATGAATTTAACCTGTCAACTTTTGCTCAAAGGAGAAAAGAAATACTTTCATCTAAGTCTCTATTGTTTGGTCCTATGGCAGAAATTAATTCTGACTCCACTATAATGTATGGATATAGCACATCTGAATGAGACTTATGTGCAAATAATAAATATTGCAGAAGAAGTCATATGGCTAAAAAGGTGCTCAACTTCTAGGATACATTAACACAAAACAGAAAGACTTGCTTAGATTTAAATTCGATACACGTTTTATAAGTATTTTTGCCTGCAAAACATTGACACAATTTGAATTCCTGGTTTCAAAAGAACTACTCTTTTTAAATTTTATTTTTTAGAATTCATAATAATTCTGTTTCTTTTTATAAAATCATCTTTTCAGGAAACTCTCTAAGACAAGTACATTTCTAAATGGAAATAAAAGATTATATTAACCTCAACCCTTTCAAAATTATTCAATTTTCTACAAACTAGCTCATTTTTTTAAAATACGCGAATGCACAATTTTAAGAGGTAATATTACTCTTCCACTTGACATATATACTGATATTATCAGACAGTGATGAATAATAAAGAAACAGCCCTTACAGCACTGTAGTAAAGATCAAATATTAAAGCCAAGATGGCAGAGTCAATAGACATAGATCCTTCTCATTTTTGTTGTTGCTACTACCGTTTTGGTTTTTTTTTTTTTGCAAACATTGAATGAATGGCCAACACCTTTGGCATGTTACTTACTGATGGGTAGAGGTAACCTTCTCCATTCATGGCTATATACAATCCTGTCTTCACTCCCTGGATGGCAACAACGCGCAGTCCCACTGGTATGAGGTTGAACAGTGCTGTAAAGATAAACATGGCCTGTCACAAATGGGCAGGGGAAGCAAAGCTTTGCCATCACTTTTCTGTCTTTCATTTCTTTTATTGAAAAAAAAATCATCTATGTTACAACCTTCTGAGAAGTTCCAATTAATTAAGTTTTATTTCTCTTTCTAATGAAGACGTATCTTCAATGGGTAAAATCAGCCCTTGAGCTTCAACGTATAGATATCAGCAGTCCACCTATAGCATTGCAAAGAATTGGTGGACCAATACACAGACTCAAGCCTGTAATCATGATTCCAGTATCACAGTCTCTGACATCATTTGATGCCAAAAGAAATCAGCTGTGAAGATTCTCAAAGAGTGGAATCAAAAAAGTCCAAGTTGAATGCTTAGTCTGGTCTTTCAAGTAGAAAGCATGTTTTATCACTGCAATGTAGGACAGGCTAGAAGTTTAAAAGGTAATTTCAAAACTAAATTAGTGTTGCTGAACCAACATGAGATGCCAGCAGAGCCCAGAAAAGGTGTGTACCTGCCAATGTGCTCAATTTAGAAAGAATGAATCATACTGAACGGCATGCACATTTTAAAGAGAGACATTTTTTTTTACTAATATCTCATAAAACTGTGAGTGATAACTAAAGTAAAAGAGGGGAAAGTGTTCAATTTTACCCATCTGTGAGATAAAAACTCATTTATGTTTCCATGTTTCATTTCTTCCCTTATTGACCAGAAAAGTATTTTTCTATTATTTTACATAGTACAGATAGCAATGTTATCACTGAGTTTTAAAAAAAAGTCTTAACATTCCTTTAACACATTGTCATCCTGGGGTTACATGTTGACTCTTTTGTGGGTATTCTAGCACCATCCTCAGTATTAACTGCTTCATGATTTGGGGGACCTTAACGTAAATACATTTTTAAGAGAGCTATTAATTATCCACAGTGAGGTTATCTGCTCCCACTCAAGGTCTTAATTCCAGAGTAGTTCCAACTAACTGGATCAGGCCAGAACAGGCAATGACAACCCTGAAATGTTGAAGTAAACATGTAAACAAAATACCTGAGGTTTAGGTTCTCAAATGTATTCCACAAAAGACAAATAATTTGAAAAGTGTGGGTAATTTTGGCTTCAATCTATGGGTCTATTCAGTGTATAATTAAAAATGTACTTTATAAATTAATTTCTATTTAATTCTGAGGCATCACATTTTTTCTCTGAAGGGTGGGGGAAATTTATAACTTCTTTTCTAAGTATTACATGTTACTGATCCCAAGATGTCAAGATGCCTGTGATGAAAGGAACATGGCAGGCCATGGTCATAGATAATCATCCCTAAAGGAATACTCAGGGACAAAATGATTAAGTGGATAATAGCTTTCATGATTTAAGCTATCTTTGGACTGTTTTCCATAGGATTCTAGAGGCTTATGTTATAAAAGAATGAGGCTTATGCTTGCTCACTTCTATTACTTAATAGTAAACATGAGTGGGAGTCATTGAACAGTACATGGTACTTGTGTCATTGTAACTCAGTATTTCTTCTTTGTGGAACAGGACCATTGGCTAATATCTCTCTTAGCCAGAACACCTAAACTCTCCTATCTCCCTTATATTTTGAAAGGATGGGTACCATAGAACAATTCCTGATTTAGGTGTAAAAGTTCTGGAGAAAAAAAACATAGTTGGATGCCTGTCCTTGAAAACTATTCTAACTTAACCCATTCATTCTAATCTTTACACACCTTTAATGGTATTTGTAGGTGCCATATATTTGATAGAGGCCAGATGGTATAATTCTAGAAAGTAAGTATGTCATGAACTCATCAAAATAATATGGTATAGGAAAGAGAAAAATTATAGATGATAGCCTAAAATGACCTTACCAAAAAATAGGTTTTTTTCCCTAGGATTTTGGTTGGGACCTGAATTCCAAAATGTCAGTTATTATCATTTACAGAAAGACAAATCAAAGCTAATCCATGTAACCACTGTCATGTGGAAGCCCATTCAGAGCTGATCATGATGAATCCATGGTGCTAATTAAAACTACAGATACCCATGTTAATTGAGACATCATTATATTTTCCATTCCTTTTGTATTTTATATAATTATAAAGCAATGTCACAAAGCCTAGGGGAGTTCAGAATAATAAGATGTTCATGCTACTTTATTTATTTTGTGGAACACTCTAGTTTTCCGTACAGTAGTGATTTTCAACCCCGGCTATACTTTAAAATTAGCTGTATTCATAAAGCAGGATATCCATGCCCAACCACAGACTAATTAAATTAAATAAGAATCTCTGGAAGTGGGTTTAGGGTTTAGGGCATAAGGAAATTTTTTAAAAAGCTCCTCAAATGATGCTAAAGTACAGCCAAGATGGGAACAGCCATCCCAAGGCCTGTAGCATGGTGGTAGCTGTGAGTGATGGGCAATTTTTACACATCAAATTATCAGGTCAGGAATTTCTAAGATGAGAGGGGTCCTTGTAGCATTTATTAAATCTGGTGATGGGAGCAATTAAGTTTAAGAGCACAGGAAAACCTCAGGACATCCCCAAAAGCAAACTAGGGGAAAAGAAAACTACACCCTAATCAAATGCCATAGTTCATGGTAAGGCTAATGTTGAGTAGATAGATGGGAAGCTCTAAGAATTTTAAATGAATATACCCTGAAAATGAGTGTGTGATGAAGTAACCTGTGTACTCATTTCTTTCTGTGAAAGATCTCTCCAGGGCACATAGATGCCAATAGTAAGCAGTCAAGTTGCTACAGTATCTTCTCTATTAGGACCAATCACCCATCATCAATCACTGTCATGGCACTTTCCTTCCCGGAGATTTCTAGATCTCGGGCTGGAAAACCCGGGGAGGATGTTAGGATCAGGCTCACCTGTCTGCTGGCCTTTCTCTCTCTTCTCAACTCACCTAAAAATCTTGACAAAGGCAGCTTAGTAGGGTCGTTCTGACTGTACCTAGTTCTAAATAAGCTCATGTTCAGTTGTGGGGATATGTGTCCAACTCAAATCATGAAGATTTGAAGGCTCAAGCCTCAGTTTTGTCATATAGTAACTTTCAAGGTGGCAGCATGGTGACCTTTAGATTATTTCTCCTTATTTTTCCTACTTACAGATTACTAGTCTTTGGTTTGGATTCAGAGGATTATCAAATATCTGGAATGCATTTGTGAATTCTTACATCACACCCTTCGTCAAACCAAAAGGGCAGTGCTGCCAGGATCCGCCTGCCAGCATCTCTAGTGCTCACCCTCATGTTTATAGAATACTTTTCATGGCTTATGATTTTCTGAAGATTCATAAGACTACTGTAATGAACCAGAGAAAAGAAAATATTCTTAAAATTCCATCTAAAAAATGTGTTTTTCTACTACAAAGTGATGACACACAAAAGTAGAGTGAATCAGTAATTCCCACGGCTTTTATAAAACTACCGCAGTCCTGCCATGTTTTATTAAGTTTTATGGTCGTATAATTTTTAATGGCCTTTTGAGGAGAGAACCTGTATCTCACCCTGTTTCTCTCTATTCTGCTATGTTTTGGAAAATGTTGAAATGGTAACAGAACTAACCCAACTGGCCAAAAGGGCACATAAAATGGAACAGAAGGTGTGGGACAGCTCTTTGCACAGGAATGCCAGCCCCTTGAGTGTGGGCACTAGAACTTGGTTCTGTGGCTTCTCTACAGGAGATCCTGTCCCCTCTTTATTGTTTAAATTGTTCCTCGACAGTATTAGGGGGATAAGAGAGGACTGCAAGTGCTGCCAGACTCTTGTTCCTTCAAGTGTGGTTACACAGTAGGAGAAAACAGGCCCCACACATTTAGAGAACAGAAGGTCGTGTGTCTTTTGGTGTCTAATCTCAGTTTTCCAGTTTGGTGTTTAATACTGTTTGCGTAACCAGATACAATTGTGTGTGTGTGTGTGTGTGTGTGTGTGTGTGCAGATAATGTATAAATCTGCACTTTCACAGTTTAGAAAATATTGTGCTCCTTATTCAATTCTGAAGCAATACGCTTTTAAAAGATAGTGTCTACCTAACACACCTTAATTTGATATTGATTCCCATCGTTAAAAATAACCAACTTGTTTGGCATTACAAAAACCAAAGAAGAAGGTAGGGGAAAAATGCATAAAACCTGTGAAGAGAATTATTTTTCTGAGAAACTAAGCAGCATTTTCATATAGCTATGGTTTATTTCCTTTCTTAAAAACTTTGTCATAAGGGATGGCCTCAAACTCTAAGTCAGAATGTCATAGTTTTTGCAGTAATCAGAGTTATGGAAAACTATTCCTCATGCTCCACTGGATTTTGGTCAAAGGAAATCAGAAAACATTGCAGACATCAGAACTTAACAAATCTTGAGAGTCCATGACTCCCACAAGTATAAGACATAAGAAAAAGAGAATGCCTTTTGTCAAAGAATGGGTAAGGAGATAAAGATAGGGAGAAGAAAATGAACAGACACACATGTATTAGTTTGAACCAGAAGAAACTGGCATCTTTCATAGGTCAAAGATGGTCAAGTCCTTACAATTTTAAAAAGTTCAATTCAATATCAAAATCCCAACAAGCAAACAATGGTTGACATCAGTCTTAAGAATAAAAATGCTTTCTCTTTCTTCCTTGTGTTTGAATTGCTTTACCTTCTCTTTTCTCTAAATCAAAGAAGGAAATAAACCACTTGACAAAAAAAATCAATGAACAAATACAATAGGGAAAAGTTTAAAAGGACAAAAGGACAACATAATAGACACAAAGACAGAAAAAGATCAGAGATTGAAAAGGAAGAAAATGCAGATAAACAGAACATTTTTAGGTTGAAAAAAAATTTAAATGATGCAAGGTCCAAATTCTAAAAGGTAAACACAATGGCTAGAAAAATATTGACACTTCACATAGTGACATCAAATGCAAAAACAGTCTGCTTTATATTATTAGATGATCTTGGGGCTACTAAAAATTGGATTACTAGAACTTAAAACAGAAAGTGCCTATAATTTTGTTATACGTATTCAAATCCTCCCTTCTTCTCATGGAATGATGTTCTATAAATGAAGGGCTAATGTTAAATGGAGGAAAAGATTCATATGCACTCCTGATCCACTGTTAATATGTGAATAAATATCTCCAATAAAATCAGTTTTTGCTTTTCATTCATTCTCCCAAGCATCGGAAAGCGTCTATTTTAAAACTGATGTGCTAAATTAAAAGGACTTCTATGCCAGAATAAACAGAAAATGGGAAGGGAAAACACAAACAATTAAGAAGAGACACCAGAATGAAAACCCAAAGAAGAATTATATATTAAAAAATAGTAAAGCGAAGGCAGACACTAATACAATGGAGGGTCAGTGGCTTTTCAACTAAAGAAAAATCATCACAGACCCAAATATATAATGTAAACATTTTGTACAATGTATTTAAAGGTACAGAACTTTCGCATCCTCTCTACAAAAAAGATACTATCTTTTCTGGTTGAATGCAAAGAATTTGAAAAATTCCATTTCCATTATTTGAAACAACTAATCCTTACAGCTCTTGAATTTCCACAATTATCATTAAAAAGCTACAAGCCTGATAAAAACAGTATTTCCAAAGTAAACATGGATTCAACTTTCATCTGGATGCACTGGTGTCCTTATTTCACTTTTAGGATAATGAAGATTAAAAGTAACAATAATGCTGGATGTAACAATCATTTTGAAAAAAAGAGAAAGAGAGAAAATAACCTCTAATTATCTTAAAATGATAGCTTTCTTTTGTTGCTGTTAATGTTTTCATCCATGTGGTCCAAGTACAATGGTAAATGGCATTCTAGTGTGTAACATTTGTAAAAATGAACCAACACAACAAGTATTTGTAAATGTATTTTAAGAAGTCATTTAAGCAGCAGCGTAGCTTCTACCAACTGTGTTAACGGGTGGCCTGAGGTTGTCACTTACTAGAATTAGTGCTGTCATCCTTGGTTCCATCGAGAGCTCCATCGGGATGCATTTGCAAGTAGTAGCCTTGCCTGCAATATAACCTGGTCACTATACCCTTGAGCTGGGGATCTGAAAGGCAAACATAGTTATCATAAGCCTCACAATGTGTCAGAATAGAGTTTCTTTTTTTCTTTTTCTGATTCTTTTCTTTCTTTTTCAGAAGAGGGCATTGGATAGAAGTAGCACCTTTCACTCTCTATCTCCCAGATTCCTCTGTCTGAATCAAACTTAGAGCATATTGATCAGTAAAGGTGAGGAAAAGGTAGTCATAAGTTGCATGTGTCAGCAGCAGAAAATAGGTCCTTTTATGAAACTAATGTGTGGATTTAAATTATTAATTAACACATTTGAGCTACTTAATAATCTATTCGTTTAATTATTAGCTAAGTCCTAAACTAATTAGTCTAATAGTCTAATATCATTCAGGATGGTAGTACAAGAGTTGTGCAAACTTCTGCTTCTAAGAAACCTTATTAAAGGCTTTTTAATGGATTTTTCTTTTTACTTAATTTGACAAGTAATCCCAAAAGGTGAAAAGCCTATAATAAAAAAAATCATACTAACATTTTGATATGCATTCTTAGAAAAAGCCCCATTATGGAGAATGCCTCTTTGATGTCTAAAGGGTCAGCCTGACTGGCATGGAAGCATCTAGTACTCATGCATGACCCACAGAAAAATGGGACAGTCGATTTCTGAGCTCAGGGTGAGGCACCATAACAAACCTATGCTGTCAGGTCAGCTCTGTGGCCATAATCTGGACGAATTAGACAGCTTACACACATTTATAACTAAAAAAGAGTGAAATTATATAACGTGGATTTTGATTCTTAGCCAAAAGGGCCAAGGATAGAGGACAGTGGAAGTTTATTAAAGCAAAAAGGGAAATTATATGGTAACAGACTTCTCATTTGATGATTCATTGAAAAGAAAACCATTCAAGTGACCCAGGCTTCAAAAAGAGCCAGCTGTACCTTTGAAAATAAATATTTACATGTGGCTTTTCAAAGGCCATCCTTGTTTTATGACTAGATATGATGTTGGACATCATATTCATCACCATGGCAACTGGCACCTCTCCACAATCGCTGAATGGGACATGCAAATACGATCATGCTATCAAACAGTAGAATGGCACAGAACGATGAAGGCTACCATCTTGTAATTGACAGAAAATTTGCGGATTTGCCAACAGGTGAACACAAACAAAAAAACACACATGTCAAAAAAAAAAAAAAAAAAAAAGTTCTTCCAAACCAGAATACCCTTAGTCTTTTGTTTAGTCCTCAAGAAACTAAAGACAATGTCAATATCTATTATTATGGACATATAATATAACTAATAATTTGAGAAATGACTTTTTGGTGCTTAGATTTTCTTCAAAGATCATATGATAGTGAAGAAAATCTGGGGGGAATACTGCATGAACACCACAGCATCACATCAGTGTGACTAAATATAATAGATGCTTCTAGAAGACTAGGATTAAAAAACAATCTAAGTTATTATTGGGATTGTGTGACATATGCTCCTTATTCTGTAGTATATACCTTTAAAAATCACACAATTCTAAGAAGTGCATTAGTGGGAAAAATTACTCTTGCACCTTAGTCTGCCATTCACTCAGTAAAATTTGACTGGGTTATTGACCTTCTACGTATTGAGGACTTCTTTTCTTATTTATGCTGCATTGTATTTATGCTCATCACTGCAAATAAATGGCATGGAAAAGAAGAGAACAAAGGTAAAAAGTCAGGTTTTTAATTGCCATGAGGACATACAAGGAATTTCAGAGATTGACAATCCTCTGTAAAAGCTTTATGTTTTGAATCACTTAGTGTTAATAATTCTACATTTTAGCTACTACTTGAATTAACTAGGTCAGGCAAGGCAGTAAAAGACACATAACCCCCACAAGCTCCCTCGCATTTAAAGAGAACACTTCTTCCTCTTCTTTTTTTTTGTTGCTTTTCCTATTATCAAAAAGACAAGAGATAACAAGTATTGGTGAGAATGTGGAGAGAGTGGAACCCTTGTGTACTGTTGGTGGGAATACAAATTGATGCAGCCACTGTGGAATACAGTATGGAGGTTCCTTCAAAAATTAAAAATTAAACAACCAATCCGCTTGATACCGCAATCCCACTTCTGGGTACACAGCCACAGGAAATGAAATCGGGGTCTCAAAGAGATCTACAGCCCCATGTTCACTACAGCATTATTCACAATAGCCCAGATATGGAAACAACCTAAGTGCGCATCAGCAAGTGAATGGATAAAGAAAATGTGGTATATGTGCACAACAGAATATTATTCAGCCTTTACAAAGAAGGAAATTGTGCCATTTGTGACAACATGGATGGGACTGGAGGACATAAGTCTGAGCAATGTGTGAGCAAAGAACGAAACCATAGTTTTGAGTTCTCACTCAATTTCAAAGAAATGAAACCAAATTGATTTCTATGCATCTAGTTTCACATTATTTGATGTTCTCTTTTTGAGGAACCATAATAACACTGACTGTGCTCTTCCCAGGCGCCAGGCACTGTGGTAAGTACGTCACAGGATTAACTCATTGAACAAACCACAACTTACTTATTAGAAATCCCACTTTGAAGACGAGAAGGTGGAGTCAGAATGATGGAGTAATTGACAAAGAACACAAAACTGACAAGTGCTCCACTGGGGTTTGAACATGATCTACATTTTAACCACTAAACTGTGTGGCCTCTGGAAGTTGAACAATTGGCCCCAACCATCTTAAGAATCTAAACTAAAATGCAAACCAATCTTGTTTTCTTTTTTTTAAACTAGATTTTAAAGATTAACCACAGCTGTATATAAACCCAAACCCTGCATACCTAGGGCCAAATCAGTGATTAAAACAATCACATGAAGTTAGAAAGAATCAAAGTGCTTGAAAATCTCTTCTATGATCCACCCCACTTTGCCATTGGCCACATTCACAATAAATTTCCACTCATGAAACCCTCACCAAAGTTGCAGATTTAACACTGTAGGTTTAAACTCATCTGTGTCATTCTCCCTCCTCCACCAACTCCAGCCGGAAGGTACTTGTATCGCTGACTCATCAACTCATGTGAAAGGTCTCAACACTGTGCCTGCCTTTGTCATTCAGCTAAAGAACTGCTCGGTTTTTGCAGATGCTGTCTTCAAGATCTCCCTCACTTGCTCCTTGTTCTATTTGCACTGCCAGCAGTTCTTCAGGCCCCTCATTGCCTCTCCTGGGTGGTCTTTGCACCTGCAGTGGGCCCTTTCCATCCAGCAGATCAGTAAACATGCAGGGGCTCTGGCCACTCACTGAACTACTCACATGCCCTGCATTGTCTTCTACTACTCCACTCCATCCCCTGTATAGCCCAGCCCCGGTCACTGTGGGCTGCCTACAAATATCCCATAATGTTCCACATTTATCCTGTCCCCTTAACCTTCCCTGTCTCTACATAAATATGCCCCCTTGCACATCTGTGTGCACATACCCACATGCACACATCTTTGAGTATTTAACTTCTTTTTCTCCTTCTGAAGTTCAGCTCCATCAATTCTTCTTCTGGGGCACTTTCCTGATACCTCAAGTGAGTTCAGATTCCTTCTTTAAACACTTTCATGGCAGCATTCTTCATGGGCATTACTTATTTTTAAAAAACTACAGCATTATTCACATTAGCCAAACATCAAAACTACTTCATTTTGAAATGTTTTTAATATATTAAAAGGTACAGGAAATAATACAACCTAAATCTGTGTTAACCATGGAGGTTAATAAATGTTACTATTTTGCTTTATAATTCGTTATTTGAATTTCACATTTATTTGTGCAATTATGTGATTGATGTCTATCTCCAAACTGTACTCTAAGTTTCACAAAGAAAACTGAGATGTATGATATGCTCACTGTTACATTTCCAGGGTCTAGACAAATAGGAACTGGGCAATATAGATTTCTTAAATGAATGCTGACTGGGTAATTATCTAGTCATTTCATATATTGCTAATAAGAGTGAAAATTGTAATAACATGAAATCCAGGATGGCAGTAAAGCCTAAAAAATGACCAAAAGTTTTGACCAGGCAATTGTATTTTCCAGACTTCTAACTTAAAACTAAATCCCCAGTATTATAAACTTTTGTGTAATGACGTATGTGTATATAATATGAGCATGACCACATAAGAAATACTATCCATAGGGAAAATACATGGGAAACAACACACAAAAATGTGAAATATAAATATATTTTGCTGGTTCCTATATGTTTTTCAGCATTTTATTATTTAAAAAATCTCCTATAATTTTATAATGAAAATGGAGATTTTTTAATAAAACATATTAATGCCTTTTGACAAAGGATGTGTAACGATAACATTTCATACATGCTTGCAAATAACCTAAATACATATTACTGTTGTAGATTAATTCCATTTGGGTTGCCCCAAATTTTCTGGAGTCCACTTATTAGTTTCTCTTTGTGCTTAGCCACATGTCCATAAAACACTCACTATGATCCTCACTAATAAAACTAGCCATAGTGCAATATCACCGTTTATAGCATGAGGTCACTCTTTCAAATAATTAAAACAGAAGGAAACAAGCTCTTTCCTCAAAGGCCAAAAGTATGAAGCCAAATATCCGTGACAAACACAAAAGAAAACAAAACAATTTTCCTGAGAAAGCAAATCACAGCAGCTATATGTGGTCCAGCAACGGCATGACTAAATTTCTCGATCTACCATGTAGAGGACAACATAACCCTCCATGTTTTCTCTCTATAGCAAGACTCAACTTCAGCCTAATACGTGCTGGACAGCTCACTTATACGTATTATTTCATGATTCTGTGAGGGAAACATTGACAGCAAAGACCAAAAGTATCTCACATGACTTCCAGAATGGACAAGAACCAGTCTGGGCAGCTGCAACAGGAGTACAAGTCTCTAAAAAAGAGCATCCATCATGGGCTGCCTCTCTCCCAAAAAGAAAGGAAAGGCAATGCAATGTAGCGTGTGAAGACCCAGTATTAGAACTTCCTGTTTGATTGTTATCCCCAAAACTGAGAAAGAAATTAAGCTTTGCTAATAGTTTACATGGATTGACTTTGGAGTCTTCAGGTTCACATGTCATATGAGGTCCTTGAAGTACCTGAGGCAGGTTCAGGGCATTCTCTAGTTCTGAGGGACTGGCACAGTGTCCTGCTGTCAGTCATTGTTCCCAATAAGTGCTCTGCAAAATGCAGAAGTTTATGTCTTCCTGGTTAAGTAGACTTATAAGTTCTATTATCTAGTTTAACTAAAGTTAAGATATTTTAGGGAAAAAATCTGACAGAGATAATATGGATTAATAGTGATACTCAAAGAAAAAAAATCTAACGCCAAGAAAACAGCAAAGATGACAATTCCTTCACAAGGATTATGTGGTTGAAAACAAGTCCACAAATGAGTAACGGAGCAATGACGACCTACCTATTCATATCTAACATGAAGTCAGTCAAAAGTATTTGAAAACGTTAAGAATACATCTACTATGATAAAAACAGAACATCACCCCAAATTAATAGTATGCTTGAATATAAAACAGTGAAAATATTACATGTGTTAAACAAGCTTATATTGATGAACATTCTCATTTGTTTTTCATAAAAATAATAGGATAAGAAGGTTTGGTGACATTCTTCTAGTGAATGTTAAAAATAAGCCCTTGTTTTCAGTACTGATATATCTGAAACCCCTACAAACTCGACTCTCAATTAATAATTGAAGGAAAATAAATATCTGAAATCCCACACTTACATTTTAGCTAGCCATGTAAAAAAATGCAAAAATAGTTTTCAATTCATAAGACTGTTAGAGTTCTTTATTGTCTTCTAAGATACACATTCAGAATATTTACTCTGCTTAGGAAAATATGAAAACTTTGTTTTAATTATCCTTTTTCCTTCTGTTTTCTTTTTTAAATACTGACTGTGCTTGCACATCTTACTAAAAATGTTTTGAGGATACTCCTTGTTTGAAACTCTGTACTAACTATGCTCTCTGACATTAATTAAAGTAGAAATAATGAAAGCTAATGTGCACATATTTCAAAAAATGTTTCATAATATATTAGCCTCAATACTCAGAACTGAGAGAAATGCAAAGCAGTTCAAGTGCCTTCAGATACAGGAAAAAAAAATACCCAATATTTTAAATGAAAACAATCACTCTCTCAGAAGTGAGTTCATTTAAATCAATCACTGTCACAAAAATTGTTTTCACGCAATGTGCAGACTGACAAAAGAGAAATCAGGATAATCCTTAGAATGATGGATATATTTGTAATCATTATTTAAATTGAAAAATGCACAATATGGCATGTGTTTTTACACAGAAAATATAAAATGTATATACATCACACATACCATGTTTGTTTACACATAAATTTCGGTACTAGTTGGTTATCAGTGCAGGTTCTTAAATGTCACTTCTCTATTAGCTATGGAAAAATCACATGTTTTTTATAGGGTAAAAAGCAACTTTTGGAATAGACATTTTTGTGGCAGATCTAATTAGATTTTGGCACTCTTAGTAGCAGAAAATAGCATTGTGAATAATTTACTCAAAGCCATAAATTATCATATAATTCAGCCATAAAAATAAACCATGTTCAAGAGCTCTTCCAAAGGGCTGAGGGAAAAGGGTGCGGTAGGGACATTAGGAAAGTGATAAATAAACTAAAGGTATGTGAAAACCTGCTATGTTTTTGATAATTCCTTAGGATGGCATTCAATCAATTTCCTCTGGAAATTGCCCCCATGCTACCCCCAGGGCCCAGCCTCTAAGAATCCTGTGTCAGCTACTTCCGAATGGTTGCCTGATCACCACCCCAATTCAATGCATTACTATGTCTGTTCAATTTTAACTGCTGATTCTACAAACTATAACAGGCTCTCCACCTCTGCCTACCAGAATCTTATGCCTGCAGGCACTAGAGATAGAACCTTGCATAAAAAAAAATAGTTCTTGCCCTCAAAGAGCTTGCTGTCTACTGAGGGGGGTAAGGGAAATGTATAATATGGTTCCATGCCAATTAGTCATGTGTGAAATTATTGGGTTTATGTGTCTTCCTGTCCTGCAAGTACATTATAAACCCCTTGATAATTTGTATCATCTGTTATTCAAAGTAGCCTATCACTATTCTTTGCACAGAGTAGCTGTTCAACAAATATTTAATGACTGAATTTATTTCATTCGTCTTTAAAAAGAATCTATATATAAACCCTAAATGGCATTCGAGGCAAGATGCATTTTTTATATCTTAGTTAAGAATTGAAGGAGCAGAGCATGCTTGAGATAAATGTGGGTTTTGAAATGGAAATTCTAATAATTAAACAAAAGATTCCAAAACAATTTGAGACAAAAAAAAAAAATCCCTCTTAGTAGTGTACATTAAGGAAACAACAGTGGGTAGAGCATCTTCTTGGGGAAGACACTTAAGAAGATGACTAAAGGGAAGGCAGGCCATAATATCTTGCTTAATATGTGACCCTCAACTCCAAGGAGCATACAGATCTAAGAGTAATTCTTGGGATTCCTAATGCAGGGTTGAACTATCACTAGCTTTGTGAATATCCAGTGTCTACAAGCTCCAAAAGGGAACACATCTCTGGATCTCAGTTAAAAGTATCCTCTTCCAATACTATTTTCCATTGAGGTTCTCTAATTGCAAGATTCTAACATATTAGAAACACACTGGAGGTCCTATGACCCCAACATAATTTGGAATTGAACAATAAAATGGCCAAACATTGAATCTACTGTTTCCCTTTATTTATTCATCACTTACAAAGATAAATAATGATAAAATACGTGTGTTTTGGTTTGCTAACATATTCCTTCTAAATTTTAATTATATATTTAAAAATAAATTATAAATGTTAATTATGTAATTGCAAAAGATAATATAAAAAATTCTTGTACATATTTAAGAACGAAAAATGTGTGTCCTTCAGTGACAACAAGTAGGGTTCAAGTCAATCATTATTATTGTTACATCTAAAGAAAGCTTTGCTGATAACATATTCTGTCAAGGATTCCTAATTTATCAATTATTTCATTTCCTCCTGGCCAGAAAACATACACGCAAATGCAAAGAAGTGGTATGCTCTGTCTCGTTCAGTGTTGATATGTCACTCTGTGTGGAGTCTGAAACACTTACAAATATGAACACATCATTCATGTTCAAATTCTTCATCAATGACATCAAATACTAAAAGAAACTTAACAATATTTTGACGATATTTTATAGCAATTTCCTTACATTAGCCTAGGTATCAGAAATGACCATGCTGCTGGCTTACTGAGGACATAATATTTCCTAGATTGCCAAGCAAATAACTAAGCATTTTACTTAAAATTTCAAATGCTATTGTCATAGGAAGAGTGGACTCTGAGATACTTAAGGTTAGTTGCTACCTAAATAATATTTATTTTTTTAACTCTATACATTTTGGTTTTTGTGTTCTTACTGCTGCTTTCAGACAAGTATCTCAAAGGAGTGTTCAAAATCTTAGCAATATATTTTCAATAAGCACATAATACTATGTATTTCTAGTTAAATTACTAGACTATTCCATGCTTATTCAACCAGTCTCTAAATGTTCAATGATAACTCTTCTTTCTATTTCTTCATTACAGGATTTTTTAAATTAAGAAAACCACTATTGGCAGTAACTACTACAAACCTCTTTGGAATTCTGAAAGGAAGCTGTGCCATCTTGAAATACTCACAATTTGGAAATTAAACTTGTGATACTCTTTTTCACAGTGTGGCATGCACACACACACACACACACACACACACACACACACAAGTACCAAAGTGTGGGACCACTTTGCCACTTAAGTGGTCAAAACGACATTCTTTGACTTTGATAATCTTTTCACTTCTTGCAGCTCATCCAAAAAGCCTTTTTATACTTATTATAAGATAAAATATAATCGCATATTATAAATATTAATCATGCCTCTCTCTATGTCCTTCATAAAGTTTGAAGTTAATCAAATATAACTGAATGGCTTGAGTAACAAAGGCCCAAGAGTAGTATTAACACTTGCTAATATTTTATATTCAAATACTATTACAATAAACAAATTTTGGTGCTGGAAATATGAGTGAAAAAGAATGTGAATGTTACATGAACTATATGGCATAATCTGAGAGAGTTTCATAATTATGCAGACTTTCTTTAAAAAGTGATTTTTACATCTAACCAAGATAGAGTAACAGGGACCAGAAGCACTCTTTCACAGGAAACAATAAAAAAATAACAAATTGAATTTTGCAAGACACTGGACATCAGGAAATGAAAAACAGTAGTCCCTGAGTGATGGTAAAGAAATAAGGTGAGTCCTATTATTTCCTGAGAGAGATTCCAGGGCATAGAGAAGGGCAGGGAGCCCAGTGGACTTCCTAAATTGAGGAAATTGAACTTAAAGTCCAGAGAGACCAAAGTAGATGGCATACAGTAGATTGGGAAAGAGAGAGCTGCTGAAAGAGAGAACATCTAAGATCTGCAGAGGGTTCCTGTGAGTATTCAGCTTTGTATTGATCTACAGTTTATGTGGGGAAACCATCCCTGTTTGGGGAAAACCATCTGAGAGGATTAGAGGTAACACTGCCTCAAAAACACACAGGACTGTAAACACTACCTGTTCCCACTAGTCAGACTGGAAAAATTCATAATTCATGGGGATTGAGCAGAGTATAAATAGGGTCTTACTTCAATAGGGAGAAAAATTAACCGTAGTCTGAGTCCTGCATTAGTCTCACCTAAAAAATCCTAAAAACAAGTACGAAAGAGTATACCATTTCAAAGGAAATTAACTGCATCCCAGAATAAGCTCAAGAATATTTATAGGAATACAAAAATTTTGAGCACTCAATAAAGTAAAATTAAAAATATTTGGAATCCAATAAAAAATTACCCATGTTGCTACAAAAGGCCATATTTCATGACAGTAAATTTCATATATTAAAAAATTAAAAAAAAAAATGTAAAAAAAAAAAAAAATTACCAAGCATGCAAAGAAACACAGAGATTTCACCTGTAACAAGGGGAAAAATCAATACATCAAACTGAACTAGAACATTCTCAGATGTTAGAATATTAGAAAAGGACATGAGGTCATTATAACTGTATTGCATAATTCAAAAATTAAGTAGAGACACAGAAGACACAAAAAGGGCCCCAAATGAACTTCTATAGATGAAAGGCACAAGTTGTGAAATGAAAAACAAAAACAAAAACATTGGTTGTGTTTAATTGTGGATTCCAAATTGCAGAAATAAAAGGGTAAACTTGAAGACATAGCAATAAAAATGGTTCCAAATGAAACCCACAGAGAAAAAATAATTAAACAAATAAACAGAGCCTTAGTTGTGTGATAACTTGAAGCGACAAGAGGCATGTTTAACTGAAGTCTCCAGAAGAGATTATCAACAGGACAAGAAGGAAAAAGATTTGAAGAAATAATGGCTGAAAAACTTCCAAATTGGTAAAATGTATCCAATATCCAAATAGCTTAACAAATTCGAAAGACAGGAAATATGACAAAAACTACATCAAGATACATCTTACCGGCAGTACTCAAAACCAGTGATAGAGAAACAATCTCTTCCCCCCCCCCCGCCATAAGGAAAAACACATTACATAGAGAAATAAAGACAAGAAAGACAGCGGATATTTTGTTTGTAACAATTCAAGCAAGAAAACGATGTAGCAATATCTTTAATGCACTGAGAGAAATATTTTAAAACTCTAAAATAGTGAACATATCTTTAAAAAACAAAGGTAAAATAAAGAAATTTTTAGACACACAGAAAAGAAAGAGTATACCATCAGAAGGATTCCATTACAAGAAATGTTGAGGGAAGGTACTCAGAGACAAAGAAAATGATATCAGAGAGCAATATGTATCTAATCTAAGATAATGAGCACTGGTGATAGTAAATGCACAGGTCAAGACATACATTTTTTGTTATTTATACCTCTTTAAATGATAATTGACCATTTAGGCAAAAATCATAATGCAATGTGGGGTTTATAACGTGTAAAAGTGAAACATAAGATGGCAATCGTATAAATACCAGGAAAGGAGAAATGGAAATATGCTACACACACTTAAATATATACTATATATGCTATTAGAAAGGCCCCACTTTGGTTTAATGTTCTGCTGATACCATCTTGAAATTATTATCAGTTTTTTTTTAACCATAGGCCTTGCATTTTCATTTCGCCCTGAGCTCCTTGAATGATATACCCTGTCCTGGCCTTAGAGACAACACCAAAAGCATGATCCACTGAAGAAAACATTGATAAGCTGAACTGTATAAAAATTCAAAAACTTCCACTCCAAAATAAACTGCTAAAAGACTTTAGGACAAGTCACAGACTGGGTGAAAATATTCACATGGTTTGTACCTCAATAAAGGCTTGTATCCACTAATACATAAAGACTTAAAACTCAATAATAAGAAAACAAGATTCCAATAAATCAAATGCACAAAACTATAGAGAATTTTATCAGAATATTTGTAGATGAAAACAAAGTTCATGAAAATATGCACAACATCAGTAGTCATTGGGGGAATGAAAATTAAAGCCATAGCGGGTTACAGTTACACATATTACAAGATTAAAATTAAAAAGAGTACCAGACAAATTGTTGGCAAGGATGTGGATAAACTGGAACTCACCTACACTAATGGGAGGAATAGAAATTACTCCACTGACTTTAGAAAGCTGTTTGCAGATTCTTAAAATGTTCAACATAAACCTGCCTACATAATTCAGCCATTGCACTTGTAGATATTCACTCACTAGCAATAAAAGCTTACGTCCATTCAAACCATGTATGTGAATAGTTATTTGTAATTATTTGTAATAGCCCCAAACTGGAAACAACCCAAAGGTCTATTTAACAGATGAATGGGTTAAAAAAAAAACAACACCAAAAAACAAACAAAAAAAAACCCCTGTGGAATAGCCATACAATGGAATACCACTCAGCAAAAAAAAAAAAAAAAAAAAAAAAAAAAAAAAAAAAGGAATGAGCGATTGATAAATGCAACAAAATGGATGGATGCCAAAATAATTGTGTTGAATAAAAGTCATATAATAATAATAAAAAAATGGGGGCGCCTGCGTGGCTCAGTTGGTTGAGTGCCCAACTGTTGATTTTGGCTCAGGTTATGATTCCAGGCTCATGGGGTCACCATGGGCTGCGAGCCAGGCATGGAGCCTGCTTAAGATTCTCAGTCTCTCTCCCGCCTGTGCTATCTCTCTTTCTCTGAAAAAAAAAAAATTAGGAGCACAAAGAGGCATAAGGAAATTTTAGGGTGATGGACATATTCATAATGTTGAGTGTGATTGTGGTTTCTTTTTTTTTCTTTTAAGTTTATTTATTTATTTTGAGAGAGACAGAGCATGAGCAGGGGAGGGGCCGAGAGAGAGAGGGAGAGAGGAAGAGAGGGAATCTCAAGCAGGTTCAGCACTGTCAGTTCAAAGACTGACCTAGGACTCGAACTCAAAAACGGTGAGGTCATAACCTGAGCCAAAACTAAGAGTCAGACACTCAACTGACTGAGCCACCCAGGTGCCCCATGATTATAGTTTCTTATGTCAAACTCATAGAATTGTACACTTTAAATACGGAGAGATTATTTTACAACAATTACACCTTAGTAGAGAGATTAAAACAAAAAACAAAAAGATAAAAAATATATATTAATAAGGACGAAAGAGATCTCAGGGTAAAGAATCTTACAGTGGATAAAGAGGGATTATTTCATAATGATTAAGGAGTCAGTTCATTAAGAATACATTAAAAATCCTGAATGTTTATGCACGTACTGACAGTTTCAACTACATGAAGCAAAAATCAATGTAACTTCAAGGAGAAACAAAAAAGTATAAAATTATAGTCAGAAATTTCAACTCTATTCTCAAAAAATTATGCGACAAATACACAGAAAATCAGTAAGGATATAGAGGAAAAAAGCCTAAGGCTTAGAGTGTTATCTGTGAAATTTAATATACTCTGTTAAATCACTACAAGGTATGATCCACTTCTCTGAGAAACTAGAAATGGGATTTCCTAAACGTAAGAAACCTGAAAACTAGTATTTGATTCATTCATAGAATTTTCACAGCCAGTCAGACCTATAGCAGGTTGTATGAATTTGCTTCCCAGCTGTGATCACATTATCTAAAATTGAGGATTAGCAGGACAAAAAGTATGATGTTTAAGAATCAAGAGCATCTGTCAAAATTAAAGTATCTAAAGGCTTCCAGTGAAAGTTATGTTGCAAACAATATAAAGTGTTGCATTAACCATGTAAACAAGATTCACGTTAGATGCATAGTTTTCTTAGCTTTCTTAAGAGAAATTGTAGAGGAAGAAACTGGGAACTTTACATGAAAAAAAGTGTTTTTGTCTTTTGAGCACACATTTGCTTCAGGGTCTGGACGCACTTTCCTAAGTGTACTATGCCAGGAAAATAATCAGGACCATAGGTGAATTTAAGAAAATAACCACATAACAAGGGCTGATCAATGCCTTCTCCAGAGCTTAGGCTCACACATTTGAGAAATAGTATTTCAAAGCAGGTATAATCTCATTTTGCCTGTTCACTTCTAGGGCTACAGAGAGATCTCCACCCAATGGTCAGAGCTGGCTGTAATGAACTTGTTGAAAGTGGTACTGATAATCCCATAAGGCTGCTTCTGTTTAGGGAAGGTACAGACATCTGAGCTCTCTTCCCTTCAAAGTTTCTGCTTCAGGAGCCTCTGGGTGGCTCAATCAGTTGAGCGTCCAACTTCGGCTCAGGTCCTGATCTCATGGTTTGTGGGTTGAGCCCCGTGTCAGGCTCTGTGCTGACAGCTCAGAGCCTGGAGCCTGCTTCAGAATCTGTGTCTCTCTCTTTCTTCCCTTCTGCTCATGCTCTCTCTCTCTCTCTGTCTCAAAAATAAATAAACATAAAAATTTTTTTTAAAAAGTGTCTGCTTCAGACATTTGTCTTCCAGATGCTTCTAGGAGGAGATGAGAGTCATAAACTCTTTTGTGAACCAAGGCTACTCTCTCCAGAACCTCTAAAGCAGCAGGGGAGGGAGGAGGAAGGAGAAGGTATTGAAAGATACCTATTCATCACAATTGACATGGACACTTCCAACTAGAGAGGTAAAACATTTAAACCAAAGGTCATGAAAACAAAACAAAACAAAACAAAACTGGAAATCAATGTGGAAGTTCCATAAAGGATGATGCAGAATTTAGTCTTGGTTTTAGAGTTCAATTGTGATGAGGTATGTGTATGTTGAAAGCCGAAAACTTCTGCATAATTTATCAGGAAGTGGTGCCTCTTATCATTTTTATTTATTACACTTAAAATAAATGACATTTCATAACAATTTCTTCAAAGAATCCTTAATGGTGCATCCATCACTGAAACTCCACATAGTATAGCTCCAGGAATAGATCGATTCATCTTGGAAAACAAGAGAAGAAATCCTCACCATGTTCTGTTTAAGTGCATTGCAAAAAGCCAAGATATTTAACTGGCTCACTCAAACAACTACTCTGTTCCAGGCTCTCTGTTAGGAGCTGAGAGGAATTTACAGTCAAAGCAGATTGCTGTCCATTATTCCAAGCATCAGCAAGCCAACATATGATGTGGGTCCTGAAATAATGAGGCTGGGCAAACAGAAAGTTTCAACGCTAAATGTAACAGTAGGAAGAATGACAGCTGTCATCTCCTGAGCCCATACTCTGGGCTGGAAACTACTCTAAGTGCTTCTTCCATATTGAGTCATGAATCCTACAGCAAACTTTTGAAGTAGGTGGCATTATTATCCTCACGTTACACATAAGCAGACTGAGGCTAAGAGGGGTATGTGCCTTGCCCAAGATAACACAAGAAGGGAATGATGGAGCTGGCATCAGAGCCTCTGGGGTCTGGCCTCCTGCCTATCCGCATTCCATTGAGCCGGGCTTTGGCTGAGGACCCTACTGTATTCGGAGCACCCAGAGGTCACAGTGATTCACTGAAAGCACACAATGAGAGCACTGACAGATTAGAGGACAATGACTGACATGGCGGGCCCTGGCAAAACTGTATTAGAGAACGTTTAATCTGAAGAAGGTGGAATTTCATTGTTTTCCAAAATGTATGGGGTTGTCACGGAGTCAGATAGTGGATTATTTAGTCTTGCCCTGGATGACAGAAATAAGACATAAGTAGAGTGACATCAAGATTGAATTTATGTGAAGGTGGTGGTGTTATCTCTGTGATAACTACTATGTTCCAGGGACCTAGAAGGGTGTCTGTCATATACTAGGCGTTCAATAAATAATGACTAACTGAATAAATGAATTAATAAGGGGGGAGAAATGCAGCTGTCCAGTGAAAGAAAGAGTGAACTCTCCCACGAGGTCACGGCTTCCCCTGCACTGAAGCGTTCAAGAAGTGATTAGATGGTTATCTATCCAGGGAACTGGGGAAAGCATTGCTACTTCGCATGCCCTAATTTCAGGCCTGCTTTTAAAAAAAAACAAAAAAAAAAAAAACAAAAAAAACAAACATTTATCTGAAGATACAAGACAAATATGAGAAAAGGACAACTTTATCTTAAAAAGTGGAAGCCATCATCATGGGCAAAGGACCACTTTAGGACCATGGTCCCTCCCCTCGCACACAGGCACAAGAATGGCAAGCTTCACCCCTTTCCTCTCCTAAGGGGTTGGACTGCTCACAATTAGGAAGTGAGGCAGAGTGGACACCAGTGAGGAGACTGGAGTGAGGGGGGTTGGAGGGGAATTTCTTACTAAGCTGTTAAAGGAAAACAGACAGATCTTGCTTATTAGAGCAAAGTTTAGAAGATGGAAATCTATAGCAGGTGAAAGATTGAGAATATGTTGATATGTCATAAGGTGAACCATGGGGTGCTGAGCTGTAGGCGAGCCAGGCATATTTCTACAGGAGCGAGACCTTCTCAAGTCTGGGAGGAAATTTGCAGGAGATTTTGTATTCAATTTAATTTTTTTTTTTTTTTTTTTTTTAGTATTTCAAGTTTCTTTAACTTTTACTTTAGTTCACAAATATAGTTGCATGGTTACAGCATGTTTACTCAATAACCAGTCCCATGATTTGGATACATTTTCAGGGTGCAGTGTAGGCAGGAGGAAGAGAAGCGGAGGCTGGGCGAGGATCTGATCCTCCTGCCCTCCCTATCCCTCCCCTCCTGAATGTACACTGAAGTCCTAAGCCTCAATTTTAAGTCCTTTGCTTAAATTGGATTTATGGTTTGTAGCTTTGGCATCAGATCCATATGTTTAACATCTAAAAGAGAAAAACAATGCTGAGAAAGGCACCACTCAGGCAGCCCGGCTCCTTTCAGTGTGTGAAGTTCCTCTTTGCCCAAAAGCCTTTCTGACCTGTAACTGAGCCAGAATGGGCCCCTGAAAAAAGTCACAATGTCCTAGAGAAGAGCCAGAGAGGCTGGCGTAGCTGAAGCCTCAAAGGAGAACGAGATCTGGAAGGTTTGCAGTCACGCCTCAGTGAGGCTAGTTTCAGATGACAAATAGCACGAGCAAAAAAAAAGGAAAAGCAAAACTTTAAAACACTACAGTCAGAAACACCACTTAACCACGTCCATGCTCATGTCTGTTATTTGCTCTTTTCTTTGACAATATAACTTCTTAGGGAACAGAAATCCCAACATTTTTACTAATTTTTAAATCCTGGTTCAGTCCTTGAACACAGATGTATGGAAGCAGATTTAAAACTCCTCCTTCAATTCTAACTCCATACAAAAGCCTGAAATCCTAGTGGATTTTGGTTTGAAGGTGTTTTATTTTTTAGGGAATTTACAACTTTATGTGGTCTTCAAGTTGGATAGGATAGAAAACAGATCAACAATAATAAAAGACTTAAGTGTTCATTCAGAGAATACCACCAACCAAAGAAGAGGGACATCTTTTGTAATGAACTGAAACGTGTGGTATAGACATAACTACTAAGGGCTGGTTATTCTAGCCTAGTTGGTTAGTGGAAGGCCTTGGAGAGAGTGTGAGGTGTGAACAGAGTCACAGATGGCCAGGATGTGGAAGGTGGATTGAAGAGAAGGGTTTTCCAGGTAATGGGAATATCCTTTTGGAGAAAATTATTTCTGAAGACATGTTGATGGACAGGATAGGGTTAGAGGACTTTGGGATAATGGCACACCAGGGTGACCACAGTCTGCAGGCAGCTCTGGGACATATGAAACACAACCTGAACAGTTGGCACATTAAACAGTGCAGAGATAAGAAGGTGTTGTGTCTGGTTTTGCTTAATTGAGAAATGATCTATGTTGTGACATTTTAGAGAACATATTCAACTACAGACTACTACTCTACACACAATGAATCCTCAGTAAAATAAATCTTAAAAATGTAATGTGAGAAGTGCATTTGGTTTGGTTCTAAATTTCCAAATTCAAAATTCTAAGCTTTGCTGTAGAGAATGTTAGCAGTGTGTGTGTGTGTGTGTGTGTGTGCGCGCTGCGCGCGTGCGTGTGCGCACATGTAATAAAATTTAAAGACTGGTTTTGTTAAATGCTATGACTTTGGGTCTTTAGGTCATTCAAGATTGTTCCCACTGACATTTCCGCAGGGATTAATTTAAATAATACTTTAAGCAAGAATGCTCTTGCTTCATGAAGACAGGCTATGTAATAAGATCATTAATAGAAAAGCAACAACAAAAAAGCCTTAAATTCTTATCAGTATTTCTCTGAAATACTTGTAGCTAAACAAATTGCTGTAGTATCTCCCTAATCAACTCAAAAGCAGACAACTTAAAAGGCCACATATTCTTTTTGAGATAACCTTCTGATGAAAGACAACAACAAAATACTTCTAAAAAGATATATTTCTACTTATGTACAATCGTGAGAAAGCGTCAAAGGGAATATCAATTAAAAACAAAGTTTAAGTATCATGATAATTGATTTAGTATAAATACAGATGAGAAAAATCCGAGCTGCAATTTTCACCTCCCTGGATAGCTGTTGTCTTTATTCATGTACTAAAATATTTGAAGAAATGAATTTGCTGTAAATTTTGTGCCGCAACATCAGGACTGTAATATATCTTCTAGAGCTTAATATTTAAAGAAATTATAAAATTATTCTATGTGACCAAATCTAATCATGGGATGCAGAAATAAAGAGACAAGACACAAAACTGAATACGTTTACAAAACCACACTTGGAGAAATTCCTCCATTTCCATGCTGGGAAACAAACCATAAACACTGATCAAAAGCAAAATGTCAAAATGATGTTTCATCAGATAAAAGGGTAATAGAGCTTTACTATATGCTTATCTGACCTAGAAATTTGAATGCACATTATCTATTTCAATCTTTAGCCCATAGTTTTCGGGGTACAGTGTATAACATGTATTACCCATGTTATATATGAAGAAAACTTGGATCTGAGAACATACATCATTTGCCTATTATTGTTCAGTTAGTAAGAGATGGCATTGGTTCTTTTTTTTAAGTTTTATTTATTTATTTTCAGAGAGAGAGAGAGAGAGAGAGAGAGAGAGAGAGAGAATTCCAAGCAGGCTCCATGCTCAGCACAGAGCCCAAGATGGGGTTCGATCCCATGACCCTGGAAAATGACCTGAGCCAAATCAAAAGTCAGATGCTCAACTGACTGAGCCACCCAGGTGCCCCAAGATGGCATTGATTCTAAATCTCACATGTGTTGGGCTTTGAAAGTGCCTTTGCTTTGTGGGGCTGTTATGCTTATACATCCAAATGTTCATTATACGCATATGTATTCAAACTAGCTCCAGTGCCTCTGCACCTGTCAAAATACTGCCCTGTATTAAGGCCTTGTCTGGACATCCCATTATGAAATGGTCTCTTTTCCTCCAAGGGGAGAAACAGTCTTTCTTTCCTTGGTTTGGATATTTTATGAAACCATCCTTGTTGAGTTTTAAAACTCAATTTATTTATACAAAACAAGACAAAACATAGTTTCTCTATAGTGAAAGTGTTACAGTTAAGTTCTTTTTTTATTATTTACTTATTTTCCCAGTTAAGTTCTGATATAAATCTTGACTTATGCCAAAGCCTGAACAAGGTAAGAAGTGTTTATGTGCAGATCCAAGCCTTTCTTGGGAGGAAGTTTTGGTGTTCTCGTTTCTGTCCTCACCAGCTCACATCTGTAGAATACCAAGAAGTTCCCTTTGCAAAGAGCACTTCCTGGCTCAGCTGAGAAAACATTGATCTTGTGAAACAGACTAATTCCAACTTCTCCGGACTCCTTTATGAAAGCTTTATGTCTGCTTTGCTCTGCAGTGTACCAGGGAGAGCCATTTGGTGACTGCTGTTCATTTAAATCCCTCCATTAAAATGAGATCTGTAGTTCATAAGGTCATCCCAGAAAGACAAAGCTTTAAATAAAATTGGAACTAAAAAAAGAACCCTCAAATCTCAGAGAGGACAGAATAAAATAGGTTTATAACAATATGGGTTGTAACAATGCTCTACTCCCACACAGCCTACGTGCTGGAACAAAATGTTTCCCAGGCGGAGAAGAGGATTTATGCCTCTGTACATTCATGAAAGCAGACAAGATCAATGGGAACCCTGTAACCACCCTGGTGATGCCACACACAGCAAAACATCCAGCCAGAAAGGCGCATGTGCTGCCGACAGCCCTCTGCTCAGACGTCTGCAGGACTGACTCCAGATAGTATGGATAGTATTTGGGGTGGAGGGTAAAGCCTGGATTTGGGGCAAAGGTGGAGCCAGTTACCCTCTCTCCAGATTGGTGAGTTGGATAAGTGCCTAACCTTTCAAAGCCCATTTTCTCACCTGCATGAACATGAGTGAGATCACGTCTACCCATCACAGTAGGACCACTAATGAGATCAGGTATATACAGATTTGAGAACTATAGCTGGCATTTAGGAGAGGTTAAATGGGGTTAAATTTCCCCCCTCTTCTACCATTTATTGTCATTGCTCCTTTTATAGGAATTTAAATTGGAATACCTAATATCCAAGTCTTTGGTGAAACTGGAAACAATAATACAGCAAGATAGGTAGTTCGTAGAGAGACCATCTACCATCTCCTCTGCTCCTTTTCCCCCCACAGGACTCCTACCCCCCAGTCACCATACTCTTGATGCCTGGACCCTCACAATACCCTTGTCCATCCCTCTGCTCCGCGTATGAAAAGTCACCTGATTCTAGATGCTCCCCAAATGGTGCCCTGACTCTGCATTCAGATAGGATCATCCCAGAGGAACTTTTCAGAGCTGCCTCTTTCCAGAAAGCTCCATCCTGCTTAGAGATACCAGGATGCACCCTTGTCCCTCCCCACTCTCTGTGTTTCCACACAGAGGGCAAGTCTCATGTTCTGCTCTGTATCTGCCGACAGGGAATAGTAGTGGTGATGGTAATGGTAGTAACTATAATAATGATAACCATCATTTAGTCATTATTCAGTATGTGCCAAGCACAATACTCAGAATTGGATAAACATTACTTAACTACTTAACATGATCCTTAGAAAACTATACAAATCAATTATTATCACTCAAATTTTATTTACTTAAATACATATGTATAATGTGAGACTTAAGCAGATAAGGAATTTGACAATGTTCAGATAGTACTTTGTAAATCTAGGTTTTGATCCCTGTTTGCAAAGCTATTGGATGTAGTAGTAAATAATTACAGAGTTTTCATGTATTCCATGCCAGTCACAGAGCAATCTTATGATCTAGACTTCCGGTGGAGGCAAAGGAGAGATGAGGCAGAAGATGCAGATGAGAGCTTTACATGTAAGCAAAGAGCACGAGAATGTGTATGTCATAGGTAGAGACTGAGCCATAGACAAAGAAAAGTCATCCAATCATTTGATAGAAGTTATAATGTCATTGTTAATACTATCAATGGCTAAGGTTTAAGATATCTAGAGTTTACAGAGCAGGCCAAAGAAAAGAAGGAAATGGACATCTCAACTGTCAATACAAAGATGCAAAAGAAACAGCTTCTGTTTTAGATTTATTTGCTTTTTAAAAAAATGTATCCTTATTCAAACTCATCACTTACCCCTAAGGAAAAGCACCATGTATTACAGAAATACTTTTGATATGAAGATTTCCATATCAGTTCTCTTCGTATATTCTTTAAAAAGTGTTTTAGAAACAAAGGAAAGTGGTCCTCACCCTAATTGTTTACCATTTAGCCACATATATTATTTGGGCATCAGAATAGGCTTAGTAAAAGCTAATTAAGATCAAGACATTCTTAACTTGATAATTCCCTTAACAGCAGAGAGGAAGTGCTATGCTTTGCAATTACGTGGGCCATTGAACACATGAAGTAAAAGGGATTAAACTTGTTATGACTCATGAACATGCCCCCAAATTACCCCAATCCCGGTGTTATCTGGTTTAAGGGAAAATGAATTTGCAGAAAACAAAGAGGTACTTTGTCCTCGAATCCCTGAGATCTTCAACAACAAAATCTGCAGTTTGACAGTGTACTGGCCTGACCACAGGGCAGTGGGAAGAACTCTGGGGGCTCAGCCATTTGTTGCCTGTCTGGTGAAGTCATAAGTCATAGGCTCCCAAATCTCTCTGTGAAGTGGACATAAAAGTACTTGGCCAACCAACGTCACAGGATGCTATATGAATCTCACACATTATTTTAAAGAAGTAAGAAGCAAAATCACGAACTGAGGCTGAAATGGTGGGTAAGCGTCCAAATCCTGAGAGGTGTAGCTAATTATGCCAAAAATGAGTTTTGTTCTGAGAATATGTAGTTCAATAAATTAAAGCAGGCAAGTGACAAGATCCTATGGAGATGCTTAAAGTATTGCTCTGGTCACTAGACTGCTGGATGTGAGGCATGCAGTTAAAATACCATCCCTGTGGACCATGCCATAGGTGGCAGGGCCTTTTTCTGAAATGGCAGCAGCAGGACGGTGACAAATGCACAGATGTGAGAGCTGTGGAGGAGGCAGAAATGATAGGATGAATTCTAACAGTGGCTTACTTTCTGCACTGGCTGCCTGCGGCCTAAAGCTGGCCTCTGCATCTTTTCCAATGTCTGTTTCCTGTTCACCGTCATCACCTCTCCATCCAGAACGTCCTTTCGCAGGTGTTTCCTGGCCCCTGCACCCAGAGCCACATGAAGTCAGCTCGCCTTATGCTCTCACAATACCTTTTGGCCAAGTGCTGCATTGGTCAGTGTTACATTACATTGTTGCATTAACAGTGTTGCATTGACAGTGTTGCATTTTGCCTACCTGTCTGTGGGATTGTCTTGCTCTGACTGACAGCGTAACAGTTCCCCAAAGACGTCCACATTCTATTCCCTGAAACTTGTGAACATGTTACCTTATATGGCAAAATGTTCTTTGCATGAAGGGTTAAGTTAAAAACCTTACCATAGTGAGATTACCCTGGATAATATGGGTGGGTCCAGTGTAATTACAAGGGTGTTTGTAAGAAAAGTAAAAGGGCGATATGACTATGGAATAATCATCAGACAGATGTAGTGTTGAGGACTTTGAGGCCGGAGGAATGGCCATATGCCAAGGAACCCAGATAGCCTCTAGATGTTGGAAAAGGCAAAGAAATGGATCCTTCTCTAGAACATCCAGAAAGGAATGTAGCTCTACCGACACCTGGATGTTAGCCCTATGAGACCCAGGTCAGAATTCTAACCTACAGAATCATCATGTAATACATTTGTGTTGTTTTAAGCCACAGAATTTGTGCTAATTTGTTACGGTAGTAATACTAAGTGATGATACTTGCACCAGACGGTTAGCATCTCAAGGGGAAGGACTACATCTTTGATCTCCTGAGGCATCCCATACATAGGCCCTTTGTGTTTGTGATATCACTTTCATTGAATACCACAGCCTCCCTCTACCTTTCCTGCCCTTTTAAAAATCATTTTCTTGGGGCACCTGGGTGGCTCAGTCGGTTAAGCGTCCGACTTCAGCTCAGGTCACGATCTCACAGTCTGTGAGTTCGAGCCCCGCGTCGGGCTCTGGGCTGATGGCTCAGAGCCTGGAGCCTCCTTCCGATTCTGTGTCTCCCTCTCTCTCTGCCCCTCCCCCGTTCATGCTCTGTCTCTCTCTGTCTCAAAAATAAATAAACGTTAAAAAAATTAAAAAAAAAAATAAATCATTTTCTCCCTTGTAGAGATATGGAAAAATAATTCAGGAAGTGTGTTGATAAACACAGTCTTTGGTTTCCTTTGCATTTGGAATGGCCTTGCAGCATTTTAAAGGTGCTTTCACCTTTAAATCCTCAATGGAAGATTAATTAATTAATTAAATCCTCAATGGAGATTTACTATCTCCAGCTAAGAGTGGACTTTATCCACATTATGATTAAAATAATGTACAAATAGGGGCACCTGGGTGACTCAGCATCTGACTTTGGCTCAGGTCATTCTCTCCTGATTCTTGAGTTTGGGCTTGCTGCTGTCAGTCTGTCAGCACAGAGCCCGCTTCAGATCCCCTGTCCCCCTCTTTCTGCTCCTCTCCTGCTTGTGCTCTCCCAAAAATAAATAAATAAATAAAAATAATAATGTACAAATAGGGCAGAGAATGTAAAAAATGAAAACAGTTGTGTTGCATGAGAAAGTAAAGCTTTAAATTTGTTTTTGTGTGGGGGCCACCTGGGTGGCTCATTGGTTGAGCATCCAACTCCTGATTTCCGCTCAGGTCATGGTACCACTGGTCGTGAGACTGAGCCCTGAGTAGGGCTCTATGCTGACTGTGTGGAGTCTGCTTAGGATTCTTTCTCTCCCTCTCTCTCAAAATAAATAAATAAACATTAAAAAAAATAAATTTGCTTTTGTGTGGTTATTGTAACAATACTTTGTCTTGTAGCCAGTACTGCTGCTGAAGGAACACCACCTTCATGGGCCCTTGGTTTATAAAACACTTGCAGTGGACAGTATCTTAGGGGTTATCTACTACTGCAGTGAACCCCCCAACTTTAAGAAGAACTGAGACCCATCTTTGTCTGCAGTAAAAGAAAGCAGGATCAGAAAGTCGTGCCTCACACCCAAGGCTAGTGGTCTGAAGCTACAAGTAGGAAATGTCAACTCTCATTTACTGCCTGTGCCAAGATGCTCTTTATAACTTTATACGGCCTGCCATATACCTGTTGACAGATGCTGCCATTAATTAACTTAGAGTGGGTATTGGTTGGGACATTGAGCTTCTCAAACTTCCTATAATGGTTTTGGATATTTAGTAAGTTCTCCCTTCACTTTAAGATTAAAAAAAAGGAAGACGAGGAGGGATTCTACTCAGTAACAATGGCGGCAGTCACAAAGACTCAAATACATTTGCATTTTTAATCTTGCCTTTTGGCACAATTCATATTTGCGTCATTGAGACCCTCTTCTGGAAAAAGAAAAAACATATAATTTCTAGTGTAACCTAAGACAACAAAATAAAAGAGATGACAAAACATTTTTTCCCATTTAAGGGTCCCATAAAGAATATTCATTTATCCACCATATAATTTTTTTCCAAATCACTAAATCTGAGACTTTTAAAATGAATTATATTTTAAAATACACTTTCGATATTTCGACATTAGAGACTCAGTTAATATTAATATCCATCTCTGGATTTCCTTACATTAAGGTCTATGCATATTTCCTTTTGTCAGAGATTTGATGTGGGTATACACTTCAGAGATTTTACACACCATTAATCTTCTAATGACTGCTTTTGAAGGATAATTTTATTTTTTCCAAAGTATATTAAGTCATATTTTTAAAGAAGCCATTGGATTTTCAATGATTTTTGAAGTCTGATAATTTCATTTCCTTTCCAATGCCTTGAATCCTTTATAAATACAAAGTGAAGGTCATCAATTTCAGTACATAATTCCATCAGGTGAAGGGCTTCATACACTTCTCTACTTCCCCCTTTATTTTCTCCCCCTGTTTATTCATTCAAAGTTGGTTTTTCATAGTACAAATGCTTGTTCTTATCCTGGATATGAATATCATGCATTCTTTCACATTAGCCAAAGAACCATTCAAATATATGAAACCTTTTAAAGGCAGATGAAAAATAATTATGCTCATTAGAAGGGGCACTGAGGTACAAACACAGTTGTCCAAGAGAAGTAACTTCAGCAAATTAAAATGTAGAAGGTAAGAATGCATCAATATGCAAAGAAGGAACTTTCTATACTTTGTATTGGGAATTAGAAAGGGCAACATCTGATGTTTGATAGTCAAAAGGCCAAAAAGTAAAGGGAGGGATTTGTGAGAATTATCTAAGGTGCCTAGGCATATTTTACAATACAAATTCTCCAGTGATTCTCAAATATTAAGTACTTTCAGTGGTAGAGGAAAGTAAGTAATCATGTTTACTGGTGAGTCTGAGGGATATAGTCTCAAATAGCACCTCATTAGTAGGAGTTCCTTTGGAATCTTGATTCTACCCAAATTCTTTAAAATTTGAATTTTGAAATTTTTATTCTAAATTTTAATTTGATATAAAATATTTTAATATACTTACCACAGCTAAAATTGATATTGCACAAAGATATACTTATGGTTTCTCATACCCCCATATACTGCTCTGTTTCCAAGGGTATCCATACACATTTGCAAAGGATGCTTGCCTCCAGAAAACACTTGTCTGCTATTGAGACAGAAAAATAATGTCCTCTGAACATTTTTATCATTTTGAGTTTATGTCACCAGGTCAGTCTCATCTACATATTTTGCCTTCTATTTTCTAAATCAATCCTCCCTCCACACCCAATGCAAAATTTAAACCTATCACTCACACTAAGGTGTTGAATCTTTTCTTTTCATACTTACTTACATTGTAGAGTTCCCTTTTCATTTTCAATGTCCTATGCATTTCACCTCTGCTTATCTAGCATCACTCTCCAGGCATTACACCATTCCTCAAATCTGTACAGACCCTATTCACAAACTTTGGGTTCTAACTGTCAGATTTTTCTCATAATGTGACTCCACCATGGAGAAAAATAGGTTAGCTGAGAGGCAACAAAAAATTCCAACAAGAACATACTAATGCCTCACCAGAGAGACATATGAATGCAAAAGAAATCCACATTGAAGTAGAGAAAGGAATGAGAAATGAAGTCAGATCTTTTCACACAGCTTGAGGAGAGTTTTTTTTTTCATGTGTGTATGTGGGTGCACACAGGCAGACATATGTGTGTATCTCTGCATGTTTTATCCAAAATGGTACGATGTTGTGCCATATTCATAGCACATCAACACTATGAATAGGAGAATCCTTTCTCATATGGCCCTAGCCATGACAAACCATGAGACCATAATAGGGGAATTCATATGCTGAGGTATTTGTGGTTTAGCTATAAAATAAGATGACTGAACTGGATGACTTTTAAAATTTCTTCTAGGCAAGACAGAAAAATACACTAAAGCACAAATAAAGATAAGAAATAATGAAGTAAATAACCAAAAACCTTTCTTTACCTTTTCCTCCCACTCTAGATGTTCAAACTGACTTCTGTTGATATTCCTAAGAATAAAATTAGAAATATGGTATGCTGGGAGATGTGTTGTTATGTGTGTAGAAGAGAAGGGCTCTAATCAAATAGATATGCTGAACATTTTTACCCAGGTCCAGGGTTTGCCCCTCATTGTGTGCATGGAGTGTGGTAATTTACAAAGCACTGTCATATGCATTATCTCATTTGAGGCCAGCGAAATAGACATAGTGACATTAATTTATATGACCAATAAGGACTAAAGATTAGAATGACCAAGTCATTGATTCAGAAGTACACAACTCTAAGCCAAAGGAGCTCTGCAAGACTAAGGCAGTTTGGATGGGGCCTCTGTTAATGCTGGCATCAAAATGTGCCATAGAATTCATTAGGAGTACTTTGATTTCTTGTCAAGACTATCCTAGCCTCTCCAGAGTATTTGTTAATAAGAATAAACCTGTTGCAGAGTATTTATAGCAGCATGGAGCATGGGCTTCTCCATTTCATCTTTCTCATAGACTTTTAGAGCTAAGCCAAAAATAGGACACATACAAATCTTTATTACTCTTTGTGAGGTAAACCTTCATGTTTTTAATATTATAGCAGGTGTTTTGATAATCTACAATTTGTTGCTGTTAGCAACTGTCAGGGAATAAATATGGAGAATGAAAGAATAACCCAATTTTTATAATAGAATACAAAAGGCTTAAAATAATCCCAGCTGGCAGTATTAGCAGTATAATAGCATGGCACATACAATATACAAAGATGTATATCTAGAAACAACTATTGACAAAAATATCCATCTTTGTCCCAGATTTTATTAGAAATTGGAACTTAAAATTAGTTTTAGTCAGTAATGTTTCAAAAAATCAAATCAGATCAAATCAAATCAAATCAAAACTGGTCAAGAATTTTCTCTTAAGAGGGGTACCGGGGTGGTTCCAGGGGCACCTGAGTTAAGCATCTGGCTCTTGATTTGGTCC
This sequence comes from Panthera pardus, assembly GCF_024362965.1. Lineage (NCBI taxonomy): Eukaryota > Metazoa > Chordata > Mammalia > Carnivora > Felidae > Panthera > Panthera pardus. Next base: position 18,802,773 of record NW_026526654.1, on the reverse strand, counting down.
CAGGTCATGATCTCAGGGTTCATGAAATCAAGCCCTGCATTGGGCTCCATGTGTTGACAATGCAGAGCCTGCTTGGGATTCTCTCTCTCCTTCTCTCTCTGCCCCTCCACTGCTCCTGTTGCCTTCTCTCTCATAATAAATACATAAAATTTAAAAATTAAAAAAAAAGAATTTTTTTTCAAATAATTTCTTCCAAATGACAAAAAAGTTGGGAAAAAATGGTTGGAACTGATGATTTGATCATACTTATAAATCATAAAAGTTCTCTCAAATTTGGTCAAGATACTGATTTCTTTTTCTATATTCAGGATACGTTGATTTAAAAAGAAGATAATATTTTCTAATTGCCAGTTTCTCTGAGAGCTAGGATTTAAAATTTGGAAAGCAATTTCACTGCTAGTTATGACCAACTAACCAGTATAAAATCAACTCTCTTACCAAATATGAAAGCTAGGTACTTTAAAAAAGAAAAGAAATGAATTTGATTAAAAGTACTATAAAGCTTCCTACACAATTAGGACTTGAGGGGTCAACATCTCAAAGAAAAGGAAAACACATAGAGGTGAGCACATTATTATATATCATTCATCCTCTTAAGAATTTGCTGTTTCAGAAGTAGAGAAAGGCAAAAGGCTGAAAATCAGAGCAAAGCTTTTGGCAGTCCACAATGCTGGAGACAAAAATTGGAGACAAAATTGGAGATTAAATTGGAACTCTAGTGTGCCAATGAGTAGTGCCCTTGGTAAACATCCAGGATTTCAATTGGAACCCCTAGAAAGCTATCCCTTAGCCAAAAAGCAAGCTAGAAATAGACACGCTAACACACACACACACACACACACACACACACACACATACAGGAAAAACAACTTCAAATATATTTCATGCTAGGATAAATTGGGATTTTCTGTCTCTACTGTAATTACCTACACACACACACACAAATCTCCTCTCCAAGGAAGATACAATCATAGACAATCTCTATGGATTTCTACCTAAAATGTTCAATACTCAAAAGTTGCCAAAATTTTTTTTACATGCCAAAATTACAAGAAGAAATACAAAAAGATCCAAGAGAAAAACAGAAAATAGAAACAGATGCTTAAGTCATCCAGATAGACATTAAAAGCATTAATATGTTTAAGAAAATAGAAGACATGATGGAGATCTAAACAGGGAACTAAAATAATCAAATGTAACTTTCAAGATTGAAAAAAAATATATAATAAAAAGGAAAAAAATCAGCAGATGAGTTAACAGCAAAAGGAGAGAGGACTAAATAACTGGAAAATATCTCATTTGAAAATATCTAGACTAAAGCACATATACATAAAATCTAGAAAATAGAGTAAGAATATGGGAGACATAATGAAAATTACTGACATAAATGTAATTGAAGTCCCAGAAAGACAAATGATAATGGTGAGGAAATATTTGAAATATGTTAATATAATAAAAAGATTCAGAAGCTGCCATAAAATCCCACATCCTAGACTCAGAACATGCTGCAAACCTCTTGAAAGATAAATACAAACAAAGCAACACCTTGGCAAATCATGATAAAATTACTGACATAAAAAACAAGAGAAAAATCTTAGAAGCAGCCATATGTACTCTTAGAAATGAGTACATATACCTTTCAAATGAGAAATGATAAGATTACCATGGAATTTTCAATAGGAAATAATGGAAGCCAAGAGACAATAGAATGATGGGGGGGGGGGGGGGGAAACCCCTCCAATCTAGAATTCCACACCCAGTAAGTATGCCACTCAAAGACGAACTACGAAATGTTCACTCAAACAAAACTGACAGAATTCATAACAAGTGGACTGCACTAAAATAATAACCATTATAATAATAAAAGAGATGTTTAGGTTGCAAAGAAAAGTGTTTCCCAGGTAGAACCCTAAAAATGTAGAAAAGAATAAAGAGCAAGGACCAATACTTTAATACGTATTGAGTCTATTACATAATAAAAATAATTTTATTATGTTTTATATACACATGGAAATAAAAGCATGACAATAAGAAATAAATAAACAACAAAAACTAGAGAGACTAAGTGATAAACCATTGTATTAAATGTGGTAGGTATTCAAATGTGTATCATACTCTATTAAGTCAACATTAAATGTGGTAATATCCAAGGTAATCACTAAAATATATTGTAATGGATTTATAAGCCTCAGGCTAATAATGGTGGAAAATGGAACAATAAATAATATTCTTGACACATTAAAAGAATGTAAGAAAATGAAGAAACAGGTAAATAGAATAGATTGGATGCTAGAGAGAATGTGGAGAAACAGGAACCCTCTTGCACTGTTGGTGTGAATCCAAACTGGTGCAGCTGCTCTGGAAAACAGTGTGGATGTTCCTCAAAAAGTTAAAAATAGACCTACCCTATGACCCGGCAGTAGCACTGCTAGGAATTTACCCAAGGGATAGAGGAGTGCTGATGCATAGGGGCACTTGTACCTCAATGTTTACAGCAGCACTTTCAACAATAGCCAAATTATGGAAAGAGCCTAAATGTCCATCAACTGATGAATGGATAAAGAAATTGTGGTTTATATACACAATGGATACTATGTGACAATGAGAAAGAATGAAATATGGCCTTTTGTAGCAACGTGGATGGAACTGGAGAGTGTTATGCTAAGTGAAATAAGTCATACAGAGAAAGACAGATACCAGATACCATATGTTTTCACTCTTATGTGGATCCTGAGAAACTTAACAGAAGACCATGGGGGAGGGGAAGGAAAAGAAAACGTTAGAGAGGGAGGGAGGCAAACCACAAGAGACTCTTAAAAACTGATAACAAACTGAGGGTTGATGGGGGTGGGAGGGAGGGGAAAGTGGGTGATGGGCATTGAGGAGGGCACCTGTTGGGAAGAGCACTGGGTGTTGTATGGAAACCAATTTGACAATAATTTTCATATTAAAAAAATTAAAATAAAAAAATAAAAATAAAAAATAAAAAATAGAATAGATCAAATAGAAAACAAATGGTAAAACTGGTATACCATTAATTTCACTAAATGTAAATAGACTGGATATTCTAATTAAAAGGCAGAGATTGTCAGAGTGTAACTAAAGCAAAAATTAAATCAAAATAAAAATAAAGTCATGCTTACAAGATGCCCACCTTAATTATAAGGATATAGACAAGTTAAAGGTATGAAAAATAGCCCCTACACAAACACTAAACTACATAAAGCTGATGTAGTTATACTAATAGCAAATGAAGTAAATATTAGAGCAAAAAGCAAGATGTTACGATAAAAGGGAATGTCCACCAGTGAGATATAATCATTTCCTATTAGCCTATAAAGAAGGCAAAAACTGACATATCTAAAGTAGATACAGAAAAATTCATATTCATAATGGGAGATTTTTAACATAGCTGTCTCAGTAACTGACAAAAGTGGAGACATACATGAAAATCAATTTTTAAAAGAAAATTTGAACTACACTGTTAACAAATTTAATATAGTTGGGTGTGCATAAATTGTTTCATCTGGCTACTGAAAAAAATGTATTTTCAATCTTCATATGTCATTTGTTCTCAGATTATGGTGGGTTTAGCCTACAGATCTAGTAATTTATTTTTATGAAAAAAGATAACTAGACAATTCCTAAATATTTGAAAATTAAGTGAGAGCTTCTAAATAATCATGAGTAAAAGAATAAGTCACAATGGGGATTAGAAAATATTTATCAAATGCAAATTAAAACATAACACAACACAACTCATGCAATGCAGCTAAAGGGAAATGCTTGGGGTGTCATGATTACAGATAAATTTACAGCACAAAATCAAATGTATGCTTAATGGTCTACAATTAATAAGCTTGCAATTTGTACACTCAAGAAGTTAAAACAAACCAGTAAATTTAATCTAAATAAAATAGAATGAAATAATAGTTAAGAACAGAATTAATAATGTGGTGTATCACATTGATTGATTTGTGAATATTGAACCAGTTCTGCGGCCCAGGAATGAACTCCACTTGAACATGGTGAATAATTCTTTTAATGTACTGTTGAATTCGATTTTCTAGCATCTTGTTGAGAATTCTTGCATGCAAATTCAGGGATATTGGCCTGTAATTCTCCTTTTTAGTGGCTTCTTGGATAGAGAAGACGTGAAATACTCAGTGATGAAAAAGAATGAAATCTTGCCATTTACAACAATGTGAATGGAACTAGAGGGTATTATGCTAAGTGAAATAAGTCAGAGAAAGACAGATTTCATATGATTTCACTCATGTGGAATTTTAGAAACTCAACAGATGAACATAGGGAAGGGAAGGAAAAATAAGATAAAAACAGAGAGGGAGGCAAACCATAAGAGACTCTTAAATACAGAGAACAAACTGAGGTTTTCTAGGTGGGGGGGGGACAGGGGGGTTAAAATGGGATGGCCATCAAGGATGGCATTTTCAGGATGAGCATTGGGTGTTTTATGGAAGTGATGAATCACTGGGTTCTACTCCTGAAGCCAAGACTATACTGTATGTTAACTAACTTGAATTTAAATTTAAAAAAGAGGAATAGAATTAATAAAACACAAAAACAGAAAATAGAAAAAAAACTGAGCCAAAAGCGGCTTCTTAAAGAAAGGTGAATAAAATTTAATACATGTTAACAAAACTGTTCGAGAAAAAAAGGGAAAAGGAAAAAATTATCAATATCAGGAAAAAGGGAGGATATCACTATAGATGTGATGAAAAATTCCCAGAGATAACAGTCATGAATCTCCAAACACTGTTAAGTTAAAGAAGCCGGACTCAAAAAGCACATGCTAAATGGTATCATATATGAAGTTCTGAAACGAACAAAACTAATATATTGTGTTAGTAGTCAAAACAGCAGCCACCTGTAAGGTTCATTGTTTGGAAAGCCCTGGGAGTGGGATTTCCGGGGCACTGTTCTGCTCCTGTTCCAGGTAGTCTCTATGTCAGTGTATTCTGCTTGTGAAAATTCATTAAGTTGTATGTGATGTGTGCACTTTTCAATGTGTGTGTTATAGTTCAATGAAGTACCTATTTTAAAATAGAGATTGTGTTGTGAACTTAATAAAACTAATATAAAGTTTATGAAATAGACACATGTCATCTTCAAGATATGGGTCACTGATAAACCTGCTGAGTGTTCGTGCCAGGAATGTTTTAATTCCTTCAGCTGTAGTCTTGCATGAGAAACACTCAATGATTTTCTGATCAACAGAAAAACAGTGTCTTAAAAAAGGAAAGCTAGGGACGGACAAAAAGAAGAATAGTAACGTTTCCCAAAAGCTGGGGAAGAACACTTAATCTGTTAGATTGTCTCCTGGATTTTATAGTCTTGCAAATTTTATGAACAATAAACATGAACAAAGTCCTTTTAAAAAAAATGGAGTGAAATTGTTTGTAATTAAATTGAAGCATGTATAGGAAAGAGGACGTGGGACCAGATAAACCAGAACTGCAATTCTTAGCATCTCCCTCCCACTTCCCAGGGTGACTTCCAACCCTGATTGGAAAGAATGTTCTCAAACTTGCAGCTTGTTCCCTACCTGGAAAGAGTGTTCTCTACACATTTTTCCTATTCATCATCAAGAAGACTTCAAGGAAGATGGTAGTTGTATCATAAAGGAACAGCCCTCATGCTAGATATCCAAAAATATAGGGTTGTAATCTTATTACATACCCTGATCATACAGACTGTAAGACCCAGGAAAAATTACTAATATCTGTAAGTTTCCATTCTTTTATTTATAAAATAGGCATAATGTTGCCTATGTTAAAGAGTTTTTGTGAAGCTCAATGTGGATGACGAAGGTCAAGTTTGATGAGCTAAGAAATGTGTTGCCTTATATTTACTCGCAACAATAGGAATATCTCAGGTTTATCAGTTTAGCAACCCCTTTAGATTATTCAAGGTAACAGATACTTAAACAGAAGCAGATACATACAACCACGTTGCCAGGGGAATACCTACAAAGTCTCAGCATTAAGACTTCTGCTTGTTGGGCCCCTGCATGGCTCAGTTAAGTGTCCGGCTTTGGCTCAGGTCATGATCTCATGGTTCATGGGTTCAAGCTCCACATTGGGCTCTGTGCTGACAGCTCAGAGCCTGGAGCCTGCTTCAGATTCTGTGTCTCCCTCTCCCTCTGCCCCATCCCCTACTTGCGCTCTATCTCGCTCTGTCTCTTTCTCTCTCACTCACTCTCTCAAAAATAAAACATTAAAAAAAAAGAATAAACCCAACATACAAGTATCAAAAATTCCTTTTTGTGTTATATAGTTTCTTAACTGCAGTTTGAAATCCCATATCAGGATACACAGTATATGGTTCATCCACATTTTCCCTCATGAAACAAGATGCTTGCCGCCAATATTGATACCACAGCCATGAAACCAGGATGTTTAATCAAATCACTTGTGTGTAATGCACTCTTTAAATGGAATCACCTTGGATACAGTACCAATAACCACAGAATAACCAACTCCCTGAAGCATAAAGGAATCCTCTTGGCTTATAATTATTTTCTTCACTAGGAAAATTACTATTTGCTGAGATTTTAACAAACGAATGTTTTTCCTGTTCCAAACTTTGTCATAGTTTTTGAGGCTCTGAAGTTTCATTAGCTCGTCACTAATTAGAAGCACCTCAGCCTGGCCTACTTTCCAAACCAGCACTTTTGATACAAATCCGATTGCTTTATTCCTATGTTTGATAAATTCAACTTCTTAAAATTGAGAACCTCATTTCTTTAGTGCTTTTCTTTCTCTTCCAAAGCGAACTTGCTGTTGCTGTCAATTCTAATTGGTTAATATCAACGGTTTTATTTTTCTTGTCCATCCAATGCTGCCACCTAGATTACTTCCTATTTTTTTTGTTTGATTTCCTTTCCTTTATTGCTCTCTTTAAATACATGCTGGTTGCTATTTAAGGGCATGAGATGCTGTTCTTTAAGAATATGTTCAATATTACTTAACAGAACTTAAAATGGAAGATTGAAATTCCTATGCACACCTTAACATTTGTTCGTGTCGCAGATTATGCTTGTGGAGATGATGATTGTGACAGGTATATATTTGTGTGTGTGTGTGTGTGTGTGTGTGTGTTCATTTTGTTATACCTTTCTTTCTAGACTTGTCACTGTTTCTATATTTCCTCATTGAAGCTTTAATTCCTTTCAAATGGGTTTTAGCTTACTTGTTAGTACGACTGGGTCTTATGTGTTAAAGCTGTAAAAAAAAAAAAATTCTGTGCAGATGCCAACTCCAAAAAAGTTAATGAGGTTTGTTAAGATAAAACAAATCAAATTATCTGAAACAACTGAGTTCTAGATGTACTGGGAGGCATTAAACTGACATTTACTAGAGACCTGAGCAGTCTTCTTTTTTTTTATTTCCTGTCTTAGTATTCACACCAGTGCATCTAGGAGGATAGTAGCTTTTATCTGCCAAAGGACAGAGTGGAATAATTACAGGGTGGGGGATGGGAAGCTGAGCCACCAATTTTTAAAAATATATATATTTGGAATTAAACATACTTAGTTCTTTGTTTTTATGCTTCAGGTTGTATCTGTATCACACAGCATTTTTCACGCGAATTTTCTTATTTACACACATGTACAACATACTTTTTCACTTGCAAACACACACACACAGTGAGAGAGGATTCTTAAATGCGATTGTTTCAAACTTAACAACAGACAAGATTGTTGGATTGTAAATCTTAAGAGGCAGAATAAATATAGTATACAGAAATAATTAGCCAACTGTTTTCAGGCTGTAATTAGTCAACTGCCAAGAGGAAGCATGGAACCAAAGTAAATCAGAAGGCACAGGGCTGAGGAAGAACTGAGGAGATGGGATTCTGGGGCAGGGGAATAGGGCAACAGACACTGAGAATAGACCATTGAGAGGATTGGTTCTGTTCCATAGATGGCCTTTTAATGTAAGCACAAACCCGTGCAAAGGAACCTGTCTCTGCCTTGATTTTTTAAGGCTCAGCCCATGTGGGCTTCTAAACAAGTGAGAAAAAGAATTTAAAGCTAAATGATATCTCCCAAATCATCTTGTCTGAGCTGCTGGTTGCATAGAAGTCCCTGTACATTCACAGACTCCTCTGAGTTGCTCAGCCAGTAGAAGTCAGAGGGAGGCCTTCTGTCTGGTGCCAGAGTCCACCCTCGTCCCATTAAGACCAGGGCATCACAGAGCCACTGTGCGTAGGGAGGGCTGGGCTGTACAGGGATCGAGGGAAATAATAGTGGCTAGAGGCAGTGCAGGTGAGATTGGGGTATATTTCGTTGCATTCACTTTTTAAGAAAAAAATCAACGAGCCTACCTCAGAAGATAATGACAGGCATCGTGTAGGGGGAGAAAACGAGGAAGAACAAACAGGATGAAGCCAGACAAGAACGATAACATTTCAGTTCATGTTAACCAGCTGTGATGTCACAAAGTGCTGTGTTTCCTTTTTCAAAAAGTGAACAAATAGGAATATTTATGCTCTAAACTAAGAATGTAGGGAGATGGTGCTAAAGTAATCTCTTGCTACTGTCATGGGGCAAAAGAAAAACCCACACAGACATGAAAATTTTACCTTTAGGCTGATTTAGTGGCATAGACCTTGCAAAAAAGTGCTTAATATTGTACCATGAGTCTGTTTCACTTGACCACACAACAATAAAGCATCTGGAAAGTAAAATGAAAACAGTCATGGGAGCATTTGGATACCAGGGACATTTCTAATGATTAAAAATTGTGTTAGCTCAGCAGCAGTAGCAGAGAAAGAGGAAAACTTTGCTTATTAATTCCATATTCTCGAAACTTCAGCAGCTTTTATTACTTTCACAATTTTCCAAAATGCAAAGGCCTGGGGATGAAGAATATCAAAATTGACAAACATAAAATATTCCAAACCTTATAGGAAAACTTCAGCATTGCCACGCAGTCTGTGGTGGCTCATTCCAAAAAGAAAATCTAAGAGACTACAGACTACGGAATGAATGTGTCTGAGCTCTGCTGTTCTCTACAATGTGTTGACCTGGTGTCCCAAGCATCATATGGAAATGGAAAGTAGAGGCAGAGCCAAAGACACACTTCTGTGGGAGGTGGTTATCATGGGTGTGACAACACTGGCCCTGGCAGCCACTGGAGCACCCATGTTCCCCCATCTGGAACCTGTAAGAACGAACAGAGGAAAACCTTGTGGTTGACATTCTAGCCCATCCGGGGGATAAATCTAGGAAGACACTGGGATATAATGCTGAAAACTATTATCATCTAAGATCCGCTGGGTCAATTCTAAAAACATACACCCTATATCAGTTAGACCTGAACTGCATTCAAATACTACTTCTGCCAAATACAAGTCTCTGGAAAAATTACTTCATTTCCTCTCATCCACGAAAATGAAAATAATACCACCTATTTCCTATCACTGGGAGAAGTAAGAGATGTAGGATATAATGCTTCTAATCCTAGCAGATGCAGTAAAGATGTTTGATTACTTTCCCTGCTTTTTCCTTTAATTGGTCAGGCATGAAGCCAAGACAAATACTTCTGTCTTGTGTAGACTTGTCCAATTTCCTCATCCCTCCATTCAAGGCAGAACCCAGCCCCAGAGAGAAGGGAAATGGAAGATGCCATCTTCTCCGCACCAAGGCTGGCCTCAGCATGAAATTCTCTTCATGAAAACAGCTTCCATGTCATTTGCTGGCATAAGGATGAGGTAATTATTGAACAATGTAAGCCACAGAAATGATTAAGGTGCTCGTGGCATTTACTTATGCAGAGAGATTAATAGAGTTAAACAATTGTAAGTTGGCCAAATGGTAAGGAGGATAAAAAGCCATGAACAAATATTTAAAGGGCATAATGTAGCTAGGACTAGGAAGAAATTATTTACATAAATTTAAAGAGATAAAATGAGGCATGTGAAGGAATAAAAAGACATCACGCGATGAAATTCTGACTATTTTAAAGATGTTTTCAAAAAGGAGAAAATTATTGGATTCTGAAGAAAATGAACAATTGCCCATCAGACATTCAAGAGTTTCCTGAGAAAAGACACTGTATTCACGTTGTAGTTACTGAACTCGGTTGTACATCTTGCCTTGGATAATCTAACAAGAGGAAATAATAGAACTCTATGAATTTACTCCCTGATTCTAATTGCCAGCACTTTGCACTTCTCCTATCTCAAAAGCTGTTTGTCATTCCAACAGAGGATTTTTTTAATCAAAAATGCAAATGTAACAAAGTAACCTTAACTTTGTCACCAGATCACATAACTGTGTATCTACATACAATAGGTAGATACGTAAGAGAACCCATTAACATTACTTAAAACTGACTATATCAGTGAAAGCATTTCATATACAGAAAATGAACTGTTAAATGGCCCTTCTTACATTTATAACTATTTCCTTCTGTATAATGCTTGAATATGAGTGATGTTTATCATTAAGCAAATTAACCAAATATTTTAATTTTCCAATCACTACTGGCTATGCTAGTAATTCAAGATTTTGTAAAACAGTGGTTACTTAATCACAAATCTATTATATTTGAACGCAAAGACAAAAAAGGAAAGACTAATTCTTAGACGATTCAAATTCTCTGTTTTATGAAGACAGGTTGCTCGGGCCCAATACAAATATATGTGATGAAAATAATGTTCTTCCCAAGTAAGGAAACATTAAGCATTGCCTTCTAATGAATGTACCTGAGTGCCAACTGAGAACTAATAGGGTTTGGCAGGGTGTCATGTTGTATGATCGCAATAGTTAACATGTTACCATAATTGTAAATACAGACCTATCGTAACTGGGAAGAGATGATCAGCACGAATGGTTTTCATGGGGTAAATGATATGTTAAAAGTATTTTGATGCTGACTTTACCTAATTGTAGTAAAAACTACAAGTTTATTATGAAAAGTTGAATTTCAAGTGCTGTACAAATAGGATTAAGGGCTAAAAGATTAAACCCTTGGGTCTGACCACTTGTAGGTTGTTGGAGACCTTAAGAAGAACAGCTTATTGGTGGGAGCAAAAACCTGATTTAGAAAGGGTTCAAGAGAGAACAGGAGAAGAGAACTTGGAGATCTATTTTTCAAGGAGTTTTGCTGACAAAAGACAATTGGTTTAATAGCTAGAGAAGAATGAATAATCATGAGGAGATTACTTTTTAAGATGGGATATGTCACAGCATATTTATATTTTGATGAGAATTATATTGTAAGATATGAAGATTATATGATGCAGAAGAGAGAGGGGCACTATTGCACTGGTGTCCCTGAGAAGGAGAAAAGATCTATCCCTCAATTTGATGAGGTCTTAATTTTAAATAGGAGTATTAAGAGTTCATCCCCAAGTTCAGGAAGAAAAAGGAGTAAGTGGTTAGATACGCAGATAGGCAGTAGTGAAGTGTGTGAAAATTTATTTTTCATTATTTCTATTTTCTCAGAGAACTATAGAAATATGCTCAGAGAACTAAGAGCATAGTTGAGAGGGGTATGGGGGAGGAAGTACAAGAGACAGGGAAGAGAGAAGGTATGAAAATCATCTGGTTAAGTAGAAAGTGATTTTTTGTTAAATGTCCCAAGGGCCCACTTGATGTAATTGACTACGAACTTAAAGTGGGAACAACCCATGTGTATGCATGTTTTCTCTTCAGCCGAAACCATCTGTGTATGTGCAGACACAAAGTAGGTTGACAGTTGGATTAACCAATTCATTTCACCATGTAAGTAAGGTAAACAAGAAAATAAAAGCCATGTAAGTCAATAAAATATCCAAATAACATATGACTAGATTTGTAAGTTTGTTTCAGAGATAAATATTCACCCATGTGCAATTTTTATAAAGCGAATAATACAATTTACACACAAATTAGACTTGACTACCTTATGTTCTTCTGGCATCAGTATTAAGAACAAAATCTGAGAACTCATTAGAAAATACATATGAACCATTGTGTTAATTCAAAAGCAGCATACAACACACATTATCTAGGTTTCTGACAGTCTGAAATTTTCATGATTAATTTGTGACTCTGTAACCTTAGTGGTTTGCTTTAGTTTATCATGTACAATGAGGCCAATAAGGAATGTAACCAATAAACATCTCATTAGAAATGAGAAATGTCTAAAATATATAATCTAGGAAAATTAACAAAAAAATAATGAAAGACTTAACATGAAATTCATTATATGCTAATGAAAGCACTCCAAATTAATCCTTTTCAGAGTTTCAGGTCAATGTTATAATTCACCAAGGAGACATCAACGAGTGTCTCATGCAAACACTTTTTGGGAAATGAAAGCTACATCCCTATGTGAAAAATATCATGGCAAAATTGCCAAAACCCACAAATGTCTCCACTTCCAGGCAAGCTTTCTTACACCCTCAATTTTAAAAAGTTAATAATACACTATCCCTTGAATCCACTCAACAGATATATATATTGAATGTCTACTACATGCCTTAAAGTTAGGTGTCTTTCATTAATTATGAGTTCACAACATTATGAAGAATGGGAAGGGTAAAGTAGGGGGAGAATAGACGATTTAGGGACAGGCAGATTTGTTTTTGAAATCTGTTTGTGTTATTTGCTCGGTGTTAAGTCTTTTGGCAAAATGCAAATTCCTTGAGCCTCAGTTTTCTTTGTGCTGCAAAATGGTGAAGTATCTCACCTAATTGGGATAAGAAATAAAATATGTGACAATTGAGAACTGGGATTTGTTAGGAGCAGGGACTCTGGTGTCAGCCTGGCAACCTGGGTTTCAATCTCAGCTCCACTCTTTGAAGATATATGAACTTGGGCAATTTACTCAAACATTTGTTTGTTTCAGATTCCTTATTTATAAAATGGATGGGTAGATAGTATTAGTGTTTCATCCATTAATAGGTAATTTAGGGTATCAATGGATAGATAATGTAATGTACCTACCATATAGATTTGTTATAAGGATGAGATAGTACTCTGTGAGAGTGCCTGACACAGAGTGCCATACAGGCAGGTGATAAATGTATTAATAAATGTCCAGTCAATGATAACCATTGCTATGTGGGCAGTGATTTCAACAGTCACTCTATGTTACATGTATATCCTGAGAAATAATACAATTTTTCATTCATTTAATGAATTCTTGTGCAATGTTATTTATATGCCAGGCACTGGTAAGACACTGACTTTTAAGTGGCTATACCCCATCATACATATGATCCTGTCATACCATAAGGGTCCCCGTTAAACCTGATAGCCAGGAACCATGAGAGTGAAGGTTGAAACACATATTCCACACACACAAAAATATTTCACACAATACAGCTTTATGAAAAGAGTCTTTTGTCTGAATGACAAAGTAATAACTATCATAAAATGTTTTTATAAGGTGTCTAGATTCCTACTACCACTCCTTACTGCTATCCTTCCAGTAAACATTAAATAGTAACATAGCCACATAATCTGAGTTTCTTAAAATGAACATTGGAATCTTTATAGGTAAAATTTCTAAATTAGTTGTTTCTAGTCATGCTAACACACTGTGATTGACTTTAAATTGCATCAATCTTGCTAAAATTGTCTTTTATATGTTTGAGTTTACCATTATGCTTTTGTTTTTGTGTTTTTCCACTTGAATGCTAGTGACAACATTTAAAACATCATATACAAATTTTTGTTATTGAAATATCATAGTCTGTTTTGGCTAAAGTTTCTCACTATTGGGGGAGAAATTAATACAAAATATACCTAGAAAGAAACCTAGATTCACAAAACTAAATAGATTAATCAGACTGAAAAATGTCATCTACCTTTTCCCTTGAATTCCTGCCATTAGTTTGAAGCTAACAAATAAAATCTAAAAGACATCATTTTACACTGAAGAGAGGGGAGGAGAGGTTCATGTCTACCTGAAAACAATTTTCTTATGGTAACATTATATAGATTAAAATTATTATGAAAATAATAAAATTTGTGGGCTAAACATAGAACTACACTAATAATTCTAGTAATTTGAAATGTAAAGTGAAACCGGTAATTAATAATGGTAACCTGGTGGGGAATTTAGGGGGACTGGTGCTCCTGAAATCTTTTATTACAAAATGTCAAAGGATTTCTTCACTACTAAACAGTATTATTTTCTCAATACACGTAAACTCAATCTATGACTCTAACTCAACCCAAAGCAAATCATCTTACCTAAACTTACTCACATCTTACCTAAGTTACTATGCTATCTTACACTTCACTCACTGCATCATTTCTTAATTTATTGCACCACGATGGTATTGACCATTTTCAGACACCTAGTGAAAATGTGCAAGGTTGAAATTACAACAATTAAGAAGAAATGCATAAGCAAGCAAGGTCAACTTTTTAAAAAATCTCAAACATTGTTTTGTTTATCAATTCAGCAATATTCCCAAAGATCTCTCATTTAGGAAATGTAGGGAAAACTCTACATTTGACAAAATATCCTTGTTAAAAAATTAGACGTCTCAATTTAGAAAAAAAACTATGACTTTGTCTTACCTTAATGCAGCTAACAAATAATAAAATTCTGATTGTCAACAGGTTAGCAACAGGTATTATCAAAAGACAAGTAGGAAGACTCCCATGTACATGACCTTAGAAAACTAAAAAAAATACACTTCCCAAAGAAAAGAAGGATGATACGTAGGGGGGAAAATATTCTCTTGTTTTATTTTGACCTAAACAGCCGACGTAAGCATGTGGTCTGTACTTTCACGGGGTAATGGCTCTGAAGCAGTAGCACAAAGAACAATGGTCTTTTGATTGATTACTCTTTGCTATTGACTATTTCCTGAGAAGGTGGTCACACCTTCCCTTACATAACATTTGGTAAGAAGACCACTTTTATAACTGATGGGTTTCACTATCCCACTAGAGCAAAGCAGGTTTGTTGATGTAGGTGTACAAATATTTATGCTTTTTACATTACAATAACTTGAAAACAAATTTTAAGTAGCTCCTTTTCACTCCTTGTTTCTTAAGACATCCTGTAATTTATTTTAGGTAAAATGTGTTTGTAAGAAACCCACACAACTATTGATTAAACCATACATGACACATGATACCATGGCTCCTATGACGGTAGCCAAAAAAAAAGTAGATTTCAAGAAACAATTGTATTAGCCACACTAAAAAATTTGAAAGGGTATTGCCTTACAAGAATAAAGTTTTTTGTTTTGGTTTAAAAATTAAAAACAAAAATATAGAACTTTTAGGATAAAGTGTTCATTATATATCATTGCTTGTAGTTTCTATTTGAATTTTCACTTTCAATAAAAAAAAGTTAAGATTCTAAACAAAACTATTTACAAATTATTGGTTTCCTTGTGTCCTCTTCTTTCTTTAGCTAAATTAATAGATACCATAAATATCTATTTTCATAAATTAGTTAAGCCTTAAAGTGAGGTTGGTCATATTCTTGGATTTTTGAGAATAACTCACAAATATGTAATCACCCTAGTCCCTTAAAAAAGGAGATAAGTTGTGTGTGTGTGTGTGTACGTGTATATATATATATACATGTATATATATATATATATATATATATAGAGAGAGAGAGAGAGAGAGAGAGAGAGAGAAGAGAGGGAGAGAGAAAGTGAAAAAGATATAAAAACTTGAAAATATATACTTTTAAAATGGTCTATTTAGAGCACTGTGGTTCAGTGACATTCTTTTATCTTTGGATCTGGTACCTTCCTTATTTCACTTCAATTCAAGGGCAATGCCAAGTACCTAGGACATGGCAGACACTCGATCAAGATTTGAGAGTCTATGAAAGTGCAGAAAACACAGACTTTGCTCTGAATGACAATCAATCACATCTTGGGATGTGGCACAATTAATTATTTTCAGGCATAAACAATGGCAGTGAGGTATAAAATGCCACGAGAGGAGTATTCTTACTTCACCACAATGAGGGAAGACTTCTTAGAGGTGATGGCATTTTCTCTAAGCTTTAAGAAATGGAGACAATTTCAACAGGTGAAAATAGAAGACAGAAGGTTCTATACACAGAGTAAAGCACAAACAAAAGAACAGGGATTTGAAAGCATGTGGCTAATTTTGGGAACTTTGAAAGGTGTTTGGAGTCTATGGAGGTAAGGAAGGTAGAGAGATAAATTTGGAAAGGTGGGGTACTCAGGGTTCCCACACAATCACCAAAGCCATCTTGTAAATTCCTGTCCTTTACAAGAGGACAAAATGGTACAACAGGTACTCAATTGGTACAAAAATGACCCTTCCATGGTGTGGGGGGGGGGGGGGGGGCGGGGGGGGGAGATGATCAGAGTGGGGGATAGAGCTAAAATAAAAACACATAAGTAAATATAAGCCATATCATTATATTAAATAAATTCCTAATTTAAAAAGCATGAAAAGGGAAAAAAGGCCCTACATTTAAGACATATATGTCTATTACTCTTCTCAAAACACAAAATGTGGAGCAATTTTTTATTCTGTTTGCCAACATGTCAAATGTATTTGAATTTACCTGTCGAAATGTAAACTTCAGCCAAAATGGCCTACAATACAAGATGACAGTGTACTTAGTGTCTATACCTCCTCTGCTTCTCTCGAAGCCCCAACTCAGTGGCTTCCATTGTTCTTCTCAGATGTCAGCTCTCAACCTGGAGTTCTCAGTGTGGCCCACCCTGCATACTTGATCTAATCAAGTTTCTCTCCACCTCCCTTGCCCCTGAAGCCTCCACCTCAGCCCTCTTTGTTCTTTATAGGACATTCAGTTTCCTAATTTCTTATTAATTTGTTCCTTTCCATATGCAATGACTTTCTACCCCATATTTGTAACCTTCCTGATGGAAGGGACTTAATTTGTTCTCCTCACTGCTCTATACAGAACACCTAGAACAGAACCTGACATATTAAGAAGATTCAATAACTCTTTGTCAGATTAATGACATTTCAGTATGAAGATATATGAAATTGTTGTACCTAAAAGTGGTATCTTTAAATGAACAAATCAGATTTTTAAAATTTCCTGAGGGCAATTCTTACTCAAAGAGTGAGTTTGGAGGTAAAGGTAACTTTGCTTAAAAATATTTTCTTAAAGATCATTTAATTAAATAATGAAACAAATATATATATATATATATATATATATATATATACACACACATACACATATATAGTTATGGTTATATGTAATAAAAAATCATATAATTATATATAAATATATAATTTATATAATATAAATTTTAATATTGATTTTGCTTAAATTAGTAATAACAAATTAATGTTTGATGTTCCAGGGATATATCTATATTTTTCTTTACAAGAGAATATATTTCTTTATATATGAGAAATATAAAGAGAATAAAAGGAAAGGTCTTGATCACATTTCTTTTTAGCCTATCTTCTGTTCCATTTTCCCATGGAAAATAAGAGAGCAAAAGTGACCTCAAATATGTTTTTCTTACAGATCATTGATGCACGCATATCATTTTGAACTCATGAATACCAAGAGAGCAGTCAGGGTTGAAATGGTATAACAGACCATTAGGAAACTCAGATATCTTCCCATACCTGGAAAAAAGTATATCCCCATCTTATAATACAGAAGCGTAAAGCACACCCTCCTTCATTACTATGACAAAACATGTATTGTCCATATTTATAAAATTATCTGCTGGTTGTATATTTAAAGAAGACACAGTAAGTTTTAATCATTGTTTATATCAGAGTAATCTTATTTAGAAGAGAATAGGTTTATTTACTTCAAGTAGATGGCATATTTGGAGCTCTACCTGGTAAAAACTGTGTTCTAAAACATAATCTGATTTAAAAAGGGGGTAAAGCAAACACTCTAAGTCATGATAATGTGACCCTTCATGGATCAACAATGTTTAGAACAACTGAGTTGCTCTTATAATACAAAGGTTTGCTGGATAAGGCTCTAGGCTAAAGTGGAAAATTAAAACCCATTTTTCTTAATAGCTTTTACACTCATTTGAAAATATTGTCCCCAAATACTTCATTAAGTCATATTATATTTATGCAATTAGGTATTATATCTGTATAATTTTATCTCCCTTAGAACTGCCATTCTAATTTTCCTCCAATGTTTGCCTTTTAAGTTTGATTCTAAGAGCAAATAATCTCCAATTTCCAATGTCATGATAAGCTCTTGTCCTTTAAAACCATATAGCTATGGCCTTAAAAAAAAAAAAAAAAAGAAAGAAAGAAAAACAAACAAGCATTAAAACTTTTGGTCATAAATTTGCAAATGTGTAGAACACACACACTCACATGGATACACATGTAAAACATATGCTTCTGTCCCCTGTGTTTGAAACAACAGGGTATTTAAAACAAATACAGCTGGGCACCAAGAATATAACGTGCTGGGCAAACATATACTCCTATTAATGTAAATATATTCTTCGATGTTTCCTGCCAAGCCCCCTTAGTTATGAAAAGCAAGCAAGCCCCATTTCTCCCACAGAACACCCCACATAGTCTCAAAACAATCGCCCTTAGCAACTGGATGTGGAAGCAAGCAGAGATGAACAAAAGCCGCGGGGTTCCGGCTCCTAAGTTGCCTTCTCAGACCCTGACATTTTACAGCAGCAAAAGCAGGTCATGCTGGGCACTAGTTGTTTCTCGAAAAAAAAAAAAAAAAAAAAAAAAATGTATAGTAAGGCAACTATTCTAGTCATCTGTATGTAGTAACTGCTTGTTTTGCCTCATGTAATTCGTGAGTCCTTGAATTTAAACTGAAGCATGTTAGGGATGTCTGTACCTCGCCAACCCCCCTCCCCAATTCGGGCTCATTATTCCTCACGCTGCGCCCCTCTCCGCATCCCAAGATGTGACCTCAGGCTTCAGCGCGCTCAGTGCTGCCCGCTTAGCAGCGTTTGGGTAAATCTCAATTGAACCAGCCCTTAGTTCACACACACCCTCTACTCACTTCTCAGACACCGGCCCCTGCGGAGGGCGCGGTGGAGATCGCCACATTTCGCCAAGGTCTGGGACCCTAGGATGTTTCCAGGAGAGCTGGGAGGCCAAGTGAGGCCAGACACACAAATTCATGACCCCTCGGATCAGACTGGAAGCAGCCAGCGAGACCCCGAGGTGCTGCGGAGATCTTTCCCTAGCATTCTAGACTCAGACGCTATATCCCCGGGGGAAGCCAAGACCCCCCAGAGTAGAAAGATTTTCCCTGGAAGCCAGCCCACATGAGACTCGGGGAGCAAGAGGCAGCCGGCGAAGAGCGGGCCAACTTGCCGGCTCCTGGCGGGGTTTTCAGTGGCTACAGGTTGCCTGAGAGCAGGTTCCCAGCTCCCACGGGCAGGCGGAAGGCGCTCGGAGCGCTCGGAAGGGGACTTAGGGGGTGTGGGGCACTGAGAGACGGAGGGAGGGAAGGGGGAGCTCGAAGAGGCCCCAGGCAGGTGGGGAGATGGGAGAGATCCGGGGGCGCACCTCCCAACAGTGACCCACACAGACCTTGGCGCCGCAACCTGCGCTTCTTGAGGCCGAAGATGCGCACTTTGGAGAAGATATCCACCAGGTTGCCGTTGCAGAGCCCGCGGTTCTTGCTGGGGCTGCTCCGCCTCCTGCTGGCAGACGGCCGGTCCCAGTGCTGCTCCCGCGCCTGCCGCTTCTGGCGGATCAAGCCGCTGGCGATGGCCGCGGCCATGGTGGCCCCGGGAATGGGTCCGGGGAGGGAGGGGACCGAGGGAAGGGGAGCTGGGGACACGGGAGAGGGAAAGGGCGGCGCAGACGGCGGCTCGCCCTGGACGAGGCGGGGGGAAGAGGCCCGAGGGGCTGGGGAGAGGGGTAGGGGCGCTCAGTCCCGACTCGGACCCATCGCCCTCTCCGCGGAGCGCCGGGCCGGGCGCGCAGGTGCTCCCGGGACGCGGCGGGGCGAGCCCCGGGAGCCGAGGTCGTATCGGCCGCCTCCCGGCCGCGTCGGAGCCGGGAGTGGGGCCGGGGCTGCGGGCACCGCCTCTCACCGCGCGCCGCCGGAGCCCTCTCGAGGGCCGCCACTGCCACTCGCACTGCCTTCTTGCCTCGCCCCCCTCCCGGGCTGGAGGTAGAGCCCGCTGCCTTCTTCCAGGGCACGGGATGGAGGGCAGGTCCCGGCCGGGTCTCGGCGCGTGCGTCCGTCTAGGGCAGGCTAAGCAGGACTCAGCGCCGGGCTTGCGCTGCCCCCCGGCCGGTGCCGCCGGTGCCGCCGCCGCCGCCCGCTCTCGGGTTCTGCCGGTGATTGTCAAGTGCTTTGGAAATCAGCATCTGGGGAGAGCAATCTTCTCCCCGGAGATCTCTAATCAAAGCGCTTCGTTCCCACCCCACTACACCTCCCTCCCGTTCCCCTCCTATGTCTTTCTTCAGAAAGAAAAAAAAAATATATATATATATATAGTAATGATTTAAAATAATAATAATAATAATAATAATAATAATAATAATAATAGAAAGCTAAAATGGATTCCAGGGGGTGGGGTGCTAAGAGGCTGAGCCAGAGCAGGTGGGGTTGAAGGAATATCGGTGCGCTTTTTCTTAGATGAAACTCGCAGGTTTCCGAGGCTTCCGCGGCTTGGCCAGGGCTTCTGAATCTTAACGTGTCTCCTGGTCCCCAGAAACTCTGGGCTGCGGTTGGAGGGCGAGGTGGTTTCCGCCCTCCCTGCTAATCCCTTCAGCGCCGAAACCCCTCCACCCCAGGAAGGAGGGGGAGGAAGCAGGGAGGAGAGTGTGTCCCGAGGAGGGAGGCGCCTCCACTCCTTATCCAGTCTACCCAAACTTGCTGGACTCTCCCTCTTGCTGTCATTTTGAGACCATAACACCGAGCAAAAAGGAGGGGGGTGGGGAAGGTGAGAAGCTATGCTAAGTTTGTACGTATGGAAAGACCCCTTTCCCAAATTTGCTCTCTAGCACTCAGAGATGCCAGCCGCTGTAGCTGCTACAAAGCAGCAGCTGGAGAGGATAATTGCCCGATAGCACACTGAAGAAGTCACCGCAGAAATATTAAGGGTGGGGGACGGTGTCACAGTATTCCAGGGACAACAAAAAGCAGCCAGACTGAGGAACACTCCAATTTGAGCTGTTGTCTTTGGCGTCCCCGGGTAGAGAAGCTCTGTCAGGGAGCGAAGCCATATGAACTGTGTCTGAAATTCAAATACAACAGCTGCTGCCTCCTCCCCTTGACTTCCTGTCTGTGTCCTGGCAGTGTTCTCTCTTGGATAACTGAAAATATAAAGGTCCAAGAGGAAGGGAGCAAGTGGAGGGCACCCTAGGAAGGAAGGTTGAGAGAGAAACACTTCATGCTTGGATGAATACAGATCTGTGGTTTCTAGGATACACTCGGAGTGACAGAGCCAAGTGTAGAATTTGCTCCTGTGGTTTAGTACCTTTTCCTCTTCCCTTTAAGCTGTTTGGCTTTGTCATTACAGGAAGGTAAAGAAAAGAAATGCAAAAACTAGACTTCTCACAATCCAGTGTTAGGAAGGATGGAAGAAAGAAGATTCATCTGGTAATCAAGAGACTTTTAACAATCACTTCGGTGGTGACTGTTTAGAGCTGGAGAGAGGAGAGGCACACTCTGGAAGCAGTCCTAGGAACAGTTCTGGACCAACACACACGTTCTCTTTGTCTCAGGAATAGGCAGTTAAGTCCCACAAAGACTTGCAACCAGGCAAGTGGGAGAAGCTCATCCGAGGGTTGATTACAGACTAGACACCTTCTGCTCTATAGAACTTATCCACAACCTCTCCATGTAAGCAATTAGTTCTCATCTGTTACTCATTGCATTTACTCCACATTAACTAGTAAGTTTCTTTGGTGGAAGAAAATTTAAAGGAAGTGTGTAGATTTGGGTCCAATGCAATTATCATTGGCTTTAGGATGATGTATATTTTATTTATTTATTTATTTTATTTTTTTTAACGTTTATTTATTTTTGAGACAGAGAGAGACAGAGCATGAACGGGGGAGGGGCAGAGAGAGAGGGAGACACAGAATCAGAAGCAGGCTCCAGGCTCTGAGCCATCAGCCCAGAGCCCGACACGGGGCTCGAACTCACGGACCGTGAGATTGTGACCTAAGCTGAAGTCGGACACTTAACCGACTGAGCCACCCAGGTGCCCCTATATTTAACATTTAAGAACGTACTCTGTAAGCTCATTTTCAAAACCTTGCTGTGTTATATCTAGAAAACAACCACAATTATTAAAAGGAATAAGCAGAAGTAATTTTGCCAGAAATTTGTAAAGCATAATAACCCATGAGATAGTAAAAGTAAAGAGGTGTTTTAACTATTTTGCTCTGTCTCTACCACTTTGTTTTCTGTTTTAGTGTCTGTGTTCTTATATTTTCACTAAGTGTGTATGTATGTTGTTTTGCCACGTTCCTGCTAAAAAAGGAAGGGTCATTCTGCAAAGAATGGCTATTTAAGTGTGTCTTTTTAAAAATTCACTGAAATAAATACCAATGAACATAAAGAGTAGGTACTCCTGCCTTACATTATTGAAGAAAGGTCATTTGGACATTTCAGACTTTATAGATTGGAATTTCCAAATGACTTTACAATTAAAATAAACATATTTATCTAAAGCAAGTGGTGAGTTTTTCAAAGAAGCAAAACGTTAAGTACAGTGACCTCTTACATCTAGTACAACATAATCTAGTTTGCCTTGAAAGGTTTTTTTTCCCTATGACATATGTGTCTGCTATATTAATTTGGACAGATTAACATTAAGCTTCTTCTTATTATATCTGTGTTAATGATTTCCTTTCCAGGCATTTTCTTATAGTGCAGTCTTTTCCCCAGCTCTTTGGATTGGGTAATTAATTGGGAGGTCGGTTTTTTGGCTCCTTCAGACCCCTCCTTTCACTGTTCAGTACCCTCCGGATAAGGCTGCGATTCAGCACCGCGGACAGAGATCCTGACCCGGCCCTGGGGTAGCTCTCTTAGCAAAAGCAAGTTCCCCTGAGTGAGGAGCGCTGGCTGGCTAGGAGAGTCTCTGATACTCTTCCTCTCTTAAAAGCAGCTTTCCACCTTTTTTTTTTTTTTTTTTTTTTTCCAAGGTGGAAAGGAAATTAATCCTCACAGCTTCCACTAACATTAATAACACTCCTCGTAGCATCAAGCCTTTCAGCTCTTTGATAACGAGAAATACTCTTTCTTTCCTGATGCTTTCCGCCCTGGCACAGCGTGGGGGACCGCAGGCTCCTCAGACTCAGGAAGTCTATGCAGACTGAATTTCACAAGCCTTGTGTGTGTGTGTGTGTGTGTGTGTGTGTGTGTGTGTGGTTTCCTGTTTTAAGGGAGCTTGGGGTGGAGACAACATTGGGATAATCAAGGTCCTTTAGCTTAATTCCTGTGTTTTTCTTTTACCTCCCCAAAACGCTGTTTAGTTGTTTACAGATCAAGGAGGTAAGGGAAAGAAAACGCAAGAGAGCCATCTGCTGTTTTAAGCTGTGATAAAAGTGTGTGCAAAGCTAGGGTGAAAACCCTTTCTGGGAGGGTGAATACAAATTCATATCTTGCTCTAATTCAGGAAATGATTTCTCATTCATGAGAACCACCCTCCCCCCCCCCCCCGGAGTTATTAATTTCACCTTTGACTTTGTAAAAACACACAAAAGTACCTTCTAGGTAGAGTGGCTTCTGACCAGGCTGTCAGGAGTCTAAACTCTGATTTCACAGCTTTGGTTCATTTCCTAACTCTGCTACTTCCCGGCTGTATAATGACCTCTAGTATGTTGCCTTAGTCTCTCTCAGCCTCAGTTTCTTCATCTCGAAAATTGAAATGATAATAGAATCTCCTTTTAAACTCTTGTGAGATCAAAGTTAGTAAATGAATGTAAAGATCCTAGTACAGTGTCTGACACTGTTAAGGTGCTCAAAAATTATAGCTCTTTTCATCATTATTATTTTCCAGATCACTCATTCCTATCTTGTAAATTATTTTCCAACTTCCATGCTTTTTTCAATATAAAATTATATGTATTTTCAATTGTATTTCTTCATGTCCTAAATGGGTTCATAATAAGATTTAAAGTATTCAGTGTATGTATGTATGTGTGTATATATATATATATATATATATATATATATATATATAGTATGTATATATATATAGTATGTGTATACATATATATACTGTATGTATATATATATACTGTATGTATATATATACTGTATGTATATATATATATATATATACAGTATATATATATATATACAGTATATATATATATGTTTTGGAGAGAGAAATGTGAGTTCAAATCTTAGTGTGTAATTGACTAAATTTGTGAACTTGGCCCTATAAAGCCATTTCCCCACCCAATGAATACTGATAATAAAATCATTTCCCGTCCTCATAGAGATTAATGTGTGGCTATGAGAACACAATTCCAAAGCTGTAAAGAATTATGAAGCAGTCATTCATGAGAAGGTAATTATTCAAATATCTTCCCTGGGATTGGAGGTCTCCTGAAGATCTCATGCTCCCTTTGACCTCTCTACATTGCATACATTGTTCCCTCTACCTAGAATATAATATGAAACAGTTGCTAAAATCACAGTTGGAATAAGGCAATCATAGGCTTGACTGTGTGTCCTTGAGCAACTCATTTAAGCCTCTCTAAGTGTCACTTCCCTCTTCTGTCATAATAACACAATAAGGTTATTATGAGAATTCAATGGCAACATTATGTTAGACACTTAGAGTGTGCCTGTCACACAGGAAAGTCAACATATAGTAGCTATTGGTAAAAACTCTTCATCACTCCCTTCTTCACTTTTTCCATCTTTAATAAGAGGTCTCACAGGCATCTCATGCTTAATGAGGCCAAGATTAAACTCTTAGTCTTCCTTCTCAAACGTGTTCTTCTCCCATCTTCCCTATCTGTGGAATGACAACTCCATTCTTCTTGTTCCACAAGTCAAAAATGTTGGCATCATACCAATATCATTTCTTTCTTTCATATGCCATATGTAACTGCTCAGAAAAATCTACTCAGTCTATTTTCAAAATACATTCAAAATATCGTCACTTCTCCTTTCCTACCACTGTCTCCACTACTACCTACCACCATCATCTTTTTGATTATTATAAAAGCAACCTGACTGGTCTCCTAGGATCCACTTTTGCTCTTCTTTGATATGCCCTCAACACTGTGGCCAAAGTGTTGAAAATATAAGTAAGATTTTATCACATCGTTGTTCAAAATCTTACACCTCAACAGAAACCAAAGACCTCATGGTGCCTACAATATCCCATATGATTTGTTTCCACATCTGCCTTCACTTGTTCTCTGACATAATGTCTTCTTCACTTTCTTCACTCACCAGTTCCTGTTCCTCACACCACCTGGCATGCTCCTATCCTGTAGCAGGACTTTTATACTTTTTCTTCCATCTGACTTTTTCAACCCCCTCAATTCTTTGCTCACATAGTATCTTTTCACGTGAGCTCTTCTCTTACAAATCTATGTAAAATAACACAGTCCATCTCTTCCTTTCTCCGTTTTATGGCCTACACAGCATTTACACCTTCTTAAAATTCTATATATCTCCTCGTTAATTTGGACTGTCTTGCTACTTTGAAATATATGAGGGAACATATTTTGTTTCTTTTGTCTACTGTCACATTATCTAGCGCTTAAGATGGTACCAGCGTAGGCACTCAGTAAATATCTGTTTATTGAAAGAATTAAGGAGTTGGATACGTAGATAGGCATTACCAAATAAGAGGAATAGGAATCATGCTTATCCTAGGCTGTCAGGGATGAATTACTCCGTGGTACTTGATCTCTTTAAGCACCAAGGTATCTAAAATTCTATCTGGATTACACATAATCTCAACACCATAAAAAGGATACACAGTGAGTACTTGAGCTTTTGCTTGATGACTTAGACTCAATCTATGATGACATGTAGTTTGAATTCTGAATTCTAACAGGGATACCCTTGTGCTTTACTGAAAGATATGAGACTGATTCTACTTGAACTGGAGAGAACTGTTCTAGTGATCTTTTTTTTTAATCCAGTATTATTAACGTAGAGTATTTTATTATCTTTCATGTGTACAATACAGTGATTTAACAATTCTGTAAATCACAGTAAGTATACTCTTCGTCCCCTTCATCGATTTCACTTATCCTTCCACCCACCTCCTTTCTGGCAGCCACCATTTTGTTCCCTATGTTTAAGAGTCTGTTTTTTTTTGTGTGTGTCTTTCTTTTTTCTTTTTTTTTTTTCTTAAATTCCACATATGAGTGAAATCATATGGTATTTGTCTTTCTCTGACTGACTTATTTAAGTTGGCATATTACCCTCTAGATCCAGCTATGTTACCCCAAATGACAAACACACTAATTTGAAAAAATATATGCACTCCTGTTTTTATTTCAGCATTATTTACAATAGCTAATATATGGAAGCAACCCAAGTGCCCATCCAGAGAGGAATAGATAAAGAAGATGTGGTATATATACACAATGGAATATTACTCAGCCATAAATAAGAATGTGCTACTGATCTTTGTGACTTATCCTCCCATACCCAATTTTCTTCCTCACTTTCACATTGCCAGTTGACAATATGCACCTTTTCAAACTTGATACATGTAATCCATTATAAATTAGAAACATTTATGGATGTATTTATCAGAAGTATCTGTAAATATAAAAGTAACTGAATTTTAATGGAGGAAAGTATATAAACAAGAAAATAAACAAGAAAATTAGTCTTATTAATATTAATTTCATTAGCAATGGTGCTTTTTCCTCCCGACTTCCGAGGTTTTGCTAAGCTCTAGGGGACTTTGTTGCATAGGCTGCTTATGTTCCAATGGTTTACTTAAAAAACGGTACATAATTTTTGAGTTTGTTTCAACTTTAAGTAAACAAAAAAGGCCAAAGAATATATTTTGTGACCTTGATATCTATATTAGATGCTATTTTTCACGAAGTAAAATTTTTGTTTTACTTTTGTTTCTGCCATTGCCACAGCCACTGTTCCAACTTAACCAAATCCATCAAATCTGCAAAACCATTGATTTTAGGACGCATTATTATTTTAAATATGACAATAAAAGACAAAGCTTTACTGAAATATACCATGCCATACATGATAAGATGTATACCACTTTCAGAGATGTTTATACATATAGTGTATTTGCATTTTATAATCAATGAAGTATGGTATAATGGCACCATATAACTCTATAAGTGAGAATTATACTCTTATAACCCTGTTGTATTCCATATTTTGCTTAGACATCACACATCTTCTGTTTAAAACAGACTGTGCTTCAGATCACCTGTAGTCTAAAACATCTTTGGTTTTATTGTTGTTGTTCTTCTTGTAATTTCTTTTTTTCTCAGTGTGTCTGAATTGGAGGGATAGATAGGGTGGAAAAATATTCTCCAAATATTTCCTGTTTACTTATTTGATCATCTGTATACAGTGAGTGACACATTCCATTTTGTCATATGGTTTCCCTTGTGAGTCAATCACTTGTGGACATTTTAAGTATCTCCTAAATTAAGGATTAAAATATGAGGATCCAACATTTTTTCACAAATAAATTATTGCAAACTAATTTGAGATGAGCTAAAGTGGAGTTAAAAAGGATATATTGGCATCTATGTTTTTATTCTTTTTTTCTGGATAAATGGGTTCTATTTGAAAATGTATAAGATAATTCTGATAATATAGTCAATACTGATGTCCCTCTTTCTTTTTTACTCATTTGGAAGAACATCAAAAAGTAATGTTAAGATGCACTTGGGACACATTTCCAGCTAGTTAATTAAGATTAAATACCTACCCACTAATTAAAGTTCAAATTCAAAATCATATTTTTTTTTCTGTGACAGTATTATTGACTTTTATTTTAGATTCAAAGAATAATCTAAGTGGTTATTAAAGTATCTTAAATTAATTTTGCTTTACTTTTGTTTCTGCCATTGCCACAGCCACTGTTCCAACTTAACCAAATCCATCAAATCTGCAAAACCATTGATTTTAGGATGCATTATTATTTTAAATATGACAATAAAAGACAAAGCTTTACTGAAATATACCATGCCATAGATGATAAGATATATACCAGAAATAACTGATTGCATTAATGTTAGAACAATCTTACTGATGCATTTTGCTGGATACATTTATTTCTAGTAAGCAACAGATTTCCATCTTCTAAAAAAACCTGGAAGGAATTTTATTGTCACTTAATATTTTGATTCAATAAAGAAAAAGTGAAAAGTATTGGTACCAAAAACTTGTGAACATTCTTTCCTATAGAAGCAATACCAGATTGATACTAGCAGATGGTTTAACTTTACAAATCTAGCGTATTTTTTTAAATCTGACTAATACATTGGAAAAATGTTCTCAGTGGCTTCCAGCCTTCTATATTAAATTAAACCCAAAATGTGCATAGCATTCATTTCAGAGTTGTGAATATGGACATATCTTTCCGTACTCTAAATAAGTAGTGGGAAATGATAACAACACTAATTTTAGTAATATATCGGTTAATTAGTTTTTTTTAAAAGACAAATATCTTAAAAGAAAAAAATATGTCCAAAAAATTGAGAAATAAACATGAATTTATAATCTCAGTGCAAAGATTCTGTGTGCACATATATATAATCTTACCTATAGTTGACATGGTAAACAATATCTGTGCAATGATTCTTAGAATGGCCACTTTGACAGCAATTAATTGCTCTAGACTGATTTTGTTCTTTGTATTTAGTATATACAGGCTAAACACATACATAAGCATGTGTGTCTGCACACACATGTATACATGTACACACACGTGCACATAAGCATGTGTTCAAAAACACATAACTCGATTCCTCACTCTGGCAAAAAGAATTATGAAGCAATTATTTTCCAAAGGAAAATGACTTGCAAACTCTAAGAATCAACTTCAAGACTCTTAGAAAACTAGTTTCATTACCACGTTAAGAGTGGGCAATATCTCTCTAAATTTACTTTTGAATTATTTTCGATAGTGGTTGAGTGGAAATTAAGGATATATTTATAGATTTTAGTCATAATCCTTTAAATGTAAATTAAGACTACATCTCTCTCAATTCTTAAAACACCGAAATAATATTTGCAGTATAGTCTGTGAAGAGTTTGCTTTACCATGTATTGAAGTAGGTATCCTGATCTCCATTTAGTAGAAGAGGAAGGTAAGCCCCTGACGTGTTAAATGAGTCCTGTGTTTACGCTGGTAGGAAGTGGAGGAGTCAGATCTTAAGCTCCTGCTTTTCCTACCACACTATGTCCACCCAGCACTCAGCTATTGACAGCGTAAGTCTCTGTCACAGCACCAAGTCTAGTAATGGGGACTCATATGGGATCTGAGGACTTTCAGCAGTTTCATGGATGGATTTTGTATTATCTGTGATTCCCCTGAATTTATACTAAAAGGAAAATGATGGTATGCAAGTGGACTTTATGCCCACTGGCTCACAGTGTTCATCCAATTCTTTTTTTTTTAATATTTTTAATGTTTATTTATTTTTGAGAGAAAGAGAGGGGGGCGGGTAGGGGCAGAGATAGAGGGAGACACAGAATCCGAAGCAGGCTCCAGGCTCTGAGCTGTCAGCACGGAACCCGATGCAGGGCTCGAATCCACGAATGGCGAGATCATGACCTGAGCTGAAGTTGGACACTTAACCGACTGAGCCACCCAGGAGCCCCAGTGTTCATCCAGTTCTTAAGGAGACCTCGTCTAAAGCAAGAATAAGAACCACAAGTGTAGAAGGAGGCAATAATAATAGTAATAGTAATATAACAGAATGGGCACATAATACCCATTGATAGGTTTTCTGACTATAAAAGTTATACATGCTCATTGAGAAATAATTGCAACATAAAAACAAATGATAAATAAAAACCAACTCTGATCCCAACATGAAAACTTTTAAGTGTATTTTTTTCTGTTTTTTTTTTTTTTTTAAATCATTACATGAAAATTTGCTACCCTATTTTTGGCACAGTTTAGTGACTGAGAAGACATAATTGAGTAAAAGCCAGTGTATCAAAGCATACATTTTAACTTTTTAAAAAAATGTTTTTATTTTATTTTTGAGAGAGAGAGAGACAGAGCACAAGCAGGGGAGGGGCAGAGAGAGAGGAAGATACAGAATTCGAAGAAGGCTCCACGCTTTGAGCTTTCAGCACAGAGCCTGAAGGGGCCCAAACATGAACCATGAGATCATGACCTGAGCTGAAGTCGGGCACTTAACTGACTGAGCCACCCAGGCGCCCCTCAAAGCATACACTTTAATTATATGACCTGGAAGTCCATCAGAAACTACCATACTCTAAACACCGGCAAAAACCTCTTACAACTCAGAAATCACTTTCTTCTAAGTTTTGCTGTACATGTTCTGAACTCTGGGACCAGTTCTCATCTTAGTGTTCAGACTTTTAGAAAGTCTAGCTAAATATCTTAAGCCTTAGGTTTCTGGAAAAGTTTACGTGAATCCTCTTCTGATCTTATAATCTACCTCCTAAGATGACACATGTGAAAATAATTTCCAAAGTACAATGCACCTACAAAATGTTATAAATCGATGCCGTATTCTTGAGCCTTGTCCTATTTAGTATGTAAGAACTAAAAATTTAGATCCTTAAATTATTCCCTTGAATCTTCCTCAATAACCTATATGTTTCCTATTGTTTCTATAACAAATTACCATAAAGTCAGTTACTCAAAACAACACACATTTATTCTCTCCCAGGTCTAGAGTTAGGAAGTCTTCAATCAGTCTCATTGGGTTTAAGATGTCTACAGAACTGGTTCCTTATGGAAGCTCTGAGAAAAGAGTCTGACTGCTGGCTTTTTTGTTGTTGTTTGTTTTCTAGAGGTGAACTTCATTCCACTGTTCACAGTCCTTCCTTGTTTCTGCTGTCACATATCCTACTATTGATTCTGATCCCCCTGCCTCCCTCTCACAAAGATGACGTTGGGCCCACCCAGGTGATTTGGGATAATCTGTCTCAAAATCTTTAGTTTAACAACATTGCAAAGTCCCATTTACTATATAAATTAGCATAACCACCAGTTACATAAATTAGGACTTAGACACATTTGGGGGCTATTATTCAGTCTACCAAACCTACCCTGTATCTAAAGCACATGGAAATAGAGCCCTGCCTACCACTTGACAATTACCCACCCAGCCCCAGTACCACAGACAGGATAACTGCTCCAGAATGACAGATTTTAAATTACAGTCCTGTAAAGACACATATATATACATATATACATATATATTTCATATATATACATATATATTCATATATATTCATATACATATGAATATATATGAAAAATATATATGAATATATATGTATATATATACACTTAATACCAACTGTTTGCTTGATTGAATCTCTGACTACCGTCTGCTTCTGTATCTCAGTTGCTTTATTCCCTGCTCAGGATGATGTCTTGTCATTGGCCACGCCTCTCTGATACCACCTGCTTACCTGAATTTCTTACGACTTTAATTATTGCATCTCTCAGGGAAAAAAAAAAAAATGTTGTTGAAACAGAGCCACTGTGCTCCCCCATGGGTTATGAGGATGCATTTTCTGAGTCCCACATAAATCCATGAAAAATTTAATTTCTTGAGTTTAAATCATGCCTTTCATGAGATTTAGGGCCATGGAATCGAGCTGAATAAAACTAAGGCCAGACATGTGATGCTCTACAGGATGAGGTTTGGAGCCTAAGGCTATCACCAAATGAAGGAAATAGATTCTGAAAGCCTTTTTTTTTTCCCTATTCCATTTTCATTTT
Organism: Panthera pardus; assembly: GCF_024362965.1. Classification (NCBI taxonomy): domain Eukaryota; kingdom Metazoa; phylum Chordata; class Mammalia; order Carnivora; family Felidae; genus Panthera; species Panthera pardus. Next base: position 18,770,925 of record NW_026526654.1, on the reverse strand, counting down.
TATGTGGCTGTAGGGGTAATAGATAATTGCTGTTTCCTTGTAGAAATTTAGACTGGCTCCTTAGGTAAGAATTTGCTTTAACTGTAGATTTGACACTAACTACAAACGAAAGGTATACTTCAAGTCAAAGATTTTTAAAGGAATCAAATATTTCCCTGAGCTTGATGTGGACAGGGAAAAAGGAATCTCATAAAAAGAACTCAGGCAGAACACAATGGAGAATTTTGCATAAGCAAAGTTTTGGGCCCTGGTCTCTAAATTTCTCTCTGCCTGCTCCTTCATCCCTGTTGCCCTTTCTCTGAGTTTCTCTGAGCTTTGAAACTGGTTTCCAGAGATGAGGTGCACAATGGTTGCAAGAAGTTTTTGGCTGTGAGTCAAAACCAGTAGATACACTGCTTTGCAGGTTTCATATTTTTATGCCTAATTGGCAACACCAAGACATATCAGCAAATGGATCTCTCCCCGATGGGCAGGGATGAACCGTTCAAACAATTATTTTTTCCCTGGATGCAGTCAGCTGGGCTAAGGAGAAGACAGCTCAGGCCACACTCACAGGCCAGTGCTCATCCCTCCATAAAATAGGCTTAGAGATCCTCTCAAGAGATTTCGTTCTAGCAGGAAAAGTCACAGCTTAGTTCGTACCAGACATCTTGGACTATAGACAGGAGACAGCAATTTAACAATGTTTATACTACAAAATTTCCATTTTAGCCCTTGGTGCCTTACTGAAAGAGTCAGACAGATATTCAAATGCTGCTTTCTGCTTTTTAGGTATGCTTTGGCAGAAATAAACCAGGTATCCTCATTCTCTGACATTTGTTGTAGCTTCTGTTTCATGACTGTAAAGTGCCCCTTGACATGCCCCTTTGAAAGGGGCATTTGACCTTCCCTCAGTGAATTCATGCCCCCGGTCATGGGGATAAAAGGTAGAGAATCTAGTGAAGGGTACTGTGATAGCATTGTCTGGAGACAGATGGTGGCTACACTTGTGGGCACAGCATAGCATTTAAACTTGTCAAATTACTGTGCTCTGCACTTGAAACTACCATAACACTGTGTGTCAAATATACTTCAATAGGAAAAACAAAAGTTCCTGCCCACCGACTCCAAGCTTCTCAACCTCCAGGGATGATCTCTTGGATCCTTAGCACTCCCAGCCATCCCAATGCAGAGCTCCTGACTTCAGAGCCTCGAACATGCCCACACAACACAGGTACTGGATCAGTGTTAGTCAAAGGGAGGAAGAGAATAAGAAAGGAATAGCCTTGGGTTCTAGGCTTTTGCTCTCATTTCCCCACTCCCACCATCTCATGGCAGGTGACATGGAAACTTTCTAAAAACAGTATCTTCTCTAAAGGAAGCTACTCTTACTCTTGGAGCACGAAAAGAAGAATGAGGCATGGGGACGTCCTCAGATCTCTGAATTTTTGCTAATCTCAACAGACATGGAAAATCACTATATGTGCATCAGAATTACATCCTGTTTCTCAGTGCTAATTATTTATGGATTTGAACTAAAATCTTAATTTGTTATGTTATATCCCTCTTTTCCATCTTTAAAAGTTAGAATAAGGAGTAACACTAGAGATGATTGAATTTAATAACCCCATTTTACTAATCAATAAACTCAGGCCAAAGGAAATTAATTAATTTAGTAAGTTAAATAAGAGTTAATTAATAAGCTAACTGGCCTGGACGCCATAGCTCCTGATGTCTTGTGCAAGGGCCTTTCTTTGCACCCTGCTACTTGTTCCAAGAGCTTGGCTTCACTGGAGAAAAGTACCCACCACACTGTCTCCCTTGCACTTCTGGAACACAACTAGCCTCTCTCCCTTCTTGCTAAGAAACAGACCATTATTTTTTTCTGTCTAGATCCTCATGTGATTCTTAAATAACCTGAGTTGTCTATGAATTACAGTTGACCCTTGACCAGCGTGGGGGTTATGGCTGTTAACTCCGCACACAGACAAAAGTCTGTGTTTAACTTTTGACTCTCCCCAAACTTTACTAATAGCCTATTATTGATGGGAAGCCTTACCAATAACACAGTCAATTAACACACACTTTGTATGTCATATGTATTATATACTGTATTCTTATAATAGCATAAGCTGGAGGAAAGAAAATGTTATTAGTAACATCGTAAAGAAGAAATACATTTACAGTTCTGTATTGTATGTATCAAAAAAAAATCTACTTATAGGTGGACCCATGTACTTCGAACTCATGTCGTTCAAGGGTCAATGCACTGTTATTTGACATTTGCACATAAGCTCATATAGGTCAATATATTCTTAAAAGAGATTATTTTTATAAAAATATATATTTGTTTACACGATCAATCTACATTTGTGCATCCATTCATTAATTCACTCAATTAACAAATCTATTGAGTACTAATTTTCCACCACTATGCTTGACCCCATATTCTAGATATTAGTAAAAAGTGCATCTACACTCGAGCAGCTCAGAGTATAGGGGAAGATGGTTGCATATGTGTGTGAGACCAAGTGTTACAGATGCTGTGTGTAAGGTCTTTGCAAGAAGAGTGGAGAGAAAAGTCAATTCTACCTGTGTGGGCCAGGAAGGGTCTCCTGAAAACAGTAACACTTCAAGCTGAGTTTTAAAATATGGGAGGGGCTCCTGGGTGGTTCAGTGGGTTGAGTGGCTTCAGCTCAGGTCATGATCTCACAGGTGATGAGTTCAAGCCCTATGTTGGGATCTGTGCTGACAGCTCAGAGCCTGGAGCCTGCTTCAGATTCTGTGTCTCCATATCTCTCTGTCTTTCTCTGTCTGCCTCTGTCTCTCTCAATCTCAAAAGTAAATAAACATTAAAATATGGGAGTTATTCACCAGATGAATGAAGGGGACATAGGGATTCCAGAGAAAAGATGTCAAATGAAGGAAATGTCAAGTTAAGACACCTTAATGTGTGAAGGCAGGTGAAAAAGCTCCGTGCACCCTAACCATCTAGTCTGTGTTGGGAGAGGGGTACAAAGAGCCTCAGCTGGTGGCCAAATTGGGAGTCATCCGTCATTTGGAGAAATTTCCACCAGCTGTAGAACCAGCTGAACAAATAAATATTATAGACTGAGTCACAGAGAAATGCTCTTCCATATAGATTTGTAACATGACCCATGAATTTACCTGTGTATTTTCATGTCATCTTACTATCTTCACCCTGTGCTTTCCCCATACTTTCCTGTTAATCTGAGCGGCAGGGTCGTTGGAGTTAAAATGTGCACAACATGGGATATATGTGTGATATGTGTCGCTCAACACATACATAAACACACATAAAAATAGACTGAAATGTTTATCAATGTGTGGTGGGTTAGCACTATTTATTTATTTTTATTCTTTGCACTTCCTCCCCAGCTTTTCACAAGGAGCCTGTGCTACCTTCATAATCATAAAAGGTTAACATTTTTAACAGAGATGTTTGTTTAGAATAAATAGGAGGACAACACATACATAAAGAAGAAAACCTTTACGTTGAGCTGAGGAACTAGCTGTGGACAGCCATCATATGATTAGATTATTCTTCTAAATTTCATACAAACTTAGAAATCCTTTCAACGTGAGAGCATCTTCTATTTTTGTGGTATCTAAAGCCTTGCATTTAGAATTCTTAAACGTCAACATTCTTCCCTTTCCTTTCCTGCTTTCAAAGATGTAAAATATTATTGTTCCAATAAGATTGTTTGAAACAAATAAAAAACCAAGAAAAACAATAACATATTTTTCCTTGAAAAATCAAGATTGCAATCTGTAAGACAGCCTTCAATATGGCTTTTTAGAATCTGAGTAACATTATTTATGGGTTGAGAGTATTTACAAGGTCTGGTGTCATAAACAGCAAATTTAATTTCCTGTAATAAAGTATTGCTCTCTTTAGGGCCACACCTTGGCTCCTTGATAAACAGACCTGATTTTATTTATAGCACACTCATGTCCCCGTATTCCAATATTAACATATACTGATAAACACAAATATAATCTCTGTCACTGGGACACTCGGTTCTCATGATGCCTTCTGTGTGGTTATATAATCACACAGGTTCTTTTTATTTTACGTAAGAGGGATGTAGTCACTTGCAAACTTTTCTCTGCCAACTTTCCTGGTTAGTTGGTATCAACAGTTCAATTTTATTTTCTTTACAGAAGTAAATTATTCTATACTGTGACAGTCCTTGCGCATTCAGTTTAGATTCACGTGTGTGTGCGCGCGCGTGCACACACACACACACACACACACACACAGACATGTAAACAAATATTGTTAAACACATTGGGTCTGTCAAGAAAAATAAAAATAACTTCTTCTACATAGAGTTCCAGAGACTCGATTGTTCAATTCATATTACTCTTCTGCTCAGAATTTCCTAGGAAGAAACCTTATAATCATCTAGTCCTATTTTGTTCTCATAATCCTTTTAAGAGGTCATCTGATTTCCATTTGAACTCTCCAATGACTTAGGATCCAACAGTTCAAGAATCCTCTCCTTTTTCACATGGCTTGAATTTTAGAAAGCTCCTCTTAGGATTGAACCCAAAGCCCGATTTTGTATTGCCCACTGGAATGAAATACGATTCCTTCTTCTACATGACCGTCTTTAAGCATTTTATCACAACACAAACCGTCTGTATTTCTGTCCCTCTAGTTTTAGTGCATACATTGAAATAACACTGACCCACCCATGAGAGCTATCGCCAAGGTCACACAAACCTACAGATGTTTTTCTGCTGGTCTCTAGAGTTCAAACAAACCCTTTCACTCTTGCCTTCTCTTCTTCCTTGTGTTTGGCTTCCTAAGTCCTTATACCTCCCCCCACATTGTCTCAGTTTCAAGACTTAACACGCATTTTTTTCTCTAGGCCTTTCAGGGACATTTTAGTTAGTAGTATATGCTCACTTTCCTTGGCACTTCAGAATATACATTTGGATATTCTCTTTAGTTGCAAACACTGAGACCTCAAAATGAAGCTGCATACATCCTAATTTTCTTAAAAACACTGAACTGGCTGTTCACCTCTCTCCTCCTCCATTATGTTTGAAAGATGAGGGAGATTCTTAGCTTCCCTCAGTCTTGTCTGTTTTGTTCACTGCTCATACAATGTGCCCCCAGAGTCTGGCATCATGCTTGGCTCACAATGACTCAGTGACTGGTTGTTGCATAATTTTGGAACATTTATTTCCTCTGGGTGAGCTGGACAGGGTGTTGATGGCCACAGTAAACCCTCAGGTCAGAGACAAGTGGGGTAAAGACTGCAGTGGGTATGCACCCATCACTGTGTCCAGTGGCTGAAGGAAATGGTTGATCCACCCTGAACCTTCCCAATGCATCCATAGTCTTTTTCATATCACTCCCTGTTATACATTTATTATTTTAGTCCAGTAGAGCTTACAGCTGCTGTTTGTGAGAATAACATAAGAAACTCATCAAACTAACCTCTGGGGATGGGTGGTCCCCAAGCATAAAAACCTTTTCTAAAAGCTCTCTGAGATCAATATTAAATTCTATGATATTATGTAAATGATCAGAACATTTCATTCAAATTAAGGGCACATTTTTTTCGAAGGTTTTGTGAAAACATATTTCTTTCATGTGCTGACCTGTAACCTTGCTCTGTAATTTTTCTCTTAGCATATGGAAAACAAAGTTCTTTAATGGAAGACAGTCTGACACTTATTTTGAACCCACTGGAAATGTGCACGCTGTTCTTTTCATCATTTTTTATATAGGAAATCATAATGTAAAATAAAAAATATCAAACATAATTTCATCAGAATAGTTCTGGGGAAACTTTGATTCTTGGGTCTCACGTAATGAGTGGCTGAGTTGAATTAATTCAAGCTATGGGCAAACTTCCTAGAATAAAGCATTTTTTTAAAATAATAAATTTTTTGTCAGTCAGTTATCCTTACCCACTTTTGCTAAGTCTCTCCATTTTTTTTTTATTTACAGGAAGTTAAATTAAAAAAAATAAAGCACTTAGGAAAATTTCTAAGGGCAAGAAGCAGGTTCTAAAATTCTAGGCCAAGACATTTTTGTCTCAGTTTTTAACACAAGGGACAAATTTAGAGGGAAGATAAGATTCCAAACAGACGATTTTTGTGGTCAAATTTGGTGAAGTGGATGTTAAAATCCAAGGGTGAAACAGGACCAGCTAACCAGCTATAAGTGACAACCTGAAGTACTGTTTTCTGTCATGTGTTTATTTTTCCTTTCTTAAAACAATGTTTTTCTTAATCTTAATTTTTCAGTCCATCAATCTCTCTCTCTCCTAATTGGTTCTTCAAAACACAACAGAAGGAAACAACACAAATGTCCATCAATAGGAAAATGGAAAAGAAACTGTGATATATTCATAGAATATAGTACATTAAAAAAAATACCAAATCACTGCAGTACACAATAACAGAATAAGTCTCAAAAAAAAACCCCCACATTATTTTGAGAAGTTAAAGAAGGTAGACAGAAACAAGTAAAATTGTGACTCCATTGAAAAAGTGCACCTGCTATCTGTAGACATTAAGAGTCTCTGAGGTAGGGGGGCCCCTAGGGGGCTCAGTCGGTTGAGCGTCCCACTTCAGCTCAGGTCATGATCGCACAGCTCGTGGGTTCAAGCCCCACGTCGGGCTCTGTGCTGATAGCTCAGAGCCTGGAGCCCGCTTCAGATTCTGTGTCTGCCTCTCTCTCTGCCCCTAACCCACTTGCATTCTGTCTCTGTCTCTCTCAAAAATAAATAAAACATTAAAAAAATTTAAGAGGCTTTGAGGTAGGGATTGGCTGGAAAGGGGTAGGGGGCTTTCTGGGCCACTAGAAATACTCTCTCTTAATTTGGGTAATGGTTATAGGGATGCATACATTTGCCAAAATTCATTGAGCTGTATACCTAAAATATTAGCATTTTTATTTGTGTATGTTATACTTCTATAAAGTCTTATTAGAAGAAAATTTAAAAAAAGCAGCAAAAGCAACCACTCAAAGGAACTGGTAGCTCTGAGCACAATTACAGCACATGGAGTCTCTCTGAAAGTCCACATTGCCTCACTCTACACCATTATCTCCATTCAAGATCCTCTGACTGTGGGCAGAGATGGGGGGCGGAGAAGGTGCAATGCCCCCCTGCCACAGACAGACCCCAGGTGGTTGGGTAATTCCATAGTCCAAACAGTTACAAAGGAAGCCCAAATCTAGCTTTTGTATTAGACTCATGAAGCTACAAAAGCACATTATAGAACCGTAGATCCAGTACATTGAAATCAAAGAGAAGGAAAGAAAAGGCAATTATTCCCAAGAATACATTTTAATAAAACATTTCCTGCTGAAGTTGAAAGCAGGAAGCTCATCACTTTCTATAAGTGGGTTTAGGCAAATTGTGACTGAGTTGATATAAGACAATTATGCTCCTTCCAACCCCTTCAGGGCTGCCTCCAGCAGCTCCTTGGTCTCCCGACATCCACTTTTGAGTGCCTACTGTCCAGGCAAAGTTGACCCCTCACATCCCACTAAGGGACTGGCCAGGTGCTTTCTGGTCTTCATGCCCGAACTGCTTCCAATCACAACCCCAGCATGCACACATTTACACAAAACCCAAAATGCACACCGATGTCGGTCCAGCAAATTGTTCCTTTTCCCCAAAGGGCTTCTTAGTTATCATCTAGTTATTGTGGTTGGTTCATCTGAGAATGCATGAAATGCATTCCCTTTTCCTGCTCAGGTAACGTGTTTTAGTTTTTTAAAAAAGATCTTTAAATGGTGCATAAAATCTCAAAAGAGTAACATATTGGTAGTCAATGAAGGAAAAGATTTTGAAGGCTGGAGGGTGATGATTGAAAGAGTCCTTCCATGATCCCAAGTATCCTGCACAAACTAATATTTATTGAGTGCCAGGCACCAACAGGAGCGGACCCTTAACATATATCATCTCTTTTAATCCTTGAGACAACCTTGAAAGGAATGATCCTCCCTTCCATTCCCTAGATGGGGAAGCAAGGATACTGCAAGGTCACAGCATCTGTACTTTCTTGAGGCCAGATCAAAACTGCTTTGTAATGCCCAAACCATGAAGGTTATGGGCATTTATGTGGCAAAGGAATAAAAAGAACTTCACAGTATATTTGCTTGGAAGGATACTTCTAGTAGGGATTATTGAGAAGAACTGAGTTTTGAGGGATGCACTAATCTGCCACTTGCCCCCAGGGGTTCCTAAAGTCATGTTTGAGGCCATATCTGTTCCCAGACACAGCTGTCACCCAGGTCAGGGACACAAATCACCCATCTCATCCTTCTAAATATGAGGGGCAGATCACTGTGGATAGCCAAACATGGGCATCTCAGGGGCATGTTAACTGTTTGTGGAAACCACGGGGTAGATTATTTTAGTGTCTGACACAAAAGATCTAGAATCTAGGGCCACATGCCCAGAAATCAGCATCATAAATCTATCCTCAGGAGCTTAGCTGCTCTCTTCCTATAGTTCCATTTCTCCTGTTTTTCAGAGCAGAATGAGTCATGTTGTCTGCCACTGTCTCCCCAATGCCCAGTACATACAGAGTGTCCATAGTATTTGTTGGAAGAATAAATGAAAGATTGAATGAATGAGAGAACACACCCATAACCCTGATCTAATCAGTTCTCCAAAGCCTTAATCTACGCTCCATGAGATGTTTGCAAATGCATGTTCTTTCTCTAGACATGACAATTAGTGAGTATACAGGGGTAAATCAGCTCAGCAAAGTCAGATAAAAGGGGTTGGATAAGGGTTACTGGAACCAGCAGAATGAAGGCTGCTTTTATACAACTCATATCTCTGTGAAACACACATAAACACAGCACCTCCAAGCCTGCCTCAGCCCTGAATAATGTGGTTTGAGAATATTTTAAATCCACTGTCACTGTGGATAAGATTCCCTCTCTGCATCTATCTCCTTGTATGGGTTAATGGAACTAATTAGAGATTATGAACATATTAGAATAGCTTCCCATTTATACGACATTAACATGCAAGCTGTTTGTTACAGCTGGAATTTATATGTTGAAGTCCTCACCCCCACTGCTCCCAAATGAGGCTATATTTGGAGCTAGGACTTTTAAAGAGGTGATTAAGTTAAAATAAGGCCCTTGTGTGGACTTTAATCCAATTGGACCGGATATTTAGACACAAAGAGAGACAGCAAATGCACACACGGAAGTAAGGCCACTTGAGGACACAGGGAGAAGGTGGCCATCTGCAAGCCGAGGGGAGAAAGCTCCAAAGAAATCAACCTGGCAGACATCTTGGCATTGGACTCCCCACCTCCAGAACTGTAAGAAAACTGCTTTCTGTGATTGCAGCCACCCAGTCTGTGGTGCTGTGTTAAGGAAGCCCTAGCAAACTAATATACTATGTGAAAACAAACTCACTCTTGGCAAAGGAAAACTCAAGTCAGGAAGGCCAGCCTTCACTGCTTAGATCCGTGATTGCTTTTTTACAGGCTCTCCTCCAAGGTGCCCCTGAGGCTGGGCCCTGCACGGGGCCTAGCAATGCACTGCTGTGCCAATATCCATGGCTGCAAGAACATGCAACTAACTCATCAAGTTTTCATTTGTGACGTCACAGTTCGGTCTTGGAAGATAAATCTGTTTGTGGCTCTAAAGCACCACCCCCATGCATCCAGAGACCACTTTCAGCTATTTGCTGAATGCGCAATAATGAATTTCATTGGCATACAGTGTATTTACCAGAAATGATTTTTCTTAATCAAGCACTGCTACAACTAATTATGGTGAATATCTGATGAAGAATGTCTTTAGGAAATTAATGTTTACCATGATTCCTTCTGCTCTTATCTCTTGGGTTGATACTAGATATAAACAGAGGAAGAACATTTATTTAGTCCCTAATAAAAATTGCTACTAAAAATGACACCATGGCATGTTTCTCCTGATTTAACCCAGGCAGAAAAGAAAACCTCACCAAAATAAAACTAGCATAGTTTTCTCTGTTATCAGTCAATACGAATTACATAACTTGTTTCCCTTCTAAATGTGTGTCCTTGGAATCTCAAAGTTAAACTTATTCTTTGACTATACTTGCTATCTTCAGCCTTACACATCTAGGATGGAGTGCAGAAGACTAGTTGAAAAGCATGGTTGGGAGGTGAGACGAGGTCACCTGTCCCTCTGGCAGTAAGGAGGGAAGCGATGTTTAAGGAGAGAGGAAGGGGGGCACAGGCATTTAGGGAAGCCATGATTCTCCACTGAGAGATAAATGAGAACAGTGCTCCCTGCACTCACCTGTCCCTTCAAGGTGAAAAGGAAAACAGCACAGGGAGATAGAGTGGCCTACTTTCTATTCTTTCAACACACAAAGCTTGAGGCTTTGGCACAAATTGCTCTTTTCTTTCTGAAATACTTGGTAGAACCCATCTTTTCCTGTCATTTAGGCTTCCACTCCGGTATTGCCTCCTCACAGAGATCTTCCCTGCCCAGCCAATCTAAGTAACTGTCTGCCCTCTTTAGATGTCATCTTACTTTCCTGGTCTGCAGAGATCTTTTCTCAGAGTGATAGCTTGTCTCAAATTTTTGTCTTTATGCACTCGTGACTTTTCTCCCTCCATGAGAACAGAGGCCTCGTAGGTCTTGTTCGTTGCTCTGTTCCCAGGCCCTGGCACAAAGGAAATGTCAATAAATATTTGTTGAACGAATAAATGCTTCAGAGATGCTGTAAATAAAATGTGCTTGTGGGAAGATCTGGAAGATAGAAAAGGGAAACAGAATATGGTAAGAATAGATAAAGTTCCTAGGGAGATAATACTCCCAGTGGGTGATGCCTGTAAGATGTAGAAAGAGGATGAAGTTTGATTTTGCTGGTCAAGTGACACCTGAAGAGTCAAGAAAGAAGAGCCTCATGAATTGAAAGCAGAAAATCGTGCAGAGATTGATATTATTAGCCTGCTCAGTTCTGGTGCCTACAGGCCAACAGCTTCAAATCTCAAAAACTGAGATTTACCACAAAGCAAGAACAGAGGAACAGGGACTGAGTTACAACATTTCCATATAATTTAACAATCTTCATCAATGTGCGTCGTCTTCACCTAAGGCTTTATGGTCCCTTTCATAGCTGTAGCTACCCAATCTTGAAGCTGATAAATACTGAAATTCTATAGTAGCTGTTAACTAGCTAAATGAGATTTCTTTCACTAGAATAAACGGCTATTTGTTGATTTCCATAAACTATACCAGCATAAGACTGTTTATCCGTGCATCCTAATGCTTTTTCTTCATACAGCAAAATAAAAGCAAAAACAAAAACAAAACAAAAACAAAAACCCACCTCTATCTTTCACTATATACAAGTACACATTTTAAGAAGAAATTTAAAAGAAGAGCAACGTCTGTCCTCGGTTTCAGCAAGTCTCCTGATAGGTAAAATTTGCTGGGCCCTCTGCTGCCTGTTTCTGGCATTGAAACCCATGAAGCCTCTCTAAAACTAGAAATCTTGGAAGAGAAGCCATCTCTAGTTAGGCTTTTATCCAACTGCCCAGTTAAATAGATTATATTCTTAGATTACAAAATGTGCTTCAGAGATTTAACAAGCTAAATTGTCCTTTAATATTTTGAACAAATTAATAGGAAAAAATTTCATTTCAGTAGTCTTCTCCTCCTCCTCTTCCAAATCTATGATGAATGTACTAAAAAGGATAAATCCAGGTACATTTTTGGTGAATTATTGTTCGAAATGATCAAAAAAATCCACCATAAAATTTTAGTTGACTCTGCTTATTTAACAACACTATGCATAATCTTTCTGGGATAAAATTATATTTTCTACTTTCTTAATACATTAAACTTCAATTATCTTAAAATAATGGTTACTCTGTTGTATTCTTAGATTTATAGAGTCAAGTCATTAATTGATTATTGAACTAATATAATGCTAATCAAAAAAACCCCACAGAGGTATCCTTTCAGAATATATGCCTTGAAGCTCTTATGTGAAATTGCATCCTGGTAAAGGTAAAATATTCCTTACATATAGGAACTATACAAAGTGCAGTGTACAAAGTGTGGTGCAATTATCTGATTTGCCAGTAGTGGGCAGTGTTACTCTAGTTATCACCACAGAGTGACTAGGGAAAACCCTGCTAAAATCTCAGAAAGTGCCTACTCTATTTCTTTAAATAGATCAGAGTCTGTAACATCGGTGACTATTCTGAAAAAATAATAAAATAAATTTGAGAAAACGATGTCAGTGTTGTTCTTGGACACCTGAAGACTATTAAGAAATAAATATTTACATTTAAAAATAAAGTTCTCATTTGATTTTGTCTTTTAATTTATAGGATATATCTATTAGCTGCCGATAACCCAGTAATTATCATTCCCAAGTATGCCTCATGCATCTAGAAAAGATTTCCATCCAAGAAAATGTTGACGATAGGGAAGAAACACACTTAACTGACAGCAGCCAAAGCTTCAGTTCTGGGCTCCCGCAAACTAGTTTTGAAACCCTAAACAGATCGTCAGGCTCTCTGATCCTGGTCATCTCCTGACTATAAAGGAAGTGCCTAAACTAGCAAATCACCAAAAACTCCTACCCCAACGTCTGTGTTTCTGTGAGTCTCAGGACAGACTCGAGCAAAAAGCTTTTGCTACAATTGTGCGATTATCGGGTAAGGTGTTATGTATTTAATTGCCATCCCCACCCACCCCCCTCCACACACACACACACAATATTCTTATAGAGCAGCTATTCCTTCTGCAGTGAGCCTAGAAACATAAACTCCAGCCCTCAGGGCAAGTATAATGAAAATCAAACTGCAGAGCTAATGAAAATCAGGCAACGGGCTCAAAATAGAAGCCACTTTCTACCCTGCAGGGCAGAAGAGTATAATTTGCAATGATCAGGGAATTTACCTTGTGCCAAACAGGTATTATTAGTATGCCCATTTTATAGATGAGGAAACTGAGGCACAGAAAATTAATATCTAGTCCATGGAGAATAGCTAATAAGTGCTGGCTCTGAATTTTGAATCTAGACAATCTAGTTGTAAAACCTATGCTTCTAAAACCACTGCGTTGTGCTCTTTTTAAGTTCCATACTGACTCTTGGCACAATACAAATGTTTTCTGCCGCGTGCTAGATTGGGAATCGCTTGAGGATAGGAAAGAGAGCAGCACGGTGGAAAGACACAGACCAGGGGTTCTCAACTCTGTGTGACATCACCCTCCCCTCAAGGGACATTGGTGATATCTGGAGACATTTTTGGTTGTTGCAATGCAGGGAGAAGTGTTACTGCCATCCAGAGGGTAGGAGTTAGGGATGCTGCTACACATTGTATAATGTTCAGGACAGCCCCCGCAACAAGAATTGCCCAGTCAAATTGTCAAGGATACTGAGGTTGGGAAACACTGCTTTGTAAGAGAAGCTGGGTTTGAATCCTGGCTCTGTCACTTACCAGTTGAGTGAACTTGTGCTCTTTATGAACTTGATCCCTGAACCTCTAAGTCTCTTCCCTTAAAAATGGATATAAAACAAAACAAAATAAAATAAACAATAAAATAAATCTATATCTATATTATCTGTCTGACAACTATTGTTGTGGGAAGGACTGATCGCTTTTTTTTAAATGTTTATTTATTTTGAGAGAGAGCGTGGGTAAGGGGCAGAGGGAGAGGGAGAGAGAGAGAATCCTAAGCAGACCCCGCACTGTTAGCACAGTGCCCGATGAGGGGCTCAGTCTCACAAACTGTGAGATCATGACCTGAGCCAAAATCAAGAGTCTGGACGCTTACCCAAGTGAGGCACTCAGGTGCCCTGGACTGACTGCTTTTTAACTATGAAGTTATTTATATGATTTTTTCAAAGATAGTGCCACAGAGTCTGAAGAGCAGAGGTTTTGGGGTCAAAGAGGCATGAGTTCTCAAACCTTCCAAGCCAGTTTCCTTCATCTGCTTAAAAAAAAAAAAAAAAAAAAAAATCGTGGATTTCTCCTGACAGTTTTCTCGGCATTAAATGAGGTGATGCAAAGAGCCTTCATAGTTTAACTCCACTCTCCACAGACCGCAGGCCTTCCTTCCCAAACCCAATCCAGTTTTGTTTAGGTATCGACCTTAGCTCGGGCAACCAAGTGCCTCAGGGAAAAAAAAAACCCACCCCTAAAATTCAGAAATCAACCTCCATTGAACTGATGCAATATCAATCCAGTGTAGTTCTTAAGTGACAGAATCAGTATCAGTCATGTGACCTAGTTCTGGTCAATGAACTCAGGGGACTAGAGAAAGTGGTTTTCATTCCTAGGAAGTAGGCCCAGAAAGAGACAACCTCACTTTCCCCCTAGATGTTACTTCTGTTTATGGTGCCAAGAACTGCTGTAGTCACTCTGCTACCAGGCTGAGGAGGAAACCAAGCCCACCGATGGCAGGAAAGGGAAATGGGCAGATCTGCCCGATGCACTTTGAGAGTAGAGTTGAAGTACGTGCCAGCCACATAAACTGGGTTCCCTTTGGACTTGCTGCAATGTTTAAGAATAAATGTCCTTATCGTTGAAGCCAATTTGATTCAGAGTTTTTGTTAGCCGAAGTCAAAAACATCCAAAGTGATACAGGGGGAGCCTAGGCCCTCGCCTCTGTCCAAGTCACCTGCACTACTCTTGGGGAATAGGTTTCCCTCCATTTCCTGCAACAAATGTGTACACCCAACTAGCCTAACAGTCATAATAAAACAGAATTGGAATAGAGCAGTAGTGAGGGGCCTTTTGCCCTTTTATTCAATATTTTAAAAATTATGGTAAGATATACATAAGATAAAATTTACCACTTAACCATTTTTAAGTGTACAGTTCAAGGGCATTCAGTACATTCACACAGTCCAAACATCACTACAATCCATCTCTAGAATTTTTTCTACTAGCAAGACTGAAACTCTGTGCCTATTAAACATTACCTCCATATTCCTCCTCCCCCAGCCCCTGGCAACCACCTGTCTGCTTTCGGTCTCTGTGAATCTGACCACCCTAGGCACCTCGTTTAAGTGGAATTATATAGTATTTGTCCTTTCGTGACTGGCTTTTCTCACTTAGCATAATGTTGTCAAGGTTCATTCACGGTGTAGGATGTCACAGTCTCCTTCCTTTTTAAGACTGAATAATATCCCATCGTATGTATGCACTACTTTTGTGCATCCACTGATGGGACACTTGAGTTGTTTCCACTCTTTGGTTATTGTGAGTACCGCTGCTATACCCATAGGTACAAACAGCAAGTTTTGATATGGCAATCCATTTTTAATCTTTAATGCATAGTTAACAGTCTAAATCTGGGGTTGTCAAACCATGACCCTTAAATTAAATCTGGCCTGATAATTGTTTTTATAAATAAAGTTTTATTGGAACACAATCAAGCCCATTTGTTTACATATCATCTAAGGTAGCTTTCCCCCTTACAGCCCAAAATGGAATAGTTATGACAGAGACCATCTGGACCGTGAAGTCTAACATATTTACTATGAGCACTTTTACACAAAACTTTGCTGACCCCTGGTCTAAATGGTATTTGATGAACCAGACTGCTAGCTGATCCTCTGCCTCCCGTATTGTTCACCTATCCCTCCTACCCCCAGTTCACCACCTGTAAGACTATCAGACTAAGTTTTCTAAAATGCAAATTCTACTCTATTAATCTGCTTTAAGAACTTCACTCGGGTCCAGCCATTGGCAAAGCTGGAGCCACAGCTCCTTGGGACACCATCTGTAACACCCATGAGCCCACCCTAGCCACTTCTCTCTGTGTCAGTGCGACTTAACTCCATCTCGAGTGTATCGTTCCCTCTAAAAAAGATTTTCCTTAATTCTCAAGAACCTTGCCTTGCACATAGTATTTGTGCAGCCAATGTTTATTGAATAAACAAGTGAATTCATAATTTTTACCATAAGATAGCTGATTCTTGGAGAGGCTGGTGTTTTGTTTTTACCTTTTTATTACTTTGGTATTTTTTAAGTTTATTTATTCTGACACAGAGAGAGAGAAACAGAGAGAGAGAGAGAGAGAGAGAGAAAGCGAGTGCATGCAAGTTGGGGAAGGGCAAAGAGAGGGAGAGAGACAATCCGAGGCAGGCTCCATGCTGTCAGCACAGAGTCCATTGCAGGGCTCAAACTCACAAGCCATGACTGATCAGAAGTCGGACGCTTACCCGACTGAGCTACCCAAGCTCCCCTTACTTTGGGGTTTGAATGATTGTCCAAGCCTGCTGAACATGCCAAACAGAAAGTGCATGAAAAAGACCAGGGGCACTGCTAATGGGCTTCATCATCCTTAAGGTCCTTAAAAATCAGAGTGGTCACTTAGAATGAATCTTTCAGAGATGGTTGGATGATATATGTTTGATAATTACCTTACATTTAAATGTTTGTGTTTTAGGGGCGCCTGGGTGGCTCAGTCGGTTAAGCATCCGATTTTGGCTCAGGCCATTATCTCATGGTTTGTGAGTTGGAGTCCCGCATCTGGCTCTGTGCTGACAACCCAGAGCCTGGAGCCTGCTTCATATTCTGTGTTTCCCTCTCTCTCTCTGACCCTCCCCCACTCACGCTCTGTGTCTCTCTTTCTCTCAAGAATAAATGAACATTAAAAAAAAATTTAAAAATAAATGTTTGTGTTTTAAAATTATATTTTCTCAATACAAGTAATAAGTATTACTCAAGTGTTTGTTCTACTTTGAATTCCATTCTTTGCCCTGAAAAGCAAACTGCTGCATAATATTAGGATTTAATACCATATCATGTCAACATAGCTGCACACCCATGAAATGCACCTGATAAAAATCTATGTTGTGCATCACTTCAAACTATAACATATTGTTTGTTATTTATGGCTGTTAAAATACTATTATATTATCCAGAGAGTTAACTTTAAAAAAATTTTTTTTAATGTTTCTATTTTTGAGAGAGAGAGAGAGAGAGAGAGAGCACAAGCAGGGGAGGGGCAGAGAGAGAGGGAGACACAGAATCTGAAGCAGGCTCCAGGCTCTGAGCTGTCAGCCCAGAGCCCGACGCATGGCTCAAACTCATGAACCGTGAGATCATGCCCTGAGCCAAAGTCAGAAGCTTAACCGAATGAGCCACCCAGGCGCCCCCAGAGAGTTAACTTTTACAAGTTTTTAACATTTATTTATTATTTTTGAAAGAGAGAGAACATGGGGAAGGGATGAGAGAGAGGGAGGGACAGAGGATCTGAAGCAAACTCTGTGCTGACAGCAGAGAGCCCAATGCGGGGGTTGAACTCAGATCATGACCTGAGCCAAAGTCCAATGCTTAACTGACTAAGCCACCCCGGTGCCTGACAAATATTTTTTATGTTGAACCTAGTAATGTTATTATGTGTTATTTCTAGAGTAAGAACTCTTTAGTTCCCAGAATTTTTAATCACTTAATGCTGAGATTTTTTTAAGAAAGTAGGTTTTCTTTAGCATGAGTTGTCTCCAAATACATAAAAGGAATAATCCAAGGGCGCCTGGGTGGCTCAGTCAGTTGAGTGTCCAACTCTTGATTTCACCTCAGGTCATGATCCCAGGGTTGTGGGATCAAGTCCCACACTGGGCTTTACACTGAGGATGGAGCCTGCTTGGAATTCTCTTCCTCCCTCTGCCTCTTGCCCCTTCTCTCTCTCTCTTTCTAAATTAAAAAAAAAAAAAAGCAATAATCCAACAATTTAATGGTGGGAAAAAAAAGACACTTTAAAATATGACAGTTCTTTCAGGACAATTAAAGAGTATTAATTCAAATAAAATTTTAAAACTTTTGGAGTGTCTGGGGGGCTCAATTGGTTAAGCATCTGACTCTTGATTTTGGCTCAGGTCATGATCTCACAGTTTGTGGGTTCAAGCCTTGTGTCAGGCTCTGCACTGACAGTGTGGAGTCTGCTTGGAATCGTCTCTCTCCCTCTCTTTCTGCCCCTCTCCTGCTCTTGTGTGCTATCAATCAATCAATCAATCAATCATCAATCTTCACTTTTAAGGAAAGGAAAAGTTTGTTGAGAAGCATTTATGTCCAAGTAGGCCATTTGCATGCATTTCCAATACAATTTTGTCTTTTGTCAACTCTGAGAGTTGTATTCAAGAGTTCCTTCCAACTTTGCTAAAATTGAGCAATGACTTATAGTAAAAATCAAGATGAAGCAAAGACACATGGTCATATATGGAGAAGGCATATTATGAAACAGTGTTGGAGTAGTTAATTTATTAGTCATCAAAATGACTACATTGCCCAAGGTATAGCATAACAAATGCACATTGAGAATTAGTGTTGTCAAACAAGTATATAGGGATGATTGAGAGAGAAAAAAAGGAGAGAGAGAGAAAGCTGCACTGTCAAAGGGGCAGACTTCTAGATTCTTCTAATGATGTCAGCTTAATTACAAATACTGATATTAAAATGACTTCTTTAGCAATGATATTAACTAAGTCCCCAGCAAACAAGCCTTGTTAATGACAAAGAAGCAAGAGTTACAGAGATTTTCTTTTTTAAAAAAAGAAGAAATTAAAGGAGTTTGACACACAGATTTCACATTTGCCTAAGTTTTTATAATTAATACAATCACGAAACACTCATAGAATAGGACACATACCAGCTCTAATTTGCCCTGAAATTTTAAGATACAAACATCATCTTTCTCCAACTTTGCAACAGGTTTTTTTTTTTTTTTGACTCAGTGTTCCATGCATTAAATCCAATTCAAGTGACTATGATGATCTCATTTGCAAGAATTTGAAGACATGTAAAAAAGATTAAAATTGATTTCCTTTCTCTTTTCATTGTGTGTGGGGGGAGGGTAGTGGGGGGGAAGTTACAAGAATTATGTGATGGTCTAGAATATAAGAACACTGTTCCTACCTCATCAGTGATTTTATTAGCTTACATTTAAATTAAGATTTCAGTGCCTCAGTTTCTCTTCTTTGAAATGATCCATGGACTTTCTGTGGAGGAGATTGAATTTTGGCCATCAATTGAGAACACAGGCCAACATTTCTCTCTGCCAGGAAACTTCTGTCCTAATCCTGAATGCAATCACTGCACAGTGTGTATGTCCATGATGTTATGGTCTGATGAGTACTAGTTGGCAATCTTATGTATCTACAGTTTCTTTAATATTCTTCCCCAGTGCTCAACTGTAGGCCAGCAGAAACCTGAGGGACCTTGCTCATAGCTCTATGGGGCCCCTGGGGTACTATTTAGCAAATGAATGCCATTTACAGATACTATTAATTTGGTAAGTGCTGAAAAGTAAACAGAAAACAAATCCAATAAAGTCACATTGGTGCTTAGAAATGCATGCCCTTTTGTTATTGTACCATGGGGATTTAATTCATGCACTTCCCCAAACGCCTCAATTTTCCCCCAGAAAGATGTTAATTTCAAAAGGTTTTGAATTGCTTGGTGTGGGAGACACAAAGTTTTCACCCAAGAGTATCCCACCCATTTTTGTTAAAAGAATCCTGATTTTATTCACTGTACAATATGCTCAGCCCCAAAGAATGAAACAGAGTGGCTCTAAGCCAGCTATGGCCAGCCCACTTCTTTCTTTGGAGAAGTGAGCAGCTATGGGACCCAATTCATTTTTAGATGCATGTTGTAGAACATAGTTACACTAGTAAAGAGGTATTGTTACCAATATGGAGCACAAGTTAAGAGGCTTTACCAGTTTGAGGAGAGACAATGAAAGTCCAAGCATAGACCATAGCAGTGGATATAGAAAGAGAGAAAATTTAAGCTCCTTTGCTCAGTTTTCTCAGTACCTAATTGTAATCTATAAATTGAACAATTTCAGAAATCATTTTAATAAACAAATCATTGTTTGTGTGTTAAATGGAGTCTCAGAGCTTGGAAACATTAAGGAATCAAATAGCAGAATTAGACCCAACATATATTTCCCAAGAAAATGAATATCCTGTTTCTTTAAAAGAGATGAATTTCAACATTTAAAGATCCTCTTAAGAATGCTCACACTTGGTGGTTTTCAAACTAGCCAATTCTGAGCCTTCAGATTTCACCAATATACAATTTGACATCATCCTCAAAAAATCAGGATTTTAATAAGAACTTTCTGATTTGGAATTTAACTGATAACTATGTGACCTTGTTCTCACAGCAGTTTGGTGAGTCATCATCATTATTCATTTATCATTATTGTTGTTACTAATAACATCATAACCCAGACTATTTTAATGCTTTCAATTATTCTTAAAGTCTTTAATATCTGAAGGAGAATAATATATCGTATTAAATTGTTTAAATCATCTATTTAATATTTGACAATGGCCAATATATCAGATCTACTATGTGTTTTCCAATTATATCAATAAAACTGCTCTAACTTTGTTTGATATAACTTGTGTTTCATAAAGTTGGTACAACTTATTTATTTAAATCCAGCCAACATTTATGAGATGCCTACAATGTTAAACAATGGATGATATTTTGTGTATATTTTTTTCTTTTCCTTAAAATAAGCATACAAACTCTGTATTATTACTCTACTTCATAGATAAGAAAATTACAATAACTTATCCATAATCTTATAATAATCAAGAGCTGGCTTCCTAGTCATTTCACCGCAAATTCAATGTTAGTTTATTTGCCATACTACATGGTCATCAAATGTTTCCCTTTGTGTTACCCCATGAAGCCAGCTTTGAATGACAGGGCTTCTCTACATCCATCTGTAATGCATTTTCCCCCCTGTCCTCATAACTTCTCCTTTATCCCTTTTATCATTTTCCATTCTTTTCTGCCTTCATTGTCTGAAAAGAAAAAGTGCCAAGCAAAAAATAAACTACATTCTAGATTCATTTAATCTATGGTATGAGAACAATAAATTTGAAGGATGAAGTGACATAATTGCCAAAAATAATTCCCATGGTTCTTTCTACAGATAGTTAAGGGCGTTATACTGAGAACCTGCCTCCACGTAGCTCTGGCTGTCTTTTATTTTCTGACATGTGATAGAACACTCCAGTTCCTGGGAGCAGTCAGAAGTACACAGCCTCCCCTAGATTTTTAGTCCCTGTACTTCGTATAATATAAGGAGTAGGTAGAATAACTTAATTAACATATGCAGGAAAGTCATGTAAAGGAAAGTCATTGTAAAGGTATTTGATCATGGTTTAGAATTCAACAAAACAGCCACCATTTTTATTTACCTCATTATTTGTATATTCTATAACATTGACCCTATAACATGTCCATATTTAAAAATCTATCCTTTTTAAAAAGAAAAAAGCATAGTTCTATATACATCACCCATGCCTGTGTATGGAGTGTGTATATTCCCTCTCAGCCGCCAAGCCTGGAGTAGTGTGACTAAACAGTAAGCCTTCCCGGCTCACCCAGAGATTAGTGTTCACCAGGGAATGGCCCCCTGCATCACTGTCATCAAAGGGAATAAGCACCTCTCCACAAATCCAATCTTATTAAATGGTAGGCAAATGACTACCACCAAGGAAACCTGGCACTGAAATAAACTGTACCTAGACTATTCATGAACCGATTTCTGATGAATGGGGCAAAATAAAATTTTAAAACATATCTTGGAAACTTGTGCAGATAATCCATTTGTAATCTTCAGGTATGACTTGGCCAGTGTCAATAGCCTTCTATATCATTTTGAGGAGTTTGTCATCATCTCAGACTTCCTTTTCTTATCTTTATCTGTTATGTTTCTGTAGATGGAAAATTATCATTCTTCAGATTCATATGTGCACAGTTTTATATTCTCTTGACTTTTTACTTTTTGATTCATTCCACTACTTACACATCTCTCTATTCAAGCAGGGTGGTGAACTCAGCATCCTGAGTGTCTCCAGGGTTGTCCTGATCCAGCAGAGATGAATGAACTTGATAGCAAAGTGACAGATGACCCCACTCTTGAATTTCAACTAGGTAATGTCACATTCACTTCTGGATCCCCCCTTGTCTAAAGGCTCCACTCACTACTCTAGATGCCATGAGATGCTGCTTGGCCAACTGCTATCTTGATAGATTTCATCTATCTGTTACTATGCATTTCAGTTCACGACATCCATCATCCTCCATCTGTGTCTCAACCAGAAAAGACTAATTGAATTCGGGTGAATAACTACAGATTGTTCTGATAGTTTTTACTTGTTAGAAGACAGACATCCTCTAACTTCTTGAATAAGCAGGTAAAAGCAAGACTGGATTAGGTTTTACTGCTAAGTATTTAGTGTGGAGAGCCTTCCTATAGAACTGAATGTGTCATCTAATCATTAGAAAAGCAGATAGTGTCAGATACAATCTACTCACATCAAGGAAAACCTGACCTGGCTTGACCTTGAGTTGTTCAGCTCAGTAAAATTAGTTGCTCTATAAATATTTATTGGAAGTAGGAACAATTTCAAGTTATAATTTATGCTTTCAAGAAATTGTAAATGAGGATATGAAACACGTTAATGGTGTCGATACTTATCTGTAGACCACTTTCTTCAATAAAAGGTTAGGGGAGCGCCCAATATGTAAACAGAGATAAACTGAGCTATGTTCCCATGGCCCCTCTAGGAGACTAAGCAGAACAGTTTAGAATTCACTGGAAGTGTGCATGTACATGTGCACGGGTGTATTTGTACATGCATAGTCCATAAGATAAGCACATATTACATGTAACAAAACAGTGGTACAAATGCTAATGGCTGTAGAAGCTCAGAGGATAAAGAAAAATTATTGTATTGAAAGCAACTAGGGGCACCCAGGTGACTCAATTGGTTAAGCATTGGACTTTGCCTCAGGTTAGGATCTCATGGCTCATGAATTCAAGCCCTGCATAGGGCTCTGTGCTGACAGCTCAGAGCCTGGAGTCTACTTCAGATTCTGTGTTTCCCTCTTTCTCTCTGTCCTTTCCCCACTCATACTCTCTGTCTGTCTGTCTCTCTCTCTCTCAGAAACAAATGAAACATTTAAAAAAAGAAAAGAAAAGAAAGTGACTATCAGGCTTCTCAGCTTCATGACATTTGGCCTGAGTCTGGAAATTCATTCAGGATTTGAATAGATTTAGCTTTGGAGGAGAATGTTTTAGGTAGGAGGAACAGAGTTAGATACTTTGGTCTCTATTGACTAATCACCCAACTCCCCAAATTAAATGTGAAATGAGGACTGTTTCCAAAATAAACATACTACAGACAATCTTGCTGTGGCTTTTACCAACTGTTGGCTAACATTCCTCACTTCCTTCCTTTGAACAAAACTGAGCTCTTGAATAGTGTTGGTTGAGGCAACCCCAGTGGGAAGCCAGAATTAGCAATCTCAGATATGATGGCGTCCTATCACTCTTGTTTTAGATATCTGAAATTGCAGCAACACTCTAAAGTTGTTCTCCTCATGGAACTCACTTTTTTGGGGAAATTCTTGAGCCAGTAAGAAACTGCCAAGAAATTAGTCTACACTGCAGGTGGTTTGGCTTCTAAAAGGAGAACCTAACATGGCTTCAGTGATCCTCATAGCCACTGGGTCCACAGCCTTCAAGGCTGTGGCTAGGCTCGATGGCTTGCTGTCTCAGCCATAGATAGCTGGCTCTTTGTGAAACTACAAAGGGATACAAATCTCGAGGCAAGGAAACAAATCCATTCAGACATAGGAATTAGCTTTCAAAAGGATTCATTCTACTGCTTCAGGTCAATAAAATGGGAAAGGACTTAAAATAGCATAAAATGCATATGTATTTAGATGTCAAAGTTGTATGGGCTTTAATGATGGACAGTGTTGAAAGTGCATTACACACCACCCTCAAATTCAAGACCCTTGAAAAGAAGGATGAGTCATAGTGGCCAATATTGAGCAGAAACTATGTGGACAACCCATTTTATAGTATTTTCTATAGTAAAAATTCTTATAATGGCATAGGCATTTCTGATATGATTTCTTCAAAATCAAGATTTTTTTTTGCTCCAAAATAATAGGAAGCCACATTTGATTTATAAACACTTGTATGGATATTTGATAGAGCTATTTGCCATCAAAGTTAACTTCTATCCAAAAACTGAATTTTTACACAAAATTAAACCTCACATTAACACATCTAAACCAAAGCTAGCTACTGCCTAGCACGACTCATACAAAGCATAAAGTAAAGAAGCAACTCTCATATTTTTATTTTTATTTTTCATTCAGATACCTGGCAAATAGATTCATTAGTGAAGATACAGGGAAAATATATGGAAGAAATTAAGTATAGCCTGTAATAATATTATGACTTCATCATCTCAAACCACCTCATCTGTCCTTTGTAACCCCTGCAACTCCCTAAGAAAACAAGTCAATTTTACTAGTCTCCCACACAAAAAAGAACTACGGCATGAAAAGTCTCTACTCAGGTAAAGCAAGTGGTCCATTGGTTCACAAATTCACATGATATATTATATTGCTAACATGGATATTGAATCTCTGATAGATACAGATCTTATTATCTCTTAACATCTCTCTTTATACACACACACACACACACACACACACACACACACACACACATTTCTATGGCATTTCATAATATTGTGTAACTCCTGGGGCACCTGGGGGGTTCAGCTGGTTAAGCGTCCAACTCTTGATTTCAGCTGAGATCATGATCTCACCATCATGAAATCGAGCCCTACATCTGGCTTTGCATTGACAGCATGGAGCCTGCTTGGGATTGTCTCTCTCCCTCTCTTTCTTCCCCTTCCCTGCTCATGCTATCTCTGTCTCTCTCAATAAATGAATAAACATTTAAAAAATATTATGTAGCTTCTCTTCCAAGTTTAGATTATAAAATTATATTATAGTAGTAATGTTGTTTTAGAGTAGTGAATACTTTTTAAAGCAAATAGAGGAAATTTGAATTTGTCCAATAGCTTTATTAGCAAGCAATCATGCCATGTGGCAGAATGCATGAGGCTTGAGATTTATTGGGAGACTAGCAGTTTATTGCTGGTTTCCCCACTCACCAGCTAGATTATCTCAAGAAATTTACCTTAGTTTTGAGCTTCAGTTCTCTACAAAACATAAACAACGAGGTCCAACCTATATATCTCCTAGAGTTGATGACATAAAAAACATAACAACCACATGCTACTGAAATAGTGAAATCTCCTGTAGAGTAACGATTGTAACTATTATTTGATTTGCAAATAGAGTGACAGTGGGTGGTCTTTAAATGAAAAGATCCCTGATACACTTCACTAATTATTCAGTTTGTAAGAGTGAAAGAGAGAGAGAGAGAGAGAGAGAGAGAAAGGAAAGGCCAAGTATTTTTAACGCCAATCTTCAAGACTATAAAGAAATAGGCGGCTGAGAAGCTCTCACAAAAGAAGAAAAAGAGATAAAATATTCTTCCTCTGTTCTTATTCTTTCTCTCTCTGTGTTATAGATTTCATTATTTCATTTTAGACATAGAAAAATTAAAGTCTTGCTACAATGGCATACTTGATTGTGAGACTAATGAGACCATAGCTAAATGTAATCAATATTCAAGAGAAGCAAGATAATATGTAGGAATATAATCAACAATCTGCTTCATGAATGCAGCTGGGTTCCAAGCTACAAAGAATATATGAACCCCAAGAAGCACCTATATGCCCAGTGTTTCCAGGTATTCAAATTTGCATTTAGATGTGAGAATTGGAATACAAAACAAAATATAAAGAAAAGAGATATGAATCGATATACCTTGAATGCTGTATTTGTCTTGTCTAATTTTAAAACTTAGGTCTGCTTTTTAGATGAAATACAAAAGTCACTGGGTTCACTAAGGTTATCCTTCGTGAGCAAAGAAAGCAGAGGTGAGAGTGGAAGAAGGGAGAAGAGAGACCACATGTGTCACACAAGCAGGGGAAACGAAAAAGAAAATATAGAACCTTAGGAAAAACTGAATGAGAGCTAATAAGGTATTTGACAGTCAACAAATTAAGTAAGTGCAAAGACAAACTGAGCCTTGCCACTCTTAGTGTGGTCTCCAGACTGGCAGTGTCCCATCACTAGGTAACTTGTTAGAAACACAGCAGCTCACCTTATGAAATGTATCTAATCAGAATTCACATTTTGAGATCTCCAGAGGACTCATATGCAGGTTCACATTCGAGAAGCTCTAGATCAGAGCATCTTTTTTGCCTGTTATGATTTAGAACCCAGCCTTTCCCTCTTTCCCATTGTTTCATAACCAGATAATCATTCCCCATAGGCAATCTTTATGCATTTACACAGGCCTATGATTGTTTATATGCAAGTGCATATGAGGCTCCATTCTAAAGTAGGATGTGTGGCATGGCTTAAGGAAATTATTTTCACTCCTTGATCCACATCATCTATGAGTACTTTTATGTTCACAGAGGGTCATTTCCTCCACCCATCTGACCATGACAAGAAAAAAAAATTGTCAAGAACATAGACTGGACATAGACTAGAAGTTCCAACTTCTCCAAAATCCAATGGCCCAATGAGTTAAAACATAATAAATAAAACCATGCCTGTGGCAAACCTGTTAACATCCCCAAACAACTCTCACCTGACTACGTATTAATTGGGAGTGTTGCCTTCTTCCTACCAGTTTCAGGGAAATTAAAACTTCTCTAAAACATGTTCTTCATCTGTGAAGCTTGGCAGTCTTTTAAATAAGGTGTTTCTATCGCTTCAGAATCAATATTCAGAACGAACTTCGAAGAGAGGGGTTAACCAAAAGTGAGTCAGGATCAGCAGCTCCTAGTGTTTGTGGGGATTTTAGGATGTCAAGTGTGTAGGAGTGCTGCAAGTAACTGGCCCAATTGTGAATTATTCCATCACACTCTTTACTTTGCCTCTCCTTCTTCCTGTCCTGCTTCAGAGTCCAAGGTCCTGTGGATCTTCCTAGACTCCAATGGGCTTGTACATTTGGTCTGACTTGGCCTTATTTCCTAGGTGGACTATTGCTACATTCTCTCCATACCTCACTGGGAGCTCTCCAAGGCAAAATGCAGTCAGGAGGTACTAATCCTTAGCTCTCAAGTTTTCCATCATCCTCTCTACCTGCAGAATGTTGTTTTAAGTATGGACAAAGAAAAAAAGAGGATCACCGACACTTAGAAGCTAGCCTGGCACTTAGAGCAAGGCCATGGTATTCCCTTGTGCATAAGGAATCTTACAGAAAAACCACCTCAGATAAAGGTTACTCTGGGACCATAATACAGTGAGACAAAGCAAGTGTACTTCATAGTTTTGTCTAAGAACTGACAAAAACAAGGCCACTGTTCTGCCCCAAAAAATACCAAACAGCACCTGTTGTGGTCAAAATGAGCACCTGCTGCTGCTTTCCCAGTTGCATTCCCATCTCCATTCAAGATTCCCCTCCCTAATTGGTAAGACTTAGTGAGCAGCCAGCCATAGACCTGCCCCCACTTCCTGACAGCATCCAACCCACATCACATCCTCAATGGCTTACACTTTCCCTCACGTCACCCAACCAAAGCTCAAATCCTATAATGGTTTCCTTCCTATGGAGATGCTCCCATAGTCCCCCATGGAGTATGTCCTTCCTCGATGCCACATGCAATAATACAACTTTTTCATCTACAGGTGTGTTTCTGGGCATCTTTGGCTGAAGGACATCGTGATGAATGATTCCCTGGCTTAGCTTTACAGTACTCTTCAGTCTCACATCCATCTTATTAGACTACTTGTGTTTCCCTCAACATGCGCTATATTTTTGCATCTCTCTTTGTGCTGAGCTCTTATTTCAACTTGGAGTTTCCTTTCCCTAACTCCTAACTATCAAAACCTTGTTTAGTTGTCAAAGCTCAGGTTAAACTCTACAAGCAAGTTTCTCTATTTTTCCAGTCAAAACCTATCACTTTCTCCTCAGTGTTTCATGCATATTTCATTTTTGACATTTACTCTATCTTGCACTTTAGTTATTTATCTACTTTTTTTCTTCTTCACTAGGTTTGGAAGCTCCTGGAGAATTCCAATCATGCCTTATCCATCTCTCTTTTCCCTAGGGATTTCCCATCTCTCCACCTGGTGTATAATACAATCATAATAAGTATTTGCTGAACTGGATTTGTAATTGAAGTTTCAGATATCTGAGTTAAAGTTGAGAATTCTGAAAGATAGATATGAATTCATGTAAGATTCTCAGCTGCTATCCTTATAAGAAAGGGAAATTGGAGCACAGAGACAGATGTGCACTCAAGCAGAACATTATATGTAGATGAAGGCAGAGATTGGGTGGTGATTTACAAGACAAGGGATGCCAAAGGTTTCCAGTGATCAACAGTTACCTCAAGAAACTACCTCCCAAAGAGGAAGGGGTTCTTCCATTCAGGAAGGAGAACAGCCCTACAAATGCCTTGATTTGGGATTTCTGGCCTCTTGAACTGTGAGAGAATAAGTTTTTGTTGTTTAAACCACCAATCTGTGATACTTTGTTAGGGAAGCCCTAGAAAATGCATACACAAAGATTATGAGACAGTTGGTTATTATTTGCAAATTGCGTCAGGAATCCTGGTCAGATAAGGGACTTAAGAACTCAAAGAAATAAAGAGAAGAATGGTGGTTGCCAGGGGCTCAGGGGTAGGAGAAATGGGGAGATACTGGCCCAAGGGTACAAACTTCTAGCTATAAGGTGAATAAGTTCTGCGGATCTAATGCATATCTTGGTGACTATAATAAATAATATTGTATTTTATACTGAGGTTGTGTAGAGACTAGATCTCTTCTTTCCTCCAGCTTTACTGAGGTATGATTGACAAAGTTCTAAGATATGCAAAGTGTACAACATGGATACACATATACATTGTGAAAGGATTCTCCCCATGGAGTTAATTAGACATTCATCACCTCACATATTTACCTTTTTATGTATGTTTCTGGTGAGAACATTTAAGCTTTATTCTCTTAGCAAATTTCAATTACACAATACAGTTTTATCAACTATAATCACCATGTCTTACATTAGATCCTCAGACCTTATTTTTCATATAATGGAAAATTTATACCCTTTTACCAACCTCTTTATATCCCCCCCCCCACCTTCTAAACCCTGACAGTCACTTGTTTACTCTGTTTCTATGAGTTTGATTTTTTTTTTTTTTTTAGATTCTCTATACAAGTGATCTCACTCAGTATTTGTATTTCTGTGTCTGGCTTATTTCACTTAGCATAGTGCCCTCCAGATCCATCTGTGCTATTGCAAATGGCAGGATTTCTTTCTTTTTAAAAGGCTGAATACTATTCCATTATATATATCACATTTATCAGTGGGCACTTAGGCTGTTACTATATGTTGGCTGTTGTGAATAATACTTCAATGAACGTAAGAATACAGATAATCTTTTTGAGACAATGGTTTCATTTTCTTTGGATGTACACCCAGAAGTGGAATTGATTATTCAAGAGATTATATCACCACCTCTCCCCACAATGGTAATTATATGAAGGGCTGGAGGTGTTAACAACCTTACCGTGGTAATCACTTAGCAACACATACATGTACCCAATCATCATGTTGTACACCTTAAGCTTACATATGTTATATGCCAATAATGAAGCCAGAAAAAAGAATACAATAAAATTTTAAAAAGGAAAAGAGGCTTGAAGGGATGCTTAAGAAAATTATCCTAGGGGCGCCTGGGTGGCTTGGTCGGTTAAGCGTCCGACTTTGGCTCAGGTCATGATCTCACAGTCCGTGAGTTCGAGCCCCACGTCAGGCTCTGTGCTGACAGCTCAGAGCCTGGAGCCTGTTACAGATTCTGTGTTTCCCTCTCTCTCTGACCCTCCCCCATTCATGCTCTGTCTCTCTCTGTCTCAAAAATAAATAAACGTTAAAAAAAATTTAAAAAAAAATAAAATTCTAGAAATATAAGTTTGCCCAATCAGTTTAAACTCACATCAATAGTTAATTAACCCAGTCATAATAAGAACCAAGCATCAACAAAATACTGTAATGTTTAGTTATTCAAAAAATAGCACCAAGCTAGCATTTCCATGACATTCATTAGGTTTTTCTATAGCAGAACATCTCTGCCTGTGGCCAGTTGGCTTCCTGCATCAAAGTCACATGGAATGAAGCTTAGCATTCATATTTCCAAAGTTATTCCAAGACCTACTGAATCATAAAGAAAACCTGAGAGTGGGGTGTCCTCTTCTATTGAATAAAAATGTATGGGGTGGGGTATTCTATTGAATCAGAACGTCTGAAGATATGTTTAATTACTCTTAGGTAATCATTGTGCATGTTAAGTTTGGGAACCACTTTTCTATATTTTTCTTGATTGTTTCTATGTTTCCCTTCTTACGACACTAAAGCTTAAATGTGTGCCAGTATCAGTTTCTGAAGAACAGGTAAAGCATGATCATTTCAAGGTCATAAGATGGGAAATTTTATGTTGTGTGGGAGGAACCTCCTATTCTTTCTCACAAATAAACTGCAAGAAAAACAATGGAAACACTAGAAATTATAAGCAAGAAAATACATTCTTTAAATACATTCTTCTTTCATAGCTTCTTCTAAATCATAGCTTTTCTTCTTCAAAGACTCTGCACATGCACCTGTGTTTTCACTTCTCTAGGATACTGTCTTCATGAGTGGGGACCATGTCTTGGCTTGTGATGCCTTCACATCACTTTTGAATCCTTCACAAATTCTATCACATGCCTTAGACACACACATTAAGAGCCCAATAAATACCTGCTGCCTAACTGGCAGGAGGAAATCTGATAAACTAATACTCTTGGGGTAAAGTGGGGTTATGGCTCAGACACACTGGTGACAGAAGATGACACTATTGTTTTCTGAATTTAAAGCTCACCTATGACTGTAGTGGAGATGAGTCACTGGGTCAATGGTTATATTGTGAATTTTTAGCTCTCTGCCAACATTTCCAGATGATTTGTACAACAATCTTCTGCATTTTATTAGCTCAGATTGATGACTTAAAAGGGAAACTATAATTGATGACATACCACAGCCAACCTCTGTTACTCAATCAAGTGAAAGTGCAGCAATAAGTAGATAAATATTATCTCAGAAATGAAGTTAAGTGAATAGAAATGAATGAAGGTGAAATTGTGATGTAATGGTGATGCCTCATTTATTAAGAGAATTGTCATAAACCCAACAAGAAGTCTGAAAAGTATTACCAAAAGGTAACATATCATTCCGACTGTTGGCTGTAGAAAATCCTGTTTTCTTGTAACAGCTATTGGACACATTTTATTTTTAAGATTAAAAAAAATAAAGAAAACATTTAGCAAGTCTGGAAGACCCCACTTCTCAAGACTTCTAATATTTACTATTTCAGAATACCCCATTGGCAGAAGAATCAGAGCACATAGCTGTTAACCTAAGTTTTCCTTACTGCTCCTTTGCTTCTCTCTTCATTCATTCTTGAACCAGTCATTTATTCATTCATTCCATCAGCAGGCTTTTTTTTTTTAATCTGGGCATTTCTTGAGTCGAACAGAGCTGGGAGTTTGAAAGTCAAGAGGGTACTTTCAGTGAAATGGATTTCTATAACTAGGTTGCTTTCCATCCAAAATTTCAACTTAGGATCCCCTAAGATCCTAAGAAGAGAAGGACATGCCTGGGGTGAAGCTATCAAAGAACTTATCAGTTGACAGATACAAAAACTGCTCAGGGAAGAAAGGGTGGGCAACATTTGGCTCATGGGCTACATGTTTGGAGACATTCATGGAGCTTCCTTTGCAAAGGGATAGACTTCCCAGGTCTTCTTAGCTACCTTTCCAAATACCTAGTGTATAGCTGACACTTATACTATGTTGGTAAGTTGCTAAATTAAGCTGGATGACATACAAAAATTCATCTGGTCTCATGACTCTGGCTGAAGGGGAAGACATAGGATAGCCTACTGCTTCTGGCTGCCCTCATTGGGACAGTCCTAGGTAAATCTCCTGCCATTGAAGTTCCCTGGTTCCTTGTACACATTCTGTTTCAAGGCAGCCAAAGGATGAGAGTTCAAATGAATTATGTGTGGAATGCAACAAGCTTCGGTTAGCCCCCTTTATTCCTTACATCACTATCTGCACAAAGCCCACATAACTGTTTTATTATGATTTTTCACTCCAGATTAAACTCAAAACTGGCATATTTCCACCTATTTAAAATTTTGGCTTATGTTAATTTTTATATGAAAGATTTGCTGCCTAAAGTAGAAAAGCAGTATCCAATTTGGCACACAGGAAAAAAAAAAGGATTCCTTACTTGATAGGGCACTGGGTGTGGTGACTGGCAATGAGTAGGAGTTGGGCAGAGGTTGTTCTTTGTTCTAGTGCACAAAACATACTACATCCCAACAAAGCTTCACCTCAAAGGGCCACAATGGAGTGTTCTTTTTT
Organism: Panthera pardus; assembly: GCF_024362965.1. Classification (NCBI taxonomy): domain Eukaryota; kingdom Metazoa; phylum Chordata; class Mammalia; order Carnivora; family Felidae; genus Panthera; species Panthera pardus. The sequence continues at coordinate 18,738,576 of NW_026526654.1, read as the reverse complement.
TCCCATTATTCATGCATGCAACAAACATTTATTGTTTATGGGTCAGGACATTTGGATGCTTTTTGTCTGGTTTTATCATTAGTTTGCTTCATAACAATCTCTTGCTCGCTCTTGACTCTCTTTTATTCTACTCAAAATGAATACCATAGAGCTTTCTAATTGGTTGCATTGGCTGTCAGTTATGGGGGACCACATTTGGGTCTCATATGTTGAAGATGAGGGCACTGAGGTTCACAGAAGATACTTATTTGTCAATGCTTATGAAGACAATATATGGGAGACTTAGACCTTGAAATCACATCCTTTCTTTCTTGTTTCTATGTTCAGTACAGCCAGGAAACATTTCTTGAACTCAATTTATTCTCAGTATGTGTTTGAAAGTACATCTCCCTACACACCATATACTTTACTCTTTGCATATGGTCCCTTGTACAAAAACACTTTTATATTCTCTTATAATTTGCCTGCCTAGAGGATCTGAGTGACATTTAAGGACTTCAGAGTAATCAAATATGCAGATACTGGAATCCTGGATGAGAGAATCGCAAAACATTGATTTTATAGCTTTCTGTGGTGATGTCTCCACTTATCCAATGGGCCACACAGAAATTGTCTATGCAAAATTAAAGTTTAGTTCAGTTAAGTGTTTTTTTTTAACTATATAGCACTTTTAGGCTGGGAGGAAATGTTTTATCAAATAATTCTAACACAAAATCATAGTTCAATTATAGTGGCTTCTCTAGTGAAAGCATGTAAGTGATAATATATTGCAGCAAATACATAGCCTTTGAAATTTTATAGTGTAAGCAAATAGATAAACATGTGTATTCTATACAGCAGGGGCAAGGGCCACACTTCCTACCTTTGCATTTTCCATGGAGATGGGGATCCTATGTGGGAGTTTGAGCTAAGGAACCTAAGGGGTTGGGAAGCAAGTGCCATTCTCCCAGCAACGTTAATCAGCAAATTCCCTGATGAATCAATCAGACTCAATACATAACAGGTGAGTATGATTATTCACTTCAAATACAAACAAGTGTGTTTCAGTAGTGCTCTGTTCTTTCATGGGTGCGGTGCATAGATTTCCTCCATCTGGTCTCACTCACACTCCAAACATCAAGGCAAGTTGGTGGCACAGTAGCAGCTATGCATGGGGCCCCATGAACACCTACCTGACTCAGGCTGTTTCAAAGCCACCAACTGGAAACATTAGAGCAAACTCAAAGGTCTCGTTATCTAGTTATGTGAGGATTGGCAACCAATTTCACGCCATTGTTTTTGCCTGGGGCTGAAATATTTTGACATAAAGAAGGCAGAACTTGGAAGCCAGGATGTAACTGCCTCACCTCTAGGATTGACTCCCTTCAAAATTTTAATTTCAGGATGTTTCAGAGTGAAAATGCCCTGAGAGGTCACAAAATCCAGCTTTCTCTTTTCACAATCGCAAAAGAAAAAAAAAAAGAGATTCTTCTTTCACCCTTATCACTCATTGCAATCTTCTTGACAGAGTCTTTCTTTCAAGGCATTTTGGGGTTGTTTTTTGGAGGGAGGGGTAAGCCAAGCCTAAGAATAATGGCGTAAGAATTCCTTTGCTGGAGGAGAGGTTCAGTTGTGATTAGAAAGAGTAGATGTGTCGGATAAGCTTTGGCAAAGAAAATAACAAAGGGGAAATCTGGGATTTATATTCAGAAATACCGGTGATGTGCTCGGTGGGTGGGACAAATAACCCTTTAGCATTGCAGTTTTTCTCCCTGTAAAAAGGGAAAACTTTCTCCACCTTCCTCATACACACTTTTCCTAGCTGACAGAACACTTCAGAAAGCACACTTCATTTTACTTTATTTCTGTTTAAAGTTCTTGAGAAAGCATTTAACCAGCTGGTTTGGTACATAATGTGAACTGAATGATACACATGCATGTTTAAAAAAAGTTATACCCGTCCTCCGGAGGTCATTGTCATAGAAACCTTGTAATACCTTTAAATAAAATACAGCCATTCTTTGAAAGGAAAACTTTAACATCATTTACAAAGATAAATACTTTTTGAAATAATGCAGGTTGGCTTGAAGATATTCTTTGTCACAGTAACTATTTTGCCTTCCATTGTAAACTTGGTAAAGGAGTCTCATTTTGGTGATGGTCGTTGTTCAGTTTGGCTAATTACTCTACTAGTTGCTTCCTTATATATTCCTTTCAAGGTCTGAATTTTTATTATCAGCATAAAAAATCACATTCAATATCATTCATTATAACCACTGAATGCTGTACTCTAGATGACCCTGAAGTATAGTTTATAAATGATATGTGTCTTATTTGCCCATTTTGATATGTTATAGCATCCACATCTAGTTGGGAGAGAATGTGTCTATCTCAGGACTCTATAGGAATACTCCTAGGACTCAGATATGGTTCCTAATCTTCATAAGAACTTTCAGAATTATGTATTACTTTCTCCATTTTTCAGAAGAGGATGTTGAGGCTCAGAAAGGTTAAGTAACTTGTTCAAGGTCACACAGCTAGGAAGTGGCAGAGCAGAACTACCCAGGACTGACTCCAAGGTTTACTATGCAGCATGTTTCTCATAGTAGATTGCAATCAAATACACCAAGCATTTAAAGTGTATTAGTATAAACTAGCTTCAGTGACTGGGGAATTCACATAAGAAAATACAATGCTGGGGTGCCTGGGTGGCTCAGTCAGTTAAGTGACTGACTATTGATTTCAGCTCAGGTCATGATCTCATGGTTTGTGAGTTTGAGTCCGCATCAGGCTCTGCCTTGACAATGCAGAACCTGCTTGGGATTTTCTCTCTCCCTCTCTCTCTCTACCCCTCTCCTGCTCACACTCTGTCTCTCTCAAAACAAATACCTAAAACAATATAGCTCAGGTATCTGAAATAGAGCCACCACACTGCACAATTCTGGGGCATCATTTACATCATATTCCATAGGAATGACCCCTCTTGGAGTCATGGACTCTAGACCCTGCATAACTCCCATGACCATCCTGATGATAAAGTCTTCCTGACTAACTGGTTAAAAAATAGCCCCATGAGTATCAGGGGAAAAAAGAGAATAACAAATAGTACCACAAAAATCATTTATTTTTGATAATTCTTAAGTCAAAGACCCAAACAATGTATTTTACAGATGTTCAATAAATTCCTGTTGAATGAATGTGTATGTCCAGGCTCTGACCAGAAATAAGAGATTTCTCACTGAAGGTGATGGATAAATAGGCCAAATTTCTTGCAGTAAAAGCAGTGAAATGTAAGAGAAGGTGTCAGGGACACAAGCCCAGGTACAGAAAAAGACAGCGAGAGCGAGAGCAGGCAGGAAAGGAAATGGGGATAATGAAAAGCATAAAGTTTGAGAGAGGACAAAGTGACGAGTTCTTTAACATGTCCCCGGTTTCCTGTATGCCTTTTCTGGGTATTCCCTCCACAAGACTGAAACCTCCCCAGCTCTGTTGAAGATCCTCAACTACAAAATTAAACCCAACCTCCAGAAAATACTAATTAACATCTACCCCATCTGGCTCTGGTCGTATTAACAGCCCCAGGTCAAGTTGCTCTGTTCCGCCTTCCCACCGCCTTCCAGCATCAACGATGCACACCTGGGCTGCTTCCTCCATGTGGGCCTGGCTTGCCTGTCATATCTGCCCTTCCTCAGCTGTGAGCCCTTGCTAAGTCTCTTCCCTTCCCCTCAAGAGGCTTCAACTCCACCTTTGCCTGGTGAGGTCCACTCCCACCTCAAACCCCACCATGGGCACCATCTATCCCAAGGAGGGTTCTCTGTTGGGGTCAGTCATCCTTATTCTTCTCTGTTCTCATCACACTTAAAATCTGCATACAACCACCCTCCACTTACAGCCTTAATTATTTAACGAGGCCCCAGCTCCCTTTATTGCATCTTTTTAGCATCTTAAAGACAGATTCAAACCATTTGAATCATGGTTTTAGCTTCCAGAGGATTGAGCATAGATCAGACATAGGGTAGCTATATTATAAATACTTGCACTGACAGTGTCTTAAGTGTCTGTCCCATGCCAGGCTTCTTGCAAAGTCACATTGAAACATGGGCCTTCTTGGCCTCCTTCTACCATAAAGATACTGAGTTTCAGAGAGGTAACTTAGTAAAACCAAAAGGTGAGTGCTAGAACTGGAATCCTAGTATAAGCCTATCAAAAGCCCATGACCCTCCCATTCCTTTATCCTGTTTTTCTGACAAAGGGAAACAAAAGCTTAATATCAGCCTAAAATATATACATGTCAACAGCCCCCCAAAGCCATTTTGGGGTCCTTTGAGCTACAATGTCTAGCCTGGTTCCATGGTGAAGCATCTGCAACTTGTGCTAAAGTCAGAAGTAAGGTTTGGTATTAGAATGATGAACCTGGGTTAGTATAAAAAATATTTCATCTGTTAAATATGCTCTACTTTACAAGGCTGGGGATTTTATATCACAGATCTTAGTTCATTAATTTCTTGACCGGATTGGACAGCAGTCAAACAGTGGAAGCCAGTCTCCCAATCCAAAAATAGCATAATCCAGTGATTCCCAAACTCCTAAATGTCTTAGGTAGGTATCTTGGTAGCCTTTTCACTATCCTCTAGGCCTAGAGAAAAACCTAACAGTCACGTTTATTAACAGCACATAATTAGGTCCAAACATCTTAATTAGCATTGATGTCCTAACAATTTCATACCAAAGTAAAAAAATAATAATACAATCATATTTTTATTTTATTCTTTGATAGTCATAACTACTAACAGGATATGTGTCTCCTATTAGGCACTGCACGACTTCATAAACCTTGGAATCAGACTGTACACCATGTCCCCTCCATTTCCTATATCTCATTGATTTTTCATGCAGTGTTTGCTTTTTATCAAAGCAACTTTCAACAAACCAGACTTTCAAAGACAGCATATCATCACAATGAAGATAGCATGTTCTATGCAAAAGTTCTAGACTACTCCAAGTTGGTAGTTTACAGTGTTCAGTAGATGTGGCATTTTCTGGGTATCATTCAAAATTTTAAAATTGCCCATGGCAACAAACAAACAAACAAACAAAACAAAATAAAATAGTCCATGGCATCAGTGTGGATTTGCTGTGGCATACTGGGGTGTCTCAGTGCATTTAGAACCTTGGTATAGTCATTGTATTTTATGTAAGTTATTTTATATAAGTAACTTTACAATCTGTTCTATTCCAAGTTAATGTTTCTATTTAATCTATTTACAGAAACCTAGTTAATACAGCAAGGTATAAAAATCATAAACATACAGCTAAATGAATTTTCAAAAATGAGTATATCCATGTAACCTCTACCCAGAGGAAGGGATAGGATTAACAACACTCCATGAGAGTCCCTCATGCCCATATCCTGCCCCTTCTCCCTAAAGGTTATCACTATCCTGACTTGTAACAATGTAACTGATATTTGCCTATTTATGAATACAAAGTACTTTTTTGAAATATAGCCATTTTTGAATCTCAGCCAAGAATACGGTTACTTCTCAATAGTTTTCCCCACCCTTTCCCCATGGCAAAGCAGCTATGAAGATTAATCCCAAATTGGTCTAATGGCTCAGGAATAGACTTTTTATCTAAACCAAAACCAATGACCTAATCTCACTGGGTGGCTGACCAAGGTGAGCAAGTGATCTAAGATGACCCAATCAAAGAAAGGTCCCAGAATTTCCCTCCCCTCTTCTTCCTTCCTTTCCTTTTCTTTCTTTTTTTTCTTTAATATGACACTTTCTCTGTTAAGCTGAACAAGAAAGTAGGTGACTTCAGGAAATTTTAACAGAAATCTTACGATTGGAAACCAAGCTTGCCTTTAAACAGAGTCAAAATCACAGAAGGCAGATTGGAGAAAAAAACAAACAAACAAACAAACCCACAAAAACAAAACACCTTCCCTGGTATGATTTTAGAGTCAGTGGGTCACAACTGGACTTTACATGTATGTGAGCCAATAGATTCTCATGTTGTATAAGTCCATTTGAGTTTGCGTTTTCTTTAACTTACATGCTTAACAAATCATAACATCAGCTAGATATCAGCTAATTGGAAATTTCACTAATGTTAAAACAACCCAGTTCCCAATGTAGACAACTTAGAATATAATTTTTTTCAACAGGAAAAAAAAATGCTAGTGAACTAAAATTCTCATTTGAGACAAAAATCAGCTTAGGAGGTTTTTGCTATAATTACTTTATCTTTCTAGGGCTCAGTGATTAACCCTCATCCCTCTTGCAAAGGAGGGAGATTTAAAATGATCCACAAAAATTAGGGTACTTTTTGATGGGTTTAATTATTCTATTTAGGACAACCTTCTGGCTGCAATAAACAAATCTCCTCTTTTACCAGAGTTACATTTTCAGAGCAAAAACCCCTCGCTGTATTTATCTTGCTAATGAAGTTTTCCATTTACCTATAATCTGTATAGAATGGGGATATTTGATGTGGGATTTTCTTGACATTCCTATCCTATTGCAATCACACTCTTTAATTGTGTCTGCCTTGTCTGCATAGTAAAAATGACACCTCATCCTAGTTTCTGATTTTAATCATAATTCCATGGAGCCAGAACTGTCACCAATAACATTCAGAAACCACTGTTATCAAGGACATTTTCCCAGTGCTTTACAAGGTCAAAGCAAACTATAATTTTCTAAAAAAAAATATGCCATTTGCATATGTGGCAAAAGAATAATGGCTCTTAAATTAAATACCATATAGGCTTGCTAAGCATTAAAATAGGTACCTGTCAAAACAGGCTAGGATGCATCTCTTAAATTATGGGGCTGGTAACATCATCTGAATTCATTAGGTATTTGTGACAACAATGATAATTCTAGTAAATGCCAGATCTACTTTAAGAATATCTCTGTTGAATAGATAATTTCTGTCAGGCCACTAAGAAATACTATGATCCTAAGCAAAATGATACCTCTAATGGACGAGCCCTCCCTTGCGGAGGACAATTCATTTCCTTTCACTCTACAAAGGCCAGCTGTTGCTAGACTTCACAGCACACCTGCCACAAAATGATGCAAAGACTTCCTAGGATAAATGGTCAATATGTGATAGAATTCTAAATGGAAGAAACAGAGCCAAATGATGCAGGACAGGACTACTGGTCAAGTAAGTGGCCATGGGAAGAAATACATACAAGAAAACATGTCACCTTAAAACCAGTTCTTTTGAGCAGGGAATAAAGAAAAGGCATGAGCCTCAAGGAGGGGGTCATGATGTGATTGGGACTATGACCTTGGAGGCCAGGATCTTCTACCCCAAATCCCACTTGGGGCCATCACTAGCTTCAACATGATGTTTAACTGCTGTGTGGTTCAGTTTTCTCAAGCATAAAAATAGGAAAATTGACAGAACCTATTTCTCAAAGGAGCTATAAGAATTGAATAAGCTAATATTTAGAAAGTACTTCTAACACAATTAAGTTTTATATATGTGTTTGGTAAATACATAAATTGGGAAGTAGGACTAACATTTCTGTGGCTTTTTTTTTTAACGTTTATTTATTTTTGAGACAGGGAGAGACAGAGCATGAATGGGGGAGGGTCAGAGAGAGGGAGACACAGAATCTGAAACATGCTCCAGGCTCTGAGGTGTCAGCACAGAGCCGGATGAGGGGCTGGAACTCACGGACCGCGAGATCATGACCTGAGCCGAAGTCAGCAGCTCAACCGACTGAGCCACCCCGGCGCCCCTTCTGTGGCTTTTTATGGCAGCTTTACCCTTTTAATTGTCCCCACAAAGGGGAAAGAATGAATATGTGTTGAATTTATTCAGTAAGACATATTTTACTTCCTCTGTCTGATTAAATTCCTCTTAACACATTTCAAAATAGGTATTATTATTCTTATTTTACAGAAGAGAAAAATGAGGAATAGAGAGTTTAAACAACTCTCTCCAGCACAGTATGATTTCCATCCAAGACTCCATGGCTCTAAAACCTGACGTGTTGTTTTCCACTGCAGAACCTTAATTCTGGAAGCTAGGGTAGCATGGGGAAGGCCTGAAACTGAAATACAAAAAAAGGATAAACAAAGTGAAGCAGATTAAGACAAATACTAAATAGGCTGAAGACAAAAGAGGATGGTCTGTCGATTCTATTGCCACGATCCACACTAGCATGCCCCATGGAAGAACGAAGAAAACACCTCTTTGTAGAATGGCTTAATGATGAAAAGAAGATGCCAAAAAGAAATCGAAGCAAGAACAATATGGGAATTCACGTTAAAGACAGTGCAGAACCATGTGCTACAAGCAAAAGGCAAAGTAGAACCAGTGAAACATCAGAAGTACAGAGACCTTCAGATTCTCATCTAAACTGTCAGTCAACATTGAATTGTTGACTGGAGAGAAAGCAGCTGACCACCATCAATAGTAAGTCAATGCCATTTTAAAGGACTTCACACTACAGAGAAGTGCCAAGACTCATGGTGTTATTGCTACTATTTATAAAGAATAAAAGGATTAATTATCTACAAGTAATGCCAGCTTATTACTTCTGGCATCCTGTAGGGGGAAAAAACACCTTGATGTTTCATAAACAGATAAATGTGCAATAAAGTCTGATTTAATTAAGGAAAATTGCAAAAGGGCAGATAGCTATTTCCAATAATTTCAGTTACCTAAACAAAAAGTATAGATAAAATAAAAGGTAGGATACTCATTCTGACTTATGGGGGTTTAGGAGTTAGTTTTATAATATTACTCGTTAGAACAAAAATGACAAAGAGAAGCAAGATATTTTAAGGTTTTCTACTATGGGAATGATTTGAAAGTCTCTGCATATATGAGAATGTAAAGTCTACCAAAAGTGGGAAATGATAATATTGAAACTAGAGCATCCTAATGATTTTTGATAAACTTTGCCATTAGAAAGCGTTGGTAAGGGAATAACTCCAAGTGTGGATCTATATTTGATTTGTTTAAAAAATTTCAGGGTCTCAGAAGAAAAGGCTATCTTCTCAAATATATCTCTCTTCCAGACTCTAAAATATTCAAATACATTTGTGGCAGTGGATCACGTCAGTATCTACAAAAAACATCTCTCCCCTATCAAATGCCACCATACCACCAGGGAGCATTACCACACTCATGTGTAAGCCCTAATGTCACACCTAAGTTCCACAGCACCAGGCAGGACTCAGAATGAATGGGAATCAAGACAAAGATGCTTTGGGAACAAACTTATTCAGGACATGGGACAGATACAGAAAATTCAGGTGAAGTCTAACCAACAGCCTAGTAAAGCAAACACTGCAAGGACTTTAGGTTTATAAAAGATGAGAGGATAAAAGCCACAGGAAAGAAAGTAATGAAAAAGATAAACTCAAAATTCTGTTAGGGTGGGGAGAGGAAACATAAACCACTGATTCTCAAGTTTAATTCAAGTTAAGGTCTTCAGGGGTCCACTGAAGATTAGGAATGCTGGTGAAATGCATCAGGCCAAGTTAGCAAGGTCAAACTTTGCAGGAGCCCATCTTGAGTTCCACAGACTTAGTGACCATGGTTAAGTCCCGTTTGTGGGATCTCAGGGAAGAAAAATGGTCGGGAAGGAGGCAGAGGGGCTTCAGAAATGGACAAACCTCCTCATTGCCCAGTGTAGTCACTGGATAACATATGGGTGGCAACCAGTGAATGCCTCTAATTTTACCAGTTAGTAGGATGATCGTCACACTTGACATTCAGAGAGAACCCTTTTGAGAAGTGTTGCTGATACACTTATGGTGGGAATCAGGGGTATTAAACAAACTGGACTCACTTCTAATTCCAAAGCTTATTTGATCCAGTTTGCTCCATCGTAGTTACAGAACACATAAATACATATTTCTAATTGACAAGTAGTTTTCAATTATGTCTTTCCCTTTTACACAGCAGGTTTTGATGTAAAAGTATTTGTTCTCAAAATTAAATTCATCCTAAAAATATTAAGGTTTGGCACCATGATCTCTTTAAAAATGTGCTATAACCTAAGACACAATCACAAAAGATATCTCCAACGAGGCTTTGAATACTGGAATACTCTGGAATAATGGTGTACGCATACTGCTACTGCAAAGTGATGGGTTAAGAGACAATATCTTTTATATGGATGTCTACCTTGTAGAATACTCTCTAAAAAAGTAGATCACAACAATTCATATATTATCTAAAGTGCAAATTTTCATTTTAAATATGGGAGCTAGACATGCTGAATCTCACAGAAACGTAAGGAATATGTTATAGAGACAAAACACCCTATTATTCATGTTATTTGAGATACTCTGTGAATATAGGTGGCCTTCCCTGTCCTGGAAAACAGAAAGAAAAATGACAAAATAAAACCTATTTATTGTCTGATCTAATTTCCTATCTTTGTAAGTCTGCAGACATTTCTCTTAAGTTACTTTACCCAAGCCAATCCCCGGTAAGCAGATGGAAAAGCTGGAAAGAATATTTTCCTGTATAAACCCATGTTACTTAAGAGACATGAGATACCTGAGCTGTTCAGATGCAGTAATACTGTGGAGTAGCCCCTCTATGAACATTCTACCTAAAAGTTATGGGCATAATCAAGCCAGATGCCCACGCAAAAGCATACCAATTGATTACCATCAACTAGTGATAGTTATTGTTTGTATTACAGTGTCTCTTCAGAGTTATAAATAAATGAATTGATAAAAAGCCTTTCAGACCTAACTTGTTAGGATGCAAATAAACTTTGTACAGCTACTTATTACACAGAGTCATTCATAGTCCCATTTCCCCCAAAACCAGCACTATTATTCCAGTATTCTTGACAAAGGAATTAACATATATAGGATTATTCCTTTTCTGTAATTCCTTCTACATTTCCTACTTCTATATCTCTATACCAGAATTATAAAAGATTCCACTAAATATTGAACTATCTGTGGGATTCATTACATTCTTTTACCATTAAAATATTTCCCAAGCTGTGTCATTATAGTTCAAGACTCGGGCTAGTTTTCAAAAACTAGTTGAAAGCTAATATTAATAAAAAGTAAATATGGTATCCTTATTAGGAATAGGATAAAATAATCAGTAATAAATTCAAACCAAAAAAAAAAAAAGAAAAATATTTTCATGTCTTTGACTATTATTAGCCCTGAATCCACTCAATAAGGTAGAAATTCGGACCCCATTAACTGCATTTTCTGTGGGCAATTTATAGTTTTCCTGGCCTTAGATTCCTCATTGGTTAGAACACATTATTTCTGTGACCCCAGGAGTTAACCCCCATATTTTCCCCAAGTGGCCATGAGGAAGCATTGACACAAGAAATATTTCAAAAAACTTGAACCCAGAGGGGTACTAAGCCATTTCTGGGTAGACATCAATTACGGGCTTGGATAAGGATTGGGCTCTCCATTGTCCACCTGTCACACACTCTTGTGAAGCAACTCACAGGCTGAGTTGTCCATAAGAGGAGAGCTTGACAACAAGTGGCCATACAGGTGATGGTGTTTCCCCATGATCTGGGTCCACTGCTTGGTCATGATTGTCCGTCTATACTTTGGAGTCAGTGACATCTGAATTCATTTATTATTATCACGTCTTATTCTTGCGAACTCAGATAAATTACTTAGCTTCTCTTTTAGCCTGTTTATCCATCCAAATAATGGAGATAATATCTTCCTCCTGAAGGCATTGTGTGGGAATCAAACAAGATAATACATGTAAAGTAACAGGCCCTCAAAAATATGACGGTCTTTTATACTGATTTCATAAAAGTCTTAGTAAATAAATCCCAAGATTGGCATTGTGATGCTTTTCAGTTTTCTATTTTTCCCGTAAGCATTTCACACCCAAAGCATGGGGGAAAATATTGCATCTAAAAGCCATTTTTGCAGTCATACGTTTTCTAAGAACTGAGCTGAATACAATCTATCATCTGTCACCATGAACTTGAAAAACTATAGATAAATCAAGTTAAAAAACTCCTTCTCTTTATCTATCTAGTACCTGCTTTATATAGTCTCCTCAATCAGATAAGGGTAAGCTCATGGAATTATATTCTTTGAAATACATATAAACATATATATTCAAATATATATATTCAAATGTAAATGAATAAAATGGATTCAGTTGAGCTCATTTTCAACTGTAAGTTTTAAGAATACTTGAAAAAGAGATTCATTCAAATCTACATTATTCAACTAATGCTAAACCAAAGTTATATTTTTAGGCTATCAAAAATCACCAACTCCTCTAAAATGTAGTACTGTCATAGGCGGGAGCCCCGCTTTAGGGACAATCAGAATCTCTATTCCCCAAAGACACACAGAAATTGAAAAACAGCTCATGACAACTACATTATATTAAAAACATGTGTTCATAAAAATTTAAGAAAAGTAGCATTTTGGGGAAACAGGCCTGAGTTGTTATAATTAAATATTATAATTAAATTAAATTAAATTAAATTAAAATTAAATATTATAATTAAACATATGCAGACAGCATCATAGACTCTAGAAAATCTATAATAAGAAAAGCATAAAAATATTTTTAAAAATATAAAGTTTTATAAAAATCATTTGAGCTATGGATCAGACTCTGTCACTTTACTATTAGGAAAGATAAACATTTAAAATGTTTATGAAAAATAAATGTTATAAAACATAAGTATATCAATCAGCCTTTTCAATAGTTCTGTGTGTCTAAGAACTAATCATGAATTCAAGATTTTCAGCACAACAAAATTATCTCAGAAATATGTTTTAGTAAACAGTTTTTCTAGTTTCTATATAAGCAGACCATCACTTCTAAAAGGACTTACCCATGAATGGATGCCTAGCCTATGGAGGGAGTTCCCAATATACTAGCAATTTTTAAGTTAGCTTAAGTAAAATGGTTGAATTCCCATATGTGTGTGTGGTTTCTGTTTAGAAAAAGAGGAGTTAAATTTCTTTGTGTTTTATTATTTTAATAGAATTCATTCTCATGTTAAATAACTTCTAGAAATAAAAAAAATTAACACACCCATAAAAATATCCCATGGACCATGTGTTAAGATGATTGCATTTCTAAAATGCAGAAAAATCCCATTATTTCAGTATCTTGCTGTGTTTCCTGAATCATCAGCATTAATCATAGATGACACATTCCTAATGCATTAGTGCTGTCCTTCATGGTGTGAGAACATCTTCCATGGAAATAGCTTTTTCTTTTTGAAAAAAGAAATCTATGGTTCAAATGAAGGAACCTGAAAATATGTGTTTTTCATCTTTATCTCTGGCTCTTTTTGTAGCTCCAAATGGCATTCTGTAAAATGCTATGCATAGATTTTTGAAGTTATTACTATTCAGTTCACAATAAAAATTACTCAAAGTATAAGCTGAATAAGCACAGAGACTTTGATGCAGCTTAAATATTTTAAATTAGAATAAAATGGTATGCCAAGTTCCCATTTCCTCCCAGATTTTGTCCAAATAGCTACTTCTTAAGATCTGTAATGTTCAACATTCCTGCCACATCTGCAAGGTTTCAGAAGACCTTCAACTTCCACCCAAGCCTGGGGTTACATCCATGATTCTTATGCACACAGAAGACTGATGAAGCAGAGAAAATCCAATTTCAAGGTTAAGAAATTAATTTTGCATCCCCCTCCCTTCCCTGACTTCAATCTGTCAGGAAATTCTGTGAGCTCTACCTTCGTAATATATCTAGGATTTAAGAATTTCCCATTACTTCAACTGCTACCACCGTACTCCAAGACCTTAACACGTCTGGTTTGGATGATCGTGAAAGACCCCTAACTGGTGACCCTAATTCCACTCTTGTCACCTACAGGCTGCAACCTGATCTCCACATACTATCTTTAAGAACATAATTCAGATGGCACACTCCTCTATGAAAGATCCTTTCATATTCACCCATTCCACTCAGGGTAAAATCCCACATTCTTGCCCTGAGTACCATTTTGACCCTGTCTCCTACCTGCCTTCTAGTTACAGCTTGTCACCTCTTGCCCTTCAACTCCCCGGAGGATCCGATTCAAACGTCACCTTGTCAGAGACAGTATGGCTGACCACTATATATTTTATTTCTTATTTTTAAAGTTTATGTATGTATGTATGTATGTATGTATTTAGAGAGTGTGTGCACACGTGAGGGAGAGGCAGAGAAAGAGAGAGACAGAGACAGAGAGAGAATCCCAAGCAGGCTCCGCACTGTCAGCACAGAGCCTGTCACAGGACTCGATTTCACAAACCGCGAGATCATGACCTGAGCCAAAATCAAGAGCCATATATTTTAAAAGTCTTTATCTCTTCACTCTCTTCCTCCTTCCCTGCTTTAATTTTCATTCACGGCAACATTTAGCCCTTAATTTTACAGATTTATCTTTTTATTAGTTATTATTTTCATTTTTCCTCTATAAAAACGTTAGATCCATGAAAGCATGATTTCATCTCCTTTTTCTTTTTCAGTTATCCTCAGTACGTAGAACAACACTTAGCATGTAGATGCTGAATTACCCACTGTGAATGCAATATTTAATATATTTTTGTAAAGAAGTATCTAGGGAGTCTTTTAAATCTGTTTCATTAGGATTTTTAAAGGCAAAGTCACAGTAAACATTACCTGAGTCACTGATTAAATGATCATCTCTCTCCATTAGAGTATAAGATCCACAAGGATGGGAATAGATTTTATCCTGCTTGTTGATATATCACCAGTGACTACAACTGATTGTGGCACATTTGTTAAATGTTGAGTGAATAGCTGTGATTTATTTTCATTCTTATCCTAGAGTCATCAATGAAATGCTTACAAAACAATATTTTTTTTGCACAAAAAGCCATAAGTAAATCTCTCAGAGATGCTTCCATTTAAATGGGAAACGACAATAATTCAGATTTGGGAAGATGAGACAAATCCTGAGTCATTAGCAAAGAAAGAGGATGAATCAGGGTCTTAGACGGTTGTAGCAGAAATGGAAACAAATGGTGATCGGATCAGCAAAAGTTAGCCTGGTGTTGAATAACAAAACAAGAGGACAGTTTAACTGCAGAGATGGTGACCACAGCCCAGGAGACTTGTGTAGAAGCTGGCCAGGGGGAACACAAGCTAGAGGCTGGGCAGTAAAAATAGCCCAGAAAGAAGAAATGAAGACAGGGTAACTAACTAATGTCATGGATAGTGCTAAACAAACCGAACTTATCCAATATGTTCAATCCCACACAAATAAATGCTTTTTATCAGCAGAGAGACAGCGTGTACCTGAAGACTATCCCCTGAGATAAAGCTTCATTGCTTTCAAAGCATCTGAGTGTATCACATTGAGTCTGACTCCCCAATGTCAGGAAAAGCCTGAATTTCCCCGATTGCTTGAGAAATGCCTTGTAGATCACACTTACCAGTCTTCCTCGGTCCTACAAGTTTTCTGATGCTACAGTGATTTAAAAAGAATCTTTTGATAATCGCTTACTTCACTTCAAATGTACTTTTTCCAAAACAGCTATATATGCTTACAGAGTTAACAGGCTTTACAGTAATCAGGAAATTTGGTATTATCTCTGGTTGTTTGTAAATTTCACTGTGTTAAATGTATGCGAAGTTGAAAATTTTAGTTTATAATTATTAAAAGCTCCAACTCACAAATGAAATCTGTCAGGTGGATTTTTGTGCCTTTCATCTTCACCTCCTACCTACAAAACAATTACCCATGAGTTTTTGCTTTTCTGAAAGACTACAGGAAATTCCCTACAGATTATAAAGAAGGGTGTTGTACTTTTGGCTTCCTACATCACAACATGTTTCCTTCTACTTCATCAATACTGGATGATTCTTAGTCAATTTCATAATGGCTATTTTCTAAAGCCACTAGACAGGAATAATTAACTGACTGGTGATCTTCTACAGCTAATCCTTCAATAAATGAAGCTTGCATAGACCATGCAATATATGCATGCATATGTATTTTTGTGTATGTAAGTATATAATTATTGGTTTGACTTATAGACACGTCACTTTGGATCATTTTTCATAGGTTCAGTGATATTTTTTAATTAATAGATATGTCTTAGTCTTAAACTGTTTGGTAAACAAGTAAGCATAAAAATTTCCCCCTACAACCACTTATGAGTTTTAAATGGGTTTTCTAGCATGGAGCTTCCTGTAAAAGGTAATCAGATATCTCACTGCACCTATTGTTTTTCATCCTTTTGGACATCATCCAGAAGTTCTTTCACTAAGAAATTCTAACTATAATCTCTTGCCAGCTTCTCTCTATTACTCATTCTAAACATAAGCCAGATTTATCAGAAGATTAATAAATTAGCTCTAAGAAAGCTCTGTCTCACAGTTTCTTCCAAGTATTTTTTGTCGATTTTTTTATTTGAGAGTAACTTTTCAAAATCATATGAGCTGTAGTGCCCATAAAATATTATGAGCCCAAGCTCAGAACACAAACAAGAAACACTCCAGTTGAATCTATGTCTACATTTCACAATTGGTGGCCTTGCTCAGAGTTAGGGCTGGCACATATAGGGTTTGAGTGCTGCCTCTTCCTAATCGGCAGACATGGTCCATGAATGGTAAACCTCTTTTGGCCTCACATTCCTTCTTCACACAGAACCACCGGCAGCTGTTAGAGATTGATTGGATGGATTTGCACACGAGGTGACTCCCTCTCGCTCTCCCTGAGCTAGCACCTTGATTCAGAGCTTAGTGATATTACCCTATGTGGTTAAGAGAAGACATGCTTTTCAACAATAATTTAGGATAGGTGGGTATCAAAACTCTTTTATATGTGTACTCTAGATTTTGTTCTAATTAAATGTCTGTTCAGATTTACGCCAAATTCTGTACTTATGTCTCAGTTTATTGCCCACCTCAAAGCCGTTTTGTACTTAGGAGTGATTGTAGTTCAGGTATGACATGATTATGAGTCCAAAAGGCGACAGTCCTTGGCACTGCCTTAGTGTGGGGCTGTGGGTGCCTCTACTGGACTGGATGTGCATAGGTTTCAGGGGATGCTGACTTAGACAAGTAGGATTGCAGCAGTGGGAGAGAGACAGCACCATAAATTAACAACAAATAACATTATAATCTGAGAAAATGGTTAAAATCAATCCCAGCTCATCAGGAGACACACGATCTTAATTATACTATTTTTAGCATCTCAGTTTTTCACATGTAGCATTAAGATAATAAAACACTTCACAAAGTAGTTATGATAATCCAGAAAGATAGCTTAAGTAAAATCAGCAGAGATCCTAGCACAAGTGAATCTAAATTTGAGGGAAAAGAAGTGATAGTAATGCACGTATATTAATGCTAATGCACTTCTTTAAATATGCAATCACAATACTTTGTTTTGTATCTTTCATAGAAGGTTAATTTATCAAGATTAATCACATACCATCAATATACACCTTTCTAAAAAATTATTTATGTTTATTTTTCAGAGAGAGAGAGAGAGAGACAGAGTATGAGTGGGGGAGGGGCAGACAGATCGGGAGACACAGAATCTGAGGCAGGTTCCAGGCTCTGAGCTCTCAGCACAGAGCCCGATGCAGGGCTCAAACTCACAAACTGAGATCATGACCTGAGCTTATATCGGACACTCAACCAACTGAGCCACCCAGGCACCCCTCTAATACATACCTTACGAAAGAACTTTATTGAGACACAATCTACTCACCATAAAATTCACCCAAAGTGTACAAATCAATGGCTATTAGCAAGTCACAGACTTGTATAACCATCGCTACCCAAAATGCAATATATTCTTGAATTTCCTTTGCAATATCACCAAAGGATGTCCTTACCATGAGGAAACAATCTGAGAAAATCATAATGTAAACCTTGTACAATGCAATTGGTGATGACATTTTTAAAGAACTTTGAGTTCAATTGAATAGTTTCTAGATTAAGGTGGCTACATGGGCATAATAACACTGATTGGTTCCTTGGTCACACATAGAAAAGTTTCTAATCTGACATACAATATACTTAAAAAAATGTCATTCCCACCCTCACAATAAGAAAAAGTTGAAGAAACTGATAACCAACAACCCTTCATAGATTCATCCAAGAATTGAGATCACAAGGCAAACTGCTTCCCTGAGAACTGGAAAAAACAGGTGTGTACAGAGAATCATATATTTTGAGAAGCAGAAGCCCAGGACCAGAAGTCCATAGATGGGGCCAGTATGGATAGGAACACTTAAACTGTAGTTGATGAATTGCTGGAGGCTCTGTGTGGACTAGTGTAAGACTTAAACACTCTAGGAAGTAGGGGACATAATTTCCTGAGTTTTACCTCCAGAAGTTGCACTTGGTTCTCAGAGAAAAAAAATTCACTTGGACTTTAAGGAGTTACAGGGGAAGTAACAATTCTGAAATATATCCAGAACTCTCTGTGCTCCTTTACAATGTCTGCCCTCAAAGTAAATTATTTTACCAGAGGCTAACCAATTGTGGTTTTACCAAATAACCCAAGTGGAGAAAGGGAAATACCCAACTCCTGTCCCTTCAACCCTTCCCGTGTCACCTATTGGGAAGGGGATTTGAAAAGTACTTATAAAGATGATAAGCCCGGGGAACAGGTTCACTAAACACAAAGTTCTAACCATAAGACTGTATAGAATGCTTCTCCTCCCTCTATACCTTACCACCACATTAATAGGGCTCCTATATAGAAAGAAGGGATTAAAGCTGAAAGAACTGCAACCTACATAAGAAGAAGTCTCAAGGGAAGTGCAATGACATCAGGGGAGAGAGGACAGTAGAAGAAAAGTTAATCCCTGACACCATAGCTATAGCAAAAAGGACACACAGCCTAAATCCTAGGCAGATAAATAGAAAAACCCACACCAAAGGGCCCTCTAATTCAGTTCCTTCCACTTGATGCATCATGTCTGGTTTCAACAAAAAATTACAAAGCATGCTAAAAGGCAGTCTGAAGAGACAAAGCATCAGAATAAGACTCAGATGTGGCAGAGAATTTTAAACGACCAGATGGCACACCTGGGTGGCTCAGTTGGTTGAGCATCTGACTCTTGATTTTGTTTTTTTTTTAATTTTTTTAACATTTATTTATTTTTGAGACAGAGAGAGACAGAGCATGAACGGGGGAGGGTCAGAGAGAGGGAGACACAGAATCTGAAACAGGCTCCAGGCTCTGAGCTGTCAGCACAGAGCCCGACGCAGGGCTCGAACTCACGGACCGCGAGATCATGACCTGAGCCGAAGTTGGCCACTTAACTGACTGAGCCACCCAGGCGCCCCCTGACCCTTGATTTTGGCTGAGGTCACAGTCCCAGGGTGGTAGGATTGAGCCCTGTATTGAGCTGCAGACTCACCATGGAACTTGCTGAAGACTCTCTCTCTCTCCCTCAGTCCCTATCCCCTCTCATGCTCTCTCTTTCTCTCTCAAAATAAATAAATACATAAAATAGAATGACCAGAAGTGAAATTTAAAATATCTGATTAATATGCAGGGCATCTGGGTGGCTCAGTCAGTTAAGCACCTGATTCTTGATCTCAGGTCAGGTCATTGTCTAACGATTTTGAGTTCAAGCCCCATATTGGGCTCTGTGATGATGGCATGGAGACTGCTTGAGATTCTGTCTCTCCTTCTCTCTGCCCCTGTCTTCCTTGTGTACTCTCTCTCTCTCTCAAAATAAATAAATAAACATCAAAAAATTTTAAAAAATGCATTAACTATAAATGTATATTACAAACTGTGGGCAACCACAAACATTTGTAAAACAAAAGTCTAATTGATAATCAAAGAGAAGAGAGAAGCTGGGATCATATACAATGCTCAGTTAAAACCTGAGAAGGCAGTAAGAATCAAAGAAGAAAAAAGATAAAGAAAAGAAAATCTCTGAAAGAAATGTTTGGAACAGTTGGGGAAATAAGAGTATGGGCTGGGTATTGTTTTATGCCATTTCTTACATGTGATATGGTATTATGGTTACATGGGAATGAGGTCTTATTCTGAGAAGATGCACAGTGATGTATTTAGAAATGAAATGCCATCATGATGTCTGAAACTCACTCTCAAACGACTCACAAGTGTGTGTGTGTTTATACACAAAGAAAGAGATAAAGAAAAAGAGAAAATTCTGATAATTATTGAATATAGGTAATGGTTAGGTAGTAGTTCCTTCAACTTTCCTTTGTATTCAAAATGACTAAAAATCATTTAATAAATTAAAAAATGAATGAAGGAAATAATAGCAATATATACCTCTTGTTTTTGTTCTAGGGTTGGCTGTACAGCAAAGATCTTGATAAAAATCTACATTTTAACTTTTATGATATCCTTGAAGAATCTAAGGCAGAGAGAATTTATTGTTAGTGAGCTTGATGAATTCTGTTCTTTAACTTTACAAATAACAAGATCTTTTGTGTGTGTGCTGTGGCTCATTTTTACTCTTAATTTCCAGAGAAATTGTTTTGGGCCACAAGAGATTATCAAATCATTAGCTACAGGTCACTTAAGCCCATAAATCACAAGTTGTGCAATTTTTATTTTACTTCCTAAGTAATATAATATAATTGTATAATGAGAAGTAATCTGAGGTTTATAGGAACTGCAGGAAATAAAATTAGTAGCATGTGAAATTAAAAATGAGCTAATAAACATATTTTGCTAAATTTACAATTATATCATGCTACTCCTCATGGAAAAACTTAGTGCCTCCTGAGTCAATTGCCTAGTTATTTGAAAGATGCTTTGCAATTCTATAGTACATTCTCACCATGATTAAAAGACCAGTAACAGCACCATCATGAATTGTTATGTAATTAGGCATGACACATTAATATATGGCTAATACAACTACAAGACCATTATAAACACGTATCTTTCTCCTTTAAATTCTTTGTACTAGTATCTTAACCACAAGATGAAAAATAATCATAGCAATTTGAAGAGAACATCTGCTAGTTAAAGGAACATAATATCTGTTATCAACTGTCATGTATAAGTGGTCAAAAAATCTGAAGGGCGGTAATTTTCTAAAAAATGCATTGAAAGCTTCATTTAGTTTTTTGCTTTTCCATCATTTTTGAAAGAAATTCATTGCATGCATGTTTTGTGTATATGCTATTCAATATAAAATGGATATGTGAGGAATTTCTCTAAGCAGCATGACCCTAAACCAAGAAGAATCATATTTTAAGAGAAAGAAAAAAGTTCTTGGTAAATAGAACTTCAGAAATATGAACGTAATGTTCAGGAAAGAGAAAATTGTTTTCCAGCCTCAGTGGAATAAAAGTGTGGCAGTACATCAAATATTCTGCTACAGGAAGAGCTAAATCATGTTTTTATTTTATAACATATAGCACACCAACTTCTAATACTTAATTAAATTCAAGTTAACAA
The DNA here is from genome assembly GCF_024362965.1 of Panthera pardus. Lineage (NCBI taxonomy): Eukaryota > Metazoa > Chordata > Mammalia > Carnivora > Felidae > Panthera > Panthera pardus. Next base: position 18,717,191 of record NW_026526654.1, on the reverse strand, counting down.
GTACTTACATGTGTAACACTGTGCTAAGATTTGGAGTGATAGAAAAATGACTAAAACTAGTTGTTCACTCTAAAATAAGTCATAATGTAATTAGGATAACATATAAATCAACACCGAACTGTACTACAAAACTAAATACTAAATAGAAGAAAAACCAACTTGCTTCAGTAGAACAGAGAATACCCTCTTTTAGTTGGGAAATCAGGGAATCCTGCATGGAGAAGCTGGCATTTGAAATATACCCTGAATTTAAAAAGGAATTTTGAAAACTGGGTGAGAAAAGGATGGCTTATTTGGGTTTTGAACTGGTATAAGTTGTAGAACAGATGGGAAATGAGAGTGAAAATTAGTTTGAGGCCAATTATAGAAGGTCTTGACTTTGGGGGTGAAAAGATTGGACCTGAGCATTGTGTCAATGGAGAAACTTTTTGAAGAGGATTGTGACTAACACCCATGTTTTTGGACTCCAACTGTAGTGGGTGATGAGCTGGAGTGGACAGAGACTGGAGGCAGGGACATGAGTTAGGGGGGCTATTAGAACAATACAGGTGAAAATGATGAGAGAAAAAAGAGAGGACATAGTCACAGAAACATCCAGGGGATACAGCTGATGAACTTGGGTGTCAGACTGGAGGGGAAGAGAGAAAGAAAAGAAACAGGATCAAAGATAACTCAGGGTTCTGGTGTGATGGAACTCTTGCCCTGAAATGGAGCACAGAGATCTGAGAATAGAGAACTGGGCTTTATGAATTCATGCTACAGCCAGCAGCCACCCCCCAAATCCAGTTTGCAAATAGCTTAGGGATCAGCCGCTAGAAAATAAAAGGCACTCCTGATGCTCTACACTGTCTCTTCCTGGATTTCTTTTGTTCTTATTTCCAAACTTATGAGTGTCCAAAAAAAAAAAAAAAAGCTGTTTTTACAAAATAACTGTTGCATGGGTCTATCTTTTCCACCTTGCAAACACAGACCTACCTACAGAACCCACCAGCATCTAATTGCAAAACAATGCAGGATGAGCCTGATGCCTCCAGGCCTTTGTATCTGCAGTGCTCTCTGCCAGGGACACCAGCAGGACTGAAGGGTTGACATGGGGCATCTGTAAGCCAGCTGAATCAGCAGTCATCCCCCACCCCAGCCACTCTGCATCCTGTGACCCAGCTTCACAGCGCCTGATAGGACCTCACAGCACTGGTCTTGACACTATATGCTACTAAACATGGATGTATTTGATCTGCGTTTGTTGTCTGTTTTCCCCCAATAGGAAAAAAAATAAGAAGAAAAAAAAAACACCCCTGCTCTATGAGTGTAGGGCCTTTGGTTTGGCCCACAACTGTATCATCTTCTAGAATGGGGCTCGCTATGCAGTAGGTCCCAAATAGAAATTAATTGAAGGAATGTTGCTTTTATTATGGTCTTGGAGCTATCAGACCTCCTAGTATCAAGAGTCCTCAAGATGATTAATTACCACTTGTGCAAGTCTCAATCACCTGCACATATCATAAGGCAGCTATGTTCTTTTTTATTTACTCAATTTAAATACAATTATGTTGCATGCATAATACTATTTTTCTCCCAGAGACTGCCAATTTGACAGTTTCTTGGCATTACAGCAGTGGCTTTCAGACCTGAGCGTGCTTCATGGTCCCAGTCCTAGAGATTGTGATTAAGTGGGTCTGGGATGGGTCCAACAAGCTCCCAAGGGATGTTGATGTTGCTGGCTGGGTGACCACTCTTTAACAACCACTGCCGTTACCAACTGTAACATAATTTCAGCAGAAGCAAAGTCAGGGAGTTGAGATGTTTCAGTATTTTGGGAATGGAAGAGTGGGTCACAAAGGGGAAGAGATCACTGCTCCCCTGTTTGCAAGGCTTGCAGCTTTCTAACCTACTTTAAAAATACCTCAAAAGCCTTTTGGTTTTCCTAATTGGATTAAAATGTTACACTCCATTTCATTCAGTTGCATTACACTGCTCAAAAGAACTAAATTCACATTAAAAAGCATTGAGGGTGTAGCAGAAACTAATGAAAGTCATTGTTAGAAGGAAAATGTCCCATATGACTTCTAGTTACTATCAAGACAAGAAGGACAACATCAAAGACTGTCAGATATCCTGATGCAATTATGCCTTGGGATTTAATGTCATCTCTTGGGCCCTTGTTGATTTCTGACCTAGGACCATACAGACTTTAATAATTGATGACCAGTATAAATAGAAAAATCACATTATTTATCACAGAAACCAGGGCACTTTGGAGAAAATAGTGAGCTATTAATTTCACTGGGTTCATAGCTATCAAAGAGGACTATGGCAGGGGATACAATCATCCTAAATACAAAAGGAAATTATACTAGAGGAAAATTGGATCATAAAAATTCATTTGTTGTTTACTGGTTGGTTTTTGTTTTATCATTCTTAAGGATTTTTGAAATTAATTTACAACTGCTGTGTAAGACTTTCAGAAACTCTTCCCCTCCACCCTCACACACTGCAAATCTTCAGACATGAATAAAAGTTGGACCATCCCATTGCCATATGCATATGATCATGGTGCAACAGAAAGAACTTTGGAGTAAAGTAAAACATAGTTTACATCCCAGCTCTGCCGTATGGCCTTGAACCTCTCTCCACCAGGGTTTAAGTGATGGACAATGATACTTACCCCACAGAATTACTTATGTCAACAAGCATGAATCACCTAGATTCGTGGCTGTTTATACATCATGCTTAGCAAACATTCATTTCTTTTTTTTCCCCAAGATGTACATAAGGCAAAATTTAATCTTACTATCCTAAGAGATGCATATAATTTCTTAACTCCAGGGTGACATTTCAACTGTGCATCTGAGGGTATCTGAGCACAAGGGATAGGAGGGGGTAAGGTAGATAGAGGCATAATTTAGAAAGTAGCAAATGAGAAAACCTCAACTTTGTTATCTAATCATCTGCAGTATTTATTTTCTAATTTGAGATTTTATTAATGGAGAATATAAGTTTTTAAAAATCAAAACCCATTTTTTATTGAAGTATAATTAGCATACAATATTATATTAGTTTCAGGTATGCAACAACTGAGTTTCTGGATATGTTTCATAAAAGATGAAGAGAATCTACAAATGTGTACAGAGTCATTTAGAGGCCAAGGAGCCACAGTGTGATAAGCAGGTCACCTACAGTATCATGTAACATAAGCTGGTTCTGATTTTTATATCTTCTCTATTCCATTATCATCTTGCCATTCTCTAAAATCATCAAACTAATGTTCAAAGTGGATTCTTTTGGTAGAAACACCTGCCTGCCGAAGATGGGGGTTGGGAGGACAGCAGAATTCATTAATGGGTGGGGTTTGGTAAGCGGGACAATTTTTATCCTCATTCCAGGACCTTCGCCTCAAGTTTCATATCTCTGGGCTTCCATAAGAATTCCAAATATTCTTTATGCATTATCCTCAGTCACATAGAATTTTAAAAGGCCAGAGCTGAAAGCATCTAACAGGTAAACTAACCCAAGATTCTAATTTTATAGATAAAGAAAACCAATCCAGAGATGTACAGTCCCTTATCCAAAGTCATATAGATGATGAGTAAAGTGCCAGGCTTGGAAGCCCGTATCTGGTTCTTTTCAGTGGCTCACACTCCCTCTCCACCTTAGCCATTAAAGACCAACTCAAAAGGGCTCTCTCCGTGGGTCACTCAAATGGGTCCTTGGATTTCATGAAAGTTTTTCTTAAATGACCTAGACTTCCAACAATAAGAAATGTGCTAACTAAATCATGCAAACCTATATGCTGAACCAGTTTACACACAAAAAATTATATTCTACACTATTTCACAGCATGTGAAGACATTTATGATATATTGTTTAAGAACGTTACAAAAGGCAGTTAGTTATGTTACGATTCAAATATTTGTAAACATAAAAGAGGAAGTATAATAGGTTACACACAAAAATACTAACAACCATTAATTCTAGATGTTCATATTGCAGGTAAATTTGTAGTTTGCTATGATTTCCATATGTTTTTCAAAAGTATGTATTATTTTTGTAACTATAAGGGAGGAAATAACAACTGGATGGCAAGTAAATACATCTTCAAGTAAATATTCTGAGGCTTTATTGATCCTTTGTTATTGGCTTTCTCCCTTTTTCCTTGACCCTGATCTCTCCCCAGATTTTCAACCCTGAGACCTCTTATAACTGCTTTCCATATTTCTGAATACAAATGCTTATACCAACCTTCAGTTTAGCTATATACTACACTTGTAATCTCAGAGGAGCACAGCGCTCCATTATGTATTCTTATAATCTGACTATGCTAGGACATTTCAATGGAAATGTCCCGGAATAAAGTGAAACCATGAGTGAGAAGCTAGGGCTGAAGATGAAGACTGGAAGGTCACCTATGTGCAGAGAAGAAGAAGTCAAGAGAGAAAAGCCAAGGAATTCCTTAGAAGGCTAAGAGACTAGAACAGATATTCAAGGCTGGACTTTAGGGAGAGAGACACCATTGGGGTTGAGATGAAGAATTAAATCGGGAAACAAAGAGAAAAACAGCAAAAAGGGTTCTTATGGAAACCAAGAAGAAAGATGAACAGTACTGAAAACCGTTTATTTACATATAGTGGCAGAATAGGGACAATTAAAAATTAATTTGAAAACATTTAAAAGGAATGATGGCCCAAACATTGTTTTGATCATTTAAGAACATAGAAAAAAAAAACTCCAAAGAAAATAAAACACTGAAAAAATTCTTTATGTTGTCTTTTATGATTAGAAATGAGGAACATTACCCTAAACATAATACCTGATTCCAGAAACCAGAAAAAGGATAAAATCCAGGAAAGAAATTCTGTCTGTCATGGGTGGTCATCAAGGAAGCCTTATGCCAGGAAAACCAGCAAGCATTAGGCTTGGAGATTCTACTGACAAACATTTCATTGTAAAGAAGAGTCTTAAGGGTAATAGGAGACTATGGAAATACAATGCTAAGCTAAGAACATTCATATTTTGAGATCATGGACCACAATGACATCAAAGATGTCATAACCAAGTGGCTGCTTTTCGGTGCAAAAAAAGTTGGCTTGTTGTTGTTGTTGTTGTTGTTGTTGTTGTTAATGTGGGCATAGGAACAATTGGAAGCATGGTTACTATTAGAACCTGGAAAACACTCTAGCACTAAGAAACACCTGAAGGAGAAATGCATGACCTTTCCTGTGCCAGCTCTCTTTCTTCTGATTTCAAAAATGGTAACCTCTAGCTGAGACCAATGGATTTGTCAAACGTTTCTAATGCCCACTTGTAGGGGCAAAATAGACATTAAACTCAACAAAGAAACTGAAGTCACCATCCTGTTAATGATCAAGTGGAGTACAGAGCTCAGCCCTTCAATTCACTATCTGGTGTTTTTGTTGTCCCCTCTACTTCACTGTTCCTCTCCCTAGAGAGGTAAACTGTGTATTACCCCACTGACAGAAAACCACCAAGTTGAATCAAGCAGCGTGAGTCTCAGATCTCATCAGGGGATTTGGAGCCCCTACTTCTGCATTGACTGGCATTATTCGAGCAAAGGTGTATATGTAACATATTTGCTCATCAGGTTGGGAGGTAAGGCATCCAGTGCCTTCAGCAGGGGGAAAAGGAATTCCATATAGGCTTATACTTGAAAAGGAACTACATCTATTCCAGACATTTCCTATGAGTCTGGTTATGTTTGGGGAAAGAAAAGAGATGAGTCACTTTAGAATGTTATGTTTATGTGATTCAACACAGGAGTAAAATAAAGTTGTTTCATCAGGTCAGATGTGAATACATCAAGTTTGCTAATGTATAGACTAAGTCCGGGCATAAACAGATGTTTGACCTGGAACCTCCTTTTGGAAGCAGTGAGCCTTTGGTCAAAGCACACCCTAATCTCCATCTGAAGGCCTGTCAACTACAGCAGTGTTCTCCCTCCTTGACAAAGTATCTATCTGTGTTCATGGCCCTTCCAGGCATTGATCTGCCTTTGGAGAAACAAGCATTTATGTAGAAGCATCAATTCCTTTCCAGAGAAGATACTGCATTAGAACGTCAGGCAATGAATGATGTTTTGGTATTTTGGACATTTGATTTCATTTATTCCTGGGATTTATTCTAAGGAAGCAATCCAAAATTAAATGCAAATGGTGCTCGTTTTGCTTTACAATCTATTTTCCACGGAGAGGACTTCTTTTTAGTTCTTATATCCATTTAGGGACTCTGTTATAAAAATCTCCACATAGATACATAATCAAATGCAAATAAGCCTAAGAAATGATGATTTTGCTTTTGAATTACAGCGTTCTCTATGCAAATAGTAGCATTTAAACTCACACAGAGCTTTCTCTGTTCAATGCTGACACCATACAAAATACCTTAATGTGGCCTCAGCTTCAAGATTTCTTTCTTTTCATCTTTTTCTTTACACACAACAGGAACAATATCAGCTTGCTGATCTTTCCAATATGCTATGTGTGTTTTTTTCTGATTGGTTTTTGAAGGGCAGTGCACATCAGCATATGCTCTACCCTGGTGACGTGGCTAATGGCAATATTTACAAAGATGACTCTTAAATAAGAGTTCTAAAGCCCGCTGAAAAAAGACATTAGGTGGCACACATTCAATGGCTTCTCATTACTAACCAAACTTGAAAAAGTTTTATGATGTGAATTAATCTTAAAAACTAACTTGTAAAATGTGTTATGCAGATATCACATACGAGATAAATGTCAATCTTTCCTGACAGATTATTCCTGCTATAACTTGTATGTAATCAATTTGGAGAAATGAACCAACTTCTAGCTCTCTCAAAGTTTTAGGTAAAACCTTTGCATACTAAAGCCACCATTATAATCACCTAGAAAATAAATGATAGCATGTTCCTGGACTTGCCATTCTATTAGGTAGGTGCTGTGTTGTATTTGTAATAATTACAACAACCACTCTTGTTTATTTATAAAATACGAATCAGCTAAAATGTGCTTCTCCAATTGTCCATCTACCCTCCATTACTGAAATCCAATGAGTAAGTAAAAGGTACAAGTACTTAGTGCTAAGAGGGGTTTGAGAAATGAATGAGGCATATTGTATCCACAGAACTGGGGACAATGCAAAGAGAAACGCTAAAGAACGGGCACACATGAGCTCTCTGCACTGTCTCTGCAACTTTTGGGTAAAACTGAACTTATTCTCAAATAAGAAGTTTATTAAAAAACATCTTACTGGGGAGGGGCACCTGGGTGGTTCAGTTGGTTGAGCGTCTGACTTTTGGTTTTGGCTCAGGTCATGATCTCACGTTTCATGGGTTCGAGTCCCACATCAGGCTTCACACTGATAGTGTGGAGCCTGCTTGGGAGTCTCTCTCTCTCTCTCTCTCTCTCTCTTTCTCTCTCTCTCTCTCTTTCTCTCTCTCTCTACCTCTCCCCTGCTTTCCCTCTCTTTCAAAATAAGTAAATAAACTTAAAAAAAAACTAATTGGGCAAATAAAATACTGATTTTACCACTCCCTGAAAGTAGAGCATTCCTATGAAACCTTTTGTAAGTCAAAGTCGTGTGAAGCGAAGAAGCAATTACCATTTTGGAAAAGCAAAAATCCTCTTTGGATTTCTTCTGGTTAACCAAGACCAGTACCAGTGTAGGTCTTTCATAAAAGCAAAGTGGCCTAATGTGAACTTTCGAAAAGAAAATTATTACATGCAGTTATAACGAGTTAGGATATAAAGACCGATGAGGAAGGTAAATAGAAGGTGGCTGTATTTCACTGATTAATCAAGAACATCAGCAGTGAGTGATTTGTATTGTTAGATTAGATTATTTTATTACTAGATTTTTTTTTTTTTAACATTTTTTATTTATTTTTGGGACAGAGAGAGACAGAGCATGAACGGGGGAGGGGCAGAGAGAGAGGGAGACACAGAATCGGAAACAGGCTCCAGGCTCCGAGCCATCAGCCCAGAGCCTGACGCGGGGCTCGAACTCACGGACCGCGAGACCATGACCTGGCTGAAGTCGGACGCTTAACCGACTGCGCCACCCAGGCGCCCCTATTACTAGATTTTAATGATAACTTTTTATTTAACAATAAGTTCAGGTTTACAGAAAAGTTTCAAAACTTCACCACGTGAGGGCATCTATTTTTAATCCATTATAATTATGCCGTGAAACTCTGATAGAAAAACGATTTTATAAATACCACAAGTTGTTATAAAAATCTGATAGGAAATTCTCCACCTTTTATAAAAGGTGGTTCCTCCTTATCCTACCTAAGTGCAGAAACATACCAACCAAAAGTAACCAAGCTGAATTTTGCAATTTATAGGCCTTTTGATATCTGATATCAGGCCAAATAAACAACCAAAAACCTTGGAAAATACCAAGGTCTGAAATATGAGTCACAAAATCGTACTTCTAAGAGGTGGACAAATACCATTAGGTTAAATAGAAATTAATTTCCTAAAAAACTTAGGATATGACACTTAAAGAGTTTTTAACTGACATCCCCAGTGCAGTTATTTCAGCTAGCAAAACTGTGTGAATTTGTTTTAGAGGAAATAAAAAACAGAAAAGGAAGAAGGGCTCTCATGAATAATGATGAACTCAGGTTTCACTCTCTCTGAATCCCAAAATGGCCAAAACTGGTTAAAATGCACAGGGTCCAGTATATGTGTTCAAGTACCTCTGAGGCAAATGTGCCCACTGATCCAAGAGTCATGAATGTGTTTATAACACAATATAGATGTAAGAAATGGGATGAAGATAAGGGCGGGCCAACTACAAAACTGTGAGCATGTTTCTGAACTGGTAGTGAGTGAACAATAAGGCACCTATCACAGCTGGATGGGGAGAAGTGAGTCCCATCACTACTCTAATGCTATCCAACAGATAGGGACATTCAATGACTCAGTGAATCTATTTCTTTATCTGTCAAACAGGGTTGATCAAACTCTTCCCATCAATCAAGCTGTGCAGCAGTGAAATGCCCAAAGAGTTCACCTCTGTGAGGATGTGGGGGGCACACCCTACAGAGATAGGACGTTGGAAAATGCCTATGATTTTGTGATTCTTTTCATAATAACAACAGGTGGTTATTGATCTTTTACTCTGTATTGTTATATTCCAAGGACGTGATCCTCCTGGTGATGTACCTAAGTTAATGTAATACTGAGAGAGCTATAATGAGATCCTATTGTACTTCTAAGACATCTTGTTATCTGTTAGAGTAAACTGGGGCAGAAGAAGAAAGAAGAAGTGAGAGAAGCAGGATATAAAGTGATGATGAGCCTTGGATCCCACTGAGGGTCAAGTTAGAGAGGAGACCAGACTATAGACCACAAGTGAGTCATCCTATCTCACTGCATCTGTGCTTGTAATTTATGTGAAAATTACCACAAAAATAAAGAAATCAATTGTATGGAAGTTTAGACATCCTCTAATTCCATCTTATGAGACAATATTTTCATGATCACCAATAGAAAATTACAAGAAAATTGTATTACCAATTATCATCTAATTGGTAGTAATTGGTACGTGCTGGGTATACACCAGCTCCTGGGGACTCTAGTGAAAATCAGTTAAAGCTATGGAATGGTCTTCTGATCTATTTCTCTTGAAAACATGTTGATCCATTCTTTACTGCCCACAGTTACTGAACTTCTTCTTATTTCTCAAGTTAGGGTAGGGCTCTCCAAATCATTCTATCATTATTAAAATCATTTCTTTGAATGTCCATTTAATGAACAGACTTCAGTGCTTAATGGTGCTATTTATGCACTTCCTAAGGTATTCTTTAATTTTATTTTGCCATTAAAGAAGTCTTACCATTAATCAATACATATTTTAGGAAAGGGGTAATAGAAAGACCTGCCATATTACACTGGGAAAATACAACAATGCTGACGCTTAATCATGTAAATGTCCTATTGCCTTTAGGTCACATACTAGGACAACAGACTGCCTTTAAATAGCAAGACAATTGGTATATTTCTCAGTCCTTTCCATATGATGGATGATTCAATTGCTCTGTTGACCAAAGAAAGTATGTATCTGGATACATAGTAAGTATGTATCTGGATGTAAATGTTAGTGTTTGGTAGAATGTGGACAAATGTTCTCTTGAACTTGTTATGGGAACTCACCTATATAACATAATTTAAACACGTGTTCAGTAGGGAGATTTGAGATCAGTGAAACTGATATGCAACATCACAACCTAATTCATTTATGGAATTAGGTGGAAAAGATTGAGAGTCATTCGTCAGTTATCTCTGGTCTAGAACTTAATTTTATAAATTCTAGATCTATATTATATCATCAATGAGTATCAGATATATCCACCCTGATTTACAGAAAAGTAATTGAAAATTTAGACAAATTTGAATATTTATTGGTTCTGAGGGTAAAACTACAAAAAAAAAAAACCTCCCTTAATAAAAAAAACCCCTCCCTTAATACAAATGCCATATGTGTTCTTTGAAATAAAAATGGAAAGGAAAGTTTAATGAGAAAGAAACCATAGTTCCATATATATTACATTTTTAACACCTGATATATTCTTTCATACCTTTACCACATATAGTTGTGTTTGTATAAATAAGATCATATTGAATATTATATGCTAACTCCCCTTTAATAATATATTGTAAGTATCTTTCCATGTAAAAGACTCAGCTAGCTAGCTAGTTAGCTAGCTAAATAGATAGATAGATGATTGATAGATAGATAGATAGATAGATAGATAGATAGATGATAGATAGATACAACATCATTTTTTGTTGGCTAAATAGCATACTATTCTATTGGTTAATTTTATAACCAATTTCCTTTTGTCAATTGAAGTTTATTCTTTGAGTTTAGTGTTCATGAGTTTGTGGTTTCATTGGGCATTGCAGTAAACATTTGTACTTATAACTGTATACATGTTTCAAGTTATTTCTTTAGGATATGATTTAGAAATATACTTTGGTCAAAATAGACGTTCTTTAAACTATTTTTATAGAGACCTTCAAAATTTTCCACCAATTTTACACATCTATTATTAGGATAGGAGCTTTAAAAATGAGTTATATCTTGCTTTAACATTCTGATGCATTAATAATTTTAATAAAAGATTCAACTTATTTATAATTAAGTGTACTGTAGACTGATAATCAGATTCCTAAGGGCAGTGATCTAAACAAATAAGTACCTTGTCTTCTGTTTTCCTCTCCTTCCCTAAATACATACACTACAGTAAGATAAAGCTTATGAGTTAAGTTTTCCAAAGCTAGACAGAGATGATACAAAGAACATAGTCCTTTCCAATTCTGTATAGAAATGCTGCCAAAGTTGAGCACAAAATTTCATAATCTAAAAGCTCTCAAATTTTGAGTGATTAAAAAATATACCTGGATTGAAGTGGAGGAAAGAGTCAAGTCATTCTAAAATTAAGCGGCATTAGAGTAGAGAAAAAGAAAATGGTGTGGCTGCTACCTCAGGGCCCTATTTAGTTACTTTCACACTTTAAATGAACCATCTCTTTTTACTAAATACATTGTTGAAATAGCATAACTCCTCACTTCAGTTTAGAAACAGAACATTCTCTCACAGTGGGTTTATATTATATAACAGGTTTGAAACAAAATGAAATTGATGTGAAGCCATTAAACCAAACAGTGAAAATGGCAGCAGATGGCACCAGGCATGAAGGCAGGGGCCATTTCTCCAAAGAGAGAAGGAGTTTCAAAGACAACTTCAGCCTGGTTTAGTCTACATTTCAGAACACACAGATGTACCTATTTCCACAGAGAGAACACAGCTGGGTCTAGTCAACAAGTGTTCTGTCCAGAATTTACTTTTTCTCAGGTGTAAATTCAGAGAAGAAAAGAAGCTTGTGCTTATCTTTTACCAAAAAAAAGGGTTTAATTCATTTATTTATGTATACAATAAGCATTTACTAAACACTTTTTAACGTTTCCAGTGAAGAAGGTGATCCTGAGGAACCAACACATCTCAGTATGTGGAAGAAGCTGGGTTTTAAAAGTAAGAGACTTAAGTCCCAAACTTGGTTCTACCACTTACCAAGCAGTGCTTGCATATGTTAACTTCTCTCAAGTTCAGCTTTCTCTTTTGCAAAATAAAGATGATAATAACATTGCTTTCCTTGCAGAGTCACTGTATTAAAAATAATGCATCCAACACAGGGTACAATAGTGAAAGGAAATAATGAGATGGCGTATCAGAGTGACAACCATTTGCTGAATTTCCATCATCTGTGGGCAGGGAGGAAGGATAAGAAAATGTGGAGAAAAACACACTTAAGAAAATCAAAGTGGGTTTTTGTTCTCTTAACATTGCATATATAAATCAGAATATGCTAAATTTAAGAAATGAATATACTTAGACTAGGTTTTCTATTTTAATAATGTCATTCTTCATTTTCATGTATTATTTTGGTGATGTGCCCTTTACAAGAAGCTGAAAGTCCCATCTCCATGGGAACACAGTTTAAAAACTTGAAGACATCATCTTAATTACAGTGCATTCTTTTGGAAATCACTTAGAATGGCATTATTATAAAAACATTTTATTAATTGCTTAATTGTTCATTATATTCTCTAAATACTATATGGCTATACTCTATTAGCTTAGACACAGAACTTAAGGAACAGCCCAAACAAACACGGGCAAGAATTCTGCAGAATGCTTAAAAGATGTTTCGCTCTCCAGATAGTGGGAATCATAAAACAATGTTTCTGGAAAGACCATAGGAGTGCAAAGTCTTCAATTTCCCAGCTTACAGAGCATTTTCTGAGGTGATATGGTGGGGCACACTGATCCTATAAGTAATCACCTTCAGTCCACCATCTGCTAAGGAAGTATATTTCCTGCACCTGAGTTAAATGGAGAACAGCCTCCCTAAAAAATGGATGGAGCAAATCATCTATCTTCAGCTGTCACTCACAACTTTGTTCCAATGAATGGTAATTCATGGCAGTGTATTTACTTCTTTTTTGCCACCAAAAATAAATATTGTTTGTTGAGATTTTTCTGGGTTTAACTTGGAGATGAAATCAGGAACAGAGGTAAAATAGTAATGATAGCTTATGCTGCTGTAGGGGAGCAAAATTTGTCACCCTGTAACATGTCTTTTTGGCATATGGATTATTTTAAGCTAATTATTTTTAATCAAGAACTTTTTCTTTTTGACTCCCCCACAACTGCCTAAAAGAATTTAGATTTAGACCTGTTTCAGGAAGGGAGCTATAACCATAGATAACTATAGCATAATATGAATGAGGTGTGGTAGACAGGGAGGAATTTAGCAAAGTCTCTGTGTTAAAATTCCTGTCTATGTCCTGTTGGTTTTGGATGGCCCAGAAAACATTCGTTTACCAAACATTTACTTGTCCCATTCTTCCTATAAATTGCCTTCCTTCCCATTGTAGCCCCAGACCCCTACCCCCTTCTCCTTAGTCCAGAAGGGCATATATACCTCATTCTGCCTGTCTTTGGAATCTCTCTTCTTTATCTGGACTCCTTACACATATGTAATTAAATGTGATTTTCTGTTGTTAATCTATCTCGTGTCAGTTGAATTCTTCAATGAGCCACAAGAACCTTAAAGGGAAAACAAAAAATTCTCCTCTGCAACACTGCCACTATAAGAAATATTACATTAAGCCTTGAACAATTTCTAACCATTTAATGTAAATCAAACTCATCAGTTTGCCTATCTAGTGATCTGACAATGCCCTATGGAACAAGATAAAAGACAGGGATGGAAAGATAAAGAAAAGACCATGGCCTCAGCTACACAGTGCCATGAATATTATCAAAATTAAAATGTTACTATAATCATATTATTTCTCACTCTTTGTATTTGAGTGTGGAAAGAGAAACTGAGGTCTTTGATGTTAATGACACAAGTAGCTACTCTCATAATAATTTAGATCTCTTTGTAGGGCATTGCTATTTCTGGGATGCTGGGAAACTTTTTTCTAGATTATTTTATCTGCACGTGGAAGGTTCATACACACCCTTCTGCCAAAGCTAGTGATCCAGAGAAGCAGCTGTGGTCATCAGGATATAATAAGACAAATAGGAAATAGTTGATTAAAGACAGACAAGACATAATATCACATTGTTTCACAGTATATCGGTATTTGCAGTGAAATAAAATTGTCTTAAGAGCAAAGAAAATAAAACAAGTTAAATAGATTAAAAACAAAGTCATGTGGTAACATAATAGCCTGGGCTTGCAGAACTGAACAAAGTTAAGATGGTAAGAGAAAAAAGAGGAAGGGGTTTGTGAAGACGAAGAGAAGCTTATCTGTGCCACCATCTCCCTTTCAATTTTCAGCCTCTCCATCCAGGGCCCCTGTTCTGTCTCCTGTATGAAACCTGCCTCTTCTGGGTGCCCCATCCCACGCAGTAACCCCTCTCTGCTTATTCTCTCAGGGTGATGCCAAGTAATTAACTACTGATGTCATAGAAGTTGACGTGCCAATGGTGTGATGAATCACTCTTTCAAAGTATCTTATCATCCCCTTCAGAGGAAGAATACAGATATTAAAACAGAATCACTTGAAAACACATCCACCCCAAAACCTGCATGTGGATCTGTAGCAACTTTATTCATAACTGCCATAACCTGGAAGCAACTAAGATGTCCTTCAGTAGGCAAATAGATAAACTATGGTACATTCAGACAATGGGATATTATTCAATGTTAAGATTAAATGAGCTATTGTGGAAGGAACCTTAAATGCAGATTACTAAGTGAAAGAAGCCAATTTTAAAAGCCTACATACTATACAATTCCAACTATACGAAAATGTGAAAGACAAAATTATGGATATAGTAAAAAGATCAGTGGTTTCCAGGGATTCCCAGGGAGGGAAGAAGAATCGATGGAGCATAGGATTTTTAGGGCAGTGAAAATACTCCATACAATACCATAATGATGAATACATGTCATTAAACATTCATCCAAATTCACAGGATATGCAACACCAAGAGTGAACCCTAATGTAAATTATGGACTTTGGATGATTATATGTGTCAATGTGGGCTCATCAATTGTAACAAATGTACTATTGCAGTGAGTGATGCTGATAATGAAGGAAGCGATACATATATGGGGGCAGAGGATGTATGAGAAATCTCTGTACGTTCTGCTCAATTTTGCTGTGAACCTAAAACTGCTCCAAAAAAAGAAAAAATCTTAATAAAAACTTAAAAATAAAAACAGAATCATAAGCATGGAGAAGAAGCAGGAGGAGGAGAAGGAAAGAAAAGCAAGAAGAAAAAAATATTGAAAGTTTTATTAGCCCTACATTCCTAGAATTTCCAACTTAGCTGTGCTAAACTTTAATCTTTACAGATTGGCTAATCATAAGCTTTTCTGAGAAAACTATTGGAAAAAATGTCAAAAATACAGATACTTCAATAACGATTGCTAATTGGACCTATTGATGTTTTTCTAAGGATCATCTTCTTGGAAAGAAATGTTCTCAAATGGTACTTTAAGTTTCTATCATAAATTTTGACTTGCTCACAAATTCTCTGCTATTCTGCTATGGAGCTGTTTGAAATTTTCCATTGAAACATGAATTTATAAATAAACAGATTCTTAAACCCAAAGGAATTGTGCAATTCTTGAATTACAGATTCCACCAACTACATAATTTGACAACTTAAATGCAATGAGCTTAGATTTAGCCATCTTCCCTCTTAATCCTACAGGAGAAATGCAAATTTGCTTGGAAGGATTTATTTTTGACATTTTTTTTGTTTCATACATTTCTTCACCTTTTGTTCCCTACTACATACCAAGCACTGTTGTATGTTCCATTTTATTTTGTCCTTAAAACAATTGTATCTGGTCAAAATGTGACAAGACTTGCTTAGAGTCTAATAGCTTAATCAGGTTTACAGAAAATGTCTCCCAAAAAAAGAACAAAAAGGAAGATCAATAGCTAATATTTATTGAGTGTCTTCTATATGTCAAGTACTTTTAATGTAATAATAATTTTAATCTTCACAACAATTTTATTAAGTTCTATAAAAGTAGGGGCGCCTGGGTGGCTCCGTCGGTTGAGTGTCCAACTTCAGCTCAGGTCATGATCTCGCGGTTTGTGGATTTGAGCCCCACATTGGGCTCTGTGCTGACAGCTCAGAGCCTGGAGCCTGCTTCAGATTCAGTGTCTCTCCATCTCTCGGCCCCTCCCCTGCTCATGCTCTGTGTCTCTCTGTCTCTTAATAATAAATAAACATTAAAAAAAGTTTTTAAAGTTCCATTGTAAATGTGAATAAATGTGGCACAGAGTAGTTAAGAATGTATCTAAGGTCAAAGAGCTAGATGGTGGAGCCTGGATTTGAACTGTGGCAGTGTGACTCCAGAATCACCACACGTATTACACATACTGTCCGAACACATGAATGGAGAAAAAAAAACACAAGTCAATAGCAAACATTTAAATAAACTGTGCTAACTTCAAAGCTTTCTCGTTATCTTTTCTTCTCTAACTTTTTTTGGGGGGGTAGGGGGTGTTGTTGACTGACATAAGTAGAATGCAAAAGGCAACTTTTAATTTTTCAAATGAAACATTTATTTTCACGAGTTTAACAACTTTCTAAACTGTACTGTAATCTTACTTAGGTATACATTGATAATCCCAATAATGCACGTAAAAAATTTGAAACTCCTAGGAAAGAGTCCTTTCTAGAACTGCAAGGAATCAAGAGGAGAGGAGTTGTCCAATTCAGTGGCAAGACATGCTCTTCGTAAATATGTCTTGTGAGCTGGAAAGTGCTGTGTTCCAGTACAAGGGCTTGTAAGCTGGATGTCCTTATAAACCCTATGTTCTTCTCTAAGCATGAATGTTACAGTCTACAAAGTGGGAATAATAATTTCATAAGACTGTTCAGAGAACAAAATGAGAACATATACTCAAATGCACTTCAAAAACTGTTGTATACAACAAAAATATGAAGCGTTGCTATACACATTAAGGTGTTCTCCTAAAATATCTTCAGTATTCTCACCAGCCCTAACAGAGAAGCTCATAACTATTCTCTCCATCAAAGTTGTTCTGTTAGACCAGAAATTCAGATTAGACATTGTAAATATGGTTACATTGTCTATTCCAGGTATTAAACTCTAAATAAATAATGGATTAAGGAGAAAATGTATGAACAGAAAAATCTATAATTTATACAAAAAATATGTAACACTTAATCACTGAAAATGTGATCAGATAATGCTTTAAACAAAAATAGGTCAACCTCTATAAATTACAAGAGTTTTCAAACTCTTTAGTATGTGAATATGCATTGTGAATCAGAATGGAGTGAGAAGAGAAAGAAGGAATGAGAGGAGGAGGAGAAGAGAAAAGGAGTGGGGTGGCAAGATAAGAGAAACTGATAAGGTGTACAGATTTTCCCAAACTTTAACATCATGGTCCCTCAAAAAACCACGTCCCTTCATTAGCAATGAACATTCTGAAGGAGCATTATATCTAAGTGGCTAAGTATAAAAAGTAACCAAAAAGTCATGAAGAATGTGTCTATATATCTATATCTATATCTATATCTATATCTATATCTGTATCTGTATCTGTATCTGTATCTATATCTGTATCTGTATCTGTATCTATATCTATCTATCTATCTACACACACTTACAGAGAGAGAGAGAGAGAGAGCTTGACAGATAGATATCATGGCAAATGCACTGACCTGAATCCCAGGTCAACTAAACCAAACAAAAATAATGAACAATTCAGAGGGGCTGGTCATCAAAAAGTAATTTGTACATAGTTAAACCAAAACTACATTCTTCATCTCTTTGCTCAGTCCATAAATTAATAATTTGAATTTTAAAAATACATACAATGCCTATTGATGATTCAAAAATGTAAGCCTTCATTTTCTCTTGTATGATAATTCATTTTACAAGGTTATGATTATATCATAATAAAGAACAGGCAAAGAACACAATAAATAAAATATCACAATCTTGGGGTTTTTATTGCAATTGCCTTGATTCTTTGTAGCAAAATATGGAAACAAGTCAGAATTAGGAAAAGTCATCATGTGTAAAATATGTTTGAAGTGTCGATCCACTAAAAAAAATAATAATAACTACTTTTTTCATACTAAACGTCACAGTGAGGAACACCAGCAAAATTTGGTCTTTGTTTACATTTCAAACCACTTTTATTCATCAAATATTTATTCATTCCCTACATTGTGCTAAACAGTAAGGATTTCTTCCTTGGTGTTATTATAAGAATTTTTGTAACGCATAAATTTACATCAATCATCACAGGCCCCATAATTACAAACACTTGGATTCTAGAAAACTCACAGTGGAATAGGAATAAGTTTAAAAAATTATCTTTAAGCCTAGCAATAAAAGTATGTTCTATCAATTATATATGAATAGGTCTTCTTTGTCATGGTTCTCATGCATAGAAAGTCTTCAAAATACATTATTTTGAAGGGGATTTGTGATAGGCTGTTTCTAAGTGTTTTGTCCCTGGATATGGCATATAGGCTGGTTATCACAAATTTCTTCATGCACATCAAACATGGAAGCAATCTACGTCCAGACTGTAAACATCCTGTGAGGTCAGGGCATGGAGGATGATGTGATAGGAATACCACCACCTACTTCTGTGCTATTTTCCAAAGAATGTGAAGCAGCATTCTTAATAAAATTAAAGCTCACTGCATGCTGTTATCCGAATGAAAACAAATTTGGCTAAGAAACACAATTTGCATTTCTCCCCACAAAGACTCTGAAAATAGTCTTAGTTCAAGTTTATTTTTTTCAGCTTCAATAGAAATCTCAGCAAGAAATGTACTATATTTTCAAAAAATCCACCAAAACAAATAGAAATATTCTTTCAAATTTGATACTTCATTAGTGCTCAACACTGAGCTGTTAGCATATAGTCCATCATTCCAAAGCTCCCTCTGGAAGACAGGTATAAGGATTTTGGCATAAATAATATCTTTTCTCAATAAAAAAAAGTGAAATCCATTACTGTCATGAAAAACAACTAGCATTTGAGTGGCCTAGATAGTCAAGGCAGCATTTTAAGTATTTAAATGGGTGAGCTCATTTAATCTTAAAAATGACACTATGAAGTAGTTCAATTTTAATCTCCATGGTTCCCAGTTTACAGGTGACAAAAGTGAGGTATAAGGAGGATAAGAAAAACTCTGTATTTTTTCCTCCCACATTGTAATGTGTATGACAACACCTACTCAGAAATTTTAACTAACCTACTCTTAGGATAATTTGAAAAGGCTTTGAAATTTTGAACATAATGCAGAATAAACACTTTAAAACTGATAAATTGAACAAGGCCACCAAAAAACAGAGAACCATGTCAGAGAACTGAGATTAGTTATTGCCACAGCTGGTTTTCCTAGGAGTTTCATTGTTCTCAACATCTATACAAATACATAGGCCTAAATAACAGCATCATCTGTAGTGCACAGGTTCTAGAACCAGATAAAATATGGCAAATATGGCAGCTCTTTGTAAAGGTGGTACATCTGAATCAGTTGTAGAATACACAGAATTACAGACTCCCAAGTTACTATTCTAGATGTGCTGAATCAGAACTGCCAAGTATGGGACTTAAGCATGTACATTTTACAAATATCCAAAATGACCTTTATCTTCAAAGCAGAGAACATGTATCATTATAATTTCCACATTCCAGTGCTTCCTTATGTACCAATCCTCTATAAATGCAACATGCTAAGAGAATAGCACTAGGTTCTGGCTCAATGAAGACATTTTGCAGGGCATTGTAACAATATGCTTAGCTCTGGGGTGAGCCAACCTGACACAGCCATGACTTCAAGAATATAATTAGTGGGGTCAAGCTCTCTCCTCATATTCTAACCCCTCCCAGGTCTTCATCTTGAGCTTCAAGTGAATTAGAGGCAACCCAACCTTCCTCAGGAGAGAACATCAGTAATTCTTGCCCTACCACCCAGTAGGGTTTATGAATCATTTCTGTTGCTCCATGAACTTGAAAAATATGGCTCTGTCCATACTACTTCCAGGCATGACCACTGCATTCCATGTGCCTAACCATCTGCCTTCTGATGTTCAAGTCTTTCAGGATCCTGGGTTCCTTTTCATAGAGTCCTTCATGCCAGCCTTGTGCCCGTCTCCCTGATTCCCATGAGAGATAATCTTTCCATCTTTCCCTGATGGTCCTGCCTCTCCACTGGAGAAGTTCTAACATGCTTAAAGTCTTGTAAGGAATAAATTATAGAGCAGGTATGCAAACTCAGGTCTCTGATTCTCAAGGTCGTACTCTTTTAACTTTTATACCATTCTGATTTGATATTTATCTCAAAAATGAGATGTTTTAACAAAGCCTTTGACAGGTGGTGAATCTTAGGACATTTATAATTAAATTTTCTCTGTGTTGTGCTTCTATTTCAGGTATGCTTTTTTGTTTGTTTATGTAATAACTGCACACTTTAAATGCCAGAGCTGGGAGAGGCAGAATTGTCCTTCTGTTATAAGAGGATAAGACCTGGATTTGTATTCTTCCCCAGAATAAGGGTCATCTCATTTTAGCACAGGTCTTGATATTGCAGATATCTTCAGTTAAAGATGATATTTAGCTTAAAAAGGAAGAATAATTTTATTTTTGCCAGGTACTTGTTTACAGCAAAACAAATAAAAGCATGAAAGACTATACTATGTAAAAAATATTTAGAGAAGACATACATTTTAATCTTACTAATTTATAGAAAGTGTCTCTGATGATCATAATGCTAGTGATGATGAACAATATAAAATACACAGTAGTGTAAGTTTTTTGAGAAAAGGATGGAATTTGGAGGATGTATAGAGGGAATGGCCTTGTTGGAGGGAATATATTCAGTGGTAAAAAGTTGAGAGCACTTATTTTTTGAGTTTTCTCTAGGAACCAGGAGAGTTTAACAGAGAATAGTGGAAATGTCAGACATTTAAATAGTAGAAAAGTATAATAACTAGAGAAATGAGGCAGGATTTTGGGTATTGATGAGGGTGCAGTCAAGGTTGGTCATAATGAATTTATATTTTCCAGTGTTCATGACTTTCTCTACTAGCATTTGGCATTTAGTTCCTGGAATGCAGCAACACTGAAAATGGACCATTGGGGTGTTCTACTGTTGCAAGTGTTGCCTGACAAGGACAACAAGTATTCAGTAGCAAGTATGTTTAGGGCATTGCACCAGAATCATCAAAATAGTATATAGGAGAAGTATAAGAAGATGAGGTGTCAATGAACATGGAAATTCTAATAAGGTGGAAGAATGGTCTCAGGGGAGAATATAAACAAAAACTGGAGGGAGAGTATTGTGGTCAGAACCCATGATATTTGAAGTAGTGGTTTTGAAAGTGGGTAGTCTTAATGATCATAATGCTTGGTTATGACCACTGGGTGTGTGTAGTTTAAGTGGAATGAAAAAGATACTAGGAATGAGGGATTTGAAGAACTGAAGGCCAAGAGTATGATATATTATTTACCATTAAAGATGAAGAAGAACTTTGAATTAAGAAGACCATGAGTCTGATGCCAAAGTACTGGGTAATTGAAAAGCAGAAAATGGATAGTCTGTAGGTCTGGGGAAAGAAGAGGAGAATAATGACATGTTTATACTGCAACTATCTTGAAGGAGAAGAGGGTTTTAAAAGAGAATGAAGTGGTAATGGTCTCGCGATGGGACGTTCAAAATGTATATCAATTCACCTCCTGAATTTGGAAAGAATGTGATGGGGAGAGAAAGAGCCCTTGAGAGATCTGCAGAGGAACTCAGCTTTTCTAAATCTCATCCTTCTGTGATTCAGTCCTTTTGTGAATAGCTCTACACTGTGTTTCACTCAACAGCAACCCTGAGTCACAGAACACAGACACCAGACACCCTGGCATAATTGAAGCCAAGGGAGGGACAATCCATAGAAAAGGTAGAAAACTGGTGTGCTCTAGACCAAGCAGGGGAAACTGTTGATCAATCAAATTCAACAGATATTTACCAAAAAATTACCCTGGCAAAGAATCTGCAGATGGGACAATTCATATCCACTTCCCAAAATGCTGAAGTGTTTCCCTGAGTCTACCATCCTCAGAGTCCAATGCAATCATCTGATATACAAGGCAGTGTGTTTTCTTAGATTCTACAGAGGGAGGGACCAGGAGCTGTGACTCCTATCATTGGTTCTTCTACTAATAGATCTTGAGCACTTAGATTTCCTGAACCCCTGGCTCCCCACCTACAAAGTGAGTGATAATTGACCAGATAATCACTAATTACCTTTCGAGTTCTCAGAACCAATGACGCCATTCATGATTCACTGGGAATCCCAAGATTGACCAGCCACATGTACTTGACTTCCACTTTGGCAACTACCCTGGCTGACTTCTACCCCAGTCCACAGTTCCCTTCCCACAAACATTCAGAGTCCCATTGGCTGGGGCCGTCTTCACTTAGTGGTCTTTCTGCACAGTCCAGTAGAGCCTGCCTTTGTGTTATGGGCTAGGGAAACCCCTCTATTATTTAGAGGACAAAGCAGGCTACTGCTCATGGCACTCTAAAAATTGACAAACATGCAACACACATTTCTAGTGTCAGAAATAATCTCCTCAAATAAAAAGAAGAGGAGAAGAGAGAAAAGTCAAGCAGTTGGGAGATTTCCCAATAGGCCTTAAAAATTCCACAAAAATAGGTGGTCTTTTCAGATCATAAGAGCAAGTAGGCCCCCCAAACCAAGAAGAGGAGCTAAACTCTCTCAAATAGATTGTTAATAATATCAATATTTTTTTGTTGCTGTTTTCCCCCCTGACTCCATCTGCTCAGAGGAACCATATCTTCCTCTTGGATTGGCATGGAGACGCTAGATAATTAAAAATAAATGGGAGGGAATTCAGGGGAGATAAATAGGTGAACAACATGGTCTAGGATAGCCAATAATTTTGCCTTTACTCAATGTAACCCCCAAAGGGAAGGCAAAGAAGTCTCTCATTTAATATGTCTGAAATGCCACAAAATGCTAAGAAGTATAACATAGTAGGGATGCCTGCGTGGCTCATTTGGTTGAGCATCTGACTTCACTCAGGTCATGATCTCGCAATTTGTGAGTTTGAGCCCTGCATCAGGCTCAGTGCTGATAGCGCAAAGCTTGCTTCGGATCCTCTGTCCTCCTCTCTCTGCCCCTCCCCACTTGTGCTCTCCCTTTCTCTCAAAAATAAAAATAAAACATTTTTTAAAAAGTATATCATAGTAAAATAGTATTAAAATAAAATATATTCTAAATTCTATTTTAAAATAGAAAAAAAATCTTTGGATAAAAATTTGGATATTAACTTTGGATTCTATATAAGTGCTTTAAATATCACTTTTCACAATGTACATTCAAAATGTCCTTGTTTCCATCACAGGCTTTTAAGCAAATTTCTCATCTGTTGACAAATCAGAGCAACCATCTTGTGTGAAACCCTGTGCTGGTCCCCCTAGAGAATAGGAAAGAGCACAAGGTAGGGCTTCTGATCTAAAGTGATTTACACTCCAGTAAGAAAACTGTGCATATGTAGTAAAATGTTTTCAAACATGCACACATACACATGCCCATGCAAAATCAAGTAACAGGTTGCCAGGTAGTGCTTAACTGATTGCCAGATGGCTAGTAAAGAAAGCAATAGTGATATTTCAGAGATGGGATAGAGCAAATTGGTGTGAAAAGATCTCAGAGAAAGATTTGAAATAATTATACAAATTAACCAATTACCTTTTTTATTTAGTAGCCACTATGTACCAAGAACTAAAATAGATAATAGATAATAGATAGATAGATAGATAGATAGATAGATAGATAATAGACAGGCAGGTTGATATATAGATGAATTCTAATTTACTCTAAATATTAGCCTCCCAAAACTCATTTGATTGAATAAGTAAATTAATTCTCCAGGTTGTGTACTTGGTAAGAAGCAAACCGATATTTGAACTTAAAGTCAAATTTGATCTTCTTTTCACTGTACTGTGTTTCCAACCTAACTTTGTACAATGAAAAAGACTTGCTTTTCATTACTAATATATATATTAGTATTAGGATATAGGGTTCTTAATAAAATATTATAATTTTATAATAGTTTTTTGATATATGACTCACATTTTTAAAAATTGCCTTTTTAAAGTACAATTCAGTGACCTTGAGTATATTCAGAGCTGTGAAACCATGACCACTCTCTGATTTTACATAATTTGCATCACTACAAAAAGAAACCTCATACTCATTAGCAGTCACTCCCTACACCATGCTTTCCTTAGTCCCTGAGAGGCACTCATCCACCTCCTTTCTCTATGAATTTGCCAATAAACTAATATGCATGATATTCAAAGAAGGTTGTATCTTTGGTCTGCTTCCCTTGTCAATTCCAAAATCAAGATTGGGTCTAAAGTCACACTTTCAAATAAGAGTAACCCAGTAAATCAACTCTGTAATTCATGTTAATTCATTCTTATTAATATAAGAAATAAAATGAATACTCACACAGATACACTTACGACATACGTATATTACATACATACACATACATGCTTATAAAATAGGATAAAGTATGACATACATATAGCTATTAGAGTCCAGCAGAGGAATATGTTTTCCTTTTTAAGCTTAAACCACAAACATTCTTTTTCTTTTAGAATAAATGGAGAGTAAATGAGGAGAAAAGGAGATATGTAAGCAAATTTCCTCTAATCTATGTCTTTGCTAATATCCTAAGTAGCTAGCAGGAAAGATCATTCTAATGATACTTTGCACATTCACCATCTTCCAAAGGTTACAAGGATCTTGAATGTCCCCAATTTTCTTATTCTACACATGAAAAGTAAAAATGGCAGGTGAAATGTCCTAAATCTATGAAAAATGTCAAATCTATATTAGAAGCTTAGATACTCTTTAGCATACAGCTATCTCATGTTTTGAACTATCCATCCTTGGGGCACCTGGGTGACTCAGTCGATTAAGCATCCAACTTTGGCTCAGGTCATGATCTCATGGTCCATGGGCCTGAGCACCTGTCAGGCTCTGTGCTGACAGCTCAGAGCCTGGAGCCCGCTTCAGATTCTGTGTCTCCCTCTCTCTCTGTCCCTCCCCTGCTCCCCACCCACCTCTCTCTCTCAAAAATAAACATTAAACAAATAAAAATAAATAAAAATAAACTATCCATCCTTGCTTGACTTAGTATAACCTGATTTACCAGTTACAGCTTTTTAGAGAAGAGTTTAGATACACATAGAATTCAGGTGTGTGTGTGTGCACATGTATTTGAGTTAGGGTATTGGGTCACTCCTTCAAAACTCACATTTATTTATCATAGGCCAAGCTATAGATATTTCTATAGCAATATCTTTCGATGGTTATCATATTTTGTGTCACCAAAGAAGGTGACAATCTTAGGTAGAGAAACCAATAGAAGCAGTTATGTTTTCTTATTATTCATCACTCTTTATTTGGAAAAAAAATTCTGGGTTTTTATTTAGTATCACTTGATCCCAGGCATACCTACATTTCTCTCCTACTTATTCACAACTCACAACTCACTACAGTACACTACTTACAAGACAATTCTGTCAACTGTTACTAGTTGGTCATTCCCAGAAGAGGAAGGATAAGGGAGGAAGGAAAGTGAAGTGTATCTTTCAAAACAGCTATGTCAATACTTTTTCTTCCTTCCTTCCTTCCTTCCTTCCTTCCTTCCTTCCTTCCTCCCTTTCTTCTTTCTCCCTTTTTTTTCTCCCCTCCTTCTTTCTCCCTTTCTTCTTTTCTCAGATGCTTACTATGTAAAAATAAATGCTCCGTGCATTCTTCTTTTCTCCCTTCCTTCTTTCTCCCTTTTTTCTCCCTTCCTTCTTTCTCCCTTTCTTCTTTTCTCAGATGCTTACTATGTGAAGGTAAATGCTCCGTGCATTGAGGAAAGCATGAGAAAAATAGCCATTTCCCTGACCATTGAGTCTTGACAGTAGGGTTTTCTCTTTTTTAAGCTTTAAATAAAACAGAAGTCCTTATTTTAGAATAATTGCAGATTGAATGAGGAGAAATATGAACATGTAAACAAATCTCATCTAATGAACCATTTTACCTAAAACCCTCTCAGACTATTAATCCTGTGGACAGTGTCCAGGTTTCCCAGGCTTTGTGAGTCTCTTGCTTTGTTGGATCTAGGTTCTATGAGACAAGAAGGAGCTTTCTCTCCCACAGGAGAAGGAGCACTCAGCTGGAGACAAGCCTCAGCAGAATGCATTCCCTGAACATGCTAGAAATCCACAGCTCATCAGTGCAGAAATCAAACATGTCTGATTTATATACAAACAATGGTGACATGATTGTCACAGCACACATGGTGACTTCACTGGCTTGGGAAATTATCCAAAAATCAACTAACAAGCACTTCAAAGAGAGGGGCAAAGTAGGATTCTTTTGTTGTCTGCCATTAGTGTCTTTCTTCAAAGTCAAGTAGCTAGATCTAATCAGAACAGATGTTCTTATGTCTAAAAAGGTATATTTGCTTAATTCAGTGCTATTATGCACATCAGATATACTTCTTTTTATAATAGTATAACTTAGAATACAAAATTCCCTTAATCTCATCCTCATTAACTAGATCCTCTATCTAGTTCCCTCTGTCCATGGTCAATATGTTGCAGAATAAATCTGTAAAATGACACAAACATTCATTATGAGGTCTTGTAGAGCCCAATTGATTTTTGTAACATTTGGATCCAGCAGATATAGAGTTTGGTTGCTATGTATTCTGAAAAGCTCTGGGGCATAGGAGGAAGGTAATCAGTTTAAAACATTAATTTCATCCAATCTTATGATCATTATAAATTTCTGGAAATGAAAAAATATTGTCTATTTGAAAATTTATCTTGAAAAACTGAGTAAAGAAGCAACACAGAAAGAAGACCTCATCTATTGATCAAATAGTTATGTCATAAATATTTTATTTTACACTAGATAAGATAAAATCTGGTGTACTTGACACAATATCTCTTTCTTGCCTCTAACAAGAACATTGTGTGTATGTGTGTGTGTGTGTGTGTGTGTGTGTGTGTAGTTTGATCTAATCAAATGAACAAACTATTTCAAAATAATTACATTTGATAAATGAAGCAACCAGAGTCATTATAACATCATGTATGTAGACTGACACAAATTGTGTCATTACAAATAACTCTGAGCTCAGCAACATTAATCATCTCTAATCCCCATTGAAGCACTTCATTCTATGATATAAAAAACCTAGTCCAGAGTAGAAACCTACAGAAACATTTGACTTTGAGATTTTATAAGAGGAAAGAATTATAAATCTTTTTTAAATTTTTTTTATTTTTTAAAGTTTTTATTTAAACTTCAGTTAACCTACAATGTAATATTAATTTTAGGTGTACAATTTAGTGATTCAACACTTCCATACAACACCCAAGTGCATCACAAGTGCACTCCTTTTCAAAACAACATCTGGTATATGAGTAGTGACTTTTCTTGTAAACTAATAACAAGGCTGCATCTATATAAATCTTTCAAATAGTGTGATGAGTCAGTCACTCTATTTCTCTTTCCACTCTCATCAATTATCCACATAGAACAATGGCAAAAATGGAAATAGCACAACTATTTAATATTAATGATGGGAAAACGCTCTAGATTGTTTAGTTCATTAGATTATTTACCATATATTAAGCCTCCACTATGTCCTAGGCTCGACGATATATTCTAGGAATATAGGAGTAAACAAAAGAAAAATGATTTTTTTTTTGGTTCCCATAGAGATTATATAAGATCTTGTGTGGGAGAGTCAATAAACAAGGTAACTAACATATATATTCATCACGAACTCTCTTCCTGTTAGAAGGCATAAAGAGGTTATTATGTGTTAAGTACACAGTATAATTGTTTAAATATTTTTTACATTTATTTATTTTTGAGAGACAGAGTGAGACAGAACACAGGGGAGGAGGGGCAGAGATAGAAGGAGACACAGAATCTGAAGCAAGCTCCATGCTCTGAGCTGTCAGCACAGAGCGCAATGCGGGGCTCAAACCCATGAACCATGAGATCATGGCCTGAGCCAAAGTTGGACACTTACCACTGAGCCACCCAGGCATCCCCACAGTATAATTGTTTAAAACACTATATCAACTATGTTAGATATTTCCATTCATATTACCATTAATTATTGAGGCCCCAAAGAAGAATAAGAATAAATAATACACTTTAATAAAAGGAATATATCTTTGTCTACAGGTAATTTGTTTTCAGACAAACTTATTAGAAGTGAAAACAAAAGGTATACCCTGACTTTGTAAAGTCTACTCGATGGTAAAAGTTAATGTGCTAATTTAATTGATCCACCCAGTTTCCAAAGATCAATGTTCCAAGCAGGACATACCACCACATCCCTTCAAAGATGAAGCAAGGAGAACAGGGGATGGTTTGTGCAGACACAACATTGTTGAGAAACAGCTGTAACCAAGCAACCAATCTTCAACAGAAAGGGCTGCCAAGACCCCAGGGAGAGAGTTAGCTAGGGAAGGTCACCAGGCAGCGAGAGAGGGCTGAAGTAAAGGTATTCAGGGGAAAGGTTAATATAATCTTTGTGGTTCCAGACCAGAAAGGGTCTTTGGGGTAGTTTCTGACCCTTTTCTATGTAAAATTTCAAACTGTAAGAATCCATTTAAGAAGAGCTCATTCTCTGTCTTGCCAATGTCACAGGTCAGCCTGAGTACTGCGTCAGGACTCTGGAGCAGCCTGGAGGAAAAGTGACCAGGTGGAAGCAGATACAAAAGTCTCCACAGCTCCCCTACCCATTTCCCTCCTGTCCCAGTAACGGTCTTGCCCCTGCTCCCAAAACAATCCAGGCTTCTGAAGTGATTCTCAGTTGAAAATATGTTTTAAATGAATACCCAGTGTGAATTTCAATGGGATCACATCACAATTCTGTTCTTACAGGGGAAAATTAAGATCCTCATTGCACAGAAATGCACTAGACATTACTATCTCCATGTGAAGCATGACTTAAGCTCAGGGTGTTTGGCAACAGCTTTATAACAGAAGTCAAAATAAAATTGGTTTCCATGCCTCCCATATAGTTACATAAAAATCATAAGTAGCAAAAATGTTCATGCTTTACATTTATGGCTTACCAAGCCTTTGTGCATTGTCTTATTATGTAACCACCCACAAAGAATATATAAACTGGTTAATTTTCTCCCCTTTTATATACTCCTTTGCATCTTTTATAACTGGGACCGGATTGTGAAAAAGAACCAAGCATATAATATTTTCTGTAGTGAAAAATGAAATTTAAGCTGTGCTTTGTTGGAATGAGGTAGATTTTGACTTACAGTTAACAATGCATTGCACACCCTTTACTGCTCACAATGAGATAGGTATTATTCACTGATGATACTTGAGGCTCAGAAATGCTAAATAATTAGCCCACATTTGTATAACTAGTTCTGGGATTAGAACTCAGATCTGAGTCACCATGAAACCTCTTCACTAAAAGTTAGTTCTTATTCCTAATTTATTAATAGTTTTCCAAGTTTGGCGTGTTTATCCCTTGTTATGAAATTAGAAATGTAAATACTCCTCCAGATGAAAGACTGGAAAAAAAATCTGTATTGTCTTATTTGATTGGATTATGGCTAAAATTCCAATAGAGATACAATGAAAGCATAAAACAGCCAAAGAAAAGTACAACAATATCAACATTCTCCATTTGGGACCTTTGAACGGCTTTGAGTCCATAAATGAGTACCAAAAGACCTTAAGAATTCCTTAAGCCTAAAAGAGTGTGTAGAGCCCATAACAAATATCTATGGCTAAAATCTATTCACATAAATATTTAATAAAACATTTTATAATGAAATGAAACATTAATTTAAAGAATCATGATGGTGAGGTTTCCATTTATTCATCAAGGTTTTTTAAGGGTAACAATAAAATTAACATAGTTTGCTGTATGTTTCTAAAATTACAAATCTGTTAATTAGCTTCCTAAAAACAGAATCATGAAAATGATGCGGGATGGGAGCGTGAATTCATAACATCAGTATAAACGTATTATACATCTGCTACTTTTGATAATCTATACAAAGACAATGAGCACGGGACTCCACAGCTCCCTCCACATTCCCTTCACGCCAAGTAGCTCACAACACAATTTTCCTGCCCACCGGGAGCTCATATTAAAATGGAATAAAAATGCCATCAGCCTTTCCTGTCCCCTGCCCACTAGATAAGATTTCTGTGTAGCTCTATTCAGTTTCTTCCTTCTCTTCCCTTTCAAGAAGGGTCCTGGCTCGTGTGCCTGGTTGCTGCGCTCTGTGACTGAATCACAAAGAAACAGGAAGAAAATGGAGAACAGGATGGGTAAAAGGATGCAGCTGGTGGAATTTTACAGAAAAAGAAAAAAAAAACCTGGAAAAAAAAAAGAGAGCAGCCACAGTGCATGAAGGCAGTTGATGGGAGAGAAAAGGGAATAGACCTTAAGATATTTTGAGAAACTATGCATTCATTCCCTTTATAGTATTTGAGAGATTCCAGTATAGATCTTGAGTCATTTTGGAATACGTTTTGTTTGTATCTGCTGTGTTCTTTAATGCTTATACCCCCCTAAAGCTGCACTACATGAGTCGCTGGTACATGTGTTGTGCAGGTTGAGCTGTGGGGAACCAGGAGTGGGACAGACACTGTATGATGTTCTGCTTCTCTCCAGGAGTGGCACTGCCCCTCAGAGTTGCTTTGTCACAGCCATATCATGACGACATCATAGTGAGCCATCATCAACTAGGAAAGTCCCAAGGGAAGACATCAGCACTCCCGGATGTGCCCGACTCATGCCCCTCCTGTACATTCCACTCCCACCAGACAGGGTTAATTTCCTGAGAGTGTCCTTTATGAAATCTCCCTGAGAAGGAACAGTGACTAATTGCTTAGCCAGCAACTTTGGTCCAAGACTCTTAAGAAGAATAAACCTAGGGACAACATTCAAGACCTCACTTGACCCAAACTATGGATTTACTTTCTGGAATTTCCTCCTACCATTAAAAATGCCTTGCAATAAAAAAAAAAAAATCCTTGATTACTCTACTCACAGACTTTAAAAGTTGGACTCTCTTTCCATGAAAACACACGCTATTAGTCTACATTTTCATTGCATGTCAAACATTCTCTGGTTTATGGTACATTTGAATCATGTGTGATGATAACTAACCATATAAAACCATAAGGTGTGCAAGGTCACATAAGAGAAGCAAGAGTAGCAAGGTCACATAACAGAACACAAGTGAAATAAAATAGTTCTATAATAGGATCATCAAGAAGTGACTAGTTAGTGGAGCACTTAACAAGAAAAGGTTTAGGTTGGACCAAATCCTGGGAGAAAAGGTTGCTTTATATATTTTAAGAGAATACTCAGTTTAACAGACTCATCCAAATCAATGTTTCAGCCTATCTACACACACACACACACACACACACACACACAAGCACGCACAAAGCCACCATACCATTCAAAGGGGACTTAAAAGGCTTATGCACTTAGGCTTGTCACATTGGCATTACTTCCTCTTAGTAAAGCCCCTTTCAAAACAAGATCTGAGCTACCCATGCTGAAATACATGCTCAAGAAATGGGAGGAGGTACGTGGGCTGTATTAAGATGCAGTGTCTATTCAACAAGAATCTTCACTGGTTTTAAGGCATTTATACCAGTGTTAAGGTTTATATGCAAAGAATCATTTGGTTTCAGCAAAAACACAGACTGAAACAATCTCACAATTGCAATTCAATGCACTTGAAACCAACACATCCTATTGACTGTTCACCCATGTGGAGATGTACCTTATGGAGATGTGGGGCCCATATATTGCAGACTATCAGTACGCTGTCTGCCTGGAAAGCAAGATGTTGCATCTCTGGAGAGTGAG
The DNA here is from genome assembly GCF_024362965.1 of Panthera pardus. Lineage (NCBI taxonomy): Eukaryota > Metazoa > Chordata > Mammalia > Carnivora > Felidae > Panthera > Panthera pardus. Next base: position 18,685,173 of record NW_026526654.1, on the reverse strand, counting down.
TCTATGACAATGAGGCCCCACATCAGAGGAAATGCAAGCTTTGTTTTTGCCTTGATTTCAACAGCTGCCCCTCCCTTCATTCTGGGATCGATGCACTCTTTCATCTAACAGCAGGAAAGGAGACGATCGTGTAATGTGGCAGCAGATACAAAAAAAGAGAATGTTAATGCAAGGCTACAACTCACTCCCCTAGAGACTGTACCTTCCAGGAGCCCAGGACTCCAGCATCCGACAGAATGAGATAGAGCTGGCTCAATCGAGCATGACAAGTCATTGCATTACAAGTCAGCTGGAGCCCCTAATGGAGTCACAGTATTTTCTGGTTGCTAGGGAGAGGACAGTGAATGAGAAGGCCCTTCAGAGTTAGAAGTGTAGCTATGAGGCCGGTGATTTGTACAGACAACTCCTTCATAATGCTGGCTGTTGAGGCAATCAAAGGGCGACAGCAGCAGCATTAGTCACTGCATCAGAACTTTCTGTCTGAAATAAGGAAAACACCCTTTCTCTTGTCTATCCCTCTGACCAGGGCAGGATGAGGCTGAGGCAAGTGAGGTATTAGGCTTGGGCACAACATTTAAGGGTAACCAGAACACTCAGGATCAAGGTAATATTCCAGTACAATGTTTTAAATGTAAATTAATGCAGAAATATCCATGATGAACAAAATATGACAACTTTAATTAAAAACAGGCTACAACCAAAGAAGAAGGAGGAGGAGGAGGAGGAGGAGGAAGAGGAGGAGGAGGGGGAGGAGCGCAAGGAGGAGAGGAGGAGGAATAGGAGCACATGGGTGGCTCAGTTGGTTAAGTGTCTGACTTCGGCTCAGGTCATGATCTCACGGTTTGTGGGTTCGAGCCCCGCACCAGGCTCTATGCTGACAGCTCAGAGCCTAGAGCCTGTTTCAGATTCTGTGTCTCCCTCTGTCCCTCCCCTGCTTAACTCTGTCTATCTCTCTCTCAAAAATAAATAAACATTAAAAAAAGCAGGCTACAACTCTGTTTGTGTACCCTTCAGCTCACCTGGCCCACCATCGACCTGGTTGTGTTCTTTGGAGGGATGTTGGGAGTATTAAATGAAGTGTATGCCAGAAAGTTCTGTAGGAAAGATTACTATTACCCTTGAGCACCTATTACGGTCTGTGCAGGAGACTACTAGGCTCTTTATAAAAAAGTATCCCATTTCATCCTTGTAAACTTTTGAAGTCACCTTTATTGTTCCATTTGACAGGTGGTGATAATAAGGTTCTCATAAGTCAAGTATCTGAGCGAGCGCTTCACCCTGTGTGTCAAACTCCATCTCCTGTGCTCTTTCCACCCATCATTCATTATCCACCAATAATGAAACTTGTATTGAAACTTGTTTGATGCATTCTAAATCCTTGAAATATTCCAGAGAGGCCAGGTGGGGGTTCTCTGATACATGAGCTGATAGTTAAACAATTGAATACTCCCCACCTTCCTCCAAAAGAGTCCTGTGTGCCATTAAATGAGCCTGTCAGCAAAATCCTGGTCAGAAATAAGACTCTAAGGAGACTTAAGGGTGAAATCTGATTTGGGTACAGGTAAAGAAGGTAGAAAAGAACATGGGGCTCCATTTTCATGTTTGTTTACTTATATTTTTTTTCTTTTGCAACAATGTGTCTGGATGAAGTTTGGTACAAAGAAAGAAGGTAGAATTTATGTAAATGTGAATCTTCCAGGAAGGCGCTCTCATCCCTTGCCCCATCTGTCCTGTCCTGAAATGCTTTCTAATACATTCAGCAATTTCTGATCTAGTTCTCCACTGGGCTAGCTTCGGGTTTTAGACTGCATGTGGGTAAAGAGGCCCCCATGGCTGGGTAACATCTGTGAGCACTGCTACCCAAGAGGTGGCTGGTCGTATTGCCAGTGTTCTGAGGGCCACTGTGCTAGGTCCTGCAGCTGACTCAGGGCAGTCAGTAAATCAGAAAGCTGACCCTGGATCTGTGCCTAACATTTTCATATGCATGGCATTGCTAGCTTTCATTTCTCACTGCCAGAACTATTCTTAGCCTCTCCTAGTCTCACGGAGAAAGAAGCTAGGTTTTTTGTGATAACATTTTAACATTTTTTAGCACTTTATAATCATTTAAATTCTTTCAGTCCACTATCTTTCTGTTGAGTCAGAGAATGAATATTCCTCACCCCATCTGTGTCCTAGGTGAAAAGACAGTTGCTCTACACGTGGAAATTTGTGACATCTGACCTGAGAGTCACCAGTGGTCTTTCTAGCTCTAAAGTTCTGTATCTATATATCTAGGAAGATATACAGAGGACAGAGACAGTAGAAGCAAAAATTGGAGCACATAAAGGGGAAATGAATTAGAAATAACAGCCTGGGGCGGGGGGAGGGAGAAATCACTCCCCATGTCATAAGTTAAGGGCAGAGGGATTAATTTTTAACAGGAGAAGAATAGCCAGCTGCCCTGTAACCTGGGCTGGGGTGGGGGTGGTGGCAGTTAGGTAGATGAAGGAGAGAGACTATTTTAGATATTACAGACACAAGGAATATGTTTTAACAAGCCCTTTAGATGAGTATCATGCCTGCTGAAGTTTGAAAAACACTGGGCTAAAGCATAGAGCCCATGCCTTCTTAGAAGACATTTCCATAAAAGTATATGTGCCAATATCAAAGCGATTATCAGGGAAGTCAGGGGGCTCTACGAAAAGGTAAGAGTATGGTTAGAGTTCTTGGCAAATGGGGATGTGACAGCTGGTCTGCATACCCGTTTCACATATATCTCTAGGAATGTGGTAAGCATGATACTCCTCCCACCATCTTGAGGTTAGATGAGCAACTACTGATCTGTCCCAAGATGGTGACTCTGTAACCAATAGGAAGGATAAAGTTGACCTCTCACTGCCTAGGGGCATCTCTAAAAGCCAGAGGAAGGAAAGCAGCTCAGGCTCAGTCTAGGTTGGCTGTGATGAGGAAAAGCAATTTTGAAAACAACATCGTCCAATGCTACCACTGGCACCAACTGATGTTGTATTTGTTGTAACTTATGAATTTATCTTAAATTCCTGAAGAGATGAAGAAACAATAACAAATTAAAAGTTTGGATTAAATAAAAGAAAGAAAATGAGAAGTAAACTATGTTCTCCGGATTCCCTACTGAACAAGTATAAAAGCATATCATGCCTTGAATCAAAGTTATGAACTTCTACATTCAGCTTCTGAGAAACACAAAATGCCATGTCGCAAACACGTTTGAAAGCAATGAAGAATGTTAATTTGAAAAAAAGGGAAAAGAATGCCAATGTTTGCTCTTATTTTTTAATAATCTTGGGAAGATGAGATTGAGAAAGAAAGGAGACACCCTTCCCTCTTACTAATCAGAAAATCTGAGAGCTGCCACATGAAAATACACAGAAAAGCAAATTTCCAGAAGGGCTTCTGGTCTGAATTCTATATGCTCTTCATTCTAATGAGTAACTATGTTGATCAGGTAGGCATTTTGGAAAAACCATCTCTTGAGTCCGTGAGAGTTTATTAGTAATTTATTATTATTATGGATCAAAACAAAAACTATAACTTTCTACTAGTTTTCATTATTAAACTCTGTCCTGCAGCCTTACTCTATTGCATTCATTTCCTGTTGTTGCTGTAAGAAATTACCACAAACTTAGTGTCTTGAAACAACATGAATTTTTTTAGCTCATAGTTCTGTATGTCCAAATCCTGATGGAGGTCTCACTAAGCTTAAATCAAGATGTGGGAAGGTCTATGCTACTTTCTGGAAGCTTAACAGGAGATTCGTTTCCTTGTGCTTTTCAGCTTCTTACGTCTGCCCACATTCTTTGACTCATGTCTGCTTCTTCTATCTTCAAAGACAGATACATTGCATCTTTCTGTGCCTTTCTTCCAAAGTCACACCTCCCTCTCTGACCATTCTTGGGAAAGGTCATCCACTTGTAAGGACCCATATGATTAGACTGAGCCACCTGAATAATCCAGGATAATCTCTTTATATCAAAGTTCTCAACTTAATTACATCTGTAAAATCCTCTTTGCCTTGGGAAGTATTATATTCAGAGGTTATTGGGTCCCAGGTATTAGGACATGGATATCTTTGCAGGTGGGGCAGGGAGGAAGAAGCACATTATTCAGCTGACCACATAGGCCTGCTTTTATTTGTAATAGATGACATATTTAGTTAACTACTATTTCTAATGAGTATAATGTTTTAAAACCCTATCCCCAAATGCTTAAAATTATGAGTTCCTAAATAATTCTACCCTGAAATAAAATATTGGAAGATTGAAGACAGAACATTCATCAAGCGATAGGAGAAAATAAGAGAATGGGGAAAAGATCATAATTAACTACAACTACCAACACTGAATAAGTAGTTAGTGTATGCTAGATTGTCTGTGAGTCAAAAGTCAGTGTTTTGATTCAGTCAGTGATTTAGAAGAAAGACACGTTCTAAACTGGTTACATAAAAACCTACTAAAGATCAGTTGCATGTTGTAAACCAGCAGCCAATGAATTGTGCTTCCCAATGAATTCATGTCCTTGAATCAGTGCTTAATTTGCATTCATGGTCATCCCCACAGAGTGAGTAACTCCATGACTAAGAGAAGGATCTCTTACATCAAACACTTACTGTTCCTCCATGTTTTACCTCCAATATGAACAAGTAAGCAACAAAGGAGAGATAATGCAAATGAGGCAGAAACATGAGTAAACCTGATTTCCTGCACCAGTCAAAGACAAGTGAGGGGTAGAGGGACATAATCCAGAATCGGAGATGACTGAGAAGCCACCTGAAGCTTTCTAGGCTGGGGACCCACAGCACACTGTCATCATTTTGCATGAAATGTTGCAATATTCAAGTTCAGGAATGCCCCTATTGAACTGCATGCTCACAAATTCATATGAAAGCCAAATACCAATGGTTTTGGGTTGGTCACCATTTAAAGTATCCCAACTTCTTTGATTCCAACATGGAAAAGGAATAATACTACTCGATGTTGTAAAGTTTGTTTCAGAATACATGTGATTGGTAAGCACAGCCATTTCAAGAAATCATTACATTGCTCTACACTAGAATCATGCAATCAAAACTAGAGCATCTTGATGGAAGCTCCATTCCTAGTTCATGAAAACCTGGAAAAATCAACATAAAGGGCATTTTTCATGAGCAGTTGAAACATGAACAGTTTTATTAGCTCTTTAGTTTTCTTAATGCTTTAAGTTCCCAATTATTACAATGTGAACCATAAATTTCCATTTCATTCATCACAGATAACATGTATTCAACAAATTTATTGAGTTGGGACTTGTGTTCACAGGAATGCAAGTGATTTCTTCTTATTTTTGCTTTATTCTCTATCCTACTAAGCTTTAGCTGACTATGTTTGATATGCGCACTAGTTTTTTACCCCTGCATAGGAGTGACTGAAAGACAGGCAGATCCATAGGCCTTCCTGTGTTATACAGAGAGTAAAGGCACTATCTGTTAACACAGTATGAAATTTCCAACATTATATCTCCAAATGATTAAGAGAGATGTACATTTTATTACAATTTTACCTATTAATACTTTTTCTTAGGAAACGAAGTGCTTTTTAAAAATATTACCTTAGGGGAGCTTGGGTGGCTTGGTTGGTTAAGCATCCAACTCTTGATTTCAGTTCAGGTCATGATCTCACAGTTGGTGAGTTCGAGTCCCATGTTGGGCTCTGTGCTCAGTGTGGATCCTGCTTGGGATTCTCTGTTTTTCTCACTCTCTGCCCCTCCCCACTCTCTCTCTCTCTCTGTCTCTCAAAATAAATAAATAAACTTAAAAAAAATTATTACATTAGCAGAAGCCTTATTATAATGTCTTTATAAACATTGCTTTAAATTTTAAAGTCATTTCTCTTTCTGTCAGTATAATGTATCTTACACAGAACATTCAAATGAACTAATTCATGTTCATGTAAACCCTTTCCCCCTGGTATTTACAGCATTAAAACAAACAAACCAGCAAGGATAGACTAAATAGTTATCTTTCTCAAAGAGTGATCACCAGACCAGAATCAAGATCTCCTGGGAGATGTGAGAACGTAAACTTCCAGTCCTTGAGGCATCTCTATTAAATCAGTGATCAGTCACTAAGGCCAACACCTAGCGCTTCATTATTTTATTCATACTTTTGGGACTAACTTATCTTTTTTTAATATTTATTTCTTTTTGGGAGAGTACAAGCAGGGAAGGGGCAGAGAGAGGGACAGAGAGGGGGACAGAAGATCCAAAGCGAGCTCTGCACTCACAGGCTGACAGCAGTGACCCCAATGTGTGGTTTGAACCCACAAACTGCAAGATCATGCCTGAGCTGAAGTCGGACACTCAGCCAACTGAGCCACCCAGGTACCCTTAACTTATCTTTATCTGATAGTGTGTGTGTCAGTGATCCGTGAACCTATGGTAACATCAGAGTCACCAGGTGGTTTTGTGCAGACACAGAGTGTGGGGCCAACCTCCAGAGTTCCTTCCAAATTAGGCAGGGAGCTCTGTGTCAAGTAGGTTCTGTGTGTACAGTAAGTGACAGGTCCCCTCTTCCAGATCCTTCCCCCTCTTCTTCTCACTGAGGGATCCCAAACCATCATGACATTACTATTACTGTCTTATCACTGTGGTCTTAGAAGTTGCTTTAGAAGCTTCTCCTGCAGCTTGGACCTGGTACCCTGTTTGGCTGTATGTGCCTACAGGGTTTTTTAGCCTAAAGGCAGAAACCATAGAGAATCTGAAGTCGCTACGCTTTTCTACGTCTTTCTGTTGATGGAAATGATTAAAGGCAGAGAAAACTTCCTTACAATGTGGCCAAAACTCCCAGAATGTAGCTAGATGAGACGTAAGTTTCACGGAAGTGACCCATGCAACTCAAAAAATCAAAAAGCGTGTGCACACCAGGACAAACTCAAGCACAGCCAGCATGATTGAGGAGGATCATGTTACGGGCAGAGGGACAGAACCAAAAGTAGTTATTTTTCCCCGAAGAACAGGTTTACCAAAACTGTTTGGAGCCTCTGATGAACACTTCCATATAAAGAATTTCTCGTCCCCAAACTGCCCCATCTATAAAGAATTACTTACTTATCCCCAAACTTCCCATCTACACTTGAAGAAACACATCCAATTAGGAATTGTTTCACACACAAAGCCACAGGACTGAGGAGGCTGAGCTCAGATTTGGGCTCCTGAGTTCCGGGTACAGTGGAGAAGGGGAGGTCTAACCCAGGACCTAACCGTGCACAAATCCTGCTCACTATCTCCTCTAATAGCATACTTTCCTCTAATCCTATCTCCTCTAATAGCATACTTTTATTTATGCATTACCAATGGTGGGTGTCCACAAATCAGATCAGCCAGACCAGGGGGAGTGACTGGCAACAGATGGGAACCCTCATAAGGGGGTGAAAGACAATTCCATCAACAACGGAACCTCATCACCTGCCCTTGCCACTGCCAGAACCACAATGGACTGTGACCAGGTAGAAAAGGAAACATAAGGAGACAGAGAACTAGAGCAGTTCCTCGTAAGAGGCGATGCCTCACCCTGGTGTTCAGACTTTATATATATATTTTAGTGTTTATTTATTTTTGACAGAGACAGAATAAGCAGGGGAGGGGCAGAGACAGGGAGGCAGAATCTGAAGCAGGCTCCAGGCTCTGAGCTGTCAGCCCAGAGCCCTACCTGGGGTTCGAACTCTTGAACCGTGAGATCATGACCTGAGCCGAAGTCTGCTGTTTAGCTGCCTGGGCCACCCAGGCACCCCCAGACTTTAAATCAAACCTGCCAGAATTTGTATGTCTGTCTCCTAGCTAGTCTTTCAAGGCCCTGTACCTTTCATGGGGGCTTCTAGGAGATCCTTTCTTGTCTTATAAATAGTGCTTCTGCTCAAGAAATGCTACCATAAGCACTGCTGGGTCACAACTGTTGTGTACCCCACATCAGGTGCTGTGCTTCTATTTACATGGACCTGCTTTTGTGTGCACAGTGGCAACTGAGACAGGGCCAATTATCTTTACTATTCAACAGGGAAGGGACCTGAGACAGGGTAAAGGACACAGATGGGTCTCTTACATGGTACAGTAGCAAAGCTACCTGAATTCAAAGCTACTTGAATTCAAGTCCATCTGATTTCAAAGTCCATCCTCTGACCCTCACACTATGATACTTTCACTGTTTTGGGTGCTCTCATTAAGGAAGCAAAGCTTTCTGAGTCACTCTGATTCTTCCTCCAGTTCTCCTGTTTCAAAGAAATGTGCCTTTCCTTTCACAAGGCAGAAAAAAAGACCAAACCCATGGAGCAGTAGTTTAACCTGGGAAGAGAAGATGCCCATGAGTACCATTTTGGTCTCCTAGGACTGCTGTAAGGAAGTGACTGCGTGGCTTAGAACAAACAAAACTTAGCCCATGGTTCTGGCAGTTGGAAGCTTGAAATCAGGGCCTCAGCCAGGCTGGATCCTCCTAGAGGCTCTGAGGGAAGATCAGCCCCATCCCTCTCTCCTGGCTTCAGGTACTTCCTCAGTGTGTGCAACCTCACTCCAGTCTCTGCCTCTGCCTCCATGGTGTTCTCAGTGTCTGTGTCCAATTTCCCCTCTTCTTTTAAGGACACTGGTCATATTGCTTTAGGGCCCACCAGTACAACTTCATCTTAGCCTGACGACATCTGCAAAGACCCGATATCCAAATAAGGTCACTTTCATAGGCACCAGAGGTTAGGATGTCAACGTATCTTTTGAAGGGACAAAATGCAACCCATAACATTTTCTTACTCCCTGGAAAGAGAATGAAGTTCTATTCGGTTTTACTACTTTTGGTGGCTTCACCAGCCACAGAAAAGCATCCTTTGCATAGACTCTAGAATTCTAGAACGTCACTCTGCCGTTCAAAGCCTTCATCCGTGATCTTTTTCCTTTCTGGAAAATCTCTTATTCTAGGATTTCCAAAGTCAAACCAAACTACTGCCCTCTCTGAAAATTTCACATGTGATTTGTTTCCTCAGTCTTGTCAAAATCCTGTGCATGTTTACAGCTCTTTTAAAATTGTGATCTTTTCTTATCCTAAAATTTTCTCTCTTGCCTCTCCATTTCCTGGTGTATTGTTTTCTCTGGGAGGTTGAGCTTTTTCTGTTCTGCCCTACAATTTCTGTGATCAAGTCTTTCTTCCTTATCATCTTATGTTTTTCTTGAACTCATAACAGAGATGAGCATTCACATCTGTCTTTGTATCTCTTACAATTCCTAATGCACAATACCTTTCCCGTAGTGGGTGCTGATTAACTGTTGGACAAGTTGACAGATATACTGTCAAGAATTTCAGAAAATTTTCCATTTCCACAAAGATAGTTGCTATTGAGAGAATAATGAAGAATCTAATGTCACTGTATAGCTTTGAACCCTGACTTTCAAATCCTTAAAATATAGATAACAACATCCACTCCACACTGAGGTGACAAATATCAAGTGAAATACCAGTAAAATTTCCTCCTAGAATACATTGCACGTGGTAGGTATTGAACAAATATTCGTTAGCTGTCAATGTGTTGGTTCCTGATTCTGTTACAGTTTGTTAAAGCCCTGAAAATTCTTTAAAAAAATTTTTTAATGCTTATCTATATTTGAGAAAGAGGGAAAGAAACAGAGAATGATGAGTGGGGGAGGGACAGAGAGAGGGAGACACAGAACCCGAAGCAGGCTCCAGGCTCTCAGCTGTCAGCACAGAGCCTGACGCAGGGGTCGAACCCACCAACCGTGAGATCATGACCTGAGCCAAAGTCAGACACCTAACTGACTGAGCCATCCAGGCACCCCAAGCTCTGAAAATTCTTGAGTCTTGACAGAGGCATATCAATGAAAAGGTACAGAATGCATTGTGACTACTTTATCTTCTTTCTAGGCAATCAGGCCAGTTGGACTTAGAAAAAAGAATCATAATTCTTGCCCATTGTTTCTGTAGGATTAAATGGCTTTTCATTTTATTATTCCTGATATCCAGATAAAGTCACTTTCATAGGCACCAGAGGTTAGGTTTACTATCTGATTCATTTCATAAAGTCTGTGACGTGGCTGGCTACCTATTGAGATTTAAGGCCAGCCACCACCCTTTATCTCCTATTAGGAGGTAATATAACTTCCCATGCCAGACCAGGTTGCTTGCTGAGGGCAGAGGTAGTGTTTATTTAGCCATGCTACTGCACCCAGCAGACACTCAGTAAGTGATGGACGGAACTGAATCTGTGGTTCCTCTCTAGCAGCCCCAGTGCCTTGTTTTAAAAAACAAATATTGGGGCACCTGGGTGGCTCGGTCGGTTGAGCGGCCGACTTTGGCTCAGGTCATTATCTCACGGTCCGTGAGTTCGAGCTCCGCGTAGGGCTCTGTGCTAACAGCTCAGAGCCTGGAGCCTGCTTCGGATTCTGTGTCTCCCTCTCTCTCTGCCCCTCCCCCGCTCATGCTCTGTCTCTCTCTGTCTCAAAAATAAATAAATGTTTAAAAAAAATTTGGGGTGCCTGGGTGGCTCGGTCGGTTAAGCCTCCGACTTCAACTCAGGTCATGATCTCATGGTTCCTGAATTCGAAAGGAGCATCAGGCTCTGTGCTGACAGCTCAGAGCCTGGAGCCTGCTTCGGATTCTGTGTCTCCCTCTCTCTCTCTCCGCTCCTCCCCTGCTTGCGCTCTGTCTCTCTCTCTCAAAAATAAAAATAAAGATTAAAAAAATTTTAATGAAAAACCAAATATTTTATATTGTATCTGTTTGCTGACCTGAAGTAAAATTCATAGAACTTTCCCTCACACACAATTTTTTTAATTCAATATAATGCTATAAATAGAATATAAAGGAGCAAGAGAAGAATAATTACTTTAAATGAAGCCAGATGTATCTCAGTATATAAATGATTAAGTATGACTATTCTAGAAGAAATAATAAAGAATCTGATACCTCTTAAACTACACGTTCTGAAGTCACAGAATTGCATTTAGAAACTTGGGGAGGAGGGAGTCACATTGGAGGCCTCAGATCTATGTGGAGAATCCCTCTGATGGTGACAGTCATAAATTCAAGCTGCTACACTTATCTTTAATGAGTGCTGCCATTCATAGTATGATTTTCCAAAATGGTGAACAACTCTTCATAAAGTTCTCAACAAAAAGGTAATGATCTTTGGGGTGCCTGGGTGGCTCAGTCAGTTAAGTGTCTGACTCCTGATTTCAGCTCAGGTCATGATCTCAAGGTCATGAGATTGAGCTCCGCATTGGGCTCCACAATGGGCATGAAGCCTGCTTGGGATTCTCTCTCCCTCCCCCTCTCCCTCTCCCCTGCTTGCGATCTCTGTCTTAATAAAATAAAATAAAATAAAATAAAATAGGTATGATCTTCTGATGTACATGGCAGGGTGTTCCTGAAAATTTCAGCTACTGTTAAAACCATCAAAAAATTACTTAGTATTTATAGTTTAAAAAAAAAGAGTTAGGCACAGACAACCCGATTTTAAAAATGGGCTGAAGGCCTTAACAAATACCTCACCCAAGGAGATGTGTGGATGGCAAATCAGCACATGAAAAGATGCTCTATCTCATATGTCACCAGGGTAATGCCAACTAAAACAACAATAAGATACCAGCAACCACCTACTAGAATGACAAAAATCCAGAACACCAACAACACCAAGTGCTAGTGAGGATACGGGGCAACAGCAACCCTCTTTCACTGCAGGTGGGAATGCAAAATAGTACATGCACTTTGGAAGACAGGCAAGTTCTTATAAAACCAAAATCATCTTACCATGATCCAGCAATCTTGTTCCTTGGTATTTACCCAAAGGGGTTAAAAATGTACATGTATACAAAAACCTGCCCAAAGATGTTTATAAAAGCTTTCTTCATAATTGCCAAAACTTGGAAGCAACTAAGATATTCTTTAGTAGGTGAATGGATCGATAACTGTGGTACATCCAGACAATGGAATATCATTCATCAATAAAAAGAAACAAGTTATCAAGACATGAAAAGACAGGGAGGAACCCTAACTGCATATCTGGAAAAGGTAAAGCTATAGAGACAGTAGAAAGAGCAGTGGTTTCCAGAGGTGAGGGAGGAGGAAGGGGTGAACAGGATGAACGCAAAGGGTGTTGAGGGCAGTGAAGCTATTCTGTATGAGACCACAATGGTGAATACATTTGTTTAAATTCATAGAATGTACAACACCAAGAGTGAACCCCAATTTAAACTATGGGCTTTGAAGGTTATGATGTGTCAGTGGAGGTTCATACATTGTGACAAATATACTACTTTGGTGGTAATGCTCATAGTGGTGGAGGCTAGCCATGAATGGGGGCAGGGGATATTTGGGAAATCTCTGGACCTCTCTCTTATTTTTCCTGTGAACCTAAAACTGCTCTAAAAAAGTAGAGTATAGGGGCACCTGGGTGGCTCAGTTGGTTGAGCGTCCGACTTCAGCTCAGGTCATGATCTCACAGTTTGTGAGTTTGAGCCCCGAGTCGGGCTTTGTGCTGACAGCTTGGAGCCTGGAGCCTGGAGGCTGCTTCAGATTCTGTGTCTCCCTCTCTCTGCCCCTTCCCCGCTCATGTTTTCTCTTTGTCTCTCAAAAATGAATAAACATTTTAAAAAATGTAAAAAAAATTAAAAAGCAAAGTATATTTTTAAAAAGAGTTGGGTTGATTACTATTAACAAGTGTTTTCCCCCATTTGAAGTACAATAGGAAACTTGACAGTCAGGATATGCAGAGCAATTAATTCTTCAGTGTGTAGGATTGTCCTCCACTTTAAAGACAGTTTGGTGGGGAAGCTCTTAACATTGTCAGAAGTCCTTCTCATGCTTCCTCTCAAGTGTCCAGCCCTCCCCTGGGACGGTAGTGCCCCCATAGAGAATCACTGGCCAAGTTCCTTCTGACACTTGCTCTCTGCATGATTTCCCAACCTTTCATCCCTATCCAAGTGCAAATGACTTATTTCCTTCCCATTTCTTCCAAAGTCCTATTACTTGAGGATACATATCCTAACACCCTCACAGGCCAACCAAAGCTCAATAAGGAAACTTATCTTGATATCCAACACAACAAAATTTATGACCAAAAATTGGACACACTTGAGAAGAGAAAACTTCTCTTGTTGAGTCATTTCCTTTTGCATAAAATAATTTTCCAAACCACGGAATCAATCTTCACATATGAGAGCTGGCTCACACACTATCTAGCACATGGTAGGACCCATATGTAAAATAAAAGATGACAGTGAGTTTGTTCACATTCGCATGACAGATGTTTTATGGTATGCAAATAAAAATATGATACCAGTAAGACAGGTCATCCATGTGTGATGCAAAACTACTAAATGTGTGGTAATTAATCTCACTACCAATGAATTAGTGCAATGTACTATTTTTCTCTTACTCGTTAGTCACTGTGGTCTGCCTAGCTCAGTGAATTGAGAACATCAAAATTATTGTTTGTGACCTTGTCTATTCTCACTCCTTGATATTCACTCCAAGAGGCATAGTAAAAACACTCCATCCACTGGAATAAATTCCAATAGGACCAAGTTTTTGGTCATTTCATTATGTTCCAGAATCTAGAAGGAATCTGACATATGATAGATGCTCAAAAAATTGTTTTGGATGAATGATGAATGAGGAAGTGGATATTGTGACTAGCATGTGTGAGGTACTGCGATAAAGAAAAAGTACAAAAACACAACAAAAAGTCTCTGCCCTCATGGAACCACCTGTCACCTGCGGAGATAGATGCTAATACTAGTGATGTACATGCTGATATGTATTGTGTATATTCCTAGGATAATATCAAGAACAGAGAACTGATACTTCCTGTGGGTCAAGAGACAACTAACAAAAATTTATTTATACTAAAGCAGGCTATCTTACGCTCAGCATGATTTATATTTGGGGCTGGATAATCTTTGTTGCAGGAGGCTATTTTGTGGACTAAAGAATGTTTTGTGTCATCTCTTGCCTCTACCCAGCAGACGCCAGTAGTGGGGGCAGATAAGTCAAATGAGGCACCCAAGGTCAATCTTAGATTTTAGTGGTCTTTGTCCTTTTCAAAATTTTCCTTCAATATTTATTGCATTTTGAGCCACACTGACCACTCAGATTACTTATTCTTCCAGTCTGTGTCTGTCTGTGTTAAATCACAATTGTTTAATAACTTCAACCAATAGACTGCTTCTATCCCACATGTTGACTCTATGCCAGACACTTTGCTTCATGCTGCAGACAAAACTCTGAGCACTAGGTTCTTGTTAGAATGGCAAATCTTTGATGTTGTATTGAAAATGGGGGCATTTTCCCCGCAAGGACACAGCATAGGGAATATAGTCAATGTTATCGTAGTATTGTTGCAAGGTGGCAGACCATAGCTACACTTGTGGTGAAGCACGGCATCTACACACAGACTTATGGAATCACTATATTGTATTCCTGAAACTACTGTAATATTGTTATGTCAACTATGCTTAAAAAAATTGTGACCCAAAAGAGGAAGGTCTTATAACTCTAAAATCAGGTTTGGAGGAGAAATAAAAAAGAGAAGAAATGTAGTCTGGCACATGAAAACTGAGCTACTTCTCAAATCTGGCCAGAGAGTGCAAAGCAGGATAGAAACAAGTACCTGACCAAGAATGACCCATGTAAGAGATGGGGGGCTTGATGAGGGACCCAGAAACCTGGCTTCTCCTCCAGCTGCTTCACTGTCTAAGTTGTTGATCTTAAGCAAGTCATTTGTCCTTTTCAGGTGTCATTCCAGATTATCTAGACCCTTACCTCTCAGGCAGTTTAACTGACATGGGATTGTCATTTCAGTGCATTTCCACATGCTACCTGGCTGCCGGGCTGTTGTCACTGCTGCTGCATTGTCCTTGTCCAGTGAGGCAACTGGAAGGAACTCCAAGCTCACAGTTTCAAGTTCTGTTTAGCTTTGACTCAGGGATGTTAGAAATGGGTTGCACAGAAATGACACTGTAATGTGAAAGCCGACATTCAACACAGAGTGGCTCCAGCCAGCTGTGCTAATTGATCTTGAAACCTATTTGCACAGGCTACACCTCCAGAACAATTGTGCTTCCCTGACTGAGTCTCACCTGGGGTCAAGATCAGGATGGCCAACTGATATCCTTGTGACTCTACAGGGAGTATTTTCTAATTGGATTCTCCACTTACACAGCCACTCTCCTCTTCCTGGCAGGCTCTGCCTTAATTGCCAATTATCCAAGAGAAGATTTCCTTCTTTTTGCTGCCTCCCCATCCCAACTGCAAAAAGAGATTGAAACTCTGAAAGCTGCTTTTATTAAGTAAATTACATGAATGTTCTATTTTGGGGAAGAAGGAAATATGTAAATAAACTAATATGTCCATAAAAACATACTCTATGTATTTATTGCAGAATGGAAATTATTTTTTAGATCATTGATCCTGTTGAGAAATGGATAAAACAAAGACACCTCTTCCCACCCCCCCCCCAAAAAGGCATATGCATCACTATGTGTTACTTCTAGGTGATATAGCTATACTCTGAAGCTTTGATTTAATCCAGTTTTGAAAGTGCTGCCTTGGCTATTGTAAAGAATGCTGCCAAGATATGGGAGCAATTCAAGTGTCCATGGATAGATAAATGGGATATAAAGTATGTATGTATGTATATATATATGTATGTATATATATATATATATATATATATATATATATACACACTATATATACTATTCCATTATATATACTATATACATACATTGTAATATATGTAAATGTCACATTGTATATCCTATATATATATATGTGTGTGTGTGTGTGTGTGTGTGTGTGTGTGTGTATATATATATATATATACACACACATATATATACACTATGTGGATACATAGCCATGAAAAATTATTAGATCTTGCCATTTGTGACAACATGGATGGACCTTGAGGGTATTATGGTAAGTGAAATAAGTGAGACAGAGAAAGAGAAATACCATATGATTATACAGTTTTTTGGAACCTAAAAAATAAAGCAAATGGACAAACAAAATAGAAACTGACTCCTAGATAAAGGAAACAAACTGTTGGTTACCAGAGTGGGAGGGATTGGGAGGGGGGCAGGCAAAATATTTGATGGGTATTAGGAAGTAAACATTGCCAGTTATGAAATAAATAAATCATGGAGATGTAATGTATAGCATGGGGAATATAGCCAATAACATTGTAATAACCTTGTATGGTGATGGTAACAGGACTTACCATGGGGATCATTTTATAGGGTATAAAAATATCAAATCAGTATGATGTACACCTGAAACTAATAGGATATTGTATGTCAATTATACTTCAATATAAGTAAATAAATAGAAACAAAAGGAGAAGTGCTGTCTTGAAGTTACTACAATGTTCATTATTTCTAAACTCACGCTCCCTCAAAGCTGTTTCACTGTTGCACAAGTCACCTCAGACTACTCTCCACTGTTCAGGAGCAGAGAAATATATTGTTAGTCCTCTACAACTCTCCCACATCAAATCGCAAATACACTATCTGACCAGATACATGCAGATCACTTTTAGTTTAATGAAAATATGGATAAAATGTGTCAAGCAAAACGTTCCAGATTTATTGGAGACACACTACTGATGCACTCTGACTCCCCACAGTGGCCTGCAAATCAGGATGTTTTCTTATCATCATGCTTCACAAGAACAGAATAGCAATGGTGACAAAAACATGTGGCGGTACCTCACTGACATTCCACATCCGTGTCAGTGAAGAAGCTGTCTTCAGAGTCTGAGGTTATCAATGGCTTTTGCTCATCTGATCATTGTTCTGTTCCATTTGAGTAGTTGAAATGTCCTCTGGGGGCGGGGGTGGTGGTGGTGAAGCTCCAAGAACTGTCTCAGATGTTTCAAAGCACCCAGGTGAGGACATAGGTAGACTAAGAACATCACAACATCAGCTAAATATGCATCCTTCAGGAATGATTTACAGGGAAATTCCTGTGCAGATAAAGGAAAGCTGTAACCCAGACCAGAATACATGTCAATACACACAGAAGTTTTAATCTCGCAGAACTCCTGTAACAGGAATGTTTGATCTCTTCCACAAACATCAAGTTTTTAGAACTTCACAGTGATGAAAATATGCAAAGTGGCACAAGGCTGAGATAGGAGGACTCCATTAAGATAAAAAGAGACCTTTAGCATAACTCATTTTCCTGATTACTATGCAGCACTGTAGTATCTATCATGTTACCCATCACGCAAATTTCTTAACAAGTTGGAAAATAATAGAAAGGAGCATGCAGGTGCAGGATAATGGGGCTTAGCACACAATACTGTATATTGTTCATAGGGAACTCCTAAAAGGAAGAACCACACATTTCATGTATCTGATTAGCAAGCACACTGATCCCTGATATAATTTGGAGAAGTGCAATGTGTATGTACATCTTTTTCCCCTTGAATCTGGTTGTATGTTTTAAATTGGACAAATAAATCGTATGATTCAAGTATCTTAATTCAGTCTGAAAAATCTTGCTCCTTGAACTCTAGATAACCTCGCTGGTAGCCACATGGAGGCTACTGGAGCATGAAGACAGTCATTCAGGCAGAGGGGTCCAGAGTCTGACAATCACGTGGAATAAGGGTAAAAAGAGCTGAACACCATGGTTCCTTGCCAATGTGTCCTCACAAGTGTGATCACTTAATAATCACTAAGTAATTACTGTCTTCTCCCTTCCCACTGAGGGACTCTGTTGATATGTCTACATCACCCCTGTAACTTCCACTCAACCTACAAGAATGAAAAAAGTGCCTTCTACCCTTGCACCGATCAAGACACCCTGATTGTCCAGCCATCCACCCCCTGACCCCTTTTTCCAAAGCCTGTCTGTGGTCTCTAGCTGATTGCTAGAATGATATTCAGAATAAAATTATCATAAAAAAGATACATCCATATAATATAATTACAAACACAAATGGATTGTGTTTAGCTGTACCCACAAACAAACTTTATTAATGTTAAAATTTGTCCACAATGACTAGGAAAAGTTAATGCATATATCCAGGAAATATATTTGAGTTTCATTAATACAAAGAACACCGATATAACAGCTCTCACAGTTATTAGTATTTTATAGGAAAATGAATTAAATATGAAGAACTACAAGGGCAGTAGTATGATAATACAGCAGATATGAAAAGTAAGCATAGATGCTCAGGCCCAAATTTAGGGACTTAGTCATCAAGCTTTATTTGACAGTTTAACTCATTGTTGTGTCCAACTACCATTTCACTCAAATGGCACAATGAACAAATTGTGAGTACTCTCTTTGATAACCAAAGAGAGTTGCAAAGCACAAGATAGCGTTGTTAGATTGAAAGACTTAATTTATTTTCTACCATCAGAAAGCAAGAAATAAAAAAAATAAACATAAATGAACGGATTTGCTTGAATGGAAGCATGATTTTCACATTGATAAATTAGTTCAGAATAAATGTTGCTATCCCACTAATTCAGTTCTCTCCATGACCACCACTGCCTGCCATATTTAATTTGGAAAAAAAAATCAATTGGGCCACCAAACCATCTTATCAGATGGATCTTTTTGGGTAGGCATCAGGTTAGTGTTACATTTTAGCATTAAACTATTAAGAGTATGTTACTTTATAGCATCCAAAGAACCAAACCCATGCAACTGTAGAGATGAATTAGAGAACTATATTCAGAATGCAAAATTTGCATATCAAAATAGATAAATATTACATATATTATTCTTTTGTTTGTAGTCTCCATAAGAAGTTAATGCTAAGACATTTAAAGGAGAAATTTAAAAGTGAAATGCATCCAGATAGCACGAAAGACCATCCAAAGGCTATTTTTGCTTTTATTAAACAAAATTAGCCAGTTCACGCCCCTCCACTCCTCTCTCTCTCTGACACACACACACACACACACACACACACACACACACACACACACGTATCTTGGCAGTTTTTAACTTGTGGTTTATTTTAGGAATATTTTAGGTGACAGTGCAAGCCTGAATGCTTTTCATTGTAATGATTTCTTCTCTTGAGAGATTTGTCAAGATACCCACTTTTTATCACTGCCTTCTTGAGGGCAAGAAGAATAAGGATTGGAATGTTTTAAACATCTGCATCTTTACAAGTATTTTTTGTTAACATTATAAAGAAAGATAAATCCATTCTCTTTATGCCTTCTATTTAGAAGTGAAAAAATATTTTCATAAGAAAAGAGAATGGGGGCACCTGCGTGGCTCAGTTGGTTGAGCATCTGACTTCAACTCAGGTCGTGGTCTCATGGTTCGTGGCTTTGAGCCCCGTGTGGGGCTCTGTGGGGACAGCTCAGAACCTGGAGCCTGATTCCGATTCTATGTCTCCCTCTCTCCCTGCCCCTCCCCTGCTCACACTCTGTCTTTCTCTCCCAAGAATAAATAAACATTTAAAAAATTAAGAAAAAAAGAAAAGAGAGTGGATGTCTGTAGTTTGTATGGTGACATTCCTTTGAGATGAGATTTTCTTAAGGCCGGTTTATTATTTTGTCAGTTAAAAGAAATGGTAACTGATATAAAGTTTTTCTTTTTTTAAATTTTATCTATCTATCTATCTATCTATCTATCTATCTATCTATCTATCTAAATTCAAGTCAGTTAACATACTGTGGAGTATTGGTTCCAGGAGTAGAGCCTAGTGCTTCATCACTTACACACAACACCCAGTGCTCCTCCCAATAAGTGCACACCCCACACCCACCTCCCCTCCAGCAGCCCTCAGTTTATTCTTTGTATTTAAGAATCTCTTACGGTTTGCCTCCCTCTCTGTTTTTATTCTATTTTTTCCTTCCTTTCCCCTGTGTTCATCTGTTTTGTTTCTTAAATTCCACATTTTGACTGATAAATGGATAAAAAAAGATGGCAATCAACAAAAAGGAAATCTTGCCATTTGCAACAACATGGATGGAACTAGACTATCGGAGGCTAAGCAAAATAAGTCAGTGAGAGAAAGGCAAATATCATATGATTGCATTCCTATGTGGAATTTAAGAAATAGTTTTTCTTCTTTAAGTGTTTTTTAAATGTTTATTTGTTTATTTTGAGAGAGACAGAGAGAGAGTGAGTGGGGAAGGGGCAGAGAGAGGGAGAGAGAGAATCCCTAGCAGGCTTCGTGCTGTCTGCACAGAGCCAGATCTGGGGCAAGAACCCATGAACTATGAGATCATGACCTGGGCCAAAACTTCAAGTTGGACACTTAACCAACTAAGCCACCCAGACTCCCCTAAAGTTTTTCTTTTTAACCAAAGTTTACCTTAAAGAGATTAGGAAAGCTTCTAGTCTATGAAATTACTTACTCTAGGCTCATATAAACAGATTTTTTTTTCCCAGAATGGCCTAGAACACGCTGTTTAATGATATGTAATAGTGGGAAGAAACAAGGCTTTAATGACAAACTCTGGGCATGCCACTTATAAGCTGTTGTGACCTTAGGAAAACTATTCAGTCTTATTTTTCTCTTCTGAAAAATGGGGTAATAATAAATATCTACACTGCATGGTCACTGTGAAATCTTATGGGATAATGAGTATGTGTAAAATAAGTATCAGAATGCCTGATATATTGTAGATTACTATATGGTAACTGTTAGGATGTCCTTGGAACCACAGTAGAGGGGACGGCCATCTTGCCAGCACAACCAATGAAAAGCCCCTAGTAGCTGCCAGAACGAATTGGAGGTCAACCAATCACCGAGCGACTGCACGACCTGACGCAAAAAAGGCCCACCCGGACCTAAACCCGGAACATCTGCAGCTTAAAAACCCCACCCCACCAGACCTGGGGGACTTCCCTGACTCCTCTCTCTCTCTCCCTCCCCGAGTCACGAACCTCACCGGAGACCTTAGTTCCCAAATAAAGCCTTTGACTGCTAAAATTTTTTAGCCTCTGACTCCTATCTTTACCCTGCCTTACGCCTGACCCTAACAGCAACTACCACTGTTTTATTCCCAGTATGGTTTCCCATGTTTTATGCTCACAGCATCACTAGGAGATTGATTATAATCTCCATTTTAAAACTCAGAGCTTAGAGGTTCAGTGACTTTCCTATTGTGTCATAAAATTCCTCTGCAAGTCTTTGGATTCTAAATCCAGAATCTATTTTCCCTGACTCATCCTGCATGGACTATGCCTTATACCAGGTATGTGTTAGCCAGGGACAATGATGTGCCTCTGTGTGACAAAGAAGCTGGCCCATGTTATTTGGCAACTAATTTCATGGAAAGACACCAATGAGGCATTGGCCATTGGGAACCCACAGTAGCCAGAGCTAAAGTCCAACTATAGACCTAGGTTGTCCTTGCTAGGCACATTTATAATATTAAGTGGTCTTTGCTTTACTAGCTATGGAGGAAAAATAGGTTCATTACTCTGGATTCCAACTTTTATTCCTCAGATGCTGTCACACTAATCATTTAAATCTGAATAACTAGCTGCCCTAAAACAGCAGTGTTTGGCATTTTTGTCTCTCTGCTGATAATGAGAGAAAAAACTTGGATTTGAAGGAAAGGCAAAAAAAATTATGATACGAAATTTAAAAAATAAACCTGTGTCTCCTGAGAAAACAACATGAAGAGCAACTCCAGTCAATCACACAAGAATATTTTAGGAGACAAACGCAATCCATACAAATCTGAGAAAATATTAATCTTGAAATTGCCAGAAAATCGTTATAGGCCATAAATAATTTATAACAAAAGGCACAAACATTGACTTGCACAATCCAATGCTCTTTCCTTTACCTCCACATTCTTGAGTTTAATGAATCAATAAATGTGTTCTTTCTCCATCTAAACAAATCACAAAATCCAATTCCTTTTTACTCTAAAATCACTGTTCCAGGACAGAGCACCCAGACTAGACACATTGTCATGGAACTTTGCTGTCACTGTGAGCCCTTCTTATTTCTTTGGATGGGCTTCATAATTTTGAGTCTTCTAACAATTTGTTCAGTTACAAACAAAAGGCTATTTAGAGACATAAATCAGTTTTTAAATAGTCCAATCCTCATAAACAACTGTTGTTTGCCTGCCTGCGTGTTGGGGTTGGAATTATGACCCCACCAAGATTCATGCATGTATGGAAGTCCTAATCTGCAACTCCAGAATGTGACCTTAATTGGAAACTGGAGTGCTGCACATGGATATTGGAGTATGGTAGACCCCTCATCCAGTATGACTGGTGTCCTTGTAGAAGGGAGAAATTTGGATGCACATACACAGGTAAAGGAATACCATGTGAACATGCATTCAGAGATCTTGGAGAGGCATCTGTAAGTCAAAGGACATGGAAAATTGACAGAAATCCACCAGAAGCTTGGGGAAAAGCATAAAACATATTCTCCTTCACAGCCTCAGACAGAGACAACCCCTCTGACGCATTGGTCTTGGACTTCCAGCCTCCAGCACTATGAGACAACAGGTTTCTGTTGTTTAAAACCCCAATCTATGGTACTTTGCATATGACAGCCCTCCTTGTAAACTAATACATGAAAAGTTGTCTTGGTCACAGGCTGCTGGGACTTGGTGTTCTGTTTTCCAGTTTAAAAAACTTAGGATATACATGGAAAACCAAGAGAAAGTCCAATGTAGTTTATTTCCTTTCAGGTCTGCGTAGATGATACAAACATGTTAAGAGGAAAATCAATGGGAAATTCCTGGGATGTACTTATTCTTCCTCTGTATCAGGAGCCAGTATAAGTCAATAGATTAATAAACTCATATACTAAACACTTTCTGGATCATATGCATCAAACCATCTTGCAAGTTGAGGGAAGCTCTCATAGCAAAGAAACAAAACAATGTAATTTGAGAACCATACTTCACTTGATTATACTGTAATCGTATAACCACTGACTTTTACAGATCACTGTAAACCTTGTAAAAATGCACCCGCACCTAGCACACTATAGACATTCAACAAACTGATATCCATTAGTGTACCTATATCTATTTTAGAAATAGATTGATATTTTTACTGATAATGGGGATTGGAAAATAAAACTGGTTGATAAATCCACTTAGTCTGTATCTTAAGAGGCAGTATATTAAACAGATCATGAAATTAAATGAAAATGAATTAATCTGTAAGCAACATATCATATTTTTTCAAAAAGGTATCATATGAAATGCTTCTTTTAAAGGTTAATTATAGAGTATTTTGAAAATTTTCTAGTCAAAACTTGGCTCAAATATTTTATCAATAGGTATCTGGTTCTCTTAAAAGTGAATAATTATTTAAAAATGAAATTTAGTGAATGATTATTTAAAAATCAAGTATACTCAAAGATGAAGCCATATGTTGTGATAGTTTAGATGACAGATCATCCCACAACCTGTGACATTAACTATTTTCCAATCAACCCTTATTTTTTTTTTTTTAAGTTTATTTGGAGAGAGAGAGAGCACATGAGCAGGTGAAGGACAGAGAGAGGGAGAGAGAGACTCCCAAGCAGGTTCAGTGCTGTCAGCACAGAGCCCGATGCAGGGCTCGATCCTACCAACTGTAAGATCAGAACCTGAGCCAAAATCAAGAGTCAGAAGCTTGATCGACTGAGCTACCCAGGCGCCCTGCAGCCCTTATTTTGATTGACAATGCTTTCAAGGAAACTTAGCACCTTGATGCTTCCTTTTTTACTTTCTATTAAACTATGGATGGTGGGACTCCAGTCTCATATTAGAAATTTTAACCTCCATTTGCTTTTGTACAACATAAGACTAAACAAACAAAAAACAGCTTTCAAAATTCATTTGTTTGGAAGGGTTATTTGTGGTACATAAATATGTAACTACCAGAATAGTACCTGTCAGGATCACCCTACATCTTTCTAAAAGTTTCACAATCCTATATCTACAATCAAAATCCTAAAATATCTGAAAACCAAAAGTTTTTTATTTTTTTAAATTTATATTCCAGTTAGTTAACATACAGTGTAGTCTTGGCCTCAGGAATAGAACTCAGTGATTCATCTCTTACATATGACATCCAGTGCTCATCCAGAAAAGTGCCCTCCTTAATGCCCGTCACCCATTTTGCCCATTCCCCACACACCCCCACCTCCAACAACCCTCAGTTTGTTCTCTGTATTTAAGAGCCTCTTATGGTTTGCCTCCCTCTCTGTCTGGGGGCAAAATCTGACCTGAACAGATGTGTTGCTCTTTACAGATCTTACTTATTCCACTTAGCACGAGCAATTATAGTTTTCCTGTGCATATATTAAAGTGTTGGGTTTTGGGGTGCTGACCAGATCCCACCAGTTATATATAGTCTATGGTACACTATCTGTAGCATATGGCAATATTTAGATACAATATGACAGGTACATCATTTTTTTAATCTTAATTTTAAAACATACCTTTCTGCCCCACGGTTTTTGGATAAGAGACTATGAATTTCATATTCTTTTAACACTGTCCTCTTCCCCCCAATAAAATAATCAAATTCTTCTTGGGTATCTATTTTGTACTAGATTCTTCAAATAAGACAGTCTTAATTTATTAACAGTTTACAATGTAATTGAGGTAATAAGACATAAAACCACTAAAAGAAAAGCTATGCTATAATAAATGTCATAGATTGTCCTCGACTAACTACCAAACCAGAGATGTAAAATCTGTTTTTCTGTTCCTCGTCCCTGGCAGCCATCATTCTTCCCTCTGAGAGAGAATTGCCAGAAAATACTCCTAAACTAGGCAATCTTACTTTGCACATAAGAAGAACCTATCTGTCACCCTTAGACAAATAAATGTAGAAAATAAGGTTATCAATTCAAAACACAATAAATGTATTAGGCTGACCTAAGTTTAACCAAGACCCATAAAGGTCCTATAGTGCTTAGCGCAAGCTTCCCCCACTCTGCCTCTCTCCCGTGAAGCAATATTTATTCTAACATTTTCTAAGTGCCAGATACTTGCTCAGTGCTTTATAAATGTTATATCATTTTAATCATAGATATAAATTATATTCATTTCCCAGAGGATAAATTCCAGAGAAATTAAACGTCGCATGCAAATGGCCTACAACTTGTTATCTGTAGAGTTGGGATTTGGAAATGGATTGATACATCTGGCTGAGAAGTTTATACTCTCTCTGCCACTTTCCTCCATAGATGACAGTCAAAGTGTATTACAGGGAAAAAGATAGAAAAGGTCCACCTTACATAATTATACTTTGAAACTCAGATCTTAAATTTACCCCACTTTACAACATCTCCCCTACTGTGACTTTACTCAATAGTTGTATCTTTACCTACATAAGTAAATAGAATTTCAGTTCTGTTTTTTGGTGTGTTCCATTTCCTTCGTTTTTACTAGATTGCAAATCACTTGAGAACAGAGGCTCCCCAACACTGAACACAGTGCCTGGCACACAGTACTCATTCAGCAAGTTTTAAATGAATGAATGAAGGAGGTTTCAGAGCTCAGGACCACAGACATGTGGACAACATGAACTTAGTGGCTGATGCTTATGTATCCACAGCTATGGACATTTACTCATGCTTTTTGCAGCATCCTTGGGAACAAGACAAGACAAAATGAACTAAATTTAAAGCAGTAAAAGCCAATCTGTTGTCACTTATGCAAGAGAATACTGAGTTACTTTTTTAAAATGTTAACTTGAAGTGTAAGATTTTGAGAAATAACAGTTAACTGTATTAGAGGTCTGCCAACCTTGACCACACGTTCATGGTATGAGCCATCATACTAGTAAGAATAATGCTTATTCTTACAAAAATAAAGTTTTAAAGATCGGTATACTTAGAGATTTTCCCCTCCTGGGATTTTAGCATCCCGTTTATAATGGGCATCGTTTGTAGACTATACATTTAAACTACACTTAACTAAACACCAGCCATTTTGTAATGTGCGGGAGAGGCTGATGTATCTGTGCTTGACCGACTCCCCTGTCACATAAAGGATGAGACAAAGTGAGCTGCAAAATTACTCCCAGGATTAGAAAGTGTTCAGTTGCTTAATCTCCTCCCCTCAGATCATCCCTCATTGGTTAGTTTTAACCAGACATCTGTTCTTTGTCCTCTTCTTCGTCTTCTATCTTTGCCTGGATTTTCTCAGCCTCTTTGATGACATGAGCTGCTATCACTTCTGATGATTCCCCCAGATTTCTACATCCTTATCTTCAGTATCCTTCAGGACACTGCACCTGCAAGACAGCCACCACTATCACCAGATGCCACGTCTGGTATCCAAACCATTAGCTGCCATATTTCTCTCCACTTCCCACCACGGAACAAGATGTCGCTCCTTCTACATTCCCTACATAGTTATCGGAACCATGCCTCCTTTTAACACATGCTCAGCATGAAACCAGACAAATAATAAACCGAAAAATGAGACCTGGCCTTAACCACTGAAAGGTGCTGCCAGTCCCGATTTGCTTCTCACAGTCCAGTGCCCCAGACGTAGCATAGACCAGAGGGTTTTCTCATCTGATCTCCTCCCTTGCACACATGGAAGGTTTTTCTAGCCATTTTGAATTTTTTTAATCATCTCTAATATTTGCTAGGCCTTTGCACATACTTTCCCCTGTGCCTGCAACACCTCTCCCTGCGTCAATGTCTGGCAAAACCCAACATATCCTTTGTGACCCAGATCACGTGTCATCTACTCTGAAAAGCTTATTGATTTCCCCTGGAAGAGCTAATCTCTATTCTTTTTTTTTTTTTCATTCTGTGCTTTCACAGGACTTCATTTATTCCCTGAACAGCAGTCAGTGGGATCACTCTGAAACATAA
The DNA here is from genome assembly GCF_024362965.1 of Panthera pardus. Lineage (NCBI taxonomy): Eukaryota > Metazoa > Chordata > Mammalia > Carnivora > Felidae > Panthera > Panthera pardus. Next base: position 18,658,339 of record NW_026526654.1, on the reverse strand, counting down.
CCAAGATTATAACACATTCCTGTTGACACTCTGCAATGGCTCTTTAGCCTACCTAGAATCAAATCTAAACTCCTTTCCTTGCCCTACTGGAGAGCCTCCCTTAGAACTAGGCAGTGGGGCCTCTGCCCTGGCTCCACCATTCAGCACATCAAAAACATGCTCATGGTTCATTTATCAAGGGACACATGGGTGCCTCTGTCACTTGGATCTGGAGTCAGTGATGGCATAGCAGCCAATCCATTCATTTACATATTGTCAAAGCTGCTTTTGTACTACAACCACAGCAGTAACTAACTGGTACAAATTGTATGGCTCAAAAAGCCAAAAATATTTGGCACTTCACAGAAAAATTTGTCACCACCTGGTGGGGTCTGTAACCCTGTGACTACCAACCTGCAGGCCCACAGAAACACTTCTCAGCTTCTGTTTACCTTTGCCCTCAAACGAAGGCTACTTTTTGTCCAAGTGGTGCAAAGAGCTGTAGGCTATGCGGCCACCATCATCAGCGATGAGCACTTATTTGGGGACCAGAGAGGATTTGAGTGCTTTGGCGAGAAGCCTCATTCATTATCCTATCAGATCCTTCCTCTAAGAGAATACAGATACAATAGATACTATTATATTATTTCCCCAAAGTGCTAAGTGTCCATTTACTTAACTTCTCTTCATGTTCTCATTTGTGATTCCAGAGGCACTCACGATTTGGCACATCATATGCAGCAGTCATACATGGCAGCCAAGAAACATTTTGTAATATTGAAGCATTCATTTTTGTCTTAAATTTATATATAAGTTGGCTCAGATGTAACATGCATGAAACATGATCCTGATTCTTACTCTCACAGCCTTTCAACAGTGCATACCAGCATTGTATTATAATTATAAAAAATTATAAACATATTATAAAACTAAAATGAACATAATTTATATTTGTATAAAATATAATTACATTTTAAATAAATAATTTTGCTACACATGTATCATTATAATTAGTATTTTCCCTTTTCTTATAATAGGTAATTCTGAATATTTTAGAAAAACATTTTTGAAAATATATATAAACATTTTTCAACTTTTTAAATTTGCCTCGACGTGTATTTTTGGTGACATATTTAAATTTTGTACAGTTTGAATACAATTATATTTTATTTTTAATTCTTCAGATGATTGCTGCCAATAAAATATGTTATGTGACTGTTTTTTGTCTAAGCTTGCTTAATTAGTGATTCTGCTAAAATGAAAGCAAGAAAGATAAAATCGAAGGAACAACAGTATAATTGCTTAGAAATTAGGAATGTTTTTATTATCTTATGAAAACAAGATCACTGACTCATTTACAGACATCCAAAAATAATTAATAGTAATGAAATTTCATCATCTTGAATCTTTTGCTAATACTTAGTCTTATGAATCTTATAGTTTTAGGAATATTTTAAAATTTGTCTTTGTGAAGGCATATATGCCAAGGTAGAAGAGGAGAACAGTTCAGTCAACAGTTTGTGAGTCTGACCTGTAACATTGGCTCTTCAGACCTACAGCATGTGGGTCTCCATTTGTGCTCCTGGCCTGAACCCCATAGTTAGACGGGACTGGTCTGCCTCTGGGGCTCGGTGTGGCCCCTGATCACCTTTCACCCTTCTTCCTAGGTTCCTGTCACACTCCTAGCAGTTTCCGCCTTGGAGCATTTGCACCACTGTCCCCTCTACTGGAGGGGTAGATATTCAGGAGGCTGGCCTTGTTTGATATTCAGACCCCAGGTTAAGAGTCAGCCTCAGTTTTCTGGAACAAAAGGGAGTTCCCTAGACTCCATATCATATGTCTGTCTCATTTTCCTCGCAGCACCCATGGCAATCTGATATTTCCTTATTAATTTGTTAACTTAAAGTCTGCCTCCTCCAGATAGAACACAACAGGTATGAGAACAGGAATCTTATCTGTCTTGCCAAACTGTATTCACAGTAACCAATGCAGTATTTGAAATATACAAAGCATGTAATAAATATTTGTTGAGTAAATACCTATTTATAGCACGAAAACATAATTATCTGCATCCATGAATTTCTCTTGATTGACACCAACTTCTGTCACTGACAACAACTCAGCATAATGCAGTGATGACTCAGAAATATGTCTTGAATGAATAAAGGAGTAAATAAATGGACTAATTATTGAATGGATTCATGAATTTGAAGGAGTATATTCCCAATTCAATTAAAGGAGCATTTTAGACTTGGATTAATTCTTTCAGCACCATAGTTTCTCCATGTGCTGAATCTCGGAATCATTCTCTCCAATCACCAAACATGTTTTTAACTTCATTTGTGCAAGCCCATGAAACTCCTCCGCTGATAATCATATAACTTTATTATTGTTGTGTCTCAGCCACCAGCTCAGAACATGTCCTTTGCCAAGAACATGTTCAAAGCAGATGGGCGTGAAATCTGTGAAGCTTCTATTATTTTTATTCACACTTGTTATAAAGGACACGAGCCGCTGTAATCAAACATTGCTACAGAGAGGCTGTGGCTCCCTGACAGACGCAGCCACACCAACCCCCTGCCTGACTTTGGTTGCTACTCTCACAAGCAGAGAGTTTAGTTGAGTGCAGAAAAATAAGGACTATTTTATGAACAATTTCTTGGCTTTCTAAGAACTTCCTTGCCATGCATGTGGAAATTGTATAACATGAAAATAAAATCTAGACACACTTAGAGTTCATTGGTACTGATTTTCTCAGTAACTCTGACTCCTTTTCTATCAGATAATAGACCAAAGGTTTACACATCCTTCATCTTTCTTAGAGGAAAATTAGCTACTTAACTTTGCATCAAGAGGTTTCACATAATCCCACAAAGTTAAGAAAATAAATTCTTTCTTTTAAAAAATAACATCAATAGCTTATTTAAAAAGTAGTATATGTGCAATATAGAAGATGGACAGATATGGAAAATGTACAAACTGAAATTAACACCTTCTCTCCATTTGGAGATTGCCACTATCACGTCTCAGGGTACGATTCCCCATAAACACACAAGGGTGTATGTATTTTGCTTTTTTTTTTCAAAATAAGATAATACAGTACATAGATTTTGTAATTTTTTTTCAATTAAGGAAGTTGATATCTCCTTTTCATAAATTCTCACATAATCAATACTGAGCCTTTTTTAAACTTTCAATTTACTCCTAAATTTCTGCTAGTGCTCATTTGTTTGAATCAGGATCCAATGCAGGAACATGCTTCCTTTCTAGTTGTCATGTCTGTTAAGTGCTTTTAAATCTACCATAGTCGGGGCTCCTGGGTGGCTCAGTCGGTTAAGCGGCCGACTTCGGCTCAGGTCACGATCTCGCGGTCCGTGAGTTCAAGCTCTGCGTCAGGCTCTGTGCTGACAGCTCAGAGCCTGGAGCCTGTTTCAGATTCTGTGTCTCCCTCTCTCTGACCCTCCCCCGTTCATGCTCTGTCTCTCTCTGTCTCAAAAATAAATAAACGTTAAAAAAAATTTTTTTTAAATCTACCATAGTCACATTTCTTATGCTATTGAATTGCTAAGGAGACCAGAGATTTTTCCTCTCTTAACTCAGAAGAAAGTAGGGGATTATTAAGATAGATAACTATTTGACCACAAGCAGATAACTCCATCCCATCAAATTCCTGATGAAACAATCAACAGGATTTCCCAAAATGGAGATGAGGGCTCTATCTGTTCTGAAAACTTAATGATGAATGCTACGTTCCGTGCAAGAACCAATAAAGAAGGTCTTCTAGACATAATGTGGATTGAATGGGATCAAAAGAAGGCATGCCTGGCAAAAGTCTAGTATGTCTAGGAGGTAAACAGAAGATACTGTGGCCCCATAACCCTTTGGAGCTAGACATGGGAACAGTCCTCAGTATAGTAGGGCTCCCTGTTTGGCATCTCTTTTGTCTCTGTAGACCAGTAGCCTGTAGAGTACACTCGTCCCACTGGAGAACAGAGGACTCACTTCTGCTGTGAGTGCCCACATCAGGCAGAGGACAAGCCATGAATCTCTGAAAGGAAAATACCATGGTTCAAAAGCTACCCCAAAACTCAGTTATTGTATAGCAATGCAGAGAGCAACAATAAACACTCATGCAACACTTAGAAAATGCACCACCTAGGAATGCTTCCTAAATAATCCAAGTGATGATCCATGCCAGAATAATAAGAAATAAAGTCAAGTCAGTAAAGGAAGAAAGAAGAAATAAAGCTATTGAGAAGTCATGGGGAGCATGAAACAGTTTAGTGTAAAGAAACAAATCCTAACAAATGTCCTAAATGGTGTTACAAAATTAATGTTTCACAATGTTTTGACAGAGATCATTATTTTTAAAAAAGTTTCTATCACTCTATATTAAATTAATGCAAAATGAGAAATGAGCAAAAAAGTCAGGGAAAACCCCTAATCTTCCAAACAGGAGACAAAAAAATTAGTGGGTTTTAGTCACTTTTATAGATGGGTAATATATGTTTAAGAACTTTTCTTTAACCATTAGTTATTATCTAATGCCTATCGTGGCAGATAACATTTTCCAAAAATGGTCACAACAATATATTTCCTATCCCACATGCGCTTCTAGAACCTGGTGGGCCTTTTTGATTGCCTCAGCTAAAAGAATAAGATGAAAGTGACCCTAAGTGACTTCCAATGCTAGGTCACAAAAGGCAACACTCCATCGTTCGTCCTGCACTTGTTCTTGGACCCAGGCACCGTTCTGTGAAAAAGCCCAGGGCACAAAGAGAGGTCAGGCAGGTGTCTGGGCTGAAAGCCCTGATGTGGCCCAGCTAACATCCAGTATCAACTGCCAGAGAATGAGAGGAGAAACACTTGAGAACTCTCTAGCCTCATCCACTATCTGACTACAGCCTCCTGAATACCCAGAACAATAGCCACCTGGCTGAGAGAGTCAGCCCCCTAGGATCATGAGGCATAACGATAATCAGCAACTGCTATTGTTTCATTCCATTCTGTTTGTAGTGGTTTGTTATGCGGCAATAAATAATTGTATAACAGCTAACAAAGAGTCTGTGCATAAAATAAAATGGATAAGAAGCAACAGAGAATCTAAAGTACAGAAAGCATAAAAACTATAAGCCAAGACCCAACTAAATACAGTTTTTAAAATAAATGCAAATAGTATAAATATTCTTATCAATCAGAAAAGATACTCAGACTGAGGTAAAATAGGAAATCCACTTATCAGATGCTGTTAACCTGCCTCCCCTAAATTACAAAAAGATAAAAAAATAATAAAATAAGGGCATTTGGCTGGCTCAGTCAGTAGAGCATACAAATCTTGATCTGAAAGTCATGAATTCAAGCCCCATGTTGAGGGTAGAATTTACTTAAAATACTACTACTACTACTACTACTACTAAAATATGTATTAAACTCAAGAAGAAATAATTTGGGCTTTTGTTATCGAACTGAAGAACTTCTGAGTCTATAATACAATAATGTACATTATGAATGTATAGAAACCTGTGTCTTCCAAAACTTACTATAAAATGCTTTGCTCGCAGAATATTATCAATGTGTTATAAAACAGTGGAATGAAGGACCGTAGGGCACAGTTTAGAAAATACTACTATAAACCAATTTTACTTTGATTTATATACTTTGAACTTAGATACAAAATATGTCAAAAAAAAGTTAACATTAAGGGCCGCCTGGGTGGCTCAATCAGTTAAGTGACCAACTTCGGATCAGGTCATGATCTCGTGATTCCTGGGTTCGAGCCCCGCCTTGGGCTCTGCACTGACGGTGTGGAGCCTGCTTGGGATTCTCTCTCTTCCTCTCTCTCTGACCCTCCCCTACTTGCTCTCTCTCAAAATAAATAAATAAACTTAAAAAAAATTTAATGTTGATACATCCCTATTCATAACATCTAAAAATTATACCAGAAATAGATACTTCTCTTATAAACTGGCAACATCACTCTTAGTGCTAAAACATTACACACAATACCATTAAAATCATAAACAAAATAAGGATGTCTATTATCACTAACATTTTATTTTGATCTAGAGATCAAGGTAATGTAAGATTAGTAGATTATTAGAAAAGAGGGATAAACTGAACAGAATTTGCAGGTGATACATCTATATACTTCCCCCAAAGCAAGAAAATCAACTGAAAAATAGGGTAACGATATCGTGCCAACGATGAAGTTGGCATATCCATGTGACAGGCTACTATGCAGCCACTAGAAATAATGTTTTTGACATTCTCATTTAAGTGGGAAAAAAAGATTAGGAAACTATAATTGCTTAATTCCAAGTTTCTTTTTCAAAGACAAATTAAAAAATCAAGGAAAATAAAAGTGATGTCAAGTTCATGAACTTATAGGTGATTTTAATTTTATTATTTATACTTTTCTGTATTTTTCATATTTTCTAAAGAATACACTACTAGTATAATCCATTTCTTAATTTTTATTAAAACAAATATTTTAATTTGGCTCTTTATTATATCCAATAACCCGTTAAGTGTAGTGTCATCTATGGATCTTTTCTTGATGTTCTATTTATCTCACTGTATGTATTAGGTGGCCTTTTTCAAATCCATAACTTCAACTACCCCATATCTACTGATGGTCTACATCCGAATATACTTAACTACTTTTCAAACATCTTCACTTAGTTAATGTGGATATAAAAATAATGTATGTCCAAAATTGAAATAATTTTTCTTCTAGAAGCCATTCTTCTTTTCTAAAGTTAACTATTTCAGCAAAGGACATTTAGTTTACCTGGACACCCAGGCTAGCAAAAGGATGTTGGGAAATCACTATATTATTTGAATGAAAGATGGATTTAGAGAAGAAATGACAGATCTGAAAAAATGACTAAGGTACCACCAGGTATAAAAGTGGGACGTGATTTGCTCATGAAAAAAAATGCTACACCTCATCAGAGGCCAAAGTAAAAACTGAAGTGAGGCATGAAGATAAAGCATCTTTAATTTGCGGTATCTAGAAGCAGAGATGATTGGCTTCAGAGGAGTTGCTACTTAGAGTATATTAAGCCAATCACCAACATCACTGAAAAATTACTGCTTATGCTCTTGAGTCACAGTGCAAAGTGAGCTCCTGCTGAGAGTGACCTGAAGACATCCTAAGCCTCACCTTTTCTTTCAGAGGTCTGAAGACCATGTGCTCCATGCAAAGACTGAGAAGGGGCTTAAATATCCCTTGAAATCTCAAAGGAGATTTATTGCTTAGGCTGATTTCAAGACGATTATACATAAACACTTGGATTCTGATATCAGAAAATATTCATCTTATATTGTCTTTGCTTGTATCACATTTAATACAAATTGAGGACCCTCTTCCAGACAGTTTTTAAGCAGGTCAAAAGAAAAAAATCTATTACCTCTATTATGCAAATTTCAAGAAACAAATATCATTATTATTGAAACAATTAATCAGTTTCAGCTCAGTCTACAGATTCATCATCACCCATTAGGCCTGGACAGACTTCATGTGAAGGAGAAAGAAAATTGGATTTCTAGATGTTTCTAGCATAGAAATACCCTTTCTTCTATCTATCTATCTATCTATCTATCTATCTATCTATCTATCTATCATCACTGTGAAGGTTTACAGTGTCCAACTCACAGGTCAAGGGAAATCATTGGTATTTAACAGATAATGTTCTGTCACTAGAAACTGAAGTCAAATGCAGCCCAGTACCCTTGGCTCCTCCTATCGTAACCTATTTCTTTTTTTTTTTTTTTTATAAATGTTTATTTATTTTGAGAGAGAGAGAGAGCAAGCAGGGAAGGAGCAGAGAGAGAGAGGGAGGGAGAGAATCCCAAGCAGGCTCCATACTGTCTAGGCAGAACCTGATGAGGGGGCTTGGCCCCAAGAATCCTGAGATCATGACCTGAGCTGGAATCAAGAGCCAGTCACTTAACAGACTGAGCCATCCAGGTGCCCCCATAACTTATTTCAATCAACAGGGAGTTCTGAATATGTAGCAGCATAGTTTAAAACACTCCTCCAAAAGATTTCTTCTACATTAGCTTCTCTGCAATTATAAAAATTCATTACAAAGATAACAGAGCTTATTTTAAAACACATGAAAGAGCAATAAATAACACATTCCTGGATAAAAATAAATATACATAATAAAAGGGTCACTCTGATTTGACCAGGAATTTACCAAATCATCAAGTAACTTAATAACAAACTATCAATCATCTTAAATACTTATGTATGGATATCTAATCTAATAAAAGAGTACTCAGGTGGTTCTATGTTCAACACATTAAAAATCATTTTCCTGATGAAGATTTTGAGTAGAGGAATGTAGCTCTTGGCTCTATCTAACTATATATTAGATGTAGCTAGTTAGGAAAGCCAGCGCACAAGAATACACTTAAATAATACATTAATAACATTTGGCTTAAAATATACTCTAATTTTAAGCAGGGGATTATTAATGTATTATGAATCCATACTAATTATCATGGTAGAATGCCTAGAATTTTAAATAGGAGGCCAATTCATAATAGTAATTTTTATTTTTTTAAAAATTAAGCTTAGTTCAATGTCTAATAAGTACCTCACCATGTATTTAATGTTCATTATCATTGTTACTGTAGTACATGATTTGAGAACATCTTAAGAACCTACTGCTTATTCTGACATCTAATTTGCATCAGGTTCTTAATATTCAACTGGAAACCAATTAGGCACTCAAAAACAGTAGAACCAGTGAAATTATCAGCAATGATGCTATTTTACCAAAGACAGTAAGCACTAGACACCAACAGGCATGAGTTTTCCACCATCAAATACATTTTACTCTTATAAGTTTGTGTTTACAAAGCTCCCACCAAAAAGCTTATGGGGCCAAAAACAAAACAAAACAAAAAGAAACCGCTTATTCCCTCCAATATGTTTCTTAATTTCTAGAAGAAGAAACATTCAAACTGTGTTTCCAAAGTTTCCAGAGGGAAATATTTCTCTTCACACACATTTTTCTCCATATTCTATGAGTCCTAAGTCTCAGTGTCTTTCTCTAATTATAGGCTAATTATTATTGAATCCTAACTGTGCTGCCATTAAAATCTCTCTTGAATCTGCAGAAAACCTTGCAGAAAGCGCTTGGTCCAAGCGCCTATTACTTTGTACCTAGGCTATTGCAGGAACCTCCAGACCCCTGCTCCTGTCTTGTTCCTCCTCAACCACACCATCCCTTGGTTCATGCCTGGATCATGAAATACGCCTGCTCAAACTCTGCATGGATCCCCATGGCTTTCAGGGAGAATATGTACACTCAACGCTGTCCGTGGTCTGACACATACTTGGCTTCTGACCATATCCCCTACTGACTCCCTCTTCAATCTTTGAAGCCATGCCTCCAGAACCTATCTTGGCTTCTTCTGAAGCCACAGGCTTCTTCGGGCCTCTAACAGAAATTTGCTCAATATGTATGTGAAGTTTGGTTTTATTCCAAGTCATAGGATCATCACATTTCTACCTTGAAAAGCCCATATGAAATTGTCTGGTTCAATTCTCTCATTTTATAAATATGAAGACTGAACTGCAGTGTAAGATATGAAGTAACTTGTATATGGACACCCAGCCAGATATTGATAAATCAGACTCAGAATTCTGCCTTCCAGATAACTACCTTTTTTGGTTATTACATATCATGCGAAAGATTTAGAAACATTGCTAATGGTGATGGTTAAGACGTAATGACATGCTTTCTCTGCCCATAGGAAAGTTGTTAAGACATTCTTATCTCAACTCTCAATCACTATATTTGAGCTATTACACAGAAAATGTTTCCACTTACACTGTAGGAGCAATATTTTGACACAGGAATTGTATTATACCAGTGAGTTTTCATGGAATATAAGACAACTATAAGGTATAAACTTAAACACAACGTGTTTTTTAAACAGGATTTAATTTTTGCTCTGTGGTGCATGATACAAAGACCTATTTTCATACCCTGTCTTCATGAATAATGCTATAAAGTCAAAACCTCATACAAATGTTAACTACAGTTGGTAACTGATTCTCTAAGAACTGCAAACTTGTTAGCCTTGGGGGGGGGTGCGGGGGGTGGTTGGAGACCAATGGAAAATTCTTTCAGCAAATCTGAGGAGAAAAGCACATGGATCAAATAACTTCCAACTGTAATACCAAAATTAGTAAGAGATCACACTAACAACAAAAACAGTCAGCCTCATTCCTATCTAAGTCATAGGTAAACAATCACAGGAGGAGAAAAAGAAATCAAAAGGCAGGCGTTATTTCCTGCCCTTGGAAGCTTTTGTGTGTAGACAGTAAGTGGCAAAATAACAGCAAAACAACAGCAAGGAAACAAAACAAAACAAAATAAAATAAGAGAGAGAATAGGATCAAGATGGTAGGGGTAGGTTTAAACATAGTGTCTTTGTAGATAAGTGAAGAAAAACTACCAAAGCAATTCTTCCATGACTCACATAAATCATAGTAAAATGTGTTTCAGGGAAGTTTGGGGTTGATGATCTGGTGCTCCAGTTATCTTCAGGAGATACTCAGTTTTAAATTAACGGCAGTAATTTATCTGATATATGACTTGCCTCCTTTTTACTTTCTCCTGGTCTCCCTCTGTTTACTATGCATCCCACTTTTCCTCTGTCTTTGTAACATTTTGTAGAAGCATCATGTCAAGAGTCAACTGCAAAGCACTCTCTCAAAAGCAACAGTAAACTGAGATTCATCATTGTCTTCCTTGTGTCGATCTGTATGCACAGTTTTCTCAGATGTAATAAAAAAGGATCAATTTATTTTCCCCCTTTCTGCATCCCATCTTTGCATACCAATGGTAGGTCACTAGTTACAGATCCACCCTATCCACCCCTATTCTTTATCCCTCCTTAGACAGTACCTACTGGTATAATACAGTGGCGATAGTTTCCATTTTTTATCATTGAAGGACAACTGGAATTCAAGAGATAGGAACAATAGGGAGAGAAAGAAGTCCAAGTTAGTCCTGAAAAATAACAATAAATGAAGGAAGTGTGGGAATGGCATGCTTGTAACAGACTTACTATTGGAAAAACGTAATGGGGCTAAATCTACTCCCCTCTACATACACAATGCAAATAGAAAATATAAATACAATGGTCACCATGCAAGCTAGGAGAAAATCCTGAAAACTGAGAGACAGAGCCCACAGCTGTGATACAGCCCTCTCATAAGGATGCAAGTAAATATAGTCTTTTGGAAAGAAGAACAGAAATCCATAAAGCAGGCAAAGGTGTACAATAAAGGCATTATAATAAGAAGCAGAGATCAGTGGTGAAGAGAGTGTTGAATTTCATGACACAGAATTGCCATCCTCGTTGAAGGCAGAAAAGAGTAGCATTAACCCTTGGGGCAAATTGAATCACTGATATAGAGGACAACCCACAGAACTATTCCTAGAAGTTACAGAAAACAGAAATTGATTTGTGAACAATACAGCAGAAGGGGTTGAAAAAATAAAGGATGGAGAGCAGAATCTCACCCTCAGGATTATAGGATTACTCAGTATCATCAAGAACAGAAGCAATAAGTGAAAGCCTAATGAAAGAAGTGTTTCCTAACTGATAGAAGTCCTTTGTATACAGGATTCTACGAGTTCTGAACAGAATTAATAACACTCCCCTCCCCAAATCCTTCCAGCATTGTCAACCAACTAATATGGAACAATGGAGCTTCGAGGCAAAGCTTTTACAACTCGGTAATCTTACACACAGTTGAGTTGCTTTACTGTGTGAGGAAAACAGAAAGACATTTTTAGGTAAGCAAGAACTGGACAGAATATCACTCATTTACACTTCTGGAAAAGATTACCTGAAACCTCACTCTGATGATAGAAATATAGAAACAAGACACTTATGGAATAGGGAAATAAAGTTGTAAATTGAGGTTTCAAAAGCAAATGTCTTACTGGAAGAGGGCCAGTAATATAAATGTGCAAATTGGCTGTTGCAAAGCTGAAGAAGTAGTGATATTTAGGCACACTGGAAATCTCATGCCCCACCTAAAGTCATGAAATGCTAATGCTGAAAATGCACCCACTGCGTTTTTCTAGTCAGAAGGGCATCATTGTTTGACCTCTGGTATGAAGACACAATGGAGTTTTCCCTCTGTGGGTCCCATTACTGAATGCAGCGGTCAGCCTGGATCATCTGGAGGATGTTTAATGTCACCAGCAACCTTTGGCCCTGAAGCATTTCCTGTTTGCCCCAGTTCACCATCCACCCCTCACTCACCATCTGGTGTGCAGTTGAAGAAGACTTTAGTACCACCTTTGATGATGGTTAAAGTAATCACAGGTTTTGGTCTATTCCAGTACTAGCTAATAAAGCCCACCATTTATACATGATTGGGACACTCGGTCAGGAAATTTAAAGATACCTGACAAAACATATTGCCCCCTTTTAAAGCTGCATAGAGAGACACTATTGTCAATAACTGCAGAAAATTTTTGCAATACATTTAAAATCAGTGATTCATTGGTTCCTTAAAGCTGATATTGATTGGCTAATTCTTTTATGCTAATTGGGACAAGCAGTAATGATCAAGCAGAAGATCTCTCTGGTTGTATAATATCTTACACCAAAGGCCTGACTGTACCTGCATTAATCATGTTTAAAAACCTATGTTAACAATTAAATTCGAGCTATGTAAAAATTAATGGAAAAAGAAAGACTAAGAAAATATAACAAAGTATCTATTTTATAAGATTCTGGGTTATTTTCTATATTAGTATTTCTGTGTTCAAAATTTCCTGCATATGTGTTTTATGTATAAGACAGATTAACATTTTTAAGTATTGTTCTAAAATTCTGGCAATGAATATGGATTCTCTTAAAATGGTGAAGTATCTTTTAATAACTTATTTATAATAATTTATCATGTAATAAAATAAGGTTCTAATCTAGTCATTGAACATGTAAACACACCATTTTCTTTTGGAATATGCTGACTTGAATTAATGGTATAACTGTGCATTCTGAATATCCCAAGCCCTAATTAACAGTCAATGTGTGACTGTTCAAAATTCTTTTCTTTTTTTTTTTTTAACAATTATTTATTTTTGAGAATGAAAGAGAATGAGCAGGGTAGGGACAAAGAGAGGGGAAGAGAGAATCCCAATCAGGCTCCAGATCTCCAGCACAGAGCCCGATGCGGGGCCAAAACCCACAAAACGTGAGATCATGACCTGAGCCAAAATCAAGAGTCAGCGCTTCGACTGAGCCACCTAGACACCCCTCAAAATTATTTTCTGAAACACCACCAGTGGAAAAGAAATGGTGAGGCATTGCCTCAAGCCTTTTGTGAAAATAAATTCTTAATTATGAAAAAGTTAAGTGTTAAAATAAATTAATGTATGTAAGAAAAGGTGAATTGGTAAATATATGTATGCGACCACATTACACATTCTAAGTGTAAACCAAAGGAAAAGGACAGAGAGTGAAATATCAACATCAGATGTGACAAATTTTGCTATCATTATTAGATAAAATCTTTAAAGATCCTTAAGATACATATCACAATAGGAAAGCATACAAAAGACATAAAAACAAATTCAGATAGGCACCAGCTCAAGATTCAAATTAAACATCAATACAATGCCCTTTTAAACATTGTTTTGCCTAGAATATTGGCAAAAGAATTTTAAAATCTTAATATTTTATTCTGGTAAGTACACAGAGAGTTTGATCAGTGTCTATTCTACTGATACAGAGTAAATTGTTATTTTATGAAAGCAACCTGGTGTGAAGAGTCTCAGATTCTCCTTATAGCTTTGGATGAGTAATTCTATATCAGGGAACTCATACTAAGGATACAGTCAGATCTGTACCTCTATTGCTATCTCTATCTCTCTCTCTATGAAAGAATGTTTATTGCAGCTTTTCATTTTGATATTTTAAAACAGTATATAGGCATCCAAATGTTTTCAAAATAATTGACTAATGATCATGGGAAAATCTTCATAATAAAATGTTAAGAAAAAAGGTGTATGTTTTTAATTACATAAGCAAATACACCAAAATTTCCATCATGGTTATCTCTAGGGAATGATTTGCTAGAAATTTTTTATTGTTTTTTTATATCCTTAAATATTCCATGATGAGCATCCCCAAGTTCTATAATTGTAGGCTTTGTGTGTGTGTGTGTGTGTGTGTGTGTGTGTGTGTGTGTGTGTAGGGTAGATCTTTCATTCATTCATTCATTCATTCATTCATTCACTTTATAAATAGTGTCTGAATGCTGGGTAGAATTTAACACCAAGTTCCAGGTTATAAAGTTCATTATTCTGTGTCTCTAAATTAAATATCACTAAAAGCAAACTCAACTATGACAGAATTAGTCCAAATTTAAAAGCATCAAACCTTTGTTATTATGATCCACTCATACAATAGAATACCGCTCAATGATAAAGGTGAGAGAGCACACCACTGGAACATGCAACAACATGCATGAATCTAGCTCTGTGCATTTAAAAAAAATTTTTTTTAAACGTTTATTTATTATTGAGAGACAGACACAGAGTGTGAGCAGGGGAGGGGTAGAGAGAGGGGGAGACACAGAATCTGAAGCAGGCTCCAGGCTCTGAGCTGTCAGCACAGAGCCTGACGCGGAGCTCGAACTCACAAACTGTAAGATCATGACCTCAGCTGAAGCCAGTCACCCAACCAACTGAGCCACCCAGGTGCCCCTAGCTCTGTGCATTTTTAATATTTATTTCAATCAAAATTATCCTGACAGTAATATTAACACCATGAGAAAAACATATTTGGAATGAGCTGATTGTTAAAAAATAATGGATTACAGGAACTTTAAGTTTTAGTAGTTTTAAATTTTAAAATTTGTGCTTAGCCATGGAAGATGCTTACTAACAGAATCCCAGGGCTCGTAAAAATGACCAGGAAAACAGTTCCAGAGGATCTGGAAATAGATGAATCACATAGCTCTCCTCCTAGTCTTTTCTTCCATTAGATAAACTATCGTAAAATACATGAAATACTGAAGAGAGGTGAGAACATCTTTTCCAAGTGCAGATTTGCTGGCTTTGCCTTGGTGAACCTTCAGGACATGGGGAAGCAATGCCTTAGGCCCTTGCCCTGCTCTTGGTCCAGGTGTGCTGGCCCAGATCAGGGCTTAGAAAGTAAACAGTGGTGGGCATATGGGAAGCCACAGGAGAAACTTTGGGTCTACTTCCCAGAGTGAGAATTTTACTCAGATATAAATAATTTTAGGGTATTTTAGAGTCATACCAAAATGGATATATTATAAAGTATAATTCAAAATCCATGCATGTTATTAGAATAGAATATAAGCTTTCAGGTACCACTTGGACTCTCTATCCTGATCCTGAAAAAATGAACAAACATTTCTTTCCTTTGCATCAGCCACTGGGGACCTTTGCAGAGGAAAAGGTATGAATCATACCCTCCGCAAGAAGGTGTCATCTATGATATGAGGGAACCCAAAGCCTTACCCACCACAATGTGATGTTCTGAATGGGGTACCGGGTCACTCTGGGGAAGCTACATGGGGTTGGCTCAGGTGCCCAAGCCAGCTTCAGGTCTCAGACTTTGTATGTGTGCAGGTGGTCTCAGACTTTGTGTGTGTGTGTGTGCGCACATGCATGCATGTTAATGTGCTGTGTGTGTGCCACATAGAAGCACTTTAACCAACAGGCTTTGTCAGTGGCAGTGTAGAGACTGCCAAATGATAAGGTTAGAGAAATTCCCAGGCACAACCAATTTCCCTTCTCCTTGATACTTGGCTTTCTGGAAACAACAGGTCTGCCTGCTAGGGTTCAACAATGTGGCACACAAATGTAGCATGACTAAGACTGCTTTTGGGAGTGGGCACCAATTTATTAGACATGGTAGCACTTAGCACTTAAGAGTGTTTCGATGGATTTATTTTCCTCCTTGAAAAAATTACCATTTTTTAAAATCTCTCTTGAAATTTATTTCTTTATTTTGAGAGAAAGAGAGTAAGAGAAAGAGGGGGGGAGTCAAGGGCAGAGAGAGGGAGAGAGAATCCCAAGTGGGCTCCCCAATGAAAGAACAGAGCCCAATGCAGGGCTTGAACTCACTGATCAGGAGATCATGACCTGAACTGACATCAAGAGTCAGATGCTTAAAGGACTGAGCCACCCAGGCACCCCAAATTACAATGTTTTACCTTATTAGAGAACATCAAAATTGCAACATATTTCAAAATTTAGGCAGCTGATTTTATGTAATTTTGACAAGTCAGTCACAATTCTGACAACTACAACCTTCTTACTAGAAGTTGCGTATTAGGGAGTTTTGGTGAAGTATCAGCAGTGCCTCATTCTTGTGGGTGTGTGGCCTACGTGTGAGTCAGGAACTTTGAAGCCTTACACAGCGTCACCCAAGGGACTGGTGTGACTTCATCTTTTGGGTCTCTCTTGACTGCTCCAGGCCAGTGCCTGTATGCACTCACATTGTAAGTTGTGTCTACCCCAGTAAGATGGCTAGATAAAATACAGGATGCCGGGGAAGATTTGGATAACAGATAAACAATGAATCATTCTCAGTGTAAGTATATCTCAAATGGTGTCCTGGTAACCCTATCAAGTGGCATCATCAAGACTGTAGAGGCATCACCAAGACTTCTCTTGCTGGTGAAAAGAATCACTGGTCCTCAGATCTGCAGGAAGAAGCCCACGTCTGAATTCTACCAGGTATACTCTACTGTGGATGGAGTGCTTGTATTGCAGGAAGCCGCCGTGGGTAGTGGATCCAGGACTATACCAACTCCTTGCTCACCTCCAGCCCCTGTAAAAATATGAATGTCCCAGAGGATAGGCAGAGGACCCAGCCTCTCTGAACACTGCCATTGGTCAGTGGGGTACAGGACCAACCTCTTTGCACATGAATCAGCTGTACCTTGCCAGTAGAGCTAGATGCTGACACACTGAAGAAATTGGGACTATGCTGTGACTCTGAACAGGAATCGGGCAATATTCAGGGCAGTTAGCAAGGAGAGGCAAAGACGTTGGGAATGGGAAACTCAGAAAATGATAATCAAGTTGTTCTCTTGGTGTCCATTCAAGCCTGTGAATCTTCCCTGTGGGCTGAAGAGCAGGGAGCTAAGAGTTTTGAATAAAAAGCCAAGTGACTCTCCACTTGCCCACCCTCAACCTCATCCACTGTCCATCTCTGTTCTTCCTGCTCTTCCCTCTGCCCACATAATATATGCAGAGATCCCTGTGGATTGCAGCACCTGGGCTTCCTTGGCCTCTGACTTCTAGCTTGGCTTGGCCATTGGCAGGCAGTTGAAGAAGACCAGAGTACAACAGGAGGGAAGATTAGGCTATTTCCTGCTCTGCTTTCTCCTGGCCATGGTCTTGGTAGAGGATGCTTTCCTCCAAGGCCTTTGCTTCTATAAATGGGCCCTCTGCACAGCTCAGGCTCTCACCAGCCCCTGGTCATGGGGCTGAACTCAGAGACAGAGGCTCTTTACCTTGCTGATTCCAGGGTGTTGGTCATCCCCTGCATGGAAGTTCCCTCAGCACCTCCACACCTCTGCAGACAGGATCTTCATCAGTGAACTTCGAAGTCCCAGCTGAGTGGGCTTCTGTTCCCTGTTCGGGGCATGAGCGATACACCATCCTGGTTGAGGCCTTGATCTGAAGGGGATGGAAGGTCTTCCAGAGTCAAGGAAAGACCCTGGTGAGAACTGTCTCCAAGGAAGGATGAATATTTGTATCCCTGTTTCATTTATCCTCCTTTCTGTTTCCCCAACAAGATTCAGGACAAAATTTCCCCAGAGAAGAGTCATTCTCTATTGGCCCCAAGTCTACAAATTTGTTTCCAACAGGGGAAGTCTTATTTTTTTTACCCATCTCCCTACATGGTGATATTCTCCTAGACTGTGAATTGCAGATATTGACACGTGGGGAAACAAAATCATTCATTCAAGTCTTGAACACCTAATATGTGGCAAGCATTGTATTAAGCACTGGAAACAACTGTAAATAAGGCAAATTGAGTCCACACCTTCAAGAAACAGAGTACAGAGGAAACACCAAAATGTAAACATGCAATTATAATACCAGGTGATCTATGCCCTCTGCATTGTAATGTATGATGCTAATGGACTCATAAAGACATCCAGCTCAGCTGAGTTTGTATTATGGAAGGTGTCTGATACCTTCAGATCAATGTTCTGAGAGAATATGGCTCACCTGAAGAATGTGAAAGGCTCGAAGGACAGTGAGCCATGAAATTAGAAACCCCTGTAAAATGTGTTAAGAACTTGAACTTTATTCTCAGGTTACAGGGGGAGCTCTGAGTTGTAACCAAGGACATGATCTCATCACATTCACATTTTAGGAAGAGTTCTTCAGCCCTGGTAACAAGGAAATGAAGCAAATTTGAAATTTTGGAAATCTGGTGGTGAGAACCTAGACAAGAGATCTCATGGACAATGAGAAGTAACAGGGAGGATAAAAAAAATGAGAAAGGCCACAGAGAAGTAAACCTGACAGACTCAGAGCTTCTCATGACATCACTGGATCTGAGTGGTGGTCAGAGCTGTCCCTGCCCTTCTCCTGATCTGAGGCATTTGCTGACAGTTGCCGGGAGTGCTCTTGGGTAGCTCATCTCAGTGGTCTTTCCCCAGAGACAGACAGGGACTCTTCCACTGGCTCTTGTCTGTCATGCTCCCTTTTCTGTTAAAATTTCCCTTCATCAGCACTTATGGTCTCTCAAAAGTCACTGTTTATGTTTTTTCGGCAGAATAAAATACAATTCAGTCTGAAACTTTCAAGGGTCAATAGAAAGAGGGAATTAACATGTTTTCATTCCCAGAGAGAATCATATTAAAGATGAAAGTAAGTTATTTATTGATCTATTCAATAAATAATTATTAAGAGTCTATCGTATGCCAGGCTCTGTTCTCAGTGCTGGAGCACAGCAGTGAACAAAACGGAAAGAGTTTGCTCCCATGGAGCTTCCATTCTCTAGAGGAGAAACAGACAATATAAATATGTGTGCATATATAATATGTATACATGTATAATTGTGTATATGTAATATACCAATATATAATGTGCCAGGTGGTGATAAGACAGGAGGTGTTGCTATAGAGAGCCAGAGAAAACCTGACTGTGAAGGTGACTTTTGAACAGAGACCTGAAGGAAGTGACAGCAGAAACACACAGATATCTGGGAGAAAAATAGTCTAGAAGCAGGATCAATAAAAGGTAGCCTGCCTGGCATGTGTGAAAAATGACCAGAGGATCATTACAGCTGGAGCTGAGTGAGCAAGAGGGACAAGGCCAGGAGATGAATTTAGCAAGGCGGTGGATAGGGTGGAGAGAGTTGATCGTAAGGACTTTGGCTCTTGTTCTTATGGACTTGGGAAGCCATTGGAATGTTTTGAACAGAGACGTGATGCCATCTGAATTGGGTTTTAACAGGTTCCATCTGCTTTCTGGACAGAGAATAGATTATGGAAAGACAAGGGTGGAGGCAGAAAGACCACCTGGGAAGCTTTTGCAATAATCCAGGGGAAGATGGTGGCTTGAGCAAGAGTTCTCATGATGGTGGCAGTCAGAAATTGTCACAATCTGAATATGTTCTGAAGTGTTCACAGATGTTGCTGAAAAAGCCAAGGTGGGGTATAAGAGAGGGGAGTCAGGGATGATACCAAAGCTTGGTGCTGTAGTCATCTCACATAAGTCTTTATACAAGTATGCTAGGGCCTTCCTCATGTCCTCCAAACCTGCTTTCTCATCCTGTGTCTGCTGGTCCCCTACTCACCATTTTCACCCGTCTTTTAAGACTAGCAAATTTGAACACCATTCTCTCAATTATCTATCCCATCTTCTTCCAAAAATCAATGTCTACCATTCCAAATGCTACAATGTTTGGGAAGGCTAAGCTATCTTTAAAAGTATTATAATTGAATAAGACCTAAAAGGATAAACGTTGATGTTTCATCTGAAACATCATCTGAACAAACATCTGAAATGTTTCTCCCCTCCAGAACTAATTCTCACTGTAGAGACAACAGAATAAGGAATAGCTTGGCTCCAGAGGAGTTTATCATGTTCTAAAGGTAAGGATCTAATTTACCCACATTTTTTAAAAAGTTCATTTATTAGATACATCATATTGTGCCATCAAATCAAAGACCAGATCAAATAAAACTTGCCTCCCAGCAAAAATCTAGGAAAGCAGAAAGCATCAGAAGACCACCTGAGGGAAAGCACTAAGCAATCAAAGTCAGAGAGGACCTGGTTGTCCTTCCATCTCAGAGGCAATGACCTATTCCTTTGGATGAGGATGCTCTGATGAATTTATTCTGCCTGGAACCTTCTTCTCTCCAGGACCATTGAAAACATTTTAAAGAGCAGACTAAAGTAGCAGGAGGGAAAATGGTAAAAAACAAACCATTGAAACAAAACCCTGAATTAATGTACATGAGGATGAGAAAGATCCCTCATGTATTTAGCCAAAATTCAGGTGTTCTTTCTCTCCCATCATTCAGCCAAACATAACCCTTCAACTAGGCAAAAAAGAGAATTGATTTTTGGTACCTTTAGAGGTCCATAGATTCCTTGAAGCTCTTAGTAGAGGCCTTATATGCTTTAAATATGTATCAAAGGCTTCAGAGAAAGCAATGAAACTCTGATTACAGAATTTAGTCATCAACCAATATGGGAGATTTCTAGGGGATCCCAAGGAATGTCCAAAACATTTTACATTTTACTTTGCCTTCACTCAGATTGCAATGTTTTACTCAGATCAACTCAACATTATTCAGCTCTGTGCAACTGCTCATCCCAGTGACCCCACTAACATTTGCTGAAATATTCCCATTGATATTTCCTACCACCTTTCACAACCTTTGATCAAATGCAACCTTGCATCCTTTTAATCCTTGTCTATTACAACCTAATTATTAATTTCAATAGATGCTCATGTTCCAACATTTATGATCATAGCAGCGTCACACAGTTATCATTTAAGTATCATACAAATTTTTTCTTACTTAAATTACTATGAATACAGTCCTTGACTTCCTTGTGAAGCCACAAATTTTTTATATGTAGGGACAATATCTGATTGCTAATATGTGTCAAAACTGAGGTAGTGCTATATAGATCTACATATTAATTGCAAACAGGAATGGTAAAAATTGCAAAAGCAAAAACTAGAATGAGTCTCCAAGTGTAAAATTATAATGTTTTGGACTTAGTATCTATAAATGTAATCCTATAGCAATGCTGTGTTTCAACTGAAATCTCTAAAATAACAATTGCTTTTTAAATTAGCTATAATTGTTCAGGCAAACAAAACAAATAAGGAAACCAGATATTCCATTGAAAAGGTTTGAATTTACTCATTCTGTTATTACTATACAGGGACCACAATTAAAATTATGGTCTGAATCTAAAATGGAAAAAGGAAGAAACAAAATTAAGACCATCACATCTTGTCAACAGTATTCTAAACAGATCATGATACAGATAAATGTGAAAAATTATTGTGAAATGCTATTGTCTGATAGCAGGGACTTAAAAAAAACACAAATAGAGTATACTTCAGTTCAGTTGGAATTCAGCAAGTCCTGATACAAAGCTAACCCTTAGTGTTATTAAAAACAAAACAAAACAAAACAAAAACCACACACACAAAACCCAGAACCCACGTCTTCTCTTGTTGGCTTGTGTTCACTGCAGAAGAGCAAGCTGTGATAAGAGACAAAATAGAACTGGAATTTGCCAAATGACTGTTATCTATCTTTCCAAAGAACAGTTCCCATTCATTTAAGGAACGGAATCACAACCAGAATATCAACAACAGAATCAAAACTCAATAAACAGCTACTTAAATGATGGGCTCCGAACCCTGTTCAATCCCAAACTGAGAGATGGGGAAACATTAAATACAAAAACTTATGTGTAAATTCTTGTGCTTTGATAAGTAAAATATTCTACACTCAAATTACTAGTTAATTTCTTGGAATACTCCCCAGCAATTTAGGTAATAATTTAAGTGAACCCATTTTCCTACAAATTCACTGGATGCATCAGTTCCTTTATCCAGTTTCAATAACCTTGCATGTATGGAAGCCAAGAAACCTGGATTCAACCTTGATGACTTCTTATCTCTCAACGCTTACACCTAATGCATCAACAATTTTGTCTACTCTACCCTTGAATATATCAGAACTACTTAATCATCACCTTCGTGGCTACCCCTCTGGTCCTAACTTCTACCGTCTTTGATCTGGATTGCTAAAGAAGGTTCCTATTTTCACCTTATTCTCCTTTAGTCTTTTCTCCACCCTGCAGCCTTTCAACAGCTGAGAAGATTGTCAGTCTTTTGTTGGAAACCATGAAATGGACAAAATAGTTTTCTATTTCACTCAGTGTAAAAGCCAGTTCCTATAATGGCCTTAAAGGCTTCTTAAGATCAGCGTGTCCTACTCTCATAGTTCAAATCCTACTTTTCTACCTCTCTTTTCTCCAGTAACGGTCCTCATTGTTTATATAACTCATATCACATCTTGAAGCCATTGCTCAGAACATTCTCTCATTCAAGACTGTTCCTTCCACTTGCCCACAAGGTGAACTCCTTCATGACTTTCAAATGTTCACTCAAATATCATCTTCCCAGTGAGGCTTACCATATTGAAAACCGCAACTTTCCCACATTCCCCAACTGCTTGCTCTGTTCCATTCTTTTCCCTTTCCACTCATCATCTTCAAATATATTCTATACTTTTCTTATTTATTGTGACTGTCCTTGCCCCATTAGACTATAAACTCCATGTTGATAGGATTTTTTGGTCTACTTGGGTTCACAGATATATCTTTAGCACCAAGAATTATTTGTCAGGAAGTGTTTGTTGACAAAAAAAAATTAGTAAGTGAAGGAATATCGTTTTTCTTTCTTTTTTCCATTTAACTTTCCTACTAACAAGCATTTTTAGTTTCATACTTTCATGTTCTAATAGGCATTCAGGAAGAAAAAAATTATAGACTAGTAATTAAAATGACTTGTGTTACCTGCTGATTATTTCAAGAGAGGGCATGAAATTAAGGCTGGCTCAAACACTGAGTGGAAAATATCATCATAATAATGGTGTGAGTTATATATAGTCAAAAGAAGCAGGAAGTTTTTGAGGTAATCACAGAAAGAAAAATGGCACAGGAAGGGCTTTGAAGATGTATTCCCCAGATAGCTTACAATCAAAATCAGCACAAGAGAAATGCATTCTGAAGGAGAGCCTCCTTGCCCAGGTGTGAATTCTCTCATTAGCATGTTAGTTGGATTGCTTTTTAAGTGAAATGATTATGACAGTCCTTACTACATACAATGAGCTGGGCTTTCAGAAATGGCTTCCCAAAACATTCATTGACATTGATTCCCGATGCCTCTACTATAACAATTTCTGGCCTTAATTCTTTAAGTGGAAAGTTCCCACAAATCTCCCAACATTTATCCTTTAACTGCATTTGAAATTCTTACAGGAAATACCACTGACCGAATATGAGACAAAAACAAAGTTAAACATAAGAAGTAGTGTGATTGGCCTTGTTTAACCTCCCCTGCCTTTTCCTCAGCACACTTCGGCATGCACTCTCTATACATTTTTTAATCAGGTAAATGCATTCTATTTGAATTAAAGCTAAGTTTCTCTCTCTCTTTCCCCCCCATCCTCCCCACCCCACACACGTGTTTGTGTATGCTTGTGTGTGTGAGTCTGTGTGTGTGTGTGTGTGTGTGTGTGTTTGTGTGTTTAGTGTATGTGATCTAGCAAGGTAGACCTGAGCTACCATTTATCAACCTCTTTGTATGTTGTATGTCATACTTTGTATGTCATACTTAATCCAAGTTTACTTCATCTGAAAATAATCCTAAAACAGAGGTTCCTTTGGCCATAATCCTTCAACTGATAAGTGCTGGAGAAGTTGTTTGATCTGTTTTCCAATTTACAATTTTATGTGATTTTTCTAAACCACCTTACTGTTTTGTTTAAAACAAAAGGGGTGATACAAGTCTATTTGCTTGTTAATTATTAAGAAGAGAACTCTGAGGGAATAAACAGTGACTATGACAATATGTAGGGATGGAAGAAATGGGCAGAATAATTGATCTCCAGGACAATAAAAGTGAGTTCACTAGTTTCCTTGACAATGTATATTCCTAGGGAGCTAACTTATATTTATTAAGGTGAGAGTAAATGTCATCAGGTGGGTAGAACAGCTTGGGCATCCAGTGTGTAATGAAACCAACAACCTATCTTCTTTGGCCATTGGAAGACCAGAGGTGCTACAATAGACTTTTTTCAACTGAACCTTAAGATAGTTGTAGGTTGAAATTTTTGAATGAAAAATCACTCTACCTCATATAGAGGGGAGAAGCCAAAGACATGGTAAAAACAGAGATAAGAAAGCACTTTTAATTTCTAGTCCTGGAATTCTATTCTAGGACCTGTCTCCATAATTGAGCCTCTGATATTTTCACAGCTCTGTTAACTCAAAGCTAAAAACAAATGGTAGTTTCGTATGCATTTACTATCCAGGGTCCCTCGAGCAGTTAGGACAGGCTACTATTTGGAAACCCCACACAGAGATTAATCAATAGTCAGAAGGGCTCTTACTACTGAGCTGTGCTGAATGATAAGTCTTGATTAAAAGTTAAAGAAAATGCTTTTCTTAAATTTAATTTTCATGGGCTGTGGTTAATCTTAACTTTAAATGCAATTTGCTAGTTAATTTCAACTCAAATTAAATATAATGTCTTAGGAGTTGAGAGGTACCTCAGGCCTTATTTTATCAAATCTCTTTATTTTACAATGAGGATGTAAATAATTTTTTAAAGAAAATTACAAAACAACAACAAAAAATAAGCAAATATGTATTTTTCAAAATCAGACTTGGAAGATCACAAATACTAGGATTTTTGGATATTAGATAAAGAATTGGTTCCTTTATTTCTTCCTTTTCTGGTTCCAGGTCAAATAATCTACCCAATTTGGTTGAAATTCAACAAGTACAATTGTAACCATCTTTGAAGTTAGGTTGACATACATAATTCTGTGCATTATGTTTTTTTAAATTTTTTATTGTTTTTTAGTTTTTATTTTTGAGAGAGAGAGAGAGAGAGAGAGAGAGAACATGAGCAGGGGAAGAGAAGAGAGAGAGGGAGACACAGAATTTGAAAAAGGTTCCAGTCTCTGAGCTATCAGCACAGAGCCTGATGCAGGGCTCAAACTCGTGAACCATAAGATCATGACCTCAGTCGAAGTCAGACACTCAACCAACTGAACCACCCAAGCAGTCCTCTGTGCATTAAGTTTTTAAGACTTTCCAGAATTATGTAGGCTGAACAAAGGCCTAGGCAGGAGGTAATCTAATGATGTGGGGTGAGTTGTCAGCCAGAGCAACCCCAGAGGTTACTGCTGCTGACATTCTGTATTACCTGGAAACTCCTCTACAAACCAGACTTATAACATCTAAGGCAGAAGGAACCAGTCTTTAGGAAACAGATGTGTCATTTGTCAGGAGCACATGCATTCAAAAATAGCCCTGCCATAATTTAGTTCATGGGAGTAGCTGGATCAGGAAATAGGACACAGGACCAGCAAAAGTTAACAGGATTGGAATTACAGAAGGTCAGGGTGCATTTCTAGCAATGATTTACTGGGTGGGTCCTGAAGTGTAAAGATGGGTGCAACCCAGGGGCACCTGGGTGGCTCAGTCAGTTAAGCCTCCGACTTCGGCTCAGGTCATGATCCCCTGGTTCAGGAGTTCGAGCTCTGCACTGGGCTCTGTGCTGACAGCTCAGAACCTGGAGCCTGCTTAAAATTCTGTGTGTTTCCCTCTCTCTCTGCCCCTTCCCCACTCTCTCTCTCTTTCTCTCTCTCTCAAAACTAATTTTAAAAAAAAGGATAGATGCAACCCAAAGTAGATGCAGTGCTGAGAAGGTGACACTCCAAAGGAAGAAAAGAACTCAAACAAGGAGGGCTTCCCAGCAGCGTGAACTGGGGCGAGTCTCCACATGTTGACCTTGCCCAAATGTAGTGAGAATTAAAGATTGTAAAGGTTGTAACTCTGAGCACAAGGCCTGGCACAAAGCAGGCAGGTTGTGAAAACCACATTAGAAGGTGTCGGGTTTTTGCACCTTCTCTGCTCCAGACACAACACTGAGCATTTTGCACACAACTCATTTACGACAACAACCATCTTACAGATGGAAATGTAAATTTCAGAAACAAGTATAGAAGACAGTATTTATACAGATGTTTGCCTGATTCAAAACCCCATAGCTTTACTACTTCTCCATATGTGTGTACAAATAGTATTGAGAATTAACTTACACTATGCACTTACTTTGCCTTAGATCTCTCATTAACACCTCTAACTGATAACTTTGAAACTATTATTTCCATTTTACATAGGAGAAACTAAGGTGTGCAGAGGCTGGGTCACATGCCCAAAGTCACACTTTAGTGAGTGGGTTAGTTTTCCATTCTTATTTGGGTTCATTTCTCCATGACATTCAGCTAACACAGGTATCAATCTGTCAACCTGAAATGAGCCAGACACCAAGTTTCCCCTCACATTTTGTCAAGTTTTAGAAATGCTATATTTTAATAAAAGCTCCTTTAAGAACAATCACCTCTGAGTGGGGAGATTTAATGGTAAACATTAAACACACATGGTAAATTTAATAATCAGAGAGATTCCTTTATTTAGTATTAATAAAAATGGATGTCAAGTGTAGCATATATATGTACCATGACTTAAAAAAAAGTTGGTGGTAAAATGTACAACGTACAATACTAAGAAGTTTAATGAAATTAAGTCACCAATGGAGTGTTCTTTTATTCCTCAAAGTACAAAGTGCCACTTGTAAGTGTTGTATATTGTCAAGCTTTATGATAAAGATGCTCTACTGTAATATCTCCTTCTTGAGAAATCAGTCAGTCCATAAGATAGTTGATATATACAAATTGGAAAATATAAATATGGCTTAATTGGACACATCTAAAGATGTGAAATCCTGAAGTCTAACATTTAGAAACACACATATCTTAATTAAAATGATTGTTTTCATATTTGAACACTTAATATTAAAAGACAAACTTGTTTATGTCATAAAACTCTTACCATAGCAGACATGGTAGAAAAATGCTTACCATAGGTCAAGTACAAAGATAAACACTTCATGCATATATACATTTAATCCTCATAATTACCATTTAAAGTAGATAAGGTTTTTTATTTATATTTCCAGCCTAAGAAACTAAGATCCTAAACCAGAATTTGGATCCAAGTCAGTATGATGTGAAAGGTTGTGCTTCCATAAAAAGCCAATGGTCAAACCTCTTTTGATTCAACGTTGGCTATGTATATTTGAAATATTTGTTCACATTTGTTTGAGCATAATGGGTAGAGTGTACCTTGTATGCTCACAACAAAACCAAATTATATTCTCTTATCAAGTATTTCCACTTTCAGAGGTGAAGAAGAAATTGTTTAGTCCATATGTAAAAACAGCAGATAATTTCTGTAAATGTATTATATTCTATCCAGAAGAGGGCACTGGCAGACATTCAACCCAATATCTGATATTTCAGAGAGAGGAAAGCAAAGCTCAAATAAAATAAGTGCCTATTTCAGCAAGATGTGCATACTTTTATGCCCTGCAATGCGACTGTAAGGAACATTAATACATCTGGGTAAAATGATGTTTTGAAAACCGACGCTAGTATTTTTAGCGGCAAGTTAATTTTAACAGCCAGCAAAACAGTGTGATTCTAGCCAGTGTTACTGCCTAAGGGTTCCACATTTTCCCCAAGCTTTACTTTCCAGGAAGTTTACATTTAGCATTCAGTTACAAAAGTCCTTTCTATTCATAACAACACAGTATTATGTAAGGTAGCTATAATAAAATGTTCATCATGATATCAAGGCTTCAGAAGTGATTCTGCTTCATCAAAGCTTAGAAGACACAGAAACAGAAAACAATGGTAGTTTTCATAGGTCTGATTTCCTGAGTGGTTGAGACAAGTGATTTATCAATCACATAATTGCCTCAGTTCATTTTAATTAATGCCTTTGTCTTCTAAGTAATTCTTTTCTGTGCTGTATAGAGATGAAAGAACTCATTATTTTATGTCCAAGGTTTATACTTGGAAACTCTCTGGGAATAACTGTCATTTTTAGGGCCTTGTCTCTTTTTCTCTTGCATTGCAAAATTCCACTTGCCATATGTGAGGTTCATATGAGGGGAGACCATATTAGAAGTGTCTTCTAGTGTTGGGTGGTTAGCTTTACTAGGTATGTCTGGCCTTTTAGAAAAGTTAGAGAGCTAATTCACTGAAGGTCAAAATGGATCAACTTGAAAACTATCATCATGACAAACATTTTTATCAATATATTAATATATCTTCAGCATAAAATAAAACCTTGGATTGCAAGTAACTTGTTCTGTGAGCGTTCTGCAAGACAAGCAAACATTTCTAATAAATTTTAACTTGATAAATGAGCGAGGTCTTGCAATGTGAGTAGTATGTGATGCCAAATGTCACATGATCACAACTGAGCCAATGGTTCTTCTCCCTCTCTCTCTCTCTTTTTCTCTGCGGGATTGTGGGTGATCACCTCCCATGCTGGGATGCTTGGTCTCAAGCTGCAGTGTTTGGCAGAAAGCAGTGATTTTTCAGAACGTTGGAAGGTGCCCACAACTGGCCCACATAGTGTATTTTTTGTCCCTTCAAAGCACCTATGGACAGTCCTTTGCTTTTCAGTACAAGAGTGGGCTTAGGAATGCTTTGCTTCATTCTAGGTCAGGCTGCCTGCAGATACAGACCCTTTCTTCTGCCTTATTGCCAGTTACATTCAATACAGTCTATGACTAGAGTTTATTAATACTGTAGACAACATCCACTTCAGTGTAAACAATGGCCCCCATGCAGGGAAGATTCCACTGAGTCAAGAGACAGCAGTGATTCCATTAGTGATAGTGAAAGTTGTCCTATACAATAACCCTCTTCTCTCCTGTCTCCCTCACAACAGCCACGAAGGATTTCAAAGGTAAGTGCAGGTTAATTTGTTTATTTTTCTTTATATTTTGTATTTTCTTTATTACTTTATATTATATGACAGTATTGTAATCAATTTTATATGAATTTTTTGGGGTTGTGGAATGAATTATCTGAGTTTCCATTATTTCTTATGGGGAAATTCACTTTGATATATAAACGCTTTGGATTATAAGTGTGTTTCCAGAATGAATTATCCTCGCAAACTAAGGTTTTACTGTATATCTACTGAGATTCTTATATGTACCAGGCATTTATATTATGGGTTTACTGAATCTTTCAGTTGAATAGTGTCAACTAATCTGTCAAGTAATTATACTGTTTGCAAAAATAACCCCTCGCATATAGCTAGTTTGTGTCTTGTGTTAGACTCGGGAGGCAGAGTGGAAAGGGGTTATAAGTTCTAGGAAACAGTCAGAGTGGAGCTGGGTTCTCTCACTTACTAGCTGTGCCGTCTTAGGCAAGCCCCAAGGCCTCTGCAGTCAATTACCACATCTATAAAATGGACATGATATTTCTTTCTTAGAAATTGTTGTGGGTAAACATGCTGTGTGTGTGACCCCTACCATAGTATTAACCGCTGTCGAAGCTCAACAATTGTTAGCTATTGTTATTAGACACAGTGTTCCTAAGAAGCTCAGGCCCTGACTTCAATGAGCACTCAGAATACTGTCACTGAAATAGCAGAGGTGGGAGCAGTGGAGAATGTCACTTCCCCCACGTGCCCTCATAGCATTGAAAAGTAGCACTGAAAAGCTAAGGACAACCAGGATGATGGCTAGGATTCCCATTCCCGTTAACACATGCCCACTCCAAAAAACAAAAGAAAAAGAAAAAGAAAAAGATCAGTGTATGGGAACTGGGAGCTAGTGTGTTCAGTGTGATGAGAATCTAAAAGCATGTGAAGTCCTTCTCATATCCAAGCCTTGTAGCTGAGATCAGATGGCACCGTCACTGAGTTGGTGAGGAGCCAACAGTCTAAACTCTAAATGTGTATTATACCATCTGAACCAAGATGAGGGGGTGTCAATACTGCCAGAGTCAACAGCCATTTTTTCCAACAAATAGTTATAATGTCTCCTTTGTTACCTGAAATGAAATTATTAACTCACTCTAAACATAACTTTAAATCAAGTTAATGGGCTTATTGTAATATAAAAGAATAAGAAACTGGGGCGCCTAGATGGCTCAGTCAGTTAAGCATCCGGCTTCCGCTCGGGTCATGATCTGACGGTTGGAGCCCCGCGTCGGGCTCTGTGCTGACAGCTCAGTGACTGGAGCCTGCTTCAGATTCTGTGTCTCCCTCTCTCTCTGACCCTCCCCTGCTCTCTCTCTGTCTCTCTGTCTCTCTGTCTCTCTCTCTCTCTCCAGAATAAACAAACATTTTTTAAAAATAAAAAAAAGAAACTAACACATGAAAGTTTAGTATATATGTAATATGCAAATGCCTAGCTACAGTGATACTAGGTGATGGGGTTATGAGTAAGTCTGGATTTAGGAAATGTATGCCAATAGCCATACGTGCCAATTGTTCACTCGTTGTCTCTCAGCTCCGATGTTCCTCTCCCGTCCTCTGCTTCCCGAGGCACAGCCTGGAACCCTGCAAACCACATTTCTGCCTTTGCCCAGTGTTTCCCTGCCAGGATCTGCCACTAGAGGCGCTGCCGGAGGACGAAGCAGCCGGCTCCTTCCCATCTACCTCCGGAGCCTCTTGGCCTCTCGCGGCTCCTGTGAGCATCACCCCACGATGCTTCATCACCCCAGAAGCAGCGGATCCTTCTCGTGGCAGCTCCTGAGCACAGTTCCGGGTTTTGTGGGACACTTGGAGAAGCAGCTTCATCGGCCCGCCTCCCTCAGACACCAGGGCGCCTTTGCTCAGCCATCTGGATCTCAGCTCTGAGGACCCTCCTTTAAGCTCAGACACACCAGCAGAAGCTCAGACACACCAGCACCAGCCCAGCAGCCCTACCCCCGAGGGGTCTGTGTTTAAGATTCAGGAGGTCATGCTTCCAAGTTTCTAAGTTTTTCCCTTTCCCCCTCAACTTTAGTAGTGGTAGCTGCTTCCTGAAACTGCTACTTGCATGATACCTTCGAGTTTCTTTTTTACCTTTTAAATTACCAGCTGACAGCTTTTTAGCAATTAAGAATTCTTTGTATTACATTTCATCTGTTCAAATAACTGGTGTCATTTCTCTCTCCTGGCCAGACCGTGACTGCCACATCTACTGAAGACTGTCAAGATTATTTCTTTTTACTTGAACATTTGAAATAAACACCAACAAATATGTTTATACGTACACATAAAATGATCATAAATACCAAGTGCAACCCATGTGGACTGATACGGGGGTGACACGCTGGCGATTGATAAGCCACTGTCTCTTTCAAAGGTGACGAAGGGCTCTTGACAATGTGCTGAACCAATCTCCCCAATCACAGTGAACTTTCATTCCAGGGAAATTGAGCACATTTATTAAAACAGTGAAAAAATGCTTTGTATTTATATGTAAAACACAGTCATGTGAGATACAGGCAAATTCGTTGTGCGGGACAGTCATGAACTGCTCTGCATCTGTAACGATTCTTACTCCGGGACACTGAGTGCCCGTGTACTCCCAGCCGTGAGCGACCATCGTGGTCCCCACAACCTCTGGAAACACCCCTAGGAGTAAGACCACATCTGCTGAGAATCCAAATGGCAATAAGAGGCAGGTGAGAAAATCCCCTTTATGAATTGACTTGCGGGGCAACTCACCCCAAAGTCCCTCCACAAGGACAGATGCCCTCTTATGTTTCTTTCCATGTGACAAGAGTCTGAAAGTGTGACTTAAAATGAAGTTGTTTTTCTAGGAGGGATAACATACTAAAATAAATCATTAGCTATCTATAAACAATTTAAAAATCATTTCTCACGTGTTAATTTCAATAGGAGAGAAATGAAACTACTACCAAAATACAATATTAATAATATCGCGTTAATATTATTATGAATGTAGTATTGGTAATATGAATGAATATTTGTGTTAATGCATAATAATAGTATAATATGCAAATACTTCGGCACAACTACATCCGATCCTGAGAGTGAATATGCGGATCAATGTAGCTGTCCTGGAGGGCAGGACACAGGACACCAGAACGGTACTGATGGATTGAGAAGGGAAAGGAAAAAGACAAATAATAATACTTTACAACCATGGCAAAAACTATGATTACACAGCCAAAGTGTTATGCATAGGAGGCAACATGGAAGCATACAGTTGGGTTAGGGGGCCCTAAAAATGAAGGTCGAGTTGAGTGAGAGCACATACATGCATGTGTATATCAATATATGTGTGTAGTTTAACTCTGGAAATCTAATGCGGACACAGATATATACATGTCGAATACAAATTGCACACATACCTTTACTTCTCTGGCATACACAGGATTTCAGTTTTTGTATCTTATTCAAAATTGTCAGAGTTGGGATATAACACTTTGTATATCCAGTATATTAAATACATGAAAGAGGAGTTATTAGGGCAGAATAGAAATAAAGATGGGTTTTAGCAAAGCCCAGATCATGAAATTATAAAATCAGGAATAAATGACAAGTTATAGATGAATGGTAGTGAAATGAAAAGAAACAAAATTGTGAATGCTGAGGTTCAAGTCAAACTGCTGCCCAGATGATCAGCAAGAGATAGTTAATGGTGAAGCGCTAATCTCACTTAGACACTAGAATTGGAGTTTAGACTCCATGAAGAATGGTGACCAATCTTCTGGTATGCCAAGGACAATGCTGATTTATGCCTGTCCTCCTGATATCTATTAATTTTTTTCTAAAACAAAACAATACAAAACCAAAAAAACCCTGAAAGATGGTCTCCCTTGCTTGAAAACTTAAGTTTAACACAAACAAGTAACATTCACTGAAAACCTAAGATGAGCCAGGGACTATACTTTCAGGTTTTCACCTGTGATCTTATTTACTCATTGGCACAACTAAGCCGGGAGGGGTGTTTTACCCTGTTTTACATCTCAGGACCCTGAGAGACTCAGAGAGGGTAGCCGACTTTTCCAAGGAGTAGTTTCCAACTATGAGAGGCAGCGTTCCAACCCACAGCCATTGGACTCCAAGCTGCCACTTGATGTGCCTGGATTATTCTTTCTGCACAAAGGGTGGGTGCCAAAGACAACTGACCAAGAAATGCAGACTTTTAGGTGGGCAGAAAGGCAAGAAACTGAACCTCAAGAGTGAATGTGCTTATTAATCTAGTTGTCTTGCAGGGCTTACCATAGGACACCAGAAAGGTAGTTACGATTTGAGAAGAGAAAGAGAAAAACCAAGACCTTGTTTGAATAATGACAAATTAAAAAAAAAAATTAGGAAATCATCCACGAGATACATTTTAAGCCAGGCTACTTTATGCCACTGCCAGCACCCGTAATCCCTATTTATATTCATAGCTCCCCCTTATCCGTGGAGGATACGTTCCAAGACCCAGTGAATGCCTGAAACCCCAGATAGTACCAAACCCTATACAGACATTTTCCTATACGTACATAC
The DNA here is from genome assembly GCF_024362965.1 of Panthera pardus. Lineage (NCBI taxonomy): Eukaryota > Metazoa > Chordata > Mammalia > Carnivora > Felidae > Panthera > Panthera pardus. The sequence goes on along the minus strand of NW_026526654.1, from coordinate 18,624,656 downwards.
CTATGATAACACTTAATTTATAAATTAGGTACAGTAGGAGATTAACAATAACTAACAATAAAATAGAATAATTATACTGTAATAAAAGTTCTGGGAATGCGGTCTCTTTCTCTCTCTCAAAATATCTAATTGTAGGATATTCACCCTTCTCCCTGTGATGACGTGAGATGATAAAATGCCTATGTGAGGAGCTGAGGTGGGGGAATGATGTCAGCACTGTGATGCACCTTCCGGCTACAATTCACGTTCCAAGATTGGCCAGGAGGATCATCTGCTTCTGACCCCTGCTGAGGGCAGGCAACTGAACCCCAGAAAGGGGAACCAGGGAGGGGGACTCCAGTACAGGCAACTGCATATGAGTACAAGAGTACCTAGAGTACATACTTGTAGTAAAACAGCTTCTGTCTGCCTCAGGCAAACAACCAGAGAGCATGTTTTCACCTTCATGGGATTGGGTCATAAAAACAAAAAAAAAGTTATGTTCTTGAATGTTCTTCCCAGGTAGAACTCCAAAATCCCAGAAAGTTGCAGCAAAATGCCTATGACAAACTTCCATTGCTTTGCAGTTTTGACTCTGTCAAACTCTTAGGTGGTCGGCATGTTCCTTTCAAAATACAGTCATGCATTGCCTGTTCTAAAATGGCCAATGCTTTTCGAGCAGAAAGATTCAGAATCAAGCATTTTCCCAAATCTCCATATAGTAACAGACAAGTGTTGGAAATCTACTATCATTTGGTGAATCTGTTTAGGAGAAATAGTTTTCCAATAAGCTTCTGGACAAATTTATGGTGAGTTTAATGAATGCTTTTGTCTACTTGATCAAAGTGTCAAATCAGATATATTTACCATGTCTCCTTTTAGTAAGCAGCAAAACAGACATGGCTGACACTGGGCCATATTCTTTATGATACAAGTTACTCCAAGCCCAATATCTTAGACCAAACCAATAGCACTCAGATGCACAGAAGCAACTTTGGAGCCTAGGGCCAAACTGTTGACATCAAAAACTCCCTGGGATATAAAATGATTGAAAGAGTTGGCCACCTTCCCCTTTCCAAATTACCAACCTCATCTCCTTCACAGGAGAACTGTTTCTGTCCCAGAGCACATCTGTCAAACATATCCCCATGGAATGTTTGAAGCCACTCTGTGTGAGACAAGCAGAAGCCAGTGGAAAAGATGGACTGCTGGTGTGTAAAGCTCACTACTGACTGAAGTCAGTGTCCAAACCATGAGCCAAGAGCCCTGCCTCCACTCATCACCATGAGCAACCAACTGAAAGAAAGCCCAAGTCTGGGAGACCAGCCGCTTACTGGAAAGCTTTACGGTTCCCAACACAGCCCAAGCTGCATCTTTAGAGTCATGTGTTGCTCTCTCCCTTTTCAGGTGAGGACTGAGTCCCATCCCCAGCATGACCTGGGCTTTTCTGCACATTTTTAAAAAATGTTTATTACTTTTATTTTTGAGAAAGAGAGAACACAAGCAGGGAAGAGACAGAGAGAGAGAGGGAGACACAGAATCTGAAGTGGGCTCTAGGCTTGGAGCTGTCAGCACAGAGCCTGACGTGGGGCTCACACTCATGAACCATGAGATCGTGACCTGAACCGAAGTGTGACGCTTAGCCAACTGAGCCACCCAGGTGCCCCCCTGACTCTGCACATTTAATGAAAGTACCCTGAAACCTAACTAGCTAGCTCTGTGTACCATCATCAGGAACAAGTAAGAACTTCCTTCTTTCTGCCTCACACACCCTGAGTATGCAGAAAACAAGCAGACAGTCTGTCACCAGTTTGCTTTTTTTTATTTAATATCCTATTTCCAAAAAGGCATGTCCTTGGACATTCATACTTAGCATGAAAATATGGTTGATATCTAGGTAACACCTAGATAATCTTCTAAGATTTGTTTCTCACAAAGGAGATATTGGGTTTTTTTCTGAGCAAATTGCAGAAATATGTGTGGACTTTTTCAGCAATTTACATATAACTTTCATGTTCTTATGCTGAGGAGGTATGTGACAGTTCAGAAATATGTTCTATTTATAGTAATTAATAATTTACCCTTGCTACATTTATTGCAATATTTATACAAATACATTGTGCATAATTAGTTTGATTAGGTTTAGATATTGAACTGTGAAACAAGCAAGAATGTATTCAGAAAGCAAGAGATGTTAAAAATGTTGCTGTTATTAAAAATGATTCAAACTGGTAGAGGTCAGAAGCAGCATATGAGCTGAATGCTGTGGTCTGAGTGCTCAAGGCAGGCCCTTCGCCCCTGCATTTGAGCTGACCTATCATTGGACATCAATTAGCATGCTTTTAGGACAGAAAAGACTACCTTGATGCCCAGGTGACCTCCAATGGACCAGATGTGCCTAAAATTATTTCACCAAGGGCAAGGCCTTTTATACCAAATTAAACTAGACTTCAAAATATAAATAACCTGAGAAGAAACATACTGACTTGAATCCACATTAAGATGTAAAGGGCAAAAAACAAAAATTGTTTCCTTCAGTTCTTTTTAATATTTTTTAGTTTATGATTTTTTTTTTGAGAGAGAGGAACAGAGACAGAGGGAGAGAAAGAATCCTAAGCAGGCTCCACACCACCATCAGCCCCTGATGTGGGGCTTGATCTCAGAAACCCGTGAGATCATGACCTGAGCCAAAGCAAAGAATCTGTTGCTTAACTCACTGAGCCACCCAGGTGCCCCATCCTCTCCCTCAGTTTTGATTGAATTAGGGTGGGAAGTATAAGCTACCGACTATAAACCTGGTAGAAAGGGGACCTCTAGAAAAAGATAAGAACATGACCCTAAGGGGCAAGACTCCTCAGAGCAGAGAAGCAGCCACCTCAGAGTTTAGCCAAGGAGTAAGGGATTCAAACTCAGCTTTCTCTAGCTCCAAAGCCAAAGTTCTTTCCCATCTGTCATACATACTTCCATGATCCAATCTCTTATTTGTTAATAAAATGTCCTATTTGCTATTAAATCATTTGTTAAATACAGTGGGATATTACTCAGCCATCAAAAAGAATGAAATCTTGCCATTTGCAATGACGTGGATGAATCATACACTTATGATTTCACTCATGTGTGGAATTTAAGAAACAGAACAAACCAGTAAAAGGGAAAAGAGAGAGGGAGTCAAATCAAGAAACAGACTCAACTACAGAGAACAAACTGATGGTTACCAGAGGGAAGGGTGGGCAGGGCGGGGTGGGGGGGGGGGTGGCGGGAATGGGCGAAATAGGTGATGGGGACTCAGGAGGGCACTTGCCATGATCAGCACCAGGTGTTGTGTGGACGTGTTGAATCACTACATTGTACACCTGAAACTAATATAACACTGAATATTAACTGGAATTAAAATAAAAATTTTAAAAAAGATTTAAAAAATTATTTGTTAATAAATGCATGTGTTTATCAGTATTTCATTTGCTGATAAGTTGTTTAATAAATAATATTTGTTTATAAAAGTATCAACAAAATAATGATGATGATGATGATGATGATGATGACAATACATGTAATTATTTGTCATAGGATCCTACTGGTGTGAGATTTGATATTCAGATATGTGCAGGTAAATTCCTCTGCCTAGAATATTTATTCATATCCACAGATTTATATAGAAGCTGAGGAGCCTTTTGAAGAAAGAAAAACTGTAACTCATATCTTTAATTGAAGCTTAGGTGTACATAGACATGCTTGATGTATCGAGATGAGCAAGTTTTTACATATCCTGGGGAAAATAATTCATCCTAAGAGAAAAGTGTGGTACAATAAGTCAGATGCAACACCAGAGCCTAAGAATCAAAGGAAGTGGTGAGTCGGGTAGAAAATGGCAGATGCCATGCACCACCCATGACCAAGTCATGAAGGCAAGTTGTGTATCCCAGGAGACAAAGGATTCTATGTGTAAACTAAAAGCCTGTCTTTCTAAAATCTGCATATTGGGTCACAAGCAGTGCTGCTGTGGGACCCTCCCTTCAACAGGGTAACACAAGGGTAGAGCCATTTCTTTCCCAACCTTCAACACACTGCCAAGCCACCCCCTTCGCCCACCATGTTGTAGAAAAGATGCTTGATTGCTCTAGGCCACAGCAGATCTCTGGCTTTGTAGAGCTGAAGGTGGTGCTTCCAAACTTACCATCCAGCTAACATTGTCAAGTGGAGAGAGAGGGCTTATCAGTGGTAGCAATGATATCAGAGACCCAAGACGAGCCCTAAGTGTCTGAGCACAAGGAGCTCACTACTCGGGAAGGCCAATATTTTGGTGAGAGTCAACAAGAGACAAATTGGGTCTTGGAGCCCCAACAATTTAGCTTCCAGTTTAGAGAGTCTTCCTCTATACCTCACAGGAGGTGCTACACTGGATTATGTACGTACATTAGCTCATTAAATTATGCAACAATATTTTAATGACATCAGATCATCCATATCTTGAGTAAGCTGCAGCTGAAGAAGATAAATTGACTTGCCTAAATTCACACAGCTTCTCCTCTTATTGCTGTATCATATGACCTCCCATGACCCTTCCACTTAGACCCTGACCTTCTAGCAATAACCTTTTATACAGAAAACGATTATTTGGGATCATGTCCTTTCCCTATAATTATATTTGAAATCAATAGAATATAATATGGTAAATAGAAAACCAAAGGTCAAGATGAGCAAACAGACACATCATGGATACACTGACAAAAGGGAATGGAGCACAAACTCACTATTTACATCCTTTTTAACTGCCAAATATGAGAATGGTGGCATAGTTTTCAGGCGCCTGGGTGGCTCAGTTGGTTAAGTGCCTGACTCTTGTTTTTGGCTCAGGTCATGATCTCACAGTTTTGTGGGTTCGAACCCTGAGTCTCTCCCTCTCTCTCTATGCCCCTCCCCGACTCACCCTGTCTCTGTTTCTCTTGAAATAAATAAGAAAACTTAAAAATTTTTTAAATAATTTTTTTTAAGTTTTTTAAGTATTTTTTTAAAAATTATCTTTGAGAGACAGAAAGACAGCACGAGTTGGGGAGGGACAGAAAGCGAGGGAGACACAGAATTCGAAGCAGGCTCCAGGCTCTGAGCTGTCAGCACAGAGCCCAACATGGGACTAGGACACACGAACCTTGAGATCATGACCTGAGCTGAAGTCGGATGCTTTAATGACTGAGCCACCCAGGCACTCAAAAAATTTTTTCAAAAACAGGATTATGGTAGAGTTTTAGAAAGACAATAGGGCATGCTCACTCTTAATCTCAGAGAAGCTTTGTGTTTTTTCCAAAGAAAAGTGCACTTCCAGGGGCACCCGGGTGGCTCAGTTGGTTGAGCGTCTGACTTCGGCTCAGGTCATGATCTCACGGTTTGTGAGTTCAAGCTCCACGTCGGGCTCTGTGCTGACAGCTCAGAGCCTAGAGCCTGCTTCGGATTCTGTGTCTCCCTCTCTCTGCCCCTAACCCACTCACATTCTGTCTCTGTCTCTCTCCAAGATAAATAAACATTAAAAAAATTTTAAATGTTTTTCCAGACAGTATGAAAACTGTAGATGCACTTCCAGACAGTATGAAAACTGTAGATGAATAAGAATCAGGTGTACAATACACATTCCTTAGGAACAGTAACTATGGACGTTCTTCCAGTTTCCTTTGTGACAGACAACCGCCAACAGAATTAAGTTGTCAAATACTTATTGTACGGAGCATCCTTTCAAAGGACAAAAGACAAACTCTACTGAAAACAGCTCATAAACTGAGCGGGAGTGATTGATTTTGCGCAAACGATAACATATGTTTCAGCCATTTTCTAAGTGCTCCCAGTTAAACCATTTTAAGGGAACTCTAGACCAATAGTAGCAGAACAAGTGTAAGAAGAAATGGCAGGAAAGTGTTTTCTTGCCCAAAGCCTTCAAGACATTTAATGGAGTTAGAAGTGTCCTCCTTACCTTCTGGACGGCTGCCGGGCTGACGCCTGACAAACTACCCATGGTATCTGACAAGCACTGGTAATGGAGGTGCTCTTTGTCCGGAGCCAGATCAGCTTGGTCCTCAAGGTAGGGAAACGTTGTGCTTATTTGCATGAAGAAGCACGGTTAGGGGGAGCTCTTTTCTCAGGGGTTGGGGACAGAGGCCAGCTTGCAACCTTGCAAGTCCTCATTCTAGTGCACTGGCAGGAGGAAAGAGATGCAGGAAAAGAGCTAAATCACAGGGGACTCGCTTTGAAGTCTTGCCAGGCAAACTGTCATTTCTGCAAAAATTCCATTTTTCAGAGATGATACTGAAGGTCTATTTGCCATCCTTAAAAATCAGGTGCACTTTGCTGAGGGGGGGAAGGAACAGTGAGGCGGTGGCAGTTAAAGAGTCCCCGATTCCACTCTCTGTAAAGGATCCACGCGAGAGACTGAACAGCGATGGTGAATCATGGGCTCACAGTTCAAGAACTGCTAAAAATATCTCTTCTCTGAAAGAAAATGAAAGTTCTTGAAGCAAAGAAACGTCACCTTTCTCACGGCGTAATGCAAATAACCGCATCGTCTTAGATCACAAGCCTCACAGGGTAGAAGGGAAAAGCTTACCCGATGACAGACTCGTAAGTATTTTGACTATTTACATGAGACCAACATGCTGGCACTCTAACGCTCTGTGAGGACATTTGTAAGGTTTTATTTGTTACGAACTGAATCCATACTCTTTTTGACTCAAGAGCCTCCATTTTCAAGTAAAAACATGTTTCTGTACCCTCCCAGATTTGATTGGCTTCTGTTAACAAATCATCAGTGTTTTAGGGGTGGCTGCCACTCAGTGTGGTCCTCATTAGCATCACCTAGGAACTGGCTAGAAATGCCAATCATAGGCCCCCACCCAGACCTGCTCAATGAGAATTTGCCTGTTAAACATCTTCAGGTGGTCTGGATGCACCTTACATTGGAAACACACTGTTTCAGAGATCCTTTACCTGGGTAGGCAGGTCCTCACCTGCCTTGCTGGAGACTTCCCCGTTGTCAGTCATGGAATAATGCAGAAGTCACCACCCATCTAGGAATCAAGGATTGCTAGCTATGCAAAAGTCCTTCTGCATTATCAGGGTCCAGGGACATTTACCCTGACCTTACAGAAAGTTAGTGATAGAGGCGGAAGTTCACTCTTAGTTCTCTAGCTCCCTAATTCAGGGATCTTCCCATTTATCACTTCATTGTTTGCCCTTTCTGTAATACCCATCCCCCCACTACTGTTTCATAGCCCAAACTGTAAAACAGTACATTTATTTTCAGTATACTCAAGGGCTAAGGATCCTTCTGGTACCATTCTTTCCCTAAACCAGTCATCAGCGCCATTGTCACGATCCTGCTCACCAACAAGATTCTATCAAGCTGTGAAGAAGTTCCAGTAAGAATGAAAGTAAGAGCAACCAACATCTAGTAAACACAGTGTTTGTCCTGGCACTCACTGAGTTAAGCTCCTTCCTGACTTAATCCTCATGATATCTCCATTAATGAGTGCTCACAATAACAGTTAATTATCTCATTATATTTTATAGGTGGGAAAACTGAAGGTAAAAAACTAAAGTCACTTGCACTAGGTCACACAATCAGTGACATTTATTCATTTATCCCTAGCTGGAAGTGACTGGTAATTTAGGTGCTCTCTCCCAAAGGCATTTGCATTTGAACAACATTAAAAACCTTAACAGAAATGTTGAGACTCCAGCAGCTACCAGCACGAGGACCTTCTTTTACCCCTGACGTCACAAGCCCTACAACAGGGCCTGAAGTACAAACACAAAGGGAATAAATCAAGAATAAAACCCATTTCCCAGCAAGGATTGTGTCCAAAACCCACCTCCAGGGTGTATGGCAAGAGAGAACGTATGCAGGGAAAACATCAATTTTCCAATCTAAGGAGGTACTGCTCTACCACAACACCATTGCCACGTGGCTTTGCTTGAGAGGACATTTGCTAAGGAGCTCAGAAAAAACAAGGCAAGTGGCTCATTTCTCATTGTCGGTAAACTAATGATTATGTCCTGAAGGCAGTCCGTGTATGATGACCTGCTGCTAGAAGTGAGAATTCTACATTTTGACTGAGAAAGGAGTATTTTTCCATTGTTTCAGGCAGTCTTTATTCTTTTTCCAAGAGAAAAGAAGAAAATTGCTGCCAGTATTAAGTAGGTCTAGAGGAATAATTAGGTATTTCCCCTGATCATTTAATTGACCATGGTTGACCTCTATTGGAGCCAATTAAATTTCTTTCATGAGGAACCACTGACCTATTTTATCCCATTTTCATGTATCCCAATATTTGACAAGATGGTGAAAAAGTCTGATTTGTTTCTAAATGTTTATTAATCTTTAATTGCTAGAAATTCTAATACATCTCTAGGCATTTTTATCATTGATAATCACTAGCTTCGATGGAGAGTTTTCTGCATTATTGGAGAGTAGGTTTCTAAAAGCATGAAATATTACAATGTTAAATATAGCTAACTGGGACATTTATTTTGTTTTTCCAACAGGGCTTGGCTGACACATTGTTCTTACAGTACACTCGACGATCCAGAACCAGTAGTTTTTTAAGTGGAAACAATTAAATGGGAAGTGCTCATCATTTTGCAAACTCAATTTTCAGAGCATTTCAGTGCGCTCAACCAGATGTGTTAGGTGGTCAGAATATCATGGGCGATTGGATTAAACACAGAATGTGTTTAATTTGAAATGATCAATGTCATCATTTGTTAAGAATGCTCAAGTGCCAACATATATTGCCATATATGATAATTAATATTTTGCATATTCAATGAACATTCCCTGAAGATGGTGATGAATCCCAGATTGTAGTAAATACATTGATTACAGGGCCTATACTGATATCATGTTACATTCAAACAGATCAGTGGCTTTTTGCATTGGATCACAAAACTGCTGAGAAGCACTTTAAAAAATGGTTCCACTTCAAAAAATTTTCTAGAGAAATAAAAACCTCCTTTACATAAAAACACTTAACCTGAATATTTTTATTCAGTGAACCCACGTAGTACAGAGTGATTGATGCCAAGATACACAAACAGCTAAGAATTAAAAAAAAGATCTAATGTTAAGTCACTCTTAATAACTGAAAAAGCTTTACCCCTAAAGAAAATGATCACAAGGTAAATAGCTGTGTGCAAACATTTCTATTTGTGTTTATAAATAGAAGCCTTACATATTTCCAACAGGGCTGGCTTAAGAGAAAATATGCTTACATGCTTTCTAAAAACATAGGGGAAATACATTATGCTTTTGGTTAATAAATAAAATAGTTACTTGCATGCTCAGTTTATCTTTATTTATACAAAAATCATATACCATTAAAGTACATATTAGTTGTGAATCAGAAAAATAATTCAGGTGGTCCATGCCTATACTGAAGATGATCTGAATAGCTTGTAGAACCATTTTTTAAAATGCATCCATGGTGTGGACTGTTCCAGGATATAAGCAAGACAACAACAACAAAAGAATATAAGCAAGACACAATATTCTGTTCCTTTCTCTCTTGATTAGGCCTTGTAACAAATAATTTGAAACTTTGGCAGATTTTACCCTCTCTTGAACTTCATTTTGATAACTACTAGTTGTATTTTGTATAAGAGACACAATTTAGGGACAACATTCATAAAAATTGGTCTGAAACAAAGTTGGATATAGAACTTTGTCAAAGTCCTAGGTGCTGACCCTTTTGAAATCTGGTTCCCTGGTATTGTTGAAAAGTTGTGGTAAAATTTATGTGAATGGCACAATATTTAAGTTTCAGGTCAAAACTGATAAAATCATGATGAAAAAGTAGGCTTGAATTCTACAGAAAAATAGCTGGAAATTTGCCAACTCTCTTTTGGTTTGATTTATGCAATTGCATCTTGACAGGAACATTTTTAATAGTGAGCAAATTCAATTCAATACACATTTTAAGCACTGTGGGGTATTCAAAGATGAGGAAAGCACAATGACTGATCTCTAAGAAAGAGAATAAGAGAATGAAGCTAAGGAAAGTGCTATATTTATTGAGCACTTACTATGCCTTAGACACTTCCAAGCATTTGTTCTGATTTAATGTATAAAAAGAGATGTAATGAGTGCCTGGGTGGCTCAGTGAGTTAAGTGTCTGACTCCTGATCATGGCTCACATCATGATCTCACAGTTTGTGGGATCAAGCACCAAGTCAGGATATGCGCTGACAGTGCAGAGCCTGCTTGGGATTCTTGCTCTCCCTCCCTCTCTCTCTGCTCCTCCCTTCCTTGTTCTCTTTCTCCCTCTCTTTCTCCATCCCCCCAAAATAAATAAATAAACTTTAAAAAAGAGAGAAGTAACTGTTGACGAATGTTTGTATATGGTTGGTGCAAGAGGAAAGGAACACTGATGTCTTACGAAGTAGCTAGTATTTAGACTTACTTTAAAGATGAGGTGTGATTTCAGAAGTAGAGAAAAGGATGGCATTCCAGGAGACTAAAACTACATGAGTAAAGGCATATACACAGCAAAAATTACAGAACATACTTAGGAAACAGTCTTCTGGTTTGACTGTGTGGTTGGCACGCTGGAGCAAAGAGAGAATTTTTGCCTTCTTTACCACCATAGAGTTATGGTGTGTAGTAAACAAAAAGATATCTCATTTGGGAATTCAGTATATATAAAATATTCCCAATGACTTTAATAGATTAAGTGAATATATTTTTATAGCATTTCTTTGGGACATTTATAAGTTATTTAGACTAAATAATGATAAAAAGTTGAATTACATTAATAGTAATGCATTATTCAAATTTTTTTTTTTTTCAACGTTTTTTATTTATTTTTGGGACAGAGAGAGACATAGCATGAACGGGGGAGGGGCGGAGAGAGAGGGAGACACAGAATCGGAAACAGGCTCCAGGCTCCGAGCCGTCAGCCCAGAGCCTGACGCGGGGCTCGAACTCACGGACCGCGAGATCGTGACCTGGCTGAAGTCGGACGCTTAACCGACTGCGCCACCCAGGCGCCCCAGTAATGCATTATTCAAAATGAATTCATTAAATATGAATTACAGTTTATGTGATGATCTCTGAAAATGATCAAAATGATTTTTGTGCTCTAAATTGATTTTCTTTTTAATTTTACCTATTGCATCAATTTGGGGGAAAGCCAATATGCTTTTCCCTATTTTCTTTCCATACCCTAAACTTTGTGTTACGCATGTAATTTCCTTCTTTATGAACCACCCAAATGTTCCTACTTTCATACAACAGGAGATGTGGTTTGTCTACTATTAAGTTGTCATCTGTTTGCTTCTGAGTAGTTTGCCCCAGAAAACTGTGCCTCACACATATTTGTATTCCTAACACTGTATCTGGAAGACACAGACCTTTGTAGTAGTAGATCCTGGCCAAAAGAGCAAAGGATTAGGAATATTTGCCGGATAGGAAATATTTGCTAAGAAGAGAATTGTGTTCAAAAAGCCAAATCTGGGATCAGATTGGCTGAACCATGCTAAGACACCATATCAGCTCAGCACATACATGTCTATTCTGTTCTCTCGTCCACCATGTTTAAGTTTCTCAGAGCAGAAATTGCATCGTATGCCGCTTCACATCCTCAAATCTTAGCACAGTGCTTTGGGCAGAGTTAAGTGGGAAATATATATTTTACTTGTGGTGAATATTAACAATAATGATAGCAATTATTGAATACTTAACTATACACCAAGACTGTATAATAGAGAATGGATTTCATAGGCTCAACAAAAAAATAATTAAAACAAAACCAAACAAACAGAAAAAGACCCAAATCTCCAGAATCTTATTGTCAGTCAGTTGGGAACATAAAAGTAACCATAAATTAAATTGAAACCAGTATGAAGAAATATATCAACAAGCTCAGAATGCTTTGGACTTCATGTTTTGAGAAGAAAGAATGAGCGATCAGAGTGAGATGAATTTAGTCAGCACAGATTTCTGTGGAAAAAGCAAAAAGGGTGAGCAACATGGATTGGGGAGAAATTAAATGAAAACATCCTTAGTAAAAAGGGGAGGGTGGATTCCAATGAACCCCCATATCAAGAAGGAATGGTCAACAGCTAATTGCATCAGTCAGTGTGTCCTTACCAAAACCTTACCTCTGCATAAACCAAAATGTGTGAAATCACAATGTATTATGCATTTTATCATCTACTTCATCTCCCAGGTCTACAGAGCCCTGCCTTACCCCAAACAGTGGCTTGGACCATTTCCCTTGGAATCGTCACCTCAGCCCACAGGCAACACCTCATGGTTCCAAGCACCTAAATTTGATACCAGGAATGTTCAACCCAGCTTTGCAATACACTTCTTGGGGAGCTTTTAAACATACTGATACTAAGGGTAGAAATCTACTTCGCAGATATAGTTCTAAAAGCAATGTGAAGAACAGTATATGTCATTTTTTGTAAAAACGGAGAATTTTGACTTTAAGTCATGTAGAGGTATTATACATCTTCAAGATATAAATTGTAATAAATGACAATAACCCAAATTGGTAACTAATCACAAGAGAAAATAATTATTTCAAGTGACTTTTTAACACAGAAGTCTGAACATATATTCAAGACAAAAGAAAACCTAGTGTGAAATTTTAACGTTTTTATTGTTAGTAGTAACACTGAAATTGCAATTTTGAAATTATAGTATTTATACTTATATAAAGAATATATATATATTTATATATGGAATAATTATGTAAGTATCTTGTTATTAGGAACCAAGATTATAAATATTAAAAAGAGAGAAAGTTAAGAAAAAACTTGTAGTTTTAAAGTATCAACTTTTTATTTAAAAATAAAGTTTTCTAACCTGACAACTAAACGGGCCTAGATGATTAGGATTTAAACATGTCTGTATCATGAGTAGTTTTATAGGGAGGAGATCTATCAGAGGAATTCAGGAGCTGGAATTCAGGGGAACGGACAGAAAAAGTGGATATACTTAGTCCAATAACAGTGCTTTCACCAGAAGAAAAAATAATTTTGGAAGTAGCACAGATGCATGGTGTGTGTTTCCAGATAATCTTCTGCCTCAACCACATCCCACAAAGCCTTCGTCCAGAACCCTGGTGAAATGAGGCTTCTCAAATAATTGGTTAATAGCTCAAAACCCATAAAAGATTGGACAGTGCAACATGGTGTTGCCTTATGGCTTATGTACCATAGAGAAGTGATCTTTAAATTATGGGATGTGTACCCCGGGGCATACACAAACACTTCTTAAGTTACTCCGGGCATGGATGGTGTAAGGAAATCAGATTCTGAATCCTTAGCCGCCACAGGAACGCTTTTCTAAAATTCTCTGCCTGAGACAGCACCTGCCTTGGAGGTCTCACACTATTCTTCAACTGCTTGCCCACTGCCCCCTCCCACGAATGGGCTTCCCCCACTGCACAGAGGAGAAGCACATCTTTCCCTGACCAGGAGCCTTCTGTGGCACATCACCTAGAGGTAAAACTCTGGTCAAGGTGCAATTCAACATAGCGGTGTCCTCCAAGTTTCTTTCACCATGTCCACACCCTCCATCCTAGGAAAATCCGCATACCTAAAACTTTCAGGTTTTCTATTTAGTAATTATCAATTTTTAAAATTAAAAAAAAGACTCAATTTTGAGTCATTATTTATTATTAATAATTGTAATGGGAACTCAGTACAGATGATTTAATCTGTGGAACCTTATTTCCCAAGAAAATGTTTAAATTCAGTTGTCATTCGTAATCATATTTTGTTGCTCAGAACTGTATGCTATAGGCTGTTAAGTATTTGGGTGGGAATGTTTGCTTACATTAATCTATACACCCTTGTATTTTACCCTGAAAATATTCTTAATTAAGTGTATAAATTGTGCATACCCAAATACTCCTCAGAATTTGTTAGATTCAGAAATGCCTTTGATTTGACAGTGGGAATGTAATGGGACCACTTTTGCTTTATAAAGCGTATTGAGAACATAGCTAATGGGGTGTCAGTATCATTGAGGTCCTAATCAAAGGTCTGTCTTGTCTGGCTTAAAGGCAACTAAATATCAAATTGGAGACATCTAACGTAAGCAAAACTATCAGTACAGCTTGCTTGGGGGGGGGGGGGTGCAAAGAAAATTGTTCTCTGCCATGGGAACCTTATTTTGGCATTTAAGAGTTATGTTTCAATTGGGAGAAGTGAAATATAAATTGACCAGGACAGAATGAGAAGTCACTAGTGACTGAAATATTGTTTGTAGTCACAACAAATCCACAGGCTGTATTAGAGTCACGAGTTTTGTTCTGCTGGGCTGTTTTTTTGCATTTAAAAACAACAGATTAAAAAGCAACTTATTTTATTCACAAGCTTACCAGAGCAAAATGTCATCCAACACGGTGAGGATGTCTAAATATTCTGGAATTTTTTTAGTTTTCCAGTATTCTATCAGCCTGCTATTTCTATATCAGCTCACACTGACATGTGTAGTAGGATTTCTTTCTTTTTTTTTTTTTTTAATGTTTATTTATTTTTGAGGGAAAGAGAGAGAGAGAGCACAAGTAGGGGAGGGACAGAGAGAGAGGGAGACAGAGAATCCCAAGCAGGTTCTGGGCTGTCAGCGCAGAGTCTGATGTGGGGTTCGAACTCACAAAGGGTGAGATTATGACCTAAGCCAAAATCAAGAGTCAGATACTTAACCGACTGAGCCAGCCACGTGACCCTAGGATTTCTGATCTTTGCTGGCATCGCTCTTATTATCCTTTACGCCTCTTCCACCTTTCCTCCCCTCACCACCTGGACCTTCAGACTCTCAACAGGCACCTTCACCTTCTACCTCATGACTTCCTGACATTAAGCCCCCAGAATTCATTTGTCCACATCTACCACTTCCTCATCTACAGATACAATGATAGCACGAGCCCCTCACTATAAACGGTGATTCTTTTCCTAGGTTTCCTGGGAAAACCCCTTTTAATGTCTTAAGAGACCACCCCTCCAAGGTTTGCAGTCTTTACCTTAGTGTGAAATCCAGTGGATATTTTTCAGTCTTTATGAACCCTGATTATTTGGTAGCATCTCATACTGCTAAAAATCAAAATGCAACATCTTATAAGCATTCTGATCATTATGGAAAGGTTTAGTTATTTCCCCTAGATTGTATCTATTCTGGCAGGAAAGTGAACAATTTGGTTTTTGAAAGATTATTGAAAAATAATTTTGCAATAAATATTTTCAACAAAATAATAATAATAATAATAATAATAATAATAATGACAAATATTAAGGACTTAAATGTCCCAAGGCACATTTTTTAAAAATATTTATGTATTTATTTGGGGAGAAAGAGAGAGTAGGGGAGGGGCAGGGAGAGAGAGAATCCCAAGCAGGCTCCATGTTGTCAGCACAGAACCTGATGCAGGGCTCGATCTCACGATGGTGAGATTATGACCTGAGCGGAAATCAAGAGTCAGACACTTAACCAATTGAGCCACCCAGGTGCCCCTCAAGGCCTATTTTAAATGCTTCATATTTAATAATGCATTTGACCCCAAAATAACTCTATGAGATAGGTCCTCATATTTTCTCCATTTCACAGGAGCTAAAGAGAAATCTTAATTAAATTGCTCAAGGCCATAGAAGTGGCATGTATATGAACTCAAACTGCTTGACTCCAGAACCTGCTCTCCCACCCACCAAATGATGTTATAACCAATAAAATTCCCTTGACCAGATGCCTCATGCCCAAGAAAGCACATTAATTGGGATTTGGTTATAAGGTATAGCATCTAAAAAACTGACATAAAGACGATGATGAAGAGAAAGGAGGAGGAGGAGGAGAGGAGGAAAAAGAGAGAAGGGAGGAAGGAAGGAAAGAAGGAAGGAAAGAAGGAAGGAAGGAAGGAAGGAAGGAAGGAAGGAAGGAAGGAAGCTTGGTAACAATGAGCTAATAAAGAAGCACCTCCATGTCAGGTAGCTTCCAGTAAGTAGAGCAAAACCAAAGCACAGAAAGAGTAAAGAATTTGTTCAAGGTCATAAAATTAAGCCTGCAACAGAGTTTTCTAGGTCATATGCAGCCGACCATGCCTGCTACCTAGATTGAGAAGAACCAACATTTTCTTTTAAGCATGTTGCTAAGTACAATTACAAAGATGGTAGAAGGAAAAATGAAAAGTTAATCAATAATTTGATTAAGTTAGAAAATGAACTTTTGCTTAAGAATAAGATACTTGAGAAAAGCATTAGGACAATTAATTAAAATGCATATAATGTTGCTGCTATAGGAATTTAGCTCAGAGAGGAGGATTAAGTAAAAATAGATTTTTCTTCACAGACAGAACATCGAGGGGGTACACAACAAAGAAATGGTAATAATTTTTTTAAAACCAGATGATCAAAGTTTTGCTCAATTTTCCAAATGCAAACAATGGGCAGGTTTCAAAGTCCCTACGCAAGGTCCTTCCGTTTTCACAGGGTCCTTTTACTTTTCTTTCATATTACTCTACATCTTTAAAGCAGCTTTTGCATCATGTGGCTGATGTCACCAACTGTTTTAAGGGTGAATGATCTTTGTTGAATCTCATTCTCCTACCCCCACCCCCAACCAGATTTTAAGCTCTTTACATGCTGAGACTCGGTTTGGATTCATTTTCAAAGACCTACTGCAAGGCTCTGCACCAAATAGGCAAGAAACAAGAAGGGCAACAGTCCTTTGTATGAATTTAATATTTTAAAGTGGAAGTGTTTGGACCTAGATATAAGTGACCTTAGTTCATGGAAACACTGCCATGCTTCAGATCATTCATCATTTCTCTAAATGCAAAGTACATTTTAGACACAGATAGTACCAATGAGACACAGCTTTACATAGGGATAAAGGATACTCTCCAGCCTATTCTCTAAAACCCAGGGAGTAGCAGTAGGGCAGGGATAAGAAAGAATGGTGACCAAAAAAGGATTTGAAGGTAAAAAGCAAGAATGAAAACTGTTCATGGGCAGGTAAATTCTGGGGAACAAGGTCTGTGCTATAAAAGGAGAGAAGAATAGAAAGTAGTATTAATTAACAGCGACTAAAAATTAAAAAGCTGCCCCATTTGAAAGTATTAACTGGGTTACTAAAAGAAACCTGGAAAAATTACTGTGGGCTGTGAAGTGTGGATCTGGGACAACAGAGAGTATAGGAAAATGCAATTTATAGAGTGGAAAGTTAGATGGGATTTTTTAAAAAGAACATTCAGTTTGACCACCATGATGGAGATATTTATGCTCTCAAGAAGAGAGAAATGTTGAGGTATAGCCATGTTGGGGTTCTGTCACAGCAAAAGTAGAAGACAATGGAATATTCAGCAGTTAAATTAGGGGAGAAAGGCCCATTTTCTTTACCAACAGATTTATTTGATATTTACTGAAATTAAAGAGATTTAAAGCAAAAGGGAAATCAGGCTCCTCTTACACTTACGCATGGAATCAGATCTAGAGATACTCTGTACTGCTCATCTGCTCAAACCTCTAATATGCTGGGCAGATTTTGCTTCTCCTCACCCAAGAGCAGGAGGGCTGGTACCTTCCTTACTTATACTAATCTGATGTTTCCAGTATTTCCTTTTGTTTTTTCTACCATGACTAGCTTTCTCTTGAGTCTACTTCCTTTTGCTCCATTTTCTATGTTTATGTCTATTCATCAAAAAGTCCTTTTTAAAAATGAAAAGTTTATGCTGGTAAATAATAATGTTATCTTTAGCTTCCTTTTCTCTATATTTAAAAATAATAATTCCTTTACCCTTTACACTTAGAAATAGTACTTTACACTTACACTTAGAAATAGTACTACTTTAATGTCGAGAACATGTCTCAATTTCTCCACATTGTTTCTGAAGGTCAGCAAACCATATGAAATTTCAATAATTCAATGTAAAATGTAATAACCATATAGTTCCATAGATGTTGTTATTGTTTTTAGTTTATCTCTTTATTGGAGTTATAAAACACTGCCTACTTCTTTTACTAAATAAAACCTTCAGATATTACTGTTTAATATGTAAACTTGATCAAATTTGCCCCATATTATTGCATCTCATCGATAACTTTTTTTTCCTAAGTTTGTCAAGCTAGTTCTCCAATTCACTAGTCAATTAGAATTCTTTGTTGTTGCCAAATTGGAAAGTTTTATCAACTTTTCTTACTATGTATGTGTTTATATTATAAAACAAAACATACTCATAGTAAAACTGATAGAAAATATATAAAAGTATTAAAAAGTCACTTATAGTGCCTTAACCTATAGATAGCCAGTGTTGATATTCTGCTGGGCATCACGTAGAATCATAGCGTTACTTCACAAAGACTAATAAACAAAACACTTGCTGATATACAAAGACCAGTCCATGAATTAGGAAGATGTTGGTTCATGGTAACTGTTGATGCAAGTGCATCCTGGCCAGCCATTGGATACTAGCCACTCTGGCTTGGGAGATCTTCCCTCAGGAAGATGGCAAGACGAGAAAGCCATTTTGCAGTTGGCTGTTTTGACCAATAAAGCAATAAACACTTGAAAAACTATTTGTGGGGCACCTGGGTGGCTCAGTCGGTTAAGTGTCCGACTTCAGCGCAGGTCATGATCTCATGGTTCATGGGTTCGAGCCCTGTGTCAGGGCCTGTGTTGACAGCTCAGAGTCTAGAGCCTGCTTCGGATTCTGTGTCTCCCTCTCTCTCTACCCCTCTCCTGCCTGTGTGTGTCTCTCTCTCCTTCTCTCAAAAATAAACACTTAAGAAAAATTAAAAAAAAAAAAGAAAAACTATTTGCTTGTTTGCTCTTAGTTTTTATTATAGATTGCAATGGATTGGAATTATTTCTTTTTAGAATAGATTTTGCATAATATAACATGGTATAATACACCCAAAAGTATTTCAACAGCTATTTATTGTCTAACTTTCCTTTGGGCAACTGTTGATGTGGCTATGAAATGGGTTAATATAAAAGTTTTACCTTATTATCAAGAGCTTAGAAGTTATGAGATTTCATTACTGTTCTCAGCTCTCGGGGAAAGCTTGCGTGGGGATTAGGCTGTTGGTTTCTCACCCAAACTTGCTCTTCTCCTTCAATTCCCACCTGGATTGTTAGCACCACCATTCAGATGGTGACCCACGCCAGAGAGGTCTTGACATTTTCTTCTCCCTCATTCTGACATCTGTCTCATGCACTTGCTTCACATCTTTAGATCATATCCACTTCTCTCTTACAATGTCTGGGCACTGTGTTTGAATGACAATCATCTCTCACCCAAAAGTCCTCACTGCTGCCTCTCTGTCTCACTCTGTTCTTTCTCCAAAAAAAGTATCCAGAAACAGATTTTATGATCTGCACCCACTCTGATCATGTCACTGTGGCTTAATGCTTGTCACTGATTCCTCATTCTTTGCTCTGTTCAAGATAAATTCCAAACTCCTTAGCAAGACACCCTGGGCCTTTTAATATATGACCTCTGTTCAACCCCCACGTTTTTCTCCTTCTACCCTCTAGCCTTGCCTGTCATGCTCCAGCCTTACTAAACAAGCTTGGGTCCTTGGAATGCAGGCTTTTTTTCATGATGTTGCCTCTGCCTTAAGCACTTCCCCTTTCTTCATGGCCCCCCTCTCTCCATGTGTGTCCTGCTTTGCTTTGCTTTGCTAATTCAGTATCAACCTCAAGCTCTGTATTTAGACATCATTCCTCTGGGAAGGCTGCTCTGATTCCCCACCACCACCACCACCACTGTAACCTGGAGACCTGTGCCCTCATAGTCCCCTGACTCTGTCCCTACTGCTATTTACCTGACCAGAAGGAGCTCCTTCTCCTTCCAGAAGGAGCTCCCTGGAAACACAGAGAGAAATGTTACCTCCCTGTGTCCTTTCACCCAGCACGATGTTGTGCTAACAGTAAGAGCTAATACGTATAAATAAGTTAATTAAAATTATTGCATTTCAATCCAATACCACTTTCATTATTAATCAGGATCACAATCCCATATCCTGATTCGTATCAACCAGCAGTCATTTCAGGGGGATGCAAAAGAGATGGGTTTTGTGATCAAAAACACAGCTCTTCCATCACCATGATGAGTGATTAATGGCTCATTACTCAACCTCTCCAAATTTCATTTTCTGTAAAATGGAGGAAACTAATACCTACCTCATAGGACCAGCTGGCAAATCAGACAGTGAAGTAGAGCCCCCACTTCTGGTCTGGATTATTATTTAGACACAAACTATATTGTCCACAGCACCCCCACCCCCACCCCCACCCCCACCCCAGTCATGTGCATCCATGGGATGAAAATCTGCCATTTCTTCAGTCAAATGCTCTACCCCTGGGCTATACCCCCAAGAATCTGCTGCTTCTGAGTGTTAGATGGTTGGTGTTTATTATTCTACTTTCTATAGTTTTCTGTATATTTGAAGTTTTCAATAAATAAAATAAATAGGTTTTTTTTTAACCGAAAAAATGAAATGGTAACAATTCTTCCTTTCCGTTGATGGGATTGAAAATAAAACCACCAACACTGAGCCTGTTAGGTCAAACATACAGTTGAAGTCTCTGTCCTACCATGTTAAGTGTAGTTTCTGTGCCCTTCATGCACTAATATTTTTCAGAGATTAAAATAGAATAAACAAGCAGCTGGATTAATATATTTTATATTTGTATCAATTTAAATAAAATAGGTATTGAAAGTTCTGGTACATGCTAGGTAGTGGTATAGGAATAACTTGTGTTATATACCTTTATAATTCACATACTGTATATTTCATGATATATTGTCATGATTTCATTTAAATCAAAGATAAATGTTTTAGAATATTCATATATCTTAATATAATCCATTTTTAATATATTATCACTCTTATTTTTATTGTAGTAAGATACATAGAATATAAAAGTCACCACTTAAACCATTTTTAAGTGTACAATTCAGTGGTATTAATTACATCTAAATCCTATGCAATCATCACCACTATCTATTTTCAAAATGTTTTCATCATCTCAAATATAAACTCTGTACCCATTAAACTCCCAATCCCTCTCTCCTGTCTGGCCCTGGTAACTAACCTCTCACCTGCTTGAGGTCTCTATGACTCTCCTATGCTAGTGACCTCATCTATGTATGGAATCATAAAATATTCACCCTTTTGTGTCTGGCTAAGGTATATGCATGTTGTAGCCTGTGTATTTTTACTTCATATATTTTACTTTACCTCACTTTTTTACAACTTGGATAAAATTCCATTGTACATACATAACACATTTTCTTTGTCCACTCATCTGCTGGTGGACACTTGTTTCCATCTTTTGACTGTTGTGAACAATTCTGCAGTGAACTCTGGCATACCAGTATCTGCTCAAGTCTTTGGGTATACGCCTCAGAGTGGAATTGCAGATCGTATGGTAATTCTATACCTAATTTCTTGAGGAACTGTCAAACTGGTATCAAGCATAGTCACAACCATATTCCAATTTTATGTGACAACAAATTTAATAATAGTAGTAGCAACACGAATCATGTTACTAAAAATGCCAAACTTTTATAGAGCACCTCCTCTATGCCAGCATTGCATCTAATTTTTTCAACAACTCTGTATTATAGTTATTAGGAATAACCCCATTTTACCATAGTTATTAGGATTAAGCCCATTTTACCAAAGAGGGAACGGGGGTTAACAAATGAAGCCATTTGTTTACATGGTGCTGAAGATGGAATGAAATCTCCTTCTCTATGAAACCCCTAAAGAAGATCTGACCGTTGATATCGTGTGGGTAGACTCAGAGTCCCAGTGACTAGAACAACCTGCTCAAGGTCGCAAGCTGAGTACTGCAGGGTCTACACTATGACTCACCGATCGATGACCTGTCCAGTGCTTTTCATTGCACCTGGCTACCTGCCCCAAACTCCTCAAATGTATAACATTATCATCCTTTTATATCTATAAATTTATATTCTCTTTTAAATGAAGCTCTGTGTATCTCATCAGGAGAAAATAAGGACCAAATTTAATAAAATAACAAATACCTATTTATTGAGCAATGTCTTTGTACTAAGCATTAGACCAAGTTTTTCACACCTATTTTCTCATTTTAACTTCACAACAAACCTATGAGCAATGTATCATCAATTTTTACTTTTCAGGTAATGTGTAAACTAAGTCTCAGAAAAGTCAAAGAACTTGCCCAAGGTCACACAGCTACTAACCTGTAAAGCAAGACTTTGACTCCTGGTTTGCTTAAATTCGAAGTCCATTATGTTAACTCTTATTCTGTAATACCTCTCCATCATAAAGAAAATCAGATCAAGCATCATGAGTATAAATCTTTACGTTCAGAACAAGAAACCATGAATCAGAACCACCAATGCTTATGGCTTTATTAATAAAAATCACTTGATTTCTTAAAGTTCTACTCTTTTTGTTACAATTGTCAAATTCGTGGAATGTTGGTTGATCCTAGATTCCTTCTGGGCAAAGCAAAACGGGAGAAATTTCCACATCACTGAGCAGTGCCAATGACTTGCATGAAGGACAGACTAAAGAAACAAATGAATGAGGTTTACAATAAGATTGTTAACAGAGCTACAGGTAAATAGTAATAACTATTTTCCTGTCCTGTTATATTAAATGGTCTCTGTTTTCAGCTGTCATGTGTCTCTCACTGTGAGTGACAGAACAAACAAGCATGGCTAAGCTGTTAGCTGTTCTAGTGCTTTATTCCTCTATCCCCCCTCTTGCAATGAACTTGCTTCCCTCACCAAGACAGAAGGACCGTTTTGGGAACACTGCCCACCTTAGCTGTCCTAGAGAGGCCATGTAGTGATCAATAGTGTGGTTGTTACTTCACACCGCCCAATACCAAATCCTGGCTCCATTGCTTACTAACAAGTGAAACTAGACAAGTTGCTTGACTTCTCTGCGCCTTGGTTTCCTCATCTGTAAAAAGGATAATTATAGGATTGTTTAACTCATCTAGTTGTTAAGAGGGAGATCTTTGGGGGGATGCGTCGGTGGCCCACTCTGTTTAGTGTCTGACTTCAGCTCAGGTCATGATCTCACGGTTCATGAGTTTGAGCCCAGCATTGGGCTCTGTGCTGACAACACAGAGCCAGCTTGGGATTCTCTGTCTCTGTCTCTGTCTCTCTCTCTCTGTCCCTCCCCTGCTCGTGCTCTTTCTCTCTCTATATTCCATAAATTAATTAAATAAATAAATAAACAAACAAACAAACATTAAAAATAAAGAGGGAGATCCTTGGAAGAGTAGCCTATACTAGGAGCTCAATAGTTGTAAGCTATTATTACTATTATTATTATTATTATTATTATTATTATTACTATTACTATTATCCCTTACTACCTTACAGAGAAAAATCAGTCTTTCCTGAACTCTGGCTTCTGTGAGAAGCTGGCCAAATATGACCATGTCTGACAAGAAGGTTGGCCAAGTAGGAGGCAGAAGGCCCCTTAGTCCCCAGAGCTTGCTGTTAACAGAAAACTAAGCAGGAATTCTATAATCCCCATTTGACTCTGAACATAAGTTCCACAGAAAGGAAGTTTGAATTAGTTCTAGTAAATCAAACTTACTAGATTTATTAACAAAGATGGGCCACATGGCTCACTCTAAGGTGACTGTTGATTTGGTAAAAGCCCATTCTCACCCTCCCATAAACATTTGTTAACACCTCCATGTCACAGAGCTGAAGGAAAAAACAGAAAATTTGAATCTCATTCTCAGGATCACTGGTCAATGTGTGGGGGGTCAATGCGTGGTCAATAGGTGCTTATTTCTAAAGAGAAGTGGCTTAGGGTGGGAGATATTAATGGCATTCTCCCCGGCCATAGGCAGGCTTTTATTAATGCTGAGTTCTCTTACAATTTGAAAATTACAACTCTCCTTTAAGGAATCTTTTCAATCTGTATTGAACCAATTTCTGAATACTGAGGTTCATTAATAATGTCATTGTGATATAGTTTTGTATCTACTTAGAAGAACTCCACAGAGTTGGGAAACTATTGACCAGGTGCAAATTCGTCTAATTTTACCAAAACATGGAGGAATCCCATCACAAGTAGAATAGATTTCTATTTGTTACCAATCAAGAATTGTATATTACATGAATATTTCCATTCCCCAATTCCTTATAATATATACATGCTAACCATTCTTTTTGGGAAGACAACAGCACAATGAGTATAGTAACACATTACTCTTACTATGAGTTCTTACTAACAAAGGATTAAAGGACAAACTGACAAACTGAAGTTTCCCATTTCAGATCTATTCTATTGGGTTATAACACATGATTTCTTTGACCTCCCCAAAAGCAATAAAGTATTATATTAGTTTTCTGTTCCTCCTGTACCAAATTACCACAAACACAGCAGCTTGAAACCACACAAATTTATTACCTTATAGTTCTGGAGGGAAGAAATACAAAATAGGTCTCATTGAATATTGTCAGGGTATCAGTAGAGCTGTGTTCATTTTGGTGCTCTAGAAAAGAATGGGTGTCCTTGGCTTTTCAAGCTTCTAGAAGCTGCCTGAATTCTTTGGCTTTTAGCCCCTCCTCTATCTTAATCAGAAATGATGAGCTGAATTGTGTATACATCACATCGCTCTGACCTCCTCCTCTGCCTCTGTCTCCCACTTTCAGGACACTTGTGATTACTTCAGGCCCACCTAGATAACCCAGAATAATTTCCCTATTTTAACGTCAGCAGGTTAGCAACTTTAATTCTATCTGCATATTTAATCCCCCTTTTGCCATGTAGTATTACATAGTTATAGGTTTGGGGGAATTAGGATGAGGACATATTTGGAAACATTACTCTATGTACTACCAGTATAAAGGAAATTGGAAGTGAATACAGGGGAAAAGCAAATGCCCTTAAATGACACTTACAAACATCCCATCCACCTGTCTTGATCTAAACTGTTAAAGCACACAAAAAGCTGAGTGCATGATATGCTCCTAAACTTCTTAAGGGAAGGTCACGCTCTGGTTAGCCTCAAGGATGAAATCCACTATACCTGCAAACTGTAATTACAGAGCAAATGCTTAGGGACTTTACTTGGAAAGGTTGTAGAAAAGGTCAATGTTGTCCCAGAACAATGAAACATGTTCGCCCCTGCTTCCTGCTTGCTTAGATAGAATTTACACAAAATGAATACATGCATAACAATACTAGGTGCATTCTTGCATTGTGGAGAGTCAACACATTCAAAGAGAGCAATTTAGAAATAATTTAAATTAAAAGCAAAAATCTCTAACTGATGTGTTTCTGATGGCCTCATTTAGACATGCATTCCTTCCTTTGCCCTCTTATGTTTCTGCCTAGAAGGCTAAGTCCTCTCTGCAAGTGAGCAGTTGACAAATTGGTATATGTTTCTGGTGTCCTTGCCACTTGTAAAACATCCCCCCTTGTCTTTTCAAACCGCGGAGGAAAAGCTAATTTTTATTAAATCAATGCCCTCACGTGAAGAAACCACGATAGCTTCCACCGTTTAACAAACATAGTTGAAAACAAAGCTTTCAGTTCCCTCAATCACATGGCTTCTTCCTTCCTGCTTCAGGTTCTCTCCTGCTGCCTTCTACCCTAGTCCTTTTCTCTCCCTGGTCTGTCCGCTCACCTTTCCACACACACTCACCTCATCCTCACCTCCTTGATCTCGCTCATGTTATCTGGCCTGTAATTGGTTCCTTTTCTCAAAACCATTGCAACATCCAGACTCCAATTACTTTAATCAAATAATACAACACAGATTAATCTCATATTCTGAAACCCAAAGTAGTTAAAGACATCGAGATTCCTAATTTGTTTCTATTTATTTTTGCTGATCTTCAAGCATGTCCTAGGTTTAATTACATTACATCCCACATCTTGTTTTATATTTCTCCCAGTACTTAAGACAGAACTAAATGCTCTAACTCATTAGTAGTCACAGAACCACAAATTACAACAGTGAAAAATAATGACACATTAGATTCATCAAAATAATAGAAGTTAGAAAAGTTGATAGTATCAACTATAGATATGAAGAGTCTAGAACGCTTATGCCTGTGTGGATATAAAGTTGCACAGCCATTTGGGCAACCAAATTGGCAGGATGTATGAAATTAAGAATTTGTTTGCTTTAAAAGTACGTCAATCTTACTCCTGGGTGTGTATTCCAGAGACCCCACAAATGTCATCAGGGACACAGATGAAAATATTTGCCGTGGACTTTAAAGTGGGAATGGGGAGCTGCAGGTGGCCCCAAGGTCCATCGTGAGGGGGCTGAACAGTAGGCTGTACTGAAAACACACTTTATAATAGTATGTAGCATAGAGAAGCAATATGGCAAGATAGTAAACACATAACGTTGCGGCAGAGGGGGTGGCAAAACCTTACAGCATAATGTGGTAGAACCCCTCCCTAATGAATATGGTGGAGGCCTTCTCAGAACAAAGGAAGGCAATGAGCAACGTGGCCCAATCAACTCCTATACACGTATGTATAACTGTGACACAACTCTGTAACTCGGACCGTGTCCAATCAGACTATATGTGTCACATATGTGGAAGACAAAGAAGTAGAAATTGCATAAAGGGCTACACCCCGCTGCACTCGGGGCTCAGCCTTTTGGGGTCATAGCCTGCTGAGCCCATGTGGGCATGAATAGAGCTGCTTCCTGGATAGAAGAGCTTCAGTGTCCTGTCTCTCTGTGCGAGAATCCTGCTACAATAACATTACTCCTTTAAATTTAAAACATATACACACTTATGCTAGGCAAAATAAGTCAGAGAAAGACAAATATCACATGATTTCACTTATATGTAGAATTGAAGAAACAAAACGAACATAGGTGAAGGGAAGGAAACATAAGATAAAAACAGAGAGGGAGGCAAACCATAAGAGACTCTTAAATACAGAGAACAAACGGAGGGTTGCTGGAGGGGAGGTAGGTGGGGGGATGGGTTAGATGGGTGAGTGGCATTAAGGAGGGCACTTGTGATGAGCACTGGGTGTTGTATGTAAGTGATGGATCACTGGGTTCTACTCTTGAAACCAATGCTACACTGTATGTTAACTAACTTAAATTTAAATAAATAGTTTTTTAAAAAATCAGAAAAAAAAACATATACACACCAAAACATTACATATTGGTATATTTTATATTTAAAGACAATGAATGTGTGCATTAGGAGAAAATAATAAGTAAGCAGATAGATGGTGCTGGATCAGATAAATAAGATAGATGAGTGACCTTGCAAAGACAATTTTTAATATACAGCTATCAAGCTCGGGCATGATTAACTAAATCTGAGGTCAGAACTAAAAAAGCAGATGAGACACAGACAGGTGCAGATACACAGACTCCAGAAATCCTTTATTTAAAAGTTACAAGCG
Organism: Panthera pardus; assembly: GCF_024362965.1. Lineage (NCBI taxonomy): Eukaryota > Metazoa > Chordata > Mammalia > Carnivora > Felidae > Panthera > Panthera pardus. Next base: position 18,597,275 of record NW_026526654.1, on the reverse strand, counting down.
GTTTTCTGTCTTTTAGAGGGTTTATTTTTGGCCAAAGGTACCATTATTTACCCTTCATATAAATCTAAAAGTGACCAATGAAACATTTTGTAGAACTGTTAAAAAAAGGCTTTCAGGTGTTTTGTTGACCTAAATATATTTCCATTTGAGCAGCTGCATTAACTTCTGAAAACATAGCCAGCAGGGAGCTTTGAAGCATCTGCTATCAAAACCATCAGAACAGAAGGCCTTTCTCTTCTATCTCCTACAATTACATTGAAATGAATTCCTGACCATTATTTCCTACCCTCAACACATTTAAGTTTCATCAATAGTCTCCCACAAGTATAGCGCTATAATATTTTAATGGAAGGGTTATTTTAAAATAATTATTTTTAACTGCAATTCTATGTCTGCACTGCTTTTAATCCAACAAACTGTTACAAATAGCTCCTTGTTCATAGTTATTATGCAAAATTTAGAGTAACATGACCAGTATGGAATTGCTTCTCTTAATTAAACAAGTGTGCAGAGAAAAGGGGCATAGGAAGGTTTGCTTATACTTTAATAAAAAAGAATCATGGACTTACAAAAGTCTTATCAAAATGGACTATAATTTAGGCCAGGCCAAATCAGTTCTCTGTAATATTTATAGATAGATAGATAGATAGATAGATATAGATATCTCAGTTCTCTATAATATTTATATATATTATATATATTTTTCTCCCAATGCAGTGTTGATTACATTAATATATATATATTATTTATATATATTATTATATATTATACTCCTAAAATATATATATATACCACTATATATCTATATGCCTACATTTACTATAGAAGACTATGTATATGTTAGAAGACTTCTCTATAGAATAATATATAAATTAAAAGAAACACAAGAAATGGAAATTGAGAAGGCAGCATTTCCAAAGGAAAATTCATTCTAATCTACCAATCATGATTCACTGATTTGAAAATCTCATGACAACAGTCCTGACATTTTTTGAGGAGTTAACTGACAACTGATGTAAACAGGAGGCAGGGTTAACTAGTTAAAAGTTTGACTTGGTTTCACTGAAAGTACATTTTTAGTTCTGTTTGTCACACAGCAGTGTTGACCAGGGGCTGCCTTGTTTGGAACTCCCTGATTTCTGCATGTGGGGGTTATATCCACATCATGTGCGTGGGGAATAGGCTGTGTACATGTTTCTTAACTAGTATGAGAAATCGGACACACTTCACTTTCCTTGATTTCTTTCTGAAAAAAAGCACAAATTGAGCAAATGTCTGAAGCTTCAAAAAACAAAAGCCACGAACAATAAATTTCAGTTTCTTTTGTCAACTTTTTTCTCCCAGTGCAGTGTTGATTACATTAAAACACTCCATTGTCTGTGCTCTTGAACAAGGCACTGGGCTAGACATTGTGTATCAAACACAAATAAGATACAGCCCTGCCTGGGGAAGATTAAAATCTCATCAGAAAAATGCAAATCTGATGCATTCCAGAGAGGGCCATGCAGAGAGGAGGCTGTATACAGGAAGGGCGATAAGTCAAGCTCTGGATTGTTTCAGTCTTGTCTTGCATGCCTCCTTAGTCTTTCCAGTGCTTAGGAAAGAAGATCCCCAACCAGCATCATCTGACCAGATCTGTAAGCGTTTCCTGAATGTGCTCAATGGCACAGGCATACATCTGCCACTTCAAGAAAATCAAGTCTAGTGGGTGGAAAACAGTACTTATGACTGGCATCTCCATAAGGCACACATCTATGCTCCATAGTACTCAGTGATTAAAGTAATTATGGGCATCAGATATTATTTAGCCTGTTTAGGACTTATGCCTTTGCACACAGCATAGTTAATAATCTTAATCACTTTAGAGTAGAAATTGTGAGAACCCACTAACAGTATAAGCTGGCAAAGAGGTCTCTTCTCCAGGGACAAGTGGGCTAATTGGTGGTGGCTGTTTGGAGCACCATGCTGAAACTCAACAATATAAAGTCATGAATGTTCCTTAATAATGATTGAAATGGCATCTGAAATGGAGTAACTCAAAATCAACAATTTGTGGTTAGCCTTTACGAAGTTGCTTCAATTAAGGATTTTTAACATTAGAGGCACCTGAGTGGCCCAGTCAGTTAAGTGTCCGACTCTTGATTTTGGTTCCAGTCATGATCTCACAGTTTGTGAGATTGAGCCCTGCATTGATCGAGCCCTAACAGAGCGGAGCCTGCTTGGAATTCTCTCTCTCCCTCTCTCTCTCTCTCTCTCTCTCTGCCCTTCCCATGTCCCTCTCTTTCTCTCAGAATAAATAAACTTTTTAAAAAAGTATTTTTAACATAAGTAAAACAAATGTCTCTGTTGGTACAAATGTTTCCTGGCCATATCTAAATCCTTAAACTCAAACCTCTTCAATGTATCCTTAGGCCAGTTTCTCTGAACTAACAAATCACAGAAGAAAATTCCTAGAAACTGCACATATGCTAAGAACAACAACAACAACAACAACAAAACGATAGTTGTCTCCTCTTAGAGTCCTCATTCCCATCTGACCCAAGTGAGATCTGGTATTAAGTCACTCATTTAAAACTAAGTCCACTTGCACCACGAAAAAGCTCAACAACATTTAGTTTCTATATGTCACACGGACACAGATCACACTTGAAGGAAAGTGATTACAAGAACACTTTATCTGAGCTATATTCTGAATTCTCTTAAAAAACCCCTTTAACTGGCGGTTTTTATTACAAGTAGCATAAAGAGAAATAAAAATGAGTAAGATACTAGGACTTTGGATGGCAGCTTTATAATGGAGTCTAGGATATTTGGAAAACTGCCTGTAAACAGTACTTTTCTACATGTGGGATTTGAAGCTCAATTTCAGTGGAATTTTAAATAAGACTAGCTATAATTCTTTTCTCTTATTTCACATGTCTCAATGCATTTGCATTGCAGAGCTGTGTTCCTCCCAAAAAATAGGATCTCCAAAAGTGAAATAGATCTTAACAGAGAACTCTTTAGTCAATGATAGTCTTTTTTTTTTTAATTCAACACTCCATCCCATATCATTTTACATCTTAACAACAAATATTACTCATCTGGAATGCAAACACTGGTAACTGATATTTATCATGTATTGATTAGACTTGAAACATTGCATTAACCATTATATGTCTTTCATAACATGCAATCCTCACAGCAATCCTATGAAGTAGGTATTACCATCACTATCATGATGTCTATTTTATAGATGAGGAAACTGAGAAACAGAAAGTTCAAGTAGCATGTCCGCGGCCATTATGTGGCAGGACTGAAGGCTGAATTCAGGTAGTCTCATTACAAGTTTGAGCTCGTGACTATTACATATTAATCACAATGACAAAAATTCACAAAAATAATCGGTTCCAATACACCCACAGCATTGCTTTGAAAACAGACCCCCCACCCTTATTCAAAAAGCTTTAATTGCTAAAAGCACTATAGCAACCAGAGTGGTCCCGCGGGAAGAATTAGTTCTCCCAGGATCAATATAGTCAGCAAGTCTAACTCTAAGGCAGCCCACAGATCAAATAAATAAATTCTAAGAAAATAAGCTGAGATTCATAAAGTGAGTTCACAGGCTTGAACACATGAAATAATCCCAAGAAGGATGACTGATATTAATATGAAAATTTACTATGTCCAGTGAGCGACCCCCCATACATAAAAAATACCCAAAAAGTAACTTAGTTTTCTCCATGATTGTTATCTTAACTAGCTCATATATATTTGATTTATTCTAGATAAAAATAAAGTAATGATCCAATGACATTCTCTTCTTGTCTCCCATACTTGGCAAATAGACCGGCGGCTGTGGAGTCTTTATCAAGGCAAGGATAAATGCATGGACATTAGATTCCAGTGGTCCCCCCCCACTCCCTCACCAATGGGGATATGTTCCAAGACCCCCAGGGGATGCCCAAAACTGCAACCAGTACTGCACCCTACATATGCTCTTTGTTCCTGTACACACACACCTCTGCTAAAGTTTCTTTTAAAGAGATTAATAACTAATAATAAAATAGGGCAATTATAACAATATACCATAATAAAAGTTATGTGAATGTGATCTCCCACTCTCGAAATACCTTATTGCACTGTACTCTCCATCTTCTTGTGATGAGGTGAGATGATCAAATGCCTATGTGAGGAGATGAAGTAAAGTGAATAATGTAGACATTGTGACATAGCGTTAGCTTACTATTGACTTTCTGATAGGTCAGAAGGAGGATCATCTGATTCCAGACCATGAAAAGTGAAACCACAGATAAGAGGAAGTACTATACCTATGCAGACAATATTTATAAAATTTGTGACAATGAGAAGAATCTGAAACTAGGCCACTCTCCCCATTATATTTTAGAAACAGCAATGAGGTCACTTCTAAACTCTGCTAGGTTTTGGATGCTAATATGGTGCCCTTGCTTCACTGTGTGGTTTATACAGCCATACAATCATTCCTTCAGTATCTGCTCTCTGTCTGCCACTTTTTAATAAACTTAATTTTTAATTGTTTTTCCAGTGGTTGCCATGTATTTGTGTTGAAGGCAACTCATCTCAGACATCTATTTCTCTTAACAACCAAATCAAAATAATTGACAAAGGTTAAAAGCCAAATTTTACAACCAAGTAATGCTTACTATCTTCACAAATTAACTAAACTTTATCCTCTGAAAATATAGTCTGCATAAATAAAATTATTTGAGCAAGAAAATCTGGAGGCTGCAATTAGACTTTGGATTATTCCATCATAATAAAATAATATGCAGCCAAAATATTTGTTCATATGTTTGATGTGTCCTGGATAAGACTGGACTCCAGTATTTTTTAACACTGGATGAGGAGTTCTTCGGAAGGAACTGCTTTAGGCTTGGTGCAACCCAGTTTTCTGGACTGGCACCCCAAATCTGTAGGCTGATGCATACATTCCAGTTTTTGTTTGCTGTCCTGGCATAGCTAGTAATATCCCTCATTTCACTCTCAAACATCTTGATTTGGGGGATAAATTGTATAGTCATCATACATCAGTACCCTACAGATCTGATAACCAAACTTTGACAATTGTACAGATGTTGTACTATTGTTTTTTGTCTTAGTAAAGCCAGAGGTCAGGTCCCATTCATCAGGTGGAGTGAGACTGTCTGAAAGGAATGAACGGTCTCATTGTCCATCAATGAAAGGTGTGAGTCCTGGGATAAGATGGGGTGGCACAGGAGGTGGGCCTTAGGCTAGGGTGACAAGGGAGAAAAGTACCAGACCTAGAATTGAGACTTCAGCCTGGCTGGACACCAAAGTACTGGGAACCTCTTATGGTAGAAAGTGGACTACCATGTGGAATAAGTCCCAAGTTGAGAATGGAGGCATGGCAAGACAAAAGCTGTGCATTATTCCTTTGGTGATCCTTCTGTCCCTATTATCAAGAGACTCTTCCATAATTTCTCATTGTTGGTTTCAATGTGGGAATTCAGGAAAAGAGCCTAGATATTTACATGGAAAACCATGTTAAGGTGGATGCCTGCCACCCACGGCTAGAGCAGCAACGGTGGGAATGGTCACCAATTCTGGGTACATCAATGCCTCCAGCAGCTCATTAACTGAGGCAGCCCTCCAGTGGAAGGACACAGGAGAAGGATGCCAGACATTAGTTCCTGAATACAGTGGCAGGCACACTTCAAAGGAAGCTAATTTCTTGCAATAAATCCAAGTCTCTTGCTCCCTTAATCAGTTCTACTTTCAGAAACTCCAGGGGAGGATTCCAGTTGGTTTGGCTTGGTTTAGATAAAAAGCCCATTTATGCACCAATCAGCTTTGGCCATGTAAGAAAATGGACATCTCCAATGAAGGCAGTGGAATTTCAGGAAGAGAAAAAAGAACTGGGCATTAATCCAGTAGAAGTCTACGAGAGCCATGAGGCCAGGATCTACTGCTATCTGGGTATTTTCTATCAGAGTCAATTCTTGCTATGTTAAACAAGACCGTTTCTTTTTTCATCTAGTTCTTTAAGGGTACTCATCAATACAAAAATAAGAAACAATTTATGGCCTAATGCATCAATTTAAAGAGTTTTCATAAAGTGGATTTTAAAACAAGAAAATGCATTTGTGAAAAATGTGCTTGCTTTTTTTTTTCAAAGAATCACAGCATTTTGCTGGACAAATGGATCATAAAAATCATAAGGAAATAGACTTTTGTGATCTAAGAACTTCCTCTGGCCAGACGAGTGGTGGGTTTATTTTATAAATATGTACTTTTGATACATTTTAAAAACATATCAAGCTCAGTCACATAAGATTTTTCTCTAAGTATGTGTATGGGTTAACATTATTATTTAGCTGTTTGGATGCTGAATCATTATGCACCGAAAGGAAGAAAAAAAAGCTTTCTCTAACTTCTTGCATAAATTTGTGTATCCACCACTAGAGGGCACAAATAAGGCTGCTTTCTGGGGAAAAAAAGGTTTTGAAAATGACAAAATTCCAAATTTGGAACAGTGACTGAGTAAGATATAAAGATATTGCATGTTTTCTTTAAATCTGAGAAGAAAAATCAAAACATACTCACATTTAAACATAGACCATTTAGTTCTGTTCTCTCCCTCTCTTTCTCAAAAAAAAAAAAAGTATTTATATGTGAGGAGAGTAAGAAATATCAATGGCTCACAAAAATATAGACATCCATAAAATTATTGAATTGAAATAGCTATCAAAAAATAGACTAAGATAAAATTACTGCTACAGCAATATGGCAAAATGCCACAAATTGACAAAAGTACTCATATTTGTCCAAACCACACTTTGAACCTTTGGGGTAATTCTCTCCTAAAATCATCAAGCACAATACAGTTCACAAAACTGATTCTAAACCTTATAAATATCAGGTATACATTGCATGTCTTCTTAGTAAACATGATACGGTGGTAAAAATAGGGTATGATTTGCTTGCTGTCTTCACACAATAATGTGCTTGAGTCATGCTTGTAGAATACCTCCATCTTCAACAGCTGTTTTACTCCTTTAAAAAAAAAAAGGAGGAAAAAAAACAAACAAAAAACAAAACCCAGCCTCACCAGAAAAAAAGCAAACACTCCCTAATCTTGTCACCCTAGATGTTTGACAAGTACTAATCACTATGGTTAGATATGATGTCTCTCTTGATTTGTTTTCAGGTATTTTGAAGAAAATCTTTCTAGAACCAGTGATTCTACTGGAAATAAAAGCAAAGGAAAGTTTGCTGAGATGCCTTTAGGTGGAGAGAGGGTGGTGAGGTGAATGGCACAATGATTTGACCTTAGTGACAAAAGTGAAAATGCTCCAGTGTTTCGGATAAAAGTGATGGGTGGGCAGTTTCTATGCCTTTTACATCTTGAATTTCCACCTGATACATTTCAAATCACTAATTTTCAGATAGCATCAAGAATGTATCAAAATACAGGTTACCTTCGCTTGATTGAAATTTCTCTAAAACACAAAATTTTAAACATTATAAACAATGACTTATTGATTTTCATGAAATTGCTCAGCTTAGTCTCTCCCAATGTCCTTTTTAAAAAACACACTTTTAATTATTTTTTTAAAGGTCCCATTCCACAAGCAACAAATCCAATACCTTCTTCAAATGTTTTCCTCTGCTCAAACCCTGCTTCCTTTCCTATAGGAGGACACAAACTAAATACACACACACACACACACACACACACACACGTATACATACACACTAGAAGACACATTATATATATATATGTATATATATATATATATGTATATATATATGCATATATATATACACACACACACACACAATAATGTTAATAATAATGTGTTATATATACATGACATATATGTTAGCATGTATTAGTAAGTTATATATAAGTAGGTGTGTGTGTATATATATGTATATATATACACACATACAAAGGCAGTGGGGCAGCATGGTTTCCTCTAGACCCTTAAGTATCTAGCCTGAAGGATGTTTGTACTTCCTGTCTTTACTGTCAAACCTGGAGTATCTAAGTTTATGTATCCCATAGGATTACCTAGGTCTTATAAGATAACTATAATTATTATTAAATAGTTTCCTACAAAGTAGTAGTGGGTCAGATTATCAGTAAAATGCCCTCAAGTCTTAAAACCAAGACATTATGCATCATGCATTTTATGATTAAGGAACAAAATAATCATATGTTACAATTTAGTTTCTGATAGGGTCTATTGTATCCATCATTACCCATGATTTTGTTCCTAAAACACACTTGGTTAAATCACTATATATAAATATAAGTGTAAGTATAAGTATATATATAAATATAAATATACAATCACTATATATATAATCACTATATATATAAAATCACTATATATGTGTGTGTATATATATGTATGTATATATATGTATATGTATATATGTATGTATACATATGTATATATGTGTATACACACACACACACACACACACACACACACACACACACACATATATATAGTGTTTATTCAAAGGAAAACATAAGTAGAGATCCAGGAAATAAAATTATTAAAGTGGTATTTGATTAATATAAATTAATTTTGTGTATACATACTTATGATGGCTCTTTACAGAATAAGTAAATTAAAACAGGATCCATATTTACAAGAAAATTTTAAATACCTACAGTTTTCCTTATGTCTATTCCTCTAGTTTATTTCTGGATTGTACCTTAGTCGTAGAGAGTCAGAAAAAAACCCTGAATTATTCAAGTAAGTGCTTGTAAATGGCAATAGTGTTTTTTTTAGCAGTTTGCCTTATAATTGGAAAATTCTTCAATTATACTGATCCAGGGGGCTCTCAGAAGAATATCGAGAAATGTTCTGTCTAAAAATTGAATCATTACAGTGTCTATCATCTAGTGTAATTCCGTATCATCTGCTATGGCGTGAATGTTTGTGTCACCGCAAAACTTATGTTGAAGCCCTAACCTCTGACACAATGGTATTTCAAGGCTTTGGGGAAGCAATTAGGATTAGGTGAAGTCACGAGGGTGAGGCTCTCATGATGGGATTAGTGACCTTATAAGAAGAGGCACCAGAAGCTCTTGCTCCCATGCTCACTCTCTCTTTCTCCCTCTCTTCCTCTTTCTCTCTCCTCACCATGTGAGCACACAGCAAGAGTCGGCCATGTACAAGCAGGAAAAGAGCCCTCACCAGAACCCAACCACACTGGTTCCCTGACATCAGACTTCCAGCCTCCAAAACTGTGAGAAAATAAGTTTCTGGTGTTGAGGCCACTCAGTCTATGGTATTTTGTCATAGAAGCCCCAGGAGACTACTACATCACCATTAACACAAAAGACTACTAGCACTCAACACCTTAGATAAGCACATAGCCACCAAAATTACAACAGTTCCATGATGTATGCATGGGTATGTGCATGGGCTATGACACAGAGTGCCCAAGGCTTGCCTGGCATCCGATTAAGCAAGGTGTACATAAATTGTAGTAGCAAACTGTACCATTTTACACACATGACAAGGGGAAGCCCAAATGAAGAAAAGTGAGACCAGTGTAAACTCACAACTTTTGCAATTAATGCCAGTACAAGAAAATCAATTATATGCAGTTATGTCTGAAGTCATGTATTAATAGGTTTGCCCACCAAAATAATTTAACCGGCAGCATGAGCTGATGGTCTCCAGCATGTTACCATTTGATATGTTATACATTACTGTGTGGCATTTATTATGGTTTTAAATACATTTTAAGATGTGCTTCAAAATAAGTTCAAATACAGTGTTAGCAGAATCTCTGAAGCATTTCTTCAGAATTGTATTATTTTTTGAAGTACAATTTGAAAACCCCTCAGTGAGATGATAAGTGTGGCCTTTCATGGCCATCGGATGGTCAACATGGAATGATACCAATTTCTATTTCCATTATTCTCTGTCCACTCAGGCCCCCTAGGTGAACCACATGTATTCATAAATACAGTATTCATCAGTAAGTCCCAATAACACTTTCTAACTTAAGTGCCTTACCCAACCCAGCACACTTTGTCCTCTACTCTCGATCTTATGCAACTCAAAGCTTAAGTCACCAATACCAAAGATACAGGTGCTTTAAACATTTTTCATCTGAATGAGCATCATGCAAACAAAGAAGGAAAAAGGATTCTAAAATTATGACCTAAATCAGAAAAAGTTAAATCATTTGAGCAATGAATATCTATCATCTACCTGTCTATTCAAATGAATACATGACTACAAAGTAATTTTCCAGTAATATCTTATACAAAAATTCCAAAATAAACATTTCTGGATTTTGTTATGCTATTTGACCAGTGAGACAGATGATCTTGATTGCCAAGAGCTACTGTGACCTTTTTTCGGTTCTAACAGAACCTCAATTTTGGTCAAGGTATTGTGAATAAGGATATGAATTGTGCCACTCACAGGAGACTGAACCCCTTTTTAGTGCTATTATGTGAATTATGACTAAGTTAAGGCAATGACTGATTTAGGAATTGGCTTAGGACCCACTTCTGATGAATGAGCTATGTGAGAAGCTCTACTGGGGATGGAGGGTGTTAGGTGATGACATCAGGGGATGCTGCATCCATCCTGCAGTCATGAGGGGAGAAGCCAACCCACCCATGTAACCGAGTAGCAAGATGGAAAAAATAGATCCTAGTGAATGTCATTTTGCTGCTGAATTAACTAATTCCAGAACTTCCCTACCTCCTGACTTCTTATTTATATTTAAGCAAATTTTAATTGGGTTTTCTAATTTTTCATTTTGAAAATACATTAAGTCATACGACCCACATCTATTATACATATGTACTCCCTTCAATGGACAGTTAAAATGGCTAACAGTCTTTATGCTCCAAAGTTACTGTCGTGTGCATGGTACTCATGAATAGGAGATGTGATAAACTTCTCCCCAGAGCTACATAGGCCCCAAAATCACCTCAGGAATTACTGCCACATTAATAAAATTAACCATTATGCTTTTACCCTAATACATTTTTGGAACAGAAAATCCTGCCAAAAGGGAGAAAGAGTATTTAGAGAAGTATATAAACATTATTTTATTTGCGTACAAGAGATATGAAATCCATTTACTGCAAAAGAAACACACAAGAAAACATCCTTGCAAAATCATTCCTATTTATTTTTCAGAAATGTTCTACTTAGGCTCCAAAGATTGTGCATCAGGGAAAAACAGCAAGTATGTCATAAAAGACCAAGTCCAACCTAACACTTCCAGAAGCAAAGCAAATTACTGAATTCAATTACACCAGAGCTTTTATATTCTGCAAGCCTTGTTCTTGTGAGTCATAAAAGTCTTCCTGGTTGCATATCCAAAGTCACTTCATGTTGACTATCAATGTCAGTGGGGGAAAGGGGGTTCTGTTCTGTTTTATTTTATCCTTTACAGTGCAACATGTAATTTATGTGCAGCACATGGTAGTTTAGATTGATTCTAGTAGCTCTTGATGGGGCCTTGAAGCATTAACCAGCTAATGAAGGGGATTTTGGTGGTTAACAAGGCATTTTGTGGGATGGCCACCAAAGTCATATTAGTTCTAACAGAAGCATAAATTGGGCATGAGAGCACTATTTTCCCACTAGCACATTTTAAAAGGTGGCCCTTTGTCTCTGTTTGACATGTGCTAGAGAACCCATATACAGAAATGTTTCATTAATTCCCTAATTCATTCAATGAATGTTTTGAAATTGCCTCTATGACAGGACTATAGAGGGAAAAAATATGATAGTTAGAAAATACTCTTTTCCAAGTCCATTATAAGTGGGAAAATGGAGGCCCAATGAGGTGAAGTAATTTACATCAGTAACATCAATACAGCTATTTAGTGGCAGCATCAGGGCTGGATTCTAGATCTCTTACCTCCCAGGCCACTGTTCTTTCAACCACACCATGCTGCTTAATCAATAATAAAAATCCTTCAAATGGTGGTCTATACTCAACTACAATGAAGAAAAACATGAGCTTTGAAGAAAAAGAATAAAATATTTTTTTCAAACTGGTCCTAATTACCTGATTCATTCATTAAAAATGTTAATGAAAATGAATTGTAGGAGGCACAGGGAAGACCATCACATAAAATAACAGTGGCCGGAAGGGAAAAGAGCAATATCCAAAGTGCTGATAGAAACTTAATTCTCACTCCTTGCTTCCATTTTCACTTCTGCCAGTGGGTTGTGTCTTAATCTCTGACACCACAAGAGTTACCAATGATGCTCATTGACCAAAGCCGAGTGATGAATAAATAGCATCCATTGTGACCCCCAAGAATGAATTACCTAAGCTATAAAGTATTTTGTTGAATTATTTTAGATCACATTTAGACAAATATTTATTGTAAAGCATCTTCCTCATGTCTAGTCAAGACTCTTTATTAGCAGATGGAGAAAATGAGAATCAGAGTGAAGCAACTGACCAAAAGTGAGCCAAGAAGTAGACTATAGAATTCCAGTTTGGGTTTTCTGAATTCCAAGTTCACATTTCCTTCTGTCCTGAGTTTGAACAGGTAAGATTCATGGGCTTATTGCAAAGGCAGGCGAGGCCTTATCAAAATATGCAGGGATGTACATTTACAGCGCAAACCATTTATCCTGCATTTCCATGTGCCAGACATTCACTCCTCAGGGCATGTGATATAAGGAGGAATAAAGCACAGTGTACTTTCAAGGAGCTTATGTGACAGAAAGGAAAAGAGACATATAAACAGGCACTTCATTATCATGTGATAAACATTACAACAGTGGAGCTAAAAGATTATCGAAAGGACAACTTTTAAAAGCCACCCGTCCTGCACATGTCAAAAATATTATCATCAAAAATATCACTCTTTTGTACTAATCATTGGCATACACATTGAGACCTTTAAAATGCAAATAGTCCTGGGGCATCTGGGTGGCTTAGTCAGTTAAGCCTCTAACTTCACTCAGGTCAGGATCTTACAATTCTCATGAGTTCAAGCCCCACTTTGGGCTCTCTGCTGTCAGCACAGAGCCTGCTTCAGATCCTTTGTCCCCCTCTTCCTCTGCCCCTCCCTTGCTCACGGATTCTCTCTCTCTCTCTCAAAAATAACTAAACATTAAAAATAAAATAAAATAAAATAAAATAAAATAAAATAAAATAAATAAAATAAAATAAAATAAAATAAAATAAAATAAAATAAAATAAAATAAAAACAATATAAAATAAAATACTCTGCATAGAGCCCAGAGTCTTTAGGGCTGAGGGTAGCTGGTCTGCCTGGCTCCCTGGAAAGGCAGGAGTCAGGAAAAGGCAGAAAGGAATAAGGGAGTCAAAGGTCACTTAATTCACCTTTCTGTCTGATCTCACACTTTCCCTGTGGAAAAGCTGTACATGTCAAAACTGGTTCTCTTGTTTAATTTTAGAGGGAAAAAACATGTGGGTTTTAGCCTATTTTGTATGCCACACCATGCTTTTCAAGAATTGCTGTGCTCACTCACAATGTAAGTAATAATCACTCTTCAAAATTTGGCAAATGCCCAAAACATAACAATTCTCACAGACTGGAAGGTGTGTGATTGTTAGCAAAATCTTTATCTAATAAATTGGAATTAAAATGTTTTACCAAACGTAGCGCCTCCAAGGCTATGATGGATAATGTGTCAATGTTCCCTGCATCAAAATTGTAAGTTTCACCATACATAAAAATGTTCATTTATCTTCCATTCAGTTACTTTCTAAAATCTTATGTTAAGATTCAACATAATTTCTGGAGAAGAACAAGTTATTTCAGAACTTCCAAATGAGAATTTGGTTGAATGATCATAATTATTTAAAAAAAATATATATATATATATATATATATATATATATATATATATACACACACACACATATATATATATACACATATATATATATATATATATACACACACACACACACATATATATAATCACATTAGTTCTCTTATTGACTTGCACACAAGAATTTTTGAACCTGATTTTTTCAATTATACTTTCTTATGTGTTTTTAATTTGATTATAATTTGGGCCAATATTGCTCTTTATAAAAAATAATGAAAAAATTATAATGACATGTAGAGTGGGGACTCAAGTATGTGTTAGGAATAGAGTTTTTAAGAAAAGTGTCACAAGACACAATTTGCTTTGTATGCCCTCCATTCCATTTTCATGATAATATTTTGAACAAATAAATATTTACTGGTTATCTGGACTAGATTCTAAATCGGAATCTAGATGGCGGTGTTCTTTGTGGTACTAACCAGCATATACCTTGAATATGTGATTGGTATTGCACAATCACAAGCAAAGTGAGCATGCGCACGCATGCACACACACACACACACACACACATTAGGATGTGATAAATTGATCATGGAAATAGAGAAAGCTGCAGTATTATAAGTAATATTTCACATTCTTCAAGTACCAACTCCATGTCAGGTTGGCTGCTAAATCCTTGTCCTGGATTATCTCATTCCTTATAAGAATGTAATTTGGTCAAAATAAAAGTTCTAAGGCCACATGTCACTAATAAAAATAATTGATTTCCAAATGGATGTTTGAAACATTTATTGACATAAAATGATGTCTCCTCGGCTAGATCCTGTGAAACACTAGTTTCTTTGACTACTACTAAATGTGACTTAAAAAAATGTTGTGATGGTTAATTTTATGTGTCAACTTGACTGGGCTAAAGAGAAGCCCACATAGCTGGTAAAACATTATTTCTGGGGGTGTCTGTGAGGGTGTTTCTGGAAGAGATTAGCATTCAAATCAGTAGATTGAATAAAGAAGATCCACCCTCACCAATGTGAGCAAGCATTATCCAAAATCCATTGAGGGCCCAAATAGAAGAAATAAACAGAAGGATGAATATTCTCTCTCTCTCTCTCTCTCTCTCTCTCTCTCTCTCTCGGGTTGGGCCTTGCTTCTTCTCACATTTTTGGACATCAGATTTCCTAGTTCCCAGATCTTTGGACTCCAGGACTTAAACCAGGGGTCACCTCCCTCCCCATGCCACACCATCCATGCCCCTGGTTCTCAAGTCTTCTGACTCAGGTTAAATTACACCACCAGCTTTCCTGGTTCTTCAGCTTGTAGACAGCATATGGTAAAATCTCTCAGCATCCATAATCACATGGGCCAATTCCCATAAAAAGTCTGGTCCCCTATATATCTATATATTTACAGATATACCTATTATATATATACATATATATATAGTATATATATTGTATATCTTCATATCTGTAGATATAGATATAGAGAGATATCCTAATGGTTCCATTCCTCTGAAGAACTCTGGCTAATACAGATGGCAAAAAAATAAGGTAAAGCAAGTCAGAGACTGCTCTGTACCATAGCACAACTGCATATGGAATTCTATGGGGGAGAGGGACTGCACACTCTGATGTGCACACTCACGCCAAGGTACACACTCCATCCCAGAGCATGTCTCCAACCTAGTGCCACAGAGCACACTTTTGGGAAACATTAATACACAAACTCAAAATGTAATATCGTGTCAGTGTCCAGTGGGCAGGGCATGTTCAGGAAGGAGATTAAATATGCAATCTGTTTGAAAGGAGACGTTCGGTCTGATTGATGGAAGGAAAGGGGAATGATAAGGACAAAGGCACAATGGCGGGCAGGACAAGGCAGATAAATGGAGGTAAGATAGCAAAAGCAGACCAGGTCAGATCCAGCAAGGCCTTATAAATCAAATTAAGGAGTGAAGTAATAAAGAAATCCTATTCTTATACACTCCTTCAAACCATCTCCTTTCCTTTACTGGAGACAACAGAAAATTACAGGACCCTGTTCAGCGGTCTCTATTCAGTTGTGATAAAAAGCACAGGACTTTTAATCAAAAAGTTTATAAACCAACTCAGAGACAAAAATCGCCATTGATTTATACACTTACAGAAGAACCAGTGTTGTTGAATTGCAGGTGTTGCTATTACCTTAGAATGGGAATTGAAGGGAAAGGCTAACTTAGTTTAAAAAGTATAAGACAGCAGAAAGAGCATCGACCAGGAATGGAGAAATTTGCTGTGGTCCTGGTTCAATCATCTGGGTGACCCCCCAGGCAAGTCCCTTCATCACTGAACCTCACAGGCCTCACCAAAAAAGGCAGACATTGTGGCTGGGTGGTCTACAGTTTGATGGTGTCCGAATAATCTATGCTTCCTAGAGCTTGTTTTGTTTATTTTTTAAATAGCAGCAGTGTTGTGATATGAAATGAGAAAGATAATACCTACCTGGAAGAAGTGCTACAAGTGCTATTTAATGTAGAAGATGAAAACCATCACGTAATTTGCTCCATTATTTCTTTAAGGCAATCAACTTTTGCTTTGGCTTTTCCATGTACCTGCCACATGCCACTTACAGACTTCCAAGTCACAACTCTCCCTCCATGTCCTGGGGTCACACCTGCCCCATCTGTCCCCATTCCTCTTGCCTCCTTTAAACATGACAAGTTGAGGAATAAGGCATTAGGGAAGAGAGACAGCACTGGATGGAGAGGACAACTAAAGGGGCAAATACAGAGTGTTTCTCATCTTGGAATTAGCCTGTTCTTCTCTAGGATTCCTCAAAGCATCATTTCCTTGATTGAGCCCAATGGTTCTCAATTGTGGGTGATTTTTTTTCCCTCCAGGGGAGATTCGGCAATGTCTGCAGACATTTTTGGTTGTCACAGCAGTGGGGGGGGGGGGGGGGGGGGGCGGGTGTTCTAGTACCTTGTGGGTGGAGACAAGGGATGCTGCTAAACACCCTGCAAAGCACAGAACCACCCCACACCTGGGCACCTGGGTGGCTCAGTAAGTTAAGCATCCAACCCTTGGTTTCAGCTCAGGTCATGATCTCACAGGTCATGAGTTTGAGCCCCATGTTGGGCTCTGTGCTGACAGCGCAGAGCCTGCTTAGGATTCTCTCTCTTCCCCTCTTTTTCTCTCCTCTCTCTCCCTCTCTCTCTGCCCCTCCCCCTCACATGTTCTCTCTCGCTCTCTCTCTCTCTCTCAAAGAATAAATAAATAAACTTTAAAAAACAAAAACAAAAAAGGAACTGTCCAGCCCCAAATGCAGCAAAGCCAAAGCTGAGAAATTCTGCCTAGTTGAAGTGAGTTCAGCAAAGCAAAGACTGTGTTGAGGATGTAAAGGAAAAGGAAACACTAGCAGTAGGTAGCAGACTTGTGAGGAGGATACCTTTTTTTTCTACTTAGCTCTTTTACACTTTAAAAAGTTTTTTCATGAGCTCATTTTAATTTTTTCCCCTCCTATATGGTGGAGCAGAGAAAGAAATACTGTTCAAAAGTTTCATGCCTTTTGTGATTTTTATGTTAGAGCACCAGGAGACAGATCACCAGACACGGATTTTCAAACTCTTTCATTCTTTTCCACTGTAATGAGCTATAATCCATGGAATAACCTCTAAATCCAAATGGAAGTGGTAGCTGCAGGCCATGTTGATTATGTGATGTGGAGGGGGGAAGCCCAGCACATCTGGAGTGAGGTTGTGAACCCCATGTTCTCTCACATTTGCTGGGACCTTCCCACCATCTTAAGCCTTTCTTAAAAAGTTAAAAAAAAAAAAGATGAGAGAATGTAACATCCATACTAACGTTAAATCATATGCTGAAGATAAGCTGAGTTTCAGATGCCTCCAGTTCTACTTTCACTGTAAAGCAAAGGGTCCACGTGAAATAATGACTCACATTATTATATAACACTTATATAACATTTACATTTATATAACTTTATCATTTACATGGTGCAGTTTTCATAGCCATTAGCTCACTTATTTCTCACAACAGCCTTACAATACATTATTAGCCCATATTCTTAAGGAGAAAACATCTAGGAAGTTCAAGCTCACACAGCTCACGGGGTCTTTAAGCAAATCCTGATTCCCAAGGAAGTGGCTACTTTTTCACACTGCCCAACATAAAGCACAGACGGGCTGATACATAAGATATTCTACCACACTCCACACTCAGGGACACAAATTGGTTTTCTACCCTGGAAAATGGGTAGAAATTCTGATTTTCTACCCTTGAAAATGAAAATGGTGGTTTTCTTCAGCAAAGCTAGGTGAGTGCTACTGCTAACAAGCTTTCATCTCACGTCACTGAAATGTAAGACCTAGAAAAACTCCTAAACACCATGACCAAGGCTTCTGGTCATTAGCTGCCTTAGTTTGCTGGGACTCCCATAACAAAGTATCACAACTAGGGGCCTTAAAGAACAGAAATTTATTTCTCACAGTTCCCGAGGCTGGAAGTCCAAGATCAAGGTGTTGGCAGATTTGGTTTCTCCTAAGACCTCCCTCCTTGGCTTGTAAATGGCCGTATTCTTCCTGTGTCTTTACATCATCTTCCCTCTGTGTGTGTCTGTGTCTTCTTCTCTTCTTAGAAGGACACCAATCATATTGGATTAGGGTTGAAGCCAATGACCTCATTTTAACTCAATTATCTTTTTAAAAATTCTCTCTCCAATACAGTCACACTCTGAGTCACTGGGGGTTAGGACTTCAACATATGAATGTGCCAGGGACACAAATCTTCCTGTAACACTGGTGTCAGAAGATTTTTTAGAGCTCAGATCTGGGTCCCATGCATGAATAGCTAAAACCTCAATTCCAAAATAGAAAGATCTTTTTAGAATTATGCCATGTTCTGCTTTCACCTATAATTTTTTTAATCTGTTAAAAAATACCTAAACAGTGCATTTTATTCTTAGAGCTTAGCTTTGTGCAGTGATGTAGAAAATGTATTGACATGTTAATCTACTAATGTTTCAAGTTCTGCTGAACATTTAATTTTAAAAGATGTGAGGGGGTTGTTCAAGAGGTCTGTTTTTGGCTGGTGGGAAACCACTTTTGACTTTCTATGTGACTTCTCTCTCCCTCCTACATCTATCTACACCGTGGCAGCCCTGGGTCCTTGCTAAAGTCAGGCAGTGCATAGCTTCAGTGGGAGCTTCTGGAAGCAGAGAGGTTCCTGCTCTCCTTTCTTCTAGGTACATTAACCGAGGTTCTCCTACATAATTCAGAATTATCTCAAATAAAACAAAGCTTTTCTAAACACACCTGACATTTTCCCAAATTTTGGGAGGCTGGAGGAGAGAGAAAGAACATCACAGAAAAGGGTACAGCTGAGGTTAGGGCTGCTCTGTTGATGGAGAATGAAAAAGAACTAGAATTTTACATGTATATATCTCCTGATATACACATGAATGTTTCTATGAACTAAAGATGGTAATTGATCTATAGAATAACTGTAGAATGACAGCATAGAACAACAGTAATTGTAGAAATAGAAGGAACTTAATTTGTGGATCATAAAGTCTGAATTATATCCCCAAATCTGCCATTTGTTTCTTTCATGCCCTTGGGCAAATTACTATCCCTCTTTGAGGTTTGCTTTTTCATATACAATTGGGTGGGTAATAATCTCAGTACTGCCTATTTTATTGGTTTCATATGGATCAAATGAGGTACAGTATGTGAAATGCTAATGCAAACTACCACCACTTTAAGAATGTTAGTTAGCAATGTATTTCTGGAAAGAGTAAATTCATTTTCTACAGCTTTTTCTCATTTTCTTGAAGACAAATTCTGTCTTAAGTAGCTAAACATATACCGTAAGATTTTAAGCATAAGCTCAACCCCAAATGTAGGGTAGAGTTTAAATGAAGCTTGTGTTTTCAAAATAGAATGGTAGGAATATTTGGTGCTCTTTTAAGGAACAAATTTACCACTACGGAGATTAGGGTTTTCAATCTTGCAATGGCTTCCATTTTTCTTTTCAACTGCGGGTACTGGGAGTGTGGCAGAGGGGGAAGGGCATTAACACAAGGTTGCACACCAAGCACACCAATGAACTTACTTCTTCTTCCTCTAGTTGGAGATCCATAAAATCTCAAAGAATGAGAGAAAAGAAGGAATTATATATACTCTTAAAGGAGATTATAACAACTGATACTTAATAACTTCTTACTATGTCCAAGCACTGTATTAAGCAATTTATAAACATTGTCTTATCTAATCCTCACAAAAACTTTTGAGGTAGGCATTGCTCTTCTTTTCTAGCTCTGAGGAAACTAAACTGACGTTTAAAGAGGTAACAAACACATGATCTGTCTACCTCAGTATCCCTGCTTTTAGATCCTACTAAAAGTAGATGTCCATGAAGAATGACACCTTTGAGAATGTAAACATAGTTAAACCTTTGAGATCAAACAGTGACTCTATTTTAAGGATTCCAATATGGATGTGAGGATCTACAAATTGATTTATAACTTTATATTCTGAGTCAGAGTGAATGCATACGGAAACTACAATAAATTATTTAATACCAATCAAAATTGTATTTTTCCCATTATTAACAAAATTCAAACTCACATTTGTTTCCATATGACATGTAAAATGCTAGCCACAATAGAATATGGCAAATTTAATAATTAGTGATATGAACAAAATATTATAAAGGCAAAGAGAAGGCATTAATTGAACCTGACACTGTCAAGAAAAAATTCATAGTAGTGGCACTTTGAGGCCCTCAAAGGAGAAATAGGTCTTCTCCAAATGGGGAAAGGGTACGGTAGCAAGAAATTAACATCAGTTCAGAGTCCAGAACTAAGAGATGGATGGCATAATGCCTTATTAATTATAGCTTAAATTGTTCCCCAAAGAAGATAACAGCTATTCTCCATTATTCTTCAGTGGGTTTGCAGGAAATCATGTCTACAATGGAATCTTAGATCTTCTATCAGCAATAAAATCAGGGATACATCTCATTGTTCACTTGTTATAGCACCCATCAAACTGTAGCATAATTATGTGCTTACTGCTTTATGAGATCCTGTCCTATTTATATTTGTATGCCAAGCACCCTGCATGGTACCTGACCCACAGTGGAATTTAACATACATTTGATTAATTAAGTGCCAATTGCAATCTACAGTCAATATTGGCTGAATTTCTCTTCAGGCTTTACTTTCTCTTTTGAATTTGTACTGTAAAACATCTTACAATTAAAAGCTTTCTCTGTCAGATACCAAGAAAATTAGCATCTGCCACCAGTTTACTGAAGTGCCTCATCTCAATGAGGTATACCCTTGAGCTTTGTATTTTCCTAATTAATATTCCTAGAAATGCAGTGTCAACCCTCCTTCTGTGCTGGGCAGAGTATTCGGTTATTAAAACTTCATCCAGGTAAGTTTAAAACTTCACTGTCCTTGATTCAAAGTTTTCCCTCCCCCTGAGCAGGACCACTGTGCTCTTGGCATACCTACTTCCTCTTCAGTTTTCTAGGCTTCACTGCTGAGACTCCAAAAAGGGAAGGAAGAATGGCACACATTGGGTCCTTTTTTTGTTGGTCCTTGCAGGCAAGGGAAGGCAATGCATGTGAGGCCCCCCTGTACAGTTCCTGGATGTGGGAGGTGTGGTGCATCCCCACTCTTAAGCCTCCACCATGTAGGGTCCACCCACTGTTTCTTGATATTAAAGTCTCTCCTCCCAGGGACAGTTCCCTAGATAGTCTCATAGTGAGATTGTTCTAGCCCAGCTACAGTCCACACCATCCAGCTCACGCCCAGGAGACTCAGCATCCTTGCCATGCCACATGTAGCAGGAGAGAGCTGGCTTCACCATACAGCACCTACCCTATGCCTGTGCTCCTCACATCCAGCTTTCTTCCCACCACTCCCTACTTCAGGGAGATATAGGGCTACATGAACTGGTCTCTGCTTGAGCTGATGTCCAACTAGGGAAAGATATATCTCTCCTTTCTGGCAGATGTCCTATACTTCACAAGGGCTTCTCTTGGAACCCCTCTTACCTAGCTTTGGGAAGATGAAACATGCCCCTCCAAGATGGGAGTTACTTCCCTTTCTTTAGAAACACAAACAATCCCCTCAAGATCAACAACCCCAAAGTCACTAGAATAGAAGAAAGGAGAATTCTAGAGAGCGCGGGGATTGGAGAAGAATCCTAAGGCTCACTGTCAGGCATGGCGAGGATGTGATTTAGAGCACACGAACGCCACAGTGCGTATCTATTTTTGGTGTCAAAAAAAGTGGTTATAAGGTGGTAAAACAGCTGGTGAAGAGCCTCTTCCAACCTTTACATCCAGCTGTAGCTCAAAGTGTGTTGTTAAATTATGACTCAACAGAGGAATTTAAAACTAAGCTTCAGTGCTTCAGCTGGACGATCTTCAAAACCACATCGGATCATGTATGCATTCTGCTCAGAGGACATTAAAAGTAATACTGATAATTACAATTATCATGGAAAAATTAAGAGAGGAAGATAAACAGAGGGTATTCCCGAGAGAGAGAGAGAGAGAGAGAGAGAGAGAGAGAGAGAGAGAGAGAGAGATGGAGGAAAGCAGAATGTAAAGGAGAAACTGTTCCTCAAAATTCAAGTGCATAATTAATACAAGAATGTCTTCTACAACTTACTAGGCATTAGGTAAATGTTTTGAAGAAATAAATGCATGAGTAAAATAAAAATAAACATAGAAAGGATGAAAGAAGGGAGGAAAAGAAGAGCGGTTGCCAGAATTCCACATCTAGTTTTCCACGGAAGATTCTCCTCACTCTAAACAAGGAAGTACTACCATTCTCAGGGGAAAATTGAGCCTGTTTCCACTCGTGTAACTGACTGTCTTGTCACCACTGTATCCCTGGTGTCCATCTAGCTAAACAGATCGGAGAGCAGCAAATACACCCTTCCGGGGAGAAATGCTACAGTGACAGAGTCAATATCATCGTGTCTTCACAAATGAAGGAAAACCATCAGGGGGAAGCTTTTCAGGAAGTCCTTTATATTTAATAATATTTTAGCTGTAAATATCAATATGTATGCAACCAACTTTCTGTTAGTCATATCATCCCAAGGAAAAGAATACAGATAATAGAAAATTGTTTAAGAATTCCTCAGCAAAGCTGTAAGCTCCATGACAGCAGGGACTGTTTAATTAACCCCTATATTACCAGCATGGTGCACCTAGGAGATACTAAAAAATATATGTTTGGAGAGTTAATGAATTCATGAATGATATTGCTCACTCTAGACATTGGCTTTAATCTTCTTATTAGACAAATCATAATTTTGCATTTTCCTTCATCCTGAAGGTAAATTTTGGTGGTTCAAAGCATGCCTCTATGAGCATTTCTGCTTTCTATGCCTCTACAACGTAATCTAAATGTAAAAACTAAATGGAACAATAAAAAACCAACACAAGGAAGACATCTTCATTATAAGCATTTTTAAGTATGCTTATGTCTCGTTTTTTTAAGAGATACTAAGAGAAGGAATTAGAATGAGTTGCAGGTTTCTTCACGTGGAACTACGTGAAAGCTAGTTAGTAGCTTTCAAACAATGCTGTTTTAAATGGCAACTAAAGTTTCAGCGAACACAGAATCTCTGGGTGAGAGGAGGAACAAGGCTTCTATTTTAGGCATTTTGTGATAAATTATAAGAATGGATCACATGAATAAATTTACTGGAAAGCAATTGAAGAGAAAGCTTTTAGAAAAACAGATTTTTGGCAAAAGCAGCCATGAGCTATTCTGGTCTTTGGCATTATGAAGCCCATAGAGCAAATTTCCAAAGTAATTAATATAAGTGAACATTACATTTTAAGAAATCAATGCTTTTATATGAAATCCAAGGATATAGAGCCTATAATCTAGACTTACAAATGAGCACTTTGCATCTTTAAAAGTATCACAAAGATTTGAACCAAAGGAGCCAATCAAGTTTATAATATTAGTAATACTGCAAGCATTACTGGACAGATGCCCTAATTTTCAAAAATAACCAGTAAAGTTTCTGGCATTTCCCAATGTAACATGAGACTCTGTTATGTGTTAATTGAGAGTGAACTTTGATTTAAAGATGGAAATAATAGAGACAGTAAATTATCCGGGGAGCCAGCTATGGTTCCCTGGGTCTCTCTTATGAGAGAGAGAAGGCTGTCAAAAATGCGCCCCCATATGAACTATGTTTGTGCTCCATCTTTGTGCGTGAGAAGGTGTCCAGCTTCTTTCTATTGTAAGTTCAGTAAAGACTTTTCTGGGGAGATGTTTTAAGTCTGTAACTCTATCTCTGGTCAGTCACAGTGGCTAGTGGTGTCTCTCTCATTTGTATGTAGGTTGGTGGTAAAGACAATAAAGGATAACGTGAGTGACATTTACAATTCTTAATTTTTTTAACATTTTTTTTATTTTTGAGAGACAGAGAGAGGCAGAGCATGAGCAGGGGAGGGGGGAGACAGAGAGAGATCAGAATCTGAAGCAGGCTCCAGGCTCTGAGCTGTTTGTCAGCACAGAGCTCGATGAGGGGCTCAAACTCACAAACTGCAAGACCATGACCCGAGCTGAAGTCAGACGCTCAACCGACTGAGCCACCCAGGTGCCCCGTGACATTTCCAGTTCTTAGAGAAACACACTTGCTTTGAAAATGTCTCTAAGTAAATAACTATGCTGTAAACATACATCCATATATTTCTTATGGAGGGATTCATAAAAATTTCCTGAAATATGTGAAACATTTGATTTCCCTTTTCAAAAAAGCTCATCTTGTTGCCAAAGTGCATAGCCTGGACTTCCAGTAAATGTAAATACTTTGAAAAACTTTCCCCCCAGTTCTATTAATGACCTTTCACAGCTAAGTTATATCTGTGGTGACAAATAAAGGCATGCTGGATAGTTTATGGGTATCATACCAATTTTGCTTTAATTTTATAAATTATCCTCTTCCAAAGAGATGTTATACACCAGGTGCATAATCTTGCGTAATATGTCATGTTTTACCAGATAAGAAATTTTTGCCATCCATCTTCCAGAGAGGAAGTATATATGAAGCATCTGCTGTGACACATACCATACTAGGCGCTAAGCTTACAATATGAGTAAATTAGTGTCAAGGCTATGTGGTTAAGGGGCTTTAGAGCAATTGGAAGAACAGCTATGTAAACACATGAAGAAATGCTACAGTTTCAGAAATGCTATAACAAGAGGTAGGTACTGTGTCTTACAGAAACAACAGTGAGGGTTCAACTCTCTCTGCAGGGCTGCTGGCAGTAATTCCCAAGTCATTTTGGGATAGGTCTCTGCAGGATGGTTATTGGGCATTGGTATTCTAGTAGGTGATCTGGCCCATTCCAAAGTCAGGCGATCCAGGGACATAAAACCACAGGGTATACAGGTGCAAACATGACCAAGGGGAAGCTGGATTATGAAGATTCACAAGTACTATGCTTAGGAGTTTAGAGTTTTCATAGAGGAAATGGGGAACCTTCCAAGGCTTTTATGCAGGGTGATGAAATGATCAGATTTGCATCCCTGCAAAACATTCTGGAGGCTACTTAAAGAAGAGTCTGGAGCAGGGAGAGATTAAGAGAGACGGATTAATGAAGCTATTCCAGAATTAAAGGGGAAATAGTGAAAGCTTAATTTAAAAATCTGATTTTTGTTGTAGATTGTGTTATTTTTCACCAACTCTTCTAATGTTCTCCATGCAGGAGGGTCATACATTCCCTCTCTGTTAACCCAGCAGTGGAATGTCACTTACAGGCACAGGTTTTATGAGGCTGATCAATCAGCAAAGACACTGGATAGAGTTATAGCCAGGTCACAATGAGGGTAGGGCATTAGCAAGAAATGAATCTTTGCACACTGCTGAGATCTGGGGGTGTTTATGTTCCTAGCCTACCCTGACTTCCACAAACCCCAAATAGCATACATTTTATTTTTATTTTCTTGTGCTGCAAAGCATTGCTGACAATCATTCAGTAAATATCTGTTGGATATCTACTTGGTATTAGACAACATTTTTACTGCTGACCATTTTTCACCTTTAGAGACTTTGCAGTCATGTTAGGAAGAGACGACATTAAATAAACCAGTATCTGTGGGAATCCGAAAGCATACAAATCCCTTCCATCTGGATGGGGTGGGCCATGGGTGGTTTCCCTCATGGTGGAATGTGAACAGGGAGAAATAAAAATGGTAGGCAATAAAGACCAAGATGGGGAACAGAGAGATAATGAAGTTATAGAGGTAAAGGCAAGAAAGAAGAAATGTGTGAGTCACCTTTGGGATAGAACGGATAGTCCATTCTTAGTAGGCAGTTAATGTCTGTGGCAAACAATATGTTGGCTGGTGCCAGAGTCCGACTTAGTGATTCCTCAGTCACACTAGCATGGTTCCAGTGCTCAACAGTTTGAGGTAGCTAGTGCAGGCAGATACAGAACATTTCCGTCATCACAAAAAGTTCTAGTGGACAGCACTGGTCTGTAGGAGAATAGAGCTATTGGATATTCTTTCCTGCTTTGTCAAAGATTAGTTGGCCATACTTTTGTGGGTCCATTTCTGAAGTCTCTAGCCTATTCCATTGGTCTATGTGTCTGTTTTTGTGCCAATACCATGCTGTCTTGAGGATTACAGCTTTGTAGTAGAGGCTAAAGTCTGGGATTGTGATGCCTCCTGCTTTGGTCTTCTTCTTCAATATTACTTTGGCTATTCAGGATCTTGAAATAAGTCATACAGAGAAAGACAGATACCATATGTTTTCACTCTTGTGTGGATCCTGAAAAACTTAACAGAAGACCATGGGGAAGGGGAAGGAAGGAAAAAAAAAAAACAGAGAGGGAGGGAGCCAAACCATAAGAGACTCTTAAAAACTGAGAATAAACTGAGGGTTGATGGGGGGTGGCAGGGAGGGGAAAGTGGGTGATGGGCATTGAGGAGGGCACCAGTTGGGATGAGCCCTGGGTGTTGTATGGAAACCAATTTGACAATAAATTTCATATTATAAATAAATAAATAAATAAATAAATAAATAAATAGAAAAAAAACAGAAAAATAAATAAATAAAAGTAATTGAAAAGATTAGTGATAGTGAGAAGGAGGAATAAACAAGAGACAAGGCTGTTGAGGGAGAAGAATGAGACTTTTTTTTGCAGTGAAACTGGAACTGAGTGACAGGGATCTAAATCAGAATGGTGATGGTAAGAATAGGGAAAAAAAAAAAAAAGGAATACAGTCGATTCTCATTATTTGAAGATCTTGTGTTTGCAGATTTACCCAGTGACTGAAATTTATGTGTAACCACCAAATCAGTACTTGACTGAAATTTATTTGTAACCAGCAAATCGATACTTGCTATACTTGCATGGCAAGCATACACCAACTGGTGCAGAGTGGAGAAAAATTAAATCGCTTGGTGGCTGTGCACATTTCCAGCTGAGGTTGAACAAAGTGATGTTCTGCCTTCTCGTTTCAGCTCATACTGTAAACAAGTGCCCTTTTCGTGGCCTATTTAGTGGCATATTTTCCGCATTTTTGTGCTTTTTGATGGTGATTTCACTGTTCAAAATGGCTCCCAAGTATGGTGCTGCAGTGCTGTTGGGGGTCCCTAAGCACAAGAAGGCTGTGATGTCCCTTACAAAGAAAATACATGTGTTGGATAAGCTCCAGCCAGGCTGTTGGTCATGAGTTCAATGTTAATTAACCTACATACTGGAAATAAGGCATCTTTAAACAGAAATACAAGTAACACCAGGTTATATATTGATCGGTTGATGAAAATGTTGAGACCAGAGGCTCACAGGAACCTACGCTTGTATTTCCCCTAGAAACAATGGTTCCATGTTCATGAATTCCATGTTCACAGTGACTCTGTAGACACTGTGAATACTGGGAACGGTGTGGAAGGGGTTGTGACAGAAGCTGGGCACTAGGAGGCTGACAAAGAGCAAATGAATGGACACCTCAGGTTGTACCCATTGAAGCAACATGGCACCATGTCCAGACCAGAATTTTCTTTCAAGTAAAGTGTAAGATATTCTCACACTCACTGGAAAGAAGCCACTCGTGACCGACTTTTTTGGCATGCATACTCAGACTATTCTTTAAATTTACTACTACTGACAGTGCAAACAATACTTTTAATAGTTCACCTTTTAAAATTTTTTTTCCACGTTTTTTATTTATTTTTGGGACAGAGAGAGACAGAGCATGAACGGGGTAGGGGCAGAGAGAGAGGGAGACACAGAATCGGAAACAGGCTCCAGGCTCCGAGCCATCAGCCCAGAGCCTGACGCGGGGCTCGAACTCACGGACCGCGAGATCGTGACCTGGCTGAAGTCGGACGCTTAACTGACTGCGCCACCCAGGCGCCCCGTATAGTTCACCTTTTAAACTTAAATAAAAATTGGATTGGGGACTTCTAATTTCTAAGTCTCTATGTGAATCATTCAACCTGTCTTAATTTTTACACTATTTCTCTATCTGAGTAGTTAGCAAATAAAAAGTTCGAAAAGTAAATGAAACACTGAACCCACTGAGCTAACAAGAATATGCATGTGGGACTTTAGTTCCAAAAAGCTTTGAAAAATCTATAAGAGAATCCTCATTAAAATATTAGAAAATATCTGAAATACCAGATCTTTTTTTTTTCAAAATATGGTTTGGAAGATGGTGAACATATTTAAGGAGGAATCAATTTGTAAGAGAAACAAAGGCCATAAATTGTAATCCTTCAGGTGATGAAACAATAAAATTAAATAAATGTTAAGAGCTGGGTTATTCTGCACCAAAAATAATCTGTAATTCAATTTTCTTGCCTTTATTCCATAGCTTGTTAGTGTATATGGCCACTGAATCCCTTTCAATAAAATTATAGTTTCAAAAACCCTGAACCAAAATTTAAGTTTCTTTGCAGACCGTGAGTAAAAATATGAAGCAAATCACTGCCTACCCTTAAACATCCCCACTGCTTTTCATTAAAGATGAAAGTTTATGTTTGCATAGTGTTGCTAATTTGCATATCAATAGAAATATATGCTTCTACAGTGTAAACAATTCCTGGAGAATGAAGAAAAAAAAGCATGGGGTACAGAGGGGCAGAGGTTACAAATCCCCAGTGTCTCATCAAACTCCAATCATTCTTCAATATCTGTGTGAGTCCCAACACCTTGTCAACTGGCCCATCACAATCTCATTCATAGCTCCCTGGGATCACCCTTCCAGATTCTCATGACTACTTGAAATTTTACAGTTGTGCACCTGTGTAATTAGTGATTCTCTCCCCAGTAGACTGCCAGGAGAGCTGTTTTGCTCACCACTGCGTTCTCAGCATTGAGCTGAATATCTGCACACAGTAGGTGCTTTCTCAAGGAAATTTTGTTCAGTGAATGAATGAGTCCATGAATCAGTGAATCTCTGTACTCTTTATGTAATCTCCACTCCTCCCGTAGGCTCTCATATGGGAAACAAAATAACACAGAAGGAAAGAGCATGCCTCATACGATCAGACTTACAAAAAAGCAGGGTTGAAATGTATGCTTGCTTTGTGTGACCTCTTCTGCCCAACTCAGAGCTAAGTGCACAGACCTCAGTAAATGGTGCAGACATTCTTATGTATAATAGTTGTTTCCTGGAACTCTGATGAACACGCATATTCAAAACTGCCCTAACTTTCTGAGCTTGGCTTCCATCCCTCACACCCAAGAATAGACTTTTTAGTTGAAGCTTGCTTTTTTTTAATGTTTATTTATTTATTTTGAAAGAGAGATAGAGAGTGAGCAGGGGAGGGGCAGAGAGAGAGGAGACAGT
Source organism: Panthera pardus (assembly GCF_024362965.1). Lineage (NCBI taxonomy): Eukaryota > Metazoa > Chordata > Mammalia > Carnivora > Felidae > Panthera > Panthera pardus. The sequence continues at coordinate 18,567,627 of NW_026526654.1, read as the reverse complement.
GAATCCCAAGCAGGCTCCACACTGTCAGCATGGAGCCCAACGAAGGGCTCGAACCCACGAACCATGAGATAATGACTTGACCTGAAAGCAAGAGTAGGATGCTTAACCGACTGAGCCACCCAGGTGCCCCTTCCCTCTTTTCCCCTGAAAAGAAAATATGGTTTTTAATTACTCGGGAGCATGAAGCTAACTAATGTGGCAAAAGAGTCAAGCAAAATTGGGAAAATGATGCATTGTAGTCACTTAGAGCTAAGAGGCTTGTTCCTCTGTCAGGCTAGAAGTACTCAAGGTTGGCATTTGGGTCTCAATGGAGAAAAGTCAACATAGATCATGAGGTCACACTCAAAATGCACAGCAGCCACACATTTAATTCCTCAAATGCTAACAGTCTTCTATACATCGTATTTTTTTTTGAGAGAGAGAAACAGTGCTAGAAGGAGAGGGGCAAAGAAAGAGAGAATTTTAAGCAGGCTCCACACTCAACAAAGAGCCTGATGTGGGGCTAATCCCACAACTCTGGGATCATGACCTGAGCCAAAATCCAGAATTGGATGCTCAACTGCCAGAGCAACACAGACACCCCTCTACACATCATCTTAAAAGGAAAATTATCTGTCACTTATTCTAGAAATGGTCTTGTGAATTTAAAGACACATGCCACATTTCCAAGTGCATGGGACCAGATAATTTGAGATATAAATAGCATTGACCTCTTACTCAGCTATTAGCATGCACAATGAGGATTATGCTCGTCCTTTTCTTCCTCCATCGAAATTCTCAAGGAATTGCCGTTCGTATGTCCTTACCTTTGACATTTTTGCTCATTCTGACACAGTTTGGATATGCTGGGAGGAGAGATAAGGCTTTTCTCTTTCTCTCTCTCTCTCTCTTTTTAATGTGACCCAAATTTCCACAGCCTACTATTTTTCCTTTTGTGGAACCGTGCCTTTAAATGTTGAATTAGAGGCTTCAGCTCTGCTAATCAATATTGTTCTCTCCTCCGTGAATAGCGCTGCCAACGAAGGACTGTGCACCCAGAGGAACTTGTGCAAAAAGGACTCTGAAAATCTGCGTGTTTAATGTGGCAGCGGAAACATTCATAACCGAAAATCAACCTGAATAATAAACAGTTATCGCCCCACTGCTGAACTAAGATAGGCCAGATGAGTGACAGAAACAAAGGAAAATGAGATATATTTTGTTTCATGAGAAAAAGCAGCTGCCTTCTTTATCATGCTAAAAAAAAAAAAAAAGAAAGAAAGAAAAGAGAAACAAAAATTGTAGAAAGGGAGCCAGACGCTGCTTTCATTTTATTATTTTTAGAAGTAATGAGCACAGTTGTGATAAGTCCTGTGAAGTCGGGGGGGGGGGGGGGGGACATGGCATCAATGCCATTAATTATTTCCGTGGGGCTGCATCAGTACAGACTACGAAGCAGAGCTCCCCTTTGGTTAATGTGGTGAAACAGTCTGTACGAACTGGAAAACACTTTAAGAAAGCTTTGTGTGAATCCAGTGCGCAGAGCGTGGTAATCGTTTTGGATTTCTTACAGAGGATCTTGAGCTCTTTTTCCCAGGGACCTGAAGCTTTCAGGATATGCTCTCTTGACTTCTCACTGTGGCCGATGGCATCAACAAGACGCACATTTGCTGAAGGCAGGCCCTTGCTACGCACAGCTGAGCCAGGGTATCAGGGCTTCTGGATGAGCAGAGGGAGGCTGACCAAACCCAGTGAATATGCTGCAGAGATTCTCAGGGGTGGGGGGTGGGGGGCAGTGGGAATTGTGGCGATTCCTAGGAGAGAATAACCCCTGGACCGATGTCTACTCCCTTTCTGAACTGCTTCTGTCAACAAACACACACTTGAAGATCAGGCCTGTGCTAAGTATAAGCTGCTGATTTTTAGCTTAAGATACCACATTATAGTGAAGAAAATAACAGAATTAGAGGCAGATGCTCAACTGCATCTGGAACAATGCAGAGAGTGAAGAAAAATACACGCCCACAGCCTACTCCTTCCCTTCTCTGAGACAGAGATACTGCTCTGTCATTCATCCTGATTCCTCCCTTTGGGTTTAGTCTGTAATGTGCAATCTTTAGACAACAAGATTATGCCAAGGGGTCTCTGCCTTTAAGCCAGCAAGTCTGCTCTCGCTCACAGCCTCGGCTCTTTCACAGACTCGCTGATGGAGCTATTTTGCCCTCAGTTTTGCTTCACCACATTTTCCTGACATCCTCAGTCCAAGAGCTCTCGCTTCCTGCTGCCTCCAATCTCCCACCCAACACCCGTCGTCCCTCCCAGCCTCCCTGAGACACTTGTCCTTAGAGCCGATGCCAGTGTCACTGAGGCCCCTGAGGACGGGATGCAGATCCGATCATCAGACCAAGTTTTGCGTGTTTCTTAACCGAACCAAGTGCAAAGGAATTAAGCCCCAAATGGGAAGTTATAAAAGGAGAGGCAATCATTATTAAGCATCATCCCCGTGAGATATCCCAGAAAGCAAAACTAATGACAAAGGCCTCTCTCTGCAGGGAAAAGAAATCACCCAGTTCTCTCAGTTTATATGACCATATTTGCAAATTCACACTGCTGCTTACAGATGTGCAAATAAAAAAAATAGTTTTCCTGTTTCTTATTATGGATCTAACCCTGCTTAAAAGCCTCAACCGAAAGTAATCTAATTGGATGACCTTTCAGGAACTCAGCTTCCCCATGAAAGCTTGAGACCAGCAGAGTCCAATAGACCTTCTGTGATGAAGGAAATGTGATGATAGATCTGTAGCGTCCAACAGAGAAACCACCAGCCACACATGGCTACTGATCACTTGAGAAGTGGCTAGTGAGACTGAATTCCTAAAATTAATTTAAATTTTTAGAGCCACATGGAACAGAGATACACATTTTAGAGTCATCAGGATATACACGATATTAAAACAATGAAGAAAAACCCACAGGTTTGATTTAGTCAAGGGGTTCTGTGAAAAGTTAGGTGCTTTGAGAGACCCCTTCACTATCCTGTTGATCTGACACCACAATAATGGAGCATTTGTTCAGGAAAACAAAAATCGATGAATTAATTAATATAGCCATGTGTGGCTACCAGCTGCCAAATGACCAACATGGCTGTAGAACATAAATGCGGTGCTACGGGTGTGTGGCTGACACAAGGTCATGGAGCCTTGTCCTAGAACAGTGGGCTGGACCAGAGCAGGCAGCTAGGGCCTTCCATTCCTCCTTTGGCATATCCTGTCTCACTGAGAATTGGGTAAAACTGTGTGATAGAGTTGTCTATATCACACAGGAGGTATGGTTACAGGAAGAGGTAAAGTAATTGAGATACTTTTTTTTTAATGTTTATTTATTTTTGAGAGAGAGAGACAGAGTGTAGTGGGGGAGGGGCAGAGAGAGAGCGGCACACAGAATCTGAAGCAGGCTCCAGGCTCTGAGGTGTCGGCACAGACCCTGACATGGGGCTCAAGCCCGTGAACCATGAGATCATGACCCGAGCCGAAGTTGGATGCTTAACTGACTGAGTCACCCAGGCGCCCCTAGATTATACTTTTCTTTTTTGATAGATCCTGCTATCATGTCTGTTATCTTGACAAGAACACAAAACTCCTATTATAGGATATCAGCTCTTCTTTTAATCTCTCTTATTTATTTTATTGAGGCCTAATTAACATTTAACACATTAGTTTCAAGTGTACAACATAGTGATTCGATATTTGTACACACTGTGAAATGATCATTATAGCAAGTCTAGTTACCATCCATTACCATATGAAGTTACAGGGTTTTTTTTTCTTTTGAGGAAACTTAAGATTACTCCCAGCAATTTTTAAATATGCACACAATATTATTGACTCCCCACGTATCTACCACTCTCCCCTCCTCCATCTCCTCCTCCCTTCCCTCTCCTTCCCCATGCTCCTTTCCTGCTCCTCCCACTTTTAGAGCAAAGATACTACTTCTGTCCTCAGCCCAAGCAGATGGCTGTCCTGGTCTAACTTACGGAGAGAGCCGTTTATAGACAAATTCGGCAGAAGACGCAAGGTATGGTATCTCTGAACACATCTTCTGCCACAATAGCATCTATTCTACAACCGGTTCATTGTTGCATTTCGGTGAAAGACCTCTGACGACCAAGACTAACAAAGCAGATTTTGTTATCATAAAATGATATGGGTAAGTCAGAATGTTCCTTGGCAATTGTTTTTAAAACAAAACAAAACAAGAAGGCTTCAGTGAAATTCTGCTACCCAGCATTATATTCTCTCAGACTATACAAACCAAACAAAGGTAAACCTTTGTCATGGCAAAGGGTATGGACTGTTGAGCTTAAAGCACTAAAATTATTCAGAAATGACAAGTGGTAACATTCTTTTAACATCAGACTCTTCATCAGAGTGCAGAAGAAAGTTTCTTCCTTTGACTTAATGTTTCCTTGATTGGAAAATCTTTTCAGGAAGAGACAGAGTCTATCCTTTTTAAGTATATGAATAAACAAACAAAATAAAAATTGCAAGTCTTAATGTCTCTTATTTCTCATTTTAATCTTGCTGAAAAACATTTAATTTGTATAAAAAAGAATGAATAAAATCATTGCAAGTGGCAAATAGTTCTTCAAAAGAAAGTTTCTTTTCTTTAATTCAAAAAATAATTCTATGTGTTACTGAATTAAAAAAAATCCATATTGGAAAAGGCTTACATTGCCCATCAATAAAACATTTTTAATGCCACTCTTTAAATAAGATTTACTATTCTCTTAAGAAGCACATCAAGGGGAGCCTGGGTGGCTCGGTCGGTTAAGCGTCCGACTTCGTCTCAGGTCATGATCTCACGGTCCGTGAGTTCGAGCCCCGCGTCAGGCTCTGTGCTGACAGCTCAGAGCCTGGAGCCTGTTTCAGATTCTGTGTCTCCCTCTCTCTCTGCCCCTCCCCTGTTCATGCTCTGTCTCTCTCTGTCTCAAAAATAAATAAACGTTAAAAAAAAAATTTTTTTTTTTAAAAAAAAGAAGCACATCAAGATAGCCCCCATGTATTGATGACTGGACATGCCCACCCTCAAATTATTCTTCAGTAAATAAAATTTTAAAAATCTTTCAGTTTTCTGTTTTGTTGCTGCACTGTATATTTTAAGAGATTTCAAAATAAATTTTGAAAAAATGTATAAGTGCATTTACCTTTTAAAGTTAAACGTATGTGTTTCTAAGTCATTATCATAAAATATTTCTATTTAACTTTAGGAAGAAGAACATGTTAACATTAAATCAATTCCTACTAGTTATTTAAAATAAGCATTTCTACTCAAATAACCCAGCCTCTCCCCTACACTAGTTTGGAATGATCTTCCTTTACTACTGTATTTTTAGACTGCCCTGGTACCTGAATTGGAATCAGCTAGAGAAATTTGGTCAGTCATTCTGGAAAAATGTTCCAAAGTCTCCTAATATGACTTTGCTTAGTCTTTTGGACACTTGTCCCCCTGAATGAACTCATCCTTTCGGGATGGCCTGTAGCTGCTGCCCTGCCCGCTTGTCACAGTTCTCTGCAAAGTGTTCAGCCCACAATTAAAGAGCGTGAGTCTGAAAGGCCCTTGTTTGTTCACATAAGATAGACATTTTCTCCATCAATACCACTTGTACTTTTTGCCTGAAGATCATCTTGCTAACAGGAGGCAAAGTTAGAGAGGCTCTGAAACCCAGGTGCACGCCCGGGTACCTAGCAGGTAATCTGGGAGTACGATTCAGCAAGCATCGTCAAGTATCACTGGCGGGGCACTTGTGTGGCTCGGTCGGTTAAGTGTCCAACTTTGGCTCAGGTCATGATCTCATGATCCATGAGTTGGAGCCCTGCATAGGGCTCTGTGCTGACAGCTCAGAGCCTGGAGCCTGCTTTGGATTCTGTGTCACCCTCTCTCTCTGCCCTTCCCTCACCTGTTCTCTCTCTCTCTCTCTCTCTCTCTCTCTCTCTCTCTCTCAAAAATAAATATATCAATCAACATTAAAAAAATGTTTTAAAGTACCATTGGCCTTTGTTATGTCAGTTACCAAGCACAAGGGACACTCAATATGTTCACCAGCACATAGACACAGAAACCAGTCAGTTTTTGCTGCTGTGAGTGGCCAAACTGGGGCATATCAGCTACAGACCAACATTGGACAATACTTTCTCTACTTGGATTTCCCTATTCCAAAGAATCCTATAGCTTAAAAACAAGCATAAACTGGAATAAAAAAATGTATCACATCTGAGGCATTGTGGACGTGAATATTTTTTAAAATACTTCCACAAATCTAAATGTATTAGTTGTCCCCACATTTTGCATGCTCACCATGTGCTGTTGCTGTGTCAGTTTTAAAAAAGGAAAAGTCATCTGTGAGCAAAGCGTTCACTGCTGCATCAGAACAGTACTGAATTGATGGATGAATGACTATGTGGCAAAGCATGCACAAGTACTTGGAGCTACTTAGCTCAAATCCAAAGCACACCATTGATTCTTAGCAAGGGACTGGTCCAGTGGGAACTCTGTCCTTCTGGAGCTTAGAGTTCAACAGTAAAAACAAACTGATTTGAAAGATTAAAACTTTCTAGAAAATTGATATTCTTTTTTTATTCATTTATAGGGTAGAGATGATAGTCAGACCTTGAGTCTACAGCTGGATCCCTCAAGAAATCTGATTGGAATCAAGCTAAATTCAAATGATGCCCAATGGTTACGATCCTAGTGTCCTTTCTACTGGTTCATGATGTGTCTGACATTCTCCGGAGTGCAGGCTCCTCGTTTTACTGAAAGAATAATGGTCAGTGCTCCTTTCCTTTTTTCAAGAAAAATCATTAGCTTTTTTAGTCAATATGGGACATGGTGACTATTACTTTTCAGAAATACCATCCTTTTCTGCATTGCCTCTTCTTCCCGATTTTGCATCTGCTGATGTCTGTGTACTGAATCTATCTTAAACTGTTTTGTCAGCAAGTTATTTCCAGAAAAAAAAATTGCAAAACTCTCAAAGGGTATTTGAGTGATTTCTCAGGAACCTATGGCTCATTGGAATCCTATATTCATGCAAAGGGGAGTCTATTACTAAGAGCTATTCAAAGGCAAGTGTGACACTGAAGAATTTATAAAGAAAATGAACTCCCATCTTAGAACAAAAGTGCCCTTCATTTCATAATTTCATAATGCCTGATACCACCACACTCCTTTAAATCTATTATTAAAGAAAATAGACAAATTTTAAATCATATCCCCAATTAGCATAAATGACAATAACACAAGCCATGGTATTGGCTCATCACTTCCAACACATAGCACCCGTGTCTCTCAGCTCATGCCCCATGCCTCCCCTGAGGTGAAACATAGCACCTCACATGAGCATCCTAAACCAGCAATCTCCAAACATCACACCCTCATCCCCAGCACAAATATAGGGCCAAAGCCTCCTTGACCATCTTCCCCAGCACCTTGACTGACCTATCCCCTTCCCTTGTCCAGAGTCTTGACTTCCAGAATGCCTGAAGTCCAGTGCCCCTGCTCTGCTTCAGTAGCCTGACAAAAGATAAAGTAAGGACTGCGGAAAGCTAAGAAATTGCCATTGGGGGTTGAAGAAACACCATTATGGCCGATGAGGTTGGAAAATGAAAACTCTGCAAACTGAATCATAATCCTCCCATTGTGTAAAACAAGGACCCGACAACTGCTAAAAATCAGCTGTTGATTTAAGTCACCAATTTTACTCAAATTCCCCAGTTCTCCAATATAACTATGAATACTCATGCATTTGTTATTTAACTTTAATTTTAAATTAAATGTATCATTATAACTTAAACTCAAATTTAAAATTTTATCTAATTCCCTTTGATCATGGAAGTACATATCCTCTGGGAAATGGGTATCATGGAAACAGTAAGTGATGAGGAAGAGATGCCAAGAAAATCACGTTATGGAAGGACAGAAAAAAGAAAAAAGAGGAGGAATTAAAGCTGAAAGAAACCCAAGGGTTACCTGCAGGATGGAATTCAGTAGGGCAGCCTATGGCAATAGTGTAACCACATATCAAATAGGATACAAGTGTGTCTGTAACATGACGTCCTCACTCTCTCTTGAGCGTCCTACAGCATGTGGTGAAGAAATGGAGATGCCATGGAGAAATAGCCAGTTTAACCCAATAATCAGTGCCGTCCATGTAATTGCAGAGGATGGCCCAATCTCTGCCTCCTCCACCATCCAGAATGCTTCTGGTCCCCATAACGGTCCTAGCAACCACTTGATGTGATGAAGGTTACGGACTGTTACAGGGTTGAATCATGTCTCCAAAAAGAGACATTGAAGTCCTCATCCCCATTATCTGTCAATGTGACATTACTTGGACGTAGAGTTTTTGCAGGTGTAATCAATTTAAGATGAGGCCTTTAAGATGGGCTCTTAATCCAAGATGACTAATATCCTTGTACGAAGCCCAAAGAGACAGAGACACAGGAGGGGAGAAGGCCATGTGATGACAGAGGTAGAGAGTGTAGTGATGCACCTGCAAGCCAAGAAAGTCCATGGATTGACAGCCCCCACCAGAAGCTAGTAAGAGGCCAGGGAGAATTCTACCTAAAGTCTTAGAGGGAGCATGGCCTGCCAAAATCTTCATTTTGCATTTACAGTTTCAAGAGCTAAGAGAGTAAATTTTGGTTGTTTAAAGCCACCCACCTTGTGGCACTTTGTTAGGTCAGCCCTAGGAAACTAAGTCACTGGGCTTCAGATGGGAAGATTGTCTGGATCATCTAAGTGGGCCCAACATAATCACATGGACCCCTTAAAGGTGGAGAACCTTTCCAGGCCATGGTAAGAAGGAGAAATGTGATGGTGAAAGCAGAATTAGAGAGATGGCACATTGCTGGCCTTGGAGATGGAAGAAGGTGGCCATGAGCGAGGAACACAGGAGGCTTCCCAACTGGGAAAGGCAAGGAGGCACACTCTATACCAGGGTCTCCAGGAGGAACGTGGCCCTGCCAGCACCTCAGTCTTAGCCCTAAAGAGATCCATGTTGGACTTCTGCTCTCCAGAACAGTAAGATAATACATTTGCATTGTTAAAGCCACCAAGTATGTGATAGTTTTTATGTTTTGTGACAGAAAACTAATACAATGGCCTATATTACAAAACAGTGTACTCAGTGACCATTATTATTGTTATTATTTGAATTTCATCACATTTTGTGGAAATCTGTCTTCTCTCTTGTTATGTAAGTACCTATTTAATGGCCTCAATTTTCCATCTTGGCCCACAAAGCCTAAAATGTTCTCCAGCTGGCTCTTTACACACAAAGTTTGATGACCCCCCATTTTTGATTGTTAGCAAATTTCAGGTTAGTTAAAAGGAAAATACTTAAAAAACATAAATTTTTCATTTTTCAATATTTCTTGCTGAATAGTTTCCTGAAGTTCAGATTTGAGAAGCAGATTTATTGTAAAGAGCTGTATAATTATAGCTTCCGGAAAAATCAAAACAAATGTACTCACTCTTACTATAACTATATTTATTCATTTTTTAAAGCCACTGGGGCTGTTTGTGATGTGCCACCACGGTGCCCTTGGAATGGCAAACATGTGAGTCAAGAGTCAGAAGAAGGTTCTAGACAACATGCAGTGAAGATGAGGACCGACTTCTATTTCCAGAGACCCGTGCAAGCCCACTCATGCCAGACAGATGGAGAAGATGCCATTTCTACCCACAGGTGGCTTTGTAGCACTGGGCGTAGGCTAGCTCTATATAAAAGCCAAGTATTTGATAAGAGTGTGCAAGACTGAGGAAATAATAAAAACTTTCCAACTTGAAAAATGAGATCTACCTATAATATGTTCAGAGTTCATTCCCCTAAGGATTCTTCAGAACTCAGAAATTCCAAATGAGATAATAAGTAAGTTAAATACAACGCTGTTCTCGCTTATTAATCATCTGTTCAAAGAGTTCAAAACTTATTCATCTTAATCACACCATTTGGAGTTTGGTAGCCTCATTTGGAAGAACTGGAATTTAAGAAGGTGTAAATGGATTGCTGAAGACAGACTGGGTCATTCATTAAGAAAAGTGATTAGCATTGCCAGATTGTCTCTGCCCCACAGACCAGTTAACCCTGTTCTTGTTTGAGAGAAGACGGTAGCTTAATGAAAAGCATCTTTTATTCAGTAATAACAAATAGCTGTTTAGCGTCTACCATGTGCTGGGAACAGGAAAGCCAGACTTGCCCCCGCTCCTCAGTGAACTCCGTCTTCCGCTGTCAGAACAGAGGATGTGTTTAACATTTGCCTCCCTCACACCTCACCACACCTGACCCCTCCTCACATGCGTCAGTCTGTGTGCCACATTAGCAGACAACAGGCACAAGCAGAAATATCTCCACCTATGGCCAGAGAGCTCAATAAATCCAACAGAGAGGCCATACATGTTCTTCAGAGTCAGACTTCAGTTCAAATCCACTCTCTCTATTGGCAAGGTGACAGTGGGAAAATAGTCTAACGGGTAGGCAGCAGTTTTCAGAACTCACACATAAAAGAAAGAGAATAGCATGTCTTTCACGGTGAGCTATGAAAACACAGAAGTTCACCCAGCTGGCTACCATAGAAGGTCATCAGTAAAATTTAGCCACCATGAATGATTTTGAAAGAGATAAAGTAGATGTAAAGAACACTTAGACTTCTTTGAATAGTTCCATAGGACTCTTGTTTACTAACTAGGTTTCTGTCTCAAAGGCGACTCAGTAAAGGAGCCCCTGATATATGCATAGGCATCTCCCACATAGACATGACAGAAACATCCTGGGACAGTGAAAATGTGCCAAGAAAGGGCAGAATGGCACATTAGACAACTCAGAACAAAGGCAATGTGTTGACCATTATCTCCAGAGACACACATAAGCCTACCAATCTCAGTACAATACAAGCATGTCAACAACTTTAAATTGAGAAGAAACCATATAGTGAAAGATGCATGGAAGGAAGGGAGAGAAAAGCAACAGGGTGAAAGGGCCACACAGGGACACAGGAGGCAGGCAGGTACACATCTCTAATTATGTAGAGCACACAGTACGATACCTCCATCCATCTGCACTCACGTGTATAGTGAATGGGCAACAGTCACATGTTTGGGGAGTGGGCGACCACACTCACTCTGCCTCTGAAGCTCTGTGATTGAGAAGATTCTATTCTTTGGAACTAGAGAAGTGATAAATGATGATGGAGAGGTAAGAAGGCAATTTAGACAGTTTTCAAAATAAGATAAATGGCTAGTAAATGTGAGCAAAACAAATGATCCATATTTTTTTAATAATGCAAATTCAGTCAGTGTGATGCAATGTTCACCTATCAAATGAACCAAGAATTAAAAAGCAGATGAGGGCAGAGTGAAACAGAGGCATTGAGACATTGCTGGAGGAAATGTAAATTGATGTTAAGAGTTTGAAAAGTAATTTGGCGATATTTACCAAAATAATTTGGAATGTTCATACCTTTGACTTATTAATTCTTCTTAGAAACAATCATAACATAGTTATAAGGAGATACAAAATGCTCACAAAAAGTTCTGTACAGAAGTGCCATACAACCGAGAAAACTGGAAATCCCCCAAAGTGTTCAATACTAACAGGATGCTTTAAAAAGCCAGAGCATATCCATATGCTGGGATACTCTGTAGCTATTAAAAATAAAGGCTTTTCAATAACACAGGGAAATTTAATAACATTAAAAATGTCAAGTAAAGAAAGCATATGTTCTCACATAAGCTAAAATGTATTGAGAAAAATACACCAAGAAATTAATATTGCTAGAATTATGAACACACATTTCCTGATTCCTCATATTGTTTTTCAAATTTTCTAAAAGCACATGTCATTATCCTTAAGTTCAGGAAGGACATAAAGCTAAAATAATTACCATAATAAGAAAAAAGATCAAAGGAAGCTGTTCTTGTCTGTATTCTTTCATAGTTCTGAGGTCTTGTGTTCATTGGAAAATAAGAAAATGACTATCGGGAAAAGAATTTTATTTATTGGCTTCAGAAAGGCCATGAGACAGTAAGAAGAGAAGTGAACAGGTGGCCACATAAATTCTTAAAGAGGGAGCTGCTCCTAAGAGAGCAAATTTTCTAAACCTCTCTTCAAAATAATGCTATGTAATGTGGCATTTTTCATTTCCATTTTCCAGACTTATTTTGATTGAAAAGTTACGCAATAGGGCTAAAGCTTTAGAATATACCTAGGCTATGCTCTCTTCCTAAATGCATTCTAAAGTCATTTCACCTCTAATATATTTCTTATAAGTTAGGGAAAGAAAAAGTTTCTGGCATTCAACTATGATATCCTGGGGTCCCTCAACTCTGACAGCAGAGACCTTTTAAAAAATTTATTTACTCCTATTTTCTTCCTCTATTGCTTGACTTTTGTATTTTAATCTGAGTTAAGGATCTGTCATATAGTACTGTGTTTTACCTAAATTCTTTTTGGTAATCACCATATATACATACATAGACACAAACAGAGCATATATGATTACATATATAATTTGTTACTTACCATATAATGTTATATGTAAAATATATATATATATAGTGACAACAATAATAATAATAAACTATATCAGGTGCAGAATAAGAACTTTTCTCGTAAAGATATCCATATGAGTTAATATCACACCTTCCCTTTAAAATTCCATTTCTATCCAAAAATTAGTTTAAATGTTATCTATAGAAACCACATGATAAAGTAAAAGGAGTCTGAAGCTGAAGCCCACAGACCGGTATTCAGAGCTAGATCCCCCAAGTTTATTATAGGGACAAATCACTCAATGCCTTGGCCCACACATTTGTCATCTGCTAAGTGGAAATGATACAGTCCTCACAGCATAACTGACATGAGATAATACATGTAGGAGTGAGTATGAATTGTAAAGCTATTATTTTAACCCCTTCACACCAAACAGGGGTAGGAAGCCTTTTACAGGACTTCTCCACTCAATTAACATGCTATATTTATTCAAATGGAGAAAAGATCCAAAAAAACTTTTATTGACCCACTCTGGAAGACGTTCTTAGCCTGGACTCATTATCTTGAATGCAGACACAAGAATTTACCAGTATTAACAAGGTGTAACTTTTTCCAGATAAAAGAAAATAAGTAAATATGTCGATAAGTAAAGCTGACAATTTACAAAACAGAGATGAAGCTATAGTAATAGTGAATGTAGTGAATGAAATTTTGCCATTAATAAGCTTAATATTTCTCTGGGTAACATAACCATTATTTTCTTATATTTGCTCATTGGATTAACAGATTAGGACTTGCATGCACTGCAGAATAGAATGGTATATAGTGTTTTTCATACTTAAGTAATGAAAAGATCTTTAAAGGAAAAGATCTTCTCATTAACTGCAAATGTTGACAAATCATGTTCATAACAATATTAATATATAAAACTTGGTATAATCTGTCTGCCGTATCCATATGACTTGTTTACAACTATAAAACTAAAAATTGATAAATGGAAAGCAAACAAAACTACAAAAAACAGTATGAAAAACAATAGCATTAATGTGAAATACTATATTGTTTGCTAAAACTAAACAACCATTCTCATTGTGAGTATAATAATACACACACACACACACACACACACACACACACACATTCACACACACATTTAAAGTCTGACATGTCTCTATATGCAATGTTCCTAACATTTTTCTCTGTTCAAACTTCTATGACATCTCCACTGGGATGGTACATGCCTGAGTTACACATGCACTGTCCAGATGGGCACACACCTGGGTTGCTCATGTGAGGTGCATGGGAAGCACATAGAGGCACACACTTGAATCACACATGCAGTATACATAAGAAGCATGTGCAGACACATGACTGAGCTACACGTGGAGGACAACTCCAGTCTTTCCCCATTAACCTAGGATAAATAAGTAGCACTCCTCAAGCTATAGTCATATGATCAACCCAACTGAAAATATGGGTAATAAAATTGCATGACCAAACTCCATTAGGAGTAATCTGACACATGTTCATACTATTTTTTTAGACTATAATCCACATGAAAGTATAAAATTAGTCCTTTTCTTGAGAAACACGCAAGCACTGGGAAAACGTTTATACATTCCTTTTTGAGGAACTCTAGTATCTATATCATAACTTAAATCTAAATACTTTGAAAAGTTTTTTATTAAATAGAATCACAGAATTACTGACTTGAATAGAATTGCCGAGGTGCCAAAATCTGCCATATCTGACATTGATTTTTGTTGCTGACTCAGACCAACGACATCAGCAACAGCATCCCTGGGTTGGGAGCTAATTGAGTCTAGTCTCCATCCTTGCCAACTATCTTCTTTCTTAGTTTCTCTCTTTGCCACCTTAGTGTCCTATCCTTGCTCTTTGTAAATAGCACTCATTTGGGACAAGCAAAACAGACACACCATTGAAACAGATTTGTTTTCTTACTGACAGCCCATAAAATAACTCCTCTGTGGAAGAAAAGCCACTGTTACAGTCAGTTGCATACCTAGAGATTCCAAATTCTTCTGTAAATATTTAAGACTGAGGCCTTTTCTCTGTTAACCACAAAACAATAGACTTCCAGGCCTGCTCACCTGCGTAAGTTAACACAAAAAGTAGTGGACATTCCTCATAAGTAGATGCTTACATAGCCTGCTCTTACTCACATAGCTATGGTCTCATAAGAGAAGCACAAAGAGAAATAGACACCCAACAAGCTGATCTACTGAATTTTCAGCAATTCATTCAATTTAACAAATTGTTAGGTGCCTGTTATCTGAAAAATACTATGCAGCTTTGAGTTTTTTCTTTATATCAATGATGAAATAAAAGAACAAGATACCTAGGCTCCAAGTTTTATTCATCCATCTCCTTTATTTAAAACATATATTGATCATTTATCATGATGTACTAGGCATTGTGTTGGATTCAGCAAGAGATTAAAGAGGGGAGAGATCATTTCTCAACTGAAGGACTGGAACACATGTTATAGATGAACTGGCATATAACTTTAAACTAGAAAACATCAGAACTGCAGCAGAGAGAAATGAAGAGGGAAAATAAAGGGGAGCAAAGAGAAAACAATGTAGTATTGTGGTTAAGAACAAGAATATGGTCAACTGCAAAGATCCAAGTTCATGTTCCAGTGTTTTCAATTACTATCTGTATAAGCTGGAGAAATTATTTAACCTCTTCAAGTCATAATGTCCTTTATGTGCCAGAAGGTGAAACAGAAGGACTTAACAAATTCATTTTGTTGACATTTCATTTTGTTTTTGTTTTGAAGAATTAAATGAGATTAAGTACAATATCTGGCACAGGATTAGTGCTCAATTAAGGCTACCTTTTTGAATTGTAATTATTATTTTAAATATTCTGGTGTCAAAAATAGCATAACAAACTTCACAGAGCCAGAAAATGTAGAACCTGCTGTGGAAATGATGAACATTCTCCTTTGGTTAAAGTTTAGAACTTAGAAGAAAAGCAGAGGCTAATAGATTTGAAAAGTTAATTCTGGTCACACTGAAAAAAAGGCTGAGAAGTTGGGTTTAATGTGTAGATGGTACAGAGAGAGACCTTGAAACTTCGTCAGCAGAGTAGTAATATAATAAGAGGGGTGCTTTGGGAAGAAGCTGGTAAGTGAGCTGAAGTGGAGAGAGGTGAGAAAGAGAGAAAAAGAGAGAGAACATTTCATAAAAAGTATTTCAATTAACCAATTAAAACTTACAAGTAACTAAAGATTTGAAGTGATGAAAAGGAGGGATTGGATGTGGGAGAGCCATTATGAAGGTAGAATCCCTTCCAACTTTTAGTGATGTCTTTAAGTTAAGAAAGTTTAACCTAAACAGTTCTTAAATGAAAACCAAAGGTCATAGCATTGACCCAATTGGTGTTGTAATAAAAACTCTAAATATCAGCTGTATGTCAACTGTGTGCCAGGAACACACGTTAGGTACCATTTTAGCTTCATGCTAAGGCTGGATACCCAATGGATTTCACATGCTCACACAATCCAACATAGAAGGAAAAAAGGAAACTTTTCCTCTCGTTGTTTCCAGCAATCTTCCCTCATACCTCCTTGGCTTGAATTGGTTATATCTCCATTCCTGAACCACTAACTGTGATCATGGGATCACCATGTTCTTTGAGATAAGTCCTGTTTGCCTGAATCAACTGTTTTGTCTAAAAGAATGAGACTATGTTATTGTGGTGATAATGGTGGTTTTCAACCAGGGGCAAGTTTGCCCTGCAATGGACATTAGACAATGTCTGTTGTCAAACAAATACTAACTGGGAAGGTGTTACTGGTATCTACTGGGAAGAGTACAAGAATGATGTTAAAGATCCTACAAAGCACAGGACAACCCCCACAATACAATTATTGGACCCAAAATATCAATAGTGTCAAGGTTGGAATGTCAGATTAGGGGAATCAGGGATTACCTCTGGATCTGATCATGGGATTGACTTCGAATCCAACTTCACATTCATAGAGAAGGGTAAAGTCAATGTTAGAAAGACAACCATTAAGTCCATTAAATTCATATACTAATCAAAAATTAATTGGATGGGAGAGCACTGCAAGAATATTAAATAAAGACTGCCACAACTATGCACCTTTGTAAAGGCAATGAGAATGAGACAACAAGCAATGTTGGCAAAATCAACTTTTTAAGAACTTTGGAAATATGCCACAAGAGGAACCGAAGTAATGTTTATTGAAGAGAATAAATTGAATCTCAACTGGAATAGTGAGTTTTGTGGTTTTTTAACTTGCCCTATTCCCATTCTCTCTCCCCAGATCTACAGCTGCCATGAAAACAATAGCTTTGCAAATATGATAACCATGAAAATGAGCAGCCTACCAGCTACTGGAGAGGGCAGAACAGGTTTGAATCTCCCAAAAGCATCATTACCAGGTATTGTTATAATTTGACCTGTGGCAGTTTCCTGAAAACATCCATTAGCAGGGCTTGCCTTCAGTTGATCTGACTCACATATCACTCACTGTAAACAATCTTTCTCCAGGGCTTTTTCAAAAACAATCAAGGGTAACTGTTTAACATCAGAGCTGCCTCAGAAAGTGGAGCAAACAAGAAGCTGACCAAAAAAACTAAAAAGAAAGTTTGGTGAATGAGTCATCCACTGGGTCTGTCTTAGTCTGTGTATAACCGCCATTGAAAAATAGCATAGAGAGGTCTTTGAAAAGTTCCAACATATTTCTGGGAATCTAGAAGGCCACACATGTGTAGGAAGCAGAAAGACCAGAGGATCTGAGAAGGCCCTAGTCTCTCAATTCTTTCTGAACTGGAGGCTCTGAGCAAGCAGTAAGTGAAAGCTATTGAAGGAATTGAAGGCATTCTCCAACCAGAAACACTCAGGAAACACTCAAATATCAAAGGAAATATCTTGCCAACCATTAGCTGACTATAAGCTAAGCTGCCACACATTACAACACATAGAAATCATTATGCCTTTACTACAGGAAAGTCACAAAACAAACAGCAACAGAAACAAATAAGAACAGCAAACATAGACAAATCGAACTGTGGGTGTAGGGCAATCTGATTTCCAGGGTTGCCACATTATTTTATTTAACATATCCAGTTTTCAACAAAGATCATGGGACATGCAAAGAAATAGGAAAGAATGGCCCCAAAATAGTAAGAGGAGGAATAGCCAATAGAAACTCCCTGAGAAAGCACACATTGGAATGCTTAGATGGAAGATTTTAAATCAGCTAATATAATTATGTGCAAAGAACAAAAGGAAGCCATGAATAAAGATCTAAAGAAAAATATGAGCATGTCTCAGCAAACAGTATCAATAAAAGCATATCTATTTTAAAAAATAGAGATTCTACGGCACATCCCCAAAGGCAAGGGAATTAAAAGCAAAAGTGAATTACTGGGACCTTATGAAGATAAAAAGCTTCTGCACAGCAAAGGAAACAACCAACAAAACTAAAAGGCAACCAACGGAATGGGAAAAGATATTTGCAAATGACATATCGGACAAAGGGCTAGTATCCAAAATCTATAAAGAGCTCATCAAACTCCACACCCGAAAAACAAATAACCCAGTGAAGAAATGGGCAGAAAACATGAATAGACACTTCTCTAAAGAAGACATCCCGATGGCCAACAGGCACATGAAAAGATGTTCAACGTCGCTCCTTATCAGGGAAATACAAATCAAAACCACACTCAGATATCACCTCACGCCAGTCAGAGTGGCCAAAATGAAGAAATCAGGAGATTATAGATGCTGGAGAGGATGTGGAGAAACGGGAACCCTCTTGCACTGTTGGTGGGAATGCAAATTGGTGCAGCCGCTCTGGAAAGCAGTGTGGAGGTTCCTCAGAAAATTAAAAATAGACCTACCCTATGACCCAGCAATAGCACTGCTAGGAATTTATCCAAGGGATACAGGAGTACTGATGCATAGGGGCACTTGTACCCCAATGTTTATAGCAGCACTCTCAACAATAGCCAAATTATGGAAAGAGCCTAAATGTCCATCAACTGATGAATGGATAAAGAAATTGTGGTTTATATACACAATGGAATACTACGTGGCAATGAGAAAAAATGAAATATGGCCTTTTGTAGCAACATGGATGGAACTGGAGAGTGTGATGCTAAGTGAAATAAGCCATACAGAGAAAGACAGATACCATATGGTTTCACTCTTATGTGGATCCTGAGAAACATAACAGAAACCCATGGGGGAGGGGAAGAAAAAAAAAAAAAAAAAAAAAAAAAAGAGGTTAGAGTGGGAGAGAGCCAAAGCATAAGAGACTGTTAAAAACTGAGAACAAACTGAGGGTTGATGGGGGGTGGGAGGGAGGGCAGGGTGGGTGATGGGTATTGAGGAGGGCACCTTTTGGGATGAGCACTGGGTGTTGTATGGAAACCAATTTGACAGTAAATTTCATATATTAAAAAATAATAAAAAAAAAAAAAGAAATTGTGGTTTATATACACAATGGAATACTACGTGGCAATGAGAAAAAATGAAATATGGCCTTTTGTAGCAACATGGATGGAACTGGAGAGTGTGATGCTAAGTGAAATAAGCCATACAGAGAAAGACAGATACCATATGGTTTCACTCTTATGTGGATCCTGAGAAACGTAACAGAAACCCATGGGGGAGGGGAAGGGAAAAAAAAAAAGAAGAGGTTAGAGTGGGAGAGAGCCAAAGCATAAGAGACTTAAAAACTGAGAACAAACTGAGGGTTGATGGGGGGTGGGAGGGAGGGCAGGGTGGGTGATGGGTATTGAGGAGGGCACCTTTTGGGATGAGCACTGGGTGTTGTATGGAAACCAATTTGACAGTAAATTTCATATATTAAAAAATTAAAAATTAAAAATTAAAAAAATATATAAATAAATAAAAAAATAGAGATTCTATAGTTAAACAGTATAATAACTAAAACAAAAATCCATTAGAGGGGTTTAACAAAAGATTTGACTTCAAAAAATAAAGAATTAGTGAGCTTGAAGATAAGTAATTGAGACTGTCTAGCCTAAGGAATAGAAAGAAGAATGAAGAATAACAAACAGAACCTAAGAGGTCTCTGTGACATCATCAAGCATAACAGCACACACATCATGAGCGTCCTAGAGGAGAGGTGAAAGAAAGGGACAGAAAAAATATTTGAAGAAATAATGGCCAAAAACTTACATCCAAGAAGCTCAAAAGATGTATGTTGGATAAACTTAAAAAAGATCACATCTAGACACATCATAATCAAATTGTCAAAAGTCAAAGGTAAAGAGACAATCTTGAAAGTAGCAATACAGAAGTGGCTCATCATATAAAGGAGATTTTTGATAAGATTAATAGCTGATTTCTCATCAGAAATAATGGAGGACAAAAGACAAGCAGATAACATAATCAAAATACTGAATGAAAAAATACTGTCCATCAATAATTCTATATCTACTTGCAATTTCACTTATATGAGGAATTTAAGAAACAAAACAGATGAACATGGGGTGGGGAGGGCAAACCAGGAAACAGACTCTTAACTACAGATAAAAAACTGAGGGTTGTTGGAGAGGAGGCTGGTGGGGTAATGGATTAAATGAGTGATGAGTATTAAGGAGGACACTTGCAATGAACACAAGGTCGTTAAGGGATGAATCGCTAAATTCTAAACTTGAAACTAATACACTGTATGTTAACTAACTGGAATTTAAATAAAAGCTTGGAAGAAAAAAGAATTCTATATCTAGCAAAACTATTCATTGAAAATGAAGGATATATTATTGCCAGATAAACAGATAATTCATTGTTCATAGAGCTATCCTGTAAGAAATACTAAGAAGTCCTCCAGACTAAGATAAAAGGATACTATACAACAAATAGAATCCACATGTAGAAATATTAAAAGTACCAGTAAAGGCAACAATTTAGGTAAATATAAAAGATAATATAAATGTACTTTTGGTTTGCAACTCTTTTCTAACTGAAAGATAACTGCATAAACAAACAATTATAAAACTGTGTTGCGGGACTTAAATAAATATTTGTACTTAAAATGCACCAGAGGACAAAGAAGGGGGAGGAATGGAGCTGTGTAGCAGCAAAGGTTTTATATTTCTGACCCAAACTAGATCTTTAAGTTAAGATGTTAATTGTAATCCTCAGAGTAAACATTAAGAAAATAACTCTAAAATATAATTAAAAAACAATAGAGGAGTTAAAATGATATGCTAGGAAACATTAACACAAAAGAAGATAGTAATGGAGAAATAAAATGAAAGATAAAACATATAAAATACAAGTAGAAAAATGGCAGATATAAAATCTACCTTATTAATTTTATTAAATGTAAATAGAATAAACACTCCAATCACAGGCAGAGATTGACAGAATAAACAAATATCACCCAATTATATACTGTAGTAGAAATACGTTTTATATTTAAGTCACACATCGTTTAAAAATAAAAAGACTGAAAAAGATATATCATGTAAACTATAACAAAAAGACAGCTAAGTGACTATATTACTATCAGAAAAAATATACTTTAAGGCAAAAATTGCTATTAGAGACAAAGAGCATTTTATAAGAATAAAACTTTCAATCCATCAAGAAGACATAACAATAATAGTACATATGCACCTAATAATAGAGCCTGGAAAAAAAAATGAAGCAAAACCTTACAGAATTGAAGGGAGGAATAGACAATTCAGTAATAATAGTTGCACACTTACATAATAGAACAATTTGGCAAAAGAGCAACAAGGAAATAAAAGACTTGAATAACACTATAAAACAGCTAGATCCAACAGACATACATAGATCAGTCCTTTTAAAAACATCAAAGTACAAAATTTTCTTAAGTGCACATAGAATATTCCCCAGTATTAGGTCACATATTAGCTCACATATGCAGTATATGACCATAATGTAGTATTAGGCCATACATGTAGTATATCCATATGTGGACAACTACTCAACCATAAAAAGGAATGAAATATATATGTGCTACAACATGGGTGAACCTTAAAAACATTATGCTAAATGAAGAAGTCAGACAGAAAAAGACCACATACTGCATACTTTCATTTATATTCAATGGTTACTGCAGGCAAATCCAGACAGAAAGTAGATTTGTGATTTGCCAGGGCTGGGAAAATGAGTAGGAGAATAGTGACTGCTGATGTGGAAAACACTTCTTTTTGCAAAGATGAACACTTTCTAGAATTAGGATGTTCACATGGCTTCATGAAAATAGTAAATGCTTCTGAATTACAGACTTTTGAAAGGGTGAATTTTATGGTATGAAAGGTTGGTTGATAAAAGAAAACATTGAAGTAATTTATTGAAAAACAAACTAACTGTGTGTTTTATAATGGCAAAAAGGACATGAATATGATGATGGTGATGATGGTGATGATGATGATAGCTAAGATTAATTAACCTATACAAAAATTCTATGCAGCAGATATTTTTTTACTCCCATTTTTTTTCAACGTTTATTTTTATTTTTGAGACAGAAAGAGACAGAGCACGAACGGGGGAGGGGCAGAGAGAGAGGGAGACACAGAATCGGAAGCAGACTCCAGGCTCTGAGCCATCAGCCCAGAGCACGACGCAGGGCTCGAACTCATGGACTGTGAGATCGTGACCTGAGCTGAAGTCGGACGCTTAACTGACTGAGCCACCCAGGCGCCCCTACTCCCATTTTTTAAATTAAGAAAATCTAGCAAGGAAGCCTGCTAAAGTCATCCAGCTAGGGAAAAATGTAGCGAAAATGAAATTCAATCCCAGGTCATTAGCCACTAGCAATGATGATGTCCCTACTCTTGAGATCACATTTTACTGGTAGAAAGAGACAAGTAGACATATAATAATAGACAAATGAAAAGAAATTTGTAATGGAGAAAAAAATAAATGGGGACAACACAAAGGATGAGCCCAAGCTTCTCAGGCAGAAAGGTCAAGAACATTCCTGGCAGATAACTGGAGCTAAAGTCCTACAACAAGGATTTCAGACATTTTCTTGATGAATTTTGGCATCTGTTCTCCCTCCCTACTGCCTTAACCCACTGCACTCCCCCTACACCACACACACACACACACACACACACACACACACAGGAGCATGGCATAGTCAGTTTAGATATTAGCTGAGCTTATAACTATATAATTAGCTGACACATGCATTATAAGGTGAATTGGTTTCTTAGCTTGGTTTAAAGGCTGTGCTCACATACTTTGTAGACAACCTTTAGGTACAGAGGCCTATCTCCTGAACATTTGGAACTCTTTCAAGTTCTTGTTTGAAGAGTTAATTGAAACTCATTTTTGCACACAATTATTAGTAGCCTGTGCAATAAACTACCATCCCTACCCTGAACAAAATGTATGTAAACAGCTATTAACCGCATAAAAAGAATAGCACCAAAAGTCTACAGAGACAATAGTCACTGTCTCAAACACAGAAAGAACATCACATTTGGATAATGATTTTTCTGATTAAATTTGTTGTAGACAGACAGAAGACAGAATTAGATCAGTGGTGAGTTTAGAGCGTAGCATTAACAATGAGAAAGGAATTGAATCCACAAATATCACTTTGGAGAGAGGAAGCAGGAGGTATACGTCCTCTCTTAATAGATTAATTAAGATAAACTAAACAGCATGTTCAGAAAGTTTATAGGATTGGCAAATAATGTTTTGGTAAGGTCATTATAAACCATTCAATGGCTATTATGATGGTAATTTACAGCCATGACAATTGTCTAGACAAGAAAATTAAGACATTACTGGTTCCAATTTTAATTTGAAACAAAGCTAACCATATCATATTAAGTGTCCTGATCTTGTGGCCTCCAGCCACTGGTTGCAAATGTTAAACTCATTTGCTGTTTTTCCCAGAACTGCTAACAGGACTGGGCAGAGACAGGAGAAAGAAATGAGTCAATTGTAAAGATATCTGGATTGAAGAAAAAAGACTCAGGGAAGAAGAAAGATTCTTCCTGCACAGCAATGTTATCCAAACAGCAGCGTTCTCAGATTGTCTGGTAGTGGAGGACATCCCATAAACAGCCTCCGGTAAAGAGAAGGGTAGGTGTTTCTCTTTGAAAAGAGTCCATAGCTGGGCACAGCCTCTGTTTCTCCTGCCCTTACAACTTAACCTTAAAGCAAAGTGGAGGGCAGTGATCTCTATGAATAGGAGAGAAAATAGAAGGGAAAGACCCATTACTGTGAGTGGGATCTGGTAGGACAGTTCCATAGGATCACAGTTACGGGTATGCGATTGTTAGACCTGGTATTCATTTGCACTTGATAGCAAGTTACTGTCACGTAGGCCTCCAGTTGAAGTTCTATGGACTCTCTAAAGGCAATTAGAGAAATTCTTAACATTTCTCTATTGGGCCTTCTACAGCGGATATCAGGTCAGAGTTAGAGGTGGAACATTTCGGAATCACCCTTAGGGTGTGCTATCAAGATCCACCACAGCCTCTCCCCTCTACTGTGCCAGACTCAGGGGTAGAGTGGGGGGCGTCCTGGCCTGGAAAGAGCAACGTGAGGTTTAGACAGGGTTGTGCCTTCTCCTAAGACTCTGCTGGCCCTCAGTTTCTTTATCTGTAAAAGGAGGAAGGTGAATTTATACCTTCAAAATTCTGCAGCTTTAGATGCCCATTCCATATGAAATAAATTCTTCAATTCCTTTTAAATAAATAAATAAAATATAAATATGTATTTACAGATATGTGTATACTTACTTATAAATATATGACGTAATAGTTTACATATAATAATACCAATTTATATGTAATTATATTACAGAGCAGAACATACCCAGATACACATATACCATATACACAAAATATATTATCATAAGGGTGTTTTCAGTCTCTAGCCCATACAAAATAGTTTTAGGTCAGTACAAAATTATTTTCAGTTGCTTAGAAATCATAAGACGGAAAAGCCTCACAGCACACAGTAGCCCGCTCCTGCCTCAAGCTGGTAGTTAGCCATGGGAAACCTCTAGCTGAGCAGGAACCAATGTTTGAAACATGCTGTCCCAGTAGGAATGGTCTCAGACATGGCGGTGAGATAGACCACGTTTTTTCCCACTTATCCACTTTAGCCCTCTCTTTATTGGGCACCAGCTCCTTCCTGCTTCCCTGGCTTTCCTCACCACCCACATGCCCTGACTGGGAATTGCCATCTTCTGGTTCTCAGTCACACTCCCTTCCTCTCCCTCACCCTTTGAAGTCGACTATGGCGGCAGCCGCCGCAGCAGCAAACCGCCATGCTTCTCTGAGACACCAACAAGAGCCAAGGCACATGCTAGACGAGAATCAAAGGAATTAACAATCTTCTGAGCCTGAGGGTCTGTTATCCCAGCTGGAGGAGGAAGTGACACTACTATGGTAGGTAAGTTCTCTTCCAACTATATAATTCCAGAAAAACTCAGTCCACACCGATGCCAAAATAGAACACATATAAATTTTAGTCGGAGCCTTCTAGAGAATATTACCCAGCCGCTGTTAATAATTCGAGGAGTGGATATTTAGGGTGCGTGGGCTTCTCTGCTTCCACTGACATTATATTCTGTTGGCAGCAGCCTATTCCTCTGATTGCCTTTAGGAAGCCATAGGAGACTGAACTGCAGTAGGCAGCCAGGCTATTCATGCTGAAATTGAACAGAGCGTTCTTCTGAGTGGGGACAGGGGGCAGGGGGGTAAGTTCAGTTCCTCCTTCCGAAGACCAGAGACGATTTCCATTCCACCTGGTAAATTCCATCTCCTTTTGGACTTTTTAAATATTGCTCCTGGAATGGACTGTTATTTATATATTGAGAGGAAAATCTGCCAGAGTGATGTGCTTATTGAAATGCTTTAAAGAATCACTAAAACACTGATCCTGTGAGATGAGAGGAGCCTCCCTACCCTTACTTGAGGCCTTCCTCCTGCAGTCTTTGACAGAGCTAACAGACATCCTCAGCCTGTCCATGGGGATCACATGTTTGAACTCACAGTGCAAATGGAGAGCACTTACTCTTCACTCTTTGCCAAACTCTAAATCTAAAGTTACCTCACTGAAGCCCCAAATTACCCTCTTCTGTCTAAATGTCGCAAGAGTGACAAAGGTCTTGTGATATACAAGGAACCAGCTCAAGAACACAAACACTATTATTCCACTATTACCTATCTCTTAAGAGATACATGTAAACATGTGTAGGCAGTTGTCTACTTTATTACCTTGGCACCCATTCAAATTGAAATAAACATTATCCACAGAGATGGCAGGTATTGGTTGCTTATTAGAACAGTCTAGTACCATCATTATTAAGAGCATTGTTCCTTCAAAAAATTAAAACACTCATAATCATGTGTCATTTTTTTAAATCTTACCTCTGCAATTTTACCTTTAATAGTAGTTACAAATACATATCTAACAGTTAATGAGGGTTTTCTAAATGCTAGGTCTGAGTTAAGATTAGCTTTGTGTGTATTATTTCATTTATCTTCAAAAGAGCCTGATAAAGCAAGAACTATTATGACTTGGTGAAGATAAAACAAGTTGTCCAGGTCACAAAACTAGTTAGGTAGAGGTAGAATCCCAATATTTTTTTAATGTTTATTTATTTTTGAGAGAGAGAGAGAGAAACTTTGAGTGGGGGAGGGGCAGAGAGAGAGGGAGACACAGAACCCAAAGCAGGTTCCAGGCTCTGAGCTGTGAGCACAGAGCCCGATGCGGGGCTTGAACTCATGAAACAGGAGATCATGACCTGAGCCGAAGTCAGACATTCAACTGACTGAGCCACCCAGGCGTCCCTAGAATCCCAATCCTTAACACCAGACTAGCTGATGGATTACCAAGTCCTTCAAAAGGGTCCTTATATTTATCCACCTTTGCCCATTGGCATTTCATGCCTGGAGGATGCAGAAGTCCTAGAACTCATCTCTCAGGCTCCATGCTGTAACCTATTCCACAATCTCCCCCAATCCTCCTAAAGTGCCAATTTCATCCTGCACCATATTACACTAGCTCATGTAACCCAATCCTTTAGAAAAGATCCAAACTCACACACTCTTCGCATTCACACCCCAAGTACCAAAACATTAGATCTTACTAGTTCCATGTAAAAACATTGAGTAAGTGTCTTTCTTCTTTCCCTAAATCACATTCAAACCCTATTGCATGCTCTTCTCCTTGCCTGAGATCCCCTTCCTTCTGCACTGGCCAAATCCTCAAGCCACACTTCCTCCAAGAAGCTTTCCACATAACTTAGCAGTTATATGGCACTTTGGGGACTCATCTTTACACTGGCTTAGGACAATAATTTCTGCTTCAACAGAAAGAGCATGGGGCTTGGAATGCAGAGACCTGTGCTGAAATCCTAGTTTTTGTGATTTTATTTAATATCCTTGTAGCCTCAGGGTTTGCATTTCTGATGTGGAGTCATTACTCTCTGTGTCACAAGGTTGCTATAAGGATTAAATGAAATTATAAATACACACATGTATATGTGTGTCAGCATATATATATATGTACATATATATATATGACTTATACATGAATATATGTACATATGCTTTTGTACACATACAAATAATAGCTTTGAAAGCTATGAAATCCTCTAAAGAAGTAAAGAAGCATCACTGTGTTTTAACTGGTATATAGAGGTAGAAAGAGATAGATCAGTCTTAGAGTCCTAGAGGGTAGCAAACTTTTTTGTTGATATCCTTCTCAGTTTCTAGCATAATGCTATATGTAATAAAGAATACTGAGAAGAAAGGCTTGAATAGGAATTTTTCTAAGACTCTAGGGAGAAATCACTATTCCTGTATTATACATTAGAAATATTGCAAGGCTAGACAAACACATGAGCGACCAGCCAACTAGTCGGTGGCAAACATAAATCTTTGAATTCTCACTTGAGATTTTTTTTTTTCAACCGGGCTCTTCTGTCAGCTTTTTCCTTGATGAATCGGACTTCATGTTTACTAATGACATTCAGAGAGTGTACTCACTGTTTGTGGATAGCACCAAGTGGGTGGACTGCCAACCACATTTGGAGAGTGTCACTGCAATTCAAAACAATCCTGACAACTTGAAGATGTGGGCAGATATAAACAACGGCATTGAGAAGACCAAACATTAAAAAAAAAAAAAAAGACTAATGTCTTCTTTATTGAGTCTCCTCAAAAATGTTTAAAGTGCGAACACTGAAATTTCAGATCTAGCAGACAACCTCTCCATGCTAATAAATATTACTTAGGAACCTTTGAACCTGTGTCTATTTTAAGATCTTCCAAACTGACAAACAGAGAGAATATGGAGAGGGTTGGAAAGAGAATAATAGCCAGACCTAATGGGTTAGTAAATTATGTTGGCAAACATACAGCTCACGGGAAAAGCAGAGGAAATGGTCTAATTGTACAAAAAAAAAGAAAAACAGCTACTGTCTTTTTCATATCCTTCCAGAAGGGTCTCTGAGGTGTTAATTCCACAATCTCAAATCTTCTGTTGTATCATCGAACATCCCTTCCAGGTCAGACCATGAAATCTCTTTTGAACACATGTATCTAATTGTTTTGCAAGAGTTTAGAGGACTCTGCATGGATGGTCCAGAGGTTGAATGATGAGTGATTGAGTATATTCATAAGAAAAAGTAAGAAAAAGTAGAGAAGATAGTGGGGGGAAATATTTTTAAAAACATTAAACTGACATGGCTGTGATCCTGAAGCTGAAGACATGGGGGACAAGTACCCAGAAAGAGGTAAGGACTGTACACTCAAAAGTAGCACCTATTTTGGTCACCGGTGACACAGTAACAGCTGTGCCTCCTCTAAGCCAGTGCACCAGAAAAAGCTATCACGGTCCCTGTTGTACTCAGCCAGGCCAAGGAGCCTACAAGTCTACCGATATTGACTAGCAGGGGCCTGCGGATGCTGATAAGACTTGTTCTCACTCACCTACGGGGAAAGGAGTCTCATTAGCAAGAAGCAAGGTTATGATACTCCATAGAGGTTCTGGGAATGTGGTGTGTGAGGGTGATTGCCAGGCGACAGGAGGAATCACAAGACTTCTAGAATCATCACTAACCTGTTGTTATAATTACATAAAAACAATCTTTTTTATGACACATTATATTTTGCTGTATTAGGAAAAAAAAATATTTTTTAGCTGTTTTCCCAGAATGAAACTCTATCATCCCAGCGGTATGACTGTTGCTGACTTCACAACCTTCCTGGTAAGGGCAAACTCATCTTGGAAAAGGTCTGATCCCAGTGGTTTTAGAGTTCTTGTTTTTTGCTTATAATGCCAGTGCTATCCTTAAGGAATAGACAATTTGGCAAAATCTCCATTTCCAAATTCATGGCATTACTCTGACCACTGGCAACAAAAGGACTCTTGAGCCAAAATACTGCAATGCTGATATTTTTTTTTTCCTTGCTCTGTCCAAAATTATCTGAGAGGTAGAGAATGAGGAAAAGAGCCAGTGGGCCTCTTTGTCAGAGCATCAGAGGTAGTACTCACCCAGACATTGCCTCAAGCCTCCCTGAAATCCCTTCAATCTCAGTATAGCTATCTCGTAACCAGATTAGGATTTCCCTATGTGTATCCAAGGCTGAGACAGAACAGGTAAGATAGGAGGCCCCAGTCCAGCATGCTTCTGAAGAGCTGCAGCTAAAATAATCCAAAGCACAGAGCAAATTCTACTTCGGTTTGACACTGTGAAATAATTCACGTTTTCCTTTCCTTTGATAGCAGTATATTTGCCTTCTCGATTCTGTTTTGTGTAAGTGAGCACTGTAAAAAATTGGTTTGCGTTGCCCAAGAATGTGTCAACTACGAATGAAACGAGGCAGCCCCCAAAAGGTCTGGATGGTGACCAAAAAATATCTGCTTTTTGCGTACATATTTATAAATCCAAAATTGAATGATGTATATGCAAATTTTTGGTATAATTTTCATAAGAAAAAATAAAAATAACTTTGGGAAGGTATCAGAGCAACTATGGAGTCCTCACCCCTGGAAAAAGGCACTGGGTGACTCTTCTCACATACTCAAGTTTTAATTTAGTGGCATGCATCTATTACCTCTGAAAAGATATGACATAATTCACTTATTTTCATGAAGAATGAGCCCAATGAGAGAACATTAGTGGAGTTAAATCATATTTATTATATTTCTCAAATCTGAGATGCTTATATTAAGACATACAATTCTATTGAAATAATGGATTTTAAATATTCTTCCACTTTGCTTTTAAGTACATTTCATGGAGGCTAATTTTTTTTTCCTTGTGGAATTGGGTTACAATTTCTTATTTTTTTCCTCCCCATTAACACAGTTTTGACACCAATTTGCAAATACAAGTTAACTCAATGCGACCTTTTGCCCCTCCCCCATTAAGTTTTGTGCAATTGGAAATAACTGCTAATTTAAAGCTTAATTGTTACCTACAGTGCACTTTCCACTTAATTAGATAGGTGGCTTCTGTCAGAACAACCAGCTTAACTGTGCTCAGTGGGAAAGGCCATATAGTCAGGTACTGCAGATGAGTGAGTCTTGCAGGGTTTTGATTGTGTGCTCCAATTAAAACTTTTCAATTAGAACAAGGCAAATTGAATCAATGGCAACAAGAACCACAAATGAGATTGGACTCAGCTTTCAAATTCAGGTGCCATAGGACCAACGTAAAGTGGGAGGTAGGTACTTTTTGTTCTTAGCACTCTGCCCCCTGACTCACTTGAGCCAATCTTGTCACACTATGATCGTCCCCAAAGAGCTTTTTCTTGGCCAACATAGTTCTATTTTCTGGGGAGACACACAGCTCCCCCCACCACCCTTCCATCTCAGATATCTCAGTTAAGATTTGGCCTGGATGAACAGAACATCCTTACTTTCCACCCAGCAAAACTACCACCTCCCTGGGCCATGCCTCATTTTAGTGGTCAGGAAAGCACAGGGATATAGAATAGGAAGAGAACAAGTTGGGCATGACACCATCCATTTGGTTGGTGTAGACTCAAGTATTGTTTTTATTCATCTGGGGGAGAGGTGTCTTTCTAATAAAACTGAGGGCAGGAAGGAACAAATTTGTTTTTAGCACAACAAAGCCACTGGTTGTATCACAAGGTGTAAAGTTAAAGTCACATTAACATGAGGCAATAAATTAGGTAATGTAAGCATGTCCTACAGAAAAAAAATCAAATGTCTAAGTGCAAGGTAGGTTGATTTTGCACTTCAGGATAAACTGATACAAATCAGATTGGAAGTATTCACCTTCTCTGCATACACTCACTCCAGCTCCATTGTGAAGACAGTAACAGAATAGCTTTCTTCCCTTCTGCTTATGGAGCCGGCAGAAACTGAGAGAAGGTCTTTGGCTTGCAGTATTGGTCTATGTGTATGTGTGTGTGCACAAGTGCATGTGTGCTAACTGGAGTTATTTAACCTCCATCTATAAAGTGGGGATTATTTCTTTTTTTTAATGTTTATTTATTTATTTTTTAGCGAGTGTGAGAGAGCAGGGGAAGGGCAGAGAGAGAGGGAGACAGAGAATCTCAAGCAGACTCCACGCTGTCAGCACAGAGCCTGACGTGGTGCTCAAACTCACAAACCAGGAGATCATGACCTGAGCCAAGATCAAGAGTCAGATGCTTAACTGACTGAGCCACCCAGGCCAAATGGGGATAATTTCTATTAGCGACCTTACAGAACTGATGGAATGACTACATGAGATGATGCATGTGAAATGCCTGGCAGAAAACAAGGTACAAAAAATAAAAACTCTCAATAGTACCTGTTACTATTATCATAGTTAATGAAAAGTGCCTAGAGATATTATACAAAGACATTAGACATTATATTTGTATACTATACTATTTGTGAGAGAGACAAAGTATAATACACGGTCTGTGACCTCAATTTGCCTTCAAATAGGGAGGAATTTATAAGACCTAGGAAGAAACTGATGATCTGAACTAAATTTCCCATATAGAAAGTGTCCTCCCCACATGGGTGATACTGGATTAGAAAATGATCTTCAGAAAGAAAGAGAAAC
Organism: Panthera pardus; assembly: GCF_024362965.1. Lineage (NCBI taxonomy): Eukaryota > Metazoa > Chordata > Mammalia > Carnivora > Felidae > Panthera > Panthera pardus. Next base: position 18,536,032 of record NW_026526654.1, on the reverse strand, counting down.
AGGACAGCATATTGCCATCTCTTCCCCAAGAAGCCTTCAGAAAAAATCCACCTAAAGTTCTTCCGTGATCCAGTGAGTCTATAAAAATGTTTAAAGTGGAAAGTGAGTATCTGGCAAGCTGAGACTGCCACACTCCTGTTGGAGGCAGTGAGGATTACTGCCCCCCCCCCCCCACCCCACGGGGCTAACTTGCTGGAGATCCATGAACAGCGCCCTTAGACTTTGCTGTGGCTGCTACAAAGGTTACAGCACAAACCCACTTAGGTGTTAAGATGAAAACAAGTTGTTTAATTCACAGTAGTAAAAATTCAAAATAACACACACACACATACGATTATAAGGCGTTTAACTGACTCACACCAGTAAAAATTCAAGATACACAAACACACACACACACACACACACACACACACACAAACACACGCTCGGGTGTTTACTTTTTCCAAGAGGAAGTTGCTAGACCAAAAGAATTAGTATTTTCTGTCATTTCAAGGCAGTATAGAAGAATTATGTGGGGCATTGTGTCATCCTAAATTGCCCCACCAGCTACCTAAATGCCAATAATTCATTAAAGCTATACTCGACAAAATGTTCAGAAACAGACCTTCACCACAATTTTGGATTCACGTTTGCCAAATTCAGACTCCTAAGAAGCCTTCTTATACCTCTTAAACCTCTAAACCCAGGAAAATTGTCAGAAGACAATCATCAAAGAAAACAAGCAAACTGACCTCTTTCCAGACTGCTGTGATTATCCAAAAAATGAGGGAAGGCAGGCTTCTAGTTATTTTAGTAACCTTCTCCAAAAGAAACAGAGAACCAAAATAACCAAAAAACATCTGGGCTGGAAAAAAATAACAGGGAAAACAATTTGGACAATATTCTTCCTTAAGAAAGAAAAGAGGGGCACCTGGGTGGCCCAGTTGGTTAAGCATCTGACTCTTGGTTTTGGCTCAGGTCAGGATCTCACGGTTTGTGAGTTCAAGCCCCACATTGGGCTCTGTGCTGACAGTGCAGAGCCTGCTTGGGATTCTCTCTCTCTCTCTCTCTCTCTCTCTCTCTCCCCCCCCCCACCCTTTCTCTCTCAAAATAAATAAATAAACTTTAAAAAGAAAGAAAAGAGAGTCTAGTTTTTTTTTTAATTAGATAATGTTCATCTAGAACACAATTCTCTTTGGTAGGATACTGCCTTTACTTTATGGAGAAGAAAAATGTGTTTTCATGTTTTTCCACTAAGGACACTCATTTCACTAAGACTTTAATTTCTAAGGTAAGTTCCAAGGTTAGTACATCATTTGAACAACATAAAAGCAATCCCTCCTGGGGCACCTGGGTGGCTCAGTCGGTTAAGTGTCCTACTTTGGCTCAGGTCATGATCTCACAGTTCATGAGTTCGAGCCCCGCATCGGGCTCTGTGCTGACAGTTTACAGCCTGGAGCCTGCTTCGGATTCTGTGTCTCCCTCTCTCTCTGCCCCTCCCCTGCTCATGCTCTCTCTCTCTCTCAAAGATAAATAAACATTAAAAAAGTGAAAAGCAATCCCTCCTCATTCAGCTGAGTCAACACATAGTCACTGAGAAGCAGTGCTGGTCAGCAGTGAGCAGGAGGAAGAATCACAGTACTCCAATCCATTCTTGTTGTTTGCCATCAGAAACCAGTGCTGGCAAGCAGTCTGAGATCCTGGAACTGGTAAGGCACGAATCAAGTTATCGCTCACTTAAAAATAAAATGCCTGGATGCGCACAAGTGTCTTTATTTTTTGTGTTGCTATTTTCTTTTCTAATCTTCCCCATCCCTGGAGTCAGTACATGACATCATTCTTCCATAGAAACAGTCATTAAAGCACTTAAAAATATACATATTAGCAGATCACACACTCCTATCAGTTTATCTTGTGAATATCATAAATATCATGCACACAACAGATGGAAATGGCATAAACAGCAAAATTCTGCATTATTCATGAACTATAGTTAGCTTTTCCCTAGACTCCATGCTACTGAGGAATACGTGTACTTGGATATATGTTCCCTGTTAGGAACCAAGTCTTCAACAACAACAAAGCTTTTATTGGGGCAATTAACATTTGAGGTTTATGAAATTATTAATTTTGAGTATACAACACACTCCAGTTCAACCTACCTCTCACATCAGAATGAAAACAGATAATCCGAAACATAACCAAAATATTTTCGGTCATTAGGAAAATATCAAGGAACATATTTGTTAAGGATGGGTCATTTTTTCAACAGCTTTCCTCCTGTTAAATATAGATATTTCATACCACCAACACCACAAAAAAAGATGCTACCAGAAATAACCACAATAAGTGAAAGAAGCCCACTGTATTATTTCCATCCAAAATAGAGTGATTTTTTTTTTACTTCCTTCTGCAGAATCACACTCCTGAAGTGCAAGTTAACAAACGCATGTTGTAGGGTGGGTTTCCTGGGGATGGATTTGGAGATGGAGAGAGACAAGTGGAGTAGGAGAGTTGTTCCCAGGAATGCGCCTGCAAAGTGAGGGAGGCAGGATCCAGCAGAACAGAAAGTAAGCCCTCCGTACAGTAACTCCGAAAGCCTCAGGTCACTTCCACAGGGAGCTCTGGAGCTGGGATGACCCTGCAGATCTGTCCCCAAGTGAAGCAAGACTTTGTACCTCTGTACCAGCCAGATATTGGCTGCAGCTCTGCATGCTTAACCTGGGGCCAGCCAGGTCCCAGTAGCTGAGGACAATTCCAACCAAAGGGTACGGCCATGAGCCATCAGTGGCCCATGTTGCCAGCAGCTGAGAATGGTCCTTCTGACCTGAAGGAGTGATCTACAAAGAACAGGACAGTATCACCTACAAAGGGGGTTTTTCATTGTAATAAGAACCACCACATCAGAATTCAAACTTATGGCAATCTTGATTCAAACTTGGAAGACCTACAATGCTTTTTAAGGATGCCTAGCCAATGCACACGAGTCTACTCAACAGGAAACAATAACAATTTTTAAACTAAATACAAGGCAGAAAGGGAGGATAAATAAATTTTTTTATCAAGTCATTTATATGAACAAGTGTTCCTCAGCACCTAAAACTATAAAAATTAGAACTGACACTGAAACTTTTCTTGTTGTACCAATAAGTAATATTCACCCCAGACACATGAAATGATTGAGATTTTTTTAAGTGTATTTATTGATTTTGAGAGAGAAGGAGAGAGAAAGAGAGAGTGTGCACAAGCTGGCGAGGGGCAGAGAGACAGGAAGAGAGAATCCCCCAGCAGGCTCCGTGCTATGAGCACAGAGCCCGACATGGGGCTCCAACTCATGAATTGGGAGATCATGACCTGAGCCAAAATCAGGAGTCAGATGCTCAACAGACTGAGCCACCCAGGTGCCTCTTACTGAGATTTTTTAAAGCCCAGTCTATTTCATTAAGACATGCATTTTAATATAACTTTAGTTTTCATGTTCATTAAGCATTGAATACATAAATTATGTTGTTTTGATCAATAATTCTAATGAGAACCCAATTTAGAAAAAAATATTTTTAAGTGATATAAAGATTGTCATTACAGAAAGTTATGAAAGGCTAAAGAATAGAAGAGTTTCAAGCATGGATATGTGGCTTGAAGTTCTGTGCAAAAAGTTAAACAGAAATAGGAGTTCATGGAGGAAAAAAAAGCTATGGAAAGTCTCTATATGTCAAAGCAGATATTTTTTAAATGGAAAATGGTGATTAACAAATTGTTGTAGTTTCCAGGTATGATTGTTACTCTAAAAGGAGTGTGGTTATACTTTTATCTTAAAATGAAAATATTTAAAATATGCCAAAAATCATATACTTTACAACTATGTTATAAAATTTAGGCCTCATTGTAAATGGGCAAGGAATGGACAGATTTTCAAAACTTTTGGGGTGAGTGGTATGGAAGCAAAAGAATTTAAAGAGTCTCTCCCAACTGTTGGCCGCTCGTAATTATGTCCCTACAGACCTGAAACTCCTACTTAGGTAGCACCTCAGAACTACCAAACAGAAACATGTTTCACTAAATGTCAAGGAAGCATTTTAAGAATCCTACTCAGCACAGTAAAGGAGTGAAAATTGATCACATCAGAAACAATCGAGGAGAGATGGTCACTGAAAACTAAAGGCTTTGAAGGTAGACAAAAATCCCACTGGTCTAAATCAAGAAGGCCAAATGGTGCACTGTACTGAGTGAAAAGAATCATCCTCAGCTTCCCAACCATGTTGGAAGCCCAATTCGGTGTTTTTTATTGTAATCAGGCAAGTCTTGCTTTAGAAGCTGAAGGACCTCTCGGGGAAAAAGGTGGAACCCCCGAGTGACTTTGCCGTGGGTAAATGCAACCTCCTATCACAGCTACCTTGTTTATTTAGTTTTCTTGTTGTCCTTCCTCCCTTAATTTTCTCCTTTTCTTTCTAATTATCCTATTTCCTCCTCCTCTTCCTCTTCCTTCTCTTGTGCTCTCTCAAGACCCTGATCTCATTAAAAAAAGAAAAGGTTATGATTATAATGTAAAATGAGCAAATAAAAATCACTCATTATTTTGCCAATGCGAGAGACAGATTGGCCAACATAATTTTATGGGAAGAAAGGATATATTAACCACAGACCTTGATACGTCTCTTAGATCCTCACACATACCGATTCCTCAAAGCACTAATTCCATATAAACAATATGTATGTGATTTACCCCCAGCCTTATCTAACAAAACATTTAAAAATGTCTTGCCTTATTGCATATCTGTGTGCTCCTCTCATTCTGATCAGAATTTATATGTTGATGTCACTCCTTTATTTTCTAAGATTATTTTGGTGCCTGCCATTTTAGCTTGAAACTGATCAGATTTGTAATGCAATGACTTCTAAAATTTTTTGAAATTAGTATTAGGGGAAAACCCACAATGTCGGCAGATTTGCCTGGCTTAGTACCTCTTTTGCTACTTGGATGCAGCAAGCCCATCCTGATTTCCCATGTGCCAGGCACCTGCTAGCCCAGAGGAAGCATGGCTTGCAAATCTACTCTAAAATTTAATTTTGTTTAATAATTTTTCAATAAAATTTGTTTCCTCTTTTAAACTCTAATGCCCAAAGAGTTCAAGATTATTGATGTTACAGGACTCTGTTCTTAACCCAGAACAATTTACCAGATGGAGCCAAGCTGGAAGAGAAGCATCTCAGGTGGTCACCAGCTGAGGGTGTGTTTCAGACTAGCTTTCATAAACAGGCCTTTGATTTTGAGACTTACTTTTGTTATGAATGCTTCTTAGTTCAATTTGGTGTGCATGCAGTTTTGTCCTATTTTCCTATTTCAGTCCTAAATTCCTGTTCTGTTAAGTCAAACACTCTGATTTTGCTTAGATTTCCTTTTCACCATTGCTTGGATGTTTTCTGAGCGAGCATTTAGGGCCCCTTAATTTACAGGTTTTCTCTTATTAGAGGACATCAGGGGTGAACAGATGGCACAACTCTAATTCCCTAACTGGTTCCGTAATGCGCCTTCCCAAAGATCAGCCTTTGTGAATTTTATTCCACACCAGTTCCCAATGACTTTCTTCTCTGCACTTCCAGGCCACCTCCAAAACCGTGGTTGTTTATTTATTATCACGTGCTTTCCTGACACCACTAGTGGAGGTCAATCTGTTTCCCAAGCCAGAGGCAAACGGAAAGAGAGTCTCTGGATGACACATATTTCTTGCACACTGTCAAGTCTAAAATGCAATAGCTCTGAAATTTGCCAAAAGGAGCTCAAAGCATCCCTCAGCCTGGATCCCCCGCTCAGAGCTGGATGGTGCTGCCCTCCCTCAGCGGTGCTCTCCACCTGACATTGGGCTTACATCAGCATAAGACTTTCTCTATCACCAGACCTTTAACCTTGTTGAAGTGACACTATATCTTCCGTCCTTCTCTTGACTACTTTGTAGCTACACATGAAATACTCTGCACACAGCTTTGAAATATACATTGAATGAAGAAAACAGCAAATTATGATTCTGACATTATTATCAGATGAACAAGAATGAATTACAGGACTGACCATTTGGAGAAAAAGAAACCCTATCTTCCTCTTCAGAATGAACAGGTACTCTGAAAAGTTTAGGAATTGCAATACATGTTAGTGTAGTTGAAGCCAGACGGACTTTCGCCAGTACTGCGGGGCAAGGCTTCCAAAAAGCTCTGCCCAGGTAGAAGTCTTTATTCTAAGCAGGTAGTACGCCACAACTAAATCCAAATAAAGTCTGAACCTCCACTTCCCCCCACAGTGCAAACCACTCTTAGCTTTCCATGAAAGGGACAAAAAAGCAAGCTGAATACTGCCAGCCATCAGCTTTTTTTTTTTTTACATATTATTGCAACTGCCACTTCCAAAATTATTTAACACCTTGAAGGAAATAGTGACAAAGATGGGAGATTTCTTGGAAAAGATCTCTGAAGCAGTCCGCTAAGCAGGAGGTACAGGCCTGAGAGCCAGCGTTCACCCAGCCTGCTTTGCAATTTAAGGATCAGTATACACTAAATGAAGTGAAGTGCCCGGGGAATTCAGCCATTACCGTTTTTCACAAACAGCATAAATATTAACAGAGCTTTACTTCATTTCCATTCAAGAGTACTGCATGTTAATACAGAAATCACACCGGGGAAAATATGCATGGAAATGTTTAGAAACTTGTGCTTAGAAAATAACATCATTCCTTCTAGAACGTTCCTTTCGCTTTTGGATCTTAAAGCACTTTGCGTTCCCCAGCTACTGGTAGGGCTGGGAATAGGATCAAAGTAGCATTTACATGGTAGGGGAAAGAAATGTCATGGAGCATACATGTCAAGTTGATTTTTAGGTGTCTGTGAATAGATTCATTCAGTGACTTTAAAGTTAAGAATCTGCTGGAGTAACCACCAATAATCAGGGACCAAAGGAGAAAGGCCTTTGGAAACCCTGAAATACTGTTCATATCTAATAATCATTATTGTCATCAATGTTAATGAAAAAAGCATAAAGGACAGCATTAATGAGTGAGAATACACTCAACAATTTAAATGGAATCATTCTCTTCACCTTCCCAAATAAGCAACCTCAGCAGCATCTGCTTCTGCCTGTCAGACAACCAAGCCAGCTCCGAGAACACTGCTGTCTCTAAATAAATTCGTAGGTAGTTGAACTTCTTTAGACTGTACTAATGAAGAACAGCCAATAGTCTTCCCATCTCCTTGAATTAGAAAGCATTTCAGTCTATGGAACCAATCAATAGGCTTTGTTTAGAATGTCCCAGCCTCAGAAAGGAGGGAAGTCTTTCATCTAAGAAAGCCTGCAGGTAAGAATTTATTACTCAGAGTCAGGTCCTATAGATAATATGCCCCTTTCCTGAAATGACTGACAAACTGGGAAATAAGCATGGAGTCCATAATGGCAGAATGGTCTTTAGACTTGACCTAGCCTTTGCCTTCACTGTCTTGAATTGCATTGGGTAACTTCTACATTTTTATTTAGTTGCACTTGGCAAGATTACCAATGTTGCCCTATTGTTGTCTCCTTGGACAGACCCTTCCACTTTCTACACTTGCTCATTAGTTCCCTTCTTTTGCCATTAATTAGTTATAATCTAATGATGAAGTATTTTCATTAGAAAAGGTTGGGTTTATTCTGAAGTCATGATTAAGAGTCATTTCATTGTCTCTTTTTATTCTTAATTTGAGGATCTGATCCACCATTCAAGATTCAGAAGCTTGGGGCGCCTGGGTGGCTCAGTGGGTTAAGCATCCGACTTCAGCTCAGGTCACGATCTCACGGTTCTTGAGTTAAAGCCCTGTGTCGGGCTCTGTGTCGGCCTCTGTGCTGACAACTCAGAGCCTGGAACCTGCTTCGGATTCTGTGTCTTCCTCTCTCTCTGCCCCTCCCCTGCTCATGCTCTGTCTCTTTCTCTCTCTCAAAATAAACATTGAAAAAAAATGATTCAGAAGTTTTAAAAAGTTAGCTTTCTTTTCCTATAGTTAAGTCATTGGGTAGCCCCAAGAAGGGTCCACAATCTTCCGTGAAATTAGGAGAACAAGTTGGTCATCACACAGTAACCATGAAAAAACACCCATTCTGTTCATTGAGTTCATCCATCATACTCTCTTACTATCCTTTAGTCTGAGTCCTCAGCACTCCCCGGTGAAGTCAGGTAACCATCTGGAATGGCCTCCCCCACTAAGTTGTTACTAAGTTCGTTATTTATAATGTATTATTTCCAGATCAGGAATTCTCAACTAGGTGTGTCTTTGTTCCTTTTACCCCAGGGAACGTGTGGCTACTGCTGAAGACACTTTGGATGGTCACAACTTGGGGACTGCTCCTGGCATCTAGTGAGTAGAAGCCAGCAATGCCACTCAATATCCTACAGTGAACAAGATGGCCCCCAAACAAAGAATTCTCCAGCCCAAAATGTCAATAGCGTCAAGCTTAAGAAAGCCTATTGTAGATATTATGTCTTGCCTGCCTTGTTCATATTTGTTGTGAAAAGACTATTTTACTCATCAGCCTGAAGAGTTCCCATAAATCCTGAAAGAATGACTCACTTATAAATAAAGGAGTGGGAAAAAGATACACTCTTTGGTGAGAACTGAATGTCACCACCCACATTCTCTGAAGGAGAGGCATTTCACTATTCACTCTTCTAGGAAAATTAGGTTTAAAATTTCACAATTTCCTTCTTTTCAGTTCACATGCAAATTATAATGTGCGAAAGATGGGAGGCACTGACAGGTTAATTGCTCCCACTCCTCTGGTCCAGGTGCACAGAGGAATCACAGAGCAGGAAAAGGGCATCTGAGAGGGTCAGCGCGCTTGGTGCATCAGTGGCACCTGATACAGTGCTGAGTTAGAATGACTGGTAACATAAGACACATACTTAACCTTCACCGGTTTGATTCCAGCTCTTTAAAATGGTCTTTTAAGAAGCTGGTGCTGCTTTTACTCCTTTATTTTTTCCCTGTGATTCTTAAAGATAAAATATAAATGCAACATATGTTTCAGGCAAATTGGCTCAGAACTCCAAAAAAGGTAAAAAGAACTCTCCCAGACAGCCAGTGCTCTCAAATAAAAATCATCTCCAGTCCCCATGCCTGCATTGAGCCTTTCTAGTTACACAATACTTGGTCTCAATATCAAGATTAAACCATCACACATTTATCTTAGTCCCTAGTCCCTCCCTCATAGCCAACAAACAACATCTTTATCATCCATGCTGCCATGTATGTTTAGGCTATTTATATAATTCTGATTAGAACATTTTGTATACTTCTTGAAATGATGAGCTTTTCAAAAGAAAACTGAGTTTTTGAATCATCTCAAACCTTCCTTTTGCAAGCACAGGGTTATGTATACAATACTCAACACATGTCGGTTGATCATTTTTATTTCAGAGTGGAAAGGCAATAGGGATGCTGTGTACATTACTTTAGCCACATGCCTCCTCCTCTTAAAGCACTGTTCTTATTCAGGACTGGGTCTGAGTTGATATTGTAATATGCAACCGCTTGGTATAACTGGAAAGAAAAGTAAAAGTCAGAGAGGGTGGTGTGGGTTCCAGATCAATCCAGACATGTGAACTGAGAGCACAAGAGAAGCTGGGCTGAGCAGAAGAATATTCACAGAAAAGAGCCAAGACACTAGACAGTGCATAAAGTTAAGGGGTGGGAAGAACAGAAACCATAAAACCTACACAAGTTGGCCGGAGAGAAAAGAGGTATTTGCATGGCTTGGAGATACCCAGTATTCTCAGGTGTCATGTCAATCTCTCCAGACAGACCCCAGATCTACAATGTGCCCCATTCTAGGCTCTCAGTATAGCTTGGAGATAAAGCAGAATAAAGTTGAAGAAAATGATAACCACTGAACCAGGGAGAACAGATGCCAATGGCTGCACCACCTGCGAGCTGGGTAACGTCAAACAAGCCACTCAAAACTCCCCAAACACCATTTCCTCATCTTTAAAATTGGGACAATCATGATTACATAACAGGGCTGAGGTGACATGTGTAAGCAATTGGGTGCATTAGCAAATGTTCTGTGAAATATTTTATCATCACAGCACACAGTTCTCTAAGTACCTAAACCAAAACATATTAGTGATAGCAAAGGAAAAATTTGGATTATAAACATTCTTAATCCAATGGCAATTTAAAACTTCATGGGCTAACCCCTAAGTCCCAAAGGAGAAAACATTTTCTGAAGACTTTAAAGCACTACTATTATATATATGTAAATAATAGTCATGTATAAATAATATTTCTATTACATAGACATATGAGAAAAACTGTTTTCCTGCTATTTCCTTCCAGGAATGAAAAACAAGGCACTCTTAAAACCATCATAGCAGGACATTTCTGTTCTAAACAGAACAAGTCCTTTACAGAAATCTCCAAGCCCAACATCAGTGCTATATCCACTGTGCAGAGAATACTTCAATTTATTACTAGCCACAAAATTATTTGTGTATCTTAAGAAATCATGTGTTAAAAATGAGATGAGTAGACATTTCAATCCTCAGGAAATAATATTTCATTCTATCAATGAGTATCAAATAAAAGCCTACTCTGTGTGGGGTTTTTTAAATGTTTTATTTATTTTTGAGAGAGCACAAGCAGGGGAAGGGCAGAGAGAGAGGGCAGAGTATCTGAAGTGGGTTCTGCACTGACAGCAGCGAGCCCGATGCAAGTTCAAACCCACGAATGGCAAGATCATGACCTGAGCTGAAGTAGGACACTCAACCAACTGAGCCACCCAGGTGCCCCACCTACTCTGCTGTTGATATTAGAATTTAAGTTCCCAGAATAATGGCAAACATGAAACTCAGGGAAAGAAAATATTGACTCACAAAAATAAAGATAATTCATAAACAAAAGTCACCCCACCCCACCACCACCAACACAGCTCCACGGACAAAGCAACCTGCAGCCAGCCCCAGCAGATTCAAGGCCCTACTGTCAAAGCCTTACAAGTTTGGACAAACCCTGATGAAGTGCCACAATTAGCCGCCTGCGGTTGGCAGGGATAGAGAACCACACCCACTGGAGGAGGGAGTGAAAGCCTGAAGGACTGAAGATAAGGTTCAGAACCAGCTCAACCCAATCATGGAAGAGCAAGTCAATATTGCAGAGTCAAAAATAATGTTTAAAAATTAGCACTTAGAGGCACCTGGGTGGCTCAGTCGGTTGAGCGTCTGACTCGGATTTCAGCTCAGGTCATCGTCTCACGGTTCATGAGTTCAAGCCCTCCATCAGGTTCTAGGCTGACAGGGTGGAGCCTGCTTATGATTCTCTCCCTCCCTCTCTCTCTGCCCCTTCCCTGCTTGTTCTCTCCCTCTCTCTCTGTCTCAAAATAAATAAATAAACATTAAAAAAAATAGCACTTAAAACAGCTTAGCAAATTCTCCTCAGAAACAAAAATCTGATCCTTTGTCATGAGAGCCCGTTATAACATTCATGTGTTCCAGTTTTCAGTAGCTCTATCAGCTTTGGGGACCTTATCAACCCCAGCTTTACCCAACTCTGCAAATGCAGCATCGATTCTGGAGGAAATCAATTGCAGCTTGAAGTAAGATCTCTCATCAGATCCCCATTTTTCTCCTTCATGCTAGAGCCCTACTTGAATGAAAATCAGGGGCCACAAAGCAGGATTTCATTCCATCTGATTTTCTCAGCAGATATGACTGAGAGCTTAAGCTCTGACCGCATCAGAATGGCCCTTGGCCAAGGGACAGGGGGCCAGCACACCCACACCTGACATGCAGCATGTGGTAGAGCCTGTTTGGGCACGTGAAATTGGAATTGCAAGTTAGAGAGGAATTTTTGGTTTGGAAATTGTAACTGGGATGTGTAGAATTCCTAGCTGAATTTCAGAGAGCTCAGAATGTTCTGGGTAGTGCAAGAAAATTTAAAAGAAAGAAAATATTATATATTAAGGGGAAAAAACTCAGAGCTTATGTTTAGTTTGTGTTAAAAAGGCATCAGGTTAAGGGGGAGAGCTAATGACGCTCAGCCTTCTTTATCTTTTCTTTCCCCTCACACCCGTAGCTGCCAGTACCTGCTCTCCTCCCGTCCCACATTACCATCTTGCATGCTCTCATCCACACCTTTACACTTGCTCATAAAATAATATGCTGGCATATGAGTGTGTACAAATACACACATGTAGAATGTTCTTTCTCTTTACAAACCTGAGGTTATAAATAGATCTTGTCAATCAAGAGCACATTTGTGAGTAACTCATAATTTCATTACCGCCTAATATTCCAGTCACTCTTCTTTTTTCAAAAGTCTCTCTTACTTCAGAGGAACTGTACTGAACCTTACCTCAGAGGAACCGAATATTATCGTGTGGTTCATGAGCTCAAGCCCCACATCAGGCTCTGCACTGATGGTGCAAAGCCTGCCTGGGATTCTGTCTCTCCTCCTTTCTGCCCCTCACCTACTTGTGCTCCCTCTCTCTCTCAAAATAAATAAATAAATAAAGTTTATAAACAAATAAATTATATATACGTATATAATATACATGTATAACATATACATACACACGTGTATATATACACATACAATATATATACATACATATATATATATACATACATATATATATATATATATATATATATATATATCACCATTGTCCATTGTCCTTGTCGTTAAGTGTTGCTTTATAGATAGTCCATGCCCAGCACCTCAAGAGTCTGCCCACTGCCTCGAGACATGGAGACAGATTCCTTCATAGTGATTCCTGGCATCATTCCCTCCATGCAACCAATGGCCCAGACACAAAAAAAGGAATTCTTAGGTCCAGATTCTAATCATGTTCTCCTAGGTTGCCACCATCAAGTGAGATTGCTCTGTGCCAAGTCTTGTTACAATTGGTTGTTGACTTGAACCCTCTGAACTTGTTGTGAGGTTGATTTAGAACTTGGATGCATGATGTCCTTAATCATGAAAGAAAAAGTAATTTACTTCAGGTAAGAATTTATAATGTTTACCTTTTAACTTCTTTCTAGAAGTCTGGATTGCCATTTAGGTGGGTGCTACTCAGCTGTTGCAATTGATATTAAAATGCATTCACTGTATAAATCTCAGGCCCCAATTCACAAATTGGAGGATTTGATAAAATACCTCCAGCACAGTGCTCAGAATAGAGTCAAAAATGGCAATTAAAAAGCAGAAGATTTCCTTTTAGTTAAACCTGAGCCATATTCAGAGGTTCTCGAGAAATATTTATTCGTGTTGGGATGAGCATTGGGCGTTATATGTAAGTGATGAATCACTCAATTCTATTCCTGAAACAATTATTACACTATATGTTAACAATTTGGATTTAAATTTAAAAAAATGGGGCGCCTGGATGGCTCGGTCAGTTAAGCATCTGACTTCGGCTCAGGTCATGATCTCACAGTTCATGAGTTTGAGCCCCGCATCAGGCTCTGTGTTGACAGCTCAGAGCCTGGAGCCTGCTTCTGATTCTTTGTCTCCCTCTCCCTCTGCCTTTCCTCTGTTCTCTCTCTCTCTCTCTCAAAAATAAATAAACATTTTTAAAAATTTAATTAATTAATTAATTTAAAAATATATTTATTCACTGAACCTAATCCTGGGACATTACTTGTACTTTATAGCTTGGATATAGCTTAATTTATTTAACAGTTGTATTACTATAAATAATAATCATATGAAAACTATAAATGCATAACTTCTGGCAAGTGACCTTACATTATAGGTTTTAATTTTTTCCTTCCATAAAATCTAAAAGTTGGATGAGAATCAACTTTCTAAAATTTCTTCGTATTTTGCCTTTTTGAATTCTAAATTTCTAATATCCTATGACCCAGCACTGTACAGAGAAAGATACTTTTATCTGAGGGGTAATTGTAGTACTTCTCCTAACAAAAATATGTGGCTACCATTGTCATTTAAGAAGATAAATAAAGTATTATTCAAATAATTCAGAATCCAGATAGAGTTCAAAGAAAAAACTCACTTTCAGTCATCGGCAGGATAAACTCTAGATCTACACATGAAATCTAACATTGGATATTTTATGTAGTCTTTACTAAAAACACAGATGCAGAAATATAAAGAAGAGAGTAAATATCTAGAAGTTTCAAGACATTAAATGTATTTTTACTTATGATATTTGTCAAAATACAGTTCAAGTCGCTAGAGATTGTTAACATATTGCTATATTCTCCTCCGTAGGCTTCCCAGCCTAATGCACAAAAGTAAAACATCGGGTCATGTTCTTGTTGTAAAACACAGCAGAATTTTTCAAGGTATTAGATACATTTTTCAAAAACACATTTCGTAGGTTGCTGTAACTTGGCATCAAGAGGCACTTCCCACAATGTTCTCAGCTACCATTTACTAATGTGCTTCCTTACCGAATTCATGGCATGAGCACATCCCACAGCATGAGGGTATACACACTAACATCACTATTTATGGATGGCATTAGAGGGAGCTCAGAGCTGAACCCCGCTTGCTGGTCTCTCAGCTCAACCCCTCGTTAGCCATAGAATCTCAGACAAATCACTTTATCTCTCTGACATTTCTACCCCTTCTGTAAAATCAGGAAATGCACAGGCATGTGGGTATTGAGAAACAGCAGTAAAAGTGAAGGCAGTTTAAGAACTCTCTGTAAATGGGTTACGGTAGCATTAACATTCACCATGCTAGAAAGATAGCATGCATGCTGCGGATCCTGTGGAAGAAGTTTTCCTATGCATCCTTAGTTTTTCACGACCACCTAACTCTAGATAATCCAGCAGTGCAAGTAAGTAAAGAATGGATTTCTACAAACACATCCATATGACTTTAAGCAAAATTGCATCACAGAGGCAATTATTATCAGAAGAGAACTAGGCTTGGAGGTAAAAATGATGTTTTCCAGATGGAAATTTTATAAAATAAATCCAAACTGCCCATCACCTAATGAACCCAACCCACCAATAACAAAGGAGGAATGTTAAACTTTTCAAAATATAGTTCTTACAGGTAAAAGAACAAGTAAGTTTGTTGAGAGGCTAACTCTAAACCCATTGCCTGCCACTGCTCTGAGCAACGATCCCAAAGAAACAAGCTAGAGCCCCATCCTCAAGAAGCTGAGAATCTAAACAGGAGGCACAAAAATCCATCAATGAGTAAAAAGAAGACTGTACACCCCAGAAACTTATGCATGACCATTTCAGCCTTTCCGAATCTATATACTTCAGTTCTGGGGTAATGGGGATGATATCTTGTGGAGATACCACATGGAGAAAAATGGATCATCAATGAAAATGTGACCACACATTCTTTGAATTAACACATAATTTGTAAAGATGTGGGATGGAAGTCAGAATGGAAGTTCAAATGTACAATTGTGGTGCAATAAATGATTGTTAAACTTTTCAGTGATTATTTATCTCCTATCATTACTGACTTTGCCAACTAAGACCATAAGTTTCTTGAAGGTACATGTTTGTCCCTTGTGTTTTGTATCCCCACTACCAACTAGAAAATATTTGGCATCTAATAAGTAATGGTTGGCTGACTGTCTATCCTAATCACTTAGTTGTGCAGGCAGTAGGAATTTTTATCACGGGTTCAGAGATGATTAGGAGGCAGAAACGCCTTGCTTTTCTCTTCAGCAATAACGCTTTTGCACGTTCAATCACAAGCAGGAAAATTATGGAGTTGATTGTGGATTTCCAAAGCCCTCCCACCCCACACCAACAGTCACTGGGACCAGAAGGCTCAATTACACTCTGAGCACAGGACATAGTGAAAATCCCTGTCACTAACACGATAGGTGTGTAATAAATACTTGATGATTTCACTAACTACCATTCCCTGGGTCCTCCTGGGACTTCGTTTATACTGTTATTACACCACTTCTACCATTTCATACTTAGTCTTATATATGTCATTTCCTCCAGTTAGATTTCTAAACCTTTTGCCAGGTCCATTTTTTATTCAGCACTTTGTTTTATAGCACTAGTACAGGGTCTGGCATCCCCAGGGTCAGCAAATAGCTGTTCAGCAAATTACACAGTTTTGAAAAGGGGAAAGCATTGTTTAAAAGACATGCATTGCCCCCTGCTACCCAATTAAGAAACTCAGGCCAATAGTTTGCCAGCCCCGATTTAAGCACCTCCAGCAGCCATAACCCCCTGAGACAGCCCTGGTCATTGCAGAATTCTCTTCTGAGCTGAAATCGTTCTCCTTGTAGTGCGTGCCCTACTGGCTCTCTTTGTTAAGAGAAAGGCTGAATAGCTTCTTCTACTACTTCTAGAGGATGTTCTGTTGAAATATAGGTCAGCAAGACATTTCTTCCCCCAGAGTAAGTGCTCATTTTCCTTGAGTAGTCCTTGTGCTATATGGTCTCTGGATCAACGGCCAACCCAGTCATTTCTCCAAACACTCCTCGAACGAATATCCTCCCTGAAATGCAACATCAGAAAGGGACACGGTCCTCTTCTAGGTACTGATTACACACCAAAACCCAGACATAAGTCCTTCATTAACACAGCCCAAGACCCCACTTAAGAGAAAGAGAAGACATCAGTTTAAACCATATTTGAGGAGGCTATTTGGAAATTGGCTTTCAATAGATGTCTTTCATCATCTATTGGGATGCTATCTGGGTCAGTTAAACTATCCTGGAATACGCTAGCTTTCACTTTGTTTAAAATCTCATTTTCTACAGTTCTAAATATAGGTTTCAAATTATCTAGAGAAAAACCACCCTAGAAAAATGCTAAAGCCACACATGACACCTTTACCAAAATTTGGCACAGGTGAGGGTTAGGGTATATGTAAGACCACTTTACTAAAAGGTGACTGACTCAGTGCAAGCAACATCAGTGATTAGCCACAGAGATGGGTATTTGGCTGGGGGCAGAGGGCAGTGCCTGGAGACAGGGGCTTGTCAGTGCAAGAATGACAACTGTCACAGTTCCTGGAGATGCAGAAGGAACCAGAATCATCAACAGTTTTTATAGCTTCCAAATTTAATCTGCTTTCAGTGCTGACCCTCAGACTATAGTAAGTTCTCTTGACAGTTTTGTGGTTTAAATACTTTTAAGAAGGACTAGCATTTGTTAGGACCCCTCATCTAAATAGGATATGATCATTTTACTCTGCTTTCTTCCTCTGTACTGTGGCACTCATCTATAATGGTGATGGCTTTCTAAAGAGTTTTCCCCTATTTTTAAAATACTTTTAAATCATCCAGGTCTTGCCCTATCTCTTTAATATACTGTCATAATTAATATTTATACTGTTTCAGTCTCTATCAACATCTATCCCACATTTTGCTTTTGTGGTTTCCCAGCATAACATATAAAATGTTCTACTTTTGAATATGTTACAATATTTTTTTTTCATTATGTTGTAAAGACAGAATAATATAATGGTAATGAGAACTTGCACTGAGTTGCAGGTTAATCAGGATGGTGACAGGTGAGGTCCAGTCTTGAAAGGACACTTTAATTTTATCATCTGGCTTCTCTTTTCATACATAAACACATTGAAATTATATTGAAAGAATAAAAACATTTGTATGCAAAATGTTATGAAAATTATTTTCATCCTGAACTTCACCCCATTATTATTAACAGAAAAAAAAACAAAAAGATATAAAATATATCTCCAAAAATGTTTTCATGCATTAGTGTGCATTCAAATAGACTTCAAATTGAAAGAGGCTCTCTCCTGGGTCATACTAATGGGCTCTAGACAAGCTTGCAAGGAAATTCCAGATTAAAGGCTTTTCGTATTATGGAAATATGATTTCAGAAACACTTCTTCAATGGTATCTCTATAGGAAAACTTATTTTCTAAATAAGAAATTCCTTTAATTGTACTGTGTTATGGGGTCTTGGGGTATTGCACCATTATAGGATACTCGATTGTTGCTATGGTGAGTTAATAGATTCCATTTATCATTTCCACAGGTTGTCCTAGGACAAAGAGAAAGCAACATTCAGGGTCCTTTCCAACTGAAATGGAGACAAAAATAATAACTTTTTAAAGCACCAAGAATTGCAGAAGGCAGTATTTCTAGATGGTAACTTGTGTTATGTCTACCAAATAAACTTGAAGCTAGTAGGTAAGCTGCTTTATGTACTCACACCTCTGAGTCGAGCCAAATGGTACTACGCAATATATTTCCATCAAATATAAGACATAATACAACGACTCAAAAATTAACGACAGTTTCATCCCTTTGAGTAAATACTTTGATGATCAATAATTATGGCTATCTTAAAAGATGCTTTGGAGAGGAAGTGTTTTGGCCTGTTCTCCATCTCCCAGTTATACCTTTTTATACTATGTTCTATGTGTTTTGTTACTAATAAGTGAACATTTATAGTTTCCATTGTTTCCCACTCCCCAATGTCCATAGAGAAAAGTAACATTCTATTTAACCCATTCCCATCTAAGTTGATGTTTTAGATCTACAACTTGGTCCTTAATGCTGAACAGAAAACATATCACTGTCTAATTGATTCCCTTTATTCACAGAAATTTTCTCAATCTCTTTCTGCTTCCCAGTCCAAATTTGGCCCCAATTCCCAGCAGAAGAGTCAGTTCTTTCCTCCCTGGGAAGAAAGAAGCCCTTCTGAGGGTAACAGCGGCAGCATCCTCAAGCATTCACTGCCCAACATCTGTTGACTTTCCTCTTGCCTCGAGAAGCCTTCCTCAGCCCACGGACAAGACACTTCACTATCCACCTCTTCAATGTCACATTTCTAGACACAGTAACTATCACCTCTGTTTTTCACTGCACGCTCCCTGGTGTGAGCACCCTGGACCAGCTAACAATTTCAATGCCCTTTAGTTCATGATTTCCAGAGGAGACAAATTCCATTCATGCAAGCTGCATGCCTCTCTGTCCGTTCAAAATAGATTTATTTCACACACTCAACTTATGCAACTGTTAACTGATTTAGAATCGCCTTTCATCTGGCACTTTCTCAATCACCTCTAATTAATATGAATCTCTTAGAGTACACACTAAGGATAGAGGTAAATTACTGATTAAAAGACTGATTCAAAAAAAGTCTAAAATTTCTTCTTTTTTTTTAACTTTGAGGTCAGCAAAATATGTCCTTCCTTTGTTTTTCTCTTCTTTTAACAAACCAGACTACTTCTTGGAGGCATACTAAAGAAATTAATATTCAGATAATAAAGTATATCATGCTTTCCTTGCAAACAACATTCTGCCATGCATTTGTTTGGTTACAGAATTGTGACCAACAGCTCACACCAACTGTCCCAACTGGGACAGTCCCTGAGTTGGAGCTGGAGCCCCATATTTACACCTTTCTGCTTGGGGTAGCAGCCCCAGAAGAATGTTGTCATACAGCCACTTGAAACCCCTGTGGACTTCCACAGATTCTGTCCAATTGGCCTTGTGTCAATTACACAACAGTTCATGTGCACATCAATTTCCCCCAAATTGGCCCATCCTTTGCCACACCATCACACACGGCGTCACATCCTAACTTGCCACAGTCAGTCGGTAAAAGTTGGGCTCTGCAGCCAGACAGCATGGGTTTTCATTATAACTTAGTCATTTATTAGCTTTATGATTTGATGAAGCTGTTCAACTTCTCCATGTTTCAACTGGCTCAACTGAGAAAAAAATGGGTTCATAAGGAATCCTATTTCTTTGGGACCTTATAAGGATTTAAGTCAATGCCCCAGATGCCAAGGAAGGGCTCAATGAATAATTAGTTATGTTACTTTTAAATTCATTATCCTGCTTATCTGTGAAAACTATTATTATTATTGTCTGTGGGATGCCCAATCCAGTATTCTCTTATTTCTTATTTTTCCTATTCAATTTGTTTTATAACATGTAGTATTTTGGAAAGTGGTATTTTTGAAATGTTCTTTGACATTTCAGCTTCAATACTTCATCAACAATACTTCCTCCTGGTTTTTCTCCTTTGGTAAGTTCTGTCTTCATCCCTGACATGTACTTATTCCTTAAGTTTTTGTTCTTGGCCTTTTTCTTCTATTTGTACCTGAGCTGATCCCTTTAGGCAAAATCATCTACTCTCAGGCTTATAATTACTGCTGGGATTCAGATAATTCTCAAACCTATGTCTGCCAGCCCACTTAAACCAAGTCTTTATTTCTAACACTTGGAGCACATTTCCTCATAAATGGCTACCAGAATTAAATTTACACTTTCAGCCAAATGTTTGACCTTCAATCCTCTAGCCCCTGCTCAAACCTTCCCTCCTTCTGAATTACCTGTCTTGGTTAATGGCACCGAGTTTGTCCTACATGTCTAAGCCAGGGACAAGAGGGTCCTATTTGACTCCATACTGTCACTGATGTTCACATCCCCAGTATGCCCTTCACAGCCAATGCTCTCTCTACATTCTCAGATTCTACCATTTCAAGCTCCTGGGTGTTGCTTCCCAGCCTTACAGTCTGTGTCTTCCTGTAAGTGAGCCCCTGGTCATTTTCTACACTTCAGTTTAATAACATTGAACAGATTCCCATTTCCCTCAAAATAAAGTCTACATAATTATAATGCCTTTCAAGGCCCACCACTATCACCTTTTATCCCCTGTTGCATCCACCATGCAACCCACATGGGGGCCCCTCTAGGCTACTCCTTCAAGATTATCACACACTCTCTTGCCTCGTGGAATTTTGCTTTTTTGTTGTTGTTATTAGCTTGGCATGTTCTGCTCTGTCCATCTGTGAAGGGAGACCTGCCTATTCATTTCTCAATGCACAGGTCAAATGTCTAGTTTCCAGCAAAATTAATGACACAGATTTGAGGTGTTTGCAAGATTTTGTATTTTTAATATGGTGTCTTCTTCCACTACCTTGCAATCTCTTTGAGGGCAAAAATATACATACCTTGTATGTTTTTGTCTCCCCCCCCTCCAGCTGTTCCCCTCCCAGATATCATCACAATGTCTGACAGGTAGTCGGTATCCATGTTTGGCAAACAGAATCACAAATTCACATCACCACAATTACTGGTCTATATCACACAAATCTATCCATGTCAGTCATACATCTGCTTCCAACCAGAAAGTTTTACTAATCCTTGTCTATTTATAAAATTGTATTCTTTATCTTCTGCCTTCCCAAAAGGACTTGTTGCAACATAGAATGATACAGGTAATATAGAAACATTAAGTATTAAAAATAAGAGTCACCAATGAAGGGGATGTGAAAATCTAGGATTCTGCCCATTGTGTTCCCAGAGTAACAGGTGGGTGCTGTCTCATCTTGGGTGCCATTCAATCAAGCATACATACCATCTGGCGTCTTGTCTGCTGAGCTACGTAAACCACCCGCCCTTGTTTTACATCATATATTGCATGCACCGCAGTTTTGACTCCTAGACACTTGCAGATTTCTTTATTTGAAATATGCTCACAAAGGGAAACTTTGCATATGACACTCTCCATTGCTCATTGAGTAACAGCCAACTTTTACTGAGTGTTTATGTTGACCAATATTCTCGTTCATGTTTACTAACTGTAAAATTAAAAAAAATGGAAACATACTTTTTTTGTTGCTTCCTCATGGCAGTTTTTCCTATTTCAAAGGTGTGTTTTCATCAAAAATAAGTAATGCTAACTGTATCCTACTGTAGTTATCCTCAGGTAAGTTAGGTGATTTTACTTCTTTACCAACACAAATGTTTTCTAGTTGTTCAACAGGAGCTTTAAAAAAATTAAGATTCATTACCACGTGGCAGAGGTGCCACTTAGGAGATGGCAAAGTGGCGAAACCAACAGAGATGGTGAAACCAACAGAGTTCTAAGTCATTCAAAGTCCCAGTCCCTTCCTTTCTATTCTGACACTGAGAACGGTTAATTTACTCAGAACGGTTAATTTAATCAGATGTATGTGATTAAGAAAGGTTAAGACTAGAATTGCCTAGTTAACACTTAATATCTATTTCCCTGGGATTGAAAACAATCTCTGTCTATCTAACTATTGGTCTATCTATCCATCTATCATATTCTATTATCCTAACAATATCAATACTGATTAATCCTTTCTTATGCACCAGGACACTCTGTTAAGTTTTCTGCTAATATTATTTGATTTCATTCTTATAGTAGCCCAGTAAGTTACCTATCATAACTCTCACTTTACACATAAGAAAACTGAGGCTTGGCTAAGTTAAGAAACCTCCCATGATCACACAGTCAATATGTGCGAGCACAGGGATTTTTTGTCTCAGGTTTTACTGACTCTAAAAATGTGCTCTGAACAGCTCTGTTCTACTGCCTTCTAAACATAGCACACCTCTGTCCTGTGCATGCTGAATATTAAAATACAAAACCTCCTCCTCCATCATTAAGTGTATTTTTAAGAACAGTCTCAAATATATTTTGGGTTCATTTAAAAATGCTATTCTCAAGAATTTGATACTGAATTTGATCTTCACTGACTTCCTCCCCGTATCTCTTTATTTTCTACCCTTCTTCTCTTTGGAGGTAAAAAAACAAAAACAAAATCAAGAACAGCATTAGTAACTAGTGCTGATTTCACACTGACAATGTGGAGGGCCCCATGCAGGAAATTTCACAGGACTTCTCTACTTTCATCCCAATGACAAGCTAATGGCTTAGGAATGACTATTAACTCTGTTTCACACATGAAGTGAGGCTGACAGAAGAGATGTCTAACGAGGACATACACTCGTACTCTGTGGTCCCTGCCCAGTATTCCTCCCAGCTAATGATAGGTACAAAAGATTCTGAAGTTGTGATTAATCAGGATTTACTGACAAGCCATGGTCTTTTCCTGAAAACATGCTGCTCTCTTGGTGCTGGAGACCCCACTCCCCCAGCTGTCTTCCTCTCTTCCCAGTCGCACCTTTTCAACCTCCTCTTCTGTATTCTCTTCCTTTTTGCAACCTCAGGTCCCCTAACATCACAAGCTCTGCACTTCCCACACCTAATGGCCCTGATGGGAGACTCGGGGCCAAATAAAGAATAGGAGCCTAATTCCCAAATGGCCAGATGAACTGTGCGTTTTGACAGTAGATAGATGAGATGTAAACTTGGGTGAATGTCTGTATATACTGTGAATGGCTCAATCATGTGAGAAAAATGCTGAGTAGCCCTCAGTTATTCAAAGAGTACTTACTTATTTGTTCTAGACATTGTACTGATCGTGATCAGTACTAATTACCAATAAGCCAAGATTATTGAGATATAACTTTTGTCTTTAAAACACTCAAAGTCTTGGGGCACCTGGGTGGCTCAGTCTATTGAGCATCAGACTTTGGTTCAGGACATGATCTCGTGGTTCATGAGTTCGAGTCCCACACCGGGCTCACTGCTGTCAGTGTGGAGCCTGCTTGGGATTCTCTCTCTCTCCCTCTCTCTCCCTCTTTCTCTGCCTCTCCCCCAACTTGCACTCTCTCTCTCTCTCTCTCTCAAAAATAAATATTTAAAAAATCAATAGGGGTTCCTGGGTGGCTCAGTAGGTTAGGTGTCCAACTTTTGTTCAAGTCATGATCTCATGGTTCCTGAGTTTGAGCCCCACATCAAGCTCTGTGCTGACAGATCACAGCCTGGAGCCTGCTTCAGATTCTGTGTGTGTGTGTGTGTGTGTGTGTGTGTGTGTGTGTGTGTCTGCCCCTCCCCCACTCACACTCTGTCTCTGTCTCTCTCTGTCTCAAAAATAAATAAACATTTAAATAAATAAATAAAAAATAACTCACAGTCTATCAAGTAAACATATAAGTATTAATCAAAACAGAAAGAGTCTAATAATCGAGCTCTAATAAAGGTATAATGGGGGCACAATCTTAACAAAACTTTGGATATTCCCTCTCATACCTGTTCTTCCACAGTTTTCCCCATTTTAGTATGTGAAAGTTCCACCCTTCCAGTGGCTCAGGCCAAAACTGCAGACTCAGCTTTCTAAGATTTAGGCAAATTCTGTAGGTCTTTACCTTCAAACTATGGTTCACCCCCTTTATCACTACCAGCCTGATCCAAGCCACTGAACATAGATCAACTGAATCTCTGAAGCAGTCTCCTGACCTCCACTCTTGCCTCCTTCAGCAGCAGACTGACTCTTCTGAAACTTAAGCCAGATGGAGTCACTACTCTGCTAAGAACCGTTCAGAGGCTCCTGTCTCATTTCAAGTAGCGGCCAAAGTTCCATAAAATTGACTACAAGGTGCTACCTGCTCTAGCCTTCTGTTACTTCTCCAACCTCACCACCTTCTCCTCTCCCCTCACTCTTGACTATGGCTCCAGCATTGTCTTTGCTGGTCTGGGCATGTGCCAGGCTCCCCCACCTCAGAGTTTTTGAACCTGCTCTTTCCTCCATGGGAGACATCCCACACAGCCTCTGTCCTCCTCTCCCTGAATTCTTACCTCTCTCACCTTCCCTGATCCCACCTCACACCATCCCCTCTCCCTTTCCTTCTTTGTTTACTGAAGCATTCCTCACTGTCTAATACATGATATCATTTTTTTTTTTAATTTGGCTGAATTTTGTCTAGCTTCCGGACTCTAGAATGAAAGTTCCCTGAGGACAAGGATTTTTATTTGTTCTTTTCACAGCTGTCTCCCCGGCACCTATAACAAAGCCTGGCCAAATGAAGGGTTCAAATTAAATTGCTGGACAAATGAATAAACTTAGAAAATCATCTCTGGTTCAACCCCCTAGTTTTGTAGATGAAATATCTGATCCTCCTACCTGAAAACAGAGTCAGATGTGAGAGTCTCCGTGTCATTCTGCTTCCATGATTTCACAGAAAGCCTAGAAACTTCAACACAACACTTATCGTTGTTGACATGCAAAAGAATAAAGTCCGTGATAAACTGGGTTCTTGGATCTTTGTCTTGCATCATGCTGACTTTTAATCTGTTTTTTAATTGGTTTCCTGTCAAGTTTTTCAACATTTATACTCCAACCATTAAATAAACTATGTATTTCCATTCTTGACTACAAAAGTAGTAGACAAATTTTCCACTTGTATGAGATACCTAGGAGTCAAATTCATAAAGACAAAAAAGTAAAATGGTGGTTTTCAGGGGCCGGGGGGTGGGGAGGGATAGGCATTTGTTGTTTAGTAGGGACAGACTTTCAGTTTGCAAGATTTGGAAAGAGTTCTAAAGAGAGATGGTAGTAATGGCTGCACAACAATGTGACTGTACATGTAAAAATTATTAAGATGGTAAATTTTATGTTATGTGTGTTTTAACACAATTAAAAGTAAACATAAAAAAAATTAGAAGGTCATTTTCAGCACTTTTTAAATGGCTAGGTATTAAAGAGTTCAGAATTATTCTCTCAAGTTCTATATATATTGTATTTATACATACACATATATGTGTCATATATATGTATGTCAGACATATTAAATGCATATTACCCATAAATTATATCTGGGATTACAAAAGTTAATGGCTTGGTATCTCCCCAGTGGAGTACATGAGTTATAATATATTGAAATTTGGAATCACACTTAATTTTCTGTAGCTAAAGAGTGTATACAAAATACCCTGAGAGTCAGTGAAGATTTAAAACATTGTTGAGTGAGAGAAATCAAAATCTTCTGTGATTCTGACCAAAATGAAATAAAAAATATCAAAATTTTTTATTCTCATTTTTCATGTGTATCTATGTCAACAATTTAAACATACAAGATACTGTCCACATTCATACTGAGAGAGCCCCAAAGAGGGAGATCTCTCCTGTCTACTCAAAACCATGTATCATGTAACCATGTAATTTGATAATTATCTGATCCATAAATTTAGCTTATTCACAAATTCTATTGCATATATACACAGCAAATTTCTGAAACAGAAGTCAAAAAAACATTTGGCAGCATTTATTCATTTGGAAATTATATCTTTGGATTTATTTATATTTCTTGTAATATTTAATCGTGCCAAAATAATAACATTTATTAATCATGTAAGATAATATTAAAATTCCAACATGTCATTAAAGTTTTACAAATGAATAAATTAAAAATCATGAATAATTCATACATTTAATCTCCAATGAGCTAGGAATATAACCAAATAAAATTATTCACTGATCACCATTGTTACTCAAAGCTTGGTCTGGGGGTCAGCAACACCCAGGTGACGTGGAATATTTGTTAGCTGTAGAGAATCTCAGGATCCCCCAGACCTCATTTAGCAAGAGTCCCCATGAGATTTGTGTAACTCTAAAGTTTCAGAAGGACCACCCCAGGGATATATAAAGATATATAATGAAATTTTGATTTTTTAAGTGGTTTTCTTACCAAATTTATGACCATAGGGGATATGAATCAAAAAAGGACATTTGTTTATTTTTCTGATATCTTTATCCCTTATTTCTTAGCTAGTAAAACAAACTTTCTGGAGAAAAGTGTGTCTGTTTAGCACAACTGGATATTTTGACGTAGGATCCTTGTCCTTGAACTTTGGGATAGTCAGGTTGGAGATGAGAATAGGGAGAAGTAATTAGGAAGGGCCTAAAATAAAGTTTTCTCCAGAAAGAAAATGCTTCAAGAGACTCAGGAAGAATTCTACATATAGCAATTAACCCATCAATACTTACCATTTTATTTTCCTATCCTTGTTGTAAGCATACAAATCGATTCAAAGAGTAAAAATCCTGGCAGGAATAGGTCAAAGTGCATTGCCCTGGGAAACTGGACAGTACTCTGAGGGCTTTAAAATAAGTAGAGCTCTCCTAAAGAGTGGGAAGAAGAGCCTCAATTCTGGACTGTTTGCCACCCCTTCCCCAGCATGGACCATGGCATCCACAGTGACCACATCACAGGCTTACCCCAGGACCATCCCCCTCTAGGAAAGAAGTCCTGTGAGATAGAGTTAGAAGTGTGCCTGGTGCCCAGGACAGACTCTGAATAAAAAGAAAGAGGGCAAGAGCATTTTCTTTCTGCTGGTATCAATGGCTGTGTAGCATGTCAGCATGGAGAGAGTTCCAGAACCCTCCGTGTGCTGCCCAGTCTGCAGCAGGCAATGGGGACACTTAGTTCACTCGTGCTCAACTGAGTTCATCAGACACCAGAGAAAACTGGGCTGGTGGACACTGTGCTATGCCTCCACTCACTATGCCTCCCTACTGGAGGGACGTGGGAGGGGCAGTGGAGGAGTACAGGTGCGCAGGGCTGCAGGAGCTTGGGGCAGTGGCCCATCCTCCGTCTCCTGTGTTGCTCCCATGACTCCAGTTCTCCTGTGTGTCCTCATTTGGCAGTTCTCTTCCCAAATAAGACCTAGAGGAGGAAGTGCTGCAGGCTGCACTCTTGTAGCCTGTCGGTGCTCAGCCTCCCATGAGGAAGACTTTTCTCACACTTCGTAGCTCCTCAGAGACCTTCTTGCACACGTTTACCCATAATTAGGGACCCTAGACACTCATGTTCTTTCTCTGAGCACATCCGAAAAAATTACTCCATACAAGCCATGGGTTTGTGGGCACGGGTTTTCTGCAGAGGGCATTGGGCCCCCAGTGCCTTTCTCCGGTGCCAGGGAAAGTCCTGGAGAGATTCTGCAAGGGAGTAAGTCCAATGGCATAGTGGCCATTCCTCATCAGTGCAAGCAGGGCACTACCACCCCTTTGAGAAGTAGTGTCACACTCTAACTTATTTTGAAAGGGAGGGACAACCAGCTGGAGCTAACTGTATTTCTTCCTTCCTTCCTTCCTTCCTTCCTTCCTTCCTTCCTTCCTTTCTTTCTCTTTCTTTCTTTCTTTCTTTCTTTCTTTCTTTCTTTCTTTCTTTCTTTTTCTTTCTTTCTCTTTCTTTCTTTCTTTCTTTCTTTCTTTCTTGTGCTAACTGTATTTCAACAGAACCAGTATTTGCACCTATTTCTAAACCATCTGGGATTTTTCCCTTTTAGAAGGAAAGAATTCCAAATCTGATTCAAATCAAGCAAGAAAATTTTTTAAAAAGGTAATATTACCAACAATATTTAAGTCATCTAAGCCATAAATGAAATATATTTTTAAATTGCTTTCAGTCTTTCAAGGTAAAAATTTCACAGTGTAGAATTAACACCCAAAAACTCTAATCTTCTACAAATTCACAAACAACAATTACAAATCTAAAACATCTCTTAAAAGTAAAGTGTTGAATTCAAGAGCAA
Organism: Panthera pardus; assembly: GCF_024362965.1. Lineage (NCBI taxonomy): Eukaryota > Metazoa > Chordata > Mammalia > Carnivora > Felidae > Panthera > Panthera pardus. Next base: position 18,507,908 of record NW_026526654.1, on the reverse strand, counting down.
AGTGATTTGATTTACAATTAGAGATTGTGATTTGGATCACATATAATGAGAAATCAGTGTGTTGGCATCCACTCTGAACTTGTATTAGGGACACATATTACCTGAATAATCATGTTTCCAAGATCTACTTAAATTTTAATTATGCAGCTATTTATACTCCTCCCAGATCTAGTTAATCACCACTTATGTGCCCAGCTTGTGTATTAACGGGCGACACTTTCTTTATCATCATTAAATTGTCTCTTAACTAAATTGACATGCTTTACTAAATGAAATAATTGGGACATAAGAAATTCATACTGTAAAACTGCACCAGGTCAAAATACTGTGAATTATACTAAAGAGATTATTTAATAAGAAAATATGACTGCTTTGGGGCACCTGAGTGGTTTAGTCAGTTAAGTGTCGGACTCATGGTTCATGGGTTCAACCCCAACATCAGGCTCTGTGCTGACAGCTCAGAGCCCGGAGCCTGCTTCAGATTCTGTGTCTCCCTCTCTCTCTGTCCCTCCCCTGCTCATGCTCTCAAAAATAAATAAATGTTAAAAAAAAAAGACAATATGACAGCTTTAAGAGAATGAAATAAAGGTTAAACCAATGATTAACAAATACCAAACTTCAAGCTAAAACAGGTTGCAGGCACTTTTCTAGAGACAATTAAAAATGTGTTTAATATAAAGAATGTTTCCATCATCTGTACTATCTTGTATATCCTGTCTTTCTCCGTCCATGTAAGGTACAGAGACATTTTCTTTCTGGGATGTTATTCTAAACTACAAAAGATCCACATTTCATCGACATGCCTGGCAAGAGATATTTTCCAGTGAAAATTCATTTACATATCTCCTATCTAAATCAGGTATCTTTCTGATATTTCAGAAAAAAGCTAAAATTCCCTTTGCCTTTCTTGAAGACATATTTATGGACATAGTTTATAATAATGTAAATACTTAGAATGTGTCATACTCATACCTTCACCAGAAGTTTCCCCATATCGTTGTTATAGCCGGAAGTGAGGTTAGAAATAGACACAGGTGATCCAGCCAACAGCCGGGGTCATTGATTCATTTTTAGAGAAAATTGGCAAAATATTTCTTTGGAAACTTGTTAATGTAATTTAAACTATGAAAAGAGCTTACGAATGCTTTTACACGGATTTTCCCTTAGCTCAGATACATGTCTGTATGGCTGGTTTATGTCTGTACTTAGAAAGGGAGTACACAGAGAATAAAATGTAAGTAAGCTATTGAAAAGAATACCTGACTGAATATAATTTGTACACACATGAACTATTTTGCTCATCAGCGTGGCATCATGGAAGACAGGGTGGGGTCAAAAGACTATGGAGCTGAGAGAACACTTCATTTCAGCTGAAGGTGGGGAAAAGGATAAATCACTTGCTGGTAATGAAACTGGTAAGTCATAACACCAAGATTCCAGCCCAGGTTTGCCAGGGTGCAAAGCCCTGGGTCAGCAATTGCAATGAATAAATTTCTATTAACTGGTTACTGTAGATTCTTCCCATTCATCATATTCTGGGAAGCAGGGCTTTTTTTTCTTTTAATACATCGATACATATTTGATGTGTTATTTTTCAAATGAGCTAAAGACAATAGACATTAAGATTCAAGTTATATCTGGTCTACTCGTGCTGCAGAACAGTGTTTCTCAAACCTTAATCCTGTTTAAATGAATCTAGAATGTTGATCCACTAGGGCTAGGGAGGAGCCTTCCTAGCAAGCTCGCAGGTGATGCTGATGCTGCTGGTCCAAGAGCCACACAGAGCAGCAAAGCTATGGAAGACTACAACCAATTTTCCGCTTTGGGATTTGAAGGAGGTTGACTTAAATTGCTAAATTGGGTGTATGCACTTGTAGCATTAACTGCACATCCAACACAGTGACCACCTACAAGCTGAAAAAGAGACGGAGTTAATGAAATAAGGCTCTTATCTAAGAGAGCTTCCTTTGGCTTCCAGAACTACTCCAAACAAACGGAGCCGCTAAATGGCCAAGAAAATCTGGACACGGTTTTATTGGCGTCTAAAACGCATTGTTTACTTTTCTTACCGCAATCCCTCCAACATTTTCTTAATTATTTTTTATTCTTCACCCACTCCATTAGGCCACCTTCCAAAAGGGGGAAAAGAAACTCCTCTCCTCCAATAAAAATTTTAAGAAAATACACCTTTGAAAAAATGTCAGTGGAAGCAGGAAAGTCTTCCCAAAACACATCATTAGGACTGAATAATCTAGAATATAATTTCACAGGGAGGGGCGCCTGGGTGGCTCAGTTGGTTGAGCATCCGACTTTGGCTCATGTCATGATCCAGGCCATGATCTCGTGGTTCGTGGATTCCAGCCCTGCGTCAGGCTCTGTGCTGACAGCTCAGAGCTTGGAGCCTGCTTTGGATTCTGTTCTGTGGCCCCCTCTCTGCCCCTCCCCTGCTTGTGCTCTCTCTCTCTCTCTTTCTCTCTCTCAAAAATGAATAAACTTTGAAAATTAAAAAAAAAATCACAGGGAAAACACAAAGGATATATTAGTATTTTACTCTGATTAGAAAAAAGACCCTTTCTTTCAAAGGAACACTCCCAAAATGTGCTATTTTACAATGGAAACTTTAACACAATGCATCTACCACTTCAACAGCATCAGCCAGCCCATCTCAAGGATATTACCAGAAATGCTGGTGTCTTTCTTGTACCTGCGTTATCATGTTTTTATCAGCCTCCTGGGGAGAAAATCCTTCTTACAGATAACATACATAACTTTCAGCAAGATTGTGAACAGGAGCTCAGAGGTTACAGATAAAATATCTCTATGTATAGCAATCTTAACTCAAGACAGAATATAAAGCATATGGCCAACCAAATGCAGTCATTCTGTTATCCTTGCTACGCCCTGCTCCATAAAATCATGCTTTCCTTGTCTCACACGTTATATAATAGAGGCTTGTCTTCACTCTGAAAAACACGTCTTCCCTTCCTACCTGTCCTATATAACATTGCCCAGCTAAAATAAACATATTCAGCAAATCTGAGAGTGGATATTTGCATCTTTTAGAAACAATAGACCACTGTTGTGTGTTTCCCACTACATCCAGTCCCAGTCTCTTCTGTCACAAAGTAGCATCATAGGACATGCACAGCCTTTAAGTCCAGTGATGGCAGCCCCAGGTCTCCCCAGCTAGAGACCATTCTTTAGGTGCTTCTGGGTGAACGGCTACAGGGAAGGAAGATGAGGAAGGCAAGTAAACCCCTACCACAGGATAACACATGTAAATTCCAGAAGGCCTGAAGATTCTAACATCAATAAAATTAGGAGAAATAATACATTAGAATAATTTTTACCCTCTTACTGGGGAAAGTGTTATCAAAATATATAGAAGTCAAATGTTTAAGGTCTACAACAGGAAAAGCACTCACTTCTCCACAAATCATTAAGAGAATGGTAAACAATGCAACATAAAAATGGGCAAAATTTCTGAAAAGATAATTCCCAGAAAAAAAAAAAAGAAATGAAAGGGTCCAGTATAAAGAAGTAAGATTTTCAGTACCACAAATGTGGAAAATATGAATTAAAAGAATTGAAGGCCGTATTTCCCACCAGATTGACAATAACCTACGTTGGGTGGTTCTAGAGAAAGAGGCATTCTCACACATCCTGGCTACAGGACTGTCTCTCTCAGGCAACACAACGCCCATTTTATTCTTTGCGTAGAAAGAACAGCCTACACACGTGTGTGAAGCACCCTGCAATAAAGGGAGCACAGTTCCAAACTCCATATCCCTTTACCCTACAAATAAGGAATTCTAGGGGTCGCTTGATACCTTCACTTTCCCAGGATTGTCCTGGAATTGCACCCTATATGATCCATGCAGCCAAATATGGCAACCCTCTTCTTTCCTCATCATAAAAGTCCTCTTTAGAAGAAACAACAATAAAGTTAAAAGATGCAGATTTCTTTGTTGAGTATCAGTCAAAAGGAACTGGGACAAGCAACAAAGACAGCTCAGAATCTCCCTGGAGTTAGGCTAGAGAGAAAATATCTGTCCACCTGCTTTGCTAATTTGAGCTCAAGAACTTCAACATGGAGATAGTCTATTTTTTTCAATTATTAAAAAAGTTCTTTCCATGAGTAGCAGCCAACCTGTCCTCCCATTACCTACAGAACAATCCACTTAATGAAGAAGGAAAGTGTTTGTTTGGAGTACAATGAGGATAGACAAACCACTGGAGACAAGCCTTTGCCAATGAGAAGCCCTAAAGCTCTGATCCAGCAAATAGCTCCTGCCAGGGAGTCTTATTTTTAGGTAGGAAATAATTTTCTACAAGCCGTGCAAGTTTTGCTTGCTTCGTATTTAAGATTTAAAGAATCTTTATTCCTGGCAATCTGAAAATGGAAAATAAACTAAATGCTCTCTTCAGGCCCTGAGACCCCAAAGTGGTATTGGTAGCTTTTGATGACAGGAAACCAAGCCTTTCCTCCTTCCATTCATTGGCCTTAATTTCAAGTCTAAAGCATTTGTATAATGAGCATTATCAGAATAACCTAATTTGAGAGCCTAAACTAAAATGAAATACATGTAAAAGATTTGTAAACTGAATAAGTAAGTTTTGAGCTCACAGAGGTCTTAGCCAGCCCCACATCCACCACCTCCTCTTTCTCTTTTTCCTCCTCACTCTTCGTGCAATAGTGGTAATATTACATTTAAATGTCATATTTAAATGTTTATTTACATGTTAAATATATTTAACATTTAATATTGAAAGGTGCTTAAATCTGTGACTTTGACAAAAAGAACCTGGTAAGCAGGAAGAGCCAAGCCCTGGCCATGCCACAAAGTGACATGATGGCGTTTCCTCTGGTCATATCCACTTTGCATATTTAGCCTTTGCCCTTTCTCCCTTTCTCTTTGCTTGGAAACATATTTGTTACACCAATCGTATCTTTTTAGAGTAACATTCCTTCCATTGTGTGGCAGATTGCTAGCTTTGCATCGGAATCAATTCTTTGCTCTTGCCCTGGGCACATGGCTGCACAGCTAGATTGTATTTCCTAGGCTCCTTTGCTGTTGGGCACATTATGACTAATTTCCTATCAGTGGAAGGGAGTGGCAATGCATGCCACTTCCACATCTTGGCCATAAGACCATGGGAATGCAATCCACCATTCTTTCTTTCCCATTTCCCACAAACTAGAACAGGGATATAACAATGACCCAACTATAACCGTGAATATCACGACAAACCCCAGAAGAGATAGAGTAACAATATGGAAAGAACCTGGGCCTATGGATAACCTCCCAAAGCAGAGCTACGCGATCACAGGAAATTGGTTGGACTATTACAGAAGAAGAAGTAAACTTCTATGGTCAAGTGACTGTCGTGTGGAGTCTTTCTGCCATAGCAGCTTCTCCTTTACCTTAACCCAAAGTGTGGTAAAATGGTAAGGAGGCAGGCTAGCCATGGTTTAAATTCAAGCTCTCACAAATACTAGGCATGCTACTTAATTTCGCTGTAATGCATGTAACACAAGGATGAGACCACCCAGCAGAGGATGCTGCCGTAAGTGTTTAGTCTGGAAACCAGTGGATACTAGGCATTCAGCAAGGGTGGAGCTACTAGAAGCTAGTAGTTAGCTCATTAACCTTAATGAACACATTCACATACAACAGCTGTAAACAAACAACAGTCCTTCTCACCACAACACTAGTACAATCCTTTGACAACTATGTTGATGAGAAATCCTTCATTTCAAATCCCACTGTGGCTCCTACTTTTGAGTCATCTAGACTCCACTGATGCTACTGAGTGCTTTTCTTACTCTCATCCATACCTCTGCACTGGGATGTTTTCTTCCCCGTAGAAGCCCCTCGCCATTATATTTAGAAAGTGCCAATTCTTTATCCGCAATGGCCTCAAAGTTTCCCCTATGTTCTGGGTGTTTAGTGAGAGTTCTGTTAAAGGACACTTATATCTTCCATGTGTCCTGTGAAATCTAAACTGGTACTTGTTACTCTGGGGCCATATTTTCTCAGAATTTGTAGAGCACTGAAGATCTGCACTGGGTCTGAATTCTGCTGCATTTTGGATTCTGTATTTGGTCCTGAGTTCCTCCTCCATATGAGAAGTGTAACATGCAGGTTGGTTGTGAAATAAAAATCTCATCTACTGTGCGCAGGAATCGGGAGGCAATGGCCCCTTCGAGGCAGCTCCCATATCTGGTTTCTCAGAACTTCACTCTTTGGCCAATTCACACACACACAATTACATGATGTTAAAAAAAAAAGCTCAGCATTTTAAAGTAAAAAAGAAAAAAGTTGATCTTAAAATTATATTATCAAATTAAAAAGTTTTGAAGCTTTTTGCAGAAACAACAGATGAAAGAGCTGAATGTAAATACATCAGGGGAATCTATGAATTACCTTGAGTCCTTTAGGCTTTTCATACTATGGCACACAAGAAGATGAATCTTTTAATTAGGTACAAATTAGGGGTGTCATTTGATCATTCATTGATTACTTGACTACCCATGGCTTTGGGAAGCAAATATATCTTCTTGTAAAATAAAAGATATTGAAAATAACAGTGAAATGTGCCTGATCCCATGCAGTGAAGAAAACTATGCCCCAGTCCTGGCAGAATCTGTGTGGACAAGTCCCTTCCTGTGAATACCCTAGGACAGAAGAATACCCTTTCTGAGGAAAAAACATATATGTGTCTATATGAACACACGTAAGTGCACAAGGAAAAAAAATGGTTAAATGCATCTGAATCAGGGAATGAAATAACTTCACAGTAATAGCCCTTCAAACACATGGCAGAAAAACCACCAATTTATTCTTATTACATGAAATGTGGAAACTACCGACTACGTCTAATCAACGTCAAAAGGAAAGAAAAGCAGTTGCTCCCCACTTAAGGAATGGCACAGAGATATTTATTTCATCTTTTCTTCAGAAACCCCAACAAGTAGGCAAATCAAGCTTGCATGCTCCCCTTCTTTAATTGATAGCAGTGCTTTCCCCTGCCTGCCTGAACTTAGGTGAGTTATTTAGTCATATCTAAAAAACAGACATGATCCGATTTGAACCACCTCTCCCAAAGGTTACTATAGGAATTACTCCAGAAGAGTCAACAGAGGTATGTCTTGGCAAACTTAAGGCACATTAAGTATTCTTAACACAACAAAAATAATAATAATAATAAAAGACAACCTTTAGTTAGAAAGCACAGAGAACAATTATTGAAACTTTTCTTTGAAGTATTTCTAGTGAGTGTTCACAAAATGTAGACTCTTTCACTAGGGAAGGGACCATATTGGTCTTATCTACATTTGGATGACTAGGGCTTAGCAAAGGGCCTGATATAGAGCAGGATTTGATAGAATGGTTCCTAACTGAAGGAATTAATTGATTAAATAAGTCATGACCTTGGAAATAGAAAAAAATTACTCATAATGTCTAATTCAACTATTCTTAACATTTTTGTATCATTTCTTCTAGCTTCTATTACTATAGGGCCCTTATAAAAAAAATACAGAATATGATAACAATAATAACACTTACTGAACACACATTATCCACTAGAGTAAATCAACAGCTGACAGCATTATCTCATTTTATAAACATGTGTTTAATAAACTGCACATGTTAGAGCCTTCTTTTATCCTCAAAAAAATGGAATTGATATATGGATTTAAGGTATCATTGATGCCCCAAATCTCATCTTTTTTCAATATTCAAGGTCAGAGCCATGTGCAGGAGGGATCCACTGCATCCAATTCAAAAGTGTAATAAGGAAAACATTAACTTAGCAGCTTAAAATCAATTAAAATTTCATACCTTCATTTTTTCCTACTTACTACTTGAAAAATACCTGCAACTGAATATAGTAATAGTATATAAAACATTACAAATGTTTTGTTTTCTTCCTTTCTTTTTAAAACAGATTATGTAATAGGTGAACATTATCATTTTACTTCATCTTAGAAAAGAAGTGGGACACAGAAAGGTCAAGGTATCTTGCCAAGATATCCAGCAGGCTGATGGGAGATTTATTCCCAGAATCCATCTCTCCTTAATTTCTAAACTACTGCTTTCATTGCATGACCTCTCAAAAAAGTTAACAACAATCATAATAAAAATGAGCACTGAAAAAGCCAATGTTCATCCATGTTGTAAAGTTGCAGTGAAGATAATGTTGTTGAGATTTCCAAATATCAATTGGTTCTCAAATGTTGAACTGACAAAGGAAAGCACACAGTACCTCACAAATGTATGCGTCAGCTTTTTAAATCAAAATGAGTTGGGAAACGTTCATGTTACTCCACACGTGTGCAGAAGCACTTGAAAGACATGGAGGTGGCTCTGGTAGAGGAGGCAGAGCAAAAATGGAGACAGAGAAACATGAACCCCAGTTACCCTTGGGGAAAAGTGAGGACACTTCCCACCCAGGTTTGTTAGACCAATTATGATCAGCTCTATTACGTTTCAATCAATCAACATTAAATAAGCATATACTCCATTTGCAGGGAACTGCATTCAGCATTATGGGATGTATATAGAGAAGTAGAAAACATTTTCCTGTCTTCTAGACTCTTAGAAGTTACTAATGTGCACTTCTTTACCAACTAAAATAAAATGAGGAAACAGACAAAATGAGGAAATGCTATAGACAGTCACAGTTATAGAAGTCTAGAGTTCTTGTACACTCTTTAAGATATTCAAGATTCAATACTCAAGAGGAGAGTGCTGGGAAACAGACTTCATGTGTTCTGTATGAAAATGTGGAGGCCCGTGTGACTCCAGCACAGTGTCTGCATTAAAGAATAAGTGAGCGGAGCTTTGGATAGGAGAGGAAGGTGGGGCCAGATTACAGAGTTTTGCTTTCCAGGCTAGGTTTTGACTTAATTTGAAAGGAAATTGTGAGATATGTTTTGAACCAAGGATGAACAGAATCAAAGTTATGTTTTAGGTTGATTTCAAGTAAAACAATGCAAAACATCTTAGGTGCAGGAAGAAAACTGGAAGCAGAGAAAAATGTGCAGACCAGTCCCTCGGGATATCAAAAAATGACTGAACAAGATATGGAAAGAAAGAAAAAAGCCAAGAACTGTTGAGACTTCATGACTGATCATATATCAAGCAAAGAAACAAAAGAAGTCCAAACACTAACATTTCAAGCCGAGATGAGCAAGAGAGAAACAGTGCCACGGACAGACTAAGTAGCCCTGGAAGGAATGTCCTGGGAAGGAAATAATTTGGTCTAGGATATATGGAGTTCTAGGAACAGCAGGGCATCTATTCAGAAACATGTATTGTCCATGGGACATATTTATCTAGGGCCTTGTAAGTGGAAACCAGAAGGGCCTTCAAGCCCTGAGGTGAGAATTAAGAGCATCTATTACAACAGGTGAGATTTCCAGGAAAAGCAAAAAGACTAGCAAAGGACTGAGAGATTATGCTTGTATTATTCCCTTACTGGAGAACAAAAAAAGAGAAGACAAAGTGAAGTGGTTAGAAAAGTAGAGAGAAAACTTGACAGTATACAATGTCACAATTGAAAGGGAAAATTTTGAGATAAGTACTGAAGATAAATACACAGACCAGAAAGAAACTGGTGATCTTGCAAATAGCAGTTTTGCAGAACAATGGTAGAAGTCGCTGAGGACTGAGGACAAAATAGATGGAGAGAAATGGAGGCTATGTGTGGAAATCACAATCTATTCAGAAAATTCCAGTATGGTACTGAGAACAGCATGCAAGCGTGTGTCTTTCAGGAGGTACTTCTGTGGGGAGATACATGACACTGGATGTTGGAATAGGACTTCACCTGTGTCATCAACCTGGCAGTGCTCAGATAACCAAGTGAGCGAGAGGGAGAGGGTGCCCTCTCCCTGTCCCCCAATCCCTAAGCAGAATTTAAGAAGAGAACCATCCTAGAATGCTCATCCACATCTCTTAAACTGCTTGGTGACAGTAAAGATACAAAAAGGATCTTTTCAGAGTTAGAATGTAGTAGCATTTCCCTCTTCTTCCCCATGAAACACCTGAAATGGGACCTAGAAATGGTCATTGTGGGCTGGGAGAATGGCTCACCATTTCCTATGAAGGCAGACCTAGGGTGACCCAAGCTCCCAGACTCATTGGGGAAGGGAGGCATGGGTGCTACCTCCAGACCAGATATGAGCCAGGCAGGAGAGCAAGCAGGCCTTGGTCCCATCCACATAGGCCTCCTGATTGAAGTTTGCCCAAAGTTTGGGAAGAAATCACCTCCAGGCAGAAAGAAGCGTGTGTTCCGTGTCAGTGGAACAGAGGGAGAGGAAGCCTACGAAAGTACCATCAGGGAAGAAGATGAGCTTTAATATAGGCCAAGATGAGAGAGAGCAAAGCAAAGAGCCAGGCCACACCTGCCTTACCTACCCCCTCACCTACACCTCACCCTGTCAGGAAGTTCAGTGGCAGCTGCCAAAGGGAGCTGCTGAGCAATAAGGACAGCCACCACTTTCCTGGGACCGAGGCATCCAACCTGAACCACACCTGCCCTGAGCGAAGTCCGGGACTGAGTTACTGTACTTGTTTTGAAGTATGTTGCACATATGCTTTCTGAAATAAGTCTGTTTTCAATGCAACCAGAATTTTGTCACCTAAGAGTGATCAAACATCACGGCATCCAGTACCATCTGGATCTCCACCCAGAGGAGGAGGAGATCACCCCCACTAAATTTGGAAAGGGATGAGTAGGCAAAGTAGAGATGAGTTTTAATCGTGAGTTTTTACATGTGGCGGATGTTCGTATTACATTCTCTTCCAGGGAGCCACGATGCATGTTAACATATTACAAGCCCTAAAAAGTCTTACAACAAAGAAGTGTGTTTACTTTGTTGATCTTAGTATCTTCCAAATTCATTTATCCAAGGAATATGTTTTTTCAGAGAACTCTGATTAATGTCCTCATAATCTAATATGTCACTGAACAGATTTTGAGAAACATTGTTTGGGACATGTAGTGTGTTACTACATCTCTATCTCCAAAATGTATTTTGGAATATTTAATTATTTAATGGTTCATTCTGAAGGATGAGCTATACAATGCTATTCCTTTACTTACAAATGTTATAACAAAATGATAATTATACTACTTTACCCTGAAATTCTTTATGTATCTAATCTCATCAAGAAACTAAACATCCTAAGTAAGAGAATGTTCAAGATAACTAGAACTTACTCCTATACATGTTAATATTTTTAAATGCCAACCATTAAAAAATAAAACCTCTGAAAACAGTTCAGTGCTTTCATATACTTGGGGTAGTCATTATAAATATGAATGTTGTATACAGTCATTATTTGTTGGTGTAGTATCTATGCCCCATGACTGTGGAGGTAAAATAAAGGTAAAAGGTTCCTTCAGGCTGCTGACTTTTGAAGACTTGAGTATCTGTCATAAATTTTCTTTTGCCTCCTCTCTTGCAATCAATCGGTCAGCTGTTACTTGCAGTCAGTAGGTTCTGAATGGGACTGTTGGCATTTATGGCCCTCTAAGAGCCTGGCCTTTGTGAAAGCTTTGTTGGTTACCCAAGAACCTTTTCTGTTGGCTTGTTGGTTTTTGCTTTTACTCATTTCAAGATTCAATCTTTTTAAAATGTTGGGATATAGAATCTCATGATGAAACTCTTTCTTTAGCCCTCAGGCTACTGCATACAATACACAGTTCGTGCACTGTGTAAAGGACTGAGGCCAGGAAGTGAGTGAGACGAATATCTACCAGGGGGCCAGCCATGGAGTCCTGAGCTTGTGGGACTTCTTTTTTCCGGATTGAGCCCTGCACTCACAGGACTGCACTCGCAAAGGGGTATTTTGTCCAATTCACCCAGAGGCAGCCCACAGACTGGAGGCAGGCACACAGAGTGGATTGGGGAAAAAACCCCAGAAGTGCTGGGGTTTCAGTCCATATTAGCTGCCACTCCCTTTACATGAGTGTTTTTAGACTTGTCTTCCAAATTCCCCCAAATGAGGTTGCCAAAATTTCCTTCTGCCAAACCTCATTTAATCCTCAAACAATATCCCCTTTATTGGCAGAAGTACACCATTATCTAAGTACTGCTGATAAACTACAGCTGAAATATACCCATCCACAGAACTCATTTTCCTTGTTCTTCTGTACCAGCCTACGCAGGTTATGACCAACAAATGGATAAAATTAAGTCAACATAATGCTAGACTGGCCCAGTCACAACTGCATACTGATCCAGACACCTGAATATCTACGAGGCTAATCTAATCTGCCTGGACCATGTTAAAAAAGAAGGGAGCTGGCATTATGCACAGTTGCAACCAAATAGAAAAGATGAAGCACTTGCCAAATGCAGGTCGCATTGAGAGGCACTGAAGCAGGACAGATCCTAAGGGTTGACATGCACTTCTATGGAGGATCCACCGAGGTGAGGTCTAGCTCTGCTATAGTAGGAAATTCTCTGGTTTCAGAAGGAAAAGAAACCAGTGATTAGGTTCTCATTCTGCCACTCAACTACTGTATAACTTTGCTGAGTTTTAGTTCCCTCCTCAATAAATTGGGGATGATAGTTATACCTGTTTCCTAAGGTGAAGATTACTTGCAATACCAGAGGTGAAAGCTTTGTAAACTGTATAATAAATACAGTAAGACTCTTAAGCCTGGAACCTTGGTAATTAGAAGTAACCTGGACCAGGGGTGCCTAGGTGGCTCAGTCAGTTAAGTATCTGACTTTGGCTCAGGTCATGATCTCACAGTTTGTGAGTTTGAGCTCTACTCGGGCTCTTGTGCTGAGAGCTCAGAGCCTGGAGTCTGCTTCAGATTCTGTGTCTCCCTCTCTCTCTGACCCTCCCCAACTCATACTTGCTCACTCTCTCTTTCTCAAAAATAAATAATCATTAAAAATTTTTTCTGAAAAAAGAAGTAACCTGGACTAGAATGGCTTCCATTCATTATGACAGATCTCTATCCCCACAGGTAAATATGATGCAGATTCTTTTCTCCCACCTCATGTTTTGACATAATGAAGGTCAGGCAAGGGTAGATGAAACACAGCAAGTGTTGATATCACCTGAGTGCAAGAAAGATTTCTACCCCCAGCAACAGAGGCCAAGGGTGATCATGTTGGTGATGGTGAATTTCTCCATTATTTGGAAAAAATTATTATTATGTTAATGGACCCCAAATAACCCAAAAACTTTCAAAAATATATTATGACTTTATAAAGCTAATCCAATTAATACTGTTGTTAGTTAATCTGATGGTGAGTGCCCATGGCACAAACCCAGAATCCAAGGTGTGTGAAAGGGTCTCGAAATTGCTCCAAATTCAGGAGAAAGGCAAAGTCATTTGGGGGTGGGGGGGGGGGGATCTGCCAGGGTTCTGAATCAGTTCTGAGGTAACTGGAACATCAGTCACAGGTAGTCTCAGGGACTGAACAAGGATCCTAAAACTCCTCAGCACTGGGTTTACAGGAGATTCCAGGGGAATGTGGGAACCCCAAATAACAAATCACTCCCCAAACTCCAAACCCCAGAAGCAGTTTCCTATCTTATTAAGATTCCTAAAAAGCAGTGATGGCCACAACTCTCCAGAAGATCTCTATCTGAGCCAAGAGAGACCCAACATCTTTTCAGAGCTGTTGATACCACTCAGGGCTTCTCAAGAGCAGCACTATTGATATCCGGGGCCAGATAATTCTCTCTGGTGGGGCGCTCTCCTGTGCACAGTAGGATGTTTAGCAGCATCCCTGGCCTCTAACTACTACATGCCTGTAGCAGCATCCTCCAATTATGAGAACAACTAAAAATGTCTCCAGACATTGCCATATGTCCCCAAAGGAGCATAATGACTCCCAGTTGAGAACCATCAGTGTAGCTGAAGTCCTAGAGAAAACACAGTAAAGAGTCCATGCCACTGAACAACCTGCTGTATTTTGTAATTCATTGTTAATAGGCCATTTCAGGAAATGGCTGGGTGACACCTCTAAATCACTGATCATCTGAGATAGTTCCATTTAAATTGACCAAAATAGCTCTAGCTTTGGAACAAGAGTTCAAATTCTAACCCCTTTTATTCTGGCCATTGTTCTCTGTGCTCTGTTTCCATCAATTAGAACAGAATCATTTTGTTCTTGTCAATCAGAAATACAGTGTAGGCCACCCAGAATTTCCCTCTTTCAGTGCTGCCTTCCTGAAACAGCAAATGATTGTCCTATAATCTGCAACTCTTTTAGCCATTTATTCTGATTAAGTTTGAGCAAAACTTGAACTTGAAATGGACTGAATGAAAAATCAAGACCAAGAGCAAATACAAATGTTCAGCCATCTTGCATTAATAAATACAATGATAAGAAAACTCTACTGAGCTATTTTCAGGCAATTAAATGCATACATGCACACACACACACACACACACACACAGACAAACACACACACACAACAGAGACAAAAGAAATAAAGCAGAGTCGACAAAGAATCAATCCTTTTAAGGAAGTAAATTAGAATTATAAAACAGAAAGGAAAACAGACTACTGTGTACAGTCAGTTGTCTTACTAACCCGCAGGTAAGGACATCATCAGAAAGATGCTCTGATGGGAGCTGATTTACCATTGCCTGTAAATGAGGCAAGATTACAAAGTAATGTAATTTCCTAGATAAGTTGTAAGCAATTATCTCATCAAAGAATTCTGTTCCTGGAGGGCAATTAGATGAAGAAATACAGCCTTTTCTCTGTCTCAAAACTTCTACTGGGAGCCCAAAGGCTACCACCTGATACACCGTGTGTCTACTTAGGTTAAAACCAGATGACTGCAGAGAGAAAAAACACCACCCACCATCACCCAATCTCTAAAGGGCTTATCTTGTGACTCAGCATGTTCATCTGGGATGGTAACTCTTGGTCCATCAATGCATACCTCCTCTAAATTTTCCCACATCAGGACACCTTTACGAAGCATATTTGTTGTGCGACACATTCTGGCAGAGTAGGTAGGTTTTAGAAAAAAAAAAATGGAACTTGACAATGAAAAGAAAATATATTCATTGATTAGAAAAGTATCCAAGACCAATTGTTCTGCCACCTGAGATGAAAACTCAGGTTGGGCATGGCATTCACTCAAACTCCAAGTTATTACTGAGTGGTATTTTGATTTGAGAACATCACAGGATGGTACAAGTTGATGGAAGAGAGGTAGAAATGAAAAGACTGCGAACCTAGTCACACACATCCAAGGGGTCTTTAAAGAGTAACTGAAGTAGAAGCCAAAACAGAGGTGCAACTCATCACATTTTATTGGAATGGTATCCAAACTTCTCTTGGGAACCACTGTACTGGACGCTGTAAAGAGTTATCACATCTCCTGGAATTTCCCACGTCTTAAGCAGAACTTATGGCCTCCCCATGATCTGGTATAAATGACTATATAAATTACTAGCAATTGCTCATACTAGAGCATAAGAGAAGCTTAATAAATGGGTGGTACTGTTTGATTTAAAATAAAAAGCTGACACTGATAATAGAATAATATTAGTCGTTATAGAATATAGTTTGACTTTAAGTTATGTTCATGCAGTATCAAGGTTTTAAATTAAATTTAGGTAGTTTGAAATAAAATAGAACACGAACTGAAAATTTCTTGGAAAGATAAATGGTATTTTTTCCCAGTGAAATAACATTTATTTGCCTTCATTTTTTAAATGGAATTAATACATTTCTATCTAAATTTAATGGTTTGTTTTGAACTTGTTTTCTGGTATATAAAAAAAGAAAGACTGGCTTGCATACTAATTGGCATAATAAAGACAGTAAGATTATTGTACAATTAAGCATTGGCTGGCTTAAAATTGACATTTTTTTCAAGACAATAGCATCAGACTAAACGATGGTGGATATATGCAGTTTAATCACTACCAAAAAAAAAAAAAAAATACCCATCAACAGATAGAAACTGAGTCTTCAGAATAAAACCATTTTTCTACAAGTAGATTCTTTCAATAGTTACTAGAAGTAGATTCTTTTAATAGTTTACTTACTGATGAGTAAGTAAACATTGCCTGTTTTTTTTTTCTTTTTTCCTTTTCTTAGGCATGTGCATTTCGAATCAATAGAGTCCCCAAGTACCTATCTCGGGCTGAATGAGTACTCTTTCCATCTGTACTTCCATTTCTCATAACTGCTTCCTCTAGGCCACAAGGGAAGGGTAGAGCTTGCTGCAAGAAATACAGGATTTTGCCAACACCACCAGTCTGCAGTGTTTCTAGAGGGACCCCTTTCAGTCTTCCCATTTCTTTTCTTCCTCCCTGTTCTTCAAGTGTCTCCCCACTCCTGCTCCAATCCCTCAGCCAGTTATCCTTATAACTAAGAGCACAGACACAACTTCAGCCCACGTACAGACCAGGGGTGGTAATACATTACTTCTGTACCCTCCCCAGAGGTAGAGCCAGGAAGCAGGGAAGCCATGAACCCTGCTTGCTTTTCACACCCCACCATCTATCTACCACCCCACCTCATACCCCACCCCTGTTTGCCCAGTGTGCTGCTTCCTTTAATGATGCTCTCAGCTCACTCCATATTACTCCTTTGTATGATGGCACCCTTACCCTAAACACTGGTCTGCTTGCCTAGGATGCTAAAATCTTGCCTACTGCTTGCCAAACCCTTACTTTAGTGGACACATCTCCAGCCACCTTGTACCTTCCTTCAGTCTAGGGAGTGGGAGCATATGGAAGGAATATGGCAGCATATGGCAGTAGATTGATGACTCCAGCAGGCCCTGAGCCTGAGCCCCTAGAGTGACAGCTATCTCAATGAATTATTTATTCCACCTATTTTATGCTGTGGATAATGTCAGAGGGACTACACATGAACTTGTAAGAGATGTGCTCTTGGTTTCATTAACTGAATAGAGAATATGAAAGGTAACAGAAAATTTCAGGATCCATTAAGTAGGTTCAGGACAAATCCCGCTGAAGTAAAACTAATAAGGAGACTAAATATAGAATGTTAGCACTGAGAGTTCATCTACTGTGATCAATGGATGGGCTTCAGTGGCTCTCTGTGAACCCTGAAACTGTATTCAGGTATAATTTTACCTGTAGATGCACTTTTTATGGAGATAATTTTAATATTTAATATTTTAGTATTCTCAGAAGACAACATGATCTGAAAAAGTTGGAAGTCATTCTCTTCATTCATCTATCTTCTCATTTTATAAATGTTGCCTCCAATGCACAAAGAGATTGTCCCAAAATGAAAATATAATTATCCCACTCCCTATTGAAAAGATTTCAGTAGGTCCCTATACTCTCCGGATAAAATCCAAAGCATGACACACTTGGCCTGTGTGGGGATCTGGCCTCAGACACCCCTCCACAGTCACACCAATCATTCACCAACATGCCTGCCTTTTGCAGACAGACTGAATATTCACAGTTCAACCTCTTTGTGAGCAGCTGCCCCCTTCTCCTACATGACTTCAACGGGTCCCTATAGGCTCACCAAGCATCCTTTCCTTTGTAAAACCTTCCTATGGCCTCGAAGCTCCAGTGTCCATTAGGTAACTGTCTTCCTTGTTTTCAGCCTGTGAATACCTCTCTCATAGCACGTATCTTATCCCACTATTAACATGTATTTTCTTAACTCTGGATTTATCACTCCTGTGGAAGCCCTCATCCCCACCCAGCTCTTTGAAGGTAGAAGTTTTGTGCTTTCACGTTCCCCAGACCTAACACAGCTCCTGGAACCTTCTAGGTTCTTCACAAATTTTTATTCAACAAATAAACAAATGAATAAAAATTGAATGATAGGATATTAAAGATAGAGCACTGAATATTTTATACAGTCCAAATATTGTATTTTACAAATAAACCAGTTCACCCAAGATGCAATGTAGCTAGACAGAGCCAGAACAAGGAACCTACTTCTGAGTCCAGTGATATTCCTCTTTGGTGTCCTGGTGCTTTATGCCTTTATTCTGAAGAAAACATCAGGAGCATTTTTTCTGCATCTTTTAAAAACATAAAATGTAACTGCTGGCTCTGCAGACCTCACCAGACATTGACAGCTCTTTCTCACCTTCTCACCTTCTCTACAAGGCTGACTCCCTGCCTGAGCCCTTTTCATGGGATCTCTAATTTGAAAATTGGTTAAGAGTGAGCACATCAGTAGAAAAGCCCTTGATCTTCAGTGGAGAGAGAAAGAGAGGAAAAAGGAGGAGGAGGAGGAGGAGGAGGAGGAGGAGGAGGAGGAGGAGGAAAGGAAGGGGAAGCAGAGGAAGGAGAAGCAGAGGAAGAAGACAGAAGAAGAAGAAGAAGAAGAAGAAGAAGAAGAAGAAGAAGAAAGGAAGGAAAAAGGAAGAAGGAGGAGGAGGAGGAGAAGGGGAGGGGGGAGAGGAAGAAGAAGAGGCAGAGGAAGAAGCAGCAGAGGAGGAGGAAGAAGAAGAAGCAGAGGAGGAGGAGGAGGAGGAGGAGAAGGAGTTGGGGGAGCAGGAGAAGGAGAAGGAAAGGGGAGGAAGGAAAGGGAGGAAGAAGAAGGAGGAGGAGGAGAGAAGAAAAAGGGAAGAGGAGAGGAAACAAAAGAAGAAAGGAAAGAAGAGGAGAGAATAATTTTAGGTAAATTTTCTTAAGATACCAGTTGAAGCCTAATTACCTTTTATATGGAAAATTATAGGCAAATCCTCAGTTATTTATATCTCAAGTCAAAAACAAATCTCAAGTTATCTCAAGTACAAAGTAAGTTGGGTCACCATTGATCATGGCAATTCAACCATACTTTCTGAAGAACAGTGTTTCAGTATCAAATGAAGACTGAGCAAGTGTAGAGCAAAGCGATACCCTACAGACACCTTGATGGCCATATGCCAGTGTGCTGGGCTGTCCTGGGCTACTCTGCACTGAGCTTTAATGGCAGTTCCAAGGGGAGTATCACCAGTCCTGCTATGTTTTCATTCCTTCTGCAAACCTTCAGTTGCTTCTCTTCTCCAATTCACTACAACATACAAATCGGACAAGTAAAGATTGAAATGCATCTTCTCTCTCTGTCATGTTAGTCCAACTATGGTTCATTGCACTACAAGATGCCAAGAAGTAGAATGGACACCAGCATCGAGAGGAATATAACTGGCCAGATTTGAAGACATTCCATGAGTGCACTGAATCTTAGTCAGAATTTAGAGTGTCCCCGAGGCAGCCTGACCTTTCTCAACCCCCGTGTGGTTCGATGCACAGATCCCTCTGCCTCCAGTGCTCTTCGCTGCCCCATGTCCCTTCTCTGAATAACACTGATTTGACCTCATGTCTCCACAGAGAAGTTACTTCCCCAGGAAGGCTCTTATAACTCCTCAGGAGAGCTAGAGACCCCCACCCCCACCCCAAGCTGGGTGCTTCCGTAATGCCGCCTATAACACTTGCCCCTTCCCAAGCTTCCCTCCCAATACATTGTCAGCTACTCAGGAGCAGAGACTATGTTCACAGGAGACATTCAGAAACATCTGAAAAGTAGATCATTTAAACTGTTTGACCAATAAAATTCACGCAATTTTATTCTGGATGAGTATCTAGGTAAATGGCATCCCCTCTCAGGAAAAGGGCAGAGATGTCCTAGTAATATCAGTCAGGACTATCTTACAAGTGGACACAACTAATCACCAAAATCAAAGCAAACATTCTTCAAGAGGCCAATTAGAGGATTTTGAGAAGTATTTAAGGAGCTTTACCTTTAGCTTCTTTGCTGGTTTAACAAGTTTTAATTCAGCTGACTGCAGGTTGTAGAGAAAAATCCTTGAGATATTTAAACTCATAGCTGTGCTCCCAGTTATAAAGAAATAGGAAAAAAAATGAAAGTAAATGAAAACCGATATGAATGTAGCATCTTTAAAGAATAATAAATTAGCTGGGAACAGCGTCCAAATAGCAGTTCCCAAGATGTCACTATGTAATTATAGCTCATCAGCGTATGTCTTGCATATTCCAAAATAACCCGTTACACTACCCTCTTTTCTCCCCAATTGGGGAAAGGAAGGTGACAGCAGGCCTCAAAAATAATAACTAAATGGTTTCTTACTAACAAGGGAGGCTATCAACTTTGAATGTCCAATATTTTCTATAAATACATCACACACAAAGAAATCTGAAAGCATATTCCTAGAATTCAAATTACCCTTCGATGATTTTCAAGGATTTTCATAATGCTTTAAAGACAAAAATGATTTTTCCTGTTGAATTTCAAATAAAGGAAGAGGTTATTACCCTAAAAATAGAGGGTAACTAACAGGAGTTGGGGATACGGAGGAGTCTTTCTGTCTGTCACCTCTTTGATGTGATTATCCAAAGTGATTCTCAGATTATCCAAAATGAATGGCTTCATTAGCAAGCAATACCAGGAACCATAGAGAGTTGATGTCCACTTCAGTTCCCTGGTGTTTGACAGCGTGATTATCCCTAGAAGTAGTGGGCTCATGAGTTCACTCAGTAGCAGCTGTGGTGGAGTCCTTGGTAAATTCCAGTGGACAAACAGAGCAAAATGTTATAAAGCAGATGCTGATCTTCAGTATCAGATAGTTGGGAAACACTGCTCATCATGGATAGTACAAGAAATATTGCACTGTTTTTAGTATTGTAAATGCTTAGGAAAAAACATTTTAAGGTTTTTACATTTAAAAAGTGAAAATTGTAAATGCTTAGGATGAAATATTTATGTTACACATGCTAAAACTTTTCAGAAGTAATCATTTACCAGCTAAAATGGAAACAAAAATCCAAAATCATTATTTTCTATTTATTATTGCTTGGATCTCTCTCTCTCTCAAATGATGAAACTCAAAAAAAAATCTTACTTTGTTCCAAAGACACCCAGATGGCCTAACAGACACATGAAAAAATGCTAAACATCATTCATCATCAGGGAAATACAAATCAAAACCACGATGAGGTACCACCTTACACATGTCAAAATGGCTAAAATTAACAACTCAGGCAACAACAGATGTTGGTGAGGATGCGGAGAAAGAGGATCTCTTTAGCACTGCTGGTGGGAATGCAAGCTGGTGCAGCCACTCTGGAAAACAGCATGGAGGTTCCTCAAAAAATTAAAAATAGAATTACCCAATGACCCAGCAATTGCACTACTAGGTATTTATCCAAAGGATACAGGTGTGCTGTTTCGAAGGGATACATGAACCCCAATGTTTATGGCAGCCCTACTAACAGCCAAAGGGTATGGAAAGAGCCCAAATGCCCATCTACTAATGAATGGATAAAGAAGATGTGGTATATATATATATATATATGTATTTTATATATATATATATGTATTATATATATATGTATTATATATATATATATATGTATGTATTATGCTAAGCAAAACTAGTCAGAGAAAGACAAATATCATATGACTTCACTCATATGTGGAATTTAACATACAAAACAGATGAACATAAAGGAAGGGAAGCAAAAATAATATAAAAACAGACAGGGAGACAAACGAGAAGAGACTCTTAAATACAGAGAACAAACTGGGGGTTGCTGGAGGGGTTTGGGGTGGGGGATGGGCTAAAGGGGTGAGGGGCATTAAGAAGGGCACTTGTTGGAATGATCTCTGGGTGTTATATGTAAGTGGTGAATCATTAAATTCTATTCCCGAAATCATTATTACACTATATGTTAACTAATTTGGATGTAAGTGTAAAAAAATTAATAAATTTAAAAAGAAAGAAAGTGAAAGAGAGAGGGAAGGGAGGGAGGGAGGGAGGGAGGGATGAAGGAAGGAAGGAAGGAAGGAAGGAAGGAAGGAAGGAAGGAAGGAAGGAAGGAAGGAAAAGTTAGTACTATGATACTGGGGCAGAGATGTAAACTGGAGCCGTCCCAAGCAGACCAAGACAAATGGTCACCCTTTCTACAAGGGATTAAAAATAAAAATAAAATTTAAAAAAGTCTTACTTTGTATCCCATGTTCCTTCTGTCTCTGTAAGGAGCTATATAAAAGGAAATGGTGCCATGATCCCTATCTCTGAGAACCTTCCAGTCTTACTGTTTCTGCATGGACAATTGTTTTAGATAGTCTTCCTGAAACTCCCAACAGGAGTGATTACTTGCGACGGATTTTTTTATGCAAATGTAGCACTAAGAAAGCTTCATGTGCTCTTTTATTAAAGCATGTAATAATGACCCAATATAGCCAAGTATAGCTAAAAATTTAGCATCTACCATACGTTAGGCACTGGGTATTGGGACTTTTTAAAAACCCTTGATGGCTCATTTTTCCCTATATTGTATTGATGTTTTCATTCCATACAATCTTAGGAATCAGTGATTTATTTTTTAACAGGAGATTTGATAGATACTCCTGTGAGATTGGGTGGGGTAGACTTACCTTCATTTTAAAGATGGAGAAATGGAGCATGAGCAGTGAGGGATTACATGGTATTATGATTTGATGTGCATAACTAAGATTCAGTCCCAAGTGCTTCTGTAATACCATATTCTCTTCCTCACTCTTCAAAAATCATGAGGCACTCACAATAGCAATAATATTTTTGTGCATGAAGATTAGAGAGAGATTATAAGATTAATGAATGTCAATATTCTCATTTTATGCCAATTTTTATTCAAACATACAACTAACAGCTTTTTTTTTACTTTATCAGTATTGATAATTTAAACTCAGTGTATTTTCATGGACTCTGAAATGATATTCTATTTTTAGACAACAAATATTAGTAGAGATAAAAATATTCCTAGTACAGTGCTTCAGAACATAATATTGCCTTGAATTCATGAACTATCACTAAAACTCCGAGTTTTTAAAAAAGTAGCCTAGAGGGAAAATCACAATTAACACTCCCACAGAGTGAAATAATTTACTCCCTGGTATATGTCTCTGTTTAAAGTCATAGCAGAATGTTCAAACTAAAAGACTGGAAAAGAAAAGTTTACTGTCATTTAAAAGCTGAACCAATAGGAAGCTTTAGCTCAGGTTTTCCAAATTTGGCTGCATGTCAGAAATGCCTGGCATGTGGGGAAGAGGGCTAATAAAAACATATCCACAGGCTACACATCCAGAGATTTTTTTCATCAGATCTGAGGTGGTCCTGGCCATCTGGATTTTTAGAGCTCCCTACGTCCTTCTTAGGTACAGCCAGTCTGGGGAACCAGCTTTTGGTAGACTGAGATCAGAAGAGTTCGAGTCATAGCTTTGCCATTTACCAGGTCTGAAACATTGGGACAGGCAACTTAAGACTGTCTAACCTTCATGATACTCATCTATAAGATGAAGGAAAAAATACTATCCTTGCAAAGGTCTTACTAGGATTACATAGGATAATGTAATGTTGAGCACTGATACCAACATAAAATTGATGCTCAAAAGAGGTTTATGTCCTTTCCTCTTTTTCCTTAAAATTGGCATCTACTATTGACATTGAGGCATACTTCCTGTTCTATAACCTGTGAAGTAATATTATAGAGACCCCCATTTAAAGCATGGAATCCGACCAAAAACAAATGCTCTGCCCGTTTCCGTGGGTTGAGTTATATGGCCACCAGGCCATATGTGTTTGCTGTAGGCAAATTCCAGACACTATAAAAATACTTACACAAACTAAAATCCAAGGGCCTCCCACATGGCCCAGTATCATTCAGAGTTCCAGGAGAACACGATACACCTAAACTGGGTAACTTGAGAAAAGGGGGTTTATAAAAGAACGGTTTACTAGAGTCTGGGCAAGGCACACAGAAACCACAAGGGACAGTGACAGTACCCTGGAACTAAAGATGGGGGTCAAAGGGCTACAACCACACCTAAGCCAAAGGGGTGAGGCAGGGCATGGTTGTTCAGACCTGGAGTCACAGTTGCCCCACAGGAACCTGGATGAAGGGACACGGCTGGCCCACAGTGACCCTTCAGGATGACAGTATGAGGCATAGGTCCCTGACCTCTCTCTTCTCCCTCCTGCTAGCTGCTTGGTAATGCTCTCCAAAGGTCAGAAGTCAGGACCAGCCTCCCAGGGATGGGGTGAAGAAGAGTTAAGAGTGGACTTGAGCAGAAAAGGGAATTCATCCCACGTAAATCCTAAGTCGTTCATTCAGTATCACAACGAAACATGTTCTCTCACCCCAAGTAATTAAAAATAGTTCTAATATTTACTTGTAGCTTTTGAAAGCATTAAAAGAAATCCAATTCATAACCAAAAACACAAATTAAAATGCCTTTTCTCTCTTCCTCTGCCATTCACACCTTCCTCAAAATCTCCCTCCAGAATGCCGCCCTCACCGCCCTTTATGTGTGGATTACTTTTTCCTGTACATAAAACTGGCTCCTTCTGGTACAAACTCCCCAACCCCACTTCGGTTCCCTCCATCCCCAGCTCTGCTTTGCAAATGTGCAGAAACAGAACTGGCAGGCTCATTGTCTCTTTCAGCAAGCACAGAGGAAGGTGAGCTTAAAGGGAGGGGAACTGCAAGCAGGGACACGTTGGCATGTACTTTGTTTATCTCGGACTTAGAAAAAAATAGGAGCTCTTCTGTGGACAACACAGCAAAAAGCAAATCTGGGAAGGTCCTCTCTGTGAGCCACTCCTGGCTGTTCTTCCCAAGTAACTCATGGTAATATAACTATCAACTATATCTGGTACTTGCACTGGAACCAGCACCATTCAATATTTTCACGGGTTTTATTCTCCTTGATTGTCACAAAATAGTCCTGTGAGGTAAGTAGGAGTTTTTATTCCCTTAAGACTGAGGAATGCTAAATTACTAGATAGAAGAATCACAGTGAAAAGTGTGAAAGGGAAAATGCTAGACAGAATTCAGTTAAAAAAAAAAAGGGCTTAGGGTGCTTACCATGTTTTTGTTTGTTTTTTAGAGAGAGACAGAGCATGAGTTGGGGAGAGGGGCAGAAGGAAAGAGGAATTTTAAACAGGGTCCATGCTTAGCATGGAGCTCAATGCAGGGCTCGATCCCATGACACTCAATGGACTGAGCTACACCACCCAGGTACCTCAAAAAAGGATATATATATATATATATATTTGTCTCTAAGAATTGAAAACTCTCATACATATATACATATATATGAAAACGCTTATTTTTATTTTGCTTTATTTTTATTTAAAACATACACATATATTGATTTAAAACATATATATAGTTTTAATTCAAATTATTTTGATTTATTAAATAATCAAAATAATTTAAGTTAAAACACATATGCAATTTTTTTTTAATATTGACTTATTTTTGAGAGAGAGAATGAGAGAGAGAGAGCAAGTGGGGAAGAGGCAGAGAGAGAGGTAAACACAGAATCTGAAGCAGGATCGAGGCAATCAGCACAGAGCCCAATGTGGGGCTAGAACCCACACACCGTGAGATCATGACCTGAGCCAAAGCCAGATGCTCAACCAACTGAGCCACCCCGGCACCCAACATATATAGTTTTCAATCAATATAAATTCTCATTTCACCTGTTTTAGAGCATACAAATGGAGATTTCTAGGAAATATAAGAACAAAAATATTTGTTTCCTTCCTGCATTGCCACTCACAAACATTAGCGGAAGTAATTTAAAAATAAAATAAAATTGCAATGACAACAAAATCAGGAAGCTATGAGAACTCCATTACAAAGACTAAGAGGACTAGTGCAAAATACAATAGAATTGGAACAAAATGAGAGAACTCATGGGCAATTTATATTTCTCTAGATCTTGACCAAACTGGACATCTAATTAGTGATCCTTTAATTAGAGTGAGAAAGACTGGGGTCAACTTCTGCTTCCCTGAACAGCACAGGAGGCTGGACTAAAGGTACACGTTGCCCATTTAGATTTTTCCCACTAAGACTCCTAGTGCCAAGAAACTTCCCAAAAGGGAATTGGAAGGGCAGAAGGGAGAGGATCTTCCCCTCTGAAGGCATTGCCCAGACACATCAGATGAATTATAAACACTAAATTACAAAATTTTTAAAAAATGTGATTTATATGTTCAATAACAACAAGCCTAATCTTTTGAGTGGGTGATCTGCTCACCCCAAAGAGAAAATATAGGATATAAAAGAGAGAAAGAGAGACGGAGAAAGAGACAGACAGAGGCAAAGATCAAAGTAAATACTACATTTCAGGAAAGAATTGCCCCCAATAAACAAAAGGAAATTTAAATCAAATGATACTCTTCAAGAATCTAAAGGGAATGTGGATTCTGGGCAAAGAATTTAAGAAAGATATGAAAGAGATAAAAGAAGATAAAAGGTAACAAACAAAGATAAGAAGGGAAATGACCAATTTCAGGAAAGAAATGGAAAACAGCACAGGCAATTTCCATATGAAATCTATATTTGAAACAGCAAAGAGTAGAATATATACTATTAAAACCATTAAGAAACACAAAGGGCAATCTTCAAAAGCAAATTACGTAAAACAAAAATAAAATAGTGAAGGTACAAATTCATTGTAGAGAAAATAATAGACAAGAAAAAACAAGTTTAAATGTGCAAAACTTATTCCTGAAGAAAAATAATGGAACAGAAAAATTCAGAGATTTAGTGCGAAAAATCTTTCTTAAATAAAGGATAACTTAAAATTAAATAGTCATACTATATTTACAAAGAAATTATGCAGAAATACTAAGATTGAATATTCTGGTGAAATTTCTTGACCTCAAAGCAAAAGGTGAAATTTCTATTCAAAACTAATGGTTAGAATGATGTCCATAAGCCAGACAATTGATTTGGAACTTGACCACTCCTATTCTAGGAGCTTTGCAACGAAACAGTCTGCGATATTTTTCTATCCTCCAGCACCTAATACGCCCTTGGCACAGTGTAATGTAGGAAAAAAATTAGCATTTCAGACAAGTCTTAGATATTTCCACTTCAACTATCAATGACTAACTCAGTGGAGAAATACCTTCAAAATTCTAACAGAAAAAAATATATGACTCCCAAACTTTATACTCAGCCATGTCTTTGAGTCAAATATATAGATAAGAGAAATTAATTTTTAAGCATTCATGGGCATGAGTAATCAATTGGTGATTCTTTAAATTTATATAAATACTATGTGTGTGTGTGTGTGTATATATATATATGTATATATATATATACATATATATATATACACACATCCAAGTGATAAATCAAAATAATGTGTACTATATGAAGGATCAGTGCTAGATCAATATAAATTAAAAACTAGATCTAAATGCATATGGTAATTATGGTTATAGAACAGAATGTGAATGTTATAAACCTTGAAATGCAAAAATAATAATGTATAACACTTAGGAAGTAAAGGAAAATGTAAACATAGCAATTCTCTCATTTTTCAAGGCAGGCAGAAATTGTATAAAGTTAATAATCAAGAAAGAGTTATTCAAATTTATTATTTAAGAATATTTTAAAAACCACTAAAAGAAATAGGTTAGTTCAGCTGATACTTTTTTTGCCCCCAGAAGTGCAAAGAAAAATACAGGCAATTTAGCTAAAACTACGTAAGAAAGGAAGCAATAAATTATGAAATACAGCATTCTAAGACATCAAAAGACCAAATACACTTGTGAAGTCAATAAGTGTAAATGGAATAAAATCAATTCTTTTAAAAAACATTGTAATAGTGAAAAAGTGAGAGCAATATAATGCTCATCCTTAAGGGCACAAAAATGTGAACACCGGGAACAGAGATTTTGTCTGTCTTATTAATTATTGCATCCCTAGCACCTAGCATACATCCAGACACATCACAGGAAATCAACATCATCAACTATTGTACTGATTTCATAATAAACCATACAAAAGAATAATGTGTAGCTGTGAAAACGCTCTAAAGAACTAAGAAAGGTCTAAAAGTGACTGATGTGAAAAGTTTTGCGTGATGTTGTAGTAAGTGGAAAGAGAATACTGCAACACAATATTACACTATGATCTCCTTTTTATTAAAACAAGATATATAGATATTATGTAAAAGTTATATAAGTAATAATACATTATGCATACATAGAATGTTTATACAGGAAAATGTCTAGAATATAAAAATATATCTGAAAATCTCAACAGAGGTGCTGATGGAATTATAGGAGGAGAGAAGCAGAATTTCATGTTTCATTTCTGACTAGTCTGTTATGTTTTAACTATTTACAATGAACATATTAATTTTATAATTTCAATCATTTAGATTAAAAATAAATAAAAATGACAATGTCATCTGGAAATGTCTATCACTAATCCTTAGATCATAAAACATATGGGGAAAAACACATTGCATTATTCAAATAGAGACAAATTAAGAAAAATATTTACATCCAAAGCCTAATGATAAGTCTATCGATAAACCCACTATGGCAAACAATTTCATCTACTTCCATAACAAGAAGATGGTTCTTTGGTCCCTGAGAAGATAGAGATGTCATTTATGCTGGTGAGATAAGCTCTAGATTTTAAATCATATTACCTAATAGAACAATCTGGAGAAACATAACCTAAGTGTCCAACTCATACTCATATTCTATACTCATATTCTATACATATTCTCATACTCATTCTATATTCTGAAAAGAATATAATCAGAGCCTAATGTTTGGTTCATACAGAAAAAGTGGACTGAAACAGGCAATAAAAGATTTTTCAGGCACAAATATGCATAAAAATCAAAAAGAATTCAAGAAAAGCAAAAGCCCCATGGTACGAGATGAAGTCCAGCTGGACGTACGTAAAGTCGATAGTGGGGCAATTTCCATAAATACATCACAAACTGCATGGATCAGCAATTGACTGCAAAGGTAAAACTAAGTCCTTCTTGTTAGCTCCAAAAATGTCTCTCAATATGGATAGCATGGGATGGGGAGGTTATGTGGAGAATGTAATCCTACTCTTTACAGCAGGTAGGTTACTATATAAAGAATGGTAATCAACTTTTCATCATCTCTTATGAAGATAATATCAGGAACAATGTGTTTGAACTATGTAGTAGAGGATTTTATTCAGATATAAATAGGGAGGTGCTGAGTTTCTTGGATAAGTCAAATGATCATCCTGGCCATCTTTGAAAAATGGATGGATATCATCTGTTTAGCGCTCCTAGGTTATAATGATGTCCATGAGCTAGACGCCTGACCAGGGGCTTTGTACCTGGCCACACCAGAACCTGGGAGCTCCTCAAGGACAAGGACCAGGTTTTTTTCCATCATCGGCCACAGGCACCTAGTACTGTGCCTGAACAAGTACAGAAACAAGTCTCTGGTGTTAAATTCCTACAATAACAGGATTATTGTAATTATCAATAATTATGATTTAAATAAATCATTTAAATATTAATTAAATATTAACAGGATTTAAAATCCTATTAATCATCTGACAAGAGAGATGTAAATACCAGATAAAACTATATGTTATAAAATTATTTCTTATTCGAAGAAAACATGGAACACTCAGAGGGGAAAAAATGATCCATATCTCCTCACCTTAAAACAACCAATATAAATATCTTCAATTTTAGTCTCTCTGCCTAACATATTTCATATATTTTAAGCTTAGACATAATTTCTACCTGATTTTACATCAAAACATTTCCCATGTTATTACATACTTTCCACAAATCTTATTTGAAAATCTGTATCATAATACATGAAGTGACTTTACCATTGATTCCCAAAACGTTTTCTTATAGTTGGAAGTTTAAGTTCTTCCCAATTCTTTACAGTTTACTAGGTTTGTTAACTTAGAATACATCCCAGAAACAGAATTACTTAGCAAATACATAAAAACTTTTAAGGATCTTTATACATATCATCAAATTGTTTTCTAAGAAGTTAATTTGATAAATAATACAAGTTGAATTTTACTTTACACACTTTCAAGTAAAAGTTAGATATATAGGCATATAGAAGTATAGACCTATATGTAAATATTATATATCATATATGTAATATATTATATTGCATTATAGGTTTTAGCCTTTTATTTTCCCTTCTTTCTAAATTGTCTGCTCAAATTCTTTGTTCATTTATTTGTGTCTTAATGGTTTTGATCATGTATTGTTGTGAATTCATGATACAATAAATATATTAGTCATATTTGTAGCAATATATAATGTTTGCATATATACTTTGTATAAAAAGCTTTCAAATATTTTTCATGTTCAATAAATTTCATATAATGTCAGTATTATTGCTGTTATCATTGAATAAATACACGAAAGTATTACTTCCATGCTTAATCTATTTTTTTAAAAAAATGAGTAAATAAACTTTTGTACAAGTAGTCAGCATAACTATAATGGACAAATTTTATGTACTCATAAACTCTGCATGCCCTACAAAGAGATACTATTGGTTTTACCCTGTTCCATAGAGGAGTGATTTGGTCAATTGCCCTTGGCTGTGTGGTAAATTCTCATCAGAATTAAAATGAAGATAATAGCTATTGACTCGGTATTTGGTGAACTTTTTTTCTTGATAAAATTCTAAATCTTTGTCAAAGTTATATATATAACTATATATGTAGTAACTATATATACAAGATTTAGAATATAGTTATATATACATATATATAAATGATAAATATAATATTTGTTTGCCAATTCCTCAACACTTTCTTTCCTGCAAAATAAAACCCTATCACAGACAACCTTCTCTTCATAATTCTCCCTTTTGTCCATCTGGTACATTTTAGTCCTATCAGTTGATGTCCTTCTCCCCAAATACACCATAAATGTTCACAATTCTGGGTCGTGCTCTTCCTCCATTCTCTACCTACCGTGCATTTCTTCATTCCTCAACATAGCAAACCCCAAGCTATCATTTGAGCTACAATCAAATATCATCCCTTCAGTGAATTCCTGTGGATAGCCCCAGACAAGTGAGTTACTGTGAGTACTAGTGCCTTTTATTCATACACACTAAAGACATTATCACATTGTATCATATTAATTTTAATGTGTCTATTTTCCCTACCAGACTAAAACTTTAAATCTCAAATAGTGACTACAGTGTCTGGGTGTTCCATAAACATGTGATGGATTGTAAGTGCTTTCAGCAAGTACTTTTTGGTGCCTGTCTGACAGGTGGCCGAGTAGAGGGCATGGCATAAAAATAATCCAAAACTGTCATTGGAATCTTTCTTTTTCTATCTCTACTCGGAACTCCTTAGACCTGGTCGCCATCATTTCTCACCTAGCACACGTTGGTAGCATCCTACCAGTCTTTGCTTCCTTGTTTGCTCCAGCCAAATAGTCCTCTCCACTCAAAACTCAGAAGAATCATTTTAAAATATAAACATGGTCAGTCTTTTCTCCTTAATGGCTTCCAGCTACATTTAAGTAAAATCCAATTTCTTATCCTGGCGCCATGTCTCTCAACAAGCTGTTCCTGGCCAACTTTTTGACTCTCTACCTTTTGCCCACTCCTTCAAGCCATTCCCTCCCCCTATAATGCTCTTCCCTCTGACATTTTCTTGGGTTGGCTTTTTATTCCTATAAAGATTTGAGTTTAAATGTCACAGTCTCAGAAACTAAAGTATCCCCATTTTTTCAGTCTTAATACTTTATGTTAATTTATGCATTTCTCATTGTTTATTTGATTTTTTTTTTTTTTTGCTTACATATTCTCGCTTATTACTTGTCTCCTACCAGTAGAATATAAGCCCTAGGAGAGCAGAGACCTTGTCTATGTGTTTTTCATCACTGTAAGCCCAGTGCTTGACACAAACTAGGTACATAGTAGATAGGCCTCAATGAGTACATAGGAATAGTGGTGGCAGATTACACACAAAGTTGTGTTCTAAATGCTTCATACATGCTAACCCATTTATTTTGCACACAAACACATACACCCACGAAACTACACACTAGGAAAGGCAGTCATTGTCCTCACCCCATTTTAGAGATGTGAAAACTGAAAAGCAGAACTGTTAAGAAACTAACCCAAAGTCACACAGCTATTACTGAAGGACATAGCCAGAATTTGAATTATGTCACACTGACAGGGAACCTACTCTCTCAACCACTGCACTATTATATACATATCATTTTAAAAAACAAAAGTGGCAAACTCATTAGAAAGATTTTTATATCCTAGTTTTAAATCTATCTTGATTTAATTAAAATATGTTGTCTGTTGGGATGCCTGGGTGGCTCAGTCGGTTGACCGTCTGACTTTGGCTTGGGTCATGATCTAGCAATTCACAGGTTCTAGTCCCACCTTGGGGTCTATATTGACAGCTCAGAGCCTGGAGCCTGTTTTGGATTCTGTGTCTCCCTCTCTCTCTGCCCCTGCCCCATTCACACTCGGGTGTCTCTCTCTCTCTGCCCCCGCCAAAAAAAATAAACATTAAAAAAATTTTTTAATATGTATCTGATGAGTTCAAAGAAGAACATTTTAAAAAATAAAGCAGATTAGGTTATCACTGCTGAAATCATGTCTTAGGACCTGCCATGAGATGAATAAAAACCAGTGACATAAGAGCTAAATCCAATGTCTGTCCCTAGAAAAAAGGCAGACTTTCTTTCCCCGAAAGAAAGCTGCAGGGAATGCATGGGACTTCGCTGCACTGCATTATCTTGACAAAAATGTAGCAACCTGGACATATGGTGTGGCTCAAACCCGTGCTGAGTAACTTTTGGACAGGGACACTGAAGAATATACCTAGCCTGGTTAATAATAGCAAACCACTGATCCGTCAACTAATGGTGTTTATAGGAAATAGAATTCACGAGAAAAAGAAATAGCAGCATGAGACAATTAATCCACAACATGTAATTTCCTTCTCTGTGCATAGCCTTCACCAAGAGGAAATCTGAAGATTCACCACCTGTTCAGATGTGCCTTTTCTAAGATTTAGAATGGCCTCCCGCCAAAATGACTAAAGGCATTCATTTATACCACATAATAAAAATAAACATGGTGTTCACTGCAAGGTAAGTTCTGTGGTCTAAGAGAGAATGAAGTGGAAAATAGCAACATTCTCAACCCTCAATCTCCTAATTTTAGTAACAGGTATTTTATGTGTACTAATTTAGAACACCTGAAATTTAACACACAAAAAGTAGTGACTTCTAGTGCATTTGTTATGACCAAGCTGTATTCCCAATTCATGGCGAACACTCATCTTAAAATTTTTCAGCTTTCCTTTCTTTTTGTACAGGTCCAATTTTAATGCCTCCTTCAACTAAATGTTTCTTTCTCTCCTATTTTCCTCCCTCTTGGTTCTCTCATGTATTCCTAATAACTGTCTACTCTGCATGAAACTGAATCCAGTCAAGGGGCAATGTAAATCGGATCCAAATCCAGTTATCACCACTTCTAACCACATAACCATAAGCAAATTGCCCAATTCCTCAGGCTTCATTTTCTCATATGAACAACAGTGAAAATTATACTTACTCCATGGGGTTTTGTTAAGACTAGCACATACTTTGTAAAAAGCATCTGGCACACAGTGAATGCTCAGTACTGTATCTGTCCCTGCTGCCACTGACCACACCTGTCTACATGGTGGGCATCCCACTTCATGCTATAATCCTCATTATCATATAGTCTACCTAAACATTCTTTTTGGGTAGTTGTTACAATAACACCTCCAAATCTATAATGGTTTTAACACAGTGAATCTCATATTGGGGTACCTGTTCCTCTGAGAGGTAGAAATATTTGTTTTAGTTCTAAAAAAAGTTACATATATTTGTGAAACCTTGCAGAAGCCAACTAAAATCTCAAGGTTCCTTCCTAGTAAGTCTAGAATTTTATCAGTTGAACTATTTATTTGACACACACACACACACACACACACACACACACACACACCCCAACTATAATATTCATTGAAGTAAGGATGCTCTAGTAAAATGTAGGTGATCAATAAGTAAAAAGAATAAAATGCCAATTTTCTAATGTTGCTCAGAAGCTCTGATTAACACCTGTATATAATACATTATTTTAAGAATGCAACTTATTTAGAGGTTAAAAATCTATCAGACAAAGGATCCAAACACACACACACACACACACACTAAAAGGACCACTTAGTAGAAGAAGTATTGAAAACCACTTAACCCATTTAACCCATACTCTAGTTATATCTGACTTGACACACTATATCTTTAATTCTCAGCTACAGAGAATGATGCCTATACACTTTGTACCCTATGTGGAGTTTTTTGTTTTGTTGTTACTCATCATAATTTAATAAATTATTTTGATAATGGTAATAATAGCTTTCAACTCATAAATAACTGTGAAATCCACAATAATTAAATGCATATTGATTTTCCATAAGCACATCAAGATTATATGTCACCTATAACAGAATCTTAGCATACATTTGAGTATTTCCTCCAGAATGATTTTTGTTATGTCCTTGTATCTTCATATCAAATGACAAAGATTAACTATTTCTCTTCATGGGTAATACTTTCTGTAATATCCTGCAGAAACCATTCATCTGCTTCTTGAGACATCTCTTGTTTGCACTCAAAAATTACAAACAGTTCATCCTTGGTCTTTTGTATAAATTAAAAGATATGCAAAAATATACTGTCTAATGAAGAATTTAAGTCATGATGTCTGGACTAGAAGCATTCTTTTTTTTTATAATCTCTGAAAAAATTCTTGCATTTTCATTTAAAACATGAGGAATCTCCCTCTTAATCCTTAAAGTAAAAACAGCTTTTGAAATATTTGAAAAGTAAAAAAGGTAAAAATGAATTTGAGAGCAATGAGCTAAGGATTCAAACATGAAGTCACTCCATTGAGAAACACCTTGTTGATAATCCCAAGGGTTTACAGATACAGAATTTGGGTCTCAGACTTTTGTGATTGATGAACTCCTAGGTTTAGAACAGAAATGGTACTCACTGCCCTGTGACGTGAGTCCAAATACTGGATCCTTAAAGGAAATTCCCTTCCCAATGGTCACCTCTGCTTAGCCCAATAAAGTGTGCCTTCAGTTGAACTCCCTCACAATCTTCTCAAAACTAGTAAAAAGGCAGGGATATTTTAAGTGATTTTTAGCATATTACATTTCAGGTGTTCTACATTCACTTTGCAAAGTGAAATGAATAGATATGATCCTAGGTGTGTATCATTTGCATTATCAACCCAGATGATAATGACCAGGATGGACACAGTAAGGATGATATAAGGACACCACTGAATGGTCATGAGTAAAAACAACACATTCTCAAATTGAAGAGCAATAAAACAGTAAAAACAAACAAAAATCTTGCAGCATACCCACTTCTTGAGCTACCATCCTGCTACTGTGCAGATGGAGGGGATATGAAACAACTAGGAACTTCCAAGTCAGACTCAGACTGCTTTGCAACAAATTACTCAGTCTGAGATTGAGTTTTTGTTACTAACTTGGAGAGTCCAGGTTGTCTTCAGGCTTGCACCAGACGATAGAAGTGAACATCCATGCACAGTGAAGGTTCATTAACTGTGCTTTTCCCTTAACCACTGAGTTATACTAACTAGGGCTTTCTGGGAATTTCTGGCTGCCTACCTTGGAAATTGATACATACATGTAAAACATATCATTATTATATCGTGTTTAATTCTAGCCACTGTACCAAATAGTATTCAAATTACTATGCAATACAGGTTTACACAAGGAAAAGTGTGCCTTTTGTTATTTTATTTTTTTAGCATAGAAGTGCTAGTGTCTTATTTAAATAAAATTATTAGAGGGGCACCTGGGTGGCACAGTTGGTTAAGCATCTGACTTCGGACCAGGTCATGATATCACAGCTCGTGAGTTCAAGCCCCATGTAGGGCTCTGTGCTGACAGCTCAGAGCCTGAAGCCTGCTTCGGATTTTGCGCACGTGTGTGTGTGTGTGTGTGTGTGTGTGTGTGTGTGTGTGTGTGTCTTTGCCCCTCCCCTGCTCATGTTCTGTCTCTCTGCCTCTCAAAAGTAAACATTAAAAAAATTCAAAAATAAAAATAAAATTATCAGCAAAAGAAAAATATATAAATTATAAATTTGTAAAATCATAAATTCACAGAATTATGAATTTGTAAATTATATTAAACAATACCTATATATTTCTAACAGTATATATACACATATATAACATATATAATATTATACATATTGTTAATTCATGATCACTAAATCAAAAGCACTTCAGCGAAGATCTCAGAATCTTCTCTAAACTACTGACATATTTAGAATGGAGCCTTTCTTATAGATTATTACATTTACTGCAGGCCATCAAACAAAAATTCTGCAGCTCTGAAAAGACTGTTCACTGTCAGTTCAAAGAATTCTTTATCCTTTTAAGAGTTTTGAAGTCTTTGGTGCATTATTCAAGTTGCCTGAAAAACACATAACTGTCATAGCACACACAGTCTTCTCTCTGGAACACTGAAGAAAGATGTACGTGTTTGGCCCTTCATATTTTTGGAGAATTTTTTATTTAAGCAGTATCTTATATAAGCAACTAGAAACACATGAATGATGTGTTTAGTTACTAACATGACACTTTCAAGTTGACAGTAAATGATGCAAAAAATCAGAGGCTGCAAGGTCTTAGTGTTGCCATTAATAACAGGAGAATGTGACTTTGACTAATTTGGTAGTGTGTCTGTGGTATCTGTGCTGATAGTCACCCTTATAAAATTAATGGAGGCCAAGATGTATACATTGTGAAGTCAGGGATGCTTGCTAAAGGTATATCAGAAATGACACAAGGGTTAATACTTCGCCTGACTTTTTTTTTCAGTTTTAATTTCAACTATTTTATTTGCAGATTCATTTTATCAACTGCCACATTAGTAGAATATGGCCAATTTTACCAACCTTATTTTTAAACAGATGCTAGACAAAAGAGAGATTGTGCTTGATGAAAGTTTATTTTGGAATGCCTGTCAAGAAAATCTATTTTCGAAATCATTATTGACTTTATATTCCTATTTTAAACAACTGCAATGTGACTTTGCCTTAAATTCATACATCCCTGTTTAATTCTAAAGTTGTGTTTAAGCTGAAAGTTAATGCAAAACTTGGACAAGCCACCACTCGCTGTCATATAGGAAAGACTATATCAATCTACTTTCTGTGTCAGACTCCCCTCCCTCCCCTGGGGAGCATGCCATGCACTTGATCCCTCCAGATACATGTGGGAACAGCACTGGGGCCCATACTGTGCCTATGGGGGTCACTTAGAAGCTTTCTAATCAGCTTAACTCACCAGTCTGCTTGTGCCCTGCAGACTCACTCTTCCATTTCCCAGAGGAGGGACTGGGAAGGGCTCCAGGCAGGATCAGGAGGCCAGCCCCAGGCTCTGCTCTGTTGCTCTCTATTATCCCGCTGGAAAGCATCCCATGCTAGGAGGATCCCAGGAGAGAAAGGACCTTCCATAGCCTCAGTCATTTACCAAATCTCACCGAGGGGAAAAGGGAATAAAGTCGAATGCTAAATACCCTTTTCTGTGAATTTTACAACTGTTCAAACTCTTCCTTGATGCGAGTTCTCATCTGCTAAAGTGAGCCCACGGAGGTGCTCCTGCACTCAGTGACTTCTTAGCTTGCTTATGTAACCGATCTAATTTAAGGCATGTATTTTTAAAATTTACATCCTTCCTGTCCCTGTCCGGGTCATTATTATCTGAGTTAGACTGGAAATTATAACACGGCCGGGATCCTATCTGTTCAGTTCACTTTACAAAATGATTGGCCCAGAACCAGATGTGACCCTTAGAGTAAAATGCTTCTGTCGGGCTGACAGTGGTCTTTGAACATCCCCTTCGAGAAATGCTTTCCAGGTGGGGGCCGCTCACCACTCAGCTTAAGTGTCTCTGCTACCAGGTTCCATAACTGAATTCTGATGAAATCGCACACGAGCAGCTCAAGTCCTGTCGGCAACCCCACTAATGCCTGCAGCCCATTTAAAAGAGGCTTCCTGGTCACAGGCTAAGATTTCTGAAGTGTCCCTTTCTTCACAGAAGAAGAAACAGAGGCCCCGGAGGTAAACTGGTTTGTGCGGAATTGCAAAGCTAATTGGCGGCTGTCTCCTGAGGCTCAAGGGTTTGCCCACCAGAGAATAAACAGTGGACAAGTTAAAAATTCTAGAAAAGTAGCTTCTAAGATAAGAGAGAACAAAACAACAATATATACTGACATCAGCTCCTAGCCATCCCTAAAGTTACTCTTTTATGAGCTAAAGCATTTAATCAGCATGCTGGGTAGTTAACTAAGTGGCTGGGAATGGATTTAAAATGCATTGTTCCTTCAAAAAATAAAAACCAAGATGCTCTAAAATGTAGAGTTTTCAACCCCCAAAAGTAAGCTTCACTCTGCATGTACTTTGTGTGCAAAAAGAATATATTTCATTAAACTCCAGGGTATGTGTTAGTCTGCAAAATTCCTCTCTGCTATCATAATGTGCCTTTGTTAATTTTCAAGATAAATGATTGAAAGCAAACAGCAATTGCGGAATTACATGTCACCAAATCCATCTGCTCTAGGGTTTAAAGATGAAGTGCACCGTGAACCCACCTGTAAACTGAGTGTGTCTGAAGCCCCTTCTGCAAGTGGTCTGCACAGCGTGTACAAGGAAGGAAGATGGAGTGACAATCTATGTTATAGACTTTGTGACTTATACACCAACTGGGCTTATTTTTTATTTTCTTTTAATTCGGGGGTTTTTCATAACTTTAAAAGTATTAAGAACTTATGAAAAACATTAGAAAAAAAAATTACCTGGAATCGCTTTATTAAGAAATGACTATTATTAACATACAGCTATATTTCCTCCCAGTATTTTATATGCATATGTATAGACAGACACATAAATAAAGACAGATAGATGGATAGATAAGATTTATTATGGTTTATACAATGTTTTAATCCTTTTCCACACAATACATTTATTTTACTAGCTACTGTCATATATAAGCTTATGTATTTCTTTATTGTTAGAGGTTTGGCTTATTTCCACTTTTTGGCTATTAAAAGAACACTACCATTAGCAATATTCCAACAAAATTTACATGTTATATTTAATCAATTCATTTCTAGAGTGTTCTCTTTTTTTGAAGTTTATTTATTCATTTTGAGAGAGAGAGAACATAAGTAGGGGAGGCACAGAGAAAGAATGAGAGAGAGAGAATCCCAAGCAGGCTCTGCCTTACCAGCGCAGAGCGTGATGTGGGGTTCAAACTCATGAACCACGAGAGCGTGACCTGAGCTGAAATCAAGAGTCGAATGCTGAACCAACTGAGCCACCCAGTCACCCTGCCAAGGTGTTCTTCCTATTCCAACTGAGAGTTCTGTGTTATATGACTGTCTTTATTGTCTATTGTCCCTCATCAACTTATAACACTAATAAACTTAATTGATCTCTTACTCTATGCCAAACACTGTTCTAAGCACTTTTCATACATTTGTACATTTTAATCTTTGCAATAACTTTATGAGACAGAACTAGTATTATCTTTTATCATCTTTAAAGAGAAGAAGAAACTAAACCACAAAGAGAGCCCTCTGTAACTTTCCTAAGGTCACATGGTTAACATGGGATGATCGGGTATTCGAACCCACGAGTCTGGGTCCCAGGCCCTGCTTGGAATCGTGAAAGCATATCATGTCTCTAAAGGATAAGATTGCATGTTTATTAAGCATGCTCTTTTAATATATTTCCCATTTTTAAAACTACCATGTAAGAACAGGAATATTCATGTATTGGAATAACAACTACTTTTTGAAGAAAATAAAGCATAGGAAGGAAATTGTCCTAGTGACTCAACCTGCTTCATTAAAACAGCTTCTTTCTGAACCTAAATGTCCATCAACTGATGAATGGATAAAGAAGTTGTGGTTTATATATACAATGGAATACTACTTGGCAATGAGAAAAAATGAAATCTGGCCATTTGCAGCAACATGGATGGAACTGGAGAGTATTATGCTAAGTGAAATAAGGCAGAGAAAGACAGATACCGTGTGTTTTCACTTATATGTGGATCCTGAGAAACTCAACAGAAGACCAGCAGAGAGGGGAAGGGGGGGAAAAAAGTTACAGAGGGAAGGAGGCAAACCATAAGAGACTCTTAAATACTGAGAACTGAGGGTTCGTGGGGGTTGGGGGGAGGGGAAAGTGGGTGATGAGCATTGAGGAGGGCACCTATTGGGATGAACACAGGGTGTTGCATGGAAACCAATTTGACAATAAATTTCATATAAAAAATAAAAATAAAATAAAATAAAATAAATAAAATAAAATAAAATAAATAAAATAAAATAAAATAAAATAAATAAAATAAAATAAATAAAATAAAATAAAATAAAATAAAATAGCTTCTTTCTCAGTACAATTGACATTTGTCTTACTTCTCCTCTTGCAGAATCACAATCTGCAATGTCTCATATTTTTTTGAGAGAAAGACTATAAAGTATAGTTCAAGAAGTTTTAAGTTTATAATATAAAGTTTTAAGTTCAAGAAGTGAATAATGGAGCATTGTGATTCCCATATTTGGGACTATCCTGGCAAGTTGCAGCTGAGATGAATTCTAACTTGACCCTTTTCTAGGCACAACCATAGAGGAGATGCTTATCTCTCTACATGCCACATTTCTAATCTGAAAATAGGGCCGTTAACCTCTCCCTTGGTGCTACGGTGAAGATGAAATCAAACACCACAAATAAAACCACAGGCACAGTGGCTAATGTATACTAAATGATATTTTTTTTCGTCTTCTGCCTTGTTCCCTGAAACAAAGCAAACAAAAATAAAACCCAGTTTTAAACAACACAGTTTAAAGTCTAAGATTTTATAACATAACGAGTACTGTCTCGTTGAGAATAAATCCTTCAGGAACTCCATTTGAAATGTCCCTAGCCCCGCCCCCCACCCCCGAAGAATATGCAAGCACCCCTTCTCATTCTCCCAGTGAATACACAGGATGCCTTCAGAGTCTGCTCCCAAATGTTACACTGTTTACAGAGTTTACATCTTACTGGAAACAGATGGACTCAGGACGTGATGCTCAGGGACCAGGCCTAAAACTGTATTAGGTGCTTGACCTAATATATCAGGGAGGAAGCTCTCTACATGGTAAATACCCATTACAAGCATCATTTGAGTCTATTGTGGCTGCAGCTGTATATGTATTAAATAATTGTTATTTCCTTCATTCAGTCTGTTCAAATAATAGTCCCTCCTTAGGCCACATGCTGCAGGAAAAATAGGCAATGATTTCAGCAGTCTCCAGGCATGTCAGCCCTGAAGAATAAATAACATATTTATCTTTAAAAAATTATGTAGCAGGTTGAAAAAAATGTCATTTTTAACAGCCGGCACCAGAGCTCCCCTAAGGGAGAGAACCATCTAAGAAAATACCTGGATAGACTGCTTTAAGCAGGGAGGAATGACCTGAGGGAATGCTCTATGTGAAGACAGCAAATCCAAGACTGCTCCATGAGACGTTAACAGAATCTGGGGGGGTGAAGGAGGCATCTAGAGAGGAGAGTGGGCGAGGCATCTGGAAGAGTGGAGGGGACGGTGGATAGCAGCAGGACAGAAAGGTTTGATCATGCAGAAAAAAGTGGGTAAAAAACAAAAAACAAAAAAAAAAAAAAACAACTCCAAGTGGCAAGGAAGTCAGGGCATTGAGTTATTCACTAAGTCAGAGTTTGGTTCTGCGACATAAACCGCCTTTATCACTGCGAACCTTCAGTAAAGCTGTCATACACACCAATGTCTCGTTTGAACAGTGGTTTTGGTTTCACTTCTGAGCATGCGAGCGACAGAAAAGGAAGAAGCTCCAGCGACTGAGATAAAAATCAGATGGAGAACTCAGCGGAAATATGAAAACACATCTAGGGTGAACATGAGAACATGAGCCCCTAGGAAATAAGAGACACTGGGGGGAGTTGGGAGTTTAAGTCAACTTTCTGTAAACTTCAAAGGGACCTAACATAAAGTCTACATGAATGAAAAGAAGCACTCTCCAGTTGACAAGCATAAAAAGAATAGGACAAAGAGGCACTTTCCAAGGGACTTGGGGAAATGAATTTAGACTTCATCTATTTCTGTTGCAGCCTTGTATTTTTTTCCAGATGCTTGAGCTTTCAAGAGTATGACTTATTATAAAATCATTTTATATGCATTCTAAATGAACTTAAGTCACTGTTTTGGTGAAAAGTAAGGCATTCCTTCTATAAGCTATGAACAGAGTGGTGTCAAAACTGAATTCCCTGGATGCAGGCTCTGAGTGTGCTCAGAAGGCAGTAAGTGTGGCCCATGGTGCTTCCACTGTTTCTTGAACACTTGTATGGAATTAGAAATGGCCACTGAAGGGTGGCTCCCTCTCTGAAAACCCGACTCAACAGCCCAGCGAAGTATGCATGTGTCACACACACAGTATAGCATTTCTGGCCTCACCTCATCTCTCTCTTCACAGTTATCCATCCTTCAAAGCAAAGCAACAAAATCCTCACCCCCTCCGCCATTCCTCTGACCTACTCCACCATGCTCACCAACAACCTCCTAATTGTGCACTTACAATCTGTCCTTTGTCCCCATCCCTTTCCTTGTTCCCTTAGTCCCAGAATATTAACAGTAGCCCTGTCATTAAACTAGTTACCCCAGCTGGGAATCCTTGACTTTGTTTTCATATGCATCCCATGATTACTCTGATCCTAACTTCTCAGTCATTATGTAGTTCTTCTTCCTCCACTGAAATGCTTTGTGTTTCCCGATCCGGTCCTGCATTCTGTTTGCTTACTCCATAAGCATGCCATGTTTCACCTGTCACTGAATACCTCTCCAGATATCTAATCTCTCCCAGATCCTAACCTCTACTTCCAATCTCTACTTCCCAAAAGCATGCTGCACAGGTCCCTCTAGGTATCTCATCAGATAACTCAGTATCTCCATGTCTGGACCAATGGAGACAACAAGAGACACCGTGCCAGGATTTAGCCTTCCTCCAACCAGGTGCATCTCAGAGCTATACCAAGGAAACAAAATCAGATATTTGGAAGGCAAAAACAGTATCTTCCACTAGCCATATAATAATGGATAAACTCCACCCATATGTGAATTAAGAAGATGCCAAAGATTCCAATCTTGCTGCCCCACTTGTCCCTATCTCATTATAAGTCATCACTTAAGCAACCATCTGAGCCACCTCTGTTTTTTAAATTTGCATTTAAATTCCATTTAGTTAACGTACAATGTAATATTAGTTTCAGGTGTACAATATAGTGATTCAGCACGTCAACACCCCCTGGCGCTCATCACAAGTGCTCTCCGTAATCCTTATCACCCATGTAACCCCTCCCCTCACCCCCTCCCTTCTGGTAACTTATGCAGTTATGGGGGCTGGCTAGCCAAGTCCAGTTCCTTCTTTATAGTTAGCAGTCTGTTTCTTGGTTTCTCTCCTTCCCTCTCCCCCCTTTTTCTCATTTGTTTTGTTTCTTAAATTTCACATATGAGTGAAATCATATGGTATTTGTCTTTCTCTGACTTATTTTGCTTAGCATACTATACTCTAGCTCCATCCATGTCTTTGCAAATGGCAAGATTTTATTCTTTTTTATGGCTGAGTAACATTCCATTGTGTATATATACCACATCTTCTTTATCCATTCATCAGTTGATGGACATTTGGGCTGTTTCCATAGTTCAGCTATTGTAGATAATGCTCTTACAAACATGGGGGTGCAAGTGTACCTTTGAATTAGTATTTTTGTATTCTTTGAGTAAATACCTAGTAGTGCAATTTCTGGATTGTAGGACCATGTCTTATTTAGAAATTATTTCATCTATCTTAATTATAATATCATAATTAACTGAGCAACTGTAACAATAATTGATTTCCCTTTCCTTCTAGAAAAATATATCTTTATCTCCACTACACTTGGTGCTCCCTAACAATATGTTTAATAGAATGGCTCTGTAGACCAAAACTTCCTCATACCCACTCTACTCTCAATGTTCTACCCTCAACATTTATCTTAAGCTCAGCCACTAAGAGCTTCCCAAAGTTGTGGTTCCTAAAATTTCAGTTCTCAAAATGCATTCTACATACACAAGTCCTCATAAGGTGCTCCATTTTTAAAATGATATTCATAATTAAAAAACCAGATGAACATAGGGGAAGGAAAGGAAAAATAAGATAAAAACAGAGAGGGAGGCAAACCAAAGAGACTCTTAAATACAGAGAACAAACTGAGGGTTGCTGGAGGGGATGTAGGTGGGGGGATAGGCTAAATGGGTGATAGGCATTAAACAGGGCACTTGTTGGGATGAGTACTGACCACACAGAGCCTGCTTGGGATTCTCTGTCTCCCTCTCTCTACTTCTCCCGTTTGTGTGCGCTCTCTCTCTCTCTCTCTCTCTCTCTCTCTCTCAAAAATAAATAAATTTTAACAAGGCAAAGGAGAGTCACCAAAGGCATAAAAGAAAGAAAAAAGAAAGAATAAATCCTGGATGACCATATAATTGGACTTGTTTATTCATTTAGAAATGACAGCTACAGGGGCACCTGGGTGGTTCACCTGGTTGAGCATCCGACTGCAGCTCAGGTCATGATCTTACGGTCAGTGAGCTCAAGCCCTGCATCGGGCTCTCTGCTGTCAGCTCAGAGCCTGGAGCCTGCTTCAGAATATGTGACTCACTTCTTTCTGTCCCTCCCCCCGCTCACACTCTGTGTGTCTCTCTCTCAAAAATAAATAAATACTAAAAAAATTTTTAATATTAAAAAAAGAAGAAATGACAGCTACAAACTTGTATCCTCCTGATGTCAGATAAAATTTTTCATAGAGCAAAGAATAATATTCATAGCCCTGTAATAGTCTCTTTAGTGATTTGATGAATGTTCTTGGTACACAGAATAAAACCATTCT
Source organism: Panthera pardus (assembly GCF_024362965.1). NCBI lineage: Eukaryota > Metazoa > Chordata > Mammalia > Carnivora > Felidae > Panthera > Panthera pardus. Next base: position 18,463,057 of record NW_026526654.1, on the reverse strand, counting down.
TTTGGTTGTGAATGTTGCTTCAAGGGCTATTTCACTACTTCATTAAGAAGAATTTCCAGATTGTGTTATATGAAATACATTCATGGTAGCTGTTTTTCTAGAGATGATAAAAAATCTAGAAAAGTAACTTTTGTTGGAATTCTTTACACATGTGTATTTCCAGAAGCAGGGTGAGCTAATGATTGGTGTGATAAATGCTTGTTCATATTTTTATCAGATCAATAATAAACTTGGTTTCTGAATAACTTGGAAAGTTACACTAAGAATTAATATCGCACCATCTTTGCACAGAATTTTTCTCTATTTTGTTATTAGACTGAGAGTACACTATATTCCAACATCTCTAAGGATCTTCTTCATAAACTCTCCACTCTTTTAGGCCTGTGTTTAGTCAGGGAATAGATAAGCCAGAACCTTACAGACCAGCCAAGGGGCGCCTGGGTGGCTCAATCAGTTAAGCATCAACTCTTGGTTTCTGTTCAGGTCATAATCTCATGGTTCATGAGTTTCAGCCCCGTAGCAGGCTCTGTACTGACAACATGGAACCTGCTTGGGACTCTTTCTCTCCCTCTCTCTCTGGCACTCTCTCTCTCTCTCTCTCTCTCTCTCTCTCTCTCTAAATAAAATAAACATATGTACATACATACATAAGCCAAAATAATACTTTGATAATTTTTTGTACTTTCATAGTGCTTAGTAAGTTCCAGGCACTGTTCTAAATGTTCTTAACACTTACAACTCCTAATGAGGTAGGAACTATTGTTATTCCCACTTACAAATGATAAAATGGAAGCACAGAGAGGGTAAGTAATTTGCCCAGAGTTACAACAGCCAGTATCTCAGGGCATGAAGCCAAGGTAGAGGCTTCAAAGCAAACAATGGTAGTTGCAGAACCATGATCCAAGGTAGGGAGTCGGTTGAAGGATCAAGGAGAGGGAATGCTTCATGGACCAGGGTTCAACAGCAAAGCAGCAGCAGAAGGAAAACAAAAAACAAACAAACAAACAAAAAACTAGACTGTATGTCTCTGAGCCATGGCTTAAAGATTCTTAGAACATTCTCTGACTGAGGGCAAAATTGGTCTCATTGTTTAGGGCAGGCTCCAACCTTATAGATGGTATTTAGTAAACTCACTTGGGGATGTTTTACTTTAAGGGGCTAAGGATCCTAGACAATCACTGTGTATCTCCTAACCAAACATGTCTATATCCTCTCTTCTGACTGCATGATGAGCATTTCCTCCCCTCAATTTTAAGAATGAGCTGTTCCATTTTCTCCACTATTGCTCATCTGTCCACCTCGAAAGAAATTCCCTGCTCCTCAAAGTATCCCCATCACACAGAATCTGATCAAGTTACTCTTCTTCCATAAAATCCCTCTTTTCCTTTTAAAGGAGGAAATAGCCACAATATTTATTATCTGCATATTGCACACAGTCACGTATTTCATTGAAATGTTTTGTTTTTCTGCATGAGCATCTCGCCTGGCAAATCTCTGTGGCCAAAGACCATTTAGGATTACTTACCTCTATGACTGACTCATAATGCTCATTTGTGTGGGTAGCTTGTACAAAATGCCTAATGGGCATTTGTTAAATGAACATATCAATGGAAAGCATAATTTATGTGTTACCCTGCTTTTTCCATCAACCCATTCATGTGTGGTCCACAAAAAGTGCCCAATAAATCTTGATTGATTAATTCCTTCGCTGTTGAGTCAGAAATTGTGGAATTAACAACAAATACTATTATTGCAATCTAGTATTTGTTATTTTAAGTGAATAACAGTTAACAATATGAAGTGCCTCAACTGCTTTGTTTAATTGCACAGAACCCATGCTACAAACACTACCCCAGGGATTCATTTCTAAAGAAGGCAAACACTTTCTTCCTTCTTTCACGCCAGGGAGGACACACGGCATATGTTTTGGTCCTAGTTGGTCTTCTCTGTCTCTGACACATAGCTGACAACAGTTCATAAATTTGAGTTTTCATGGTGATAGCAATTAGAAAGAAGGCTTGTAACTCAAGGCTACCAAGTCCCTTTGCATCAATATATTCTGGGTTTGCTTTGACCTTTTTGAAAACGTTGCATATGTATGCTGCATGTTTGCATGTATTCTTTCTGGCATTACACTGAGACTGTGAAGTTAAATGTCATTGCAGCCTAGATATCCAAGCCACCTTATCATATGACATTATTTGGGATATAATCACAATGAGCAAATCTGTTCCATAGGAACTGTTTAAAAGGTAGGCATGTACCTTTTTTGGTAATTCTTTGTGAAAACATCTCTACTGATGCCATGTCCTTTTTATTCTTCTCCTCCTCAAATACTTTTTTACCTTATTTATTTAAATTTCAGACCAGAACTATAGGGCAAGTCACATAACAATTTATATCTCTATAATGAGAAGAGATATGAGTTGATCACACGTCTAATACTGAACGCTTAATTTTAAGAATGCTCTTACTTTTTAATACAAACGGACAAGATGACACAAAAATACACCAAATAGGATTTTAAAAATGAGACACTTCTAAAATTATTGTTACTATGCATAAAATATTAGTCTTTTTACTTCCCCCATTAGACCACTCGCCCCCCTCAAAAAAATTTTATCTCTGAGAGAATAATTCTTTGCTTGCTAGAAGTTCTACTTTTTTCCCTCTGTCTTTCCACTGCTCAAGCATGCTTGAAACTCGCTTTAATCATCCTCTATGCCAAGCATCAGGCACAGTGCCTGGCACACTGTAGCACTCAGTAATTGTTTGATCAGTGAATAAGAGAGAATCTTTTGAAGTTACACAAACGAACCAAAATCTTTCTTTTGAGGATGGATGATAAAAAAAAAACATTTGCATCAAAGGATAAAGTACTCTTTCAAGTTGAATCTGTCTACGAATCTAAAAATTCAAAGGCTCTAGTACATTACCTCGGCATTTTATTTTTTTTCCATACCACTTTGAAACAATAATTTTGTTTTATCTAGCTTTTTAATTTCCTTCAATCACAATCATGAAAAACTGAGAAAGTAGTCTGTGTTCATGTTAGCCTGAAAAATATAGCATGTTGCAAACTCACGAAAACAATCTGCCATAAATAGGACAGTGATAGTCTCACGTATCTTCATATTCTCAGTAATTAAGAGGAAAACCGATTCGAAGTCCAAAGCTGAATTCACACTGATTCAGTTTTGTATTAATTCTAAATGCAGACCAAGATATTTACTTCCTTTTTTATATAAGATTTTTTTAAATGTTTTTTTAATTTATTTTTGACAGAGAGAGAGAGAGAGACAGAGCATGAGCAGGGGAGGGGCAGAGAGAGAGGGAGACACAGAATCTGAAGCAGGCTCCAGGCTCCGAGCTGTCAGCACAGAGCCTGACGCGGGGCTCGAACTCACGGACTGTGAGATCATGACCTGAGCCGAAGTCGGTGGCTTAACCAACCGAGCCACCCAGGCGCCCCTGCTTCCTTTTTTTTTACTACACCATAATAACATTTTTTAAAGTTTACTTATTTATTTTGAGAGAGAGACAGAGAGAGTGAGTGGGGGAGGAGCAGAAAGAGGGAAAGAGAGAATCCCAGGCAGGCCCTGCACTGTCAGCCCAACACGGGGCTTGAGCTCACAAACTAAGAGATCATGACCTAAGCTGAAATCAAGAGTCAGCAGTTAACTGATTGAGCCACCCAGGCACCCCGCCCCCGCCCCCCACAATAACATTTAGAGAATCAAAAGTACTTCAAAACCCTCGGAAGAAAAGTATTATCTAACTTGTAAATAGTCACCTCCTCACACTGTAGCGACCACTTTTTGCTTATTGATGGAGTAAAATATATTTCTTTCATTTCATATATGTGAATGGGTGGTGTCTTCTCATTTTTATAAGTGTGTCCCCTTGGACATTTTTCCCTATAGTCTGAATTTGGCAATTCTCTTTTCCTGTTGCAGTGCCCGTAAGTGCCAAGGTCATCCCCATGGCATGGTACTAACACCACCACACCTGCTCCCCTACCAGCCCAGCCTCTGGACGCAGGACTCCCCAACCCTGAGGTCCAGAGCAACAGCTCATCTTTGGCTCTCTGGACCCAATTAACTTTGGTTTTGTGCCAGCTACCAATTTTCCCATTAAATTCTAGTGCTGTCCCTGAATCCAACCCGAACACAGCACCGTGTTTCTCTGCATACGCAAGTCTTGGCTGTGGTCGTGAACTTACGTCTGGAGTGAGTGATAGGGGACAACCTTGAGCTAGGTCCAAGGCCACGTCACCCTTCCCTAGCAGTTTCACTGCCTTGTCCCTCCCCATCCTCCCTTTAAATCACATCATTGCTCTACCCTATACAGTTGTCACCAGCCCTAGAGTCAACCTAGCAGTGGCAGAAAGCCACCCTGCCAGTGAGTACTGCTCGGTGGGCCAATCCAGACCTATATAGTTGGTAATTGTCCTTTAGTGGAACGTATACTGTTGCAGAAATCAAATAGAAGTCATCTAACCAATAACATTCTAGAAAACAACATCATTCTTTTCCACTCTGTACCGCTTTCACATAAAAATTTTGCCTGTCATCCTTGGGCCATGCTAATCTTCTCAAATTGTTACAATTTTAGTAAATGTGCTGCAGAAGCAAGTGCTCACAGGAAAAAAAATTTTAACTTTTTTTTTTTTGAGAGAGAGAGAGAGATGTAGAGCATGAGCAGAGGAGGGGCAGAGAGAGAGGGAGACACAGAATCTGAAGCAGGCTCCAGGCTCTGAGCTGTCAGCACAGAGCCCGACACGGGGTTCAAACTCATGGACCCCGAGACTAGGACCTGAGCTGAAGTCAGACACTCAACCGACCAAGCCACCCAGGCACCCCTTACATAAAAATTTTTAAAAATCAAAACAAAGAGAGGGTTGAAATTGCACAGTATTATTTTTTACTAAGCTGCATGTTTTCTTGGGTCTGATTCTAAAAGCAGAAAAAACATATGCTCTTGCTAAAAAAGGTGATTGATACAGATTCTCTAACTTTTTCGCTACAAACTATGGGAAAGTACTTACCGACTCACTAACTCAAAATAGCCTTATGAATTCCCTACATTCTTATGTGAACTATCATTTAAAAGGTAAACTAGGCATTTTTCTTCTTTTGAAATTTATAAATTTCAGGGCATTTTATACCCTGGGCTTGATCTTTTCTTCATAGCAGAGAAACCTTCTGAACCTTCTGAATATGCTAGCAAGTTCTTCTGTGTTCCACTGAGAGCCCTAAATACAGAAGGTCTGGGAGAAGAAAAGTGGGGAAGTTTGCATGGTGTTGCTAAGAGAAACCTAGTGGAGTTTATTAGTTCTCTGTCTCCAGAATCTGTTATCTGTTCACCAAAATATATAAATATAAATTAAAATAGATGGATTGATAAATAAAACTTTCTAACACAAGATAATTATCAACCACAAGCTAAGGGGCTGCACATGACATTAAGCTACGCTGGAGAAACTGAGGCCAAAATTTCAAGAACCTAATGTGAATATAGTGGGATCCTAAAGAATGAGGCTGGCAAAAAAAGACAGCACTCAGAAGCCGATGGCTACAGTGCGCCTGGAAGGATTCACGTTCCCAAGCAGGTGTCCGCCCCCTCGCTCTGGTTCTGACCACCATGATCGGCCACCCCTCCTGCTGTCCACTCGGGCTTCTCTGGCCACAACCTGGAAGCGCTTGAAAGAGGAGAAAAATGCTTCAGAGTCGCTGCAATGACTCAGCACATTAATGCTGACTCTACGGTTATCTGATTTAGAGCCAGCCTGGCTTGTGACCCCGGGTCACCCAATCCCAACCACTGCAGACTGACCAGCTGGCCATACCTGGTGTAAAACTTGTTCTTTGGGCTTGCGTCTCATGAGTTCGCATGAGTCAGTGCTCAATACTAAACTAGCCTTCCTGGGTTTTTTAAGCCTTTTGTCACACCAGAGATTCATGGATAGGTGTTTTGAAAATGGCTTGATAATATTCCACTAATGGCTCTACATTTTGTGGGGCTGTGCTGTTGTTAATAAAAGGTCTGTTTTCCATGAGTTCAAATTAACTGACAACAACTAAGGGAGTTTAAAAGAAGTCAAATTTTACCTGCCAAACATTTCCTACTATATGCTCCAGAGCAAAATAAATATGGAAATTTCTATGTGTTTTCAAAGCAGAAGATTCAAACATATTATTCTTCTCGAGGGTAAATCTTTCACCCTATTATCTTCCAGAATTTCAAATGTAACAGGAAAATGTGAGATCAGTATCCTAAACCACTTCCACAGGTAAGATCATATTACTATTTTTTTTTAAGGATTAGCACATCAGCTTGTTCTGGGTTTTCATATATAGAGTATTCACTACAGTGTCAACTACATGCTAAGTACTCAATAGACAAGAATTCTGAGCTTTTCCTTTAAGGCGTGGGTAAGACTTTGTGATTTCCAAGACAAAAGTTAGCAAAACAGGGACTCCTGGGTGGCTCAGCTGGTTGAGACTTCGGCCTAGGTCATGATCTTGCTGTTCCTGAGCTCGAGACCTGCATCAGGCTCTGTGCTGACGGCTCGGAGCCTGGATCCTGTTTCACATTCTGGGTCTCCTTCTCTTTCTCTGTCCCTCCTCAACTCACACTCTGTCTCTCCCTCTCAAAAATAAATAAACATTAAAAAAAAAGTTAGCAAAACATACACCAGATAGAAGATATCACTGTAGCTACAGCAGTGGCTTGAGACTCAGCAGGATAAGAAACATCTCTATAAGAACACATTTTTTTAAAGCATGGAGTCAACCAATACAATGAATGGCAGGGCAGGTAGAGTGCAAGACCACAGTGAAAACCCAGTGTGGTTCTGGCATCTCTTAGGAACACAGCAGACCACAGCAACAGCTCTGGTTTCTTTGGAGGACACGTGTGACTTTGGCCCTCTCTGGGAGATTGAGCTCACAGCGCTTTGAGCAGGAGTCACAGACATCAGCGGCACATGGATTGTACTCATCAGGCTGAGATGAAAATGACCTTTGCCCAGGGCCAGCCCTTTGCTCATGGTCTTTCCAGGGTCAGCAAATAAGAGAGGCAGTTTTTCAGGCAATAGGAAAAGAATCCACACATTGCTGTCCCCTGCCAACCCCACTTTTCCATCCACAAACCCCTGTCAACAGGCTCCATGTTTCTTCCTCCAGAAGACGCTGCAGGTGGGAGGTCAGGTGTTCAAAACGACTTCAGAAGGCTCCCTCTTCTCTGCTGTGACATTTTCTGGCATCCTGTCAGCTGGCTACTGAGTCTTCGGCATTCACTTTGTACAATGAGTTAATGTATAAGAAACTTGCTGATGTTTGCAGGCTCAGCACTCTTAATATTAGAAAATGACAAAACTTACTTATTGAATTTGTTTTTTTAATTGTCCTCCTTTGGAGAAGGGAACCTTCCATGCCTTCCATGCGCCTTGTTACTACCGCAAGGACTAAATTCATCCTGACTGGCCTCTTCCCATAAAGGGCCAGAGCAAAAGCAAATGTACGTGCGCGTATCATATCATGATTCTCCGGGAAGGGGACTGCTTACTTCCAGGGGTGTAAATGGCTGGCACCTGAATGAAATCAAACACTGAAGAAAAATGCCACTTGAGGCAAGAGAAGAGAAGGGGCACAAGGCCTCTGGGGTGGTATCTATAATGTGCTGCTGAATTTCACGTGACTTTCATGAACCACGAACTGCATGCTTTACAATATTTTACCAAGGCATTCTTTTTTTTTTTTTTTTTTTTTTAATATATGAAATTTACTGTCAAATTGGTTTCCATACAACACCCAGTGCTCATCCCAAAAGGTGCCCTCCTCAATACCCATCACCCACCCTGCCCTCCCTCCCACCCTGCCCTGCCTCCCACCCCCCATCAACCCTCAGTTTGTTCTCAGTTTTTAACAGTCTCTAATGCTTTGGCTCTCTCCCACTCTAACCTCTTTATTTTATTTTGAAGGCATTCTTTTCTAACAAGCATCATTTCGTTTTGCATCCTTTTTGCTGTATAATATGCAAAAGAAAGAGAAGCACAATCGCTGAAAGTTCCGTCTCTGGGATTTGAAGTGCCCTCACTTGCATGCTGAGAAGGGTTATAATGAATATTTTTGCCATCAGCTGCTGAGAGCAGCTTGGTACTAGCAGCGCTTGATTCAAAATGTCATATGATACAATAATACACAAATTGAGTGCACAGAGGGGAGAAAACATCATGCAACCTGTCATAGGTACAGCAATTTCTCGTGAGTATTCAAGGAGACAGAGGTAGAAGTAGAAACTTGAAATCTGAAAAAAATCAACAGTCAACATCCACAAATGCTAGAAAAACATTGTTAACAAATGGAACATAGCATTTTTTGCGTAATTGTAATACCAGTGGTTTCTTTAGTCAAAACCGTAGAATTCATTTATGAATGATCTGGTACAATTCAAGTGCTAAAGTCAGGGGCGCCTGGGTGGCTCAGTCAGTTAGGCATCTGACTCTTGATTTTGGCTCAGGTCATGATCTCACGGTTTGTGGGTTCGAGCCCCTGTTTGGGATCCTCTTCTTCCCTCTCTGACACTCCACTGCTCATTCTCCTCTCTGTCTGTCTCTCCCTCTGTCTGTCTCTCTCTCTCTCTGTCTCTCTGTCTCTCTCTCTCTCTCTCTCTCTCTCACACACACACACACAATAAACTTAAAAAAAATTACTGAAGTCAATGAGAAAGCATATCTACTTAATATAATCAAATACATTTCCTATTAATTTTTAATAACTGATTTTCTTAAAATAGCAGCCCTTTTCTCCACTGCTTAATTTTTGTTTTCAACTGGTCTTTCTTCAGAGGCAGATTTAAAAAACAAACAAACAAAAACAAAACAAAAAACCCTACCTATTCCTGAATACAATTTGGGTAACTATTAGAACTGCCTTATCTAAAAAATCCCTAAATATTGGCTATGAATTATCTAATAGCAACTTTAAAAATAAGTACATTCCAAATGTTAATTTCAAAGACAGTCCTTGAACACCATGGTGTCCCCTTGTCTCGTACTTTCTCATTTGTGTTTGGACATTTGGGTAGTTACCATGTTAGCCATTCCTCTTTTTATTTCCAGTGTTTTTCTAATTGTTCGGCTACTTCTGTTCCTTGCGTCAATTAGTGACATCTTCCCAAATTAATTTTTGTTTCATATTTATTATATCGACTACCTTTGTCCAAGTGCTGGCTCCCCAAACCAGTTGTTTTATTCAGTGTAGTTACTCCCTCCCTCTGTGCCTCAGTCCCCTTGTCCTCATAAGGCTTTGGTGAGGACTGATGAGCTAGGGGGGCTCTTACGACTGCATCTCGTGCATAGGGAGCTCTGTGTTCCTATTCCCATCTTGAAAGTGGAATTTTTTTAAATGTGAATACATATTATTAAAAGTATTTTAATATATCATTTTTTATTTGTTTCTCCCCCATGGGTCTACAGATTACTTCCGTTTAGGTCATTGGTTCGATTATTTTAAGTTGGCCATCTGTAGAATTTTAAAACAAGGAAGAATCCTAAAAATCATGTTTTCCAACTTTCGTTTACTATAGTAGGTTCCTAGTCATCATGATTATTGTCATCAGGCTTTTGTTAAACAACTAATTACACTACTCAGGGACTCTGATGCCACTAAAGTGCATTTGTCATCTAAGCTTTGGGCCTGGAGATGTCCTTGAGAGTATCGACTAATTCAATCTGTCCTTCTGATTCATTGTTTTCATAGCATAAATCTTCACCACATACTGCACTGGGATAACTAGTCATGGTATAGGTAGGAAGGATTCCTGTAGGCCTTCCTCACCCCTATGCAGACTTCATTCATTCTTTTCCTTTGACTGTCCAGCCCAACGTGGCTTATAACCCGTTCGCACAATTACCATGCACTGGATCCTGAAACCACCTTTCTGGAGGTAGGGACAAGGCAGCTATAACTGCCTTTTCTTCCTCTTGCAGGAAACTGGGAGTCAAAGGTTAGGATCATGCCCAGGGACAGAGAATTAGATGTGCCACAGGGATCTGTAAAACCCAGGCCTTAGGATTTCCCTTCGTAACATGTTTTTACGGTGCATGCTATTTCTCCCCAGATGTGTCACTACCACGTCAGCAGAAGCAAATATCCTAGTGAGGGGCACAGAACCAAAACAACGTAGAAACGGAAAAATGATGCCTGATTGGGCAGTAAGCCATTCACTCATTCAGCGGTTTAAGGTTAAGTTCACACTGGGGCTGTCTATACGATGTAGATATTGGGGCAACAGATGATTGAGTTCCATATTCAGCCAAGATGTGATTGAAAAAGAAAGTCCTTTGGGGTTATAGAAGAGAAAACCTATAAAGAATTGGCCTCGACCTCATCTGCCTATAGACAACGTAGGTGTTAAGTTTAAACTGTTGGGACTATGCTTTTTGTTCTTTACTGAGGGTTAGGAAACGATTATTGCGTAAATAAGGTAAATGAGTGTCATTTCTAAAATGAAATGTTTTCACATTCTTATCACAAAAATTTCAGTAAAAGGAAGTCTGTGTAATATCCTCATGATATCTCCAGGCCCACAAAGGCAACAGATGGTCTCTGGGTTTTAGAGATCTCTTTGTGTTCTATATTAAAATGTTTCCAAAAGATTGACATAGTGTAAGAGTCTGATTCCTTATTAAAAGATTTATTCTCAGGTTTTGTATGACTTCTACAAAGTATGAGATATGAGCCATTGTGGTTTGTGGCTTAGGTTGATGGCACAAACCTTTTCCCTACACCATACCGGAATTATTTTCCATCTCCCTACACCATATTGGAATTATTTGGTCTGCAAATAGGGCAGTGATTAGTTGCCAGGTCAATGATTAGTAGATTAGTGGTCATCCACTGATATGCTGCAAGGTGATTATCAAGTACATTTTTGCTAAAAGCACTCAAGAGCAGAAAAATGTTTAACTGCCATAAATTCTAACCACAGGATGAAACAAAACTGAACAAAGGAATGGTAAATTTAGTCTCAAGCTTAGAACCCTGAAGCATACAACTGCAGAAGCACAAGTGTGTGACCGTGGCACGCCATTTTCCTTCCAAACCAATGCCAAAAACAGCCTTGGAGCCTGTGTTTCCTTCAGTCAGATACTAATACTAAAGCTCAAGAAATGTAAAACAAGACAGCAAAATGGGAATTCAGTAGGAGTGCTGAGATGTCAGGAGTGCTGACATTAAGTGTATTTCTTTGGCTAGTCACAAAATCCTCATCAAGAGGCCAAACTGTCTAATTCTATCATGAGGAGAACATGGATGAAAGAACTTAACTACTGCACATATTCCCATTTCAATATGGTAAACCATCTGAGTATAACAGTCACCAGAGGCAATGGAGAGAAGTCTGACTACTAACTGGGCCAGGTGATGAAGGTCAACATTGACAGCATTACTTCATATTGGTAAGTATTGATAGGTACCCTGCATACGATGTGATGAAAATGACACCTTACATCTGAAACCTTCCTCCCCAAAATCCATAATCCTAGGCTAAACATGAGGAAAATGTCAGATAAACCCAAATTAAGGAACACGCTACAAAACATTTGACCAGTGTCCCTCAAAACTGTCAAGGCTATCAAAAATGAGGAAAGTTTCCCAAACTGCCCCAATGTAGACAAGTCTGAGGGGACATGATTAGCAAATGTGATGTGGTATCCTGGATGGGATCCAATTACAGAAAAAGAACCATAGGTAAAAACTAATAATATCCTAATAAAATACAGACTTGTATTAATAATAATGTATCAATATTAATTAATTGTCACAAAGGTACCACATTGATGAGATTCTAATAGGGAAAACGAGGGTATGGGGAACCCCCTGTATTATCTTTGTGACTCTTCTGTAAATCTAAAACTATTCTGAAATAAAAGTTTTCTTAAAAATAAAAAAGTCTCTCCTTCAATTCAACTGATATCTGTGGATCAGAATAATTCAAGTAAGCAACTATTTTTGTATTTCTTCTGCTTCACAGAGGAATGTGATGGGAGCCATGGGAAGCTGCCCGTGCAGCCAGGATGCCCTCACAGACTGCCCATGCAATGGATATCTGCTCCCCCCCTTATAGGCCCCCCATTTTATTTATGCAAGTTGGCCTTGTTATTCTAATTATGTAATTTAATTATTTTTGAAATCACAAGCATAATTGCAAAAGAGAGAGTTGCTATTTCTGTGAAAAAAAATAGATTGAATGATTTGAAAAAACTTGATAAAGGCAAATGGCTAAAAATACTCCTTTGAATATGGGTGTTCTTGTACCATAAAAGATTGGAAGAAAATGTCATGAAAATCAAGAAAGATTCTGCACTCAGATTGCTTACATCCTTCAAGTTCTGCTCCACTTAAAGACACCAAAATTAGAAATCAGAGATCATGGGTGTGATTTCTACAAGAACTCAAATCAGTTCAACCATAATCAAAGAAACCCCATGGGGGTCAAAGTACTGGTGAATGAGCATTAACATAAAGTGAAATGTTGAAGGCACATGTGTATCATTTTTAATAATTGCCCTGTTTTATTGCTTTTTTCATTAACTTATCTTTTCAATTAACCAATTACTACTGATCCCAACTGACTATCCAAGCCATTCTACTGAAGATGATTTTTACTTTCATCTTTTATGCCTTAATATTTTACAGCACATTTTCAGCTTTCCTTTAACTGGTAAGTTCAGGTTTTTATTTTGCACTGTTTTATAATGAGCCCATTGCACAATTCTGTCACCTTCCCCCCCTCCCACCCGTGGACTCTAGACACAAGGGCAATTGCCTAATTATGCTGTGCTGCTCTAAGAAGCACAGTCGTTAAAGCGCCTTCTTAGGGGAATGATGTAAAAGTGCCAAGGGAAAACTAAAGACAAAATCCCCAAGAAAAAAGAAGCTTATTTTTTTAATATAAATTCAGTGTCTGGGAAAACAATATCATTTCCTCTAAGTGAGTCTGTTTTCAAAGACCTCTAAGTTAAGAGTCGAGCAGAGTACTGATTAAATGTGACATGCTTCTCTCTTGGCTTCTAGATGATAAATTCTGCACCAGATGATGACACTGGATGTGAATCTGTTTCTCATATCGTGCTGAGAACAAGATCACTAAGACATACTTTACCTTTCCCAACAGAATCCATCTTTTCAACGATGGTGACAAAGCTGTTTCTTCCTACGTCAGTAGAAAACTCATTCTGATCAAAGTTGAATAGTACCAAGGGGTTAGAATTTTCTAAGTAAAAGAACAGCAAGATGCCCTAAGGACACAAAGAATGGAATTAAATGGTTATTTTCAAATTCAGCTATTCACCAAGTATATATTAAAAATTAGTGTGGTCCTGTCTGGAATATGCTTCAGAGGAGTAATTTTAAAAATAGGGCATTTGTAAGAATACAGTTGAGAAAGAAATTGAGGAGTTGAGATGGATGCGAACTATCCCTTAGGAATATAAAGCAGTGCCGAACATCCAGAAATCAATGCTTCTTGGGATTAAGAATTGTGCAAGTTTAAAGGTTAGGATTTTCAGCACGCACATAGGTTCGGTTGGACTTTTTATATTTCCATTATGAGCACTGTTGCCATAAATACCAGCAGGCAAGTAGACAAGAGATCAAGAGGGAAATCAAACAGGAAAAGGACTATTGAGGCTTTCTGGACTTCAACCCATGACCTCCTGTCTCTCCCAGTTTAGAGGAGGGGATGGACAGGGGAGCAGAAACTGAGTGGTAAAGACGCTGGGTGGGGGAGGGGGTTCTCCAGGAAGCAGAGCAGCAGGAAGGCCAAGGTTCCTCAATTCTTTCCTCTTCTTTGCTTCCCACAAGAATTAACCTTGAGACTCAAAGCACAACACAAAAGGGAAAGAAGCCAATGAGATGAGCTGGGCAACATAGCAGAAGCTCCCAAAGACCGAGGGAGGTCAGATTTTGAGAACTCATGTGCTAGAGTAACACACAATGTGAGCACCCCCCAATAACATTGTAGAACACCAAAGGGAAAACGAATCCATAAGCCAAACACAAAAATCCAATAAACTTTAAAAGCTCGCAAATCTGATCCCCAAACTGCTGTTTGCCTAGGTATTCCATCTTTCAAGTGCCTGAAATTAAAATTTATTAACGGATATTCTTAAGGTTACCTATTCTACCTTTAGAACATACGTCTATCTCCTGCTACATTCTCATAGAATTTCAAATCTGCCGTGTGAGGAAAACACAAACTTTTAATCAAAAGCAGAATCATACACGTAAAGGAGACCGCGCTGTTTTATAAATGCAGCAACGAAGAGCAGCCTTCGCTTCACAGCCTGGCTCATAACTCAACTCTCCCCCCAAGCTTCTTTGTTGGTTCCTCACATCCTTCTTCCCTGCACCTAAACTTACAGCAGCAGCATGTATATTCTCTGCCTTCTCACCCAATTGCCACTGGATGCTTCCGTACAGGTGTCTGCATGGCATGCATCATCTAAACCAGCATCTTTCCCCAGACTCTGTAGTCCTCTTGTTTTCCCTAAATGAGGGAAGTCAGCATCATCTGCTCAGGATCAAAACTTCCATATGATCTTCCATCACCCTCCCGCCCTGATCTCCCACGTGTGGTCAGCCACGAAAATCTGCCCACTCTGTCTCCACACCAATTCTAGCTCACAGCCCCATTTGATTTTGAACCTTATGATAATAAAAGTTTTATTTTTTATCTGTTTTCCATTGCCGTAGCCCCAGCACCTAGTACAGCACCACACACCCGAAGATACACGTTACATATTTGTTAACTAAAGTTATATAGTACTAGACCTCAAGACAATACTTTTAGTTTAGTTTTAGCCTTTTATGCTGGCCATAGTCACATACAGGATATTTTTTAAGAGATCCTTTGCCAATCACTCTGACGTAACAGCTTTTATATTCTATATTCTCCTCCTGACTCCACCAATCCCCTACCAACGTGCACACACATGCAAACACATAAGCACATAACTGTAATAAACACATAACTGTAACAAACACATAATGTAACTGTAACAAAATTTCAAATTGATAACCATTGTCAATATATTATTTTCAAAAGAAAAAGGTGACTGCCTTTCCTTTTTTATCTTCTAGGCTTTCCTCAAAATAAAACAGAAAACTGGCAAGCATTAGGTCACTTTGACTAAATGTACACAGGTCAAATCAAACAGTTCTAGCCAAATACCTTATTGAAATATTTTGTCTCTTCCATCTACTTAATTGACAAAATAACCATGTTGTCAAAAGTTTAATTTACCTCAGCCATGCTGATACATCTATAATCTAAAGTAGCACTTTGGAGCAGAATAGTTCCTTATACGTATTTATATGGAGCTGGCTTTTCAAAAAGAATTCTCAATAAAATTTCACATAATGTAACTGATATATAATGACTAGGAAAGATATGAAAACACAGTCCAATTGACAGTTATGGATTTCCTACCTTGGACAAGAAAACTGCTACAGAGTAGATTGAAAACATCAAAGAATGAGACAGGGGCTCACAAGGAAATGGGCGAGGCAGCGATAAATAGAAATTCATAGGGAAGGTAGGTTAGAGTCAATGGCAAATGGAAACAGGGAAGGCTCTGATTTCCAAGCTTCCCTCTTCTGTCCTCCTGCCCGACACCTTGCCTTTCCCACTTCGATTCCATAGTGGGTTGTCAGAGTTTCCCTTCCCTACCTTACCCCCTCTTGCTTTGACTTTCGAGCCAAAACCCTCTCCACACCTGTGCCTGTGGAGCTGCACATAATGGAGAGACACATGCACTTACCCCAACACACTCCCGTTATAGCCCATGACTGCTGACCTCGAGTGGGTTGCTAGTGCAATCTTACAATAGTCCCAGGAGATTCTTTCATACTTCTTTTCTTCTCAAAATTCCGGCACTCTTCCCCCCTACCTTTCCCCTCAGCGAATGACTTTACTTGTGACGTCACAGAGAAACCATCGGGAAGAGGACTACACGTTCCCGCCACCGTGTCTTCCAACCACCTGCACATGTGCCCAGACAGCCTGTCCTCCTTTCTGCTACTTTTGTTGAAATGTCCAACCTTTGACACAAACCCTGCCACTGACATCCCAGACCCTTTCTCATAGTGCCTGTTCAAGAGCATTGCCGTTGCAAGTTTTCTCCTGGAGTACCCTCTACTTCCTTGCCAGCTCATAGAGAATTAAAAAACCTTTGAAAATATGATATCTAGCACTTTTCATTGTTTTCTGCAGAAGATCTAAGGGAGTGCCTGGCTCACCATGTTGCAGATATATTAATGGTTAATTCTCAGTCATCATCTCACCTGATGTAACAGCCCTCAATATAACTGATCTCTGTCTTTTCCTCCATGTGGCCTCAGGAATCCAGCTTTCTTAGTTCTCATTCCTATCAGAGGCTCTTCCTCAAATGTGTGTTTTACAAACATGGGCTCATCCTCACTGCCTTCCTCTTCCCCTTCTACACAGATTCCCCAGCTGTGAATTCAATCAGCTACTTACAACCCCCAAACAGAAGCCCCCCCGCCAACACTGCCCCCTGAATTCCAGACTCAGAGACGCAATTCTACTCACCACCTCCCCTTAAATGTCTCCCAAAAGCTTTTCGAACTACGCAGGTCTGAAACCACACTGGTGATCCCAGCCGCCAGGCAATCCTTCCATAAACTTCCCCATCCCAGTAAATAGCCCCATCCCTCCAGTTGCTTAGTACAAAAAACTTGAGTTCTCCCCGACTCCTGTCAACTCTACTTTCAATACACTTCCAGAATCTGGTCTCTTTTCTACACCTTCCACCAAAACCTCCCTCATTCAAGCAACCATTATTTTGTACCTAAGCCATCTTATTAATACACATCACATTTAAACACTGGCCCCCAGTCTATTCCAACACAGCAGCTAGAGTGATCCTTATAAAATGTAGATCAGATCATGTTACTCCTTTATTTAAAATCCTCCAATTTCTTCCTTTCCCCCTAGGATTTAAAGGCAAACTCTTCACTATGACCTACAGAACCCTAAATGAGTTGATCACCAGCTGCCTCTCTGACATCATCCTCACCACTGATTTACCTACTCTGCTTCATCTGAAGCGGACCTCTATGTTTACCAATGTGCCAAGCATGCTTCTGCCTCAGGACCTTTGCACTTGCTTCTCTCTGCTTAGAATGTCTTCCAAGATACCTGCACAAACTCTTTCGTTCACTCTTTCAGCTCTCTGGGCAAATGTCATTGAGGATGTCTGTGACGATTGTGTATAAAATAGAATTCCCCAACCCCCACCCCCCAGACATAGCACTTGCTTTCATCCTTCTCTGATTTTCATTATAGAGTTTTTCACAATCTTACATACTTCATATTTATATTTTTGTGCTTACTTTATAGCTCTAAGCACCACACCGTAAGGATAGGGATCTCAGCCATTTAATTCACTTGTGTTCCCCAGAATCCAAAAACATACCTGGCAGATAAAAGTCAATAAATAGTTATTGAATAAGTGAATGAATTGAATTTTAAGAAGGATATTTATATGAATAATAGGAGCTAACATTTAGTAAGTGTCTCCTAGCAGGCATACTGAGTGCTTTACACGTACGGCCTTACTAAATCCTCACAACAGTCTTTGAGGTAGATTCTTTAAATCCCCAATTCCAATTTTACAGATGAGGAAATAGAGGCTTAGAGAGGTCAAATAACTCACTCAAACTCCCAGAGCCACTACGTGGTAGACTCGAGACTGTTTCTTGAGCCTGATTGACTCCACAGCCCATTGCGTTTCTAAATTGACTCCACACATCTCATAGCTGTGTTGCTGGGATGAATCTCAATAATGACCTGAGTGTGCTATAAACACAATAAATGTCAGCACTTAGTGTCACCAAAAAATCAAACACTACACAGTAGGTAGAACACTAAATGATAACTTACCAGATTCAAATAGCTATGTAGATTGCACCACGTTTTCCAACAGAGATTTTAGACATTTAGTATAACTTCACTGCCTTGTTAAATGGAGAGACGCCACCACTGTAACTTTGGAATTAGCACAGCTTCACTTTAGCTCCCAAAAGCTACTTGCTTTTTGTTGATGCTAACATTTAAGTTGTTAAACTCTATTTGCCAAGGTGCTACTGAACCCAGTTCTCCAGCATCACATGCACAAACCAGGGAAAACAATTAGATTAAATATCTTCGCTGGGATAAAGAGCAAAGTGTACCTCTTGCCCTCCTCTCCAGGACCCATTCCCCCCAGGACCTGTCTTCTCACCTAACCCCACAAATCCTCTTGCTCAAAGGAGGCAGTTGCCCTGAGATGTGCTTGGTTCAACACCTACTCTTTTCTGGACTTATCTCCATGACCCAGATTCCTGCTGCTACTCTGATTCTGAATCCAGTCCTACTATCTCCAGTACCATTAAACCTATGTTCTCTTAACTCCTGATGTTTACCTTAGCTGGGTTCTCAATTCAAGCCTAAATAAATAGAAATTATTTTTTCTAAGGATGAAGAATCAGCAGTTACACATCCAGATAGGCTTAGGGAATAAGAAAGAAGAATAAGTGTATGACAGCTGGCCTCCACGAGGACCCCAGTGATCTCGCCTCTGCATATTCATTCTTTTAAAGCTCCCTCCCATTTTTAATAGGGCAGACCTGTGTGGCTGGGGCTAGGTCCTGAAGGAAATTATAGGGTCTGCCTTATACTCGTAGATCATTCTTTCCGGAGGACACCCAGCAATTGTGTCAGGAAGACACTAAGGCAGCCCTGAGAAGTCAAGGTAGGAAGGGCTTATCAACGGCCAGCACCAGCTTGTCATCCACATGCATGAGCCATCTTGAAAGAGGATTCTTCAGACCCAGTCAGCTTTCAGATCACGGCATCTGCAGCCAATATCTCCACTGCAACCCCTCGAAAGACCCTGAGCGACTACTACCCAGCCAAGACACTCCTGAGCTCTTGACCCACAGAACCTGTGTGAAATGACAAATGTTTATTCTTCTTTCAAGTCGCGGAGTTGTAGGTAATTTGTTATACAAGAAACTGTGACTGAAACAACATGCATGCAAAATCTATTTGTAAGAAAAGTAAGCCTAGAAAGTCATGAGCTGTATAAGAAGAAAAACTGTGTATAAATTCAACCCACCATTCAAATATATGTGGTATATCAGACAGATATAATGTCTTTTTACAAAGCTTAGAGTTTTGATTATGGGTTATTTTTTTTTACAAAAAACAGCTATTAGCTGACTTTTCCTGACCTTTAGTATAGTCTTAAATGTCAGAATTTCAATAAATGTGCGTAATAACACAAATATCTTCAACTATAGAAAATAGAGCTCTAAAGACTTTGAACTTTGAACTCTGAGAAACATTAAGAACCATTATTTTCTGATATTAATGCAATGACTCTTTTTAAAAATATAATAATAATCAACTGAATTTAGATGGTATAGGACAGAAACAGAAGATTAAAGACAATGCCAGGCCATAACTCTGAAGAAAATATCAATATCAGGACCAAGAGAGAAACATGCACCCTAAGGCTGAAAATTTGGTGTTAATACCAGAATTGCATTGTAATTAATTAATTGTAATGGCTTACTTATACTTTTTATATAAATATGTTTGTTTTGTTTTGGGAAACTAATTAGAAATCTAAACATAAGTCATTCTGTATATGATATCAGTCATTCTCAACTAACCCTTCTGTTGCCTGAGTTACAAGACTGATGCTCCTTGGACTAATGTTAAAAAGAGTGACCTCTACCAGGTGAACTCAAATTGCCAACTGCAGACAATATTAAGATATTCAAGTAAGCGGGGTGCCTGGGTGGCTCAGTCGGTTGAATGTTCAACTTTGGCTCAGGTCATGATCTCATGGATCATGGGTTCAAGCCCCGCATCGGGCTCTGTGCTAACAGCTCGGAGCCTGGAGCCTGCTTTGTATTCTGTGTCTCCCTCTCTCTCTCTGCCCCTTCCTGCTCATGCTCTCTCTCTGTTTCTCAAAAATAAATGCTTAAAAATTTTAAAAAAATGATATTCAAGTAAACAGATGAAATGATGTACATATAGAGGCACCTAATATTGCCAGTATTTACTCTGACCATGATACATCATACATTACAGGAAAAAAACATGTTATAACTCTGAAATTGAAGACAGAAGACCTGAAACAATATTTGGCTTCCATTTTGAAGTTCTGGAAAAGCATTTCATAGATAAGAGTTAAATCATTTCAATGGCTTCTCTTGCCCTCAAATAAAGCACTTAGCATTCATCTCTTCATGGGAATATACCACTCATTTTGTTAGATGTATCACTTGATGCTTCCTTAGAAATTAGGCTGCAGACCCCTGGGGTGCCAGAACTGTGTCTATTAATGTCTCTGCCTCTGGTCCCAAGTTTTGCATCCTGTGTTTGGTCAATAGATAATGGTTATGTGACAGATTAGAGAAATCCTACTCTTCTAACCAGCTCACAGAATACGACCCACACATTTTCCCTACTTACCTTCTGCCAGCCACTGTATTTGGCACCAAGGACACAAAGGAGTTTAAGGAACCATCCTGGGGATGAAGGTGCTCAGAGCGCAGCAGGAGACCCAGACGTGTACATAGACCACTGCCAGGGAAAACATGTCACAACTGAGGGAACACAGATGATGGAAGCTAAGACAGAGAAGAATCCTAAATGCTCAAGAGAAATAAGGAATAGACAGGCTGAACAGAGCACTGCAAAAAAGGACATGATGGAACAATGACCTTTGATCTTGACCTTTAAGCAGAAGGGCTCCTGATGGATAGTTGACTTTTCACAAGGCAAGAGTAGACAGTATGCCACAAACCTGAAGCTTCTATGAAATTAGACTATGTGCTAGAAATGTCTCTAAAAGAGTAAGCATCAGATAAATGTGTCTCTAAGGGCCCATAAGACCAAAAGAATGAAGAAAGAAATTAGCATGTTTTCTGGCAAGGTATTAAACAATGAAATTTGGAGCTCATGCTATACTTACTTTGAACTCTGCACAATTAATGAGGTCTTCTTTATTTTTTTATGTGTTTTAACTGTAGTATCCAGAATAATGCCTCCCCACCCCAAAGATGCCTACATCCTAATCCTTGGAATTTATGCATATGTTATCATACTTTGCAAAAAAAGACTTTGAAGATGGGATCAAGGTTAAGGACCTTGAGGAAAGGAGAATAGCTTGTATGATCCAGGTGGGCACAATCTAATTACATGTGTCCTTTAAAGTGGAGAATGTGGAGCACCTGGGTGGCTCAGTCAGTTAACATCTGACTTCAGCTCAGGTCACGATCTCGCGGTTTGTGAGTTCAAGCCCCGCATCAGGCTCTGTGCTGACAGCTCGGAGCCTGGAGCCTGCTTCGGATTCTGCGTCTCTCCATCTCTTGGCCCCTCCCCTGCTCATGCTCTGCATCTCTCTGTCTCTCAGTAATAAATAAACTTTTTTAAAAAATAAAAAATAATAAATAAATAAATAAATAAATAAATAAATAAATAAATAAATAAGGTGGAGAATGTAACCTGGCTGTGGTCAGAGAAATGGCGGCACAAAATGGCATCTGGTACTCTGCAGCTAGATGTGAGATATAACCAGCTCCACGCAAGGAGGGAGAGAGGCCCTCACTTTGCAAGAACCCAAGTCCACAAAATTTAAAAACAAAAACAAAAACAAAACCCACACAAGCCACCACACCCACTGAGCCTTTAGACAACACCATCTATAAGAATCTCCAACCTCATGACTAAGAGCCAACAAGCAAGCGAAGACCCAGCTCCCACAACCACATGGAACTGAATCCTGCCAACACGTGAGTGACCTCTGGGAAGGAATGCAGACCACCACCTCCTTGATTTTAGCTAGATGAGACCTTAGTCAGTAGGACTTCCAACCTACTGACTTGTAAGATATTAAACTTACATTGTTTTATACAACTAAGCTTGTGGTAATGTGTTACAGCAATAATAGAAAGCTAATACACCAACACATTCTCTTTTTGTCTTAAAGAGGGAGTAACAAATACAGACCTATAACCTGTCCCACTAAAAACAAATGCTGTTCAAGATTCAGAAATGTTGATACAGTGATACCACTTAGTTTTATGGACCAGTTCTTCTAAAAGGAAAGAACAGATTAAAAAAATAAGAAGAGCTACTATTTATTGAGTTAATATCAGGCACTAATTAATGTACAAAATGCTCTATATAGCAAGAATAATCACTGATATTTTTTAATATGTGTGTATGTATGTCAGTAGGTGATAAGCATTGTCCTAAGCATTGTACATGTATTGATTCGTTTAATCTTCAATGAGGCAAATCCCATTATCATCCCCATTTTACAGATGAGGGAACTGAGACACAAAGGATGTGAGTAATATGCTAAATTCATGCAGATGGTCATCACTTAATCCCCAGAGCAGCTCTCTAATATCAGTGAGCATTTATCAGGAGCCTGCTGGGTTCAGGCACCAGGCCATGCAGCTCCCATTCATTCGCACACGGCTGCCCCAACAGCACCCTGTTTGGCAGACGAGTAACCCGCAACTTAACAAAGGCTCAATAACCCACTAGGCATCTTACAATGAACAAACAGCTGAGGTTGGAACTGACCCCGGAACAGAGCCTCTTAACCATCCAGTGTGTGCTAGAGAAGCCCAGTAAGTCTGGGCCAGCAGCACAAATGTACGGCTGGCTGCTCAAGGATGTCCTTTTCTGAACAATCTTCAGAAGAGTGTTTTAGTTAAAGCCTTTCCAAACACTTGAATCAAGCCAGATCTCTCCCGAAGGACACTCGAGATCCTCTCCGATGGCAGATGGTGGGCTTCAAATATGCCAAGTCAACAACTGGGAATATTTGTATTTAACAACAATAACAAAAAGCTTCAGTCATTTTCCCACTTGTCATTCAATCCTGATGACAAAACTGATTCAATAAACATTTATTGAGTACCTACTATGTGAAAATCAGTATGATGAGCATTAAGAAACACCTGAACAGGTATAATTTATCTGAGTGTATTGATTCAACCTTATAATTTTGAAGAGAAGTTAAAGGAGCTTCAGTGATCTGTTGGGTGACAGCCAGGGCCCCAAAGAAACTTACAGGATATATCAGGGGAAATTCAACCAACTTCTCATAATCTTCTAGAAAAGGCCAATGCAGTTATGTCAGAAAAAGAATCGGACTGAAAGTCAGCAGAGCCAGGTCTTAAATGAATGACCTTGAACAAGTCATTTCTCTTATCCACCTCCGACTGTAAAATAAGAAGACTGGTCTATGAAATACCGAATATCTTCTTCATTCTGACTTCTATTCTGGCACCAGAAGAACGTCTAGATTCAGGCAAGGTGCTGGACAGCAGCACAGGAGCAGACCTTGTACCTGGTGCCAGAGCCACTCACAAACAAACTAGGAGGGTTTCCTACGTATATTTAAAAAAAAAAAAAAAAAAAAAGACCCTGGAAAAAGAGCACTCCAAAGTATCAGCAAAAATGTAGTGAATTTTCCAAGACCTGAATAAAAATGGGACACCAGAAATAGTAACCCTGCTAAGTAAGTAACCTCAGATGTACTTGACATTTGGTTAATGGGATTTAAAGAAAAGTAAACAGGCACCCACACAAATGTATGCATGCATATAATACACACACATCCCCTCGCACATAAATGAGTGAGTGCTTCCCACTCTCTCGAGTGGAGCCATGAGCAGATCCGAGCATGGCCACGGAGCTATTACACAAGCGTGCTGCACTGCACCAAACTCCCTGAACACACAGCACGCCTAGAAATGCCACCACGTTTTCCTACGAGCACAAAGGAGGCCCTGGAACTCTTCCAAACCCGATGCTGTCGTCAGCTAGGTAAAGACATTTATTTAACCGGTTGAAATGACAGGACTACCGGCTGGGACTCAGCAGCTCAGGGAAAGGCAGCTTTTCAGCCCACTCTGCAGTACGGGAGAGCAAAGGGGGATTCTGCCTGGATCCTGCTAGCAATCCAATGATGGAGAAAGTTGAATTTTACTGCCCATAGGTGATATTTCTTTACACCAAAGCATCGTGCAGTCTGGGGACAAAGCATGAATCACAAGAAGGTAAATTCAATAGTAAATGGCAGAAATGGGGAAGAGCAGTGAATGTTTAGCAAACAGAATGCTGAAACCAGTGTTTCTATTGCAAAATTGCAGAAGTTGCAATAAAACTGTATATTCGCCCATTAAAGGGATGATATGAATGAAAATTCTACAGAATTAAATAATCATAAGCTTCCTAGAGCACAGATCTCAGTTCATTCCCCACTGTGCTCCTAAATGATGCCAGAGGCCTCTCTGAACCTTCACCATGCATTTGGCTTAGTCTTCGAATCTCAGTTACTGTTGAACCGGTTAAATGTGAATCCAGCATTCAATGGAAACCATCAATAAGGTCTTGACAACCTTCAGTTTTTTCACCCACACATAGATCTCTCTCACTAAATATACAGGGTGCTCTCTGCCTGCAACATCTCTGTGCGACCCTAAGTTTTCACTTCCCCAATTTAGAACTCATTTTCTTACCCTATAAAATGAAAAGTTTGTTTCCTTCGAGTTCTATGATGATTATATTTAAATGGCATGGCTTTTAAGTGGGGAAACCATGGAAGGTTCAAATCTAATGAGTCCAGAAGATGAAAAGAAGGGGAAATGAGAGCATAGTTTTATTCTTGCCTGATTTAGTCCTGGCTAAAGTGAAACACACACACACACACACACACACACACACACACACACACACAAATATACACCCTTTTCCCTTTCCTTACTTAGAGTCTTTTTGTTTTCTATTCTTTATTTGGATTGTCAGCTATTGAAAGTTAAGAATCCTAACAGACAGAATCCTAGAATTTGAACATCAGGAGTAACCTTGAAGAGTGCAAGAAATGAATGGAGCTGATAAATATTAGAGAAGAGAATTTACTTTTTAAAATTAGAACCGAGTCTTTCCCCTTTGAGTCTGAGCCATGCTTCCCTATGTGTCTTTGTTGCCGCTGTCCTCAGAGTGTGTGCACATGAGGCACAGGAGAGTGTCTTTCTGGGCCAGGAGATAGAGGGAGGCAAGGAATAAAACCTCCTGTCTTTCTCTGTTGTTCTCTTCAACTGCCAAGAGATACCTGCTTCCTCTGCCTTTGAGGTTACAAGCCCCCAAGTCCTGGTGAAGGAAGGTTGGTCTCCATCAGGCCTGAGGTTCCTTCTTTTAGGAGTTAACCAATCATTTGGGTCCAGATGCCAGACCAGATTGTTCCCCCTTGGGGGTGGGAAGTGACTGCCAGGGTTTCGTCTTCAGGAGCTGAGAACTGCATCCAGGGCATGACCTAATTCAAGCCTGTGTCCTTCTACTATGCCAGCATTACCTCTGTTGATATTACCAGCTGTGTCCCATATGGCCCACTTCCGTTCATTTACACACACATACACACACACACACACACACACACACACACACACACACACACAGACTTCAGAAAAGATTTGGTCAGCCATCTGAATAGACTAGCTGCATCTCTATTCATTCTGTTCTGTGTGGTCCAAGGCAAGAGGTTAGCTCTTAAGGGTATGAGGACAGATGCATCTGAAAATGCATTCCTTAGGGAGAACGGAGACGTTCTTTTCTAAGAAGGTCATAAACAGATCACATTGCATTAGGAGTTTCTCTTGCCCTGGTTTCTGGACCCTGGAGAGCTGAGCTTTATGAACTACAAGGTACAGTTATCTGATTAGTACTGAAGAAAACATCTTTTCTATGAGCTCTTAAAGCAAAACTAAGTTTCGTCAATGATTCTCCCCAGAAAAGTCCGGTATCTTTATTTGAGCTATAAGGCCTCTGCTGGCAAACATCCATACTTTCCCATAGCTGCTTCTGGCCGATTTAAAAGTCACCTCATGAATTGGGGACAGGACAGGTTGGAGGTATGGAAAAACACTACCATTGCAATTCAGAAGTACTGTCATACTACCAATAACCAAAAATAAAGCTGTAGAAAGGAGAGGAGAAGGGAGGTAGGCAGAAAAAATCAAGGGACTGGCAAAGCAGAGCATTAAAAAAAAACCTGTGTATAAAACAGGATGTTTTAAATGAACACAGCACTGAGCTATTCTAAAGCACAACAACAAACATACACTCTTCTGGAACATCTGGGAGCAAAGATGAGAGAAAGTTATGGCCTTTCTCTTCCTATTTCTTAGAAATACAGATGATGGATCACAACATTTACCAAATAAAACATAAGAATAAGTAGAAAACCTACCAATGTGCTTAAAAGTTTCTTTTGTCTAATGAAGCAAGCCAAACAGAAACAAGTATTTGAGTATTATCAGGGTCTCATACTTTCCAACATTTATTTAATATAACTCACACAAGAGAGCTTACACCCAAAAAAAGTGGGGGATGGAGATCCTCATTCCTATTTTCCAAGGTATTAACTACATTTCCCTCTTTCACGTTTATGGGTTCATAAAAGTTGCATTTAGGAAACAAGCGATTCGAGGGGCGCCTGGGTGGCTCAGTCGGTTAAGCGGCCAACTTCGGCTCAGGTCATGATGTCACGGTTCATGGGTTTGAGCCCCATGTCAGGTTCTGTGCTGACAGCTCGGAGCCTGGAGCCTGTTTTGGATTCTGTGTCTCCCTCTCTCTGACCCTCCCCCATTCATGTTCTGTCTCTCTCTGTCTCAAAAATAAATAAATGTTAAAAAAATTTTTTTTAAATAAAAAAAAAGAAACAAGCGATTCAACTTTTAGTTTAGTTATGCTGCGAAGGACTGCTTGCCTTTTTATAAGTTTCAGTTTGCCATCTGCTGAGTAAGGACTCCAGTCTTGGTGAGGTCCCCCCATCATTTACAGAAACATCATTGTCCTCCTTTTAGTACTCACCACATCTCCACCAGATTACATAACAAACCATGCACTAGACCTAGACAAAGAAAGGTAAGCCTGGCTTCTTAAAGCACATGAAGCAAGAAAAGGATACCTTAAGTGGGAGAGAATTTAGAACAGCATACATCTGGACAATACTATTATTTTGTTTTCAGAGCCTTCACTGACATAATGTCATTCAATTCTTACAAGAGATTCTGGAGCCTAAAGGTCATCAATGTTTCTGGGGCGGGGGGGCGGGGAGGAGGAGGGAGGGAATTCAGCAATTACCAAAGGTCAGCAAAAACAAAAATCTTTTATAAAAAAAAAATAAATAAGACTGAAACTTGGGCAGATGGTTTGAAATGTCTGTATATTCTTTAACAAATCAAATCCACCAGAAATTGTATTTCCCACAGACACTGATTGCTAGCAGTAAGTCAGTTCACTATCAATCCAGTACTGTTAGGTATTCCAACTACATCCTGGATAGTTTAAAACTAAAGACACTCAGTG
Organism: Panthera pardus; assembly: GCF_024362965.1. Classification (NCBI taxonomy): domain Eukaryota; kingdom Metazoa; phylum Chordata; class Mammalia; order Carnivora; family Felidae; genus Panthera; species Panthera pardus. Next base: position 18,435,583 of record NW_026526654.1, on the reverse strand, counting down.
CTAGCCTTAGGAAAAATATAACAGTGGTTATATATACTTGGAAGAGTTTATTTTTCTTTTCAGGGCACACAGGTTTGAGAGCTGCCTACAGCAGGAAGCTATTGCTGATTATTTTTGGTACCAACAATGTCCCCAGAAACATATAGAGAATAAAGAAACTAGATCTTACACCAAAGCACTGTTCCTGTCCCCATGCATGGCGTCCCTGGGCTGTGCGGAAAGAAGGTAGGTGAGTAGAGACGCAAAACCTGAGAAAAACGAGGGGGTCCTCTCCTTGGCCATACGACTGCATGCAGACCAGCCCTTCCCTTCCTGGGCCACAGCCACAGGAGCAAATTTATATTTAGTTCAAGGACAAAGGAGAATCTGCAAAACATTGATAGCTTTAGGTTTCTCCAAGGAGAAAAGAAGTAGCAAGCAAGGCTCTATAGCAAGCTTCTCACTAATCTAGCCAACAGTAAGTTCAACAGCGTATTAAAGCTCAGCTGTGAAGGGCACTTTGCCTTGAAGGTACAACCCACCATAAAACACAATCAGCACCAGAAAGAACTCACAGGCAGGGAAGGCCAGCAAGTAGTGAAATTACAAGCATGTGCTTGGTTTCTTTGTAAATTACAACAGCAACAGCTAGGAAACTGTCTAAGACCTGGAAGGTAACATTTGAGCTTCATCTTGAAAGATGAGTGGGAGTCTATCATCTGATCTGTGACAAAAGCATTGTACCTACAGGGAAAGGCATATAAGAATGAATATCAGCATTTAGGAAAGAGCCTAGATTTTATAGGAAATGGTGAGAGGTTTAGTGTGGGAATTGCAGAGTGATCCAAAGGAGAGATTCTTCAGGGGTTCTTTCAGCAATGCACTGGCTACATTGTTGGGTCACAGTGGGGGGTGAAAACACTTATAATTTTTGGTTTTAGCTGATTTTTTTAATGTTTATTTATTTTTGAGAGACAGAGAGAAAGAGAGAGAGAAGAGGAGGGGCAGAGAGGGAGACACAGAATCTGAAGCAGGCTCCAGGCTCTGAACTGTCAGCACAGAGCCTGACATGGGGCTTGAACCCACGAACCGTGAGACCATGACCTGAGCTGAAGTCGGACCCTTAACTGACTGAGCCCTGGTTTTAGGTGATTTTTAAATTAATCACATACCCTGGTACCCTGGTTTTAGGTGATTTTTAAATTAATCACATAATGACATTTAAAATGTCTATTTCTTTTTTTTTAATTTTTTTAATGTTTTATTTATTTTTGACAGAGAGAGAGAGATAGAGCATGAGCAGGGGAGGGGCAGAGAGAGAGGGAGACACAGAACCCGAAGCAGGCTCCAGGCTCTGAGCTGTCAGCACAGAGCCCAACGTGGAGCTCGAACCCAGGAACTGTGAGATCATGACCAGAGCTGAAGTCGGATGCTCAACCTACTGAGCCACCCAAGCACCCCTAAAATGTCTATTTCTATCTCCAACTCAAATATATTCTTTTCTTTTAATGAAAGGAGATATTTACTAAAAGCTTCAGATTAAATCCTGTGAAAAATCATCCATAGTCATCAATCCTTATGATTTCTTCAACTATTCAAATTAAAGAGTGAAAATATAACACAAACACTTCCCAAATCGCCCCACAAAATAATGCATGGCTATTCAAGACAGGGAAAAAAATATGCTTTAAAAGGAAATAATTAAACATGGATTTACCAAATATCAGTTCTTATGTCTGAAACTACCAAATCTGGTTTCTCTCATCACTCAGGAAGGAAATGCAGCAATTAAACAACAGCTTTGCCAGACTGAGGCAGAAAGACACAGGTGCCATGCAAATACCAAGATGTTTATTCCATTTAAGAAAACGCTCCATGTGCCATGCAAGCCATAGTCACAAAGCACTACGCATTGAAGAGAAATGGCTCATTTTACAAGAGGTCAGTTGGGGAAAAAAAAAGAGTGAAATGTCTTTTTTGCTGCTTATACAACAATGGAAAATGTATCTTGAGTTAAACTCAATTAGCAGCATGTGGTTTGCCTGACACAGTGATACTACAATTGAAATTATTGATAAAGTTACCAGCATCTCTACAACCAATCAACATGTATGATCACGTTTTAATCAAATGAAATAGTCCTTCTTCCCATGGATTTTCCAAGAGGTTTATTATATGCAAAATCAAGCAGCACACATCTTATTCTGACAATTTATTACTTCCTTCTGAGTATGACCTCAATGGATGCCATATCCATTTCCTGAAGTGAAGGGGCCATGTCCACACGTCTTCACAGCACAGGTCACTTCAACCAACCAAACACATCTTGAATGTCTATGTTTTTCCAAATACCGTACAAGGTACCAGGATCCAGCAATTCATCAGAAACCATTTCTGCCTGAGAGAGCTGGCAGCCTCGTTTTATTATAACAGTTACTCACAAAGCAATTATTCATAGTTAGCACCAAGAAATACTGGCTGAATAAATGGGTGAATATACATGTAAGTAAATAAATGCCAACTGCTATTTCAAAAATGTTTAGAACAACAGAGTTGCTGCTTTTATTTTGAAAGTTCGTTTCCATTGTCAGAAAAAAAGAATCATCTCATGTGTATTGACTCTTGGGAATTTCCCACCAAGCTCTGATCAAGCACTTGCTCATGCCCTGCTAGGAGGGTTTGGTGTTTGTGGTTTCAGGAGTGAGTATAATGTTTCATTGATCTCACTTCTATTAGCGTTAGCTACAAAATTACTCGTATATATAATGTATATATTAATATATATAATATATAGTATCCAAATAAGGCACATATATGCATACATATACAAACATATATATGCATACATACAAATACCTTTCCTAATAAAGAGGTCAAAGAAATCAATGGTAGTGGTAAAAAGAAAATATAAAACCTGCTCTTTCCCCTTATTACAAACTTTCAGGATCTTTGCTAAAGAAAACACACATTGTTTTAAAAGTCAGTCACACTTACATGGACATAAGAGACCTCTTCCAAGGTGCCTCCCAGACTGCACCCTGGTCTAAGCAGAGAAGGCCACGGTGATCCTTTAAAATCCTACTGCAAGTTCAAGAACTGTCATTTGCACAATCCCTCTCCTATAGGCAGAACTTTTAACATTTCGCTGCATTCTTTGATGGTCTTTTAACTTGACTAAAGTCCCTGAGGGCTGGTACTATGAACCACTCATCTTTAAATGCTTGCTACTCAGCATAGTCCAGGTCAGACCCCACCAGTGCAGGAAAGGAGACTCAGTGATGAGTTTTTGTGTATTAAATTAAATTTAAAAGGCATTTTCTTTGGAGATATTTTGTAATCCCCCTTGAAATAGCTGAGGATCCCCTAGCATATCACAATACAAGAGTTGGAAATTTCTGTCCCAAATATCATGCTTCTAAAATATATCAGCTTGTTCCTATGTACCTTAGGGAGAATCCCAGGCCTGAAATAAACTAGTAAGACCTCAAATACAGAAGGCAATGAGCCTAACACAGATTTATTAAAGCCTTAATTCCCTTCTCTTACCTTTCTAGCAAATTACTCCCCTTTACAATATCCCAGGATATTAAAAAAAAACTGTTATATATTACATTACACTCTTTCATGAATATACCAGTACTGTGAAAGAGCAGAAACTAGGACATAACTACTTTGATACATAGTAAGTACTGTGTGATCCCACAGCTACAAGGTTCAGGGAAGAATAAAACATTTGCCCAGTGCAATCTAATTAAGTGGAAATATGCCCTTCCAGACACAGGGTTCCAAACCAGAAGTCCCCCTGAAGTTCCATATCAAACCCCAGGGATTACAACATAGTGGAAATTGGCACAAAGGTTAGCCTTGTACGGGTAAAAAAATTAACTTTCTTAAATCCTAAATTCCTGATGCTTCAGCCATGGTACCCAACCAAGTTTTCATGACACACTACCATGGACGTGCTACTATAGGTGGGGGGAGGGTGTCAAAAACAAAGCTACCAATAATACTTAAAATATTAAAATTCATTAATAATGTATTTTTGATAAATTACGGCAGGTTCAAAATTATCTCTTCAACATCGTTACTGCCACTTGCATCCCAATAGGTTTTCTTGAGTGCAGAGAAGAGAGAAGAGTTATAAGCACATCAAGGATGGACCATGCAAAAGAGAATTCTTGCAAGAGGGTTCCTGTTTCTACTACTCGGCAATGAGAAAGAATGAAATCCTGCCATTTGCAACAACGTGGATGGAACTGGAGGGTATTATGCTAAGTGAAATAAATCAGTCAGAGAAAGACAGATATCGTATGTTTTCATGTATATGTGGAATTTGAGAAACTTAACAGAAGACTATGGGAGAAGGGAAGGGGAAAAATTGTTATAAACAGAGAGGGAGGCAAACCATAGGAGACTCAAATACAGAGAATAAACTGAGGGTTGATTGGGGGGCGGGGAGGCAGGGGAGAGGGGAAATGGGTGATGGGCATTGAGGAGGGCACTTGTTGAGATGCACACTGGGTGTTGTATGTAAGTGATGAACCACGGGAATCTACCCCCAAAACCAAGAGCACACTGTATAAACTGTATGTTAGCCAACTTGACAATAAACTATATTTAGAAAAAAAATATATTAAAAAATAAAAATAAGAGAATTCTTGCACATATGGGTTGCCATGTATCATGGAAGTTCACTGTGAAATTAAATACATTAAAACATTGAGAAACACTTAGAAAAATTAAACAAAATATACTTACAGATTGTCTGAAGCAATTCTCTTGGACTGTGTGTGTGTGTGTGTGTGTGTGTGTGTGTGTGTGTGTAAACATGGCTGAAAAACAGGGTGTTAGCATTTATAATATTTTTATATGCTTTTTGCTCAGATATCTGAGGCAGACCCCTTAAAGAATCATAATTTGTTAGAATTTTAATTACTTTTTTTCTAAGGCTGATCCTATAACCTCTGAGACACTGAAAAATTACAGTAAAAACAGTGTAGCCCTCTCTCAAAGCAAATATAATGATCATCAGTTTTAAACACTGACTTCTTCTGGAATGGCTGAGATGTGGAAGGCAGTTCATCTGTATGAAGTGAGTCCAGAGCATTGTACTTCTTTGGGTTTTATGGCTGCTTCTCATTGTTTTTGTGGGTCATTCCACATTCATTAATTCAATTCATGGAATCATTTTTCAGACACGTGATATAGAGAGAGCAGCTTGCTGTCGGTATACATGCCTCCAGTCATAGAAAATTCATTCTTCCTCAATATGGATGCATTCTTACTTTCTCTGTAGCTTGGAGATGTGATTTCTAAACCTCCTGGAGTGCCTGGGTGGCTCAGTCAGTTAAGTGTCTCACTCTTAGTTTCAGCTCAGATCATGATCTCGTGGTTTCATGAGTTCATCTCGCGTGGGCTCTGAGCTGGCAGCATGGAGCCTGTTTGGGATTCTCTCTCTCTCTCTCTCTCTCTCTCTCTCTCTCTCTCTCTCTCTCTCTCTCTCCCCCCGTGTCTCTCCCTGCCCCTCCCCCACTCATGATGTCTCGTCTCTCTCGAAATACATAAATAAACTTAATTTAAAAAATTAAACCTTCTTGGTTTCTTCTACAAAGTCCCCAAAATGTAGGAACAAATTCTCAACATGCTTGGGAGGCTTGGACAAGCACAGGAAGAAGAGAATGAGAGCTGCTGACCACTTCCCTCCCAGGTAGGACCCACTCCCACTGTCTATTGAGGAAGGTGCATCCCACCCATCTGACTTCTATTTCGTGCCTGGACTTACCTGAAGAGCCTCGCTTACCTGAACAGCCTCTTCCCAGCACCTGATTTCTCATCTCACACCCACGCCCCTTGGCTGCCACCCAGGCTCCAAAGTCCAGTTTGTCCATGAGAAACCCTTGTTTCATTCCTGCCAGGTCCTTTCAGTAAATCCCTCTATTTACAAGTGTCTTTCCTCAACTCAGGTAAACCCTCCCCTGCCCAATCTAGCCTCCTACAATTTTTTTGCAAGATTGCAAACTCCTGCAACAAGGAAGTCTAATGCTGTAACTGAGCCCTGCCTTTCACTCTGGATCCTTTAAAATCAAAATTGACCCCAATCATACTTGATTTTTTTTTTATGTTTGGCTTCTTAGACTGGTGTTTCTCCATTCTTTCACCATCAGGCATCACATAAAAATTGATTATAGTATTTGGCATTCTCTGTAAATGGAAGAAGCAGGAGGCTCCAGGAGTTCTGTGGTCCTTCCCAGTCACCTTGAAGGGATAAATACCTCACACTCCTATGGGCCATTCAAGGCACAGAGGTGGGAAGACCTAAATTGCTAGAAGAAGCCAGAGTTCAGCTTGGACTGTATCCACAGGAGAAGCCCCCTGGACACTATATTAGCTGCCAGACCTGAGGGTTTTGAGGGTAAATCCTGAAACTTCAAGTGCCCTTCCCAGCCCAAATTAGGCCTCCAGCTGTATTCATCTTCTAGGGTTCTCATAACAAAGTACTGTAAACTGGAGAATTTAACCACCAGAAATGTATTGCCTCACAGTTTTGGAGGCCAGAAGCCAAGGTCAAGGCATCAGCACTGCCAGTTCCTTCTTGGGTTATGAGGGACAATGTTTCATGACTCCCTCTCCAGCTTCTTCTGGTGGTTTGCTAGCAATTTCTAGTGCTCCTTGACTTATAGAAGCATCACCCCAATCTCTGCCTTCATCTTCACATGTGTCTCTGTGCCTAAATGTCCTCTTTGTATAAGGACTCCAGTCATTTTGGATTGAGGACCCACCCTACTCCAATATGACTTCATCTGAACTAATTGCATCTGCAATGACCCTATTTCCATCTACGGTCATATTCTGAGGTGCTGGGTGATTGGACATCAACATATGAATTTGGGAAGAATACAATTCAACTTATGACACCACGGATGACATTAACCAACACCTGTGGATTACCTGAGACAGGACCTGGCATACTGCAGGCGGTGTCCACTACATCCGGAATAAATGAAGACATGAACGCATAACCCTTACTGCAAGAACTCACTCAGCAAGGGCTGATTATCTGGTTTGGGGCGATGTGGTTTTCTTGATCACTACTGATCGCTGATTCCTACTGAAGAGAGAAGTACTTCAGTGGAAAAGTTGCTAAGACTGTTTCCTGAAAACTAGAGGCACTCCTTGCTATCTGATCACAGCAGAAGGCTCTGAATTTGAAGTTCCAGTGCTATAAATAGCAGTTAATCTTATCCTTCAAAATGTCATATATACTTATAAAAAAGATCTTAGTGTCATAGAAGAGTCTCTGAGTAATTCGATTTATAGGAAAAGAAGGCCAGAGAGAACAAACTATATTATAATTAATTACACATGCAAATGGCAGACTAAATTTAGATGCACAATTACATGTCTAATCACAGGTGGCAAAAGCTGGAAATCGCACGCTTGGACTAAGAAGTGTGCCTCCTGCTCCGCTCAGGTGCTCAGACACCATCAGTCACCTCGCTTAAGACCACTCTGGCTCTGGATGCTAAGGGGAAAACCTGGGAATGTAGTCCCAGAAGCGCCCGCCCTCCTGCCATGGTGACGTCACTTGGTCTCTCCGCAACTCACCCGCCCCAGCACACGTGCAAATATTGCACAGCGTGGCAGTTCTGCAGTGAGGACTTACCCCCGACTGCAGCCACCGGGAAACGAGGGGAGATAACAACTTTGTTATCACTGCTACTGGCCAAACAGCTGTGATTGTGTGCAACTGCTACTTAAGTGCAAGAAATGTCAGGAAAGACCTTCTGGATCCAAGAAAGAGAGTTTTCCGTGCACTCAAGTCATATGGCAGGTGGCCTTGTGTCCTTCCCCCAACTCTGAAACAATTAGCTCTGTAGGATTATGCTGATGGCCACAGTGCAGTCTGTGGAGGACAATTGCTAAAAATAGTGATTGATACACAGATATAAATATGTATGTGCTAAGCACTGTGTGTGTGGGTGCACATACACAGAGAGAGAGAGAGAGGCTGATGAAAGCCACTTTGCTGATATCCCCAAATCATTGTGCTATAGCTTCCAAGTGTACAAACCAAATTGTTGGCGATTTTTCTGAGGGTACCTACCAAAGTGTATCTGTGAACAGATACACACCTGTATGGTTTCCACATTCAAAATGTATGCATGTGCCCGTGTGTGTGTGTGTGTGTGTGTGTGTGTGTGCGCGCGCGCGCACGTGTGTGTGTGTGTGTGTGTGTGTGTGTGTGTGTGTGTGTTCTCCCAAAACAGCTGTAAGGTACTGCAAAGAATAATAGTTCGGGAGTTAATCAGGAGTCCTGATTTGAGTCCCAGTCCTGCCACTAATGAAAAATGGAAAGAATGATTTCTGCCACCCCAATTGTGAGCATGAAATAAAAGAGATCGTGTGAGAGCATGTGATAAATTGCAAAAAACAAAATGACACTCCTGAGTCTCACAGGTAAGATAAGAATCATGTGAAAGTTTCAGGACATTTTGTGCTCTTCCAGGTGGTGACATGATTGACCCTTCCGGACCCTGCAGACACTTTGGACACATCCCCAGCTTGCACCCAGTTGGTGCCACACTGGATTATCCTATCCTGAGACTTTGCTGTGGGACTGCAGTTATTCTAGAGAAAATGGTGAAGAGGCCAAGTTTCTCTTCAATGTTTTACACCTTGCCTTTTCATGCCCCTTCCCTCTTTTTTTTGGAGGCTCATTCTCTCATGCAACCAGAGAAGAGAGGGACAAGAATGTATCCCCCACTTACTGGCAAGGGATACCTCCCAAGACCCTCAGGGGATGCCTGAAACTGCAGCTAGCACTGAACCCTATACATACTGTTCTCCCTGCACACACATACCTATGATAACATTAATTTATAAAGAAGGCACAGTAAGATATTAAAAACAACTAATAATAAAATAGACACACTGTAATATACAACATAGAAATAATTGTTAGATACAATAATATTGTTATATAACAATATACTGTGATAAAATTTACGTGACTGGTCTCTCTCTCTCTCTCTCTCTCTCAAAATATCTAATTGTACTGAACTCATTCTTCTTGTGGTGGTGTGAGATGATAAAGTGACCACATGATGAGATGGTGTGAGGTGAGTGACGTAGGCATTGTGACCTAGCATTAGGCTACAGGAGGATCATCCACTTCCTGACAGCAGTTGACTGCACGTAAGTAAAACCATGGAAAGCAAAATCGTGGATAAGCGGGGTGGGGGGCTACTGTAAGAGGCTGCAGTCAAGATGGTATCCCTATTCGGAGCATGTGTTCTTTGAACAGGTGTCTGCCAGGACAAGCCAGGGAGCACAGGAGTAACGCTTACCAGCATTTAGTGACTCACCTTCATGCCCCACACCCGTGTAACCCCCACACCTACGTAATCCTTGAATGGGGCTAAAATCTGGAAAAGAGCAATGCAAGATTTGATGAGGCCATGTTGATTATGCATGTTGATTATGAACCCTTTAGGTAGTGAGACATCATTTCCTATTCCCTTTGTTCCCTCTACCAAATTCTTACCAAACTCTACATAACAGAGACTCCCCATGAAAATGAGTAGGGTTGTATTCTAAAAAGCTTTTATCAAATATGGGCTCAATTCATAACCTGGGTGGTTTATGCAGTTCAAACATACAGAAATTTGGGGCCATTCAAAAGTGTTAAAATTTTTTATTTTAATTTTTTTCAATTTTATTTTTTTAATTTAATTTTTTATTTTCTGCTTGCCACACTATAGATAGAAAGGGCACCAATGTGCAAGCCAGAAGGGCAGAGTGCCCTTCTCTCCTTGTCTGCAAACAGCTGGATGACCTTGGGAAAACCTACCCATGCTATGAATTGCATCTGTCTTCAATTAAATCACTGAATTGAAATCTATCGTTCTCGTATTCTTTGATTCAGTATTAATCAGATAAAGCAAATTCCTGTTGATTGCTAGAAAATTAAGTTATATAGACTATTTTAATTTCCCTAGCATAGATAAATAAGATGGCAAGGTATTTTAATTAACTTGGAGTTACCATATAATAATGATCAATTTTCAAGGAATTATAATACAAAAAAAATAATGTTTTTAACAATGCAACTACATCAGCATATAATTTTTAATGAATTTGAAGTTTAATACCCCCCAGGGTCATTATAAGTATAGATTTTCATTTACTGGTGAATCTTGAAGTTAGTGGACAATTTTTGATAATTTCATGTACATGTGCATATGAGATTATGACAGGTAAAGGTCATTTGGACTACTGTCAAAATGTGCTTACATTTCACTAATTTTGTTTAGGCCTCAATGTGTTTCCTAAAGCTGGGCAGGACATACTAAATACAAAATTATATTCCACATCTGATTCATAACCAGGAACATTCCAGTAGTTTGTGATTCTGTAACTAATAAAAAAATCATGGTTCATCCTTATTAATTGGTTCAGAATAATTTATACCCCCTCCTCATCTCACATTTTAATTGTCTTCAAACCCAAAGGTTCAAACTGACCTGAAATTTCTAAAACTTTTTTCAACCCAAACCATACCAGGAACAGACCAAATTTCCTAAGGCAGATCCGGGCCAGAGTGGTCTGATCCAGGCAGGGTTAGATGGAGCCCAGGAACACTGGGATCCAAAAGAAGCACCTAGGACACTAGGTGGCTCACCAAACACTTTCCCTTCCAGCATTCACTGGGATGAAAAGCTAATGGGCTGGAGTTATGCCTTCTAGGAAGAGCCTGAGTGTAACTTTTCTAAACACACCTACATACTGCTTTCTAAATGTCATGCCAACACACACAGAGTATTGCCATGAAACTCCTTGAGCAGTTAACTCAGTGGCTTGATACTCACAATTTAGCAACTTTAAACTGTAATTGCTTATAATATGCTTTACCTCCAAGACTGAGTCCTCACCACGGTAATGGAGGAAATCAATAAAATATGCCCGGGCATGGAGTACAGGAACACATTTATTACAAATAGGAAAGACCTATCAGGCCTGTCTATCACAATGCCAATATATAATGTATCCCTGCGGCTTTGGGGATCCCATAACTGCCACGATTTTAATGGTGGTGAGTCATGGGCATTTATGAAGATGGAATACTTCAGTGACTATGACTGGACCCTTGAGATGCACACACTCTTTAATTTTTTTTTTAATTTTGAGAGAGACAGAGACAGAGTGTGAGTGGGGGAGGGGCAGAGAGAGAGAGAGACATAGAATCTGAAGCAGGCTCCAGGCTCCAAGATGTCAGCACAGAGTCTAATGTGGGGCTTGAACTTACAAACCACAAGATCATGACCTGAGCCAAAGTTGGATGCTTAACCCACTGAGCCACCCAGGTCCCCCAGGACACACACACTCTTTAAAAAATTATCCACTTTGCCTAACATTTTAAGTCTACTATTTATAAATAAAGGTTTGATTTAACATCTCCTTCCCTGCCCCCTGCATGATTTCCCTTAGGTGCAATTATCATGATTAACTTTGCAAAAGTAATGTAAAACAGAAGGCCACATGGAATTTCCAGAGTTTCAGAAGATTAATGCACTTGTTGTGTCATACTAAAACGTGCATGAATCATTCCTAAAACAGACAGTAAAACATGGGTTCTAACCCCAGATAGCTATTAAAGAAATGAATACACATCCATTCTCCTTCTGTTCAGTCTCTAACTCTTCCCAATTCATCTTCAAGCAAACAAACAAAACAAACAAACAAACAAAGCCCTCAATATGGGATATTAAAAACAAAACAAAATAAAAGCTGGGGAAATGTTTTACTTTGACCTCTTCAGTCCTTGCTTTTCTCACAGATGGATCCTTATGCCAGCATTTCTTAACCAGGTAGGCAGCACAGATGTGAAATACGACCCCTGTGGTCTCTGCCCATAACATCAATTTGATTCGCATTGACTCCATTGATTTTTTCTATTTTTTTTCCCAAGTATAAGGTTAAAAAAGTTGCTGCAATGTCAATTTATGAATTATTGTTAATACTGCGTCAGCATTTGACATATTCCACTATATGAGAAATACTGAGAAAACTGCTACACGTCAGTCTGAGACCTTTTGAGCTGCATTAGTCACAGATTTCCCTAAGAATACCTGGAATTCTGAGTCTTCAAATGAGAACAGGATCACAGGTAGTTACAAAGGAGTTATAAAATCGTGTTTTCTATACTTCATTAACCTGCTCCTTTTTATTTTGTTTCCTGTCTTTATTGCTGATGAATAAGCTAACTGAGTACACTTAAAGGGTCTGTTTCATAATTTACATATGAATTATCTAATTAAAAAATACATTAAAAGCTGGTTTAATATTCATAAAGTATTGATATGACATTGGTAAGGACAAAAACCTTATCTTCGAGTCAAGTTGATATCATATTATTTGTACCGTAATCTAGATTAAATTTACCAAGAGTCTTTTCTTTTTAAAAAATTCTATCAATATAAGCAGTAAGTCCTTACCAGACATCTATTTTTTTTTAACTTCGAGCATTAAAAAAGATACATGGCCTACCATAACCGATATTTTATCAATAATCAAGGGAAAAAATACTGGAATAAAACTAACCTCCTAGCAGCAATAAAATGTTTTACCTATGGGGGATTTAAATCCAGGTTCTGATGTTAATTTGCCACTCTTTCACATGTTACATACAACTGAAGGAAACAAATTTAGTCCAGATCGGTGATTACTTCACGGAGCCTTCAAACTACCACTCAGCGGGACCTTAAGTGAGTTACATAGTATAAGAATCTTCAAAGGATCCCAATGCGCAGCCCGTGCATGTGTGCTATGTGTGTGTGTTGCTGTACGGGAGCATATGCATATGTTCAAAGGCATTACCATATTTACCATCGGCTGATGTTATGGGCCAAACAGAGACATGATAATATTTTTACACCCAAGGACTATACACATAGCTATTAAATTCACTGTGCCCAATGCTATATCTCAATCTGAAATAAAGGTGGAAAGGAGCGGTATACCTAACAGAATGGAGGTTGAGAGCCGTGTCTCTATTGCCCCACATACAACACTTATAAGAGCCTGCTGGTGTCATCATTAGGAACTTGGGCTCTGGGGCCAGTCCGTCTGAGTTCAAAATTGGGCTCCACCATTTACTCAGTGTGTCCCCTTGAGTCACTTATATGACATTTATAAAAATCTCACCAAACCCCAGTTTCTTCATCTGTAAAATGGGCTTTCTTTTCACTCATTCAAAAAATACGTATTCAGTGATTTATATGTGCCAAGCACTATTCTCCATGCTGAGTGTAGTCCAGTGAATCATACAGATGCTATTTCTTCTCTCAAGAAGCTTTCATGAGGATGGGAGCAGACCATGGATGCAAAGTCTTTAGCACAGTGGCTGGAACAGAGCAGGCCCTTGATAAACGTCACTTAACAGGATTATTATTTGGCCAGGTACCAGACACCATGCAAGACACTCGCGCACATGATCTCCAGTCTGCAAAATTAACCCAGTTTCATGTGTGAGGAAACTGAGGTTAAATGAGGTGTGGCATTTGCCCATTCCAGCTCTTTCTTTTTTCTCCATAAAAGACAGATACTACTCTTCTATATGAGAAACCCTGTGTGTTCTAAGCACATTACAAATATTAACACATTTCAATAATAGCTCATTAAAATCCACCATTTTTTCACTCTACCACATTATTTGGTAATCATTAATTGATATTTATCAATTTCTAATTTGATATATATAATTGTCATATGTGTTATTTCTGCTGATAATTTTAGAAATAGTAAAGGTAAATTTTTTAAAACTTTACTGATTCTCAACCCAATATCATAAATACACAGACACCCAGCACAGTCATAAATTAAAAAAAAAAAAAAAACAAAAAAAACAAAGAAAAAAAAACAGGAAATATCTTTGAAATCAAAGTACATCAAAGAGAAAATGCTTAAAGGAAATGGAAGGAACCTGAAAAAAGGAAACAGGGCCAGATTTCCACAAACAGCTCTCAAATATCACCAGCAGAAACAAGGAATAAAGGACGCCAGAGAAAGATGAAAGGGTTATACTGGGTTTTTTTTTAATTTTTTTTTAATGTTTATTTATTTTTGAGACACAGAGAGAGCACAAGCAAGGGAGGGGCAGAGAGGGAGAGGGAGACACAGAACCTGAAACAGGCAGGGCTCGAACTCCCAAACTGCGAGATCATGACCTGAGCCGAAGTCGGACACTTAACCGACTGAGCCACCCAGGTGCCCCAGGTTATACTGGTTTTTAATCATACCTGGAATTATTTTTTTCCAAAGAATTTTGAAAGGAGCAAAAAGTGTCCAATCAGATCAAGATTACCAACAGAAGAAAGTGTATATATATACATATATATATATATATATATATGTGTGTGTATATATATGTGTGTGTGTGTATGTATGTATATATGTACTTTATATGTGTATATATATGTGTGTGTGTGTATGTATGTATATACGTATACATATGTACGTATGTACGTATATACATATATGTATATACGTATGTATATACGTGCATACATACATACGTACATACGTATACACGTATATATGTATATGTATACATGTATACACGTATATACATGTTTTTTTAAGAAAAATATTACAAGGAAATAATTTTTATCTCTTGTTGACAAGAAACACTATTGACAGTCCACACAGGACCGCTTTGGGCCATTCCCAGACAGATGCCTCGCTTGGATAAGATCTTCCTTCTGAGGCTGTCTCCATCACACTCTCTTCCATTCTGCCCCTCAGCTATCCTGGCAGCCCTGGTACTTATCATCTGAATGTGCAGCCAGCTGCTCTCTGGCTGTTACCCCCACCAGGAATCTGTTTTCCAGATCCTGTCCTGGTGAATGCCCTTACCTTCTTGGAGAGACCTACCCCAACATTACTATTTAAAATCTAAAATCTGCGGGGTGCCTGGGTGGCTCAGTTGGTTGAGTGTCCTGACTCTTGATTTCAGCTCAGGTCAAGATCTCATGATTCATGAGATAGAGCCATGCATTGGGCTCTGCTCTGAGAGCACGGAGCCTGCTTCGGATTCTCTCTCTCTCTCTCTCTCTCTCTCACTCTCACCTGCTCTCTTTCTCTCTCTCTCTGTCTCTCAAAATAAACAAACTTTGTGGGGCGCAGTTGGTTAAGCGTCAACTTTGGCTCAGGTCATGATCTCGCAGTTCATGAGTTCAGGTCTGCGTCGGGCTCTGGGCTGACAGTGTGGAGCCTGCTTGAGATTCTCTCTCCCTCTCTCTCTGCCCCTCTCCTGCTCTCACTCGAAATCTCTCAAAAATAAACAAACATTAAAATTTAAGCAAATAAATAAACTTTTTAAAAAATTAAAAATTTACCACCTCATCCTCACTCAGCACTCCTAATCCTACCTACCCTGCTTTCCTTTGTTTCATAACTCTGCCATCCTCTATCACACCAGATACTGTACTTTACTATGTTTGCTTTTCATTTTGCCTATCCCCACCTCCCCCCACCAGATGCCTACTCCAAATTGAATATAGGCTCAATGGAGCAGATTTTTTTTTTTTGCTTTTGTCCACCTGTTCATTGGTGCATGCTGAGTGTATATAAACAGTACTTAGTGTAAACAAACAGAGAGTATTCAATAAATCTAAAATGCCAATTTTTTTTCATACTTGCTCCAACGGCCACAGGTGATGCTTCAAAGCAAAAACAAAATAAAACAAAATTAAAAAAATAGTCCTTGTACGTTTGGTTGGGCTTTCTTGAGAGAAAAGGAAACTTATACTCACTATTGTTAATGGGATTGAAATGTGAAATGATCCGCAGCCACTCAGAGTATTGTTTAATTCAAGTTTTAGAGCATAATCTCAAATAACAAATGCAAAACGTAAAGAATAAGCCCAGAGGCTCGGAGCAAATAATCAACATATCAAATGCAAATGATTGAAGAATAGAAACTTCACTGAAATTAGGGCAATGAAAATATTTTTTAATGTCATTTAACATGCTAGAGCTACAAACTTTCACAATGCCAAAACAAAAACAAAAACAAAACAAAACAAAACAAAAACTCAGTATAATCAGGCCAAACTTAGGAGAGAATTACTGCATAGTCTAAGTTACAGGGAAATAAATAAAAACTTAAAGAAGAATATTGACCCCCTTCTAATGATTTCTTTAGACTTGTAAGTTATTGTCCGGGGACAAGTTAATGATTAGCCAACAGGTGGGGAATAGGCATACCTAGCACTGTCTTCTCATCGCCGACAGGAGGCAAAAGTACTCAACTCTCATCACATTGGTTATGAAGCAGGGTTGGCTAACAGGAGGGACAGGCACACAAGAAAACCACTCAAAGTGACTATAAAGTATTTTAAATTCGATATGCTACATAAATCCTACATTTTAAATAAAAACGGGAAGGGAGAAAACACTAAGGGAATGAATGGTCCTGGGTCCTAGAGATTGTGACTAGAAAAGAAGTCTAAAGTAAAGACTTTAGTAAAGACTAAAACAGATAAACTACACACCCGTAGAAGGTGAATGGAACAAAAAGTCAGGGTAATAATCCCAATCATTCCTCCACACACGGTGGACCTCAAGTTTCTGTTAAACCATAATAATAGGTCAACCTAGCCTAGGATAAACACAGCAAAATCTAAAGGCTCCAACTAAAGAAAGTTAAGTAGATAATTAGCCTCCCAGCATCTGTGCTCACATTTCAAGGAATCTTCATCAAAATAAAGTCGAAGAATGCCAGGCAATCCACATGCCAGCTTAGGAAGGCTTCCGGGTCCTCCAAAATCACATAAATTATTTCTTTGCCTTCAGCAACATTGATGTTAATACAAAATTGTGCACACAACCCCTCATATTTGGCTGCTTTGTGATATGTCTGTTACAATCCAAAGGTTCAGACTATTTGGGAGGAGAGGGGTAAGGAGGGGAGCTGCTGAGAACAACATGAAGGCACTTCAAAATCAACACTAGTAATTATGGTTATCTCATAGAAGCTCTTGTATCAATCTATGGTGTATGGCAAAGTGTCCGTGAAGTTACTAAGAGATGTCTCCAACTAAAATGATTCTCTTAATTTAAATAAATATGTCCAGGTAGCCAAGTCACTTCTATAAATGTCTTTTATATGGTCTTTTATCTGATAGTACAACGGTACTTACCCTGAGAACAGAGATTGGGCTGATTTCCAAATAAATAAATAAATAAATTATAAGCAAAAGGCAGCATAAAGGCAACTGGAAGGATCAACAAAAAGATCTAGAACAGCCACCAGGATGTGATCCAAGGATCTATGACCCAGGAAGAGCCTCTCTTCACCAACATGGGTAACAAGTTAAAAGGACATTTCCTGAGCTTCCTCCCTATTTTCACCAATCAGAGAGTCTCCTGTCTCCTGTTGTCCATTCCCCCTTCTAGAGTTGAAGGCAATGAAGTTCAACTGCTTCATTCTATACTTGAATTGTAACATCAAGAAATGTTTGCCATTTATTCAAGTTAATAATCTTAAAAGTTGAAGACTTTCACAAGGACTTTATCAATCCATTCATCTATTCATTTATTGATCAAAAGTATTTTGATACTTTGGGGGCACCTGGGTGGCTCAGTCAGTTAAGCATCAGACCAGCTTAGGTCATGATCTCACAGTTCTTGAGTTCAAGCCCCACACTGGATGAGATCGAGTGCCCCTTTGGGCTCCACGCTGACAGTGCAGAGCCTCTCTCTCTCTCTCCCTCTCTCTCTGCCCCTCGCTCACTTGCATCCTCTCTCTCGAAAGAAAGAAAGAAAGAAAGAGAAAAAACAACAAAAAATGAAAACAATAACAAGTGTTTTGAACATGTACCATATGTGAACATTGTGAAAAGTGCTACAGAGCTTCCCCAAAATCATTCTTTGCAGGTGGCTGTAAAATTTTGTTAATGGTCTGACAAAAATGGGTGAAATCTGTCCCCCAGATTGAATGTTCTGTCTTCCATATTTCTAGGTAAACTGACCTCTAAATATGTTGTTATCTCTCCCCTCCCCCGTGCCCCCCTCCCCTTATAGATAATAGGTTTGCAGTTAATTGTCGTACGTTTGTTATCCTTTGTGATTTTCTTCCTTTGTGAGCACAGACTGCTACAGGGGAGAGATCTGCAGTTGCACAGCTGGGCGTCCTCACAAATGAAGAAAACAAGGTCCTTGGTATAAATGCCTAGTATAAATTAAGAGTGCTCTCTAACACTGCTCATGTTCTAGGAGTTAGAAGAGCATTCCAGATATCCTGGTGCTCCAAGTGAAACTGATTTTCAACAAGTCTTAACACCCTTGCTTGCAGTAACAGGAAAACCCCAAAGCCTATATGCTCTTGACAGACCTCCCTCCCTCCTCTCATCACACCCAGCCTCACCACTGCCATCTGCCTGGAGCCATGGCACCTAATTTGATTTTCCACGTTTAGGAAGCCCAGGACTTCCAGTTCATTCCGTCTCTGGGACTGCCATCCCACCCGGCTCTCCACCTGGTGGCCCTACCCACCATGCCCCAACTCCAGAAACCCTTCCACTGTGTCCACCCTAGCTCAGTATCCATGCTGATGAGCACAGCCCCTTCTTGCTCAAACCCTTCTCTGACTCTTCCCACTTAGCTTTTTGCTCCAGACTGAGAGCTGGCTCTCCTCTGAGGGCTCCACTCCTTCTTAGCCCTGGGAGTGAAGGCTGCTTCCTTTTACGCACCATCCAAAGGAAGGTGCCAAAAGCAAGGTTGGTGTTCTCCTCTCTGCCAGATGATTCTACCTTCCCTCCCTTCCCAAAAGACCCACAGCTCCTCAGGATGGCTTGTGAGCGAGACTCCGTGTGAGCAGACTGTTCTCCCTTAAAATGTATCGACAACCTGCTCCATATAATCATTGTTGACCCGTGGCCATGACTCCTCTGTTGTTGGAGTTAACTTTTTAACTTGCCATCAATCTCAAGAAAACCTGAAATTGGGGCACCTTTTCAGGTGGCTGATTTAGAGATTTAAGCATCAGTGCTTTAAGCATCCAACTCTTGATCTTGGCTCAGCTCATGATCTCACAGTTTGTGAGATCGAGCCCCCAATCACTCTGTGCTGACAGTGAGGACCCTGCTTGGGATTCTCTCTCTCCCTCTCACTCTGCCCCTCCCCTACTCTCTCTCTCTCTCTCTGTCTCTCTCAGAATAAGTAAACTTAAAAAATAAAATATTTTTTAAAAAAGAAAATTTGAAATAATTATTGGTGACTTCCCTTTCCAGGTAACTGTGGTCTTTCAGGCCCTTGCACCTTTTCCCCCAATGACTCTGCTCCCCACCCCACCTCAGTTGCTCAGACCTATGTTTCTAGCCAGGAAGACTTCACCATCAAGCATCCCACTGCCAGCTCCTTTTTCCCACCTCAGTCCCTCACCCTCAGGCCCTCCCAGGGCTTACATTCCATGAATCTCATCACCCACCCTCCACATCCTCACTTCCTACCTTTCCAGCTTCAATTTCATAATTATTACCTCTTTTTTTTTTCTTTAAGTGTACACTTTATTGAACTGGTCTCAAGTCAGTGTACAGGTGAGCCCTGACTGCCTCTACACCTCAACCCTACTCCCAGGGAGACCAAAAGCCTTCTACATTTCAAGTTGGGGAAATTAAAAGAAGGACCATGATGGCAGACCATTCAAAATAAAACAAAAAGAACAAGTATTCAAGTGAAGATTTAAAAAAGTTTGGACTACATAATTTATACAAAAACAGCACTCTGGCCCTTCCCTATGTGGACTTAGGCAAAGACTGGCCCTTCTCCTCAGGGAGAAATGGCTGCTTTGGGGAAGGCAAGGGATTTCCTGTAAGAATGCATCTCACAACATTCAGAATGACTGCTAAAAAAAAAAAGAAGAAGACCAATTTACCATCAGAGTTCTCGGCCACATTGTAGACCTCTTTATTACACTCTTCCAGCAAAACCCTGACCACATTTAAACCCAACTTCCCATCTGCTCTGTGCATCCTGATCCGGTGAGATGCATGCTTGCCCCAGAAATAACACTCTAAATGCACAACCGCAAACCCCAAGGGGACCCTAAACCTGGCAGGCAATGAAACTGTGGAGATGTGCTCTGGCCACTCTCCCACTCTTCCAGAGGACAGCTCTCGCTGTTCCCTCCTCGGGCTTCCAACATAGCCTCCCCGTCCGCACCCTCAGCTCAAGATCTGACTTCGCCATTTCCATGAGGAAACAGGAGCAATCAGAAGAGAAGGCCCTCGACCCCTACACATTCATCCCTCGGTCGGCCAGCACCATGCTTCCCTCCTATTTTCCACGTTCTGATCTGAGATCAAGATGCCCCCTTCCGGACTAGGCCCCATCCCATCTCCTCTGCTCTGGAACACTGGGGGGATCAATTCTCACATCTCACTCCTGCATCAGCAGCCAACTTCCCTTCTCTACTACACTGGCACATTTAGCGATTAATCACACACTGATAAAAAATAAAATCTTCACAAATAAAAGATCTCACACCCTTCCTGACCCAAGACCAATTTGTTGGCCCGTGACTCCAAGTAGTTGTCTCTACTGCTGCTCCCTCTGGTTCCGGTCTCTCCCTGGTTTCTCATGCCTTTGCTCCAGTGTGACCTTCTCAGCAAGGTCTTCCCAACTGCCTTACTCAAAAGTACCATGTGCAGGCCCATCACTTCCGACTCCCTCCTCTGCTTCTCTGTTCTCTGAGCTACTGTCACCATGCCTTCTCATGTGGCATCCTCAACATTCCACCCACTTCTTCACTCACCTTCTCACCTGTAAGAACAACAGTCCCATAAGATCAGGATTGTCTACTTTATTCTCTGCTTTCCTGGCATCCCAAGCAGTAATGTGCCAATAAACATGTGGTGAATAAATGAGTGGGTTGGGGAGAATTACAGCAAAGTGATTAAGAGTGAGGATTTGGAAGCACACAGTCCTCAATTTAAAACAGCAGCATCGAGTGCCTGGACATGTCGTTTCACCTTGCTGCAGCTCGGTGTTATTTTTTTGTAAAATGTGGATAATCAACTGTGCCACAGCGTCATTCAAACGAGTAAACAAAATGTTCTATGTAAAACAGTCAGCAAAATCCTTGGAACATAGCAAACAACCTACAGACAAACGGCCACCTTTGAACATTATCCCCTGTCAGAAGATACAAAGCAGTTCGAATGATTATATTCTGAACTGGTCTGTTTTCTAATACTTTAATATCCCAAGGCACCAAAAAGACATAGTTCCAGTTTATGCAATTTAACAGAGATGTTGGCATAATCCCAGTACCTTGGGCCCTGAATACAAATGTCATTCTACTCCATCACATATGTGCCTCATCAGCTTGTATTTATTAGCTAAACTTTTGCCTCATTATTATACATTCACATTTCACTAGGCCCTGAGGACAATGGCTCATGATGCTGCTGATGTGTGCCTGCACACACACCCGAAATGGCACAGAAAATCAGGACAGTGATACGAAGCCTGGCTTGTTCACAACATGGGACCCAAAGCAAAATGCACTCAACTGTTTAAAATAACTGAACCCTTCCTTTGATCACTGCATCAGAGAGGGACGTTGCAGCATTATTTCTCATGCCATCTTCAAGAACAAGGTGAAGCAGAAATAAGCAAAACACAGTGTGATGAACATAGCTACATGAAATGCACAATGAAGGATTTTCAGGGTTGAAATGTGTTTTTCATGTATAATTGATTAAAGGGTGATGGAGAGCATCAAGAAAGTCTGGAGCTGGTAGCACAACATCCTTGATTTATGA
The DNA here is from genome assembly GCF_024362965.1 of Panthera pardus. NCBI lineage: Eukaryota > Metazoa > Chordata > Mammalia > Carnivora > Felidae > Panthera > Panthera pardus. The sequence continues at coordinate 18,413,777 of NW_026526654.1, read as the reverse complement.
ACGAGGAAACCGAGGAGGTCCGCTGAGCTTATGTGAGGAGAAGGGGCACTAAGAAAATGCTTCCCTGTGGAAAGAGGAGTAACTTCCACAGATCAAATCCCCCAGAGGAGACAGGCAGGCAGCATAATGGAATAGAAAGGTCACAGAAATAGCAACGAGCGCGGCATCCGGTATAATAAATATTTGTGCGAGAACTGAACTAAGTGACCTGAATTCTGGTCACGGTTCTGCCCAAATACTCCTTGAATGAGCTCCTTCACCTCTTTGGTCTCATTTTCCTCATCTTTGTACTTACATCACAATCGGGAGGCTCCACCAACTTACAAGCATGTGAGGTGGCTGACTGTCATTTGGAGGGTAGGAAAAAATAGAAGAGAGATTTTCTAAGTTTTTTGCACTAAGACTCACAGGGATGTTCTGAGATATCAAGGCCTAAAGGGCACATTCTATTTCCATAAATAGAAAATAAATAGGGACACCTGGCTGGCTCATTTGGAAGAGCATGTGACTCTGGATATCAGGATTGTAAGTTCAAGCCCCACATTGGGTGTAGAGATTACTTAAAAATACAATACTTAAAAAGAAAAAGGAAAAGAAAAAAATAAATATTTGAAAAAAGAGCCCATTACCCCAAAGAAAATGCATATGTGAAGCAGAAGTGAAACAACCATTATTTTGAGATGCCATTGTATGCTAATATTTTTTAAATGTGTCTTAAATCTGAGGTAACATTTTTAATTATCACAGATTTTATTCTCACTTGTGTATGTATGTGTGTGTGTGTGTGTGTGTGTGTGTGTGTGTATGTGGCATTAATGAGAGTCCAAAAATGCAAAACAGTGAGGATCCCTTCTGCCACATTTGTAAAGCTAAGGGAAAATTCCATTTTCCCAGAATTTAAGGCTGCAATCCACGACTTCTCCAAAAGAGCTTTACCAACATTTTTTTTTATAAATTCAACTGCTGTGCATCATGTCCTCAAATACATCATCCACAGATGATGACTAACTCACAGCAGACCTGTCTCTTCTCGAGCACTGGTAGAAATGTTGCCATCCTACTTGACAGTTCTAAGTATTTCAGTCATTAATAATAATTTTTACATATAAGCTCCTTACCTTTTATAAAGAACCCCCCCAAAGCCTCCCAAGTTAGACAGTTTTACTTTGCATATATATTTTAAGCATTAGTGAAGAGACATTATAAGTGATATTTCTCAAGAAACAACTCAGTTATAACCAAATCAGAAATGAGGCCAGAAGACCCACTTTGAAATCTCTGACCTGACTGTCCCATAATGCTTCTAGCTAAATAGTGAGACAACTTAAAGCAGATTACAACACAAAGGTCTTATGAAGATATTTCTATTTATGGTATTTCTAGAAACATTACCAGTTCTATGTGTCAAGCTATGTAAAATTTAGGAACTAGATTATCATACTGCACTAAGTAAGTCTTGGGATATCCAACATGCCACCCACGGGCCATATGAAGCTTTCAAATTTGAGAAGCCATATATATATCAGATTCATTCCAAAAAGTTAAACTTCCCTTCTACCTTAACCCAACATGGCTCTCGCATATGTGAAATGTTTATTGTTTGAAAACACATCAAGGTCCATGATTTATAGCTAGAAAATCAATTTGCATCTGTGAGAATATGAGGCATAGATTCGTAAACAAGGTAGGTGGGTCTTTATTCCAAATGAAGGGAAACTAAGCCTTAGAAACTGTCTAGTTCAGGGTCAACTTGTTAATATATCAATGATTAGCATTTAATCATGCAATGATTCTCAAAGTTTAAAAAATGAAAGATCCCACACTGTCCTGATCCAGGACCAACTTTTTGATGTGCGATTCTAAAAAGTTGCCAGGCTCAGGGTCAATTTGTTAATATTTGAAGATTACACAGGAACTGAAGTTTACATCGTTGGCCTTAAACTGAGTCCCTTGCTATACAGTTTCCTTTGAACTCAATGAGAATCAGAAAGATGGAAGTTACACAAGAAAAGGCCTTAGTACAGTAGGAACACAAAGGCACTGCCAGAGATATTCAGCATGATTCCTGTTGATGATTTCCTGTGTTCTAATGATGGGAGATGTAAACAGTTACCAACCAGTTACCAAAAATACTGAACCCAGTCACAAAGGACACAAAGAGTCTGGGAGTGAATAAACAATGCTCCCTCCAAACCTGCTGTTGTCCATTCAGTGCCAACATTTGGTCCCTGACAAAAAAAATGTCCTTTCTGAGACACAATTTGGCCATTTGTTATGTTAATCTCCAGTGTGTGAAGGGCTCTTCCTATCAGAGAAATCACCCAACAGCCACCACAGGATGTTTCTTATTTTGATGACTGAAAGGTACACGCTGGGTCTGGAGGAGGGAGCCATTGATTTATTTTCACCACTTTTCCCTGGCTGACAGCAATTTAAAAGAGAAGGAACAAGCCAGATCACTCATCTGCCTGCTTGGCATGCCTGGTAGTCATGGGAGCCCACATCGAGGCCATCTGTTCAGGTCCCAGCCTCTCCAAACACACACAGAAAGATGATGTCGAAAGGGGTGTGCTCCAGCCCTGCTAATGAGCCACCTGAGGTAAACCAGAAGACCCAGCCTGCGCAGTGCACCCACTCAGCTTCTCCCTCAGCAGTCCAGTCCAATCAAGTCACAGATTTGAACTGGCACAATTATCTTTAAGTTGATTTGCCTGAACAAGTGTTAAGTTGATTCAAGCATTTCTGGCTTAGTCCTATCTCCTAGATACATACATAGGCAGGTAGATCCGGCGAATCAATTGAAATTCACCTTGCACACAACCTACGAAATGAAACCAGCCTCAGAAGACGTCATGTTCGGCGCTTGCCTGATGGTGTATTAGTGCACTTTCAAACTCAGCTCTCAGATGCCCCTAAATCACTGCAGCCAGAAAGGCTGTCTGCAACAAAGCACGCAGAAGATGGCCACTCTTTGGAAATAGCAACGTCACGTAGCTCTACTCAGTGAAATAAAACCAAACAGGATGTTCTCTCTCGCCTCTAACATCACCCTGTTGCATGAAGATTCATGATCTGTTACGAAGAACTGCCAATCACTACAGATTAAGTTGGGATGAAAGAATGCATTTGTATAAGGTTTTTGTGATCAGAATTCTAACTTCATATGTCATGCACAGTATTTGTAAACTCTACTGGAAATAATTTCTCTTTCAAACATATTTTGAAGTTTGCTTTTTTGTACCCTAAAATGTGTTTTGCTTTTTAAATTATCTTTGGGCTGATCATGGGAAGGATGTCCTAGATTTTTCACAATAGCCCAGTATGACAACAAGCACACTTCTGGGATCTGGGGCCATTTTGGGAATCGTGTTGGTGGCACCCCTCCATCCCCAAGAAAGCACCATTTTTCACCCACACTGACACCTGGAGCCACCAGGCAGCACCCTGTCTAGCTAGAAACCACAGTGTTAGAGCCATCATCACATGCCCCCCCACCGCCACCTACTTTCCCATCTATGCCCATCATGATCCCATTCCTTCAGGGGTCTTCCTATATAACTCACTACAGAAAAAGCATTCATCATGACATGTGAATAGTGTACATCTCTCAGTGTATATATCTGTGTTTCCAGTTAGGTTGCCTGTTTACATAGCCCTATCTCTGAAGATACAGGAGACACAGAGAACAACTCCATCATAAATACACTAAAGCACCATAATGCTGACCTTCATTTCATTATCCTGTGATAATTTCCATACAGACTTTTTTGTTTAATCCTCCCTGCTGAAACTCCAATTGGTCGGATTTTGAACCTCATGGATTTTGTTCTGTTTTGTTTTGTTTTGGAGAGAGAGAGGGAGAGAGAGAGAGAGAGAGAAAGAGAAAGAGAAAGAGAAAGAGAGAGAGAGAGAGGGAGAAAGAATGTACAGGAGAGAAAGAATCCCACACAGCCTCCATGCTCAGTGTGAAGCCCAACATGGGGCTTGATCCCACAACCCTGGGATCATGACCTGAGCTAAAATCAATAGTCAGATACTCAACCAACTGAGCCAACCAGACACCTTGAACCTCATAGATTTTCTAAATTACTTCTAGTTGAGGTATCTATAACCTATACACCGATCTATTCCATATATAACCATAAGGCTTCTCAGTAAGAACAATCTTTTTTTAAGGTCAAATAGTTTCAGTAGACATACCCCAAACCTTATTCCCAAAAAGGAATGAGATGCAGCCAAAAATCTTCATAGAAGAGGAAAGTGAAACCCAAATACTACTAAAGGAGGGCACCTATGGGCTCCAGTTTCCCCTGCAGAGCCTAGAAAAAGCTCAGCAGTTGGAAGCACCAGATAGAATGTAAGGAAATTATATACTGGAGTAAGAAGGTTGAAAACGGGGGGATATTTTGAAAGTCTCTATAAGGAATATTTATTCTTCTGCATCCCAACCTCCAAACCAACCTATTCAATGATTACCCATCCCTCATTCCCACAGGAGTGTTGAGAAACATTCTATGGAAAAATGTAGTCTGAGAATCTCAGGACTCCAGGACATCGGGGACCGCAGAAGGTGGGAGTGAGAAAACACTGAGACATCCATGCCTTCCTCCTGCCAGCTCTGTGACGTCAACAGCCAGGTTTATGCTTCCTTGAAGGGAGACTGGAGGATCCCGCTCTAAAGAAATGAGGAAAAGATATGCACGTAGTGACTTGGTTCCTAGCCAAGAATAACGTGGCTGGTCACAGAAAAGCTGGGCAATCAACAAACCCACTTTTCCCACAAAGCTTCTCATCAGTGTTGAAGCACGAACATGAGGGGACAAGCAAGAATTACCAAGCATTTGAGAAGTCTCCAACTGAGAAAGAATAAAATTGAGGGTTAAAAAAAGGTAACAAAAATGAACATTTCAAACAATCGATCACTGATATCATTGTAGATATAAGACATTATTGATCCATGAATTAAGAACAAAGTGTCATAAAAGAAAAATCATAAAAGAATAAAACAGAGTTCTTTACAATCAAAAATATGAAAGTAAATTTTTTTAATCAAATAAGGGAATAAGAAGATTGAAAACAAGGAAAGTTGTCCCAAAAAGGTACAAAAAGACAAAGAAAGGGCTTATAAACAAACAAAAAAAGAGATGGGTAATTTAGAAAATCCATGGTCCAAAACCTGACTAATAGGGGGGTGCCTGGGTGGCTCAGTCAGTTAAGCGACAGACTTTCTTTCCGCTCAGGTCATGATCTCACGGTTTGTGGGGTGGAGCCCGTGTCAGGCTCTGCACTGACAGCACAGAGCCTGCTTGGGATTCTTTCTCTCCCTTTCTCTCCCTGCCCCTCCCCAGTACTCTCACTCTCCCTCTCTTTCTCACAAAATAAATAAATAAACTTAAAAACACTGACTAACAGGAGTTTTAGTAAAAAAGACCAAATAGCAGTCTATCTGGAAATTATCAAAGAAATACTATTTTAAAAAACAGTTGAAAAGTCCTTGAAAATGTGTCGAAAAACCAATGAAGATCCACACCATATACTTAAAAATTCCAGGAGGTAGAACAAGAAATAAGTCCCCATACAAAGAATTAGGAAAATTGACATCATATTCTCAACATTAACTTTGGAAGCTAGAAGATAACGGAGTGATGCCTTCAAATTTCTAATGAAAAATAATTTTCATCCTAAAAGTCTGGACCTGGTAATTCATGATGGCAAAATTATCAGCCCAGCATTAAGGGTAGAATAAAGACACACACGGTCACACATTTTTCATTTCTCAAGGAGTCACCATTGTAAGGAGTGGTATGAGATCCCAAAGATAGAGGGTCCCTATCATAACATAAAAAAGGTTAAGGAAGCTTCCGGCATGATAACATGGACTACATAACTCATAGTAAAAAAGAATAAAAAAAACACACCACGTGAAGGGTGTTGAGTGTCTAGCACGAGTCGTGTTCCATTTTTACTAGTTTGATAGAAGGCAACCTCAAATTTGAGGTAAAAGGCTCACTAAACAAGGAGGTTGTCTACTTAGATTTGGATAAAAGCTTAATAGAATTTCACAGGCACTTTGACCAGTTTACTTTAAGAAAATATGTGACAGAACAAGAGTGAGCATCTTTAGATCCTGGTAATCACGCAAAAATTCAACCAAATTCAGTTTGTTTGCAATTCTACCCACAGAGGCATGGCTCTGAATTGCTTTCGGATTTTTACTGTTTTTATATTCAAATTGCCCCCAGCCCAACCTTTTCTTGTTATTGTTGTCATTTTGACAAATCCCTTGAGGGAGTCATGTAATTTGGAATTAAAAGCAATTGTACTTCATACGAAAAAAATTTTTTGAGAGAAAGAGAGAAACCAAAGAGGAAAGCATCACGGTAGTAGTTTTAACCTTGCTTCTGCTTCTAGTTACATGTAGGATTATTAGCAAGCCTGGTCTCAGTGCAAACACACACACACACACACACACACACACACACACACACACTCCAAAGATGAATGTTAATGAGTTCTAAAAGGTCGACAAAATATGCAAGCCTTTTACCCTGAATTTTTGTTATGCTTCCCACAATATCTTTCAGAGACGCTCTGTTACCTAGTCAGTCCTTTTGTCTATCCATCATGTTTCCTGATTCTGAAACAGTAACTCACAATGAGGATGGTCTTCTTTATACGGTAAGGAATATAGTGATGTGTCCAACAAACAAACCTTAAAATCAATATATGGATCAAAAAGGCAGTCATAAAGATGCAAAGGGCCTCTTATTGTAATAGCTAAATCTCCTGTGGGAAGAAAAGGTAGTCAAGTAAATTAGCATGATGAATGTTCTATTGTGGGCATTCAGAGTCCTTAATAAAATGACAATCAGATTTAGTCAAAAGAGTTAGAGTCCCTCATATGTCTGTAATAGTTTAGTCAATTGAGTATTTATTAATTACCTACTGTGTGCCCAGCCCTGAATTAGATGCTAAGTATTTTTTTAATGTTTATTTATTTTGAGGGAGAGCACCAGAGGGGGAGGGGCAGAGAGAGACTCCCAGGCAGGCCCCAAACTGTCAGCACACAGCCCAGCTCGGGGATTCATCTCACAAACCTTGAGATGGTGACCTGGGCCAAAATCAAGAGTCTGACACTTAACCGACTGAGCCACCCAGGCGCCCCATAGATGCTGAGATTTTTTTTAAGGTAAAACATGTGCTACCAAGTTGCCTCCTGTAAATGTAGTAAGAAAATTAAACAAGCATCAAGGGAAACAGGAGTAAAGTAGAATAACCTTCATGGAGGAGGTGTTGTGGGGGCTGAATGTAAGAGGCAAAATTAAGAAAAGTAAAGGGGAAGAGAAGGGTTCCTCAAGCCTGGAGAGAAAGAAGACTTTTGTCTGTGACAATTGTCAAATCCAAATCATCATAATTAGAGAAACCACTTCTCAGTTATATCCCTACAATAAGCAAATATTAGAAACCCCCTTGCCAGGGAGTATTCTTTTTCCCTTTGAAAGAGCTCAGATATTCATCCTCAATGAGTTTCAGCCAAACTTAGCAGAATTAACAGGTCACTGGGAGGGATGGTGGCAAGCGTGTACCACACTTTTAAGGAGCTGAGTACTGAACAAGGAGAAATGGTATGTCAGGGGGTCTGGCCTGTCAGGGGGTCTGGGGTGCCCTGAAGGGGCCAATATTAGGACAGCTAGAGAGGTACTTGAAGGGTTGGGTCGCACAGAAGTAGGATGGAAAGTAACCCCCCCCCAAAAAGTAGATAGCTTTACAGAGAATTTTTTATAGGAGACTAGAGAAGAACAAAGAAGATAATTCTTGGGGTGCCTGGGTGGCTCAGTCAGTTAAGCGTCCGACTTCAGTCAGGTCATGATCTCGCAGTTTTTAGGTTCCAGCCCCACATGGGGCTCTGTGCTGACAGCTCAGAGCCTGGAGCCTGCTTGGGATTCTGTGTCTCCCTTGCTCTCTGACCTTCCCCCACTCATACTCTGTGTCTCTCAAGGATGGATGGATGGATGGATGGATGGATAGATAGATAGATAGATAGATAAAACAAAAATGTATAGTTCCTTAGATAGATAGATAGATAGATAGATAGATAGATAGATAGATAAAACAAAAATGTATAGTTCCTTCCCTTGAAGTGTTCTGGAAGTATAATTAAAGGCTGTTCTTTTCCCCTCCCCCAACCCTATCCATTGTCCGCTCATAGCAAGAAGGCTGACAAAGCTGCTATTTGAAATACTTTCATGATTGAAAGGACTACCTTCCTGCAAGGTTTTCCAAGGCTGGGCATTTTTCAAGAACGTTTTATGTCCTTCCAGCTATGAATAAAAGGCAGGAAGCTGACACAAAGCTACTGTATTACTTTTTTTTTTTTACTTGAAATTGCAAAATGATTAAAGCCACCTAGCAACAATAGTTGACCTATTGAAGAAGAATGCCAGCTAGGTGCCAGGCAGAGATTGGTGTGGAGATATATTTGGAAAGGACTCCCAGGACTATTTGCATCTGTCTCTGAGGTTGTTTTCCCTCCCTGGTCTGTTGTGAACCTATCTGTAGCTCCATGTTGCTACCCACGCTGACCCTGCTCAATATGGAGTCTCAAAAGCCATAGGGGGACACAACAGGCACACCTGCCAACAGAAGTAATTACAGATTTCACTCACTCACGGAAGTTTCTGGTAATTGATGTAGGAAAACAGCGTTTGGGACACTTTTAAGTCATCCCCTTAAAGTGTATAGACACTTTGATAAAGCTAGAACTTTTTTTTAAGTTTATTTTTTTATATATTTTATTTTTTACATATTTTATGTATTTATTTAGAGAGAGAGAGAGAACATGAGCACATGGGGGAGGAGCGGAGAGAAATGAGGAGAGAGAGAGAGAATCTCAAGCAGACTCCATGCTGTCAGCACAGAGCCCAACACAGGGCTTGAACCCACAAATCATGAGATCATGACCTAAGCCTAAACTAAATCAAGAGTTGGATGCTTAACTGACTGAGCCACCGAGGTGCCCCAAAGCCAGAACTTAATAAGGCAGTTTTGAGCTTCAATCTCTTAGTTGATTGAGGCCTAATTACTCATGTGGCACTGTTGTACAGGGGACAATAAAAAAATCAACGGAGAGCAAGCTGCAGTGTAACTCCCAGCTCCAAGCTGGAACCTCCTGAATAGTCCCTGCCCTGTGGTGCCAAGGGAAGATCTTCAAATACAAAAGGAAGGGGAGTCATTTGGAAATGCTTTGCATGGGACTCAGTGTTTCTCTGGCTTTGCCATGAAATCCTAGATAAGTGACTTAAGATTCTGGACTTCAGCTTTCTCAACTTTAAAAATAAAAGGGAGATGGGGCACCTGCGTGGCTCCGTCAGTTAAGCGTCTTGACTTCAGCTCAGGTCATGATCTCGGTTTGTGAGTCTGAGCCCCGCATCAGGTTCTCTGCTGTCAGCCCAGAGTCCGCTTTGGATCTTCTGTCCACCCCACCCCCCACCCCCCTCTGCTCCTCCCCAGCTCATTCTCTCTCAAAAATAAACATTAAAAAAATAATAATAATGAATAAATAAAAGGAAGATAAGCAAAATTAACTCAACACTTTAAGATTCTATTTATGCCCAGGGATGGTATCCATTCTTAAGCCTGTAGACAATAGCAATGACTGATTCTATAACTATACATGATACCTAACATGCTAATCTATGACTTTGTCATTGAAGTAACTCAGACACAACAATCATCCCGTAATCAAGATTAGTGACAGCTCAAGGAACAAAATAACACTGAAGCACTGTAAATCGTTAGGAATCTAGCTAAAAATGGTGATACCTTTCCTATCATATTTCATCTCCCCCAAATCCTAAACCCATCCCAAAACACCAGTGGAGGACAAAATGGGTGAATGGGCACATTTTGGAAGTGTGAAAATTAATAAGGGGAAACCTCATTAAAATGGAGTCGGAGGCTAGAGCAGGGGGAGATCCCCCCCTCGTACCCCCACGACTCTTAGTCAATTGCAGACCCACCAGGAAGGGATGGATTTGATCTTACAGAAACTTGACCTTGCATGTGGATACTACTATACTATCCCAGTGGAAGGAAGAAATGCTTTCCTTATCCCCACCCCGCCATAGCTCAGCCAATGACAGGCCACTGTATTTCAAACTCCCAGTTTACTCCAATAGGCTTTTAATTTCTAACAGCCTTCCCAACTTTTGTTCTCCAGACTCACCTACCATTTGCCACAGCTTATTTTTTCTGGATTGCACTTCTCTTTTATTCCTGAGTAAACCCATTTTTGCTGGTAAAATAACTAGCAGGTTTTTTTTAAGGTTAACAAAGGACACATTTCATGGGGGGAAAATAAGGTCAAAATTGAGAATTTTGCTGACCACCTTGGTTTTCTTAGCCTAAAGTATTTTCTTCTGCAAGAATGTAAGTATTTGAGGAAGAATTGAAATTAGAAACCAAAGCTACAGCTCTCCAGTGTTTTCAGCTACAACATTAAAACAAAATCAGTAAGTGTAATAAATAAAAGCTCAGGAAAACATCCCAAGCTGGAGGACATTTACGTCACAATTGTTGGCAAAACTTCCATGAAGGATACTGTTTTTAAGAGTAGGTATGTTCAGGGGCGCCTGGATGGTGCAGTCGGTTAAGCGTCCGACTTCAGCCAGGTCACGATCTCGCGGTCCGTGAGTTCGAGCCCCGCGTCAGGCTCTGGGCTGATGGCTCGGAGCCTGGAGCCTGTTTCCGATTCTGTGTCTCCCTCTCTCTCTGCCCCTCCCCCGTTCATGCTCTGTCTCTCTCTGTCCCAAAAATAAATAAAAAAACGTTGAAAAAAAAAAAAAAAAAACTTTAATAAAAAAAAAAAAAAAAGAGTAGGTATGTTCAATTTGTCTCCCAGGTATCAGCGAATCCATTAATAAATCTATTCAACCAGGTGCCATGCAGAGATAATAAGCGCTTAGAGTCTAAGGAGGAAGGGTTATTGCACACACAAAAAGATTAGGAGTAGCTTGGAGGAACAGTGCTGTAGAGGTAGATTATGGTTGCAAAGGAGGCACTGGTCAATTCCCCTGGGGGCTGCACAGAGACCAGGCCTTCCAGGCTGCAGGGATGGTTGCATAATAATAATAAGTAGCCAATGGCTGAGGGGTTCTGGGCACCGGGAAGGGCTCCTTAGAGCTCAAGCATGGATTTTAAGGGCAGTTATTACAAGATCTTTTTAGGGAGGACATATCCTACCAGGCTAAGATGTCTAGATTTCACTACTAATGGGCTTTAAACAGATGAATCACATAATCAGATTTGCCTTTAGAAAGATAACTGTACCAGCTGTATGGTGAATGGACTGGAAGAGTGTGATATTAGAGACAGTCAAATGCAAAAGTGGTGGCTTTCAAACCAAATTTAAGTGACCCCTTTCTACACATTCTATGGGTCAAACCTTTGGCTAAACATAGCTCTCATATTCTCATATTGCCTCTTTTAGAAGCGTAGCAAAATCTAAACATATTTGGTAGGTTAATATGTTTTTTAATATCCTGTTAGATTTCCTTAGCTGGAAAAAGAAAAGCCACGCAAGACTGACATTAAGATACATTCTGTGAGCAGCTGTTTTGATCATTCTAACCCAATCTTTCTCTGACTATACTACTGAATACAACGTGGTTAAGCTTTTGCAGGGAAAAATTCAAATAACCATATTCTCTGCCTTGTGTTTTTCATACTCTGTCACAGAAAGAATATGGAGTGCTTTTTAAGCTGATTATATAATTCACAGCAAGATCTGTTCCATTCTTAGTTATCAGTAAAATTATTAAGTTAGCAGCTGCAATCCACATTTTTTCTATTTCTACCAGAAAAGAAGGAATGAAATTCATCACTCATAAAATGATCTTCCATGAATAAATTATCCTGTGGGTATAATATTTTTAAACTCCCTCATACCTACTAAAATCTAAATTAATCAAGTCACTTGGATGTCAGAATGTTTTAAAAGATAGATATTGTCAAAATGCTACGATTTCTGGTAGATTCCTCCAACCTCTTAAGTTTTCTGAATTCAAACAGAACTGCTTCCTCAAAGAACCTTACTAAACCCATTAGCCATTGAAATTGTAACCCATGTTGCTTCTGGATAAAAAATACTCATGTTTGCCCACCTGGGCAAAGTGCTCATTAGATGTATAACAGCACAAACAGTGGCTATTGCTAAAGTAATCTTTGGAAAATTGTATTTTCAAAAATCAAACCAAATTTCTTTCTAAAGAGAATATGCTCTAAAAGTGTTTATTTGTCCGTTGACTTAGACTGACCCTCACCTCCTGTTTGGTACAGACAACCTGTCAGTTTAGCCCACTTAAACAATATGGGAGCCCTCACTCCGGGTAACATCCTGGGTGTACAGAGAATTTATAGCAGGGGAGAGGCACAGAAAGAGAGAATTGGAACATCAAGTGCCTTGCGATGCCAAAGTGCTAGGACAACCATGTATAAGCCCTATCCAGAGGTTCAAAGAGGGCTTCCTGGAAGAGTTTGATACAGGTAAGAATCTTCCAGGTAAAGAAAGGTGTGAAGGTCTCTTTACTTGGATGGACATACACAGACATTTACTTGTATGGACATATACACACAGGCATGGAGCAGCATTGGCATGGGGAAAACTACTGGCAGCTTAGTGTTCCTGAACATGAGCTAAAGTACAGAGAGTAGTGGGAAAAGGAGGCTATGGAAGTAGGTGGGAACTGGATCCTGGATGTTCTAGAACCAGCTACTTGGGCCTGGCTCACTCTCCCAGAATAGAAGGTGAGGAACTTCTACTAAATTCCAGGTGAGGATCCTGCTAATATAACCTCTGGTTTATGGTCTTAATTCCACTAATAACACGCTCTGAACCTCTGGGGAAAAATCAGCCTTTCTATGCCTCTTTTCCCTTTTGAGAGGTACCCTATGAACTCACTGAGGTCTATTAAAGAACTAAAAATGATAATGAGTGAGAGCATAACCACAATATTATTTAAAAGTCTTATGTTATTCTAATAATAATTATTATGCATAGAGTGAACCACCCCAGGTAAACATGAAATAGTAAACACATACAATTTATAAGATGTGTGGGCAGCATTCATTATGAGCATCTAGTTCTATAATGACTTTATTGAACATGGCACTACCATGGCATGTCCTTTCCTACAGTTTTTGAGATACAGTGCTGTCCCCAGGGAAAAATAATGAAGCAAATAAAAACTCTCCCCATCCTCCAACCTATCTTTTTTCTCCTTTCTTTCCTTTCTCCTTCCAAAGCATACCTTCCCTCAACCCCCCATCCCTTTCTAAACAAAAAGGCTGCAATGGATCTCTCATATTTTTATGTTGGTATGGATTTTTGCTATAGATTTTCCTTTTCCAGAGGAAATTAATGTTTTTAATCACCGATCCATAGCTTCTATATTATTAATAAAAATGTCAAAATTTCAAGGAGCCAGTATGAGGCCACTGGAAATTCATCAGACTAATCTAACTTTATCTACTTTTATGAAACTCTTACTGGACATACTGAGAAAGCCACAAAGATAATATATAGCTGACCCTTGAACAACACGGGTTTGAACTGTGTAGGTCCACCTACATGCAGGTGTTTTTTTCAATAAAGACAGAACAGTACTATACAATGTATTTTCTCTTATGATTTCCTTAGTTACATTTTCCTTTCTCCAGCTCACTTTCTTATAAGAATATAATACATATAACATACAAAATATGTGGTAATTGGCTGTTTCCCTTATCAGTAAGGCTTCCTTCCAGTCAACAGTAGGCTATTTGTAGTTAACTTTTGAGGAAGTCAAAAGCTATGCTCAGATTTTGGATGGGGCAGTGGTTGGTGCCCCTAACGTCTGCACTGTTCAAGGGTCAACTGTTTTCTAATTCCATCAGGGCTTCTGGCAGGATTTCTCTTGCCCTTGCTTGGGACCAGAGAAAAGAGACTGATCAAGAATATACCAGAGGTGCCTGAGTGGCTCAGTTGGTTGAGCCTCCTGCTCTTGGTTTTGGCTCAGGTCCTGATCTTGCAGTTCATGGGATTGAGCCCCATGTTGGGCTCTGTGCTGACAGTGTGGAGCCTGCATGGGCTTCTCTCTCTCCCTCTCTCTTTGCCCCTCCCCTGCTCGCTCTCTCCCTCTCTCTCTCTCTCAAAATAAATAAACTTAAAAAAATAAATAAAAATATATCAATCAGTTGGATTGATTCAACACTCAGTAACCTTAACCAAATCTGTTGGTTAGTGGATTAACATCCCCAAGACAGAAGCACCTGGGTGGCTCAGTTGGTTAAGCATACAACTTCAGCTCAGGTCATGATCTCATGGTCTGTGAGTTCGAGCCCCGCGTCGGGCTCTTGTGCTGACAGCTCACAGCATGGAGCCCGCTTGGGATTCTGTGTCTCCCTCTCTCACTGCCCCTCCCCCACTCGTGCTCTGCTCTGTCTCTCAAAACTGGTAAACTTTAAAAAAAATTTTTTTTTAAAGAAAACATCCCCAGGACAATGCAGCGAGGGTGTGCTACTGCAATGATAACAATGATAAAGCATGTAGTTCTCTATTACATTTACTATGTTCAACGCTTTTATCTGTAAATTGGATTAAATGTCTGATTATTAAATTTGTATATGACACATAGATTCAAGAGATAAATATTGAAAAGTATTTTTAAATTATCCCAAAGCCTGAAATATTGGGTCGATATCAACAAGATAAAGTTTAACAAATATAAAAAGATGAAATCCAGCTTTAGAGTTCAAAAGTTAAATCGTAGGATGGGGAGACAATCTAAAGATGCCATAAGTTGACATAGCCATAAAATGAAATGCTATATGCTCTATAAACTATATAGCTATTAAAATTTATTACATGATATAACTACATAACAGAAATTCAGAAAAGATAAGTAACCTACCCAGGGTCATATACCTTAGTAAGTCATAGTGGAACATAGGGCCCAGGCCCATCTGGATTCATACACATTGCTTCTCAAGGCAGAACTGAATTATATTTACTAACATGAAGAGACTTTGAAATAGATAACAGAGTACAGACGTATATATATAAAATGAACACATGAACTCATGGTATACACAAATACAAATACATACACACACACACACACACACACACACACACACACACACAGCAGCTCCTGGGAAAAGTCTTTAAGGTTATAAAATTTTAATATTGGATATTTCTGGATGATGGCATTATTTGGTGATTTTAAATTATCTTTTTTCATCTGAACTTTCTAGTTTTGTATAATGATCATATATTGCCTGTATTGTTAAAATACATCATGCAAATAGCTAAGGCACTGCAGTGATCAGTTTTAGTATTAGTCAGCAGTGTGACTCACATGGTAAAATCATTAAAGCAGTTCTGATGTGTATTACAGAAAGACCGTGCTCAAATAGAGGAAGAGAGAACTTCCATGTGTTTTGTGCTGATACCCAGAATGCTGTTAACTGAACATCCAAAGTGGGTAGTCAGGACAGTAGGAAGTCTAGAGACCATATCTTAAGAAGAAAAGCTAAGGAACTGAGCAGAGTTAGGAAATGAAAACAAAGGAGAAAACACAGAGCAAAAGTGATCACGGACAGTCAAATGGAAAAGTTTAGAAGGAAAATTCTATTTTTTTAAAGTGTTATTCCAGAGAGCACACAGGATGAATAGATTCACCAGTCATTAAACATGGAAGTCCCTCTAGACACCAGGCCCTATGATTGACACCAGACACTTACAGTGACCCAAAAATCAGACACTGCCCCTAGAGAATTCACAGGTGAGTTATTCATCATATTACTACGAATAGTTACATAAGTACAGTGTGCAAAGTGTCCTGAAAGAGAAGTACAGGTGCTCCAGGAGCAAATGGCAGAGCAGCTTGGCCTGGGTGTCATGGAGGGTCTCTCTGTGGTGAAAAGGTGGTCATGTACAAGCTGACACTTGAAGGATGACCAGAAGTTGGCTTGGTAGAAGGGGGCAATCCAAGTTGCCCTAGCAATGAAACACACCTGAACAAACATGCTGCAAGATCCAGAGTGACAGAACTGTCAGTTTGTGGTGATTCACTGGGGTCAGCTACAGAGGTGAAATCTGGTCTATGAAAATCAGGTGGAGCTCAAGAGGAAATAGTCTACTTTTGACCCAAAATTGGAATGAGATTGAAGGGTAGCAGAATATGCCATCCCAAAATATGCCACTTTGGTATAATGATTATTTTTAGCTATAGACACTTGAATAATAACAAATGCAGGGAGAAGTTTTCTCCAAATTCCTCTTATCTCCTTGAAGAGAGATTTTCCAAAAGGAACTCAATTGTCACAAATCCCCTTCCCTGCAGTTTTACCAACCAGAGAGGATTGATTCTTACCATGGAATGGAGACTAACCTCAACATTACACCCAGGCAAACTTTGTCACAAACCATCATACCTCCCATCTATTCTTCTAAGGGCCATTCATCTTTCCTAAAAATCATTTAGTGTCTCCTAAGATACCTACATCCTCACCCCCTTTCCCTATTAAGATGGTATTGAAGTCTAAATTCAGGTCTACCTCTGGGAGTTACTCATTTCTCCCTGTCTCCCATGTACACGTGAGTTACACCTATTAATAAACTGATTGTTTTTCTCTTGTTAATCTGTCTTTTATTACAGGGGTCTCAGCTAAGAACTCTGAAGAGTGCAGGGAAAATTTTTCTTCTCCTATTGGATCATGTGATTCTGATTTGTCATAGATAGGGAGTCCATTATCAACATAAGCAAAGGGAATGGATACTTAAAAACATAAACAGTTATGATCTCCTGAGGGCTAATCTATATCTATTTAAAACTGCAAAACATTTTAGTGATTGAGAAAGGATAGGATACAGTAGTATCTCTAAGAATGCAGATAACCCTAAGTAATCTTTACTCGGTAAAAAAATGCAATCTGATAGGGACATCTCAAGAGGACATGTGAATGAGCAGGAAATTCAAAGATAAGCTCTGATGTGGGCAACTATAAAATTATACATTTATGCAAAATAATAAAAATGTCCCTTGTAGAAAGATGAGTTCCAAGAAATCAGTTAGAACTCAGAAAAGGATCTAAAAGTCAGATATTCCCTAAAAATGTGTTACTACAATCCAAAGAGCATATCAAATGCTAAGTGACCCTGGATTTTTGACAACTGTGGCATATGTAAGTAACCTATCCTTAAGCCACAGATGTCCTGAAAGAAGGGAACCTTGAGAGATGGCATGAGATGAAGCATGAGGGAAACCGAGTCTCACGTGGTTTGAAACAAAGAAAAAAATGCCCAGGAAGAGAAGTAAAAGAAAGAGGAGGTATTTTCCCTTCATCCATCAGTGCAGAATGTGAATTAAGGAAGAAAAGGTAGGACCATGAGAAGTAAACAATGCAAAAATTAAATAGAAAGAGCAAATGCAAACAAACAAAAAAGAATATCTAAAGGAAGCAAGCCTGAGCATGAAAAAAATTACAGAGGTAATCAAGAAAGATCTACCACCAGATAATGCCAAAGATAGTTTATTCTAGAAAATTGGTTCTCAAAATATGGTCTCTTTGTGATGTAACAACATCATCTAGGAATTTTTAGAAATGCAAAACCTCTCTCAAAGCCTCAGATATATTGAATGAGATCTACTGAATCAGAAACTCTGCAGCCCAATAACCTGTGATTTAATAAGCCGTCTGGATGATTCTGATGCACACCCAAATTTGGGAACCACTACTCTAGAAACCAACAGCTATGAAGACACCATGAAACTTAAGAAGAGCACCCCCACCTCCCAGGTCTGGGTAGTAACCAAGGAAGTTGGGTTTATAGGCATCCTCATCAGTCAAAGGGCCTTTGATATTACTTTAGCAAAAAGATACTTCTTCCTCATCAATCTCTTCTTACTGCAACCTTAAATACAGGTTTCTATCCTAACACAATGCTTCCCACAGGCTATGTCTAGACCAGTGATTCTGAACTTGGGCCATTTTGCCTCTCAGGAAATGTATCACATAATGAGAGATATTTTTAGTTGTCAAAACTGGGGAGTGGAGGGGTGCTACTGGCATGTACTGGGTAAAGACCAAGGATGCTGCTAAACATTCTACAATACACAGGAAAGCCCCCCACAATAAGGAGCTATTCAGCCCAAAGTGTCAGTAGTTCTGCAACTGAGAAACTGATGTAGATCAATTGCCTGGGAACAAAATTCACACCAAAACTCATCTATTTTCTCCTCCATTCCTCCAATATAAATTGGTTTCACTACAATTTGTGAGATCCTGGTTCCATTGATATAGTCAAACCCCACTTTTATATCTGCCCTCCATCTATTCACCTTAATTATATATGGCTTTTCTCAGGTGATACAACCTTCCATGTCAACATTCATTCTGTCATTTAAAGATCCCGAAAGAGAATTGATGTCATGTTATTAGCACTTCATTTTTTCTGACTTGAACATGTTCTATCAACATAGAAAGATAGTTTCCATAATAATGCCACTTGGTAGGGAGTTGTAAAACTCTGCAAATTTCCACTCCACAGAGATAATACAAAATGTATACTTCCACAGATTTTTTTTTCCTTTTCATCAACAGAAATTTCAAAGCCAGGAAGCTGAGAGTTGAACTTTTCCAGGAATAAGGTTAAAAACCCTGAACACATCTAGTTCCTTGGTTTTACCTAAACATAACATAATATGAACCCACAGATTTGGGTTAAAGTGGGATACATTCTGAGTACTCTATGGGAATTTGGGTGCAACAAACCTGTAAAGTATCTTAAAAATAATACTTCCACTAATCAGCAGTCCCATAGAAATAATAAACCCTATTTTTCTCCTTCAGAGTGAATACTAAGTGATACTAAGGAGATATATATAGATATAGATATAGATATAGATATAGATATAGATATAGATATAAATTATGTATATATATATACACACACACGTGTGTGTGTGTGTGTGTGTGTGTGTATATATATATATATATATATATATATGCATCTAAATTAGATATATATATCTAAATTATGACCTATTTTCAGATAGAAGCCTGAGAAGGGAATGGAGGCAAGAGTGAATACAGACTATGGGTGACCTATTAAAACCACATGCTTGTGAAAATATTCATTAGCAGTGAATTAATACCATATTTACCAAAGCCCCTTGTGATAGCACGCAGCAGGAAATTTAACTTGTCAGTAATCATTTTCATCTGAGCATAGAGGTGCCCCCAAATGCTACCAGAACCATCTGCAAAAATTTACCTCTTCAAAGGGCTTAAAGAAAGAAGCTATCAGAGCATTACAGAAATTATCCCTTGAGCCCATTTGGAGCAAGACGGATTCATCTCTCTACATGCCAGCCTGGGTAGAAATTTCTGATGCCTCTCATTTTTAACGAACTCTGCATTCCTATATCACATAGTATAACTTTTACATCTTCCCTGGCAAATGGTAGAACTTACTGGGACAAGAAGGTCCTCTTTGTATTTAGAAAAGTCAAGTGCTCGCTTCGGCAGCACATATACTAGAAAAGTCAAGCTGGCCTTTATACAGAACACACAAAGGGGCAAATCAGTCCGTTGACAACCATTTTCTAACACTCCATGTATTTAGGTATACAACAATGACATGAGAATTTAAAGGAAGCTAGGTGGGAATAACAAAGTAAAGAGTGGTATAACATTCAGCCATATTTCATAAGTTAGTTTTCTACACATGTATGGTCATGACCACTGCCTCTTTCTCACCAACTTAAACTCAAGGTCATTCCAACCTAACTTGCCTCAGGGAGCAATGATTCTTCCCATATTTTCAGCATCAACATCACCTTTGTCCTTTTTCAAATGGACTTGCATTCACGCTGTTCTCCTTTCTTCTGTTTGTCCTCCTGCAGCCAAATGGCTTTCACTCCTTCCTTATACTTCTCTTCAGCCCCTTCTTCCTTCCTACCCCTCTTCCAACCATCGCCTCAGGAAAAGTGTTCTTCCTCTCCCACTTCTCAATATCTTGCTATGATTCTTCATTATGTGAGTCAAAGATAAAGTCCAGGATTTTGGTAAAATGTTGTAAAAATACAGTCGTAAGTACAATTATACACAATTTTAAAAATTGGAAAAAGTCACTGAAAATCCCCCAAATTCCCCTTTGGAATCTTAAAACAAAACAAAGCAAAATAAAAGTCCCATCTTCTTCCTGGTCTTTCTCTAGTTAGATGTGCTTTTTTCTCCTTAAAAATATGTTCAAATCATATTCTTTACACAATTCTACAATGTCTACTTTGCTTAAAATCATATTTTTAAATAGTGTTTCATGAGAAATTTTCAGAGTATTCCAGCTGATTAAACAGGGTTGGGGGGGGTGTATTAGTTATGGGTAATAAATTACTACAAAATTTAGTGGTTTCACAAGAAACAGACTCTTTCACTATAGAGAACAAACTTATGGTTACCAGAAGTGGGGGATGGGTAAAATAGGTGATGGCGATTAAGGAGTACACTTATCATGATGAGTAGTAGTAATACATTGAAACTAATATAACACTGTATGTTCACCACACTGGAATTAAAATTAAAAACTTAAGGGGCGCCTGGGTGGCTCAGTCGGTTAAGCGGCCGACTTCGGCTCAGGTCATGATCTCGTGGTCCGTGAGTTCAAGCCCCATGTCGGGCTCTGTGCTGACAGCTCAGAGCCTGGAACCTGTTTCGGATTCTGTGTCTCCCTCTCTCTGACCCTCCCCCGTTCATGCTCTGTCTCTCTCTGTCTCAAAAATAAACAAACGTTAAAAAAAATTTTTTTTTAATTAAAAACTTAATAAAATTACTACAAAATTTAGTGGTTTAAAATAACAAACCTTTATTATGTGACATGTTCTGTTGGTCAGGAGTTCAGGAGCAGCTTATCCGGGTGGTTCTGGCTCAGTCTCTCGTGAGGTTGCAGTCAGGATATCAACCAGCATATGACTTGATGGGAACGGAATAGTCCACTTCCAAGATGGCGCACTCAGAACCTATTTGCAAGAGGCCTCCATTCTCCATCATGTGGGCCCCTCCACAGGCCACCTAAGTGTCCACAGGCAGCAGGCTTCCCTCAGTATGAGGAAACCAGGACCAAAGGAGAAAAGGGAGTCAGGTTGCCTTTTATAACCTAGTCTCTGAAGTCACATTCAGTCACTTCTGCTTTTTTTTCCCATTCCTTAGAAGTCACCAAACCCAGCCAGCACTGAAGGGAGAGGAATTAGGCTCCACCATTCAAAAGAAGTGTCAAAGAATCTCTGGATGTATTTCAAACCACCTCAGTGGGCAAGGCTTGAATCCAAGTCCCACTTCTGATATTATTTTCCCAGGGGAAAAACATGTACTGTAATCTACCTACAAGCATATGTTTAAAACTCAACTTTTCCGCAAGGGGGATACACCCCATAATGGTAAATATGGCTAGGAAGTTGCCAAATATTACAATGTGGTATTGAGACTTTTAAACTTGAAAGCTACAAGTTTATAGCTTTCACATTACAAAATAATCAATATTTATATCTATATATACACACACATCTCCAACAGTTTAATTCAACAAGTTAATCTGAAAATTAAAATAACTATAGAACACCAGTTGGGTTCTAGAGAAAATAACGATCAGATGACTTGTGGGTAAAAATAAGGGGAAATTTTAAGTACCAAGGAGACAAGTTGTTTTAATAGTTCATAAACCTTGTCTACATTTACTCTAGGACAAGTCCATCATTAGCCATCATTGATCACATAATCACATAATCAGGGGCTTCTTTTAAGATACAGTGAATAAAATAATGTGACTCTTGGAGATTAAAGTTTTCCTCTCAACATATCCTCTCTTACAATATATTATTCTAATGCCCACTTCCTTCCCATTCTCTTTTTCTATCTTTCCTGTCCTGGAGGGAAGGAAGGTGCCTTGAAACAGAAGAGCTTGGATTTACTTTCCTCCTCTAAAAATACCACATGAAAGTCTGGTCTGAATTCTAAAATGTCTTGCCTAAAACAATTGGAGTCCAGTGTCCTTCTCACAATGAATCAAAAACTATTCTATCTAAAAATAAAAGCAATATACCTGGTAAGAAGGTATATTTTACTTATTAAAAAATATCATACAAAGCCCATGAAAGCATGAACATTTAGGGTGCTAATAAATTTTTTCTGTCTTTCCATATGTTCTCTCTCAATCTCTTTTGGGGGCTTTTTTTCACCATCCAGGTCTTCACTGTTGGTGTTACTTAGGGTTCTGTGTATGGTCCCTTCTCTTCTTATTTAAAATGCTTTCCTTGGTATCTTGTCAACTCCCATGGCTTCAATCTCAGCTAAATGTGACCATTCCCAATGCTGAACCCCAGCTTCAGTCCCTCCTCTAAGCTTCTGACACAGATATCCAACTGCCTATTGAAAAGCTTCACTTAGAAGCCCCACAGGTCCTTCAAACTCAAAATATCCTAACCTGAATGTTATCTTCTCCACAAAAACTCTTCCTCAGGTACCAACTGGTACGATTACCCTGGATTCAAGCTTCCCTCTCACACCTCCATGCTCCCCCTATTCAATCAATCACCAATACTTCCTCACTCTACTTTCTGTCCAAGTAGATAGATCAGATGGATCTTTTCAATCTACTCCCATCTCCAGGACCCCCATCACCCTCCACTTGGACTGCATATTACAGTAGCCTTTTAACTAACGGTCCCTTCTTACAGTCTTGACTCCTCAAATCCATTCTTCACATTGCAGCTAGAGTGCTTTTCCTAATTTTACTAGTTGTCTACTTAAAATCTTCTGTGGCTTCCACATTGCTATAGACTGACTGTTTGCATCCCCCTCAAAAAGATTCATATGTTTAAGACCTACTCTCCAAAGTGATGGTATTTGGAGGTGAGACTTTGGGAGCTCATTGGGTCATGAGGGTAGAGCCCTCATGAGTGGCATTAATGCCCTTATAAGAAGAGACAAAAGGGAAAAGATCTCCGTGTCTCTCTCCCTCCCTGCCTCCCTGCCTCCCCCCCCCCCCCCCCCCCCCCCCCCGTCAGCCATGTGAGGATACAGCAAAAAGCAGCTGCCTACAAGTCTGGAAGCAGGCTCTGACCAGACATCAGACCTGCCAGGACCTTGATTCTTGAACATCCCAGCCTCCAGAACTGTGAGAAATAAATGTTCATTGGCTAAGCCATTCAGTCTATGGTATTTTGTCATAGCAGCCCAAACTGACTAAGACACACTTCAACCATCAGACAGAGTCCAAATTCGTTTTCCTAGTTGTACAAGGTTTGCTTTGGCCTCATTCTAATTTCTCCTCTATGTTCCCTTCCAGCAGCTTCCTGCCCTTACCTCTCCACTGGTGTCACAATTGGTAGACACACTCAAATCAATATTATTGAAAGAATTAAATACACACCTCTGTGTGCATTCCCCCTTTGGAGATGAAGCCTTTTCCCTCTCATTCATTTGGTGCAATCTGCTCCCCCTCTGAGACTGAAGAGTTACCTTCTTTGTAAAAATGTCCTTGACCTCTCCTCACAACCCAGCACAACTGACCATTCCCTTCTCCATTTCATCATTGACCCATACCCTTAAACATATTCTCACCTTTTTCTCACTGTAATGTAACTTTTTTGCCACTTTGCCAGCCTTGAAGAAAAGAAGCATGTCTTTTTCAGCAGTATCCTAGTATCAAAGACCTATTACTTACAAGATCCCCAGTAAATCTGGGGTTGAAGGAAGGAAGTAGCAAAACCAATAAGAACAGAGCAACAGACTAGCATGTTTTCTAACAGAGATGCTGACAAAACATGGACTTAAGTAGATGGTGGGAAAGGAACAAACGTATTTGGCTTTTAAAGTCCCATTAGCATAATTTGCAATGAAATTCGCATGACAACTATATTTCACAGGTATTACAACACTGAAGTCTTCTGTACAAGTTTGCTTGGGTTCTGGTGACATGTTCCAAAGGATAAGTCAGTGGGGTGAGTGCAAATGTAATAATAGGGTTTGCTGTGTAACAGGATGTTGCTGTGCTGCTATTGCCTCCACCAGATGGTGAGTCCTGCAAAGTATACATCATTGGCTGGAAGTTGAGAGTGCTGATACAGTGGGAATGTTTGCTTAAGGCCAATTTAAAAGCCCCCTCTCATATGAGACAGGATGTGTGGAACTGCTACGTGAATTAACACAGTCTGCACATCCTCCCCAATTTAGACAAACATGAGTATTCTACAGAAGGAGTAGAATTTTAAGTAGTTCTACTCTCTAGTGTTACAAAATTATTATTTATTTACAGTATATTCCCCAGTGTGTGACTTGTCTTCAGAATGTAATACACTTTGAATACAATGTATTTATAGAATTCTTTATTTGTAAGAATTCTTCCTTAAAATTAATTTTTAAAAAAAATCACAGGAAAAGCTCATAGCAATTTGACAAAATGCAATAATAAATTACCTTACGACTAATTCAGTCCTAAGATTTTCGTTCCATCTCATGCCACTTTGCAGAGAGAGCACGTAACAGGGCCACGTCCCCATCCCTCCTGGACATCAATTTTATTGCCCCTTAGAAGTCACTTGCTCAGGATATAATTTATAGAGCTTTTCACAAAATGGTGTTACTACCTGAAGTGAGGTCAAAGCAGACTTTTAAGTAGATAATTGGAAAAAAAAAGAAAGTGATGAATATTTCAACAAAGGATGGAGACTTTTATGAATCCTTGCTGGGAAGCAATTGAAATGTCACAGCCATCTCAGCTGAAGGTAAAGGCAGACCCAGAAAGCATCACCTCTTCCTTAACACAACTTTCTGCTACTTACAACAGGTGAGACCTTATAGACCCAACAATGATGCAATGTTCAACAAGATTGCCAAGTTCCTTCCAAGAATAACTGAAGCAATTAGACATAAACTTGGAACTTCAGGTTTGAAATCCTTTTATTTGTCTGATCTTTACCAAACACAGTATTCAAAAAGCTCCTATCCACCTCTCACCTGACAAAAGAAAAGTGAGAATTAATGAGTCAAACATGGAGACTCCCCTAAGTTGTGTGTTACATAGAATCTATCATTAATAACGAGAAACCTTAAAAATTTTTCCATGTGGATAAAGATCTAGCAGTCCAAAGGGCAAAAACATACCAGCCTCAACACTTGAAAGTACGATTATGCCCCTTTACCCTAAATGTCACATATCCCACTGTCCACTGTCTCACTGAATGACACAACTGAAACGCAATTCCATTTCCATTAGTAGGGGACTGGTTAAATAAATTATCCTATTACTTTAAATACTATTTATTTTTATATTTACTTCATCTCTTCTAAGTAGATTCCTACAGTGGGAAATTGGCAGCTATTTTAAAAAATGATCCAATTCTCAATATACTGATATGGATTTCTGAAATTGAAATACAATTATAATTTATTAATTGAAAAAAGAAAATTTCATAACAATTTATAAAGTATGATTTGATTCTATAAAATACTAATATATATGTTTGTATATTCATTATAAACTATATAGAAAGAGAGGGAGATTCATTTGTGTAGATACTTATAAATATCTGCAAAATTGCATTTCAAACTGTCAAAAGTGGCTATCTCTACCAGTTGCAGAGGAACAGGGACCAATGTATGTTCTACATTGTAAATCTCAACTGTTCCATTTTAACAAACTTGGACTACTTTTATTATAGTGTTTTTTTTTTAAATATAAGTGTCCTAACTCTTGAGCAAGGTAAATTCCTCACACACCATCAAAGCCAGCAGGTTGCGTTCCTCCAGAGCACAGCTCACCACGTGCATTGTATTTATGTCCATGCCATTCACAGTGTACCATGTAAGATCCCCTCCAGGAAGACAGGAGAGGCACCTGCACACACACTCCAGAGATTTCTGGAGTGGGGACACAGAGGTCTACTGAGAGGGCCATTATGCTGTACGAGGTCACTGATCCCATGATACAGAAAAAACCCACCAATAGAACAGCCAAAGGTCCAGACATAAAAGAATACACTGCTTAATTCTGGAATTCTTATTCTTGCTCTAAAGAAAGCAAGTCAGTGTAGCAGTTAAAACAGCCTGTTTGAACCCTGAACCTGGGGGCTAAGCAAACTGCTTCCCTGTGCCTTCTTTCACAGCCTGTAAGCTGAGGACATTAACGAGGACATTGTGAGGCAGAAGTGAGTTAGTGCAGAGAAAGTGCTTAGAACAGTTCCCGGAACATATTAAGTGTTCAATAAACATAATTTTTTGATAGTGTTCTTGTCTCTATGCCAACAGGTGGGGGGAAGGGGTTTAAAATGGGGCTCCCCGAGTGCAGCTACTTTATAAATGTCTCAGACTAGCCAACTTCAGAAAGAAACATTCACATGAGCCCACAAGATCTGTCTTATCATTCTCTAGAGCTAGATGTGTATATCTGTAGGCATATATTAAATATATCAGCAATGACATGCCAAAGAATTGTATGATCAGGGGCGCCTGGGTGGCGCAGTCGGTTAAGCGTCCGACTTCAGCCAGGTCACGATCTCACGGTCCGTGAGTTCGAGCCCCGCGTCAGGCTCTGGGCTGATGGCTCAGAGCCTGGAGCCTGTTTCCGATTCTGTGTCTCCCTCTCTCTCTGCCCCTCCCCCGTTCATGCTCTGTCTCTCTCTGTCCCAAAAATAAATAAAAAAAAAAAAAAACGTTGAAAAAAAAAAAATTTAAAAAAAAAAAAAAAAAAAAAAAAGAATTGTATGATCAGAGATGTCAGAATGGAAAGGCTTTTCATCAACAGCACCCTGATCGTTTCTATTTTGATAGGAATATCTCACATCAGGAAAATCTTATTTCTAATGGGCAAAGGCTGAACTTGGTACAAAGAAAATTAGAGAGTGGCATTTGCCTTTGAAAATGATCATTTAAATTAACCGTAAATACCTTTGGTTTCTTCCACATAGTGACTGCCCATAAAACAGTTGACATATGAATCATTAACAAAAATCTGACCTGTGAATATATTTTCAGTAATACATCAATTATACGAAACAAAGAATTCCTCCATCATGACTGTCTATGAACTTCACTAAGGCTCAATTTAAATAAGTTTTTGATAGTGGGGTGCCTGGGTGGCACAGCCAGTTGAGCACCCAACTATTGATTTCAGCTCGGGTCATGATCTCACAGGTGGAGAGATGAAGCCCCACATCAGGCTCTGTGCTCACAGTGCAGAGCCTGCTTGGGATTCTCTCTCTCCCTCTCTCCCTGCCTCTCCCCATGTGCTCATGTCCTCTGTCTCTCAGAATTAAAAATTTAAAAACTTAAAAAAGTTAGTTTTTGATACTTAGTAGGCCAAAATTATAAGAATTTTCTAAAATATATTATTCTCTGGCAAACTTAGTGGATTTCCTTACGTATAGGCTCTTTACCATATACTGTCTTGCTAGGAGGCTTGATTATAAGCTAATGTTAACAAAGATTCAAGGGGTGCAGTGGAGAGAGTACACAAGCTGTCAGGACTCAGTTCAGCCTATGATTCGAGCACCTTCATGAAGGTTAACATACGGTGTGTGTATATGTGTGTGTGTGTGTACATGTGCAGGTATGTGTGCACACGTGTGTGTTCTTACCTGTCCACGTGAAAACACAGTAGGTGTGTTTTGGTACACATTTGCTTCTACTTCCATGACATGGCATTCTCCACATGGGCCACAACACAAAAATAGATTCCTTTCTTGGAAAAAAAATTTTTTTTGTTAATGTTTATTTTTTTAAAGGCAGAGAGAGACAGAGCATGAGCCTCACCAGGGAGGGGAAGAGAGAGAGGGAGACAGAGAATCCAAAGCAGACTCCGAGCCCTGAGCTGTCAGCACAGAGCCCAACACGGAGCTCAAACCCACGAACAGTGAGATCATGGCCTAAGCTGAAGTCAGATGCTTAACCGACTGAGCCACCCAGGTGCCTCCAAAATAGATTCCTTAACCCAAATTAGAGCTCTATAATGAAGGCATTGAAAAGAAGGACTCAGATGACAAAGTTTCCTTATTCAAATTCTATAAATGCTTATCTGTACACAACAATGAAAACTAGTTAAACCCTAGAAAAACATCTGTTAATCAGATTCAGATAAGATTTATAACCACCTAATATGTGCCAGACATAATGCAAAAAATATACTTGTACACACTGCAGAAAAGCATATAAACTAGTTACACCTTAATATTCCTCTCCATAGTCTTATCATTTTTTTTCAAAAATTTTTAATGTTTATTTATTTTTGAGAGAGAGATAGATCATGAAAAGAAGAGGGGCAGAGAGAGAGAGAGAGAGAGAGCAGAACCCGAAGCAGGCTCCAGGCTCTGAGCTGTCAGCACAGAGCCCGACTTGGAGCTTGAACTCACAAACGAGATCGTGACCTGAACCGAAGTGGGACACTCAACCAACTGAGCCACCAGGTGCCCCACAGTCTTATCATGTTTTCTTAACATTTATTTATTATTGAGAGACAGAGAGACACAGAGTGCAAGCAGGGGAGGGGTAGAGAGAGGAGGAGACACAGAATCTGAAGCAGGCTCCAGGCTCTGAGCTGTCAGCACAGAGCCTGACACAGGGCTCGAACTCACAAACTGCAAGATCATGACCTGACCCGAAGTCGGTCGCCTAACCAATGGAGCCACCCAGGTGCCCCAGTCTTATCATTTTTAAGACATAAAGTTCTTTCCACATTTGATGATTTACTCAAAATACCATAGAAACCTGTGTTCCTATATACCTTGCTAGTCTTCAGAATACACAAACTGGATTTTGAATAAAAATGTCATTTCAACCCAAAATACAATGATGTTTTCTAAAACAAAGCTAAAGAGCTATGAATCCTAGAAACAGCTATAACACACAAAATAACGGATTTATAAGCCACTTGCAACTTCAGCCATCCAAACTCTGCTTCTATGGAGCAATAATTACTACTACATAACGCAATAACTTAGCATACGTGAAAAAGGGAAGTGTTGTGTTTAAAAACCTGGTGTGAAGGGGAATTAAAGCCACGACGCATCATGTTCTTTATATGAAATTACAGACTACATGTAGATACAATTATAAGAAGACTTTCTTAGGAACATTCTACAGATTTAAAAACTAATCTATAAAATAATTAAAGTATTGACCCCCAAATGGGCACTGCTTGTACTACTTGAAGGCAAATAAACCCAAGCATTTTGGCCTGGATGTAAATATCTTGATTCAAAATTTTTAATGTCATGGAAGAGGTGGAGTGGGTTAAAAGGGAATAATAGAGCTTGTCTACAGCCTTTAAAGAGTAGGGAGATAATTTTAAGATAAACTGGTATTCCATGAAGTGCCAGTTACCTAGTGAACTTACTGCCCCAGGAGGTAGAAACCCCAGATGAAAATATACTCAATTGTAAATGATAAAAATGCAAACATCTCTGGAAGTCAATGTCAAGGAGGAAAATGGTCACTCGCCTTGGCTAACCATTCATATCTGTATGAGAAGACCTCCAGAGACGGACAGTGTTCTCCCTTGAAATATGATTCTGTTCTCATGCTTAGCCAACCCAGTTCCCCCCATACTCTATCCTAGATGTTGCACAGTCTACACACACATACACAACTGCACCAGCTGCAGACATGTTCCTTCTGATGTGCACAAAACCCATCTGTCGTATAAGTGATGAAATGGACCATGAACACCAAGACGTAAGCTATGGTCTCCACACCTGGGTCATAAACTGCAAAGCAAAGGAGATATTGGATTTCTGCTACATTTGAAGGTGATTCTAAAATGTCTCCTAGTCAAATTGTATCATTAGTCTAATTTATAGAATTTATAATGGAAATAAAAGGAGAGTGGGTGAAGACCTCCATTCAAAATTGCAGAAAAATCATATCTCAGTGTCTTAATAAATTAAGGGATAACTTCTAACATACTACAGCAGTTCATTCGCTCTTTTCAGAACATCCTATTTCATGATAGACAGGTCAGAGCAATTCCCAAAGAAAAATAAATTTGTCAACAGCATGTCAAATACTCAGCATTCTTGTCCTGCAATTATCTGTGACCCAGGAGGAGCATAAGTTTAAACATGATGGATTTTTTTTTCTCTCAAGTAACAGTCCAAGCGTAAGCCATCCAGGGTTGACATGGCAATTTCATAGTGTCAGGAACCCAGGCCCCTTGGGCTTCTTTGTCCTTTGAATTCATGTTCTCTCCTCTATTCCCATGACTACTGTCTTTAGTTCAGGACTTCATCTTCTCTTATTTGGACTATTGTCATGGCCTTTTTTCTGGGATCATTGCTTCATGGCAGCTTCCTTACTACTTCCAGAAACTGGTCTAATCTGATTATTTCCAGAAGAGTCTAAATTCATTACCAGGAGAGTGAAAGCCCTTCAAAATTATGGCCTGAGTTCACCATTTCTTCTCCATTTCCAGCCATTCTCTCCCACTGGATGTATCACCATTTTCCAAACACTTCACAAACTTTTGCTTCTTCCTCATTTTGCTAAATGGGAACTTCCCTCTTCACCTCTATTCTGTCCTTCTTCTGCTCCCTTGTTCTTCAAGGCACATGCTGAATGTTATCTCATTTGCTAAATGTTATCTCCTCTATGAGCTCTTCTGACTTCCGCCCACCAAAACTGAATTCAATAAATATTTAATGAGCATAAAGTAATGTAAGGCTGAGAGATCCTGAGATAAAAAACAGTGCTTCCACCCTAGAGGTTAAATATTTAGCAGATGAGATGGAAACTTTACTCATCATAATAAAACATTATCAACAGGATAGCTGCAATATGAATGGAATAATATGGGTGCACTTAATCTTGCCCACAGGCAAAATCAACTGTTCTATGTACAATAGCACTTTGTTCACTTAGTACTTGTATGTTCAATAAACATGTTTGGATCTCTCTTCCCTGCCGAATTACGAGTTTGTTGAAAACAGAAACCATGCTACCCACACCATTATTGTATTAGTTGCCAAAATAAATAAAATGGATTTCATTTTGACACTCACTTATAAACTCTGTACAATTACAGGGAAAAGGTTCAAACTTTAACCATACTGTAATGTAAAAATTTTAAAACCAGATTAAAATAATACTGAGTTATCTTTAGTCACATCATGAAGGGAAAAAAAATTACCAGTTAATTAAATACAAGTGGAAAAGATTTCTTTTCTGAGGTATTGAAAGAGAAAAAGAATTTACCATAGGAAAAATAGTTAAAAATAATGAACATGTTAAGAAAACTAAACCTTTACACACAATGCTTTTCAAGCTACTATAGATTGATTTGACTTTATCATCACATGAAACACAATACAAATTGGTTGCTTGAAGAAATATATACATGTTAAAGAAAAACATTTAAAAATCAGAGATATTTATGGGCTGCCTGGGTGGCTCAGTCAGGTAAGCGTCCGAGTTCGGCTCACGTCATGATCTCAAGGTTTGTGAGTTCGAGCCCTGCGTAGGGCTCTGTACTAACAATTCAGAGCCTGGAGTCTGCTTCAGATTCCACGTCTCCTCCTCTCTGTGCCCCTCCCAAGCTCATGCTCTGTCTCTCTCTGTCTCAATAATAAATAAACGTTAAAAAATTTTTTACATAAATAAAAATAATAAAAATCAGAGATATTGAGATGTAATTCAAGCTCTTCTAATCATATGCAAAACTAATGTACTCCAACACTCAAATAGTTAACTGACTTAGCATTTAGATGAGTAGATTGTGGACTTCCATTATTGTTGTTGCTAATTTATTTCTAGAGGAAACATACTCTTATTCATTTATTTAAAAAAAAACACTCATTTAGGTTGGCATTAATTTCCTCATTTTGTAAGAAAAAGAAAGTGACTCTGGGAGAGGTTCAGCAGTTTTCTGCATTTCGTATGGTAGGTCAACTGGGAAATCAGAAATAGGACTCCAGCCTATTCCACGAGACAATAAATGTTCAAAGAGCTTTGTAAACTATAAAGAGCTATAAAAATGTGGGTTCTGTACAAGCTCGATTAGAATACCATGTGTTCAAATATACTTCAACTAAATTATTACAAGAGACTCCTTTTCCCATAGCATGATACTGCCATTAAGATGACTGTGTATTGTTACTCCAAAAGGAAAAGCAAAAGGCATTCCCTTGAACTGAAGAAAATACGTGATTTTTTTTTTTTAATGTGATGTTTCTATCATCCGCTTGTGACAGCTGCTGGAAGCTCTTTATTTGTCCTATTGCCATTTTGAATGGTTTGATTGATTTCCTTTCCATCCACCCCCACAAGGTGATAGGCAAGATTCCTTATCCTCATATTTAACATTAAACAAGGAGATAATTCCATTTTTCAGGGGAATGGAACTCGGTGCCCTGCAGCATTCTGACAAGAGTCTCTCAGTGTATCTTGCTTTGAAGGAAGGTCTTACTGTGATTTAACTGCATCTGAATGTCTTAGCCCCAAAATATACTCTCAGCTGAGATGGAGGTAGCCAAACGAGTGATTTTAGATCCTTTGGAGACCCTGGTTCCTGGTAGTGAATCTGAGGGAAAGAATGTCATTGTTACTTTTTTATTACAGAGCAGTTGCTTAAGCACCCCTGGATTTTGTTCTCAGCTTTTCAAACTAGTTGCCGACAGCACGAATGTGCCCAACCATATTGATGTGATAGCACTGATTTCCTTAGGAAACACTCAAATGGTCAAGAACAATTGTTGTTGCAAAATACATTTCAGGGGGCCATGCTTGAGGTTAAGGGCAGTCAGAGAGGCTTTGCCCTGACACTACTTTCACACTGATTTGTTCTTATGGTTTCAAAAATTTTCTAGCAGGCCAAAACCACACAGCAGACTCCATTTAACCTTAGAAAGTTGCTAGCACATTCACAGTAACTCCGACTGAAGGATTCTTCTGTAGGCTCCATAGGTTCAGCAGTTTCAGATCGTAGCCCCTCTTTAGTTCTTCAATGTTTCATGCTTCAGTATGTCTACTATTTACTACTGCTGAGAAAAAAGGAATTGTGGCAAATGAAGGACTTAATAGGCATTTCCGTATTTGCCACTTAAACCTAATAATATTTCATTTTTGTGAAAATGAATCTTTGGATTTTGGATTATAAATGGCACAAATGGGCCCTTGACAACAAACTCTAAGCTTGCTTTCAATAAGAGGCACCCAGCCCTCACTGAAACCATCCCTAGCCCCACACTGACAGTGGCCCGGAAACCAGTCTCCCGAACGCCCCTGTTCAGCTCCCCCACCGTTGGTCAGCAGCACACAGCAGATGCAGACCCCAGTGTCTATGGGAGAACAGCCAGAAGGGACCTGAAACCCCATGATATGAGCAAGCTGCAAGCCTTATGTTTAGTCACAAAATCCACGTGGCCTAAGTTTTTAGGTCTGACCTGTTTTCCCAACTGGGGTGTGAGCTAGTCCAGCCCCAAGGAAAAGATCTCTGTTAAAAATTCACTCAATTCCCACACTCTTGCTCTGTTTTCTTCCTTCCTTCACACCGCCGGTGCCTCCACTCTGGGAACGCATGTTTCCATGATCTAATTATTAAGCAGGACTGGCCCTCGTACTACGTCATCCTCTACTCACACCGGCCAGACATTCACTCGGAAGAAACAGATTTCTTAAGCTCTGTTCAGTCATGACTCCTTGCCATCTTAGTACTCCAGGGATACCCAGAAGGCCATCCAAGGACCCCGAGCTGAGGCCTTGGAAATGGAAAGATCCGTAAGTTTATCTGGAGACAGAACCCCCAGACTCAAAGTCCAGTTTTGTCCCTTACAAACTATAAGGCTCTAAGCAATCAGTTAAAAACCTTTGCAGTTTTCTCATTTACAAAATTCTTGCTATCACCACCTCCCTGGGTTCTAACAACAAAAATTGTTATATACATCAAAATTTTATAATTATGTATACCTACGTAGCATAAAGTATGTCTTTTATTTAGAAACCTTGGAGTTATCTTTGAGTCATTTTCATTTATGTCCCCAAATCTGTTTATGCTCCTTCAACGCATCTAACTTTGACTTACCCATCTTGCTCCAGTCCTTATCTCTGAACCTCATTCTCTGCTTCCCAGCTATGCAATGTTATATATGAAAAAATAAACATAAATGCACACATACAAAGTCTCTATGCCTCTGTATGTAAACATATGTGAATAAGTATATGTGAACTTATATTCGTATATCCCCCTGACTTGGCTATGTTTCTGGTAGATAACCTTGTTTCCAACAATAATGCATTGTTTGATCTAAACAATGTTCTCTCT
Organism: Panthera pardus; assembly: GCF_024362965.1. Taxonomy (NCBI): domain Eukaryota; kingdom Metazoa; phylum Chordata; class Mammalia; order Carnivora; family Felidae; genus Panthera; species Panthera pardus. Next base: position 18,379,435 of record NW_026526654.1, on the reverse strand, counting down.
CTTATCATTTGCCCAAATGGCACAAAGTAAGCCAAGAGAGAAAATTTAGAGCATGTATATAAAGAGAACATATGCTAATAGGTGGAGGGAGGAAATGGGCATGAATAAACAATGAAGAGGCTTTTGTTAGGAAAATCTCCTCTCATCCAACAGAACTAAGATTTTGAAACAAAGATATTAAGGAAACGTTAAACAGAATAGTATCCTGTTGCCTTTAACAGGGGTTCACAGACTACTGACTCTGGCAAGAGCTGACCCACAACCCAACTGTCTTCTTCGCAGTACCTTGGGAAACACGGGGATCCCCAGCTTCAAGCCCACTTCTAAAAGACTGTGCAACATTCAAGAGTAAAATATGAGCACTTGAAAGACTTAAAGGCAAAATAATATTATACATCCCATACCAGCGTTCAGAATTCTGAATTGCGATATTTCTGAAATACACTTATAAATATGCCATGTTCGTTGATTAATAATCTAACCATCAACAAACAACAATATACAATCACATAAAAATGCCAAGGCATGGCATCTAGGACATAATTTAATCTGTGACCCACGCATAGATTTGGCGAATATTTTGTTGCATCAGTGGCGCCGGAATAATAGAGCTGACACGTGGCTGCCTGCCATCCACTGCAACATTACCCTTTTTACAAACCCCACCTTTCTTCTGCCCAGCAATGCCGCACTGACTGAAACACTGAAAGTACTGAAAACTTGTCCTCGCCAAGCAGCCAGCACCTCTCTCTCTATCCTACAATAAACTGTTAATAAAAACATCCTGGCTTGTTCCTCCTCAGAACTTCAACATGTGACTTAAAACATAATCTCAAGCAGGTAATACCTTAAAGCAGAAAAATACATGCGTTGGAAAGTAAATTACAAAACTTGTCTCTTCTGAACTTAGCACGGGGTTATCATTTTTTAGTACAGACCTTTACATTGAAGCTCCCTGAAACCTACTAGACTGAATAATCAGGCTTATTCAATTACATTTCCTTAAGATACTATTATGTGAGCATCACTGTGAAATGTACTCCTTTATAATTCGGCCAATTTTAAAACTCACTGTCAGAAATAGGAAGAATCCCAGAGTTGAAAGAAAAATATAATGAAAGGAAGCAATCCAAAAAGGCCTGTAGTGTCTATTTCTGCATGACAGACCACCCCAAAGCTCGGCAGCTTACACTAGCAGTAAACATTGATGGTCTTACACAGTTTCTGTGGGTCAAGAATTATGTCGGAGTATCTTTAGCCCAGTGGTTCTAGATCACAGTCTCTCATGGGGTTGCTGCCAAGTGACCTCAGTCATCCCAAGGCTGGTGGGCTGACTCTTCTTTCAAGACGGCTCACACTCGTGGATGGCAGGTTCTAGGCGTAGGCAGGAGGCTTCAGCTCCTGACTCTATGGAAACCCCGTAGAGCTGCTTTAATGGCCTTACATTATGGCAGCTGGCTTTCCCCAGAGCAGGTGATCCAAGAGAACAAGAAGGAATCACTAGGTCTTTTATGACCTAGTCTCCAAAGTCATACTTTGTCATTTCCGCAAGACTGTTATTTGTTACACAGGTTAGCTCTGTTGACTGAGGAAGGAAAATGTGTAAGGGTGTGAATACCAGCTCGGCACACCTCAGCTTGGAGGTTGGCTACCACAGATCCACACGTACCTCCAAACCACCAAAATATGCAGTACGTGTGGGAGGGTGGAGATAGAGGGTACAGAAATGTTCCTTGGGCTGGAAGAGACCTCATTTCAGGAAATAAGTGAGTTATGCCAATTACTAAGTGAGCAATTGGGGAACATGATCTAACTCCTTTGAACATCAGTCTTCTCTGTTTTACAATGAGGTTATAAGATTGTAGCAGACCCAGTACCGTTCACCACTGCCTATGTGCTTTCTTACATTCCCATCCTCCTGACTACGAGGTGGGACTATGTGACTAGCTCCTGCCAGTGGGTTTTGACGGAGAGTGATATGTGTCACTTCCAGGCTGAGGCCTTATAACCATGCCTGAGTCTCCTGTGACTTTTCCCCACCTCAACAACCGCTAACTCCAGACAGCAGAACTGCAACACGGTGGTATTTTCCCTTGACCCTGACTGGTAACAACCACAAGGAGAGACCACCTTGGAAAGTCAACCTGGCACCATAGTAAATTTGGTCTGAGTGAAAAACAAACCTTTATATTATCTGGCCACTGAGATTTTGGATCTGTTTGATACCATACATATCTAATTCGCATACCTAAAATAATGAAATTAATTTTGAGAATTAAATGAGAAAATACATAAACTCCTAACACAGTATCTAACACATGATAGGCATTTTACCATGTCAATTCCAAAAAAAAAAAAAAAGAAGTAATATTTACCTCACAAGATTAAAAGAAATAAAATAACTGAAAAATACCTGAAAAATTTTACCACAAATGAGGTAATGTAATAATAGTTTAAAATATAATAACTTATACTATAATATATAATATAGTAATAATATAATAAGTTTATAATATAATAAAAATACCTGAAAATGTTTACCACAAATGAGGTAATAAACTTTAGGGAGGTTTTTGTTTTTTCCTTCTTTCTTCTCACTTGTGATCAGAGGTGATTCACAAGGTCTTTTTGCTCTACATTCAAAGCTTCAGAGTTCCTGGAAAGCTAACATACCGCGCTTATTTGATAGTTGCAGCAAAATATCATGTTTTCTATTAGAACAAAAAATGCATGAGAGAAATGATCATAGTTTCAAAGACTTTACCAATGTTGACAATAATGCAAAGGCTTCATTTCAGAATGGCTCTAAATTAGTCATTATTTCCTTCCATATAAAGAAAACGTCATTCACTCTCTTTCTAATGTTGGTAAGTGCCACCCTTCAGGGCTTTTGTCCCAGGAGAACTACGTAGAAAGTGACTTGACCTATGGCACTTCTAAACTCAGTAACATAAAAAGGTGAAGTATAATTGGATCCTCGGGATCTAAATCAACATAAGACAATAATGAGAGTTGTTTTAAGAGAATCCAGCCACTTGTATGCCAACAGTCACTACGCCATTTCACAGGATTTGTTGCGGAGAAATTTCACCGAGAATGTATTGTGAGCTCTCAGGCAACACACTAGTACAACTCATCTGCTTCCTCACTGAAACACCAGTCACACGTATCTTTGCGATATAAGCCACGGGATGGTGAGCCCATCTGTCATGTGCCCAGACCACTCAGCCTACCAATGAAGCATTGGTGTCAGTGGGGTGTGGCTTCTCAGCCACATGGAGGCTCAGGACACTTCGGTGTTCTTCTGTCACGGTGCTTCACGGAAAGCTGCAGGCCATAGCCAACATGCCCACTGCAGCACAGACACAGACTCTCCTCAGCTCAAGTGAAAAGATAAATTGCCCAGTCCCTTCTGCTTTCCCCTGTGGTAGCCCAAGATCAAGGGAAATGAGAGGTGACTGTTGAGAATGCAGGTGCAGCATCTCAAACTCTCGGTGATCTGACAGACCAGCGTTGCTCTTTTCTGTGTGTTCCTTGTGCTGTGAATTCAGTGTGCAAGTGGTGCTGAGTCATGGTGACAGCATCTTACTGCAGACATCATCAAATGGGATGTTACAAGGTCGTGCTCTCGCCCTACTCTGTGGCCATGTGGCTCTTTACCTGTTCAAGGTTAAGCGCTCCCGCCTGAGGGCCTGGGTGTTTGAGGCCCTATTCAACACCTTCTCCACTGGTGTGCTTACCTTAATGCACCAATGTCAAATGAAACTTACAGTCAAAAAGCATTAGGAGGCATCTCAGTGAAAAAACTTGTACAGAAAAATAGAGTATAAGAATGCATGTGTAATGGTATTTAAATAGTGCATTGTTCTGTGTATAAAGTAATACACTTCTTGGAACATGAAAGGCCTTCTATTAGCATCACTGTTTGTTGCTTCTTTGTCTCAGGTTTTACGATTTAAGCATTGAACCATGAACTCAAAGTCCACAATTTGGTATGTCTCAAACTTCCCTAGCACTGAATTCTTTTCATTGCAAAATGGAAAGAACAATTGTATTGGCCCATCAAAAAATTAAAAGGACTGTAGACAATCACATTTTAAGGTAAATGGTAATAATTACAAAGCATGAAACATTATTAAACACAAAGATTAATTTTAATGAAATCATTATATTATCAGACACCTGGATTATTCTATTTAACATCAAATGGGGTGAAGAATGAATTTCCCATCATGCATCCTAGGTTATTCCTGTAATACTCAATAGATTTATCAAAATGATAATAAAGTACTGATATACAAATATGCCCTATCTTAGGCATTTTGTGTTTCTTGTTTAAATTTAACAAGAATTTACTGGGCATTGTTTAATGTGTTGTGGGGAAACAAACAAAAGTGTTAGGAAAGGGTTCCTATCTCTAATGATGTTAAGGGCTTGGAGAAATAATATACACACACACAGACACAGACACACACACACACACACAACTTATCTCTACCTTTTGTCCTCAAAACTTCTATCCCTATGCCCCCCCCAAAAAAATAACCAAAAAAATTGTTCAAATCCTAATAATTCTTAGAAATGTTTCCTACCCAAAATCCCTCCACTCTTACTACAACTGCTCTATTCCTATGTCTTCATATAATTGCCTGTAAACTATTGCAACAACTGGCCACCTGTCTTTCTATATTCCAGGTATGTTCCTGAAACATTAGCAATTAGGTCTTGCTGACTTAAAACTTAGGGTAATTCCCCATTGACTACACAATAAAATCATCAAAACTTAGAACCTGATATAAAATGTCTCTGTGGACTCATCTTACCTGTCTTTAAACCTACTATTAACTCCACATTCTATGCTGTTTCTAGAACGCTCCCTCCTCCTCCCCATCTTCTATTAACCAGTTACACCAGGTTCTTTCATAGCCTGGGTTGTTGGGTTATTTTTTTAACTCTCTCTATCTCTCTCTCTCTCTTTCTCCCCTCCCACTTTCCCCAAATGGCTTTAATTATCTTCTTGTCCAGCAAACTTTTATTCATCCTTGAAAACCAAGTTTAGACATCACATATTTAGTGAAGCCTCCATCAAGCTACTTTTTGTGGATCTGGAAGCAATTCATGCCATTTGTTATAACAGTTGCCACATGTTATTATAATGTCAATTTCACCTCTCTCTTTCTAGAGCTATACTATGAGTTCCATGTGGACAATAATTCTGTCTTACTTATTTTTATATCCCCAGCACTAACCACAATTCTTGGCATAGGGAAGATGCTTAGTCATGTTAAATGAATGAATAAATAAATGAATACCAAAGTAAGGACTTCAAAGGTTTACAGAAAGGTAAAAAAATAAAATTTTAAAAAGTTTAAATACTAAAAATAAATAAATGCTTACAGAAGTGAGAATTCAGTATGTTCTGCAGTGTTCAGGAATTGCTACATTAAAATAGATGTAAATAAAATGTTTGTCCATAGTATGTTTTAAATGCACTAATAAAATAAATTATTCAGAGCATGAATAATCATACTTTAACCCTTTTTAACTTCAGACTTTCTCAAAATAGGTTATACTTCTGCTACGATACATGCTCTGTAATGTGCTAGAAGTATATGGTCAGAAGAGTGTTAGGTTTCGGATTCACTTAAATCCTTGAGATTAGAGAAGTAAGAAGATGTTCTACCTGCACCATCATTGTCTAATTTTATTTATTATTATTAAACTGTAATAATTATATTATAGTATTTCAACAAATTAAGCCATTTTAATGCTATACTTTACCCTTTTCACTTATGTAAAGAGTATTTCTATTTCATTCAGAAATACTCCCATTTTACTTTAAAAAGCTACCAAACATCTAACCCAAAGAATTCTTATAGCATGTAGGTAGCATTGCCAGATTTAAAAAGGAAAACAAAAATAAGAAAACTACAGAATGCCCAGTTAAGTTTGAATTTCAGATAAATAATGAATACTCCTTTTACCACAAATATATCCCATGAAAAATTTAAGACATACTTATACTAAAAATAAAATTAGTTATTTATCTGCAAGTAAAATTTAAGTGGATGCCCTTTATTTATAATCTGACAACTCTACATGTAACATACAAGAAGACTAGCAATAAATAGATGCTGGGAGGGTCTTAGTTGACCAAAGAGTGCTACCTGTAAGGCTAGCTTTCCCAGTATCCCCAGGAAAACCTAAGGACCTCAACCATCACCTATGCTCTGTGACCTTAAAGAAACCCATCCCTACCCATGAGCCTCTCATGGGGCTCTCATGAGAGCTCTCAATAAAAAATTCAGTTTGGTGGAGGCATAATCCAAGATCATGTCTGAGGGTAGTTTTTTTATAAGGAAGTGCAAAGGTGATGTTCTGAACAGAACTAGTCTCAGGATTTTTTCTATTATTGTCTTAAAAGATCATATTTTACAACCATTGTAATCTACCCAGTAATAGTGATTACATACAAAAAACCAACAGGTATATGAAAAGGCACCCAGCATCACTAACCAAGGAAATGCAAATGAAACCACAACGAGGGGTGTCTGGGTGGCTCAGTTAGTTGAGCATCCAACTTTGGCTTAGGTCCTGATCTCAGGGTCAGTCTCGCTGCTGTCAGCGTGAGGGCCCGCTTCAGTTCCTCTGTCCTCGTCTCTCTCTGCCCCTCCTCTGCTCTCTCTCAAAAATAAATAAACATTAAAAAGAAAAGAAAGGAAACCACAATGAAATATCACCTCACACCTGTTAGGATGGCTATTAATAAAAAACAAAAGCTAACAACTGTTGATGAGGATATGAAGAAAGGGGGACCCTGGAAATAATGTTGGTGGGAATTTAAATTAATGTGAACATTATGGAAAACAAGTGTGGAGGTTCCTCAGAAAATTAAAAATAGAACTGCCATATGATCCAGCAATCTCATTTCTGAGTATTTGTCCAAAGGAACTGAAATCAAGATTTCAAAGAGAAATCTGAGTTCCCATGGATATGGCAGTATTATTATTCACAATAACCAAGATATGAAAACAACCTAACTATCCATTAGTGGATGAATGGATAAAGAAAATGTGGTCTGTACATACACAATGGAGTATCATCCAGCCTTAGAAAAGAAGGAAATTCTGCCATTTGTGACAATATGGATAGACCTGGAGGGCATTAGCTAAATAAAGTAAACCAGACACAGAAAGGCAAACGCTGTACAATCTCATTTATATACGGAATCTTAAAAAGTCATAATGATAGAAGCAGAGAATAGAATGGCGATTTCCAGGGGCTGAGGAGAGGGGGAAATGGGGAGGTGATGGTCAAAGGGTACAAAGTTTCACTTATGCAAAATAAGTAATTTCTGGGGATCAACTGCATAGCACAGTGCCTATAGCTAACAATGCTCAATTGTATACTTAAATTTTTCTAAGAGGACAGGTTTTAGGTTAAGTATTCTTACTGCTACTACTACTAATAATAATGGGGGCAAAAGGAAACTTTAGGAGGTGATAGATATGTCTCTGGCCTCAGTGATGGTGATAACAAGTGTGTTATTTATCCCCAGATTCATCCAGTTGTGTATAATATGTACAGCCTTTTACATTTCAATCACGCCTCAATAAAGTGGTACAAAAATAATTGAAGTTAACAAGCACTTCCTATAACCAAGGAGAGACTCACTACTTTGAGGCTTTTTCTATGCATTATCACTATTAATCCTCACAACATCCCTATAAGACATGTGCCAGTATCTCTACTTTATAGAGAGACCGAGGCTGAGGTGAAGTAATAATCTGCTATAGGCCAGATAGTGAGGAGGGATGGAAATGAGACTGAAATCCAGGTTTGTCTGGCTCTGCAACCACTTGAATATTTGATAATGATATCATATACTGACCTTTAGTGCCCCGATTCTACTAAAAACTAAAGGAAATGCAAAAGTGTTTAAATAAGTTGACACAGAGGTAAATGGTCTCCATATAGGCAAGCTTCTAAGCAAGAATATACGTGTGTGTGTGTGTGTGTGTCTGTGTCTGTGTGTGTGTGTGTGTGTGTGTGTGTGTGTGGTCAAATACAGCTTTCTCTAAAAATTCTTCTCTAAATGTGTTTTACAAAGCCGACTATCACTATTCCCCTAAGTTCTTTCATTATGTTTGAAGTTTCCTGAATGGCACATTACTGCCCTAAGAAGCGAGCACACTTCCAAAAGGGCCTACCCAACTTTTTGCTAGAAACGTTGTACAACAGTAAGGCACAGGCAGATAAATACAAAAACAATCTGCTCAGGTACCAGAAAATGAAATGAACATAATACTCTAAGAGCAGAATGTTCATCTGAGTCACACCAAGTAACCTGATTACTGTTAAAGTAAAATTTGAAAATGATTGAAGTGATTTTTATGATCAGCCTTTTGGAAGTCATTCAATAGTGTTGCAAAACTACTTCAAAGTAGATAATTCAAATTTAAATGCCACTCTCTCCTTGGTGTTGTTTATCAACAGTTAAGCATTAAATTGGTGAGCTTGATTTGTTATGTAATTCAACCTGTATATAATTCAAACATTCTTATAATTAAGTCAATATTTGAATAAATGGAATAAACACAAAATCAGACTCGAAAACTATTTGGGAGAGATTTTATAAAAACAATGGCTTTATAAAAACAATGGCTTTTAACCTTGAGTGCACATTAGAATCACCAAAGGAGATTTAAAAAACACTGATGCCTTGGTCACCTGTGGAGTCACCTGTGGAGATTCTTATACAATTGGACTGAAGTGGGCCCAAGCACTGGGATTTTTAAAGCTTCTCAAATCATTCTAGTACATGGCCAAGGCTGACAGCCAGTGCTTCAGCAGGAACTCAAGCATTGGGTGGAAAGTTGGGATGCACATTTCAGGACCCTTCCAACCCTGAAGTAAGTCTGATTGTTATGACCTATGCTATAATATTGCACTAGACTAGACCTGAAGTTTGTGTAAAGTAGGAATAAATTGTTGCAGTAATATTTTTTTTGCCACAGGTACTTTCAAGTACAAATAGGATGCTACTTTATTTACACCTCCTTCTCAAAGGTATCCTATCTTCTCCAGGTTCTGAAGAATTGCACATTGAAGAAATATTAAAACAAAGTTATTCAATGAATTAAATTTTTAAATATCTATTGAACATCTACTACCTGCAAAACACTCTTCTAGGTATCAGACATTCCATAATGAGCTAGCCAGAGTCTCAGATTGGGTTGGAACTTACAATTTAACAGGCACATATGGCTGTAATACAAAGGTAAGGTAAATGTGTTTGACATCTAAGCGCAGGATGGTTCAATTTAAGAGATTACATCCAGCTGTGAAGAAGGGGGAATGCAGGGAGGATTATGCTTTTAAGAGTATAAAAGTCCATACCTTATACATTTGATTGAAGGAAAATAAATAGCAAAGTAACATCTTAAAGTTGTAGATCAGATTTCATGAATATCCATAAACAGAGGAGGCAGGCTCCTCTCTTAACGGCACCAAACATTTGCTGACAGGAATTTTGTCACCCCAAATCAAACCAATCCCTTCTAGAGATTCTTTCAATCAAAGGCTAAAGTGAACTTTTCTAAAGTGACCCAAGATATATTGGCAATCTGTGCAATCTAACCAAATTCCCAATACCTTGAAGCAATTTCGTAAAAATACAAGCTTGCTGGTGCATTATGCTGATTCCACAGTAGAAAGAACACTTGAGAAATGAAAAAATGTCAGTTAATAAACAGATGTTTGCAAACTTCCATTTCAGACAACTAACCTTACACAAACCAGAGTTTAGAAAGGCAAAGCAATACATCAGATCTAGAGTTTAAGGAAGACTTGGACAAAATAGCCTATAACATCTGGCCAGGCATTTCAGCCGACTCTACCCCAATAGAACTGGAAATTTGGAGAGTGATAGGAAAAGTCATCCACTCAGAAAAAAAGTAATACCTCTGCAGCCATAATTACACCCCACACACAAAATCCACATCCATACATAATCTTACTCCTCATTACTAGTTGAGGATCAACCAAGGGGCAGGTGCTCAGCGGGAACCAGAAGTACGTTGTATTCCTCCTGCTCTAATAGCAGCAAGGTGTGCAAATCACAGCAGTGATCAAACCACAGCCAGCAGAGAGTGTGATTCAAATAAAATGTTTTAGCTGAAGGTATAAGATGTTGGAGTGTACTAATGATCAGTAAGTCAAGTCTTTGACACAAATTATAATTCTATAATGATAATGATGCAGAAGACTGAGAAAGGTTTTTTCACTTAAAAAAATTAAATTAAATCTATCATATAAATAAATCAAATCAAATAAATAAATCAAATTAAATCTATCATATAAATTTACCTTCTAAGTGAAGTAAATTAAAGACCTGATGTTCAGAAGATAAGACTGCATATATGAGAAGCAACATTCTGAAGTATAAAATTCAGTCTGTAATTTAGAGCTGTGTCCTCCAAATTCCATTAATGAAAAACATTCACATGAGTTTCCTTCCACACAAGATAACCAATCCTTAGTCTTAAGAAAACCCAACCTCAAATAAAATGTCAATAAAAAATTCACTGCCTTCTTTTTTTATTTTTCAAATCTGCTCCTTAAAAAGATCGAAAACAGGGGCACCTGGGTGGCTTAGTCGGTTGGACGTCTGACTTGGGCTCAGGTTATGATCTCATGATTTGTGGGTTCAACCCCACATCGGGCTCTGTGCTGACAGCTCAGAGCCTGGAGCCTGCTTTGGATTCTGTGTCTCCTTCCCCCTCTGCCCCTCCCCTGTTCATGCTCTGTCTCTCAAAAATAAATAAACATTAAAAAAAAATGATCAACAATAGATTAAAAACTACATGCATAAAGGCACAAATCATAACCAAAAAATAGGGTAGCCTAATGTACCTCCTTTTTTAAAATGTATCTTCTCTCTTTATTGAGTTCAAACCTAACTGAAATTTAAAAAGTCTGTTAATTCTGAAGCTGTAGTATCTAGAGTCCATTTCTCACGTTGATATTCAGATTTTAAGGAATAAGTCAGGGACGCCTTGGTTAGCTCAGTTGTTTAAGCATCCAACTTTGGCTCAGTTCATGATCTTGCAGTTTGTGAGTCTGAGCCCCGCGTGGGGCTCTGTGCCTACAGCTCAGAGCCTGGAGGCTGCTTCGGATTCTCTCTGCCCCTTCCCCCAACTTGTGCGCTCTCTCGCACGCTCTCTCTCTCTCTCTCTCTCAAAAGTAAATAAACATTAAAAATGTTTTTAAAAATGAATGAGTCAGTGACTTCTCTTGTCAACAAAAAATACCTGACTGATTTCTATGGCTTAAACACTGGAGTCTGTAAGGGGCTCTGTTCTAAGATGTCTTCTGTCTCTCCTCTATGCCCTCTTCATTCCTAAGCTTTCTGTTATTGGCCACACACGGGTGATGTCACCATGTCTTTATGTAGCCCAGGCCTCTGTTCTGACTAGCAGATACAATTCCTTAGTCTGTAATGCTCTCAAAACATGTTTTTCCTCACCCACAGCCTTAGAAAGAACTCCCACTACTATCAAGTTCTAAATAAATAGCAAAGGAAGTACAAAATAACTTTAAAAGAAACTTCATCATCTTGGTGTTATGTAAAAATATTCAATAGAAAATCACTTATTGTAGTTACTTGACTGACATTTTGAATCAGGCCATTCACCTTCACTTGCTAGGTTCGCAACTATACTTTCTCAGCACATTGAAATGTGTTTTCCCATGGCATTCTCAACAAAAAGAAAAGTCTGGTATTCCTTGCAGCTCCGGAATGATAAGTAGCCATCACAACAAGCCCAGTGGTGCAAGGACTTAGAAACAGCCTCAGTCACCTGATTTCTGCAGTGGCAGGTGTGTTTGCTAGGTCCAAACTCTTCTCCCACCCAACACAGGATTCTCATGAGGCAGGGCATTTCTTAAAAGCCCTTGAAAGAGGCAAAATCAAACTAGACTTTAAATATCTAGGTTATTTTTTTTCCTAAGGAGAAAAATGGAACAACAGAGCCCAAAGTCGTTAGGTAGGAACAAAGGAAAGGGCTATGATTTTCATGAATAATACAAAATTGACAAGACAGCTATTTATAGTGTTTGGGTGTGAGCAGCATCACCAACAGCAAAACAAAGAATTAAATACACAATAGAAGGGGAAGTGTTGAAAAAAAAAATAATAAAAGCCCAGTAGCAAAAATGAGAAGTTCAAAGCTACAAATGAGACTTTTACAACCGAAGAAGTAAAAGTAAAGAATAGTCGGGAGGCAAATCTCTTAGATAGCAAAACAAAGGCACACAAAGTTCACTTTAAAATGTGCTTTATTCATTCAGAACCAGGGTAAAAACCATTAGAGAATGAGAACAACCCATAAAATTCACTTCAAAGTTTTTGAGCTAATTACTGTTAGATATAAGCAGTTAAGGAAGATAATAAGAAGAATGAAGTAAAATATACGGAAGTTTAAAAATATTTTAAAATATTCATTTCGCTCTATAGAGATGATGAAGGCTCATCTCTACAATACAGACAGGAAAAAAGCAGGTACTGTAAAATTCTAGCACAGATATTGGACAACATTCTTTAGCTCAAGAACAATATAAGGACTTCATTTGGAACAGTCAGTCCCACTCTGGGCAAAATACAAAATGTTCTAGGCTCCTTTAGGCCCTGGAGGCTTAGGAGCAAAGATCTGGTTGGGCCCTTTGTACAAAGGAGGCTTAGTGAGTAAACACCTTCTACTAGAGCCTCTAAGTCTGTCTTCCTTCAACCTTTACTTGGACACTTATAAAAAATTTATTTATGAACCCTATAGCATTAGCTACGGGTAAAAGCTTGATAACATTATATTAATTAAAAAATAATAGTTATTTTAGCATAGGTCACCCACTGGAAAATCTAGGAAAGAAACTTTCTGACTAAGACGTGAGGGGCAAGGAACAAATAGGTAAGTGTGTGTGTGCTGGGTATTGGGTCAGGTACTTTACTGATTTATTCTCTTGTAGTCAGCACCAATATGTAAAGGAGATATTCTCCCTCCATGACCAAACACAAAACAAACCTAACAAATAAAAACAGCTCTGAGGTCCAGAGAAATCACAGCTAGGATATCAATCTTTATCTAAATCCAAAGTTCACACACTTTTACTGCGGTCTTTATCAGGAAAAAAAAAGGCAACAAAAAATTTTTTTTGAATATACAACTATCTAGCGGTCATTGTCAAAGGAAAACAATAACCACACAGAAGAACCGAGTGGCCGTTAGACAGAGTAACCCAAAACCAGCCCACCAGACTGATAGGATTGGGGACATCCTGGCTAGCACGAGCCAGAAGAAGAGAAAATCAGCTGGTTTGGACTTGCTTGTATCAGAAGATCCTTCTCTAACATGGAGGAAGGCATAAAGGACTGAAGTTTTCTATGCTTCCTTTAAGGAAAATGCCCAGGCAAATAAAAATCCAGATTTTTAAGTATTTCCTTTTTTATTTTTATTTTCTTTAATTTTTTTTAACATTTACTTTAATTTTTGAGAGACAGAGAGTGACAGAGCATGAGCCAGGGAGGAGCAGAGAGAGAGGAAGTCACAGAATCCAAAGCAGGTTCCAGGCTCTGAACTGTCAGCACTGAGCCCCACCCCACGCAGGGCTCAAACTCAGGAACCACGAGATTATGACCTGAGCAAAGTCAGATGTTTAACCAACTGAGCCACCCAGGCGCCCCAAGTATTTCCTTTTTTAAATATTATAATAACACCATCAAAAACCACTGTTAAAGCGGTTATTTGTACCTAGAGCTTCACTCCCAAATTTAGGTTAGAGATATCTTAATTAAGAACCTTAAGAAAAATATCACCATTACTTTCAAGGAAATCAAACTTGTTCTAACCTGCATCCATACAGCAAACCTACTAGGTGAAGCAGTATGTCTGACACTGGAGATGAAGAAATAGCAGCGATATCACTGTGGTATTCATTTGTATATCACCCGTACACATAGGTAATGTGCATACACACACACACACACACACACACACACACACACACACACCATTTATTATATGTTTCTAGATGTTAAATATGCATATAGATTAGGCAAAAGAACATCAGCATGCTCATATGCTGACGTTAACAATCCTACCCTGTTCTCAAGTCTGGGGACCGTACTCTAGCTAGAAAGGTGAAACAAAATCATCTCACATAACTGCACTCTTCTCTGGCAATGCACTTGAAAATAAAATATTTTTTTGATATCATCAAACAAAAAAATTAGCTTTGGAGAGAAAAACTATTATGTTCCTTAGAAAATAACACCAGGAACTTCCAAAGCTTTCACTGGAAAGCCAGCCAGGCCTTTTATAGCCTCAGTTGTGCCTCCTGAGATTCATCTCCCCTTTGGGTACCTCACTAATGATGGCCTCAAGGGAGAGAATACTGACATTTCTCTGAGTTTCATACTCTGGTTGAAGCAAAAGTAAACGGCCCTTCTCCTAATTTCCCAGCACACAGTCAAGGCAAGGCCATAATACTTAAATATAAGTTTATTAAATACTTGGACATAACACAAAGAGAATCAACCTAGAATGTCATGGAATCAGATAATCTAGCATATAGTTTACCTGTTTTCAGTTTAGAGTTCAATACATGAAAACCTCCCTACTAAGCTTCCAACCTGCCCCAAATGCCTAATTACTAGTAACCTAATAACCAAACCCAAGAGAAGCATTAGGGAGACTATGAAGTTTCTTTTCCTATGTAGTTTACTCCCACTCTCAAGGCTCAGGTTCATGCCAGAACCTTTCCTCAGATCATTGGACCTGAGAACATCCACCTGCTATGGGAGAGGCTCTACTCACACATGATGACAGGGCTTTGCTTTACTAGAAAATAGGGTGATTTTTTTAATGCAAAGCCACAGTAAGCTGTAGGAGCAGGATTGTTCTGTTACAACTCTAGATGACATTCATATCAAGGAATGTTTAGGTTTTGCGTGAGATATTTAAGAAGTGAACCAGAATATGTTTAATTTTTTTCTTTAACGTTTATTTATTTTTGAGACAGAGAGACAGAGCATGAACAGGGGAGGGGCAGAGAGAGAGGGAGACACAGAATCGGAAGCAGGCTCCAGGCTCTGAGCCATCAGCCCAGAGCCCGACGCAGGGCTCGAACTCACGGACGGCGAGATCGTGACCTGAGCTGAAGTCGGTCGCTTAACCGACTGAGCCACCCAGGCGCCCCAAACCAGAATATGTTTAAATAAAAGAAGTATAATTTATATCTCACAGTGACTTCTCACCTTCATTGCATTAAGTAAGCTAAATAGACAAATTAAATGTAAATATAGTATCATATTGTCAATATATTAATGAAATGCCCATGCTTTGAAAATAAACAGATGAGAATAGAGCAATATTTCAATCAAAGATAAATATATAAAAGTTGTTCATTCTATATATCTATAGCTAGTCTGTGTTCTATTTTCACAAGGACATGAATATCTTAAAAGTGTTTATAGGGACGCCTGGGTGGCTCAGTCAGTTAACCATCCAACTTTAGCTCAGGACATGATCTCGCAGTTCGTGAGTTCAAGTCCCACGTTGGGCTCTGTGCTGACAGCTCAGAGCCTGAAGCCTGCTTAGAGTTCTGTGTCTCCCTCTCTCTCTGCCCCTCCCTGTCACGTACTCTGTCTGTCTGTCTGTCTCTCTCTCTCTCTCTCTCAAATAATAAACATTAAAAAAAGTTTATGTTTCACAGGATATTAATTTTTTAAGTGTTTATAAGCTAAACTACAGTAAAAGTAGGCATGTATTGCTACTAAAAATTTTCACAGTACCCCTATTATAGTTTCATGTAATATACAACAAAATTCAATTCTTTGAAATATCAAGACATTTTACATTTTAGTTTGTTTTTCAGTAAAACAAATTAAGCAGAGTAAAAAGTTCTTTTGGTTATATATTAATTTAAAATAAGATTTATAAGTCTCATGAGATTTTCAACAAATACTACTTGGACAGTTGAATGTCCACAAGCAAAGGAATGAAGCTGGGCCCCTACCTTACACAAAATATGAAAATTAACTCAAAATGGACCAAAGACTCAAATGTAAAAGGGTTAAAACTCTCAGAAGAAAACTTAGGAATAAATATTTAGTTAGGAAATGGTTTCTTAGCAATGACACCAAATACACAAATGACAAAAAAAAATAGATAAATTGAACTTCATCAAAATTTAAAATTTTGTACATCAGAGGACACCATCAAGAAAGTGAAGAAACAGTTCATAAAAGAAAATCATTTGTAATTTGTAAATCATATACTTAATAAGAAACTTATATCCAGAATATATAAAGAACTCTTACAAATCAAAAATTAAAAAATGAATAATCCAGTTAAAAATGGGAAAAAAAAACTTGAAAACACATTTCTCCAAGGAAGATATACAAATAGCCAATAAGCACATGAAAAGAAGTTCAATGTCATTAGTCATTAGAGAAATGCAAATCAAAACCACAATGACCTACTACTTCACACTCACTGGGATGACTATAATCAAAACAACTGACAATAACAAAAGTTGGCAAGAATGTGGAGAACCTGAAACCCTCAGCTGTTGCAGGAGGAAATGTAAAATTGTGCAGCTGCTTTAAGAAACAATTTGGTGGCCTCTAAAAGTATTAACATACAATTATCATCTGACCAGCAATTCTGCTTCGTATATACCCAAGAGAACTGAAATTTTTGGGTAAAACTTATACACAAATGCTCATAGCAACACTGTATCTAGTAACAAAAAAAAAAAAATGGAAACAACCCAAATGTGCATCATGTGAAGAATGAAAAAATGTGGCATATCTACTACACAATGGAACGCTACTGGATAATAAAACAGAATGAAGAACTGATATGTTCCACAACATAGATGAACCTCGAAAACATTATGTTAATCAAATGAACTCATAGATTGTATGATTACGTTCATATGAAATATCCAGAATGAGCAAACCCCACAGAAACAGCGTATGAGGGGAGGCAGAAACAGGGAATGACTGCTGTATGGAGCTTCTCCGTAAGTCAATGAAAATGTTCTTAAGTTAGATAGTGGCAATGGTTGCAGTTGCACGATACCTGAATATACCTAACAGTTATTGAAATGTACACTTTAAAAGAGTAAATTTTAAAGTGTATGAACTATATCTCAATAAAGCTCATAAAAATGAGATAGGAGAAATACATTCACAACTATATTATAGTTGTATCACAAATTATTTTAGATTTCTTCTACTACAGAAAATGTTCTTCAGTTTTCTTATTAGTCATTAGACAAGTATGCCTACTGATAGCCAAGTAAGCATGTTAAGAAGAAGAAAAAATGCACAAAGACCCCCAACGGCATTTCTGGCGGGCCTTGTGGGCAGAAAACAATTTCCAGTCATAACATATTTTAGTTGTTACAATTTTTCATTGTATTTTTCAACTTAAAAATGTACCCTGCCTAACACGAAATGCTATGTAAGAACAGCCACGGACTCTGCATTCTGTCTGGAATACTGTAGCCCAAATCTATCCCTCATTTGGTCCAACATACAGAATCTCATGACACAACTGGCAGTGGCAAAGGGAAAAGGAAACAGGAGAAGAGGGGAAGGAGGATAATCAGTTCATTCCTCCACCTCTAGCAATATTGCTCCTTTAGCTCCAGGACTGACCATACCCAGCATCCTTTCTCTTTACCCAACCTTTCAATCCCCTCTATCCCCCTAGAAACACTAAGACCCCGTCTTCATGAATCATCCTCTGGGCCAAGCACACCATTCTTCATATAGAAGGAATTCAGTACGTCTTAGGTGTTGAATTGGCTGCCTGAAATGGGACTTCATGCTTTGAAAATGTTACCAAAAATTGCGATAGCTTCTTTTGAAAAAGGAAACGAATCCTCAGACATTAAAATCTAAAATATCAGTTCTCAATCATGGTGTCTGAATCACTCATATACCATGATCAGCTGTACAGTGTTGCTCAAGTAATTTGTTACTAACAACAAAGTAACAATATTTGTCAATGATTGACTTTTTTTAATGTTTTATTAAGTAATCTTTACACCCTACGTGGGGATCAAACTCACGACCCCCAGACTGTGTCACAGGCTCCTCTGACTGAGCCAGCCAGGTGCCCTGACATTTTTATATAATTAAAATATATTCAAAGTTATTGTTCTAATAATGTCCCTATTATATTAATTCTAATATCATTTCTTAAATAGAGAAAGGAGTAAATGACAACTAGTGGGCAGAGACAATTATTCAGAGAAGTGTATTAGACATGAGGATATTATCTATGGTGACTCAGAGTTTGATTCTTTCCAGAAAGCCCTCCGTGCCCTCTTGTTAGCCCCATAGCATCAGAGCCAGGGAAATGAAAGATCACACTGTCATATGACTACACCCTACAATATTAATCAAATAAATTACTTAGATGTTATACCCTATAGATACATACTAGAAGCCTACATATTTTATTTGTTTTATTAAACTATAACTTTGAATCCAAATGGGGGTCAGTCCCAAAGTGAACACAGGTAATTAATTTAAAGGAAGTCTTAGAATCAGGGCTATTATCTCCTCCTTCCTTATCAAATGAAGTAGTCAAAGGAAAACAAAACAACAAACAAACACAATAAACAAAAAAATAATTTAGATGTGAGAGCATCTAAAATAACCAGAGTTTCCCCATTTTATTTCTTTAGATGGATGTTTAATAAGGCGATATGGAAGAGTCATAGCAGCCTTTAGGAGATTATAAAGTAAAAAAGTATTGGCAACTACTGGCAAATACAGTAGCCCCCCCCCCCACCTTACATGTAGGGTATAAGTTGTTGCAACACCTCCAGTGGATGCCTGACAGCGTGGACCCTACCAAACCCTCTACAGGTGATTCTTCTTATACACACAGACGTAATTATAAACTAGGTACAGTGAGAAATTAACAACAATAATAAAATAGAGCAATTATAATAATGTACTATAATCAAAGTTGTAGAAATGTGGTCTCTCTCTCTCTCAAAGTATCTACCTGTACTGTACTCACCCTTCTTGTGATGATGTGAGATGAAAAAATGCCTACGTGAGGAGATTAAGTGAGGTGAACAACACAGGTGCTGTAACACAGTGTTAGGCTACTACTGACCTTCTTACAATTGGTCAGAAGGAGGATCATCTGCTTCTGGTCCACAGCTGAAACCTTGGGAAGCAAAACCAGGGATACTCAGGGACTACTGACCGGCTCACCATGGACAACGGGAATCAGCGATGATGGATATCTTAAAACTCCTGCATTGGCCATATGAAGACAACAGCCACAGAAGTCAGAGTGTTTTTCATTTCCTATTAGTAGGTTTTTAAATAGCCTAAAGTCCTATTCATTATATATATTTTTTTCTTTCGTGTCTTATTTTCTGCTTTTCATCTAATACTTGTCCATACACAGGGAAATCATGATAGAAAACAACACTGAAACCTATAAAAAACCTATAGTGGTAATTTAATATACCATATATTTGGAGGTAGCAACTCTACCTACATGGTCTACTTATCGGAAAGCAGTTTAAAGTGTATCAATCCTTAACTACCCAATACCAAGATGACTGACTAGCCAGCCTGATTTAGGAAGCAGATATGCTTTAAAATGTCTTGTTCAATCATTACATCCTATGCTGCAGATCTTGGTATCTAATTTTAATTGCAAATCATCTCAACAACAGCTACTTGAAAGCCATGAAATGAACTGGTGAAAATATGAAACATTTTGTTTTTTAATTTCAAAATCACAAGTTTAAAAACACAAAATATATAATCTAGTATTTTTATATTTGTGTTTCGTATTTGTATTTTGTATCCTACATCCTAGCTATTTTTTTTTCTGCTTTCAAATTGCTTTTAAAATGAACCCTTCTCTAATGGCTCTCTTGGGTGAAAGATTGTATCAGCCTACAGATTGGGTAAGTGTAAAAACATCCAGGATTTAGTGATAAACTAAAATACCTAGCATACCTTCCATAAATACATTCAACACACTTAGTGTTTACCCTTCAAACTTAAAAAATTCAAACCACAATTTAGTTAAAATAGTGTATCACTATTCAGCAACTCAAAATATGGATATTTTGCCATAATGTAAGATAGCAGTTAGGAAATAAATATAATGTGTATTACCCGAAAATGACTTTCATGCAATTTTTTGAAATTCCTTGTACCGGTATTGCCATATTTATTAGCAGTACCAACTTCTATCATTTTCCTTAATTTTCTTATAATTCTGAAGTGTAGATAAGAACTCCTAACGAGGGCCACCTAGGTGGCTCAGTCAGTTGAGCATCCGACTCTTGGTTTTGGCTCAGATCGTGATCCCAGGGTTGTGGAATCGAGCCCCACATCAGGCTCCATACTGAGTGTGGAGCCTGCTTAAGATTTTCTCTCTCTCTCTCTCTCTCTCTCTCTCTCTCTCTCTCTCATTCTCTCACTCTCACCCCCCCCCCGCCCCTCTCCCTTGCTTACTCTCTCTGTCTCTCTCATTAAAAAAAAGAATAGCTCATAATGAAATATATGATATTAAAAAGTATTTCTAGCAATTATAAATTTAAAAGAATACAAGAAAGAAAGGGTCAAGGATCCGCCTTACATTTAAACTGTTACTGCAAAAGGAAAAGCATGGACAGGCAAAAACCATTACCAACAGTCACAGAGATAACACCTCCTTCTGTTTGGGATAATACAAATAAGAGAGGAAGGTTATGATTCACAGAGTGCGTTCAGTGGCTCTAATGACCTTTCTCAAGGCTCTCACAAACACATGTTATTGGGCACCAGAAAGACTGGATAAGAAAGTGTGCACATATCTGTGCGAATCCTTAGGACGCAGTGTGGATTCTGGAGTAGCATCTTTATATGCAAAGGGTGTACATTTTAATTTTTTATTCAGAGCTATGCTAATACAACATTCAGGCCCTTTACTTAACTCTGCAGTATTCTGACCTTTCGCGTGGTACAACCATTACGTTTACCCTAATTTGCTAAAGGTTTGATTAGCTCATTTATGTGCGAATCCAGAGAAATGACAGAATTCAGGTTTATGCTACCAATTTGCTCCCGGTGCAGGGCATTTACTACTACTATCACCACCTAAAACGAACCCATTCCCCTTCTTGTATGAATTATGCTTGTGATCCTGTAAGTACCACTCTTACAAACTGTGACCTTTAATAAGGATCCCAGCTCTAAATCAAAGAAGCTGAACCTGCTGCTTTTAAGGCATTACTAGGTATGTTTTTATAAAGTTTGAATAGCCATTAATCATTTAATTAATACTCTTATTTTAACAAAAGTTACCTTCCTTAAAACATCAGTTTATAAAGACATGCAAGAAAGAGATATTGACCCCGAAAACACAATTCAAATTTCACAACATAAAGTGGAAAAATAAAATTTATTTCTAGCAGTTGTGCTTTTAAAAACTATTCCTTAATGCACTTCCCCAATAACCCTTGATCCACTAATGGTCACTAAGGACTGCCAAGACACATGTCCACTACCAGAGCTTGAACAGCACACTGTATCAGGACTCTTATAGAAAAAAATGTGGTCCTAGTTGTTGAAATATCCAAATAGCCTTATATCCAAATAGCCCATGACATTTTTAGTCCTTCCCAGCATGGTGTTTCACTGGAAAACATCATCATGCAGAGAAATAAACTGCTGTGATGAATACTTAAGTACTACCAAGTTGTTCGGCACTCACCTTGAAAGAACTGAAGGTCATTCTCACCTTATTTGGAAAGGCAATAAAGCTACCAGAGCTAGAGAATTTAAACTGGGAGTTGGCCTTAAATTACGTAAGACATGTGTTTGTCTATGTATCAGCAACATGCAACCTTCAAAGGTATATTAGCTACATTTCCTGTCACATTCTCAGCAAATCATCGACTTCAGGGAGTACACTGAAGCCACCTAGAGCCTCCCCAATGACATCTCTTTGTCCCATTTACGCCTTTTATTTCAGCCATCCCTCATTTTTTTTTAATTTGTTTATGTTTATTTACTTGGAGAGAAAGAGAGAGAAAGAGGGTTGGGGTGGAGCAAGAGGGACAGAGAGAGAATCCCAAGCAGGCGCTGTGCTTGCTGTCATCACAGAGCCCAACATGGGGCTCGATTCCACAAACTGTGAGATCGTGACTTGAGCCAAAATTGAGAATCGGGCACTTAACCGACTGAGCTGCCCAGGTGCCCCCTTTTAGCCATGCTTCAAAGCTCAGAGGACGCGGTGGCCTTACTGTTCCAGAGTGTCTAGATGTGTCTTTGCTTTATCCCTTCCCAAGCACTGAGACCTAGTGCTCGCTGCAGCAGCACATATACAAGCAGAGACCTATTTCAGCAGCCCACATTCAGTCATACTCAGAACCACACCTTAATCCGAGCTTTGTTTCCCATATCCAAGTAAGAAAGGACATTTCACTTGACTGCTTTTTACTATGAAAGGCCTCCCTCTTCCTAGTGCTACCCTCCCACAGCCAGCTCCACCAGTCACACTTTCCAGCTGTACTGGAACAATTCTCAAGCACGTCACTCCCCCTGCAGAGACATTCTCTAGTTCACGCATTTTTACCACATCCAATCTAACTCCTCTGCCAGGCTTTTGGACTCCAAACTATGAATCCTCTAATCCTTGAAAATATGGTTTTATTAACATTCCCATAAATTCCCAGACATGTACCTTTCCCCCAGCCTTTGACTTTCACTCACATTACTGCCCCTGCCAGGAATACACTTCTTTCTCTCTTCTGCCAACTGAAACGTGCATTCAAGAGTCGGCTCAGGTCACACTTATCTAAAAGATTTCCCTTTCCTCGCCTTACATCCCATATGGGTCTCCTATAGCACCCCAGTTAGCCTTCAGTTGTTTAGGACTCTCTCATTTCTAGTATTCTCCCTACATTTAGCTTAAGTACTCATCGGCCAAAGACCAAATCCTTACAGGATGCTTTAAATCTCTCCCAGTAACTAACATAGAACTTACCACATGCTATTTAGTAAATACGGGTAAGTTCATTGTATAGGATGATACATTGTCTATCTTCTCAAAACCTCAGGATCACTTTTGAATTTCCAAATAACAGATATCCTTCTATAGACTAACTGCATCTTTGGAACAAAAAAAAATAGCAGTCCTGAGAGAAAGAGAGGGAAAGAAAGTGTTGCTTTTCAGACACAGATTTAAATGACAACTTATAACTCATAACAGCTTTTGTCTCAGACTCTTTGCAAGGATGTTACAGCCTTGGAATCCAGGGATAGCGCCTCCTTCCAGGTTACAAGACAGATTTATTTCCTGACCGGGAAAATGAAGATAATGCCTCCCCACAGGGCAAAGGTTGGGCAGCTTTGCAAAGCACTTCTTAAAAGACAGGGGATTGCCTAACCTTGCAGTTCCTAAGCTGTGACACAAACCCTGTGTGCAAGCATCCACCTGGGTCACTCAGCATTGCCCCTGGAGAATTTGGGGCCAAGGGGAATCGATTAGAACATGAAGCTCATGCTGCCTGCTGTGCCCTAAGTAATAAAGTCCTTTATCTCTGACCCAGGAGTCTCCTGTCTTCAGCCAGCATCTATATAACTGGGGCAGACTAACTTGGTAGCCTGCAAACTGGGTCAACTCTCAAACCCTTTGTAGTTTTTGACAACTTCTGGCTGTTAGCCAAAAGCAAGTCTGTTCAATTAGGAGTTTCTAGTTTACAAAAGAAAACAGAAGCTACCACATCAGTCTACACATCTAACACACAATGACATGGGTGAATCTCCAAAACAACATGCTGAGTGAAAGAAGCAAACTCAAAAGCGTGAAGACACCATGATGTAATGATATGAGGGTCTACAGCAGGCTAACGTAAAGTGGGAGACATCAGAATGTGGTTGCTTCTTAGGGGAGTCACTTGTGGATAGAACAGGGAAGGAGTTTTCTAGGGTGATGGGAATGTTCTATGTTTTGACTGGGGTGGTGGTTACAAGGATACAATAGTCAAAAGACATCAAACACTACAGTTAAGAACTGTGTGCTTTAATGCATGGAAATCATGCTTAATAAAAAAGCATTACAAGTTCTAAATATCCAAACACTGAATACATTGAAGTCTGTTTTAGTTTCAGGATATAATGATTCACAGACCCACTAAGACAATACTGGTCACATTCTTTGAACATTGTCTTTAGAGAGGCAGTTACAACACAGGGATTTAACAGTCTGCACTCTGGAGTCATACTGCTCAGGTTTTTCGTTAGCCAAGTACTGTCAGGCATCTTCCTTAGCCTCTTCATGCCTGAGTTCTCTCCTGTTAAATAGTTTGACCTTGGCACAACACCTGGCTTGCAGGCACAGACCCCCTGCACAGCCAGAACTCCACGTTCAACTTTCGACCCCCCAAAAACCTACCTACCAATAGCCTGCGGTTGACTGGAAGCCTTACCAAGAAGGTAAACAGTTGATTAACACATATTTTGTATGTTATACTGTATTCTTATAATAATACCTAACTTTTTCTTAAAATTTTTCAGTCTTTCTAAGCTACACAGTTTGTCTGCCGGGTTTTTTTTTTTCCAATTGTCACAAACCTCAAAAAAATTTCCAATAGATTTATTGAAAAAAGTCCACATAAGAGTAGACCCACACAGTTCAAGCCCATGTTGTTCAAGGGTCAGCTGTATAAAAAAAAGTTCCTACCTGTGGTTATGAGAACTAATTAGGTAATATAGATAAATTGCCTTGTATGTAGAAAGCATTTACTAAAAAATTGGTTGTAATTATTATTTATTTAAAGATCATGATAACACAAGATTCAAAGTAATTCAGAAAAGGAATTCAGGATATTTATGTTAAAGCAGAGGAGCAATATGCTTTTAAAAATGTGGTAAGTTTAATGTACATTCACTGGTGGGAGTATGAGATAGAATATTTACTAATAACACCACCCAAAAGTCATTTTTATTATATAATCTAATAAAGCAATAGATCCAAATCATGTTTTTACATGATACTGAAAGCACAGAAAGAAGAAATTAAGCCAAATAAATTTCACTTCTAGCAAATATCTCAAGTCCAGATAGAGGTGTCTCATTTGCTTTCTGACAGCTGTATTGTTAGCCTTTTTTCCCCTAACGCAATACATGTGAAAGTAGAAGATCCAGTTGAATCCTAATCCAAACCTTGCCTAAAGAGTAAATTAGGACAAAACTTGTGAAAAACAGGCCTAAGGGAAATATGTGAAAGGATCAAATCCTGGGTATCATCGTACAAAGACAGGGAGAGTGGGACAAAGGGGTGAATTCGCAGCGATGGGAAAGCACTTTGGTAAAGGACAAAGCAAATAGGGATCAAACTTCATGGCTCTGCAGATCAGGCCACACTCTATCTTTAGTATATATGCCACTGGTTAATGTCCCCATCAAAAGGCACGTGTGCCACAGAATCACCTCAGCACTTGTGCTCTTTAAGATTATTCCCAAGCTTTTAAAAGGACGTATAATTAGAAAAGAGAAAGTAAACAATAAGCAATACTGATGTAAAATTTCTATCCTTTTAAAATTCATTTTTTAAATTGCTTGTTACTGCATCATTAAAATAGTTCTAACATTTAGTATCTACTCCATTAAAAGTCTTTCCAATATTTCATATCCATTATTATATGTATGACACGTGAGGAATTTTATGTCACTGAATTGGCATATGAGTAGAAAATTTCAGTGTAAAAGAAAATATAATGAAGTCAATGAAAAATGCAAATTCCTAGGAAACAAGTCAAGTCTTTGGATAATAAAGGAGGAACGAGCATATTGGGTTAGTGTTTTCAATCTGCCCCGCCAGGAAAATGTTGAGGCAGAATGGTGATTACTGAGTATTTAATTATGGAACTGACTCAGGCCTCCTGGCAAACAGAATCATTTCTCTGCTTAAGAATTACAATACCTGGGGTACAGCAGTAACACAACTGAAGATGAGTTTCAGACTTTGAAATAGGTAGCTACTAAAAAAAAATAAAAACCTACGATTATTTTCATCTTTAAGCCTTATTACATGTTTCTTCTTTTTTTAAAGTACAACAGTAGCGTGCCATGAGCTTCACCCAGGAAGTGGAAAGAATAGAAATTAAAATCCCTCCCCAACCACGATTTATGTAAGAGGCAGCATTACAGAAGAGGTTACCACATACTTCAGTGATCCACTGTGATCATGCAGACAGCAAAATGTTACAGGGGGAAAGGCATTTTAATTATAACTACATTCATTTCTATCTAAAAAGCAGGTGCACACACTTAACATATGTAAAGTCCATAAAGTTCACACTTCCTTTTCTTGCCAGACCTGAAGAGTTCATCTGAAAAAGTGGCATTTAATTGCACTCCTTGACTCCTCAAACCGAACAAAGTATTGTGTACAAAAACATCTACTCTCGACAAAGAATTGTACATAATCATAAAAAAAAAAAAAACTTCTTGGCTTTTCTTCATTGTAAAGAGCTTTTTTCCATCCCTGAGGACTTCCAGCTTTGAAGTGAAGAAAATGAACTTTCTATCATAGAGTGACCCTCCTACAACTGCCTATTTACGTTTTGATCTAAAAAGAGAAACTTGTCAGTTTTCTACCTGCTAATCACCGCTACCACAGCCCTCCTAATGTGGACAGTCTGGAGAGAGCCAAGTTTTTACCCCATGTTTCAAGGAGATGGAAGCATTCTATCTGGCCAATGGTCAGTGAATCCGGATCCACAGGCGTTGTCCAAATCAAAAACCTGTGGTCAAAACATTCTAGACTCCTCCCTCTCCTGCCTTCCCCAGTTCAGATTGGCCACTGAAGTTGACAGACTGCCCTTTCTCTCCAGCCCCTCTCACTGCGTTATTTTGGACCTTACCACTTCCACTTCAGTTGCTTCCTTTGTGGCCTTTCTACCTTCAGTCTTGCCCCACTCAAAGCTATTTTCCACGCTGTCGCCATAGCAATTGCCTAAAGAATAAATCTGACCGTGTCACATAACACATGATCTGTTCCTGACTACTGATAAAGTTTATTTGTATCTCAGGACCCACAAAATGGAGGCAGGCCCAGCCACCTGGTCCACATCACAAATCCAAAACTTAAGGCATCCTGCATGTAATGGGAAACACCTGTCAAGGAAATCTAACATTCACTAATCACAATCCTCCAGCTGGGCTTTAGCTAGCTTACTTTACCTTAGAAAATGGGACCTCCTAGCCCTGTAAGGGAATCCCTAACCTCCCAGTCAATCATGCTTGTTTCCTTGTTGCCTCTTCCAACGCCTCTTAAAACTCACACTTGCCCAAAATCCCTTGGGAAGAATGATCCAACTACTTGTGAGGCACTGTACTCCCCCAGTTGAGGATTGTTCTCCCTTGAAGAAAGGACATCAAACTGATTATAAATTGTTTCAGTTTTGTAAATTGACAGCTTGGCAATGAGATGGGCCCTGAAGACAGCTGCTAAAGATTCTGGGGATGGCTTCTAGAAGCAGGTGATTGTACCCACAGAGCCATTTTATTTGCTGCCTCTCCAGCTGCTCTGGTAAGCTTCTCTCTGATCAAGCTCTGCTTATTTTGCATTCTGAACTCCTCAAGTTTGTGCATCTTAATCCTTCCAGGTGGAAAACTGGGGTGTGAGACTCCAGGGGGTTTTCTTCACAAGGTGGAAAACTGGGGTGTGAGAGACTCCAGATTTTCATGGTGAGACTTAGTAGGCCACATATTTAGGTTTGTAGCTGAACTCATCTATGATTAAGCACGTTGTGGGGGGTGAGGGGCTTTCAAGTCTCAGGAACAGTGCACACAGGCAGTCAGAAACAGTAAGTCTGGCTGAATTATGATGGCTTATTTCAAGGGAAAATAATGGTTACCCTTCAATCTAAGGAAAGCAAGTTGGCAGCCGTTGGGGGAGCAGGACTCACAAAACTCAAGGCAAGTCCACAGCACAAAGTGCTAGGAAGGTTGGGGAAATAAATTAACACAAGAAACTCAGACTTTTCTGATGAATGGCACATCAAAATCTAAGTACGCACAAGTTGGACCATTAAAAGCCATTAGACTATCCACCACTACAAAGAAATAACAGATCTAGGGGTGCCTGGGTGGCTCAGTGGTTAAGCATCCAACTTCAGCTCCGGTCATGATCTCACAGTTCGTGGGTTCAAGCCCCACAGCAGGCTCTGTGCTGACAGCTCAGAGCCTGGAGCCTGCTTTGGATTCTCTCTCTCTCTCTCTCTCTCTCTCTCTCTCTCTCTCTCTCCTCTCAAAAATAAATAAACATTAAAAAAAGAAGAAAGAAATGCCTCCTACTACTCCCTTCTACCCTCCTTTACCTCAGTACTCAGTCTACTAATCCTCTGTCTGCACTGCCTTTCCACTCTAAACACACTGCAAGACTGTAAACAAAAACCTTCCAAATTAATGGCCTATGTCCAGAGGCCCTTATATCTACCCCCAAAGGAGGGTCTCCACATGGGCCCCTCTCAGGGTTGATGGGACTCCAAGGGATTCTCCAGTAAATCTCCACCAGTATTCCCTTAAACAACCAAGGGGAGACTAAAATAAAATTAATTTAAAAAACTTTGCCAAATTCTGGTATATGCCCAACTTCACTCTCTACTTTAAACCCCACTCACTCTGGAGACTTGGAGAAAACTGATCAGGGAAACCTGAGAGAAGCCAGCAAAGGGTGGAAATTCTTACCAGAATCAGCTCTCCTGGATCTCTGTCTGTAGTGCCTGGTCAAGAGAGGAAGGTAAAATTTCATGTTATCTCTTCCTTTTCAAGATGCATTGGTTATTGATCCTTTCTCTCCCAAGGACAACTATTGCCTTCTTACTTGTCTCATTTTGTGTTCTGACAACTGGGCTTGGCAACCATCAGGTTGGGGGCCCTCAAAAGATAGCCAGACAGAAATAGAAGTTGCATTGCATTTGTGGCTAGTGCCCTACAGATTATTGCCAGCTTTCAAGGGAAGTGGGTCTTTGTTTCAGCTATCTTTGGGAGTGGCTCTGGATCTTGGGAGAGAGGTATCTTTTGCACCTTCTTTGGGAATGCCTCTTGCATTCAATAGATTGTTCAATACTGCCAGGAATATTTACTGCTTGTCCTGGCCTAAACCTGACAAGATATTTAAAAGGATGATTTTTTTTTTAACTAGTTCTATGGTTAGAGCTTTGCCGATATTGGAGGCTGATATTCAGAACCTCATAGGAAATTTTTTAGGCCTTCTGTCCTAAGTCAAATGAAACTATGTACCCAAAAGGAAAGAAAAACATTCCAAAGACAAATAGCTCTAAATCTAGAACACAGGAATCTTTTGATTTCCACCTTAGTTGAAGAGCTTCTCCCTGACCTGAAGAAGCAAAAAGAAGATCTATAGTTGGATGGGTGGTCAGCCCTTTGAGATCATACAGGTTGCAATACCAATTGTTTGAGGAATTACAAAGAACTGTCCTTATCTTGTAGATTCAGTCTTTACAAGAACAGAATTGCAGCTCTAGAAGCAATTCAAGACCCATCTATCATTTTTAATCAATCCCCAACTCTCCCCCACCCCCCTGCCCTGGCTAATCTATTAAAGTTTGTAGGTATTGTGAAATTTTGGTTTAGGGGGCACTTGGGTGGTTCAGTCGGTTGGGTGACCGACTTCAGCTCAGGTCATGATCTCACAGTCCGTGATTTCGAGCCCCATGTCAGGCTCTGTGCTGACAGCGTGGAGCCTGGACCCTGTTTCAGATTCTGTGTCTCCCTCTCTTCCCCTCCCCCACTCATGCTCTGTCTCTGTCTCTCTCAAAAATAAATAAACATTAAAAAATTTTTTTTTGGATTTAGGAAACATGTCCTTGTTGGAGGAGCTGGCATTCTTTCCTTGTGCCTTTGCAGTGTAAATGTTCTACCCACTCTTCTCCGGGACCTGAAGGCCACCTCTTTGAAAAGCTAACTTCAGGGAGGTAATTCTTATCAGAAAGAAGGAAGAAAAGATAGAAAGGGACGGGAAGCTATCTGGAAACTAGGCCAATGAAAAATCTTTAAAACGTGTCAAGCCGTCTGAACAAGTAACCTTAACTTATTCCATCAATTTGGATCCAGCCGTTCTTTTATAATCTAGCAAGTTTTTCATTACTGTAGCCTGGAAATCATCTTTTTCAATTTCTAAATTTACAGTGAAGTTTTTTTCTTTTTTTTTTTAATTCAAAATGCCTGTCACCTGTGATTGTCCCCCAATAGCCCAAAGATAATAGAAGCCAATAGAGAGAGCCTCTTCCCTCCCCCAAAACGTTTAGAGACTGCAGGAAAAGGCATCTGGAGAATATAATGGTTATAATGGAAGGCCATCTATCTGTTCCAGCACCAACCACACAACTCTGTGCAATGCATGAAGAGCTCTTGGTGGTGTCACCGGTCAAATACGACGTGTTTCTCCTTCCAAGGCTCAGAGCTGCGGTGCCTCTACAATTCAAACCCGGCTCTGGGCACAGTCTCTTCCTGCACTGGGAAGGAGTCGCCACACCTCTAAGAGGGGCGGGTCACTGAGGATCCAGACGGGGCCCCTCCCTCTCTGACAGTCTCCGATTTTAGAATGCAATTTAAATATACTCAACAGAGTTCGGGAGAGACACAGGGGAGAGGGGAGAGTTCACTTGGAGCCCGGGTCGGGTGGAGGATTACGGAATCCTAGAACCGGAGAGCTGACCTGAGATCATTCTCACATTGCGGCTGAGGGAACTTGAGGAGCCAGCCCGGGTCCTTCCAGTAGCTAGTGCGGAAGCTGAGAGCCCGGCTCCGCTCATCTGCTCCTGGTCCTGAGCCAGGGTGCAAGCCCAGTCCCTTTGCCTCTGGGCCCCGCAGCGCGTTGAGGGGACCGCGGGTGCAGGCGGCCACCTGTGGGCGCAGAACTCATTCCTTCGCGGCCCTTCGGCCGGCGCTCCGAGGCGCAGCTGCGCGGACGCCGGCAGACTGGCCCGCAAACGTGCCGCCTCAGGGGCCTGGCCCTGCCCCCATTCCGGGTCGCGCTAGCACCCGCCACAGGCTGCCCTGGTTTCCATAGCAACATATGCACGAGTTCCCCAGAGGCGCCCCCCAGGGTCAGAGGTCATCTCCGTGACAACGGAAGCTTCCCGCGCTACGGCGGCTCGGGCGGGCCGCTTCCGCCGCATTGCGCTGCGGCGCGCCGGGTGCTCCTAGGAAGGGAGCGCGCGGTGGCCAGTCCCGGAGCCTCGGGCCGCGGATCACACCCGGAGGAGGACCGTGCCTGGCCCGCGTGCCCCGTCTCTTCGGACTCAATTAGGCAGACTCACAACCCGATTTCGGCCAGGTCACCGAGGGGCCCGACTCCTGGAAGCGGATCGGAGCCGCAGAGTGGCCGGCCCCGGCTTGCAGGGAACAGTGACACGCCGCTCCGGAAAGCAGGGGCTCTTCCCCCGCCCTTGCGGCCGGCCAGACCTGACACACTTAGCGCCTCCCAGACAGCGGCCAGTGGCCCAGCGCCCTCCGCCTTGACAGTAGCTCCAGAAAGGAGAAACTACCTGGATCGGCGTGGTTATGGGATGTGCAGGGAGCTAGCGAGTTTGAAGATGACTGCTTTAAAACTGGAAAGAACAAAATATTAAGGGAGGGGGGCACCTCCTTTACAAGCAACTGAACTAGAGGCTGTTTAGGTGCTTCCCCTCAAGAGAAAAATATGCCACCAGGGAGGGTCCCAGTTACCACCTTCAGATAAAGAAGTTCGATAAAGAAAAGAGGAGCAATTCATTGAGCTGTTTTTGCGGAACGTCTTCCTTTTTAAAGAGAGGCAGATTTAAAATTAGAAAAGAAAATGAACGGGGCTCTTGCAGAGGGCACCTGATGGCACCCTACCATTCGCTATTTAAAGGCTGAGAGTGCCAGATGGGGAGACTGTGATTGGTTCCGTGAGCTTGTATCCTTGAGTAAGGCCTCAAGTTTTGAGATTTAAGAAAAGGGTATTATAAAATGTGGGCCTAGGGAATGTTTGCAAGTGGTGTTTCAGGATGCTTTATCATGGCGGGATGAAGCGCTGAGAAGTCCACTAAGGACTTTTCTTCTCTTTGTTTTATCATTAAGAAACCAAATTCTTGGTTGGCACTGTTGGGAAGGAGTAAGCATTAAGTGACCTTAACCAAGCTAATTTATGATACCCGCTGTTACATTCTCACAGTTAACTTTCTCAGAGAATCCTGTTTTCACTATTAATTCATTGACTAAAAATGCATTGAAAACCTGCTCCGTATCATAAGTAGAGCTTATGTCAGGGAACAATAATAAAGGCAACAGTGCCCAACAATTGTTGGGTGACTTTCTTAGATAGTGTTAGTAGGTTAAATAAACCAAAACCTCAGTTTCCCTGCAAAACCTGTCTGCATCATGCCTCCCTTTGCCTTCATGTTTATTCCTTCTCTGAACCTCCCTTCCTTTTGTCACCCTGCCTTTTTCATTCTGAACAAAGCAGAAAGTCAGTTTGTAGCAACTAGAGAAATACACAGGGGAAAACATCAGGAAGTACTTGGTCCTTAAAGAGCAGAAGAGCAAAAACATTAGTGCATCTCTAGAGGCATATGGAGGAACTCAGAAGTCTCCCTCAGAAAATTCTCTACCCTTCAGTGCTCAGGTTCAAGTCTTATAAGGAAATATGGAATGTGGTACACAAAATGAAACCCTAAACAACACAGACTATGGCACTGGGCAGGAAGAAGTGTCCGTTGTATTTCCCTGACCCACAGTCCCTCCTGGAGATGATCCTAAGGCTACACTCAAAGGTTTTATTACAAATATAGACACCACGATGTAATGTCTGGTTTAAAACTTAATAGAGGGGGAAAAAATAGAGGAGCTTCAAATATACTGTTAAATCCCAACTGTCTCGCCTTAAGGCATAAAAAACTATTTTGAATAAATACTTCCATTTTGAGACATCTACATGGTATTTATAGGAAGATTATGAGTCAATTGACTGAGTTATGATGCCAAAATGTACAAAGAAGCGAAAATTTTGATTGTTGTCCTTGTTGCCATATGTATTTTAAAAAACCAGAAAAGTCCCCAGTGTTTGTGTTGCTAAAACATGGAAGACGGGGTTTGAACGTTAAAGAAATGGTTTCACGTGGGAAATGTTAAATACAGTATAGAATTACCTTTGGCACCTTCTGAAAGCAATGCATCGTTTGAAAAAATATTCTCAGTTTTAGATGCTGTGGAAGATGAGACTAGGCTGGATAGGAGTACACCCCATCATCCTTGTGGTTAAAACCGAGTTTAGATTATCATGCATCGGATTTCACACTTGTTAACTTGGATTTCATTTCAAAAAAGAAAAATCCACTCTCCCAGAAAGTCAATACTTGGAAGCCAGTCTAAAATACTGTCCTTTGGTTCCTGAAGTGCCCCTGCTCTGCAAACTCATTTTGCTACTTCAGTAACTAAAGCTTCTTGGATGGAGTCCAAGGCCAACTCCGATTACACGGAATCCCACTCTAAAGGCAAGCATGTCAGAAAGAGAAGAGCCTCACACCTGTTTGGTGTTGCAGCCATGCAGTCTGAATTTGATGTCTCCATTTGGTACATGCTCAGTGTTTAGAAATGCAGAGGTTATGGCCAATTTGTGGCTCACCCAGCTCTACAGGCACCCAGGATGAGTCGGCAGGCTGAGAAGAGGAAGGAGTAAAAAAATGCTTACTTTCTTTTTTGCCCGTCTCTCCCTATTTTCCCACTTCTAAATGCCATGACAGCCCTACATGTAAAGCAAGTCGTTTTAAAAGAATAACATATATTTAAATGAGTAACAGAGGCGTACCAGATGTTTTTGGCACCTAAAACAGCTTTAGCGAAAGGCAAAAGCAGAGCTGAAAGACACCAGAACAAGTAGGAAATAGCAAGTGACAATGAGTTCTACCAAGCCTTGCTTGTATGATCTCCAAGTTACCTGGCAGAGAGAAAGACTGCGTTCAGGAAAGAAGATGCTCGGGGTCATAAGTTTGTGAGATCTTCTAAATGTGCTCTGCGGAACTAGGTCCAGGACATCTGCTTCATACCCTCCTTGCCACTGTCACTGGTACTTAATAAAATTATCTTTGATTACAACTTATCTTAAATGCTATGCTTTCCAAAAACCCTATCAAGCCATGGAAGTTTGGGCATCTCATGAGTGTGGTTCAATAAGTGTATCTATCTAAGGGTCTGGGCTTCCTTTGCTTGTTGTACATTATGTGTCTTGAAGAGATATCCATGACATGACCTTAGTATTTACCTTTGTTGTGGATTTTTTTTTTCCAACCACTATCCTTAGCAGCTGTCACTCAAAGTCTAGCGACCTAGATTAGTACCCAACTAGCCTGTGATACACATTGGTCAGTCCAATCTATCATTGCTGGTTTAACGAAACATATCAAGCCCTCCTCCAGGCTGACTAAGTGCCTTGGACTTAGTATTCCCTATTTAATGATTTGCCTAAAATACAATCACCTTGCATGACTCACAGTGAAAGTTGAAGCAGGTAACATTTATTCTAAACATACAGCCATTGCTCAACTAGGAGAATAGGGGACAGTAGGACATTTAAGCGTGAGTGTGCATGTGTGTGTGTGCTCTCTGTTAATAGTTGTATTGTGAGACACTGGACGTTTCTATGAAGACGGTAGATTTACATTATATGCACGATTTTCAAGCTATTGCAATTTATTTTAACAAGCATATATTGTGTAAGTATAATCTTCATGTTCTTTTCCAGTTAAATCTTACATAAAAGCAACTACAAAAAGCCTTTTAAATTAACACCTCTTATTTAAAAGCTAATAACTTTGGGATAGATAAATAACTTTCTCCTTAAGTGCATGACTCTATTTTCACATCAACATGAGTATATAGCAGTGTTTTAAAAGTCCTCCAACGAGCCTTGACCAAACTACCTATACTTCTTGACAATTTAAAAATTGGGAATAATCAGTAATTTGTTCTATAATTTGCAAAAGTTGGGAAGAATTATTAATCTACACAGTCTTCACACTGAATTCCTGATCCTAGCACTGGTACTTGGAGGGATTCTGCCAAACTTCTTAGTTTGAAACCCGTTAATTGTCCTTATTTTAGATTTAAGATAACATAATAGGTAGTAGTCAATCTGTTCTCTTTGGTTTTAACAGTTAAGAGGATGTTAGTCTTTGTTTTATTTTAATTACCCAATTAACTTCTTGGTTATACTGCTATCTTGGGATCGAAAACCTGCAAACGATTTTAGGCTTCATGTTAATAGCAGAAGGAGAATGGAATCTACCAGTTACAATCCTGAAAGGGAATGGTTAAGCATGGATTTGAGTCAAGTTCAAAAAGCAAAACTTTTAGAAGATGAGATAGTGTGACACATTAATGTCACATTTTTAAAACAGCTTACAAAATGCTCCAGTTCCCAGGTTGGAACTCTAACTTCTAGCAATGTAAGACTACACTATCCTATCAGAATAGTTGGTGATGTCGTTAGACACTCTTTGAATTAACCTATCAATTCACACCCAAGTACTTTAGCATTCATAAGCTGCAAAATAAATTACTCTAAAAATAACGTGTCATTTGACACCTTCCAAAATGTCTTGGAAGGAAAAAAAAATCTTCTTTATTCAGAGAGAGCAAAGTGGGTGGGGTGGGGGAGGTGTAATAAAAATATCTTGAATCGTGTATGGGGGGAGGGGAATTAGTGTTTCCAGTAAAATTGTTTACAAAAACAAATTATAAAGGCCAGTAAGGAAACTTAGTGTCCCCAGTCCACCCTCCAGTACTATGGAGGGAGTGACTTTATGGTCCCTAGACTAATGGCCGAATCAAAAAAAAAAAAAAAAAGCTTTTACAGTATTCCTTTCTCAAAAGGGGGCTAAATCTTTTCACAGGACAGGAAAAGGCTTCAAAACCACCTATTTGCACTGCGTGAAGGAACAATCCCTCTCTCCCAACGGCAGCCCTTGACTTGTCCCACTTGGGTAAGTCTCGCAAAAAAGGTCTTCACATTAACTTGTGATACAGTAGTGCTGCGGATCTAGGCATCACCGAAACATCAGCGAGTGTTGGGCCGGATGCGGGCTTGGGGTACACCTCACAGCTGAATTAGAAATGCGGGTGGTAAGGTGACAACATGGCTTTCTCCTTGGGCAATGCTCAGGATGGTGTTATCAGCTCAGAGTTGCTAAACGCTGAGGAGTTGGGAGAGAGAAGGGTAAAAGGACAGGGGACTGAGGGAGGGGGAGGAGGGGGGAAGGAGGGGGAGGACGCCACAGAAGGGGCCGGTGAGTAAGGGGCAGAGCCACAGCACAGGGATGAGAATTCCAGGGCAGAGGCACAGAGCCCACTGCAGCACAGCGCCCGCGGGCAGCCAGAGACTTCCCCCAGAGCCTCCACAGCCACCCAAACGTCCCAGCTGGGGCAACTGCCCAGGTGTCCTCCGCCCGCAGGAGGGCATCTGCCCTTTCGGACGGTCTAACAACTCGCGGTGTCCCTTCTCCTGCAGCGGTGGGGGCCTCACAGGGTGCTCAGCCTCCACACCCACCGCCTCCATCCCCGCCCACCCCCTCCTCCCCCTCCAATCCCTCCTTCCCCTCCTCCTCCCGCTCCTCCTCCTCCCCCTCCTCCTCCTCCTGCTCTCACTCCAGGCACCCGCAGACGGCAGCCCCCTCGGAGCGAGCCGCCCCAGCTACGCTGCATTTGCAAGGTTCGGAGGCAGGGAGGCAGCAGCCACTTGCTGCCCGACCCCGGCGGAGCTTGGGGTGTCAGGGCGGCCGCGGGGAGCCATGATCGACTACACCGCAGTGCCAGCGTCAGGAGCCTCCAGCGCCCCGGCTACCACTGCAGGACGGCCGGTGCCCCGCCCCCGCCCCCCAGCGCAGCCCCAGACACAAACACAGGGCCCCCGGGCCCTCCCCAGCCTGAACTGAACCCGGGGACGCCACACACCCCCGCTGCCTACGCGCGCGGCTCCCAGACTGGCTGCGCCCAACCTCCTCGTCGGCGCGCCGCCGCCACCACGCAGCCCTCCGGCCCGGCCTCCCTGGCGGACTCGCCCACAGCTTCGCGGCCGCCCCCAAACGCCTCAGATGGGGATACCGGGAAGTGAACCCCCGGGACTCGACTCCCCGAATCACCTGCATTTGCATTTCTTATGTAATGCACTGCAAGTTGCCCGCTTGGAGCCTTTGGAATAGGGGAGCATGATCACCACAGCCTGAAGCTGGGACCCACGGTCCGGTTCATCCGCACTCGTGGGACTCAGGCGCAGGGTTTTGATACTGTTTTGCGGGGGGGGGGGGGGGGGGGGCGTTAAATTACATATATTAGAGGGGCTGAGTTTGTCTCTTCGGTCTGGGGTTCCCCCAGGCATAAGCCCAGCTCAAGCATCCCCAGCAGCAGGAGGTGTCAGAGGCAGACGGGGGAATGAGTTAATACTCGTGCACGGAGAGCTAGACGGGGGAGGGAGGCGGGGGCTGACGGAGAAGCGGGGCCGCGAGGGAGAGGGCCTCTTTTACTTCGGTAAAGGTGATGGGGTGGCGAACATTGTGCAAGCTAATCAGAAAGTCTAGAACAGGCTCTCGGCACGGAGCTACGTCCCTGAACCTGCAGCCCAAGTACGAAGAGCTCGCGGTTCCTTCTCCTGGCAACTACCGAAGCTTCAGCCGCCTCGGGCAAAACCTTAAACCACAGCCCTTCAAATATTCCACCAAACATAGGCAACCAAATACATTAAAAAAAAAAAAAAAAAAGTTTCCTCCTCCCTCCTAGTGATGGATGTGTCACAGCCAAGAGATGCTGACCGTGGTTTTCGGGCTCAGAGACGCCGATCCAGCTGTTACTTGTTTATTCATGCAACACCTCTATATGCAACACTGTCCTGGTTCCTTCTCTGTTCCCCTGCCTTCCTGCATAGCAGGACTGCATATCTAGCTCAATGAGCAACAGACAGGTTATTATGAGGAAAAACATAACATGATGCATGTTTTGCTTACCAGTTGGGTTCTTGTTTTTCTTAAGACTCTTGCCACAAAGACACTGCAGCATATGCGTTCCTTTGCTGAAAATGTTCCAAAGAAACCACATTGATTTGGGCGAAAAGCAATCCAGCAGCTTAGACACCCTGAGAAAGAAGAGATCCTTGTGGTTGCATAATAATAATTTGAAATCAGTTCTCCTGAAGAGGGGCACCGGTTTTACCATAGGAAAAACGATAATATTCCGGATCTTCTCCCAGTTTTTTCCCCTCACGTGGTATATTTCTTTGAGACTTCTCAGTGATTGTTTTTTTTCGGCCAGGGTGAATGATTTATCCCCCTCGATCACCACTGGATTATTACCGAAGGGTTGGAAAAAAAATCCTTTTTCAGCATGAAGCCAAACAAAAAAGCAAAGAAATCCCAACAGAGACCAGAACTAATCAGAGAGAACAGTAATGCACAAAAGATCCCCAAAGAGAAAACCATAGCCTTTTACTTGATCGCTATGAGGATGGGTGGGTCTGCAGAAGGCAAAGCAGGATTCATCTCACTGAGAGAAGACTGCCATTGTGTAGCCCCTAGGAGAGAAGGAAAAAAAAAAAAAAAAAAAAAAGGAAAGAAAGAAAGAAAGAAGAAAAAAAAAAGAAAAAAAAAAAAAAAACCAGCACACGCACACACACCAAATACCACCTCCGAGATCGAGTCTGACAGCCGAAGACAGAGCCTCCCTTCTCCCGGTGTCGGTTTTTTTTTTTTTTTTTTTTTGGTTGGTTTTTTTTTTTTTTTTTTTGGTTTTGTTTTTTTTTTTTTTTTAATAATCAATCGCCAGTGCTCAGTGGGATCGGATTGAACCTGCCGTTCTCAATCACCACGAAGAAAAGATGCAAATCCAGGTGCCCCCTCCCCTTGTCAGGCTTGTAGTAGGTAGAGAGCGCCACGGATCCCCTTCCTCCTTCCTGTCACTCTCCCAGTTTCCAACAACGGTGAGCATGAGGAAAATCTCCCCTCCGGATTCCTCGCCCAGCCTCGGATGTGAGTTACAGGCATTAGAGGGAGGAGGAGGAGGAGTTGAAGTTTGCATTGAAAAGACTGGCTTTCCATGACGTAGCCACGTGCTTTCAGACCCGTCACCAGTGAGATGCTTCAACCCGCCCGGGGAGGGCAGTGTCACTGCAGTCCTCCGCTACTTTCCCCCTTGGAAGTCCCCCACCGCCGGCACCCAGCCCCAGCCCCAGCCCCAGCCCCAGCCCCAGCCCTGGACCCTTTCCCTCCTCTGCCCAGCATGAGTCGGCTGGCAGCTCGCTCCAGGAGCCATCTAACAGAGCCTTGGGTTAAAAGTGAATTCTGAAAAGGAAAATTAACAATTATAATTAGCAAACCTCAGAAAATACAACAGAGGGAAGGGGTTTAAAGACAAACAGTAGTTTGGTACCACTCCTCACGGCCAGAATGAGCTCCACCTTACTTAACATTCGCAAAAACAGCACCTAAAGCATCTGAAACATTAAGGAAAACTCAAGCTCCTTTAGCTCTTATTATTTGAATTCTACTTAAACTGCCGTTTGAAAAAATATAGTCTAGGTGTATGCCAAATATGTACTTGCAGAAATAGCCTGTT
This sequence comes from Panthera pardus, assembly GCF_024362965.1. Taxonomy (NCBI): domain Eukaryota; kingdom Metazoa; phylum Chordata; class Mammalia; order Carnivora; family Felidae; genus Panthera; species Panthera pardus. The sequence continues at coordinate 18,339,747 of NW_026526654.1, read as the reverse complement.
AAAGGAACAACTACTAAAATCTAGGTGGCAGAATATATTTTGGTGGAGAGGGTCATATGTACATGAGAAAAGTTATGCCTTTTCTAGATAGACAATCCATTATCTGCAAATAGTGTTTTTGAACAGAAAGCACTCTGCTTAGATTACACACTAATTCATTGCTTGTTTCTGCACCCATTAATTGAGCAAACATTAAATTCACCCTCATTCCATTCTCATCCACACTAATATACAACCTTGTCACCTGCCATCACCATCTAACCTAAAAAAAATGGACAGATTTTCTATTTCACCACCATATAACCCGGCTTCCTACTTTCTCAGAAAATCAAGACTTAGGGTGCAACTAAAGAGTTTGTCTTATTTGGGAAAAAAATACAATGCATAAAATAATACAAACTATTACAAAGAATAGTATCACAAGCTCCAATGTGCTCACTACTCAAATTAATAAATGTTAGCATTTCAGCATACTTGTGATGTGAGCATTAAAAAGTAAAATTGACCACTCTCACTCTTGTTAAGATATTATGGCCACTTATTTCCATCTTATGGAAAATTGACATAAAAAGTTTAACTAATTTAAAAATATATTTTAGAAGCACCATTTCAATTCCAAAAAGTTAAAACTGCCTTTACTATGTGGGATATCAAACTATCTTATAAACAAAGAGCTATAGATTTATTTTGTTGGGGCATGAGAGATGAACTGACTTTAAAGAAAATTAACTCCTTGATTATTAGTTATCAAAAAATTAAAAAATAGAATAACTTTCCCACTGCTACAGTTTTCTAATATCTAGGAGGCATTTTCAGATGTCAAAATTTGCATCCAATACCCAGAACCTTTTTGGGAAACATTAGTCCATTTTAGTTAAGATAGAAGAAGAATGTAAAACAAGTAAATTCTATTAAAGCTAAGAAACTGCAAAGTTAAATAGCGATGCCCTCAATGTGCCAAAAGCATCATGTCACAAAGCTCAAAGAAATTACCAAGATTAAACTGCAGTCTAAATAAAGTTTGGGAAGTAAAGAAAGAGGGAATACCAAGAGTCCATGAATTTAGTGCCAAATGACTTAGGAGAAGCAGACTGAAAAAAAGCAATGGAGAGCAGAATTCTTTTTTGAAAGAGGAAAAATGAGATAGCACAGCCAAGTAATTAGGAAAGCATTTTTGATATTATCAGAGACAAATACCTCATGCTTCTACTATCACATTCTGGTGTCCTGTCATGGGTTCCAGAACATCCCAATATACTAACCCTGGACAGGCGCCAGAGAAACAGTTGAATAAAAAATATTCTCCAAAGAGTTCTTCTGAACTCACATAGCTCTAAGGTTCTGTAAAAGCTTGCTGAGTTCCCCAAGGTCTTTCACAAGCAGAGTAAAGTCTGGGGAGATGTTCTGTAATTATTGGAACTTTTCACATGCTCAGTTTGTGTAAAGAGAACATTTCTCATACTGGTTCTCCGTGCATTTCCAAATGGGACGCTCTTCTTTACATTACGACAGTGAATTTGATCCCTCCTAAAATAAAGAATTACTGCGAGAAAGCTATGGTGTGTTTTGCTAGATGCTGGTGGAAAACTTATTGCATCTTTGTCCTATAACCTAAGGAACAACATAAAAGGTAATTAACTGTGACTACTATTTATTGAGAATCTATTATGCCAGGCACCGTGTTAGTCGCTTTTCATCTTTTATGCTACTTAAAGGAAAGAGAAATCTTTTAGCACAATGTATGTGCAAATCTTTTAGTACAATGTCTTCTATATTTATTGATACGTTATTTACTTACATTGCATAGGCTTTTATTAACATTACTAAGCAAACAAACAAATGAAAAATACCAAATATTTTTATCTGGAAAAGATGGCCTACCTGATTCAGGTTACTTTCGGTCCAAAGGACTTGCAATTTCTGATGCCCTCGAAGTCATCCAATTCAATTACTCAACCAATATTTATTGAGTATTGACCCTATGAAAGTAACTGTACAGGAGTCCATGTTGCATGCTAACTCATAAAATTAAACCAGCTCTCCAGTTATACAATAAAGAAGACCAAGAGGCAACAGAGGTTTCTGGGGGCCTTCAGTTTAGGGATGATCCGAAGATCCTTACACTGGCTTGAGTTCAGACTATTATTTAAGTTCCATTTTGGAAGACATCAAAATTGTTAGTTACCCTTTGCCATGCTACAAATCAATATTAGTTGACAAAAACTAAAAGTGTTAGAAAATGAATGCAAGCTTTGGAACACATGTGAGTAAAGATAAAATGAGAAAAGCCTCATCATAACTATAAGAATTAACAGCAAAAGCCGTAGTGTATTTAGGCAGAAAAGACTGCGTTTTTCATTAGACTGAGGTCAAATAAACCCATTACTCTTAACCAAGTACATTTAAAAATTAAATTTACCTTCAGCATATCATAGTTAACTAACCTAAAGGTAAGTCTAATGACTAGAATTTCAGAACACAATAAAGTACACATTTTATTATAATACAGAACATGTGAACGTTCATGAAATTAGTCATCAAACGTCTTTGTAATGGTCTTAGCATGCTTTTTCTAATTGTTCCCACTAGTTACTTTTCTAATCATTCTTTCTTTCAGTAATAAAACCCCACTCGCCACCACAGTTTGAGAAGGGCACACTGGTACCCAGGTGGAGAAGAGAATTCCCAGCCTCCGTTCCAGAGAAGTTATGGTCATGTGACTGGATTCTGACCAACGAGATGTGAGCGGAAGTGACGGGTTCAACTTCCTGGTCACATTCTTCAGAGGAAGTTGCCTATCTTCACTTCTCCGTCTTGTCTTCCCTGTGAGCTGAAAGTAATGGTGTGAGCATCTCTGGCAGCACAGACAGGAACACACCCCAGGAATAAAGTACCGAGATAGAAGTAACTTGGTCAGAATAGCCAACCTGTCCTTGACTGCTGCACTTTGGATGACAGAGAAAGAAACCTTTGTTTGAGCCACTGTACTTCGTGTGAATTTCTCACAGCTTAGTCTCTCTACTAGCTTATGGACTGGTCTACAATTAATAACAACACATTTATATTTGGGGTTCTTATGTTAAAAGGATAAAGAACACAAGTACATCACTTATAACCTATCACTTTATTCACAGCCTGTGATTTGATTCTCCTCTCCATTCACTGAAGCAGCTACTGATCTCTTAGCTGCTTTTTATAAACTCTTGCTTATCTCATTGTCAGATCTTACTCCCTTTGTCTCCTTCTCTGTCCTGCTCCCTGTCCATCAGATGTAACCCATGACAGTTTAGAGCTTAGGACCATGACAATAAAGCTTTGATCACTGAAAGGAGAAGAAAGACAGAGGGCAAAGTGTTGGGAAGAAAGAGTAGGTCAGAAAGAGGAAAAGAAGACCAATGTGTACACCGGGACCTCCATGTCTATATTTACCTTGTAAACTTTTTTCAGAAAGATGGTGCCTTTTGTCGTTTGCACACTTACTCCTTCTCTATTTTGCTGTTAACAATTATTATCACTTTTTAAGGAATAATTCTAAATTTCACACGATGGTACTACACATTAGTACCATTTTCTTCCTCTCCCCATGTTCCTACACTGGCTGGTGGCACAGAAAACCTCTGCTCCCCTCCCCTGGAGGGAACAGTCTGGAAAGGTAACCCCAGTCCTTCTCTCTGCCCCCTCCCAATTTCTTAATGAAGAAAAGAATGACCTAAATGGGCCAGCCCCTTCTCTCTTTTTATTTGGATCTGCCTGCCTGCAAGAAGTTTGCAGACTCCTGGGGCCCCTGGGTGGCTCAGTCGGTTGAGCTTCCAACTTCAGCTCAGGTCGTGACCTTGCAGTTCTGAGTTGGAGCTCTACATCAGGCAGGCTGCTGTCAGTGCAGAACCCACTTCAGATCCTCTTTCCTCCTCTCCCTGCCCCTCCCCCATGTGCACCCACTTTCTCTCTCTCTCTCTCTCTCTCTCTCTCTCTCTTTCTCTCTCTCTCAAAAATCAATAAACATTTTTAAAAAAAATTTTTTCAGACTCCTGTCCTTCAGCTCCTCTCTGTGGAAAGCATTGTCTTCTAGAAGCAGGTCTGGAGCTCGGAATCTCTCTGTACTCCTTAGGGGGCTTGGAGCAGACATCATCAGTGCCCCATATAGATCTCTTTCATCCTGCCATATCAGTGTGTTCTGTTTGATTTCCGGCGTCCGGTATCTCCATCTCTGACCCTGAGGAATTTTTGTCCACATGGAAGTCCCCTCTGTCCAGGTACTCATAGAAAAGCTTGGGCATTAACGCTCCCTAGGAGAATTTCTCTGTGTTCTCCATGATGAAACACCCCAGCTCTCTTACCTCTTAGGAGGGATAATGATGAGGCATGTGTTTTCCATCCTTTCCCAGAGCTTCCCTGTGGGATTAAGACAGTCTCCCACTGGGATTGTTGGCATAACATACTATTGGCCCTCTCCCCTTCCCCGTATCCATTCCTCATTCATCTGCTATATTCTTTCCCCAAAAACTACTTCTACTACAACCTCTGTAAAAACTCAACTCAATACAGGTTGAAGAGAGAAAACAGGGGTTCTGGATACATGTGCCTCACTTACAGAATCAAACTCTTCCTTGAGTGCTCATTGAAGTTTCCAGATGTGAAGGTAATATTCAGTGAGACCAATTATTGTCCACAGGTTATGTTTTGCTCCCCAAAACAACCTCATCAGTAATGAAACTAATATTTATTTCTATCTTTCTAGCTTGTGTGGCCATATTCCCTAACTGAATCTGAACTCAGAAGTGGAGAAAAGAGGCAGGATTAATTCCTACCTTGTAGGACCCCCAAATACAAGAAAATAATATATGAGAAAAATCCCCATCTTTGTTCCTATCATGTTCAGAGAATATAATCATAAAACAGTGAAGAACCTGCCAAGAGATACAGGAAAAGCAGATGAATTCCCCTGAGTTCTCAGAAATATGAGCTTCTCTTGGCAAAATGCCACAAAGCTTCGTTTCTCACCTAAAGGAACTTTATCTCAGCCCATATGGATTAAATATGCCTTGCAGTAAAACCCCAATTTCCTCCACAGCCTCAGTAAGAATACAGGAGACCCTTCTCTGCATCCTCCGAGGCAGGTGGAAGTTGACCTTAAACAAGCAGGATTGGCCTTGAATAATTGGAAGGGCTCTACAGATGGTCTATCATATCAATGTCTCTAGACCCTTACAACCATGCCCCCTATTTAAAAACATACCAAACCTTCTTTAGCATGATTTACATTAATATTAATTAAATATCTTGACTAAAACCAAATCAAAGCAATGGCAACTTTTTTAGACTACTTCAAACTACACTCCGCTTTCTCCCCATTAACCCAAAATTCTCTTATGCCTTACCCTGAGGAAGTGTACCTCAGTTGAAAACCATTGCTGTCTATGGTTTGAAGTGTTCTCAAGGGAAACAGTCTTTTCTGTAAATAGGATCCTGTTCCTTAATCCCTAGAACTCTTAAATATGACAACACTGGATATACCATTTTTTAATTTACAGGAGAAATTTGTCACTGAACTTTCTCAACTTGGGAAGAGACTTCTATAGTCAAAAATTCAGAATATTATTTATCCCAGACAACAGTTCACTTTCTAAAATTTGTATAAATGGGGAATAAGAATTAACATGATCGAATACATGCCTAGTGAGAAGAGGTACATCCCTCTGCACAATGAGCTGTGTATGGTCAGCTCGGCAACCGCCAATGCCCCATTCCAAACTTACCTGGAGAAGCCAGGAACCCACTTCCCAAAACACCTTTTCTGTGTGGCTTCAGGTTAGTTCTCTCTAATGAGAGGCCCTCAAATGAATTTGGAAGCAGAAGAGGAAAGGCCAATTCTCTGAAGGCAGTTGCTGGCCAGTGCAAGATTCACGGTGGTTTCTTGGTGCCTTTGTGAGAACCATGCCTCTAAGAATCCTAGTCAACTCTTGAGAGTGCCCACTTCAGTGCTTCAGGCTAAGATAATGGGTAAGAGTTTACCTGACTTTGAGTTCCAGCTTTTCCAACAGCCCTAAATCCCCAATTCCCATTTTAAGACACTTGGTTTTTGTTTTTCAGGCTTTTTATTATTATTATTTATTTTTGATAGAGAGAGTGTGACAGAGGGGCAGAGAGAGAGGGAGACAGAGGATCAGAAGCAGGAGCTCGAACTCACAAACCATGAGATCATGACCTAAACGAAAACCAAGAGTCAAGTGTTCAACCTACTGAGCCCTAAAACACTTTGAAATCTGGGGCACCTGGGTGTCTCAGTCAGTTGAGTGTCCAACTTCAATTCAGGTTATGATCTCAGGATTCACTCACTGCTATCATCAGGGATCCCACTTCAGATCCTGTCTCCCACTCTGTCTGTCCCTCCCCTGCTCATTCTCTCAAAAATAAATAAACCTTTAAATCACTTTGAAATCAGAATGCATCAAATGGCTTCAGTTTTCCTGATTTATTTTCTCTGCCTAGGATCTAAGCCTTTACAGGTAATTGGTATCTGTTGATAAAGAATTTTCATTGAGTTTGTGATGGTTTATTTGATACCTAAATATCTAGTATGACAATGAGACCTTCAATCCAGGATCCACATGTTTTATTACACACTGTGGAATATAAACTCGGGGCACCTGGGTGTCTCAGTTGATTAAGACTCTGACTTTTGATTTTGGCTCAGGTCACAGTCTCTTGGTTCATGGGATCCAGGCCTGTGTTGGGCTCTGCACTGACAGCACAGAGCCTGCTTGGGATTCTCTCTCTCTCTCAATCTCTCTCTCTCTCTCTCTCTCTCTCTCTCTCTCTGTCCCTCCCCTGCTCACACAATCTCTCTCTCTCTCAAAATAAATATTTTTTAAAATAAATAAAAATATAAACTATATGAACAGAGATTATTTCTTCCTGTAAGTATTCGCTGAGAAACCTACCTAAAACGGACTTCCGACAGGCACTTTGAATTGATAAAAACTGCTTAGTTGGGCTTATTTCTTATATTTCCTCAAAAAAGAGGTTCATAAAATCAAATTCAATTCTTATATAAGAAAATTCATGGGATTATTTTACTTGTAAACCAAAATTTCCTGTCATTAATTTACAATGTGTCTTTTGCAAAGCAATTTATCAAAATTAATGTAAAAATTGCAATTCAAAAAAATGTGTCATATATACAAACATTTAGATAACAAAGTAAATGAAGAAAAGTGCCAACTCAGAGAATTTACACTCCAACAAATAAATAACACAAGTTTGTTGGACCATAAATTTCTAGAGGTCAAAAATCGAAGCTACTTAACTTGCTTAATACAGCACCCTAATAATCTCGATGTATACATGTTTAATTATTTATGTCCTGAATATGTGATTTCCACAAAAATTTAGATTCTGAAGATTACACTATGAGAAAAATATACCATTTCTTTGTCCACATCAATAGACATTCTCATGAACATTTACAATATTGTAGATTTAAGTGCACATAATTGAATTGCTGTCCATGCAGGTGTGAAAAATGTTTAAAATACTGTGTTTGAACATTAATTTGGTTTAATGTACTATTGGCATCTGGACAATAATGCACTTATACTTTATTACTTGTCTGAATGACATAAATAATAGAATATATACACATATGTATAATGGCTCAAGATAACTATTACTTAGCATTAACTGTGTTTTTTTTTTAAGATAACCATAGCAATAAACAATACATAAGTACTTAATCAAGCATACCCAGGCCAATATTTTAGGTTATATTTAAGGAATGTATAACCTGGATAAAATTGGAATAAAAATATACAAAAATCATATTTTAACCTCAATATCAACCACTTTCCTTCGATCAGGATATTGTTCAAGCTCTGATACACATTAGGTTTTTTTTTTTTTTTTTAGCTTTCTAAATAAGCACATACTTTAGGTAACCATTTCCAAGTTTGGGGATGTGTTTGTCTTGAAGCTCCATTAGTAAATTGAGTATGATATCTTATTCCATTAAAGCAATATTTTAACATAAGATTTTAAAATATGTTCAGATAGTGGAAAGTGGGAAGCCTTGATGCATAGTACAGAGACACATGATAAACTGTTATAGCAAAAACTTAGTCACTAAACATAATACTTATACCATCTTCATTAGGTTACAGTATGAACACTGGCAGTGGCAGGCACCAAAATCTCAAGTTGAATTTGGGAGAAAAAATAAAATTCAGAACAAAATCCATCAACAATATTTTAGTTTTATTTCCTACACAATGGGGAAAAAAACACCACTAGTTACAAAAAATGTGATCATTTATTCCTTGAACACTGAAACTAAAAAGGCAGCTAAACAAGGGAGCATGAGACTACTAAAATGCAAGCTATGTTCTATGTACCAAGCCAGTGCCCTAGGCATCAGCCTACATCTCTTCTAATTGGTTCATTCTGGGGCTGACTTTTCATCATTGGTCCTCCAAAGGCAGTTCATTTTTCTAATTGGTCAGCCCAGAGGGTATGCTTTTTCTGACTGGTCAGCCTAAAGGGGGTGATTTTGCTAAGTGGTCCATGTACAGGAGATTTTTTTTCTGATTTGCACAGAGCACTGGACTCTTGGCCTTCCTGACTAGTACATGTAAGAGGAAGGAGACCCATGAGAAGTTCCCACGAGACCAAGGAGACTCTTCTCTAGAGAAGAGAATGTTGAGACACATACAATTGATTGAAGATCAGATTCAGAAGGAATGGTTAAGTTTTGAATACAGTATGGAGTTTGAAATTTAGATTATGGGTCATTTTCCACCCTGTTCTAATTGGTTAGCCCAGAGGATAATGTGCCTGATGATATTCTAAATAAATTATTTGTCTTTTCTTAAAACCTGAGTGCTAATCACTGGATATATTAAAATCTTTATACCAGAGTCCATTCTCAAGCACCACATCTCTCCAACCTGTTATATGTTGATTTCTGCACATGCAAACATGCAAAGTCAGCTTTGAATGGCAGTCAACCAAAAGCAGAGTAGACCACTGGTCTGTATCTAATGTATTTGAGGATTAATAGTTCTATTTATTTTCAAAATATTTGCAAATCTGTATCATGCATGCCTTGATTTTACCTCCAGCATGTAACCAGCTAATTCATTAGAAATTAGGCCAATCTCTATGTGTGTTAGAAAATCTGCATCCCTAGAAAGTTTCGGCTATGTCTACGTGAGACTAACCAATGAAAGTTGAAAACTTCCAACTATCTCAATTCTCTCTCTCTCCCTCTCTCTCTCTCTCTTTCTCTCTCTCTCTCTCTCTCTCTCTCTCTCTCTCTCTCTCTTTCTCTCTGACATGTAACTTGCATATGAACACACACATACACAAAACTATTGGAGCTTAATTTTTCCTTATGACCATTTTTGTCACGTCTAAAAAGTAACTAAGGGACACAGTGCTGCCTGCAGAAAGGGATTTTATGGTTTTTTGGAAATACTGGCTTCAAGAAAGTAAGGATGTGGTGCGGTCTGGACCATTTCCACAAAATGGGGCTGAGTAAAATCCTATCAAGTTGGGTTTTTAAATAGTTTTTCCAAGGCCAACACAACATTTCTCTTACTCCTCTCCACTCCTTTCCACCCACATTGGAATTATGGAAAATGAGCAAGTTAACCAGCAAGTCATGAACTCAATGCTTCGTTAACCCTTTGCACTCAACAATGTTATATTTGTATGTTGAAAATTAGGTTCTTATGGAAAAACATCATAAATTATATTGTTATCTTAAGCTATTCATTTATTTGCTGTTCAATTATCCCAACAATTTTTAAGCTCTGTCTTTTAATCATTCATCTATTAAAATTCCTATTGTTTTTATTATCTTTATGTCCTTGGTTTCTGTATTATTTTCTTTTTATGATTATTATCCACATTTAAAAGTAATGTTCTAGACTATGGTGTGTTGAAACTTCCATATGGCCTGGTACATGGTTCATTTTTTACTCTCTGATAACTCTTAAGATTTTCTCTTTCTCTTATGATCTGCAGTTTCTCTGTGACGTGTTTATGGGTAGATTTATTTTTATTGAGCCTTCTTTATATAGTGCATGATCTTCTTCAATTCCCAAATTCTTCATATTTACTTCTTCAGATATTTATTCTTTGCATTCTCTCCTTTCTGTTTTTCCTGGAAATTCTAACATGGAAAATATTGATCCCTTCTTACTTTATGTGCTTGGTTCACAATTTCTTGCAAGTGTTTAATGTGAGTTATGGTTTTATTTCTCTGTTTAAGCATCTTAAACATACTCACATTGAAATCTCTGTCAGATTACCCTATGAAATAAATGTTGTATGGATTATATTCACATTCTGATTGGTGATTTTGTTAGTGGTCTTTCTCAGCATCTGATTCAAATGTGTGTTGGAATTCAGGCTTTAAAAAGGTGGGCAGGACAATTTTTGTTTAGATTTTTGTTTCTCCTCTCTGTTTTCCCTCATTCTGCCTAATGGCTACCTCCTTGCAGCACTTGCCAGGACCGCTGTCCAAACCAGAACCAATGGCATTGCTGGTCCTCACAAGCTGCAGTGATACATAGGATACCGTACATTAAATCCCCAATGCAGTACTTGACCATGAAAACTTACCGAGTATGGCAGCGTAGTTGCTATCTGGAATATTTCCAGTAACTGTGGCAGGAAGGGAAAGAGCTTGGAAAAGCACCCTGGCTTTAAAAGCTTCATCTTAGGGGTGCCTGGGTGGCTCAGTCAGTTAAGCATCTGACTTCAGCTCAGGTCATGATCTCCTGGTTCATTGGTTCAAGCCCCACATCGGGCTCTGCACTGACAATGCAGAGCCTGATTGGGATTCTCTCTCTCCTTCTCTTTGCCCCTCCTCCACTTGCTCTCTCTCTCTCTCTCTCTCTCAAAATAAATAAATGAACTTAAAAAAGAAATAAAAATCTTCTTCTTAGAAGTGACACACATCATTTCTGCTCACATTACCTGTTGTGATTCTTATGACCACACCTGGGTCTGACAATGTGGTATATAGTACAACCCTCTCACAAGATGGAAAACCAGAGATTGGCCATGTAGTAATACAACAAACATATCAGGTTTGTCCACTGGACACCAAATATCTATTTTCCTCTTCTTTCTCATGGCAGAGTACCTTCAATCCCTCTCCAAGGGAGATATTCAAAACCTTTGTCCAATCACTGCTCAAAGCCAGGATGTCTGAGCGATATACAATAGTTTCTACATCAGATCTAGATGTGGCTTTTCTTGATCTGGAGACTCAGGAACTAGAGAGACACAGGTCTGTTTCTCACACTCGCAAAAGATAGTGGGAAAGGATAATACTGGTACACTCTCTTACACTGAAAGAGGGAAAAGAGAGAGAGACATTGACACACACACACACACACACAGACACACACACACACACACACACACACACACAGAAAGTCACCAGTAAATAGCAAATTCAAGATCCTGCTGAGGAGAGGCCACGAGGGCCTCATATTCTGGGGATGGGTTATGCTCTGCTCTCTGGGAGTACCTCCCAGCCCACCACTCTCCACACCCCTTGGCTCAACTCAACACAAGTCCCCTTTTTTCCTTTCTTTCTTCTTTTTATGTTTATTCATTTTGAGAGAGAGAGAGAGAGTAAGAAAGAGAGAATGAGTGGGGAAGGGCACAGAGAGAGGGAGAGAGAGAATCCCAAGCAGGCTCCACACTGTCAGCACAGAGCCCAATGCAGGGCTCGAACCCATGACCGTGGGATCATGACCTGAGCCAATATCAAGAGTCAAATGTTCTGGGGTGCCTGGGTGGCTCAGTCGGTTAAGCGTCCGACTTCAGCTCAGGTCACGATCTCGCGGTCCACGAGTTCGAGCCCCGCGTCAGGCTCTGGGCTGATGGCTCAGAGCCTGGAGCTTGTTTCCGATTCTGTGTCTCCCTCTCTCTCTGCCCCTCCCCAGTTCTTGCTGTGTCTCTCTCTGTCTCAAAAATAAATAAATGTTAAAAAAAAAAAATTTAAAAAAGAGTCAAATGCTCAACCAACTGGGCTGCCCAGGAGCCCCAAAAGCTCTTTATTTTCCTATTACCACCCTTGACTATTATTTGACAGAACACTGAAGAATACACTTTCCATGAGAACTGAGCTTCTCAGCGTGCTTCCTTCTGGTGGAAATACAGGTGCTGTTCCAGTCTGTTCAGGCTGCTATGAAGAACACCATAGACTGGATGGCCTATTAACATAAATTTATTTCTCACAGTTGTGGAGGCTAGAAATCCAAGGTCAAGGTGCTGGCAGTTTTAGTGTCTGGGGAGGGCCTTCTTCCTTATTCATAGACAGCTGTCTTCTCATCGTGTCTTCACATGGCAGAAGGAGGAAGGGATCTCTCAGGGGTCTCTCTCATAAGGGCATCGATCTCATTCATGAGATCTCTGTTCTCATAGCATAATCACTTTCCAAAAGCCCACCTCTAGATACCATCACATTGGGGATTAGGCTTCAAAGTATGAATAAATGGCAAGTGTCTAAGTAGTTTATTAAGTACCCATGGTAGTCTCTTTAAGTCCAAGCTGGTGGCTCTTTGTGTAGCATTATTCCCTCAAAACTTAAGCAGCTTATTGTCTATTTTCTTCCAATCAGTTTTCTTGTCCCACACCAACCCACCAGTATAAGTGCAGCTACCTTGTGTTCATAAGGCATCAGTGGGAGAGCCACACACAGTTTCTTTTTCTTGAGCCATTTGTCCAACTAAAAGTATTTACTGGGAGAATGTTAATCTATCCAGAAATTTTAACAACCAGTGTGACAAACATAGTCTTTATTTGATCCTTACCTTAAGATGGAGTCTTAATTAGTCTTTGACATTCAATGAATTTTCTCAATTTTATCTTTTGATGTTTTAGTTTGGGAAGTATTTATCTTTTTAACTACAAGTCCCTGATTATACTGACTCTCTCTATTCTTTTCCATTCTTGCTTGCAAATCAGCCGATATTGTTCTGATTTTGTATCTTTCCTATAATAAACTTTCTAACGCAGTCAACAGCAGCCAACACATGCTACTAAAAGTGTGTTTTCCCATAAAGCTACAAATTTATTAGGTATATAATTTGCCTTCTAAGTTAACACAGGCAACCATTTCACTAAGTAATTGGCCACTATATAACATGGATTACCATGCTTTTAACCTCTGTTATTAGTTTCCTTGCAAACTAATGCCTAGCCCATGAACCAAAACCACATATTTAAAGTTGTTTGTTAAAATAGAATTCCAATGTTGATTCCAATTTCTTTTTCAATTATATTGATCTGATTACACTGAAGTAATAAATAACCCTAGAATCCCAGTGGCTTAAAACAACAAATGTTTCTTTCTGTGCCACATTTACATGTCCATCAAAAGTAGGATGATGGCACTGATCCCCATCATTATTGTCCTCACTCTGGGTTGCAGGCTGATAAGAAGAGTCACTCTCTGAAACATTACCAATACCCAAACCAAAAGGAAAGAAGAGAATGATGAAGCATGTACTGATTCTAAAATCTTCTACCTAAAAGTGACACACATCACTTCTGTTCCCATGGTCACACATGATAGGTAAGTATAATCCTGTCAGGAAGCAGAGCTAGATATTGGTGGAAAATGTTAGAATCTATCATTAAAATCGATCAAGGAAAAGAAATATTATTATTAAAAGAGATAAAAGCCAAACTTGAAAATTTTAGTAGGGAACTGAAAAATATGAAATGATATATGAGAAGTAGAAATAAAAGTAAATATGCAGGATTCTAGAATTTAAACATGCAAGTGAAATTAAGAACTAGAGGTACAGGTTTAACAGCAGATCAAGCCAGGCTTAAGACTTTGAACAGGAAAAAATAACTATATAGCATGTTACATACACAGACAAAGATGTGGCTAAGAATCATTGAGGGTATAGTAAATTCTCCATTCACAACCATTGTTAAAGAAAGCAACAAATATCATCCTCCAGGAAGAAAGAAAATATTCACATAATGGAAAGACAGAGATACTGGAAGAAATGAAGAACAAATAAAGTGATAAGTAAAATATTTAATCTAAGCAAATACTCTGAAACAAGTAACAATAATGTCTTATGGGATTTATTTTCTATACAAAGAAAATAAAAATACATGATGGCCGTAGTTTTGGGCAGGTAGAGGATACATAGAGAAAACGTCTTCTCAGATCCTTATGTTTCCTGAGAGGAGAGGAAAAATATCAATTGCCATTAGACCTCGATAAGTTAAATATGCAGGTTACCACTTCCAGAGTAATAATTAAGTAACAAAAATAGTGTAACTTCAAATAATGGGAAAATATGATCATGAAAATTATCAATACAAAAGAGGTAAAAAGGAAACAACAGAAGACAAAATAGATTCAACAAATAGAATATACATAATAAGGGAGAATTTTAACCCAAATATTTTGCTAATTATATTAAGTATAAATGGATGAAAAGTTTCAGATAAAGACAGAGACATTCTGATGGGATAAAAACAATGATAACAACTATAAGTTACTTATAAGAGACATGCAATGTAAGAAATCAGATAGAAAAAGTAGTGACAATAAAAAAGATGTACAATGTAGACATCAAGCAAGAAAAAGTTTTCCTTCATAATGATAAAAAATACAGTTTATCAGAAACACAAAACAAATTTTACATTTGTGTGTACATGTTAATGTGGCTTCAGAAAAATTTTTAAATATACACATATACAAGGAAAAGCAAGAAATACACAATCATATGGGAGATTTTAATACTTTCAACAAAACAAGCAGACAAAATATCAATATGCATACATAAAATTTAAACAGCATAATTAATATTAACTAATGCAGACAGATCTATAAATATATAATCCTGCACCCAACAATGATAACTATATCTTCTTTTCAAGCAAATTTGAAACCTTTTATAAAATTTGATCATATGTGGAGGCACAAATAATGTCTTAACAAATATCAAAAATATGAAACAAGATGTTTTCTAATCACAATGTAATCAATTGAGAAATAAATCACCAAAAAGTGAATATAATCCCCATATATTACAATTCAGATATACACATTTAAGTGACCCATGTGAAAGAAGATATTGCAAAGGAAATTTAAAATATTTAACTAACTATAATGAAAAACAAAAGCAAATTTATAATCTAAAGTGTTTATATTGGAAAAGAAGAAAGGCTGATATTTTAATGAGCTAAGAGTCAATCACAAAAATTGAGTAAAAGGATAACAAATTGCCCAGATAACTTGAGAGGGGGGAAAAAAAGGAATGAAATCATTAAGATGGAATATAAAAAGAAACTAAAAAAATAAAATAAAGTAAGATCAACAAAATTCTGAAAAACTGTCAAGACTGATAAATTATGCCCCCCCCAAAATAAGTGGAGAATCACACACACACACACACACACACACACACACACACACACACACACCTGCACCCATACACTGTTAGAAATGAAGAAGAGGCTATCACCACAAATCTTGCAGACATTAAAAGGAAACAAAGAGAAAATAATAAGCAAATGTGTATGAATAAGTTTTTAATGTTACTTACTTAATTGGCATAGCTTTGTGAATGATTACAAGGCACACATTCTTGCGCTAACTTTACAGAACAAGAAAAAGAACCCTGCATCCCCATGTTTATAGCAGCACTATCAACAGTAGCCAAAGTATGGAAAGATCCCAAATATCCATCGATGGATGAATGGATAAAGAAGATGTGGTATATATACAATGGAGTATTACTTGGCAATCAAAAAGAATGAAATCTTGCCATTTGCAACTACGTGGATGGAACTGGAGGGTATTATGCTAAGTGAAATTAGTCAGAGAAAGACAAAAATCATATGACTTCACTCATATGAGGACTTTAGGAGACAAAACAGATGGACATAAGGGAAGGGAAGCAAAAATAATATGAAAACAGGGAGGGGGACAAAACAGAAGAGACTCATAAATATGGAGAACAAGCTGAGGGTTACTGGAGGGGTTGTGGAAGGAGGGATGGGCTAAACGAGTACGGGGCATTAAGGAATCTACTCCTGCAATCATTGTTGCACTATATGCTAACTAATTTGGATGTAAATTTTAAAAAATTAAAATTAAAATTAAAAAAATAAAATAAAATACATATAATCAGAAAAAATAAACAGAAAAAAAAGAAAGAAAAATAACCCTAACAGTGCCCAGAAGCCCCCACTGTGTCTGATACCAACCACAGTTCTCTTCCTCCAAAAGTAACCACTCTCCTGGCTTTTATAGCCTCACTTCCTTGCAGGAAACACCAGGAAAGGAGCTTGAGGAAAAGCTACCAATTAGGTAGAAGGGAATCATAGAGTGGCATGTCAGGAGCCAAGACAAAAAAAAAAAAAAAAGTGGCGGGGGGGGAGGTAGGGAAATAAGTGAGAGTAGGAGGAAGGGGAAAGTCAGAAGAGTGTACCCTCAGATGGGAGGTACCAAAGTTGGCTAATATTCCTGTGGGGTGGTCCATCTGAAAGAGAAAGAAGCAAGCAAAGCTAGAAGTTGAGTATGAGAATCAAAGAATCCAAGAATATGAGAGAGCTAAAAGAGATGGGGTGCAGAGCCCAAATGAAGGATCAGAGTGTTTCTGGACTTAGAAGTGAAAAGATGGAGAAATTCCTAGCGATTTCAATATTTAAATGAAATATGAGTCAAAGTTAAAGGTGGGGATGAAAGTATAGGAAGGAGGAATGAGAAATTTGTGGAGAAAAGAAAAGGAACAAAACACTAACTCAAGAAGTGAGAAAGCAATTTACAAGACAAATCCAGTTGAGATGTCAGTCAGAGTGAAGTGTCCCCTTGTGCAGTTTTGTATGATTTCTTTAAAGGGAAACCAGTTGGCCCGACTGCATCTCCTTCCTCCTGCAACATGCATCTGTCTGTATGTAAGCACAGAACTCATGGTTGGATGGTTGAGTCATCAGAGTGGGGTTTTACCAGGCAGAAATGACAGAAGGAGCAAAAAGAAGGTTATGGAGATTGAATAAAGCAATAATAATGATGAGCCGTGGGCTCTGAGTTGTGCAAGGAAGAACATGAAGACAGGAGGGGGATGTTAGCTAGTAAGAAAGTATTGGGGTAGATTAATTGGAGAGAATTAGTTGATCAGAATTTTTACCCTGTGATTATTTGAGCCCATGCACTGTTAGGAAGGGAGGTGGTTGCAGAATTGGGATAAATTGAGGATTTCAAAGGCAGTACAGTTTCTATCAATGACAAGTTCCAGGTTGGACTGTGGGAAGGGAAGGCTGAGGGGGAGGGAAAGAAAGGGTGATTGGAGAAATATTAGACAAGGAACTGAGGGGCCAGCATGCCACATGGGATATATCCCAGAATGTCAGAGTCACTGAGGGATGGTATGAGAGGGGAAGATGGGGAAAGCTCTAATGAGGAAGCTCTCAGTGAATGAAGAAGAGAGGCTAGGAGGTTGATAGCAAAGAGGGAGAGAAGAGGATGATTATACCGGTTAAAGGCCTTGTGCCCATCAGATCGTCTCTGCACTTGCTCTGTGCCCCAGAGACCCCCATATGCAATCCTTCAAAGGGATCCCTTACCCTCTGGTTTCTGATTCAGTCACTGGAGAGCCTCTCAGGAGCTTGGAGGCAGGGAGGCCTGAATACCTACTCTCCAGGTTGCACCAGGCCGACTGTCCCTTGGCTGCAGGTCACCCAAGAGTCTCCCATTCTGGGTTTTGATAATAACTCCCTCCTTCCTCCTTTTAGATGACCTCTGTTTTTAACTTCAGTTTCCTGCACTATTCTGTGTGGTTTCTGTACACCCTATTTGTATTTTTCTGAATTGTCCCTTCCTTTTTAAAGCCCTTCTTGAATTTTCCTTCTTTGAGTGTGCCATTTGTTTCTTTGCTGGGACTCTGACTAATAGCATGATAGAATCCAACAGCGTGAGCATAGGGTTTTGAAGAAAGAAAGAAAGAAAGAAAGAAAGAAAGAAAGAAAGAAAGAAAGAAAGAAAGAAAGAAAAGAAAGAAGAGAAGGAAGTAAGGAGGCAGGGAGGGAGGGAAGGAAGAAAGGGAGAGAGGGGGAGAGAGAGGGAAAGAGAAGAGAGGAAGAAAGAGAGAAAGAGCAAAAGGAACAAGGAAGGAAGGAAGGAAAGAGAAAAGGCCTAATGACCCAGAAGTGGTAATGAGAATTAAGAGGACACCCGCCCCACCACATGACTCAGAAGTATGTAGTGCCTGAGAGAAAAACACTGCCTCAGATAGGAGGGCTCTAGGGGAAGAAATTTCCTCAGTGACCTGCCAGACATCTGGTAGAGGCCACGAGTTGAAAGAATGGCAAAAAAAAAAAAAAAAAAAAAAAAAAAAAAAAAAGATTTGACAGTGTTTGACAGTGGAGAGGAACATGGGACAAAATGAAGGAAGGCTGCCAGATTTCTTAGCTCCTATAGATATATGACCATTAAGCTATGAATGTACATTATACACTATTCTTCAAGACAAGGGAATAAGGACCCAGAAGGCAATTCAGACACCATCAGAGCTGCTTCCTCAGTTTCAGAGAAGAGGGCCATTGTCTCAGTTTCAACAGGCAAGGTGGCAGCCACCTGGAACCTTGAGGCAGTGACCCTTGCCTAGCAGAGCAGCAGAGGCAGGACCTCCACCCAGGGGGTCCAGAAGGCAGAGCACTGAAACAAAGAGTATCTTGAGCCTTAAGATCTAACGACATTTATGTGCTTAGGACCTATTTCTCCTTTTGAAATGGAATGTCTATCCCATGCCTGTCCCACCATTGTATTTTGGAAGTACATGACTTAACCTGGTTTCACAGTTTCACAGCTGGAGAGAAATTTGCCTCAGGTTGAATTATACCTTGGATCTAACCCGTTCCGATTTAGATAATATTTAGATAATAACATAATATTTAGACAATATTTAGATAATATTTGGACTTTATACTTTAGAGTTGATGCTGGAATAAGTTAAGATCGGAAGGCAGGTACTGTTGGGATGGAATTAATGTATTTTTCATAGGAGAAGGAGTGAATTGGGGACAGAGGACAAGGAACAGAATGGTATGGCTGAATGTTTGCCTCCCTCCAAAATTCATGTTGAAGTCCTGATTTGGAGGTGTGAACTTTGGGGTGTGATTAGGTTTAGGTGAGGTTATGAGAGTAGGACCCCCACAATGGACTTGGTACCTTTCAGTGACGGGACCTCATTCTCTCTTCTATGTGAGGACACAGTGAGAAGGCATCTGTCCACAAGCCGGGAAGAAAGTTCCTACCAGGAACAGAATCTACCAGCACCTTGATCTTGGACTTCCCAGCCTCCAGAACTGTGAGATATAAATGCCTATTGTTTAAGTACTCAGTCTATGGTAATTTGTTATATCACCTGAGCTGAATAAGATAGAGGGGAGATGGCCAATCACAGGGCAGTGACAGGAATGGAAGGGATGGTTGCAGACTGGGACAGATTAGGGGCATACAGAGAACATAAAAGAAATTTCAGGTGGTAATGAATGTCTGCAGAGGTTAGACCTCTGAGGATGATCAAAGCAAACAGGGAATCAAAGCAAATAGGATTAGAGGCAAATGGACTTTAGGATCTAGTGTTGCATTATGTCCCCATACATTTCAATTTATATCGCAATTGGGCATTCAGGTCATAGGCAGGTTTTTTGGCAAGCACCAGGGCAAGGTCACTCTTATAGGCTTTGTTCAGTGGTCTAACTACAGATAAAGGGCACTACTCTCAGGATGCAAACGTTATTCTGCAAGTGATAGAAAGCTTTTTAAAATGGAAGAGACTGGGATGTGTTAAGAGCTGATGGGAAAGCAAGAGGTCGAAGACAGAGAAGAGAGGGCAATCAGTCATGAGAAGTCCCAGAGGCAACTGGATCCCGAGGGTGGGTGATGGGATTGTCTTTCATTCTGACAGGAAGGAGATACCTTGCTAAGATGTCACAGGATCTGTTGAGAATGGCATGTAATTTACTCTGCACACTAATTACTCACAATGAATTCATGATGACACATTAAGGTAACAAATTCTGGGCTGGACAGGTCTGTATTCTTCTCAGTGTATTTCTTGTTTCCAGTTTGACCTGCCCTGGGATGTCTGCTTCTTTCTTTTTGACCACTATGAATGTTACCAGTGGTTCTTATCTGTGAGTAGAGCCACGCAAGACTGCGTGTCTTCTGTGTATCTGAATTCTCAAGTCAAAAAATAAGGATTTCTTCTCTGCCCTCTTATGGTCCAGCAGAAACATTCTCTGTGTTGTGAGGATGCTAAAATCCTAAAAGTCCTGTCATGGGAGGAGTCCTTAACTGTTTTGAGTCCAAACATGGTACTATGATGTTTCCTATAGAACATCATCACATGTTCAAGCATTATCAACTAGGGATGTCACTGGTTACAGTAGGTCCACTAAAGCAGTAACTATCTACACCCTGAGAACAGAGACAGGTGGATCAAAATCAAAAGATCAGAAGGTTGAACAAAATCAAATGAGGGAAGTCGTGGTATTTTCCTAAAAGATATGAAAATAAGATACCAAGTCCAAGGTAAATCCAGACAGATCCCATATCCAAGTCTAAGCTCCAAAGGAGGCAGAGTTCAAGCTAAAGGGAATATGGACTGAGCAAGTCTCTAACACACAGGACTGAAACCAGCCCAGGGTTGTATTACAAAATAAGAGAGTGAAACACAAATGGGGAAGGGACCAGTGAAGCTTTCTCAGCTGGTCTACAAAGAACTTCTGCAGGCATGGCTCCATGAGGATTAAAGAGTAACTCCCCAAAATGCCCAGGAGAAAGGGAAAAGAAATATTCACACTAGTTTAGGAAGGAAGAGTAGAATGGGAGAGGTCTGAGAGCTGACGGCATAGGAAAGTTCCTGGCACGCCCTCTTGAGCACAGATCAGTGACAATATCCAAGTGATTTCTAGGGCAAGATTATTAATATTCTACCATTGATTAGAAGGAAACATTGAGTAGAAGCTCAGGGGTGGGTGTGCTATTCCACAGGAACAGTTATGTTCCCCTAACACCATCACCTGCACACAGCAAACACATATAGTGCAACCTTGAAATAACTTGATTAACGTACATAACCAGGTGTATATTTCTTCTGAAGTAAACACCTCCCACCCAGGAGACTGAAGGTGAAGCTGATCTGAGAGAGGAAAAAGTTTCTTTTATTCCTGAGCTTCAAAGATGCTGAGGTTGAGCAAAGATGCTGACTGTATGAGACTTCCAGGTCACCAGGTCAGTTATGGAGGGAATGTTGAGGTTGGGAGGTCCACACCCAGTTCCAGGACAAAGGAGACAGCGCCCTGGCAGCTGGTCGGCCTGTGTTTCAACAGTGACACCATGTGGCAGCAACGGCTACAGGGACAGCAGAAGACCATTAGACTTCTGTTTTTCTCTCTGACACACCTGACTATTGACTAAGACTGTTGACACTCCGATGACAAAGCCCCTCAGATTCCTGCACCTACTCGCCACTCCTGTGTGCTCTGGATGTGGGCGTTAGTAGGGGGAAAATGCTCAGGCAAGGAAGGAAGATCTTCAAAGGTTGGGAGAGGAGGACCAGACTCACTTTGAAGAAAGAAACAGAACTGCCTAGTACCACTGGAAAAACAAGTGACTACAGCCCTAAGACAGGTCTTACTTTGCAATACTCATGATATTCAGGACCTGTCTGGAGTTACACAGTAAAATCATACAAGTCAGAACAAGTAGGAACCCTGTACAGTTTTGAAACAGTGTGGATTTGGCATGAGGCCAAGGGGGTGAAAATCACAGTTCTTGCAGTGATCAGCAGCGTGACCTTGGACATATTCCTTAAACCATCTGAGCTTTGATTCCCACGCCCACCAATGGAGATGAGGTACAGGATCAATGTGATCATTATAGCCATGGTGTTTCCACACTGTGAAATCTCACATCCTTTCTCTGCTTCTCAGGACACGTTGCAACGATGCTTTTGCCGTCAGCATGAGAATAACGAGCCAAGATTGGAACTGGCTACATCTCTGACTTGTTTATAATGGTGACAAATTTATATTAAACTGTATGAGAGGGAAATGATTAAATCAGTATGGCGAATTCATATTAGGAAATATTAAGCAGTTATTAAAATGAAGCCTTTGGTGAATTCCAATGACATTAGAGATTGCTGACAGACCAATATGAAGTGGGAAAGGAAGTACATAAAGCCTCATATGTAATGTAACCAAGATCACATTTCATATATAGTACTCACATATGCATAGATGCATCAGCACAGAATCACAGAGGCTTAACAGAGACGGAAAAATCTTAATAATGCATCTCTCATAGTTTTTAAAGTGGTTTTGGTGGGGGGCATATTCCGATTTTATCTTCATTAAGTAAAACACTTTAAAAATGAACTTAGAAAAACAAACAAACAAACAAACAAATGAACTTCGAGGTGCCTGGGCAGCTCAGTAGATAAAGCGTCCGACTCTTGATTTCAGCTCAGGTCATGATCTCATGGTTTGCAGGATCAAGCCCTGTGTTGGGCTCTGTGCTGACAGCACGGAGCCTACCTGGGATTCTCTCCTCCCTCTCTCCCTGCCCCTCCCCTGCTCACTCTGTCTCTCTCTCTGTCTCTCTCTCTCTCTCTCAAAATAAATAAACTTTAACAATATATTTTAAATGAAATTAAATAGTAGCACTGCTTGATAGCTTTCTCAGTGTAATGTCAGCTACCATCCTAAGAGACAAGGGCTTCATCTTCTCTTTTGTATGCCCCCACTCTAGATTAATGTATGGGAGACGTTTCGTACATCCTCCAAATGTATTTCCCCTTGGTCTAGGCCACACTCTAGTGGATACCCACTCTAGGTTCTGAAGTGGATCCTAGTATCTTGCCAGACAGCTGATTTGCAAATACTTTCTTCCACTGCATGGATTTTGTTTTCACCTTCTGGGAAATGCCCTTTGCAGCAGAAAGTTTAAAATTTCATCATTTTTGCTTCTGTCACTTGTGCTTTGGGGTCCTATCTAAAAGGTTTTATCCACCAAATCTTTTAAAAGGAGTCAGAAGCAACAAAATGCTATATACTGGAGTGTTGTCCCTTCTTGGCTACTTGTTTCCTTTTTCCTGGTTTCTCACAAAATTCCTGATGAGGATCCTAATTTTGCAGCACCTGGTTTGAATCTCCCCTGGTGTCATCATCATTCTCCCCTCCCTGCTTGTCATCACACTGTTAGAACCTTGCCGTGTCTTCTCTTGCCAAGTCCAGGCTCCAGCAAGCCTTCCCTCAGTCTTTTATGGGCTTCTGGCCAACAGAAGATAAACCAGTTAATCTACAATAGTCATCTCACCAAAATGCCACCTTGACCACGAGCAAGACAACCCTTTCTATTGTCATGCAAAACCATTGGACTCTTCTTGATTCCAAATTCCACATTCTGCACCAGGTTCTGGACATTCCTCTGCATAACAAAAATTTTACTAAATCACTGGCCACGTTCCCAAACTCTCCAGAATGTGAGCTTCTACTGAACATTAACTTTGCCCCACTCTTGGAATAGGAAAAGTATTGCAATTTTAAAAACAGGACCCTATTAACTTTTACAGTCATGAGTCTTTTGTTCGGGTAAAGGCAGGGTAATGGCTCACAGCAAAAAGGGAAGTAATTTCATCCCGTGTCAGTGAAGGAGTCCTCAGTGCAGGACAGCTATGTGCAGTGACTCATCTTAGAGGAGGGAGTCCCCTAAAAGTCGCCTGAGGATGGTAACTGACACTCACGTGGGCCCTTGCAGGCATCATGAAAATACTTACAAGACATTTTTAACTTTTATCTTGATATAAGGGGCATAACAGAAATATATTAAAATATATAATATATAAGTAATTATACAAAATGTAATTCCCTGTTTGGGAATGCACTTTAAGACACCCTATTACGATTTGCAGAGGCAGAACTTCAGATCCTAGACATGTGGGGTTAGATTAAGGGAAAAAGGAAAATTTCAACACCACTTCAGAGCTTGCAAATGGATGGTCTCATACAAAATGAAGTCCCTCAGTGAGATTCAGAGGCGGATTTTGGTCATTTCTAATTTAAAGAAATAATGATGTGTAAATTTTAACTTTTTATAATGACTTCCTGTAAAACCCAGAAGGAAACTTGATAAATTCCAGGCAATAATTCATCAACTAAACCTGACAGTAGTATTCTGGAGATCATATGAATTGATTTCTTAATTTATTGAAGTACAATTACATTTAGTACGATGCCTCCAAAGCTAGGCAAAACATTAAAGACTGACAACGGAGAGGTTTATATAAAATTAAATAAATCAGTATGGCCTATCATATTATTGAAAACAGTAAAAAGAAAATCAGTTGGCATTAAAAGCATCCTGTCATTTCATAGTATCTTGAGGAAGCTATATTCTAAAATATTTTTGTGGAAAAATATAAAAATCATAGATACAGACATTCCTATGTGTAAACTCAAGAATAAACATGGGCCAGTGTAAGCATCAGGAGTGATTAGAAGCATTACTGTTTAAAATGAGCAAAGGGGAAAAAAGAAGAGAGAGAGAAGCAAACCAAGAAACAGACCATTAACCATAGAGAACAAGCTGATAGTTTCTAGACGGGAGGTGAGGGGAGGTGGGTTAAATATGTGATGGGGATTAAGAAGGGCACTTCTTGGGATGAGCACTGGATGATGTATGGAAGACTGTGTCACTATATTGAACACTTGAAACTAACATTACACTGTATGTTAACTAACTGGGATTTAAACAAAAGCTTAAAAAAAATAAATGGGTTAGAACACTGAAAAAAAAAGTGTTGGCGTTTATCCTTTTATGGTAAAAAGCAAATGTTTTGAGTCATATTATCTGTCTTACTATCATTCCATGAAATATTATGTAAAACGTAATGATTTCAAGGCATCTGAATAAAGACCCCTGACCTATGTCACACAATTCAGTAGCCAGTCACATGTGGCTACTGTATGCTTGAAATGTGGCTAATTCAAAGTGGGATGGGCTGTAAGTATGAAATACCCACTAGGCTTCAAAGACATAGTACAAAGAGGGAATATAAAATATCTCAATAATCATGTTTTTTAAGTTTATTTATTTAGAGAGAGAGAGAGAGTGAGAGCGAGTGGGGGAGGGGCAGAGAGACAGGGAGAGAGAGAGAATCCCAAGCAGGCTCCATGCTGTTAGCAACATGGGGCTCGAGCTCACAAAAAGTGAGATCATGACCTGAGCTGAAATCGAGAGTGGGTGGGACACTTAACTGACTGAGCCACCCAGGCATCCCTCAATAATCATACTGATTATTGATTTTATTTTTTATTAGGTAATAAATTGAATATTATTTAACTTTTTTTAATTATAGGTTGAAAATATCTTTGGATATATGAGGTTAAATAAGTTATATTATTAAATCACCTATTTCTTTTTAGTTTTGTTAATGTGGCTGCTAGATAAGCACTTTAGTGGCTTGCTTTATATTTGCTGGATAGAGCTGCCTAAAAGAATACCAGAGGAAACATTTTCAACATCATCAGAAATAGGAAGGCGCAGGCCTCTGTGGGCAGAGCAGGCAGGCCGCACGAAGGAGGCAGCTGGTGGGGCCCAAGCATCACGGCATCACAACAAATGGGGGAACTTCTGCCTCTGTTTCTCAGTGGAGAGTGCCTGCCTGCCATATTATATCTGCCCAAGCTCTAGACCTGGTTTTATACAAGACCTTCCAGAAGGAACCAGGAATTCATTGATCCCGCCTCGGCCCAGCCACCACGGGCCAGAGCCAGCAACCATTTGAGGACTTAGATCAGCATTTGCTCAGGTTGCTTTCACGTCTTTGGCAATGGCCTCAAGATGCCCACTTTCATGTCTGGACTTCACCCCAAGATGGCAGGGACCCAGAGGAGTGGTGTGGGAGGGAGCCAAAGTCCTGGCTCCCACCACCCTCTCCAAACTCGGCTGGATGCAGTAGCTTCCTGAGGGTTCCTGCATCGGCAGTTCCCCTCTTCTTTGGAATCTATCCTGTCTTCACAATCTTAACAACTGTCTAAAAATCTTTATTGCCTCTCCCTCTCAGTATACAGTGTATGGAGCACAATAACACAAAAGCCACATGATAAATAGTCTGTTGAGAAGTCTTCTGTATGGACGAAACTGGCTAAGACTTGAGACGTGGAACAGCAAGTGGAGGAGGAAGGGTAGATTCTAGAGCAATTTAGAGTTAGTGTTGACCGTAACCACTAAGAAGTAATAAATTATAGTTTTTGTCACCACAGGATTTACCAACCCACCCCCATCACACACACACACACACACACACACACACACACACACACACTATTGTCATAAAAGCTGTGGGTGCAGGATAAATTAGTTATGCTTTGTCTGCCTTTGTAGTCTGTGAAATCTTTGAGAGTATAATCCATACTTTATATATCTTTTTATCTCCAGAGTTTAGCATGATGTCAATGCCAATGCACGTACTCAAAAATGTTTCTGTAGCAGACTGATGAGTGAGTGAATAAATGAATGAATGAATGAATGAACGAATGAGTCATTCATTTAATATTTTCTTAGCTATCACTTGGGAGAGAAGGTGGGATAATGTAGAGGAGGAGGACTCCAAGGAAAGCACCATGTTGCCGCCCACAAACGCGGCTACTATTTGCAGAGAAATGGATGGAAATGGCCAAGAGATGAGATCCAGAAACCCATTTCATTTTGCAAGCTGGTTCTGACTCGTTGCATTCAGCCTTATCTCACTAAGGGCATCCTCAAGATCCCCTGGAATAATCCCGCTTACATTTTCACAAACTACACCAGAAGCATGCATGCCCGGAAATTTACATCCTTCCCTTGTACCCCACCAATAGTTTACACTTGAAAATTCAATCAAGACACCTGTGAGAGTCAGCAGTGCCACTCACAAAGCATTTCCAGTTCTTCCCATTTTCTGAGCACCTGATTATGTGACTTGCTTTAGACAATTATGGGCATGAGTTGTAGTCAGAACCTTTAAATAACTGACACAACTCTTTGCCCTCTGGCACAGTGACCTGCGATGTTGCATATAGTGCCCGAGACCTGGCATAGACATGATGCAGGACAGAGCTCCCAACCAACCCATGGTGGACATATAGGTGAAAAATAAACCTTATCTTTTTTAAGCTGCTGATATTTTGCAATTATTTGAGGGTAGCACAACTTCAACTCTCTTGATGAATACCATACTAAGGAAAATTATAGATATTTTACAAGTAAAAAGCTGGATTTTTTTTTTCCTCTGGATAGGTTGACATTTCTGAGTCCGATACCCCTTACTGGAGTCAAATCCAAGTTTCACTAGTTACTAGATGGCTGATCTGGGATAAGTCACTTAACACTCTGTGCCTAAGTCCACAAAAATAGTAGCTAACTTCTAGGCTTATCATAAGAATTAAACGAGTTTAATGACTATAGCACTTTGAGCAATGCCTTGCACAGCATGAGTGATATATATGTGAAAGTGATGATTATATTTTGTATTATTGGACTAGACATTCCCCTGAAGCTTCACCATTCCAATTCATTTCAGAACTATGTAGTCAAAGACCATATCTCAGGACAGAACCCTGTAAATGGCCTGGCAATTCAGAGAGACAGGTAACAGAAGTATAAAAGCAAAGTAGCAAACAAACAACAATAACAATACAACAAAAACAATGCTTGGGAGGCACAGAGAGATGGCTTGAGAATTCACCAAGTAGTGACACTAGCCTTACAAATATGATAAGCAAGAAGCGTACAGTTTGTGGCACGTTAGACTCACACACTTCAACACTGAACAAAATGTCTTAAGAATTATTTAATATATTGAACTTAACATTTCATACTCCCTTGGCAGTCTAGGCTTTTCTACAGCTAAGACATTAATGAATACCTCTTTGTAGGGGAAGAGAATGAAGTAAATGGAGCAGTAAACGGTCATATCATAGCTTCTGGGTGTCTGAAAGTTGCAGAACAATATGTCAACACTGAGATATGAGGGACTCTGTAGAGCTTTGCACAGGACTATCAGTCTGCATAAGAAGTACCCAAACTCCTGAACTTCACATTCTTTTTCCGTGGGGATGACCTCACAATAAGACATTCGGAGGGACAGGAAGGGAAGAGTATACCCAACTACATTCGTCAGAAATGGAGGATTAAGTTCATAAGTGGAATGAGAATTAACAATGAATTCATAACCATTTATTTGGAAGCATTCTTGTATTAGTCACTGCCTTTGAAAGCTAAGTAGCCTTACTAGTTTAGACCACCAACAGCTACTCTAGAAAAAGTCATTGTGAAATTGGGATCTCTAACAATTCCAACTGGTGTTATCAACTCTTACCAGTATTTAAAAACTCCTAATATCAATCATATATATGCTCATGATTAAGACTTTCCGTCTGAGCAAGACAAATTGTTCCTTTACTTTGAGTTGAAATTATTATAAGGATATATGGTAACAGAGTGGCGCCAAGGCTTTAGACTGAGAAAGCTCTGGTTTCAGAACCCAGTTCCACAATTCTGTGTGACTTTGGGCAAGTTATATAACTTTTGTCTTCGCTTGTTAAATGGGTGCATTTGTACCTACCTAATTAAGGTTTTTGAAAAGATTAAAAGAAATAACTATAGGTAATTCATTTATGATGACATAGTAGCACATTTTAGAACCTGGGGGGAAAATAATAATAAGGGATCCTGGGTGGTAAAAATACTGGGAACCATTCAGTTAATTAAGGGGTATCCATTTGTATTGTGTGCAGCCTTGCACACAGAGTACTTGTAGCTGCCTCAAGAATTCTAGAGTCTTGATATTGAGAATGTGGGCCATATCTATGCCAGGCCAGTGCCCCCGAAGAAAGCTGTGCTTTTATCTGCTTTATATATTCATGCAATGCATGTGGTTTATAGGATTTCACTGAATATCAGCAAAAGAGTTCTGCTGCTATTGAAAATCGTTTGAGGGGCACCTGGGTGGCTCAGTTGGTTAAGCGCCTGACACTTGCTTTCAGCTCAGGTCATGATCTCGTGGCTCATGGGTTAGAGCCCCACATCACGGTCTGCACTGACATCGTGGAGACTACTTGGGATTCTCTCTCCTTCTCTCTGCACCTCCTTGCTGTCTCTTTCTCTCTCTTTCTCTCTCTCCCAAAGTAAATAAATAAGAATTAGAAAATTTTTTTTTAAGTTTGAAAGCTATTCATTCAGAGAAGGTAAAAAGTGTATCTGATATAACTGAGTTTTTCATCTAATGATGTCACTTTAGCCTGGCATCGCTCCATCCCTTTCTTAACCTCCAGGTGGAAATCATTATTTGGGGATGCTGAAATCTTGCATTAGAAGTCAAAAAACAAATGTTTATACCATGACAAGAAGGTAATTTTATTAATTCAGTATCACATTTGCCTTTCCTCAAAGCCTTGTCACCATCCATTATTGAGTTCCCAACCTATTCCACTGAAGTTAATCAAATGACAGTTCAATCCTGGCCATAATATGGTGATGGAGGAACAAAGAGGAAGCCTTTGCCACTGACATTTCTGTAACAAAGAAGAATTATCAGCATGTGTATAAGGAACATGATTCATTCTCAGCAAATCATTCTATACATCAATACTGAGGTCTTGAGCCGAAACCACATACTTTTATTTTCTCACTGTTCATCCATTCAAGCCATACATGAGTCTTCACCAAGAATGAGCCCAGATTTACCCCAAAGGAGTGGCGAATAGAGACACTGATTGGCTATGGTCTCTAGAACTGGAGCTTTACCAAGAAAGTACACACAAGACTGTCCAGGAAACAACATCTATTCTCCTGGCGTAGTTGATGCTGTTTTGTTTTGTTTTTTTTCTGACCCTTGCTGACTTCCTCTGACTTAAAAACTCTTATGAGAAGTTCCCACACTCAACAACAATTATAATACCCACTGCTCTTTTAAATGTCAGGATCCAACCCCAAACTTGGCTTCAGAATCCACAAGCCTAAGCATTACTCCTTACTGAGGCAAGTGCCATTTTATCGGGAAAAGGGAAAAAACAAGAAATTTAGTTATAAGCCACAGGCCTCTGACCTGCCTAAACAAAAGGATTGTCACATTGTCCAGGCAACCCCAGATGAACCATACACGGGGATTTAGGGCCCTGTGTCAGAGTAAAGCGAGGGCTTTTTCCCAAACAAGGCACTCTGCATGTATTTCAGAGAAAAGGAAGCTCAAAGAAAAAGTTCAAAGGAACCTCAAAGGGAAGAGCAACTCATCGAGGACAAAAATGCATTCCTTTGCCTCCTAGCCAAGTGCATCATGAACTCATCCCCTTCATTCTCTAGAAAGATCCTGAGGTACAGGACACAAAAGGCCGCAGCATGGCCAAGGATAGCCCAGGAGAGAGTAGCATCTGAAACAAAAAAGCCTCAGCCAGGGCAGAACCAGCTTAAAAATAATAAAACATAAAAGACTTGGACTTCTTTCCCCGGGGAAGATTCTCTGCTGTAGGAGGAGATGTAGAAGACAGGACAGAATGTGCGTGAGTCCCGTCACCAGCATATTGGAATCCAGTCTTCGAAATTAACAGATGGCCTCACACAAAAGCCCTTGAACGTGTGTTTGAAGTACACTTGTGGAGGTCTGGAAAATAAAATGTTGTGTGCTCACTGACAACTTTATATGTGGCAACCTGGGCTTTGAAAGTTACTTGCTAAAATGAAAGGGAGTTAAGGAAAGTAGTGACACACTTTGTAAGGATCAGTCTCTTAGTAGAAAGGGAGACAAGCAGAAGGGAACTGGGGTGGCCAGCTTCAAATAAAGAAGGTGCTTGACTTGTGGAAACCCAAGAATTTCAGTGCTGGGCCAGGAGAAGAAACCCTACATTTCTTTTTTTTTTTTGTAATGTTTATTTATTTTTGAGAGAGAGACAGAGTGAGAGCAAGGGAGGAGCAGAGAGAGAGGGAGACATAGAATCTGAAGCAGGCTCCAGGCTCTGAGCTGTCAGCACAGAGCCGGATGCGGGGCTCGAACCCATGAACAGTGAGATCATGATCTGAGCCAAAGTCAAGAGTCAGACACTTAACCGACTGAGCCACCCAGACACCCCGAAACCCTATATTTCTAATCATATTATCTTACTTCTGGGAAAGACTATGGTGGTTGCTGTAATTTATGCCTGGAATTTTCCGGAGAAGACTCTGGTTTCTTCCTAAATGTGTCATCATGCCTGTCAATGTCTAAGTCACCTGGGGGCTTGGAGGTTTTACCTTTCTCTATACAGCTGGTTGCATACATTTCTACATTAAAAGGTTTTTTTCTTTGTGCCCCGAAGTATAAACTCAGCCTCTGAAGTACACTCAGGAGATGGTTGTCAATGTAAATCAGAATTGTTGACGGTATAAACGATAGTGTGAGGCTTTTAAAAACCTTAGATGAAATGGCACACGTTGTTTGACATAAACTTCACCAGGCACAGAATTCTGTTGCTCAGCAAGAGGGGGAAAGCATTCAGCTAACACAACATATACACTATCTTTATTCCTTATGCAGTTTATTTATTAATTTTTAAATGTTTATTTCTGAGTGGGGGGCATTGGAGGGGCAGGGGGCAGGGTGACAGAGGATCTGAAACGGGCTGTGCACTGACAGTGGAAAGCCCAATGCAAGACTCGAACTCACAAACCATGAAATCATGACCTGCACCAAAGTTGGATGTTTAACTGACTAAGCCACCCAGGTGCCCCATGCAGTTCAGATGTCTATGGAGGTGACTTGGCTTTTTGAGATTTTGACCACATCATTCCTCCAGAGGAATCGGGGGTCATATTCTCATAATCATTTTTGCGGCTGCTTTTACTGGAGTTCCCATCTTACCTGAACTTGCCCTTTGGGGCCGTTCTCTTATCCCCGTGCTGATGCACATATGACACTGAGCCCCTCTTTCCTTTCTCCCAAACGATCCACGGGATGCTTTGCAGATGGAGTAGAGTTGGCTAAAGATCAGAGTGCAAAGCAAGTACTTACAGTGCAGGAATGCAATTGACTTCACATTGGAAATTAAACATCTCTGTCACCAGAGTTGCCTTCCTTTGCTTGGGGGTTATTCAACAGCTCCTTTCTCAGTGGGCACAGCCTCCTATCATGCTGTGGCGGCCTACCCTTCTCTCTACTTCTCACCCCGTGCTCCCCCAATCTTCCTTTTCTGCTCCCGTTCTCCTAATTTCTGTACTATCTGCTCCTCTTACTTGGAAATTCAGATGGAGTCATTCTTCACCCACCACGAAACTCTGGGCCTCCTTTTGCACATCCACCATGCTATTAATGGTCTTGCTTATAGAAAGGGTTTTCTGAACTGGACTTTCCCAACTAGCAATGTAGAGGAATTGGCCAGGGCTTTGAAATTTTAGTCTTTTATTTCTACCTCTTTCCTGCCTGTCTCTACAAAAGGCAAAAAACAGCAGAGAAATGAGTTTTCCCTCTGAAATGAATCATCCCTCCTCGCCCCTATCTCTAACAGCAGTTATAATTGGTCAGTTTTGGTTTAGAATAACTTTTTCCCCCGACAGCTTGGTGGTTCAGTCAGTTAAGCCTCCGGCTTCACTCAGGTCATGATCTCACTGCTAGTGAGTTCAAGCCCAGCGTGGGGCTCTGTGCTGACAGCTCAGAGCCTGGAGCCTGCTTTGGATTCTGTGTCTCCCTCTTTCTCTGCCCCTCCCCTGCTCGTGCTCCATTTCTCTCTCTCTTTCTCCCTCTCCCTCCCCCTCTCTCTCTCTCTCTGTCTCTGTCTCTCTCTCTCTCAAAAATAAACTTTAAGAAAAATGTAGAATAACATTTTTCCCTCATTATATTGAAACTAAAACCGAAACAAACAAACAAACAAAAGGCAGAATGAGGGGTACAAATAAGTTTATCCAACTTAAGCCATTTGCTAATATATCTCACATGGTTGTACAGCATCTCATTTTCCTAAAGTTGTACTGGGTTATGGTGTCTGGCTGTCCAAGAGGACAGTCACTAGCCACATGTGGCCATTTTGGTTTAAATGCTAAGTAATTAAATAAAATTAAAAATTCACTTTCTCGGCCACACTAGCCACATTTCAAGTGTTCAATAGCTACATGCAGCTAGTGACCACTCTATCAGATGGTATAAAATTACAGAACATTTCCACCAATACAGAAATTTCTAATGGATGGTGTTATTGTAGGTGAAAAAAAAAACATATTCCACATGTTCAGTAACCTATCCCACAGTTTAGTAACACATACTAACCTGCATTTAATCTGGTGCCAAAGGTATTAAAGAAACCACCGTCAAGGAAATCCAAATTTAAACCATGAGGTTAAAGGGGCACCTGGGTGGCTCAATCAGTTGAGCATCTGACTTTTGATTTCAACTCAGGCCATGATCCTGCGGTCATGGGATTGAGACCGCTGCCAGGCTCCATGCTGAGTGTGGAGCTCCCCTCCCCCAGCATGTGCCTGTGCTCTCTCTCCCTCTCTCTCTCTCTCTCAAAATAAATAAATATGAAAAAAATGAAAAATGAAAAAATCAAATAAACCATGAGAATAAAGGCTTCCCTGAGACATGAAATATCTTTGAATTTTGGAATGTTCACCAGCAAAATCTGATTTCTTCACTGCTTCAGAACCTTTCAGAGGAATGCCCACTAATGATTTTGTTAGCAGACATAATTATGCTTATTACAGTTGAGGGCAGTGCATGTAAACTCCATCACAGTGATCAAGGACTTACATAATGAAAGAGATCAGACATTGACTCCTTAGTTCACCTCTTTATCTGAGCACAGATAAAATGTGGCAATGTCACCCATTCTTTAGTTGGTGTAATGTAGATTACAAAGTAGCACATCAGTGCTAGATTTTCCTCCTCTGCTCAAAGTAATTCCAATGAAGTAATCAAGAGAAAAATGTTAACCAGTCTTCAGAGAAATCTTAGTTTTTTATACTTTATTAATGGATTTTAATGCAGGGACCTTCCTACTAATGAAAAAAAAAAGCCACGCATCAAAGGAAAAAGTGTAATTAATTAAAACGTATTTATAATAATGTCTCCACACACATACACTGCACTTTACATACATTACCTCATTTAAATTCTTGACAATCTCCTCAAATAAGTATTATAATTTCATTTTACACATGAAGGCATTGGAATGATTGGATCATTTTGTTTGTTTGTTTTATTTATTTATTTATTTATTTATTTATTTATTTATTTATTTATTTTGATGGGCATTGAGGAGGGTACCTGTTGGGATGAGCACTGGGTGTTGTATGGGAACCAATCTGACAATAAATTATATTTAATATAAAAAAATATTTTGA
Source organism: Panthera pardus (assembly GCF_024362965.1). NCBI lineage: Eukaryota > Metazoa > Chordata > Mammalia > Carnivora > Felidae > Panthera > Panthera pardus. The sequence continues at coordinate 18,305,342 of NW_026526654.1, read as the reverse complement.
GAGAAAAAAAGGGCATGAGAGAGGCAGGGGCAGAGAGAATCCCAAGCAGGCTCAGCACAGTCAGCACGAAGCCCAACATGGGGCTCTATCTCATGAACCCCAACATGGGGCTCTATCTCATGAACCATGAGGTCATGACTTGAGCTGAAACCAAGGCTTAACCAACTTAGCTCCCCAGGGCCTGTTCACTGAGGTCTAAGACCAACTGATGCTAGCCAACAAGGCAAGGCAAGCATTCACTTCAAACCTGCTGCTAAAGACAGACAGAGGATTCCTTGAGCCCTAGGCTCACAGTAATCGCACATTTGACACTGGCATCCATGGATGTTAAACTGCACCACATCATTCACTCCCAATCTCATTGTCAATAGAAACACACCCTTCACTCAACAGATATGCCTTAGGCTCTACCACATGCTGGACCTCTGCTGGGCACTGCACTAGGCTTATGCTAGGGTGTGATCCCTACTCTCACAGACTTGGTAGACTACTGGCCACTTAGACTAGGTGTTCTCATGATGTGATGCTTTGAGAAGACATTTAATTTAGAAGTCAATGAAAGCTTAATATTGGCTGAGGTCTATTGAATTTCATGGATTTAAAAATCTACCTAACCACCTCACACCCATTAGGATGGCTACTACTGAAAACACAGAAAATAATAAGAGTTGACATGGGTGGGAATGTAAAATGGTGCTAACACTATGGAAAACAATATGGTTGCTCCTCAGAAACTAATAATAGAACTATTACTTGATCTAGCAACCTCACTTCTGGGTGCATACGGAAAGAGTTTTGGAACTAATTTATATTTTCAAATGCATACTTCCTTTTAGTTCTTTTTATTACTTATTTTTTCCTGAATTGCATTGGAGTAAGAAAACATATTCTGTATAATACTTCTTAAGTTATACTGAGACTTAGTCTGCAGCATAGTATGTAGCTCCTTTTTAAAATGTGCTGTGTTTGAAAAAATGTGCATTCTCTAATTATTGAGCACAAACCTCTATATATGTCCATTTAATTAAGACTGTTCTTTGATTGCATTATTTAAATATTCTATAGCCCTAGTAGCTTTTTTGCTTCGTTTATCAATCTCCATGGAAAGGATCTAAAAATATTCCATGAAAACACGTGTTTTGTGCATTTCTTGGTTCCACTAATCTCCACCTTATATGTTTTTAAGCTGTATTATGGACATAGTTTGGGATTGCTCTATTTTTCTTGGTGAATTGAAAATGTTATCATTGTATGGGGCACCTCTTTATTCCTTTAATGCCTGTTTCATTTTATTTGTTTTTAATTAGTATTGGCCTAATACATCTTTTTCTGTTTTTATTTTTCAAACTTTGTCCTTGTATTTGAAGTGTAATTTCTGAAAATAACATATAAGTAAATTTATTTTATTTTATTTCATTTTTGGAGAGAGCACGTGCATGCATGCATGAGCAGGGGAGGGGCAGAGGGGAAGAGAGAGAGAATCTTAAGTAGGCTCCATGCTCAGTGCAGTGCTCACTGACATGGGGTTCAGTCTCACAATGGTGAGATCATGACCTGAGCTGAAATCAAGAGTCAGATGCTTAACTGACTGAGCCACCCACGCTCCCCTCAGTAAATTTAGTTTTAAATTTTGTGTGACACTCTTTGCCTCTTCAACAGGGTTTCAATAAACATAAAATGGCTTCACCAAAATAAATTGCTCTGAAATTTTAATCTCCTGAGAGAGAACTACAAGGATTCCCTAAATCCTTCTCACTCTTTGTTCTAAATCTTCACTGTCCAATATGGCAGTCTCTAGCCACATGGGGCTTCATGAGACTTGACATGTGACTAGTTCAAATGAAGAAGTACTGTTAAGTGTATAACACACACTAGATTTCAAAGACGTAGTACAAAAAAGTAAAATAAAATATCTCATTAGCATGATTATGCTGATTACACATTATAGCAACATTTTTTATATGTTTGGCTAAATAAAATATATTATTAAAATTAAATTCATCTGTTTCTCTCTACTTTTCTAATCTGGCTACTGGAAAGATCAAAATTATTATGTGCCCTACACTCCCAGCTCACACTGTTTTCCTATTAGCAGCCAGTGTTCTAGACATTCCTGACACCCAGCTGCATTTTCACCCTTGGGTTCTAGACAATAACTGTGTTATTATTATATAAATCCCTCCCTTTTACTTTAATGTATCTCAAGTTGTTGTTTGTTAGTTGCTATCCAAAGAGCCATAACTAACACCCACCAAAAATACTTTTTTAGGAGGTCCTTTGTTAGGGACTGAATTGTGTCCTAAAGTTCATATGTTGAAACCCTAACCTCAATGTGATCGCACTTGGAGGGCAGGGCCTTTAAGATGCAATTAGGTCATGACAGTGAAGCCCTTGTGATGGGATTAGTGCCCTCAGAAAAAGAGACATCAGAAGGACAGAGACAGAGGGACAGAGAGAGCTCCCCACCTTGTGAAGACACAGCAAGAAGGCAGTCATCTGTAAGCCAGGAAGAGAGCTCTCATCAGGAAAGGAATCTTCCAGCACCTTGATCTTGGGCATCCCAGCCTAGAAGTCTGAGGAATAAATTCCTGTTATTTAAGCTACCCCATCTGTGGTATTTTGTTATAGCAGCCCAAAGGGGCTAAGACATGTCATTACTGATTGACGTCAAATCTCTTACTGATTCTGAGGTGTGAGTTTTCAAGAAACAATTGTATCTTACAGATAAAAGTAAATCACATTTCAATTTCTAAATAACATTTTCTCAGAGCATGAAGGATAAAAGTTTTGAAGTGGATCCATTTGCAAATGACTACTAATCTAAATTTCTCACCCCATGAGTGTTCCAAAGAAACGAGGTGAGAAATAAACTCTGTGGTTCTGGGAACAGATACTTGATAAATCCTAGACCAAACCCACTTTCCTGGAGATTCACAATGGACATGATCACATTAAAGATTTTTCACTGTCCTGACGTAAAGAAATCAGATAACCTTGGTTGAATTCCCAACATTTCTGAAACTCATTTGGCCACCGAAACACCTTCTTATTTCCTGGTAATAATAACAAAATCTCAAATAAACTTGAGAATTGTTGCCTTAACCTTTTAAAATATTTTTAAAACTTCAATAATAAATTCACACAAAAAAATTTTAAAGACTTCAATTTTCCTCAATTTTTCAATAATTAATATCAGATTATTGAGCAAAAATATTCAGTGGCTGACACACACTTTCATTATTTTGTTGGCCCAAATTGTCAGGAAATCATTTAATCATATCAATGGTTATTCAAAAGGTTGGTAGTTAAAGCAATGAAAAAAGTGAAGTGCTATCCCTCATAAAAGAAAATAGGGATAATAACTCACTATTAGCATCAGATGAAAGTTGTTTTCACCAGTAGTGATGTATATTAGAAAATCCATCTGCCCTCTCTTTCCTCATATGATAAGTGACAGACTTTTCTATAACAGCTGGCAAAAGTTAGGGATAGGAAAAACTCACAGAAGTAGGATATAAATAAAACCATCACTTGCTGAATTTTAGTCTTCATCAATGTAGTTTAATAAATGAAAGTTTTTAAAGATATGCCTATGTCTAATGGTTAAAAGTAGGGTTCCAGTTTGCCTATTTTATTTCTTAATTTCTCATGCATCAGTGTGCGACATATCTGTAAGAAATTTAAAAATCACATATAATTAAGACATGACCCACATTTATATGTTCAATTGCTAATGTTTCCCCTTATTTTTTCCCATTTCCTCTTTTTAATATTTGTTGCTATTTATAGAGCATTTTTGATGGATGTCCCTAATTTGACACTAATTCCAGTGTGCGGTTAAGATTTGTTATATTTATCTGTGTTCAATAGGAAAATTTTTGAATGCTAGAAAATTTAATATTTTTAATTAAGCATTACCCTTTTTAATTTAAAAATCTTGGTAGGGGGCGCCTGGGTGGCTTAGTCGGTTGAGCCTCCAGCTTCGGGTCAGGTCATGATCTCACGGTTCATGGGTTCGAGCCCCGCGTCGGGCTCTGTGCTGACAGCTCAGGGCCTGGAGCCTGCTTCAGATTCTGTGTCTCCCTCTGTCTCTGCTCCTCCCCTGCTCACACTCTGTCTCTCTCTCAAAAATAAATAAAGATTAAAAATTTTTTTAATCTTGTTAGGTTAATCTGGTAAATGCTAAATTCTTTAGGATATATAGGCATACTTATGAAATAATAAGACTAGATACCAAGTTAGATCTAATAACCCTACTGAGAGTTTTACCAGCTCATCCTCAGTAATTCCCTTCTCTAGTATCACAATTAGGAATGACAGTTGCCATGTACAAAGAGCTGTACTCAGTTTATCTCCATTAATCTACAAAAGCACACTATGGGTAGCCTTAATCATTTCCACTCAGGTAGCAAAACTGACACAATTGACAATTTGTCAGTGAGACACAGAGAGGGGCAAAGTCGGGACTGGTTGCTGTTCTTTTTTTTTTTTTTAATGTTTGTTTATTTTTGAGAGAGAGAGAGAGAGAGAGAGAGAGAGAGAATGCAAATAGGGGAGGGGCAGAGAAAGAGGGAGACACAGAATCCAAACCAGGCTCCAGGCTCCCAGCTGTCAACACAGAGCCCAACGTGGGGTTTGAACTCACAAGCAGTGAGATCATGACCTGAGCCAAAGTCAGGCCCTCAACCCACTGAGCCACCCAGGTGCCCCAAGGACATTGCAGTTTTATCTGCTCTTTCTCACCTTTGAAACATGTATTATCTCTGTCTGGCCTTGTACTGTGAACTCTAGTTGACTCAACCAAACACTATGAGGCCTATGTTCTACCTAACAACATATTTTTTCTATCATATAAGTGTATAATTGTGAAGCCAAAATCCAGGAGATGAGGAAAATTCAAAGTGATAAGACCAGCATTTGTACCACGCTCCTTTAGAGGCATCTGACAACTCTGGAGGTTGTAGATGAGAGTCTCAGAATTGAGCAGAAATCTCAAGAGACTCAAAAGCCAAAAGTTTCACCAGCAATGAACAATTCAAAAGAAAATAATTCCATTTACAGTGGTGCCCAAAGGAATAAAACACCTAGGTATAAATTTAGTCAAGAAGATGGAAGACTTATACTCAGAAAATTACAAAACATTACTGAAAGAAATTAGAGAAGACCTAAATAAATGGAAAGATATCCCATGTTCATGAATTGGAAGATTTAATATTGTTAAAAAGTCAACGCTACCCAAAGCAATCTACAGATTTAATGCAATGCCTATCAAAATTCCAATGGCCTTTTTTTTTTTGCACAAATGGAAAATATGACCTTCATATTGAAATGGTAGTACAATGTACTTAACAGCAAATGAAACAATCTTATGAAAGAAGATCAAAGTTGGAAGGTGTACATCTTCCAATTTCAAAACTTCGTACAAAGCTATAATAATTAAGACAGTGTGATACTTGCATGAGGATAGGCACATAAAGCAATATGAGTTCAGAAATAACTTCATACATTTATGGCTAATTGATATTCAACACAGATACCAACACTAATCAATGGGGTAAGAAGAGCCTCTTCATCAGTTGGTGCTGGGCCAACAGGAGAGCCACATGCAAAGGGATGAAGTCGGACCCCTACTCACACCATGTAAAAAAATTAAATCGACATGGATCAATGACCTAAATATAAGAGCTCAAATCAGAAAACTTTTTTAAAAAAACATAAGGGTAAATTTTCATGACCTTGGATTTGTAATGGACTCTTAGATGTGATATCAAAAGCACAAGCAACAAAAGAAAAAGTAGATAAATTGGAATTCATCAAAACTAAAAACTTTTGTACATAAAAGAATAGTAAAAAGAAAGTGAAAAGACATTGCACATAATGGGATAAAATATTTGCAAATTGTACATCGGATTAAGGTCTAGAATTCAGAATATATAAAAAATGCTTAAACTTAACAACAGCAATCCCCATAATTCACATCTCCTACTATTTCTACTTTCTACTATTTCTACCTCCCCCTGATGGAGACCTTAGCCTAGTGACTTGTGTCTGATGAATGTAATATAGCAAAACTGATGTAAATTGGTCACAAAAGGATGAATATTGTATGATTCTATTCATATGAAATGTTTAAAACAATCAAAATTATAGAAAAAGAAAGTAGAAGAGTGGTTACCAAGAGTTGCAGAATTAGTGTTTAAGAGTTTCAAGGTACCTGGGTGGCTCAGTTAGCTAATCTCAAAAATAAATAAACATTAAAAAAATTTTATTAAAGAGGTATACCATTTCAATGTTGTAGGATGAAAAAGTTCCAGAAATATGTTAAAAACAATGTGACTATACTGAGCACTACTGAACTATACACTTAAAAATGGTTAAGATGGTAAATTTTATGTTATATGTTTTTTACCATAGTAAAATAAAAATCTTCTATTGAAAACTGATGGGATGTCACTTCCATAAAGGTTAAAAAAGACAGTGACTTCAATCTTGCTGGTATTTTCTCTCTATTGCCTTCTCAGCTGCACGTTTTGATGAAACAATCCGCCATCTTAGAGAGGCCCACATAACCAACCATCACGAGCAAGGTTAAAAGTAGATTCTCCCCAAGTTGAGCTTTGAAATGACTACAGCCCCAGCCTGTGAGAGACCCTGAACCAAAGAATCCAGCTAAGCCATGCCCAAATTTCTGATCCACAGAAACTCTGAGATAATAAATGTTATTGTTTTAAACCACTAAGTTTGGGATAATTTATATTTTGCTAGGCAGCAAATAGATAACTAATGCAATAGAGTTAATCAAAACCCAGTAGGATTTCACTGAAACTTATTATTTTATTCTAAAATTTATATGGGAATGCAATGTGCCAAGTACAGAACTTTTTTCTTATTTTTTTTAACGTTTATTTATTTTTAAGAGACAGAGAGAGACAGAATGTGAGTGGGTGGGGCAGAGAGAGAAGGAAACACAGAATCTGAAGCAGGCTCCAGGCTCCGAGCTGTCAGCACAGAGCCCGATGTGGGGCTTGAACTCATGAACCGTGAGATCATGACCTGAGCCAAAGTTGGACACCTAACCAACTGAGCCACCCAGGTGCCCCCAAGTACAGATAATTTTAAAGAACAACAAGGCTAGAGAAGGCTAGACATACCACATGTTAAAGACCTGTTTTGAAGATATGGAAGTAAAAAGTATCAAAGCATGGAACTGCACCGAATCCAGAAAAGGAACCACACGTATGCAACCACCTGCTTGATGCCATAGGTAACTCTGCAGTACAGAGGGGAAAAGATAAGTGTTTCAATAAATGCTGCTGGGTCAATTGGACACAGATAAGAAAAAAGAGCAATCTGACATCTACCTCTACATGGATTACAGATCTAAATGTGAAAGGTAAAACAATAAAGTTTTAAACAAAAACACCAGAGAATATTGTCATGGCCTCAGTGTAGGCAATGTGTTCTTAAATAGGGCACAAAAAGCACTAAGCTAGAAGGAAAAATTTAAAAATTTTTGACCATATGACAGTAAAGAACTTCTGTTCATCAAGACACAATTAACAGAGTGAAAGGTAATTCACATAGCAGAAGAAAATATTTGCAATGCATATATCCAGCAAAGGACTGATATGCAAAATATACATTTTAAAATACATGCAAATTAATAAATAAAAACACAGACAAACCCAATTTTTAACAAGGAGTCCAGGAAGCAAAAGGCTTGACTGGTACTTCACATAATAGATATGAAAGTGACCCCAAATGCCCCACTTTATTAGACATCAGGGAAATAGAATTAGAAATCAAAATGAAGGGGCACCTGGGTGGTTCAGTCGGTTAAGCATCCGACTTCGGCTCAGGTCATGATCTCTCAGTTCGTGACTTCCAGTCCTGCGTCAGGCTCTGTGCTGGCAGCTTAGAGCCTGGAGCCTGCTTCAGAGTCTGTGTCTCCCTCTCTCTGTGCTCCTCCCCTACTCAAGCTCTGTCTCTCTCTGTCTCTCTCTTTCTCAAAACAAAATAAACATTAAAAAAAATTTTAAGGCATGCCTGGGTGGCTCAGCCAGTTAGGAATCTGACTTTGGCTCAGGTCATGATCTCTCAGATGATGAGTTCAAGCCCCACGTTAGGCTTTTTGCTGACAGCTCAGAGCCTGGAGCCTGCTTCAGATTCAGTCTCTGTCTCTCTCTGCACCTCCCCTGCTCCTCATGCTCGCTCGCTCTCTCTGTCTCAAAATATAAACAAACATTTAAAAACTTAAAGAAAAATTAAAGATGACATGTACAAGAAATGATAGCACTATTCATGATAGCCAAAAATTGAAAATCTATCCAAATGCTAACCAGTAGCAGAACGAATAGAAAACATTTTTATATTCATACTGTGGAATACTGTTCAGCAATGTGAATAAACATATTCCAACTACTTGCAATAATACTGATGACTCCTGAACATAATATTGAACAAAAGAATTTGTCCTGTAGGATTCTATTTATATCAAGTTTTTTAAAAGGGTAAAATTAATGTATGGTGTTAAAAATGAGGGTAGTGTTTCCCTCTGGGGGCTTGGTCATGGAAAGGGGGCACAATGTAGGCATCTAAGGTACTGGAAATATTCCATTCCTTGATCCGAGTGCTGGCTACCCAGTTGTATTTGATTTGTGAAAATTCACAAAGCTGCACACACTTACAATGTATGTATTTTTCTGTATGAGTTCAAGAAATACATATAAGAATAAAAAGTTCAAGAAAAAATATTTGGGAGTAAATCTGACCAAATATGCTCAAAACTTCAAACTAGGAAATTATAAAACACTTTTGAGAGAAATTAAACAGGACCCAAACAAATGAGAGGATATGTCATGTTATATACTGAAAGACAATACTAAAGATGTTAATTCTACCTAGCTGATATACAGATTCAAAGCAATCCTATTACAAGCATTGACAGCTTTGGTGGTTTGGGGGTTTTTTTGCATAAATTTGTCATCAAATTCTAATATTTTCATTGAAACACAAAGGACCAAGAATAGTTAAGGCAATCTTAAAGAGTATGAATAAAGTGGGAGAATTTACCTAGCTATGAGTACATACTATAAAAGTTCAGTAATTAAGACAGAGTGGCATTGACATCAGGATAGATTAATATGTCTGTAGGGCAGAATAGAGTCCAGCAACATAGCCAGACAATGTGGACTCTTGATTTTTAACACATGTGACATGGCAGAACAGTAGGAAGAGACAACTTTTTTTTTTCCTTTTGGAAAAGATAATCTTGTCAATAATGATTCTGGGTCAATTGGATATCTATATGGGAAAAAAATTAAACTTGTCCCCAACCTTAAACTACATATAAATGCAAATTCTAGATGAATTTAGGTCTAAATATGAAAAGCAAACAATAAAACTCCAATATCTTGAGATGGAAAAACTTTCCTTAGGTGGGACACAGAAAATATTAACCAAGACAGAAAAGACTGATAAACTGGACACCATTAAAATAAAGAAAAATGTTTATCAAAAGACATCAAGACAGTGCAACTTCAAGAACGTGAGGGAACAAGATATGTGGAACGCAAGACTAATAAAGGTTTTACATGTAGAATCTATAGCAAATGCTTTCAAAATAACAAGAAAAAAACTCGATACAATAGAAAAATCATGAAGAAATTTCAATAGGCATTTCACCAAAGAGGATATCCTTTGTCAATAAGTGTATGGAAAGATGTTCAGCCTCATTCATAGTTATGGAAGAACAAATTAAAACCTTAAGGACATAGCATAGTATGCACAGTGGGCTAAAAATACAAGGTCTGACAATCTCAAGTGTTGACAAGGTTGTGGGACAATAGGAGCTGACAATCACAACTAGTGGAGAGAGAATAATTGATACAAGCTATTTGGAAACTCTGACAAAATCTACTAAAATTGTCCTATGCATACCCTCATGACTCAGCCCACAGGAACCATGCAGGTATAGTAAAGAAATGTGCAAAATATTTACTGTAGTAACATTTGTATTATACCCCAAATGGGAAACAATCCACATATCTATCAATAGAAAGTATAGATAAATCTTTGTAAATTCATATGATGGAAAATTTTGCATCAGTGAAAAAGAATGAAATCCTGCTAAATGCAACAATAGGATAGATGTTAAAATCACAATGCTGAGCAAAACGAGCCAGATATGAAAGGATACATACTGCAATGCTTCCACTTACATGCATCTCAAAACCAGGCAAACATGGGAATGGTGGGTGGGAGGAAATTAGTAATGACTGAGGCGGGGGTACAGGGTGATGGTGGACGGGTGCTTCAGAGGTGCTGGTAATGTTCTATTGTCTGACTTTGGCCAAGGTTACATGGGTGTGGTACCTCACTGAAGTTTATTTTGTGATTTGTTTACTCTTCTCTATGTATATTTCAATTTAAAAGTAACAAAACAAAACAATTTCAGTGACTAAAAAAATAAATCTCTGTACCTAAATCCTAACTACGGTCCTATGTGTAGATTCATGTCTCCTTCCTGACATGTTGCTCATGTCTATCATAGTCCAGCATTTGCCAGATCTTAGCTTCTGATTTTATCTCCCCTACTGAGATCTGCTCTGTCTCCCTTTGCAGCCATTTTCACTCAGCCTTAGCCTTTCTCCTGGTCCACTTCCATGAGCCTCGACGGGCCCCGATCCCTCGACAGTATGAGACACCATGGCTGGCCCTTTACCCAAGGTGGAAGAGGAAACACTTATGTTGTCTGTCTTACAAACTTTGTACATGCCCGTCTCCCTCAGGGCATAAGAGGGACACTTTTATGCTTCGTGTTCTGAACAAACCAGATTTGATTACATATGTCTGAAAGGTTTTAATGTTTTCTTTCCACTGATTTTGTCTACACTTGATTTCAAACATCCCTCTGCCAGCTTCTAAGGTACACTTGCTACAATTATCTGATTACCAGAGAGATTAATAAACCTTTTCAGCTTGGCTCATAAATCACAAATTTCTACACGTGGGAGATTTTCAAATAAGGGGCAAAATCCCATTGCTTAGTCACTCTATTGTCTACTTGAATCAGTTTTAACATCTGACAGCACCTCATGTTCACAGGCATATAAAAGTATTGACTTTCTTTGAGATGAACATTTTGTTCTAATGACCAAAAGTGATAAATATTGTATTGAATGAAAGTAAGACAAGCCCAATATTTCAAAAGACTATAAATCTTTATGTTTTCCCAAATGAAAATACGTTCCTATTTTATTACTAGAGAACAATTTGAAAGATTTAAACTACTGAAGAGACTAAGTAATATTATGTCTGGTAAAAGAACTTGGATATTATTGTACCCGGCAGGGTTTATGGCTTGCAGAAGTTGATATTAAAGAAACATGGAGTGGATATCAGATTCAGTTGAGGACCAAGAGGAGAGACTACCATGTAGCACCAGACTGGGAAATTCTAGAGAGGCTTCTAAGGATCGTAACCAAGGATTATTCACCTGAGAGAGTTGGTGTGTCTAGAACACAGAAAGCAGTAGCTGATATAATTCAATTTGAATCATTTTTCAACAATCCAGACTGAATGACATCTTACTACCTACTATGTGAACTACTCAGAAAGTTAATCTAGCCGGGTCGCCTGGGTGGCTCAGTCAGTTAAGTGTCCATCTGACTTCAGCTCAGGTCATGATCTCATGGTTTATGAGTTCGAGCCCTGTGTCAGGCTCTGTGCTTACAGCTCAAAGCCTGGAGCCTGCTTCTGATTCTGTGTCTTCCTCTCTGTCTGCCCCTAACCCACTTGCACTCTGTCCCTGTCTCTCTCAAAAATAAATAAACATAAAAAAATAAAGAAATAAAAGAAAGTTAATCCAGTTAGGGACCCTTATCCTAGCTCGCCCTACAATTCCCTTCCCTACTCTTATATTTTTGGCATTAATAAAGAAAATTCTATAAGAATCTGCACTGGGGTCTTTTGGAACCAAGCGTTTCTCATTTCAATTGGTGTTACCACAGGACCAATGGCATGCTTAGCCAATTTGCTCTATAATTGCCTCCATATGCCTTTCCAAAATTCATAACTAATTTTGCAGAAAGATGGCCTATCACTATCTTAAACTTGTATGAAAAAGAGGGAAAATATAAAATGTATCAGACTGATACAAGAGAAGAACAGGCTTACTTTCCTTAGTTCCAATTAAAAAAAAAATCCTTGGGAGAAATTTGGCTTGGGTCATACCCTCATCTTTGAGGACAGAAGGACTGAATACTCTATGATTGGCAGTTCCCGCTAGAACAAAAATTTTCAAACAGGAAGAACAATAGGTTCTCCCCTCAAAAAACATGTTATTCCCAGAAAAGACCAAAAATATATTTGTTCCATAAATACATCCTGAAGGGTTTGGGTGATATAATTAATATACCTCTTGAACTGTCTCTGAGTTTGGAACTGATTGAGAGATAAATGCAGGCATTCGATGAATAGAGGTTAAACTACCTGTGTTTAGGTTGAGTTAGAGGGAATTGCTCAGATCTACAGCCAGTAATTAGCTACCTTATATTTGACTCCATGTCTAGATCTTCAGATTACAAACCCAATGGAGAGTTTGGATCTGCAAAGCAGATTTGCTTACCCAAAAAAGCTGCTTCTCACCAACAAACCCCACAGTGAAGACAGAAATAAATGTTTTATGTAATGGTGTTATCATCGTATGAGCAGCATGTAAATGTAAAGATGAATATTTACAAAGAAATATAATTTATTCATTCAGGAAACATAATTAGTATCTCCTATGTCCCAGGCACCCTTCTTGGTGCTTGGGAAACATTAATGAACCAGTCAAAGACCACTGTCCTTGTAGAACTTAATTTCTAAGAGTAAAACAGAAACTGATGGATATGAGAGAGAGAAAGAACATACTAGAAACAATGATCACTAGAAAGCAAAGAATAAATAAATTGAGTAAAACGAACTTGTTAAAAATCAAATCATGAGTTTATGAGTTCGCAGTATAAAAAAAAGAAATAAATCCTGGGAAAAGAAAAGTTGGAGAATTTGACATCTCTTAGACCAGTAGGAAAGAGTAATTTTCAGTAAAGGAAACTAAAGAGCATAATTAGAAAAGGGAGCATAAGAATCTTTGTGTTGCATTCAACACAATCCCAATCAAAATTGCACCAGCATTTTCTTCTGGAAGCTAGAACAAGCAATCCTAAGATTTGTATGGAACCACAAAAGACCCCGAATAGCCAAAGTAATATTGAAGAAGAAAACCAAAGCAGGAGGCATCACAATCCCAGACTTTAGCCTCTACTACAAAGCTTTAATCATCAAGACAGCATGGTATTGGCACAAAAACAGAAACATAAACCAATGGAATAGAATAGAGACTCCAGAATTGGACCCACAAATGTATGGCCAACTAATCTTTGACAAAGCAGGAAAGAATATCCAATGGAAAAAAAGACAGTCTCTTTAACAAATGGTGCTGGGAGAACTGGACAGCAACATGCAGAAGACTGAAACTAGACCACTTTCTTACACCATTCACAAAAATAAACTCAAAATGGATGAAGGACCTGAATGTGAGACAAAAAACCATCAAAACCCTAGAGGAGAAAGCAGGAAAAAAACCTCTCTGACCTCAGCCTCAGGAATTTCTTACTCAACACATCTCCAAAGGCAAGGGAATTAAAAGCAAAAATGAACTATTGGGACCTCATCAAGATAAAAAGCTTTTGCAATGCAAAGGAAACATTCAACAAAACTAAAAGGCAACTGATGGAATGGGAAAAGATATTTGCAAATGACATATCAGATAAAGGGCTAGTATCCAAAATCTATAAAGAACTCACCAAACTCCACACCCAAAAAACAAATAATCCAGTGAAGAAATGGGCAGAAAACATGAGTAGACACTTCTCTGAATAAGATACCCAGATGCCAACAGGCACATGAAAAGATGTTCAACATCACTCCTCATCAGGGAAATACAAATCAAAACCACACTCAGATACCACCTCACGCCAGTCAGAGTGGCTAAAATGAACAAATCAGGAGACTATAGATGCTGGAGAGGATGTGGAGAAATGGAAACCCTCTTACACTGTTGGTGGGAATGCAAACTGGTGCAGCCGCTCTGGAAAACAGTGTGGAGGTTCCTCAAAAAATTAAAAATAGATCTACCCTATGATTCAGCAATAGCACTGCTGGGAATTTACCCAAGGGATACAGGAGTGCTGATGCATGGGGGCACTTGTACCCCAATGTTCACAGCAGCACTTTCAACAATAGCCAAATTATGGAAAGAGCCTAAATGTCCATCAACTGATGAATGGATAAAGAAGATATGGTTGATATATACAATGGAATACTACTTGGCAGTGAGAAAGAATGAAATCTGGCCATTTGTAGCAATGTGGATGGAACTGGAGAGTGTTATGCTAAGTGAAATAAGTCAGGCAGAGAAAGACAGATACCATATGTTTTCACTTATATGTGGATCCTGAGAAACTCAACAGAAGACCAGGGGGAAGGGAAGGGGGGAAAAAAGTTACAGAGAAGGAAGGAGGCAACCCATAAGAGACTCTTAAATACTGAGAATAAACTGAGGGTTGGTGGGGGGGTGGGGGAGAGGGGAAAGTGGGTGATGGGCATTGAGGAGGGCACCTGTTGGGATGAGCACTGGGTGTTGTATGGAAACCAATTTGACAATAAATTTCATTTAAAAAAAACTTGGAAACAAAAGCATCATGTTCAGAAAGAAACAAACAAAAAAGAATCTTGTGTTGGTCATCAGGCTCTGTGTTGACAGCCCGGAGCCTGCTTCAGATTCTGTGTCTCCCTCTCTCTTTGCCACTCTCCTGCCCATGCTTTGTCTGTCTGTCTGTCTGTCTGTCTCTCTCTCTCTCTCTCTCTCTCTCTCAAAAATAAATAAAGATTATTAAAAATTAAAAAAAATGGGGGACACCTGGGTGGCTCAGTCAGTTGGGCATCCAACTTTGGCTCAGGTCATGATCTCATGGTCCGTGAGTTCGAGCCCTGAGTCAGGCTCTGTGTTGACAGCCTGGAGCCTGCTTTGAATTCTGTGTCTCCCTCTCTCTCTGCCTCCCTGCTCATGCTCTCTCTCTCTCTCTCTCTCTCTCTCTCTCTCTGTCTCAAAAATAAATAAAGATTTTTTAAAATAAAAAAAAGAATCTTTGTGTTGGGTATTGTATCAGAGTTCAACCAGCAAAGCAGAACCAGTAGGAGATAAATATTAAGATATTTATTGAAATGAATTGGCTTCCATACCAATGGGAGCTGGCTAGGCAAGTCTGAAATCCACAGGACAGGGTGTCAGGAAGGGCCCTGGCTGAAGTTTTAGTCTACAAGCAGGATTTCTTCTCTCTCAGAGAAGTCTCGATTCTGCTCTTAGGACATTGCAATGAATCGAATCAAGCCCACCCAGATTATCTAGGACAATCTTCCTTACCTAAAATCAACTGATCATGGACTTTACATCTATACCTTCACAGCAACACCATAGTTCATGTGTTTGACTGAGTAACTGGGAAGGCAGCCCAGCCAAGTTGACAGGTAAAACTGACCGTCGCAGGTGTGAAGATCATAAAAAAAGGACCCTACTTCCACGATGACTGAGAGAGAGTGAAACAGCTTCATGAACGGAACAGACAACGCCCACTCCCGAATGAAGTGAAAGGCCTGCCTTGTGAGTATATGTCTATCATGCCACACAGAAACCTGCCTGTCACCAGTAATGGGTTTGAGGTTATTAGTGAACATGAACCTGAAGCCCACAAATCCATTGTTCACTTTACAGAAACCACAGTGGTTAGAGACACAGCAGTTCTTCTATATAAGCTCTAGCCTCTCCTTACTGTTCTTACATCAGACCTCAGGTTCTTGCCTTTTCTCCTTTGCCATAGTCTTCCTTCCCCTAAGAAGAGCCTCACTCTTTCCCCACAACACTCACTACACTACCACTACTTAACCTATCTTAACTTTTGTTGACTTCTCACTTGCTAATATGTAATTTCTCGTATGCGTCTTATCTCCTCTTCTAAACTGTAAGATTTCTGAAAACAAACACCAATTCTTATTTACCAAGGCATATATTGCACATAGTAGAAACCCAAAATAAGTTTGATGAATAAATAATGAGTGAGTAATGGAAGAATTACTATGAATGATACATTTTAAACAATGACTAACATCTCAATACAAAATCTCAAAAAGCCTCTAAATAATTAATACTAAGTCTCCTACCAACTCAAGAGTTACATTTAAACTATCTTCAGGTTTGCAGAATGCCTTGCCTTCTCCTACAATATTAATGTTCCAATTGAATGACACAATTAAGTTTTGACCAAATTTAAAAAAGAAAAGAAAGAAAAGACAATGAAGTCAACATGCTGCAAAATTAATTCAAAATGGCGTCTCTTCTGTACTTAGGAACAAACACAGCATAGCTTTTGAGGAAAGTTTGACAGCTTTTCACCACATTATTGGTACAAACTAGTATCTGTAGTAAATACCATAGTTTCTTAATTAAAGTTACCACTGAATTTATACTGAATTTACTTTTTCACTGTCAATCACACTTTCAAAACTGACATCACTGGGCACCATTAATGCAAAGGGCAAGTTTAATTTTATTTTTCAAGAGCAAAAATGCTTATAGATCTAGTGTTCTTAGAATAGATGGAAAATTAGTAAAAGGAGAATAATAGCAGCTGCCCTTCCAAAATAGCTTCCCAAGGGACTCCCTGTGACCTGAAACACATACCATGCTACCCGCTATTGGAGCATGTATCTTTATAGTCCTCACAGATTTTTATTACTATTTTCTTGATTATAAAAGCCTTGTACATACCCTTTGCAGAAAATTTAAAAAGCATGACAAAGGTAAGAGTCGGCTTACTTCTCGTGACCATCTTTCCCTAACTTTGCCATCAGCCTTGGTTGAGAAGTTCTTCTTGACCACTGTTCCACCCCTTAGCTAATCAAAATCCAAGCCTTCAGCATGAGATGAAATCAATCTTTCCTGAAGGCTTGCGAGAAGACAGGGGAACCAACATTCCCACAAACAATAGCTTCACCTGGAACAGCCTGGGCTCCAAACCCAACTCAACGTTTCTCTACCTTTATGCTGTAGGCTCTTCCACCAGGGAGAAAGCCACTCAGTCTGACACTAGACATATTTGTAGATTTAAATCCAGCTTATGTTCACTCAGTTTATCTTCAACTCAATTTATACTCAGAGGTAAATCTTGATTAAGAAAAGAAATCCAGAAAGTTCCAAAAAATAGACAATCAGTGTCAAGCATAGGGGCCCGTGCAGGGAGGAAGGCAGCACAGGCAAGAAAGTCTTACTGGAAGAGAGGGTGGTAGGGAAATAGCAAAACTGCATTGTTTAAGGTGGAGGTGGTAGGGGGAGAAGGTACATGATGGAGAGGTTGAAATTCTCCATTATGTTGCCTGACTGGGAATGGCCCGAAATGCCCTTGTGCCTATATCTGACATCCCTATATTTTAGAACTCAGAAATGGAAACCTTAAAAAAAAATACACCTGGGCAGATGGCCATTTATAACTTGTCTCCTGGGGGAGACTCTTACTCAGTGGGTCAGCAACCTGAGTCAGCCCGGAAGAAAACGTAGCCATCTGAAGTGAACACCAGATTGAGAATAATTGCTCCCCTGGGGCCTCACAGATTTGCAAAGTGACTAGGAGTCTACAGGCCTCTAACTTGGGGAAACAAGAGAAGCAGGCAAAAACTGAAAAAATAAAATAAAATAAAAACCAACACTGAAACTTCCCATGAGAACACTGATAACGATTGGCTTCATTAAAAAAAAAATTCTTTTTTAATTTTGAGACAATTTTTTTCCCTGAAGTATTGGAGTGTGGGTTGCTGACATGATTCCTTATCACTGCTATATCCTTTAAGTTATATTTCCTATATATGAGGACATTCTCTTACATATCCACAATTCAAGCAGGAAATTAACATTGATACATTACTGCTTCATTTTTTTAGGGCAGTTTTAGATTCACAGCAAATTCGAGTACAAAGTTTAGAGTTCCAACATACCCCCATTCTCACACACATACACAGCATCCCCTACTATCAACATCCCACACCAGAGTAACACATTTCTTACAATCCACAAACCTACACTGACACGTCATTATCACCCTAAGTCCATCATTTACATTAGGATTCACTCTTGGTGTTGTACATTCTATAGGCTTTGACAAATGTACCATGATGTATAGTTACCATTATAGTACAGAATAGTTTCACTGCCCTCAAAATCCTTTGTGCTCTGCCTATTCAACCCTCCCCCGAACCATGGAAACCACTGATCTTTTTACTGTTTCCATAGTTTTGCCTTTTCTAAAACTGTCATATAGTTGGAATTATATGATATGTAACCTTCTCAGATTAACTTCTTTTGCTTAGTGATATGTATCTAAGTTTCTTCCATGTCTTTTCTTGGCTTGATAGCTCATTTATTTTCAACATTGAATAATATTCCACTGTCTGGATGTTCCACAGTTTACTTATCCATTCACCTACTAAAGGGTTTTGTTGCTTCCAAGTTTGGATAATTATGAATAAAACTACAGTAAACATCTATGTACAGGGTTTTGTGTAAATATAAGTTTTCAACTCTTTAGGGCTTTCAACTCTAAAGAGTGCAATCGTTGGTAAGAGTGTGTATAGCTTTATAAGAAACTGCCAAACTCTCTTCCAAAGTGGCCGCACCATTTTGCATTCTCACCAGCAATGTAGGAGAGTTCCTGTTCCACATCCTCTCCAGCATCTGGTGTTGTCAGTATTCTGGATTTTGGCCATTCCAACAGATGTGTGGTGCTATCTCATTTTAACTGGTGTCTCCCTAAGTAAAGATCTTTTTGTATGCTTATTTGCCATCTCTGTAAACCATATTGGTGAGTTATCTGTTAAGGTCTTTGGCCCATTTATTAGCTGGGTTGTTTATTTTATTATTGTTGAGCTTTAAGGGTCCTTTGTATATTTTAGATAATAGTCATTTATCAGAAAAATCTTTTGCAAATATTTCCCCCAGTCTGTGGCTTGCCTTTTCATTCCCTTGAGGGACATGAATTTTCATTGGCATTTGAACTTGTCTCTTTGAAGTTTTGTTTTGTAGTTTTCTATAATAGAACATTTTTCTCCTATTTACAATGTGTTATTTAATATCTGAAACATGAAAAATATAACGTACGTAAGTTATGAAGCAAAACATTAAAATGAATCACTCTAAATTAATAACTTAAGATCTAGAATATTGCCAAGAAGCTTGTGTCTTCAGTATATCATCTTTCCTCATGTTATTTCCCTGCATCCACCTGTGCTACACCCCACTCAAAGGCAGCCATCACCCTGAACTGTGCAATTATTTCTGCTTTAAAAATAATGTAATCATGTATAATGAACACAATTTTTAATTTTGTTTGCATTAAGGTTTATAAAAATGGTGACATATTAAACATGTCTACCACAGCTTGCTTTTTTCACTCAATATATTTTTTTAAGATTTGTTGAAAATTTTCAATGTAGCTATATTTCATTCATTGTTTCTGCTATGTACTATTTCACTGCATAAAATATAAGATGGTTCATCTTTTTTTAATTGCTAACCATTTATGTCAACTTCATTTTTTGATACTGAAAACAATGTCATAAAGGGAATCTGTATACACACTCCCTGACAGAGGGGCAAAAGTTTCTCTACGAATGTTCTAAGAATGGAATTGTTGTCACGCAGCCAAAATGATTGTAGCAATTTATATTTTTTTATACCATCAGTGTGTAAAAATCATCCATTACTCCACATCCTCACTAATAAATGTTAACAGGCTTCTTTGTTTTTTTCAATCCAGTGATGTAAAATGGTTCTCAGTGTTGTTTTACTTAACATTTTCCGATTACTCTAAGATTGAGCAACTTTGCCATAAGTTCATTGGACATTTGTATTTCCTTTTCTGTATAATATCTATTATTGTATGTTGCTAGTTTTTCTGCTGATTTGACATTCTCTGTTTGGTTTATAGTTATTACGTATTCTGATTACTAATGTTTTATTGATTTTATACATTGTAAATATTTTCTTCCAGTTTGAGATCTTATTTTCTTTACAGGGTCTTAGTGAACCAAAGTTCTTGATTTTAATTTTGCCTAATTTATCAATCTTTTCTGCTATGTTGGTAACTTTTGCATCATGTCTAAGAAATTTTTTTCTTACACCTATGTCATAAAGTATTTTCCTATATTTTCTCCTAACAGTTTTCATATTTAAGTATTTAGTTTCGTGAAATGTATAAAACAGTAATTTAATTTCAGATTTTACTTAGATAACAGAGTGTCCAACACAATTTATTAATAGTTTCTTCTAGGACAACCCACAATGCTTGCACTATTATAAAGAAATTTGCATGTGTACTGGACTTTTTTCCATTAGGTAATTTGTCTCTGTCTGGCCATAAGCATACAGTATTGATTTCCATGGCTTTATAGGAAATACTCAATGTTGATAGCATAAGTACCTCCATCTCATTTCTCTTGGAGGTATTTTAAGTATTCTTGGGTCTCTAAATTTTATTTTCTTTTAATTTTTTAAATGTTTATTTATTTTCCAGAGAGAGACAGAGCACGAGCAGGGGAGGGGCAGAGAGGGAGACAGAATCCGAAGCAGGCTCCAGGCTGTGAACCGTCAGCACGGACCTGGATGCAGGGCTCAAACTCACAAACCCATGAGATCATGGCGTGAGCCGTCAGATACTCAACTGACTGAGCCACGCAGGCGCCCCTCAGCCTCTAAACTTTAGAATCAGCTTGTCAACTTCCTTAACAAATTCTATTGGAATTTTTATTGGAATTTAATGGATTTCTACCTTCAATATTATCTTTATGATATTAAGTCTTTCAATCCACAAATGTGTATTATCTCTGCATTTATTTAGATCTTTTCTAGTTGTCTGCTAATACAGTTTAATAATTTTTTTTTTGAGAGAGAGAGAGAGAGTGTGAGCAGGGGAGAGGACAAGAGAGCAAGAGAATCCCAAGAGGACTCCACGCTCAGCGCAGAGCCCAACTCAGGGCTGATTCCCACAACCCTGGGATCTTGACCTGAGCCGAAATCTAGAGTCAGGTGCTAAACCAACTGAGCCACCTAGATTCCCCTACAGTTTAATAATTTTGTCAATATAGATCATGCACATATTTTTTTTAGAGTTATGCCAATGTACCTTCCATTTTTGTTGCTTTAAAAATGGTATATAGCTTTTGGTTTTGTTTTTTAATTGCCCTTTTCATTTTTGGATAATTGTAGATTCACACGCAACTATAAGAAATAACACAGAGAAACACTGTATATGCCTCACCTTGTTTCCCCTAGTGGTAACATCTTCATAACTATTGTACATCACAACTAGGAAATTGATCTTGATGAAATTCATGCATCTTATTCAGATTTCACCAGTTTCATATGCATGTGAATGTGTGTTTATTTCTGTGCAATTGTATCACCTGTAGATTCACCCACGTAGCCACTATCAAATTGAACACAGACAAAAATTCTGTCACCACAAGAATCCCTCATGCTCTACGTTTATAGCCACGTCAACCTCCCCTCTCCTCCCTGCTCAACCTCTCTCTAGCCCCTGGCAACCACTAACGTGTTCTTTCTCTATAAAATGATGTCATGTCAAGAATGTTATCTGAATAGAATCAGACAGTATATAAACTTTAGGAACTGGTTTTTGACTTAGCATAATTTATTTGGGCTTCATCTTATTGTTGCAGGCGTAAAGAATTTCTTCCTTTCTATTGCTGAGTAGTCCATGATGTGGATACATTTATGTATGGCCATTCACCCGTTGAAGGACACTTGAGTTGTTTCCAGTCTTGTGCTATTATGGATAAAGTCACAATAAGCCTTCACGTACGTATTTATGTGCAAACAGAAGTGTGCATTTCTTTTTTTTTAATTTTTTTTAATGTTTATTTATTTTTGAGAGAGAGAGTCAGAGCATGAGTCGGGGAGGGGCAGATAGAGAGGGAGACACAGAATCAGAAGCAGGCTCCAGGCTCCGAGCTGTCAGCACAAAGCCTGACTCAGGGCTGGAACTCACGAACCTCGAGATCATGACCTAAGCTGAAGTTGGACGCTTAACCGACTGAGCCTCCCAGGTGCCCTAGAAGTTTGCATTTCTCTGAAGTAGATGCCCAAGAGCACCATTGTTGGGTTGTACTGTTAAATGCATGTTTAGTTTCATAAGAAATAGCAAACAATTTTCTATAGTAGGTTTGTACCATTTTACATTGCATTTGTGAGATCACCCCAACTTGATCCTATGGTATCATCATATTTTCATATAACTGGTCCTTTTAGATAACTTCTTAATGATTTTTTTAAATTTTGCCCTTCATTTTATTATCTGATATTTTATATTCTGTACCTCATGATGCCAATGTCTGAAATATTGGAGCCCTGGCTCAATTTTTTGTTGTTTCTGCTAAACTTCACTCATGGTGATTTGTTTTCACGGGTGTTTGATGATGTTTTCTTATGAGCTCATTTTCAGTTGATCCTAATCTGTGGGGAAACTAAAAGCCCCAACAGGATTATTACCTTCAGGAAGGATTTGTTTGTTTCTGCTGGGAGTCAGGGGTACTGCTGCCTGAAACCCTTTAAGCTCCTTTCCAGTATCCCCAGTTTCATTTAGGACTCAAACTCAATTCCCCCAAATTCCAACTATTTTACATCACTGATGGTACATAGCTCCCAATTCAAAGTAGCTGTTTATAGGACCAAGGAAGCAGGAGAGGGGAGCAAAGTCCTGGGTACCTTGGGTCTATGGCATGGTCCTGAAAAAGAGGTAGATGCCGGGGCACCTTGGTGGCTCAGTTGGTTAAGTGTCCAACTTCGGCTCAGGTCATGATCTCATGGTTCATGAGTCCGAGCCCTGCATCAGGCTGTGCTCTGACAGCTCGGAACCTGGAGCCTGCTTCGGATTCTGTGTTTCTTTCCCTCTCTGCCCCTCCCCTGCTCACATTCTGTCTCTCTCTCTCTCAAAAATAAATAAACATTAAAAAAGAAAAAGAGGCAGACCCAGATGGGGTCCCCCAGATGTGCATTGAACCCTGCACAAAAAGAGGCAGAATAGGAAATAAGTATGAGGATTAAGTGTGCAGAGGGTTCTGTAGGACTTAGCGTGGGATTGAAGGTTCCAGAGGTAAACTAGTACCTTCTTTCACATTTACCTGGGGCCACACCTGGATAAAAGCCCTATCTGACAGCTATCAGATCTTTGAAAGGAACGTTCCAATCTTATTAACAGTATTTGAATACAAAGACCTAGTTTTGCTAGAACCCTAACCAGTCTAAACTGCATCGTGTCAGTTAAACAGCCGCTTGTCAGTTTTAAACAATGAAGGCTATAAGTAATATTCCCGGAGACCAAGGGGAACTAGTACATTCTCCATTTATGGGGACTGCAGCCCAGTTTTGCATGAGGTCACACTACTTATCCTGACCTAGGGATATTTCCATGCACATTTAGTTGGCTAAACCTGAGGACTATATTAGGTGGCCTTGTTCCACATCTGTAACAATCTATCTTGTTACATAAGGGTACCGAGTGCAGCAAAGAATGTAAGTGCTTGATTATATATCCCTCAGCAAGTGGCAAGAGGCAGGTTGTTAATTCTTAGATTCTACCAGCATTAAAATATTTCTATTTTGAATACTTTCCAACATACATAAAAACAAAGAGAACAGCATAATAAACTCCCATATACCCACCATGCAGAATTAAAGATTTATCGACATTTTTGCCATACTTAGTTTACCCCTTTAGAGGTTTGTTTTCTTGTTCACCTTGTTTTGTTGTTTGTTTGCAATGGGATGTTGTTTTTGTTTTAGCTAGAGAATTTTAAATGAAATCACAGATATGATATCATGTTATCATTACATATTTCAGTATTCATTACAATAGTATGGACATTATCTCACATAACACAATATTATCCTACCTAAAAAAAAAAATTAGCACAATGCAGGCCGCATGGTAATGATCTTTCATTGTGATTTTGTTTTTTCTTAAGTTTATTTATTTTTGAGAGAGACAGAGACAGTGCAAGTGGGGGAAGGGCAGAAAGAGAGAGGAAGACAGAAGCTCAGGCATATTCTCACATCAGCACAGAGCTGGGCACGGGGCTCCGACTCATGAAACCATGAGACCATGACCTGAGCTGGCCTCTTAACTGACTGAGCCACGCAGGTGCCCTTCATTGTTTTTTGATTTTTTTCAATCAGTTCTCTATGGAGGATCATTTGGGTTCTTTCCAGTCTTTTCCTTTTATAAGCAATCATCAGACTTTCATAACTAAGTAATTCCCAGAAGCATATAGAAGTTTAATATGGGTTTAGGGCTTGCCCTTCCAATGCATGCTTGTTTTACACACTCAAGTCCCCCTATGCGTAACCAGCTCCGGATTTTGGCAAGAAGAGTAAGAAGATATGTTTAGTGAGGCTGTTTCTTGAAATGTGCTATGAGTTTGGTTCATTAGGTGAAGATAATTGAAGTCAATGGCAGACAGCCATGCGTGATTTACAAATAGAAATCAGACCCAGCCTCTGGCCACCCTGAAAGAAAATGTCATTTGGATTACCTCCTGCTGATTTTTAAAAGAACAAATCTTGGAATTTTCTCAGTTTTCTTATAACCTGACATTTATTGGTCTCCACTTCTGTGAATTCTTTTTAATCAAACGAAGCTTTTGAATATCTGAGTCAGTGTTAGGTCAAGTGGCAGATTTTTATGTTCACCATTTGTTCAGCGAAATGGAACTTTTAAAAGACAGTCAATAAATCACTGTGTCACTTGAAAAGTGAGCTAGAAAAAAGATAATGGCAGTGGTAAGAAAAATTATAAAATGCCAAATATACTCACTGCAATCCATTCATAAAACAGAAGAGGACTGATTTCAATCTTTGAAGCATAATTCCAATATAACCTTGCTTTTCTCTCAGTCAAGGAGTTCTGAGAACCAACCTCAGCTTGTATGTCCCTAAATAGAGAAAATCATTTTAATGTAGGAATAAAGGGCTGTAAAATGTTAGCAGTTTCCGCATGTAAAAGATGAATAATGAGTAACAATTTTCCATCATTTACCCAGAGCAGGTCTCCTTTCCTCCCTGCCCTGCCCTCCAGTATTCCCCATCAGAGCAACAGATCCGCTCACGGAAAAGCACCCCCCCGCCACCCCACTGGGGTCGGGCAGACCACAATTCCAGTCCTTGCTTTGACACTTACTGGCTGCATGATTTTGGATCATGTCTTTAACTTCTGAAGCTTCCTTGTGCCACTCTTAAAGTGGATTGTGATCTACCTTCTCAGGTTGTGGAGAGATTAAATCCAGTGTTTTTCAAATTCTACTGCACATTAGCATCACCTGGGGAGCCTTGAAAAGTTATGGATGCTCAAGCCTCACTCTGGACCTTTTAAATGGGAACCTCTGGGAGAAGACGTAGGTAACAGCATTTTTTAAGCTCCCCAGGTGATTTCAACATGCAACCAAGTTTAAGAACCCTAGTGCTCTAAGGGTACCTGGATGGCTCAGTCGGTTAAGTATCCAACTTTGGCTCAGGTCATGATCTCGCAGTTCCTGAGTGCAAGCCCCACATCAGGCTCTCTGCCAACAGCTCTGAGCCTGGATGGAGGCTGCTTCGGATTCTGTGTCTCCTCTCTCTCTACCCCTCTCCCACTTACTCTCTGTCTCTTTCTCTCTCAAAAATAAATAAACATTAAAAAAATTTTTTAAAGAACTCTATTGCTCTAGTATACAAATAAATATCTAGTACACTTCCTGTCCCTCAGCAGACTTTCAGTCAGCAGAGGCTATAACCGTTATGTCCTGTCAAATTTCACGCCTTCTTGTCAGCTCTTTCTTTCCATTCTCTGACCTGGGGTGTCTCTAGACTGTTCGAATGAGGGAAATCTGACATGAGAGCCTCCTTGCCTTCACTATCATCCTGTTTTTCTCCTCTCAGAGTCTCTTTTTCTTTCTTATCTCCCCATCCAGTCCCTTAACAAAATAGCAATCAAATCCCCCTAAAATTAAAGGTGCCAGGAAAGAGTAGAGAATTACTGCCTCTAAGCAGAAGTTCATACCGCATGGACGCAGAGCGAGGAGTGCTGAGGATCAAGGGGTTCTCCTTGTATCTCTCAAGGATAAGCTCAGCCAACACTTACTGTCCTAGGGAAATGGTAGAGTTACAATTTATGATTCGCTCTTTCCAACTCTATTCAGTGACACAATATGGCCCCTTTGATTACTTTTTCATACAATTACCTGTTTTCATTCCGATTCCTTTTTGTCTGGCTAAGTAAAAATCGCCCTGGTTCATTTCAGATCACCATTATCACGGAAGCCATGGCACGCGGCCCAACAAACTGCAAGCATCTGATTTGAGGAGCACTCATCTTTAGGGGTGCCAGACTGTAATTTGTTTGCTTTTGACTGAAATGAAAATATAAGTTAATTAAGATAAGATGATAAGTGAGGTGTCTGTCCTTAGTCAGGGAGCGATTGCTTCAGGAAAACAAGCAGAGTATTGCTACATGCGTGAGCCTCCTCATTTTTATCCTGACATGCATTAGAAGTGCGTGTCAACCATTCTCAGTAGATTTCTCACACAAAGATGAATAATTTTCCGCAAGACTTGTTAAATCAAGGTTAGGATTGAAAACTGACAGATGAAAAATTGAACCTCTCAAAGAAGCCAAACATTTGAATCAAATGATATGAAATTTCCATCTCTGCTTCTTTAAAGTCTCCAAATTCTTCTACCAGTTTGTAGCTCCTATTAATAAAACTAATCGACAAAAAAATTTCATTATTGTTGAGCCATATCTGAGTACATGAAAATAAGGTTTCGAGGGAAGGTGGACAGTACATGAAGTTTCCATTGCTCTGTGTTCGGTGTTCAACTACTTCAAAGAGTAGTCTGCATTTATATCGGCTGTTACCAAAATGCCATTCACTTCTCAACTCCCAGCAACAAGCAGACATAATAAGAAACTGAATCTTAACTCAATGTCGAAAGCACCTTAGTTCTGATCACCTTCTCTTTACTTCACTGGTGAGAGTGGAGATTCCTTCCCTGGGATTATAGCCAAATGCACAAAACCCAGCACTGGACAGATGGAATTGACAACAGCTTATGAGTCATATACACTCACAGCCCAAGAGAAGAAGACACTATGCCCTGCAGGGTCTCATGGGAATTGTATTCCGGGACACAGCAAACAACCAGAGGCTGCAAGAGGCAGACTTCGTAGTAACAGAGGGAGGGTGACCACTGGCTCTTAGAGAAGGATGTGATTGGCTTGGTTGAATAATTCTGTGGGCTGGCAGGGAACCACAGCCGCCTATGGTCCCCATGGTAAGGAACTTGTTGGGCCAGGGAATCCAATCCTCAGGAGCAGAGTGGGTGGGGAAACTTGCAGGTCGGCCATTCAGTGCCCTCCTACTTTACCCCAAATGTCAAGGCACATATAATATCGGCTTCAATATCAGACCTTACACTACAATCTTATGCGTTGAGCATTGTCCACTCACTGGACAGGATAATGAGAAGGTTGGAAAACCAGTGGTTGATCACATTAACCAGATGCTTCCTTATTTCTCTCCCATTGAGTTGTAAGCTTTATGTGGATAACACCTGTGTCTCTCCTTGCTTTCCACAGCAGCCTTAGCTCTGCACAGGGCATGGCACATTAATTAGTTAAATAATTAGCTAATTGATTACCTTCATCAGCTCTCTAAGAGCCACAGCACATAAGCAGTCTTCAAATCTATGATTCTAGGGTGTTAACTTCATGCTGACAGAGAAGAAAAAAACCCATGGTATTATTATCTCCACCACCCTGTTATCCCCAATTTTGCAGCGTCCTCATCCTGTTCTTCCTAGAGCTCTCAGCAAAACAAATACCACATTTCAGTCTCTTAATATTGTGCTACCTAGGCTAATTGAGAGGTTGCGGGCCACAAAAGTGTAGCCTTGGCAGAAACACGGAAACAAACAAAAAAGCCAATCTCTACCCAGTGAGAAAAAGAGAGAGACCCTCACGGCCAGTAAGCGCCCACAAATCCTTCCCTTCAGCCTCCGTTATAAATGTCAGAAGCAGTACTGAACGTGCTGCCCTCTTCAACATGTATAATTCTGGAAGATGAGTCAGCCGTTCTGCCTCCCCCTTATTCCCTCTTTGTAATTCAAAGCCAAAGCCCACTCTCAAATAGTGTTTCTTAAATGTTGACTCAAGAATAAAATATACTGAGAGACAATTGTTTAAAGTCGGTTTAGCAATATCTGTCCCAAGAAGAAACAACATAATGAGTACCAATGTCCAGATGGCTATTATGATTAATACACTGGATTCAATCATGTCTAAAATCTGTGAGTGCCCTTCTTATATATTTCAGTTTTCAATTATTTCAACTGATTGTAATTTCAATTAATAAAGTAGACAAGCACAGCGGCATTTGGAAGTAATTTCAGTGAGACGAAAACTATCTATAATTAATGATTTCGGCTGTGATTAGAAAATATTTCATTCTTCACAATTTTCTCCCTAATAATCCTCAGTGGAAAGAAGTCGGGAAGAAGACAGAAGACTAGAATCTTCATTTAATAAGCTATTTGGACACGGAGATCGCTTCATCTCTCCAAGCTTCAATTTTCTTATCTGTGCAAACTGGGGACAATGATACCTGTCTTGCCAAGTCATTTTGCAAAATAAATGAGATAGTACTGGTGAAAATGCTTTGAAAAGTACAAAATGTTATGTACCAATGTAAGATACTATTAGACCAAAAGTTCCTTGATATTTCCACCCTATGCTCTTTCCTTGGCCCCTTTGGTTATTTTTCTGTCAATAAGTGGAATAAAAATGAAAATGTTGCTATTATTACTCAAGCTGCTCTCTGTAATGGCACCATTTACACATCGGCAGCTCAAATTTAATCTCCAACTCTAAATTCAGACTCCAAATGCAACTCATCCATGCAATAGCAATTAGGAGCATGACCTCTAGACCAACTGCCTAGATTGAGATTCTTGTTCTGCCAGCTCTGCGGTGTATAGCCTAGAACACATCATTTAACCTCTGTGAGCCCCAGTTTTCTCTACAATAAAATTAGAGTAATAATGGCATCTCTCTCACAAAGTTCTGGTAAGTGTTAAATAGGTTCACAGATGTTATACATCTAGATGGTGCCAGACACATAGCAAACCCTCAGTAGATCTGGCTGTTATTAGTGCCATCACCTCTGGTCACTCTCCACCTTCCAACCTGCTTCTCCTCTGACGGTCCCTACCATCCAGCAGGTTACCTGTTTCCATGCAGAGTTGAGGGCTGGAAACTCCTAGTCTGCCATCTTGCTGACATCATTCCTTCGTTCCTCAATTTCCAAGAGCTTTGCACTTCCCTGTCCTCTTTTTTTTTTCCTTGTCTTTTTTTCGTTCGTCCTCTCTTCTCTGAGTATGGTCACTGGTCCCACGTATTTTCCAGTTCAATGATGCTTTGCAAAGATATACAGATACTTTGCTAGTCAAAGTTAAATAGTACTTGAAACTGAGATGAAATGTAAGTCATCAAACTTAAAAAAAAAAATTTAACTTTTTCAGGTTAGTCTCTTACTATTAGGAATCAATATCTAACCAGGCAGCATCTATTATGTAATGCTGAGCTAAATTTGGAAAGCGTACTTTTAATACTCTTAGTTTCTTAATGGTTTAATATGGATATGTCTCTGTGTAACTGGAATACTCAGTAAGTGTGAAATAATGACAATAAAACCAGGGCCAGCCACATAATTTGCCAGGTTCAATGTACAATGAAAACAGTCTCCACTAGATCCACAGTCAGTCTCTCCTTTCCACCAGGCCTTCTGCTGGAACCCACAGCAGACCACCTACTTTCAGGGATTACAACCTCCTTCCAGAATGCACTCAGTACCTGAAAGGGGATGGACCAGAGACCAGGCGAGGCTGGTCCGACCCTGAGACTCCCAGCATGTGCCCGACACAGCCCACCCAGGTGTCCACATCTGGCCCCCACCCAGGAAGAGGGCAATGGTAAAAGGGGACGTTCCTCCCAACCATGCAACCCACTCAGTTGCTGCCTAGACTGAGTGGCAGTGGTGCAGGGCGGGGATGGCCCAAGCACCAGTTAGCTAAGAACCCACCCCAGGAAGGAGGAGGGGGTGAAGGGAGGCAGAACTACACGTGAGGCAGGCTCTCAGCCCCGGGCACATGCTCCCATGTGCCCACAAATTCAAAGATAAAATGATTAAGAATCTCAAGACATCAATTTCAGAGCATTATATCCCAAACACAGGGCTCCTCTGAGTGTGGGGTCCCATGCAACTGCACTGGTCACTTACCTGTGAATCTGACCCTAAGACATATTCCTGTTAGCTCAGCTGAGGCAGTTGAGGTAAATCAATTGAAAGGGAAAATAGACATATTATCACAACTATGGTTCCACTTCTAGTGTTTACTAGCATTTACTCAGTACATACTGGGTATTATGTTAAAATCAACTAAAATTGCTGTCAATTTTAGAAAGACAGAGTTTTGGTACATATTTTTAATTGCATGAGACAAGTTTTATTGAATAGTATTAGATTATTAGTGTATTAATGATGAGAAGGAAGAGGAAGAAGAAGAGGAAGAGGGAGAAGGAGAGAGAAGAGGAGTAAGTTTGAATAATAACAAAAACAGAGCTTATATTTTCAGTAAACCCCAACAATTCCTACTGATTTCTTCTTACAGATCAAAGAAATCAGAATATATGTCAATTAGGCATGACTAGGCAAAATTCAGATGGAATAATGTCAACGTTTATATCATTAGTTACATAACTACTTTAACTTGCTATTATACCACAAATATATTTGTGTGTAAATAGGAAAAAATATTTTCCTATTATACCACAAATAATTTAGTTAATGCTAAAAGCATTTTGCTAGGTTTTGGGGGTACTAGGAGCTACTACCTTTGTTTTCTAGGCATATATTTATGAAATTTCAATTCCATTGTATGTATAGGACTTCTTTTAAAGTCTTACAATGATATTTGCTGCAAATGTTTTTCTTTACTGGTTGAGCTATGGTTATAGAGACTCACTTGTTTATAGGTAACTAAATTCCTGAAGTTGTAGAATATTACTTATATTAGTTACCTCAAAAAAGGTGGATTTTTTCTACTGTTATTATCACTTTTCTTTTCCAAGCAAGACAAAATCGAAGTTGATTTTGGGAAGATGTATTTTTAATTATGTTCAGTCTACGTGCTACTTTTAAAGATATTTTAAAGTATTTTGAAAGTAACTAGTCTAGTGCTTTGCTCTGCCTTTCCACTTTTGATTATAATTTATGACCTATAAATAAATGTTTTCAAAGAGTTTTTTCTTTATCCTGGGAAAATCTGTGGCCAGATGGGTGTGCGAAGTAAGCTGTGATGACTACCCATTGAGTGCCTGCCATGAGCTATATTTCTTCTATAGATCATGTAAGAATTTGATACTTACAAAGCCATTTGATGTCCATGCTATTCGTCCCCCCCAGTTTCTAGTTTAACAGATGAAGAAACTGAAGTTCAGGTAGATTAAGTAATTTGACCAAGGACAAAACAATCCCTGAGTAGATTCAACCCACTTCTGAATGACTCCAAATTTGTTGCAGTTTTTTGTCTGAGATGTTTCTGTCCTTCTCACAGTGAGAACTTTGTATTTTATCTTATGAGATGGTGATTTTAATTTTTTTAACGTTTATTTATTTTTTTAAAGAGACAGAGAGAGTGCGAGCTAGGGCTGGGGGTGGGGGGGGAGACGCAGGGAGACACAGAATCCGAAGCAGGCTCCAGGCTCTGAGCTGTCAGCACAGAGCCTGATGTGGGGCTTGAACTCACAAACTGCAAGATTATGACCTGAGCCAAAGTCGGCCGCTTAACCGATTGAGCCACCCACATGTCCCTGAGATGGTGATTTTAGTCACAGTTTGGAAAGAGATGAGGCACAAATTTAATAAGCCTACATGTTTTCCAAATCAAGCTTCTTAAATCCCTAGTTATGTGTGCATACATGTAACATTTGGACATTCCTTCATTGAGCTTGAATGGAGCAACTCTAATAACCAATACTCTCAACTCACAGACAACAGAGTTGTAAGCCTTTGAAGTATTCCATTTTGGTTTTACTTCAGCCCCAGTGAGAGAAGGTGGAGGGAGGTGTTGGTCTAGGCCCAGCATGGCCACATGGCTAGGACTCTTAAGAATGGCTCGCAAATGAGTGCCCCACTTTGTGAAAAAAGGATTGGAAAATATAGGATTGCCTAGGTGGTGCCAATAATTCATGGTCATCCATGACACAGAGCACTGGGGCCTTGTTTCCTGGTTCTAGAAGTGCCTGAGAGTGAGTCTTCAAATCTATCAGAGAATGGGAATGGGTTAGAGAGAACCAAACAGGTGGCCTCTGATTCCTTTGGCCTAGTAAAGAGCCATCCAGAAAAGTCTCTGTTTATTTATGTCTACAGTGAGTTATTTGGACTCTGACACCTTTAATTTTCACTAGGCCAGATACACTGTGCTTAATACAGTGCCCAAAAATACACTAGGAACCCACATTTTGAAAAAAACGATATGTCTGAGCCTTTCGATATTTTGAAATGGAGAAATTTTACTTCCTTATGACCACTTTAAAATGTCACAATTGGTCAGTCTACTCTACAAATGCCTGTGCTAAGAAACTAACTTGGGAAAAAATAGTTTTTTTAAAAAAGCAGCACGTAGTTCATGTATTGATAAAATTTACTTTGAAGAAAAAAATTGAGACTTTTGTTCTTGGCCATATTAATGACAGAACCAGATAAACTGCATATACACCCTGTTAAATTTTTAGAGGTCCATCATTAATGTAGTTAAACAACAAGGAATCCAGTAGGTAGTTGTGGATTCAAAGATCTGAAATGTAGGGATGCAAACCTACTCTATTTTAGGTTAACTATTGAGCCGTAAAATGACAAGTTCTGATTTATAAAATGTCAGCACACATCACGAATACATGGTGGTATCTTCACTGCCAGAAGTAAAAGGGTGAAAATATCCCACAATACTTTTCATTTAAGTGTTTACCGCAACACAGACTTTGGAGAAAGACTTTTATTTTATTAACAGGAAAACATATTTTTCTCAATTGTGATAATTCCTGTTAGTGTTATCTGGTAAGTCTCAAGATATTTAAATGCTATTTGTCAATACCTAAACTATAAAAGTTACATTATTTATTTCATATAGTAATTCATAATGTTTTTTGAATCACAGATCCTTTGAGGGAAATGATGAAAGTTCTGGATCCAATTCTCAGAAAAATGCATATTCACACAAAATTGTGCCCAAAACTGCAAGTGATTCAGACTTCAGATTAACAATTCTATGAGTGTCTAGGAGCTACTCGTATCTTTAAATATATGTACGTTTCTTAAATATTATATACCATATAATATTATATATATATATATATATATCTCCTCTGCAACAACTTGAGTTTGAGACTAGTTTATAGAAGAAATCACACTTCAATGTTACCATTTATTATAAAGTAAGATTACAGGAAATAGAAGCTATTTAAACTTTCTTATCTAACTAGTAGGGTTTCACTGATCTCTGGTGGATAATGTAATAACATAACAGAAAACACTAAACAGAGAATAACATTTTAGTAATGAGCAAATTTAGAATATATTAGGATTTGAGAAAACTCACTTTCATTTAGCATAATACACCAAATATCTATGAAGCAAGAGAATATATAAACAAAAGAAAAATCCAGTTTGCTTATTTTAGCAAACAATGATTTTAGGATGCTAACTAGTCTTCGACCCTTTGCTTAACTGTGACATTTGAACCTGTTTCATCACAGGGGCAAGGAACCATTTTTTCATTCTATCCTTTCATTCTGTCAAAAACATCCCCTAGGCGTACCTGGGTGGCTCAGTTGGTTAAGCGTCCCACTTCAGCTCAGATCATGATCTTGTGGTTTCTGAATTCGAGCCTCACGCTGGGCTCTCTGCTATTAGTGTGGAGCCCACTCCAGATCCTCTCCCTCTCTCTCTGCCCCCTGCCCCCCTTAAAAAATAAACATTAATGATTTTTTTAAATCCCCTTATCTTCCATGGAAACATGGATTGTCTCAGCTCAGAAGCTCTCCTCAGAACTCTACCTTGACCATAGTGCCATGTGCTGCTGGTGTGAATTAGCCAGAATTCCTTCCAGGAAGGGAAAGCTTGGAGAAAGGAGGACCGCCATAACTGGCAGAGCAGTGGGTGGAAATACTGGCTCTTAAAGGAGCTAATTCATCTGATTCATCTTTCCATCTTTCTCCCATCACAATGCCACGGTGAGTCATGCAGCAAGGAGGCTGATTGGAGAAACACACACACACACACACACACACACACACACCTCAAATTATAAGGTTCCAGAACTTTAGCCTTGCACATAATGCACACTGTGTATAATGGTCTGTAGAAGCCAATACTCTTACTGCAAAGAACAGCTGCTCCATGTTTTTCGCAGGGAAATTAAATTCTTTTCTTGTTGCTTTTTTTTCCCCTGCAAGTTAGAAGCAAGCACTTGCCACCTGGACTCTTTCTGGTCTTCGGCTTCTGTTTGAATGCTAAAACAAGCCTGGGAGGCCCATGGATGAAAAGTACGCTCGAAAGCCCAGATTAGAAACAAAAGTGAGGTTTGTTCATGTTTTACTCATCTGACTGGAAGAAAGCCTTAACCAGGGTATAGCTTTATGATCTTAGCACCACACTGTGGAGTCAGTCAACACCAGTGAAGACAGCCAGTTGCATTACGTGATCCTGTATGCATAGTTCCTTCCCTTGAATTCTTCCAAAAATTATACATACAGCGCTATGAGGGTGCCTCATAACATTTGTGTGTTTTTACCTTTATGGCTTAATTAACCAGATTATATAACACCCTGTGGTCATAAATTATACACAACCCTTCTTTCATAACCCATGATACTAGGTCCTCAGGAACAGGTTGATGCTTTTGTTGAAATGGAAGTCAAATATGTGATTTGCTTTTAAAGGAGTTCACAAACAGCATGTCGATCATGGGCTGTTTAGTTCCTCAAGTAGGCTGTGCAGAATTAAAAATATACAAGTCTTGGGGCGCCTGGTGGCTCAGTTGGTTGAGTGCCCAACTTTGGCTTAGGTCACGATCTCATGGTTCATGAGATTGAGCCCCTCATTGGGCTCTTTGCTATCAGCGCAGAGCCTGCTTCAGATCATCTGTCCCCCTCTCTCTATCCCCCCCCCCATTTCTGTCTCTCTCACTCTCTTAAAAACAAATAAATATTAAAATGTATATATAGAAGTCTATAATAGAAGGGCAGAGAAACAGTGTAGTGTATGTAGGTCCGTAGCAAGGCCTCGATCAGTTGCTATTGTGGTGGTTATATTCTCTTCAACAAGCTCAGCTCTTTGTAAGTTTTGAGAGTTCAACAAATATTTGACTGGAAGAATGAGGCAGTGGTTGAAAAGAGAGTTGTCTCAGCCTTGCAAATGGATTTTTTTAAATAATTGCCTGCCATAGTTAATTAATTAATATCAGTAATGTTTACTTGAGAGTTTTTTATACATATTAATATCACAGCAGAAAAAAGATTTTATGAGCGATACATGTCACTCTAGCAAGATTGAAAGGCTCATGCTGTTCCTGATAGCTACATATCTTCTAACAATACAAAGACCTACTCTGTATAACTATCAATTATTATTGATCGAAGGCCTAGTGGGAAATGTATCAATGAACACTTCACATACTTCAGAAGTTCTTAAGGGACCACAAGATGCTCACCCACTAAAGGTACAGTGAGTCCTGGACCCTGGCTCACTATCCCCTCTAATTGATAAGAACCTGACTCCTGATACAAAAATATACCGTCTGCCTGTGTCTACTTTCATTTAAGTGCAGGAATAAGGAACATACAGCATATTAAGTATATATTTAAGGAAACGTAAGACTAAGGAAACACAGGCAACCTGGGTTGAGGTAGGCCATGGCTGATTCATCGGGAAGACATTGAAAAGCTAATTGCTATTACAAATAAATATTGTGAGTTTTATATACTTCATTTGCGAGGGGCAAACTTTTTACCTCAGCTAAGGTATTAAAACAATATTGTGTGGGCCTTGCTGCCTAGAGTAAAGTCTGTTTGCATTTCACTGCCATGTAAAATTATAGGTTACTTTCCTTCATTTTCTGATATGTTTATTGAACCAGCGTTTACTGAGTGCTTACTAGCTGGTGTGAGGAAAGCTCATAACCACCCCCTATGTGTGTGGTTCTTGCTGTGTGCTGGGAGTACTGAATTGGCAAGATCTTGTTTATTTTTGAGAGACAGAGAGACAGAGTGTGAGTAAGGGAGGGGCAGAAAGAGAGGGAGACACAGGATCCGAAGCGGGCTCCAGGCTCCGAGCTGTCAGCACAGAGCCCAATGCGGGGTTTGAACCCATGAACCGTGTGATCATGACCTAAGCTGAAGTTGGACGCTTAACTGACTGAGCCACCCAGGCGCCCCGCCGAGATTTTGTTATGTTTTAGGAACTATAATGTGGTCAGAGAGACCACCAACACAAAAAAGGCAGAATTTCATAGGAAACAGGAAGTCATTCTGTTTGTCACCAACATGAGAAAGGGGTCTTTTGAGCCTAGAAATCAGAACTGAGCCAGAGGTGTTCGTTGGGTAGAGTTCAGTAGGCAATACTGTACCCAGAGGACCAGAAGACTCCCATGGGCTGAATATGCTACATATCAATACAAAGAGGGAATCTATGTTCCCTGGGTACATTTGGTGATCCTCGTTCTGCATAAGAATGATTCCAAGTAAAGAAGTCAGAGTCCTGTATCGTTTCTATATCTCCTCCAAGACCCCAACTTACCCTTAGCAATCATTATCAGTTAGGAGGCTCTGAGGGGAGACGGTGTCTCTCATGCAGTTTGCCAGTTATATTTGGAATGCTACAGGAC
This sequence comes from Panthera pardus, assembly GCF_024362965.1. Lineage (NCBI taxonomy): Eukaryota > Metazoa > Chordata > Mammalia > Carnivora > Felidae > Panthera > Panthera pardus. Next base: position 18,268,201 of record NW_026526654.1, on the reverse strand, counting down.
CTCAGAGGAAAAAGTAAATAATACATTGAGTGAGGTCAGGAAGTCTTGGCTGAGCTGCGATTTGAAGACTGAGGAGGAGAAAGGAAGGACATTCTAGAAAGCAGGAACAGTGTAAGCAAAGGTACAGAAGGGTTGAAAATATTTGTTTGATTCGGGGATTGGAAGTGAGGCATCCAATGAGGCTAGAAACAAGGAGGAGAGGTGATGGATTAGTAAAACAATTGTTCATGTTTCTCACGACAAAAAGAAAAGTCTAACTTAAAACAGAAGTGTGTAACTAGGCACCAATAACACTGCTTGCTCCTTGTTCTGCCCTGTGTTCAGTCTGTGAAGTGACAAAGAAATATTACAGGAGGTAAAACGTTTGCAGTCTAGTTCTATCTCTGTCACTAATTAGATATAGGACCTTGAACAAGCAACCGACCTTTTGTACTCCAGCGTCCCCAACTGTAACAAAACCAAGGGAAGGCAAATAATCTTTTCAGTGTTAAAAACTCAGTGATTTTCAGAGACATGAGTATGAAAAATGTACCTTAACACACAGCAGATACTTATTCAACAAATATGTATTATGTCACACTCTACACAGCACAGTGGGGACCTAGGAATGAAACCAACACAGAGGGTTTTGAAGGCAGTGAAAATGCTCTATATGATACAATAGTGATGGACACAGGTCATTATACATTTGTCCAGACCCATAAAGGTACAACACCAACAGTGAACTCTAATGTACACCATAGACTTTGGAGGATAATGATGTGTCATTGGAGATTCACAGTGTTCTTTGTGGGGGGAAGATGGTAGAAAACTATTCGGCCATTTTGCTGACATCATTCTGTGCAGAACCCTGCAGGGTCCCTCCTCAGAGTCCCTCTACAGCAACTAATATTTAAGCACCCTCACTTCTGGAGTGGGGCCCTGGAAACTGTACTTTAAGCAAATATCCCAAATGACTCTCGGACAAGTAGTCTGTGCCATACTGTAAAAAATATTTCAAATACAAAGGCTTCAATTCAGACCTGTCCCACCGTGTTCATGTTTTTGCTTTTTTGATATCACAGTATTTCCTGAATTCAAGATAAACACTGAATAACAAAACTATTCTTTATATACAATACATTAGAACATCCTGTCTTTGTTTAAGCCAAGTATGTATCCTCTACCATTAAATATGATTGCTAAATTAAAGTGGCCTCAATTAACTGAGAACAAGCCATTATCAATACTAAATTACTAAAATTGTTAACATCATCGAAAATAGGAAAGAGAAATAAAGGGGCCTTTTCAGGCAAGGACTTAATAAGGGAGATGGTTTCACTTGCCAAGAAAATAAGAGCTATTCCTTATGTCAGAAGAGTCTTGGCCAAAAAAAGCCATTGAAGTCAAAGCTTGTCAGTGACAATTATAAATTAGCTCTAACCACTTTCTCCTGTCCTCTGGTTAGCGATGGGATCTACAGCAGCTCTTAAAAATGTGGTCGTCAGACCAACAGCAGCATCACCCAGGACACCCTCAAAATGTAACTTCTCAACCACCCCCCACCAGACCTCCTGAGTGAAAAACCTTGGGGATCAGGAACCCATCAATCTATGCTTCAACAAGCTTTAACAAGAAACTCCTGGCAGAGGTCGTGCCTCATTGGTAGGGATGTGGAGAAAATGGAACCCTTGTTCACTGATGATGGGAATGTAAAACAGTACAGCCACTCTGGAACACAGTGGGAAGGTCATTCGAAAAATGAAAAGTACGAGTACCATATGATCCAGCAATCCCACTTCTGGGTATTTGTCCAAAAAATATTGAAATTGGGATCTCGAAAAGATAATCCACAACTCCCATATTCATTGCAGTATTCACAATAGCCAAGATGTGGAAACAACCTAAATGTCCGTGATCAGATGAATGGATACAACAAATGTGTTATACATGCACATCAGGATACCGTGTAATCTGTAGGAAGAAGGAGATGTTATAGTATATGACAACAAAAGATGAACCTGGACGACATTGTGCTGAGTGATATACGCCAGTCACAGGCAGGTGAATACTGTGTGATTCTACTTACATGAAGTTTCTGAAGAGGTCAAAGTCATAGAAGCAGAGAACAGCATAGAGGTTGCCAGGGACCAGGAAATTGAGAGTATTAATCAATGAGCTTAAAGTTTCAGTTCGGCAAAAGAAAGAAGCTGTGACGATTGTACCTATAGCCAACAATATTGAAAACTCTTGAAAATTTATGAAGAGGGTTAAGTGTTCTATGGAATGGAATGGAATGGAATGGAATGGAATGGAATGGAAATCTCCTGGTGACTGACACAGGCTTAAGTCTGAGAACCTCTAGCATAGAGAGAACATGTTATTTCTGTATCTTGCAGTGACTGAAAGAACGACTACACTCAAGTAGTTACAGGAAACGATGTAAGAAGCACTAAGGAAAAAATCGGCACAACTCTGATGTACACAGAATCTGGTTATTTTCAGACAGCTGATTCAGATGCTCTAACCCTTTACAGCACCCTCCTCCCACCTCTAGTCTACGCTTTCCCTCCACCCTTCCCCACCCCCCGCTGGAAAAATCCTTCCATTAAATTTGATTAGCATTACAGTTTACTAGGTGTGTTCCTACACATTATCTCATTTTATCCTCATAGTAATCCATGCAATAGGCAGGGATTATTCCCATTTTATAAATGAGACAGCAGAATTGGAGAGATTAAGAGATTTACATGAAATCACACAACTATTAATTAGCAGAACCAGAACCTAAATTCTACACCTTTGCTCATTCTCTAATCCATTCTGCCTTTCTATTGACTAAATTTAGCTACTTTCTTTATTGATTTCCTTAAGGATTTAGTCCAGAGTTTCTCAGCCTCCACATTTTGAACTGCTGGGCTCTTTGTTGGGGGTGAGGGTGGGGGTGGGGGGGGCAGGGAAAGGGCCCCCCCCCCCCAACCCCGGCATGGTTAAGATGCTCAGCAGCATTCCTGCCCTCTACCCACTAGATGGCAGTAGCTCCCTTCTCTCAGTTGTTACAACCAACAATGTCTCTAGACATTGTCAAAAGTCTCCAGGAGGCGGTGGAGGGCAAATCCACCCCTGTTGAGAACAACTGATGTAGTTTAAACCTCCAACAGCATCATCTGCAGACCTCCTTAAACTTCAGATGGCTGGGCCCCACCCTCAGAGTTTCTGATTCAATAGATTTTGTGCCATCTGAGAATTTGCATCTTTAACAAGCTCCCAGGTGAGGGCACTGGTTGGGATGAGCACTGGATGTTATATGTAAGTGATGAATCACTAAGTTCCACTCCTGAAACCAAAACTACACTATATGTTAACTAACTATAATTTAAATAAAAATTCAGGAAAAACAACCAAATAAGTTCCCAGGCAATGTTAATACTGCTGGTTTGGAGACCCCACTTTGAGAAGCACCTGTCTAAACTGTTTGCGAAGTCAGAAAGTATATCCCCGAAAAAGTGTATTTGCTATTGAAAACGTTTCGTCCCCAAAATAAATGAATAATAAAAACAAGCAAATCCAGGGCATGGTGGTTCTGTACGTATACCTTCTTCCCGCACACCCAAGCTGAAACGGAAGCTCAAATGAGTTTCCATTATTAATACATGGCCCTTGGATATTATTTAAACAAAAAGCACTCTTATGCTGCTGAGGGGAAATCCCTCATACTTTTACTTCCCACATCTTTTTATGAAATTTTAAAATTTATTTGACCTTCAAATCTCTCTGGTGATACAGGAAAGGTGCCATTCTCACTCCTTCTGCTTACCACAGTTACCAGAGTGGGAATCCCTCGCACAACTACAGAAAGGATCATATCTTTTAATGAATTTGAAAACGCTCTCTGAGAGAGACAGAAATACTGAAGGCCTGAATATAGAACTTTTTGATAGATGTTCATATTCAGAAGCTAACACAAGTCCGTTTCTATGGACAAAAGATTCTATCTTGTTACTTCCTGGATTTTAAGGAACTATTAATGTGTTTCATTCAAGATGTACAAATATTACCTTCTTAATCTCTTTTGAGATAGATTTTTAAATATTTTAAAGTATTTTTGTTTTATAACTCTGAGATTCATTTTTAGAAATTTGATTTTTATAACACAAGAACAGACACTCAGATCAATGGAACAGAATAGAGAACCCAGAAATGGACCCACAAACGTATGGCCAACTAATCTTTGACAAAGCAGGAAAGAATATCCAATGGAATAAAGACAGTCTCTTCAGCAAGTGGTGTTGGGAAAACTGGACAGCGACATGCAGAAGAATGAACCTGGACCACTTTCTTACACCATACACAAAAATAAACTCAAAATGGATGAAAGACCTCAATGTAAGACAGGAAGTCATCAAAATCCTCCAGGAGAAAGCAGGCAAAAACCTCTTTGATCTTGGCCACGGCAACTTCTTACTCAACACGTCTCCTGAGGCAAAGGAAACAAAAGCAAAAATGAACTACTGGGACCTCATCAAAATAAAAAGCTTCTGCACAGCAAAGGAAACAATCAGCAAAACTAAAAGGCAACCGACAGAATAGGAGAAGATATTTGCAAACGACATATCAGATAAAGGATTAGTATCCAAAATTTATGAAGAACTTATCAAACTCAATACCCAAAAAACAAATAATCCAGTGAAGAAATGGACAAAAGACATGAATAGACACTTCTCCAAAGAAGACATCCAGATGGCCAACTGACACATGATAAAATGCTCCACATCACTCATCATCAGGGAAATACAAATCAAAACCACAATGAGATACCACCTTACACCTGTCAGAATGGCTAACATTAACAACTCAGGCAACGACAGATGTTGGCGAGGATGCGAAGAGGATCTCTTTTGCACTGTTGGTGGGAATGCAAGCTGGTGCAATCTACAAAACAGTATGGAGGTTCCTCAAAAAACTAAAAATAGAACCACCCTACGACCCAGCATTTGCAATACTAGGCATTTATCCATGGGATATAGGTGTGCTGTTTCAAAGGGACACATGCATCCCCATGTTTATAACAGCACTACCAAGAATAGCCAAAGTTGGGGCGCCTGGGTGGCTCGGTCGGTTGAGCGTCCGACTTCGGCTCAGGTCATGATCTCACGGTCCGTGAGTTCGAGCCCCACATCGGGCTCTGTGCTGACAGCTCAGAGCCTGGAGCCTGTTTCGGATTCTGTGTCTCCCTCTCTCTCTGCCCCTCCCCTGTTCATGCTCTGCCTCTCTCTGTCTCAAAAATAAATAAAACGTTAAAAAAAAATGTAAAGAATAGCCAAAGTATGGAAAGAGCCCAAATGTCCATCGATGGATGAATAGATAAAGAAGATGTGGTATATATATATACAATGGAGTATTACTCAGCAATCAAATAGAATGAAATCTTGCCATTTGCAACTACGTGGATGGAACTGGATGGAGGGTATTATGCTAAGTGAAATTAGTCAGAGAAAGACAAAAATCATATGAGTTCACTCATATGAGGACGTTAAGAGACAAAACAGATGAACATAAGGGAAGGGAAACAAAAATAATATAAAAACAGGGAGGGGGACAAAACAGAAGAGACTCATAAATATGGAGAACAAACTGAGGGTTACTCGAGGGGTTGTGGGAGGGGGGATGGGCTAAATGGGTAAGGGGCACTAAGGAATCTACTCCTGGAATCATTGTTGCACTGTATGCTAACTAATTTGGATGTGAATTTTTAAAAATAAAAAATAAATTTTTTTAAAAAAGAAAGAAATTTGATTTTTAAAGTAAGATTTTTTAAGAAAGACTTTTTTTCATTAAAAGAATGACTTGCTTTTATTCAAAGATTTCCAAGTTTATAATGCTAAGAAAAATGTCCATAGTAAACACTTTTAAAGCAGTCGTTTTGACAAAATACAGCATCCATTCTTGATAAAAACCCTCAACAAAGTAGGGCTCGGTGGAACATACCTCAACATCATAAAGACCGTATACAAAAGACCCACAGCTAATACCATCCTTAATGGGGAAAAACTGAGGGTCTTTCCTGTATGATCAGGAACAAGACAAGATGTCCACTCTCACCATTACTATTTAACATAGTACTGGAAGTCTTAGCCTCAGCAATCAGACAACAAAAAGAAACAAAAGTCAACCAAATAAGCTAGGAAGAAGTCAAACTTTCACTATTTGCAGATGGCATGATACTCTATGTAGAAAATCTGAAAGATTCCACCAAAAAATTGCTAGAACTAATACGTGAATCCAGCAAAGTCACAGGATATAAAATCAATGTGTGAAAATCTATTGCATTTCTATACACCAATGATGAAGCAGCAGAAAAAGAAATCATGGAATTGATCCCATTTGCAATTGCACCAAAAACAATAATACACCTAAGAATAAGCCTAAATAAAGAGGTGAAAGATCTATACTCTGAAAACTATAGAATACATCTGAAAGAAATTGAAAAGGCTACAAAGAAATGGAGAATTCCATGCTCATGGATTTGAAGAGAAAATATTGTTAAAATGTCTATACTACCCAAAGCAATCTACACATTTAATGCAACCCCTATCAAAATACCACCAGCATTTTTCACAGAGCTGGTAAAAACAATCCTAAAATTTGTATGGAACCACAAAAGACCCCGAATAGCCAAAGCAATCCTGAAAAAGAAAAACAAAACTGGAGGCATCATAATTCCAGATTTCAAGCTGTATTTCAAAGCTGTAGTCATCAAGACAGTGTGGTACTGGCACAAAAACAGACACATAAATCAATGGAATAGGATAGAAAACCCAGAAATGGACCCACAACTATACAGTCAAGTAATATTTGACAAAGCAGGAAAGAATACCCAATGGAAAAAAGACAATCTCTTCAACACATGGTGTTGGGAAAACTGGACAGCGACATGCAGAAGAATGAGACCAAACCACTTTCTTACACCATACACAAAAATAAATCAAAATCAAAAGAAAGACTTACATGTGAGACAGGAAACCATCAAAATCCTAGAGGAGAGCACAGGCAGAAACCTCTTTGACTTTGGCCACAGCAACTTCATACTAGACACATCACTAAAGGCAAGGGAAGCAAAAGCAAACATGAAGTATTGGGATGTCATCAAGATAAAAAGCTTCTGCACAACAAAGGAAACAATTAACAAAACTGAAAGGCAGCCTACAGAATGGGAGAAGATATTTGCAAACAACATATCTGATGAAAGGTTAGTATCCAAAATCTGTAAAGAATTTATCAAACTCAACACCCAAAAAACCCCAAATAAACCAGTTAAGAAATGGGCAGAAGATATGAATAGACATTTTTCCAACAGACACATGAAAAACTGCTCAACGTCACTCATCATCAGGGAAATACAAATCAAAACCATGATGAGATACCACTTCACACCTGTAAGAATGGCTAAAATTAGGGCATCTGTGTGGCTCAGTCGGTTAAATGTCTGACTTCGGCTCAGGTCATGAACTCGTGGTTCATGAGTTTGAGCTCCGCATCAGTATCTGTGCTGACGGCTCAGAGTCTGGAGCCTGCTTCGGATTCTGTGTCTCCCTCTCTCTCTGTTCTTCCTCCACTCGCATTCTGTCTCTCACTCTCTCAAAAATAAAAGTTTTTTAAAAATTTAAAAAGAATGGCTAAAAATTAACAACACAAGAAACAACAGGGGTGTTGGTGAGGATGCAGAGAAAGAGGAACCCTCTCGCACTGTTGATGGAAATGCAAATTTGTGCAGTCCCTCTGGAAACAGTATGGAGGTTCTTCATGAAACTAAAAATAGAACTACCCTACAATCCAATAATTGTACTACTAGGTATTTACCCAAAGGATACAAAAATACTGATTTGAAGGGACACGTGCACCCCCAATGTTTATAGCAGCATTATCAACAATAGTCAAACCATATAGAAAGCCCAAATGTCCACCCACTAATGCATGGATGAATAAGATGTGGTATATACATACCATGGAATATTACTCAGCCATCAAAAAGAATGAAACCTTGCCGTTTCTAATGACAAGGATGGAACTAGAAGTATTATGCTAATGAAATAAGTCAATCAGAGAAAGACAGATACCATTATGATTTCACTCATCTGTAGAATTCAAGAAACAAAACAGACGAAAATATGGGACCAGGGGACGGGGGAGAGAAGAGAAGGAAAAAACAAGAGACTCTTAACAATAGAGAACTAACTGAGGGTTGCTGAAGGACAGGTGGGTGGAGGGTGGGCTAGATGGGTGATGAGTACTAAGGAGGGCACTTGTGATGAGCACTGAGTGTGGTATGTAAGTGATCAATCACTGAATTCTACTCCTGAAACCAATATTGCACTGTATGTTGACTAAAATTTAAATTAAATAAATAAACATAAAAATAAAAATAAAGCAATAGGAAGATCAGCCAAGGGGAATTATCCCCTATGATGTGCATTTCATAGCCAGTCCCTACAGACAGACCTCAATTCTGCCCTGCAAGCCAGTTTTCAAGGACTACTGAGACAACTAAAGGTTAAAACATTTCGCTAAGTCTTTGATGCTTAAAGTGTGGTCCCAAAGCATTAGCGTCACCTGGGAGCTTGTTATAAATTCAGAGTCTCAGGCCTAACGCAGACCTATTAAATCAGAATCTGCACTTTCACAAGATTCCCAGGGAGTCACATGCATTAAAACCTGAGAAGCATTGCCTAGATGAAGCTGACAATTCTCCAAAATAGAGTGATTAAATAGAAAGAAATTTAGGGAACAGAAAAGGCCAAAATCAATTCCTTCTACAAACCAAACCAGATCCATTCAAAGAAGCTCATAGATGTTCAGGTTCGATTTAAACCATTTCATTGAAGACACATTGTGTATATTAAACTTCTCTGAATTTTTAGAAACAAAATGATTGCTATTGAGGGGTGGCCTGTAAATAAATGCTTTTTCTTTTCATATTTACTCTTTTTCAATAAAAAAATATATAAAGGCTATACCTAAGATTCAAAGTAGACAATATCATAGCTAAGAGAATTCTTAAGTTCCAATCTTAATTTTGGACAAAATTTGTTTCAGAATTTGAGTCTAGATGACTTTCTGGTTCAATTTCGTCTGAACTGAACAGCTAGTTAACTAGATTCATTCATATAGGCAAGCTGACCATTTAATTTTTATTTTCTTGTTAAAATATTATTTCACTGGGCTTTTTTCCTTCCTCTATATTTTCAAAGTGATATTCAGTAGGTCAGTAACACTGATGTAAAATATCTTGAGGTCATCATGAGAAGGAGCAGTTGCTTTATGTGTTCTACCTTCAGAGAGAAAAAAACAGGGATGTTTGTGCAATGCGATTAAAAAATTATTTTGCTTTGATGGTGCTAACTGAAATACAGCAAATCCATTTCTGTTGCATATCTTACTTTTCGGATCTCATTTAACATTTCAAAATCCAAGCATCACATTTTAACAACCAGTAATTATGTAATTAGAGTCTGTGTATGTTTACATGTTCGAAAGGGTAATGGCACAGGACAAATGTTTTATAATTAATTGAATGTTTTATATGAAAAAATAGCAAAATGACTCAAGGCTAAAATAAGGAAAACTTGCAAATTTTTTTGTTTTAAATAAATTCACTGCATATTCCATTTAGCTGTATAAGTGTAAGAAGGATGTAAATGGGAAATGGATAATTCAAGCAAATATTTTATGGCTTATTCGTGCAGAAGAGCTATCTTTGCCATTCTGGGTATAAGCAGTTGCTCTGAAGATTTAAAAACAGGGTTTTTTGGGGGCGCCTGGGTGGCTCAGTCGGTTAAGCGTCCGACTTCGGCTCAGGTCATGATCTCACGGTCCGTGAGTTCGAGCCCCGCATCGGGCTCTGTGCTGACAGCTCAGAGCCTGGAGCCTGTTTCAGATTCTGTGTCTCCCTCTCTCTCTGCCCCTCCCCTGTTCATGCTCTGTCTCTCTCTGTCTCAAAAATAAATAAACGTTAAAAAAATTAAAAAAAAAAACACCAGGGTTTTTTTTCAGGCAAAACTTATTTCCAATACTTATTTCACAATTTCCCTTCTCCTTCAAGTGCTCATCTCCAGGTGCCTAGGGATGCCAAGTGACTGTATCAACCCTACTGCTAGCTGACCCACCAGAGAGGTCTGATACACTAATATGCTCTGATGTTAGTAGCTCTCTAAGGTAAGTGCATTTTCAAGGCAGTCTTCAATGGTCTGCACTAAAGGAAGTACTTCAGCCCTGGCTCTCCTTGGCTTTTTCCCTGGGCCATTATCTGTACAAACCTGAGCCTCAGACCACTTTGGAGAGCCAGAGGGACTCCTAAAACCCTGTAATTATGAGGCTCCCAATAATAGTGCAAAGACCAGTCTCACACCAGTATTTCCACACAAATAGTTCAACCACTTCTTTTTCTCCTAAAATGTCTGCTGTAGGGTTCTCCCCTTACCCCCTTACCAACTGACCATTTGGCTTGTTATCCATCAGCCATGGAAAGTGAATGTAATTCCCTGAAACTTAACTGAACGGGAAAGGGAATCTGAAGACAATTACCTGTTTGACTCAAACAAACAAATGCTTCAGTTGTATTACCTAATAGAAAAGAAACCAGACTAGGTGATTTTTGTGATAACAAAATAAAGTAAAAAATTGGGGCATTACAATACCCAAGGTGGATTTTATCTTGAATTAGCCATTTGTGCTGCCTATTTAACCTAAATTAAACAAATAATGCTTAATCAACATCTCCCCACAAGAGCTTGAATGTTCACAGGCTCCATTGTCTGAATATTTGAGGGAGATTGTTTCTGTCTTACACCATCTACACAATTCCCTTCCTTGTCTACTTCCCACTGGGACCATGGACCACCTGGGAAAGGCATCACATTCCATCAGTCTCCTTCCAACACAGAAATTCCACAAAAAATAGCCAGCTACATCGTTAGTCCTTACTAACGTGACATGGAAATCCTGGTACTATTTAACTTGTAAATATTTCAAAGATAACCATGGAAATGTTTAAAGAAAAATTGAGCTAGGAAGAGTACATCGTGACTTCCTTTATTTTGTGTTGTTAATACATGTATTGAACACGACGTGTCACAAACGATGCCCATGACGATGGACACAAAAGTACGGTCCAGCCTTTGCCTTCAAACAGTTCATGCTCTAGTAGGTAAGATAAAACCAATCATTGCAGATGCTGACTACGAGTATACATAAAAATTCCCAGAGAGCCTTAGGAGTAGATTTGGAGGTCTCTATAAAGTGTTCTACGCAGGAGGGCGGTTGAGGAAAAGGAGGTTTGAGTAGAGAACGGGGAAAAGAACTTGAAGATCAAGGGCAGGATATAGAAACTGTAATTAGCCTTGAGGCTTTCACAGTAGTGACTATAAGGGGGTGTCATGTATGTATTGACATGGCTAATTCGTTTTAAGAAGGGAAAGTACATGTAAAGTGATTTAAAGACATCCTTGAACCTGAGGGGTGTTTAAACATGTTAATTTTACCCTTTTAATATTTAAAGCCCAAGTGAGCCTTATTATGTATCAAGTTTCTGTGTTTATGGATCTCTCAAGGCTGTTTATATTAAACACTTTAGTTTTGGAATAGCTAATATTCTCCTATATTTAAGTCTCTCTGCCATTAAAAAGCTCTCTCCCTTCACACATTGTTTCTCTTCATGTCTCTGCTCCCTGAGGTTAATAATAATGAGTCGATGTGAAACCTTCACAAAACACTTTAAATTGCCCTGGAAATGAAAATCTCAATTATTGTGATTAAATAATCCCTCTATAGAAAAATGAAGAATAATTGGGGGCTGCTAGCAAAGTTAAGCAAAACAATATCCTGAAACATGTTTTTTCAACATATTTTCAATTCCCATTAATATTTCCTGGCATTTTAACATTGTTTTTCCTGAGTGTTATAGCCACTTTCTATGTCTCTTTAAAAAACCATAATAGCCTTAGGATATAGTCCAAAGGGAGCAAGCATTGGGATAGAGGCAAATAAGACCGGAAGCAATGGGAGGAATAATTCCAGAAAAAAAATCACTAAGTAGAAAATTAAACTTGCCAGTTTTACGAGAGCTTTCTGAGAGAATAAATACTATTTTATCAACATGGGAACATAGAGTCCTACTGATGATCTGATGGAATTACAGTGATGTAAACATACATACAGAAATACATATGTACTCTCTCTACAGAAATATATATACATGAATAGATAACTATATATACTATATACATATACACACATTTATTTACATATTACAATCTATACATACACACAAGACATATACATTATATATGTTATACACATACATCATATGTGTGTATAGATATATAATTTTTTTAATATTTATTTTTGAGAGACAGAGTGTGAGCAGTGGAGGGGCAGAGAGAGAGGGAGACACAGAATCTGAAGCAGGCTCCAGGCTCTGAGCTATTGTGGGGCTCGAACCCTTTAACCCTTGAACCAAGAGATCACGACCTGAGCCGAAGTTGGATGCTTAACCAACTGAGCCACCCAGGTGCCCTGGTATATATGTGTGTGTGTATATATATACACACACACATATATACATACACACACACATGTATACATACACACACACATATATAACATATATAATGCATTTGTCTGTGTGTATGTATAGATTGTATATACATATATATATACACACATATCTTGCTATCATGTCACTGATCAGTTGCACAGAGAAGATTTTACAGATTTTTTTAAAGTTTATTTATTTTGCGAGTGAGAGAGAGTGCGCATGCGTGCGTACGTGCACGCGAGTGGGGAGAGGCAGAGAGAATCCCAAGCTATCAGCACAGAGCCCTACGCAGGCCCAAACCCATGAACCAAGAGATCATGGCCTGAGCTGAAATGAAGAGCCAGATGCTTAACAGACTAAGCCACCCAGGTGCCCTCCATTTTCATGACTAAGGAAGAAGAAAAGAAGAAACTATGAAATAACAGGTTGAAACATAACACAGCTGCAGGTTATTTGAGTTCCTGAAAACCATAGAACTGAGTGGACTGTTCAATAGATAAAACCTCACTCTGAACACAAAAGCCTATGCTCTTGATCACCAAAGTATAGGTCCTGGGATTGATGATAATGAAAGGTGTTTTTAGTAGTTACTAATTTCCTGTTGCTATCGTAACAAATTACAACCAAAGTTCACTGAAAGCAGCACATGTGTTATCTTACATTCTGGAGGCCAGAAATCTGAAGTCAGTTTCACCGGGCTAAGGTCAGGGTGTCAGCAGGACTGATTTTTTCTGGAGACCTAAGCAGGGGATCCCTTTCCTTGACTTTTCCAGCTTCTGGAAGCTGCCTGTATTCCTTGGCTTGTGGCCCCTTCCTCTCCAAAGTGCATCACGCAGACCTCTGGTGCCGTGGTCACATCATCTTCTCTCTGACTCTGACTTCTCTCTGACTCTTTCATCCAACTCTTAGGAGCCCTGTGATTCCACGGGACCCATGAGAATAATCCAGGACAATCCCCATCTCAACATCCTTAATCACATCTGCAAAGTCCCTTTTGCCATGATAAAGTAACACTCACATGTTTCAGGTATAAGGTGGACATCTTTGGTAGGCCATTGTTCAGTGTATCACAAAAGGACAATAAAGATAAAAGAGATCACAAACCATAGACAACGAAAGAAGACAAATATAAGAGGAACCTGGGTAAGAAGCTTTCTACAAATAAACATATATATATTGGTGACTTAGTAGCAGTCAAAGGCAGAAGAAAATATACTGTATTTTGTTAGCTGGAATAACATGCCAAGAAACTCAACAATTACAGAAGCAGAATTAATTTGCTTGCTTCCAGTTGCTACATTCATCAATGCCACCTACATTAAAGTTTAGGGTCGGAACTATAGACACGCATGAAATTGCCACACACCATCCCTGCTGACGAGCCTTGTGCGCCTCTGCCCTGACTGGCCCAGAAACCAGTCCCCCACAGCTTGCCAGGCCTGGTGTATGAAGGATAGAAGAGGAGAGAAGCCAGGGGAGGATGAGAAACCGAGCCTGTGTGCATCCCTATTTCCTGAAACACCTCAGTTCTCCCTGGAGTCACAGCCTAGCAGGTCACAGAGGGCCTTGTGGGCCATTCTAAGCAATTAGGTGTCTGCTCAGAATGCTGGGCGGGGGGGGGGGGGGGGGGGGGGTTGGTAAGCAGAGAAGGGAGGCAACCTCAGATGGAGGGGGAACAAGGGCAGAGCATGGAGAGTTAGGGGAACCTCCCTGACGACGTGAGCTCTGCCCTTGTCCATCCCCTATGCCAACCCATTCCCCACCAGCTCTCTCTGGATGACTGCACACGGTGGGTTTCAAGGTCCAGACACACATCCCTCGCAGCTCCAGTGAGTCTCCCGTGTGCCCCCAGCTTTGTCTTAACACAGACCGAACTCTGTCCCGTCCCCACTCTCCTACTAACCAGCTGGAGTGAGCTCCATGTTCTAGTCCATAAAATCCTACCTTCTATCTCAGAGAAGACCGTTCCCAATCTGTGCACTAAGTGCCCCCACACCTGAATCTGAGTGCCCCTGTCACAATTCTTCATGTCTCTTTATGTTGTCACTTGTTACACAGAAAGATAGTCACCATCTCACCCACTGTTGCTGGATCTCTAAAACAGCATGGCCCTATGGTGGGAAATTTTGCAATATTTCCAAATTTACAAAAGTACTTTTCACTTCAGCCGGTAATCCCATGGCTAATAATTTATATCCTGCAAACATATGAAATAACACGTATAAGATGGCTCATTCCTGCATGGTTTGTGATAATAAAAGATTGGAAGTGACCCAAGTGGTCCTCACTAGAAGACTTTAACCCAGAGGTTCTCAACCAAGGTGATTTATTTTTGGCTGTCACACCGAAGAAGGTGGTCCTGGCATCTAGTGGGCAAAGGCCAGGACTGCTGCTCAGTATTCTACATTGCAAGGGACAACCTCCATAACAACACTTATCACGCCCCAAATTTCAGTAGTGCCAAGGGTGAAAATCCCGGGTTAAAGAATCATACACAGAATGGGTATTATACAGCTTTTTTTAAAAAATGTAATCCTAGTATAGTTAATATAGTTAATATATAAAATCATATTCTGGTTATAGTTATGTTATAGTATGTTATAGTAATAGTTATGTTATATTAGTTTCAGGTACACAATAGAGTGATGCAACACCATCACCCCGCGCTCATCATGATAAATGCACTCAGTCCCCTCCGTCTTTCACCGATCCGCCTACCCACTTCCCTTCTGATAAGCCTCAGCTTGTTCTTTATAGTTAAGCCTGGGGTTTTTTGTTTGTTGGTTTTTTTTTTCTTTGTTCATTTGTTTTATTTCTTAAGTGCTACGTGTGAGTGAAATCATATGGTATTTGTCTTTCTCTAAGTGACTTATTTCACTTAGCATGATACCCTCTAGGACCATCCGTGTTGTTGCAAATGGCAAGATTTCATTCTTTTTTATGGCTGAGCAACATTCCATTATAGATTCCATTGTATGTTCCATTCCACTGTGTGTGTTTGTGTACATATATCACATCTTCTTTATCTATTCATCTACCAGTGGATACTTGAGTTGCTTCCACAATTTGGCTATTGTAAATAAGGCTGCAGTAAACTTGGGGATGCATGTATCTTTTCAAATTAGTGTTTTCATATTCTTTGGGCAAATGCCCACCAGTGGAATTACTGCATTATATGGTAACTCTATTTTTAATTTTTTGAGGAAACTCCATACTGTGTTCCAGAGTGCTTACACCAGTTTGCATTCCCACCAAGGGTTCCTTTTTCTTCGCATCCTCACCAACACTTGTTTTTGGTGTCAGAAATACTTGTTTTTGATTTTAGCCATTCTGACAGATGTGAAGTGATATCTCATTGTGGTTTTGATTTGCATTCCCCTGATGATTAGTGATGTTGAGCATCTTTTCGTGTGTCTGTTAGCCATCTGTGTGTCTTCTTTGGAGAAATGTTTCTTCGTGCCTTCTGCCCATTTTAATTGGATTATTTGCTTTTTTGGTGTTGAATTGTATAAGTTCTTTGTATATTTTGGATACTGACCCTTTGTCAGATATATGCAGTCATTAAAATAGGGTAAGAACACTATGTACAGAAATAAAAAGATCTTTGGAAGACATTAAGTGGCAAAAGTAAGGTAAGACTGGTTTATGTGCTAACTTTTTTTAATTTAATTTTTTAATGTTTATTTATTTTTGAGAGAGACAGAACATGAGTGAGGGAGGGGCAGAGAGAGGGGGAGACACAGAACTCAAAGCAGGCTCCAGGCTCTGTGCTATTAGCACAGAGCCTGACATAGGGCTCAAACTCACGAACCGTGAGATCATGACCTGAGCTGAAGTCAGATCCTTAACCAACTGAGCCACCCAGGCACCCCATGTGCTAACTTTTTATGAAAAAGAAAATAAGAAAATATGTGTACATGTGTATTTGCTTGCATCTATATAATGCAACATTAAAAGGACATGTTAAATTAATAAAAATGATTACCAATTTGGGATTAATGGGACTTGGAGCCGGGATGAGCGGAGACATAAGTAGGAGCTACACTTCTCAATGTAAATCTCAATACATTGCTTTAACTTGGAACCACATGTCTCTTGTACCTATTTAAAACAATACATAAAGATTTGGATATAAAGATTTTTAAAAAGACATGTGAAAACAGGAACCCTCTTGCACTGTTGGTGGGAATGCAAATTGGTGCAGCCGCTCTGGAAAGCAGTGTGGAGGTTCCTCAGAAAATTAAAAATAGACCTACCCTGTGACCCAGCAATAGCACTGCTAGGAATTTATCCAAGGGATACAGGAGTACTGATGCATAGGGGCACCTGTACCCCAATGTTTACAGCGGCACTCTCAACAATAGCCAAATTATGGAAAGAGCCTAAATGTCCATCAACTGATGAATGGATAAAGAAATTGTGGTTTATATACACAATGGAATACTACGTGGCAATGAGAAAAAATGAAATATGGCCTTTTGTAGCAACATGGATGGAACTGGAGAGTGTGATGCTAAGTGAAATAAGCCATACAGAGAAAGACAGATACCATATGGTTTCACTCTTATGTGGATCCTGAGAAACATAACAGAAACCCATGGGGGAGGGGAAGAAAAAAAAAAAAAAAAAAAAAAAGAGGTTAGAGTGGGAGAGAGCCAAAGCATAAGAGACTGTTAAAAACTGAGAACAAACTGAGGGTTGATGGGGGGTGGGAGGGAGGGCAGGGTGGGTGATGGGTATTGAGGAGGGCACCTTTTGGGATGAGCACTGGGTGTTGTATGGAAACCAATTTGACAGTAAATTTCATATATTAAAAAAAAATAATAATAAATAAATAAATAAATAAATAAATATATTGAGGGAGTTTCGGGTTTATAAGAGTGAGGATTTCATTTTTTAAAATTTATTACCCAATATTGTATGTAAGTGATGAATCACTAAATTCTACACCAGAAACTAATATTGCACTGTATGTTAACTACCTGGAATTTAAATAAAAACTTGGGAAAAAAAAAAAAAAAAGACATGTGAGGTCCTTGAGAATAAAAAGACTATATCTCATTTATCTTTGTGTCCTAATTATCTGGAATTAAGCCTTCTCTAAAACAGGTACTTAAATATTAGATTTAAATTATATTTATTATTTATTTTTATATTTTATATATTTTTTATATTTTATATTATTAAGTATATTAAATTATACTTAAAATAATTTAGTTGAATTTAAGCCAACAGCTTTCATGCTATTAAGTACCTATATAAATACATTCATAAGCATGGGGCAAAATTAAAAATAATACATGAAAAGTGTAACCTGTAGCCTTTGACCTCATGAAGGTTACAGTACAGGTGTGGAAACAAACACATAAAACAGTTAAAGAACAATACAATTTTTAGTATATGTGCCGCCGAAGCGAGCACAACAATACAATTTTTATATACCCAAAGAATACAAAAGTACTAATTCAAAGGAATACATATACCCCAATGTTCATGGTAGCATTACCTACAATAGCCAAATTATGGAAACAACCCAAATGTCCATTGACTGATGAATGGATAAAGAAGATGTGGTATGCATATACACATATATATACATATATATATGTGTATATGCACACACGCACGCACAATGGAATATTACTCTGCCATCAAAAAGAATGAAAATCTTGCCATTTGCAACAATGCAGATGGGACTAGAGAGTATTATACTAAGTGAAATAAGTCAGAGAAAAATAAATACCGTATGACTTCACTCCTATGTGGAATTTAAGAAACAAAACAAATGAGCAAAGGGGGGGAAAGGGGGGCAAACCAGGAAACAGACTCTTACGGGGGTGGGGGATGGGTGAAATAGAGGGTGGAGATTAGACTGCACACGTGATGAACCCTGGGTGATTTACAGAATTGTGGAATCACTATATTGTACACCTGAAACTAATATTACACTGTATGTTATGTAACTGGAATTTAAATAAAAACTTTATTTAAAAAAAAAGAACACTCCATTTTTTGGGTGACTTAGTGGAAAAAAATGAATTTTTCACCATAATTTTCAGATAAGTGGAAGTGAGCTAAATTAAGCTGTAAGCCAGTTTATCAACTGCTTCTTTCATTGAACATGCAAATCTGTCCTCTTTTAATTTACAAAGACATCTGACTTTGATTCATATGTTTACTATTTTAGTTAATGGAAGGAAGCATAGAATTAAAACAGTGACATCACATCACATTTGAATAGAGAAGACAGAGCAAACCAGCCAACGTGGATTCACTGGAAGCTTACATCATCCCATCTGGGAAAATGACATTAAGTACTAAGGAGTTGCTGCCCCCTAGAGGTCAATCAAAAAACTCCAAAATTAAAAGGATGACATTTAATCATCAAAAGCCAAGCAATTAAGAAGGAATGACAGAGCATGAGACTCGTTTTATACAGGAGTGAGACCCAAATCCACTATTCTGGAGGGAAAAAAAAAGGAAGGGAAGTTTGGCTCCCCTAAGAGTGAAGAAGTGTTTACAGCAAAGGAAAAATAAGCAAAAGTTTTTGCTCATTGCATCCAATGAACACCAGGGGCAATGGGGGGGGGGGGGTTATTAACTTGAAAATGTTTACTTTTTTATTGCTTCTGCTTCATATTTCTCCACAGATGCTAGTGGTTAGCAACCACTAAACATAGCTAGAGGGCTCTGTGCTTGCTTCAGTGTTTTTGGGAAAAGCTGTGAGCTTTGCTCTACTCAGCAGTAGGCCAAAGCAGGGAAACCCCCAGCAAAATCAACTGTTGAATGCACTGGAAAGGAAAGCCTGCACACAGAAGCCTGAACCACAAAGCTCTTCTTAAAATGGGAAGCAGAAGGAAGAAAGTCTGGGCCCCTAGGTGTCCACTAGGTGTCCAATCTAGCGAAAAAATAGGCGTTTTGCTCCCCAAAGCCTCGGATCTCTTTCACCTCATTTTTAAGCCCCTGCCTCATCAGAAATCCTACCAAGCCAATCCTACCAAGTTCTCAGATGGCTTCCAGTAATTCAGAGTTCAAGTTTTCCTAAACTCTGCTCTTACAACTGGAAAGGCTCTATTCAAACTTCATCAAATTGGAATTCATACGTGAACATTCATTTATGGCTGTGTAGATTGATGTACAGATACACTGTAGGTTCAATAGGTGTGTAGCAGATATTGCTTCTCTGAAGGCCAAGAGCACGCTGTATACACTGTATGTTAGCCAACTTGACAATAAATTATATTTTAAAAAAAAAGAAATACAGTAGGGAAACTGAATGGTTGTAGGAGGACCTAAGTTCATTGAATTTTAAAAAATGAAAAAAATTGTTTAAATTTCAAATTACTGACTTTTAGAAATTTCTGAAAAAGTGGAATAACCCAGTAAAAAGTCTTCAGGTTTTGGAGTCAAAGAGAGCAAATTCCAGTTATGATTCTGCCCTGTATTCGTTGTCAGTTACCTTCCCTGAATTGCAGCTTCCTCATTTATAAAATATGGTTAATACTTACCTTGCAGCATTTCTGAAGGGGTTAGAGATGATATATATGATGCACACACAAAAAATATATTCTCAGGAAGTGGTAGCTATTATTACACAATCAGGATTCACCTGTACCAGGCTACATAATGTGGGATCAAATTTAATTGATACCCCAAAATATTTTCTACGAAAACTGCGAGGCTACAGGCCATTAGGAAGGGGAGATCAATGTTGGCTAGCAATTTGAGTAGACTGTATGAATTACTGAGATGAAACCTGAGCAAAACCATGTAGTTCGTTTGAAAAAAATGTCATTACCACCTTGAAATCTTTGCAGAGATCAAAGACACAAAGTGTCTAATGCGCTTCCAGGCTTGGCTAAACATTAAACTGTTACAAAAAGACTTGTCGGCCATATCAAGAAAATGACTTTCATCATGAGATTATACCTTCTGAATATGGCCATGATGATGACAAGTCCGTATACTTCTGAAAATGGTACTCTATTTTAAAGAGACATATGATTATGGGTAAGACTCTTTCTCTATTCAAAAGCTATATATTGCTTCCCTGGAGCTGCTATAACAAATTACTACAAACTCGATGGCTGAAAATACCAGAACTGTATTCTCCCCCACTTCTGAAGACCCGAAGTCTAAAATCAAGTGTCAGAAAGCAACACTCCCTTTGAAGACTGGAGGAAATTCTCTCCTTGCACCTTCCAGTTTCTGGTGGTTCTGGAATTCCTTCATGTTCCCTGGTTTGTAGCTACATAACTCCAGTCCCTTTCTTTGTCTACACATAGTGTTCCCCCTGTGTCCCCATGTCAGATCTCCCTCTCTTTATGGGCCATTGGATTTAGGGCCCCTCGTATGTAGAATGACCTCATCCCCAAATCCTTTACTAAGTTACATTTGCAAAGACCTTTTTCTAAATAAGGTCAAAATCACAGGTCCCAGGGGTTACTACTTGGACACACCTTGTAGGGGGTCACCATTCAACCGACTACAAGTCATTTCTAGTGAACCTTGGCATATTGCTCTTATTTACATATACCCTCTTAACACATTGAGTAGTTTATTTTGCAGAAGTCTCAAAAAATAGCAACCTGTTATCTGTGTAGGAATCAGAAAATCCTAGTATTAACTAGAACTTCCATGCAGTGGGAAAAGCATGTGTAAACACAGGTGGGTGGAAGGGGCCACAACACAGGCAGTGGCTGCTGAAGATAACTTTCACCAACACAATCAAAATGTATTTAGGATTCACGCTTACTGATCCATATCCTTGCCAACTTGAGCACTTTGTTACAAATGATTTTACCCTAATTATGGTTTACTTATGGCTTTTTCTGCCTGCCCTGACACCCCAATCCCACAATCCCACATTGTAGGCTCTGGTTACATTAAGTCCTTTGCTTTTCCCCCAAATATCCCAATACTCTGTTCAGCTCCTGTCCTCCAGGCACACTACGTGCCATTCAAGCTCAAGGCTGTACCTTATTTGCACAAAGACAACATCCACTAACCAAGCCCAGTGCCAAGGGGAACGCATCTCCCCCGTGAGGTGCCTTCTTTCCCTCCAAAGCTTGAAGGGGGGCTAGTCAGACTGGCTGATGTGAGACCTGAAAATCCAGGACTGCAAAAGCAGAGCAAAGCCAAGGAAGGGAGAGGGATTGGAATTAACAGATGGGGGTTTATGATGAAGAAAGAAGAAAAGGATCCAAGAAATCCAGAAGCCATGGTGAATTGATTTTGAGACAGATGAATAGATGGTAAGGATGGAGCCAAGAAAGTCAGAAGCAACAGCTGAGGACTGTCTAGGGGAAAAACCCAAAATGAGTTTAAGAAAATAGTTTGCATTTTTAAACTAGTAGCTCACAACTGACTGATTCTAACACGGTTGTTTGGCCCTAACTTCATCTTTATCACATGGACAGAACAGACAAAGAATAGAGTGGGTTGTGTTCTTACTTCTACTTCAAAAAAAATTTTTAAGGTTTATTTTTGAGAGAGACAGACAGAGACAGAGTGAGAGCAGGGGAGGGTCAGAGAGAGAGGGAGACACAGGATCCAAAGCAGGCTCCAGGCTCTGAGCTGTCAGCACAGAGCCCGACATGGGGCTTGAACTCACGAACATGAGATCATCACCTGAGCCAAAGTCGGCACTCAACTGACTGAGCCACCCAGGAGCACCTTCGTATTTCTACTTTAATCAGTCAGGTTTTTTTTGCCTTGTTGCATGAAGGATTTAGGAAGTGTGGCATAGTGGTTATGGTGTAGGCATCCATGCCAAATAGACATGATGTCTTAAGCTCCATCTTTCGGAACCTCAAAATGAGATTCATAATATACCTTGCATGGTTATTGTGAAAAAAGTAAAAGACAATGATTTATGAAAATGTCTAATATAGTATCAGACTCATAGCTGGCCTTCAATAAACATTAAATTTGTTTAGGTTTAGGGTAGAAGTTCAGGTTATTAAGTATGAATAAAAAGTTAAAATCAGAAGTAATTAAAGTTTCATTGGAAGACTGGGCGGGGGCGGGGGGGGGGGGGGACATTGGATGCAGGTGTGGAAGCCATAAGCGTTGTGGTGAACACACAAATGCACCACCAAGGTCCCCTTTCAGTGAAGAAACTGTGGCCCAGCCAAGGGCAATGCTGTCACATTTTAGGAGTAGTCATCATCACAGTCGAAGGGGCAAGGTCAGAGATCATGTACTGAAAACCAGAAAGAATAAGTATAATAGAAGAGTATTCTATTCTTCCTTCAGTAGAGGGACAAGGCCAACTCACAGAAAGACAGAAGCTGTGGAAGTTGGTACCCTGGCCTTCCTCTCCTCTCTCCATCCCATCCCTGCCAGGGAGAGAGGCCAAAAGATAGAGGAAAGGGGCCCATGGGTGACAAGGTCTGTCTCCTGGAGCACAGAGAAGGACAAAGAAGAATAGAAAGCAGCCTTGGAGGAGTAAATGGAAAATATCCAGTGCACACTGACCCCTCAGTGTAAAAGCAATCTTTCTTCTCTGGAGCCCTAAAGTCCCTACCCCCCCAAATGACTCTAAGGTTAATGAACCAGCTTCAACAAGCAGCAAGAGTGCCCCCTTCTTCCAGCAGGAAGAGCTGTTTCTGAGCACATCTTCCCATAATTCTGGTGGCTTCGTTCCTCCATGCCTCCCAGAGTTACCAGCAACCAGTTTCCTTAGAAAACTCCTATAACCGGTTGGCAACCAAATCCAGACTGCTTGGCTTCCAAACAGATGCTGTGTTCCTCATTGACATGGTTGCTTTTCCTCTGGCCTCATAAAACCCCTACTAGGATGCTCTCTGAACTGAACCTCAAACCCACGGTGTGTGTCCAGTGGACTGTGGTCCATATCTCTCTTGGGATAATTGGAGAAAGATGAATGGGAGACTCATGCCTTCTCTTCATGATGACACTGCCTTGTTTCCTTTACTAAAGTCTGTTCCATATGAAGAGCCATCATGTAATTCATTATGAGTCCTGTTGTATGACAGTGACATCCAGTGTGGGGCACCACCCTATTAACCACTTTGCACTTGGTACAACCACCTACTGTGGATTTCAAAAAAAGGTAGGTATATACTCTCCTTAATCTCTGCACTTCGCTGGTGTACATAAAGCAAAAGCCAGGGGGTAGTGACTATGGCTCCTTACAAAACAAAATTTTTGTGACAGATATGGAAAGGAAATTTGGAATACAAATTTCTGGAGTTCTCAACTATGTATATGAAAATTGTAAATGAAGCTGCTTGTCATAATTGACACGAAAACGAATCCCAGTCAACTTAGCAAAGATCTTTTTAAGTATCTATTATACACTATGGCTTTTGGTAAGGACAAAAGAAACAAAAAATTAAAACTTAGAATTCAGTGAAAATAAAATTGAGGGCATTCAGATAGCAATAATGAAAGGAATTGACTTCCTGCCTCATGACTTGATACTTCTGTGCTCAAAATCCGTGATGTGTCTGGCAAACCCATGTCCCTCTTCCCAGGGAGCTGGCCAGGGTGGTGGTTCCATGTTCTCAGGAACGCCTCCCATCAGACCACAGCTGATGCATGCAAGGGTGCTTTTGTGTGTTGAGCTGTCCAGTGGGATTTCCTTGGGAATTTTGACCATCTGACTCAGAAATACAAATTAATGGCCACCTTCCCATTCCCCCAGCATTATTATCCAAAGACATTCAACTTAATACTGGACAGACTAAAGGATAATCTTTCCTCAGTGGAACCATGAGACATTTAACTCAATGGCCATGTACCCATCAAATGCAGGAAGTATATGAAATAAGAGAGGAGAATGAAGCCAACATACTGAGTAAAACAGAGTCCAGAGCTGGCAAAAATGGCCCTGGTGGTATTTGTGTCCCTGGTTCTGGTCAGTCCTCAGGCCCACCGCGTCTCTTCCTTTCCCAAGGTTTATATGGCTGACACTTCCTTAGATTCCTTTGGGTCCTGCATCCCTCAACTAACTTGAAAGCCATTTTCTCGTTAATCTAATGACGTCCTAAGTAACTCAGAGTCCTCTTGTGCACACCTCAGTAAACAGAGGCATGTCCGGGGGTGTCTCTCCATAGTTGTGACACCCAGGGTGGCTAGGGAAATCAAGAATGGTTGAAGGCACCGCAAATTACAAGGGTTGCTTGTGCCCTAGTACAACTAGACCAGACAAGTTGGCCTCCCTCTGCAAGTTTCTTCCCACAGACTCCAGCCATTGCTTCCCTCATCTCAACACACCCCCCACCCCTACCATAACATTCTGCTTCCTGCCCTGCACCTGCCCTTTACTGCTGCACATGGTCCCTACCTCTCAACTCTAGCAAATAGGACACTCATCCCAGTATTGAAAGAGCAGTATCCGCCCAATGGGAGAAATAATAACTGCTCCAAAGCTGGTAGGAACACCACAAGTGCGTGAAATCACCCAACAAATTATAAAATGTAAGCCACGGTTCTATGTCATTGAGTATTTTCTCATGATAGCAAACAAAAATAGACTCCCAGGGCCATCTTGGAGAGAGACCTTCCACGAAGAAGATGTCATTACTCCAACACTATTATTTTACCCACCATATACACCTGTGATGTCACTAGTTACTAGTTTATGAACATTCTCCTTGTCACAGAATAACTCATCTGGCACTAAGCTCCAACATTACTATTGCAGATAGCAATTTGGAGTAAATTCTCTTGTGTCACTAAAGCATTGGAAAGTGACCTGCTAATGCTCCCTTATCAAAGAGTGTCATATATTCTAAGTGAATTTATTACTTTGTGAAGACATGAAGAGCTTGAATCATTCTCTATTGCTTAGAAGTAAAATTTCAGTTTATTACAAAACAAATTATGAAAATCCTCCTTTGGGGTAAACTTTGTTAAGTGGTATATTTTTGGCTTAGGGTGGGAGTTGATTTTTCTGCTAAACTAATACATCCATGTGTCTTCATGATCTCGGGAATACATTTTTTAAAATATTTAGTTACACTCTTATCTCTGATAATTAACACAATTTCTATCTTAAGCTAACAAAAATATGTCCTTACCTTCACATTTAAAAAATGCAACGTATAGGGCGCCTGGGTGGCTCAGTCAGTTAAACGTCCGACTTCAACTCAGGTCACGATCTCACAGTTTGTGAGTTTGAGCCCTGCATCGGGCTCTGTGCTGAAAGCTCAGAGCCTGGATCTTGCTTCGGATTCTCTCTCTCTCTCTCTCTCTCTCTCTCTCTCTCTCTCTCTCTCAAAAATAAACATTTAATTAAAATAAAATAAAACATGCCTTGTGTTAAGTCCTGGGATCCTCCAGAGATAGATTATAGATGTGAAATACCTTACTAAAAAGGAAGAGGAAGAAATGTCTACTTTAGAGTATACCCTGTTCCAATAAGCTGATTTAATGCCAAAGTGGAGACATTTTTAGCATGCTTTCCCAACGGAGACCAAACAGATGCCTTCCCATTTGAGGGGGTGTCACAGGGAATCGTCTGAGCAGTCAGACGATGTCACATCGTCACGTATGTATGCTCAACAGAATTCAGCATAAACAATTGGGGAATTGCAGTCTGGTAGGAAATTTATGATATTAGATTGTTTCCTTGGGTATTTTCAGACTTAGAAATACAGAGTTGGCCAGTTTTGTCAGAACTTCCATTTCTCCAGCCAGAATGGTGGGCTTGCATTGATAATGTAAGTCCTAGAAACCAGCAATCACAAATATTTATGAAGTATCTATTGTGCTCAAATCCCTTGGCTCAGAAAATCTCTTACATCAAAGACTTCTTACAACACACAGCCCCTCTTGCTACAGAGAGTGGTGTTGCCTAACAGCAAAGAAGAGTCTTCACTGTGCATGCCATCTGCCACGGAAGGCACTTCCCAACCTAGTATGGGAGCCTGTACAACCTCAGAAATTCAGTGAAATGGTCAAATCTGGGAGGGAGGAAGGCAACCATCCAGCAGTGAAGGGCTGTAAACAACAGAAAAGACATAGGAACTGTGGATGACAGTCTACAAAGGAGCACGTGCAGAAAGTACATGGAAATCTCACAGGGACCCTTTCTGGTTCAAGGACTGTTGGTCCCAGTTCTGACACTGAGCCCCTCCCTCTGCCCTGGGAGCTATATACCAGATAACACAGCACAGCATTCCAATCAATGCTGGCCTCACCCAGGCAGTCACCCTCGGGCACCCATACTTGTTAAACACTTTCCTTACTTCTCCTCAGCTTTAGCCCTTAACCGGCACCTATGGACCTGCTTTACAAGCATCTGAATGTCTTATTTTTAAAAGGAAAGAAAAAGTCCCTACAAATAACACTTTTCCAGCCTATTTACTGTATTTGAAGAAAGTTTCTCCTCCAATCTCCATTGAAGGGCGGAGCTAATTTCTCCGGAAATTTCACCCATTCTTTCTTTCTTGGCAGTTATGCAAAAGAACATTCTACACATACGGTATTTATTTTTTATTTTTTTATTTTTGAGAGAGAGAGCGAGACAAGGAATACGAGCAGGGGAGGGGCAGAGAGAGAGAGAGAGACAGAATCCAAAGCAGGCTCCAGGCTCCGAGCTGTCAGCACAGAGCCTGATGCAGGGCTTGAACTCATGAGCCCTGAGATGATGACCTGAGCCAAAGTCAGTGCTCAACCAACTGAGCCATCCAGGCGCCCCTTTATTTTATTTTTTTAATGTTTATTACCCGAAGCAGACTCCAGGCTCTGGAGCTTTCAGCACAGAGCCCAACGTGGGACTTGAACTCACAGACCTCGAGATCATGACCTGAGCCAAAGTCGAACACTTAGCCAACTAAGCCAGTCAGGCACCCCATACAGTATTTTCCCCCTGTGCCTTCTCACTCTTATTATTTTAAGTTTATTTATTTATTTTGAGAGAGAGAGAGAGAGAGAGAGAGAGAGAGAGAGAGCAAACAGGGGAAGGGCAAAGAGGCGGGGAAAGAGAGAGAATCCCAAGCAGGCTCCGCACTGACAGTGTAGAACCCAATGCAGGGCTTGAACTCACAAACCATGAGATCGTGACCTTAGCAGAAATCAAGAGTCAGACACTTCACCAACTGAGCTTCCCAGGCACCTGTCACTCTTATTTTATCATGCTATACTGTAGATGTTCTCAGAGACTTTCAAAGAAAATCTCTTTAAGTCTCTCTGTTATTAATTTTATTAGCCACATGAAATCATTGAATGGTTAAAGTCATTGAGAATGGTTAAAGGAGGGCAGATAAGGAACTCGCTTTCCTTTTCTTTTTTTTAGTTGACATACAACATTGTGTGGTTTTAAGGTGTTGATTTGATACACTATTGCAAAATGATTGCACCCCTAGCGTTAGCTACACCTGCATAACATCACATGGTTACCATTTCTTTTTTGTGGTGAGAACATTTAAGATCTACTCTCTCAGCAACTTTCAAGTATAGAATACAGTATTATTAACTATAATCAAGGAACTCGCTTTTCTAAAGTAAAAAAAAAAAATCTTCGCCAACTTGAGCATCTGGGAAGCTATAAATTGAAAGTAATAAAGATTGATCAACCTTCACTGGAAAAAACTCCCACAGACCTTGAAATACTTTTGTGTAGGAGATAAGTAAGACCTCCTCTGACTAATGATCTCACAAATCCAAACATAACAGGTGAACTGGATATGCCTGTAGGTTCTTCTGTGTTTGGAGTATGGCTCAGGTCCTACTTCTCTGAGAGAAACCTATATTTACATGCTCCCAGATCTGGTTTGTCAAATCCACTTTTAGCTGAGGTGACTAACTGAGATTCTGATAACATGAACAATTTTCACAAGTGTGTGTGTGTGTGTGTGTGTGTGTGTGTGTGTGTGTGAGAGAGAGAGAGAGAGAGAGAGAGAGAGAGACAGAGAGGGAGAGAGACAAAGACAGAGAGAGACAGATTTAAGAGATTTGCTTGCCATTAGATTTAGAGAAGGAATAAAAGGAAACAATAATTATCAATTTTTTAATATTCATTTATCAATTCAGGACTCAATTTTGGTTTCTGTGCCTCAACTGAGATCAGCTGGCCCTTTAAGTCAGCTTTATTTTCTGTTGAGAAGTTTGTTTGACAAGTTCACAAAATAGCAACAACAGAAAGGTCAGTTAAGTCTTTTAGGTTCATTTTTACCTCAGAAAAGACCTCTGAATTATTTTCTATAATTGAGAATTGGTATATGTCTTTTGCTTAAAAGTATCACAATATGACAGAGGATTTCACACACCTAGATACTAGTTTGGTAAGCTGTTGGTGGCCTTAGCTATGGGGAAAATTTGCTTTCAGTACATTGTGAAAGGTTGAATAAATGGGAGTAAATAGTGTAGCTACAGTCATTGAATTTGAGGCATCAAGATAGGAGATTCTCAGCCTGAGAGTCTTGGTGTGAGTTGTCCTGATTATTTGAGGTTTGTCACAAATAAATTGTCACCGCTAACAAATTGCCAATTTTATGTTAACCAGGGGCTGCTTGATAGGAAAGGAGTTTCTTATGTTTACCCAGAGACTGGATCCAAGAACAAACGCAGTGAAAACATCCCTGAGCTTTTCACATTAGAGGGAATTCAAGGGTTTTCCTATAACAAAGAGACTCCCATTCATTCTACAAGTGTCTCTGAGAAAGTGAAGGAAAGTGAGAAATCTGGGGGACTAAACATATCTTGTACCTGAATTTAGCAGTAAGTAACCTTTACTATTGAATCTGAATAGTTATGTTGGGTACAAATTGCTGTAATGCATTATTTTTACCAAAAGTGGGAGAAGCTTTTGTGAAAATCTGGGTAAGTTTATGGAAAATTTTAACTTCATACTTCAAAAGGGAAAGGTGAGGGGGTAGGTTTAAACACTGTCACTGTAGATGGACTCAAATGGCTATCTTCAAATGCTCTTATGAAAGCTCAGTAGATACCGTAGTGGCCCAAAAGACCTATCTTGGTCGTTCCTGACCTCCACATGTGCAAGGTTTTAAGACAGAGTTTTTTGGATATAATCATTTCATCTGGCCACTTCTGCGACTTATTCAGTTGTATTGTATCCTTCTAAAAAACTTTTTAATGTTTATTTATTTTTGAAAAAGAGACAGAGACAGAGTGTGAGCGAGGGAGGGGCAGAGAGAGAGGGAGACACAGAATCCAAAGCAGGCACCAGCCTCTGAACGGTCAGCACAGAGCCCAACGCGGGGCTCGAACTCACCAACTGTGAGATCATGACCTGAGCCCAAGTTGGGCACTTAACCGACTGAGCCACCCAGGCGCCCCCTATTATATCTTTCTAAAAGAGAATTGGCAAATCAGAAGCAAAGAACCATTCCAAGTTTAGACACATTCTTGGTTTATTTATACGCTTAGTTTCCTGCATTCTGAATGTTTTTTCATAATTTAGCACCTATCAGAGCAGCATCTTTAGTGGGTAGTCTCCGGAGATTGATTTACCATGGCTCACTCAAGTATCCCCTGGAACAAAATCACAATTTACCAGGCAGGATGGAACGAGCGTGAACAAGACGCCTGCTTGTAAAGGCAAACTCTTACCAGAAGATGGCACTATTGCAAAACCGATGCTGAGTAGAAAACCCTCCCACACCACCACCCCCCCCCCCCCAACAAATTACTTTTGAAACATAATATTTTTCTAGGAGCTACTCACACACTTCACACAAATAGATACTGAATCAAAGTTTACATGGATAAGAAAACAGAAATTTTTACTCCCATTAAGGCTAATTATAAAGGAATTATAATTGTAAAACTGAACATATAGTTTCCAACCCCAAAAGCATGCTTTCCTATAATATGTAGATTTGCAGTCTACTTTCCACTGTAGTCAATTTTTAGTTGTAGATACGACCACCATTTAAGCAAAGCAGTAAACACTTTTCTAGAAATCTCTCACCATGTGCCGGGAAGAGTTCTAAGCACCTTACACAAAGTCAATTAATCTTAATGGGCCACTCTGAGGACACTCTTTTTTTTGGAGGCATCGAGTGAGGACACACTGTGGCTATTTTCTACCACGTTCTCCACTCTACCTGCCGAGCTGTATTCTAGTATCTGAAAATGACCTTGGTCCATTTGGCTTGAAATTCTTTCAAAAAGCTGGCCACCATGGTTGTTTGAGAAGAGTCACCTAATTAGAACCAATATGCTTCCATATTCATTTCTTGTTGATTCTTGAACGCTTTTTTCCCACAAGGTCAGGTTTTCATAATTCAAATCTGAAAAATCTTTTCACGCATTTTGAGTAGGAAATGTGAAAATGTATGTACTGTGAGAAATTCCAAAATTCTGGTACCTTTTCTAAGGAAATAATCACAGATACAATCAAGATTTGGGTTTTGTAAGGATGTTTGTTATAGCATTGCTTATAAAGGCAAAACCTTAGAAACAATGTAAATATTCAAAAATAGGGAATGGTTTTAAAACTTTCAACATATTTATTGAACTATAAGTAAATCATGTTTATAAATAAGTCTTTAAAACTGCAAATGTGAATAATATAATGTTAGATGAAAAGTTTGTATATGAAATTCTAAAGACAGTCTAATTTTGGTCTAAGAAGAAGTCTAATTTTGGTCATTGATCTCTATTTCAGGGGAGTGGATTTAGGATGCTTTTCATTAAAATCAAAATCACAATGAGATGTCACCTCACGCCTGTTGGGATATTAAACAAACAAACAAAAAAAGGTAAGTGTTGGCAAGGATGCTGAGACTTTGGAAGCCATGGATACTCTTCTGTTTCTCAGATTTTTGTTATTCTTTTTTTAATGTTTATTTATTTTGAGGAAAAGAGAGAGAGTACGTGTGTGTGAGCTGGGGAGGGGTAGAGAGGGAGTAGAGAGGGGGAGAGAGAGAGGCAGGGGAGGGGCCGAGAGAGGGGGAGAGAGAATCCCAAGCAGGTTCCATGTTATCAGTGCAGAGCCCAGAACTTGATCCCACGGACCATGAGATCATGACCTGAGCCAAAATCAAAAGCAGGACACTTAACTGACTGAGCCACCTGGGCACCCCTATTATTTTAATTTCAGTATAATTAACGAACAGTGGTTTGTCAGTTTCAAGTGCATTCACCAATTCTGTGCATTACTCAGTGTTCGTCATGGTAAGTGTACTCAGTCCTCTTCACCTATTTCACCCATCCCCCCCCCCTCTGGTAACCATCAGTTTGTTCTCTATAGTTAGGTCGGGGGGGGGGGTGTCCCTTCTTTTTCTTTGTTTTTTTCTTGAATTCCACATATGCGTGAAATCATATGGTACTTGTCTTTCTCTGACTGACATATTTCACTTAGCACTATACCCTCTGGATCTATCCGTGTTGTGGCAAGGTTATTCCATTCTTTTTACGGCTGTGCAATATTCCATTGTATATGTACACCACTTCTTCTTTAACCATTCATGTGCTGATAGGCACTTGGATGCTTCCATATTTGAGCTATTGTAAACAGCGCTGCAGTAAAGACAGGAGTGCATTATCTCTTGTCAAATTAGTGTTTTTGTATTCTTTGGGAAGTACCCAGTGGTGAAATTACTGGATCACATGGAAATTCTATTTTTAATTTCTTGAGGAACCTCCATACCGTTTTCCACAGTGGCTGCACCTCTTTGTATTCTCACCAACAGTGCGCGGGGGTGAGACCTGTGTGCATGCTCAATGGGAATGATAAATGGTGCAGCCACTAAGGAGAATAGTATGGAGATCCTCAAAAAATTAAAAATAGAACTACCATATGAACCAGCAATCCCACTTCTTGGTATATATCCAAAAGAATTAACACCAGGTTCCTAAAGAGATACCTACACCCCATGTTCACTGCAGCATTATTTACAATAGCTGAGATATGGAAATAACCAAAATGTCCATTGACAGATGAGTAGATGAAGAAAATGTAGCATAAACATACAACGGAATATAGTTCAGACTTAAAAAACGAAGGAAATTCTGCCATTTGCATGGATGGACCTGGAAGATGTTATGCCAACGGAAATAAGTCAATCACAGAAGGACAAATACTGCATGAGTGCATGAGTCCTTTTATATGAGGCACCTAAAACAGTCAAAGGTACGGAGGTAAGCAACAGAATGGTGGTTGTCTGATGAGGTAGGAGGATGTGCAGAGCTATTATTCAACGGATATAAAGTTACAGTTACACAAGATGAGTACTTTCCAGGGATGTGCTGTCCAACATAGTGCTTCTGGTCAACAGCGAGGTACTGCACACTTATCAACTTGTAAAGACAGTTGAGCAGGTCTCTGGACCTTGTCTAGAGCAGTTTCTGTTTGTTCCTAGAGCTGTTTCACAAAGAACCTTCTAATGGCTGAGACAAAAGGAAGGAAAAGGGTTCTGCCTCGCTGAACAGTATATTTAATTCACAGCCCCAACGCCTCACATCGTGTGGCGGTCAACACGAAACTGCAGTTTCTTGAGGACAGGGACTGTCGTGTTCCCCACAGTGCCTAATGCAACATTTGCATATGGTAGACGTTCTGTAAATATCTGTTGACAGGTCTGCCCTCGGAACAGTTCTAAATGAGATGCTGAGGATGCCCCAGATGGAGTGATAGCAGAAAGCAGTGTCTAGGTTTCAGTTCTAACTTTGTCATCAATAATAACTACCATTTGCCAAGCACTTACTTACTAGGTACCAGTCACAGCTGTCTTCCTTTATGTGAAGCCTCTGACTCAGGGTAAAGCATTTTCTGTGGACGGGCCAGACTGCCAGGTTAGAGGAGAGTCCCACTGGTAGTAGGGACACATTCTCCTCTCTGTGAGCTCTGAGCATCCAATACATGTGATGCCTCTGCCCCAGCTTTGAAACCATTGCCAGTACAGAAGCCATCCCTTTGCTGCGCTGTCTGTGGTTTTCTGTTATCTTGTCATAGCATCCCGCACAGACGAAGACAGAAGGTCATCTTGACAATAGCAGAATCTAGCCTATCATGATAGAGGAGGCTACTGTGTAACCCAGACAGACATCCTGTTGGCTCGAATGAAGGAGTTGGCAGTGAAGGCGATGACAAGGGATCAGACTCTAGGTGGATCTGGAAGATAAAGCCAACAGGTTTCACTGACGACTTGGATGCATGAAGAAGAGTGAGGAGACAAGGAAGATTTCACGATTTCTTACCTAAGCGACTAGAAGCATGATGTTTCCAATAACTGCAAAGATCACTGGGAGAAGAACAGGTCCGAGGAAGATCAGCAGCTGAGTGTTGGAGCTTGTAAAGTGTTGATGTTTTGTTAGATAACCAAGTAGGTATCAAACAGGCAGATGGAATTTAGGAGAGAGAGCCAAGCTGACAACTCAGATTTTGGAATCTTCAGTGAGTAGACGATAGAGAGCCACGCCACAAGATTTCATCATCAAGGGACTTCGGTGTAAATAGAAAAGAGAATTCTGAGGACCAAGTGGGCTGGCATCTCTAATCCAGAGGTCAAGAGAAAAGGAGGAACCAGCAAAGGAGACATAGTGAAACAGGAAGGCCAGGAAGATAAAACCAAAGGTTGTGTTTTGAAAACCAAAGTCTGTCAAGGGGGACACGGCATTTGGCTGTGTTGAATAGTGTTGTTGATGGTCAAGGAAAAAGGAAGCCACTTTCTGTTAGCCGTGTGGAGGTCCTTGAAGTACATTTTCAAAAGTGGGGGAAATATCCTAATCCTAGTGGGTTCTTAAGAAGCTGGGAGGACTTCACTTGGAAACCACAAACATACACAACCAGCAAAGCTTGGAACGGTGGCAACCGGCAGGGGAGGCACACTTCCGGGGCCCAGCTCCCTTATCGCAAAGCAGGGCAGAGCAGGGTGGGTCTGAATCTGAGAGGCAATACATTGATAGTTGGCCCCCTACCCAGTGAAACAAAACAGCTTAAAGAAACTTTTCAGTTTTAATTCTCTGTGCTGCTGAGCTATCTTAGAACAGAATAGGGCAAATCTCCTAGAAGTAGAGTTTCCCAAACTTTAGTGATGAGAAGAATCGCCTGGGTCTTTGTTAAAAATACACATTCTCCGGGCGCCTGGGTGGTTCGGTCGGTTAAGCGTCCGACTTCGGCTCAGGTCATGATCTCACGGTCTGTGAGTTCGAGCCCCGCATTGGGCTCTGTGCTGACAGCTCAGAGCCTGGAGCCTGTTTCAGATTCTGTGTCTCCCTCTCTCTCTGCCCCTCCCCAGTTCATGCTCTGTCTCTCTCTGTCTCAAAAATAAATAAACGTTAAAAAAAAATTAAAAAAAAAATACACATTCTCATGGGTACCTCCCCAAATGCCCCCTCCCCACTAAACATTCTGATTCAATGAGTTTGAGGTAGACACCAGGTCATCTGCATTTTTATCAGGGGCGCTGGATGATTTGGATCATTGGACCAGTTTAGAGACCTCGGTTGAAGAAATTTTTCCTTCGGTCTTCATGTGATTACTACTTCCTGGCTTTGAATGTGTATGTGGTGTGTGTTTAAGTATTATGCATACGATGTGCTTTCGTTAAAATCTTTATCTCAACCTAACAAACATGTATTTAAAAGTTTTAGGAACTCAATAAAGACTTTAATTTTTTAAATTTTTCTAATGTTTTTTATTTATTTTTGAGAGAGACACAGACAGACAGAGCATGAGTAGGCACAGAGAGAGAGGAAGACACAGAATCCGAAGCAGACTCCAGGCTCTGAACTCTCAGCACAGAGCTGCGTGTGGGTCTCGAATGCATGAATCATGAGATCATGACCTGAGCCGAAGTCAGACACCCAACCAACTGAGCCACCCAGGTGCCTCAAAAGACTAATTTTCTTAAAGTCTCTTCTTCCACCTTATTTTCTTCTCAAAGCCTTTTATATTCCCTAAAGCTAGCCAGAAAAGCTAAAATTGCTTTGTGATTTATTGGGAATCTTTTTTCCCCCAGATTTTAGTCAGTTTCAGAAGACTTCAAAGAATCTCAGTTTGACATCCCAAAATGCTACCACCAGTGTATGTGGGTGCATGCGCGCGCGCGCACACACACACACACACACACACACACACACACCCAAACAAGGATTATTATAAGCTGTTCTCCATTTGTGTTTTCTTATTAGAGGAAAAAGAATAGCTCAATAAGATTGGAAATATATCGTGTTAAAGAAAATTCCCCTGCTCACATGCGCTCCTCTCTCTTTCAAAATGATAAACATTAAAAAAGAGAGAGACAGAGGCACCTGGGTGGCTCAGTTAGGTGGCCAGCTCTTGATCACGGCTCAGGTCATGATCCCACGGTTCATGAGTTCAAGCCCTGAGTCAGGCTTTACACTGACAGTGTGGAGCCTGCTTGGGATTCTCTTCCTCTCCCTCTCTCTCTGACCCTCCCCTGTTCATGTTCTTTCTCTGTGTCTATATTGTGTTTCACAAATTCACAAACTGACCTCCTTATCTCAAGGAAACAGGCTTTAAGGTTCTACTATACGCTACCTTGATTTTCAAAAACGAGTTCTTGCAAACTACATATCCTTTGGGGAAAAAATTGCTTTGTCTACTTTATCGAACTCTCTAACTCCCAACGTTAGGTAGTAGGATGCCAAACGAGACAGCCAGGCCTAGTGCATACCAGCTACACTATACTAACAGCAGTTATTTATTGGCACTGTGGGGGGTTCATTTTCCCATTTAGTTCTGATAGAACCCTCAGATTTGTAGTTGAGGACCCTGGGGTCTTGTTAAATGTCATGAAGCTAATTAGTGGCAGAACTAGTCCTCGAAGAGACACTCCCTTAACTTCTAAGTGCTTTTCCCAGCCTATTTTCTGCCTTTCTTGCTCAAGTCAGGATATTCAGGATCATCGCTAGGATTCACCTTTCGTTGGAATGCTAAGGCTAACATGTTTTTCTGGCACCCCAAGTCTGAGCCCCTGGGAGGAGCAATGTCACTGCAAATGCTGCCCAGGATTTCAAAACCCAGCAGCTGGGACAAGGTGGATGCTTTCAAAATCTCAACACAGTTTTGGAAACTTGATTAAAAAATATTCTCTAAATGGTGTGGTGCCACAATAGTTGCAAAGAAGGTGAGTCATGGGAAACTACTGCCTCTCACGGCCCCTTTGCATTGGCTTGCAGCCTGGATGGGCTGGGTGATGGGAAAGCAAGGAGGTAGACGGCAGGAACACCTGGCTTAGCACTTCCTACTCTCAACAATGTTGTGTGGGAGGGTTTCGTGTGTGCAGCCTGTTGCTTTACCCCAGATGGGGTAATTGATGCCTTGGTCTGACCCTGTTGTGTCCTGTCCACCCCTTCCTCCTCCTCCTCCCATTCCTAAGCCCTTATTTGATTTATCTGTATCTTCATTGTTCCCTCCTAGTGTCCTCTACTTGTCTCCTTCCCACATCCAAAGAATCAAGCTGTTTGTCAAGTGATGCAAACTGACTCAGCATTGAAAGATTCCTCTCGACTGAGAATGTCATTGAATCAAAGGAAGAAGAGCGTAAACACAGAGTGCAAATACTAAGGATGTGACGACAGAGAATAAATGACTTTGTTTGGAGTTAAAGTGATTTCAGGGGTTATATGAGATAGTGGTTTTCAACTGTGGTGCAAAGTCACAGATAATTTCAACACAATCAATATCTAGACACTGAAAAGTCATGTCTACTCTTTTCTAAACTTCTGTGCTTAAAACTGATCTGCCTGTGGTGGAAGGTAATACCTACTCTCCTTTGCACCTGTGTCACATCTGGGTCTCTCTCACTTGTTAGTAGTAAAGGCATCTTACTATTGGGCAGTGCCCACAGGTAAAATAGACGGTGAGGCATCAAATAAGGGGACAGTTTGAAATATTGTCTGTGAAAGCGTCTTTAACCAAAGCCCAATAACATGTATGTCATGCACCTTTTTAAAAGCTACATTTTAAATAACAATTTTGTTTTTGTTCTGTAATTTGTAATCAAAGCTTAAGATGTATCCATATCATTTTGATCAACTTCCTAGTAATTAAAAGGTAACTTAATCCAAAAGAAAAATGTTAACACTTTTGTCCAGGAAAAAAATTTAAATATTAACACACATTTCTGTTATAGATCATAAATGATCAATAGGATTTTGCATTATAAATATAGATTTCATTAGAAAACTCAGTACAGAATGGAAATAAAGTTTCAAGAAAGAGTGATGTAAAATGACTGATTTTACATATGTTTTGGGGGTGCCTGGCTGGCTCAGTCAGTAAAGCTGGCAACTAACTCTTGATTTCAGGTTCATGAGTTCAAGCTCCATTTTGGGTGAAGAGCTTATGTAAAAAAATACATTTGAGGGGCACCTGGGTGGCTCAGTCGGTTAAGCTTCCAACTTCGGCTCAGGTCATGATCTCACGGTTCATGAGTTCAAGCCCCACCTCAGGCTCCGTGCTGACAGCTGGGAGCCTAAAGCCTGCATCAGATTCTGTATGTCCTTCTCTCTCTTCCCCTCCCCTGTTCATGCTCTGGTTCTCTCTCTCTCTCAAAAATAAATATTTTAAAAAATTAAGAAAATATATATATATATATATATATATATATATGTATATTTGAATATGTCTTTGAATATGTCCAGATAGTTTATAAACAGACACTGGTAAGTATCAAAGAGTAGCATTCAACTGGATATATTTAAATGGGTGATGTAAAAAGTTTCATGAAAGAATGCCAAAACTTTAACATGTCAGATATTACATTCTTTTTTTTTTAACTTTTTTAATGTTAATTTATCTTTTTCTTTTTTCGAAAAAATTTTTTTTAACGTTTACTTATTTTTGAGACAGGGAGAGACAGAGCATGAACGGGGAGGGTCAGAGAGAGAGGGAGACACAGAATCTGAAACAGGCTCCAGGCTCTGAGCTGTCAGCACAGAGCCTGACGCGGGGCTCGAACTCACAGAGTGCGAGATCGTGACCTGAGCCGAAGTCGGCCGCTTAACCGACTGAGCCACCCAGGTGCCCCAATGTTAATTTATCTTTGAGAGAGACAAAGACGGAGTGAGAGCGGGGGAGGGGTAGAGAGAGAAGGAGACACAGACTCTGAGCTGTCAGCACAGAGCCCGACGTGGGCCTCGAACCCACGAACTGCGAAATCATGAGCTGAGCCAAAGTCAGACACTCAACTAACTGAGTCACCCAGGCACCCTAGATATTACATTCTTTATAATTCCTTAAGCTTATGACAAATTTCAAATGTTATCTTAAAACTATACAAGAAGATACATTATTTTTCTAAAACATTTTTCTAGGACTCATAAGAAAAAAAAATTAAAGAACACTGGTACAGGAGGCTAATAAGTATGCCATCTCATAATGAACAGTTCATTCCCCATCCAGTCGTTGGGTGGTACAGTAAAGAACAATGTGATAGGAGAGAAAATACCGAGGACTGTGAGAACAGAAATCCAGCTTTCTCACTCTTTTTGTTACTTACTGCAGTCAACCTTTGCAGTCCAGCTTTGTTTGCTCATCTGTAAAATGACAGAACTAGACTATGGTTCATTTTAAACTGGGAGCTATTTCATTCTGTCACCAAATGCTCTACATTGGTTATATTCTTAGAGTTTGTCTTTCTCTTTTCTTTCCTGTTAATTTGAAGTTCTTTTCTAGAGGTAGCATACACAGTTGAGAACAGGAAGGAAAGTGTTAACTATTCTTTTCTTCCTCACCACTAAAGAGAATACAGTTCTCTAAGACTTATGAAATGAATAAATGGTCAAATAATCATTAAAACAGTCACACAGCCATTGTAGTCATTTCTGGGAGTGCATGGAAGATTTTCTAAACCCTGTGGATTGGAAAACGACATACACAGGGCTGGCTTCCCTTTCCATCAGGCATTCTCAGCCTTGGGTCCATGATGGAATCCAAGGGGTTCAAAAACTTGTGTAAGAAAAAGGGAAAAAAATACATCTTTATTTTCATGAGCCTCTTAAATCTGTTTTCTTCGGTTACACATGTAAGCAATACGCAGAGTAGTTATTAGCAGTTACTGTTTGTTACTTTGTCACCAACACAAGTATACAGTGCTAGCTCTGTTATTTAATGTTTATTTATTTTGAAAGAGCAAGAGCATAAGCAGGGGAAGGGGAGAGATAGAGAAGGAGAGAATCCCAAGCAAGTTCCACACGGTCAGTGCAGAGCCCCAGTGAGGCTCCATGTCACCAATGATGAGATCATGACCTGAGCCTAAATCAAGAGTGGCACGGTCGCTTAACCCACTGAGCCACCCAGGCACCCCGGTTTTAATACTTTTGATAACTATATTTCAACATAATTTTCTTTGTAATCCTATATATTTCATTTTATGCGTTTGAAAACGTTGCTGAAAAGTCCCTAAACTTCACCAGATTGCCAAAAGAGTCTTTGGCACAAACTAAAAGTCTAAGATTACTCAGGCGTGAATATAGACGTAGATCATTAAAGAACCCCTAGCGCGGGCTGCAAGAAGCAATTGACAGCCACTGTGAACTTGAAAAAATGCAAATTGTTTCGATAATTGAGTGAACCTTAAAGAACAACCAGGAACTTCAATTTAAAGGGCCAAAAAGAATGTTGTTTAGAAATCTCGGAAGCCAAAGGTTAGCAATGATGATAGGAGCGGCCCGCTTCGGCCTCCTACGTTGTCACTGCCGAAGAGGCCGACTCAATGGCCAAGAACCCACTTCCTGTTGACAGAGGCTCGGGTCTAATCCACCCTGTTCCTCCCAGTCTGGGCCGCGATCAAAGGGGTACACAAACCCTACACCACAGAATCAAAAAACTGTCCTTCAAAAATGTATATCGGGGCAAATCGCCGATATCCTACGACTCCAGGGGGTTTAGCGTTCGAGAGTCGGCTCCCTTTCCTCGGGGCAGCTGGGACTCCTGCAGCAGCGGACCGAAAACTTTCGTCCACAACTTGAAGTTAGGAAGGGTTTCCGCTACTCCGGCCGGCGGCTCATTTCCTTCCCTGTCCCTCGGAGAGGGTTTCTCCCGGGACTCACAGACCCTTCCCTCGGAGCGCAGCCCTCTCCTAAAAAAAAAATCCCCAGTGCAGGTCTCTTTAAGACCCCAAGTCTAAGAGCCGAAATCTCCAGCACCGGAGCCAGACTCCTCCTCCTTCTCTGCGGCCCGGGCAACACTCCGGCCCAGGTCCTGAGAGCGGCGCCGTTGGGTTACGTAGCGGCACGTGATTGGCCGCCTGCCCCTGGCGGGCCGGGATTGGCCGGCGCCCGGCCCCGCCCCTCGCCCCCGCCCAGGCCCGCGGCCGCCCGGGTGTCCTCGCGCCGCTCGTCCACGCGCAGCCTGGCAGTTTGCCTCTTCCTCGTCCTGCAGCCTGCGTCCATGGCCACCGCAGCGGCCGAGGAGCCCTTCCCCTTCCACGGCCTCCTGCCCAAGAAAGAGACCGGGGCCGCCTCCTTCCTCTGTCGCTACCCAGAGTATGACGGGCGGGGGGTGCTCATCGCCGTCCTGGACACGGGGGTGGACCCCGGGGCTCCTGGCATGCAGGTGCGGCAGCCGCGGAGGGCGCGGGGGCGCGGGCGGCCGGCTGGCCGGCGGGCTGGCGGGGGACGTGGAGGGGACGCAGCCTCGCAGCGCGGCAGGCCGAAGCCCGCTCGGCGGCCGAGCGGGAGCCGGCACCGGGAGGAGGCATGGGGGCTCGGGCTGGGCCGTCAGCCCGGCCCAGACAAAAGCGGCGTGCCAGGCGCGGCCGGCCGGGGTGCCTAGGTCCGCCTTTCGCCCAGGAAGCCCCTTCCTGCCCAGGTGCTGCCAGGCCCGGGCCCCGGGGCCGCTTCCTGCCGCGCTGCCTTCCTCCGCAGGTCCGTAGCGTCTCGGGCACCGGCCCGTGCCTACTGTTTTTTGACGGGGATTTTACAATTTTTATTAGTTGTCGGGGGTGGGGGCGGGGAGGAAACAGAACAGTGGCGAACGACCTATCAGACCCTTTTTATTGCTGTCTTTCGGGGGATTTGGTTCTGGGGAGAATTGTTGGTCTTTAGCACCAAAGCCGGGTTTCGAGAAGATAACTCGGTCAACTTCCTCTGGTAGTTTCCTCTGGTAGTTTTATGTGTTCTATTTTTAAACCATCTTCTGCACTGTACTTGTTTAGGGTCATTGAAGCGCATGGCTTCGTCTTTGTTTTACATAAGAACCCAATTTAGTTTGTTTTTGGCCAACTCTTCAGGCTCTATTAAATTAGGCTTCTTTAATTTTTTTTTTATCTCCAAATATAAAACAACATGCTTTAATTACGATTTTAAAAAATTGCTTAATTTTGCCAGATGCACCTTTGAAATCTTTAAAGTACTGTGCCAAAAGGTAATTTTTTTAAAAATGTGTCTCTTGATTAAAAGTATTCCGTCTAAAGTCTTTGAAGTTTGGCTTCTGTAGATTTCACCTTAGCATTTAATGAAATACAGTCATAAACAAAATATCACTGTTGAAGATCCATCTTTTAAAAATCTAATCTGGATGTAATCCTCTCCCTCTGATCAACCCTTCATCTGTGTATCTTACTCTCCTTTCTTCACTATACTCTGAAGTTTAGTAATTCTCTCCCTCCCCCAAGTCCCCTCTGGCCTCTGGATCCTTTATTGTACTTTGCAATAATCGAGGTAGCATTTTGGAGGTTAAGATGTCCTGCTGGGGAGGGGGCGGGAAGGGGAACCAGTCTGACTGTACAGGATCCCTTTAGGAATCTTGCTTTCTCCTGTTAAGTCTTCAGCAGCACTCTGGAGTACAACACACCTTGGGCTTTTGGGACCAGGAAGCTTTGGTGAATCAGAATAGGGAGTCATACTGTTCCCTCCTGGTAGCTCTAGTGATACAGTTGTTGCATTAATAACTCTGAAGCTTTGCAACAGTGACAGCTATCACCTCATTGAGGCTTGATTGCAGAGTGGTCATGGTTTCCATTCTGTCCTAGTGTATGTTTACTTTTTATAGGGATAAGTGGGAGGAGAACAGCTGGGGTAAGTGGTTCACTGGTTCTTTTGTCAGGATAATAAAAGGATCAGGAGAGTTTGGAGGAGTACTGTCTCAGTAAAAAT
Organism: Panthera pardus; assembly: GCF_024362965.1. Taxonomy (NCBI): domain Eukaryota; kingdom Metazoa; phylum Chordata; class Mammalia; order Carnivora; family Felidae; genus Panthera; species Panthera pardus. Next base: position 18,225,624 of record NW_026526654.1, on the reverse strand, counting down.
GCTTTTGTAGAATTTCCCAGTCTGCTTATCACTTTGTTCCGTTACTCTCTGTAAAGTAACAGCAGTTCTCAACACAGTGTTGCTGTGGACATTGATTGAGAAGATTAATTACATGTGACTTTTTCAAATGCTCAAGCAGAGTATTAAGCAAACACTGATTTTTTTTTTTTTTAAAGCAAGTTTATTTAGAAGTTGAGGTTAGGATTTAAATCACCCACTGTGTGAAGTATAAATACACACTAGATATTGGCATGTAATAACAAATGTTCAAGCAGTAAAATATTGAAATAAAATGAAAACGTAACTCTTGTCTTCCAACAACTTTAACTCTGAGATACTGACATAAATATGACCAGTTAAAGAAATTCAGTACAGTGGCTTGCACATGAGTGAATTGTCAAGGTTTTTTTCCCCTGCTTTTGCCAATTTATTTTGTAGATCTGTGTATACATCATTAAGATAAGAAAGTGGATAGAAATAGGAAGGAAAGAAAAAAAGGAGTGGACATTTAGAATGCCAGGTGGGGTCTGCATGGAGGACCAGAGATACAAATAAACCCTTTGGAGATGGCAGTGGGGTGTCATTCTTCAGTGAGTGCTTTGGGCCCAGTGGTCTTTTGTGACAGCTGTCTGGGCTTGTGAAAAGCAGAGGGTGGTGGGCACCTGGATGCTTCAGTCGGTTAAGCGTCTGACTCTTGGTTTCGGCTCAGGTCACGATGTCACAGTTCGTGGGATCGAGCCCCTCATGGGACTCTGCGCTGACAATGCAGAGCCTGCTTGGGATTCTCTCTCCCTCTCTGCCCCTCCCCTGCGCATTCTCTCTCTCTCTCTCTCAAAATAAATAAACTTCAAAAAAAAAAAAAAAAGAGGGCAGACAGCATGAAAGGAGTAATAAGTGCATAAATGATTACATCTTTCCTCATCGAATATCCAGGCACCTGGCAGGTGCCCAAGGGTGAGTTAAAAGCCTTCCTCCTGCAGGCGTCACCAGGATTGATCAGGGGCCAGTGAGAGCTGGCTTTGAGGCCGAGATGGGACTTGCACTGACCTGGAAAGAATACACAGTGGCCAGTTGGTCTCCTGCCACCAGTCTTCTCTTGGCTCCACCCTTTACAATGCCAGATTATTTTCCTTAGAAAAAATAAGAAACTGCTTCTGTAACACCCTTGTGTAATACAAAACAAAGCACTTAATTTTGGCATTCTAGTTGCCTTTGCCTAAAAATTCCGGAATTTGAATATTGTGTGGCGCTTCTCCGTGCAGCTTGACCTCCTCGTGGTGCTTTGCTTCTCACTGTTTGCCCTATGCTTCCATCCAGAACATTCCACCCTTTCCACTCACCCCCGTGTTTCAGGCCTTTCCTCAACACATGAGTTAATCTGCCCGCAAGCCTTCCACCCTCACCTGTAACTTGCGTAATCCTTTAAGACCCACCTGGGTCTTGACCCTATTAGCTTTTGGGACCTCTACTGGCTGAATTAAGACCCCAGCATATATCTACACGTGTGTGCCCAGCATTGTGTTTGACCCGAGGCTTCAGGATGAATAAGGCCCATCCTTACCAACAGTTATTTGGGTGCTTTTTTTCTTTTTGCTTTCCTAGCAATGTGTTCATATCCCCCCTCCCCGCCCCCCCGTAGCGCTTAAAATGTTTCATTTTAGTATTTCTGTTTACGTAACCTTTTTTCCGGCATAAGTTAAAATTCTTTGACAGCATATGTCCAAATGCATTTTGTAGGAGACGTGCCTATCACATTATTTTTGTTGAATGAGGAAAAAAAAAAATGTGTTCACAGCGTGCATAATTTCCTCATGGAGAAAAAAATGGCTTGGGGAAGGTTACAAGTAGTCCTATAAAAATCTTTGTTTTTACATTTCCTGAAGTAATAAAGTAAATCATAGATACATAATTGGTTACAAATGTTGGATGCTATGCAGTTGGTTTTTAATTTTTATTACCTTTCTCTCGGTTAGTCTTCCCTAATTCCCCCAAGCTGGGTTTTATATGCTTACATGCTTTCATACACACTGTCCTTACCTTTTTTATTTATTGTCCTGTGTTGCAGTTATCTCTTTACTAATCTGTTTTCCAACTGGATTGTAAGCTTTCTGAAAGCGGAGCCTGTCCGATTCATTCATCATTACGTCCTCAGAATAAGTCATTTGATAGTACTTGCTTATGAAATATCTTCCCTTGCTTAAAAGAGTATTTTCAAGTAAATGCTTCTACATTCACCTTGTTTTGCTCAGGATGATTTGCAACTCCCCTTTCCCGCTTTCTTCTGATCCTCGTGTTTAATGACGGGAGCTCCCAGCCCTCACCAGCTTCCTCACCAGCTTCCTCACCATAATCAATTCAGTGGAGACACAAAGTGATTTCGAGTCTTGATGTGGGGGAAACCTTTAGACAATTTCTGTTTTGTTTGTCCAGCATAGCCCCCTAGGCCTTTCTCAGTCCCCCACCCCAGTGCACACGGCGTACTACCCTAGCTCTGCTCATAACATCCTCCTCCTCCCCCTGCAAAGATGAGGGAATTCATTCTGATGGTAGCAGTTCACTGTCCTACTTCTCCCAAAGCTCCATTGCAAAATCCTCAGCCGGTTTGCCTTTTTTAACACCTCTCCTCCCTAACCCCAAATTCCCTCTTGTGTCTTATTGTCTCCAGTGGCGTGGTTTCCTTTACCTAATGGAGAAAGAAGTACAGGGATAGAAAAGTGCATATGTAAGAAGTTGTAATGAAAGAGACAGACTAATAAGTAAAGCTGGTGGCAATAGTAGATGGTAAATAAGTCACCAAATCCCATTAGGTTTTCTTCCTTTGTTCACACACTGATAATGAGGTTTCTAGTGAGAGGGATCTGTTGTCTGGCTTGTTAGTGGTCTCTTGTGATTCTTGATCTCAAGTCACTGAAGTTGTTTGCTCATTGAGAAGATAAAGATAGGTGATTGTGTTCCTAGTGCTATGGCTTAGCTTTCAAGTTACAGACTTATTTGGAATGCATTTTGAAATCGATTATTTTCTTACGTGATTTAGCTAGTTTTAATTTTATAAGGGAGTATTTCCATTTTGTATTGTGGTTGATTTTCTTATATTTTCCTTCATTTATTTTATTTCCAAAGATGCTTAGCCAATCCCTTCAAAGCCAGTAGCGGATTTAATCAGTTAATTTTATCATGATCTTATCAGAATTTGGTTTGACTTCCAAAGTCGTTTTTTTAAACTGATTTTGAGCCTCCTGAGTATATTATTTTGTTACTAGTATAGACAATTTCCAAGAAATAAGTATCCAGCTTAAAGTTTCCGTTAAAAAATTTAAAAAAAGGCAGCTGTATCTGGGAGGCCTTTATGGCCCCAGGTGGTTCTATAGCAATGTTGTTGGAAGAAGATTTGGGGCCCGCCAAGAACCTCTTTGCTTCTGCCTCATAAAGAAAAACTTGTGCCTTTGTTTCCTCTACAGTGGTAACTTTCCCTCTCCTCCCTTGGTAACCCTTACCTACAGGGCTTTGAGGACACTACAGTGGGAAAAGTGCCTGGAAAGACACACAGAGGGACACTTAGCTTGATCTTAAAGAGTGTGAATGTGAATTCTCTGGGTGGAAAGGAGTTGGAAGACCTTGTGCTTCTCTGATGCTCTTGGCATTTTTTTTGCGTTCCCTTTTTTCTCCGCCCCCCCCCCCCCCCCCTTGAGGATAGGTAGGGGGTTGTCTTTTTTTTTTTTTAATTTTTTTTTTTTAACATTTATTTATTTTTGAGACAGAGAGAGACAGAGCATGAGCAGGGGAGGGTCAGAGAGAGAGGGAGACACAGAATCCAAAACAGGCTCCAGGCTCTGAGCTGTCAGCCCAGAGCCCGATGCGGGGGCTCGAACTCATGGACCGCGAGATCATGACCTGAGCCGAAGTCCGACACCCAATCAACTGAGCCACCCAGGCGCCCTGGGGGATTGTCTTTTTTCAGTCGTCTTTGTGTCTCCATGCCTGACGATTCCCTGCTGGTAACTCAGTACCTCTATCTTGAATGCTACAGATTCCCTTTGCAAAGCAAGCCAAGAAGTGATTTTTCCAACGAAAGCAGTGTGGAAATATAGGACTGCTGTTACCTGTAGTAGTCTGCATGGCCCCAAAGAAAATTTGTGAACTGGCCAAGAAACCAGGCCTTAGAAAAATCAGTCTTAATGCTGAGCAGTTTGTGTCAGATCGTTCAGTAATTAAATCTGTATTGAGCACCAACCAGGCACTGCTAGGTTTGGGAGAATTTGGTGAATAAAATAGACCTAGTCCTTGCCCTTAGGGAACTTACTTTCTAATAGTGGAAATAGGTGAGGAATCAGCTAACTGTAGAATTACAAATTCTGTGAAGGAAACAAGGCCCAGTGAGGAGGAGTAAGGCTCAGGTTTAGGGTGGTGACTGCCCACAGAAGAGGTCATCACGGAGGCCTTCTGAAGAGGTGACATTTTAGTAGAAGGCCGAAAGATGAGATGGGGATTTCTATGGAACAGCTGAAGGGACAGACAGAGGATCCCAAGCGGAAGGACTGTGTGCACAGAGTCGTGGGGCAGGGAAAGGTTGGCACATGGCAGGAACCTAGAGGAGGCCAGTGTGGTTACAATGGTCCAGGGCCGCGGTGGAACGGGTCGCTCAGAGGCTTTTGTGCTGAGTGCGGGAGCTCCATGGCGGGGGGCCGCATGGGAGCTGGCGGCTGCCATCGCACAGCTTGTCCTCTTGCTTCTGGTGCGGGCCACGAACGCACCCGGGAGACCTGCACAGAGCATCAGTGTCACGAAGGCAAGGGTGGTGGTGGGGAGAGGGTTGGGATAGCGGTGGCGAAAATCCAGAGAAGATGGACTCGAACTGTATTTTAGAGGTGGAATGAAGATGACTTCCTGACAGATTTGATGTGGGCAGCAAACCAGAGAAAGGAATCCGAGAAGGACATTGAACTCTGTGGTTTGAGCAACTGGGTACGTGCCGATTCCTGAGATGGCAGAGCCTGGAGGGAAGGAAGTTCGATTGTTAAGTTTGAACTTTGAACTTAACGAAGTTTGAGTGCCGGTGGGCATCCTGTAATGAAATGTCATTACATGTTTTCCCCTGAAGGTTTGTGCTCGTCGGGCCCAGAGCTTACCTTCTTCAGATCTTTTCTCAGAAGTTACCTTCTCAGTGAGATCTTTCTTAACCAACCTAGTTACTGAAAACCCCACGCTACCTCCTCCTTCTCCTTAATTTTTCTCCATAATAATTATCACCATCTGGTGTTAGGTATCTGACATGTTAATTGAGTAGAACAGAAGATCTGTGAGACCAGGGACTTCGAGGTATTGATCATTACTGTGTGTGTGTCCCCAACACCTAAACGAGTGGCCTGTGGTAAATGCTTAGTAAGTATTTATTAACTGTGTAAAATCACTTGAAGGATTCTTTGTTTTTCATGAGTAATTTTTTTGTAAGTATATCTCCAGCTTTTGGCTTAAAACAACTCAATTTTCTTTTTTAAATGAATGCAGATTTTATAGGGTATTTTATGTATGTGTGCATGTGTGCACACATATATGGGGGTTGGCATTGCTTTTTATAATGATTAAGAAATTAAATCTATAATTCATATTTCAGTTATCCCTTCATTTTCAGGTCACAACTGATGGAAAACCAAAAATCATCGATATCATTGATACAACAGGAAGTGGTGATGTGAATACTGCTACAGTAGTAGAGACCAAAGATGGTGAGATTGTTGGTCTTTCAGGAAGAGTGCTCAAGGTTAGAGCTTTAATCTTTTAATCGAATTTTTCTTTCCTTTTTTTTGTACTGTTGCCTCAAAGCATTTAGTGTTTTTAGCTTATGGTTACTGGTAGGTTACTAGTTACCTGTTGCTGTTTAACAGATTACCCCCAAAACTTCATGGTTTAAAACAACAAACATTTATCATCTCACAATTTCTGCGTGTCAGTAATCTGGGTTTGACTTAGCTCGGTGCCTCTTGTTTAAGATCTCTCCTGAGCTTGGCCAGGGCTGCAGTTTCATCTGAAGGCTCAGCCTGAGTGGGGAAGGGGAATCTGTTGCAAGCTCACTCGAGTGGTTATTGGCAGGCTTAGGGTCCTCTCCACGGGGCTGCTATACGCCATGTAGCTGTCTTCCCCGTGGGTGAGTAGTCCAGGAGAGTACCCAAGATGGAGGCCGTGGTCTTTTTACATATTAATCTTGGGATTCACATTCCATTGCTTCTGCCATTTTGTTTTCATTGGAAATGAGCCATGAAACCCAGCACACACTTAAAGGGGAAGGGAATTTTACAAGAGCATGAGGACCAGGGGTCATCTTAGAAGAAGTCATTTGTTTTGTTGTGTGACAGTGGGCTTAGAATTAGGATATATTTTTCATTGTGGTTGCCAAATTCCAAAAATTTTTAAATTTTGGATAGAAAGATGGGAAAAGTGACCAGGTTATAGTTTTGCCTTGTTTCCTGTTCCTTCTGAGAACTTGAACAGGAAATATTTAGAATTTAATCATTGTGGACTTAAGTAACTGGCTTTGTGTTAACTCCTTGTGCTTGGTAGAAAGGTGAGCTAACATGAAAAATGATTAGATTGCTAACATAAAGCAATTCATGAGATGTTAGCTAATGAGCTTATAGATGTCAAGAATTTGTGGTTTGGTATTTTAAACCAATAAGCAGAATTAGTTTGGAAAATGAATTTGTGCTTATTTGTATGTTTAAAGAGCTGTATTTAACTCTGGCCATCTTTTACCGTCTCTCTGAATTATGTTTAGGCATCCTCTTCTGGATAAGGTTGTTGTGCTATGTAGTGAGTTAACACAAATTCAGCTGCTTAAAGCTACATACATTCCTGCATTTATTATTTTACTGTTTCCACGGGTCAGCACTGCTTTCTGTGGTTCTCTGGTCAGTGTCTCACAAGACTATACTCAGGTATTGGTTGGAACTGTGGTTTCATCTGAGGCTCAGGATCCTCTTCCAACTTCATTCTTCTTGTTGGAAGAATATATTTTTCTTGTAGCTTTTGAGCTCACCACAGTTTGCTTCTTCCAGGCCAGCAGGAGAATCTCTCTGACCATTGGAATGGCCCCTGTCTGTTTTAAGGAGCCTACCTGATTAGGTAGGCTCACCAGGGCAGTCTCCTTTTTTATTAAATCAGTCACCTAATTACAGACCTTAATTGTATCTGCACAATGCCTTCACCTTTGCTATATTACTTACCATAATACAGTCACAGGAGTGCTAGTCACAGGCCCTGCCTTTACCAAGGAGAGAGGGCTATACAAGGGCATGGGTCTTCTTGAGAATCTGCTACCATAGGCACACAGCAGGCATTAACATCCACGACTGAATTGTTTGTATGACCCCAAAAGTCATATGTTGAAGCCCTGACACCCAATTTGATAGTATTTGGAGATGGTGTTAGGGGTAGGTGAGCTCATGGGAGCGAGCCCCTCATGACAGGATTAGTCCGTTTTCTCTCTCTCTCTCTCTCTCTCCCTCTCCCTCTCTCTCCCCCTCCCTCCCTCCCTCCCTCCCTCCCTCCCTCTCCCCCTCTCCCCCCTCCCTCCCTCCCTCTCCCCCCTCCCTCCCTCTCCCCCTCTACCATGTGAGAATACAGTGAGAAGGCTGTGCCTGCAAGTTAGGAAGAGTCTCCCCAGAACCTGACCATGCTGGCACTCTAATCCCATGCCCCCAGCCTTCAGAACTGAGAAAATAAATTTCTGGTGTTTGAGCTACCCAGTATTCTGTGGTATTTTCTTACGGTGCCTGAAGTAAGACACCATCTGCCGAAAGAAAAGAAAGAGAGAGGAGAGAGAGAGAGAGAGAGAGAGAGAGAAAGAAAGAAAGAAAGAAAGAAAGAAAGAAAGAAAGAAAGAAAGAAAGAAAGAAAGAAAAAGGAAGGAAGGAAGGAAGGAAGATTGTAAACTAGAGGGAAAGGAATTTCTGCACATCTGCATTATTCTGAGGTTTTGCCTGCCTTCCCCAAGTCTGTGTTGTTATTTAGACTATATTTCAGAGAAGACACATTGGGATTCCTGTGAGTTACATTCTTTGGGAAATTAGGGAATGCTTCTAGTAGGTTCCAAAGATTTAGAATCCTGTAAAGTTTTGTCCTCAATTGTTGTTTTATAAGTTTATTTTATGAGAGAGAGAGAGAGAGAGAGTGTGAGTGCGTGAGCCAGGGAGGGGCAGAGAGAGAGAATCCCAAGCAGGCTCCGCACATTGTGGAGCCCGACATGGGGCTCGAACCCGTGAACTGTGAGATCATGACCTGAGCTGAATTCAAGAGTCAGATGCTTAACCGACTGAGCCACCCAGGCACCCACTCAGTTGTTTATTTTAAATAACTGTAATAGCCCATGCTTTCACATGGACTGATAATACCACTCGTGCTCAAAGGCAGAAGTGGATGTACCATGTATATATGGTAGGAAATAAGATCAGAAAATCGACAGATTACTACTTAAATCTTTTCTCAACCTGATGACCTACTTCTTTAGCTCTACTGTTAAGTATTCTCTGCCCATCAATATAGCGGGAGGTTTTAACTTAATTTTTTTTGTATTCAATGCATCTTCAGAATTTAAAAGGACAGATGCTTGTCCACAGCTTCTAACAGGAGAAGCCGAGTGCGGTGCCCTGCGTCTCCCCTTTCACCACTGATTCCCACTCTCCGAGAGGGAAGTCTTTGATGTTACATTTTCTTCAGGGTTTTAAGTAACATACTCTTCTTAATTCTTGAATTTTTATCTGTGGAATTAGCAGTGTGGAAGAAGAGAGTTCACCTTCCAGGTCGTTCATTTCTGAGAAGTTTCCTGGTATTGTCTCTGGGGTTCTTCCTTCCACTGTTTTTGCTGTTCTTTTATCTGGAATCCTGTTAATTGGACATTGGACCTCTTGAGTTGATCTTCCAATTTTCTTATGTTTTTCCACCCTTATTGCTTGTGTTTGTTTTTTTCCTTCCTGAGAGATTTCTGAGATTTCTCAGTATTCTTTGCTAACTCTCAAATTGAATATTGTTAATTTTTGCCTATTATTTTTAAATGTAAGTCTGTTCATGTCCACTCAGAGCATATCTTCGTGTCATGTATACAACATTTTATGTGGGAATATTGTCTAAATTTTTTTTTTCTAGTTTCTTCATCCTCTCTTTACTCACCTTCCTCTTCCTCCCATTCTCCTTTCCCCTTTCTCTTCCTTTTTCTTCGCCCCTCCTGTTCCCTCCTCCCTCTTCCCTTTCTCTTCCTCCTCTTCTCCTGCTCCCTCTACCTCTCCCCCTTCCTTGTGCTCTACTTTCTACCTGAGAGCTTTCCCCCAGCTGTCTAGCTACCCTGGCTGTCTCTTGGTTAACAAGGCACCTAAAGGGGACAGAGGTGCTCTCTGCCTTTGCAGGGCCTTGGGGTGTGGGTCTCAGTGATGCTATTGTGACAGACTCCAAAGTGACAGTATATGGCATACTTTTTCCCATTGAGATATGCTCATTTACCTCCAAGAGGACTTGGCCAGTTCGGCCTGGGGTTTGGGGGAGAGGGAGAGAAGCCTCTCAGGGGCTCATGCCTGGAAAGGTGCCTGGAGAGATCTCTTGCAGACTCTTAAGTATGTCTCACCTCTCCGCTCTGCTGTGTGAATCCCTCAAGAAAGCTGACATTTCCACGTCTCTGGTTCAACGTCCAGTTGACTGGCTGGTCAGGTTTGGGCAGCCCATGGGATGTGCAGCAGGTGTCTGATTGTTCCTCATACAGGCTTTCCACCAGTCTTCTTGGTGTTAGCTCTTTATCTGAACACAGAACATACCCACATACATGTTCAGCTTATTTTCTTTCAAGGAAGTGCAGGTGTTCAGATACTTTGCAGTGGGCATCAGAAAGAATAGTGTTGCTAGTCACTGGTATTCTGGCTAGCTCAGATCTCTCAGAGCTCTTTAGCACACAGTTCTTAGCAACGTAGCGAAGTATTCAGGTTTCTTTGACTTGACCATGCCTTAAGATGAATTAAATAGCTGTATTTCAGCTTCTTCGAAATCGTCCATAAACTGTTGACAGTTAATGTCTTGCTTTCCCTGTTTGAGATGAACTACTGGTTAAGTGCTTTGAACATTCCAATAATCTCTTTCTCTAAGGAGGCCATTCCTAGGCCTTCTTGAGAAACTAGTGGTCAGTTACTTTGGAAAGTGACACTCCTATGAGCAAGTAGAAGCAAAAAAGTGAACAGGAGCTTAAAATCTTTTATGATGAAATGTACAGGCATAAAGGAAAGTGCATAAAACACATACGTACAGCTTGATGAACACTGAAGTGGATGCCGCTTTATCTACTACCCAGATGGGACAAAGAACATGACCGTACCTCAGAAGCTTCCTGCATTCTCCCAGATCACAACCTACTTGGGCTTTTGTGATGATCATATCTGTGCTTTGCTTTATAGTTTTACCACCTCTGTGTGGATACATGAAATACATTGTTGGTTTTGCCTGTTTGTGGACTTTATATGAATGACCTCATTTGTGTATCATTTTATATCAGTTGTTTGCAAGATTCTTGCCACTCAAGCCAGGATGTTGCATGTAGTAATGAGTTGTTTAATTTCATTGCTGTTCGAGATACTGAGGTTTGTATATACCAGTTCTGTCCACTCCACTGAGGATGAGCCGTTGTTTCCCGTTTGGGAGTCACTAACAGCTCTTCAGAGAACATTCATGTGTATGTATCTTTTGCACATGTGTGTAGATAACCTCCAGGATGCATACCTAGAATTGCTGAGTCTTAGAGATACAACTTAACCAGGTGATGTCAAACAGATTTTCCAAGTATTTGCACTAACCTGCATTTCTACTAGCAGTGTCCAAGACATTTGATAGCTGCACTGGTAACACTTGGTATTTTTAGGCTAAAATCTTTGCAAATATGTGGGGAATCTAGGTGTATCATGTTGTGGTTTTAATTCATATTCTCTAATTACTAGTAAGATTGAACTCCTTTTTATATATTGATTAGACATGAGGATTTCCTCTCTTGGAAAGTACGTGTTCGAGTCCATTTGCCCTCTCTCCCCCAGTGAGTTGTCTTGTTTCTTACTAATTTGCAGAATTTCGTTATGTATTCTGAGAACCTGTCCTGTGATGGACTGTGGGTCAGGTGTCTTCTCCCATTCTGTATGTCTGTGTTCACTTTCTGGGCGGTGCCCTTTGAGAGCTAGAAGTCGTTAAATTTAATGTATTTGGATATTAGTCTTTGCCTTTTTGATTAGGGTTTTTCATGTCTTAATGACCTTTGCATGTCCTTCCTGACCCCAAGATCAAGAAGGTATTCTCCTCTATTATTTTCTAAAAACTTTTGCCATGTTTCTTTTCCTATTCTAGATAATTCAGCTGGTATTGATTTTAGGCTGTATCTGTTTTTCCATCTGAAGACCAGTTGCCATAATCTCCCCACAAATTTTCAGTGTTGCCTTTTACTTTGCAACCTTCACAGTGGGGTGATATAGTTTCAAAGTCTCATTTCCAATTCTCTGTGTCCTTTGGATGTTTTTTTCCTCATTTTCCTTATTCTAACTTTAGTAGCCATTTGGAAGGGAGCACAGTGCTTTTTAAAATTTACCACATTTAACTTGAAGTCAGTCTTTAAATCATCAATATTTATTCTTGTGTGTGTGTGTGTGTGTGTGTGTGTGTGTGTGTATGTAAAAAAGTCCAGGCCTAGTGAATCACTTGGCCAAATGTGGCACCGTATTTAGATGCAGTGATAGCTGGCAGGTCCATGAGGCTGACAAGGCTGACATAAAGTTTGAAGTTAAAAAAAAAAAAAAAAAAATGGGACATTAACACTTATGATGACATTTGGCTTGTTAAGGAAATGTTCAATTCATTAGGCATCCCCTTAAAAGAGTCAGGGAAAAGAGGTGTAATTAGTAATCAAAGAGACTCTGTTTCTTTTATGAAAATGATCTTATTCCATTGCAGTGTTAACCTTAAAAATAAAACTGCCAGTTATTTACCAGCAAAAGTGGGTTTATTCCAGAATAGCAGAGAACTGCAATCCGGAATGAGCAGCCTTTGGCAAAATCGTAGACAAGTCCCCAGAACAAAGGAGAGGACTGCTATTTCATATAGAGGAAAGAGGGGAAGGCAGGAGGCCTGGTGGACACGAAGCGCCCCTTGCAGTAAACTGCCTCCTGCCTGGATGGGAAAGTCTGTGCACCCGCGAGGTCCCCCTCCATGAGTGGTAGTGCATGAGAGCACCCCCTGCTGGCCGCCTGACTCCATGCGAGCAGGTCTCTAGTTCTACAGTAGTTACCATGTAATAAAACCATTTTAAAGAAACCCACTTAAGTGGTCAAAATATAAAGCTTGGATTCTTAAAAGAGACCGAAAATAAGTTCATGTGTATAAAATACTCAAATAGGCAAAATGACATACTCCATAATTGCTTCATAGGATAAAGTTAGCTTTACTCAAATTTGGTTAACTCTAGATAGCAGAACTGTGATTATAACATTTATGATTTTTGTAGTTGAATTTTTAATAAATAACCAGTCTGCCTTTACTGTGAGGAAAATACATAGTAGTGATTTGAAAAGTATCTGGTTGTGTGGACACTGCAGATTTTGGTCTCATTTATGATTAAGTATAAATTATGTCTAGTGTATTATTTTTATTGCGTTACATATATTGTAAGTAATTGTGGTTAAATACGTGTTCGCACCTGTTGATCTTGCTGTTATTTCAGTCAGTCACTCCGTTTAATCCTTCGGCATTTCACGGCCTTTTATAATCTCCTTGTACGAGAAGTTGCCACTAGCCTAGGGTTACAAGACCTGTGTAGTGGGACACCTGTGATGAAATAGTGTTTGAATTTGCCAGCCAGGGATTACTTACTTTTTTGTTGTTGCAACACTGTATTGTTGTGATGTCAAGGGCTGCTGCAGGAACATTAAGAGTTAAGAATTCCTGTTCTCTAAAAGAGATCGGTAAATTGTGAATGAAAAGCACCAGTTTATATGCCATCATATACTCCAGACATCCATTCGATTCAGAAATGTTTACTGACATATGCAGACTTTTAAAAAGTCGATCTTTGAAGTGCTGTGAATGGTGGGTTTTTCCCTCTATTCAGTCATGAGAAAATTTCATCCAAAAGTTTCTTTCCCGGGGACTAACTTGATGAGGGACCAGGGGTGAGCCAGTTACAGATAACTACCCGAGTGAGAACTCAGGAGTCAGCCAACTCTGAGTGGTTGATAGTTCAACCTCATGTTTTATACACATTTGAAAGCTGTTTTTGATGACCGGGGGTCCTGTGATTACAAAGAGAGTGAACATTCCACATTTTCTTGATTGACATTTGAAGTTGGTTGATGTTCAGTGTACTTGTGCAAATCATAAGGTGGAGATTATTTATTTTTTTCCTTTTACACACCGGGAAGTAGGAACCTGTGGGTCCACTCTGGTTAGTGGTAGAGTTTGGGTTCACAGCCAGGTTTATCTTTACACTGGATGTTTTGGTCTCCATGATAGAGCTAGATTCTGGCTTTCTTTTCAGCCTTCCTGTGGTTTGGGCAAGCAGTGTGATTTCTTTTTGTTTCTTTGCTTTTTCCATTTGCACACTGGGCATGCTATTTACATCATTCTGTTAATTAGAGGCTTTAAGTGTTATTTTTAAATACTTTGAGATATTTAGAAAGACTATTATGTTATATATAATTAATGTAATCTTATATAACTTTTTTCTTAAAGAGCTTGTTTTAAGTATCTAGGCATTATCCCTGTTGATTGTAGAGAATGCAGTTCTTAACAGAAAATCTAAGCATGGAGAGGGTCTGTTAACTGCTTCTCTTTGCCCCTAGTTGGGCAGTAAGTAGGTCTGAGAAGGGAGGGAGAGGTGAGGTTTCCTTGATGCTTGAGAACTAAAGATTGTAGCAGTTTAATGAGGTAGCTTATGTTGAAAGCACTTTATAGACCATGAAACATTGTAATTCAAAGGTATCTTGGGGCGCCTGGGTGGCTCAGTGGGTTAAGTGCCCAACTCTTGATTTCAGGTCAGGTCATGATCTCACAGTGGTGGGATTGAGCCCTGTGTGGAGTTCTGGGCTGAGCATGGAGCCTGCTTAGGATTCTCTCTCTCTTCCTCTGCCCCTCTTCCTTGCCCCTGCTTTCTCTCTAGAAAGAAAAAGAAAGATATCCTGAGTGAAACATCTTACTTATTAATGAGAAAAACTCGAGAGAGATATTAAGTGGCATCTTAGAATATGAGAAATATTGCTCTAATACACAACCTTGCTTATCCAAGTTGAGCCATTAGGATAGAAGTGAAATAACCTTTCTCCCCAGTAGTAAATCATTGGAATTGGGAAGCATTTAGTGAGTCAACAATTTGCTCTTTTTCTATAGATTCCTGTGAGCTGGATAAATCCCTCAGGCAAATATCATATTGGCATTAAAAATGGCTATGACTTCTATCCAAAGGCGCTCAAGGAAAGGATACAGGTAATGTCCAGTCTAGAATCAATGACTTCTTCCTCAAATTTTTTTCCTACTGAAGGAAAAAATTTTTCATAAGATCCTGTTAACTCTTAATTATTGTGGAGACCGGGAGCCTTTCAGACAATGACTGCTTAAAGGTTCTGGTCAGTGGAATGTTACCCATTTAAAGTCACCATTCTTAATCTTGGGTACATGGCTAAGTTTAGAGAATGTTGTGAATACATTGAAATTCAAGTTTTTGTATATTTGTGTTTTTCTGGGAGTTCGAATATAGCTTTCATTGGAGTTTTGAAGGACTTTTTTTTTTTTTTTTTTTTAATCTCCAAAAGGCTAAAGACTGTTTAAAGTTGATTTAAAGCCCTGGCCAACTTATTTATTCCTGGTCCTGTAGCTTCTATGATAATTTGTCCCATTTTTCTTAACCATTTAACTAGGCTTCTTGATCTCAGTTAGTCATCATTCAGTACTAAGAAAAGGGTTACTCAGACCAAAGCAGCTAAAGTGTGGAAAACACAAGTCTGTCATTAGAGAAATAAGAATTGCAAATTGAAGAAGGAGGAGTCTGCTTTAAAACGGAGCTACTGAGTAAATCTTTCTGTGATGATGGAAGTGTTCAGTATCTGTCCATCATGGCAGCCACTGGCCACAAGTAGCTGTTGAGAACTTGAAATGTGACTAGTAGGAAAATGTAATTTTATGTAATATTTTAAAATTTAAATCTAAGTAGCAACACATGGCTCCCATATTTGCCAGTACCACTTTAGTAGATTGCTATAATACTGGTAGCTGATACAGGTTCAGAGTTGCAACTGCAAAGGAAGATGTGATCCTTGAAAATGAGCCTGATGGGTAAGACCTATGGAACGTTTCATCTCATCATAGCATTATTTGCTTCTCCACGGGGTCCGTGAACCATAAGAACTACTCAGCATGTTGCATATATAACCTTTACTTATTTGATTCTCATCGTTCTGCAAAAAATAAGGTTACAAAAAATGCATATAACTTACTGGATACTAATTTATTTTAAAATTTCAGGCCGAAATACACATAACGGTATTATGCACTATCTTAAATTTAATCAGTTGTATCAATAAGATGCAAATTAACATGCAAATATAGAGTAAGTTAATATCGACCCCCTCCTTAGCTCAGTGGAGTTGATTGTTTTACTGGAAAGGATTTTTTTTTTTAAACTAGCAGACCTCCACTGGGTGGCACTATGGGTTAAAGACAGCAGAGATGAAGGTGAGACCAATTGCAGTAACAAAGAACACTGTCAAATCCAAGACAGGAAAAAAACAAGCCAGGAAGGGAGGAAGTCTAGGAAGCCTGCATGTCTCTCTTGCGGCCAGTCTTACTCTTGTGTTCCGCCTGCATGGCTTAAGGCAGTCCTCAGTTCCCTAAGGGCCAGTGTGTAGTATTTGCTTTTATTGTAAATGCCTGGGAATTCAGTTTTTTTACCTGACATGCTGTTATTAATCCTTGGATGGGCTGAGATTGGGACGTACGATGTTATCAAAATACATTTGGTTGTGCCTTGGTAAATGTGTTCTCTTAAAATCCACGTGTAGTGAATAGTTTTAGTAATTGACCCATTGCTTTATCAACTTGATGATAAATGATTTTTTTAGCCTCTGTGTGAAAATTGTGTACCATCACAACTGATAACAATTAGGTCCATATATAAATGACTGGCTAGGTTTACCTGGGTATTTGTCAGCCTCGTTGTAAGGTAACTTTTCTGTCTTGCAGAAAGAACGGAAGGAAAAAATCTGGGATCCTGTTCACAGGGTGGCCCTTGCAGAAGCCTGTAGAAAACAAGAAGAATTTGATGTTGCCAACAATTGCCCTTCTCAAGTTGGTGCCAGTGGCTTTTATTTACACGTTACCACAGAGCCATATTTCAGAGTTCTCAGAGAATCGGCAGACTTTTTTCACAAGTTTTAAATTGTTTAATTTTAGTAATTTTTCTTTTATTCTGAAATCAATTTACACATTTTTCACAACTTCTCATGAATTACCACAAAGTGAACACTCCCTCCCATACCTCTTCCTAATCATTGCTCCCTTCCTCCTCCAAAAGCAACCACCATTGCCTGTTTTAAATTTGCAGAATGGAATCATACAGTGTGTCCTTTTATACATCACTACTTTCAGTCAGTGTTATGTTTGCGACATTCATCCATGTGTGAGTGTGGAAGGAGTTTGTTCATTTCTCTTGCTTATGATGGATGCACCACAATTCATGCGTGCATTCTGCAGATCAATACTTTGTTTTCAGTTCTTGGCTCTTGTGGAAGATGCTGTTTTGAACATTCTCGCGCGCATGTCTTTGGTGGGTCGTAAAGGGGTAGTTTCAGTTCATATTCCCGCAAGAAGGATATGAGAGCTCCCATTATTTCACATCGTTAAATAGCTGTTACATTTCTTTTAATCAGTTAATCAAATGAAGATAATGTCTTGGTTTATAAGGAAAACAATACGTGCTAGTTGCAGAAACTTTTGGATAACACAGGTGTGTAAAGTAACAAGCAAGAGCCTCCAAAGTGCCACTCCCCAGGGATGGTACCAACAATCTGATGTTTATCCTTCTGAATCTTTCTTTTAATGCATACATGTACCTTTTCTTAATCAAAAGTGGAATGGTATTGGTGGTTGTCAGCCCTGGCTGCAGATTAGAATCACATGAAGAGCTTTGTGCCCTAGAGAGGAATTAAATCAAAGCCTTGGAGGAAGGCTGGCATTTTTTAAAGCTCCCTGGAGCTTTAATTAATGCACAGTTAGGGGCGAGGACTACTGGCCTCAATAGATCTACATACACATTTAACTTGCATTTACTTAATCTGCGTACAGCATCCCCTTTAATTGGGTAATTCACCCTCTTTAGCTGCATTATTTTCTGTTAGGTCACTGTTTGTCCTTCAGCCTCTTACTAGTCACATTAAATGTTGTATTTCAGGCAGTACGCATATCAAGTCAACTTTATAGAAGGAGGGATCTAGATTTAATTATCCATTTGATTTTGTTTACCAACAATGTCTGTATAATTGTTTTTTTTCCTTTAAGGAGGAGTAAATGTTGAATATATTGAATAACTAAAAATGAAGCATAACCAGATTTTTGGAACATATGGAAATTACATTTTAATTCAGTAAGACTGTTCAGGTGAATGTAGAGCAGTCTAATGTAGTACGTAGTTTAAACAAAAATAGTTGGCATGTAACAGTTCTCATGGTGATGGCTCAGAATGGTTAAATAGCTTATCTATACAAGGTCAGGAATATAGTATGTGTTTAGCATGTTCTAAAAGACAGAAGGTAATTTGTGGTTTCTCTTATTTATTTGGATTCTTAAACAGATTTCAATGGAAACAATCCTGATTAAAAAAAAATCTAAAGGTCAATAGATAACCTATTTTATAGCCATTTTAGAGTTAATTTTGGAAATTAGTTGTGCAGATTATAGATATGTGACTAACATAAGTCTTGGTCAAATGATACCATCAACATGGAACACTGTGTCTTTCCCAAAGCGGTTGGAATAAATAAATGAGAGATTGACTAAAAGAAGTATTATTTTTAAAGTATTCAATATATTAATTAATATCTGCATCATTAAATTGAACTACAAGTTGCATAGATATAGAAAAAATTTCTTACATTTTTCCAGAGTAAAATGGCTTTCCTGTTGGTCACACTGTGTCTTTGGTTACATGTTAATATGTTGTGTGTTTCAAGAGCACAAAATGTACTAATATTAATATATGTTCTTATTGATTAGGCAAATAAACTAATCAAGGAGGAACTTCAAAGTCAAGTGGAATTGCTAAATTCTTTTGAGAAAAAATATAGTGATCCTGGCCCTGTGTATGACTGCTTGGTGTGGCATGATGGTGAAGCCTGGAGGTAAACATCATGTATTATATAGATCTTCACTTAAAGCTGTTTTTATCTACTCTGAAGAACATTAAATTCTCAGAACCGTCCAGAGAATTGGTTTAAGTGACATTAATATCCCTAAGCAAAACTGTTGGACAGCCGAATTGGCTTTTGGGTAGTTTTGGATAAGCTCTTTGAACTTCTTGGTATTTTAGGTGCTAAACCTGTCCCTTGTGTGTTTTAAAGAAGCTTGTTTCATTAACCAGACAGTAACTTAACCAGATAATAGCAGGTTAATCATTGGTAGACATAGAAATGTTCCTGACCAGAGCTGGGCAGTTTGGAAAGTAACTGCAAGAGAATACTGGATACAGAACTGAGCGTATGTGGGAAATATTGGACAGGGACTTAAGGAAATATTCTAATATTCGCAGGGATGGGGTAGTGGGACAATAGGTGGTTCAGTTCCAATGTTTCCTGCATGTACTGAAAACACTGCCAACTTTGTCCTGAGGAAAATATGTTTCCAAGGTCCTTAAGGCAGTTGACAAAGGAAGGGATCCATGCAACGGTTTGTCGACATTATTCTAAGACAGCTTTTAGAATTTTTGCGTTGCAAATGAAACTTAGAGGAAATAAAATCTGAAGTCACTGGAGTAACACTTTAGAAAATGTTATAATTGATGAAAAATGCAGCAGAATTGTGGTTTCAGGTGCTACTGGAAATAATTTTTCTGATTGCATTGTACTGTATATCGTGTAGGGCTTCGATTCCCTGCCCCCATCTCAGGGTTAGACACAGAATTTTTTGAGGAGAATCTTAGAGACCCCAAATTACCTAAGGCGAGTCTTGGCACTGTCATTTCAAAAATGCCGGCCACTTCTGAGGGGAGGTAAAGTGACCTTAAGTGCCTTGGTTTTTGTTTCTACAGACTGTCAAAGCTGCCCTCCTCCTGCCACGCTTCCACTGTTGAACCCATATCACTACCCTTAGCAGGGAACCCAATAGAACCATACTCTTAAGTATTCGTCAGGATGTACAGGGTCAAACGCAGTCACTCTCTGTTGAGAAAACTGTTTACAGAAGATTACTTGAAGGAAAGAACTGTTAGTTGGTTTCTTTTCAGTGGTTTTTGACCTTGTTTTCTCAGGTTTCCTTTGAGTTGGATGAAAGCTGTGGACTTTTTTCATAGAGGATAGGATGAAGAAATGTATTAAAAATGTCCAGGAATTTATAACCCATGCCCCCTTTCCTGCCCCCTACCTTCCACAAGTACTCTAATCCTATCCGTGAACCTCATCTCCATGTTCCCTTTCTGGTATGCTAACACCTGTTCCTTGAACTGAGCCAACCACCTTCAGAAAGTTATACCCTGCACCAATATGCATACTTGGCCTCTGTGGAATTACTTAGGGGAGTCACTCAGTTTTATGTTGATATTTTGATATGGTGCTTGAAGTGTTGAGTCACTGCATGTTGACGGTGGTTACAAGAAACTGATTTTTGGAATGTGTCACTGTATTTGCTATGAGAATGTTGTCAAAGATGTTGATTCATTCATTCTTTCATCATTGGGCAAATATTTGAGTACTTTTCTTCGTGCCAGGTAGACTCTAAAGAAGCTATTCCGTGGACTCTAGACTCTGTGAAAGCCAGTGTGAGAACATCTGAGCCCGTCCAGGAAGCATCAAGAAAGATTTTATTGAAGGATCAGCTCAAGTTAGCAGACAGGGAAGGGGCAGGGGTTAAAGGTCCAGGAAAAGGCCCAGAGGAGATGGAGAGACTTCCAGGGATGTAGAATGTTTCATGGGCCGGATGAAAATGGGGCAGGACTTCCGAGATGATTGCCGGGATGGAGAACTGGCCAGTTACATCTGTAACTTTTAAGAACCCCAGGTGCTAACTGTTTTGGCAAATAGGATTTGGTGGCATACGTTTTACCTGTTGACCTCAGTCCAGATTCCATTTGACATGCTACTTGTTTCCTGCTTGCTCATTTCCATTAGTGTTCAGTCTCCTCTGTCTTGCTCTACTGTATGTCTTTTTTTGAAATGCCATAAATCATTTTAGCCGCACACTGATTGGGTATACATAAAAACAAACAGTTTCAGAGATCCTTCTGTCTAAATTGTCAAAGTTTGTTAATGAAATATCTGCCTTAATATTTATAATAAATGTCCTGTCTGTACTAGTGGGCTTCCATTAATTCATTGTAGCAATTGTGATTGACTCTAGCTTGTTAAAACACAATTCTTCTTATCTAGAAAATGCACACAAAGGCCTAATAGCTAAAAACATAATATTGACCTTAAATGATGTGCATTCCACTTATGACTTTTATTTTAGATTTATTTAGTTTTAACCAGACTATTTTGTAGTATTTGGAATACATATTGTAAAAACTACAGAGGTAATAAAATGGGGAAAGAGCAGACAGGACAACCATAAAACTATGTAGAAAATGCTGTTTGTAAAAAGTAAATGTTTGCCTGAGGCTGTTACAACTGTGGGGAGGGGATGAGGCAGTTTGTCGTTCATCTAGTGTCAAAAAACCTGCATCCGCCATTGGATTCATTAAGCCAATTCTAAAAGAAGGGAGTAAGGCCTAGGCTGTAAGTCGTGATCATCCTGAATTAGTCTGAAACTCTAGGCCAAGCTTTGGTGAAATTTCTTAAGTAGTTAAATGGTTTTCTCCCTGGACTATTGTGATGGACAGTGTTCCTAAAGCCTTTTATCCATGGCTTCATTTAAGGGCTGGTTCCTTTAAGCTTCTTACTTAATCGTTACTGATGACTCTGAGACAGAGGACTCTAAACCTGGCAGTTACTGTGTTTGTTGTCATAAAACAGGGCAGTAAGAAGGTACCTAATAGACCATACCACATTATTTTTGGAAAGCCGAGAAAATAGATGAGTTTCACTATTCTCAATTTACAGAGCCTGCATTGATTCGAATGAAGATGGGGACTTGAGTAAATCTACCGTGTTGAGAAACTACAAAGAAGCCCAAGAATATGGTTCTTTTGGCACAGCTGAGATGTTAAATTACTCTGTTAACATATATGACGATGGAAACCTGCTGTCCATTGTGACCAGTGGAGGTATTTTGTTTCCGATTTGGTAACTAGAGATAAACTTGTAACGTGGTAAGGTGATAAATTTCTGTAGCCAAGAAGAAGCCTTATAGAGAATTTAACTTAGAGATTCCACCTAAAGAACTAGGTGTGTGATAATAAATGGGATTTGATTCCCTGGCAAGGTGTTGTTTTCTTTAAAGTTGTAACCATGTAGGATCTATTCCAAGAATACAGATGTAGTCCAGCCACAAAAAAAAAACACCCAACATAATTCATCTTATGAAAATTCTTTTGGAAGGAATTTTACTTCTGTGTTGCTGACTCTTGAGCAGTTCACCAAGTACAGAGTCGGGTAAAAAGATCCTCATGTGGCATTCTGTGTAATTTCAAAGAAGTGGGAAACTATCCATATACCCATGGACAAAAAAGTTTGTTTAAAACTGTGTATTGTTGGGGACTATTATATAGCAAAATGAATAAATCTACATATACCAATATTCATAAATCTCAAATACATAAATTTTAAATAAAAATATATTGATAAAACATTTGTGTAAAATTGTAAAACATGCCAAGTAATACCGCACAGTGTTCATGGGTGTATGTGTTTGTATGATAAAAATACAGATGGGAAGAATCTACACCAGCTTCTACATAGTGGTTACTTCTAGGAAGGGAGCCAGGATAGCTTTAACCCTTTCTTACCCCCCTCTCACAGTATTACTGAATTATAGTTGAAGTACAATAAACTGCACATACATACACAGTTTGATAAGTTTTGATAGACATGTACACCTAGGAAGCCATCACCACTGTTAAGGTAATGGACATATCTATCACCCGTCCCAGTCTACTTGTCTTCCTTCGTAATCCACCCTGATGTACCCGCCCCATATAGCCACTGAACTGCTTTCTGTCAGTGCAGATACTTCGTGTTTTCTGGAATTTTATAGAAGTAGAATAGTTCCGGTATGAAATCTATCCATATTATGGTTATAAATAGCTAATTCCTTATCACTGAGTAGTGGCTCATTGTGTGGATACACCAGGACTTACCCACTCACCTGCTGGTGGACACTCAGATTTTTCCAACACTGGTGTGTAGGTCTCTGTGCAAATATGTTTTTGTTTAATTTGGACTGGTATCTAGACAAACCAGTTGGGTATGGTAAATATGTTTAACCTTTTAAGAAACAGTAGCTGTGCCCTTTTATACTCCACCAGTGGGGTGCGAGGGCTCAACAGCTCCACGTTCTTGTGCACATGTGGTGTAGTCAGCCTCCTGTGACATTTAGATGCTCTGACTTGTAAGTGGTGATGTCAGGTGTTTTGGGGAGGAGCAGGGGTGGGGGGGATTACATTAAAATCTAGCTTCCCCTTTTTTTTTTTGAGAGAGTGCATGTGAGAGTGGGGGAGGGGAATGGAGGGATAGAGAGAGGGAGAGAGAGAAAATCTCAAGCAGGCTCCATCCCAGCACAGAGCCCAACACAGGATTGAGTCTCACAACTGTGAGATCATGAGCCAAAATCAAATGTAGGATGCTTAACCGACTGAGCCACCCAGATGCCCCAAGCTTCCCTATTTTTAATTGGGAAAAATGAGAAAGGAAGAATGGGTAATATTGGGTCACAAAGGGGACACTTCTGCGTAAACACATCAAGAAATAAAACATTGTCGAAGCCCATCATGTCTGTTCCTAAACATGCATCCTCTTAGAGTTAACCATGGTCCTGATTTTTTTTTTATCACCGCATTAGATTGAACCATCCATTATTGCTGTTTTTATAGGTCAGAAGTGATTAAATAGTGGCACTTTCACGTAGTTCAGTCTAACATAATGTGTTTCCATTTATATAAATGAAATTATTCAGTATATATCCTTTTGTATGTGGTTTCTTTAGAGCAACCTTATTTTTGTGTGCTTCATCTCATAGTGTTTAGAAGTAGTTGATAATGGGGCACCTGGTAGCTCATTCGGTTGAGCATCTGACTCTTGATTTTGGTTCAGGTCATGATCTGACAGTTCCATGGGTTCGAGCCATGTCGAACTCTGCACTGGCAGTGCAGAACTGCTTGAGATTGTCCCCCTTTCTCTCCCCCACCCCCCTGCTTGCACTGTCTCTCTCAAAATTAATAAATAAACTTAAAAAAAAGTAGTTTAATATTTATTGCTGTGTGATATTCAATTCATTAATATACTATGTATCCATTTACCATTGATGGATCTTGGGGTTATTTCAGGTTTTGAATTTTGCAAGCAATGCCACCGTGAATGTTTTTGCACGTATCTTTTAGTGTACATGTGCACGCATTTGTGTTGGGTGTATAGCTGGAAGTAGAATTCCCGGATTGTAGGGTATTCCTGTGTTCAGCTTTCTGTAATGCTGGTCTATATCCTGCCAGTAGTGTGTGGCTGTTATCAGCCATAAAGTTTTAGCCATTCTGAAAGGTATGCCGAGGTATATCTCATTGTGGCTTTTTTTTTTTAAAGGTTTATTTATTTTTTTTAATTTTTGAGAAAAAGGGTGTGAGTGGGGGAAGGGTTGAAAGAGAAGGGAGAGGAGCAGAGGATCCAAAGTGGGCTCTTTGCTAACAGCAGCAAGCCTGATGTGGGGCTCTACCTCACGAACCACGAGATCATGACCTGAGCCGAAGTTGGACCCTCAACTGACTGAGCCACCCACGTGCCCTCTCATTGTGGCTTTGAACTGCACTTTCCAGATGACTCATGAAGTTGAACATCTTTTCGTATATTTATTTGACATTTGGTTATCATCTTTTGTGAAATGCTTTTCAAGTGTTTTACCCATTTTTCTCTCGGATCTGAAAGATAATATGGATTTAAGCTCTTTGTCAGCTGTGTGTATTGCAGATACTTTCTCACCTTTGAGACTTGGATCTTGTTCTCAATGGACGGGATAGAATCCAGGGTAGCAGAGTAATTCAAGGTTTCACTTTTTTATAAATTATTGAGAAGAGACTTAAGATGATAGTACACAATTAGATGTTAAAATGAGAGTATTTTTATTAGATTATTTTATTTTATGCTTAATACATAAATTGAATGCTTAAAACTTGGAACCCATGAAAATATTTTGTCATCTTCCCCTCTTGCTGCCTGTAGGAGCTCATGGGACACACGTAGCTAGTATAGCTGCTGGGCATTTTCCTGAAGAACCTGAACGGAGTGGTGTAGCTCCCGGTGCTCAAATTCTTTCAATCAAGATTGGCGATACAAGACTAAGCACAATGGAAACAGGCACGGGCCTCATAAGAGCTGTGAGTGTTTGTGAGGTGTTGATTTAGAAGATTAATGAGGGATAGTGGATAGTCTTGGATATTTTTAGTCTTATAAAGTGTTCTTCAATTCACTAGGAATACATTAGACTGTATTTGGTATATAGGACTTGGTTTTAAGAAGCAAAAATGCTTATTTCAGTTTTAAATTATTTTTATTAAAAATTATTCGATAAAATTTTTTGGAAAATATGAAAATATTATTTATGTTTTACTTTTCATTTCCATTAAGCCCCTGACACACTATTTTGAGATACTTTAAAAACCCCAAACAGACCTTTTCACCAGCTTGCTCCATTGGTCTAGGAAGAATCGAACTCATAGTCTGCGTTTCATTTTAACGTATGGATTAGATTTTACTTGAACTTCAGTGATTTTAGAATTCAGTCAGAACCATTCCATTCTGCACCTGCTAGTTGTGTTTTTATTGACTACTTACTATACTGTGTCTCCACCTACCCTTTAAGTTTTTCAACTTCAAAGTAGAATGGAAGTGGAAGTAGAATATGATTGGTTAAGAAACTGGGAGTCCATGCCTTTATTTTACTGGTCAGTCTTTCTGTAAATTGCTGCCTCAACTAGACTCTTCATCTTTTTAATAGATGATAGAAGTCATCAATCATAAGTGTGATCTTGTCAACTACAGCTATGGAGAAGCTACTCACTGGCCAAATTCTGGGTGAGTGTTCTCAGGCGCTCGTGAGCCACAGGCTCGAGCTGACGAAGAGCATTAGATGTTTCTGTGCCTGGGTGGCACGCCACAGGTGAAACCGGGCATTCCCCTGGCTCGGTAATAAGGGCGGGTCTCGTGGGCTCCCGGCCCCCGTTCTGTGTGTGATGTGGTCATTCCCTCCCAGCCACCGAGACCCGCCGGCCCACCCGTCCACTGCTGCACTTCCGCGTTCCCAAACAGTGTGCTTACCTGACGGAACGTAGACCGTGCATCTCGGTCGCTCAGCGTCGCCTTTGATCATCTGCATGTACTCTTACATGGCCTGCATGGCCGTTGACACCGTCTGTTCTCCTCAGAGACCTTCAGCGACCCTTCCTTTCTTCCCTCGGCTGATGTTCTCACCTCTTCCTTTCCCAGAGACGATAAAAGCCCTGAGAGGGGACTCCTGTCCTTCCTGCAGCCTACCCTGACCCCAGCCCCTCTGCCTTCCCTTCTTGTAGTAAATGAAGTGCCCGGGGTCAGAAGTCCCTCAAGCACTTGCTGTGTGGTTCCCATTTCCCCTCTCCTTAAAAACTCCCGTAACATCCCTCTCCTTTCCTGGATTAATACCACTCCACAGGCACGCTCTACAATCTGCTGCCTTTGAAACAGACAGATCTCTTCATTTCACACTGCTTTCCCTCACTCCTCCAACAAAACTTGGTTAATGGTGTGTATTCGCCACTTCTGAGGCTCCTCAGCACATTTTGACGTGTGTCCCAGGTCTTCCTGCTGCCAAATCCAGTGGCTCAGCCTTGGTCTGTTACCTCAGCTTTTTTTCCCCCAGGGTAATAACTTTGAAATTATTTAAAGTGTTTACTTGCCTAGTCATCATCTCTCCCCCATTCCCATCACCAGCCCATCCATATCTGCATGTCACCCAGTGTCTGAAGCTCTTTCATAAAGCCCTACCAAACGGGAAATTTTACCGAGCCTGGTTTGCTGTCCTCAAGCAACGTAATTTTCTCAGATAACCAGTATTAGATTTCTTGTGACATGTCCCTCCCCGCCCCACCGCCATAACAGTCAGCCTGTCGTGCTCATTTCTTTCCTGAATGTAATCTTGCCTTCTTCTCTTGCTTCAGTACCGTTTTCACCTAAGTGTATTTCTTTCTCTCTTCCTTTGTTTGACCTTCATCCTATTAAAGCCACCTTTCCCTGATACTCTTCCCCTCGTACCCCGTGATTGTTGCATCTTGGCCCTACGCCTTTTTTCCATTTCCTGCATTTCCCCAACTGTCTAACTTCGTTTCTTTTATTTAATACCAGTTTGCTTCTTGTTTGCTGTCAAGTTCTCGCCAGATTCTTTATTTTAAATCTTACTCTTAAGTGCTTCCTCTTGCCCGTTTCCCTTTCATCTTTGCCACTGCTCATAGATCTGCATAGGAATCCCCTGAGGAGTCACTTCTGACCAGATCATTTTAAGGGGAGGTGGGAGTCCAGCTGCCTGTTGCCCCACCGTCTGATCCAATCCCTGCCTGTATTTCAGTGTTTGCTTTTAGTCCTTTGGGTTTATTGTCCCTCCATCTATTCACCGTCGTGTCTAGCACTCTTCCCCATTTACCGCGGTCTCACAACTCCTTCCTTACGCTGAGACCCAGCTGGGGTGTACCACTTGGACTGGCCGTGCCATGTTCCGGCGTTCTGGGGCTGGGTGTGCCACGGGTTACTTGCCCTGCATTCGAACAGCGTGGGGTGTTATAAACAGTGGGAATAAGGCTAAACACGTATAGTTTGAGAACGTCCCCGAGTGATTCTCATGCACGCCTTCTTGTAGCCACTGTTTGAGTTCTACTACTTGGAACCCATATTCTAGTTTGGTTTCTATGTACGCCATATTTGAAAGCATCTTCACAGTATACTAAGACATTTTTTTGAAAAGTGGGACAGTTTTCTATGTCCAAAGGAATTCTCTCTCTCTCTGTGTCTCTCTCTCTCAGGAGAATTTGTGAAGTCATCAGTGAAGCAGTGTGGAAGCATAACATAATTTATGTTTCCAGTGCTGGAAATAACGGTCCGTGCCTTTCTACCGTCGGTTGTCCCGGTGGAACTACATCGAGTGTAATAGGTTAGTTTCCCGTTTCAGAGCTGGACTTAAGAACAAGCCAGCAAACCCCTCAGCGAATGTGATGTTAATCGCATCTCTTTTGCATGCAAGACACCGGGAACCTCCCGTGTGTGCCCTCAGGAAGCACAGGTGTAGTCAGACCTGCTGGTTCGAAGGCGACTGCAGTGAGTGGCTTATGGAAAGTACAGGCACAGCCGGGGCTCACAGAAGTGCAGTTGCTTCTGATTTGAGAATTTAGGTGAGGCTTTCTGAAGTGTGGCAGTGAGGATTTCAGTAGGCAGAAATGAGCAAGGGAAGGGTTTTCCAGACTGAGTGAACAACGTAAACACAGATGCTTGCTTCACTTTTTATTTACGGTGTATGGCGGCTAATTTTAGTGTGGTTTCCTCCTTTTCATTTCTTGTGGGACATACAGGAATAGTCAGATGTTGAGAAAGGGAGCTTTATTAATAAGAGCAGTTGAAACACATTTATTCCATGAATGTGACTTCCTTCCCGCTACTTGGTCTGTCGGATGTGATGCACTCAGTTGTTTTTTCGCTGTCCTTGGAGGGGAAAAAATGCCTGTCAACAAGAAGAATTAAGGGAAATCAAAATGAGTTGTGCTCATAATATTAAAGTGGTAAAATTAGCTGTAGCTGCCAACCTGTGTGAAAACACCCACAGAACATAACGCCCTCCCCCTGTTTATTTATTTTTTTTTAATGTGAGGCATGAATGAGGAGGATGAACCGAGAGAACAAATAGGTAGTAAGTGATACCTGGAATTATTTTCTTTATTTTCACATTGAGAGCACTATAAGGCTTATACCTCTTAGCATTTGTAATTGGATGCATGACAGTAGAAACTGTTTGGTCCCAAATGATTTTTCTGGTGTATACATCAATAACTGCTTGAATAGATACATATTATAGTTGTTACTAAAGGCATACAGTTACTGTAGATGTTATCGATACATAGTAACATCTGGGCATCAAAGTTCAGAAACTAGTCCTTTAAAAATTTTTTTTAAATAATAGTGATCTTCAATTATAGGATGTGCTTTTATTTGTAGCTTCTAAATCTCAAGCAAGGTATAGCTTATTTTGTGTGATTTAAAACTTCTTGGTTCAGTAGTTCTGTTAAATCCTGTGTTGAGACAACAGTACCTACCAGTGATCTGTCCTTTGTATTTTAGTTCTCGAGATATTTTAAATAAAATGAAACCAAATAGGTCTGAAAGGTACCTACAGATCAAAATACATTATTCTCCCACAATACTCAGTATTTTGTCATGTTCTTACCCCCAGATTCACTGGAAATTTGTAAACTAAATTTTACAAAGTGATTACAGTTTTGTGTGTCTGCATTGTTAACCTAAATCCTGTTAACTCACCTATTTTATCCAGTCTTCTACTCTGTGTCTGTGTTTGCTATAAAGAAGAATTAGGAGCTGGTGGACCTGGATTGTAAGTCTTTCTCCACCAGTCCCTGTGAGCTTAGTAAATTTTTTTCAGCCCTCTCGAGGCTCTGTTTCCAGATTTCTAGAATGAGGAAACTGAGTTTGATCCCTATAGGTCTATGAATTTAGAGTCTTTGTGACTAGTCTGCCTTTACACATTTATCTGAAACACCGAAGCATGTTAATGTCTCTGCTGTTTGCTTGTTTTTACAGCCGTTTCGGGGGAGGGGGTACTGCGAACTTTATGGGTAAGAATATTGGATGCAGTGGTCATTTAAAAATGAAGACCAACTAATTCCCTTACTTTCCTAAAGTTATATTTTATAGTTTATAACACATTTATCTTTCTATCTTATACATACACACAGTTTTAGGTACATTATTATATTTGATTCACATAATAACCCTGGTAGATATTTTTATGGTCAAAACCAAAGCACCTCGTTTAACATCTGGTACATAGTAAACTTTCCTTATCAGATTTTCTTTCTTTCCATTTATGAGCAAGCACTAGGTACAGGGTGACTAAGGGATTTACCCAAGTGAGTAACAGTGATTTGGAACGAAGCAAGTGAACACATAAGCGAGTGAACAGTGGATTTGGAATGAACATCTAATTTTGTGTCCTTTTGTTAACGATGAAATTCATCCCGTAGGTGTTGGTGCTTATGTTTCTCCCGACATGATGGTTGCTGAGTATTCCCTGAGAGAGAAATTACCGGCCAACCAGTACACGTGGTCTTCTAGAGGCCCCAGGTGGGTTGAGAGTGGTACACGGTCTGTTACACATATTTTGTTGAACTACATGGTGGGGAGGAACAGAGTTTTGATAACTTTACCAGTTCTCTGGGTTTTTACTTTTTCAAGATTATCATTTTGATAAACAGTCTCATTTCAGGGAAACATCATTCAAGGAACAAATTATAATTATTTCATTGTTAGCTGTATGACATACCTATTCTGAGTGTAAGATTAGAAAAATTGGTTGGAACCTGGTCAAATGTCGTAATGCTAGATTCAAATCCTCTGAGTTCAGGAATCTTCGTAGTCTTTTCTCAATAATTTCTTCTTAAAAAATAAGCTTATTTCAATGGTTGAGTGTAACGGTCATTGAAAGCAGTCGGGCTGTAGGTCTCCATGGGGATCAGCAAGCTTTGCCTGTGCCATCACATCAGCCTACCTAACTGGCCTAAACACTACATCACTGCACAAGAGCAACTAGGGATACAGTTGGCTAAGGTTTATGTGTTTTACATTCAGTTAATAAAAGTATTATTAAATTTACTAATTCTCTTCTAAAGGTGATTTCGAAACGTTTTATCTTATAGTCAGTATAACACACCAAGTATTAGAAAATGTTTAAACCAGACTTTGTTGTTAGTCTTATTTGCCCATAGAACTATAGAATAATTAAAGAATTATTTTAAGAAAATGAGTTAGTCAATTATGGGGGAAACTTGGATTAGGGAGATACTGGTTCACAAACCCAGTTATTCTAGGAATTGAAAGAATTTGTTTCATGTTTTTACTGTGCTATGAACATGGAATCGTACTTCAAATACATGGTTTAACTATTAGATTTAATTATTACGATATGAAGTCTAAAACATTGACTCATCATCACTGAATGAAACACATTCTGTGTACTATTTGAAAAATCTTCTTTGTCAGGAAAGGTTGTTAGACATACAGAATTTACTTGACTTCCTGGTATTTGCAAGTATGGCACATTTGGTTTTTCTTAACAAATTTTTTTAAGTTTATTTTTAGAGCACGTGTGCAAGTTGGCCGGGGCGGGGGGGGGGGGGGGGGTACCAAGAATCCCAAGCAGACTCTATGCTGTCAGCACAGAGCCCTTCCACAGAGCTCTATCCCATGAACTGTGAGATCATGACCTGAGCTGAGATCAAGAGTTAGACGCTTAACTGACTGAGCCACCCCAGTGCCCCAAATACGGCATATTTATTAAAAGACACATTACCAAACAACGTCTACATAAGCAAGTTTTGAATTTGTATTGCCTATTGTATTTTAGAAGAACATCATCACTTTTTAAGGATACTTACATAATGTTTATGTAAAGTTTTTTTTTGGTAAGGAATATGTAAGGTTTATATAAAGAATATTTATATGGGCGCCTAGGTGGCTCAGTCAGTTAAGTGCCCGACTTTGGCTTGGGTCATGATCTTGCGGTCCGTGGGTTCAAGCCCTGCATCAGGCTATGTGCTAACAGTACAGAGCCTGGAGCCTGCTTTGGATTCTGCATCTCCTCTCTCTTGCCCCTCCCCCACTCATGCTCTGTCTCTCTCCATCTCTCAAAAATTAACAAATGTTAAAAATTTTTTTTTAATTAAAAAAAAAAAATATTTGTTTGTTTTTAAAGTAGACTCCATACCCAACACGAGGCTTGAACTCACAGCCCTGAGATTGAGTTGCACGCTCTATACCCAGTAAGTCAGCCAGGAGCCCCCAAATTTTATTTTTTTAATGAAAATTGTATTTACATATCATGGAACCCTTTTTGGAATACTTATTAAATGTTTTATGATTAGCCACTTTAACAGAGTAGTGGGAAATGACTACAGAGAAGCAGGAAGTAGTTAGAATTCATGACTTTTCCTAGTTCTTTTTTCCAGTTGTGAAATGCCACTTGCTCGTTGTGAGTATCGATAGACAATATAGATGGTGCAGATCACATGGGGACATTTTCAAGGACATTCTTTTAGTTACTCTCATCCTGTACATAAATGCGAGATCACATGATTCAGGCACCCCCATAACCTCTGTCACTCAGTAATACCATATGAAAATCTTTCCAGGTCAACAGGTATTTATTTACCTGGCGGTGCTTGTTTTAAGGTATTCACTAAAGGGGGGGGCGGGCACCGGCCTATTTCAGGAGGAGGATCTTATTTGCATTGCTTTCAGCTCTGTATAAATTTGAAACCAAATTGCACTAGTATTCCTAGCCAGGAATAAAAATAGTTCAGTCAGTGGGAGGAAGGGTGGTAGGAGGGAGAGGCCAACAATTTATGGGGAATTTATGGCCACTCTTCCAGGGAGGACACAGTAGTGTGTCATGTTATTCCTTTGCTTGGGGCACAGGGCAAAGCTTGTGTTTGCCGACTGTGCGATGAGCTCTGTGGATTTTTTATCTCATTAGATCTTGTGCAGTCAAAGCCCTAAACAAGGCGGCTGTGTTGACTTGAGCTGTCCAGGGTGACAGCCACGAGTCCCACAAGGTTAGTCTGAATTGAGATGTGCTGGAAGGGTGTGTGTCAGCTATTCAAGACTTAGTGCAAAAAAGAATGTAAATTAACTCATTTTTTTCTACCAATTACATACTGAAATTATATTTTGGATACATTGGTTTAAATAAAATACATTATTAAAAGGAATTTCACCAGTTGTTAGCTTTTTAAAAAAATTTTTTTAATGTTTGTTTATTTTCAAGAGACAGATGTGAGTGGGGGAAGAGCAAAGAGAGAGGGAGACACAGAATCCAAAGCAGGCTCTGAGCTGTCAGCACAGAGCCCGACACAGGGTTCGAACTTCTGAACTGTGAGATCGTGACCTGAGCTGAAATCAGACGCTCAACCAACTGAGCCACCCAGGCGCCCCACATTAGTTTTTTTTAAGTGGGGCTTTTGGAAAGTTTTAAATGCCCCATGTGTCCCACATAATTCTTTTGGACAATGATGTATTAAATTTTAGACAAAGGCAAAGCTTCCACTTATTGCAGACAATAAAATACATTCATTAAGGAATCTGAGCAATGACATTTATTTTCCCTCTGTAAATATACCTGATATCTTTTACACATAACCCCAGATACACACGGACACACACAGATTTTGTTCATTTATAGGGAAAATAATTGCTATACAATGGAGAAATAGCTGTGCTGGTTATTTTTTTTCCGATTGATTCTGATACTACAAATTATCCATGGTATTGTACTCTATTTGACCACTGGCATTTTTATGAATGCCCATGTTTATCGAGTCCTCAACCATCATAAGCAAACTTTAATGGCTTTTCATTCAGTGCCGATGGGGCCCTAGGAGTGAGTATCAGTGCACCAGGAGGAGCCATTGCTTCTGTCCCTAACTGGACATTGAGAGGAACTCAGCTAATGAATGGGACATCCATGTCTTCTCCTAATGCGTGTGGAGGCATCGCCTTGATACTTTCTGGTAAGGACATTGCTTAGTGCTCTGCTTGGTCTGACTTGGTACTGTTTCTAAATTCCAGTAAAGTGATGGTGAATCTTAAGTCTATGGCATAATATGAAGTCAGGTATTAGCCATAAAAAATAATTGAATAAATTTACCTTTTTGCAGACAGATGTTTGTGTTTTCTGAAGTTCTCGTGGTGAGAAATTGTGTAGAATTGGTAATGCTCTGGCCCAAAGTAAAGTTTAAGGTGGAGAAAAATTATGTGATTATAATTATTTAAATGTGCATTTGTTCATTCAACAAATATATTTATTGGCTGTTAATGACTATTGAGCATTATTATGGCTCAAAAGTACTTGCCCCTGTGGAGTTTATATTACAGCTGTGGGAGATAGACTATAAACAGAATTACCAGTAGTTTATCTTATGTGTTGAAAGGTAATGAATATTGCTATGGAAAGAAGTAAAGTGGGAAGGGTGATAGGAGTTCCTGGGGTGGTGGTCAGAGGCTCACAGGATTAATTGGGTGGCATTGGCATTGACTGGGACTCAGTTATGCTCACCGGGTTGTTGCAAAGATTCCACCTCAGGAGTGCTCCTCTCATGAAGTCCAAGGACACTCTGCCCTCATTTCTAGCCCCTTTCAACCACATCAGGTATTTAAGTTTGCTCCATACTTCCGGTCCTTGCACGTATTATTCTCTCTGCCCAGAACTCCTTTGTGCCATGTTTTGGCCTTGCAGACTCTTGTGCGTTCTGATAAGATTCAACTCACATCTTCCTTCGCCTGATAGAGCTTCACCTTCTTTTGGATTCTCACTGACAAAATTGGCCACTTTTTTGATTTGCTCTGACAGCAGCATCTTTCCACGTTCTCATCTCCTGCAGTATGATAAGCGCACACATGTTTGATGAGCTCTGCGGTGGGCAGGAATGCTATATTACTTGGGGTGCCTGGGTGGCTTGGTTAAGCGTCCAACTCCGGCTCAGGTCATGATCTTGCAGTTTGTGAGTGCGAGTCCTGTGTCCGGCTCTGTGCTGACAGCTTGGAGCCTGGAGCCTGCTTCAGATTCTGTTATCTTTCTGTTTCTGCCTCTCTGCTGCTCATGCTCTGTCTGTATCTCTCTCTCTCTCTCTCTCTCTCTCTCTCTCTCTCTCTCTCTCTCTCTCTCTGCAAAATAAATACACATTGGGGGGGGGAAAGGAATGCTATATTACTCACCTTTTATCTCTAACAACAATCTTCAACACAAAGCTGACAAATTGGTGACCTCCGTGTCCTTCTCACAGAACAGTCCTTCCCAGCTGGCTACTCCTGGCATCACCTGGGAGGCTGTTAGTATCAGTGCCTGGGATCCAGTCTCAAAGATGCTGAAGTAATTGAGCTGTAGTGAGGCCTCAGCATCTTTTCTCGCTTGTTTGTTTTAAGCTCCCTTGGCGTTTGTAACACGCAGGGAGGCTGGTGAGTGTTGGTACTGCTGGCGAGCATTGGACCAGCAGTGTTTTAATGAAAGTGTCACCTGAATGCCTTTGGCATCTCCTCTGCAGAGAGGGCACTAATGCCACAGCATAATGGGCATCAAGTGATTTTTGTTGAATGACATCTGTGCGTGATGCCAGCAGCTTGAGTCAGACTGTTGTAGTTCAGGTTTTTAAAAAAGATTAAGAAATGGGCACGTTAAAGCCGGGAAATGTGTGTGTTATTGCTGCTGGTGAGGGAAAGAGATTTCAAGTAGCAGACTCTCTAATACTCCTTTTCTTGCTTTTGCTTTGTCATTTCAGGTCTGAAAGCTAATAATGTTAACTACACGGTTCATTCAGTCAGAAGGGCTCTAGAAAACACTGCCGTGAAGGCTGACAATATAGAAGTATTTGCCCAAGGACATGGTATTATTCAGGTAGTGTTGTGTGTGTGAAAAATGGATTGCTAATCAAGATGCAGTCTTAGCTACTACTGGATAATATTTGATGTAATAACAGTGATTGAGTTGATCTAATTCTACGTTACGTGATCGTAATAGTTTCCGAACTGGTAAGCAAACGGTATGAAGCAGATTTTGTAGCTAAGACGGATTTGTTGCAGTAAGAGAAATACAGTAGATGTAGGACACACAGGGTAGAAATTCAAAGCGAAGAGCTCGAGGGCAGAAGCTGTCACTATAACGGCGTATGGAGGAGTCCCTAACTTTGGTCACTTGGGAATAGTGATGTGAGTCCAGAGAGTGGAGTGGGGTTGTGGGGGTGGTTGAACTGGTGTTTTGTCTGAAAAGGTAGACTTGTCCTCTTAGGCAAATGTACAGACTAACTTTTCGCCTGTACTTTGCTACAACCGAAATCAAGTTGGTGATTTGTTAATATTTTCTTGACCCAACCATTGATATTTTACTTTTTTTTTTTTTAATTAGGTTGATAAAGCCTATGACTACCTCATTCAGAATACGTCATTTGCTAATAAATTAGGTTTCACTGTTACTGTTGGAAATAATCGAGGCATCTACCTCCGAGATCCCGTTCAGGTGGCCGCACCTTCAGATCATGGCGTTGGCATTGAACCTGTATTTCCGGAAAATACCGGTAAGTAATAAAGGGACAATAAGCTGAGGTGCTCACATTTGTGGTTTGAATGAATAGTATCGTACGAGAGAAAGGTCATTTGGGTTAACGTTCTAAAGAGAAAACATGAATTGCCAATATTATTATCTTAAATCTTACATAGTTTAGGGAGATGCGATCGCAGGTAGGGTCCTGATATCATGGCAATTCAGTGAGTCTGGTGACTGCGGAGGGAAACAGTAGCCTAGGCCTTCAGTGACCCAGGGTTTTATTAAATTGTGGATAATAAAGCATCAGGTTCCTTTTCTTTGCCACTTTGACTGCTTGGGTGTAAGACAGAGAGGTTCGGTCAGAGAGTGGGTGGCAGAAGCAGCCAGCAAGAACCACAGCTCTTGGAGGTAGGAACAGAATGGTCATCACTGTATCCTTGGCATCTTCCTTTGGGTCAGATGGCACATAGTCATGAAAACACCCTGTTGTGAGGCTGTGGCCACGCAGGTAAAACGTGAACAGATCACAGGTGCACTACAGCCTAGGAAGGTCCTGTGGCTGTTATTTAAGCTGTGTTTTAGAAGCCCATGTCCTAGTGCGTTTTTACAATTGATTAAACTCATTTGTTAGGTTTTAAGAAAAGGTAGAACTTTTGAAAATGGAAGAAAAGGAAAAAAGTACTAATCTTTAATTTTTGGTCTTTTTAATGCTAGAAAACTCTGAAAAAATATCCCTTCAGCTTCATTTAGCTTTAACTTCAAATTCATCTTGGGTTCAGTGTCCCAGCCATTTGGAACTCATGAATCAGTGTAGACACATAAACATACGTGTGGATCCCAGGGGCTTAAGAGAAGGATTGCATTATACAGAGGTATTGGTGCATCTCCATTTTACTTTCTAAATACTCTTTAAAATGTGTAAAAGTACCTTATGTGGCAGTCTGTGTTCCCATTGGTCTGAATTAGTTAAGGGTGGGTATGCATGCATTTGTTATTTTGCCATTAATAATGTGACCCGACATCAGAAAAATGGTGTCCGCTTGTGCTTAAGGCTTTTAAATTTTAATATTAGATTACTCTACTCTGTGAATAGATTTTACCTTTTTTTCTCTTGTAAAGGTTTATGGATACTGAAACTTCCTCTTTTCTTCTAGGTGTGTGGCTATGACATAGCCTCCCCTAACGCAGGTCCTCTGTTCCGAGTTCCAATCACTGCAGTGGTCGCGGCCAAGTAAGTAACGAGTTACAGCAGCTACTGTTACATGGAACTTTTTCATGGCTATTTATGGAAATAGTGTGAACTTTTAAAGGATTGATAGACCAGAATCAGGTAACTGGGCTTTAGTTCTGCTTCTTGCTCGAAGTTCAGGGTGGCACATAGTCTTTGTATCGCTTGTTGACTATGAGAATACCTGGGGACGTCTCACGTGCCCTGCCCCAGCACTGTGCCCGGTCTGATCCGTCTGCGGTATTTGATGGTATTGTTTCGTCCCTTCACCTACTGTTTCCAGACTCTTCCCTTCCCATCTTGTCTTTCACCCCAGAACCGAGGAACTCTGATCTGATCATACTGCTTCCTGTTTAAGATACATTGGTGGCATTCCCAAGGATCATGCTCTTTAAAACAGCAAACAGTGATCCTTCAAAACCAGCATTTCCTATCACCCCATCCACCCAGCTGCACGTTTCCACTCACTGCTGCCGGCGCCCAGGTTTCCTCAGACTGGCATGTTCCTGGTCATCCCTAGTCGAAGGCAGTCCCTTCTGGCTGCCTCATGGCACTTTTTACTTGCCTGCGGTACAGACTTTAGCCATTATGGTCAATGTTAGTTTACCCCGTTGGACTGTGAGCCCGCTGAAGACACAGGGACTGTATCCTACAAGTTCCTGTGTGGAGCCCATTACATAGTATATTCGGAACAAAACAGATTGTTTAGTAGATGAAGTATGAGATTGAGATGGGAATTCTGGAAACAATGGGAAGTTCTCAGTTAATGGTTTCTACTGAGTTAGTTACACTGGTAAATATTAAATATGCCCTAGGTCTCAGCCTGTAAGAAACCTAGGATGAGATTCTGGAGATAAAAAGTGACATACACATGGAGAAATTAAAGAACACTTAAATTCTCAGATTTTCCCTGGAAGTCCAGTAGGAAGTTAGACAAAATAATATAGAAGATTCAGGAATTTGCTGAGATATCATCTCCTTCAGGAAGCTTTTCCACGAACCAAGTACCTTTTCTTTCTTTACTGCTAACACTTCCTATCTATCCCAAGCATATTATGTTAAGTGTTTTTGGTGGTTTTTCTGTCTCCTCCAGACCGACTAGGGCAAAGGAAAATATTTTATTCAGTGTCGTATTTGAAGCTTCTAACGACAGGACCCCATAGGTATAGTAGGCACTCATTAAATGTTTGTCACACTGACTGCAATTTATCCTTAGCATACTCTTTAGGTTTCCATAGTGGGTAATTACATATTTGACTTTTTGTGTCATTGATTTCTTACAAAAATGCTGTGAAAGTACTTTTCTTCTTTACTGTGCCATTATAGCATGGCGTATTTTGAAGCTATATAAAGAGGTTTAATACCAGTCTCAGAGCTATAACACGGTATCGGTGACGGGGCACCTGAGTGGCTTAGTCAGTTAAGCGTCCGACTCTTGATTTCCACTCAGGTCATGATCTCATGGTTTGTGAGATCTAACCCTTCATCAGGCTCTGCACTGACAGCCCAGAACCTGCTTGGGATTCTTTTTCCCTCTCTCTGCCCCTCCCTCACTCACACACTCTTTCAAAAATAAATAAACTTAAAAAAAAAAAAAGACCGTATCAGTGACACAAAACATTACGTTTGATTTTAATATTTAGAACTCATGATAGTTTAGATTCTAGTAATTGGGAAATCCTGTGAATGAAGGATCCATGTATGTGTGTCTTCCAGACAGATTGTAGCAGACAAGTAAATAGGAGAAAAATCACTATCCTGGGCTATCCAGAGCTTATCACTACTAACATGTTGCAAAAATGAGAATACTGTGCGAACTGTTTTGTAACCAGCTTTTAAATCCCTGTGTTTATTTCCAATGAGCTGTGTTTATTTCTAATGTTAAAATCTAGAGTACCGGTGGGCTTATAATATAAAGACATTTTTGTGACAGTGTCACATTTAGCTGTTTATTTTTATTTTCAGAGTAAACGAATCATCACATTATGATCTAGCCTTGACAGATATACATTTTAAACCTGGTCAAATTCGAAGGCATTTTATTGAGGTTCCTGAGGGTGCAACATGGGCTGGTAAGTAACATTTGAGTCCGTCCTGACCACTTACCTTTATGTACGTTCTATCCTCGCTGGGATTGGACCACAGAAAGTTTGTGTATCTCTAGTATGGGCCTTTCTCCTGACAGTACTACCTCTGACACTCTAGATTTGCTGTTAGATTTAAAACATTAATAAGATCTTGTACTATTTTGCATTGATTCATACATCAAATTATCTAGGCTATTTTAAGATGTTTTAATATTCAAATTTTTAGCTTAGTTTAACATTTTTTATTCTTTTAAGAGACAGAGAGGGACAGAGCACGAGCAGGGGAGGGGCAGAGAGAGAGAGAGAGAGACACAATCGGAAGGAGTCTCCAGGTTCTGAGCTGTCAGCACAGAGCCCAGCGCGGGGCTTGAACCCACGAACTGTGGGATCATGACCTGAGCCGAAGTCAGACGCTCAACTGACTGAGCCACCCAGGTGCCCCTTTTTAACTTAGTTTAGAATAATACTTTGTCAATTAATGATTAGAGTCAGAGCTGTATTGTTGAGAACTCTGGGCTACCGCCCATATAGGGCCCATGGAATTGTCTAATACTGAACTCTGATAAAATGTATGCTAATAATACTAAAGGAAAATCTATGGTTGATTAGTATTGAATCTGATATCTTTTTAACGGTTAATGCCAGTAATTATAATGCTCTAATTATGATTTGTTCAGGTTGCTATTGAAAACAGGGTTATTTTTATAGGAATTTATTGGATGATCCAGAATGGAAGTAGCTCAGAGCATATAGCAGTCTTAGATCAGCAGTGTGCTGGGGGAGGGCAAGGAAACGGGAAGATGGCGGTCAAGGGTACAGACTTTCACTTACAAGGTGAATAAGTTCAAGGAATCTAATGTCTAGCACAGTAACTGTGGTGAACTGTTCTTTATTATGTATTTGAAATTTGCTAAAAGTCAGGTTTGAAATATTTTCACAACCACAAAACAAATTGGTAAGTGTGTGAAGTGATGGATGTGTTAACTAGCCTTATTGTGATAGCCATTTTACAATACATGTGTGTATATCAAATCCCCACAGTGTACACCCTAAACTTACACACAATGTCATTTGTCAATAACAAATACACTGCATCTCAGTAAAATGGGGTGGGAGGTGGGGGGGGGGGGGGGCAAAAAAACAACAAAACCCAGAAATGTGCAACAGATGATTCCTATTTCAAGTAATTAGAAATACTATCCTAACACTAGGTTTTGTATTCTTAGCAATTGATTAGGTTCACAGAGCTCTGTGCCCACTTGACCTTGGGAACCAGAGGCTAAACCTTGCTCTAAGTTCCCTGTATTAGAGTGGGTGTTCATTAGGTAAGATGCTGATTCTGCCTCACAGGGATTGTGGCTTTGCCTCCAGCTCGGCCTCAGAATAAAGCTAAGCACATGCAGTTCTGACAGTCATACTTTCTAGAAGCAGACGGGAGGGAGAGACTAGGAAAAGTTGTCAGTGAAGTTGAAGAAATAGATACTAATGGCATGGTATCTAATAGATACTAATTTAATAGATACTAATAGATCCTATTTAATAGATACTAATAGGCATGGTAACAAGTAGAGGTTTCCAAAATTAAAATCCTTTATCAGGAATTGATTGGTCCTCAGCTAAAGCAAGTTTCCTCATAGCAACAGAGGGGAGCAGGGTTTTGTGTAATCGTGTCCATCTGTGGACAGCTTGCTGTTCCGCGGTGTTTGGAGTTTGCGGCGTGGCGGCGGCTCATTTTAATGCTGTTCTGTTTCTTTTCCGTAGTCGAGTCTTCTACCCTTTTATCTTTATTCATTCTGTTGATTCTTTGTTTTTGAGAAAATCCGCGCATTTCCTTTGAGCATATTATTTTATTGGCAATATGTCGTTTTCTAAAAAGTTGGCATTATTAAAATACTTGTATGTCTTTTTTTAAATCCGATCAGTTTAAAGCTTTGCTTCCCCCCCATCTGACTCTAGAGGTGACTGTGTGTTCGTGCTCTTCTGAGGTGTCGGCCAAGTTTGTTCTCCACGCAGTGCAGCTGGTGAAGCAGAGGGCGTATCGAAGTCATGAATTCTATAAGTTCTGTTCCCTTCCAGAAAAAGGGACACTGACTGAAGCTTTTCCTGTCTTAGTAAGTTTCAATTAATAGTTTGAAATCCTAAAATGATGTCTTTTTTTATTTTTGGTATGGGCCAAACCTAAGTATTTGAATTTGGTTTTATAGTTTGTATAGAGCATATTGGGACTGCATATTTTATTGATGCTGAATAAGTAAAGTAGGAAGGTGGGTAGTCTTGGTGGGTTAGTGGAGACCAAGCAGGAGGTAAATATTGTTTGAACTCTTCGATAACTTAGTGAAGAAAAGTGCTGGTCTGCTAGGTTCTGATGCCTTGCGACATGGACCCCGAAGTGGATTGTTTTCCTCGTCACACAGATTATTTCCTCATTTACGTTTTTCTTCATGTTTT
Source organism: Panthera pardus (assembly GCF_024362965.1). Lineage (NCBI taxonomy): Eukaryota > Metazoa > Chordata > Mammalia > Carnivora > Felidae > Panthera > Panthera pardus. The sequence goes on along the minus strand of NW_026526654.1, from coordinate 18,184,185 downwards.
CTACTTGTTGCATTATTAATGCCCCGTAGTTAAGAATCCATGAGGCTGTTTTGCTGTAGAGGTGAAGCTGTTGCCGCTTCCCACCCGCAGGGCTGCCGCGTGGCAGGGCCCCTCCTGCGTGGTGTCGTTTGTCCTCTGCAGGAGCCGGCGTTCTTTCTCAGATCTGCTTCCATAGTGTTTTCAGTTGTATCATCTTTCCCGGATCTTATGTTTTTGATTACTTTTTCTTGTATGTGTTAGTGTCCTGTGACCCATCTTTAAACTTTCTGACGCACCGAGTACTAGAAAACCTAATTTAAAACTCAGTGCTTCAAATAGTTTTTGCTTTTAATTTTTCTAAGAGAAAGATGTAAATGACCGTAGTTTCATTTTGCTTTGATTGCCAGGCAGCTCTGAGCCTGCAACTCAACTGTGGGTATTGAATAGGCCTTGCAAAGCTGAAATACCCCTCTTATCATTGTTCTTATAACTTTTCCTTTGGCCCTAAGTTTTTATTCCAGTTTGTTTTCATCACTGTTTTATTTCATGTACTCTGAAAAGCTGCCTCAGATCTTTTATGACAAGCACTGTAGGATTCTGAGTAAATAACTGTGTATTTAAATGCCTGTACTCTATCTCTGCAACCATAATTTTCTAACTCCACACGTAGCTGTACAAATAGGAAAAGTTTGAAAGCCAGAATTGCTTTAAAACACCTACTAGTTATATTGTGTACTTTGAAGGAAAGTGAGAGAAGGGAATTACACATCTCTGATTTTCATCTTTCTTCACAGGGTGGGAAAGCAATTGAGTTTTGCATTGCTCGTTGGTGGGCAAGTCTTAGTGATGTCAATATCGATTACACCATTTCCTTCCATGGAATAGTGTGTACTGCTCCTCAGTTAAACATTGTAAGTTCCATGTTTCCATCATTTTTAACGTCACTTATTTGCGTTAGGGAAAAATAATCTCACTGGTTGGATTTAAATGTTAACGCGCAGATTACCTATGGTTCTGGAAATAATGGTAGTCTTTATTCATAGGTGTTTACAAACTTTGTGTTAGACATGTCTATTTTAGGTCCAAATGTTTAAAAATATGGTTTATTATCAACAAAGTTTGAGAATCTAACTTGATAAATATCCTTTGTAGCATGCGTCGGAAGGAATCAATCGTTTTGATGTTCAGTCCTCCTTGAAGTATGAAGATCTGGCTCCCTGCATAACCTTGAAGAGCTGGGTCCAGACACTGCGGTATCTTTAAATGTTTTAGGGCTACAGATGTTGAGCATCGGTGTGGTGGGGAGTGGGGACATCTCTTACACTCTTTGAAAGGAGTCATCTTCTTAAATCATCTGAGTGCTGGAAATACAAATGCACTTTCTGACTTTCCAGCCTAGGAATCCTGGCAGCCCTCAAGGAGGCAGCCCCAGCAGTAGCTTCCAGCCTTAAATAACATGGAAGTAAAGCTCTGGGTGTGGCCCCTACAGGACCCAGCCTGTGATGTGTGCGTTGCCATCTGCAGTTTGGACAGGAGGGTGCGAGTCAAAACCTGTCTCCACTTCGACAGTGTTAGCAGTTGCCCCAATATTGGGATCTGGTTACGTGTTGACTATGTGTTGACATTTGAAAATGTTTTTGTAACCTCACAAGATTTAAACTATGTATTGCTGTGGTTCAGTCAGTAGAGAATTCTCTACGTGAATACTATATTAAAATACTATAAAATATACTGAAAATATAATAAAATATACAGAGTTTAGGAATGTTCATTGTCACTTATTGTGACACGCCATAGATTTTGTTGATTATAGTTTCATTGGTCTCAGTAAATGAACTCTTAAATCAGTTACCCATTTGTCTAATTACAGACCACTAAGTGCAAAAACAAAACCTTTAGGATCAAGAGATGTTTTGCCAAATAATCGTCAGCTTTATGAGATGATCCTGACCTATAACTTTCATCAAGTAAGTGTTTATATAATGAAGTATAACCTTAAAATGAACTTCTGGGTTTTGTTCATGAATCATAAAGTAAAAAATGGAAGGACAAGGGATTGAGTGTGTGTGTGTGTGCGTGTGTGTATGAAAGAGTCAAGTAATTAACTGTGGTTAATTTGGAATTATTCTTTGGAAAGTAATGATTTGTAACGATCTAAGTCCCATTTGGGTCTGAAGTCATAAACTCTAATTTACTGGTAATTTTGCCTTTGAACCTTAGTGTTTGTAATCACTGATAACTGTTCAGTGGTTAGACGTCTCATCAATGCCAGATGCCTTCTGATTATGGCAGATGGCCTGACTGCTTTCTCTGAAGCATACATTAAAACCATGAGAAGTCGGAATAACTCTTGGGTTGAATGACTAGTAAAAGGTAGTTGAAACTAGTGTAAATGTGGGATCTGAGAATTTATGTAGGACCAGTAAGATTTCAGCAGAATGCTTATTGGAACATAATATGAATTTGGTTTTAGTGTTTAGGAGATGATTGATTTCGGTGAATTGTCAAATTTCAGTTTTATCAAGTAATTAGAGGTCCTGAAGGATACATATTGTATTCATTAATGCATACAAATGGCTGGGTTTGTATTTTTAAAAGCTCGTAAAGGAGAAATATTTTCTATTACTGCCAAAATATTGGATGTTCTGCATTTTAAAAATCGGTTACCAAAAGGAAATGTTTTTAATACTTTTTTTTTTATTGTCTATTTATTTTTGAGAGAGCACAGAAGAGGGGCAGAGAGAGAGGGAGACACAGAATCCGAAGCAGGCTCCAGGCTCCGAGCTGTCAGCACAGAGCCCAACGCAGGGCTCGAGCTCAGAGACTGAAATCATGACCTGAGCCGAAGTCGGACGCTTAACCGACTGAGCCACCCAGGCGCCCTGTTTTTAATACTTTTAATGTAAAAATCTCATCAATAACAGTTTTGCAGATCTACATCAGAAATCATGTAAATCATGTCAAGTAATCATTCGTATTTTTTTTGTAGCCCAAAAGTGGGGAAGTAACTCCAAGCTGCCCACTACTTTGTGAACTATTGTATGAATCAGAATTTGACAGCCAACTGTGGATTATATTTGACCAGAACAAAAGACAAATGGGTTCGGGAGATGCCTATCCACATCAGGTATGAAATCAGTAGTGATTTTTAGAATTAACAGAGGCTGTTTCCTGAGATAATGAATCTCTGATTTCTTGTGTCTGGTAATTTTTGTTTTTCTGTTTTGTTTTTTTTTTTTAATCATATAGTTTTGTATTTACTTCTTTGACATACCAGTCGAGGCTCAGTTAGTTGTCTTGTATAAAATAGACTGTGACAACCTCTCAGCCATGTAAAGTCAGCTGATTCAAGTTTTGGGCTAGAGGAGGGCATGGGTGATGCCTGCAGACGCTGGCCAGCGTAGCTTTTTATTTTAAGTATTTCTCCTTCCTTCCCACTGTTTCCACCCATCTGAAGGCTGAAAGCGGATCATCTAAGGTCATATGAACATCTTGAAATGATCCCAGGTCTGAACTTGGTGAAAAGCACTACAGCAGTGTCTTCAGTTTACTAGAACTTTGACGTTCATTTCTTCCTGACATGGCTGTTTACTCAGCACTTACTGTATGCCAAGCACTGTGCTTGGTACGATTGTCTCAAGGGGAAAATATCTTTTATTCAAACAGTTTGTAGAAATTTCATCCGATTAAAATATCATTACCAAGAAATGAGGTATTTCCTGTAACATCTATAATCTTATGCCAGATAATGAAAATAATTTGTGCAGGTTTTTTTCAGTTCACTAGTCAGGAAATGATTTCCTTTTTCTCAAAGCAATCCCAGCCCCCCCGCCTCCTCAGTGCAGACTGGGTTACACGGTGCCATTACTTTATTGTTTACAATCTCCTCGAGAGAAAGTGCTGATGCAGGATATGGCGTTCCACGCTCCTGAACAGGCTGACTGGGTGAAACGTACTCCTCGATCTCTGCTGGCTCCCTGTTCTCCCTGTTTGGGATAAAGAGGCGCAGCGTTCTGGCTGTAAGATAAAGACGACCCGCTGTATACGCACACACGTGCACGTTATCGGTCTTAGATATCATACGGCACCTCAGTTTTGCTAGGTTTGGTGGCATTTTATCCATGTTCTAAAGACTCACAAACTAGAAAATCATGGCTCTCATCAGCCTTGAGCAGACACTGGTGTAGCTGAGAGAATGGGCATAGCCTGTTGTCGTGGCAAAGTGAGGGCTTGGGAGGCATTCCCGCCCGCAGCTCCCTTACCCTTTAGTCTGCACGTGGCCGTGGACGGTTCACATGGTGCTCTCAGCCCTGGTGTGCAGGCAGGTGTGTGCATGCTCTGTGTGTGCTGATTGTTCCTGCTTATTCTCTTACTCTGAGTTCCATTTACTTGGCTAACCCGTACTTTTCCCAATGTTCTTTGTCTTTTTTTAGTATTCTTTGAAACTGGAAAAAGGAGATTATACAATTCGACTACAGATCCGTCATGAGCAGATCAGTGATTTGGAACGTCTTAAAGATCTTCCATTTATTGTTTCTCATAGGTTGTCTAATACCTTGAGCTTAGATATTCATGAAAATCATAGCCTTGCACTTCTAGGAAAGAAGAAATCAAGTAATTTGACATTACCACCCAAATATAATCAACCATTCTTTGTTACTTCCTTACCCGATGACAAGTAAGTGGCAGTGTTGCTTACAGTTAATGTCTGTCCTAAATACTGTACTGCTTTTATGTGAGTTCATTACATTGGGCTAAATTTACGGTATATTGTCGCATACTGTTTTGGACTAAGATGATTTCTCCCTTTGATTTTTGAAATCTGAGCTACGGGAATTATTTCAGATTACAGTTGTTTTGATGGTTTACTCCGATTATCTTTGTGAGACTTTTTCTTTAGTTCCTTTTTTTTCTCTTTTAAACTTTTGTATTAGAATACCTAAAGGGGCAGGACCTGGATGCTACCTTGCAGGATCCTTAACGTTATCAAAGACTGAACTTGGAAAGAAAGCTGTAAGTATCCATTTTTTTTAATACTGAAATTACCTATTCCAAAATTTCCATTTCTTTGAAAGATGGGAATTAATCCCACACTTTAGAATGGGTAAAAGAGAAGATCTCCTTGGGGAGGGGGGGGGGGGAATTGGTAGTTTTTTTCCCAAATTACTGGAAAAGTCAATTAATACTTGATTATATTTTAAAATACTTCGTATTCTTTTTCCTAAGCCTAAGTACTCGGGTTCAGAACTGACCCTACGTTGCATGGCTAATACACTTGAATTTCCTGTGACTCATGTAGGTTAAACTTGGCTTAAGTGAATGGGACGTTTAAAATTAGAACATTTTATATGATCTTAACCGACATAATATTGTGGATCTAGAAATAAGTCAGATCTTCTAGGGTTACTTTGAGAAAACAGAATGATTATTTCTAATGAACAGTATTTTTTTTTTCAGTAGTACACACCTTTCTTTCTTGGAATTTTGCGTAATTGTCTAAATAATTACAAGATACTTCTTTTGGCATTGCCTTTATAGTTTCAAAATTATGTTATTAAAGACATGCTTCTGGTTGTTACATTTTAGAGATAAATGTTACAATTTGATAGGTACCTGTTTTAACTTTTCCATCTGTTTTCATTACAAATTTATTATCTATATGGGTCTGTCACCTTCTGTCATCATGTTAGCTCAGTGCCAGTGAAAGTTGTCATTCTTACAGTTTTGCTTTTCTCCCTAGCATTAGTTCTTTTATAGTAGCCTACCACCTGACACTGGAGTCTATAAATGCCGTTACCAAAATGAATAGATCTCATGCATCTTAACAAGTGTACTTAAACTTCTTGCCACTGTTGAACCAAAGGTCACTTATCACTGTCACAGAAGCATAATTCAGGAATTTTGTGCTTTGAAAAACTCGTTTGCCCTGATATTTCTTGAGTCTCATTTCAGTGGATACTGCAGTTGACCCATGAACAACACAGGTTTGAACTGCACGGGTCAAATTCTCTGTGGGTGTTTTGTTTTGTTTTGTTTTGTTTTGTTTTGTTTTGTTTTGTTACTAAATACAGTGCAATCCTGTAGACATATTTTCTCTTCCTTATGATTTTCCCAGTAACATTTTCTTTTCTCTAGCTTACATTAATGTAAGAATATACACAAAATGATATGTTACTTGTTTCTGTTATCATTAAAGCTTCCGGTCAACAGAAGGCTGTTCGTAGTTAAGTTCTGGGGGGGAGTCAGAAGTTATACAAGGGTTTTTGACTGGTGGGGGGGTTGGTGCCCCCAGCCCCCTGTCGTTCAAGGGTCAACTGTACTTTTTTATGTATACACTTAAGTGTCATTTGAAGAGAATCAGTAGTCACTGACATTGGAATTCATAGATGCAGATTTAAGAAGTCCTAGCTCAGTCTTTTCTTGTGGGCCTCGCTTCCTGGACAGCAGGGCTGCTTCCACTGTGGGGCTCCCCAGATGGGGAGACTGGGATGCTCACCCACATAACTCTTCTCAGACATCTGCTTCCTTGGAAAACCATTGTTACTAAAAATGCACTTTTAGCAGTTCAGAGAGATATAGTACTTCCTGGCTACATCCTTTCAGAGGCAGTTGTGAAATTAAATGATCAAAGTGTGGGATTAACTGTATTTACTACTTACGAGGTAATTACTTGAGGGGTCGATGGTTCTGAAAGAGAGCAAAAACCTAAAGGTGCAGAGTTCATATACTCGTAGCACATTGTTTATACTCTTACCTCCCTAGTCGCGTTGCTCGCTGGTGTGGTAGTTGGGAAGGTGACTGCTGTTACACTTCTGCCTTTCATGGTCACCTTGAATGAGGATGCCTGGGCGTGTGTGATTGTGATGTCCTTGAAATCAGACTCTGGACCGTCCACTAAATTTAATGTTTTTCAAGAGTGTTTTGATAACTAATGGATTTTGCTGTCCTCAATTTTTTGAATACAGAGTTGAAAAACATTTGCCCTTAGGAGTAACGTATTGGAGTGCGTTTTTATTAAAATGAGAGTGGCAGTGTTGCTTTCTTGAAAAGCCTGCCTTTGTGATCGTAGACCTGACCCTTCTAAGCACTGTGACACATGCAGGTGAGACGTAAACCGGAAGACAATTAGACCGAGGTGGTGTCTCCATCCTGTGTAGACTGTGCATGTTTTCTTACAGAATGTCGTTCTAACTCCCAGGGGCAGTCTGCAGCAAAACGACAAGGAAAATTTAAAAAGGTACTGATTGTCAGTTCTTAAAAAAGATGTCTTAAAGCCTTATTTGCGTATTAATTAAACTTTTTTTCTGTCACTACTGTAATCTTTTTTAAAAAAAATCTGTCCCTTAGTTTCCTTTCTTTAAGTTCTGCGGCGTAGTGCTTTTAGCTTATCAGTGTTGACATACTACCTTCCTGAAGTTTTCTTTCCTGCCATCAGTTGCTGGAAGACCCCTGTTTTATATGTGTGTAGAAAAAAAATTAGTGCTATTCATTTCTTAACTACAGATATGATACCAAATGGTCATATTTGAAATTTGCATATCTAAAATCCTACAGAGAAATGAATGTAATTGTTTTTTGTAGTTATATAAGCCAAAACAATTATTTTTAAAGTCTAAAAACATTCTTAAATTAGATTTGATCATTAAAATATTAAGGTATTTGAAAAAAAAAAGTGTATTCCCTGCTCTGGTGTCATCTTAGTTCTGGAAGAACAGACACAGAGCAGTGGGCAGGAGGAATGGAAATACGGACCATCGACCCAAAATTAAAACTTATGCTAAGAGCATGAGCAGGTTTAAGACCATAACTCGTGTGTGACTGATCGACTTCCCTGCAACTTATTAGACAATGTCTGATTGACTGCTGGAGCCAAATTGAACTCAAAAAAGGCAGAATTCAACTTGGGGTGTACTTAGAGAAAAGGATGTAGGTATTCAGTGAGCTCTCTGATGAAGACCTACTGGCCTCAGTCAGCATTTTCATGATTTCTCATGTTCAGGCAGGAAGCATTGCACGGAGAACTTGTATTTTAAGATATAAACAAAAGATAACACTGTTTCTTAATTCATAGTGATGTGAAACGAAATCACCATTTTAGAACAGGTAAAATTCTTTCATTTAAAAAGACTTATGAAATGTATATGTTATTATGCAATGGTAAACACTTTGTCCAAACAAAACGCCCCACTGGGAGTCGTCTTTCCGGATAGAGGACTATCTACTTCACTGTAGACCAGTATTTCTAGCTGAGATCTTGGACCCATCTGTGGGCCATGTACATTCATTTAATGACGTAGCCAGCTTCAAAATGAAAACAGAATAAAGTAAGAAGTGCCGTTCATCAGTCTCCTAAAATGAATTTCTTTTTATCTATAGATTGTTTCTCTTTGGGTCGTCCTGAAAATGGCTTGAGAGCCACTACTTCAAAAAATGAGAAAAAGGTCTTCTAGAAGCCCATTAAAAATAGAAGGTGCTTATCACAGAGGCATAGCTGGGATTTTTTTCTATTGTATATTTTGGTTGCTCTTCTGGGAGTTTTGGTGGATTTTGTTTGGATTCGGTTGTGTAAGGAAACCATTAAATGAGTAAGAAGGTTATTATTACTTGGTTAGGAAAGCTTTATATAAAGGACGTGGCAGCTAGAGTTGCCTCTTCCCATTTCTCCCTGTCTTCAGGGCAAATACGTGTGAAGCTCTTATTTTAAAAAAAATCATTATTACAGTTTTATAGTCCCATTACCAAAAAGATGTATATGTTAATTTATTGCCTGAACAAAATACCAGCTAGCTTTTGGTGCATAGCCCTCAGTGTATAGTTCCTCTGTATTTCAGTGACTTTTGATTTGAAAATCTAGGTTACCTTTTTTAAGTTCATTGTCGTATGAAAGAATATGGTTACTTTCAACAGATGATAAATAGCATTCAAATATGATACTAATTTTAAAATAGCTAGTTTGTGTGAAGGCATTAAAGTTTTGAGTTTAGCCATTAATAATTTAAGAAGAAAATTATAATTTTTGAACCAAAATTTAAATGGCAGTTATGTTGCCCAGAGAATAATTACCGGTTTTGCAGGTCGATTGGACTTTCTAAAGGAAATGGTTCACTTCAGACACTGTCAAAGTACTTGGTGAATAGCTGAAATGGATGTTTTTTTTAAAAAAATTGTTAAGTATCAACTATAGAGAACTTCAGCATTTCTGCTCTGAAGATTCATCTTGCGTACCTTTTTAAAGCATAATCAAGATTTCTCAAGATTTAATGGCACAAAATGATTTCTATTAAACTGACCCTGTACTAAGTCCTTGAGAAGTGAGTTAAAAAAATATTGACAAAAAGAACAAGTGAACATGATAAAACAAAAAATAACTCAATTTTTCTGTTGATTAGGAATTAAAACTGCCATGTTCATAATTTTTAGTAATAAAAAATTACTGTCCCAAAATATTTTATAGGATTTTATTAACACTTAAAATAGCTAATTTGACATATTTAATATTTAATAATTAAAATGCTGATCACAAAAGCTTGATTTCCCCCCACTTCAAGGTCATTCCTCATAAATTCTCCGTCTCGTGCTTTTACTGATAGTTTATGGTTGCCATGGTACTCCATTTCTTCCTATTTATAGATCTTTGTTAGAGTTTGTTGTTAATCGTACATTAAGTTAATGGATTGCTCATTTTAAATTCAATTCTGTTTTCTCTCTTCTGTACTAAAATGTAATAGCAAATGCCTTACCTTTGAGCTTCAGAGGAGGAATTGCCTCACAGCAGAGACTCCTTCCCATCCTGACAGTTGCCCCTGTCCCTAATCAGGCAAGGAGGAGGGGATCTAAGGGAGGCTCACATTAGAGTAGAGTCAACACGGCCAACAAGGTTGCCTCCTGCAGGCAAGTGTCCACATTCTAGTGCAGTGGGTTCCAAAGAGAATAGGACTGTAGTCAGAGGGTCAGCATTTGAGGCTGTCTCTGCCCCTTAACTCTTCAGTGGATTGTCTGTGCTGCACGGATGACACTGAGTGAGTGATCCTTTCCCAGAAGAACCTGATGGTTAATTAGCAACTCAGATTTTGCAGATGCTTGAACTCGGTTTTGCCCGCGCAGTGCCCACTTAGGAAGGCGACCTCAGGAGGAGGGGGGAAGGATGGGTAGCAGGGTCCTGAGGAGCTGGCCCAAGCAGAACCCCTGCTTCTTTTCCCCCATCTCACTCTGCACACGCGACCTTGGCTTGCCAGTGCTGGCTCCCAGCCTCCAAGCGGGGCCCTGAGATGGCTGCAGGTGGATGTGTGTGGTTCCGTCCTCCCAGTGGTCCTAGCGGGCTTCAGACGGGTCCTGTCGAAGTGTGGCTCCCGTTTGACGTCGGAATGCTGTCAGAACTGCAGCACTAGTTGCTTATAAAATTTAATTGTGAGAATTGCTAACGTGGGGATATCCGTGTTGTATTTACACCTGAAAATCCTATTTGGGGGAACGTGGGGGCTTGCAATACTATTTTCTTTGACTTAACCCGTGTAAAGTTTTTTTCTGAGATTCCTGTGATTAGGGGAGTAAAAGTCTTCTTGATAACATAATTTTTTCAGTTTTAGAAACTTTGTTAATTAAAACAAAAGGTTTGAATTTAGCAGCGTTTTTAATATAAACCTGAAGATAGAGTTGGAGAAGTTGACCTAATAAATAATGACTTAATTAAGGGCACCTGGTTATTGTGCCAGAAACAGATTAGCCAGCGTAATATGGGGTTTGATTTCCCAGATAATGCATTAGTTTCCACCAATAAAGACTTCTGTGCTTTCATAGAATAGAGGGAAATAGATGTAATTAGAATTCCATTTCTCTGCTCTCTTGTAAGCGAAGCTTCTCAAACCATCTGTGCCTGTTTACTTCCCACTCTGTCTGCATCTCTCCCAGGCAGCCCTTATCCCCCGCTGTCCATGGAAACAGCTACTCTCTTGTCATCTCTTGCCGTGGTAACAGCCACTGCTGCCGTTTGGTTCTTCGGGATTCTGTGGCAGGCCCCGCCCCAGCTACAGGCCCTGGTTGACCACTCCTCTCTGCCCACTTGTCCTCACAGCCCCTCTGGGGCCCGTCTCCCTCACTCCCAAGCATCTTTGAAACCGTAGAATGCTTTGGATCAAGGCCTGGGCTTCCTCTTCCCCTCCCTCAGCCCTGCTCAGTCTTATTTGTCCCCAACTTGCAACCCCATCAACACCACTGTCAATTCTGCATCATGGATTTCTAATCCGTCCCCTTCTTCCTCTTCTACGGCCTCTTCTTCACATCAGGGCGGTGCTGGGAATTCTAGCTTTGCTCCCTAACTTGTCTCCCTCCTTCTTGACTTCGGCCATCTATCATCCATTCTCCAAATAGTATGAAGAGCTATTAAAAACAAACCAACATTTTTCACATGTGTAGGATCCAAAGTCATTAAATAAAGAGCAGAAAGAAGTCTTTAATCATGCCACTGCCTTGCCTACAACTGTCCTGTAGGCTTCCTCTTGCATTTAGAATAAAATCTGTATTTTTGTGCCATATTCCATCAGCCCCACTTACTATGGTTGCTGCCCATTTGCTCTTGCTGTGTCCACAAGCTCGGGTTTTTATACGTCCTCCTCTTCTGTCTTCAGACTCTTCTCCCTCTCCTCGTTTGGGTCGGTTAGGTTCATTGAGGCTCTTCCATTTAGGTCATGTGGGTTCACTTAGACAGGGTAGTCCCTGTTCCAGCACCACTGTGTCTGTGCTGTTCCCCCACTGTACTGAGCAGCTGCTCTCTGTCCCTGCATTCTGTTTCATTTTCTTCCTATTGTGTGGGATTAGCCGAAACTATTCATTACTTGTATGTGTCTGTCTTGCCCCACTGGGATGTGTTCCCCAAGGGCAAGGAAGGGCCTTGTCTGCTTTGTTCTTCACCTTGTAGAGCTTCACAGGGCCTCAATAAGTCCTGTCGATTGAATGAAAAAAGAAAATTTTTCTTTAAATTTTCTTAGAAAAGAGGGTCTTTTTTAAAATTCTAAGTTATTTCCTTCCCTTCTCAGGTATAAGATGTGAAAGGTCAGTAGACTTTCATAATTAGTACTTTTTGTAATTAGTCTCTTAGGTAAAACTAAGAATACAAAAACACTCAAATGGAGGAAAGTTTGTTCTTGCCTCTTTTATTTTTTTAAAGATCTTTAAGTAATCTGTGCACCCAGCATGGGGCTCGAACTCACAACCCCAAGATCAAGAGTTGCATGCTCCACAGACTGAACAAGCCAAGTGTCCTTTACCTCCTTTATTTTAGAGGAGATTTAGAAGCAACAGTACTTTAAAGTTTGAGAGAAAATTCCTTTGGTCACAGATTGGATTTTGTTTTTGAGTTTTTTTGAGGGAGAGAGAGAGAGCAAGTGGGGAAAGGGCGGGGGGTGGGGGAGAGAATCCCAAGCAGGCTCCACACTGAGCACAGAGCCCAACGTGGGGTGCAGTCCCACAAACCGTGAGATCATGACCTAAGCCGAAACCAAGAGTCGTGATGCTTAACCAACTGAGCCACCCAGGAGCCCCACAGATTGGAAATGTTTATGTATTGTGGCCCTTAGGATCTGGAATATAATGTAGTACAACTCAGTGCAGCCTGTGTTACGTGATATTCAGGTATTGAAGATGATTGTAATTATGTAAAATGAAACATGTTAATCTGAGACTCTTTCCACATTCATAGGATGTGATCCCTGTTCATTACTACCTAATATCTCCGCCAACAAAGACTAAGAATGGCGGCAAAGATAAAGAAAAAGAGTCAGAAAAAGAGAAAGACTTGAAAGAAGAGTTTACTGAAGCATTACGAGATCTTAAAATTCAGTGGATGACAAAGTAAGTTTTTAATGGATTTTGATCCTCTGTTTACTTATTTTTCCGGTTACGACAGTGTCACGTACAGGTTCATAGGCCATATTCAGGAATGTTAACAGTGGGTGGAAGGGTTAGACGTGCTTTTATTTTAATCACTTAATTTTGATTTGCCCTCAGAAGAGAATTTTATTAGGATGTGTGAAGAAAATAAAAATCACTTTTTTGCCTACTCTCCAGGGGTGGTCGTTGTCCTATCATTATTTTCTCCGTATTTACACATGTAGCAGTATGAATGATGTTGTGTTCCAGTGACTGTTTGATGATGAGCATTTCTTGGGTCATTTGATAGTCCTTTAAAATACCATTTTTAATGACCACATAGGAGGTGGTCCTGTTGATGAAATGTAACCTACTTAAATACTCTATTTGGCATGTACTTTGGCATATACATTTATAGCTTTTCTCCATAATGCTGTGCCGGACATTTTTATACATACAGTGTTTTAAAATAATCCATTAAGGGCATCTGGGTGTCTCAGTCAGTTAAGCGTCCAACTTCAGCTCAGGTCATGATCTCATAGTTCATGGGATTGAGCCCCAGGTTGGGCTGTGCGCTGACAGCATGGAGCCGGCTTAGGATTACTCTCTCACCGTCTCTCTCTCCCTCTCTGCCCTTCCCCGAAATCAAGAGTCAGACACTTAACCCACTGAGCCACCCAGGTGACCCTGGATCATTCTTAAAGATCATAGGTCATAGGTGCAGAGCCCTATTCCCCAAGGTGTCTCCTCTGTCAGCGCAATTGTGATGTGGAGCTCCAACTCACAACTGCAAGATCATGACCTGAGCCAGAATCAAGAATCAGACGCTTAATTAACTGAGCCACCCAGGCACCCCTCTTATTGAACTCTTAATTGAAATAATTTTCAATTTGATTTGCTTCTCTGGGGTTTTTTATATTTGTTTTTTATTTATACTCCCGGCAAATAATGATAATCCTTGTCAGTGATTACATTTCAGATTGATGCCTTTCTTATGTTATGGATTGGGACTTCAAATAATGTTAAATAATAGGGAAGACAAATTGTTTTCTTTTTAAAAGAAATGTTTCTCTCTTTCTTCTATACATAGGCTGGATTCTAGTGACATTTATAATGAATTGAAAGAAACATATCCTAATTATCTTCCTCTGTACGTTGCAAGACTTCATCAGTTGGATGCTGAAAAGGTTGGACGTGTTCAATCTTAATAGGAGTATTTTATTTTATTTGTAACATGAGATACAGTTCGTATGTTTAGTGAAAATGCAGTTTTGTATTTGTTTTGTGCTTCTGCCAAATGAAAACATGTTTCCTCAAATTGAATGTTGTATTGACTATTTTCATGAAGGTAATTACAGAACGTACTCATTCCTGTGAGGTCAGCCTAAGACTCCCGCTCACAGTTTTCATCAGTGGGAGGAGGAATAGATAAAGAAATCCTAAGGATCACTTTTCTGACATTCACCTCAGGAGCAGTGGTCCTGGCCTGCTGCAGATCTAAACACCGTCAGCAAAAGAATTCCTGCTTTTCATGAACTTTGCTCATTTTTAAAATTGGCCATAGTTCCAAGCTATCTTAACACGGACCAGCTCTCGCTGGTAATGATGGCCGGTAGGAAGGTGCTCGTGGCCAATCAGAAATTGTCAAGGGTGCAGAGTGAACTTGAAGGTGTTGAAGGGAGACCTCTGAGACTAGCAAAAGAGGAGAAGACTGCTGAGAGCACCTGGAGCACCATGGCAACCGTATAGTTAGACTGTTGGGTGCATTCTCGTTTATTCTCACCTTCATGGTTTTAGCAATAAGTTAGGAAGAATTTGTTCATCAGCCGTTTGTTTTTTGGGGGGTCTTTTTGGGTTTGTTTTGTTTTGTTTTACTTCTCTTTCCGTGTGGTGTGCGGCTGGAGTAACAAAGCAGGTCATGTTTCTAAGAGGCCCAGAAAAGGAGTTGCCTGGGTAGAAAGCTGTTTACATTTCTATGACCACCTTTTACCTCCTTTATTTGCACCGTTTAACATCAGTGGGGAATGTGAATGAGGTCTTTTCTAGAGATGCTGACACTGCAGCCCCCACACTATGAGGCAACACACACACACCCCCCCCCCCCACAACCACTGCCAGCAGAGGGCTGGGCCCCTGACTCTGGAGCCGCCACCCTTGCGTTTGAGACGGAAGCGAAGGGACTTGGATGGACTCGCTGACACCATTTCTTTTCTGATTTCTTCTTTTTCTTCCTCCCTAGGAACGAATGAAAAGACTTAATGAAATTGTTGAGGCTGCAAATGCTGTCATTTCTCACATAGACCAGACGGCCCTTGCAGTTTATATTGCGATGAAGACTGACCCCAGGCCCGATGCAGCTACTATAAAAAAGTACCTAACCAGTAAATAATCTTTCTTGCATCTCATTTCTTAGTTACTTTTTAAAATTATGGACAATATTCTTTTCTGAGAATTGTTGTGTCCCTAGAATTATCAGTATTTGAATATCCACCCGTAGACAGTTTGTAAGAATTCTTTCCAGTTGTTGCAGATTTAAGCAAAAGAAAAGGACTTTGCCTTCTCTACCTTTTGGTGCTGCTGGTCTGGAGAGATTTGAGTAGCTGTGACCTAGCGGTCCTCCCATTTGGGAATCGGTGTGAATGTGACATGTGCAGAGGCAAACACCTAACACCCTGCAAAATCAGTTTCTAAACTGCTTATTGACCAATAGCGTGAAAAGCCCAGGTTTATGTAATGCCTGGTAACCCAAATAGAAATAAAGTTAGATTGAAACCATCATAGCCACTTGAGTTAGGAACCGGCTTTAGAGTATTCTGTGCGGTAAAGGGAAAGGGAGGTTTAGCTTTAATAAAACCCAGTGCGAGGCACCGCTCTGTGGTGGGTGAGCATGTGGCCCCCATGTGTTGTGTGAGGGTCCCTCAGCCTCACCTCTGCCTTCCCTGAACTCTCTTGTACCACTTTCCTCTCTGTCACTTTGGTTCATGTTCACCCGAGGGTCATTACCTGCAAGGGGAGAAACACCGCCTCCTCTTACAGCTGTTGTAACGAATGAACCAGAAGTGTTGAGTCCGCCCAGGAAGTGCTGCGATTCTTCTTCAGGATTCCGTCTGCTAGGCAGAATCCTTCTTTCTACATGAAGTTCCTGATTCTGAACTGCCGGAACTCTTGGCATTACGCTACGTTCTAAATTGCTAGAACTGTTGGCAGTACTAATGCTGTAGCTCTTACAAATGTTACAGTTTTTAAGCAGAATAAGATTTATTCAGGTTAGGTTGTTGGCGTTGTGCGCACCCTTTCCCACCTTCTAAGGGAACAGTCTCAAAGGGTGCTGTTTTGTCCATTTCTGAAGTGCCAGGTATGTACAGGGAAATCTTTGGGGTATATTAAATACGTGACCTCATTTAATCTTCTAAAAGACATACCAAGTAGGAGTGTTTTTACCCTGTATCTGCAGAAGAGCAGACAGGCTCAGAGACTGCGTGGCCAGCCTCGGGTGCCGGAGCCGGAAGTGGGAGAGCCGATCACACCTGCTCTGCCCTGGCCTGGGCCCCTTCATGTCTTGATAAGCAGCCCCTTGCATTCCCACTCGTCGTGAGAAGATTCCCACGCCACTGACCTTTGTCTCTTGGCCCGACCCCTCCCCTCCATCTCCTTCGTAACTGCTGTCTGCTGACAAGCCCCTTTCTCCTGGTCCTCAGGCATCCATATCTCAGCCCACAGCCATATCCCAATGTCTTCTGTCTCCCGTGGGGCCCCTGGCTTCTCACTGGAGTAGTCTACACTGCACCCTACTACCTGAATTACACTCCGTGTTAACCCTCTTTCAGGAGTCGTCTGGGCTTGATCACCTGTGAGAAGCTCATTGCCAGAGACAGTGGCCCCTTTGAGGCTGCCTTGACCTCACTGCGGTATCTGTTATCAGCTGCCCCCATCCTTCCTAGCATCTGTTGTTTCTTAGTTTGGGAAAATAGTATCTCTTCAGATTCGTGTGTGTAGGAAATAACATGCGTGGGCTCGTTTTGAAATTTCAGTAAATATTAAGGTCCATTTATCCCTGCTCATACTTTGGCCTGTCTTTCCTAAATCTTCCTGTCCATGAAGGAAGCTCTTAATTCGCGGTTAAAGTGAGCTCACAAGACCCAGAGTAGTTGTGTTTTCAATCTTGTTAGTCCCTTTTTTCTCACAGTTTTTATCTCAGGTGCTGACTCCAGTGACTGTCAAAAAGTAACA
The DNA here is from genome assembly GCF_024362965.1 of Panthera pardus. Classification (NCBI taxonomy): domain Eukaryota; kingdom Metazoa; phylum Chordata; class Mammalia; order Carnivora; family Felidae; genus Panthera; species Panthera pardus. Next base: position 18,167,112 of record NW_026526654.1, on the reverse strand, counting down.
GTCTGATAGGATCCTGGCTTTAAAGATTGTAGCTGTAGTGACTTTGACTTTCACACCTGCTGGGATAAAACTAGAAAGGAGGTGTCAGATGTGAAAATTAAGAGAAGCTGGTTAGTCTTTAGCAACCTTAGATCGGTTTGTCCACGCTTATAATTAAGGTATTTGCCGTGGCCCTTGCTTTGGCCAAACCACGATGGGCTCAGACATGCCACGCTGAGCAGAGGGCCTCGTCCAGGCCTGGGGCTCCTTGTTCTGGGGCGAGGGCCTCAGGAGCGGGCCGCATTTCTTCCATTTCTTGTAGCAGCAGCCGGAGAGCAGGAGCAGCAGCCCAGCATTCATTTCTCATTTCCATGCAAAACTGCTTTTACTGCGGTCACTCATGAGTCAGAAATTGCGATAGCCATTTTGTGATCTTAAAAATGATATGAGCTTTTCGCAGGTGATCCGATATCAAGTTTCAGTTAAACTTAATTTATTTAGGCCATTAAAGTATTTGATTGAAGCTCTTCCTAAAATATGGCTATCGCCACTTTGATCGGTACCTAACTAGATTTGATTCAAAGATGTTTGTGGAGCAAACACTGCAGTAAAGCACCACTGAGAGGAATGTGAAAAAATGAACAGGACGCTCTTAGAAAGCGTGCGCTCTGATACAGAAGATGCAGTTGCTAGGTGGGGTAAGATTGACAGTTACAATGAATACTTTAAAGTGTGAAAGCCCATTGGAAGCAGAGCTGACTTCCTTTTGAGTGGAGAAAGCCTCGTGGATGAAAGTACGTAGTCAGTACTAAATTAGATGAGGGTGGGAAATGAATATTCTAGATATGTGGGATTCAGGTTACTGGATCAGAGAACACTGAAATAGGGGTCTTGTGGGTAACTTAATCCAGGCCTGGCAAGTACAGCACACCTGTGCCACCCCTGAAATTCTGCCTCCTTCCAGCCCTTCCTGGGGCAGCTGGGTCCAGCCAGGACTGCCGTGAACGATCAAACCTGCCTTGCCGATCCACTTCTGTTCCAAGGCCCCCTTTCTCCGGCACAAGACGGGGACGGTGATTGTGTCCCACTCCTCGGCTGCTGTAAAAGCATAAATGCGGTGCTGGTGGCAAGACATTTCAGACGGCGGCTGGTCGGGCACCCGGTAGAGGAGAAGCTGCGTCCATGCCCTACAGCTCCCAGATCTTTTTGTTCCTGAGCCCAGAGTAACCAAGCAGTTCCCAGGCGCATTTCCACAGAGAGAGTGAAAGTTGGTTCTTTTAAGCTTTGGAACTCTTGGCTGAGTTCCAAAGTCTTAGGCACCTTTTTTGGCAAAGTTTTATCTACTTTGCAGATGTATTAAGGAGGGTGACTTTGTTGGGTTGTAACAGGTTGTTTTGGCTTCTTATTTTAATTGCCTTTCACGCTATAATTCCTGTTGATTTTAGAGTGCCTGCAGATTTCATATGTTGCACATTCCACTCCGGGTCCTTCAGAATCATTCTCACTCTTACACAGTTTGTTCACCGGTGTCTGAGTGCCTCGGAGACACGCGCCCAGCGCTTGTAGTCCTCATTGCCCTCACATGTGCGGGACATGAATTGGACAAAATGCCCAGATCAGCAAGTATCCTAAAGACTCACACTGTCCCCTGGAGTGTAGGTTGTTACTGTATTTCATTCAGCGATGATTTATTGAGTTTCTGGTCTCTGCCAAGCATTGTCTGGGCACTTGAAATACATCAGAAGGACATGGCTCCCGCCCTGAAGCAGGACCATGTTACCATCGCGACTAAGAGCAGGCTGTCCAGAAGTAGCTTCAGGTTCTGCGTCTGTTACTGCCTAACTGTAGGACCTTGAACAGATCTCTGTGCCTCAGCTTCCTCCTTGGCAAAATGGGGATGATTACTAACTAGTATCTTACTCATAGAATTATTCTGACTGCAGATGAGTTCTGTATATAAAAGTGCACGTCCAGGGTAAGCGTCATACAGTGTTTGCTCTGTTTATAAATGAAAGTCTACTTCTGAAAGAACTTGTGTGTGTCTGTACATAAATCTGTAATGATTGCTATTTATAAGAAATCTATAGAAGAGTTCCTTAGCTGACAGAACTTAGAACTGAACTGTCCTTCATTTCTGTTGGTTTATGGCCTCTGTTTCAGCCAGATACAGCTGTCGTGACTCAATCTGTATGTGTAATGCAGTGGCTCATTTGATGTTTGTTAGAAATAAGGACTTTTATTTGATGGATAATGCAGGTGTAAATACACAGCTGTACAATATCTCTGCGTTGTAAATCTGAGGCAGAGAACGCATGAATTCAGTTTCAGATAAGTCTGTACTTTTAAAAAATGATTTACTGATCTGTGAGTTATTTTTTGGTTTGGAACACAGTGATATGGACAAACAAAAATCTACCCTCGTGGATGCCCTTTGTAGAAAAGGATGTGCCCTAGCTGACCACCTGCTTCACGCACAAGATCAAGATGGGGCCGTTTCAGGTGATACGGAAGGAAGAGAGGAGGAAGGAGAGAGCACTCTGGATTCTCTGACGGAAACTTTTTGGGAAACTACAAAATGGACTGATCTTTTTGACAATAAGGTAACCTGTCTGCCTCTTGTTTGGGCGCAGTTCTTGGGGGTTGCTTCACAAACCTTTCTTGGGCCCCATTGCCTCCTCTTTGCCGTTCCCCAGCTGCCTGGCCAGAAGAGGAAGACAATACATGGAATGTGGCTAAGCTGGGCTCTGAAGAAGACTCTGTGTTTAGTGAGACCTCATTTGTCTTGCCTGTTTTAAACCGTTCTACCATTCTCTTCTCTGTCTGCATAGCAGCCTTTTGGTGAAGGCAGTTACTTACGAAGCTAGAATTAAGAGCATCTCGAGGTCGTGTTTGTGCCTTCCTGCATCTGTCTATGTGCTGATTTGTCGGGGGTGGAGGGGGGTTGCTGGTTACTTTACATGTCATTTTTCTCAAAACCTCTTTGACTTTTAAATAATTATCACCTGGATTTATAGCTCATCAACTTTAAAATCCAGTTCAAAAAAAGTCACATTGATGAACTTTTTGGATGTGGGTTATAAAAACATTTTAAATCTCTTTTAGCTCTCTACTAGAATTCTCACGGTAGGGATTATATAACTCCCAAGTTGCTGTCAGTCTTCCTTTCTTCTGGAGATAAAAATAAACTAAATGAAATCAGTGGAAATCTCCTGACCCAGCACAAGCCCTTGTTTGTGTTTTACTAGACAGATGCTTGTTTTCTGGATTCACTGTGATCATTTGTAGTACAGACCTCTGAGATAGGAGAAAAGTTTTCACCACAGCACAGTCGTGCTCCTGCCGTGGAAACGGAGTCCTAGGCAGGAAACTGCAGGAGCCAGTGTCACAGCAGAGCTTGAGAATTTGGATCTGAAATCAGGCCCTGGAGTGCAAATCCCACTTCTTCCATTGTTATCTGTATGACCCTCAGCAAGTTTCTGAAACCTGCTGAATGAGTACTCAGTACACGGAAGGGCCTCCGTGATACTTGCTCTTATTCTGAACACACACCTGTTGCACGTCTGCTCCCCACCCAGTGCTGTGCTTGCTGCTGGGAAAAGATAAGAGCCTGGTGGATAAAAACTTGACGAGCCCCGTAATAAAACCATTACGAATAATCCCGTATCTCCGTATCTGCCGCAATACTGCTGTATCAGGGGCCAGGCACTGTATTACCTGTCCGTTTAGCACCTTTGTTACAGTTGAACACCTTGCTTGGCTCTAGAACACAAATAAATGTGATAGGATTGCTTTCTTTGAGGTAATTCTCCATATTCTGAAGGTGGAGACCAAAAACGTAAATAAATGGTTACAGGTATATTTGACAGATGCAGTAATTAAAGGCACCAACGTATACACAAGGAATTGACAGCGTAAGAACGTGTTTGTATAATAGAACACTTTTTTTTTTTTTTTTTTTTTACTTTTATCCCCTTTTGCAGTTTTGGTAATTTATAACGAGGTTTTCATAGTTCTGTACTTCCCTCCTTACTCGCGTTTTTGTGATCACTTCTGTCAGCTCCCCTTTGCATTAGGAGATGTTTTGGTATGGATGCCAAGAACTAGTGATTCATCAGAGCTTCATTTTTTTCCCCAACACAAGTTACCTGTTTTGTGGCATATTTAACTTTTATTCTTTCAAAACATTTTTGAAATTTGCTTGATGGAAAATGTTCATTTTAAAAGCTACACTTCTGTTAAGGCCTTCATCTTTTCCTTATTGAAGCTCTAAGCCATACAGTGTAAATATTTCATAGATAAGCTTTATCTTGTTTTACCTTATAGGTTTTAACATTTGCATACAAGCATGCATTAGTAAATAAAATGTATGGGAGAGGCCTTAAATTTGCAACTAAACTTGTGGAAGAAAAACCAACAAAAGAAAACTGGAAAAATTGTATTCAAGTAAGTGATATAAAATCGTCACTGTTAAGTGTCCCCTCCATATTGCATAGTGACAAATTAGAGCCTTATGGTAGTGATTTAGCGATACTGACTTTATCATGACAGATTGCTACTCCAATTAATGTAATGCGAACTATAAAATGAAAGCATGAGAGACCGCCAATAAGCTATTTACATTTTTTAAACTTTTCTTATTAAATTTTAATTTTTTTTAAATGTTTATTCATTTTTGAGAGACAGAACGTGAGCAGGGGAAGGGCAGAGAGAGAGGGAGACATAGAATCTGAAGCAGGCTCCAGGCTCTGAGTTGTCAGCACAGAGCCTGATGGGGGGCTCAAACTCCCAGACCTCGAGATCATGACCTGAGCTGAAGTTGAATGCTTACCTGACTGAGCCACCCAGGGGCCCCATTATTATTAAATTTTTAAAACTCCTGTCCAGAAAGGATAGAAGGGCTGTACTTAGCCTCAGATGTTTACAACGTAGGCAAAGTGCATTATGAATTTTAGATGTATAGTCAGAAGACAGTTTTCTTTATGAAGAAAACAAACAGAATTGCTTTTCAATACATGTTGGCTCAGTTCTAAAATGGTTGAATTTTTAGAGTTTATATTTCAATATTCTTCATTTGAAGTGATAGGCCATTTTGTGATTTTACCACATTCTGTATTATATGCAGAGAAATTATGTGGTTGATACTAGAAACAGGAGGTAAGAAATGCTGTTCTTTCTGTACAAGTTAATTGTCAAGTATAAAGTTTACTGAATTCCAGAGAAATCACTGTAGCCTCATCCTGTCTCTGGGCCTGGTTTGTTCCTGAAGGATATTATGGGGTTGGGCAGCTTGGTCATGCCAAATGTGGCCAAGGCTCTGGTCTCCGTACCCAAGGTATTCTTTGAATGTAAAACTAATCAGTAGGTTCCTAGGGAAATTTTTTATAATTAGAGGAAACTACAGGTTATCTTTACTCTTAGACCTTTTCTGGCATACCTTCACCAGTCCAAATTGTGAGACATTTTAACTCAGTTCTTCAGATGTTTGAACAGGTTAAGAGAAATCTTTCTGCAACTCACCATAAGGTGTGTAGTGTGATTCTTATCACATCAACTATAATCTGTGAGCTCTCACATCCGTAAAGCCCGTGACTCACCCAGACATTGACACCAGGGGGTGTTTCATAATTTGTGTCCCCTGCACTCTGTTCCTGTACTGCCTGCCCTCCACACTGCTGCTGGGAAAGATGGCTTTTGACACCTCCTGGTGAGGCCCCGGGCGCATGTAGGATAAAATCCAAACTCCTCCCCGTGGCCCATAAGGCCCATGTGATGTGGCTCCTGCCTTCCTCCCCAGCCACATCTCATCACACTTCCCTGGAATGGCTCTGCTCCCATCTCGAGAGCCGCCTCTGCCTGGCCGAAGCAGCCTCGGCCCTTCCCACCGTGGGACCCAGCTCGTCCAGCTGTGTGGAGAGCTCTTTCCCCGACTGGCAGAGTAGGTCTCTTCTTCAGGTTTCCTCTTAAATGTCATCTCCCCGGAGATCCCACTTGTGACCATCTCACTTCCCAGCCCCTCTGTTATGTCACCATTGTATACCTGACATGTACATCTTAATTATGGACTCGCCTATTCATCTGCTCATGGATTTGCTTTGGCACTCTTTGGTTTTCCTGAACAGAACAGAACTTTCCTGAAAGTGAGAAGTGAGTTTGTTCAGTGCTGTTTTCCCGAGGTCTAGAATAGTGTTTGACTTCCAGTCAGACAGAGAATGAAAGGCAGCTAGGTTGGTAGGAAGGAAGGGAACAAGTGTGTCAGGATTGAAGAAAGAAAGACAGAAAGGCTAGTAGAAAGACAGGAAAGAAGGAAGGTTGGGCGGGATGGTCATAATCACCTGTTTAGGTTGGTTGGTAGGAAAATGAGTAGGTTAGTTGATGGTAAGGAAGAACAATTGGTAGGAAGGGTGGTGGGTGGTTGGGTTGGGATGGAAGGAAAGTTCTATGTGCTACTTTATTATCATTAAATATTTAATGCAGAATTTACCCTGAATATTGAGCTTGAAAAATCTGTTCTTTAATAATAAATTTTTGTGTTCTGTTCTAGCTGATGAAGTTACTTGGATGGACCCATTGTGCATCTTTTACTGAAAACTGGCTTCCCATCATGTATCCTCCTGATTATTGTGTATTCTAAAATAGGAACCAAGACTTTAAATTTTAAAAAAAGAAAGTTTTATAGTGAATGGATATAAAAACAAATTTGTGGCATTTTTAGTCTAATGCATGTTTTCATCCGCTATCAAATACTGATTATTAAAATGATGTGTATTTATCAGAGAATTTGCTGGCGTGTGGCTTAATACATGTAAATCTAGACCTCTGACATCATGGTGTTTTTTTAATGCCTCACATGGCTGGCACTGGGCTGTGCCCTGACTGCCAGCACCAAGGACTTTCGGTTGGGTTGCAGATATCACTTGCATGATAGGTTTTGAACAGTGACTTTTAACTGCAAACCTGTAAAATTCTATTTTTTATTTTATAAACAAACAGGGTTTTAACATGCTCAACTTTAATTTTTTTCAATTGTATGAAGGCCTTAAAAAGCTACATTAAGCGTAGCTAAAATTATTTATTGGACTAAAAAAATAGCAGAACTTCATTTCCAGATTTTTTTTTCTTTTTTTTTTCTTTTTCTTTTTTTTTCTTTTTCTTTTGGTAAAGGTTTACATTTGATTAAGGGGAAAAAAACCGGCACAAATGAGTGTGTGGCAATTGCTGGAGCATAACTGCTTCTCACTAAATCAGTCTTCATCTTGGAGTTATTTCAGGTCAGTCATTTTTAACATCCTTTTGACGTGCAGAGAGCATCAGAATGAACTAATACGTGTATAAGTGCCAGACTGATAAATCTTTATCAGGTATTGTAAAGATACACATATGGTATGTTTGTTAAAGTTGAAATAATGTAAACACGTGAATACCTGTGCAAAACCAAGATCACAGTATATACCATATGCATTCTGATACCTTGATTTTTTTTATAAATAATAAAAGTGAATATTGAAGCTTCTTAAAGTTGGTCTTAATTTTTCATAAATAAAATTTGGGGTTAAGACAATATATTAGATCAACAGAAAAAAATTCAACGTGAGGTAATTTATATTTCCTATAGGCTTGCAATTATTTGAATATATTGCCAGTTCTTATTATGTGACTAACTTTTGTGTATGTTTTTTGGCTTTTTATTTATCTTTCTGGCTACCATACTTGCTTCTCTCATCCATCCTCTCTCCATAAAATAAAAAGACACACGTAGACGATATTGAAAAGCCTCTACTCACTTAAGCAAACGTGTTTGTGTGTGTGGTTATGGTTTTTAAATCTTGTTCCCTTAGAATGTACTACTGCAAAAGGCCTCCCAGTTCATCCTGTCTGGTCACTCATAACTGGTTTGGGGCAGTTGACCCCTTTATCTGATAAAAACAGAGCCTTTAGGAAAACTACAATTATGCTTGCAAACATTTTCCACATGATTTCTGAGCCATCTAGAATTCAAAGTCCCATCAGTGAACAGCCACATGCATATTCTCGCCAACACCCGTGCTTTCATGCTCACTCCTGCGGGTTCCCGTGTGTCCATACAGTCCGTGAGGAAATGGAGAGGCTCGGAAAGGGTAGGGTGACTGACTGACTGGTTATTAGAGAATCCGTTTTCAAACCCAGGTCTTGCCGTTCCTAGTAAGTGCTGCCTGCGTGCGCAGAGCCGGGGGGGCGGGGCAGCCACAGGTGGAAGCTTGGGTCCTTCTCAGGTCTTTCGTGAGGATGCGCACAGCCCTAGAATGCACGGGGTCCTCTACATACCCAGGTCTCGAAGCCCGTGTGACATCTCCTTTCCCAGCTTTTCCTCCTAAGCCTTTTGATTAGCCCCAGCTGTTTGCCATCTCAGGCAGCCACAAAAATCACACAGTTGCCTGTAATTATCCAGACGGCCTCCCCTTGGGAAAAGGCTTCTGGGCCTGAGATCGGAGCCCCGTTACATTCAGATAGGCTTGCACACGGGGTTCTCTGGGGAATAAGCGTTACAAGCTTTGAAGGAGCTCCCAACCCTATTCGGCCCCCTCAGGTGACTGTCAGGCTGCTGGTGTTCAAGGCGACCATGCAGCTGGAGACGCGATGGGAACGGGGCAGTTGGACACGTCACAGGGTATGCTGTTCTGACTGACGTCCGGCCACCTCCGAGCAAACACGTCTCGGGTCGCGACATGGTTAATTTCACAGTTCTGAAAAAAGTTGCCTCAATTTTTGCCAGTTTCTCATTAGTAATGGAGAAAATCTTCAAGTGCTTTTTCACTGACAAAATTGTCCCCCATTTTCAAGGACCTCACACTTTTTTTTAGAATCCATGTTTAAATTTTAACATAAATTTAAGGTTAGAAACTTTCTGGTGGTACGTTTTGATTTTTTTAATTTAATGTTAATTTCTTTTTGAGAGAGAGCGAGGGAGACAGAATCTGAAGCAAGCTCCAGGCTCGGAGCTGTCAGCACCAAGCCCAACGCAAGGGCTCGAACCCACCAATCACGAGATCCTGACCTGAGCAGAAGTTGAATGCTTAACTGCTTAACCGACTGAGCCACCCAGACACCCCCCGGGTGGTATGTTGAAGTACTACCTGCTGAGTTATGTGAAGATGCAATCCTAGGATCCTTCAAATGTGACTTATTTTTACATAAAATACCATTGTTCCAGAGCTTTCAGATTTCTCACTTTATCCCTCAGGTTTGGGTCTTTTGGCTATATTTTTTAATGTGGAAGAAGAATTCAGCCCATGGTGGATTTTCGCTATCCTAATCTTCAAACACAATGTGGAGCTCCAGGTACAGGAGGCGGCCGGGCCCTCCCAACAGGCTGGTTACTGGTTGTGTGTGTGTGTGTGTGTGTGTGTGTGTGTGTGATGCTGTGAGTTGCTGGCCTCCCTTTGGTACTGAAAAGCAAACAAGTGAATTACGTGTTTTCAGGGGGAGGTAGCAAAATAACAGAGTTTTTTAATAGTACACAGTAAAGCATGAATATTTTCGGGGAAGTTTTGTTTTTGGGGTTTTTTTTTTATAAGGGTCAATAAGCCCTACCTGTTCTCAGTTCGAACAAAAACTTCTATATCTAATTACTATGTATGTCTTCTGTTGGAGCTAACGTCTTCCACAGATGATAGAATTTTGCAATGAAGATTGGTTAGTTTGCTGTGGAAGTTAGACATCCACAGACTGGCAGGATCTGCTTTGAACTGTGTGATTCATAGACCAGCTCTGAGGGTGAAACCTGGGTGAGAGGCCGTGACCATGATGGGGGGTGGGGGGGCAGCCCTACAAAGCTGTCTTGTCAGCCTCTGCTTTCTGTCCCAATCACACTGTCTCCATGGTGACAGCTGCACCCACATAAGCTCTAGAAGAAAGTGTCCTCAGTAAAGTCATTCTTGTTTCTTTGTGATTTGGTTAATACAGGAGGAAAATAGTACTTTAAAAAGCCAGGGATAGGGGGCGCCTGGGTGGCTCAGTGGGTTGAACATCTGTCTCTTGATGACCTCACAGTTTATGGGGTCGGGCTCTGCGCTGACAGTGAAGATTGGGATTCTCGCCCTCCCTCTCTCTCTCTGCCCCTCCGCAATCTCTTTCTTTCTCTATCAAAGTAAATTTAAAAAAAAAAGCCAGGTACACTATTTCTGTTTCCCCTTTCTGATAATGGTGGCCAATTTTTGCTCCACAGCCACTGAAGGCAACTGAAAGAGGTACTTTCTAAAGAAACAGAGAAGGAGGCGCCTGGCGGGGGGGGGGGGACTCAGTCAATTGAGCCTCCGACTTCGGCTCAGATCATGATCTCATGGTTCGTGAGTTCAAGCCCCACACTGGGTTCTCTGCTGTTAGCACAGAGCCCACTTCAGATCCTCTGTCCCCCTTGCTGCACCTCCCCGACTCGCGCTCTCTCAAAAATACAGAGCACGTGCTCAGTACTAGGTCTGTGGCCCCTTCCCAGTGCTAAGGGACTGTTTCCAGTTGTCACTGGCAGGAGCTTTGCCATCATGGGGTTTCTCACCCCTCCTGTAGTAGCGGCTTCCTCAGATAACTTCTCTTTGCCCTGGAAGAGCATGGCCCGGTGCTGTCCCTCCCTCCTGGTCCCTCTCCTGCTTCTCCCCTGTGACAGTGAGACATCCAAACGCAATGGCTGGAATCCCAGCCTGGGTCTCTGCTCTCTGGTCCTGGCTCAGGCACTGACGAGCCACATCACTTGACCCCCATGGGTCTCATCTAGAAAATTCAGCTGGTGTATTCAGTGTGTCTGTTTCAACTCAAAATCCATTGAATCTGAATTAACTCGAGTCTTCCTCTGCAGCGTTTCATACTCTCAATGGTCCAGGATTTAAAGATGCGTTTTTGTCTTTCTCTGCAGGATCTAAGAGAAGCATGCATAGAGAGATGGAGAGGAAGGAAATGAAATCCTTTTCATTTCCCCATTCTTCAAAAATCCTCTTGAACAGAGAGAATTTCTTAAGGAATAAGAAAGTAAAGAATAAGCGCTGGCCTTCATTGGTCTGAACATAATTAACCGGAGGAGAAAACCACATTAGTGATAAGTGAACGAGGGAGCCAGGAACGAAGAGGGCAGTGGGCGTACAGCTCCAAGGTAAAGGGCCGGGGGGTGGAGGGTGTCACCGGCAGGAGCAGCCTTCCGGAGAGCCCACAGACAGCAGGCAGGAGCAGACACGGTCCCCTGCGCCATGCGGCACGAACCCCCTGCACGCTCCTGCAAAGGTATCGTTTTAGTTTCCTTTAGAACCCCTGCTTTTCTGAGAGGATTCCAAAGAATTAACCAGCAAATGTATAATTTACACAAGCCGTGTCCGCTCGAGGGTCACACGTGAAGAATTTCAGTTCCAGAAGCAAGGAAGGGCAGATGTCAGTTTCCACGATGCAGTTAGGACCACCTGCATTTCCAGTCCTGAAAGGGAAGTGATTCTAGAATCTTGACCACGCCAAGCCCTATCCAAGATGGGGCTAGAATATCAAGTGACTGGACCTGTCTTCCATAGTTCTCCTTTTACGTGTGATTTTTAAAGTCCCTCCCCTATATCTCAATGATTCCGTGTACTGAGCTACCTCAAAACTCAGCATCCAGGCAGCGATCCTCTCTTTTCACTCATGAGTAGGACTCGGCTGGAGTTCGATCCAAGCCGCGCTTGGCCTGGATGGTTCCACACCGGAGCCATTAAAATGCACAATTTACACAAAGAACCGGATAGAGGGACGTACGGAAGGGATACCTTGGTGGTGCTGTCAGCATCATGCGGGGGGGTAGAGATGCTACGGGACACACAGCTCAGATTCCTCAGCAGATACGTGGCACAAGGAAAAAGCAAGAGGTTCAAGCCACAGGTGGAAAGAGACTTCAGGTACATGCCAGTCAGTGAATCAAATTTGTGGACCTTGGCTGGGTCCCGCTTCAAACAAACTCTAAAAGTAAAGGTCATGGCATTTAGCAAACAACTGGAAATTGGAACACTGGGTTTTTCAACATGTGAATATACAGTACTAAATTATTTAGTATAAAATTTTATATTACATCGAATATATTTTTGGATGTGATAAAGTCCTGTGGTTGTGTGTCATATATACGTGTATATATATTCATGTATATATAGAAGTACATGTATATGTATATATACGTGTGTGTGTGTGTGTGTGTGTATATGAACCAAATATATAGAAGAAAGGAGATCTGCTATTTGCTTCAAATTAACACAGAAGTGGAGATGAAACAAGGTTTGCCAGGAGTTGAAATCCATGTGGGGATGCGGGTTCATGATTCTTTCTTTTTTTTTTTTTAATTTTTTTTTAATGTTTATTTACTTTTGAGAGAGAGACAGAGTGTGAGTGGGGGAGGAGCAGAGAGAGAGGGAGACGCAGAATCGGAAGCAGGTTCCAGGCTCTGAGCTGTCCGTGGGGCTGGAACTCAGGAACTGTGAGATCATGACCTGAGCCAAAGTCAGACGCTTAACCGACTGAGCCACCCAGGTGCCCCTCCTAAACTCTTATAAATTCCAATTGTTCCACTGTAGGTTATCTGTCGTTCCAGGGCCAGCAAACCATGGCCTACACAAGTTTAATCCATAGCCTGTTTTTCACAGGGTCCACAAGCCAGGAGTGAGTCTTGAATTTTTATAAATGGTTGTAAAATATGTATGTGTATATTCCGTAGACATGGTATGTAGCCTGAAGATATTTATTAGCTGGCCTTTACAGAGAAATGTTTGCTGCTCCTGGCCTCTATCAACAATCATATCACCCACGAATAGGGTCCCTTTTCTTTCTTCCATTCTAAATGTGCATGTTTTATTCCTCTCCTTTATTACATTGGCTAAAACCTCCAGTATAATGCTGAGAAATGGTGGTAGCTGAATTTTTCATTTTTCCCCCATCTCAGAGAAGAAGCTTTTAACATTTTATAGTCGTGATGTTTGTTTTAGATTTTTCGTAGCCTTCCTTTATCAGAACAAACAAAAATCCCATTCTTTCCTACTTTTCTAGGAATTTTATTTTTTAAATTTTTTTTTAACATTCATTTTTGAGAGTGAGAGAGACAGAGCAGGAGCGGGGGAGGGGCAGAGAGAGAGGGAGACACAGAATCCGAAGTAGGCTCCAGGCCCCGAGCTAATCAGCACAGGGCCCAACGTGGGGCTCGCGCTCATGGACGGTGAGATCATGACCTGAGCAGAAGTCGGACGCTTAACCGGCTGAGCCACCCAGGTGCCCCTTCTAGGAATTTTAATCATAAATCAAAGTTGAGGGGGGAAAAAAGCAGACAATCCAGAAATCTAACTTGAAATGGTTGCAGGCAATTAATTGGCACAGGAGCAGGATATTTGTAAAGTAAATTATCTTATGAAGTTCCTAAGATAATATCCCTTTCCACGATCCAGTATTTTTCACTTTTAATTAATGTTAAGCCTAAGTTCACTGTCACTCAAGATCCTCTCCCTTCACTGCAGCTGAAATCTGTATAAGTAGATTCTTCAAAATTAAGTTAGAAGGACCCTGTCAAGCTCAGTTTCAAAAGGCACGTGACAAAGGTGCATTGACAGATTCACAGTAGAAATAACAAGGGGGAAATCCACTGCTTAACTAATGTATTCGTATGAAGTGTATTAAACAATTGAGCCCTTTTGGAAGCCAACAAAGGTACTTTTACGTTTTCATATTATCCTTTGTAGATATTTAGATTAACCAGTTCATCTTAAATAGGTTCTTTTAGAAAGCTGCTACACCATTATTCGAAGCATACAGGTCGGTTTTATGCATTAGCTTCTCAGTCTTATAAAAGCTCTTTTACTGACAGTCCAATTTCTACCACCACTCAACAGACACACTAACGTTTTGAAAGGCATTCTGTCTAATCCCATTTTAGTATTCCTTGGAAAATTTTGACCGATGCCTCTGGAAATTCAGCCAAGAGCGTTGTATCAAAAACTTGCTTGAATTTATCTAAAAATTCGTAGTCGGTGCTGAACCTGAATTTGTTCGCCCAAAGCAGCACCGTCCCCGGCTGGCAGAGGTGCGCCATGGTGGCGAGCAGCTTGTCCAGGAAGTAGTGGTGATAAACCACATCCGAGGCCAGGACGTAGTCGTAATGAAACGATGACCTGGGGAAGCGTTGCTCCAGACTTTCCCCCCAAACCAGTTCTCTCACTTCGGGCAGATGCGCTGTACGTTTTAACGTGTTCTTCAAGAGATTGTACTGAAGGTTTCCTAGGACGTCGGGCAGATCCGTTGCCGTGACTTGCGCTCCTAAGAGACAAAGAGAAAAATTGTAGGAATCACCTAGAAACGTTCAGGCAGCCACAGCAGACACGTACACTCAGGGAGAACACAAGAAATGTAACTGGGCTTCTCAGCTTTGTCCCCATTGACATGCGGGCTGGACGTAGTTGACCCAGTCCCACCGGTAACTCTTGCCTGTGGGGGGGTCTGCGCTGAGCACCGGACGTTTGGCAGCACCCGGGTCTCTAAGCCCAACTCCTGGCGATCAGAAACGTCTCTAGACATTTGTGGGGCAAAATCACCACTGAAATAGAATAATGTTAGCACATTTTAAGAAACAGTGGTGTGGTGTTGGGAGATTTCAGGATAATGAGCTGCTTAATAGAAGAATTCATAGTGCTTTTCCTTCTACAATTCTCTTTATCTGAAGATTTGTGTTTTCTTCTATATGAAGTATTCAGCACCCAGTTTTCTTTCTGTGTTGTATGACTCTCCCCAACCTAAACTTGTTAAGTTAACTGTTAGGCATCTTAAGCTAGTGACGGGAGTCCCCACAACGGACCGCCACGTTTCCCAGGTTGGCTTGAACAGGAGAACTGTAAAGGCGTCGGCAGAATTATGCCGCACTTGTGCCCACCCCCTGCTCAGTGCTCAGGAACTCACAACCCGCATTTGGGGTATAAGTCTGTCTTCGCCTTGGATTATCTCACTTGTGTCTCTTCAAAGGGTTAGTTACAACATTTCCGGCAAGAAACAGGAGACATGTTCCCAACAGGGGCTGGACAGTCATACCTCCAGAATCTGAACTTCATCACCTGGTAATCGGTGGACTGGGCGAGGTAACGAACCTCTCTCAGATGCAGTTATCTTTTCTCTGGGCTAACAGCTTTCACTCCTCGCTCGTGACATTTTGGGGGACTCAGTGAGTGAAATCGTGACCCGGCACCTGAATCGCAGCTGGCCGGACAGGGGGCCCTCACTATCACTGCTGCCAAAGTGAGGGTCTTTCTGAAACAAAGTGAGCAATAAACAGACAAACCTAAAATACTGGCCACAATGGAAACAAGGCCTGGTCCAGCACCAATTTCAAGAATTTTAGCGTCTTGGAGATTCAGTTCCTCTGAATGTTCTTCCAAATACTGACACAAAGCCGTAGCCTAAAAGAATACAATTGTCACCTGACCATCAGAGCGTTGGAAACCAGTAGCAACCCCCCTCCCCTCCCTACCCCTGCGAAATACCCAAAGAGACGTTATTAATAGTTTCAGTTTATGAAGGGGTTCGTAAGGATTGAAATCTACATTCGATGCCATATCTGGACCTCTGGAACCTGAAAGGTACAACAGGTGTCACAGGAACTGGAAACAGACTTTCTCGATTGCCTCTCTCAGAAGACCCTGGGTCAGTCCGTGTCCAGCAACGGGCAGATGAACTCAGCTCTCAAGTCCAGGAGACGAAGCCTCCAGAACCGCTCTGGTCCGGCCGGGCCGTCCACTCAGGAGCAACTGCTGTATAGTGAGCGGCCTCAGGCTCAGCGAGTTCAGGCTGCTCGGGGCTTCCTCTGCTGCTCTGGACGGCGGGGCAGGTGTTCATTCCGTAAGCGGGCGTCGAAGAGACAGACACCAGAACAGGGCTTGTCTGGCTGCAGTGTGTGCCACAGCCACCTGGGGCCCGGCCAGGGTGCCCACGTCCAGACTGCGTGTCTGCGAGCCTCGGGGCCCTGGCGGCCCTGCGGGTCCACGGCCACGCCTTGAGTCGCAGCAACGAGACTCTAGAAAGCATGTGACTTTTTACACCGCAGCTCAGACGTCCTTTCCCTCTTCCTTCATTCTCTTCTGCCTCCACCTTCTCCCCACCTTTCTACGAAGAGATAAAGGGTATTGGGTCTGCATGGACGGGTGAGGTGTTTACTCTGAGGGGTCTCGGTTAGCAACACCACGGACTCCAGAGATCAGGAAGCCTCCGCAGAGGAAGTCCCCCGAGTTAGGAACGTGAATCCTGGGATGAAGAAGCAAGTTGAACTCCAGTTTGTGCACGGTGTTAGCTCTCTTCTTCCTGTGGCTGCTCTGGGCTCGTTATGATGCCACTTTTGTTTGGGGCCCGGCTGGAGTGGGGGCGGCCCGGACTGTGTGAGACGTGCCCCTCGCTGTGGCCAGGGCAGGGGCCCCAGAAACCTACCCCACAGGCTGCTCCCTCTCATCCCCCCCATCTGTTCATAGTGAATAGTCACACGCACAGACAGATGTGACTCTCCGTGTCTCCTCTCTAGGGACTCGGCGGGGCTGGGGGAAGGACATGTAAACGGATCCTAAGACAGGTGAGGGGTATAAAGGAGGCCCCCTCCAGGGACCCAGGGGTCCAGTGAGAGGTGACCTCAGTGCTGAAGGATGAGGGAGCACGGACGGGGCGGGGGGGGGGGGGGCCTCCAGCGAGGAGCGGCAGGTGGAACAGCACCATCGCAGGTACACGGCACAGAGTTCTGGACTTGGGAAGGGAGCTCTCCGGCTGAAGACGGATAATGATTTGTGGTGCAGGGAGGACATGAGGACGTGTCACCCAGAGCCATCACAAGGGCATGCTGTGGAGGGGTTCTCTGAAGAGGAAGCTGCAGGCTTCCCTCCGTGCCCTGCCCTGGGAGCTGACCCCTGTGGGTGCCATCCGGAGACCCAGCTTGATGAACCCCTGTGTGGTGAACACCCCCCTTCCCAGCCCTGCTAGCAAACTCCGAAATGTGGGCTCTTGGGCAGAGAGCTGCACTGGGCGTCACACAAGGCATCTCCCACCTCCCATAAAGCCTGCTTTCCCAGCTTTCAGGAAACCCAGGTGCCAAGAGAGGCCAGGCTTGTGTGTGAAAGGTGGAGGCCTTACTGAGAATGAAACAGTCCCCGGGGGCAGATGTTCCTCCAGCCCCGATCTCCCGAACCCCCTGCCCTCCTGTCTCCCCCCCTCCCCCCCAGCTGTCCATTCGCCGCATCCATTACACCAGGAAGCTGCGGGGAGTTGGCGGTTTTCAAACGTGTTATGAAGCCAAAGCTTCCTGGGAAGCACATCGGGCTCCCATGCACAGGGGATGAACACCGAGCTTCCTTATCTGGGGGAGAGCAGCTCCAGGACCACCCTCCTGGCCCCCCCTCACCTGCCCCCCCCCAGGACCCAGGATGCCCTCCCCAGGGAGCCCCATGGCGCCTCCACCCACACAAAGCTCAGCATGCGGGTCTGCCTTTGAACCCAGACCCCCGTGCCATCCCCCAGTAACTACAGAGCAGCTTGGATCCGGAGCCTCTCGGAGCACAACCAGCTGGCATTGGAGGGCCACTGTCCCGAGCCCCGGTGGCACAGCTTCCCCCAGCGGGTCGACATTTCCGAGCCCTCAGCTCCCTGGCTGTCAGGTGAAAACAGTGTTGCCTTAGCAATTACTTCAGTGAGTACTCAGGACCCTCCCAGAGTGATCGTGCACCACCCATTGTGCCCAGTGCACCTCCCAGCATGCCCAATGCACTGCCCAGTGTGCCCCATACTCCGCCCAGCATGCCCAGTGCACCTCCCAGCATGCCCAGTACACCGCCCAGTGTGCCCCTTACTCCGCCCAGCATGCCCAGTGCAGAAGGAAGATCAGGGAGGTAAGTGGGCATACACAACCACACAGCAGGAACTAGCGGGGCTCCTGACTCGAAATGCACAGCATCTGCCCCATTTCCATGCCGCCCTCGCAGGCTGCTGCAGGAAGGACAGGGAGCCCGGCCTCCACACGCTTCCCCTGGAACACCCACGGCCTGGAAGGGAAGCCAGCACTGGGCTCTGATCGTTTTGGTTTTTTTCCCTCAACGTTCATATGAATTTTTCATCTTCCTGACATGTTCAAGCCTATCTTCATGTAGAAAATACTGTTTCAAGAAACACGGCTTGGAGGGAAGTGATGACTCCTGCAGGAGATGCTGTGCCTTTGCGGAGTCCCGGCGCACCCCCGCACCCCTGGGGGCCCAAAGCGACCCTCCACTGGGGAAGCACAGAATGCAAAAGCACTTGGCACATTGTCCCAGGTGACCCTGACGTATGGGATTGTCACTGTCGCCCCCAGAAACCCCGCCATCCTGAAGGTGACGGCTGTCTCACCCCCGGCCACACCACCGCGCCGTAGCTCTCTATCGATTCCTGGATGACAATCTTCGTGCCTGCAAACAGATAGTGCTCCTGAGTGTAGCTCTCATAGTCTGTAGGAACGAACTGCTGGAGGCTGTGAAGGGATGGTTCTATCTTGTTAGAGCCTGTGGGGCAGAAAATAAAATAGGTTCCGTGATTTGTGGATCCAGCACAAATACTAAGTAGAGCTGATAAGTCGGGAACAGATTGGGCAGTTTTCCCTCAGATGCTGGCAATGACCGTGGCTTTAAACTGGCACAAACCCGAATGATCTGGGGTGATAGGGACACCGAGTTCGGACGCGACATGTTTGTGACACGACGAGATGCCAGAGGATGCCCTGGGTCCTCTCCTCCATGGAGCAGAGGACAGAGAGGCGTGGCTCCCCTCCACCCCTCTGTTCTGAGGCCCTCTGTAGCCAACCAGCAGAATGGCACGGACGAGCTGTCTGCATGAGGACCTAGGCAAACACGGACCCGACTATTTTTAGGTCTCGAAGTGAAGTAACATTCCCGCGTGTTGGCTGGAGCGTGTTCCTTAAATCCTTCCTACGGCTCCTCTGCAAAAGGTACAGGTCACCCGAAGACGAGCCAGCTCCACGGTCCTGGGGTGGTTGTCAGATGAACCCTGGCTATTAAGTTACTATTGCTTTAAATACCCATTAAACTCATGAGCAGCTCTCGAATATCACATAAAATGAGCAGAAAAGAGCACCTGATCGCGGCTAACGTCATGGAAGCACAGGTCGTGCAGATTTTGCAGAGTTCCAGAATAAAAAGAGCAGCGCGCGAAAATGTCAGGAGTGGGGATGCCAAGCACACGCACAGCAGAACGGAAGCTGCTAGTGCCAGCGGTGGGCAGGAGTTAACAGCAAGGAGCCGGGGGGAGACCCCCACGAAATCTGCCTTGGCTCCCTGAGGCTCGCCTGGGACATTTGTCACCACAGGTGGAAGATGGGCTTTGGAAAGGAGATGACAGGGGCGGTTGGTTCACATTTGAGCTGCTCTCATCAGAAATCTGCACTCGAGGCGAAAGAGGAGGAGGTGAGGGCAGGGCGCGAATACAAGGTGAAGGGTCAAGGGTCTTTGGAGAAACCCAGTGAGGAGCGCACCCTCTGAGGCAGGCGGGGACGGAAGCGATTTGGGGTGTCCCTGATTAGCGGGTGCACCGGGGCAGATCTGTGCTGCTGGTCTGCTCACTGGAACAGGCTCACAGAAGACCACAGACATTTGGAGTCAGCTCTTCCAAATGTTTACAACCGTGTGACCACGCCTGTTGAATCCAATTGTAAGCAAACTGACAAAACCTCCCAAAACAGGGCTGGCGTTTTGTCTTCGCATGTGTTTTCATTTTGTTTTTCTAGCAATTAATTTTTGTGGTATTTTACCAAAAAGGGTCAGCGTGCAGCGGACTGAGAAATGGTCTCAGAGCCCAGCGGAGCACGGGGACTGGTTTGTAGACTAGCATGACGGGCGACCACAGCCCTTTTGGGAGCACTGCTCTTGGCCCCCGGTTCTGATGGAGCGTGGGCTCCAGCCCCCAGGGGAGAATTCTGCGCCCTGACCTAAAGGTGAGCTTTCCAGAGACCTGGGGCTTCACCGAGCAAGAACCTGCTAATAAACAGTGGCCAAGTCAGTCGTGAGACGTCATCCTTTCCTGTCCCGCACCCTGGTAGTGGGGGAAGGAGACTTATGGCCTTCACCCGCCTCTTGTTATGGGAAGCTCCTGACATCTAACACCACCAACCCGTTATCTGTGAATGACCAAAGAGGCCCTAGCTTCTCCCAGGGAACCGGAGGCTGACTGGGCTTTGCAGAGACGATGAAGAGGCAGAGGACTAGACCGTGGTTTGCTGGTAAATGCTTAACAGTCGGTGTGGGGCGAGGGGAGGAAGCACCAACTTTAGGGTCTGACGATTACCATGGTGTCGATGCTCCCACCGTGGCCATTTCCAGCCTTCAGCAGACGCCCTGGGGAAAGCTGTGCACCTGCTGACCATGGCAGAGTATTTCCACCACGCAGAGCGATGGACACCAATAACCTCAAGCGCATAGATAATCTTAACGATCATCTTATAATGTAACAAAATAGGTCATGATGAGTTGTATTTATTACCTTAGCCTTTAAATATACCCTTGGCTTTTATCTGATCTATTGAGTGGTAAGTTTTCATAACTTACATTTCAGTAATGGCCATGTTTAACAACCACCCTCAAAAAAATCCCTGAAATTCAGGAGCTGGTACAGGCCAGTCGGTACAAGGAGCCAGTCCAGGGCAACTCCTTTTTCCTCTGAGGTTTCGTCACTGGAGTAGGTGACTCAGAGCAGCCAGACCAGCAGGGACTCATGCCAGCTCCTGCAGGCTTCCCTCCGCCACTGTGGCTCAGATGGCTCCTTCCCTTCCTCCTGCATCTCACCAGCTGGGGACTTACTTTTCACTGACCGCAGGAAAAGTCAATGGGCTGATTGGGAACAGCTCTCCGGTTCATAGGCTAATGAGCTGATAAGTCCTGTTTTCCCAATCAACCTTGGACAGTAACACGAGCGTACAAATATTGTCCCCTAAAACCCTTCCACATCCTACAAAGATAATTTGTGTTTGTTGCACATTAAACATTTTCACTTATTGTATCGATGCTAGTCTGAGAGTGTTAGATCAGGATTTAGAGATACAAATGCCTTTCTCTGTAAACTAGTTTAGCAAAAATAAACAGTCCTGATTTAGTTGAGCTGGAACATAACTTTACCATGTTAAATGGTTATAAAGGTTTGAAATGCTGTATCTTGGCTTTTCTGACATTCATCATTACGTCTACCATTTATTACTACTGAGTCCCTCTGTGCAGAAATGCAACCCACATATGATACAGTTGCCGGGGAGAACATTCTGGCGAAAAGCCGAAGCGAATCAAGATTTTGTTTCTTTTTAAAAGTTCTAGGGGCTCCTGGGTGGCTCAGTCGGTTGAGCGTCCGACTTTGGCTCAGGTCAGGATCTCACAGTTGATGGGTTCGAGCCCCTGCGTCGGGCTCTGTGCTGACAGCTCAGAGCCTGGAGCCTGCTTCGGGTTCTGTGTCTCCCTCTCTCTCTGCCCCTCCCTCGCTCATGCTCTGTCTCTCTCTGTCTCAAAAATAAATAAACATTTAAAAATATTAATAAATAAATAAAATTTCTTATTAACAAAAAATATAACCATTTGAGATTTACAGACACGCCAAAACAAATTTGTGGACTTTGATAAGTGCATAATAAACAAAAACAAGGATTGCTTTTAATGCTATGCTTCTGCTCGCGTTAAGGCACTTTTCTACCACGCTTCACTATAGGAACCATCTAGAGTTAATAGGAAACGGGAACTCTTGTCACGGAAGTTAGCTGGAAAATGCCGTGGCCAGGGAGACAGCTGAGAAGGTGCTGCGGTCTGGAAGGAGGTTACCTCCTGGAGGGCCACCGGTGTCTTCCTCCCGGGGAGCCCCCTCCGGCGCGGAGCAGCCATCCGGGGTGCATGGTGCTTCCTGCAGGTGCTGGGACCGCTGCTCGGAGCTCAGACACGCGTCCATGACCGCAGCTGCTGGAGACCAGAGAAGCGGACAGGCCCCCCGCGCGCTCAGCCCAGGCTGGCTGAGCCTCCCAGAGGCTCTAAAAGGTGCAGCTTATCGCCTTAGCATCTGCTGAGCCGCAAAGAACCCCTGCTTTTCAGCTTTAGCTCCCCCCGTCGGCAAAGCAGCTGCCCCAAGGCGCTGCCATCCTGGTTTCGCAGAGCAAAGGAGAGGGGGACCGTTCAAACATCACCCCGCACCTGTTCCGTGCATCAAGAAACGCAAACACAGAGCGAGCGTAGCCGGACACGCACGACGTGGCTGGGTTCTAAACCACATCTCATAGCTTTTGGAACCGAATCTTCATGAAGACAATCTGATCTAGCAGCGCATCGTACCGTCACGGGTACCGTGTGGGTTGAGGGCTCAATGACATCACGGATGAGAAGGCAGGATTTGAACCAAACCCAGGGCTGCTCCCTTCTCAGCGGAGGCTTTATCGCCAGATCTAGAAAGCGCTGGGGGCCCGAGCCAGGCGCCTGACCTGGCTCCCCGCTGGGGCGCTTGGCAGCCCACCCACCCCCCTGCCTGCCGTTTCCTCATCAGCAATGATAGTATCTGCCTGCTTCCTCGGGCCGAGGTGAGAAGCAGGAGGGTGAAAGTGATGAGCCCGGAGAGGAAAACTACCAGGTTTAGAAAAGGAGAGCTGGCTGTTGCGATCACTGATGGGCATCAAAATAGTAACTGCAGGACGTGTACTGGTTCCAAGCCCTGCTCTGGTGCAGTGCATTGATTCTTCCAGTCCTGGCAATAGTCTCTGTGAAGTAGATGCTATTATGCCTCTTCTCAGATGCGAGCAGGCCAGGCACAGCCGGATTGAGAGGCAGCCCAAGAGCAGGGGCAGATCCGAGAGTCAAACCCAGGACGTCGTGCAGCAGAATCTACGGGCTTCCCCACCAAGCGGGCTTGGCTTGGGTTTCCCTGCCCCCTCTGCCCTGAAATCACTCATAACACTCAACTGTCACAGTGACACTTTCGAGTCCTTTGCACAAAACGTGAACGGTCTGCCTCATCTGCGTTGACCATCCTGAGTTCCTCTCTGCACACCTGAGCTACCCTGTCCTGTCATCCCAGCTGGGGGCAACGGCTTACTCCAGTGAGCAAACAGACAAAATGCAAGAAAGCACAGCCCCCGAAGCAAATGGCATTGCATCGCACACCCGGGACAGGCTGTGTGTGCCTCGCATCAGTGTGCCACAGGGCTTCAGACAAATGAGATTCCTGTGAAAGTAATTTAACATGCTCCTTGGCTCTGCAATCAAATAACCAAATATTTGCCCCAATTCTCCCAACTCCCCACGCCAGCCACAGTGCTCTACCGGGCTGTGCGTCAGAGCAGAAGTTCTTTCTCTTGTGGGTGCTTACTTGTTCATTCCTTTCAACCTACCCCTAAAAGATACTGCCCGGTTGTTTATCAGTACACACAGCGTCTTCAGGGAGGAAGCCTGGCACCGTGGTGAGGTGCCCGCATCTGAATCTTGGCTCTGCCCTGTGCATGATGGGGGTACCTACCTCTTCTGGAGGCTGTGGTAATTAACAGAGGTAAGCTACGCAGAGCGTCTCACGTACAACAGCAACCGTTTTGTCCGAAGCCAGAGCGTGGTCGTGCGATAAATCCAACACTCCACGCAAACCACCCTCATCCAGCACCATGGGACTCTGTGCATTAAATTTAAGACATCTCCCCATTTTGCATGCAAGCGAGGGAGAATTATTTCCAAATGACAGCTGTACTTTTCCTTTTGGAAGGAAATGACTCCCTCCCCCATCATTGTAGTTCACATGAGAATTTAATTTTTTCCCAGACATCTCTGCACTGAAAGTAACGCACCATGCATTGTAGTTATTCTAGAAAATAACTACAGGAATCTACCTAGTGTTATTAGTCAGACGTAGCATGTGGTATGTATCGTGTGTTAGTTATCTAATAAAGATTTGGGAAGTTTTTAAAATGACTTCTTGTTAGTACCCTCAGAATCATTTCAAACTGTTAGTTTAAACATTACCTTATGTAGCAGAAGAGATTTGAGATTTCTGTGCACCCTTTAATCCCCAATGTTTTATATAGATGTGCACCTGAAAGGATTAGCATTTTATGAACAAAAGCCAGCCAGTGGAAGCCCAAGTTATTTAGGGTAGCATGACCCACCAGCACGCAGACACATCTCTATCTCTGAATCTCTCTCTCTCTCTCTCCCCCTCTGTGCTACACACACACACACACACACACACACACACTCCTTGCAACATGAAATGGAATCACCCTCAAAAGATCCAGAAAATGCCTCCAGCAGAACAGAGCTGTCTTCTATGGTATCCAGTTGCTGTGATGTAGTTTGAAATGTAGACATATTTCACTTTAAAAAGAAGTGAGGGTTGGGTCGGTGGGGTTTTGTACAGACCTGCAAACTTTCTTTGTGCTCATTAGCCAAAGTCCCGTCTGTGGCTGAGGAGTGAACTGTCCCGGACCCTGCTTCCAGCAGCCGGAAACAACATAGGACTCTACCAAGAGAAGACAGAACATCTAACTAGAAGGGAGGTGAGTTAAAGGCCTTAACATTGCATTTGGGGTATTTAGTTGGGGCCCCAGTGGAAACCAGGAAAAACTCTTCCAAGAAGAACGCAAACCATTGCAATATATTGCGTTGAAAAGGAAGGGGGCAGTTACAAAGGAAAGAGGAAAATCGTGTGCTCATTTGGGAAGCCTCAAACCCTTAAAATAGAATACAGGGCATGTAAATCAAACCCTTGGGCAAATGGGAATCAAACAAGCGCTCGCAATTTATGAGGGGTGACGTTTAGCCGGCAACCTGAACGAACGGTGGTTTGGCTTGAGTGGACACAACAGCCTATGTTTATTTTTTCACCCAGGCTTGGTACTCTCTTCCCTGCTATCACTTTTTCTTTAACTCAGGTCTTCATCTGAATGTGCTGTGGTCCCATGACCGCTAGGTGTGCTTCCCCACTCCCTGAAATGAGGGAGGTGACCTGGAGTCTAGCCCAGATCGGTCATTCCAATGCTTTCGTATTCCTGGAGTGGTCCAGGTCTCTGTGCCCGGCCCTTCTGTAACTTGTTTCCACCAAGAGTCAGCACCCCTGTGTATGACCAATAGCAAAACGGTGGTCATCTTTACAATTATGTGAGTAACATTTAAAAACTGATTGGAATACATATGAATACACGTACGTGTATGTATATATATGTATGCACACAGATACTCGTTTGATAAGCTTTAACATGACGAAAAGGGCAAAGAAGAAATATTTTAAAATCTCTTTTAATCCCACTATTTGGAGAAGTAAGCCTGATATAACAATTTTTATATCAACTTCTAGGCTCTTTTTGTATAAACTTTATAAAAGCTGTTTTACTGACAATGAAACTGGACAGAAACAGGTACGTCTTTGACCTTGTATGGAATAACCTATTATTTTAAGAGTTTCTTTTCATACTTTTTTCAAAAACCATCGACTGCATCACTGCTTTAAAAAACAAATTGCAGGGGCACCTGGGTGGCTCAGTCGGTTGAGCATCTGACTTCAGCTCTGGTCATGATCTCATGGTTTGTGAGTTCGAGGCCCACATCAGGCTCTGTGCTGACAGCTCAGAGCCTGGAGCCTGCTTTGGATCCTGTGTTTCCCTCTCTCTCTGCCTTTCCCCCACTCATGCTGTCTCTCTCTCTCAAAAATAAATAAAAACATTAAAAAAAATCACAGGAGAGGGGATGCCTGCCTACCTCAGTCAATTAAGCATCCAACTTCAGCTCAGGTCATGATCTCACGGCTCATGGATTCAAGCTCCCCATCAGGCTTCGTGCTGACAGCTCAGAGCCTGAAGCCTGCTTCACATTCTGTCTCTCTTTCTCTCTCTCTCTCTCTGCCCCTCCCCCACTCACACTCTGTCTCTCTCTCTCTCAAAAATAAAATAAACATTAACAAAAAATTTAAAAAGAAACAAATCAGGGGGCACCTGAGCGGTTTAGTTGGTTGAGTTTCTGACTCTTGGGTTTCTGACTCTTGATCTAGGCTCAGGTCATGATCTCACAGTTCATGGGATCGAGCCCTGTGTCAGGCTCCATGCTGACAGTGTGGAGCCTGTTTAGGATTCCCTCTCTCTCTCTCTCTCTGCTCTCTCTCTCTCTCTCTCCCTTCCTGTTCATGCTCTCTCTCTCTCTCTCTCTCTCTCTCTCTCAAAAAAAAAAAAAAATAATAATAGGTAAACATGAAAAAAATTTTTTTTAAGGAAACAAATCAGAATTCTATTGCCCAGAGCTGGAATGAGTTAGGTCCAAGGTTTGTAAATACTGGACTATCCCTAAATACTGTCTACATCAGAATTACCTGGAAGCTTTGAAACACAGAGACTCTAGGCCCCTGGAAATTCCTGCTCAAAGGTTGAGAAAGAGCCTAGAGGTTTGAAGCCCGAGTCCACAGCTGTCCCCTGGCACACGGTCGGTGCTGATCTATAGGGCAGAGGACACATGAGTGATTTCACAGAGCTGAGATGTCAGCCCGTGACAGGGGATTAGGCCTTGGGCGTGGCTCTGCAGGACACACAGATGAAGTAAGAGCCGGGCAAATGCATTTGGTCTCAATAGGAAAGAACTTTCTAACAAGCAGAGCAGTGGAACAATTGATCTCAGGGAGCCAGCATGATGGAAAGTGGGCCAGATCTGGAGTCAGAAAGCGCGCGATTGGACCAAAGGTTTACGCAGGGTCAATAAACAGGCCATGAGTGTGCTGTCACTCGCTTTTCTCCAATGGTGTAGACCCCAGATCTCTCACAGCGTTTTTCCAGCTGAAGCTGACTCTCTCAGCCAAGTGGTCCTCACCACGGAGGAACCCCCCCCCCCCAGGGATGTGTGGCAATTTGGAGACTTTTTGCTTGTCACAACTAGGGCAGGTGCTCCTGGTGTGCGTAGAGGCCACGGGTGGTGCCAAACATTGTGTGTCATGTGGGACAGCCCTTCACAGCAAGGAGCAATCCTGCCCAAAATGTCACCAGTGCCAAGGCTGAGAACCCCTTGCCCCGGTGGGGGGCTGGAGTTGCAGGGTAAATTCTCAAGGCATGTTTTTTTTGTTCTAAGGAAACTCTACCCCCAATGTGGGGCTCGAACTCATGACCCTGAGATCAAGAGTCACACTCTTGACTGAGCCAGCCAGGAGCCACAGGGCAGATTCTAATTTCCATCCTCCACACACCCATCTACCAGCCCAGTGATCCCTGCCTCCTCAGCCCCAGTGTCCTCACCTATAAAATGGGGTCGATTAGCATTTGCAGACTGTCTAATAGACAGATCTAACATCACACCCTCTGTCTTCCTCAGGTTTCTCCCAGGAGCAGACCTAGAGACAAGGATTTGAGAGAAAGGATTTGGGACGGGGGGGTGGTGGGGGTGGTGGGGGAGGAAGAATAACTCAGGGAAAGGGTGGCAGCCAGCAAAAGGTGTTCCATGAAGCTGGCTGCTGCGGTGGGCAATCAAAGCTTCGGCCCGAGGGGAAAGGCTGGGAGATGATGTAGAGCACACAGCTCAGAATGATTCCATTCCAGGTTCAGAGGGCTTCTGGGCTCTTCCCACACCAGCACCTCAGCCCGGATGCAGGAACCAGCAGCTGCAGGTGTGTCTGAGAGAGGCCTCCCACAACTGCAGAAGGTGATGGATTTTCTATGTGAAGAACCTGGCGCAGGGCCTGGTGCCTAGAAGGTCATCAATAAATAAATGTCTTGTGTTAATCACATGCCATTGCAGCAGAGGGTTGAATGAGCAGGGTTCCTTGGAAGGATTCACTCACTGAATCAAATGCAAATACTGAGTTTGGGGCTTGAGAAATAAGGACCCAGGGCTGCTTTGGCCCCAGAGATTTCAGCAGCAGGGATTCAGGGGCCTTCTCCACAAATAGTGCTGTTGGGGGCTTCCAACGGCAGTCACAGCCTTTGCTGTGGCTGAGCTTCGAGATCTGGGGGAAAGTTCTGATTGATCTAACCTGCTCATAAGCTCTCCCTATAGTTAGGGATGGGTGATGTGAGAAGTGTCTCACAAAATCATGGATGCTGGCCCTGTAACAAGCAAGAGTTATGGATGGCCCTCTTCCCCTTCCTGGCCACCCTGCATGTACATACTTTCTTATTTCCAGAAATACAGTTTCAAATTGGACACCTTTTCTCTACAACAGAGGACAGCCTAAGTCTCACTGGCTATTGCGTCCAGAGGGAACAGAGTCATTTCCCTCCAACTGGAAACCTCCAGATGACGTGCGTTTCTTCACTAGTCCCATGCCTCTCCTTCAGCGGGCATGCGCTCCCGGAAAATACCCTGATCGGCGATTTCATCACTGCCTGCCATGGGCTGCTGCAATGGCATACAATTTAATACAAGACATTTATTTATTGATGACCTTCTAGGCAACAGGCACAGCTGCTTTGCACATGCCCTTCGCCAACATTCTGCAGAGGAAGGGTTGCTGACCAGACAAATATAAGATATGCCCACCATACTCACTTACAGGGGAGACGGCGGCGAGACTCCCTTCCAGAGAGATGGGGTTTCATTGCAGAACTAGATGTTCCCTGAACACCCTGCCAACCAACACCCAAGAATGTGTGGGATTTTCAGTGTGCAACGCATAAAATGTCTGGTCAAAGGGAAATGTAATTCTATAATTTCTGCCCCCTCGTTTTGTCTGGTAGCACAGTGGCTCTGAGTCCATAACCCTCTCTGTGGAGTGATTCAAAGCTGCCCTGAGAGACCAGGGGAAAAGGTCCACCGAGGCTGCCGGGGGGATGGAAGGATTTAGACCACGCAGCAGTGTGGAAGCATCAGACGCAGAAAGCCTGTGTGGCAAGACATTAACAGGACTCTTCTTGTGATTTGGCTGGGACACGAAGACAGTGGCTTCCTTGTGCCAAAGCGAGACCACCGTCAGAAATTTTGAAGCAGGTGTTCCAAATCCATTCCAGCAACACTTGTTTCGCCGGGCTTGTGGACATAGAAGAATTTACTTCTGTTTCATTTTAAATGCCTTTTAAGTAATGACAAACATTACCAGTGAAGGGGAAAGAGGATGAGTGAAAGAATCCAATACATTTGGAACCAGCAAGTGATGCGATAGTCATTTCATCTTAAAAAAAGTGCATATCTGCTCCCCAGCACCTGAGGCTGTTCTCAACCACATTTGAAGGCACAGCTCTGCTAAAGTATCTGCCTTGTGGAGTCGCTCTGACTGCAAACCCATGAGTGGCCTCAATGGCCTTACGTGCATTTCGGAGAAGAGAGATACATAGTTGTTTGTTTCTGTTTTTTATTGCTTTGTATTTTGTTTTAATTTTTAAATGTTTATTTTTAATATACTTTTTAATGTTTATTTTTGAGCGAGAAAGAGAGAGCTTGAGCGGGGGGAGGGGCAGAGAGAGAGGGAGACACAGAATCTGAAGCAGGTTCCAGGCTCTGAGCTGTCAGCACAGAGCCGGACGCGGGGCTCGAACCCACAAGCCATGAGATCATGACCTGCGTGGAAGTCGAATACTTAACCAACTGAACCTCTCCCAGGCACCCCTCTGTTTTCCCCAAGCCAGTTCCTTTTTTTTTTTTTTTTTTTTTGAGAGAGAGAGACAGTGTGAGGGAGGGGCAGAGAGAGAGAATTCCAAGCAGGCTCCTCGAGGTCAGCGCACAGAGCCCAGCACGAGGTTTGAACCCACAAAACTGTGAGATCATGACCTGAGCCGAAATCAGGGGTCGAATGCTTAATCGACTGAGCCACCCAGGCTCCCCCCAAAGCCAGTTCCTAAAACAGATTTCCCCTCAAAGAAATTGTATTTATTTTAGAAGCCTCTTCAACTGCAGCTGCGTATAAATCACAACTGTAATTGCCAGGCTTCATGTCAGCAACACAGCCGAGAAGGCCGTGGAGCCGAGCAAGAAGCCTGTGATATTAATTACAGGGAGACACGTTGTGCTTGGGAAACAGGTTTACTAAGAGATTCTGACATTCCTCCTAATTCAAAATTTAATAAATGATGGCTTATGGAACCAAGCGAAACTGTCAGTATGGAAAAACCTCCCTTCAGTTACTCAGCTTCCAGACTCAGGGTGAGAGATGATCCCTGGGTTCCAGGGCTCCTGCCAGACCCATGAAGCAGCCGTGACCACGACCAGCCCTCGAGCCCTCCCCAAGAGGCGGATGCCTCCGGTGCCATCTGTCCTTTCCACAAGCTATCAGCTGCTTGGAAACGGCACTTTTTAGAGGGGCTTAGTGGTAACGCATCATGCTCTGATTTTAGCAACAGCAGTTGACTCGCGTTGGGGAAGGTACTAATTTTTCACCCCAGCGGATTTCTATTAGGAAAGAATGTTTACCTGGTGGGACTATTCTGGGATGTGCCATACTGGGGGAATTCCTTTCATTCCTTCCCCCCATTCCAGGGCAGACTCAGCTTGAGAAACACGTGTTTTGGTCTGCGGCTGCGCGGTCATGGATTGGGAGAATTAGACCGAGTTATTTCAGTAGCTATCCAGGTGGAAAGCAGCGAGAGAGGAATGGGCAGCTGCCTGGGAACCTCGCCCTCCCAGGCTCCAGCTGCATCATCTCAGAGAAGCCACATCTCCAGGCTCTGCTTCCTTCGTCTGTTTGGGACGATGGCACCTCTAACATGCCCCAGGTTCTTGTACAGGTCAAGTGAGACAAAGTATATTGGAAATTACAGGACCTGTGTAGGCGTTGTCATTAGTTTATTCAAGAGGAATTTGGACCCTATGTATGATATGTGAGCATCAATTAAGTTACAGAAGAAAATAAGTGTTCACTTCCAGCCATGCAGCTGACAAAGCTGATACAAGACATTCCTTCCCGTTCTGAACACATAAGACACTGGATCAAGTGTTTTCAAATATGCTTTATTTTTTAAAAATATTTTTTATGTTTATTTTTGTTTTTGAGAGAGACAGAGCACAAGTGAGGGAGGAGCAGAGAGGGAGACACAGAATCCGAAGCAGGTTCCAGGCTCTAAGCTGTCAGCACGGAGCCCGACGCGGGGCTCGAACTCACGGACCACGAGATCATGACCTGAGCCAAAGTCGGACACTCAACCGACCAAGCCACCCAGGTGCCCCAAGAAGAAAGGCTGTTTTCAAATATGCGTTAAAAATGCATGCCCAACCTTGATGGGAAGGAAGGCCCTAGATACCATCACAGAGGGAATTAGAGTCACATTAGTAAGTGAATGAATTCATGCCACCACAAGCCTGGGGTATATCAGATTTGGGTGTAGGCCCCGGAATCCAAAGGCTTTGGGGTTTTGATGCATATGACGGACAAAAGATATGTCCTTGGGCTGACGGGACATGAGATCTGGGTGCGGAGTAAATCCTGGTTTTGGGAACCTGAAGTTTATACAAACCTATAGGGAGTGTCCTCTTTAAGAAAAAAAAATTAAAATTGCAAACACAGAATTTGATACAAAAGTTAATATTTATTTAAAATGAGAAGCCATCAAAAATAAAATTTTAAAAGCTGAAAAATAACAAAGTAGTTTTAAAATAATATATTAACAATATATTACCAAATAAACAGTATAACTATATAACATAATTATTATGACAATATAATTATTACTTAATAGTATTTTAAACATTATATCAATTAACTTTCTGCAACACTTTAAAAATATTATTTCCTAAAATTCTGACTCCCTACTTTTGATTACTTTATTTGATAATAATTTATAATCCTTTTTTTTTTTTTTTTTTTTTTTGAGAAGACAGAGAGAGAGTGCACACGTGCTTGTGGGGAAAGGGCAGAGAGAGGGACAGAATCTTAAGCAGGAGCCATGCTCAGTGTGGAGCCCTACGCAGGGCTCGACCTCACCACCGTGGGATCATGACCTGAGCCAAAGTCAAGAGCCGAATGCATGACCGACTGAGCCACCCAGGCGACCCTATATCATCCTATTTCTATAGGAAAGATAAGCCATTAAAGAAGGTTTTTTTTCTCCTGTCATGGTTTATTTAAGTGTATTGTAATTAGTGATACTTCGATAAAGTTTCTTTTATCTTTACAACCCATATCTGGCAATGCCATGTGAGTTTTCAGCACTGTTGTAAAAGTTGCTTTTTTCACTTATGAGTTGTAAGGTCACAGGGCATTAAATTTTTCTTATTGAGACGAGCCATAAATATTGTTCGAATGGATGACCATCACCTGCTGGATGTCATCAATGCCCTTGTCTCTGTAGTGTGCTGTAAGTTTTACTTTTGTCCTTCTTCAGCGTCAGTATTTCATATGAAACAGAAAGAAGTTTAATCTTTTCCCCCAATGTGTTCACTTTGTCTATTCCTTTTTGTTGACTGGTAGGAGCATTATGTCTAAGGACTTGAACCCCAGGTACTTGTGCATTTGGACTCTAGGAAGCAGAGAAGGCATTAATGCACTTAAGGGGACATGTGTGACGAAGGGAGAATGGACACAGGGAACACGCACACATACTCGTGTATATGAGGAGTATAAATATTGGAAATGGAGATGTTGTTAAAGGAAAAACACACAGGGGGCCACAGTTCCCAAACACTCATAGTCACTCAAACAAGATTCAAACTGTCCCAACTTCCCCGAAATACTGGCTCTGACCTTCAACAAAACTCCCATGATGACGGGATAAAGGTGACATATCACAAACCACCTGGTTATGACAGTTGCCAATAATGATACCTTCCTTTCTATAGTTGTTGACCACATCTGCAGCAAGAAAACTCCCTCCTCCTCTCTCCCTCTTCTCCCCTCCCTCCCTCTTCCCCTCTTCCTCCCCTTTCCCTCTCTCCCCCTCCTCCTTCTCTCCCCTTTCCCCCTCTTCCTCTCCCCTCCCCCACTCCATTTCTCTCTGTTTTCTTTTGTTGCTTTCAATTATTCCAAGTACACTGCAGTGTTATTTAGTTATGTCAAAGTAAATGGAGAGAAAAACCTGGAGCACGAGATCAACATAAATTGGGGAAATCGTGCAAAATCACAAAATAATTCTTGGTGCTTGCAGAGACAAAGGCACTGAAATAGACCCACACTCTCCCTAAGATAGTGAAGGTTGACAACTTCTGGAATTAAAAATGATGTTTGCTGCTTCTTATCTCTTAGATTCCAAAGAATACTGTCCATTGTAATGAGAAATTTGTCTCTTTTTAACTAGTATCCTGAAATTAACTAGCATCAACTGTAATGGGAAATTAGTCTCTTTTTAACATGCAAGTGTTTGCATGTGCAGGAGACTGTGTGTGTACTATCAAGAGACTGGTAATGCCACCTGACGTGTACAGCTGCTTTCAGTTTCCAAAATCTGTTCAAAAACATTACCTTGTTTAATGCTAATAGCAATTCGGTGGGATCTATAGAAAAGGCATCGGCATCGATGCCAGGGGAAAGAACAGGAGGGAAGTTCCAATTAGTCACCTCTTCCAGGCAGCAGGATGCTTAGGGGACGGCAATCTTTAGCAGAGTGAAATGGAAAACAATGAGTCAAAAAAACAGATTTCAAACATGAAGGAAACAATTGGTAAGCTGGACTTCCCTAAAATTAAACACATCTGCTCTGCAAAAGACAAATATAGGTCAAAAAATAAAACAGGCCATAGATTAGAAGTAAATATTTGCAAAAGACATATCGGTAAAGGACTGGTATTCAAAATGTTTTTTAAAAAACTCTTAACAACCAAAATACAACCTGATTAAGAATGAGCCACAGACCTTAAACAGCCACCTCACCAAAGAAGATCTACAGATAGCAAGCGAGCATATGAAAAGATGCTCCACACCATCTGTCATCAGGGAAATGATGAGTAGAACAACTATGGGTATCACTACACACGAGACATTACTACACATCTATGAGAATCGGCCAGATCTAGGACGGTGGTAACACCACACACCGGGGAGACGGTAGAGCAACAGGACCTCGGGACACAAGATGGTCCAGCCGCTTTGGAAGACAGTTTGGCGTCTCTTACAAAACATCTTCTTACCATGGGATCCATCATTTGTACCCCCTGGTATTTACCCAAAGGAGCTGAAAACATGTCGCACAAAACCTACACACGCATAGCGCGGCTTTACACATAAACTCAGAACTGCTGAAACTTGGAAGCAACCAAAATGCCCCTAAGTAAGTGAACGGACAAATAAACTGCGGTACATCCAGGCAATGAAATATTGTTCGGCAACAAAAAAGAAATGAACTATACTCAAGCCATGAAAAAGCACGGAGGAAGCTTGAATGTATATTACTAAGTAAAAGAAGCCCATCGGAAAAGACTATCTACTGTATGATTCCAACTATATGACATTATCGAAAAGGCAAAACTATGGAGACAGTAAAAATAAAAATCAATGGTTTTGAGGGTTTGCAGGAGAGTTAGAGATGAAAAGGCTGAGTACAGAGGATTTTTAGGACAGTGAGACTATTCTGTACGATACTATAATGATGGGTACATTGGTCGAGACCCATAGGATGTACAACACCAAGAGTGAACCCTAACGTAAACTATGGACTTTGGGTGACAGTGATGTGTTGATGTGGGTTCATTAGTTGTAACAAATGTACCACTCCATGGGGATGTTGATGTAGGGGAGTCAGCGCATGTGTGGAGACAGGGGGTATGTGAGAATCCATGTCCTTGCCCCTCAATTCTGCTGTGAACCTAAAACTACCCTAAAAAATTCAATTACTAATTTAAAAAAGTAAATGGCAACAAAAGTCCTCAAGATTTAACATTAGTTAAGGGACTGTAACTGCCACAACTAGGGTGGGGTCCATCTCTGTTTTGTGCAAAGCATGTCACAAGTCAATCTTTTCCAATCCCGTCTCACAATGTTAATAGAAAACCCTGAGTGGAAATCAGAATTCAATCGTCAAGTCAGTGCAAGCTGAAACCCTGAATTGCACAGTAGCTTAAGTGCTTTACACATGTGTCAAAGATCAGCTGATTTAGTTACAGGCTTGGTTCTCTGCCCAGCACAGCAATAATGATGGCATTATCAGTGGCACCAGTATGGGATCATGTTTTCGTTCCAGACATATGAATCACTTCAGGTATTGGAACAACAACACAGTGCCTTCTCCCAAGGGAAAGGTTTGCAGCATGACTTAACAAATAGACAATAAGATCAGAAATATTCAATTACACATCCATGGAAAACAGCAATCTTCCCTTGCAGTATCTCTTGGAAAAACCCAGGATAAACAGGGGAGAACAGCCAAATGCCATATTACTTTCACTGAGGAGATGAATGTGATAAAGTGCATATTTCATGAAAGAGATCCGTGTCCCCTGTCCCAGAATACTTTGCTTCTAGTCTGAAATGCATGCTGAGTTACCTGAACCACTTCAAACTGCTAACATCGCAGATAGCCAGAAATGGACTGTGCCCCAAATACAACCTTTTGTAAAGTTCTGTTGGCATTATGAGAGCTGTAGGACCAGAGATCGTTAATAAATGCCTTAACTCCATCAAAATTATTATTTTATTTAGCTCTTTCTTCCAGACATTTCTTATGTAGGATCAATTTTTTTCCACTCTCTTGGTTTAATTATTTTATAGGTGAAAATTGAGCTAGACTTTCTATTTTTTTCAAACAACTGCTGCCTCTGAAAAAATCATTCCAGCCTCTCTTTACCTGGATAATTCATATTATCTCTTTCAGCACAGTTCAGATGTCCCTGTGCCGGGAAGACTTCCAGAACGCCTTCCCAGCAAATACCACGCTTACATTCTCTTCCCTTATGGTCCAGTTTAACTGTCTGAGGTTTGCGTCTTGCACAAAGACTGGGCTGTGAGGAACTTGAGGGTAGAGAGCCTGTACCTGGTACGGTTACAGGAATGGAGATGTTCATTAAATGTTTAATGAATAAATGATCGGTGAGTGAACCATGGGAACATCTTACTTCTCCAACAGATATCAGGTCATACAAATGTAAAAAGTTGATGGAGATCAGTTTCTTTAGATGTAGGGGGATTGAACTACCAGCTCAGCTTTTCTCAAGCTTAATAGATCAATCCCTTTTTCAAAGACTTCTTTGCTTCACTTGAAATATACAGAAAGTTACAAAGCTGAAATAACACACACCCAAAGTCCCACCACTTAGAGTTTTAACTTTACCTTTTATCCTATTTGTTTCTAGTCACTGTTCAAGAGAGAGATGCAAATAAAGGTCCCTTTCAACAGATACCTTGTGCAGATCATGGACTTTCTGCCCCTCGGCTCCAAATTCACCCCTCTTTACTTGCTCTGTGAGGATGGATGTGGGCCCTTTGTCTATTTGTCCCCTGCCAGCTCCATGCAGCTCTCTCTTCTCTCTGTGACTCTGTTCTTTGAGATTTAGCTGCCTTGTCTCCTCTGGTGACTCCCATTCTCTTCACCTCATGGAGACCGGTGGGGGGCGCAGGTAGTGTTCCACCTGGTTTCCCCTCTCTTCCCTACGGCCTGGCAATTTGATGCGGGAAGTGAGCTGGGCTAAGCATACTGAGCACCTCTTTGTTTGCTGTCTATCCGGGATTACTTCTCTTGTGGCCTGATGCTCAGTATTTGGGGGGTCACTCTGTCCTGTATGCTGTCCAGTGTCTGTTGTTTCAGGCAGAAGGGTAAGTCCAGCTCCCATTACTCCATCTGGGCGAGGTGCAGAAGAATGCCTTTTCCTAAGTTTTTAATTGAAATGCTTATTTATTTTTCTCACTCTTTATTTTTTTCCTGATATAAACATTTAAGGCTACAAGTTTTCCTGTGAAGATTTTTTCCACACCTCCCCCCCAATTTTGATATCTGGTTCCCTTGTTATTCATTTTCAAAGTTTCTAATTTCTATTCTGTTATATTGCTTAATCGATTGCCTAAAAGGCTTTGAATCATTGTATTATAAAATATGCACAAAATTGCAGAGACTAGTGCAATGAATCCCTATATACTGTTCCTCCAGATTCAAGTTATCAAGATTTTCCCACATTTGTTTCACCGTTTCATTTCTATTTTCTTTTTCTTTGTTATTTTCAAGAAAATCCTGGACATTGTGTCATTTCCCTCCCAGATATATCAGAACATATATGAACCTTACCTTCCTTGCAATCCCTATCAAAATAACACCAGCATTCTTCACAGAGCTGGAACAAACAATCCTAAAATTTGTATGGAGCCAGAAAAGACCCCAAATAACCAAAGTAATCCTGAAAAAGAAAACCAAAGGTGGAGGCAACAGAATCCCAGACCTCCAGATGTATTACAAAGCTATAATCATCAAGACAGTATGGTACTGGTACAAAAACAGACACTCAGATCAATGGGACAGAATGGAGAACCCAGAAATGGACCCACAAACGTATGGCCAAATAATCTTTGACAAAGCAGGAAAGGATATCCCATGGAATAGAGACAGTCTCTTCAACAAATGGTGCTGGGAAAACTGACAGCAACATGAAGAATGAACCTGGACCACTTTCTTATACCATACACAAAAATAAACTCAAAGTGGATGAAAGACCTAAGCATAAGACAGGAAGCCATCAAAATCCTCCAGGAGAAAGCAGGCAAAAACCTCTTTGACCTCAACTGCAGCAACTTCATACTCAACACGGCTCTGGAAGCAAGGGAAACAAAAGCAAAAATGAACAAATGGGACCTCATCAAGATAAAATCTTCTGCACAGCGAAGGAAACAATCAGCAAAACTAAAAGGCAACCAACAGAATGGGAGAAGATACTTGCAAATGACATATCAGACAAAGGGTTAGGATCCAAAATCTATAGAGAACTTATCAAACTCAACACCCGAAAAACAAATAATCCAGTGAAGAAATGGGCAAAAGACATGAATAGACACTTCTCCAAAGAAGACATCCAGATGGCCAATGGACACATGAAAAAATGCTCCACATCACTCATCATCAGGGAAATACAAATTAAAACTACAATGAGATACCACCTCACACCTGTCAGAATGGCTAACACTAACAACTCAGGCAACAACAGATATTGGCAAGGATGTGGAGAAAGAGGATCTCTTTTGCACTGCTGATGGGAATGCAAACTGGTGCAGCCACTCTGGAAAACGGTATGGAGGTTCCTCAAAAAATTAAAAAGAGAACTACCATACGACCCAGCAATTGCACTACTAGGCATTTATCCACGGGATACAGGTGTGCTGTTTCGAAGGGACACATGCACCCCCATGTTTATAGCAGCACTATCAACAATAGCCAAGGTATGGAAAAAACCCAAATGTCCATTGATGGATGAATGGATAAAGAAGATGTGGTGTGTGTGTGTGTGTATATATATATATATATATATGTGTGTGTGTATATATATATATATATATATATATATATATATATACATATACATACAATGGAGTGTTACTTGGCCATCAAAAAGAATGAAATCTTGCCACTTGCAACTATATGGATGGAACTGGAGGGTATTATGCTAAATGAAATTAGTCAGAGAAAGTAAAAAATCATATGACTTCATTCATATGAGAAATTTAAGATATAAAACAGATGAACATAAAGGCAGGGAAACAAAAATAATATAAAAACAGGGAGGGAGACAAAATACAAGAGACTCTTAAATATAGAAAACAAGCAGAGTTGCTGGAGGGGGTGTGGGAAGAGGGGTGGGCTAAATAGGTAAGGGGCATTAAGGAATCTACTCTTGAAGTCATTGTTGCACTATATGCTAACTTGGATATAAATAAACAAACAAACAAACAAACAAACACATAAATATAAGAACCTTACTTTCCTTAACCATAATGTCATTATCACATTTGACAGAATTAGCAATAATTCTTCAGAATCATCATCTAATCAGACCATGGTCAGTTTCTCCCGGTTGTCTCAAAAATATTTGTACACATGGTGTATTCAAACTAGGATTGAATCAAGGTCCACTCATTACACTTGGTTGTTGTGCTTTCTTAAGTCTCTTTTAATCAAACAGAGCTCCTCTCCACGCTTTGTCCTGCCACTGGCTTGTTCAGTAAGCTCAATCAGTCATCCCATAGAATGTCCCACATTCTGATTTGTTTCTCTGCTTCCTTGTGATTTTACTTAACTTTATTATCTATCCCCTGTATTTCTT
Organism: Panthera pardus; assembly: GCF_024362965.1. Classification (NCBI taxonomy): domain Eukaryota; kingdom Metazoa; phylum Chordata; class Mammalia; order Carnivora; family Felidae; genus Panthera; species Panthera pardus. The sequence goes on along the minus strand of NW_026526654.1, from coordinate 18,128,044 downwards.
CTAGCTCACCCTAGAGACTTGACTAGATTCAGTTTTAACCTTTTTTTTCTTTCCAGCAAGAATATGTTACAGTTGGTGCTGTGTTCTTCATATTGAATTACATCAGGAGGCACCTGGTTTCTATTTTTAGTGATGCTAAGATTGATCAAAGAGTTTGGGTGGTGACAGCCTGATCCCTCCATTATATCTTTCCACCAACTATTGGTCAAGTGTTATTATCCTTTGATGATTGTTGCATGACTCAATTATTTCGTTAGGGATGACAAAGTGATGTTTTTCTCCTTCTGTCATTCCTTACATAATTATTAGCTGGAACTCCTCTGTAAATAAGAACTTTCTCTCTTCAACTAGGGATTATCCTAAAAGGCAAAGTGAGTGCTTAATTCTTTTCCTTCTTTTTTTTTAAAGTTTATTTATTTATCTTGTGGAGGGGAGAGAGGCAGAGAGAGGGGGAGTGGGGGGGAACCCCAAGCAGGCTCTGCACTGTCAGCGCACAGCCTGATGTGGGGCTTGATCCCAGGAACTGTGAGATCAAGACCTGAGCTAAGATCAAGAGTTAGGCGCTTAACCAGCTGAGCTACCCAGGTGCCCCAATTCTTTCCTTTTAACTGCCAATTTCCAGAGGAAGAAACTGGTACCCTGGCACTTCCAGAGATATCCAATGAGCTGGGTCTCTCTCTCTCTCCCCCATATATTCATTCATTAAATGAATTGAAGGAATATGTTGCCTGTTCCACAATTGTGCCCCTTTGTGAGTTGAGAGCCCCATGGAGCCAGAGGCCTGCTTCCAGAAGTGGGGGATAACGTTTCCCTCGGAGGGCCGGCAGCCATCAAGACAAGGTCAAGATGCTGCTGGAGCCAGGGTGGCTGGATGCTGCTTCTCGAGCGAGGCTTGTTGGGTCTTTCCCACCCTGTTAGTCACCGAATCTGAGTTTACACACGCCCTGATGGGAATTTCAAGCTGGAGAGCCATAAGGTCTCCATGAGTCGGGTGAGCAGCTTCAGTCAGAGCCCCAGAGCAAGTCATCAGTGGTTTTCAAAGGGGGTGTGCTTGGTGGTCACACCAGGGAAACCACAAGTCCAACACCACTAGGTTGGGCATTGCAGTGGGATGTGTCCCTTTGCCCATTGGGCATCACCATTGGCCACAGTGACACACAACTCAGAGGAGTTGGGAGGCCGAGTCCCCAAGAGTACTGTCACTTCTCCACGTCAGCTCTTCCTGGTCAGAATCATCCCCCTTGGCACTGACGGGATGGGAAATACAAGCATAGAACATATAAATTCCTACCAGATATCCAGATGTAAAGCAGCTACACCAGCAATATTAATTAGCTTGATACCTTATTAGAAAAATACAGGGGCATCTGGGTGGTTCAGTCGGTTGAGCGTCCGACTTCAGCTCAGGTCGTGTTCTCAGTTTGTGAGTTTGAGCCCCGTGTTGGGCTCTGTGCTGACAGCGTAGAGTCTGGAACCCACTTCGAGTTCTGTGTCTCCCTCTCTCTCTCTCTCTGCCCCTCCCCTGCTCATGCTCTCTCTCTGTCAAAAATAAATAAGTATTAAAGAAAGAAAAGAAAAAGAAAAATTTAAGATTCTTGTTGAAAAGGACATTTGCTGGTACCTAGTTGGGCTGGGTGCAATAAAGAGAAAGAAACCACACAGCACTTTAACAGGGAAGCTAAACGTACGGAATTAAGAACTGTAACAGGGGAGTGGGACAATAGGCATTGGCTAGCAAGAAGGCGACTCTGAAGAATGTAGAAATGGCAAAGGGAAGGAGCTGCCCAGACACCGAGGGCTGAGATAGAACTCCCTCCCACGCTGCTCGCCCACACGCACCGACAGCGCTGAGGTAGAGCTTTTCATGAGAAGACACAGGTGGCTGTGGCTAGATGGCAGGAAAGTGGCCCCACTGTTGTGCTGGGCATATTGTTGGACATCTGCCCCGAGCGGTGCCACAGAAAGCTGTTTGCGGGGAAGGGCCGAACTACAAAACCACCCGCGTGTTCGCTGTGAGCTCCAGTGTGTGCACTGTATGCAGAGCCCTGGGGAAGCGGCAGGCTGGGCCCCAGGGAGGTCCCCACAGCTGCTGGGCACGTCCGAACTCGGAGGCACAACTCTTTCCTCCTGCCTTCTCTACTGACAAAGCTCAGTACTGTTCCAGCTGCAGAAGGAAAGATTTATAAAGGACCCACATATATTTTCAAAGCACTCAAGAAATGATTGATTTGGAGCTCAGAGGCAGAAAGCCCGAGACTGCCATACTATATCTGTGCAAAGAGACCTTAACTGGGGCTCCTGGGTGGCTCAGTTGGTTAAGCGCTAGACCCTTGATTTTGGCTCAGGTCATGATCTCACAGTTTGCGGGTTTGAGCCCCTCATTGGGCTCTGTGTTAACAGTGCAGAGGAGGTTGCTTGGGATTTGTCTCTCTTTCTCTCTCTCTCTAAAATACATAAATAAACTTTTTTTTTTTTAAAGAAAAAGACCTTTATTTGTATTTCTATCTTGAATAAAACCCGGGAACGATTATGACAAAAGGTTAAGTTAAAATTCTAAGTGGTAGGACTAGTGGTATTCGCTTCTTTGTAAGACACTGTAAAATAATTAAATACAAGCCTTGGATGAAAGAACATACGAGCAAAGCAAACATCTGATAAAAGACCACTTCTATAGAAGATCCACTTCTATAAAATATTCTAAAAAATGCAACTCTCAAAACTCAGTAAGAAGAAAACAAAGTAAAAAATGCACAAAAGATTTGAATACAGTTTACCAAAGAAGATATACCGATAGCAAATAAGCACATGAGAATTTGCTCAAAATCATTGGTCACTAATTAACTATAAACTCAAACCAAGGAATACCACTAAGCATGTATTATAACAGCTGAAATAGAAAAGATTGATACTACCAAGTGTTGCTGAGGCTGTGGGAGAACTGGAATTCTCATACATTGCTGGTGTGAACGTAAAGGGTACAATTACTTTAGAGAATAATTTGGTAGTTTCTTAAAAAGTTAAAATAGGACTGACATAAGACCCAGCCATTCTCTCAGGTGTTTCTATAAGTGAAATTAAAAAAAATATGTCAATACAAAGATTTGTACATGAATGCTCAATTTTATTCATGGTAACCAAAAAATGAACATAACTTCGTATCTAGAAATAGGTATGGATAAACAAATTATGGTATATCCATACAACAGAGTACAGCTTAGCAATAAGCAGGAGTGAGTGATTGATACCTGCCACATCATGGATGAATAATTATGCCATTTACATAAAATTCTACAAAACCCAGACTAATCTATGGTGCCAGGGAGCAGATCACTGGTTCCCTGCAGAATGGGGGCGGGTGGCTGAGGAGGGCACGGTGGGGTTCTAGACGGGAGCACAAGGGAACTTAGGTAGTGACACATATATTCATTACCTTGTTTGTGAGGATGGCCCATGGTGCATAAATAGGTCAAACTTAGAAAATGTTATACTTTAAGATTATGTAGTTTAGTGTCTTCAACTATACCTCAGTAAAGCTATTTAAGGAACAACAATGAGATACCATTTAACATTCATTAGATAGAAAAAATTTAAGGGGTGCCTGAGTGGCTCAGTCGGTTGAGTGTCCGACTTCAGCTCAGATCATGATCTCGCAGTGTGTTCAAGCCCCACATGGGCTCTCTGCTGGCAGCTTAGAGCCTGCTTCGGAAACTGTCTCCCTCTCTCTCTGTGCCGCCCCACTCCCCTCATTCTCTCTCAAAAATAAATAAACATTTTTTTAACATTTAAAAAAAATTTTTTTTAATATGGAAAAATTTTAAGAGATTTGATGGTATGTGATAATTGCGAGGGTGTGAAAGAAAACACTACCATATATTGTTTATGGTACATGAATAGAGAACGGTATTTGGGGGAGTGATTCATGCAAATCCTTCAAGATTTAGTAGGTTCATTAAAAAAGTGCTGGTAGGGGGCTTTCTGGGAAGGTGGCGACCTACATGCAGCCCTGCCACCTTCCTCTTCCAACCACTTCTTTTTTTTAAGTCCATTTATTTTGACAGAGAAAGAGAAAGAGAGAGAGAGAAGTGGGGGAGGACCAGCAAGAGAGGAAGAGAGAGAGAATCCCAAGCAGACTCTACACTGACAGCACGGAGCCTGATGAGGGACTTGAACTCACGAACTGTGAGATCACGACCTGAGCCAAAACCGAGAGTCTGACGCTTAACTTACTGAGCCACCCAGGTGCCCCACCAACTACGTCTTTTGAGCAAAGTAGCTGCTGGGCATCCAGACTCCATGGTTTGCCTTGATATGCTGAAGAGGACTTGGGACCTGCCAGGGTGCAGAGGGGGAGGGACCTTGCTAGCTTCCCCCCTCACTGGTCTACAAGAGAGCCTGAGGACTAGCAGGGAGAGTGCAAGATGGTCTAGATGAACGGGCTCATGGAAAAAGCATGGCTGGTGCAGATCTACAGATCTGAGAGGGGAAGATTACTTTTCGTAGGATTACCTGCTTGTGCTTCTGCCGCTGGGGACCTGCAGAGGAAGAGCAGAGCTGGGCTGAACCCTCCCAAATTCCCAGGCTGGAGAGCCTTGGCCTTGTAGCTGAGAAGAGTAGGAGACGATAGACTTCTCCATCTCAGCAGGGAATGGCCAAGTTGCCACTGGGAATGAAGCTACTCCACTTCCCGCTACATACAGAACTGTTGCTCAGGGCACATCGGGCGCTGGATCGGAGTCCCCCGGGATGACCAGAGCCACAGGGGAGCAAAAGAAAATGCTATGGGTGCAGCAGCCGAAGATGGGAAGAACCAGGAGAACACACTGAGCCCGCAGCGCCTAGTGACAGAGAGCTATTTCTAAAGGGGCACAGATGGTAATGCTGACATAAGTGCATAAAAAGAACATTCAGAGAGATTCGAATATAGCATACAGATTCACGGCGGAACTAAGAAACAAAACCCAAAAAATGCTGTTTTCAAATTTAAAACAATCAGTAGTGTATTGAAGGAAACGAAATGATAACATATCAAGGTATGCATGACAAGAGCGTACATTATGCCGAATGGGTTTTATTCCAGGAATGTAAGGGTGGTTTAATACTCAAAATTACAGTAACGGAGCGGGGGTGGGTGGGGAGGAGAAAAGTTGTATGATCATCTCATAGATGTAGAAAAGCACATTTGATAACACGTAACACTTGTTCGTGATTTAAACACACTACTGGAAACTAGGAATAGAATGACGCTTCTTCATCCCAATGAAAGCGTCTACAAAAAGCCTCCAGCACCCATCATACTTCCCAGTAAAATACTGAAGGCTTTCCTTCTGCTATTGAGAATGAGGCAATGAGACCAACTATCACCACTCCTATCATCATTGCACTAGGAGTTCTAGCAAGAATAAATAAAAAATATATAGCGTTGAAAGGAGGAAATAAAACTACCATTATTTTCAGATATGGTTGTGTATGTGGGGGGCGGGGAACAAAAGAATTTACAGGCAGAGTGTTAGAATTAATAACTGAATTTAGTAAGTTTACTGGATACCAGTTTATTAAGTAAACAACAATCGTGGAAATGCAAGTTAAAGTCATAATATCTCGCATAAACCATCGGGAGGGTAAAATGGGACAAACATGATCATATAAAGGCTAGCAGCGCTGTGAAGCAACTGGATTTCTCATAACTGTTGTGGGAGGATGAACTGGTACAACTACTTTGAACAATCGGTTAGCAGTATCTAGGGAAACTGAGCCTACGTGTACCCTTTGCGCCCGCAACTCCATTCCTGAGTATGCGCTACAGACGTGCACAAATATGTACCCCTCCACAAATGCATATAACAGCATATTTCACAGGAGTGAAATAGCCAACAAATGCAAACAACCTGTTTGTCTATCAGTAGTAGAATGGATAAATAAATCGGGGTGCCTTCAGACAATGGAATATTATACAACAATGAGAGTAAACCACCCAGTTCTAAATGGATGAAGGTCACAACAACATGTTGAACAAGAGAAGCCTCCCACAAAAAGTACATATTCTATGGGGGTCCTGGCTGACTCAGTAGGTAGACCACACAGCTCTTGCTCTTGGAGTAGTGAGTTCAAGTCCCACGTTGTGTGTAGAGATTGCTTTTTTTAAAAAAGTACATATTCTATGACTCCATTTGTATAAAGTTCAAAAGAAGCCAAAACAAATCTATAGTGATGAAAGTCAGAAGACTGATTCTGTGTAGGGGTGGTAATTTCTGGAAGGGGTCATGAAGACCCCTTTCTATATCTCCATGAGGTGCTGGCAGCTTCCTATATCTTGATTTGGATGATGGTTAAATGAGAGTGTTCTTGGAAAAATGTTTCAGTCGGACACTTATAATCTGTGCATGTTTATGTGTGATCCTTCAATTAAAATGTTATAAAATCCAAATAAAAATAACCATTCCTTTACAAAAAAAAAATATATCAATGGATGCATTGAAGGAGAGGTTATTCATTGCTAAGACACAAATTTGTGGCCCAGGAGATCAAGTGGAAGATAATCTCAAAAACAAATATAAAGCATGAAGGGAAGGATGAGAAATGTGGAAGAACACATCTCAAAACCATTCTGTGCAGATAACAAGTGCTCCAGAAGAGACAAAAAACAAATAGCAGGGCAATAATAGACTATACAATGGGGCTCCTGGGTGGCTCAGTTGGTTGAGTGTCTGACTTTTGCTCAGGTCATGATCTCATGGTCCGTGAGTTTGAGCCCCACATGGGGCTCTGTGCTGACAGCTCAGGGCCTGGAGCCTGCTTTGGATTCTGTGTCTTCCTCTCTCTCTGCCACACCCCCCCACCACCACCACTCATGCTCTGTCTCTGTCTGTCTCAAAAATAAATTAACATTACAAAATTAAAAAAAAAAAACAATAGACTATACATTGATACCCTTAAATGAGAGAGAGACCCAGATTGTGAATTGAGAGGGCCGTGCTACTCCAGAGAAGACCGAGGACCTAGACACAGCCATATCCTGGAAAATTTCTGAACTCCAAGGCTAATGACAAAACTGAAAAGCTTCCAAACTAAAAAATAAACCTACTGAAGAAAAAGACTTAGAATAGTACTGAATGTCTCCTCTGTCATCACTTCAGGCTAGGAAACAGATAGTGCTTATGAATTGCGGCTAAAAAAAGGTTGCAACCCAAGAATCCATATCCAGCCAAAGTAGCATTTAACCAGGTGGCAACAGAAACACATATGGGGACACGCATGGTTTCGAGGCCATGATGGTCATAGTCCATGTGATGAATATACTAGAGAAAGCTAGTTACCATAAATGACAAATAAATTAGAAAATTGACTTTATGGGGCACCTGGGTGGCTCTGCGGTTGAGCGTCTGACTTCGGCTCAGTCACGGTCTCACAGTTCGTGAGTTTGAGCCTCACTTTGGGTTCTGTGCTGACAGCTCAGAGCCTGGAGGCTGCTTCTGATTCTGTGTCTCCCTCTCTCTCTGCCCCTCCCCTGCTCATGCTCTGTCTGTCTGTCTCTCTCTCTCTCTCAAAAATAAATAAACATTAAAAAAAAACCTGACTTTAAGATGGAGAAACATGAAGTGTAGAAGAAATGCTTTTGAACCAGGACTCTAGAGATATGTGGTTAACTCCAAATGGTTCATTGTTTAGATTTCTAGAATTCTGCACAAATGCTCAATAAAGAATCTCGGAACAGAAAAGGTATTGTGCAAAGAAAACCCTGTCAATAGGCTGGAAGTAAAAGATCCAATTACCTTACCTAAATGATAGTTAGGAAAAGTCTGGGATCCACAGGAAGCAAAGCTGTCTGAAGATCTTATCTAACAAGAAGACAATAAGGGAGATAAAAGAACAGATAAAAGCAATGTCACAAAGTTAGTACCACCCTTAGATGCCCATAGGAGGGTCCCGTGCTCTGCGTCCAGGTCTTAGAGCCCCCAACTTTGTTCCATGCAGAGCCCACCTTCCAGGCAAGGAGTACCCGGTGTGTGTACTGGGAGGAGGAGGAGGGTGGGGAGTAAGGGTCATGCCCACCCACTTCCTTCTGGACTGTGCTCTGGGTTCCTGGGACTGTACAATATCTCGTCCAAACAGACCTGAGCCAACTCCTGAGGTCTGAACATGTTTTTTTCCAAGTCTGTTCCCTAGGGAATGATCACAGAAGGCAGGACTCAGTGGTGGGGCAAGGGACAGCTCTGTGTGTGTGTGTGTGTGTGTGTGTGTGTGTGTGTGTGTGTGTGTTGGGAATGGTTGATGAAGCTTGTACATGTGTGCTGATGTGTCCACACCCACAAGCATGATGCTCTTTGTGGGCATGGAGCCAGGTTGAGAAGGAAGGGGGGTGGGCTGGGGGCCAGCATCCTAGACCAAGCGTCACCCTCCCTGCACTGTCACCTTCCAGAGCAGATCTCCAAGAAGTCTGAGAATTCTAAATTTGAGCCGGGGCTTCCAGGGTATTATGAAGATTTATTTGTCACAGCAGAAGGATAGAACATATTTTTTATAACAGCTTGTTAGTTTGATTTATAACTTTTATATATTTAGACAAATGGTATTTGGGTCTCCTTTTGAATTCTTCTCAGGTCCTGGGGCAAGAATAATGTCAGGACAGCACTCATCTGGCAAATGATGAGCCCTGCATTCAGAGAAGAGAGAAATCACTTGGGATGGTATGAGCTGCCAAGCAAAGCTTCATGAGAATTCGCGGCAAATCATGGAATATTAGACCGAAAGGAGACAGCTGACATTATGCTAACTAAAAAGTCAAGTATCTTTTTTTGGGGTTGGAGAGGGCTCTTGGACAGAGACAGGGAAGATCACAAATCTGGCTTATTTTATAAAGGAAAGCCCATGGGGGTTCTGCAGATAGTAACAGAACTGGGCCCGACCCCACGTCTCCTGGCTGTCAACTCCATGCTTCTCCACTTTCCTGTTCACTCCAGCTGGCCTGGGAGGAACAGCAGCTTTGGAAAAACACGAGTGTAGAGGCCGGGGGATGGGGTTCAGGGAGAGGCAGAGAGAAGGCCAGAGCTCCCCGAACTTTTCTAACCAGATGCAAATGAATGCCTCCCCAGCCTGAAGTGGCCACCTTTGAAATCTCAAACCTGATCTTTAAAAATGTTGTGAATTGTATATTCTCTGTCCCTTCCTTGGTAAGTTTGGGCACGTTATTGATACTTTGGGCCTCAGTTTCCACATCTGTACAATGGGAAGAGTCGTACTACGAGGTCTGTGTGAAAAGTACATGATCCGATGTGTATCAAGTGTCCCTGGTGCTTCATAAGTGTTGGCTGATGAGCTCTCCCTGGCTTGTGTGCGAACAGAACTTCCCTAATGGAATGGCCACTCACGATATGGTCCATGGCTTTGCTTTGTCCATCAGGGCAGTATTATTTGGTGTTTAGAATGTATGTTGCAACTTATTTACTCCCTTTGGAAAGCGATATGCCAGCAACAGCTGAGTTTTGAAGAATTCATGACATGTTACCTTAGAATGAACACAGAGGAATGCTGAGGCCCGGTAAATGAACCATGCGGTAGTTCACAATCAGTTGAGACTCTTGGATGAAGGGCAAGCTTTCCTTTCCAGAGTTCCAGTCTATTTTTGTCAGCAGGGAGAGGTGATATGGCTTATTTTGTAATAATCCTTGTAATCCTATGATGATGTGCTTGTTCTAAATCTACTAATGAACCGGCTGAGATGTGGTGTTATGCTTTTCTGGGTGTTTTGGGAGCGTATCTGAGTTGCTAGAAAAGCCATGGAATTATTTATATGTTGTGCAGGAGGGATTGGGAATAGATATTTGATAGTGTTTTAAGAAAACCAGCAAACATCTTAACTATGAAATTTATACACATCTTAAAATGAAATTGGGGAAAATATAGGGATGTACCTTTGGTGGTAGTGAATTCTAGAAGAAATGGCGTGGTAAATTCTAGAAGAAATGGCATGGCAAATCGCATAGAGATATTACTGGGTGTTGCAGGACACAGTTCATGTGCTGGCATCTCCCTCCCCCTGTGGGATTTCATTTGACTCCCTCTTCCCATGTTGCCCATGTCCGCCTCATGCCTCAGACGACCACCAATGTGAGCTCCTTTTGGGGGGGATGGGGGTTTGTTTTTAGATTCTACATATAGGGGCACCTGGGTGGCTCAGTCGGTTAAGCATCTGACCCTTGGTTTCAGGTCAGGTCATGATCTCATGAGTTCAAGCCCCACATGAGGCTCAGAGCCTGCTTGGGGGTCTCTTTCTCCCCCCCCCCCCCCGCCTCTCTCTCTCTCTCTGCTTCCCACCCCCCCACTCGCTCTGTCTCTGTCTTTCTCAAAATAAATGAAAACACTTAAAAAAAAGATTCCACATATAAGTAAGACCATTCAATGTCTTTTTCTGTTGGACTTAATTTCCTTAGCATGATGCCCTCAAGATCCATTTGTGTTATAACAAATGATAAGATTTGATTCTTTTTTATGGCTGAGATAATATGTTAGGATGGAAGTCTACCATTTTATTATATTTTTTAAATGTTTATTCCCTCTGTGTTTTGTTCCAGCTTCCCTTTTCTTGCATTCCCCTGGGGAATTGCCTGCAAGATATTTGGTAATCAGTTTTGATTTCTCTGAAGATGACTTTGAATATATAATATATGTGTGTGGTTGTGTATGCATAGACACATATATAATTTAAAAATATATTATTGTATATATAATTTTTAAACACACACACACAGATTTCAGGATCTGATTCTGGGTGTTTGCAACATCATAGTTCACTTCTAAAACATTTTTGGTGCTCATGCTGGTTGGTTTCATGCATTGGTCATTCAGGAGTCTTCCTGGAACTTCACAAACATATTTAAATAGTAGTTAACAGTGGACTATAGAATGCTTACCATTTAGGTCCCTTTACAAATCCCCCTTTTAAAATCCACTTGTAAGAATCACATCTTGCTTTCAACCATCAAAGGCTAGTCTCTTATGTTTCTCATATACTCATCTCTTCTGTTGTTCTTTGTTCATTCCAATGTTCCAAGTTCCCTTCTGTTATCATTTCCTTTCTGTTTGGAGAATTTCCTTTGGCAATTATTTTAGGGAAGGTTTACTGGTGACAAATTATTTTCATTTTCCTTTACCTGAGAATGTATTTCACCTTCATTTCTAAAAAAAAACATTGTTAAATATAGACTTCTCTATTAAAAGCTCTTTTTTTCTTCACTTCTTAGGCAATGTGGTGCCATTACCTTCAGGCTCCACGATTTCTGATGAGAAATACACTGCTATTCTAATTGTTCTTCCCCAAAGGAAATGTTTCATCTCTCTCTGAATTGAATGCTTTCAATATTTTTGTCTTTCATTTTCAAAATTTTTATGGTGATGTATCTTGGCATGAATTTCTTTGGGAATTCTCAGATTTCTGACCTACCTTCAAGTTCACTGATTGTTCTGTATATCATTTCCATTCTGCTATTGAGGGCATTCAATGCATTTGCTAACTTCATTTAATTTTCCAGCTTAGAAAATTTCAATTGGCTCTTTATATCTTCTATTTCTTTTCTGAGACTTCATTTTTTCCATTTGTTTCTAATTGCTTATTGAAGCATTTTGGGGATGAATACTTTAAAGTCTTGGGCAGATTCTTTTTTCACTGAGATGAGATGTTTCTGGTTCTTGATGTGGTGAATAGTATTTGATTGCACTCTGGACTTTTTGGATATTGTGAGAACCCAGTTCTTTAACTCTTCTATGTTGGCAGGTAGTTACCCTATTTGGCTTTAGAACATACATCCTGGCCCATTTTTGCTTCCCCCCCCCCCCTTACATTTTTGTGGAAATGTCAACTTAGTCTTCAAAGCTTTTGCTGCATTATACTGGTCTGCCCCATTTTTGTGCTATTTAGAGGCCAATCTGCATCCTAGTTAGCATTTCACACTGTAATTCACTTCTAAAACCTTTGCTGTTTGATTCTGGTCTGTTTCATGCCTAGGTTGCTTGAGAGTCTCCCCAGTACTTCATATGCAAAGGTAAGGAATTCTTTTCTCATGCTCCTTTCTCTAAGTAATCATTTCCCCACTTTCTGCTTGAGAGAAGCACCACCTCATTATTGCAAGGTGGCAATGAAAGCCAAGATGCCACCCAGTCTCCATGGAAAACTTACCCCTAACTGGTAGGAAGGGGAAGGTGTGACACCCCATTACCAGAGGACAGGAAGGAAGTCGGGGCTCACGGCACCAGTGCTGACCATCGTACTCAACAGAGAGTGGAGTGGGTCTAGGGTTTTTGTGGTATTTGTGAGGAGTAGGATGGGTACTCTCCAAAGGGTTCTGTCCTGCTCAGCTTCCCCTCTCCTGGTCCTTTGGTTACAGGAAGAAGTCTCTTCTTAAGGTCTTTATTTTGTCTGCTCCTTGTTTCAGGGTTCTGACATTCTCTAGTCCCCAGAAGAGGATATATAAGCAGAAATATAAAACAGGGAACTCACCTCCCCCCCCCCCTTTTTTGTGTCCTGAAGTCCTTGGCTAATTTGCATTATTTTGTCTACCTTTCAGAGCCTTCTCATATTTATTTTATATGTTTTGCCCAGAGTTTTTATCTACAGCCAAAGGAAGAAACGGGGTGGCAGGTGTTATAGCATCTTATCTGGAACCAGAAGACATGAACCCTAGGTTTTTATCTGAACAACTAGAAGAATAGAGTGACATCAACTGAGATGGGGAAGGCTATGGACAGAACAAGTTTGTGCATGAAGATCAGTACTTCGGTTTTGGTTATATTGAGTTTGAAACATCTACTACTCAAACAAGTGGAGAAACTGAGAGGGCAATTAGAGATCTACACCTAGAGTTTAGGAGAGATATTTGAGTTGGTGATGTAAGTTTGGAGTAATCAAACATATAGATGTTCTTCCAAGACATGGTGGGAGTGGGAAGGAAACCAAGTACGTTAAGAGATCAGGGAAGTGAGGAAGAACCAGCAGATGCAACTGAGAAGTAGAAGCCAGTGAGGCAAGGAGAAAACCAAAAGTCTGTGGTATCATGGAAGCCAAGAGAAGAAAACTGCTTGAAGAAACAGGGAGAGCTCACCTAGGTCAGATATTGCTAATTGAAGATGGTTTTTGATTTAGATTTAAAATATTATATTTCACTGTGCAGAGGTTACCCATGGCTTTTGTAAGAAAAGTTTAGGTGGTGGGGGTGGTGGGGAAAAGGATTGGTGTGGATTTATAAGACAATGGAAAAGAGGAATGGGAAAGCGAGTGAAGAATTCTTTGAGGATTTTTCTTACAAGGAGAAAAAACTAGATGGGGAAGTAGCTGGCAGCAGAAGAGAGGTTAAAGGATAACTTGGGGACTTTTATCTGTTAGTATTTTGTTTTTAGATCAAGAAATAATAGCATATATGCTATTGGGAATGATCCAGTAGAGAGAGAAAAAGTGATGATGTAGTACAGAGAGGGGAGAATGTTAAAATGATTCCTTGAGTAGATGAGGACTGGGATCAGTGCAGAGGCACTGGCTTGAAATGGCAGCGAGGACTGTCCATCCATGGCAGGTACAGATGGGAAGAGAGTCAGTGAAAGGTCTCTCTTCTCTTCTCAGTGAAGTATGAAGCAAGTTCATCTGCTTGTGAGGATGGAGTAGGAGGTATTAGAGGTTTGAGGAGAGAAGTAAAGGTATGAAATAGCTAGGAGAGGTGGGAGTGAATGGATTATGGAATGTTCTAAGGCCCACCAGAGTTTTCTTGCCGAAAAAGTAAGATGACACAAATTGGAGCCACTATGTGCATGTACGGTTATCTGCTTGGAGAAAGAAATGAATCCATCCAGGTTTAGTGTCTCATGACTCTGTTCCTTTGCCCCATTCACACTGCCCTCATTGTCCTATTATTCTTGGAGACCTGCTTTTGAACAAACTAGAAAAATAGAGCCTTGCAACAAACTTGAGGTGGCAGTTCCAACCATGTGCCCTGTGGCCGCATGAAATATTTTTGTCGTGAGGGAAACATGGCGACACCTGTTGGACACTGTGTGAACTACTAGCTCAAGGTGGTGCACAGTTACATTATCAGATGGTGCTACATTCCTCTCCGTTCCTCGATGTATTGTGAAGCTGATTTTCTAGCTCTTGCTGAATTAAAAGAAAACACTGCACAAAAATCAGTGTGGCATTTCCAATCTGATTGTAAAGATTGCAAAGTTGTTCAGCACCCAATAGGCACACATCCCCTTGGCAAGTAATTGTGGTTATTTAAAAATAAAATAAAACATTTTTTAAAGTTTATTTATTTATTTGGAGAGAGAGAGAGAGAGAGCAAGCAAACGTGAGTAGGAGAGGAGCAGAGAGAGAGAGGAAGAGAGGGAATCCCAAGCAGGCTCTGTACTGTCAGCACAGAGTCTGATGTGGGGCTGGAACCCAGGAACCATGAGATCATGATCTGAACTGAAGCCAGACACTTAACTGAAGCCTGAGCCACCCGGGCACCTCTAAAATAAAGCATTTTTAAACTTATATTGTTTTGGGGCACATGGCTGCCTGAGTTGGTTAAGTGTCCGACTCTTCATTTTGGCTCAAGTTGGGATCTCACGGTTAGCGGGTTTGAGCCCCCGCATCAGGCTCTGCACCGACATCACAGAACCTGCTTGGCGTTCTCTCTCTCTCTCTCTCTCTCTTCCCCACTTGTGTGCACTCTCTCTCTCTCAAAAAATAAATATTAATAAAATGTAAACTTATATTGTTTTTTCAAACAACTGCTAAGTTTTTAAGATATGAATAATAATTAAGTTGTTTGAACCTAAGCTACTTAATATGAAGAATTATTGGCTATTTATTTTGGTCTAGGTTTACAATCAGAGACACTGAGGGCACTGAGAAAGTTTGGGAACTTCTGACTTAAGGATGAATTCCTGTTGTTTCCTCTAGTTCTTCCGTGTAATGGGTCAAGGCCCTCGAGGGATGTAGGTGTGCAGTAGGACTAGGAACTTCTCAGAACTAAGTCTAAATCTTGCACAGGATAGCTTATGAAAAACCCTTCTTCCACCCTGTCCTTTCAAGCTTCCTCATTCCCTTAAAACTTGAGCTTAAATTTCTCCCCCCAGTTGTAGCGGCATGTCAATGCACCATCAGCATCTGTTATAACTCGGGTATTTAAATCCAAAAGGAAATACACGAGTCTCAGCTCCCCCAGAGTTTTGTGTATCTAAAAGAAACCAGGCCATGTGGGTCACCAGAAGACTTGGCTTGGGTGTTCATCGTTTTGCCAACATCCACTCCAAGTGGGTAATTCTTGATAGATGGCTCAGGCCAAATAACTGTGACATCAGAACTGCTTTGGTTTTCTCCAGCAAAGATACAGGAACGTATGCATGTATCTTGGAGAAATGAGACACCACTAAGCTGTATGCGTGCATGTGCGAGACTGTTACAGGGCTCTGCAAAGACGGTCTCTTCTCAATCTGTAATGGGGACCTTCCAAAGTCCAGGTTTCAGTACCCAGGACAGGGCCTGGCTCACGGCAGACACTGAATAAATGTTTGATGCTAGAATATGGAAATTAATAAATTAATGTTGTCTGATTTGCATAAGCAGAGGTACCATAAAAGCTAAAGAAGTTTAAGCTGGAGGGCCCCAAGGATTCATAATGAGATATTTTAACTGTAATTAGTTAGAAATATTATCTTTCTAGTTTGACTTACCATCTGACATATTTGACTTCATATTTGGTAAGATCAGAGAGGCTGCAAACATTTTTTGGGATCTATCTCAGGGTAAGTGGAGTTAGGTTGCCTGTAGTTTGGGTTCAGTGGGCTAAATGTTTGTGATTGGCATTCACTTTTTTTTTTAATTAATTTATTTATTTGGGGAAGAGGAGCAGAGAAGGAGAGAGAGAATCCCAAACAGGCTTCAGGCCACTAATACAGAGCCCGATTCGGGGCTTGAACTCACAAACCGTGAGATCACGACCTGAACAGAAACCAGGAGTCGAACGCTTAACCAATGGGAGCCACCCAGGCGCCCTGCCACTGGTTCCAGGAATCCTTCTGCCCACTGTGAAGGACACATCCCAGGTTGGGACATGAGGTCAGGGGTAAGGTCCGGGGCTAGATCATGTGAAAACTTCCTACAGCACCCAGGGCAGGAGGAACGTCCATGACAGAGGACAAACAGGACATGGGAGGGAGGTATAGAAAACTGGTCTGGAGAAAATTTTCCATCCATCAGCTATGTCGAGTATAAGCTGATAAATCCTTCTCTACAACACCTCATCAGAAAGGATAGTCTTTTCTGGCAAGAATATACTCAAAAAAGCAGAGCACACAGGATATATTTAGTATACTTACTTTTTTGATGGTGATCACATGACAGAGTTTACCCGCTTGTTGCTGTGTTACAAACCTATACCAGTCCAGCAGACAGCAAGGTCATCTGTGTGTAATGTAACAGATTTTGTGCATCTTAGCTTGTTGGCCTGCATCTTACTGATTTGATGTATCATGTTCTAATGAAGCCTTGTGATTCCAGGTGAAATGGTACGCAAAATGGCCATTCAGTCAGCAAAAGTCCAGCATTTTTTAATTGTCAGTAATAAATAATAAATCTTCATCAACCACTAGAAGATTGGTTTACTTTTGATCTCTATATGAAAAATTATTACAAAATTGGGGTTTTTTTGAAGATGTGATCAAACAGTGTGCAGCCAAAAAAAATATTGGAAGAAAATATTAGGCAGTTAACAAAAAGGTCACTTTTTGGGATTCATGATGGTTTGGGTTTGATCAGCTTTCCAAAATTTGAACTTTGTGCTGATTTTTCTCCTACTCTAAATACGCCCTTTTCTACCTACCTTTACATTCAGAAATTTACAGTATTTCTCTATTAACAATTAGACATTTGATGTCCCAGGATGCAAAATGTTTTCACGATGTAAGAACTAGTCACTCAATCTGTCCCTATCATTTATGGTAGGAAATTTCACCATTTCAGCTCTAATAGCTCTAACTATATAACAGGTCTATGTAACATTTAACTATAGAGAGCTCTGTAGCTAGCTCTAACAGCTTCAAATTTGAATTGCCACAAGTGACAGCCAGTCTTCTGAAACGATATGCTTTATTTAAAAATGCTGCACATGGGGGCGCCTGGATGGCTCAGTCGGTTAAGCGTCCAACTTCCGCTCAGGTCCTGATCTCGCGGTTCATGAGTTCAAGCCCCACGTTGGGCTCTGTGCTGACAGCTCAGAGCCTGGACCCTGCTTCAAATTCTGTGTCCCCCTCTCTCTCTCTGCCCCTCTCCTGCTTGTGCTCTGTCTCTTTCAAAAAATGAATAAACACAAAAATATAATTAAAAAAATAAAATGTTGCACACTGTGTAATCTATTTGAAGACCTTTTTTTAAAATTTATAATTCTATTATTTTACTTTTATATATAAATAATTTATTGTCAAATTGGTTTCCATACAACACCCAATGCTCCTCCCAACAGGTGCCCTCCTCAATGCTCATCACCCACTTTCCCCTCTCTCCCAGCCCCCATCGACCCTCAGTTTGTTCTCAATATTTAAGAGTCTCTTACGGTTTGCCTCATTCCCTCTCTGTAACTTTTTTTTTTCCCTTCCCCTCGCCCCTGGTCTTCTGTTAAGTTTCTTAGGATCCACATATGAGTGAAAACATGGTATCTGTCTATCTCTGCCTGATTTATTTCACTCAGCGTAACACTCTCCAGTTTCATCCACATTGCTACAAATGGCCAGATTTCATTCTTTCTCATTGCCAAGTAGTATTCCATTGTATATATAAACCACATCTTCTTTACCTATTCATCAGTTGATGGACATTTAGGCTCTTTCCATAATTTGGCTATTGTTGAGAGTGCTGCTATAAACATTGGGGTACAAATGCCCCTATGCATCAGTACTCCTGTATCCCTTGGGTAAATTCCTAGCAGTGCTACTGCTGGGTCATAAGGTAGGTCTATTTTTCATTTTTTGAGGAACCTCCACACTGTTTTCCAGAGCGGCTGCACCAGTTTGCATTCCCACCAACAGTGCAAGAGGGTTCCCATTTCTCCACATCCTCTCCAGAGTCTATAGTCTCCTGATTTGTTCATTTTAGCCACTCTGACCGGCGTGAGGTGGTATCTCAGTGTGGTTTTGATTTGTATTTCCCTGATGAGAAATGATGTTCAGCATGTTTTCATGTGTCTGTTGGCCATCTGGATGTCTTATGTGAAGACCTTTTTAAGGAACAATTAGGAATCCAGCTAACCATTTCAATCTGCCAACGGGGACACTACCTGCAAAACACAGATCATGGGAAACTAAAAAACAACCTGGTTTCTTCAATCTGAGAAACTGTAAGGAAAAAAAACAATGGAAGGAAAAGCCTATGGATTAATAAAGATTTAAAAGAGAAATACCTGGGGGAGGAGACAAGATGGTGGAATACCATGGAAGTTTTTTGCATGTCTCGCGTCCATGAAATACAGCCAGACCAACACTAAACCATCCTACACATCTAGAAAACTGATTGGAGGATTAACACAACAATCTGCACAACCTGAACTACAGAATTCAGCAGGTACGTGGCGCAGAGAGGTGAATTTGGGGCGCAAGAAGCCGCAGAAGGTAGGGAACCGCTTTTGTGGGCAGAGAGAGGACCAAAACGGTGGGGGGGAGCATACGGGAAAGCATCCCTCCCCAAAAGCAGCTGGAGGGAAAGTGGAAAATTGGAAACAGCCGCAGGGACTAAACTAAAAAGGGAAAAAGGAGAGGGTTTAAATTCCATTAAGACTGTAAACAAGGGGAGCACAAAGACTGCAACTCCACAGCTCGATACCTGGCGATGTTCTGCTGGGAAGGGTGAATCCCCAGGAGCAGAGTTGGATCCGGGAGGTTCTCGGGCCACGCGGAGAAAAGCGGTTCCACTGCCAGAAGGACGTTTGGTAGAGACTGTTGAAGCCACCTGGTCCCAGCAGACCCCGGAAGGCGGCCACATTTGCTGGTGCTGGGGCAAGGTCGTTGAGAGGGAAGCCTGGTGCCAGATGTGTGTTGCGATTTTCCATAATCCCTAAAATGCTGCTGCTACACTATCTCGCAAACTTTTTCTGGGGCAGGCTGGCACCTGGCCGCAGTCTCAGGGCAATGGCAACAGCAGGGTCCAGCGGGTGTTCCTGGGTGCAGCCGACACTCGGCGCAGCCGACACTCGGCCATTGCTCATTTGGCCATTGCTCAGTGAGACCCTCCCGCAGAGGGGCAGAACGGGCCAAAGCCGCAGTCCTTCAGAAGTAAGGGGCCGGGGAAAACAGCCGTATCTGAGACAAATTCGGGAGAGAGGTACTGCCTGGGGCTTGGTCACAGAGAGTGAAAAAACGGGGAGTGGATGAGAGCTGAAGACAGAGGACGGGCGTGAGATTGCTGACCTGGGAGAACAGTTGCGTGTCTGGGTGGCACCATTTTTCACCACTCCCGCCCATGCGCATACGTACCTATGAGCACCGCAACAATCCACCCCAGGAGGCTAGCAGCGCCATCTAGTGGAGAGCAGAACCATTACACTGAGCCCTGCCCAACTGGGCCAACTTCGATCTTCAAGACCAAGTCTCACCACTGGCTCAGTTTATGGACTATAAAGCGCTACATAGACTGACTTCTAGGGGAAAACGAAGTGACTTCAGTCCTACTTCAATCTGTTAGCAGGTTCATCTATTCAATTTTCTTTCTTTTTTTTCTCTTTTACACTTTCCTTATTCTTGAATACAGAAAGAGAAAAAAATTCATTTTTATTTTCAATTTTTATTAAAAATATTTTCTTTAATTTTTATTACTATTTTTTTACTTTTGTGTAATTTTTTTCAAATTCTATTTTACTTCCATCATTTTATTTTAGTCTACTACAGTGTATTCACTTTTTCAAATTTTCAAATGATTTCCTTTTTTTCTTTTTTCTTTCTTTTTTTAATCTTTTTTCTCTTTTTCAATGCTTTTGTTTTTTCTTGAATACAGAAAAAGAAAATATTTATATTTATTTTTAATTTTTATTAAAAATATTTTTCTTTCATTTTTTCTACTATATTCTTTACTTTTCTGTATTTTTTTCAAATTCTATTTTACCCCCATCATCTCATTTTAGTCTACTTCAGTGTATTCATTTTTTCAAATTTTCAAACGATTCCCTTTTATTTTTTCTGCCCCCCCTTTTTTTTCTCTAATCTGTCAAACCACTTTCAACACCCAGACCAAACACACCTAGGATCTAGCATCATCTATTTGATTTGTGTGTGTGTGTGTGTGTGTGTTTAATTTTTAATTTTAATTTTTTTAATTTCAATTTTTCTACCTCACTAATTCCTTTTCTCCCTTCAAAATGACAAAACAAAGGAATTCACCCAAAAAGAAAGAGCATGAGCAAACGACAGCCAGGGAGTTAACCAACAGAGATACAAGCAAGATGTCTGAACCAGAATTTAGAATCACGATAATAAGAATACTAGCTGGAGTTGAAAACAGATTAGAATCCCTTTCTTCAGAGATAAAAGAAGTAAAAAATAGCCAGAATGAAATTAAAAATGTTGTAACTGAGCTGCAATCACGGATGGATGCAGCAGCGGCAAGGATGGATGAGGCAGAACAGAGAACCAGCGATATAGAGGACAAACTTATAGAGAATAATGAAGCAGAAAGAAAGAGATTGAGGCACAAAAGCATGATTTAAGAATTAGAGAAATCAGTGACTCATTAAAAAGGAACAACATCAGAATCATAGGGGTCCCAGAAAAGGAAGAGAGAGAAATAGGGGTAGAGGGTTATGTGAGCAAATCATAGCCGAAAACTTTCCTAACCTGAGGAAAGACACAGACATCAAAATCCAGGAAGCACAGAGGACCCCCATTAGATTCAACAAAAACCGACCATCAGCAAGGCATACCATAGTCAAATTCACAAAATACTCAGACAAGGAGAGAATCATGAAAGCAGCAAGGGAAAAAAAGTCCCTAACCTACAAGAGAAGACAGATCAGCTTTGCAACAGACCTATCCACAGAAACTTGGCAGGCCAGAAAGGAGTGGCATGATATATTCAATGTGCTGAATCAGAAAAATATGCAGCCAAGAATTCTTTATCCAGCAAGGCTGTCATTCAAAATACAAGGATATATATATTATATATAATATATATATCAAAAGCAACAAGGATTAGAAAGTACCAGAGAACACCACCAGAAACTCCAACTCTACAAGCATCATAATGGCAATAAATTCGTATCTTTCAGTACTCACTCTAAATGTCAATGGACTCAATGCTCCAATCAAAAGACAGAGGGTAACAGAATGGATAAGAAAACAAGATCCATCTATATGCTGTTTACAAGAGACCCACTTTAGACCTAAAGACATCTTCAGATTGAAAATAAGGGGATGGAGAACCATCTATCATGCTAATGGTCAACAAAAGAAAGCCGGAATAGCTATACTTATATCAGACAATCTAGACTTTAAAATAAAGACTGTATCAAGAGATACAGTCTTATCTTTAATAAGCTGCATCCTAATGCAGAAGGGCATTATATCATAATCAAGGGGTCTACCCACCAAGAAGACCTAACAACTGTAAACATTTATGCACCAAATGTGGAACACCCAAATATATAAATCAATTAATCACAAACATAAAGAAACTCATCGATAGTAATACCATAATAGTAGGAGACTTCAACACCCCACTCACAACAATGGACAGATCATCTAATCAAAAAATCAACAAGGAAACAATGGCTTTGAATGACACACTGGATCAAATGGACTTAACAGATATATTCAGAACATTTCATCCTAAAGCAGCAGAATATACATTCTTCTCCAGTGCACATGGAACGTTCTCCAGAATATACCATATGCTAGGACACAAATCAGCCCTAAGTAAGTACAAAACGATCGAGATCATACCGTGCATATTTTCAGACCACAACGCTATGAAACTTGAAATCAACCACAAGAAAAAATTTGGAAAAGTAACAAATACTTGGAGACTGAAGAACATCCTATTTAAGAATGAATGGGCTAACCAAGCAGTTAAAGAGGAAATTAAAAAGTACATGGAAGTCAATGAACATGATAACACCACAACCCAAAACCTCTGGGACACAGCAAAGGCAGTCATAAGAGGAAAGTATATAGCAATCCAGGCCTTCCTAAAGAAGGGAGAAAGATCTCAGATACACAACCTAACCTTATGCATTAAGGAGCTGGAAAAACAACAGCAAATGAAACCCAAAACCAACAGAATACAGGAAATTAAAAAGATTAGAGCAGAAATTAATGCTATTGAAACCAAAAAAAAAAACAGTAGAACAGATCAATGAAACCAGAAGCTGGTTCTTTGAAAGAATTGACAAAATTGATAAACCACTAGCCAATTTGATCAAAAAGAAAAAGGAAAGGACCCAAATAAATAAAATCAAGAATGAAAGAGGAGAGATCACAACCAATACAACAGATATAAAAACAATAATAAGAGAATATTATGAGCAATTATAAGCCAATAAAATGGGTAATCTGGAAGAAATGGACAAATTCCTAGAAACATATACACTATCAAAACTGAAACAGGAAGAAATAAAAAATTTGAACAGACCCATAACCAGTAAGGAAATTGAATTAGTAATCAAAAACCTCCCAAAAAACAAGAGTGCAGGGCCAGATGGCTTTCCAGGGGAATTCTACCAAACATTTAAGGAAGAGTTAACACCTATTCTCTTGAAACTGTTACAAAAAATAGAAAAGGAAGGAAAACTTCCAAACTCTTTCTATGAAGCCAGCATTACCTTGATTTCAAAACCAGACAGAGACCCCACTAGAAAGGAGAACTATAGACCAATTTCCCTGATGAACATGGATGCAAAGATCCTCAACAAGATATTAGCCAACTGGATCCAACAATACATTAAAAAAATTATTCACCATGACCAAGTGGCATTTATACCTGGGATGCAGGGCTGGTTCAGTATCCACAAAACAATTAACGTGATTCATCACATCAATAAAAGAAAGGACAAGAACCGTATGATCCTCTCAATAGATGCAGGGAAAGCATTTGACAAAATACAGCATCTTTTCTTGGTAAAAACCCTCAAGAAAGTAAGGATAGAAGGAGCATACCTTGAGATCATAAAAGCCATAAATGAACAACCCACGCTAATATCCTCCTCAATGGGGAAAAACTGAGAGCTTTCCCCCTAAGGTCAGGAACAAGACGGGGATGTCTACTCTCACCACTGTTATTTAACACAGTATTGGAAGTCTTAACCTCTGCAATCAGACAATACAAAGAAATAAAAGACATCCAAATCAGCCAGGAGGAGGTCAAACTTTCACTCTTCACAGATGACATGATACTCTATATGGAAAACCCTAAAGATTCCACCAAAAAACTGCTAGAACTGATTCATGAATTCAGCAAAGTTGCAGGATATAAAATCAATGCACAGAAATCGGTTGCATTCCTATACACCAACAATGAAGTGACAGAGAAATCAAGGAATCAATCCCATTTACAGTTGCACCAAAAACCATAAAATACCTAGGAATAAATCTAACCAAAGAGGTGAAAAATTTATACACTGAAAACTATAGAAAGCTTAGGAAAGAAATTGAAGAAGACACAAAAAAATGGAAAAAGATTCCATGCTCCTGGATAGAAGAACAAATATTGTTAAAATGTTGATACTACCCAAAGCAATCTATATATTCAATGCAATTCCTATCAAAGTAACACCAGCATTCTTCACAGAGCTAGAACAAATAATCCTAAATTTGTATGGAACCAGAAAAGACCCTGAATAGCCAAAGCGATGTTGAAAAAGAAAACCAAAGCAGGAGGTATCACAATCCCAGACTTCAATTCCCAGATTACAAAGCTGTAATCATCAAGACAGTATGGTACTGGCACAAGAACAGACACTCAGATCAATGGAACAGAATAGAGAACCCAGAAATGGGCCCACAAACGTATGGCCAACTAATCTTTGACAAAGCAGGAAAGAATATCCAATAGAATAAAGACAGTCTCTTCAGCAAGTGGTGTTGGGAAAACTGGACAGCGACATGCAGAAGAATGAACCTGGACCACTTTCTTACACCATACACAAAAATAAACTCAAAATGGATGAAAGACCTCAATGTAAGACAGGAAGCCATCAAAATCCTAGAGGAGAAGGCAAGCAAAAACCTAAGGCACTAAGGAATCTACTCCTGAAATCATTGTTGCATATATGCTAACTAATTTGGACATAAATTTTAAAAAATTAAAAAATTAAATTAAAAAATAAATAAAAATAAAAGAGAATCACCTGGGTAGGCTCAGTTGGTTAAGCATCTGACCCTTGATTTCGACCCCAGGTCATGATCTCACGATTCATGAGATTAAGCCCTGCGTTGCGCAGAGCCTGCTTGGGATTCTGTCTCTTCCTGTCTCTCTTCCCCTCCCCTGCTTGTGTGCTCTCTCTCTCTCTCCCTCTCTCTCAAAATAAATAAATAAGCTTTAAAGAAAAAAAAAAGACTTAAAAGACCAAGCACAAAGTGTGACTTTCTTTATATCCCAATTCAAACCAACTTAGGAAATGACATCATGAAATAATTGAAAATCTTCTGACTGAATATTTGATATGAAGACATCAGTGTTAGCTTTTAAGATGTGAGATGGTTACAAAATAGTTACCTTGTACAGATATAGAAAATATTCATAGATAAAATTATATGTCTGTGATTTGTGTCAAAATACTCATGGAGAAGTGGACAAGAAGTAGATAAGGCAGGTTTGGCTCCAGGTTAAAGTTTGAGGGCTAGGTGAAGGGTACCTAGAAGTACATCATACTATTTTGTTTTCTTGTGTGTGTGTGTGTGTGTGTGCTCAAAATTTTCTATAATAAGTACTGATATATTCCATCTGATTGTCAAACCCCACGGACATAACTCATATCAGATACCAAGACTCTCATATTGATGACAAAGTCTACTGTATGGTTGTAGGGCATGTCTTCAGAGTTAAAGTCCTTTTTATTGTTAAATATCAACAAGTGAAATAATTTCATTATTTCTATTGCTAACATTAAAACTTGTGTGTAAATTGTATAAAACTATGTACTTTGCTTAGTAAAAAAAAAATGGAATGCTTTCTAGTTGTTTATTCTATTATCATGCCCAAATATTCCAAGTATAGTAAATATATGTTTTAAAAAGATCAAGTAGCATTTATAATAAAGGAGGCATTGCTATTCCTGGCATTAATGTAATGGTGATATGAAAAACTGTCATCTGTCTTGTCATTTAATAATAAAATGATTGGCATTATGGAATATTTATGAGCCCCCCCCCCCCAAATTTATTTTCTGAATGAGACCCGTACTTTATTCACATACTAGGAATAAGCCAGTACAAAATACATTTTTAAAATATTCACTTGTTGCTAAAATTCTTGCTGCCCCACCCCCACCCCAATGCCACCGATCTGTAGTGTTCTCCCCCCAGCCCCTGGTTGACCTGGGTTTTCTGGACCTCCTGCAAGAGTTCAAGCAGGGGTCATCAGCCCCAAGGGCAAAGGTAAGGTCTGCTGTTGGCATTACAGTCCAGGTTCTCAGTCACCTCCACCATCAGGTGAGCCTGCTGTGCCCCTGAGCCAGGGACGTGAAGCCCAGGGCGGTGAAGTGCGTGTGCAGGCAGTGGTAGGAAGGCGGGTAGTACAGGTACACTGGGAGGTAGTCTCCCTTCCCCTGGTAGTGCTGCAGAATGGCTTCCTGCCCCTCCTGGAGGATGTTCCTGCACAGTGGCAATGCTCCGGAGCGAGGGCCCAGTATGATTTGATGCCCGCCCCCCTCGTGATGGCAGATGGTGATCACATGTAGGTCAATGAGCTGCTGCTGAGGTCCAGAAGGAGGACAAAGTCATCACAGGAATCTGGCTTCGCAAAATCAGCATTTACTCCCGTATTTCGTGACATCTGACATTACTGAACCCTCACTGCTATATAAAAAACTCTCTCCCTCTGTGCAGTCCCAACTTTCTGGTCATTCTCTCCCAATCTCATTTATAGGCTCCATGTCCTTCAACTCATCCTCAGTCACTGGTGTGGGATAGGAAGAGAGCGTCCTCTCCTGTGCGATTATGAGGAAGGCAGCATAAACTAAAAGGAGACCCCACTGCATGATGGGATCAAGCCCAAAGTTACCTGCTTTTCCACCCCATCCGTCCAGAACAGTTGTGCAAATCTACCAAAGAAATAAAACATTATCGGTTTAGAAGACACTTCATGAAAAGACCGTTTGACTTTATCTGATTTTATTTTTCACAGAACACCACAATAACAACCAGCTTTCCACTTCAGATGAATCTAGATATGGTTATATCAATTTGGATGAACTGGACTGAAGGACTCCAAGAGAGACCCCAAGAGCTTTTTGGATGAAGTCCATATATTGCACGAACTTGAAATCTTTGCCACCAGAGGAACTCTGAAGTTTGTCTTCTTTAAAGTTCTTGGGGGAATAGTCCAGCGAATGGTTTGAGGCATAATCTCCAGCGAATCTGCTGGTATACAGGCATAAAAAAATGGCTGGTTTTGTTTGCTTTCAGAATGGAAGTAGACATCCTCTCGATGAGGCTTTGATGATAACTTAGGTTTGCTTGCATAATGATTCAATCTTTCTGACTCATAATTACATACTTTTTTCTTTCTTGTGAATTTCTCTTTATTCTGTGTATAACTGTAATCACAGTCCCAATGAAGGTTGTTCTTTGTAAATAAATCCAACTTTGCCTTCTTTCTTTCTTTGCTTTCAAGATGACTGTAAGGTTTGCCTTGGCTTTTTGCAAGATGTAATTTGATATTTGATTCCGTTAAGGGAACTAAAGAGTAGTTGGTTCTGTGCCCTGCAGACCATGAAGACTTCCCTTCACTGAATGGAACAGAAGATGAGCTAGATGGAACGTCTACAGTATTTAATGAACCATAGCACAACCAGTCAGGAAATGGCGTTGTGTCAGATGACCCGTATTTCCTGCTTTTGTGGGATTCATAAGAAGGTGTCACAATTGAGGAATGTTTTCTACAGCCTCTGACACCATGATGGGAACCTGAATATTCCCTGTAAAATGGTTTCAAATTAGTTTTGCTTTTTCTCATCTTGTAGAGATTTTCCAAAGGAATGCCTTTCTGTAATTCAAACAGAATGTTTTGGGATTCCTGACTTAAATATGGGTTTGCTTCTAAGAACATACATTCTTTGCTCCCATATACTTCAAGAGCTGAGCATGCCTCCAAGTTGGCCAGACTCTCAATATTTGTCTGACTCTCAGCAGAATCTTCAGAAATCGGAATTGAATGGGAATCAACTAAATGGGGAGCACTTTCCTGAGTCTTTGGATCAAAATATTTATACGTATTTGTTTCTTGAAACCACCCATGACATTGTTTATCTTTTTCTGGAGTCACATGAGACTTTAACTCTGAAAGAACTGTACTATCTTTCTGAGCTGTGCCCTGTTGATCAGCGTTAGAAGCACACACATGGGTTGGCTTGAGGAATTTTTTCATCAGTGATGAGTTTTCATGGGGACTTTGCTTTTCGGAAGAGATGTGGTGTTCTAACGGTTCTGTGTCAATGCAAAGACCACCACCGCTTTCTCCCCTGTAATCTCTCTTTTTACAAATTGCAACTGTGTTTAACTTCAGGATATGTTTGGGAAGTGCATTTGGTTTAGGGAACATACTTTTGACTGGAAGCCCCAGGAGAAAATGAAGGTATTTGTATTGCAAATCAAGATCTATTTGATGAAGAGATTTTTCCTTGAAAAGTAACAAAATTTTGTTTTTTCGTTTTGGTACTTTGGTACCAGAATTAACAAATTTAGATAAAGGTTTCTTTGTATTCTGAGCATTGGCCATTGTGTAGGATTCTCTTACAATTCTGGGAAAGGCTGTCATTTGAATCTCTAATGTTTTTATAGAAAAGTGTACGAAAAGTTTGTCTTTTTCTTCTGCTGAGTAGTTTGGAAGAATAGGAGTCAATGGCATCTCATTAGCAGAAGTCGCTGAAGATGCTCCACTTTCTAGCTTTCTAATACTCTTTCGGTTTGCAATGATCTCTTTACCATCACTTGAAACATTGACAATCAATGTCTTCATACAGCGGACAGGAGGTGAATCCTTGGGGTATTTCTGATTTAAATTAGGTTCTGTACCATCAATCCCTTCTAGAGACAAAAAGCACATTTTTTTATGTCTTGGATATAGCCTCCAACTGTTATGTTCTGAAATAGACTGTTTTAGATAAAAGTTGAACTTGTGGAAAGATTTTTTTGCTATCTCTGGTATCAGATTCAGTCTTATTTCAAACGCTTTTGACTCTAAATGATTAGTGAGCTTATTGTTTTCTTTGGGAAGAAGACGTTCCAAAATGAGTTTTGGCTGCAATGTGGGAGGTTTTGTTGTGGATGTTGTATCTGGACTTCCTGCAAAAGATGGTGACTTCCAAGCATCAGGCTTATGAGCTTTTATTTTTTCCAGTATATCCTCACCAATTTTGTCCTGAATCATGTTTTTTATCTGGGATTCCAAGATATTTTTAACTGCTTCATAAAGAGGAAGTAAACTTTCAGCACTTGTCCTTTCTGCCACTACTTTTATTTCATTACTTTTAACTTGGGATGGTACAGGCCCACTTCCTGGAAAAGTTTTTTGTTGCTGGACCTTTGGTGTCGTTGTGTCCTGGATAGGTTCACTCTGATCCCCCTGTTCTGGTGGCGAGGCACACCCCATGATATCGAGTAGCTCAGCCCCATGTTGTGTTTCTTCTACTCCTGGGGGGGAAATATTCATGCTTAGGGTACTTTCCATGTGGGTTTCTACACTGTCCTTTGGATCATCAGACATGAGTGGACACTCTGTGGGTGTCAGAATGGGTTTTGGTGCCTTTTCTTCTTCCTCAGTCATAAGCAAGTAGGGTTCCTTTATGATCCTTGAGCTATCAGGCCCCGGAACAACGTTTTCTTCTTTTGTTTGTGGAATCAAAATGTTTTCCTTTGCTTCACGGCTGAGGTTTGTTTCTGATTTTGACAGTGGGGAGAAGGGAGGACACCCTTCTTTTACGATGCTTGAACTGT
The DNA here is from genome assembly GCF_024362965.1 of Panthera pardus. Classification (NCBI taxonomy): domain Eukaryota; kingdom Metazoa; phylum Chordata; class Mammalia; order Carnivora; family Felidae; genus Panthera; species Panthera pardus. Next base: position 18,098,890 of record NW_026526654.1, on the reverse strand, counting down.
TCCTCTTAATGTCACTAGCGCTTGGTGATTTCTGTTGGAATTCAGAAAGACAGAGTATCTTTTCTCTTTCTAGGTTTGTCTCAGATTCTGCTGTTTCTTCAGTCTGAGATGAATTCACCGTGGAAATAGAAAGACTTCTGATACATATTCCTGAAGTATCTTCACGCCACAAAACTGTTTTCTTTGGTCCGCTGAAGTCATACTCTAATTTCTTTCTATTGCTTGGAATACCACGTCCTGTGTTATTAAGAATCTGTGAAATTGGGTGATTTTGGATTTTCATAGTTAAATATTTGGGGCTCAGTTCTCTCTTCAAATCTGCTATTGTTAATCTGCCTTTCTGGCCTTCAAACTTGAGAGAAAGAGGAATGTAGGCATAAAATGAATCCAGAATATGTTTTTGAAACATTTTTCGTGGCTGAATATTTTGTTTTGCACCAGGGACTTCTAGGTCCTTTTTATGTTTTTGCTTGATTGGGCAGCTGTTTCCTATACGAGTGATCACCTGAGTGTTAATTTGAGACTCCTCTGCCTTTGGAGATGGAGTGCTCCCATTTACAACATTATTTGTGTCCCTTTTTAAGTTCTCCTCTAGACTGACAATGATGTGTTTGTGCATTTCTGTTTTGTCCTTTTCCAGACAGATAGCTATGTTTGTGTCTATTTTTAATTCCCCTTCTTCCAGTTCTAATGTTTTTTGCTCCAGATTTCTAATAGTACTGGTGTCCATTTTATTTTTTCCTTCCAGATCTTCAGATTGAACTGGAAAAGTCCAGTGGGAGGGAAGAGGCTTCTGACATGATTCTAGAATGCATTCCTTTTGTTCTGGCACCAGCAATGCCTGCTCTTTTTTCCCTCTGAGGGTATCAAACACTGTAATATCCACATGTGTTCCTGGTAGTATTTGTATTCTGGGGTACACCATAGTTTGCTTGCATACATCTGTTTCCAATTGCGTCTTCTGCCTTCCATCTTTAAGTGGGAGTTTAAGAGAAAGGCTGGAATCCAGGCAGGTCTTATGTCCCCTTTCAGACTGTAACACCACTTGCTTTTTCACAACAATCTCTTGTTCTTCTATAATTGGGGGAGTATCTGACTCTGTGATATTCATTTTCTCAAGCGATCCCTTTGTCTGTAGGGCTAATGCTTTGGAAGAGGGCATTTTGCTCATTTTATCATGATTTTGTACCTCTTTCTCTGGCTTATCAGATGTGTATGAATTTCCAGATCCTGGAGATGCCTTGGATAACGTTTTTTGTTGGGGGGCATCTTGCTCTGAAACAGAAAATCCTTTTGCACATACAGGGGTACCAAATGTGACATATATTTCCTTGGATATTTTCCTTGGTGGTGAAACTAAACTCTTAGGACTCCTTTCATGGTTTAAATCATCCATTATTTCAGTTTCTTTCTTCAGGTTAGCCATCTTAGCTGGATCCATTGTGGGGTAGGAAAGAAACGTAGTAAAAGTTTCTGTTTTGTATTTTTCTGGTAGAGCCTCTTGCCCTGTAAAGAAATATTCCAGCCTTTTCCCACTTATGGTATGAAATCCTGTTAAATAAATGTCCTCATGCTGTGAATTTAAAACTAACAGACTCAAGTCTCCTTCAGATTTGACTCGTGGAGGTTCATTCCTTTGCTGTACACTGACCGTGAAGTTGGATGTCCACTGTTGCACTGTCTCTTCTTGTGGCACAGAGTGTTTGACTTTCTTCACAACGATTTCACTATCACCAGCAACTACCTCTGTAATTGCTGTTTTCTGGGTATCTGATGATTCCTGGAGATTTTGCTGGAGAGGAGAGGATCCTGTAGCTCCTGGTACATCTTTGTCTATTTTGTTCCCTGAGTCTAGATAAAGGGCAGGTGCTGATGGGATGGAAAGAAAAGTCCTTGTCAGAACTATAGGTAGCTCATCTTTACCTTTGCACATATTTTCCTTTTGTTCTTTAATATTCAACACAAATTCCTTTGTGTTAAAGATATGGGAAATTGATGAAATCCTGGCCTCTTTGCGCTGCATCCTAATCCTCATATCAACTGTTTTCACTTCATACTTTTTTTCTTTCTGTGACATACGTTGTTTTCTTTCTCTTACATCACGAATTGCCCCTGCACCTGATAATGCTGAAAGCATGCATGGAAGTAGAGAGGGCCTTCTAATTCCAAGCATTTTTTCATTTACTTGTGTACTTTTATCTAATGTAGGGTTGGCTGAATGTTTGGAAACATAAATTTTTCTGAGCACTGTACAGGGTGGTTTACCTTGACCTTCATGTTTCTTTGGTTCTTGCCCTCCAATGATTAGATGCAATTCTGTTCTATGGAGCATACGTGAAGGAGGTGATTTCTTTGACTTCAAGATTATATCTGTGATATGCGCCATACTTTTCATATTTGTTTTTTCTCTGTCCTGCTCCTCTTCCTGAGGCATACATTGTTTCGCATTTTGACTATCTTGCAAGACATCACCACCAATTCCTTCTGTATGTACTATTTCTCTGGCATTTGATACTCTCTGCACAACAGACCTTGTAGCTACTAACATTTCATCATCTACCTGTATTTCTTTATCCAATTGGAGGAGAGGGGGAGACGAAGATGGAGAGGAAGTGTTGGCCAGAACCACACCTGGTTCATCTTTACTTCCTTGTATCTTCTTTTCTTGATGTTTGGGGAACATGAGGTTTACTGTTTCTACTCCATCCCCCTCCTTGTTCTGGGGCATCTGATCTTTTCCTTTTTGTGGACTGATTAAAATATCTCTAGCAGTTGGCTCTACACTTTCCACATCTTCAGAATCTGATGATTCCTGGAAGTTGACTGGGGAAAGAGAGGATCTTGTTAATATGGCCATTCTCTTTTTCTCACATCTGGGATTCTTGTAAAGGTGAAGTAGGGAAGATCTACAAGTACAAGTACAAGTCTTAGTTGGTATTGTACCACCTGGCTCACGCTGACCTTCCTGAGCCATTCCCTCTTGGTCTTTAGTTTTCCACGGATGGTCACTTAGATTGTATCTAAGTAAAATAGGTGATCTCTTTTCTTTTAAATGCCTATCACTGGGAGCCACTGTACTATTCATCTCCATGTTTTTCTCTCCATCTCTCACTTCTTTCTGTAACGTGTGTTCTTTTAATTCTTTTACATCATTTGAAAGTTCTCCATCAGTTGTTTCTGCATATGCTGTTTTCACTGCATCTAGTGATTCCTTGGACTGTAGTTGTGGGAGAGGCACATTTGTAATTCTTATCATGTACCCCTCTCCTTCTGTTTTGCCAAATTTAAGATATGGTAGAGTCAGTAAAGAAGTACAGATGTTTCCCAGATTTTCAACGAGGTCATTTTTCTTTTTCTGCATCTTTCTCTCTTGCTCTTTCATTTTCCACTGCAATTTTTTGGTATCTAGTATATGTGAAAGGGGTACTTCCTTTGCCTTCAGAGCCATACATCTTGGGACCATTTTGTCTTCAATATCTATTTTGAGTCTATCCTTCTCTTTTAGTTCACCATAAAATGACTTAGTATATGCTTCTTTGCCTGAATTGGATGGATCCTGAATCTTTGATGGTGGAAAAGTGAAGTGTGTTTTTTCTAATGTGTCTTCCTTTTCATTCATTTGCCTGTCCCATTTCAGGTAAGATGGAGAAGGCAAGGAGGCACAGGCTTCCTTCAGAACCATTTCTGGTTCACTTTTGCCTTCTTGCACTTCTTTCCCTTGCTCTTTAATATACAAAGGTAGTCTCTTTCTACTGGATAGATGTAGAAGTGAAGATATCTCTGCTCTCAAAGTGATTATTTTTGGGAATCTTCTACCTTCCCCATCTTTTATTTTTACTCTGTTCTTTACCTTTGTATATGGCATAGGCTGATTAATTTTTATCATTACATCGAATGAGCCAATGCCCTCACTGGAATCTGCATGTCTGGGTTTTCCTGCATCTGATGACTCAGGGCACAGCAATTGTGAAGGAGAGCATCCTATCATTGCAAGTGAGTCCTTGTTTTCTTTGGTTCTTGTGTCCAAACTGTGGTGAGGTGGGGAAGGTGTGGAAGGAGGAGTTTTTGTCTGAGCCACATCAGGGTCACCTGTTCTTTGCTGCTCTTGTTCTACTTTCTCCATCATGTTCCACTGTGGTTCCTTTCTGTTGTTCAAAGCACTGTGCTCAGTAACCCTGAACACAGGAGGAGGTGGTGATATCTTTGCCTTACAATCTGTGCCACTGGGCCGCATTGAGCCATCTGTGGCTTCTGTTTGTACTCTGTTCCTTTCTTCCTGTCGTGGGTGTTGTTCTTCTTTTATCACATGGCTATCAGATGACTCTGTAGGTGCCATTCTCCCTGAAGGCAATGATTCTTGGAGCTCAAGATGTGGCACATCATTTCTTATTATTCCTGGCTCACCCTCCTCATCTTTTATTGTGTCCCACTTAAGATGAGTTGAAGAAGTGATGAAAGGATGAATTCTGCTCAGAAGCACAACAGTGTCCTCGTTATCTTCTTGTCCCACTTCCCCTTGTTCTTTGATGTTGACTTGCAGTTTCTTTGTTTTGAGTATAAGGAAAAGGGGTGATTTCTTTGCCCTCAAAGCTATGTACCTGGGGTGCATTATGTCTTCCTCAAAATTATTTGCTTTCTCCTCTTCTGTCTGTGTCATGTATTCTGTTCTTTTTGAACTGCTTGTGATGCCATTCAAAGGTGGTACTGTATATTTTAATTCCTCGGCATGTGATGATTCCTTGTGCCATGAGGGTGGAAGAGAGGGTCTTGTTACTCCTTCTTTCTCTTCCTTGCCTCCTATACCTTTGTTTAACTTAAATGGAAGTAGAGAAGTTCTTGTCAGAAGCTTATCTAGTTTGCTTCTTTCCTGTAGGTTTCCTAATTTTTCCTTCATGTTTGTCTGTACTTCTACAATTTGGGAGCCACAGCTCCCAGAGGTATAGAGTACATGTGGGAGTGGTAATACCTTTTCCTTGGAAGTTGTGCCTTTGGGATACATTAGATATTTCATATTTACTATTTTTCTTCCATCTTCTCCTTTCTCTGGCTCATACTCTTGCACTACTCTTAGATCCTTTGAGATATCATCCCCAGTTGACTTTGTATATGCTGTTTTCCCTGCCTCAAATGATTTCTGTAACTGTAGTTGTGAAACAGCAGGTCTTGTTATTCCTTGGCTGTCTTCCTCTCCTTCTATTCTTGTGTCCAATTCATGGTGACTTAGAGAAGATTCAGAAGCCCCATGTGTTGGCAGAACCACTTCCCGTTCACCTTTACCTCCTCCCTCCATTCTCCCCTGCTCTTCACTTTCCGGATCCACGTTCACCTGCTCTTTAAGATCCGGTGGTATGTCCTGTGAAAGTGCTTGCTTTCTTTTTAAATCTTTATCTTTTGGATGCATCACGTCTCTCTCAGCTGATATCTCCACATCACTCTCTTCTTTCTGTGGCACATAGTCTTTTGCTTCTTGTACATCACTTGTGGCATCGTCATCAATGGACTCTTTATTTGCTTTTTTCACTGCATCTGATGACTTCTGGTGTGATAGTTCTGGAATACAGTATCTTGCAACTTCAGTTAGAGAGTCTGCTATTTTAATTCTTGTACCCAACTTTAAATGAGAAGGAGCAATTATGCAAGGGCTGGTATTGCTCACAAGGACATTTGGCTCATCTTTAATTTTTTGTACCTTTGTCTCTTGCTCTTCAATATCCAGCTGGGTTTCCTGTGAAATTGGTGATTTCTTTTCCCTGAAAGGTATGACTTCTTCCTTTTTTACTCTCTCCTCTTCTTCCTGCATTATATGTTCTTTGGCTTTATTTATGCTGCTTGAGATATCACCATAAACAGACTCTTTGTATGCTATTTTTTCTATATCTGATGATTCCTGGAGTTCTGGTTGTAGAAAAGAGGACCTTCTTTTTATTAGCCTGGTTTCTTCCCCTGTTATTCTTATGTCCACTTCTGAGTAAGATGGAAAAGAGATGGAAATACAAGATGTGTTCCGAATCCCAACTTGATTATCTTTATGTTCCTGCATGTTTTTCTCATTTTCTTTGATATTCAACTGTAATTCCTGTGTGATTGGAGACTGTTTCACCTTCAAAGCTATTCTTTTGGGTTGCACTATTTCTTCCAAAGCCATTTCTACTCTATCTCTCCGTGGCATATATTTTGCTTTTTTTATACTGCTTAAAATATCATCAGTTGGCTCCTCACGTACTCCCATTGCATCAGATAATTCCTTGAGTGTCAGTGATGGAAGACAAAACCCTGCGATTCCTCGCATGAGGACCTCCTTTATTCCAGGCATCCATTCCAGGTGCGGTGAAGAAGGAAAGGAAGCATGGTGTTTATTCTGAACCATGTCTAGATCATTTTTATCTTTCTGCATCGTTTCCTCTTGTTCTTTGTTATTCCACTGTGGCTCTTTTCCATGCAGTATATATTTAAAAGGTGTTTTCTTTCCTTTAAAAGTGACACATTTGAGGCCCATGATGTCTTTCACATATACTATATTTTCTCCATCTTCCTTTTTTCCCTGTGGCAAATGTTTTGATTCTATTACACGGCTTAAACTATCTCTATTAATTGACTTTGCAAATAGTGTTTTCCTGACACTTGATGATACCTGGGACTTTAGCGGTAGAAGGCAGCTCTTTAGTATTCCAGACTTACCTTGCCCTACTTCTATTCTTGAATTCACATCAGTATGTGGTAGAGATGGTAAGGAAGCACACAAGCTTGTCAGTTTCATACATGGTTTACCTTTACCTATCCGCACCTTGCTGTCTTGTCTTGTAATGAACGAGCCAATTTGTTCTGTACTTGGAATGTAATCCATGGTGCTAACTACTTCTTTTGATGCCTTCTCTTTACATGGCATCTTGCTCTGAAATATGTCCCTCGAAGAGTGAGAAGCAGGTTTTGGAGAAATCTGGTGTATACATTCTGGTTGCTTTTCTTCTTTTCCCTCAACAGGCAAGCCAATTCCTTCTGTATTTGAAGTGTGGTACATTGGTGCCTTTAATACTTCCTTTACACACGGCAATTTCATCTGAAGGACATCTGTCAAGGAATAAGAAACAGATGTTGGAAGAGCCTTGCATGTACTTGCTTTTTGAGGTTCTTTTCTTCTCCTGTTGTGCAAGTCAACTCCTTCTGAGCATGGAGGTTGGTCTACTGGAGTATCTGCTTTATTTGATGCTTCGTCTACCACTGAACTCAAAACTTTTGAACTCCTTCCTTTTACTGAGACATTTTTCATTAGCTTATTATTATGGAGTTGATGCACTATGCGTGAAGAAATGGATTCCAGAATATTTTCTTTATTCTGGTTAGACCTATGTAGTTGCTTCGCCTTCAGTTTTTCAGAAAAAATCATTTTCTTTTCATTTAATCTCAATGGACTGTCAGTTACCTGTGATTGCTCTTTTCTCCATGGATTTACATATAAATTTATAGGAATGCTTACATCTTCCTTCCTTGTATTTACCACCTGTGTTATCTGGAAATGATTATCCCTATTTGGACAAGATACAGAATCCACAGTACTGTCAGGAATGTCATCTGGCTCCACCTCTCCTTTCTGCACTGCAGATATATTTTGCTGGGCCACCAGATTGGTGTAAAGAAACTTCTGTCCTTTTGAGCCTTGGAAGATATCAGTTTCTTCTATATCTTCTCTTCCCAATAGATGTGAAATATTTTTTTTGCTGGTGTACATCTCTTCCTCAGCTACCTTTCCTGTGTTTTCCAAACGAGAAGTTTCCATAATGGGGTAGGCAACAGACCCCAGATTTGTCACTGAAACACTTCCTTGTTTTGGCAATTCTTGCTCCTTGCAAGTCTTCTGTTGAGAAGCATTCAACTCTGTAAGAAATATATTCTGTCCTTTTGAACTTAATGAAGCATCGGTTTTCTCTGATACTTGTTTCCCCGATGGAATTGAAACCAAACGTTCAACCATGTCTATGTCTTCTTCCTTCACTCTTTGTGCAACAAGAAATTCACATCCTGTAAGTTTTCTAACTCTTGGGGCATCGAACCTAGGGTAATCAATATCCCTCTTCTGGGAAGATAGACCAGGGTATACTTCTCTTTCCAACGTTACTCCTATTTTCACGGGGTCAAGCTCCTTCATCACTTGTTGGCCAATCACTAACTGATCTCTATATTGAGGGAGAATGTCTAGTAAAAGAGTTTGGCGATTTTCTTTTTGTGCTCTAATGTATTGTTTCAGTGTTTTGATATTTCTTGATATAGTATTCTTAATATCAGTGGACTCTGAAGATGACATTTTTCTTTGGCTTAGTGGTTTCTCTAGCTTTCGCTGGGGAGAAGTGTAAAGGGGCTTTCTTGGCCTGTCTTTCTCCCTTTTTACTTCTGTAAACTGTTTAATTTGAGATGGAACAGATCCAGAATCACAAATAGTGCTCAGAAGTACATCTGTTACAGTTTTATCTTGCCAGAACTCCCTCTTCTGCTTCTTCATGTTACATGTCTGTTCCTTTTTGTTTCTTCTGGTCCTACATCCTATAGTATGACACAGCTGGGAAACAGGTAGCTTCTTTGCTTTCAATTTTATCCGTTTGGTATGCATACTGTTTTTCACATCTGCTGTTTTTGCCATAGCTTTATGTTTTACAATTTGAAGATACACAGGTGTGCAGGCATAAGCAGAGCTAGCATTTGCTTTGTTTAGGGCATTTCCCTTTTCAGAAGACTCTTCAGAGATACCCCAGGTACTAGGTGATGGCTCCATTTTTATGTGTGAAAAAATAGGCATGGAATCATATACGGATTTGAGGTCCACACGTAATACAGTTTTCTCTCTCTTCGTGCCTATCTTCTTTTCCTGTCGCTCATTATTGCTTAAAGCAGCACGACTGGTAGCATGAAGCGGTTGTGAAATCACTAGCCCTTCGGTTGGCAGCTCTGTATGTGTTGGCTGTGTGTGATGGAACTGTGATCCTCTGTCAATCCCTGTTTTCAATCTGCTCTGCCTTCTAAGGTCAGGGGTATCCGGTGTGAAGTCAATGGTATTTGGAAATGTATTAGCCACATTTTTATCCTGCCTCATCTGTTTCATTTTCGTTTTTAAATTGGATCCAGGTTTATTCCTGTATTTTGTGGTAAACTGCCTTCTGATCTTAAGTATTTGTGAAATTGCCAGCTCCTTTTTCTTCATAGTTGAACAGTTGATATTCAAGGTGATTTTCTCTTCTAATAACTGTACTGTGTTTTTCTGGCTTTCAGGGTCAGATAAAATAGGTGTGAAGAAATCTAAAGGCCCCAAGAAAGTTGTGGCAGAGTTTTCCCCTAACTCTGCCTTTTCTTCTGTAATATGACCACGCAGATTTTTGTGAAGTGTTCTGTTATATATGGTGCTCCTTGCTATTGTATCGAATGAGTGTTTATCAGTCACTGTCTTGGATGGTGGAATCTCAGTTCCCTCAGCAGCAGGGAGTGACGCCTCTACAACACTTTCAATCCACTGTCTCCCTTTCATCTTGTACTGAAATGTGCACCCCTTTTTCTTTCTATGGCTTCCTGTAATACATCTTGTGGTATTAAGCAATTGTGAACTTGGTCGTTTCTTTGCCTTCAAAGTTACATGCTTGGAACTTACTATACTTCTCTTGCTTACAAACTCCAATGCATAGCTCTGGCTTTTGGGTACAGATGAATCAAGGCTGGAAAAATCTGAAGGTTTTAAGACTGTTCTCACTAAGTCATTTTGATTCCATGCCTTCTTCCCCGAGATAGGGCTATCCCAATGTCTCCTAGGATTTCCATCCCATAGAGTGCCACATTGTATTGAAGCGGTCTCTGATTTCCTTGCTTTTGGCAATGGAGTCTTTACACGTTCCATACATTTTATTCCTTCTTGAGTAGAAAGACCTTTTTTCTCTGTTTCAACTTGAAGAAAAGTCATCATGTGTCTAGAAACAGGCCCCGAAACGGTTTCTCTAAAGCATTCTTCTTGTCTCATCTTTTGTGCTGTCCAAGGCAAATTCCAAGTCCTTCTGACTTCTGAATTATTCAGTTCAGATGTTGATTGGGAAGAACCAGGATTTTTCATTTGATCGGCGCTGAAGCGGTGGTGTTGCCCACAGTGTGGAACTGAATCCAATAACATTCTTTGGATATTTTCCTCTTCCTTTTCATGTTGCACATTCATTTTCATTGTCTTGCTTGATCTGTTTTGCATATCAGTTGAGCTGGCCTGGTTCCATGCTTCCCTATCACATGTTGATTTCCTTCGCTTTGCAGGGATATGGCTGTGCAGATTTACTCTTAGTTGATCTATCTCTGCTTTTGATGTGCTCTGCATTTCGATATCTATTTTGTTATCAGCTGAAACAGGTGCGGGAGACAAAAATGCATTAGCTATACTTTTATTTTGTTGCTTGTCTTTTATTGAAGATTTTAAGTTGCAGTCCTGTTCCTTTCTACAGTAGAGATTATCATGCTTAGTGATATGAAGCATCTGTGAACAAAGCGGCTTCTTTGCCTTCATGGTTACACATTTGGGACCCGTGGGATTTTTCCTTCCTGGAAACTTTAATACCTTTTCCTGCCTTATAGAGTCAGAGAAAACGGATGTTGTGGACGTTGTTAGTAAATCTCTGTGCAACTCTCTATGTTTTCTGGCAATGCGACCACTCATTTTCCTCCTAGAGCTTCCATCACCAGGATCTCCAAGCACTGAGTTTCCCGATTTGGTAGGCGGAATATTTTGATCAACTCTGTGCTTCACTACTTTGTGAGTTTTTATGCCTTCCCCCTTGTCTTCAGGTCGTAGGGAAACTGCCATGTGAACATCCAGCTTCCTTGCAGGGCTCGCATCAGATTTGGCACTACACTCTGCTCCATCAGTTGAAAAGTAGTCCAACAGTGCTGTCCCTGATTTTGGACATGGAATCTTTTGACCGAGTCTATGTGGTATGTCTTTTTGTGGCGGGATGTTCTTCCTCAGCTCTTGAATGTGAAGTGGAATCAGAGGAGGACAAGTAGACTCCAATTTATTTTCTGAAACCACTGTCTGTCGCTGTACTTCCTGCTCTGTAATAAACATATTTTGATCTTTTCTCCTTCCTGTACTACACAGGAAATGTAGACCTGCCTCGAATAAAACTCCAACACCCTCTCTTTCTTTCCCACTTTGCCATCTTGATTCTGATGTGCTGCTTGAATTGCTCCCATTATTAGAGGAATATGGACACAGTTTTTCCCCTTCATGTTGTTCTAGCTGTGAAATACTGCTTTTATTCCTTAATGGGTCTTTCTTTGCTTTTATTTTTTGATGCGTTTTGATGGCAGGTGAAACGGGTGTATGTGAAATGTAGGTATTCGTAAATATATCTGACATACCTTGAGATATTTCTGGGGCCATGTTTTCCAAGATGCAGTCCTGTTCCTTTCCATGGCTAAGAGCTGCAGAGCTAGCGATGTGGATCGTCTTTAAAATTGATGCCATCTGTGCTTTCCCCGTTCTAGATTTGGGGATTTGTGGTGTCTTTCTCCACCCTCTAAAATCAGATGAAGCTGGAGTGGAGAAATCCAAAAACTTCAAGGTTCTCCCTTGTAAATCCTTTTGCAATCTTCTCTTCCCTTCTGGAATAGATCTAGCAAGTTCCTTTCTAGGGCCTCTTTCAGATGGGATGTCACTCTGTGTTGTAATAATTAAAGGTTCACGAACAGATTTCCCTAGGTCCGGAGATAAAAGCTTTGGGCTCTTTGCATATTTCAAGCCTTTCTGTGCTTTCGTTCTTTTTGGTAGCTTCTCAACTGGAAGTGAATTCAAGATAGTGCAGGAAACACAATGCAACACGCTTTGTGTGAAAAGTGTTTGTTGCTGCTGCTCCTGAGTTGTGTTAAGTGGTTCTGGGATTTTTTTCCTTGCTGAATTCTCCAGTTCTAGTTCTGATCTCACACAGCGAGGCTCCTCCATTTTACCAGTGATGGAACTGAAGTGCTGAGAACTCCGTGGGGCTGCTTCTTCACGTTGGCCTTTGACCTCCTTCATGCCCCTGGAGGCACAGCCCCTCTTGTCACTGGAAAAGGCCCCGCTGGCTCTCTCTCCATCTAGTGACAGCTCTTGCTGTTGCCGTTCGTGACTAAATCTCATTGTCCACAACACATCTGACTCTGCTTTTATTCTGTTATGCATTTTCATGTCAAGTGAAACAGGCATGGGAAAGGAGACGGCATTTAGGGTTTTGTCTGCCACAGATTTACCTTGTTTCATCATGATACTGAAGTTGCATTTGTATTGTCTTCTATGGCTTGGAATACCACGTTTTGTGATGCGAAGTGTCTGGGAAATTGGTGGCTTTTTTGTCTTCAAAGTTACCCATTTGAGACTCATTTTCTTTCTCTTCTCTATATATTTTAAATGGTTTCTCCTTCTTTTCAATGCAGGTAAAGCAAGTGTGGCTAAATCCAAAGACTCCAGAATCGTTGCTGGAAATTCTTGTGCTAATCCTTCTTTTTTCTCTGCAATAAGATCTTCCGGTACCCCAGAGCACTTTGTATGAATTAAAAAGTCAATGTTCTGTGATTTCAGGGTCTTTGGAGGTAAGTTTTTTAGACAACCATTCCCTGAGATACTAAATATTGTTGAAATTGGCGTTTTCCTTGCCTTCATAATTACACATTTGGGACTCATTTGATTTTTTAAGGCTCTACATGTAAATGTCTTTCTCTGCCTTTTCGATTCAGACAGATCAGGCCTGGAGACCTCCGAATACTCCAGGACAGTTGCTTCTAGATTTTTTTTAAACTCTGCATTTTCCTCTTTACCATGATGGTACAGTTCCCCCATATGGCTCCCAACACTTGGGACACCACCCTTCACTGTATCCACTAAAACTTGACCAATTAGTGAGTCCTTTGACTTTAGAGGAGGAAGCTTTGAACTTGCTATACATATTGCACCATTTTGTGGATGGTGGCTTTTATTTGGCTTCTCTCCCAGCATGGAATCTGTAGGCTGCATTTGTTGTGGGATGTCTTGTTCTATAACAAAGAGAATTTTCCCACTTCTTTGGTTTTCTGATTGATGAAGGTCAAGCTCCTCCCTCTGGCCTGAACAGAATTTGAAATGTGTGCTGTGCTGTGAAATTACTTTTAATATCTCCTGGTCACCGGTTTCTTCCTCCTCATCTTGAACACTGTTTTCTTTGGTGTCATCTGAAGTAATATTCCCTTCTAGTGGTGATGTTGCTTGCTTTACCTGTTTAGCCCTGAGACTTCTTTCTCCTAACATGTCTTTTTCTCTTTCTATCTTGTTATACGTATTAATGTCAGGTGTAATAGTCATGAAAGAATACATTTTAGCTGCCATTTTTTCTCCGTGATGCACCTCTTTCATTTTGGTTGTAGGGTTACATCCCAATTCTTTTCTATGGTTTGGGCTAACAGCACCCTTGATATTGAATATGTTTGAAACTGACCGTTTCTTTGCCTTTAAAAGTCCATATTTGGTATTCACTGAGGTTTTCTTGTCTGAATATTTGAAGTTTCTCTGGGGTGTAGATAAAGCAGGTAGGCAGAAATCAAAAGTCACTGTGTCTTTCTTTTCAACACCACCAGCCTGTTCCTTTTGGTGATTTGCGTCAGATGGGACACCATGTTCTCTTGCAGAAAAAACGATCTCATCATTCTTCACTTCCTCTGACTTAGGAGGTGAAAACCCAGCGTAACTCTCTAGCTCTCCAAATTGAAGCTGATCCAGTATGGGGCATGAAGCATAACTTAAAACAGTTTGTGTACCATGCATTTGTGGTTGTACCTGAAGATTGCGACTTCGTGGTTGTTTCAGCTCCTCATCTGATTGGACAAGGTCAAAATTCTCCTTCTGATACGCATTGAATATGAAGCTTTGGCTATTCTCTGGAGCTGGTGACACTTCATGTTTTCCTTCCTCCTCTTTCCCATCTTTCATACTGTTGGATAAGGTACTCACAATATGATCCGGGCAACATACTTTTCCTCCATTTAGCAATTTCTCTTGCATTAGCTGCATATAATCAAGCCCTGTTACCCTCTGCATATCTGTCTCTACATTTAACCCACTACTCATTTTGGTGTTGGGCAAAATAGGCACCCGGGACTGAATGATATTGAGAAATGCATCTGCTGCGTTTTTATTTTGTTGTGGCTTTTTCCTTTTTGTTTTAAAATTGCACTGCAGTCCCTTGCTCTGCGTGCCATTAAGCATATGTGAAGCTGATGGCTTTTTTCCCCTAATAGTTCTATATCTGTGATTTGCTGTTATTTGCTTCCTTGCTAATTCTAATGTGTTTTCCTTTCTTTCAGATTTAGAAACAAAGGGCTCAACAGAACCAGAAGAATGCAGGCACGTCACTTGCAAATCTTTTGGTAACTCTGAATTGTTTTCCACAAAGTGAGAATCTAGTACCCTTTTCGGGTTTCCACCAGATGGTAAGTCACACTCTGTCATGGTGTTGAAAATGTTATCAAATGATGACTTCTCTGCTTTGGGAGGTGGACTCTCGGCACCCATAGGGGCTGTTATGGCATGTTCTGTTTGGCTGGGTTTCTCGAGTTCCTCGCCTTCTCTAGGAGCCATCTGGAGGCTAGTCTGCAAGGCAGTTTGTGCAAACCATGTTTGGTGCTGAGCATCTTGCTCCTGTGTTAAACTGCCCAGTGCTGTGTACTGTTCATCAAGGTGGGTCTCCTTCCCTTGACATGCATCGGGCCAGAGACGCTGGGTATGCTGCGAAGCTGCCTCTAGCAATGTTTTCTGCTCCACTTCCTCTCTGTCTTTCACTTTTTCTTCTTGGTCATGGAATGCACTACACTTATCAAAGAAATCAACATACCGTGGTCTCACTTCCTCTGCTAATTGCCCTTGCTTTAACTGAGCGTGACAGAAGCTGTTTGTCTCTCCTTGTAATCTGCTATGCATAGGAGAAAAAAGGCTACTTATAAAGTCATATACCAATCCATTAGCTTGGTTGATCTTCTCCAACTTGGCCTTCGCCTCGGAGTCCAATTTCTTTCTATGACCTGTGCTATTAAATACTTGTGAAACTGACGGCTTCACTGTATTCGTTGGTACAGACTTGGGCTTCACTGGACATTCTATGTGTGAGAATCGTACTCTGTTTTTATTCACTTTTGAGTGAGTTAAAACAGGCATGTGGCAATTAAAAGTCTCTGAATACATTGCTGGTAAATCTTTTGGTAGTTCTGCCTTTGTGTCTGCAAAAAAGTAACCCATTTCCCTTGTATCATTTCCATAATCTAAAACATCACTTTCTCTTGTTTGGTTTAAAGGGTCTCCAATCACTGATTTTCCTGATGTCGGAAGAGGTATCTCCGCATCTGCAGTGCGTTTTAAGTCTGCTTGTGTTGCTAGGCTTTTCTTCATATTCTCAACATGAAATAGATCCATTATTGGGGTGTAAACAGACTCCACAAGACTTTCTCCGGATGTAACTGGTTGAGGCATTTCTTCCTCTGTTTTGAACTCCTTCTCGGGATTTGCATTCAATCTGAGGTGCCAGGGACCATGAAGGACTGCTTCTGGTCGAGCTGCTTCATCCCCTCTCACTTCATCTTGCAATTTAGCTTCTTCTAGTGTGTTTCCAGAGTCATTTCCTTTATTAATAAAATTGGAATGCTTTTCTTCCCTTTCATCCTCTGATTCCTCTTGGTTTGGCTTGGTATGGCCGGGATTCTCCGCATTGAGTCTGCTGTGCGTTCTAATACGAGGCACAGTAGACATGTGGGGGTAAGTAACATTCACAAGCACATCAGACACAATTTTATCTTGCAGTATCTGTTTAGTTATGATTTTAAAATTGCCTCTCAATCTTCTCCTAAGACTTGGTATACCATTCTTACTGATATTAGGCATCAGTAAATTTGCTGGCTTCTTTACTTTCATAACGACAAGTTTGGGACCGAGTACTGTTTTTGCTCCTGACCATTTTCTTCTGATTTTCTGCCTTTTGAAAGACGATAAAGGAAGTGAGCGGATGATGAACAACCCCAGGGCAGCTGCAGGGAAAACTCGTTTTAAGTCTTCCTTTTCCTCCGCAATATGATCATCTGGTATCTTTCTGGGGCTTCCACCAAATAGGACATCACGTTCTGTTGTATCAGTTAAAACACCACCCACTGGTGAGTTCTCTAGCACTGTAAGAGGATTCTTCGCATCTGCAGTCTCTCTGCCTGTAGGTCTGTCCGTGATTTGCTTTACCTGAACTTGAAATGGATCCATTGTGGGGCATGAACCAGTCCCCACAATTGTTTCTGTAGAAAGAGTTTGTGGTTGTACCTCTTGCTCTTTATTTGGGTTTTTTCTACTACCTGAACTGCTCTGTTTAATTTCAAATCTGACATATTTAGGCTTCTGCTTTAGTTGCAGGCTGACCCTGAAATCTTGTTTCAGCTGTGGAACTGCTTCTTGTAAAGTTGGTTCCTCTTCCTCTCTGTCATGTTCTTGTGGCTTTTTAATACATCTCTCCTCAATGTATTTTGCATCCGATGCTTTCTTTTCATCTGGTAATTTCTCTTGCTCTACCACTGAATAACTAAACCCTGCTGTTGATGTATCTGTCTTGGCTTTTAATCTGTTCCGCATTTCCATATCAGGCGGCCCAGAAATGGTAGTGTCAGTGGTATTGTGAAACGTTGCAAATATACTTTTATCTTGCATATTTATGTTGCTTCTCGTGTTACATTGCAGTCTCTCACTTTCACTTGGGTCATCACATTCTGTCACATGAAGGATTAATGGTTTCTTTTCCTTCATAACTGTATCTTCTGTACTCTCTTGAGTTTTTACACTTGCTACTTGCTCACTGCTTTTATGCTCTTTAGTTCCTAGTGAAATGAGCAAATTGACCTCTGAAGTCTCCAGAACAATTTCCAGAAAATCTTTTTCCTTTTGTATATTTCTGTTTGGAAAGCACCTTTGTGTTTCTGGCGAATTAGTTGGTAACTCCTCTCCATTTGAAAGTGGAAGATGGGAATTCTCTGTACTTTTTAGGTCTTCCTGTGTTTTCATTCTTCTGTTTGATTCCATTTCAGGAGAGGAAGCAAATTTTTGCCAAGGTTCTGATATAGCTTCTTCTAAAGGTGCCTCATGCTTTGGAATATGCAGGTCAGATGTTTTTTTACTATTGGGGGCATGGAACTCTGCAATACCAATTTCTTTTTCTTGTGTAATTGGGTCTTTAAGAGACTGTTTATTCTTCCAGTTTGTTTCTATTAATAAAGAACAAGGTGCTTTTAATGGAAAAGTATTGACCATGAAAGACTCTTCTAGCCAGGATGGAAGTTTTGCTGAGATGTTTTTTTGTCCTTCATTTTCTCTGCCATGCTGCTTTACATTTTTAGCATTGCCTGAGGTTCCTCTTTTCTCAACAGACCCCACACAACTGACATTCTCTGCATCTAGTGACTTGTTTTGCTTCAGCAGAGAATGTCTACGTCCTGTTACACCTGGCATGACTTCTACTAGTTTTTTTCTGGAATACCTCTTAATATAAGGAGGAACAAGCTTGGAAAAGTAAAGAAGATGCAAAGCTATATCTGATACACCTTTCCTTGGATGTAATTCTTTCTTCTTAGCATTATACTTGCATCCTAACTTGCCAGGTTTTGAAGTGTGGCATACTGTCATTTGAAATACCCATGGAGTTGTTGGTTTCTTCGACTTTTGAGATGAAACTTTGCAACTAAGTTTACTTTTACCGTGTAATGCTTTTCTCCAGTTTTTCTGCCTTTTAAAGGTAAGTGAAAGAGGCACTGAGCTATATACAGAATACTGGTTTAGTTCTGAAGAAGCAATTTGTTTCTGGCCCTCTGGCTTTACACTCCTTATTTGGAGCATCCCTTCTGCAAATGAATTTGGACTTACGGTTAAAACTAGAAATCTGGCATTCTTAAAAATAGCATTTTGCCCCTGCGTTAAATGTTTAATCTGGTTTGAATCTTCAAACCAAACAGAAGAATATTGGGTCTCATGTAAGTGTTTATTATCAGACTCTAAGCCCTTGATTGAATGTTGAGTCTCAACAGAATGTGGGACATTAACCAAATGTTGGCTTCTGCCCATAACCTGGGTCTGGAAGGAGTCTTGTGTGCTGCTGGAAAATGGCTTCCTAATCAAATCTTGAGGCAGAGCAAAATATCTGGCCATGATATCAGGCTGGCTGTTGACTGATTCTTGGTTGTTAACAAATTGTTGGGCTTGACTAGTAAATCTGGCTTCATAAAAACCTTGATTCTGAATAGCATTTTGTACTGGAAAAGAATCTTGTGCTTGGGTAGGAATATGCATTCCAAAAGAATGTTGATTTTGAATCAAGGACTCTTGAGGTCTTGAGTATGGATAAGTAGTTTTACTCTCTAATATAGTTTTGGGTTTTAAAGGAATTTGATTTCTCACAGTTTCTTCCAGAAGTCTGACTTGGTCTCTGGAAAGAAATAAGTGGGCAGGAGGACATGGTGCCATATCTAGACCTTCACTTTCTCTAGAGATGCTAGAGCGTCTTGAAAAGTCAAAGTCAGAAGAAAATGCTGGATTTTTATTTTTGTTGGTTTTCAATATTGCAAATAATTTCCTTGATGAAAATTGTGCTGTTTCGTGTTCGATATAAAACTTTTCATATCCTCTATGGCTAAGAAAAAATTCCTTTACTTCTGAGTGAAACAGTGACAAAGATGAGCTAGTCCCATGTGAAGATGGCATACGACTTTCACTAGAGCAACTTACTTGATATTTACTTTCACTAGTACCTGACCATATTACTTCATCTGTTGGTGAAACTCTATCTTCAAAGTTACCTTCCTTGTCTTCAGTTTTAAGTGATGAAGTAATTGTTCTTACTGAAAACTCATCAACTCTGAATATAAGAAAACAGTTTGTAAATGAGTTGTCATTTAAGACATATTTCAAACAAGAACTCTCTTCTAATTTAAGGTAACTCAATAGAGTATAAGAACACAGCTCAATATAAAGATGAATTGAAAAGTCATTATTCACATTACAGAATAACTCATAACCTAGTTCCACTCATTGAATAAATCAATCCACTGACAAAGTGAAGTAAATTATTCTCATTTCTCAGAGAATGAGGGATTTTTACCTCAAAAACCTATCCCAAAGTCTATTTTAAAAATTTATTTATTTATTTTGAGAGAGAGAGAGAGAACAAGTGAGGGAGGGGCAGAGAGAGAGAGAGAGACAGAGAATCCCAAGTGAGCTTTCCACTGTCAACACAGAGCCCAACTCGGGGCTCGATCCCATGAACTGTGAGATCATGACCTGAGCTGAAACAAAGAGTTGGAAGCTGGACGAACTGAGCCACCCAGGTGCCCCTCAAAGTCAACTTTTGACAGCAAAGAGTCAAAGTTGCAAGTTAAAATTACAGTAAAACTTTGGTTTGTGAGCATAATTTGTTCTGGAACATGCTTGTAATCCAAAGCACTTGTATATCAAAGCAAATTTTCCCCTAAGAAATAATGGAAACTCAAGTGATTCATTCTTCAACCCAAAAATATTCATATAAAATGATTACAATACTGTAATATAATAGAAAATAATAAAGGAAATACAAAATATAAAAAAAATAAATTAACCTGCACTTACCTTTGAAAACCCTCGTGGCTAGTATGAGGGAAACAAGAGAAGGGTTATTGTGTAGAACAACTTTCACTATCACTGACAGTCTCACTGCTATCTATTGGCTCAATGGACTCTTTTTCTGCATGGGGGCCATTTTATATACTCGCATGGATGTTGACTACAGTACAGTATTAATAAACTCTTGTCATACACTGTATTTAATGTAACTGGAAATAAGACAGCAGAGGAAAGGGTCTGTATCTGCAGGCAGCCTGACCTAGAATGAAGCAAAATATTCCTAAGCTTACTGTTGTGTGGAAAAACAAAGGACTGTCCATAGGTACTTTGAAGTGACAAAAAATACACTAGTGCCAGTTGTGGGCACCTTCCAAAGTTCTGAAAAATCACTGCTTTCTGCCAAACACTGTAGCCTGAGACCAAGCATCCGAGCATGGGAGATGATCACCCACAATCTCGCAGAGAAAAAGAGAGAGAGAGAGAGGGAGTAGAACCATTGTGATCATGTGACATTCGGTGTCATGTACTACCCACATTGCAAAACATCACTCATTATCAAGTTAAAAAGTATCAAATGTTTGTTTATCTTGTAGAACACTTGCAGACCAAGTTACTCACAATCCAAGGTTTTATTGTATATCCTTTTACAAGAAATATCAGTTTGTTTCTGTTCTCTGCATGAAAATTTGACAAGAATAAAAATATTCTTTTTTTTAAGTTTATTTATTTATGTTGAGAGAGAGTAACAGACAGAAAGTATGTGTGCATGACAGCAGGGGAAGGGCAGAGAGTGAGGGAGAGAGAGAATCCCAAGCAGGCTCCACGCTGTCAGTGAGGTGCCTGGTGTGGGGCTCGATCTCTCAAACTGTGAGATCATGACCTGAGCTGAAATCAAGAGTTGGATTTAACCAACTGAGCCACCCAGGCACCCAAAGGTTAAAAATATTCTTATGGATGGGCACCTGGGTGGCTCAGTCAGTTAAGCATCTGACTTCGGCTCAGGTCATGATCTCACAGTTTGTGAGTTCAAGCCCTACGTCAGGCTCTGTGCTGACAGCTCAGAGCCTGGAGCCTGCTTTGGATTCTGTGTCTCTGTCCCCCTCTGCCCCTCCCCCACTCTCTCTCTCTCTCTCTCAAAAATAAATACATATTAAAATTTTTTTTTAAATATTCTTGTGGAAATTTATTAGATACAACAGAAGAATGTCCAATACCATAAACTAACTGTAGCTTTCTATATATAAACCCAGATTATTTTAACAGCTGTTTATTTCTGATTGAGAGAAAAGCCTACATGTTAGGTCAGTGCTTCTCAGCACAATTTTGGATTGGAATAATGATCATGGAAGTGGACTCTCTAACATCTATTCTACATCAAATGATTAGACTAAGTCTAACATAGTAATCTCGTTTCCACTTCCAAGTGATTAGGTTAGGTGCGGACATGAACTGATCCTAGAATAAGACAAAGATTTGTAAGGACTTATGGAGAAAGCTGCCTTGTTCCTAAGAAAGACACAGAGAAAAATGGCCTTTTACTTCCTCTGGACATTGCTGCTCTGATTTTGAAACTCTGATAGCCACCTTTCCACCCACCTCAAGATAAAACTAACACTGAGAAAGGCAAAGGGAGAGATACAGGACCTTAATGAACTTGTTGGTCTACTGTATCAATCCATTCTGCAGCCTATTCTGCCTCAGGATTCCCATTATATAATATCATAAATTCTCTTAGTATGACAGTGTGCATCATGGTTTTCTGTTCCCTGGGAATGAAAATATCCTAACAGATACAGGAAGGATATGTAAGCATTCTGGGGAATCAAGTGACTCCAATAAGTTACACCAGTGTCGAGACATAATTAGGATAAAATTTCATCAGGACAAGAATGTGATTATTCACTTAAGGTTGAACAAACAGTGAGAATATAAGACATACAGAAAATTGATGTCTGCATGTTTCAGGAAAAAGAGGAAAGCTTAATGCAAGACATGTATTTCAGCAAAAATACTGTGTTTTTAAACATAATAAGACAATGGTAGATAATTCTCATATGTTGAGCCAACCACGCATTCCTAGAAACAATCTCACTTGGTCACAGTGTATAATCCCTTTAATATGCCGCTGGATTTGGGTCGCTAGTATGTTTTTGAGGATTTTGCTTCTATATTTATAAGGGATATGGGTCTGATACCTATCTTGCACACCAGCTCTACGTAGTGTCCATCTGGTGACCTCCCAGGCCATTGTATTCTCCTGGTTTCCTATTAACTCCCTGGTGTCTCCTTCTCAGGGTCCTTTGATGGCTCCTCCTCTTCTTCCCGATCACCTTGAAGTGTCTCAGGGCTCAGTCCTTGTTCCTTTTCTCTTCACCCAGTCCCTCTGAAATCTCATCCTCTCTTGTAACTTTTAATATTGCCCATATGCCAACAACCACCAGAGTTAGTATCTCTACCAAACATCTCTTCCAAAACACTTACCCACTATCTCCATTGGATATCAACTCAGTATCTCTAATTCAACAAATGCAAAACAAAATTCCTGATCTCCCCATCAAAACCTGCTCCACTCAGTTTTCTTCATCTGGGTTTTTGACCACTGCATCTTTCTACATGCTCAGGCCAAAACTATCAGGACTCATTTTTGCCCCCTCTCTCTCTCACACCCACACCCTGTTGACTCTACTTTTCTAAGCACATCCTGAAACCAACCACTTTGCACTACCTCCCATTGCTACCACCCTGGTATCAGTCACCTTTATCTCTCACTTGGATTATTTTCAATAGCCTGCCCATCTGCTTGGACCCTTCACTAAATATAGGCTACTCTCAACTGGCAGAATAATCCTTTAAAAATGAAAGATAGACAGAGGTACCTGGGTGGCTCAGCCAGTTGGGCGTCTGACGCTCAGTTTCGGCTCAAGTGATGACCTCATCGTATCCTGAGTTTGAGCCCCACATTGGGCTCTGTGCTGGTGGTGCAGATCCTGATTGGGATTCTCTCTCTCTCCCTCTCTATCTGTCTCTCTGCCCCTCCCCTATTCATGCTGTCTCTGTCTCCCTCAAGATAAATGAATAAACTTAAAAAAAAAATTTTTTTTTAACATAGAAGACAGAACAGGGGCGCCTGGGTGGCTAAGTCAGTTAAGCATCCGATTTATGATTTCTGCTCAGGTCCTGATCTCACGGTTCCTTAGTTGAAGACCTGCATGTGGGGCCTACTTGGGATTCTCTCTCTCTCCTTCTCTCTCTCCTTCTCTCTCTCTCTCTCTGCCCCTCCCGTGTGTGCTCACTCTCTCTCTCAAAAATAAGTAAACTTTAAAAAATAAAATAAAATAAACTCTAAAAAATAAAATGTAAGGCAAGAATCATTGCTTTTGTATTCAGTAATAGATCTCAGGGGCCAACAGCAATGCCTGGCACATAGTTGGAACTCGGTAAACATTTGCTAAGTGACCACTCACAGCCTGCAGGTTTCTGATTATTAACCCTCATCCACAACAAGCTGACCCAGACATACAATCGAACCCTTTCTTTTAGTTTAGTAAGTGGGGGTGGGGGACAGAAATCCACATACACAAACCACCCATAAATGTGGCTCAGAATTGAAGGCAGAAATGGAGGGAAGTTGGTTACAGCAATACACATAGCACCCACTTAAACATTAGACATGTCTCTCCACTTTTGAAATGCCCTTTGGCCTCTCCCCAGCAATCTCAATTGGCCTCCAAAGTTTTAAAAAGAAATCCCCACACTCCTAGGAAAAGACTAACAGGTCTATAGCCATGATAACAAGTAAATATCCATAGTTGTAAATCCATTAAGTCATTCAATGGACTGTAGTCCTAGGACAGTCCTCTAGTCATAGTAACAAATAAATACAAAATCTGTTTTTAAATCCTTTGATCAATGATAACTCCCTTTAGGAGATACACTTCTAAAATAACCCGTCGGTGACAGCTCCTAGCTTTGAAAGTCATATAATGGTGGCAAACTCTCCCAGGAACACACTTCTGAGGCTGTGGTCAATCTCGAAACAAACCATCCCCCAAAACCTGATCAATGTAAGATAAGCGAGACTACACTGGGCCGGCAGGGCTCTCCCTGATCTCAGATACTGAGTGCTGGTCTCATCCTTCAATGTCCATTATGCCATTCAGTCCTGAGCCTCACCTCTTTCCCCCTGCTCCTCCTTCCTCTATGCTCACCCCTCCACCTTTCTCTTCTCTCCCATCTCATAAGCAAGACAGAATTCACTCAGTCTCTGATGCGATGCACTTTGACCAGTGTTATGCATGGGCTTCTACCAATATTCAAGCAGTTTCCCTTCAGAATAATTAAAGATGCTCTCCTAAACATAGCTCTGTCCCCCCAAAATAATTCTGGTACCAGGGCAAAGTATTTTTGCTTTGTTACACATATTCTAACTAAGAGGCAATTCTTCTAACTGCTATTTGAAAAGTAAGGAAATGGAGTATCAGTGAGTTTAAACCAAGATCATAGTATCATTAGGAGGAGGAACTATGATCTAAACCCAGACTTTTTAAAATTCAAAATGTGTGTTTTTTCACTACAATATGCTGCCCACCACCATAGGAGCCATATCTTTTCCCTGTAATAATCATAATTGATTGCACAAGCCCTGCTGTTTCTTATTTCCTTCCATCTACTCATGTCCTGGAATACCCTCCTTACCCTCCTAAATGGCTGTCTTTTTTTTTTTTAATTAATTTATTTATTCCAAAGGAGAGAGAGAGATGCAGAGAGAGAGAGAGAGAGAGAGAGAGAGAGAGAGAGAGAGAGAGAATCCCAAGCAGGCTCCACGCTGTCAGCACAGAGCCCAACACAGGGCTTGATCCCATGAACTGTGAGATCATAACCTGAGCAGAAATCACCCAGGCACACCCTGCTGTCTTTTTTTGATTGATTTTTATTTATTCTTTAAAATTCAGCTCCAGGGGTGCCTCGATGGCTGAGTTGGTTAAAGTACCAGCTTCAGCTCAGGTCATGATCTTGTGGTTTGTGACTTCAAGCCCCGCATCAGGCTCTGCACTAACAATGCAGAGCCTGCTTGGGATTCTCTCTCCCTCTCTCTGCCCCTGCCTCTCTCTCTCTCTCTCTCAACATAAATAAATAAACTTTACAAAAATAAATAAATAAAATTCAGCTCCAGCATAACCTTCTTCATGAAGCCACCCCCAACACACCTGCTGGCTTAAGTATCTCCTCAATATTCTCCTAATGTATCTATCATCATGCTACCATACTGCAATGCAATTATCCTTTATGTATATGTCTCCTCCACAAGAAAGTAAGCTTCTTGGGGTGCATGGGTGGCTCAGTCAGTTAAGCGTCCGACTTAGGCTTAGGTCATGATCTCGAGGTTCATGAGTTTGAGCCCCATGTTGGGCTCTGTGCTGACAGCTCAGAGCCTGGAGCCTGCTTCAGATTCTCTGCCTCCCTCTCTCTGCCCTTCCCCCACTCATGCTCTGTCTCTCTCCCTCAAAAATAAACATTAAAAAACATTAAAAGGAAAAAAAGTAAGCTTGTGGAGAACAGACACTGTCTCATTGTTTGTAACCCAGTATCAAACACAATGTTCATTGTAGACGATATATCTAATAATTGTCGAATGGATTTTGATAAGAGCAATTCAAATATTAATAGCAGTTAAGACTAGTGCTGTCATATTTAATTCCTAGCATCCTTTGGGATGCTTTGGGATTGTATAAACAGGGTGTCACTTTTGCAGAACCTAGCTTAGGGTTTCTTGGCTTGCGGTAGGTGCTAAATGATATTTTTTTCAATTGAATGATCAGAACTGGTGTTACTGCTTCTTTGTGTGTGGGGGGAAAGAGATTGGATAGGGAAGCAAGTTACTAAACCTCTGTAAACATTCTTTTTCCTCATTTGTATAAGCAGTAATAATACACCTCCTTGGAAGGTTAATTTTAATAGCACATGAAAAGTCATTAACACAGCTTGGAACAGAGCAACCATTAAAATCAATGTTCGACTGAATTATGACTTCGAAGAGCTGTGGTCTTTTTTACATATGGGAAAACGCTTTTCTGTAATTCAGATGTAAATGCAATTTCGAATAGAACAAACCCAACCTGTTTCATTTAATTTCACAATGTATCACTTACCTTTCTTCCGAAGGTGAAGATGAACAAATTGACCAGTTATCTAGAGATAAGTGGGAAGTAAAAAAAAAAGTCAGGACACCAATAGAAGCAACTCCGGTTGAACAAGTTTCATATTAAAATATGAAATGATATAATATTTACCAAATTTCATGCTTTTCAGGCAACAGTCTTCCTTCTATTTCAAGGGAGACAATAAGATAAATGTTAAAGGAGTAACCCAAATATCAAAGTTAAATTTATAAGTTATTCTCATGTGTGATTTTGAAGAACAGGGGAGAAAGAAATCAAGCATTTGCTCTTACCTCCTGGGCCCCTGAACTACCTTTTTCTGGAAGTACAGGTTTCTTGTGAAAGGATGTATAAATCTTTATGAGTATTATCTCAAAAATAATTCCTAGGAAAATTATAAAAAAGATTGCCATCCAGTCATTTTGAGTCCAGGACTCTACAAGTTCCCACAATGGCAAAAATGTATTATCTTCCAGTCTATTCCGCACCGCTCTTTTAAAGAAATAAAATTCCGTTGACATTTTTATGTAATATGTGAAATAGGTTGAGGTCTCATTCTGAAGTCTTCGATTTTGGATGCTCCAAAACACAAAAAGGTGGTGTGCCCATCTCATAACCCCATGCAATGCTCTGCCAGAAAAAAATGTCCAGTGCTGCTCATTGCCTTGATCAAGTGCAGCAGCAGTGACGGGTCTGGGCCTAAGCACAGCACGTGTCATAGTGGGTATTCAACTGAGCTCATATCAACTTACCTTAGCAATAATGAAAGCTCCCTAGTGAGACATGTTTGGTGCTTTAGTAGTTTTTTAAATTTAAAAATTGTAAATAATCCTTTATTAATTTCACAAAAAGAAAACATAATTCTATAAACAATCCCTTCGTACAGTTGATTGCCACCCTGTAATTCAAAAAATGCAGAACAAACTTGAATTAGACATAGCCATTTTCTAGTACCACCAGGAATACTGCATTTTGTGCTTGTGGTTAGGAAAATATGAAGGTACTGTTGACAGAGTTAGTAAAAAACAGAACAAAAAACTAAAGGAAATGCTGCAGTTTGAGTTTCAGACAGATACCAAATCATTTTTTAGCATGTCTCACTGTCACTGGGTGAGATATTATTGTCTGTCTCTTATGGGCCTGCCTGATTTTGTTTCCTTAAGATAGAACATCTCATTTTATACTTCTTTTTGCCAGAGGGGCCTGGTAGCAATGTTCCTCAACAATCTACTGTTACATGCTGAAAACCAAAGGTACATTCTGGAATCGTCTGGTGGTGAATTCCCTTTTTGCCCTATCTCTAGTGATTCCAAAGAACGGCTCCTTGTGAGGCTTCCTGATGTCAGAATTCACATGTATTTAAGAACCAGGTTTAAGTACTGCTCACTTTCCCTCAAAGTCTAGAAGGCAGACTCAATTTCTCTTGCCTGACAGCAGGCATTCTCTAACTCATTTAATGTGAACTACTGTAAACAGTACTCAATGTCTTAACACTTTATAGTTCCTGAGACCTTGCAGAGCTTTATGGTACTGAATCCCTGATTAGTATGCTTCAGACTAGCTCTGTAAGAACTGACAAGGAACCGCTCATGCTGATGGGGAATGTGCAAGAGGTAAAGAATATCCTCCTTTAGAGCTCTGTCATTCCTCTGTCATTCTGTTTGTTCCTATGGGCTTGCCTACTAGGGGCGCCTGGGTGGTTCAGTCAGTTAAGCGTCCGACTCTTGGTTTCAGCTCAGATCATGATCTCACGGTTTGTGAATTCGAGCTGTGTCGGGCTCTGCACTGATGGCACAGAACCTGCTTGGGATTCACACACTTTCTCCCAAAAATAAACTTAAAAAAAAAAAATAGTCACCTAATTCTGAGTGTAGACACTGATGTCCTTTACGCCAGAAACCTATTCCTGTGTTAATCTCAAGTAAACTGCATAAAAAGTAAAGTGCTAAACTGGATTTATTTCTTAAAATTATGAAGACAATAAAAAAATAAAATAATGAACACCAGAGAAATTCCATCACTAATAGGAACATAGACACAAGAGAACACTCCAAAAAATTCTGTTTAAGTTTTAAAATATCTATTATATGTACCAAGGTCACATTCTTCACACTATTTGGACATTGTGAAACTAAGCTTTTCCTTTTTTTAAAAAAATTTTTTTTACATTATCTATTTTAGAAAGAGAGAGAGACAGAGCATGAGCAGGGGAGGGGCAGAGAGAGAGAGGGAGACACAGAATCTGAAGCAGGCTCCAGGCTCCAAGCTGCCAGCACAGAGCCTGACGTGGGGCTTGAACCCACAAACCGTGAGATCATGACCTGAGTCAAAGTCAGACACTTAATTGACTGAGCCACCCAGGTGCCCCTAGGCTTTTCCTTTTTTATGTATCAGGAAAAAGTCCCAATAATAGGTGTATAAAACAGCAATATAAAACCAGGGATTGCTCATAGTGGTTAGAAATTCTCCCTTTATAAATATCCTAGTTCAATTACAACAAATATTCAATAATGAATATGTAAGGCACTGAACAACTAAAACGGGCTCTATGGATACAAAGATCAGTGAAAATCATTCCCTGACATGGGGTATTTGTGATGTGCAAATATGCCAGTAATTTACTGAAAAGGCAGCTTGTGAACAGAGAGGAAGATACTACATGAGTTCCAAGGAGGGCTACTTGGTTGGAGTAATTCAAAAAAAAAGCTGTGAAGGGGGAAAGAGAATATAAGCATGTTAAAGGATGAGGAGGATTTGATAACAGGTGAGGACCAACAAGAAAGTTTCAGGAAGACGAGGCATAAAGCCTTGTTCCAAAACTTTGTGTTGTCCAGGTTAACCGGAGCGCTGTGCAGGGCTGTGCAGTGTTGACCAGGTTCATAGTATGGGGGAAATCAGACTACAATGTTGATAGGACCTATTGTGAAGAGCTTTGAACCAAGGACTTCAACCTTAGTAGTCACTTTTGGAGATCCATCAACATAGTTTTTGA
The DNA here is from genome assembly GCF_024362965.1 of Panthera pardus. Classification (NCBI taxonomy): domain Eukaryota; kingdom Metazoa; phylum Chordata; class Mammalia; order Carnivora; family Felidae; genus Panthera; species Panthera pardus. The sequence goes on along the minus strand of NW_026526654.1, from coordinate 18,070,110 downwards.
CTTGAGGGTGTCAATTGGTTTGTTGAAGCAAGGAGACCACAAAATAGGAAAATCAGTTAGGTGACTGCTGTTATACAGACGAGAACTGGTGAAGGCCTGGATTAAGAGTAATGGCAGCATAAACAAGAGAGATGACAGAATCAGACACTGAAAACTCATGATCTGGCAACGTATTTATAAGGAACAAATGGATTTGGAAGGGGGTAGAAAAGCTAATGGTGAGGGAGAAAGGATTTCAAGATAACCCCCAGGTTCTCCACCTGGAAACCACGGACATTGTGGATCAGATCCTGCTTTGTTACGGCTGGCTGCCATGCGCATTAGACTGCTGGCCGCATCCCTTTCCTCCGCCTATCGGATGCCAGTAGCACCGCCACCCCAGCCATAACCACCAAAAGTTCCCAGACGTTGCCAACGTCCCTTAGGGGGCCAGATCATTCCTGGTGGAGAACTACTGGTCTAGGTAGTGGTCGTGCTATTGAGGGTGCCCACCAGAGGCGGTGCCAGGACAGCTCTTTAACCATAATCTCAAACTTTTCCCTGCAAGACATGGCAAATCTGTGAGGAGCAGCTGGGCCCTTTTCACAAATGTTCATTCCAGCCCTAGACATACCATTCATCTCTCTGGGAGCTGTACACTCCCCAGCCCTGCCCTGGTACACAACTCTCAAATGACAAGCTATTTCACCAATCAGGAAGTTTCTTACGAGTAACTCACGGAAAAATCAACTTTAAAAGACCATATACGTCATCTCTATGTTTGATGTAGTATCTTTGGTCACCTATATTATCCCTATAGTTTAATTTGCAAACAAATATGACTACGTAGCCTAGTTAGTAACCTTTTAACCTTCTTCACTGTCCTTTTTATGTTATGGTCTGCTCTATAATAAGTTTTCCTTTTTATTTTCCCATTAGTTTTATTTCTTTTTAAATTTTTTTTTTCAACATTTTTTATTTATTTTTGGGACAGAGAGAGACAGAGCATGAACGGGGGAGGGTCAGAGAGAGAGGGAGACACAGAATCGGAAACAGGCTCCAGGCTCCGAGCCATCAGCCCAGAGCCTGACGCGGGGCTCGAACTCACAGACCGCGAGATCGTGACCTGGCTGAAGTCGGACGCTTAACCGACTGCGCCACCCAGGCGCCCCTTATTTCTGACTTTTAATATTAATATTTCCCAATTGATTTGTATTTGTTTGTAGACCATAATTATATTTGTCAGCTCTGGATGTGTTTTATGTGTTTATAATACCTTGATATCAGTAGTGTTTTAAAGTTTCAAATGTTAAGCAATGATTATGTACTATGTACTATTTTTTTAAAATTTAAGCCTTGTCAGGGGTGCTTAGGTGGCTCAGTTGGTTGGTTGAGTGTTTGACTTTGGCTCAGGTCATGATCTTGCAGTTTGTGAGTTCAAGCCCCGCGTCGGGCTCTGTGCTGACAGCTCAGAGCCTGGAGCCTGCTTTGGATTCTGTGTCTCCTCCTCTCTCTGCCCCTCCTCCCATCCTCATGCTCTCTCGCTCTCTCTCTCAATAATAAATGTTAAAAAAAATTTTTTTTTAAGTCTCGTTTAAGAAATTTAGTCAAAAAGTAACTATTATATCCTGAGTGACATTGACATTTTGATTTCATAGTGGTATGTAATTTCACTCTGTAATATAAACAATTTGGACACTGTTACCCAGGTTTCTGTTCTTTATGCACTATTGAGAAAAATTAACAAATAATTAAAATCCATGGACCCCACCAGAGAATGAGGGACCTCAAAAGTCAGCAAGCTGTCCAATCCACCTTGAGGCTGTCAATTGAAGGGCCTAATATTAGAGCAGTAGAGAGACCAGGAAAAAAAGAGTATCTTACTATAGAAAAACACCCTTCACTACAAACTTACACATCAGCCCCATCACATTTTGTGCCCGTTGTAGGAAACACGGACACTGTGTTTTTAATATATTAACTCAACACCATTCCAAGTCCAGTCCAGGTATTGACTGAACTTCCTAAGACAAAATGAAGTGCCCTAAGTCTGCCTAGATACGGCACAGATGTTAGTCCTTATTTCATTCTCCCCTTATTCGGAGAGGTCGAGACATCAAGTTCCTCTGTTATAGTTAAGCTCTAAGTATTTACTCATCTTTGCAAACCCAATCAAGCTTCGCCTGTAACAGGCCTTCAGTAAACATTTACTTTTTTAATATTTATTTTTGAGGGAGAGAGAGAGAGAGAGCGTGGGTGAAGGAGGGGTAGAGAGAGAGGGAGACACAGACTCTGAAGCAGGCTCCAGGCTCTGAGCTGCCAGCACAGAGCCCAATGCAGGGCTCAAACTCACAAACTACAAGATCATGACTCGAGCTGAAATCAGACGCTTAACCGACTAAACCACCCAGGTGCCCCCGGTAAACCTTTCTTGAATGAAAGTTGTTACTTGTTTCCAAAAGCAATGTTCAGGGTCCCCATATTTGAAAATGCATCTTCCCTCCTATCCCTTAACTGAGATTTAAAAGATTAGGTGAATGAGTGTATACATTCTATAAAACTGACCACACTCAGCACAGTAATGTAATGCTTATTTTCCTTTTTTAAAGACACTGCTCTGCAAAATTAGACTACTTTCTCAGTTGCACAGAAAATAAGACAAAAGTTCTAGTGTAACAAAATTCAAATGTTTAATTTTTTTCAAAACTTAACTATATTAATGAAAATAAATTATATGTAGACCACCTTCAGTATTTGTACATCATCTTTATACAACTATAACAGTGCTTTCAAAAGATATTTTGTAGAGAACATTAATTTCACAATTAAAACATGTTTTAAAAATGGGGGAACATTAAATTCATCTGAAATATCTCATAATGCGAGAGGTATGCTGTTCTTTATCAAATGAACTGTATTTGTATCCAAAATAACATGGCTTTTAGCTAAATACAATTATTTCTTGTCCATTTCAGTGATTTCCTGGATCCAAAACAAAATCTGTGTATTTATTTCTTTGAAAACATCATTTGTTGAACGTCCTTTCACTGCCATGGAATGGTTTGCCTTCTCAATCCAGTGGATTTTATTGGGAGCTTGCATTTTCTGTGCCACTTTCTCCAACAAGTTCTAAAGGAAAAAAAGAAGAAGATACTAGACTAATAATGCTCTTTTTAGTGTTTAATAAGGATTCTCTCTCTCTTTCCTGCACCGCCTATACTGGCATCCGTTCACTAAATATTTATTAAATACTTACTCTACAGACAACTTTCGAGGCAATGGAATATGCAAAGAAATGTCCACAGAAGGGGCAGTCTACGTCTCAGTTACAGCAATACCACAAACAGATCAAGTACTCATTATTGGCAATATATAGTAACATGTACAAGTTATTAACTTTTTCTCAAGAGTCAATTTTATAATTGAAGAGGCTGCTTGAATGTTGAAATGATAAAAACAAATGTATAGTCTAGTAATCCCCAAAACACAAGATTCAGATATTAATCTTTCATTCCCAAGTAAGAGTCAATCCATTTAGCAACTCTTTCCAGGCAGATGAATTCTGTCAGTATGCTTATATTTCTCGGTTCTCCAAAGCAACAGGTAACTAAGTCACAAAACTAACATTACTCCAATCAGCACCTTTTTTTTTTTTTTTTTTTATTTTTTAATATATGAAATTTACTGTCAAATTGGTTTCCATACAACACCCAGTGCTCATCCCAAAAGGTGCCCTCCTCAATACCCATCACCCACCCTGCCCTCCCTCCCACCCCCCATCAACCCTCAGTTTGTTCTCAGTTTTTAACAGTCTCTTATGCTTTGGCTCTCTCCCACTCTAACCTCTTTTTTTTTTTTTTTTTTTCCTTCCCCTCCCCCATGGGTTTCTGTTACGTTTCTCAGGATCCACATAAGAGTGAAACCATATGGTATCTGTCTTTCTCTGTATGGCTTATTTCACTTAGCATCACACTCTCCAGTTCCATCCATGTTGCTACAAAAGGCCATATTTCAATCCAATCAGCACCTTTTAAAGAGACTGAAAGCTGCAGGTAAGATCTTGTTCCCAAGATAATTGTCTTTCATTCACTCTCTCATTTACACAAACATCAAGTTGTAAATCACCTTTTCACACATTTCATCTGCTGAACCTGACACAAACAATACAGGATCTTTTATACGATAGAGATCTTCATCTCTAAGTTTATGTTGCTGCTTTGGATGGTGCAGTGGGTAAGAAATACAAATGAGACCTCGAACAAAAGCATCAGCATCATCTGGCTCAATATGGCACATTACAGAAGCAGCTGCTCTTGAGCCCATTGAACGACCTAAAATCAATTAAAATTAAGTTCAGTTTGATATATAAACATTCATATAAAGAAGTGGTGATAATATGGCAAATTAGATTTCATTTACTGTTCATCCATCATAACTGTATCACTTAACTCCAAAAGGTGGCAATTAACAAGCTGCGATACCCATAATGGACATCTATAGCTTCCTTATATAGAGCTAAAAATGATCCTAAGTCAAAAAAAAAAAAAAAGGAATTATTTTTCTGAAGAATACTTAAAGATCCTTGTGAAGGAATCATTTTACAGAGGGTGACTCAGAGATATAAATAAAAGGAGAGATCTTTGGGTTACAATACATATCTATGAGGTTTAAATCTACTTTAAACATATAGAGTACCTTGATATTATACAAGAAAGTGACTTACCAAAACAAAACAAAAAATCCTTAAATTAGCTTCCTGTCATCAATTAATTTTAACTCTTGATTACCTGTTCCTATATTAATATTAGTAAATTTAAAAGCAAGTATTATAACTTACCGCCAAGGAAAACACCTGTCAATTTGTATTCTCCTAAGGTCTTTAGGTAATTCTAGAAAAACCAACCAAAAAATTATCAATTCTTCTCCTATAAAATATTCGACTGGAAAACCAACATATATTTCCCATCATTACTGAAATGTATGAAAATCTTTGTAAAGACAACCATAAAATCTTAAGGGAGTCTTCTTGAAAGAGGTAACCAGTTCTTTGCATTTCCAATCATGCTGTCACTATCAAATCATATCCTGGGTAATACAGGCAAGTAAGTGAGAAAAAAAAAAAAAAATCACTTCACCAGTCTAAAAAATTCAAGATTCAGGTACTTAAATATTTTTAAGAATTACATTAAAAAAAGAAGCCAGTAAAAGCTTCCAACTGATACAGAATTTAATAACGCTAACGTCTAATTTAAAGCCCTGAAAAATCTATCAAGTTTGAAATAATCTGGATTAAAAAAATTTCAACTTTGTTTTATCCAGGGATTTTAGTTTCAAACTCTGCTATATTTATTTGTACATTCATAGTATGGTAGGCAAATATTCAGAACTATATAATCTGAAGTTATGTCATTCCAGTAAGAAAATTATTATATCACAAATAGCTTCCCTTGGCAGTACCATAGGATATTTATGATGTGAGCATTCATCTCCATGGAAACTGACAGCAAAAAAGAGAAATCCATTATACAGCTTTCAGGTACTATTGAGTTTCTAAGAATATTCATTAAAAGTTTTTCAAAATAAATAGAATTTGTCTTAAATGTATTAAGAATTTTACAACAGAATTGTTACAAGTAAATATAAAGAAATTTTCTTACCAAAACTGATTTATATGCCTTAATTCTATGTACAATATTAAGGCCTTTACAGGTAAATCTCAGGCAAAAAAACCCATGAGATGCAAGATGGGATGCCAGTGACATCAAATGAGGAAGATTCATATCTCCTGACGCTCCATGTGTAAGAATTATTCCGTATGTTAAGCTCTTGTTAGGTACCAAACAAACAGCATCTAGTAATTTATTTCCAAAAGGTATTTTTAATTTAACCTGGAATTCAAGAGAATAAAGGGATCAAAAATTACTTCCTTGCCTATTCAGACAACTGAACAACTATGTTTGTTTTGTGAGACCCATGATTCACATGGCCTCTAAATAAAAAGCACTATTAACAATAGCTAATATTTAAGTACTTATTGTCAAGTACTGTAAGTGCTTTATATGTATTAACTTATTTAACCTTCCTAATAATTCCATAAGGTACTATTATCACCTCCATTTTATAGATGAGAAAACGGAGGCACATAGGTTAAATAATTTGCCCAGGTTACATAGCTACTAGCTAGGATTCAAACTCAGGTAGTTTGCTCCAAAAGTCCTTACTCTTAACCACTAATGTTACTGTCTACCACAGTACAAATTGAAAATAAGAAAATTACTCTGGAGGCACATGACTTAAAAAAAAAAAAAAAAAGGAACCCTGAAGATGCAGAACATATGAAAATATGTATTACCTCTGTATGATTCATTTTCACTGTTGAGTAACAAACTTAAAGTGCATTACATCTGAGAAGCAAAGGACATCTCCCTGAAAAGAAGATTCTGTTGTGAACGGTGGGTTGGCAGACATGGACATGACATAAGAAGTATGAATGAACACATTCAGCAGCTGAAATAAACACATTTAGAACTACTTCTCTAAGAACTGGTGCCTTTACATATGCATTACTCAATTACTTCCAAGGTTCCTAAAACCACGGGCACCCAGAATTGGTTAGAGGGCCAGGTGTGGGAATGGCAGATGTTATATAAGAAAAGCCAATATGATACCTTGACATGGAAATCTTAACAAAATTCATACCAAAGTAGAATGTATCTTGGCATATACGCATATTTTTTCCCTAAGCATCTTTATTTTCAGCCAACTATCTTTAACTTAATTTCACAGTATCTTTCCATTAAGTTATTTCCTTATCATCATTCAGTTCTTCTTCCTACCCTGCAAGAGAAGTATGTATCCACACCTTTTGTCAGGTGACTTTGCAGAGCGCCCCAATATGTACTGTACATACATCTCCACCCTACTGATTTGGGCCTTGACTATGAGACACTACATTAACTAACGAAATATATGCGAAAGTTGTAATGTGCCACTTCTGAGCTGGCACATAGCAAATTTCCAGAAGCTCCCTTGAACTCCCATCCCCAGTCATGAGAAAAGCATGTTCCAGGTATTTTTGCTTTTTCAGCCTGGGTCCCAGAACAAAGATAACACGCTGCAGCAGATATGAACCCGAAAGTAAAGTCTGGAGTCCAGCCTCATCCAGCCAAGATCTAAGCCACTGAAGAACCAAAAATGCTGGCCTGAAGAACCCAAGAGCATGAAATGTTAGGCCACTGAGATCTGGGGACTGTTACACAGCATTCCTTCCTATGGAAGAGATCTCTTATTATTCAAGGTATAACCAACACCAAGATCTCCATTATCCATCTATTTTTTCCTGTTAACATTTATTCATTCATTCATGGAATAGAGATAATAACAGAGTTCAAAGTTCAAAAGGTACCAAAAATATACAGTGAAGTGTCCCTCATTCCATTTTTGCCTTGCTACCCAGATCCCTTCTCCAAAGTCAACCAATATTACCTGCTTCTTCCGTATCTTTCCAGATATTTTATACATATATACACACACACCCCTCCTTTTTTTAATAAACTCATACTTTTCTGAATCCCCCACCACCTAACATACATCTTTTGTTTACTCTTTTCTCTATACAATGAGCTTCTTTCATTGTTTTATGGCTGCAGAATATCCCAAGGGAAGGTTGTGCATGATGTATTTCACCAACCATCACTGACACTGATTCTAATCTTTTACTAAAATACTGCAATGAATGATATGCACCTTATTTTCTCACGTGTGTAGACCAATTTTAATAACTTTGTGGGAGAGGAACTGCTGTATCAAAGGGTATATTCACTTGCAATTATATTTTTTAAGGAATACATTCGATTTCTGAATAGGTAATATTTGCATATGTTACAAAATTTTTAAAGGATAAACATGTAAATAGTTAACCCTCCTCACATTCTTTTCCTCCAGCCATGGAGTTTCCTTTCCCAGAAGTAACCACTGTGACCAACTTATTTTTTTTTAAGGTTTGTTTGCAGGGGTGGACGGAAGAGGGCAGAGAGAAGAGGAGAGAATCGCAAGCAGGCTCCATGCTCAGCATACAGCCTGATGGGAGGGCTCGATCACCCCCTGACCCCATGAGGTCCGGACCTGCGGCGAAATCAAGAGTCGGGCGCTTAAGGGACTGAGCCTCCCAGGCGCCCCCACTGTGACCCACTTACTATCTTTCCACACGTGTGTGTTATGTGTGCAGAAAAGTATTCTGACTTGAGCCTGAGGGGAATCGGTCTGGCTACAAAAATCCTGGTGTTTCGGTGGGAGGAGGAGAATAAAGGACTTCAGGCTTCAGCGTCCCTCCCTTCATAAACACAGCCCCCTAGTTAACTGTGCCTGAGGTCCCCTGGTTCAAAGCTCCCGTCCTCTGTTCTCCCAAGAGCCTCCCGCCTTCTAGTGGGAGAAGACAGTCACCCGACAGTGTGAAACCGGGAAGGAGATGCGCACATCTAACTACCTCTGCAACAGATTTCACCGAGGCGCACCCCCAACACCACTTCCTTCGCTGGCAGCTGCCAGTTTGTGTGTTTTGTATTCAATTGTTCCACACTGTTCCTTGCTGCAGGTTTAGAATTACGCTGTTTGCTAAGAACATTTGCCTTCCGGACCCCACTACTTTACTGCTATCGTTTCCTTTCCCATTCTCTCCATCATTTGAATTTAAGTCTTCTAAAAAAAAAAAAAAAAAAAAAAAAAAAACCCTTTACCGTAATTTTAGTGAGATTCCAGGAGCCAGTATTCAATCCACTTTCTTGGCCTAGAATGCTCTACTGTCCCGAAACCACCTGGATGTTTGGGTTCTTTCGGAGAAACTCTACGGCCTGCCAGGTTTCCGGATAACAGTCCACTCCTCACAGCTGGTGCCCTTGTTCTCCACCGGCTACTTCGGTTACCAACGAAACTGTTCTGGGATACGGTGCAACCCGGTCTCCGCAGTCTGGGTTACGACCTCTGGTTTCGCATTCGGACAGGGCAGGGCAGGGCAGCAGTCTGGCTCTGCCCCAAGGTCTTCAACTGTAAAAGGAGAGCCACAGGGATACCCTGAGGACGAATCTGCAGTCTCCGTACTTCGCGAGCATTCCGGAGGGACTTGTACGACGACCACGAATACCGGGGGCGCAAGAGGCGATCACATCTCGTGCTCAAGGACCGACACGCCACGACCACCCCAACTTCCAACCGAAAAACTGCGCGGGCATCGTCCAGTGTGTCCACAGCGGTGCGCTGGAGGTCACGGGCGAGCAAACACGTGAAGAGTTCAAGTCTTCCGGGGGCCAATGACCTGGCCGGGTGGGTGCACACCAGACAGCACGCGGGACCAGGGAAGAAATTCGGAGCGACCCCCCCCCACCCCCGCCAAGAATTTAGGGTTCCAAGGCACCTGTGAGAACCTTCTCGTGCACTCAACCGGCGCGCGTGCGCGGGGTGCGCGGTGGCCGCCCCCCGCCCCCGGGGCCCGGCGCGACCCCCTCACACAGCTCCGGCCGCTTCGGCTCTCCCCGCCCGCCCGAGCCGTCCCCTCACTGCGACCTCCCCAGCGGCCAGGAGGGCGAAACCCCGGCGGTCGGGCCCGCGGGCACCGCACTTACACCCAACGCCTCACGGAGGCGACCAGCAGCCGTCGAGGGGCGACGGCCGCGAGCTCTAATGTTTCAGACGGGGCCGCCAGGCGCGCCAGCACCTTCCTCTGGAGGCCGTCCCCCACCCAGCGGCGCCAACCGCCGCCGCCGCACTTACCGGGCCCAGGAAGGTGGCCGAGACCGCCTAGCCGTCCGCACTCCCTTCAAGGAACAAACTACCACGCTCGAAGCGACCGCCTCGCCGCACCCGCCAGCCCGTTTCGCATCGGCGCACGCGCGCGCAGACCCCGCCCCCCGGGCGCGCGGGCCGGCGCGTAGGGCACGCCGGGAGCGGGAGTTTTCCGGCCGCTTCCGGGTGACTGGGGCGGGGGGTTGCTCGCTAACAAGCTGGTGGTGGGTGGTGAGTGACTTCCAGTCCCTGCTTCACCCAATGACTCCCTCCACGCTGGACCGTTCCCCGTGTCCCAGCCGCTCCATTTCAACAGTGGCACAGGTCAATGAACGTGGAGTCAACTCTGATTATTCATTTTCTCACACCAAACAATCGGCCAGTGCTGTTGACTCTATTTGCAAATATATACAAAATCCAACCACTTCTCATACTTCTGCCAGACTGGTCGGAACCCCCACCCCCCACGCCTATCAATTCTGCCTGGATTAAAGAAAGAGTCTACTAGATGGTCTCTTGTTTCCACCTTTACTTCCACCTCTTTGCTACTTGAACAATTCAGCAACCAACTAGACCCTGTTCAAATGTAAACACCTTCTCCAAACCTTCCAGAGGCTTCCCATCTGTCTCATAACTAAAGCCAAAGCCTTACAATGACCGCTAAGGTTTTATATTGTTTACACATATTTTTTGTTTCAAGTTTTTATTCAAATTCCAGTTAGCTAACATATACTGTCGTATTCGTTTCAGAAATAGAATTTAGTGATTCATAACTTGCACTTAACACCCAGTATTCATAATAAGTGCCCTCCTTATGAGCATCACCCATTAGATCATCTCCCATCCGCTTCCTCTTCAGCAACACTCCGTTTGTGCCCTGTAATCAAGAGTGTGTTTTATGGTTTGCCTCTCTCTTTCCCCCATGTTTATCTGTTCTTAAATTCCACAAATGAGTGAAACCATAGGGTATTTGTCTTTCTCTGTCCTGACTTACTTCGCTTAGCGTAATATACTCTAGCTCCATCCACACACTGCAACTGTCAACATTTCATTTTTTTTATGGCTGAGTAATATTCCATTGTATATACACATACCACATCTTCTTTATCCATTCATCAGTCGATGGACATTTGGGATATTTCCATAATTTGGCTATTGTTCATAATGATGCTATAAACATCATGGTGCATGTATCCCTTTGAATCAGTATCTTTGTATCCTTTGGGTAAATACCTAGTAGTGCAATTGCTGGATCAAAGGGTAGTTCTGTGTTTAACTTTCTGAGGCACCTCCATACTATTTTCCAGAGTGGCTGCATCAGTTTGTATTTTCACCAACAGTGCAAGAGGGCTCCCCTTTTTCCACATCCTTGCCAACACCTGCTGTTTTCTGTGTTGTTAATTTTAGCAATTCTCACAGGTGTGAGGTGATATCTCATTGTAGTTTTGATTTGTATTTCCCTGATAATGAGTGATGTTGAGCATCTTTTTCTGTGTCTGTTAGACGTCTGTATGTCTGTCTTCTCTGGAAAAATGTCTGTCTGTGTCTTTTGCCCATTTCTTAACTGGATTATTTATTTTTTGGGTGTTGTGTTTGATTAGGTTTGGATACTAACCCTTTATCCCAAATGTCATTTGTAAATATTTTCTCCCATTCCAAAGGTTGTCTTTTAGTTTTGCTGATTGTTTCTTTTGCTGTGCAAAAGCTTTTTATCTTGATGAAGTCCCACTAATTCATATTTGCTTTGTTTCCCTTGCCTCTGGAGACGTGCCTAGTACAAAATTGGTACAACCAAAGTCAGAGAGGTTGCTGCCTGTACTCTCTAGGATTTTGATGGTTTCCCGTCTCACATTTAGATCTTTCATCCATTTTGAATTTATTTTGTGTGTGGTGTAGGAAAGTAGTCCAGTTTCATTCTTTTCCATGTTGCTGTCCATTTTTTCCAACACCACTTATTGAAGAGACTGTCATTTTTCCATTGTATATCCTTTCCTGCTTTGTCGAATATTAGTTGACCATTTCTGGGTTTTCTATCCTGTTCCATTGCTCTGTGTATCCTTTTGTGACAGTACCATAGTGTCTTGATAACTATGACTTTGTAATATAACTTGAAGTCTAGGATTGTGAAGCCTCCAGCTTTGCTTTTCTTTTTCAAGTTTGTTTTGGCTATCCAGGGTCTTTGTGGTTCCATACAAATTTTAGGATAGCTTATTCTGGATCTGTGAAAAATTCTGGTGGTACTTTGACAGGGATTGCATTAAATGTGTAGATCGCCTTGGGTATTATAGACATTTTAATAATATTTGCTCTTTCAATCCATGAGCCTGGAATGCTTTTCCATTTCTTTTTGTCCTCTTCTATTTCTTTCAGAAGTGTTCTATAGTTTTCAGAGTTCATATCTTTTACCTCTTTGGTTAGGCTTATTCCTATCTATCTTTTTCTTGGGGGGGGGGGGGTGCAATTGTAAATGGGATCTATTCCTTGATTTCTCTTTCTGCTGCTTGATTATTGATGTTTGGAAATGCAACCATTTCTGTATGTTGATTTTGTATCTTGTGACTTTACTGAATTCGTGTATCAGTTATAGCAATTTTTTTGGTGGAGTCTTTTGGGTTTTCTACATAGTAGTCTGCAAATAGTGAAAGTTTGACTTCTTCCTTGCCACTATTGATGCCTTTTATTTCTTTTTGTTGTCTGATTGCTGAGGCTAGGACTTCCACTACTATGTTAAAAAACAGTGGTGAGAGTGGACATCCCTGTCTTGTTCCTGACCATAGAGGAAAAGCTCTCAGTTTTTTCTCATTGAAGATCATATTAGCTGTGGGTCTTTCATATATGGCCTTTATGAGGTTGAGGTGTGTTCCCTCTATCCTTACTTTATTGAGGATTTTTATTATGAATGGATGCTGTACTTTGTCAAATGCTTTTTCTGCATCTGTTGAGAGGATTTTATGGTTCTTATCCTTTCTTTTATTAATATCATATACACGTTGATTGATTTGCAAATATTGAACCACTTTAAATCCCAGGAATGAATTCCACTTTATTGTGGTGAGTAATTCTTTTAATGTAGTGTTGGATTCAATTTGCTAGTATTTTGTTGAAAATTTTTGCACCCATGTTCATCAGGGATATTAACCTGTAATTCTCTTTTTTGGTTGGGTCTTTGGTTTTGGAATCAAGGTAATGCTGGCCTTGTAGGATGAATTTGGAAGTTTCCCTTCTATATATATATATATATATATATATATATATATATATATATATATATATATATATTGGAAAGGTTGGAGAAGAATAGGTATTAACTCTTCTTTAAATGTTTGGTAGAATTCCTCTGTGAAGCCATCTGGCCCTGGACTTTTGTTTATTGGGATATTTTTGATTACTGATTCAATTTCTTTGCTCGTTATCTGTATATTCAAGTGTTCTATTTCTTCCTGTTCCAGTTTTGGTAGCTTATATATTTCTAGGAATTTATCCATGTCTTCTAGATTGCCCAATTTGTTGGCATATAGTTTTTCATAATAGTCTCCTTATAAGTGTTTGTATTTCTGCAGTGGTGACTGTGATCTCTCCTTTCTCATTCATGATTTTATTTATTTGGGGTTTTTTCTCTTTTCTTTCGATAAGTCTGGCTAAGGGTTTATCAATTTATTCTTTCCAAGAACCAGCTCCTTATTTCATTGATCTGTTCTGCTGTTTTTTTTTTCTTGCTGTTGTTGTTTCCATATCATTTATTTCTGCTCTAATCTTTATTAGTTCCCTTCTTCTGCTGGCTTTAGGATTCATTTGTTGTTCTTTTTCTAGCTTCATTAGGTGAAAGGTTAGGGTGTATATTTAAGATTTTTCTTTTTTTTTTAATTTATTTTTTCAGAGAGAGAGAGAGAGAGCAGGGGAGGGGCAGAGAGAGAGAGGAAGAGAGAGAATCTGAAGCAGACTCTACACTGTCAGTATAGAGCTCAATTTGGGGCTTGAACTCATGAACGGTGAGATCATGACCTGAGTCAAAATCGTGAATTGAACACTTAACTGACTGAGTCACCCAGGCACCCCCAAGACTTTTATTGCTTCTTGATGTAGGCCTGTATTGCTACATACTTCCCTATTATGATTGCTTTTGCTGTATCACAAAGGTTTTGGACTGTTGTGTTTTCATTTCCTTTTGTTTCCATGTGTTTTTTTAATTTCTTCTTTAATTTCCTCATTGATCCATTCGTTCTTTAGTAGGATGTTCTTTAACCTCCATGTATTTCTGGTCTTTCCAAATTTTTTCTTGTGGTTGACTTCACATTTCATAGTGTTGTCATCAGAAAATATGCATGGCAGGATCTCAGTCTTTTTGTACTTGTTGAGGCCTGAGTTGTGACCTGGTATGTGATCTGTTCTGGAGAATGTCCCATGTGCATTCAAAAAGAATGTGTACTCTGCTGCTTGAGGATGAAATGTTCTGAATATATCTGTTAAGTACATCTGTTCCAGTATGCCATTCAAAGCCATTGTTTCCTTGTTGATTTTCTGCTTAGATGATCTGTCCATTGATGTAAGTGGGGTGTTAAAGTCCTCTACTATTGTTGTGTTATCAATGAGTTCCTTTATGTTTGTTCTTAATTGTTTTACATATTTGGGGGCTTTCAAGTTGAGGGCATAAATATTTACAGTTGTTAGATCTTTTTGTTGGATAGACCCTTTTATTATGATATAGTTCCTTTCTTCATCTCTTCGTATAGTCTTTGGTTTAAAATCTAGTTTGTGTGATATAAGTATGGCTACTCTGGTTTTCTTTTGACATCCATTTGCATGAAAGATTGTTCTCCATCCCTTCACTTTCAATCTTCAGGTGTCTTTAGGTCTAAACTGAGTCTCCTATAGGCAGCATATAGATTTTTTTTTAATCCATTCTGGCACCGTATGGCTTTTGATTGGAGTATTTAGTCCATTTACATTCAGAGTAATTATTGATAGATATGTATTTGGTGCCATTTTATTACTTGGTTTGTCATTGTTTCTGCAGATATTCTCTATTCCTTTCTAGTCTTTGTAACTTTTGGTATTCCTTTCCCACTCAAAGAGTCCCCTTTAATATTTCTTGCAGGGCTGGTTTAGTGGTCATGGACTCCTTTAGTTTTTGTTTGTCTGGGAAACCCTTTATCTCTCTTTCTGAAGAATAGATTTACTGGATAGTGTATGCTTGGCTGTATATTTTTCTGATTCAGCACATTAAATATATCATGCCACTCCCTTCTTGCCTGCCAAGTTTCTGTGGAGATATCTGCTACTAACCGTATTTGTCTTCCCTTGTAAGTTAAGGACTACTTTTGTCTTGGTTCTTTAGGATTTTTCTTTATTTTTATATTTTGCAAATTTAACTACAATATGTCTTAGTGTTGGCCCACTTTTGTTGATTTTGATGGGAGTCCTCTGTGCCTACGGGATTTGCATGTCTGTTTGCTTTCCCAGATTAGAGAAGTTTTCAGCTATAATTTCCTCACGTAAACCTTCTGCCCCCTTTTCCATCTCTTCCTCTTCTGGGGCTCCTATGGTATGAATGTATGGAGTTACTGAGTACCCTGGGTCTACATTCATGATCTAATATTTTTCTTTCCCTGTTCTTTTCAGCTTCATTATTTTCCATAATTTTATCTTCTACATCACTTATTCATTCCTCTGCTTTTTCCATCCTTGTGGTCATTACACCAGTCAGTTTCAAATCTTCGTTGTTGCATTTTTCATCTTGGCCTGCCTAGTTTTTACGTCTCAGAAGTTTGCAGTAAGGGACTCCCTAATGTCTTCTTTGCTTTTCTCAAGCCCAGCTAGTATCCTTATGATTACTGCTTTTAATTCTGGATCGGGCATATACTTATATCTGTTTCAATCAGATCCCTGGCTGTGGCCTTTTCTTGTCTGGGATGAATTTCTCCATCTTGGCATTTTGTCTAGGTCTCTGTCTTCTTCTTTGTGTTAGGAAAGCCTGTTTATGTTTCCTGTTCCTGAGAGTAATGGCTTTATAAAGAAGAGGTCATATATTCCCCGGGGCCTGGCACTCCAGGAAGTGTCTCTGGTGTATGCTGTGTGCACTCTGCTGCTGTGTTTTGGCTGCTCTTTCCCTCAGGTCAGTCCTCCACAGAGCTTCTCCTTGCCTGAAGTTGGGAGTGTTTTAGGACCTTGGCCAGAGTGTGGCAAGTTTCAACTAGGTGTGCTCTGGTCTGCTTGTTAAAAGAAACCTGATGCTGTTTCCACTAAAGCTGAAGCTTTGCAGAACTCTATGGTCAGTAGATGTGGTGCATGTGGAGGTGTTTGTGCTGGTCTTCTGAGGCAGGGGCCTGTTGCACTGGTTCTCAGGCACACTTACCAGAGAAAAGCAGCACCTGCAGAATGCAAGGGGACAGGGTTTGGTGTAAGCAGGTTAGGCCGCCAGTATTGGCAGTTGTGCTGCTTACTGAAGTTAGTTTATGCTGAAGGGTGGGGGAGAGAAATGGCACCAGCCCCCTTCCACTCCCCAGAAAGGGGAGTTTGTGACCAACACTGCCTGGGAGGCCCTTCCAGAAGAGGGAACAACCTCCACTTGTGTGTCTCAGGTGTGCCTCACATCCCTGTTTCCACCCTGTCTGTGTCTGGGCCCTCTGCCCACACAGTAATGCAGTGCACCTGTGTTCTATCCCAGGCAGGCTGGCTGAGTTTTAAAACTCCAAGTTTTAGGGACCCGATGTGGTGCGGACCTATGCTGGTCCTCTGTGGGAGGATCTCACCACTCTCAGGCTGGTGCAGGCTTATCCCAGAAGGGCAGTTTCCACCAAAGCACAGGGGCATGGAGTTTGGAGTAAAGTGCAGCAAAGAGCCAGTGTCCACGTTAGGTGTCCTCAGCAGGTGTCTCTGCACCTATCCTGAGGGGTGGGGGAGTGAAATGGTGCCCACTGGCTCTTTTGTTCCCAGAGAGCCGATGCTTCCTCTCCCAGATGCACTCTCAGAAGAGGGGACCATCTCTCCCAGTGCATCCCAGGGAACCCTCAGATCGGGCTGTCCACTACGAGGCTATCTGCCCTCCTTCTCCACAGGAGCACTGCAGTGCCCTCCAGGCTCCACGCCGGCCACACCACAGACCTCTAAAACTCTAGTCTTTGAGCCCTGCTGGTTGTAGAATCTCACAAAAATCAGCCCCTCTCATTTTCCCAGTCAATGGCTTTGGGGAAGTGTTTTCCTTGTGCAATCTCCTGTGCGCTCCTCTCTCTCTCCCTCTCTCTCTCTCTCTCTCTCTCTCTCTCTCTTTCTCTCTCTCTCTCTCTCTCTCACCTCTCTCCATGAACAGGGCTCCCTCCCCTCTGCAGCCTCTTCAATCCACTTCTCCCCCAAACCACATCTCCATACCTCCTACCTTCCACGATGTGGCTTCTTCTCTCCCTGTAGTTGTGCAGTTTGTTATTTCAGTCCTCAGGTTGATTTCTTGGGTGTTCAGAACGATGAGGTATTTATCTAGCTGTGTTCAAGGAAAAAGGCAAGCCTAGTTTCTTCCTACTACTCTGCCATCTTAGCTCCTCAGTTTTATGTTGTAAACAATAAGAACTCAACTGACTAATTTAACAGATTGAAGTGAAGGAGAAATTGTCTTTCAGGATCTTCTAGGTGGCCTAAAAATTAAATTTACATAAGGCAGATCAACAGGAGAAAAAAAAAAAACACCCAAATTTTATTACATACGCACAGAGGCTCAATTATGAAATTGAGACCTGAAGAAGTGACCGAGGCAGCCAGTTTGTCTACCTTTTAGACAAAGAGACAATAAATCTGTGAAGAACTGACAGGACAAAGAAAACTTTGGGAGCTTCAATTAGTAAGGAATTCTAAACAGAATTTGGGTGTGGGAGTAAGTTAGTAAAAAGTAACAAGGATTGTTTACACAACTTTCTCAGCTCTAAGTTTCCCATTTCTGGTGATAAGGATGACTCATTACCTCCTTGTACAGGGAGGGTATCAGTCGCATGGGAAATTCATTTCTTGCTTTCAGGGGGGCAGAGGAGGGTCTGAGTGTCCTGGTTGTACTGGCTGTCTCTTAAGTATGAGAAATGAGATGATTCATTTTCAGAAATACCAAATGAAAGCTGTGCTGTCTAGTTAACAATAGGTTTACAACGTATTGCAAATACCTACCAACCCTCCCCCCACAATGGAGTCCCACACCCTTAGACACTTCCGGGTTCTCCTTCCCCTCTCCATTCCAGGGACTTTTTTTTTGCGAGCTTTGCGATGAGCATGCGCCAAAGAACTGAAGTCTCTGCAGCACCTCAAGGAACGTACATGTGTTCCAATCTGAATACTTTTTGCCTTACAGGGCATGGGTGACATCCGGGCAAGGCTGTAACCTCTGCAGTGCTCCACTAATGAGGGATGGGGGGGGGGGGGGACTTGCACACTAAGCGACAAATTGTCTGCTGTAACTGCCCCGCATGTGCCTGTCCATCAGACACCTGCTCTTGTGAAAGCATTGATTAAAGCCTCCCTTGACTGCGCTCTGCGTCTCCCCATCCCTCCTTTGGGTCAGTGGGCTTATTTCTCACATTAAGTAAATTTATTTAAAATAATCAATATGCCAAAGTGGCACGTCTGAAGGCAGTCTGTCCTTGGTCCCTAAAAGGCCAAATTGGCTTTACTGAATGATTCATGAATTGGACAGCATCCCATTGAGCAAATGAAAGAGAGCTCCATCAAGCTACAGAAGAGGGAAGGCTTTTAAAGGTGGGGGTGGGGTGGAGAGGAAGGCAATTATTAGCAAGTAATGCATTATTTTAGGTAAGGTCCTCCTCATAAGGGGAATGGACGGGGTCTATCAGTAAACTCCCTAGTGCTGTAGTGCTGACCAAGAAGTTCCATGTTGACTGGCTAAAGGTTACATTGGTGGTGATTGGGGATCGAAACTGCAGTTACGTTAGTGTTAAGTCTTGGCTTGCTGACGTGGGGTCTTAATATAAGTGACTCCTTTTGGGGCCTGTGGTTTTCTTTTTAATGGTATGATCAGTCCTATCATTTCTTACCTTTCTATTTCCCACTGGTCACCTTCCCTGGCTCCTTGCACCCAGGCCTCTTTGGTATCGTCACCCCCGAACCCACCAGACAGGGCCCCCGTATAGGGCTTTTGCCCTGGCTGTTCATCCTCCAGTTGATGAGGTTTGAAGTGTTGGGGTTCGGAGCCATCAGCCAAGAAAGAATTCTTGACATGTCTTTGGGGGAAAAAGGTGGTTTTATTAAAGCACGGGGACAGGACTCCTGGGTAAAAAGAGCTTCCCGCAGATTGTGAGGAGTGACTGATTAAATATGGGGGAGATGGGGGGAGGTAAAGTCCAGGGAAGTTTCCAAAAGGGTTTTCATATGCTAAAGAAGACTCACGGGATCCAGGATCCTGGAGGCCTAGCTATTGTTGAGCTAAAGTTGCTTTTCCCTCTGGCAAAGCATTAACATTAAGACACAGGGAGTTCCTGGAGAAACGGTCTACTTTGCCTCCGTCAAGTAATGGGCTGCAGGTTATAAGGAAATTTAACTTTATCTACCATTTCCTTCTTGCCTTTGTTCCCCACCTCACAGTGGCTAACCCAGCATCTTGGTGGCTTCTTCACTTACAAGTCATTTTCTCATTGCGGCCTTCCCTCATCTCCTCAGCCACACTTCCTGTCCTTCTCTCCTTATTAGCTAATATACTGTGAATGTAGCTGTCGCCTCAGAGAACTGTAAACTCTCCATAAAGGCAGGGTGTTTTGTTGTTATCCCTCGAATCTCCTGTGTGTGGGATCATATATGTCTTGAATGACTAAATCTACCCCAAGCCTAGGGCAGATGGTAACTGCCCTCTTTTCTGTCACTCGTTTGTGCATGCGTGCCTGTGTGTGTGTAGTTCTATGTAGCTTGATCACGTGGTATGTTCGGGTAACAGCACTATAATCAAGATATAGGACCATGCATCACAAGCATCCCTCACACCACCTCTTATAGCCACATCCTTTCTCCATATCCAGGATTCCTTTTTAAGGAAAATGTAACATAAGACTGTGGAAATGTAGCTGGCATGCAGGGGTGCAAGAGCAACTGACTCTGGGGAGTCCCAAACCGACCAGGTGCAGCCACTCACCATTGACAAAACCCAAAGGCACAGAGACAAGTGGTGGTGAAGTAAGAGAGGAATTTATTTCCATGAGGCCGACACCCGGAAGACCACAGACTAATGGCTCAAAGGCTGTCTCCGAAGTGCCAAAAATATTTCCAGGCTTATATAAGGAAATGTGGGGCAAAGGTCAGTGGTACGTGCAGGTGGGCAGTGAAGGTCTGGTGGGTCTTTGTCTTGGAGTCAATGACATGGGGTCTTGCTGGCTCAGGAAACCCCTTATTGCCTGAGGGAGTACTTTCGGTTCCCATCTGGGGGTGCTTTGCCCTCAGGGTCTTTTTCCAGAGTGAAGAGAAAGCTGGAAAGAAGAACTTAATCAGTTAGAAAGTTTGAGTTCAGGGGTGGTTGGGTGGCTCAATCAGCTGAGCATCCAACTCTTGATTTCTGCTCAGGTCATGATCTCATGGTTCATGGGTCCGAGCCCTACATTGGGCTCCATGCTGGCAGTGGGGAGCCTGCTTGAGATTCTCTCTCTGCCCCTCCTCATTCATGCTTGAGCTCTCTCTCTTCCTCTCTCAAAATAACTAAATAAACCTTTTTTTTTTTTTTAAAGAAAGTTTGAGTTCAAAATGGAAGTAATGAAAGTCTTCTTTCAGAAGGAGATCCACGGTGTATTGTGGTTTTCTTCTTTCTTTCTTTCTTTCTTTCTTTCTTTCTTTCTTTTGTTGTTGTTCTTTTTTTGTGATGTCAACCGTAGGACCATTTTACTATAAACCCTTGATGGGCAGGGTAACTCTGGGGACACGCCATACTTCCCTCCTCTCACACTTCACGAAGCATTATGACTACAGGCATATATTCCCACTGGGGGAATATTCCCACGATCCTTGTATTGTTGCGTGAAAAAGTAAGTTGCAGAAAATGTTTTTTGGAGAAGGGAAACTGTATACACATTTATATGAGCATATGAAGCTTTCAATTCACTTTCTCATACCCTAATTCAAAGGCTCCCTCTGAAAGTCTGGTTTAGAGAACTGGCCCGTGAGACTTGCCAATTTTCCCATCTATCAACGGGTCACACATTCCACGTTCATCAACCCAAGTCATTCCTCCTGAATTCCTTACTGTAATCTCAACTCTCCTCATGTACACATAAACAAAAGATTTACAAGGCAAGCAGAGGCATATTATGAAAGCCATCTTGTCAGCACCCACTTCTCACTTATTTTTACAACCAGACATGGTGTTCAGAAGGGGAATCCCTGCTATGCTTATGTGTCATTGGAGGCCCAGGGAACACACACAGGTCATCTGTGGCAGTGCCATTGTGATAGATTGAAATGACAATCTTCTCAGACTGAGGGGAAAAAAGATTTGTACAATGAGAAAGACATGTTCCAGAAACTTCTAGGGTTGGTATTTTTTAGTAATAACTCCTAAGGCTTTACTCATCAGAGCCACAAAGTGAAGGGAATAATAATTCTTCAGCCATTTCAGCCACTAAAGTTTTTACTACTAGTATAATATAGAGATAGCCTCTTTGCTGATTAAAAATATTACGTTTTGTGTTTTGTCACTAATCTCCCTAGAACTGACCTTTGGTGATATGCTGTGTGCAAGCTATCCAATTGCTTTCCTTCCATATATAGGTATCTGTGATATTGTGAATTTTAATAAGAAATATATATACACGGTCTTAATTCCCATTTCTGGCACAGAGCTCCTAAAACCCTTAGAATTTCCTAAGAGAGTGATAAATGTGTCTTTTGTTATGGCAATGAGGTGACTTTTGTAAAGTAGCTAGGATGGTTGCCAAGAGAACAAATCATGTTAGTGGTTTAGAACTTTTAACCCCACCCCCAATCTCTTTGGGAAGGAAGAGGGGGTTTGAGCTTGAGTCAATCACTAATGGTCAGTGATTTGACCAATCATGCCTCTATAATAAAACCTCCATAAAAACCCAAAAGGACTGGGTTTGGAGAGTTTCCAGGCTGGTGAACCAGAATCATGGGCCACTGAGCCCAAGCGCATAAGCTCCTTGGTTGGGAATCTCACCCTATGTGTTTCTTTATCTAGCTATTAATTAATATCCTCTGATATCCTTTGTAACAAACCAGTAATCTAGTGAGTAAACGGGTTTCCTGATTTCTGTGAGGCTTTCTAGCAAATTAATTGAACCCAAAGAAGGGGTTGTGGTAATCTATGATTTATAGACAGCCAATCGGTCAGAAGCAAGGGTAACAACCTGGATTTGGGATTTCAGTCTGAAGTGGAGGGCAGTCTTATGGGACTAAGCTCTTAACCTGTGGAATCTGATGCTATCTCAAGGTAGATAGTGTCAGAATTGAGTTGAATTGTAAGACACCCAGCTGTGTCTGAGAATTGCTTTGTGGTGTGGAGACCACCCCTCACATTGGAATTTGTACTAGAATCATTAACACCCTCCTATCCTAGCTTCCTGCACTGCATTGTGCAACCTTTCTCCAACCTTTCAGCAGTTCTTGATTGCAGATAGAGTTTCCACATACACGTGGGTCTGGGTCTGTTTATGTATCACTATTCTGCTATTGTTCTATATTTCTATCCCTGCACCAACATCACATGGTGAGGAATACTATAGCATTATAAAAAGTCTTGCTGTGTAGTAGGGAAAGTTCTTATAATTCATCCTTCCTCAAGAGTGTTTAATTTTTCTTGTACTTTTCAGGCCCATACATTTTTAAAGAAAAAGTTTGAAAAGTTCCACATAAAAAGGGGCAGGGCATATTTTGGTTGGCCTTACACTGACTATATACCATGTTGGGGGGAGAGATAACATCTTTAATATTGATTTTGCCAATCCCTGAACATGTAATATTTTTCAATTTAATTAGCTTTTTTTTCAAGTTTTCATAATTTTCTCTATAAAAGTCCTGTCCATTTCTTGTTAGATTCAATTCCTCAAGTATGCATTTCATACACTTTCAAGCACAGAGGTTGATGTGGGGCTCGAACTCATGGACCTGAGCCTGGAGTCAGACGCCCAACCGACTGAGCCACCCAGATGCCCCTTTCTTTATTTTTTTAATGTTTATTTATTTTTGAGAGAGACAGAATGTGAGCGGGGTAGAGGTAGAGAAAGAGACAGACAGACAGACAGACAGACAGAATCTGAAGTAGGCTCCAGACTGAGCTGTCAGCACAGAGCCTGACACGGGGGTCAAACTCATGAACTGTGAGATCATGACCTGAGCCGAAGTCGGAAGCTTAACTGACTGAGGCACCCAGGCGCCCCTCAAGAGGAATGTTTTTAGAAGAGGTAGTGGGCAGAATTATTAGTGACCAGAAAAAGATATGTCCAAGTCCTGACATGCCTACCTGTGAAATGTAACTACTTAGAAATCAGGTCTTTACACATATAATTAAAGCTCTCAACATGAGATCATCCTGTTTTTAGGGTGGGCCCTAAATCTAATGACTAGTGTCTTTATAAGAGACAGAAAAGGAGAAGATACAGAGACACACAGAGGGGAAGAACACTATGAAGACCCAGGCAGAGATGGGAGTGATGTGTCTACAAGCCAGGAAGCACCAAGAATTGCTAGAAGCCACCAGAAGCTAGAAGCCACCAGAAGAGAGGCATGGAGAGGGAGCGCTCCTAGAAGGAACCAAAACTGCCAACACCTTGATTTCAGACTCTGGCCTCCAAAACTCTGAGAGAATAAATTTCCGCTGTTTTAAGTCACCCAGTTTGTAATAATTGGCCAAAGCAGCCCTAAGAAACTTACACAGAAAATAACATAGGAAACCCGCTTAGTGACGGAGCAATTCGAAAAAATTTCTTAAACAAGTTACAAAAAGCCCTGGCCACTAAAGAAAAGATTGATATATTCCTCTATGTTGAAATCATCTTCTGGGCCGGGAGGCCCTGCCGTGGCCAGTCAGCTAGGTTTCGAGAAGCCTCTCTGCCTGCCCAGCCCGCCCTCAGGATGCCCAAGAGGAAGGCCAGCTCTGCCAAGGGGGCTGCGAAGGAGGAGTCCAAGAGGAGATGGGGGGAGGTTGTTAGCCAAACCTGCTTCTGCAAAGATGGAAATGAAGCCAAAAAAGGGGGCAGGAAGGGATAAATCTTCAGACAAAAAAGTGCAAGCAAAGAGGAAAAGGGGAGCAAAGGGAAACCAGGCTGAAGTGGCTAACCAAGAAACGAAAGAGACTTACCTGCAGAAAATGGAGAAACTAAAAACGAGATTCCAGCCCCTGATGAAGCAGGAGGGAAAGAAGCTACGTCTGATTAATATCATACGTACCATGTCTTATCAGTCATCCTGTCCCCCTTCTTGTACAATCCAGAGGAGTACTTTGATCAACTATTTTATAAATGCAAGTTTTTTAGTAGCTCTAGAAACATTTTTAAGGAGAGACACCCACTTCATCCCATTTCTTAAGTGTCAATGCTTTTTTTAAAGAGGTGAAATCATTTTCTTGTTATTTATTTATTTTTTGGTACAATCAGAAAATATTGGGGTATTGAATATGGGAGGCTTTGACTGCCTTGGGTATCAGCTCAACATTTCACAGATGGGGTAGTTTTTATATTCTACAGTACAAAGCATATTGAATGGCAATTGGGAGTCTGTCATGCATTTAGTATGTCTTGAATATTAAAAAAAAAATTGTTTCCTAAAGAAAACCACTCCTTGATCTTGACTCTCCCTGTCAGAATTTTGTAAGTTCTGTAACATCTTGGTTGGTTTTCCTAGTAACTTTGTTAATGTGCTGTGCAGGATTATAAATCTGTGTATGTAGTGTATATGATATTAACTTGTGAATTAATGGGACTTAATAATGTAACAGTGTGTCAACATTTGAAGATATTGATACTTGATATACTGTTAAGGAAAATTTGCCTCCAAAGTTTAAGCTGGAAAGTCACTGGAATAACTTAGAAAAGAATCACAACTATATGATTTTTTTAGATTTTTGATATGTATGTTAGGAATTGTGTACAAATTGAGATGTCTTACTGGTCCTCAGCACAACCGATAAAAACTCAATTATGAAAGAAAAAAATCATCATCCTTTGAACATGAAAAAACACTGCCAGAAGAATCTAAGACATGCCACAAAGTAAGAATTATGCAGCTGAGTCAATCAACAAAGTACTTGCTCTAAAATACACTTCTATGAATCTATCAGGAAGTCAAATAACTTAGTAGGGAAATGAACTAAAGTAAGTAAATAAACAAACAAATAAAAAAAAAAGTAGGAAACACAACACAAATGGCTTGTGAGCACATGAAAAGATGGTCAGCATGAAAATCAAAACATAGTAAGTTACCGTTTTACCCCAGATTAGCAAAAAATTTCAGTCTGATAACAGCAAGTGTTAGCAAGGAGGTACAGCAACTGGAAATCCTGTACCCTGCTGGAGAATGTAAATTGGGACAATCAAGTTGGAAAGTTGACATTATCTAGCAAAGTTGCAGACATATATACTCTATAACCCAGTAATTTTATTCCAAAGCTGATGTAATCAGGACACATGAATAAGAATGCCCATAGTAGCTTTGATTAGAATTGTCAAAAATGGAAACAACCCAAAAGTCCATGTGTAACAGAATGGCTAAAAGAGGAATCCTACTGATACAATGAAATACTGCCTACATATATAAACGAATGTGCTGCCACTCTGTGCTTCAACAGGCAAGTAATGACAATATGTTCAGTATGATTCCATTTAGATCAATTTACAAAAAGAAAATTCAACTACATTGCTTAGGGAGGAATGTGTAGGTGGTAAAACTATAAATAAGTGCAGTAAAACCTTGGATTGCGAGTAACTTGTTTTGTGAGTGTTCCACAAGACAAGAAAACATTTCTAATATATTTTAACTTGATACACAGGCAATGTCTTGCAGTATGAGTATTAGGTGATGCCAAATGTCACATGATCACAACTGAGCCAATGGTTCTTGAAGTTCGCTTTGACATACAAGTGCTTTGGATTACAAGCATGTTTCTGGAGTGAATTATGCTCCCAAACCAAGATTTTACTGTACAAGGAAAAGATGATCACAACCGTCACAATATTGGCCACATGGGAGCAGGTGAGTGGGAGATAATAGGGGGAGAGCAGGGGGAACTTCTAAGGAACAGCAGTGTTCCATTTCTGAACCTGAGTGGTAATATCCAAGCAAATCAGAGCTAGACAGTAAAGTGGTAAAAAAAAAAAAAAAGTTACTCAGGACTATTGCAATCGGGGAAGAGATCTCAGTATAGAACCAGCTCAATTCCAAATACAGTGCGTAAAAGTGGGGATTTACAGCCAAGGAGCAGGGTGGAGGTCAGTGGATAGAAAATTACTAAGAGGAAACATCGGGGTTATTGGAGGGATTCTGGCAAATCTGAGCCAACAGGATTCTTGCTAAGGACAGGCCAATCTGATCAATCACCTAGGGGGGATAGTTGAGGACCAGGAACCCGAATAGATACCAAGAGTGATTGGATGTGGAGGATGGGGATTCTTACTAAATGGACTCAGCAGAGTTTTTGCTGAAACCGTATTTTATAAGGAAGTGCCCAGATGGCCCTTGAAGGCTCAGGAACTTGACTAAACCTTGGCCAAACAAAGAATCTTTGACAATAATTACATGGGTGTTTTCTTACAATTATTTTCAAAATGCAGATACATGTTTTATAGTCTTCTGTGCATAGGATACATTCCACAACGTAAAAAAAAAAAAAAAATACAATAGATTATTTAACTTGAAGATAGATGGAAGGGAGACCATTAGGTAAAGAAATTTACACGACATTATATTATGGTTCAGTGTTAGGCTTTTTAGCCTGTTTTTAATTCTCTTAATCACATTTCAGTGATTTTTGGTATTCACCAATTTGATATTCATTGAGCTTTTCTAGTTGTGGGCACCCTTTTAGATGATGTGGAAGATCATGGTCTCTGCAGTCAAATCTCTGCTTAAAGTCTGGTAATGATGAGATCACTAACACCGTCAGGTAACTACAGTGGTTCAAGTATGCAGATGCAGAGATTTGGAGGAGTGATTTCAGAGATGTGCACGAGACGGTCACTGAGCCAGAAGAGAGTCATGGCACTCCAGACCAAGAGAAAAAATAACCAAGGAGTGTAAGAAACAAGGAACGGACAGAACAGTCCAGCTGGTTTTGCTGGACTGTAAGATGCATACTGGGAAGTGGCAAGAAACTAGATTGCAGATGTAGGCCTTATTAGGTGTATTTTTTGGAATTATGTTTGGTCACGGTGGATGAAATGTCCAAAATAACAGTGGCATGCAGACAGCAGCTCACTGCTTTGTCATATAAAACATGCGTGCACGTAGATGGTGGCTGCTGTGATGCTCGACACGGAGGCCAGGGCCCAGACTCCCTCTGTGTACCGCTCCACGGTCCAAACACAGCTAATAATTAGCACAACACAGGTCTTTAAAATAAAAGTGGTTTTATTATAAAATTCTAAAACTGTGCTTTAAAGGATGGTCACAGGAATACTGCATAAGAAGAAGAAACATATGTTCATAATCCAATCACATAGCAGACTTTATATTGTCCACAGAATCAATATTTAAAAAACATTCCTCTATGTCAGTTAAAAAGAGACTTCAGAGCACCATTATTTGAAGGGAAGGTATTTTGCACATCAGAGTTCATCTTTGGTCTGCAATTAAGAAGCAAAATATTTAGTGCCATCAAGAAGTCTTATACCCGTCAAGATAACTTACGTTAGTCTATTAATTATTTTCCCCTAAAGGTGGAAGCAGCGAAAAAGGCAAGTGGGCGCTAAAGGTTTGTAGGGCCTGGGACTATGCTCGGAATCCCTCCTGGGGAAAGTCACATCGTGTTTTATCGGACTGCTGATGGGAAACACAAACATGTAAGTATTTGCATTACTGTAAAGGGCTTTGTGTTATGTATCTTATCAGTGAAGGGCTACAGCAGACAAGGAGGAGGAACTTAACGAAGCCTCTAAGTCCACTGGTCAGTGTTGGCACTCCCCAGCATCACTCAAAGATAAAAAATAAAAAAAGAGGACTGGAGAAAGGAAGCCGCCCAGTTTCATTTGGAGCCAACAGAAGTGTTGTGATACCAAATCACAAATTTCATGAGCAGGTACATTTCAATTCTGGAAAATTTTTAAAAGATTTTATTTTTTAAGCATTTAATTTATTTTTTAAGTAATCTCTACACCCAATGTGGGGTCAATCCAAGATCAAGAGTTGCAAGCTCTGCTGACTGAGCCAGGCCGGTGCCCCGAAGTCTAGCAAGTTTTTTTTTTTTTTTTTTTGTCAATGGCTTTAACTAATTTAATGAACTTCCAGCACTGACAAGCGTTAACACTGATGAAGAACCGTTTCTGGGTGGGGGTGAGGGGGTTGGTTAGTTACTTAGTGGCAAGTCTGCACCCCAAACAAAAAAACGAAATAACCAAAACTGATTTGTAGCACCTGCTGTTGTCATGGTGACTCTCCCTCACCAGGCAGATTCCAAGGTACCAGAAATTAACTAGTGTGCAAAATTCCTAATATGTAACAGACAGTGAGCTTATATAAACTGATTCTATCATACCACTGGATAGCGGTCACTTAATTCGTTTCAAACCCCCTGTGAGTCAGGCATGATAACTGCCAAATCTGCCTTCTCATTTTTGGTCACAATACCACAGTTTTGAGTTTGTTCTTTTAGAGACATGATGACATTGCTTAAAATAATGTCAAGCCAATATATTACATATGTATATATTTATGTAACATATATGTATACATAGAGTGTAGAGATATACACTACAATTTATATAGTATATATTCATTCAAACAAAAAGCATTACAATCAAAACAACCCTCCCCTGCCACATCATGTCTTTACACACAACCAGGCACACAATCTGGTGATGGAGACTAGTTCTTGGTCCTAGCCTTGCTATAATCCAGCTGGGTGGTTATGAGCTAAATTCTTCTTTAGGCTTCGTTTTTATAACTGTAAGATGAAGGCATTTCCTGGGTGACCCCTAAGTCCTTTTTTTTTTTTTTTTTTTTTTTTTTTTAATTTTTAAAAAATATTTTAGTAGGCTCTGTGCCCAACATGGACCTCAAACTCACAACCCCAAGATGAAGAGTCGCACACTCCACTGACTGACCCAGCCAGGCGCCCCCCTTAAAAGGTCCTTTTAGCCTTACAAGTCTGTGTAAATCTACCATTTGTTAATGAAATCAGTATATATTGGTGGTATGAACAGAGATTGCTCTTAAATGCATAATCTGGTAATATATGAATAATCACGGTCATATGTTTTTCATCTCTAAACTGAGATGATGAGTTTTGCCAAAGCCATCTCCCGTGACACATGTGAAAACACTTTTAAAATTATAAACATCTATTCAAAGGCCATGTGAATTTTCGCGTTAAAAAAAGGCTCTCCTCCACTTTGCCGGGGGCTCCTGGACTTCTCCCCTACCTGCATCTCGGTGCCCTTTCTCTGGCCATGTTGTTCCCATGGCATCTGCCCCTCGGTAGACTGAAGGGTAGGCAGGCCCCCAGAGAAGCTCAAATAGTGGCTGCCCGACTGAAGGACTGAAGGGACGGATGAGGACTTGGAACAAGACTAGTTCTTGCTCTGCCACTGCCGGTTCGGGTTACCTGTCTCCTATGGCACGTGCAAGGAAAGAGGTCATCTTCAGTCTGTGCTTCTACCCTCTGCATGCCCTCTCGGATTTGGGGCTCACTCACTTGCAAATTGGCATATTCCTGTGGAAGCAACAAATCAGAAGTGTGCCTTTTGTAACTGGGAGCACATCCACCAAATCAGATACAGTGGAATTTGCTAGGATATGGTCCTTTTAATTCATACGTGTCAAGTTGTGAGAAGCAAAATTCATCATACTCCCCTTAAACCCCCAATAACAGAGTTTCTGAGAGGTGGCTGTCCTTTGGACACCGGCTGCTGATTGCTACTGCACCTCTCCTTATTCTATCCTTCATTTATTTATTTTTAATGTGTTTATTTATTTATTTTTTTGAGAGAGAGAGACAACCCTGTGGGGGGGGGGGGCAGAGAGAAGGGGAGGGGCAGAGGAGGGGCGGGGCAGAGAATCCGAAGCAAGCTCTGTGCTGACAGCAGAGAGCCGCCACTCAGGGCTCAAACTCACAAACTCACAAATTGAGATCATGACCTGAGCCAAAGTCAGATGCTTAACTGAGCCACCCAGGTGCCCCCATCATTTATATGACTTGTACGGTTTTGGTTTTGCCAGCTTCTGCCTTGAAGTGAAAATAATCGTGCACACGGTCTGCCCTAGACTGGGAATTTGAGGCTAGAACATATTTCCACCATGGCTTGCACAGCTCGGCCACCACCTTGATCTATCATCCGCCTGCTGTGTGTTAGGCTCTGGGCCAGGTGATGATGCTCTAGGAAATGTAATCCGAATGAGTGAGCACAAGCCTGTGGACCTTGAGGGATTCAGACAGTAAATCTTCCACTTCACCCTCTCCGTCCCTTCACCAGCCCCTGGGAAGGTTAGAAAGAGGGAGGAGCCAGTGCAGACTAGAAACAGATCAACTGTTCTGGAGTGGAGTCTAAGATTTGGGGCTCAATACCTGCAATTTTGAGATTAAAAAAAATCTTAATTTAGATCTAGTAGTATCATTAGGAAATTACTTGTTACTACTGCATTTTTTATTTTTTTATCTTTAATTTTTTTAACTACTGCATTTTTTCTATTTTATTTTTTATTATCTTTAATTTTTTTAACTACTGCCTTTTTTAAAGTTTTTATTATCTTTAATTTTTTTAACTACTGCATTTTTTAAAAATACCTTTTTAAGTTGTCAGATATACTTTGATTATAATCCCTAAATGCTTAGGCCCATGAAAACAGTTTCCAAGAGAAGCCATGGCTCATATGGAGTCAGCAGTATAGGTCAGAAGACACTGGGCACTGTTTAGACAAAGAAATGGTAAAGCAGCGGCAAGATTGTACAAAGAGCAGGGGCGCCTGGGTGGCTCAGTTGGTTAAGCTGGTAAGCCTCTGACTTTGGCTCAGGTCACGATCTCACAATTTGTGGGTTTGAGCCGCACGTCAGGCTCTGTGCTGACAGCTCAGAGCCTGGACCCTGCTTCTGATTCTGTGTCTCCCTCTCTCTCTGGCACCCCCCCACCCCCCACTCGCACTCTCCTCTCTCAAAAATAAATACTAAAAAAAATAAAAAAAAAAAAGATTGTACAAAGAGAAAATACAGATCCATGCACAATAACTTGGCAGGATCAGAGGCCAATTTCTTAACCACACAATACAGAGTGCTAACATAAATACTTTCCCCATAATGTTGTAGCATTCTTGTCTAGCTAATGTCGGGTTTGTACTATTTTCTTTATGATTTGATGTTGGTCCCTGGTTTTTGCCCACAGAGAAGTGTATGTATCTCTTTATATTAATATACTTTTAGAAACTATTATGTGAAATGTTATTTGCTCTTAACATGCCCAATGCAAATAGTATGTCTGTTTTCTTAGAAAATACTGACCTGGAAAAGTTTAAAATAATAACAGAATATGTCATCGCCCATGAGATTATTTCTTGCAAATTCCTGTCCTGCTTTTGCTATCTTCTTTGCCTGTGGGAACAATGACAACACAAAGTCCCTTAATGAAACATGTTTTTTTCCCCGTGCACACATATGCAAACTGATCTTCAGGGTACATGTATCCTGGGACAACGGCAGGAAAAATCTTTGAGGGTAGTGTTATGTGGTAAAGGGAACATTTAACAACAGTACGTTCAAATTAAAGGGAGGTTTTTTTTTTTAGAGTTGAAAGTTTGAGGAATCATACTGGACCTTCTAGAATGAAGCCTCTCTTGCAAAGAGAAGGCACACATTAAATGAGGTAACAATGACTTTGTAAAGTAAATGCAAGACAAAGCTTAACTGCCTTAACAATTCTCAGCAATTTGCCTGAAGTTTACTTCATGCAATCCTGCAGGAACTTTTTCTTCCTGCCCGTTTGAACATTTTCATATTGTTAGTAAAGGGGAGGCAGTGCCTGAGGCTCTGATCAACCTGACTGAAAAAAGAGAGAGCATCCTCAAGGCCAACCTCTAGCTTTTTATCTCAAGTGCAGAGTGGACAGTTAATCCAGACCCCATGCCAGCGTTCACCCTGAGGGGGACAGATGTGCTACCCTGGGGGGGGGGGGCGGCCTCCCACTGAGAGGGAAGGGTGTATGGCTCAGCATCCGGGATGCTCTTCGGGCACAAGACATTTAAAACCAGCCCATGACGGTGAGGCAGGAGAGACTGACCTTACCTCTTCGTCATGATCTTTTGCCCATTTAAGTTTTTCCAGGAGATCGCTCAGGTTGCTTTTCACTGGAATGTAGTGTTTCCATGGCTGCAGCTCATTGTAAAAGTGCTCGTAGTAGATGGAGTCCTGCTTCAGCACAACACTGTCACCGACGAGGAGGTACGGCAGGCGATACGCTGCGACAGTGCCATCAACGTTTATTTGGTACTTGTGCTGAAAAACAGAAGAGAAGCCTCCATCACACTTCCTTTCTCCACTCTCTTTACTCCCTCCTCTTTCCGCACTTGAAGCCTCATCATTGGCAGACACGAACTGGCCAGATTTTGCCCTCTGCCTTGGCCATGGAGTAAGTGCTATCATATGGACACCTGGCCTAGAGCTAAAGGCTTATTGTGATGCTCTCCCAAATTTCACAAGGGGGCCACAAGTCTAACATTAGAGCAGACAATACAATACTAAGACTGCTGTCCAAAGGCCACAACCTAGGAAAGATAGGCTTATCGTGATTTTGTAATCCCTCGAATACTTTACTGATCACGTATGAGCACCTAAGCATGGTAGCCTATGCCATATTAACCGTACCTTTTAATTTTTTTTTAAGAGAGAGAGAGTGGGAGAGGGGCAGAGAGAGAGAGAGAGAGAGAGAGAGAATATCCCAAGCAGGCTCCATGCTCAGTGTGGAGTCTTATGCGGGGCTCAATCACACAACTGTGAGATCATAACCTGAGTAGAAATCAAGAATCAGACGCTTCACTGACTGAGCCACCCAGGTGCCCCAACCATACCTTTTAAACATCAGATGGCCACACACAAGTCTTGAGAAAATTAACAAGCGTAAATGCAAGAGCAGCTATGAATACAAATATGCCTAGAGCCATGGTAACAATTACTCTCTAGCTGTAGCAAGTGCAAAGGCCTGGCACAACGCCCACTGATGAGGGATGGCTGGTAACCTCTCTTTCTTTCACAAGTCTTTGTGAAATGCATACGGAGGGAGTGATGACAATTCAACTTACGGCCTTATTTAGGACTTCCTGCTGCCATGGAACCTATCCAAAGAAAACCTGGCCACAGGTGCAGACAGAGCTGACGAATCACTTACCTTCCCACATTCCGAGGACAGGTGAGTACCTTTTGTCCACCTTTCATTCCATGACATGGGTCTTTAAAAACCACTTAGTGGCTTAGGGGCACCTGGGGGGCTCAGTAGGTTGAGCGTCTGACTCTTGACTTCGGCTCAGGTCATGATCTCGTGGTTTGTGGGTTTGAGCCCTGTGTCAGCTGTGTTGACAGCATGGAGCCTGCTTGGGATTCTCTCCCCCCACCCCCACCCCCCACCCCTACCCCGCTTGCTCTCTCTTTCTCAAAATAAATAAACTTAAAAAAAACAAAAAAACAAAAAAAACCACTTAGTGGTTTAGAGAATAGGGCAGCGTCCCACTGCCTAGAAGAAGGAGTTAGAAAAAGGATCCCTCCACAGGAAAAAAGAGCAGTCCACATTTTAGACACAGAAAGGTCTCCCTAATCTCCAGGATTCCCAGGCAGATCATTTGCATGGGTTTCAAGACACTTCCCCATCAGAAAGTCTGATGTGAGATACTTGGTTTATCTCTTCTTTAGACTGTTACGATGCTCTGGGGAGAAGAATTTGTAAAATCACATACATGTATTTATTAATAAGAAAGGATTTGGAGCTGAAATGTGCTTACCTTGAGGGTGAGTTGGGGAAAAAATTCTAGCCCTACCCAGGCCCAAAGCTTCCTCGATGCATATATTTTTAAAATTTATGTATTTATTTTGAAAGAGAGTGAAGGAGAGAGAGAGAGAGAGAGAGAGAGCAGGGGAGGGGCAGAGAGAGAAAGGGAGAGAGAATCCCAAGCAGGCCCTGTACTATCAGCACAGAGCCCCATTTGGGGCTTGAACTCACGAACTGTGAGATCATGACCTGAGCCAAAACCAAGAGTCAGACGCTTAACCACCTGAGCCACCCAGGCCTCCCTCCCTTGATGCATGTTTAATGTCAGGTCTGGGTACCTTGTACCCCTCATGCTGCCAAAGTGGTCCTCAGGGCCTCATGCCTTGATGTTCGCTAAATTTTGTGCTCACCTCTTTCACCCCCTAGAATTTATAGGCCTCAGTTTCCTTCCCCCAAATGAAGACATTTGGAAAAACAGAAAGGATTGGACACAATTGATGTCATACCTTGAAGAAATCAAAAAATGAAATGTGTTTCACGATAGGACCATATAGGCTTTCATCATGTTTAAAGAAGAAGAAGTTGGTGAAGGCAGCGTCTATAAGTTCTGGGTGTTTCCTGCTGAGCTTAACCAGTTCCAGTCTCTCTTTGCGACTGTCTCGCCCTCTCCAGACAGCGGTGGAGTTCTTGCTTTCCCAGGGAGGACCTGTGTTAGCTTGCACAGACATCATATCCAGACTTACTCTGGAAGACAAAAAGTGCAACAGATTTTCCTCCCAAACCGTCACATTGCAAAGGCTGCTGGGAAAGAACTCACCAAGGCTCTGGGTCATCTTAGACCCATCTCTCACCGGCCCATGGTTTCTAGAACAGAGTCAGTCAGGTCGTAGGTAGGCATCACGATATCCTTGGAATCCATGGAGCCACACCAGGAAAAGATTGGATGGATGTGCGAGGTGGATTTCTTTTTTTCCAAAGGCCAGTCTCCCAGATTAACGAAAAACTCCACATCTGGCATCTTCACCTGGAAAAAGAAAGCGAAGAGCTTATTTATATTGGTTGCAGTGGATAATAGCATCCATGGATCCATGTGTTGGGAAAGGCAGCCTCGTGCAGGCAGTCTTTGCAGCCCCTGCTTGGTCACAGAACGGGAAGAACGGGTCTCGGGTCTGGAACACTTCTTTACCAAGAAATGGAGCCCTCACAGTCTGGGCTGCACTCACCTCCTTGCGAGGGAATGTGCTTCATGTTCTGCTGAAGTGCAGGTGCCCCCGGCCCTCAGGCTGCCCCCAGCTCCCTGTGCTTGAGACCCCACAGGGAGCGGTCAGGGAGCTAGGCTGCGGCACGAACTGAGGTGCACACAGCCATATTGCAGGGACCGCCACCCAGCAAGGGACGGAATGTCGTTCCCTCTCTGCAAGGAAGCGCTACACCCCCTGCCCCGTGGTGTGCACACTGTCCTGTTCTCAGCCTCCTCGAATCCTGCACTGGTTCCTTCCTCGGTGGCATTTCTCTGCCTTTTCACTTTGGCTGCGTTCCTGTAATGTTCTATCCTGCAGCACAGCCAGACCACCCGGGGAGCAGGGAAACAGGACACAAGTGAGAAATCCTACCAGATGAAAGGCCAGCTTTACAAGCTTCAGGTAATGATAATTAGGCCAATTTGAATAGTGAGTGCTTTTTCACAATACTGTATACCTCAGTATACTAGATTTCCTTTCTGTGGTGCCTCCACAGTGGCCAATAGGCTTGCTTCAAAAAGGGATGAAGGGCGCCTGCATGGCTCAGTTGGGTAAGCGTCCGACTCTTGATGTCAGCTCAGGTCATGATCTGACGGTGGTGAGATCGAGCCCCAGCCCTGCGTTGGGCTTCGGGCTGGGCATGGAGCCTGCTTAAGATTCTGTCTCCCTCTGACCCTCTCCCCCACTCGTGCTCTTTCTCTCTCTCTCAAATTAAAAAAAAAACAAACACCAAAAAAACATTCTCTCTTGCCCTTCCCCTCCTTGCATGTACTTTCCTTCTCTCTCTTTCTCTC